>NC_140740.1:32590000-35299166 GCF_050655825.1 Lonchura striata
AAAGTCACTAGAGATGAGAAGTTTCTCTCCACAGGTTGCATCTCTCTGCCATACTTCTTGCACTGCGCTGTAACCGAGTACAAAGAGCAGGAGTGAGGCGTGCTAGTGGTGCTCGAGGATGCAAGGTCTGAGGAAGGAGAAACTCTGGGGCGGTGGGTTCCCTCAGCTGTGTTGGGAGTGGCCTCAGGTAGCCGAGGGGAAAGTAGGCATGTCATCCAGCACACAGGTTAAGAGAACTGAGACAATATCAGGCCTGGTCGGGTAGGTGTCTAAAATCCACCCTAACTCCCGAGGGGCAAAAAGCAAGTGAGGCAAGAGCACAGCTGAAGGGAGGCTGGCCGGGTGCGAGGCGCTTGGGCCGGCGGGGCCGGGAGCTCCCGACGCTCGGCTCTGGGGCGGACGCGGCGGCGCAGATCCTGCTCGGGAGGGCGCCGGTACACCACCCCCCTCCGTCAAGATAAAAGCCAAAAGTCCAGCTCTTTTCGGGGCGATTGTGCTTCGGAGCTGGAGAGGAGGGGGAAAGAGAGAGAGAGAAAAAGAGAGAGAGGGAGGGAAACTGGAGGGAGAGAAACAGGAGAGAGGGGGAGAGGTCGAAGGCTTGGGGGTGGGAGGGAGGAAAGGAGGAGGGAAGGGAAGAAAGGAGCTCTTTAAAAGTTGAGCAAGAAACAATGTGGGGGAAGTTGCCAAAAAAAGAGCTCTGCATCCAGACTCGCTGGTAACTTCCCGATCCCTCCCCTCCTTCTCGTACACACCACACACACTTGTATTTTGCGCTGTCGTAAAACCCACGTGTCTCTCCCAGAGCCTGCCAGAGCCGAGCCGAGCGCCCGGCCGCGACTGCGATGCGCAGCCACAGCAGAGGGAGCCCGGTTGTTCGCAGCTAGCCGTCCCTCCGGTCACCGGAACCTGGAGAAGGATCACCCCGCACCCGCGTGGACAAAGACCAGGAAAGTCTTTGCCCCCGGCCGTTGTCCGGCTCGAAGGCTCCCGGAGCAGCCGACAGCTCCGCACGCCGCCCGTGCAGCAGCGCTCACCCCGCTCAGGTAAGGCAGACCTGGGCCGGGGCCCGTCCGACTTGTCCGGCTCAGCGGGACACCTTCGGCCGGGGCAGGGCACTGCCGGCCCGCGCCCTCCTCCTGTGAACACGGAGTGGAAAACAGCAGCGTCCGGAGAGGAGAGACCCGCGCGTGTTTGCGTGTGACTGAACTTTCCTCCGCCTCCTCCTCCTCCTCCTCCTCCTCCCTGTTGTCAGCGAAGAGTCGTTTGCTTCCGCGGAGAGAGGGAAGGGAGTGAAAAGGGAAGACAGTTCGTGCGGCGGGGACGGGGTGAGCTGTGCGCCGTGCGGGGTAGCGGGAGGGGGCTCTCCGGCCGTGGGCCGGCGCCTTGTCGCCCCGGCCACCACGATTCTCGTCCTGGGGCTTTTCCGGACGAGGTTTTCTCCTGACGAACCTGGCTACGGGCAGGGGAAGCGACAGGCGCACGGTCCCGCCGCCGATCCCGCACAGCCGCGGCGCAAAGCCTACGCGTGGCCCAGTGTGTCCGACCGCGTGTCCGACCTCGGGGTCGGGGCGGGCCTGCCAGGGAGGGGCGGGGGTCTCACGTCTTCTGTCCCCTTCCTTCCTGCTCCACAGGCAGAGCGATGCTGAAGCCCGGAGATCCTGGCGGATCCGCGTTCCTGAAGGTGGATCCCGCCTATCTGCAGCACTGGCAGCAGCTTTTCCCGCAGAGCAGCCAGCTCAAAAGCAGTGGGCCCCTCGCCCAGCTCCAGCCACCCGAAAGAGCCGAGCCCCCGGCTGACGGCCTCCGCCAGCGCCCGACGTCCCTCTCCTCTGCCTCCTCCTCTTCCTCGTCCATTCCGTCTTCCTCTTCCACCTCGTCCTGCGTCGCTGCGGCGGCGGCTTCTCTGGCTGGTCTGACCTCCCTGCCTGCGACACAGGTCCCGGTCTTCGGCCCGCTGCAGAGCTCAGAGCTCCCGGCCGGGGGAGCGCCCGCTCCCCTGCAGGGCAAGGATTTGTGCGGGGCCGGCGGCGGCGGCGGCAAATGCGGCGACCGTGGTGCCGCTCGGTACCGCTGCACGGCCGAGGAGCTGGACTACTACCTGTACGGGCAGCAGCGCATGGAGATCATCCCCCTGAACCAGCACACCAGCGACCCCAACAACCGTACGTATCGTGCTTCTTCTCGCACTCCTCCACCGCTTACCCTCCGCTTCTCTGCGCATGGGGCCAGTTCGGGGACGCTCCAGGCTGGGTGACCGGCTGGGTGACCGCAGTTGGTGCCTGCACCACTCGCACTCCACGAGGAGCATCCTCCGTCTCGCCCTTCCTCCCTTTAGTTTTTGCGTTGTTAGCAGTTGTTTCAGGAGACGGGCGGCAACCCTTCAGTAGCAGTTTTTCTGGTCTGAAACCCAGGTCCTTCATGGGAAGGCACGTTTCAACGGAAAGGCTGTGGCGGGGGTAGATTTCTTTCGGAGGGCTGCTTAGGAAAATGGATTCAGCAAAGGTTCAGGGCAGCTAGCTACCAAGTTGGCCCTTTCTCGCCCTGTATGTCCCACTACATTCCTGCCCGGAAAGTCCAGTTTTCGCTGAATACTCAGAAATCAATTACTCCTCCGAGCTGGGCAGGGGAAAAGTTGCAGTTTTCATCAGACGGTCTAGGGCAAAGTTTTCCTCTTTCTTATCTCGGAGTATCGTTTCCTTTCAGACCTCGTTAACACTTCGTTGGTTTTAGTTTTCACCTCTACGGAAAAGCATGACATGGTCATTTAAAGAGAAAAGCCGACTTTCTAGACGAAAATGTCTGCTTGACTCAGAATGAATTTAGGACTTGGTGGTTCTAAAGGGTTTTATACTGCTGTTGCCAATTATACAGCTGGGAGGGTTTTTTTTTTTTTGGGGGGGGGGAGAGGGGAGGGAGCACCCCTATTATGAAACGTCTGTACGGATGAGAGATCTGTAATTTTAGAAACTGGTTCTATCTTTCCCCCCCCCTGTATCTATCAATACGACGCAACCGAGGAAATTCACGTCATGAAAATAACTATATGAACTCCTAATAGTTCATCAGTTTTATAACTGACATTCAGACACGGTTCTGTCCCTCTTAAAACACATGGTTTCGGTCCATGCACTTAAAAAAAAAAATTATTGTTTCAAACACTCTCTTTTATCCTAAGGTTTCTCAAAACTCTTTTTTTGTTGTTGTTGTTCTTCTCAACCACCTCCCCTCAAATGTGTGTTTAAGGAAGGCTGTTCAACTGAAAAACGGTACCCTAAACCAGCAATCCTTAAACACATGCCCAAGCAAAACAGAGATTCGTTTAATTAAATTTCAGATGAGGATCTTGTTTTGAAAGTTTCCATAACACCCTGTTATGTATTAATTAAACTGCGTGGATGCTAGCAGTCTTCAGCGCTGTGCATATGTGCAGGAGGAAAGTTGAGTCGGAGTTTGGTGGAGATTTTTCCCGCCTTCTTAACATTCAAATGTTTCTATATTGATTGTCGACTTAATTTTGAGCTTTGACTTCCTCACGCTTACCCTGTAGTTAAACCTGTTCGTGTATTTTGTATTCTCGGGTGAAGAAGACATATTATAAATTACATGCAGAAAATGGAATCTGAAATGTACTTCTAATCGACAACCGAACCGTTCTGACAAAGTATGTTTTGCTACTTGGATCCGCTCTGTAAATCTAAAGGGTAAAGGTTTTAAAAGGAGAAAGGAATATTTAAAAGCGTTTTTTTTGGGGGGGGGAGGGGGGGGAATTTTTAAGGATTGAGTAGAATAACAGCACCCCGCAGAGTCGGAGGCGAAGCCTGAATAATTTCTTCCTGAGCGCGATATTAAAGGTGGATTCGGGAAAGCAAAAGGGTCGATTGCGGAAAGGACGCTCGTGAATCGCGTCCGGCTCTGACGGGGCAGTCGTCGCCGTCGGAAGGACGGGCGGGGGGCAACCAGCGCCATCTCGACTTTTTTTTATGTTTGTTTTTCTTCAGTTTGATCTAAGCATTCTTATAATTTACTTGTTTTCAGGGCGGCTTTCGCTCCAGCGGTTATTAGTTGCCTCTGAGCAAAACGTCCAACGCGAGTGCTTCAGTCTTTTGGGACCAAGCACTTTGCTTTGGGCAATTCGTGTTAAAAAAAAAAAAATAAAGAAAAAGTAAACTGTCAGTGAAGAAGGAGTGCCGCAACACGGCCTGTGCTGTGTCATGCACTCCAAGGACTCGCACGATCAAGGGAACCAGCTGCAGGCCACGGGCCTGGCTGCCCCTGCGCGCTTACCGAGTGCGGCCAGGGTCACACTAGCGGTCGGTGGGCAAGCGGGATTTCCAGCCGCCTTGACTCCCACCATCATTCCCCGTTTTGCATCACTTCCACCCTCATTGCCCGTTTGAAGGGAAGGAGGTGGGGGTTACGGGTGAGATGAAGTGCCGTCTACTTTAGTTTGAGTTGTGCTTGCTTGCTGTACTTCCACCTCCGGACAGCACCAACGACACCCCGAGACGCGCAGGCTCTCCCTAGCCCGGCGCAGACACCCGCCCGCCGGGATTAATCCCCTCCCCGGAGCGGGAGCGTCGGTCTGCTCGTCTGTCCGTCCCAGCAGGCCTCCGTCTGCTTCTCCGGCTCTAATCTTAGCTGTGTACCTCCTTTACCAGCCGAGCGAGTGCCCCGTCTCCCCTACTTTCTCAAATAGTATTCCTCTCTCCATTATGAGCATCCCCTTCTTCTCCGGGGCACCCCGCGTGTTCCCGCTCGCCGGCAGGTCCCACCCGCTGGAGTGAAGCGCCGGTGAACTTCGCGTATGCCCCGTTCGTTCTGCGGGGCCGCGGCGGGGCAGGGGCGGTGACCGGGCCCGCCGGGGGAGCCCGAGCGGCTGCCGATGCTGCCCCGGCTGCCCGCCACCCCGCCCGGCCCCGCTCACCAGCGCCCGGCTCGGCGCCGGGCGACCGCCGCGGGAAGATGGATGGCCGGCGGTTTCCAGTAGACACACGCCTTGATCGTCAAATATCAATGAATATGGCACGGTCTTGAGCGAGGGAGGGGGCGGGGGCCGCCTAGGAGCTGTGGGTTAAGCGTCTGTATGTAACTGTTTAAAATTGAAAGGGATTAAGCTAGGGAAAAATAATAACAATAAAAAAGCAATCAAGAGGCAAAACCCTAATTAGAGTCCAGCAACCTTTACTCCCAGGGAGGCAAAGGGGATTATGCTAAAGCCCCGATAAGGTGGCAGGAGGCTGGGGACCGTTTGCTTCCCAGCCTTGAGTCTGGAAGGACGAGAGTATTTCTGGGCGCTGGGGGAGGGGCGCTTGGGCGGCCAGAAGGAGATCTCCTAGGGTGAGTCCGGGGACTGCGGGACCGGCTTGTTTCCTTGGAGGTTTGCCCCTAGCTTCTGGGGAGACGCTTCGGCGCTGAGAACTCTGAGACTCCTCCACCTTCACCAGAAAGCACCAACCTGCCACTGTAACAAATACGCCGTGTAAAACTGAAGTGTCACGCGATCAAGCACTTTGCACGCCTTTTCCCATTCAATTTATGTGAAGACAGTGTATATGTAACATGCTGTGAAGTGGATCGGTGTGGAAAATATTCGGACTTTTTTTTTTTCCCTCTGGACTGCTGGTAACCTGTATGATTTAGTTATTTTACATCACTAGTTACCCAGCACCCTTAAACATAGCAGATAGCCATACATTAGATTGAGGTTAGAGAAGGTGGTGACTGTTTATTTAGGGTGATAAAATGGTCCATCAGCAGTAATCTCCATCGATATGTGCCACCAGGAGATGAAGGATGAGGGGACAAGCCACAATTAATTGCCCTATAGTTTTGTGGGAGAGACTGGAGCCGGTGCGGACTGAACTTCGATCTCCTCTCTTAGCGCCTATTCATCATCTCTACATTGTATATGGGGGTCTCTCAGGGGCAGAGGGTGGCAAGGTTTATCTACACACAATATTCTCCTACCCTTCTCATACCTGACACGGTAATATAATTCATTCATAACTACAGTAGAAGGCAGGGAAAATCAAACTCAACTCTCTCAACCCTCCTCCCACTCACCTCTTAAAAATAACCCAAAAGCCTCTCTGAAGGCAGGGCGGACTCTCTGACCCACTCCGGGGCGCCCAGGCGGGCTCTCGAACAACATCTTCCCCAGCGGAGCTGCCGCGGTGTGTGCTTGACCTCCGATCGGGAGCCACAGACCCCGCGGCAGCTCCTGCGGGAACAGCGCCCGTGCCGCCGGCACCCTGCGCCGCGGGGGGAACGGCGAGGGAGTGCGAGGGGGTAAAGCGAGGGGGGCAGAGGGTCTGGCGTCCGGGACGCGGTGACAGCCGTGGGTCAGCGGGCCGGGCTTTGTCGTGCTCTCTGCAAAGAGTAATTAGAATAAATAACTAAATAAATAAGAGGGCACCCGACGGGAAAGCACATTTGTGTTTGGTACTCCCGAAAGTCTGCCTCCTGTGAGGCAGTCTGAAAGAAACTGCAAATGACTTGGTGAAAGTAGGTAGATGCCAGCTCATCGATGAGGAAACTGAAGTACGAGGGAGGCTGAATTTCCCTGGAAAGCTCCATCCCTCAGGAAACGAAGGGAAACAATCTCTTCCAGCCGTCCCTCCTACTTAGCTGTTACCCGCGCCCAGAGAGGGATGCAGGGCCAGCCGTAGTGATTTATACTTGCAAGTGAGTAATACCATGTGAAATGATGGCCACTTACACTGGATACCTGCATACTTGTGGTGAATTATGAAACAAAGGGTCAGAGGCCACCCTTCTTTAATACCAGCAAACTGCAGGTATCCAGTCTAACTGCACCTTTGAAGCATATTATTGCTGAGGAAAAAAATGTATTTCTTTCATTTATTGTTACAGCTGGTTTGCTGGTAAAAAACACTGTGTTAAACCCTAGTTTCACTGATGAAAGGTTTTTCCTTCCAGATTTTCATTAAAGTGTGCAGTAGTAGTGTTACTTATCTTGTGTGCATTTAAAATTACATTTTGGAGGCAATCATATGTCCTTTTGCTTAGGTTTAGGACTTTTAAGTGTTCTCACATGGTGTTATAGTATTGGCATTACCCTGCATTCAGTTTTCTGGAGGCACATTAACAGTAACATATTGCAGTCGTTCCATAAGAACCATGCCAAACAGCTCTGCTAGGAAATCCTTTGATTTTCTTTTTCTTGCATCTTCCTTTCCTTAATCCTCCTTACCTATAGAATATGAAGGTATAAAGAAGAAAACTGATCTCCTTCCAAAGTCTTTGGCTGTATCTGGGCCTGCAATGGTGTATTCCCACTGACTTAACCTTCTACATCTTTAGATTTTATCAGGAGATACTTTGTTCTGGCTGCAGTCCTCCTTTATTTTTCCATTTTCTACAAGTCTTATTGCTTCTTCTTGACTTGATTTGGAGCTTGACTGATGCCATTTCAGAAAGTAGAATTATCCATTTCAACTGTTCTCAGTGAAGCCCTGTACTCACATTCAGCTACTCTCTGAGGCCAAAACTGGAGGTGGGGTACAGGACAGCTCTATTTGTCACCCTCTCTGGCCACCATCTGGGAAGTTCACACTTGTAGAAGCATCCCTTCAGGTGAACTCTAGTTCTCCATTATGACCAGTAAGGGCCACCACCCAGCTTGGAGACTCTGGTGATGTCAGTGGACCACAACACTCTGTCTCTCAAACCCCCATTTCTTTTCCATGTCTTATTAAGCACGTTGGTGCAGTGTGTCACATTGTACTCTGCAGCATACACGAAGATGATGCAGTTCATCCTGCTGTGAGGCAGGATAGTCTGCAAGTCTTGGAGTTCTTGATTTTTCCCCGAATCTGATATGAAGGAAATCCTTCCCTTGTCCCCTGAGGCAACAGAATACACTGCCTACAGTGATGGCCTTTAAATGGATGCTTTCACGTTTTACAAAAGAGGAAAAGATACACAGTAGCTTTTTACTCCAGGCATGATAAAATATAGCTAGGATGGCTTCCATTCCTTATAACATTTATGAGAATTTTAAAAGATTTTATTTGTGCAATTACATAACAACTAGAGCTAAATGTATGAAGCATGAAATGAAGAAGAATTTCAGTACTGCTTAGTATTAAAGACAGATTCCTCCTTTCTCATCAACAAGACATTAGCCAAAGCAGTTTCAAAAGATGTTCTATTTTCCAAATTTTTAACTTTGCCAGGACAAAGGGGAAAGAAACACAGCAGGGGATCAGATACTGTGACTGCCAAGCATTAAAACATTACCACTGTTTTTGGACTCTGGAAAATAAATATCACCATGTGTGACTTTCTGTAAGGGTAAATGACAGTGACATGGGGTTTGTTTATACTCCTTGAAAATTTCTTAGTTTCTTTTTATTGGAAATGTAGAAATAAAATGTTTAACCCACATTCATGCACACATATTGTCAGAATGAAGTTAAGAAATTATTGTTCTAGGCAGGTCCTGAAATTTTTTTGCATGAAAAGTTGTGTATATCTGGTGGCTGGATGCAGGAACTTGACACTGAGATTTTCTGACTAGAGTAATGAAGATACTTTAACACGTTTAATGTGAATTTCTCCAGAGATACAGTTCCTCTAAGAAAGCCATTGTAATCAGCTAGTATGAGGAGGGTTGCACATCTAGAAAATATTAAAGAAGTGCAAATAATTAGAATTCAAGGGCCTACTCTGGGTGCTGACACCATGGTTAGACATAGTTTCTTTAAACTCTCAGTTTTCCTGTCAGATGTTTTCTTTCTACCTTGCATGGGTAGATTGAAATCTATTGATTTCCTAGAATCATAGAACAACTTGTGTTAGAAAAGATCTGTGAAGTCATCAAGTCCAACTGTACATCATAGAGTTCAGCCATAATTTATTTAGAGTGCATCACATGCCATACTGTTTTGGATTGTGGTATTGTTTTTTTGTTGTTTGGGTTTTTTCTTTCCTTTTCCTATTTGGGATCCTTTCCTATGTGACCTCCAGCACCAAACAGCAGTGCTGCCCCTAACATCTTTGGGTATGCCAAAACCACAGGGTTTCTTGACGACTGGTTTTGGAGAGGAAAGGGAAGAAAAGGTGCTGTGGTGATACCTCACTTTCCAAACTATCTGTGGAAATAATAACAAAAAAAAAAAAAAAAAAAAAAAAAAAAAAAAAAAAACACAAACCAAACCAAACCAAAACAACAAAAAACAAACAAACAAACAAAACCCCCCAAAAAACCCCAAAAAAACCCCCAAAAAAACCCAACCGTCCCCCCCACCCCATTCCCTTCCTCTCCAGTATATACTTGATGCCTTCTATTCATCATGCCTCAGAATGATTGTAGGAATATCTGCTGGTGCTCTTTTAGGACTCGCCAGAAATATCTCCCCTGGGGTCCTGCAAATCCCATCCTCTATCCGCCATCCACATCTAATTGACATGGCTGAGAGAGCAAAACCCCTCTGAAGTGGCGGTTTAGTCCAACAGAAATAGTTTTGCAGCGTATTATGTCCTCAAAGCAAGGAGAAATTGCGCCCTGCAGCCAAAGTCGCGCTCGGTGCCCGCTAGGTGGCTTTGTCCTGCCGTGCCGGCCGGCGCTCCTGTGCCCGCTGCCTCTGCCGAGACCTGTTACCGGGATGGATGGATGGACTGGGACCAGTTTCACCTGCAGCCCTTCCGCAGGGGCACTCGCCAGAGTAATGCACAACTCAGGGCTTGTCTACTTGCTTTCTGCTTGTATCTGTAACCGATGCTGCGGGTAGGGAACTTGGACAGATGAACACCAGGTGGAGACAGGCGTTTTCTGCAAGACCCAAAGGTATAATGATCTTGAGGGAAATTAGCTTCCACATGTAACTTAGTAATAATTTCTTGTTGCTGAATGCACCACTTTTTAAATGGTAAAATTTAAAAGAGGGTGACAGGAAAGAGTGTTTATGTACCGTGCTTCAAACTGGAGAATACATGTAAAAGCCATAATTTGAAGATGCATCTTTTGTTCTCCTTTAGCAGCTTTTGCTGAAATGAGAGAAGAGTTTTCCTTCAAAGGATCTGTAGGAAAGAGGCCTATTTAATACACAGTACATCCACTTTGGAAAGAAGAACATCTGAGTCAAGGCCCCTGAGAATTGAAACTATGGTTGCAGGCAGTCTAGCAAGTCTAAATCTGTATCATAGACCAAGAAACTCCAGCTTTTGTAGTGAATGCTGTGCTCTGTTTTTATAAGGAGTGGTATATAAAACTATTAGGGGAAAGATGTAGGACTTGATAGAAGAGTACTACACCATAATTATTGGTTTTTCTTTGTATTTCTGAAATAAATTTATATGAAAATGAAATGTGAACATGATGTCAATGTATTTTCAAGAGATTCATTGTTATGTTAACTCAGCATATCTCCAGAGAAATTAGTTTCTTGAACATGAAACATTTTCCTGGAAGATGTATATTTGTGGCATGTGGAATAGTGTGCAGTGGAAACATTTAACCAAATTTTTTTTGCTCAGAAAAGAAACGTCATGGTAGGATCTTCCCGAAATAGAGATATATCATTCATTATTAACAACAGTTAGGGAAATTAACAGTTTTACAAACAGATCTTTTTTACCGGTATTGCTCATGAACTCAAATATGTTGTTTTGGTCTTTTCATGGTACAGGCAAATAACATGCATTCTCATTCAGTAAATAAAATTTCAAATGTGTGTCCAGAAATATTTGCTGTATAATTTCAGTTTTAGGATTAGATTTGTCTTTAGGGAAGTAAATGTGCATGCAGGTTCCAATTTGTCATTCATGAGGTTCTGGTTTATTTATTTTATTTTCCAAACAGACAGGGCATGCACACACACATGGTAATGTAAAAACATTACAGAATGAATGTTCATTTAAAATAAGGAATAAATTCAATCTTGTTCCAATTAAACTCTTGGACTGAGCTGTGGTAAGGCAGTAGAGAGGGACTTGCAACACACTATGATTGTGTTTTAGAATGTCTCACTGAAACATACTGGGATGGTTTAGCTGGACTATTTGTATCAGTTAAAAAATTCATCTTTAAAAACTTTGTTAAAGTAAATTAATCTTGGCAGGCTTGTGAATACACAAGGTCTGCAAATTGTCTGCAGGATTTCTGCTCAGCCTTTGGAATTTCTTATTTAAGGCTTTGGTGAGATCTGGGAAACCAGCCTAAGCAATACTCAAAAGGGCACGGTGTGCATGAGTACTGGCTGTACTGCCAGGAAATGGCAGTGCAAGCACAGGGATCTGCATGTCCTTTGGTGGAGGTGGTGGCCCATGGTGGAAGTGGTGGCCAACAGCACTGCACTGATAAGTGCTTTTCCCTCTTTGTCCCTCAGGATGTGACATGTGTGCTGATAACCGCAACGGCGAGTGCCCCATGCACGGGCCCCTGCACTCCCTGCGCCGGCTGGTGGGCACCAGCAGTGCGGCTGCGGCAGCCCCTCCGCCTGAGATCCCAGAGTGGCTCCGGGACCTGCCCCGGGAAGTGTGTCTGTGCACCAGCACAGTGCCTGGCCTGGCCTATGGCATTTGTGCGGCACAACGGATCCAGCAGGGCACCTGGATTGGGCCCTTCCAGGGAATCTTGCTCTTGCCAGAGAAGGTTCAAGCAGGTGCCATCAGGAACACCCAGCATCTCTGGGAAGTAAGTTATCATCTTTCTCTCCTTGTCAAATTTGATTTTTTTGAAGTAAACATGGAGTGTGATTGTATTCAGTACTAGGACAAGAACTAGCCGTGAAAATAAGCAAACAAACCCACAATTCAAATAAACCAAGTAAGCAGCTTTGAAAATGTAGCCAGTGCAAGCAAAAGCCTTGCTGTGATAAAGGTAGCCAGAAAACCAGTGGACAGCACAGAACTTCATTTGGACTGCGTAAGAAGAACTGACTGTTGCAGGTGCTGTAATGTGTAGTAGAGAGACATGATCAGAGAAGTCTGAAGCTTTTATGACACCCAGTTCTTTCTAAATTTTGACCTGAGTTACAAGAGCTGACAGAGCTCTTATGTCACAGCATCAGTGGAATCATGTTAGAGCAGTGAATATGGGTTGAGATGGAGTGCTGCACTATTGCTGTGGCCCCCAGCCAGTCCAAGAAAAGCTGCTGAAATAAGCCCAGGACCATATTCTACTGCCTGACCATTTGCAGTGTGAAGGAGTTAGTGCTTGTTCAGCTTAGTTCAGCTCTGGTCCTGTACCTATTGTGCATTCCCCTAATGAGGTTTCCAGTACTTCTGTGTGAAAGCCACTTTGAGGTATCTCAAGGCTGTTGGTTTTCCTTTTTATAATATTTGTCACTGTCTTAGAGAGGGTAACAGTGATAACTTAGGGAAAACCTAACAGTCTGTGTGTCAGAAAGAGTTTATTCCTAGTCTTTTGCCATTAATTTCTTCTTTGATTTGTACTGGACGGTATAATTTTTTAGTTCTGCTTAGTCCTCTGTAGCTGCAATCTCTGCTTGCCTCAAAACTAACTACAACAGTCAGTACAAATATGCCCATAGAGTTATGGTATTTGCTCATCTACACCAAATCAAAATCTTCAGAATATGAGGAATCCATTAAGAGTGTTTTTTGTCTTCAGTGCATGTACAGTGAAAGTGAATGGATCTTTGAAAGATATATGGCATGTGGAAGAATCATAGCTCCTATGATTTTCCTATGTGTAAAAAAATAATAAACAACACACCAGGGTATTTGTCTCAAGATACTTACCAAAAACATCATTGTGTAAAGAAGGAGATGTTCACATTAAAAAGATCAGTCTCAGGCACACTTGAATGTGATCAGTAGAACTAGATGAATAGCAATGACTGGGAATTTTGCTGTTGCCTCCAGTGGAGATGGAATTTCTGTCATACGGCAGATATTGATAATTTGGATTTTAACCCGTTCCTACCAAAGTCCAGTGATTATAATTGCAGTATTTTGGGATATGTTATCAATAAAGTATTTTTTATGGAACACTTTATAATGACATTGGAGGCTCTAATTTTTAAGAAGGGTATTGTGGTTTAGACTATTCTAATTAACAGAATATGTAATAGTAAAATAAGATTCCCAGAATCTACATATTACAATAAATACTGAAATTTAGATAAATTGAGTCAGATAATTTTTCTGTAAATATTTACAACATGAGTTTAGTTTTTAAAAATTATGAATTAGTTTTATGCAAGTAAAATTGCAAATCTTGGCAATACCTTTTTAAATAAGCAAGAATTTTTATCATATTTCAGATTAACTTAAAAACTACTTTGAAACAATGAAGGAAGCTAGGACTTTTTAAAAAAATTAAAAGCAAAAGCCAAAAAGATACTAAGGAAAAAAATAACAACCAGTACTATTGTATGTACTAGATTCAGGCCATAAGTGCTTACCGGCTGAGTTTTTGTGTGGGATTGCTCTTGTGCTCTTAACATACAACACAGATTTCCTGTTGGCTAGCAAAATGAATGCATGTATTTTAATGGAATTATTTTAAAAATAAGAATTCAATTTGATTTAATAAGAACATATTGCTGGGCAACTCATGGTCTTGAATTATTTCTGTTAATGAAAAAAACTCTTATCAAAGAAATACATACTCTAAGCTCTAGCCAAAATTTTGCTGTTTTGCATTTCTTTTATCTTTCAATTTGGCATACTATGTCTATTAGAAGACCAATGTTTAATGAAGAAAAATATGGTAAAATAATCAGAAAGTGTGTGTAATTTTACAGAACCTGATCTATGAAAATATGTAAAAGCAAATAACAGTATATATCTAAATAGCCTGTATTATTTTAGTCTACATGGTATAGGAGTGTGGATTGAATCACTGTAAATGATAAAAGGATGTTTTGTCATAATCCCTTTTTAAAGTCGTGACTTTGGTCCATTCTCTTTCACCAATATTTCCCATGCAGCTGCAAATGCAAGTCTGTCTACAGATCAGCTGTTCAGCATTAGATCTTGATAGAACTTATGGAGAGAATTTCACATTTTTAGTATCAAAAATTGCATTTTATTATTTTACTCTCAGCTCTGTAAAGTTGATAGATATTTGTTTTACTTTACAGTTCTTTGTGTACACCAGGCAAACAGAAGGACTATTGAGAACACTTTTAAGAGTAGTTACTGTTTTGGTTGCTTTTTTCTTTATACTCTTTGTTGTGGGAAACATCAGAAGCACAGCATCTGATGTATAGTTCAATGCTATGGAAATATGCTTCAGCCTGTCTGCTCAAGTGTTCCCACCATGCACTCAATGTTTGCTTTGTATGTAATCCACACAGCATAATGTATAAGGACTCAGAGTAAATTCCATACCATTCCATTACCTTACAAAAGGCCTTGACACCTATGGGTGTTCATGGGAAATTATAGAATTCTCTCACAATCAGCCAAAATAATTTTTTATAACTTACAGAAAGATCAGTCTTTCAAAAAGCCAAAAATATTAGTCATTTCAGTTGTAGTGCATTTTTTCCCCTTTGACCCACTTCTATAACCGGAGTTTGCTGTATTTTATAAAAATAAAAAACTCTGATTTGTTTAAAATAAAAACAGGACTGGGTGTATTAAATAAACACTCTCTTTGGTAATACAGGCATTTATTCCAGCAGTGCTTGATAATGTTTCTGATCCCTTTTATTTTTTCTATTTTGAAGTAATGAGAATAATCCTTTTATTATTGCAAAGAAACAGAGACTTTCTTAGCAATTAGGTCTTACTGATGAGAATGAGATAATTTTCCATTAATGTGTTTTCTAATAAAGAAGTGGAAAGGCACACTTGATTCCAACATATATGAAAACATTATCTCAATTATTAATGTGTCCTTACTCCCCGGAGATAAATTAATCTAGTTGCACATGGTTTCCCCTTTCTGTTTAACATCAAAATTTAATAAGAGTAGACATAAGGAATGTATACGATATACGCTTAAATTCTGTTAGAATAAAATACTGAGGTTTAAACATACATACATTTTAGTAGTCAAAATTTTTCAGGCTCTCAACTTTAAACTGTGAATTCTGGAAACAGCTAATTTGTAAATAGCCTTTTCCCCTGTAAATGCAGCTTAGATGAAAAAACTTTTACTGACAGGCATATCAAAGGATACAGTCTTATTGTTTCCTGTTCTTCATGTGCCTGATAAAGAGTTTGCTAAGTTTGCTATCTCTCTTTTTTTTCTTTCATGAGTGGTCAAATAGCTTTTTTTTTTTTTGCAAGAGCCTAAGCATATCAAATATATGATTTCACTTCATTTCAACTTTAGTTAATTGGAATTTAGCATTTTTGGAAGTAATGCTTTATTATATGCGACTTCTTTTTACATGGATGAGCAAATTTATATATATATATATATCAGGTATTCATTAGTAAATACAAAATGTTAAATCTGTGTAACTGATTTTCCCCCTAAAACATTCTCTCTCTCCCCCTGTTTCCTTCCCCCTCTCTGCCTCTCCCCTCAAAAAAATTTAACTGGCACAAGAAAGTGTGCATGTCATCTTAATAAAGTACCATATGGGTACTTATTAGCCTTCTTGTGTCTCATATGAAGCAAAAGAAAACGTTGCTTTTGCCTTCTGCTGGACCAAGAACAGGAATTTTTCTGGGATGCACACTGTTCAGGAATACTGGACATTTGTGAACAAATTAATATGCACAGAGAATCCTTGCCCTTCAAATGAAGCACTCATTGCAGTTACGGTGAAAGATTCTTATCCAGGTTCTCAAGGCTGCAGTTTGGGACTAAATTTGCTGTTACAGAAAAGCACTGGGGGATAGAATTGTGTGCATGCTGTCATTCTATTAAAGTGAAAATTATGTTTCTCAGCAATCCATCATTTAGTATTGCAGACTGCATGTTAGCTCTGTTTTAAATTTGTCATGTTCATGAAATTCAAGTAATTTTGTCTTGAAAAACCTCCTAAGGTACTTTCCTATTGTATCTTAAGTTATTCAGAGTAACAGCTGGTGCCATTCTGTTATTTTCTTGTTTTGCCATTTCTGAGGATTTTGTATGATGTATGACACTTGCATTTATTTTCCATTAAAAAAGACCAATATTTTTTACTTTTACATGGATTTTAAGTACCCGTGCTGTGGGAAAATATCACTAATGGTGTGGTCACTACCATGCTAAGTTGTAAGCTCAGTAAGAAGACTCAGTTTGTGTACCTCAGAAGAAAATTGTGCTAAGCATTTACAGAGCAGTCTCTATCATTGGTATTTCTGGATGATTTACTAGCACATTTTCCCAGATAACTTCTATAAGTTACAAACTCTTTTCTTAATGTCCATAAAAAGTTAGTGTGATCACAAGTGTGGAAGATATTATATATTTAATAATTTTAGTTCTTAGAAAAGCTAAACAAAACCCTGATGTTTCTTTTAGAAGATCTGTAACTTTTACAAGACCTTCTTATGCATTTTTTAATGTATCTCCATGTTTTTGATATGTTCTTTCTGTCTGCAGAATGTATGCATTGTATGACCAAGCACATGTGCTACAAAATTAATCTAATTTGGCACAGGGACAGATTCTCTTCCTATTGAACTAAGTGAAGTTTGGAATACACTTGGGTGTTTGAAGTTGAATATAGCCCCAGAATTTTTAACAGTGTTAGTGAAAACAAGAATTCTGAGGGCTGCATGGAACATGCACGCATCTGGATGCACACTATTCCCAGAAAAAAAAAATTTCTAAATTGCTAGATCATGCAGGGATGATCTGTTTTTCCATGGCACATAATCTCACCTTGGAGATTTCATTATGTAATATGCAAAAATAATGAAGTGGAACACAAATTCTCAATTCTGTCCTTCTTTGACCAGTACCTTTCTGTGTTGCTGACTAGGCGACAGTGTTATGGAAACATTTGGCCTTTTAATTTAATTAATTGTAAAAGCAATTTCCACTGTTGGATGAGACTAGTTTGTAACTAGGCCAGAAATTGCAATGAATTTATAATACCATTAACAGGTAATTATTTCTACTGACTTTTGATTTAAAATTGGTAAGTAAAGTCAGTACTTTAATGACCTATACAAGTGTCCAAAATGTGTTGTGGGCCTGATGTCAATAATATATTTATTATAGATCTGATTAAGTGAAACAGTACTATGTGCTTTTCCAGGTGGTGATGACAATATTCTGCAGAACTGCCTCAATCACTGCTCTATACATTTTGGTCCCCCATATTCCATGGCATCAAATGCACATAGACTTTAAAGTGCAGACTTTTAAGTAATCCCTTAACATAAAAGCTGGAAAATTCAGCCCAGGCTGTATCTTCCCTCCACGCACTTGGCACCTTTTCCAGATAGGTTACAGAATTCCATTATCCAAATTGTTACACATGTGTGACAGAGGTTGACCTTTAGTCATGTCAATCCTTTTTGCGTAGGCCTTGGGCTCCAGCCTAATGGCTCAAAGACTGATTTACTCACTGTAATAAGGGCAGGAGGTCGAGCAATTGTCAGCTTGCCTGCTCATACTCGTCTCGGAGCCTGGTTGAAGGCTGTTAACACAAAGCTTTTCAAAGTGAATTTACAACCACCACCACTGACATAGGCCAATCAGTACACCATAAATGTCAGGTTAGTGAGATTGAGCAGTAAGTAAAGCAGTGCCAGCCCACTATTGGCTGAAAGCAATTGCTAAAGGTTTAACTGAGAATAGCAATGTGTGTACAATGTCTGCAGAACCATCTTCAGGGTGGGGAGTGAGTTGAAAGGTGGTTTAGGTAGAAGTACCCACCAGCCAAGGCATGGCATCATGTCCTGCATTTGTACTCCTTCCATTTGAACAATGTCTCCTCTGACAGAATCCATGGTCAAAAAGTTGTTAGATCAGTCTTTTAGTTATAGAAATAAGATTATTCTGGTTTTTTACCTATGGAAAAAAAAGGATGGGGTCATAGAACTGTGGGCTGTCTTACCTGGGCAAAGGATGCTAGGAATGCTTTTAGTGTCTTATTTCGGTAATTTTCAGCTGGTTTTAGTCCTCAGCACCCAGAAGGTTTTTTCATAAGGAAACTGTGGGGTTTTTTGCCATTGACTTGTAACTGGAATCTATCACAGGTTTCACTAATGAGTGATTATGTACCTGATGGCCTGAATATCCATGAGATGTAGTTACCCTCAAGACTGAATGTTTTTATCATTTTGTGTAGTGACAGCTTGGACAACAATTCATTTGGCTTTGAAAGCATCAGCATTAAAATGTAGAAATCCATTAAAATGCTGTATGCCAGGATTTATAAATTAGGCAATTTCCTTGATTATTGCAATCATTTACAAAATTGATTGTCTCAGTGTGGTATAGGCAGATTTCAGCAATGATCATTGACAACTGGCACATCCTCTAATACCTATACTCATTGTTCTTTAAAAGAAAAGCCACTCTTCTGCGAGGTTATTCTCCATCTCAAGGTCAATTATGCATTGAAAAAGTCTACTAATGTAGAAGATCACACATCTTTAAAGTAGAACCACATCTTTAAAGTATAATCAGCTATTTATAGCCTGTAATGATAGCCGGAGCACTTATTTTTCCTTCTGTTTGTAATTTGTTTGTTGACAGCCAAGGCATTCACTTGAATCTGTAGTGTATATACTTTTTATGATATTTTATTGAAAGGTAAATAATTTTGGCAAATTGCAGCTGTAAATATTTATTTGATTGAAGATTTAGAAGTCGATAGTGTGTTTTATTTGTTGCATCTTAAAGTTCCATTTAACAAATATTTATTTGATTGAAGATTTAAAAGTCAATAGTGTGTTTTATTTGTTGCATCCTAAAGTTCCAGTTAAAAAATAGATATGGATTATAGTAATTTGATTTGGGTCAATTATTTCTGCAAGACATAATCAAGAAATGATGTCACAAAGCAAATATGTTCTAGAAGTTTTCCTCTGTTAAAACAAGTACAATAAAGCCATAAAATGCTAACCACCAACCACAAAACCACAGTGCTTTCTACTTGCATGGGAATAAGCAATGTTCATGGTAAAAACCTTAAAATTCAGGTGCTTTCAGGAGGTTCTTTTTGCAGACTATGCAAGATCCAGCTGTCAAAAAGCTATTTTGTACCATAGGCATATCAAGGGTTTCCAAGACTGATATCCTACAGTTTTTTATCAGTCCTTGCCTAGACAAGATAGCCACTGGGAGCTATCATGAGGAGCTTTGTCACTAGGAGCTTTGATATAAAGAGGTCTTCAGGCATGGCTGAATAACACAGTACCAGTGTAATCAAAAGTCTTATTTTTTTTCAAAAGATAGGTGAGTAGCTCTTTCAGATTGGCAGAACCACCTGCATATTTTATGATACTGTCTATACACAACAATATTGCAGTAAATGTAAAGGGACCTTTGTATAAATGCATTCATTCAACCTAAAGTCAGTTTTTTGCTGTGAAAAAAAAGGAGGTTTGCACTGCGAATGGCTGTGTAGCAGTGCATTGGTTTTAGTTAGATGAATATTAGAATCAAAGAAAATACTTTTTTTTCCTGTATCTTGCAGAAAATGTGTAGCTCATAAATTTGTTGTCTGTACTACTTTGCGTATTAGTTGCCTGGATTTAGCAAGATATGCGTAAACAATTCTGTATTTTATCAGTAGTTCAACCTGATGCTTTCTGTGTGGAGAGCTACTGGTGTATAAGAAGATGTTTTGATTTCATCTGTGGAACTACAAAGTAGACAAAAGTGGTTTTATCATGACTACCATTTCCCACAAATCTTCTAGACTAATCTTCTAGTTCTATAAAGGTCACTATTTTTGTCTTTTAAAATATTTTATATGTAATTTTTGCTTTTGTCATGTCAGCATTCACTGTGGAAAGCAGGGTATTAGTTTTTATCAATCTATGGAAGGAAATTTATAGCAGTATGAGTTGGTGACTGGCACCATTTTTAGACCATCATTTTGCAAAAAGATCTCACCACTTAGGTAAAAATAATTTTTTAGGAAGTGTTCACTTTTCCAGATTATATTTTTATTAGCTATATCTATTTCTCTTTCTCTTTCTGTTTCTATTCTTATTCCTATTTCTATTTCAAGCTGTGTTGAATGTTCTCCCCATTTCCACAGCTCCAGTAAGAGGAGATGAAAGAGATGCTCAATCACTTTGACAAAAATGAGGAGAATTAAGATTGGGGGCTTTTTTGTATAATCAGTTTCTACTAAAGTAAATCTTAATTTCCAGTTGGAGAAACAAAGAGAAAGTTGTAGATTTTAGCCTGGGTTTGTGTTAATTCATTTCATTGTGACCAGCAATATTTCAGTGACAGCTGCAGTAACAAAGTGTCATTTTTTCTGTCACTAAAAAAAATTATTTGTCTTTCAGAACAAACACTATGGCATTCGACATTTGATGGAAAAAACCTTAAAAAACCCTCAAAAAAACCTTAAAAAACCTTAAAAAATAAAAAAAATATTTTAATTCATGGCTTAGGGCCATTGGCAGGAAGACTGATAAGATGCCTAGATGGCACACATTCAGAAATTTCGGGAAGGAACAGCAACATTTAATGAACGTAAATATGTTTCTTTGTTTCTTTTTAACTGATGCAAATATATCATTACAATACTTACATAAAAACATAGTTCTATGAAAAAAAAAAGGTAGATTTAAAAAAAGGTGTGTTTTTCATACGAAAATGTAAATTGCAGATTAGTTTTGGCCAGTTCTAACAGAAATGCACAGAAACTTAAACAAATTTAGAAATTTCACTTGAAGCTGTTGTAACCCTTTGGGGCAGCTATTGAAGTGTACCAAGCTGGGACCTCAGCTGTATTTTTGGCAGTGCTCTTTTTTCCATGGACCTAAGCCTGTGTATTGTTAGATACCATGCCCTGATTCTGGCATTTTTCTTCCTGATAAATGAGATAAATTCTTTCTGTGTGGGAGCCAAAGCATTTCAGCCAACTGAATCGCTTCTGTTCTTCATGGACCAACACTGTAGAGTTTAATGTGCTGCATATCTTTTAGCATGTTTAAAAGTCAGAGTTTAGCAAGTTCAGTTTCTGATAAAATTTTATCAAAAAAAGAAGCAAAATGAAGATGAACATTGGCATTTATTTTGACCATGCATTAATAGTGAAAATGTATTGGAAAAAGATGGGTACCAAATAGATGATCAAATCTTCACATCAGTGTTGCCTCATCTGAATTCCATTCTCTATTCTGATCAAATCAGAATCACATTCAAGTTACTTGGAATGAAATGTTGTATTTTACGATATTGACCTTTCTGCTTGTTTCTCCTGAATGGTGCTAATATACCCCCGGTCTAGGGGTTTGGTGAATTTTGAGCAGTGGGGACACTTCAGGAACAACCATACAGCCTGGGATCAGGGGTGTCTCTAGCCCACCACATGGCAGAGCCTGTACTAAAGTGAGCTATAATGTGAGCCTGGGTGGGCTCAGACTAACTCTGGCTGAGTGGTTGTTTGACCTTGGGGTCTGCCATTCCCAACAAAAGATGGCCGAAGGTCAGGCTGAGGTTTGTTGTTTCCTTTGCCTCCAAAGACTGTATTTGTCTGCCTATTTTCTTAACCTTTGCAAATTTTTGTTTATTCAATGAGATGTTAGTTTTCATGCCCTAATTACACAAAAAATGACATGACCTAGTGGCGGCAGTATTGCAAAAGTTTTACCTCATTATGTAAAGAGGTTTTTTTATTTATGAAAGGCTAGTTTGTGTGCAATTTTATAGTTTGCTGCCAAGCCAAGCCAGATTGTCTCTCATCCAAAGACATGGTAACTGCCATTTTGGATCACTATGAAGAGTTTGGTAGAGTCTTACTTTCCTTAATCCTTTATTCTTAATTTATATTTCTTCCAAATTATTACTTATCTCTTCTGAAATCTCACATTGAGGTTCACATATTATACTTTTTTCTAGTAATTTACACCCTATGGCCTGCATGTCATAATGGCTGTATTTATGATCAGAAATAGTTAGCAATGCCTCTCAGGATGCTATCAATCACAATTGGAATGAACAGAAATAGCCACTGAAGAAGTTTGCACAGTGCCTCCTGTCCTCTCTGAAGCTGAGCAGAGCACTGCTCCTGTTGTGTGCCCAGCCACTGGTTGGCAGGCTGGTTAGGAGAAATGTGCCTCCCTCTGCTGAATTTGATTTTCATTCGTTTGTTTTAGGGATGAAAGACATTAAGAATTTAACACTGCTACTACATCTGTAGTGATAGTTAAGGCAAGGCTATTCATTGTCTCGGCAATAATTTATGATTATACATGACAGTGTCTATATGGATCACCATTGTGTCTGTTTTACTGATTTTTAACTAACTAACTAAATTCTCATTTGTTTTATTATTTGTTACTGCAAAAATCTGATATAAAAGTTATTCTTGTGATTTTTGTGCAGAATTATGTTCTTCCATTTTAGGGCTTCCTACCAAGGGAACAAACATCTTGGCATTTTCCTTCTGCAGTGATGGTGATTTGATTTGTTTGAAGAATTAACCATAAGCTTGCTGTTGAGAACATCCATCCTAGCTGTCATCTGACATTAAATGTGGAAAAAAGTTTTCTCTTTCAAAAGCAAAGTTGGTCTGGATGCACATTAATATTTCTAGAGTTAATTCCATTGCTTTATTAAAACAGTGCTACAGCCATTCATTGCAACTAGGTATTAATTTCTCTGGTAAATATCTAACAGAATCCGTATTGAGAAATTTTGTATAAGAAAGCCTGTGTAGTTCAGCATCCAAGGATCAGATTGCCACAGACTGAAAGGCTGATTGAATTTCTCCCTCCTTCACACCATTTGAAAGTCTCAACGTAAAAATCAGAGAGCTAAATATCTTTTTCTCAGCAAATACAAGTATCTATATAGGCTGAAAAGTAGACCTTTAGATCAGAGAAAAAACTGGGACAACAGAAAGAGACACGTAGGCTCCTAAGAAAATGTGTTTGGGGGATGAAGAATAGGACAGCAAAGCTGTGTAATGCCAACGACTTTGGAGAAACAGCCAGGGCTTTCTCTGGCTATGAGTGTTGTAGAAGATTACTGCTATTCTTTCTCTCACAAACCAGGCTAGACTTGTCTCATGAGCATTGCACTGCTGATCTATTACTCAGTTTTTGTGCTGGTGCTGTCTGATTTTAAGTCATGGATATCCCACAGAAAGTCATGGGTAATTTTCACGCTCATGTTCTGTTCTGGACTTTTCCCATTCTCTTGCTGATGAATTAAAATATTTTATGTAGGTCAAAGTTTCAAAACTTGCAAGTACCTTAAAGGATAGCTTCATGAATATATTTAAGCATGCAAGGTTTTCTTAAAGATCTTTTAGTGTCCTCAAAGCTGTACTAGGAAACATGTTATCCCACCAAGGGTAGACCATGGACAGGAGCACCTGGGCACCAGCTTTCTGTGTCTCTGGTGTAAGCTGACTAGACAGAAACTTGCTGTGGACTGTAAGTCATGTGGGTGTGTGTCTGCTAGCACAGTGCCATGCCCAAGGGTGCAAATCCTTGCAGGTGCAATTGTCTTATTGGCTGAAACCCCATTATGCCCAGACTATGTTTGCTATGATTAGAGGGAGCTGGATCTCCGTGCCTTCTAACATGATTCTTCTCTTTTCCTGTTGGGAAAAAAAAATTATGACTATTTGACCAACACCTTACTAAAATTTCTGAAAACTGACAGGTAATTTAAATCCTCCACTTATAGCTGCAGGTGATTTATCCTACCTGTAACACTGACTGGGCTACTCAGTGGGATTAAATTAATCTAGAGCAAAGGATACAAGTGCAAATGCCAGAAGAGGTCTTTCTTGTATTGTGCACTTCATACTAGGGCAGTTTTGCACATGCGCACAGGCAGAATCAGTTCCAACATTTGCTCAGCTGCTCACTAATCTTATGGGTGAAAGTAGAATGGTTTCATATTAAGGTCTTGAAAACTCCAAGTAAACTTCAATATTTTAACCAAACAAAAGAAAACCAAAAATCATTTGCTGTGCCTAACTACAGCAAATTGGGTTAGAAGACTCTTCTCTTGAGTGCATGACAACTATAAATACTACAAATGGAGGCCAGGGTGTTTATCAGAATGCTTATATCAGAACATCGCTGCACAATTGTGAGATTTCATTTAGTCCTTTCTGCTTTGTTGGAAGCTGGTGGTATTGAGGACCTTACAGAAAATATGAAGTGGTTTCTAGAATCAGGACTTCTGAGCATCACCCTGATGTCAGACTGTAGGAATTTTTAGGCATTTTCATTGTGTTTCATGGTGTTTGTACCTTGTAGTTAGTAAAAAGTCTCCAATGTTACTTTCCATTCAAGCAAAACCAAAAATGCTAGGAGTTTCAAAGCGAGACAAATATTTAAAATTCATACTTCAGTCTCTTAAACTTTTCATCCTGGAGGGAGTCTGTTGGAAAGGCACCAGAGGCCAAGGAGGGAGAAGCTGGCTTTGTGAATGAGCATAGAAATTTGTATTTCCGTTGCCCACGAGCATTATTGCATTTAACTCTCCAGCAAAGGGTCATGGTAGTTATAAATTGTATAATATGACTAGTATCGTATGACTGAAATGTCTTTGAAAAATTACCCTGTGTCTAGAGACCACAACCAGAGTACTGCAGTAAAAGAGTACAAGGTGGCTGTGGAGGTGATCAGATTCTGGAAAAAAAATGCCTTTGAATATAGTTCTTAATGGAGTGTGATGTATTGCCTTCATTATGGAAGAGGTTAGAGTTGGTTTGTCTTCTTGGTTTAGATACATATGTAAAAGAAAATCCAACCTGGCGGAAGGGATTTTCTGTTTAATGGATGAGACAGGATAAACAAAATACCATGGCTAGAACCTGAAGCTAGACAAAATGCATCTCACAAGAGGAAGGTAAATATGTTTAGCAGTAAAACATAAGAATATCTTGCTAAAAGTGTCTGGCACCTTTGACTCTTAAAAGGTTGTTAGATGTGTCAAGTTGCACATCTTCGGATTCAACTATCTCAGCCTTTCCCTTCATAGCTTGTGAAACTCCTAAACTCCTAATTTACCTCCCGGGACACACATGAGGAAAGCAAGACTGTCTGCATCTTCCTTTTAGTACTTTGCAAAAGAATCTCATCTTTACTGGGTTGTTTAATGAGAATTTCTTCCCTCAGCTGTTCAGATATATAGATTCTTCTTTGTGTTTTTTTGGGAGCCAGAGAATTGCTGCAGGACCTTGGGTCAGTGGTGTGAGGTGTTAGCCTTCCATTTCACAGCCAGCATATTTTTCCCCTAGGTTGACTGCCACTGTCCTTGCACACATCACAATCTCTGCAGCTTCAGGTATGGCTGTCTTGGCTTTCTCTGGGCCTCAGGGCATTAACTCCCTTAAAAATTCCCTGGCATTTAGAGGGGCACCAGGTACTCACATCACTCAGTCCTCAAGCATGCACTGGTTCTCTCCTTTTTTCTGTGTCTTTTCCTGTATAGAAGTTAATGGCCCATGAAGTGTAGTCTGCAGGAAATGACCTAACAGTCCCTGCTAGCTTTGAAATTCAGAAAGCTACAAAGTCAACCAAGAAAAGTTACTGTGTTTGTGTAAACCTTATCAAAAATGAGTTCTGTTCATTCTCCAAAGTAAGAGTTTCTGTGCTTATAAATTCCTCTCAGCCTCCTTTTATGACAGAGTGCAGCACATCAGAGGAACTGTCTGATAAAGATGGGGAGAGAGGAGAGGGATTATTATAAAAGCTGTCCCTGTGGTTCTGCCCAGAAGTCTGCATATTTCTCTTATACATGAAGTGGCATATACAGACAGCAGCTTAACCTAGATTTCCAGAGAAATAATAATATGGAATAAATAGCAACAGTAGCTCTGAGTTTTCTTGCAATGATCCTATTGCAAGAACGCTGAATAGACATGCAACAACATACTGCAACCCCCACAGCTGTCACTTTGGCAAACCTTTTGATGAATTGGATCTTGATATTTACAAAATCTATTAAAATGAAGCCCATCATGTGTTTGTTTATATGTTGACAAGATGATGTACACCCTTCAGGTCAAGGGTGATGTGAACTGTTTTGGTATTCTTGTCAAGGCAGCTAAAAAAAGAGCATTTAAATAATTTTTGTAGAATAATTGTCTAAGAATGTAAAAGCAACATATGAAATTCTTGCTTTGAAAAAAAAAATCTCTACTGATCTGACACAAAAATCTGAACTTGTTATCAATCAAAAAGACTTTCCTACTTCTTCCCTAATATGTTAGAAAATTGGCAGCTCAGATAGAAAAACAAATAGCAAAATTAAACAGAAAGGAATTGATTTAACTACTTGGGTGGGTATCCAGTACCACATAAATTTTTCCTTTGGCCTTGTCATTTATTAAATATATTTTTTACACTAATAAGTCTATGCAGCACATACAAAACCTCTCACATTTTGCTGTAAGTATTCTAAGTCAGAAGTAGCTTCATAAATTTAACTTTATTTATTTTAATATAATTCATTTATATTTGATTTTTCCTTGCAGTTAAGAAGAAAAGGTACTGTCTGAAATTCAATCATTGCAATATGTCTTGCAATTCCAAATGTGGCTGTATCAGGGGTGTTACATGTGTGAAATTAGACCCCAAAATCATATGCTGAAGGTTTTCAGAGCTCTCTTTCAACTTCACTGCATTGTTATTAGGTTTTATTCTCATAAAGTGGGCTAAGAACTAAGCCAAGTTACCATAGAAGAATTTCTTTCCATCTCACCTTATGAATGCTTGCTTTTTTTTGACCTTGCAGTCACCTGCCTGATAAATATATCAGTCATGTCCCAACAAAAATCTAGCTTATGATCACTTTGGTGCCATAAAGGAAATAATGGAAGAGGGTAGATAAAGAGATCAGCTTCAAGGTAACAAAAATACCCTGTGTTCTTAGGTTTGTTATGTGCAAGTTGACAGATTGTTGAGATATTCAAATGCTTCACTGTTTTAGAAAGGAATATTGAAATCTGTATATCTTTATCTATCTGTATTGCGAATGCAGAGTGGAGCTGGGATAAAAGGCCTGAGAAAGAAGATGGTGTGAAGGTGAAAAAGAAAGAAGAGGTGGATAAAGGGTGGGGGTGGGGAAGGAATGAAGAAATGGATCTAGGCAGTGTGAGAAAGTAGGGATCAGCATTATTGCAGGTAAGAAACATGAAATGACAGCTGGACATGAGCTGTCCTGAGATATTGTGCTGAAGAAGTAGTAGTATTAGTATTGTGTAGTAGTATTGTGCTGAAGGGTAGTGTTGGCCCTCCTGAGAAGAGGGACCTGAGAACAGCTTGTGATATCTTGAGATTTCCATTTTCTAAAAGCAACAGGCTGTGCTGCTTCACCTTTGGTTACAGCTTATTCCTGGGCCCTGGGGTTCCTCAGTAGGTTGCTCTTTGGCTCAGGTCTGGGAAAGGATGAAGAGCAGCCTGTCCTTATTCATAATACAGAAAGGAGGTTCAGGATTTTCCCTTTCTTTTGTTACAGATTTCTAAGACTGTTCTGGCAAAGCAAAGTACTTATAACTTTGTTTCAAAATGAAAGCCAAGGACTCCTTCACATATCTGGAACCTTCTTTCTTCCTCTTTATTCTTTCAACTTGTCTTAACCTTTTTCTAAAAGCATTACTGTAAACATTTTCCTCTCTCTTTACCCCCCTCTCATGTTTTGGTTTTAAATTTATTTTCTGTTCTATTGCCAACAATGAACCACTTAGAACTAGTTGTGAGATTGCTATATATAGACACTTGCCTAGAGAGAGCTGAGCTAATACCAGCAAAACTAGAGGTGTGCTCATCAGATCTTAGTGGCCCTTGGTCACCAGGGGTATATCTACCCTCCACAGTGAGTTATTGAGCTGACTTATTTCTGAATGAGCTATTGCACCTTCATGGCACAATATAGATGGAGTTTTCAGTATTGCTAGCCTGGATTAATCCTCTCAGTGACTCTGGGTTTGATGCACAAAACTGCATTCACAGTTTAGCAAGGCTTGAGATTCTGAAAGCGCAGAAATTAGTGATCAGGTCTCTAAGCAGAACTTGGTGATTAAACTGAATACAAGATTTATGTACCCTAGGAAGAAAAAAAATTACCTCCTGTTCTGAGCTATTATTATGATGGTACCCAATTAGATGCCAAAGATGTTCCAGCTGCATGGTAAATACAAAGCTCAAGTAAGAAAATCTGAACATAGATGATAATCCTTTTTATTTTTTTTTTTTTGTATGTGTGTTAAACTCAATTTCAAATATTAAGTTTGCAGCAGAATAAGATAAATTAATTATCAAACCAATGACAAAATGTTTTCCTAATTTTCTGGAGCATTACATTAAGTTTTGATGTATATCATTCAAAGCACTAAGCTAAAACTTTACACTGTGTAAAGCAAAGGAAGGAGGTGGATATGATTTGAAAATTAAAGTCTCTCTCAAAATGCATTTATTCCATTTTATTTTTATTTACAAAGGGGTAATAAAGATTGCAGTGCAGTTAATACCCCTATAAACTGGAGCATGAATTATAGACAAGCGTCACACTTGCATTACATTTTCCAGATTTTCCAAGTTTGTCAGAGTGAATGCTCTTTGGTCAATGTTTCTGACAGTTTAATTAATTATCATGGAAATACAACAAAATGCTCATGCCTTTAACTGTATTATTTGGCAAGTATTGCACTTTATGAATAACTTCATAACTCTAAAAAGGAAGGAATCCAATATGTTAGTTAAGCTTTTTCATTTTTATTAATGGCCTTTGTTATGTGATTGCTTGTGTGGGAAGCAGACTTTCAGGCAAGAAGAATGAAAAAAATGGAAGGACTGAAAAAACAACTTTCTAGTGTCATGCTAAAGAACTCTCATGAGCCTTCTGGGCAGATTAGTTTGCATTCAGTGGATGTTCTTCGAAATAAGGAAGCATGATATGGGATTTAGTCACTGGTTACTGATATATAATCACAGGATGGTTTGCTTTTGCAGGGACCCTAAAGAACTTTTGGATCCAACCCCTCTGCCATGGGAAGGGACATCTCCACTAGAGCAGGTTCCTCAAAAGCCCCATCCATTCTGGCCTTGAATACTCCCAGGGTAATCCTTGGTGTTACAGTCAGATGTTAGGAAGGAAAAAGAAGACCACCAAGTTGCTTGCTCTTAACTGTGGCTACTTTCACCACAGGCTACTAAACTGCTGTCCACAGCTTGCTGGTGGTCTGCAGGACCATGTGAAATGTCCTGCAGATTACATGAAGGACTGAGTTCAAAGGAGTCTCACTAGGTGGTATAATCATGGGCTGTATTTCAGCACCATCATGACAGATGCTTTACATGACACAAGACAGGACCTTATACCATGCCTAGCATTGGCATTCCACTAGGATTTCCACACACAGAATTAAGGCTATCTGCACACTCACGAGACAGTTGTTTGCAAACATCCTTTTTGTGTATGCATGCTCTCAGTTTGCTTGTGAAGTCTTGCCACAGCTGAATGCCAAGTGTCAATAGAGTGTGTGGGTACAGCTCACTTCAGCAGGGTAGAAACTGACCTCCCCTGTAGTTGCAGTAGGTTGCATTGTAAGGATAATAAGATTATGGCATTAGTCACTAGATGACACTGTGACATAGTTTCACACAATTATTTTTCTTAGTGCCTGTGTAGATAAACTGTACTCTCATGTTTCAGTTCTTGTCAGTTTATACTAGTGCAAGCATGATGCCTATTTTCTCTCTAATTAAGACTTTCTAATTCAACTTTGCTGGAAGGCAGAGTTGGCACTTTATTTTGTACAAGGCTGAGTATGTTTTGTGTCCCAAAGATCCAATTTTTACAGCAATGATTTATCCACTGTTAAGAAAAATATCTGCCATGACCTCAGTCTTTGGAGAGTTCACAAGGTAGCCATGTGCACCATGGGACAAGCCTGTGTTTACACAGGGCCTGCTGGGTGATCTGGTGTGGTATTGTAGGAGAGAAAAAGTCAGCAAGGGGAGCCATAGCTGCTTTACCAGAATCCCACTTGCCCTCCCAGACCAACCCTGCTCAGACATGGAGTGATGGACTCTTTAGAGACACGGCGTCTTCCATGTGGAAACTATGCCTTCCCATGGCCCTTCTCCCAGTGGAGGAATTAGAGCCTCTGGTCTTCAGTAAAGGTGTTTTGCTCTGCCATTTGATAAGGATGAAATAGTTAGACTCACTAGGCTTTACTATTTTATGCTGCTATTTGTAATGTCAAGATTTTGCTGCAGTTGAAGCAAAAATATCCTATTCTCGTCATGCTCCAGATAGTCTCATATTCTTGCTACCACATACTATCTCAAAGCTTCCATAAAATGATTTGATATGTGGCAGCTTGTCAAGTCTTGAAGTTGATATTGAGTGGAAGAGGAACACTTTTATTTATTTATTTGTTTATTTTAAGTTTTGAGCATATATCTGAAAAATGTCACCAACATGGTCTTGTGAGCAGCATGACCAATAATGTGGGTTTTCCCTGGTGTAATAATTTATTGGGTAGGAAAGGTCATTTTAGGGAAGCAGCATTCAGCATCCTTAGAAATCACATCTCTCTTAAAAACTGCTGTTATTGTTGTGTATTTAAAAAAAAAAAAGAAAGGAAAAAAAGGAGAAGTATATTTTTGAGAGAATGCTGAAAAAAAGTAGAAAACCTCAAACTTCTGATTGGTTGACAGGATGCTTTCATGGATAATTGTTTTAAGACTGATATGATTCTATACATTTACTTATTTATAAATGTATTTGTATGGAGAAGGTATTTTTGTTATTTTAGTAAAAAGTGTGCTACAGTAGTCATGCTTCAATGTTGAGATGATAAAAAATGTTCATAGCCTTTTCTTCAAGAGCATGAGAAAGCAATACAAAATATGGTTGCATTATTTGAGTACTGGTCTCAGAAAGAGACTGGGGTCCACATCTAGGGTGTGGCAATTTACAGCAGGTTGTGCTTGCAGCATCAGGCAATAACATTAGATCAGTAAGTACCTGATCTAAGGGAGTTAACCTTGATTACTATGTGCTGCCCTCTGATGTTTTCTGTTTCCCTCTGATGTCTCTACAAGAACAATAGGCAATAGAGGGAGGTTTTGTACTTAACCCTAGTTGGTTATGGCTGTGTGAAACAAATCCTACCCTCAAATGAGTGAGAAGCTTCATTTTATGCTGCATTTGAACAAAGGAAATGACCAATAGTGCCCCAATATTTATTATCAGGTTCCCCTATTGCAAATTCACTAAGAATATCTTGCATTGCATCCAAAGATGTTTTTAAACCTCTGGGCAGACAGAAGCCAAATCATTTTAATCAGGGTAATTATTTCAGTCCTGTAATTCCCAGCAAAAATTACCAGAGGATAGCAAACTCTCAGTCAGGCACAGTAAGTAGTCCTAAGTATATCTCCTGCTGTCATGACCTAGGTAAGTAATTTACATCCAAAAAACAGACTCATCAGTATCAGTCCCAGTCACTTTGATTGCAATGTAGATGTACTCTAAACCAGTAGAACTTTTAATCTCTGATTATGACTATGATATATGAAACTACTATGCAATATATCTGACATATCTGCTAAGACAAAGGCTGCTTAAATTAATTGTCCTCTTTTTTGCAAATAAAAGGCTGCCAATGTATTTATTGGATAATATTTGTTCCCAGTTGTAACCATTGGAAGGTCAGAAGAAGTTTAAAAGTACACGATGGAGTTTTTTATTTGTACGATATGGGATTTTTATATTAATGTCATATTTAAAATGTATTTATAAAACATTTGAGATTTGACTATTATAGTTCAGATCTGTGTTGTTTTGCAACAGAGACATTTGCAAGTTTACAGTTAAAATTATTTTGTCAGGAACCAAGCAGAGATGCATTTTAAAAGGAAAGCTTTGGTTAATTGCATCATGATGGATCTTTTGAGTCCTGTTTATTTTTTGTCTGAAGGATATTAAATCAATGCAAATCTCAGAACTGACTGTATTCACTTATGGGAATGACATATGTGATGAGGTTTGGATTTTTTTCTCATTTATGTGAACAGTATATGTAGATGTACCATTAGAGTTGACAGACTGTTTAAGCAGAGTTGCAAAGTTAATGGTATGGTTTACATCAGGTGTAAAATGGGAACTACAATACATATTTTTGCAATATTACAGGTGAAAAATGCTTCAATAATTTGTTATAAGTGTGATTATTGTGATTATTATAATGTTATAATAATCTTCCTGGTCTTTTTTCTCCCATCATCACTATAATTCAAAAAATCTGCTTCTGCTGGTTATTATTGTACTGACTTTTAGAGGATTTACACTGCAATTAAGAGAGTGAAATACAGATGCTCTGCATTGTGGAGCATGATGCATTTTGACCCTGTTTGTAGAACTTCCATGCAATTTTGTGTTAAGAGCTGCTCACAGTAGTACAATTTTGGGTCTCATTCAGATCATACTTACAATGTTCAAAACTCTGTTAGAATCTGAGGGTATGTTTTGATCACTGTTGGTTTTGAACATTTTTTTGACAAAACATATTTTAGATTTAGAAAATAACACAAAAAATTACATTTAAATTTAATGATTATGGAAAGCATCTACAATTGAGCTGTCCTATTGCTAATGATTTACCTGTAGAGATTGGAATGGATTTAATTAATAGTCAGAACTATATTGGTAGGAATACAGTAATTGCTCCTGCATTTTCACTGATTTTAATGTCATAGGTAAGAAGGTAAATCTCCTGAAATGTGGAAAAAGTAGGGGGTAATAAAAAAGAAAACAGGAAATGTAGTTTATGTCTTTTAGAAGTGCCAGACAGAGTGTATGATACAGGATATCCTGTATATATAGTGAAGTAAAATATGAAAAGCATACAGGGAACACTCTTTTTGGTATTTTCACAGCAACTGTACTTTTCCAAATATGCAGCAGGTTAAATTTCCAGAGATTGGGGAAAACAATATCTGCAATCTGGACCTATTGCCTGCACTATTGATAAAACACATGAGGTTTGTTGAGCATGTGCAAACTGCACCAGGACTTTTCTCTCCTGCATGGTTCCAGATTTCACCTTGCTACTTCACATTTCACAAAATGATATCTAGAAGAAGTTACATGCTTTTGGTATGCTTTCAAGAAAAACCCTTTTGGTCTCAGCAAAGCTCAGTGACCCAATCTATATCTCACTATTGATCAAAAGCTACTGGATATTTTTGGGAGCAATTTTAATCACCACTGTAGCTATCTCTACTTGCACATTGCAAGGCATAGTGCCCCAGTACCTCTTCCTCCTGCACGAAAACAGACTGTACTGTACATTTTAAACTTCTGCATGCTGATCTTTCAGTGACAGCAGCAGTACTAAGTGCATAATAACTGAAAATTATTTATATATCAGTGTATCATACACTGGAATCAGTATCAAAGTAGAGATTATTACACGTTTTGGGGACAAAAGGCACACACATCTATACTAAAACCAGGCTTCATTTGTCATGCTTACTGCAAAACTACCCTTTAAAGTATGGAATGCTCCTGAATGTACCTCATTATTAAGACTCTGGTAAGTGTATTTTCCTCTCAGTCAGTTTGTTTATTCATCCTTGATTCCAAGGATTTGCTCAATTTTCTAGTAAGTATAATATATTTCCTATCCAGGGGCCACATGGGATTACTAGACAATTTACTTATCTGGATAAAATAAATGTCTTTCCTTTGAAGCCTGGAGTAACTCAGATCCTTCTCTGCTCTCTACTGGAGAATGAAACATGTTTGAGAAAAAGAAGAAAAATCTACTACAGTGACACACTATCATATTCTGTTGGAGGAGCCTCAGTATTTCTTGACAGAATGAGTCAGCTGAGGCTAGAATCACAATGCATTAACCTCTCCTGTCTCACTCATCCTATACTCCCTGTTTCTTGGAGAATTTTTAGACAAATTTGAACAGGCTAAGATGACAGTCCTGGAACTGCAGCAGCTCTTTGGGCTGTCTCTGTACAGCATCTTATCTGAAGTTGGCAGTGACTCTGTAATAGTTACACCCTAAAAGTTAAAGTACTTTTTCAGCTTTGCCTCTCACCTTTTACTTTGATTTTCTGCAGAAAACATTGGACTCTTCAGTTTACTGTTGTTAGGTAGAGTGAGTTAGATACTAAGCAACCAAGGATTGTGAGTTTAGGAATGTTTTCATAATAACTATAAAATATTAAATTTACATTATCCACAATATGTTGGAGGTCAGTTTGCCCTCCAAATGTAATGTCTGACAATTGTGCTTTCTTAGTGTGGGTTAGAAAAAGAATATAGTAGACTTAGGAAAACATCATAATTTAAGAAATGACACATTTCAACAAAGACATAGAAGTGAAGCAAAACCTTAGGAAACCATTACTTCATTGGGACAAATATGTCTTTTAAAAGGCTCCTTATTAAAAAGAGTAAGCTCTAAGATATTCATGCTTGCATGAAATTGTAAATCTGTCATTTGAGAACAAGAAGTGCTTTTTTCTATGGATAAATTTATTTTTATTACATCTTCATCAAATTCTTTGAAAACAGTTAGTCTGAGGGTATCGCTAAGAATTGGCTCACAGTTATTTTTAATACACTCTCATCTTACAAATATAATGGTCAAACAAGTTAGGAAAGTCAACCACATACAGTCTGTGAGGCATTAAAAAGAAGCTGAACTAAGACTTAATTGTTTACTATCAGCAAGGGGTTCTTGAGGAACCCCTTGCAAAAATACCTATTTTCTACACTGTTTAGTTTCTCTGCCCTTTCTTTAGTATGTATTCCCATTGCCCTCAAATGCCTGGAGTAATATATATCTGACTTACGTTGCCTGCCTTCATGAACCAGCAGTCAGGGGATACCAGCTGGCCAAGAAAGGGTTCAGATTTTCACCTGCCTGCAGATACATATATGGTTTATTTTCCCCAGGAACAGGACGGAGCTGGTAGAGATCTGTACCCCACTGGGAAATCAAAGCTTTTCTACCTGGGACAGGGGAAGTGTGACAATTCCTGCTTAACTCAGGAAAACTGTGAAGTTGTACTGCCTATTATTCTTTTTGTATTTAAGCAGAGAATTTTTGTGATTGTGCATGAGAGAGAAAGATACAGGAAAGAAGTGGAGAAAGGTTACACTTTCATCACATTTTCTGAGTCTCTCAATTCATTTAGCCTTATCTGTGTATTTCAGATTGCAAGCTCTTAGGTGCCATGACTGTTTTTATATGTGTCTTTAACTGGGGTACAACAGATAACTGGTTACAAATTGTTGGAGTTTCCCAAGGGAACAATTTTTTATTTTCAAGTGAATGCTCAGAAAATAAAACTTTTTGCAAAAAAAATGTTAGTCTCATGGAAATTTCTCATTAATAAAACGTAGAGAAAAAAGTTCAAAATTATCTAAATATAAAGTTCCTACATTTTCTAAATAAAATATGTATTTCTCTGTTCCAAATTCCTTTAATTTTTAAGGCACAGTAAGCTTACAATTAAATGTAATATTTTGGTTTATAAAATCTTGAGATGATCTTAATTAAAAAAAAAAACTAAAAATAAAACCCTTGCAGAAAAATATTTTGCTACTGCTATTGCTTTACAACCATTGTGAGGTTTTGAACAGATCCAGGCAGCCTTGCTTAAAAGTTATTAATTCCCCCTTTGTATTAAATTTTGAGGATGTGGGAAAATCATCAGAATAATTGATTTATTTTTATTTTTTTCATTTAGTCTTGAGGAAAAAAAAACTTGTTTTGCATAAATCATTTTACTTTTAAAATATTCAAGATGGATTATACTCACTGGTTCTATTGCTTTCAAATTATTTTATGTACCTTGAGTTTCTTTGTAAAAAAATGGTCATTTAAAGCCTGCAGATTTGCTACACAAACTACTTGACTATTTCTGCTTCATCTGTGTTGGACTATGTAAGCCACCTCTACATTTTCACTTACATCTCTTTGGGACAAAAATTTTCCTTTTACAGAAAATAATTTTTGGCATAGAGAGGAGAGTTGAGAAAAGCTGGAAGGATAAACGTAAGGTATATACTTTTAAAGGTGAAAGAATAATGCAGAAAGTAATAGTGAGAGAGTCCAACGCAAGTCTTTGAAATCAGTCCTTTATTTTCACTCTAATGAGGTATTCTTGGATGTTTTTCTGCTGCCTGATAGATTGAGGGACAGAAAAAGGAACATGATGAAACAGTGGCTGATGGAAGACTAGAGGCAAGTAAAGAAAATTTTGGATAACATTGGTTAGCTAAATAAGAGAAAGTTACAGTTATCAGTAAGAAAATTATTTCTTTAATGATTTGGAAATAAGGATAGAGAAAGACCATAGTAGCAGCATAAATTATATAACAAGGTCATGTCTTTGGAACCAGAGTCATGGAATCAGCATAATGCAGAGATCCAAATGTACCATTTATAGAGTATATATGTGCTGTTTGCAATTTTAGGAGTGGCAGTGATTGATTCATTCCAGGAACAAATAAGCATGCCTCCTGTTGAATTGCCAACACTCTTACAAGTCAGTGTCTCTGTGTTGCTTGGACATGTCTAGTCCCAGTACTGCCTACAGCTTTTCAGAACTGCCGAAGCTCCTGAGAACATAGCTTGGTTCTCTGCTAGCCTTTTGGAGAGAGGCTAAGTTATATTTATTTGTAAACTTGTATCATTCTAAAATTAAAAAAAAAAGTGTCCATGAGTTACTTGCAGTCCAGATTACTGCTTATTTCTAGATCAAATCTATCTGAACATACTCTTTTTTTGGCATATATCTACAAAGTGAATACCTAAAGGGGAAGTGCTTTTTTTTTTTACCATTCATGCAATTTTCCAAGTTAAATGTTTCCATTCTCATCCTTTGAGTCTCTGTCAGGTTTTAATTTTCGCAGCATGAAGATGTGATGAGTACATGAGCAGTTATTCAGATTAGCTGGTCATACTCTGAGATTAATTACAGAACAGAAGTTTGTAATAGTGACTTTGCCAAAATTCATCAAACATTGATCCTTTTTCGTATCAGCAAATATGCAAATGAAAAAGATTATGGAGAGCTTGAACTGAAGAATACTTGGAACCTGTAACATTTCATCCACCTCAATGGGTAGGCAAAATGCTGTAATGATGAGTTCACCCTTTATTTACTGTATACACAGTTGGTGACAGTAGTTTTTATAACTCTAAAAATTACACTTAATAAATATGAGAAGAGACAGATTTTCTTGATTACATAAACCTAAATATTTATTCAAGATTTCATGAGAAGTTGGTCTTAATTTAAACAGAGCCAGGGCTGCTGAATGAGTGCCATTTTTTTGATGTGGACACAAAAAAAGTTTTAGTAATATCCACACTCATTTAACCAGTAAATTATAGTTGATTATTACACACACAATAATATTTATTAGATATCAAAGCTGAACTTATCAGAATGTGATGAATATTGAATATTGGCTTTTATTCGGCATGATTTGCCTACTGCAATCAAAATGAAACTGAATTCGGTTTTTCATAGATCATATTTAAGGGTTTTAGCCTTCATTGCATGAAGGAATGCAAAAAATCAGAAGAAGCATGTAAATATTGCTGCTGTAGTTCAGAGAAATGCAGTATTACTTGTATTTTCCCTTTTGGTATTGATGTATGTAGAAGTTGGATACACTAATACATTGTGGATATTGCTGCTGAGAAGGGGAAAGAAACAAGATAGGTTTGAAACACAGCCTGCAAAATGGCACAAAGCCAGTATACTGAAAAATGGCAAAAGTCACATTAAACAGCTGGACACAGAAATATTTCTCTTTAATTTGGAAGGAGAAAATTTTCTTCACAGCAGGGCATTCTCAAAAGAGTACAACATCAAAGAGGGTGGGTCTCCCCCGTCAAACATCATCTGGCTCCAGTGATGGAGCAAAATGAATGAACTGTCAGGACTTTTTTCTAGTGTGTATGTTTTTGTCAAGTGAAAAGTAAAAGCTTTAGTGGCTTATTCTGATCCCAGACCAAATCCTGATAATGGAAAGGTGATTCCCTGAAGTCTTCCTCTGATCAGCTGACAGGCAAAGTCTGAAGAAGATCCCATATTGATTGATGGGCCACTTTGTATTGATGGCCCCTTCCACCCTTAGAGATAAGTGAGATATGCCAAATGCTTGACAGCTCTGGAGGGCTCCTGTGATTGTGTCTCAAGCAATGTTCTAATCTAATGTTATAATCCTCACAGAAACAAACACACTTCTAAAGAAACCTAGCATGATACTTACCAACACCAGAACTGCACTTGGGAATGAAAAAAACCCTTTTCACATTCTCCACTATGATGTCCACTAACAACATCGGAACTACTCGTTACTGCACTTTTTTCCTTTGCTTCTTGACTGTGACTTCAGCCCCAAAGAGGAAGCAAGCTACCCATTCCTGTGTGTATTTCTGACAATCCTATAATTTAACAGATTTGAAGGAGTCATAAACTCTAGGAATTTTTTGATATGGAAACATGGCAACACAGTTTGTACAGCCATTACTCATTTGTTTTATGAGGAATCTCAGGCACAGTTTATCATATACTTTATTACTTGACCTTTTAAGCATCATCTGGGGAACTTGACATTCCAGACATTCCAAAATATTCCAAACTAAAAATATCACTGTGCCTTATTATTTAAAACTCACAAAGGATTTAAGTAGATTTCCTAAGGTATGTACTTTTTACTGAAATTCCTCATTTATAGTAAGCCTTAATGAGAAGTTTAAAAAAAGATTGAAGGAATTATCTGTGGAGTCTGTATTACGAGTAAATGGGTGCTCTGTTGTAATAGATGTTCTACACATACACTGTAAACACAGTCCCTATCCATATTTACTTACAAACTCAGAGTGAAGATAAGCAAATGGTACAGAAAAAATGTTATCAAACCTCCTGTTTTCTACAGCCACAGGATCAAGACTTTAAGTACTTGCTGTAAGCCATGTGACAAACCATTTTCTGGGCAGGAGCTAAACCCAGGCATCTGCAGAACAATTCAAGTGCCTGAATGGGGGTGTTTAGTGGAATTTTAAATCCTGGAAAGTATCTAAGACATACTGACAAGACAGGGCTGACAAGTAATGCCCAGAATTTAAGGATAACTACTTGTCTTTTGGAGCAGTCACTGAAGCTTTAGTGGAATACTTGAACCCACCAGAAACACTAGTTTACACACCTAAACTTAACTTTACACACTTAACCTGAACTTAAGTTTACACATCCGAATATAACCATATAGTACTTCCCTAGTCCAGGAATAAACCCTTATCAGTGATCACAACCATTACTTTTGGCAGCACTACATATTTAGAACAAAGTAATGCTCTTTGACATTTCTTGAAGAGGAAGCTACTTGTGGACAGGCTTTATTTCAGAGAGTATTTTCACATGTAGTACATTTCTGCATTAGGGTTGAGATTTTTTATATACGTTGAATGAGACCATTTGAGTCACGTAGTCCAACCTCTCTGTTCAAGGAGGGTTTCCTAGAGCATGCTACTCAGGATTGTGTGCATTACCTTTATAATCTAGTTCTTAAAATGCTTAAAGGAACATGGTGTTGGAGCTTTAAAAAATCCTAAAGGTAAAGAAAATAATGAGAAGTCCCACATGCTGCTAACTGAAACCAAAGTCAACTACAGAATGATAATTGTACCAAATGTTCTATGCACCATATTTCAGGATGTCTAAAAATATCCCTAAGCACTGAGTTTGGGATTTGTACTTCTAAGACCTGCTACATCTCTAGAAGTTCTAATTCATGCACAAAACTACAAAAACATGGTTTGAACAGTGTTTTGAAAAAGTGCTTTACAGAAATTATAGGAATGAAAACCTTTGTTGTTCTTGGGCCATCAGCTTCCTCTTAGAAGCAAGGAAAGCCTTGAATTTGAAGAACAGACCCTCTTATATGTAAGAATCAGGTCAAATTAGAATTATTTCTATTTATGAGTTTCTTTTGGTCTAGAGTGATTTCTTTTAGGATGACTTTGAGTCACCCCAGGAGTGTATACGTGCTTGCTTGTTTCAGCTACACTGTCTAGCTTGATGCTAAGTGATTAAATCCACCAAAATTATTCTGGGGTATTTGGTTGTGTAAAGGAATGAAAAAATATTAAACAAACACTTTTTAATTTCACATTTCAATGTCTAGTTGTTTTGAGAACCTCCAAGAAATGGCCTAAGCTCTGTCATTAACTTGCAAAGGAAACAGTGCTCTGTTTTCAGAGGCACTGGGAGCAAGAAAGAATCACTGTAACAGTATTGATTCTCTGGCTCCCAATATAATTTTAGGAGCTTTATTACTGAGTAAGCTCATTGATTCTTTCCAGTCGAATGAGGGTTGTGTTTTTTTGTTTTTTTTTTTGGTTTTTTTTTGGTTTTTTGGTTTTTTTGGTTTTTTTGGTTTTTTTGGGGGTTTTTTTTGGTTTTTTTTTTTTTTTTTTGGTGGTGTTTCTTTTTTTGTTTGTTTGTTTTGATTTTTTTTTTTTTTTGTTTTTACTCAAAACATCTTCCCTGTTATATTTACCATGATTTGCATTTATCAGTCAATGGGTGTGAGAGTCTTCTTTCTGAGTTAATTAAGCTTTGACAATTTGCCTCTCTATTCTTAAACATCTTTCCATTTTTAGTCTGGTTTCTTTCACAGTCTTTCTGAAGAGCAACCATAGAGCCTAGACTGGTAACATTTTTCTCTTAATCTTCCATGTCCCACATGGAAAAAGCTGGAGAAAACCACTTCAGTCTGTTGCCTCCACATGATCCTCTGCTACCACGGCAGCACGGGAAGGCAGGGTAGTGAGCAGGGTGGAAATAACAATGTTCAACAAAAATGTCTCCATTACAGAATGACTTGTGGCTGGAGCACAACTTTTTTTGTCCTATCACTGGACCTGTCAGGTGGGTGCAAAACCACACTCAGGGAAGACTTTATGATGTCAATGGGTACTGCAAGAGCACTGGTACTTTACAGATTTGTTTACATGTCTACAAGTTTCCAGCTTCATGAGTGGAGTTTTTTCAGCTCTGTGTCTTCCTCTCATTGCCCTGATGTTGAGTAACACTGTTGCATTACATGAAATTCTTTCCTATTCCAGGACCTCCATGGGCTAATGTCAAAACAAACCACAGAGACTTGAATTTAAAAAAAGCATTTTTATGAAGTCCACATAATCAGCAGGGCATTGCTTTTATGACACTTTCTGGAATAAGGCCCCAATCCTCCAACTGCTTACACAGATGCTTGATTTCACACACGAGTAGTCCCATTGAGATCAATGGGACTACAACATGTGCAGAACTGTTTGCTGGACTGAGGTCTAAGTGAGAGTTGAAGCCTTTCACCTAGCACAGACAGTTCAAACCAATGTTTATAGTTTCATATGCCATGATCATTTGAGAAACATTAAAACTAAATAGTTTTTAATATTATCTGGCAAGTATTCTCTTTTATAAAATTTTCTGGATGATGCCTGTTAGATTAAAGAGAAAAACATTGAGTAGATATTATAAGATGTATGCTCCATATCAGATATGGTTAATTTTAGAAAATTGCTTTGTATTGTATGAAGTCAAAGAAGACCATTGGCTGTCAGGGTCTGTATCTGTGCTTTTTCACAGAGGAATTGCATCCAGTTGGACAAAAATTTTCCTTTGACTTTAACCAGTGAGGCCTCCTGATATTTCCTCCTTGCTCATTTATTTCAGATTTCTATTCTGTCAATTGCTTTGGAAAACTTGATGATAATTCTAAGTATAAACAAAAAGCATGTAATACAAATACTCCAACAAAGAAAATTCATACTTTGAATGGACTGTTGCATTTCCTATGTGGCAAGGAGATACCATCAATTATTATTATAAAACTAGAAGGACTTCAAAGCAGTAACTAGTTATTGACATGGATTTATTTCATGGAGATATAAAGACCATATTAACTGGCTTTCATTTTCTACATAAAAAAAACCAAAGCATTCTTATCTCCTCCTAAGACAACAAACTTGAATGTTATCTGAAACATATTTATATCTTTGATTCTGCTATCTGCCCATAAATAATCTGAAGACATACTTTAACTGGTAAAGCAAATCAATTAGTCTTATCAAGAAACAGTGGAACATATGAGAAGTATTTATAACTAATGTCTTTCTGAAATAATGACCATGCAATTGAACAAGAAACCTGTCCAAACATTTCCACTTCTGGCAGAATGAGGGTGATGACATGCATACTATTATTGTTGCATACCAATTTTATATGTATAGTTGATTATTACACACACAATATTTATTAGATATCAAAACTGGACTTATCAGAATGTGATGAATATTGTCCTTATTTGTGTGGTTCAGCCTGTTCACTGTATAGGTAATCTAAAAGATAGCATGTAATTTACAAAATATGTCAATGTTTGAAAGGTTTTTGCGAAGGATGTGATTATATAATATTACTATTTTCATAAATCAACATCAGTTTTTCTTTTTATTAAACTCTGTTCGGGGAGTTTCCCATGCATTTTAGTTTGTCTCTGAGTTGCATTATATTTAATTTTTCTTTTATTCAGTGGGTCTAAAGAAAACTTGCTGAATACCCTTACTTGGTCATCAAGTTAGTGAAAGAAATGTGAAAGAAGTTATGGTTACATGCATGATTGTTTCATTCAGTGTGTAATAAGGAGAAGACATATTTAGAAGGACTCTCCTGTCCTAAAGCAGATGCCCAGGCCCTAATATTAAGACATTAAAAGTCTAAAAGCATTCATTCTTTGAACACTTGTTGCTATCAATATGAATACAGCTGTATTTTGATTTTCAGACTAAACTATGCTCCTTAAATGTAATATTTTCAATAAATTGTTAGTATCTTCTCTCTTTCAGTTCATGCAGCATCTTCTGAATGTTTCCAACTTTCTAGATAACAAGGTCCTTTGGCAGTGTGCTGATTTCAAAGCCAGCTGCCAGGCACCAGTACACTACACAAAATCCAACCTAAATGAGTAAGTTATCAAGTCATGCATACAATCCAGTTTGCTTTCAGTTAGATTAGAAGCTCTAACAAATAAATAATGTGTATGTGTCATAATAAACTCTGGAGTTCATTGGCATTTTGCTTAACAATTACTGCCTTAAAAAAGTCAAATCACTAAATTTTACTGTTCACTTATCTGACTTTCAGGGTTTTTTCAGGAAAGAGACAGCTATTTCTTCAGCTTTATGGAAGAGGTAACAGTCCTTGTAATTTGTTCTGTTGGCTATAGAGCTGTCTTCTACCAGTAATGCCACTTAACACTCTTCACCCACCTAAGAAAGCATACATGTATTCAATTTATTTATAGTACAAGTTTACTGCAGACAATGAGTAAAATACTGCAGAATGAATTTTTAAAAAGTTCAATGAAGATCCAGCAGTTTCTTCTTCTTCAAAAGAAGATGATGTTGACAGGATTGAGTGTTTATGGATAAGAACAAAGAGGAAGGCCAATATAGCAGATATTCTGGTGGAAGTCTGTTTTAGATCATCCAGCCAAGATGAAGAGGCAGGTGAAATATTCTATAAACTGGGAGAAGTCTCATGATTGTCATCCCTTGTTCTCAAGGGAGACTTCACTTTAGCCAATGTTTGCTGGAAATGGAACACTGCAGAGGGGAAAAAAACCCAGGGTGATTGTAGAGTATGTGGAAGATAACTTCCTGACAGAGATGGTAAGGTGTCAGCTATGGAGTATGCCATGCTGAACCTGTTGTTTGTGAACAGAGAAGGACTTACAGGTTATGTGGTGGTCATTGGCTGTCATGGGCACAATGATCACAAAATGAATGAGTTTTCAAATGTCAGAGATGTAAGGAGGAAGATCAGCAGAGCTGTCATCTTGGACTTCCAGAGGGCAGACTTTGGCCTGTTTAGGGCAAAGGCTGCAGAGTCCCTTGGGAGGCAAGGAGTCCAGGAAGGTTGGATGTGCCTTAAAAAGGAAATCTTAAAGGAACAGGAGCAGGCTGTCCACATATGCTAAAATACGAATTGGTAGTCAAACAAAGAACTTTGGTTGGAAGTTAGGGGTAAAAAGAGAGTTTGTGACTTTTGGAAGAAAGGGGCAGGCAACTTCAGAGGATATAATGAGGTTATGCAGGGAGAAAATTAGAAGTATCAAAGCCCAAATAGAACTGACCTGCTGTAAAAGAAAATAAGAAATAATTCTATAAATTGTGTAGCAACTTATGTAGGGCCAAGTAGAATCCCTTTGGTGGATATGTGAGAAAACAGTGACAAAAGACAAGGAAATACCTGAAGAGCCTGATGCCTTCTTTGTCCCAGTCTTTAATAGTAAGACTAGTTCTTCTCTGAATAACCAGTCCTCTGAGCTGTAAGACAGGTGTGGGAAGCAGAATGAAGCCCCTGTAATCTAGAGAAAAATTATAAGAGATTTGTTACTCAGTGCATGCAAGTCTGCGGGGTCAGATGGGATTGACACAAGTCTTGAGGAGGTGGGGTAAGAGCTCACTAAGCTATTTTAAATCATTTATAAGTGGCATTGGCTCATCAGGGAGGTTCCAGTTGGCCGGAGATCAGCAGACATAAAGCTCAGCTACAAGAGGGTCAGGAAGAAGGATGCAAGGAACAACAGGCTTGTAAGCATGGTCTTGGTGCCAGGAGAAGTCATGGAGCAAATCATCTTGAGTGCGTGCCGTCATGCAGACAACCAGGACTGACCACAGACAGCACAGGTTTACAAAAGGCAGGTCCTGCTTGAATGACCTGGTCTTCTGTGAAATTGTGACATACTTCATGGATGAGGGAGAGGCTGTGGATATTACCTACCTGTTCATCAGCAAAGCCTTTGACACCATTTCCCACAGAATTCTGCTAGAAAAACTGGATGTTGATGGCTTGTACTCTTCAAGTACAAACTGAAGCTGGCTGTGTCCAGAGAATAGAGGTGAGTGGTGCTAAATCTGACTTGTGGCCAGTCATAAGTACTATTCTGCAGGACTCAGTGGTGGAGAACAGCCCTGTTGAATATCTTTATCCATGATATGGATGTGGGGATCAAGTGCACTCTCTGTCAGTCTGCAGAGAACACTAATTTACACAGCAGTGTTGATCTGCTGGAGGGTGGATAGGGTCTGCAGAGGGATCTGGACAGGCTGGATTAACATGCTGAGGCCAAGTCTGTGAGGTCAAACAAGGGCAAGTACCAGGTCCTGCACTTTGGTGACAACAACCCTACATGATGGTACAGGCTGGGGGCAGAGAGACTGGAAAGATGTCTTGGTGCTGGTTGACAGCAGCTGAACATGAGCCAGCTTTGTCTGGGTGGCCAAGAAGACCAATGGCATCCTGGTTTGTGTCCACAATGAGCAGGGCAGGGATTGTCCCCCTGTACTTGGCACAGGTGACTCCACATAAGTCCTGTGTCCAGTTCAGGGCCCCTCACTACAAAAAAGGCATTGAGGTGCTCAGCACATCCAGAGAAGGGCAAAGGAGCAAGGGAAGGGTCTGGAGCACAAGTCCTGTGAGGAACAGTTAAGGGAGCTGGGGATGTTTAGTCTGGAGGAAAAGAGTATTGGGGGGACCTTATTGCTCTGTACAATTGCCTGAAAGAGGTTCTAGGAGTGTGCGAGTTGGTGTCGTCTCCCATGTAAAAAGAAATAGGAAAAGAGTAAACAGCATCCAGTTGTGCCAGAGGAGGTCTAACTTGGATGTTAGGGAAAAGTTCTTCACCAAGAGGGTTGTCAAGCACTGGAACAGGTTGCTCAGGGAAGTGGTATAGTCACCTTCCCTGGAGGTGTTTTAAAGGAGTGTAACTGTGGCACTTAGGGACTTAGTGTGGGGACTTCAACCCTGCTTGGCTTGGCAGTGCTGGGTTAAGGGTTGGTTGGATTCAGTGATTTTAAAAGTCTTTTAACCTAAGCAATTATATGATTCTGTAATTGCACACCTTTTACAGACTGTCAGCTTAATAGCCAGGAGTATAACCATTATACTTTTTGGCATTGTTTTCAACTTCTGTTTAGGTTAGACATCTTAAGAAGATGTATTGTTTTTACATCAAAAGCAGGGTCTCACAATAGTGAGATTTGCCTAATGTAGAGCTTATTGAGTTCTGATGTCCAAGTTAGAAAAGAAGAAGCTTTCAGTGTAACTGTGGCTTGTAGGTTCATAGACTGTTACAGAAAGAATATAACTTATATGGATGCTACCACATCTAACATGTCTGGTAACAACTTTTTTACCATCTTACCAGTAGTTTTTCTCATCTTACTATGAGAAAACTCATAGTAAGTGATTTGAAAATTCTATGATTTTATGCATATATCAATGAGAATAACAGTGAATAGCCAGATGTAAGAATCTATAATGGTTAGAATTAACTCTTGCATATTTTGTGGTTTTCTTCACATCTCTTTTGATGTCTTGCAACATAAAACAAATATTCTAATAGCTACTTTTACAATATAAATGCATTTGCAAATAAACATTGTATTGTCAGAGTCACTCCATTCCCTGACTGCCTGAAGTGAAAATGAGCAGCCAAATAATTATCTGTTAATACCTTTCTTGCCAGATTAAATGGGAAAATAAAATACAGGAAGAATATCTAAAGACATAATAGCAGGCCATGGAAAGAGAACAAGGGAAAGCAACATATGGGGATGAAAGATCTTCAAGAAACTATTTTTGTTTTTTCTGCTGTTTCTGTTAAATTGCTTTTCATTGCTTAACAACTCGGCTTTCTCTGCAGGTGTGCTGCTGCATTTGCTCTTCTTTAATCTAAAATTTTGTGGCATCTATACCAGAAACTGGAGCAACAGTTTTAACACTAGAATTAGATTTGCTCAAATGATCCAAGTGAGCAATACTGACTATATCAGTACTGAAGTAATTGAAGGTTCTCAGAAGTCTCTTTAGCACTCTACCTTGTCTTTTAATACTCCTTAAATCTTAGATAGTTCATGTTTATACTACTTTTTAAATTTATGTTATGGCTGTTCAGAAATTTTAGAGCATCACTTATATGGATGCAGTGTGCTTTAGAAGTTGTGTTATTATTGCCATTGTGTGTTGCTCTTACAATTGTCATTAAAGTAACAGTATCTATGCCCTCCAAATAATTATCCTCAACCAATCAAGCCATTTAGAAGAGAAATATGACCTCTATTTTTGTCTCAAGTATTTAATAAAATGGTACTTGCAAGGAAAGGAACAGAAAATATTGTTTGTATTGTTATGGCTATGCTTTGGACTTACTTTCCTGGAAAATGAAGGAGTTTCTGTTGTATTCTGAAGTCAAAGGATGAAATTAATAGAGGAGAAGTATGTATCACATCCTGAGTCCCTTGATCTGCAACATACCAGTAAAATATCTGTAAACAGACAAGAACCTATTAAGAAGATAATTAACTATAAGACAACTGCTAAGGGGGACCATAATGCATGTCAGATGAGGTGCAGACCTCTTTTATCAGATTCCATTCTGTTCCACAAATCTGTTTCATTCCATCACAGAAGAAACAAAAAACCACAATAAAAACCAAACCCCTAAAACTCAGCAAAACCAACAGTTATCAAGGTCCAGTATGAAGCTTAGGTAATACTTTCAAGTGCAATCAAAGTAGAAAAATTAAATAATTAATTGTGTTTCCACTACTTAGATCAGTGACTGATGTGAGATACAGAAAAAAATAAATGCAGTGCCTGAAGGGACTTGGAGAAATTATATTATATTTTGTCGTGAGGCTATTGCAATGTGTGAAAAATTATGCCAATGTAGATGGATGTAGTGATCAAGTGAAGTAGACAAAGGCTTACAGTAACATCAGTTTATCACAGGTTTCTGCAGCATTTTCTGTAATAGAAACATGACTGTTTAAGGATGTGTATGTGTAGTAGAGATGTGGGTAAATATGTATATTCATTCTTTAATGTAGTGCCTGTGTTCACAGCTTCTACTACAGCTTTGTTTTTTCTCTGTTATGGCAGGTTATGGTTTGCTCCTTCATGAGGGTTTCTTCAGGCAGTTATATCTTCCCTGGTTTCCTGATCTATGTAACTGCAAAATTAATAAGAACTTCTGTGATTGTGACATGAAAAATAATAACCATATCTGAGTTTTGGGTTTTTTTCCCAGATTTTAACCTGTATTATGTGATTTGACAAATAGATTCAACAAGTATTGTTATTTAACTTCTAAGCCTGGAGCTTCTGCTTCTTTACAGATGGGTTTACAATCTTGTAAGAACAGAGCTAAGAATGCTGTTGGATAGATTATGACTATGCAGCAATATCAGTAATATCCTCAGTAATAAAGGAGGGAATAGTGTCACTTGATGTATCAGTACTTACAGAATAAAGTATTTGAAAATACTTAGTCTTACAGCAGTCTTTCCAATTCCAGACCAAGGCCCAGGAAAGATTCAGTCCTATGTTTTCATGACAGATTTTAATTTTTTGTATCATTTAATGACTGTCTCTTTATACAAAGTTCTGGTAGGACCCTGTGTGCCAAGACATGAGTGTCACTACTGATTATAGCAGACCTCATTGTCTTTCCTATTTCATGTCATCTGGGGATTAGGAAGTTATCAGCTCTTTATTTATGGGAATTGTTTTTGCCTCATGTTAAGATGTATATTGTTATGTGAATAAGCAGCATGTAAATGGATAGATAATAAACACTGCTGAGAATGTTTGCATAGGTATTGTCAAAAGGGTTTCATCCAAGTACTGTTAGTCAGTATTTTTTCCTTCCTTTTTATAGGCCTATGTCCTGTAGAACTTTTCCAATTTCTTCACAGATTTTTATAGTTTAGCATATTTTGCTCACATATTCAAATACAAAAAGATACTTGCATAAGAATGGGCCCTTGCTGATAATAAGCATGTTAAAAAAATCAATTTAATCCCTGGGACTGAAGAATTTGTTTACTTCTGAGGGCTCCTGATTTCTATATTCCACTGATGACTATATATATATATATATATATATATATATATATATATATCTGTACTTCTGATGACTATATTCCACCTAGTGCATGTTGGGGTAACATCTTGCTTATCCAGCACAGGAGTATTTGGCCAGGTTCCACTTGGTCCTTGTCACAGACACTCAGGTAAAAAGGATAAGGATCGCCATAGACACTTGATTTCTATGCTTCTCATGCTCTCGCAATGGACATATTCCTCCTTAATTACTCACAGTCCCTCTTGGCCAAAAGCAAAACGCTTTTTGAGACACTCCTTTGGTGGAGGGAAAAACTAGATTTTGATTCCTATGTATAGTTTTGGAGACTGTAGGAAACTGTAACTGTAGAAAACCCTATTTTAAAATCATAAGTATCTAATATAGTAGCATAATTTCTGAGATTATTCTCTTGATATTGAAATAGATATTCAAAATTGTTAATCTGTATATACTAGAAATATTTAAGTCAATGTAATAAATGTGCTTCCTCTTTAGTTAGCAGAATTAAAACATTACAAGAAGACATTAATTTAGGCTCATACAATTCCAAATGGAAGAACATTTTTGGGGTATGGACATAAAAGCAAATGGTGTTCATAGAGGAGCAAAAGGCATGCAAAGGCGATTAACTTCAGATAGGCACCTAATTGTTCAGATGCATTTGTGAGGTTTGCCAAAGTAATTGTATAACAAGTAAAAACCTTGTGAGATCACATGCTTTTACTAGGATTAGATCTACCTAGATAACATCTTTAAGCAGTCAGGGGAGCAGGTATGCATGATACATTTATCTTTGTATTTCAGAATTTCCAGAGCAACACTATTCTTGACTTCAGAGGGAGCATCCACTTCTGAATAGAAACATATTACCATCTTTTTAAAAATTGCCGTAACTGACTCTCATGTCCTTAGCAGGGATGTCATGTTTAGGAAAACAACGATTCCCTCAGGACTGGTTTCTCATTCAGTACTTCAAAAAATTGTGTATCTCAAGGGAGCTCCTAAAGGCACCATCAACTCTCTGCATTTCCTTTTAGTCTCATTTGTTTTGATATTATGAATCCTACAACTCCCTTACATATCATGTAAGGCTGCTGAAATATATGCTTTTGCTGCAACTGAGATGTGAAGGAAGAGATCCTTGTTTAGGGATTGCTACTGCCCCTTGTTTAGATGTCCCAGCCATTTTATTGCACACTTTACATCCAGATTTTTCTGTTTATCTGGCAGTTCATTATTTAAGGCCAGCTTGTCAAAATAGGTTAAATATTCTTTGGGAAACATGGTCATATCTTTGAGACCAAAAATATTTTTAATATAGAAAGATTGGCTTGATAAGAGAAACAAGATAAACTTGCATTCCCTAAAATACTTTTCTGCTTTTTCATGTATATTTCTAAGAGTATCAGTACACAGATGACAAACTTCATGGAAATAAAGTCCTGGAAAAGCCACAGAGAGACACCAGCAAAGCAGTGAAAATGATTGCTAATGATTTGTTCTAACTACTTGACCTTGTGACATCTCCCCCAGATATATGACCAAGATGGGACACTGCAGCACTTTATTGATGGTGGAGAACCCAGTAAGTCAAGCTGGATGAGGTACATCCGATGTGCCAGGCACTGTGGGGAGCAGAACTTAACAGTGGTTCAGTACAGGTAAAGTGATTTTTGATTCACCCAGTGACACAGAATGAAAATGTTTTATCAGACTGTGACCATCAGGAGAACTGCTGCCTTTGATTGCAAAGACAGTATCAGAGATTTGGAGGCTGTACTCACATGGGGCAGCACACATGGGGTGAAGCTCCAGGGAGCAAGGGCAGCCCTGTGTCACTTGTGACCACCCCACCACACTGAGCTCTCTGCGCTTTTTCAAACAGTCTTATCCAAGGCAAGCCAACACAAGCAGTCCTCCACCCTTAATAGAGATGCGTGTGATAGGGGAGGGAGAAAAGTGGCACCCAGAGGCATCCTGAGGGTCAGTCACAAGCTGTGTATACACCTCGAACTTTTTTGTTCAGTGCACCTGCTAGCCAAGATTGCCAGAGCTTGTACCTCTCATGCTGCTGGCTAGAGAAAGTCAATATGTGAAGAAAAATGTAAAGAAATTATGGCACATTTTACTTTGTACTTGCAAATAAGTCCAGAAAACCCAGACAACACATTACATAAATACATGATCTCAGCTATAAACAAACCTTTTGCCTTAGAATCAGAAGCGACTTCTTGGCCTTATTAAATGTGGTAGGAAGCACATCAAAGAATGCCCCAGGCTTGCCAGTTGCAGTGAGCAATGATTTTTGCTGGTTGCTTTAGAGAGCAGAGTTTCTTTTATTTGGGAAAAATCTTAAACTTATTTAAACTACCTTTAAAATGAAAAATAAAACATACAAAAGCAAGCTAAAATGAAATATATAAAGTTTGATTATCTCATAGGGATCCAATTTAACAATGGTAAAATTGTTCAATTGCGTTTTCAACTTTTTTATTCTCTGGCCAATTGACTAAAAAATGCTGCAGTTAAAAGGTAACAATCCTATTTATACATTATGAATCTTTTATTATATACTTAAGTATCTGCTATCTATAGCTAAAATACCATAACATTTTAAAGAAACACACTGGATAATGAATAAAGATTGTTGTGATGAAAGAGTATTTTTGTAGGTGTCTTGTGGACTGTTTCTCTATGTGGTGATGTGTGCGTGCATGTATATATATAAAAATAAGAAAAAATATATGCATACATATATATATATATGACAAAACTAAATTAAAAGTGAACATGAGAAAGTCATTACACATCTGTCAATATTAAGTGGATTTTACAACTCTCCTTTCATGATGGAGTTTTTACTTAGAGTTCCCTCTGTTGATCTGTTTTCGATTACTTCAGATCTTTATAAAATGAACTACAAAAACACAATTTAAAAAACTGGCATCCATCACCAGTGACTGCATCCAAGTGTAAGAAAATAGAAAAGTTGGACACTGAAAAAGCAGCCTAATTTTTATTGTACATGGACGTCCTCCTCACAGAAAGTCAGCTGGTTTAAATTCATTCTGTTATGATTTGTAATATCTAAATGGAATTTTCTTCAAAGTGCTCTTGATTGATTGACCCTTAGCTGAACGTTTTGTTTTTATTTTGAGGCTGACAATAATGTTTGTTGGCATGTGTTCTGCTTCAACTGCGTTGGGACGCCATGAAGCTATCTTTATGAGTCATCCAACCACAATACTAAATACATGTCAGCAAAGGAAATATTATCTGAAAAGGGAAAAATCCCTTTGATGTATTTCAGCATGCAGAGATTTCTGCGAGTTTTGGAAGCTCTGCACACTTGTAAGGGACGGTGTACACTTACACTTTTTTTCCTTGCCTACTCCAAGCCCCACAGACCACCCATTGCTCAAAAACAGTTCTGCTCTTTCAGCGGCAAAGTGTGTCATTTGGTTTTAGCACATTCATTTGCTGGGCTGCAGTGTTTATGTTAAGGGAAGCCAAACTGAGAGATGAAATGTTACAAGGGTGAAGTACAAAGTAGACTCAATTTTTCTCAAGTTAAGAGATGCTGGTAATTTATAGCATAGCTCCGATTTTCATTTTTATGTAACAGTGGAAAGAATTAACTAAATGCAAAGCTCTGGGAAGAAAGAGAGAGAGATAAAGAGGAGGAGAAGGAGGGAAGATGAAGGGAACACACAAAGGGGAGAGTTTTTTTCAGATATTCATAGAAGTCTCAGAAAACCGTTCTGCTTAGCTAGCAGTGCCCTCCTGAGACAGGGTGGCAGTAAGTGAGGAAAATAACAAGATAAATGAAATTTTTGCAGCTGCTAGTAAAATATTGAGAATCTGCACTTTTTTATTGATCTTTATGATCCTGTTGCCAAGAGCCACTTTGCGGTGACAAAATATGTTGACAAGTGCATATCTCACTGCCATGAAAAATGTGGTAGAAGATTCTCCTTATGTCTGCAGTGTTATACAAGGAACAAATTGCATTGCTACAGCCAATTCTTCATAGAAAGTCTAAATTTAAGGCCTACCAACCCTAAACACTTTTATCTTGAACTTCAGAATAATGTTTGTAGCAATTCTTCACTCAGAAAACTGGTTGAGGCCTAACTTTTTTTTGTTCTAAAGATATTTTTCTGCCTTACATAAGCAGTTATAAAAGATGGTCATTTCTTAGTACTTTGACTATATCACTTTGGTATGTAATCCTTCAGCAACAGTGGACTGTTCTTCTTGTATATATTGAATTTCTATCCATCTCAGAGGAGTGTGTTTTACTGTTCCACATGAAGCATGAGGGAAAAGCCACTGCAAACTGATAGAATTTGTCTTTTATCTTACACCTGATTCTAATCTAGCACAGTTTTTGCTGCCATGTTAATGTCTTAACTGCAGAAGTATCACTCTGAAGCTATTTACATCAGTGCAAGACCAGGATAAGGCTCTTGTTTTTATGCTAAAGACATTAGGATTTTTCCCTCCCCTCTGCTCCCACTTCAGTGGTCTAGAAATATGCAGTCTTCTCTCACAGGAACAATGAGATACACACTTATAGTAACAATGATTTATAAAAACTAAATCATTGGCACTGTTCTCAGGTTCCATGTAGCAGAATATTTTGGCGCTGCGTGATCCCAATTTTTAAAATTTCCTTTAAGTCAAAGTCTGTTTTTCTCAACAACCCAAGATGTCTCTTTTGATGGTATATTACTTCCATGAAAGGTCACTTTACACTGTCTCAAAGGTCTTGCTAAATGTATTTATTAATTCAATTTCTCTTCACAAAATAAATGTTATCTACCTTAAAATATGTTAATTTTATCTTAGATGGCAAATGCAAAGCTGTTTAAATGGCTGTACTTTCTGGTCTGTATACACCATTCAGATGGTTATACTGTATAAGCAAAAGTGCCATTCTAAAATCCCCCTGAAACAGACATTGCAGGAAAATACCTGTATTTTTATAGTATCTTGGTCCTTCTGAACCCTTAATTAATCTAATATTAATATATGCTAGGTACAACTTGTCTGTAATGTTGTTAGCTTGTGCTACAGGAGAAAAGTCCTCCTCTAATGACGGATTTGGTTTTAAAACAATCAGTAGGTTATTCATTTAGTTATCTGTAGAAATGCTTCCAAAACAATGAATTTCTATTGTAATACCATGTACTATAAGATGACAATGCTCTATTCCTAAATTATACCATGTTTTTTTTTCTTGATTAGGTCAAATATATTCTACCGGGCTTGTATAGATATCCCCAGGGGCACTGAGCTGTTAGTGTGGTACAATGACAGCTACACTTCTTTCTTTGGAATCCCTCTTCAGTGCATTGCACAAGATGAAAACTGTAAGTTTTTTCTTGCATTTCTATCTATGTAAGCCATAATTCCTCTTTCATGCCCAATCACATACATCATAGAGTATTTTGAGAGGGGGCTCTGTCCCTGAAACTTCAACACCTGTCTGGATGGAGCTTTGAGCAATCTGTTTCTCATGGCAGGGGAGATAGAACTAGATGGTCTTTAATGGCCCTTTCAACTAAAACAATTCTATGATTCTCTGATTCTATAGCATTTAATGAAAGTTGCAGTATATTTAAAGTGAGGTGCTACATTTACACTACGCAAAAATATGGCATGGTTAGAATCACTGTTCTGTTTAAGTGATTAATTAATCTATTGCAAACAAGTTTGTTTGGTTCTCTCCATTGTTACTAGACCTATCACAAAACACTATCTTGCCAAAAACAGCTATGCATTGTAAGCCCATAGGACCTCTGTTGGTGATTCTTTTTTCTATTACCTCGCGCATGTTGAGAAAAGCTGTGGCTGATTAAAGATATTAGATCCTTGTGGTTAAAAATAAAAACCTATTTTTAATAATACTAGCTGAATGTAAGGACCCCGAAATGACAATAAATCTCTATTCCATCCTGACTATCCCTATTTTCATCCATTCTTTTACCTGCTCTCAGCATTTTATTTCTAGTTTGCTAGGGATCCTCACAAAACTAAAAATAGTTACTTATAACACAGACACAATCTAGTGCTGGATACCTTTGTCTGTAATAGGAATGGGTGATCCAGGCACATCCCTCAGTTTTACTGCTTGTGTGTGAGACTTGATTAGAGCTTGCATCCATTTTGGCAACTATATGTATCTATATAGTGGAAGAAAACAATAATGGACCCGTTGACTTAGGTCTAAAGTAACTCTGTGACTTCCTACTCTTAGAAAATTATGTATAAAGTCTGTGTTTTTGGTCCTGTATTTGGACACCTAAACAGCATGAGCTGCTAGGAGGAACAAGTGTCTTGTAGCAAGTTAAATACTGAATCATGCAGCAATTAAACAGCAAGATAGCAGGGATTAAACTGTCAAAAAAAACCCATCCTTTCCCATCTTGAGTTTTCAAGTCTGTTGAGCTTGAGAAAAGTTTAAAAGAAATTTAGTTACTGGCAGAAATACTTGCTGATGAAAGCCATGCTCTGCAGTACAATATAGAAATAGTATTTTTTTCTTCCGGAAACTGAAGACTACAAAAATTTTATTTGAAAAGAAAATCATTATGGCTAATATCTATAAATATTGTGTCTTGGTATTTCTCTGTGAGACAAACCAGAATTTCATCTGTAGAGACATTGCCATGAGTAGATGAAATTAATCTCTGACCATGGAGTCAGCTGCAGACTGTTATAGGACTTCAGTCACACCTAAACTGCCAGAATGCACCTTCTGCTTATCTTCTACTCAGGAGTATTGTCAGGAGCACAAGTTCTGCCTATATTCCTTAGGTCTTTAGTAGCCTGGTCTCCTTGCTTCTGTGGACTTTTATGAGCACAATTTAAAGAAAAGAAAAGAAAAAGCTGATCTCCTTCTTCTCAGGATATTGAGGCAAAATGATAGTACACAAATTGCTTCTTGTACTGAAGAGACTTAGAACATATAGTCTGTGTCTGGAAAGTTGTGACAGAGAGCTCCATGGATGTAAACCTATTTAGAAATTATGTTCTCAGATAGTACAAAAAAGAATAGATTAGGAAGGACCTCAACTGACATAAATTAAATATCTTGTAATAATATAATACTGGAATAATTATGAGTGATCAGAGATATTAGAACATAACTCTAAAGCAACTGGCATGATTTAAAATATAACCAAATATTAAGTTGTGGTTGTTTTGGGGGTGGGTTTTTTTTGTTTGTTTGCTTTTGGGTTTTTTGTTTGGTTTTGGTTTTTTTGAACATTAAATAATCTTGGCTGATTCCAGCTTACAACTGAAATTTAATTTTCATGTTTGCTCTTAGAAATCTATCATCATGACTTACCGATACAGAGTCGTAGTTTCTAATAATCAGTTTAATACATTATGTACCTGTTTGTAGTGTGTGACAGTAACTAAATTTGTGTACAGAGACTTATATGTATACAACATAATTAATATAAAAATTTCCATTAAAATATTAGCTCATGGGTCTAAGTGTGCCAAAATTAGAAAGCATTAGGAGTTACTTAGTCCAGGTGGCCTAAATTATGTTTATTTTGTGGTGCAAGCTTTTGTCAGCTGACTATTTTTCCACAGGACCCTTGCCTTATTCACTTAAAGATCTACATGTTTCTCAAGGTGTGAGGCAGCTGTTCAATTTCTTCTACTTGCTTGAGCTCCTGCCTTTCATATCACAAAACATTCAAATTCAGCACGAAATCGCTTCTTTGTGAATAGCATATTACATTTGTCACTGAAATATCTGAGTGCCTCATAAGCCTTAGTTAATTGATAATCATAAGACTAGAAACAATTTTCATGTGACTTTAAAACATTTTTCTGCCTGTTTTGTAGGTGGAAACTGATGCATGAATATCTCTCTGCCTGTACTTTGCAGTGTTTCATGATGACCTACCTGTTATTAACCTCAGGCATAAGATACATGATGAAGGCCCTGGCTTCTTACTGCATTGGCAGTGTGACTATCTATGAGAGATAACAGTATAATATCCTTAGAGGCCACCCTTTTGTAGGATAAGGGAACTATTGCTGCAATAGCTACTTAAGCCCTGTTGTATCTCAAGGAACATCCCAGCAGGGATTTTTTTCTCCATGCTCTCAAAATTCATGCTTCTCTGTGATATAGCAGTCAGACATGCTGACTGCAACATGCAGAGTCAGGATATCACAAGTGGTGCAGCTTTTTCTTTCAGATGACAATTCCACAGTGTAATAAAAGTATATCACAGACAGGCTTCTCTGGGTCCTTTCAGTCTTAGACACTCCCTTGCATGAATTTTATTTCAGTGTCACAAAATCAGCACCATTCATTCAGATCACTGTCTCATTCAATCACTTCTTTTCTTTTTTTTTTTCCTTTTTTTCTTTTGTACATTGCTAAAATAAAATTGTTTCATTGTAGTGTCAAGAAAATGCATGTTGATTTTTTTTGGTGTCTCCCAAAATTCTATTAGTTTTAAAAGGCATAAAAAGAATCTTATTTACTTTTCTTGTTTTCTCCCAGTGAATGTCCCTTCGACTGTAATGGAGGCCATGTCCAGACAAGACACCCTACAGCCATTTAATAAAAGTAGCAAACTATCCCCTGCCACTCCACAGCGATCTGTAGTATTTCCACAGACTCCATGTAGCAGAAATTTTTCTCTCCTGGATAAGTCTGGGTCCATCGAGTCAGGATTTAACCAGATCAGTGTCAAAAACCAACGAGTTCTTGCAAGCCCAACTTCAACAAGCCAACTAAATTCTGAGTTCAGTGACTGGCATCTTTGGAAATGTGGGCAATGCTTTAAGACTTTCACCCAACGGATCCTCTTACAGATGCATGTGTGTACGCAGAACCCTGACAGGTAAAGCCCAGGCTCTCTTTATTTCTGTATCTACTGATAGCCAGATCCTGTGTTTTCTTCTTTTATCAAGCTGTTATAATTTTCAAAACCAAACCATTATTATGAGAAACCTGTATGACATAACTAATCTGCAGATACATGAAATAAGCTGATTAAAAACTATTGCTTGCCTTTACCATTTGTAAAAACATTCAGTCCCTAAATGTGCAGATAAAAGGAAATAGCTAAGGATATAATCTTGTTTTTAGAATGGTTTGGTACATCTGATGGAGGCAACAAAATAGAATAAAAATTTATGAATATCATAGATGGAAAAAATGAGGTCAAGATGATTAAAAGTCTCTCTCTCTTCCAAAGACAATCTAACTTGCTGCTCAGTGGCTGTCACAGTTATTTCAGGGTTCACCTATAGTGTGCAATGTGTATGAACTTAATTAAGTACTAAGAGGTAATGAATTGGAATTTTTTGCTTAGTACTATTTTCTTCATAGCATGCAAACCCATAAATCGTACAAAGCTGTCAAAAGGAAATACCTACTCCACCAGTGATGTGGAGGAAAACAGATGCCACTTATTCAATAAACTAATATCCACACAGAAGAAAAATGTTGACTAGATACCTCAGAGTCAAAGCTGGTTTGAAAGTTTGTCAATACAGAATTTTATGGCTGTGAACTGAGGATGAAATTTAGCTGAACAAGTGAATTAAAATTTCAGGTACTCTGACTGGTGGCACAGTAAATATAATGGAACCATTATTTATGAATCAAAGCTGGTTTATTTGACAGTTTTGATAGCTGGCAGGACAAAAGACAAAAGTCAAATTAATTAAATAAAAAAGGCTGCCCATATTTTGTCTCTTCTTCAGCTGTGCAGATTTGAGCAGAGCACCTGAATCCCTGAAAGGTTGTTCTAAAAGCAGCATTTAATTGTGAATTAGAGTTAAAAAAACACTAGCAAAAAAGTAGTGAAGACTGAGTCTGTGCATGTTTTTGTGTGCATGTCTATGTCTCCTTGTGTTCTTTGTGTACTATCTACGTGTACACGTATGCTTGTGTGATTCTATGGGTATGAGGAGAATAAGACAAGTAGATTCCAAGCTAATATTAATAAAAATTAAAGAACTGATAATATTGTGAATGTGAACAAGTCCTTTCAACACTTTTCTGGATTTTATGCTTGCCTCAGCAGAAGCAAATGCCTTGATAAGGAAGCTGTAGGACAAAAATGGTAATTTAGGTGTCATAATGTAGAATATTGGTCCTGAAAGGTCTGCTGTTCTACATACCATGGACTTTTGTGTTTCTGGTATTAAAGAACCCTAAGAATACTGTAAAACATAAAACAGTGCATCCTGGAAGAGTCTAGAGACTGGAAAAAGCATGTTAAGAGGCCCTCCACATACTTATTCAGTGATTCATCTAATCAGGTGTGGCACCTAGCTTTCATCCTTTGCTTGAACCAGTGTCTTTCTTTGTGAAGAAGGAAGTTGCAGATAATAGCTAATGCAAAAAGGGTGCCTCTTAATATTTTTCACTCTAAGCAAGAGCTAAATATTTATTTTGTCAGAGAAAGGAAATGAGGACAGGTCTTTTACCATTAGATCTTTCATTGTGGAGGTGAGAGATTATTTTTTTTAAATTAATTTTATTTCTTTTAAATTTATTTCCTCCTAAGCAGCTTGAGTCAAATATTGTCTGAAACACAGACTGGATTTCTGGTCTTCACTCTTAAAAATGAACATTCTTATTAGTAGGGTGCTGATTCATGGTGTCTTACCTCTCAGAGGCTCCTCTGCCTACCCAGCCAGCAGTTTCCTCAGGAAAGTCTCGAGCTCAGAATACCCTAGGACATAGTAGGAAATCATCTTGCTATGCTTAAGGTTATTGCAATTCATTCCATGCTTAAAATTACCATAAATAACTTCCTTAGTATCTGGGTTATCATATCCTTGCTTTGAAACCGTTATAGTTTGAGCTTACATCATAGGAAACCTTTTGTTGTTTAGTGGGTACCAGTTATTTAGTGATACAGTGTCTAGAAAAAGTGACCTTTGGTGAAATGTTAAGCATGTCACGGACTAAGTAGATTCCAACCTAATATTAATAAAAATTAAAGAATTGATAATATTGTGAATGTGAACAAGCCCTTTCAATATTTTTCTGGATTTTATGTTTTGATTTTTATCCTTATGATTAGTGAAAGAATACCTGCCTGCAGCCCAAAGTACTGGATGGAGCTCTCTGGTTTTTATTTGCTCAATGAAAATCTGCAGCACTGCTCCAGCTCCTCATTTATTATCAGCAATTTGTGAGCACAACAGTCACTACATATTTGATATTACTGAAACAGCATGTCGTGTCATCTCTAGGAAATAGACTTTAGTATATCTGTTCTGACTTAGTATTTGTTTTGCAACAGCACTGTGCAGGGAAAACACCTTTGCATCTATACAGGAGTCAAATTAATGGTCTGAAATACAAGAAAAGCAGGCTACTTGAAGCTTGAGAAATCCAAACAAAGATAATGCAACAACTGAGATTAAGGAAACATCTAAATGACAGCAGACATAAATAGGCCATAATATACATAATTCCATGAAGTAGCAAGGAATAAATGATCCTATTTATCAGGCAGATCACTTAATAAATAAAAATAATGTTAAACATTATGAATCCCAAAGAGGAGAAATTGTTAAAATCATCTGCTGTTCTTTTTGTTATATTTCAAGATTAAGATTTTAATATAAAATCTCTTTTAATTGGTTTATTTATATACTTCTCCATTTCCGCAAAAAAAATTAGCTTGTTACATTTTTTAGAGCTTCTCTTTGAAATTAACAGTAATTGGGGTTGAAGTGTGTGTGGGAGGTGGAAATTTGATTTCTTTCTTTCTTTCTTTCTTTCTTTCTTTCTTTCTTTCTTTCTTTCTTTCTTTTGTTGGGGGAGTTATTTATTTTTTAATTTTTTTTCATTATTATTATTTTCTCCCTTCTGCAGCAGAAATTCCCGACAATCCTCTTTGGAAGGCTCAGAAAGGTGGTAACTGAAATTCCATTACAATGAAAAATTTTTATTTTGTTTTTTTTAACAGTAACTACTTTTCTGATAATGACACAGTCTTTTTTAATGACATCACTCTTCCATGTCACTTTGATCACCAGATTCAGGATACATTAGTGTTTAGGGAAGGCAGAAGGCTTCAAGAGTTCTGTGTGGCATATTTTCATGTGCAACCTGTACATCTGTATGATTTATATTCTCATTGATTGCCAGGTAGTCAAGTTGAGAATCTGAGGGAAAGCACTAGATTATAGACATGATCTGGCACTCACAATTCTTCTTTACTCAAAAGATATTGTACTCACACTTTGCAATATCACCTCAATATAAAATAGTAAGCATGTTTTGCTTTGTTTTTCTTTATAGGAAGTTAAGTTACCAATTTAATAGATGTTTTCCTCCTATATCATGGCTTAGTCCATTTTGTGTTTACATTTTCTTTATAGGTTCTGTGTCTTTACCGTGGTGCTCCTCCCAAGTCCACAAATTGATTTGAACTTCTCCAAAACAGACTTCTAAGAAATATGTGCTTTGAGCATGAGTTATCTATTTCTGTTTATTGAGTATTGCTCAGTTAAAGTAAACTTAATGATGAATTTAATGCTGGCTCTTGCATAATCTTCTCATAAAGGTTTGCAAATGACCAGCACTCAGAGCTAATAACAATAACAGGTTTACAGAGCAGCAACTCTCCCTGACAGCCTCAGAAGCTTGCAGATGCTCCAAGTGTGCTGGCTTTCTCCTTTGGCTAATTTCTTCACAAGCATTTGTAACAGATGATCGCAAAACTCACAGCAGGTCCAGCACTGCCATCCCTGCCTGCTGCATGGTGCCTGAGGTGCTTGGGAGAAAAGCTGTGCTGCCTAAGGGGAACACCAACAAGTAGGGAATGTGGAGTCCAGAGGCAGTGAAGGTAGCCACCCATGGCTCTGCTAATGCTAGGGATGTTTCTGTGTGCAAGTTATCCATATCCTGAGGTGTCACTTTGTTCTCCAGCCTTAATTTGACTTGCTAGAAGAATGTATTCCTCAAAAATACCTTCATTTGAGAACAACTGCGACCTAACTCCTTTGACTCCAGCTGTTCTCTTAAAGCTGTGCATTGTATAAAGGCCAAATCCTGAAAGCTGGTGCTGGCCCCCCTTCAACCTGCCCTGCTTGTAGCGTTTCTTGCAGAGGCTGTGGCATGGCAGCCTTCACCCTATAACAATGAGAAATGCTGTACTGGGTTCAAGGGAGACCTGTGTCCCACTGTTTGAGACCATGAGATCAATCACCTTTTTGAAGCCCAGGAGCAAAGATGAAGTCAGGCAAAACCACCCAGATGCCTGCATGGATGAATGGAGAGCTCCTGGATGAATTCAAAGACAAAAAGAAAGCCACCAGAGGATGCAAGCACAGACAGGTAGCCTGAGAGATATACAGAAAGATTGTCTAAGCAGTCAGGAATCCCTCTGGGAAAGCTAAAGCCCTTATAGGATTAAATGTGGGAAGGGACATCACAGACAACAAAAACTTCTGTTGTTATATTAGTGATAAAAGGAATACCAGGGAAAATGTGGGACTCTCTAAAAGGATGCAGGAGGCCTAGTGACCTAGGACATGGAGAAGTCTGAGCTAGTCAATAACTTTACTGGCAAATGTTCCAGTCATATCACCTATGCAACAGAAGGCAAAGGCAGGGACTGGGAGAATGAAGAACTGCCAGCTGCAGAAAAGACTGAAGACCATCTAAAGAACTTGATGGTGTGCAAGCCCCTGCAGCCTGGTGAGAAGTATGTGCATATCCTGAGAGAAGAGGTGGATGAAGTGGCAAAGACACTATCTGTCATATTCAAGAGGTCATAGCAGTCTAGTGAAGCTCTGCTGATTCAAAAAGGGGTAACATAACCTCCACTGTTAAAAAGAAAGACCTGGAGAACTACAGGGCAGTCAGTATCACCTTGGAACTCAGCAAGAGCCTGGAGAAAATCTCCCTGGCAACTAGGTAAAGGCACATGGAAAATAGCGTGGTGACTGATGACAGCCAACAAAATTTTACTAAGGGCAAATCATGCCTGACAAATTTGGTAGCCTTCTATGAGTGCTGTAGAAGAGTTGGTGAATAAGGAATAGAGACTGAGGTCATCTACCTGTACCTGTTCAAAGTGTTTGCACATATCAGCCATGTCTCTGAAGTGAAGAGACATGGATAATGTCTCTCAATGGATAAGGAATTGGCAGGAAAGTTTCTCTCAAAAGAGTTGTGGTCAATGGCTCAGTCTCCAAGTGGATATCAGGGATATTCCTTAGGGGCTGCTATTTGTCAGTGTTTGTTGGTGAGAGGGACATTGAGATCAAGTGCACCCTCAGCGAGTGACCTCAGCCTGATAACACCAGGCTGGTGACATGCTGGAAGGAAGGGATACCATCCGGAGTGACCTTGGCAGGTTGGAAAGGCCGGACATCATGAAGTCCAACAAGAACAAGTGAAAAGTCTTAAGTGTGGTTCGGGTCAATCCCAAGCACAGATACAGGCTGGGTAGAGAATGGACTGAGAACATTCCTGATCAGAAGGACTTGGAGATGTTGGGGGATGAGAAGTTGGACATGAGCCAGATGTGCACTCACAACCCAGAAAGCCAAACATGTCCTGGGCTGGGTCAAAAGCAGCATAGGCAGGAAGTTATTCTCCCCCTCTATTCAAATCTTGTGAAACCCATCTGGAGCACTGCATCCAGCTCTAGGGATTCCAACATTAGAAGGATGTGGATCTCCTAGAGAGAGTCCAGAGGACAACCCAAAGATAATCAGAATCATGAGGACAAGTTGAGAGAATTTGGGCTGTTCAGTGTAGAGAAAAGAAGGACCTAGGGATACTTCATATGAGCTTTCCAGTACACATAGGGGCCTGCAAGAAAGCTGGAAAGAGACTTCTTGTGAAGACATTTTGTGATAGAACAAGGGATAATGGCTCTAAACTAAAAGAGCGTAAATTTATATGGAATGTAAGAAATAAATTATTTAGTGTGAGGGTAATGAGACAGACTTGGAACTTTCCCAGAGAAGCTGTTGATGCCCCATCCTGGGAATGATCAAGACCAAATAGGATGGTGCCTTGATTGGAAGGTGTCCCTGCCCATAGCAAGGGATTGGAAACAAGATGTTTTGACACAGACCATTCTATAATCCTATGATCATGTTGGTTTTTTACTTCTTAGCTGTCAACAGGGAGAAAAGCACCTTCAATCACATGCCAGTCTCTCCTTCTAACTGGTGCTTTTCGAGCTCTTTCTGAGGGAAAAGAATACAGCACTGTGCTCTTTTGTCTCACTGGGCTGATCGAGTTTCAATGACAAATTTACAAGTATTCAGGAACTCACAAGCAATTTCTCTTCTAAATTACACTAGAATTCCATATACCCCTTGAAAAGAGCAAATTTACTTCTGATGAGGCCACACTAAAAACCTATCAAACATAAAGAAAATTGTTTGCAAATGCAGTGGAAAATAATTATTGGTTTTTCCAAGGTTCTAATAATTCAATGAGTTAATAGTTTATGATGTAGAAAATAAATTTATAAGACTTAGATACACTTAGGTGTCAGAATTTGAATTTTTTTTTTTTTGGCAGAGGAATAGCAAAACACAAATAAAGCTATGCCAGTTTTGCTAAACAAAAATACAGAAATAATTAATCTGAATGTACATCTGTCTCTCAGTAGCTATTTCAGATGAAAGCATATAGATTTTTGTATTCTTTTAACATGCTTTGTACATCTTAGGGATTCTACATTCCTTGCCCAAAGCATGAGCTTTGCTGAGGTTCAGTAAGCCTTATAGGGATTTATAACTCCCATACAAAATGTAGTTTCACCCCGAAAAATATCAGCTGCAAAAGTAAGAGAATTTTAAAATAGGAAAAGACCTGACCAAAGAGCAACGTCATTCAAGAGATTGTCCAGCTCAGAGAGCAAAATTTATTCCTTATTGTTTTCATTTTGAATAATGTGTCTTGCACAACTTGGAAAAGCTCAAATTATAAATTACCACAAAACCTGAAAACTATTACATTAGAATTGGTCCCAGAATTTCTGTTTAGATGGTCTTTGCTCTGTAGAGTTTGTTTGCAAGCAGTGTTCCTATATGGGCCATCATATAATCAGAGACTGTAGGATTAATGTCTCTAGAAAAAGTTGATGGATTTTGAATGTCAGTAAACCTAGATAGCTTATAAATGATGCATGGGATTAATAACAACAATGTAATTTTTCCAACAAGAAAAATTTCTTCTGGTTAAGTAGATTTCCTTTCTTTAAGCTCAAAAAGAAAGATGTGGAGTTAAAAGCTCCCATGTAACTAGGTGTTTAATAAAAAATATTATAACTATTTTTAATGGCTGTCAGAGTATTATCTCGTCTGTACGTGGCTGTAATCAGTTTAGCTGCTCTTAACTGTAAGTTAAAATTACTATCTGGTAAGATTTTGATTCACATGGATATTGTGAAGCTCTAGAAAGTACAGTATATGTATATGTATTCCAAGGAAATGAGTTTTTCTGAGCTAGGAGTACATTCAGTCCAGCAGTGGATTTCTGAAAGCACAGCCTAAGAAGACCAACATTTCTGTCCCTTTGTCTCTGTTCCTCCTTGTCTACACAACTCTGTTATAGCGAGGTCGCCATCTTAATTCATTGTCCCATTGTCCCACTTTTGCAGACAAAAGTGATGGCAGAAGACATAACTGCTTCATCAAAGGCAGACATGCTCTGCTCATGTCAATGCACTCACTGAACCGAGCACTGCTCCTGTTCGGTCCTTCAGTGCCACTTTCATTTTTTTTTGAAAAATAACATATTGATTTTATTTTCTTCCAAGAAAAAAATTCTGAGCACAGTAAAATTGTTACCAGAGAACAGAATGATAACTTTTGTCTTTATTGAATGTAATTTTTTTTGCTATTTGAAAAATAGTAGTATCCAAAAGTTGTCAGAAGCTGGCATATTTAAATCTGCAATTGTGAAATTTAGAGGATTTTTAAGATGTTACAGTATCTGAATGTATTTTTAGGCTCTATTTTTAAAATTAATTTTGCATAATGTGTGTCATTTATCTAAGCTTTAAAAAAATTACACATTTTAGCATTAATTGGACTTACCTGGATATAAACTGCATAAGTGCATTCTCTGCAAAGAGAAGGGTAACTTTTTAAATAGTTTTTCTCCCAGGATGTGGATCAATCAGAAAAATGGAGTTGAAGACTAACAGACTAACAATAAGTGATCTTTTACAGGGCTGGTTTACTTGAGAGTAAGCCAGTGAAATATATTCTGATTATTTTGTAAAGAAGACATTATTTTGAGCCAATGAACACATATTGTTTGGCATTACAATGTTCACTTATATCATGTCTGAAATTTTGACTGTTTACAGACAAGTTACAGTGTGAATTTTCACTGCATTAAATTAATCACATTGATTTATCAGCTAAAAAAAAAAAGATTAATTGGTTTTATGCAGCATTGCATCATTTATTGTGGTTGCTGTTAAAAATAGATAACCAGAGGCTAACAGATGTTAATGGTCTCTTTCACTATTAAAAAAAAAATCAATGTTTCTTGGATATGGAATATATTATTACATTATTTTTCTTAAAAGTGTTTGATTACTGCATTCACCAAATATCTCTGTTTTACCAGCTTTTGAAATTTCATACCAAATTTGGTAAATATTTTCTGTGCAAACTATTTTGGACTCCAAGAAAGGTGAAAATTGGACATGTTACTATTTGTCTTTCAGTAAGAGAAACAGGAAAACACTTTGTTGGGGTTTTTTTGGTTTTGTTTTTGCTTTTTTGTTGTTGTTTTCTTTTTGTTGCCTTTTTTAGTATTATTTTACATATAACTGTGTATCTTTAAGGGCTGCATAATCTAAATTACCTTTCAACAGCTTTCATATCTGATCTTCAAACTTATTGGAGAATAGTTAGATTTTCACATGCAAGTAATTAAAATTTTAAGCTATTGAGTTATTGATGAATACTGAGCTATTAATCAAGTTAAAAAATTCTACAATCAAGGTTCAGTGCTCTGAAGCACTGTAAAATAATAGTATTTTTGTTCAGTGATGCAAGTAGCCACAATTAAGCAGTTCAGTTGACAAATGAGATAGTTCACTTTATTTTGCACTTAATTGAATTGTACATGCCTGGGCACCATTGTTTCTTTCCCTTTTGGTTTCTAGCCATTTAAACATATACATTTATTACAGAGAGAGCAATTAAGTTGGCCATTAGCTCTAGAAATGCAGACACCAAGAGTCAAAATGTTGTGTAGGGTAAAAATCATTATTATCCCTCCTGAAAAAAGTTCTTAATTTTCTTAGCAAACAGTCTGAGAAACATTTAGGATTCTGCTACTACCTTAAAATAAATGTGAAATGGAGAAAAAAACCCTTGTAGGATGTTGATATAAAGCCACTTTTACCAAAGAGAAAAATATAGACATGGTTTCTTGGCATTTTATTTTATTTAGCATTTCAGCAGACCACATTGCTGTCCTGTATCCTTTTTTTTTCCCTGTGTTTGAAGCCTGCTTATTATGATTCTGAATTTGTAACATGTCAGTTTTGTGTGTTTGTTATACTTAACAAGATGTGTTGTTGAAAACCTGAGTTCTGCGTTTCCTTTCAATATCCCCAGAACAGGTATTTTCAATCTGGATGGGAGAAAAAATGATGATAAAATGTAAAGATTTTCTACTGAAATAAGAAAACAGAAAGATAATTGCAATATATTGGTCATTTTTTCCAGGTCTCTTATTGAAATAGGTGATCTCTAAAAACCTCCAAAGCGATATGAGGAGTTTAATTGTTAATAGCTATGGAGTACAGATAGGATGTACACATAACCGTCAGACACACATTTGTGAGTAAGACTGTAGCTTATATCAACAGATGGAGGATTTCATTAATCACTCAGCTCCAATGTGTGTGGATCTTTTTGACTAAGGAGCACAGTATCAAGTTTGAGAGAACTAAGGCAGGCAGATGTGCAGCGTAGGCTCACTAGTTTGCTGATTTATGGTTTTTGGGTCCCAGAGACTCTCATTTAATTCCTGCCCAAGAATTTCACATTGTTAAAGATGTTGTGAAGTTTTGGGTTTGTATTTTGCAAGAAAGACCCAGAGAAGTGTACCCAGGGTTCTCTTTGGAAATTACTGGGAAGATCAGGAGCCCCCTCCCACGCGACTTCCCGCTCATGCCAACAGAAAGCACAGATGTCATACTGTTTCTCTTTCCCACTGCAGGCCCTACCAGTGTGGTCACTGCTCCCAGTCTTTCTCCCAGCCCTCGGAGCTGAGGAACCACGTCGTGACGCACTCCAGTGACAGACCTTTCAAGTGCGGCTACTGTGGGCGTGCCTTTGCTGGTGCCACAACACTCAACAATCACATCCGGACACACACTGGGGAAAAGCCCTTCAAGTAAGTACTTGAAGCCAGCAGCTTTTGCCAGCGAGATTAGGGAGGGAAATGCATTGCTGCTGCTCAATAGCATCGCCAGCACTTGGCAGAGGTTCCCATGAGGTAAAACAGCTAGTGGTGCTGTTAAAATTAGAATTTATATGAGTTTGATTTTGAGTTTCTTGAAAGCCTTGCACAATTTTCTGTTATCTAATGATACTTTGATTTTTTTAATTAAGTGGCAAGCTGCTTCCAGAGAACTACAGCTGAAAATATGATCAAGACTGAGACAGGCCATGCTGTAAGAACATTAATATGATTCTTTGATGTCTATATGCTGAGGTAGATGGAGCTTCACTTAAAAGCTAATTTGGCTGTAGCTATATATGGGGGAAAATATGCACCTTTTTTAGTCTAATTGGATAGAAAATGTAACTCTGACTTATGGCATAAGTTTTCAAAGATCATAGTAATAAACTGAAAGTGTTCAGATGTCTGAGGTATAAGAAAAAAATGTCACCTAATAATGATGATTTTACGTTAAACAGACTTCATTAATTTCTGAAGTTTTCAAATACTGATATTAAAGCTAAGTACATACCTGTCTCAGAAATCTTCCAGCAGTGCTCATGTCCAGCAATAGTACAGCTGATGCAGGTTTATTTTACCTTCTGTGGTGCAAGACTGCCTACAAACCAGGAAGTATTCTCCAAAGCAGAAGAAATATATCCCATACTTGTGTCTGTGTCTTGGCTGAACTGTCACACTCAGAGTGTATGTGTTTATATGTAGTCACTGGAGAAATTCCACCTAATGTATTGATACCACTTCTTTTGGAAACTTCCTGGATGTTCCTAGGAGGCAGGGGAATAAGGAGGTTTGTGTATCTCTCAGTTCTCCAAGTACTATTGGTTCTCTTTCTACTTTTCTCTGTTGGTCTTTTTTATTCTATTTTTTCCAGACTGTGCTTTCAATCTGGTTAATACAAAAAAGCTCCGTCGTAGGGCCTGTCAGATTAATAACAAGCCTGACAGAGATACTGGTGAACACATTTTGGCTCCATAAAAGATTGGAAGGAAGCATGGCCTCCATACATGTCTTTGCTGGGGGCAAGGGGGCAGAGCCAGGAATATGTGCTGCATATCCAGCACAGAAGAACTCACATAGCAGAAACCATGGTTAGGATATCATGAAACATCTCAGAATATCTCAGTATCAACTCAGAACATCTAAGTATCAATATCTCTTGAGCAAGTCTGTTGAATGCTCAGAGCCCACAGATAGTGAGCCAAAAATGGTGTGTGCAATCAGATTGATTTTACCTAGTTGCTGTGTAAATAGATTGTAGTAATTAATGGAAGAGGTTTCCAGGTCAAAATGGAAAATGGATTTTGTTTAATGTTAAGGTGTTACTTATGTGTAACCTTGTTGACTCCACTTAATTTTTTTCCTTAACATACTCTTTTTGTCATGTTTCCAATAGATCTTCTATTGTGCCCCATTTAGAGTAATTATTTTTTCCTTTTGGTTTACTAATTTTTTTACCCTTTTCCAAAATGGACTTGATTACAGCGCGATTTCATTTGTGAAGAGCTTAATGTATGTAATTCAACAAACAAGAGGTTTGGGATTTGTTTTTGTTTTGTCTTGTTTTGTTTTGTTTTTCTGGGTTTTTTTGGGTTTTGGTGTGGGTTTTTTTTTGTTATGTTTTTCCCTGTTCATGTGGAAGCATTTAAGTATTCCAGGATGTATCTGACTATTCTTTAAGTTGCAGGACAGAGCAACAAAAAAAAAGTGTATAGTTTGTACTGGTTCCTTAAGATGTATGGCATAATTTCAATTGTGCAAGGTATTTCTTTAGTTTCTTCCTCAGGCACAAGAAAGAGTAGTACCATTTTCTCTCTGGAAGGCTTGTTGAAGTATTTGCCTAAGCTGACTAGTAATTTCATGTGAAGCTAAAACTGGAGCTACAGATCTTCCTATTGTTGCTAGTCAGATAAGAGGATACACAGGCCTTGATCCTGTAAGCTGTTCAAAAGGATAGATTTGTCCCTCATGCAGGAATACTTGCATTTGAGAGAGGAGGGGCAGAAAACTTATCTAGAAATCAATCTATTATCTCTGCTGGAGAAAAAAAAGAAAGAGCTGCAGCTCATCTGCATGTCTCATCAGTGTTTGGATCCTCCTTTGGAAAAGGGTTGCAAAGATCCGGTATTAAGACAGTTTAGAAAAAAGCCCTCAACAAATTCTATTAAGCAAGAACCATACATAGAACAAACAAAATTTCTGTCTCTTGATCATGCAACTTAGGTTTAAAATATTTGTTTGTGAAAGAATTTTGAGGGTACACTTACATAGAAAATAAAACCAAAACATAAAAGCCCAGTGAAATAGTATTTCTGTACCTCAGAGAAGTTTGCATTTGTGGTGTTGTACACACTTCTTTTAACTAATATTTTTAATATTAGAAAGAATTGCCACACATGAAGAGTGATAAATTAAATTCCAGCTAAGTTGTTTTAAAAATAAAAGGTATAATTTTGAAGGTGCTTCTGCTGTGAATGCAATCTCATGATTTCTAATGCAGTAGGGCAGCTTTCTGGTATACAGAAAATTTAGTCAGCATGGATTAAGTCAGCAATGTTAAACACTAAGTATGTTTGTGTGCATATTATTTCCAGAAGCTGGTTTTTAAATGGTGGACATTGGTGAATGACAGTATTTTAAAAAATATTTCAGATTAATGTTTTGTAAGGCAATGTTTTGGTTAAAAACCTTTTTTTGTGAGAGGGCATTTTCTTTGTAGGTCCTAGGTAGATTTGGATGTATGGTGGAAGACTTTTCTATTTTCTTTTCATTAAGATAGCAATGCTAAGTGTGGTTATCTGTAGTCAAAGCTTCAGCTGAATTTGACTTTTCATGTCATCACAAGCTATCAAGCCAGCCCCACCACTGTAAAGTTTTTGTATATTCTTATCTTACTGAAGTCTCCACTACGGCTGCTAGTTTGGGAACAAAGATCTGAAGTAAATTAAAATGCAGGAGAAAAATGAAAATTATTTGTCAGCTCTGTTCTCTTAATTTTTTCTCACCCCCTCCCTGCTTCCATTTCAGTAAAATTAAAAAATAGTGAGGGGATTTGCCTACAAAATCAGGGTTATTTAAAGATCTAATATTTAGGAGTCAATCCAAAATAATTAAAAGGAAAGATCCTTTCAGCCTGCAACAGCTCACAATTTTTACATTGTTTCTTACTGAAATTCAAAACTGGGGAACATTCATTTTAGGTTGAATATGTACTTTGTACCTGCAGTGACATCTCAGAGTTGTCAAGAGGGATTCTCTTTGGTTCATAGTTTTTCTTGGATTTTTGATACTCTTCTAAAGAAGTTTAAAATGTAGTGTTAAATGTACTTGTTGAATGAAATCTTAAAATATTTCTTTTAGCGTATCAAATTAATGTCTTTTTCTCTAAAATAGACCCTCAGCATTTTCTCCACCCAAAGCCTTTCACAGAGGTTGACACAAATGTGCAAATTAAACCAGCCCTCACTGTCAATGTTTTGAAAGCACTGTGAAGCAAACAAGCTGACCAGTAACAATGAGGGCTATCTAAATAAAACCAGAAACCCCAGTACTGCAGAAATATCCCAAAACTACTGGTGCAATTTATGAGCTTAAGAACAATTCTGTTTACCCACTCCACACAAGCAAATCATACCAAGAAGCCTTGTGGCAGAGTGAAGCCTTGAGGCTGAGGAGGTTGAATGCTATAGTACATTGTTCCTTACAATTACAGTGTACACATACATTGTAAAAGAAGGCAATATGGATCCTGTTTTCACTGATGGTACCTAATTGTGCGAGGACTTTGGAATTGTTTTGGACCTATATGCATCTGGGGCTGTTTAAAATCCATTCAAATGCCATCAGATGACCCTAAGCGGAAATTAAGTTGTTTCTCAGTTAATAAGTGTCATTATTGCCAATACATCTACAGTGCAGGCTTAGCCAAAATTTGATATGTCTAGCATTCAGGCTTGGGCTCAGCCCCATGGTTTTGGTGTGTGGTCACATGAGATATGGATTCTTTTTCCTTTTTGACAAGTTTGACTACCGTTCGACTTTCTAACACAACACTAAACATGTATGGGTTACAGTACAGGAACATGCACGCAAAAACACACACATGCTTACCAATCTCATGGACAGAGCTTATGGGAGTGGTTATTCTGCTATGATGAGCTGGGAAAGAATGGTTAGTAGAGGGAGAGAATGCACAGAGTACATCACAATCCAGAAGAAAAATATTCCTGCTCTTCTTCCCATTCCTACCTACTGTGAGACAGTAATGCTGACTGCTGTGACACTATTATCTTTGCCTTTTCTATCAGTTTGTATCCAGCAACAACTTCTCTGGTCCACACTGAAAAGGGGAATCAGGAGCCTTATACACATCTCTGCCCATAAGCCAGGTACTTATATATCCAAAACTATGGTCCTGAAAGCACCACCCACATAATTTGGAGGTACCTAGAAAATCCCAGGCAGCTTGGATAATATCTGAAAGTTATCCAGGTACAAGAGAAAGACAGGGGAATTAAGTGCCTTGTCAGAGGCTTTATTCTGACTTTTACCCAAGGGCTGTGCAAGTGCAGACATCACAGTTTGACTAGCAGCAACACTTGGCACTCACAACCTTCCTGTTAATAAAGGGTTGCATTGAGAGATTTATTCTTTTTCTGTTCTCTTTTTAGCATCCTTCTTTCCTCTGCCTTGATGTTAGTGTATCAGGCTGTAGCAGGAAAGGTAGAGCACTTCTACAACAGAGGAATCTTGCGGTTAAGGGATGGGAAGTTGTATTTTAAAGAAATATGGTAAGCCTTGCTCTGAATTTTCACTAGCAATGCAAGGAGCTGAGTAAATGCATGCCCAATTCTAGCCCACAGACAAGCTCCAAAAAGGGTAAGGAGGCCTGCCACGGCAAATTATTTTAGTGGGTAACACTGTCTCTCGATCACTCTATAGCCTAAGTCACTAATTGTTCCTAGGCATCCTGTTAACCTGTATTTAATTTATTTGGCCAGGCTCTTGAAATCAGGGCTTGCCACACCTGATTTTATAGGTTATGTTGCAACTGTATCCCTTACAGCTTAGGTAGGCAAGGATCCAAGCCCCCTATTACTCATCAAGCAAAGTACTTGTCTTTGTAGACATCAAAATAACCAAACTATCAAGTTCAAGTAGACAGTAATATCTCATACAGACCAAGTTAACTCCCCAGGCTTAAAATTGATTATAATGCCTCTGTGATAGATATATATGTATGTATATAAAAATAATACAATAATTTGCAAGTTTGTCAGGCAATGAAAGGTAGTATATTTTGACACACTAATCCAGTAAGTAATCAGTTTTCTAATAAACAATCAGCAGTGCACTAACGTGTCATCAGCACTTCAGGAGCTCTGGAGAGTGGATGATCTGCACATGGACGTTAATGAATACCCCAAAAATCATTAAGTAATCAATACTTCTGAGTTATTTTCATTGAGCTGATAGGTCTGATACATTAAAGCTGACATTTTACATTTGTCAAGATCACAGTGCAGTTTTTAACAGTGGCATAGGATGCTAAAAATATTCTATGAAAGACAATCAAGGAAATACAACTTAAAAGTGTTGACATTTTAGATTGGTACAGTAACCTGGATGAATGACTCCGTAATGTCTGTGCTAAATAGTCCTGAAGCAGAAATTTATCACCAAAAATTATTAATATGAAGAATATCCACAATTACACATCTGTGTAAATATCTTCTTTTTTTAATAAGCAGATCACTGACAGTTCACTTTCTATCATTCACATCAGTGAAGAGAGAAAGATTAAAATGAATTAACTTAGCCCATTGTTTTTCTCACTTCTCATTTGAAGATGAAGGATTCATTGCAGTGATGCTTTTATGAAAATCTTTTTTGGAGATAAAAAATTCACATGGTACCATTAAACTGAAGATGGGTTTTGTAGCAAGCACCATACAAGAAGGATGTGCTCCATCCATGTTTGTGACTCCTCAAACCCCTCTCTAGTGTTTAGAATGCAAATCAAGAAGGCAGCGTTTGGGAGATTACATACAGTAGTTTGTCTTTAAGAGCAAGGATAAGGGATTAATTCCAAAGCAAGAATAGCCTCTATTCTGTCCTCTCCAAAATTCAATGGCTTTGTTCATTCATTCACACGGTATTTTTCTTGCAGATTTCTCTGTGAGAGAACAGGGTAGAAAGGGAAACAATATAAAAGCAAAGCAATACTGATGGCTGCTATGAGTTCTTGCTCAACCCACAAATATCTCAAATAGTGTAGATGTTTGCAGATAATTAAGCAACCACTCTCTCTATGTGCCTTTTAAAAATGAATCCTACTACATAATCAGATCAGATAAACAAAGAGTTTTCTCTTGTTCTAGGTCTGAACAATTACTGCTTTGTGATTTCTCATCCTCCAATAGCAGTTGTAGATTTTAAAAAACAGAAGGTGAAATTCTATTTGTCATCAATTTCTCTTAGGGGATACAGAACAGAAAACTGCAGCAAGCTGCCTCTTTGATGGCTCACTCCTGAAAATCTCTTTTTGTTCTTTATCTATTTGAACTGACAGTGATCAGAGCTATAGCAGGACAGGCCTCTCTGGAGAAATCACCTTCCCCCTGTCTATTGACAGATTCCTCTGTTCTGAATCAGACAGGCCTTGTCCCATCATAGGCATAAAGGCCTTGGAAGTAGCCACCAATTAAACCTCTTGAGCCAGTAAAATCTGAAGGCACTTTTGAGTGTCTGTTCTGATTAGGCAGGATGAGACAAAGCCCATCACCCCCCCTGCAGAGCAGCTCCCTGGTCTCAATTTTCTCTCTTGCCTTCACCAGGTGCGAGAGGTGTGAGAGGAGCTTCACACAAGCCACCCAGCTGAGTCGACACCAGAGGATGCCCAATGAGTGCAAGCCAATAACAGAGAGCACAGAATCAATTGAAGTGGATTAACTGATTGACTGGTTGGAATTAAACTGCAAGGAAAGTCATGATTAAATGTCACGGACACTTAAGCAAAACCAAAGATTTCCTCTGAGCAACTTTCAATCAGTCCCAGAAAACCAAAAGCAGTAATAAAATAAGTAAGATATTAAGAGATATTGATCCTGGCATGGAAGTGAGACCAGGAAAGAGATTATTTATTTATGACTAGGGATGAGTCTTATTTCAATTGACAAGTTACTTGGGACTGTTGACATTTCAAGTCCCTTCATGTATTGCTTTAATTCTAAAAGCCTTTATAATTGTTATTTAATGCCAAAGTGAGGAGTCTCAAGGGTTCTTCTGCTCATAGTTATGACTGAGAATGCACATGGACTTGTTTATTGTTGCACCTTTTTTGTAGCATGACCCAAAGGACCCAGATGTAATCTATACATTTGGCTGGGCTGGGCTAAGTTGATCTTGACATGGCTGTAATAGAAATTGCTGTGTGGGATGGAAAGTGATCACAAGCTATACCTGGGTCAATGTCAGCCACATCAGGCCAAAGGGCATTCCATTTCCATAGTCTCATGCCTCACACTGTGTGCACTTTTTCATGCAACTAGTTTGCATTGGTATTGTCATAGATAATCTGGGAAAGAAAAAACAAAAACAAAAACAAAAAGAAAAAATAGTTAAAAAATTATGGAATGTTGTATATCTGCAAATATACATTATACAAAGAAACAAGTAGGAAAACTGTGTTAAACTAATAGAGCTTTCAAATTCATTCTAATAGCTATGAAAGACAGAGGTGGTAAAAAGTATTTTAAACACTAAATATCCCAGTCCATGTGTAAATCATATTACAAGGAGCAGAAAACCGAGAAGATACTTTTTATTTGGTAACTGATTTAATGTCATGTTATTTCTAGGAAAACCAATCAGAAATCCAAGCTATAGTCCATTGATACTTTCAATCTGTTATCTTGATCAAATTGGAAATGCTCCTGTGTTAGATGAAGCTTTCAATACAGTTGGGCTGAGCTTCAAAACAAAAGATAAATTTTAATAGAGATACTTTATCAATTTCTTCTAGGCTTCATAGCATTCACTTCATGGAAATTTGCCTGGTACAGTGAATGAAGCCAAAATATTCGCAACATAAATACAAAACTCAGATATCATGACATTGACATTGTTTGATTTAACAATTTCCATATTGGCTTTTCCCATGCTTTTATCCATTACGTATTTCAATTAATGATTTTGTCTAATCAAATTATGTTTTCATTTCTAGAGACCAGCAGTGTCTGTTTATATATTGATTGTCTCAATGCTAGAGCAGTAGGTTGACAAAAATGTTAAAAAAAGAGAAAAAAAACAGAAAAACCTAAAAGAAAAAAAAAAAAAAGAAAACAAAATTAAGTAAAAGAAAAGAAACAAAATCACAACCACCAAGAAGAAAAACCTAAACAGTCTGAGGTAATGTTTATCATAAGTTAAACCTGCAAAATAAAATTGTGGAGAATATGGGGATTAAAATAAAATAATTCAGTTTTGCACCAAAACTGAAGTGCTGAGTGGCTCATAAGGGCTCAGTTGATTATATTAAATATTTTAAACACATTTATGGGGATGATTTTAAATATGTAGAGAATAAAGTATCCAGTTCTGTAAAGGGCTAGACAGAATCAGCTACAAATTTGACACCAGGTTCAGACCATTTTTGAATTCTGCAAAGAGCTCAATCTGAAAAAGCTTATGGTAAAATTCAAATGCATTTAAAGGGAGTTTAAAAGCTAAGACATCCATACTGCATGATGTTCATTTATTATATTGTAAAAATTACACTGTGGAATCTGGAGTTTCCAAAGCTTTGCAGGGAATTACTTCAGGAGTATTTGTATTTGGCCATTAAAATGTAAAAGACATTGTGGGGGAAAAAAAGATTTTTAAAATAATTGTTCTAGCAAATACCAGATTATCTCATAAAGAAGCTTTATTCCTATGAGTTTTCAGCTCTATTTCTTAGTGAAGAAGTATGGGGAGTGAGCAATTCTGTCACCTGCCTGATTCTATCCTCAAAACTATGAGAAACTCTTATCTACTATATAAATGTGTTTGTTTGTTTGTTTGTTTGTTTGTTTGTTTGTTTGTTTGTTTGTTTTTAGGTTCAAAGAAGCATGGAAAGCTGGGTAGGAAGACTTGCAACTTAAAAGTGACTATTTGAACATTGTTTTGTTCCTAGCAAGGTTAATGAAACAGAAGAAAACAAAATAAAATCCTAAACTTTTCAGACACTCATACCTGGTAGCTCACATTTTCCCTTATTTAAGTGACAATGTAAAGTAACATTCTGGAGCACCAACTTTTTGTTAACTATTTGAATGGTATCTATTGATCATTTCTGCAAGCAAACAAAAAAAGAACAAGAGACCAGAAAATATATAAATGGAGTAAATGGGAAAATGTCATGCTCTGAAAAGCAAATGTGAGCTGTGTTAGATCAGTGAATTGTTGCATTATCTAACCCTGCTCTCATGGTCAGGCATGGGGTGTGTAGCAGTGAAGGGCACTCCACTGCATTTGAATCCTGTAGTGCCACTAGTACCTAAGTAAGTGCTTACAGAAATTGCAAGTTCCCTGCTGACTGCAGGTAGGCTTACTTGTATGTTTTCATTTAAACATGTCTAAATATTCTTCTGAATGGGTGTGAAGTAAAGGTCAACTGTTTCAAGATTGTACTGGATTTTTTTAAAAATGCACTAGAGTAGTATGTCTGCAGAACTTATTTTATTCTCCTTCCAAATAATTCTTTCTAGTGTAAATCACTATGTTGTTCTGTATGCCTAAAGACAACTTCAATTACTGTATTATTTTATACACTGCATTTTCACAACACATTAGTTAGCATACAAAAGCAATACCGTGAAAACCCATGACTTCATAGTGTCATTTTCTTGAGTACCACATTTGGCATTCTGTTACAGTATGGCAAATGTAAAACCAGCGTGAACATAAAATACATTATAGGTTTGGACTAAACAGAATTAATTCAGTTTCTTCCTAAATACTGAGTGAGTTTCAGTTAATATATCAGCAGAACAACTGTGCATTTAGGTCTATTATGCATACAATATGTGTTTGCACACAGTAATCTGAAGCAGTAAGTGTAATACAATTATCTTTAAATATAGTGATTATGTGCCTGCCATTTCAGAATTTCTGAAGCACTTGGCATCTCTGTTTTGTAGTCTGGTAAAAAAATACAAGCTTTTGGGTTTTGATTTTTTTTGTCCAACCCTGAACGTATTGGAAAGTATATTGAAAAATTGTGCCTAGTTCTGATTCTTTTTCAGTGTGGAATTAAATTTTATATGTTCATAGAGTTATACCTTTCAGAAAGACTTTGGGTCCTTTATAAACCTACTTATAGCCCCTAAAGATGATGGTTTTAAATACAGTGTGATTTTCTTCCCAATAAGAAACCTGAATTGGGAATAATATAATAATTACAGTACATTACATACTTTACATACTAGAAATTTACAAGAAATTATGTGTATACCTTTTACTTTTGGTAACATCATTTCTCCTTTAAATTCATCTTTATTTTTTGTATGGTGCCGTTGTGTTATGTGATGCTGTCTTATAGCTGAAAAAATGGTGTGATATCAAACAAATAAAAAGTGAATGTCCAATATGAAGTCCTCATTGCTTTTAAGACTAGTTAAGTTGCTCTCATTTTTTTAGAAATGACAATTAGAATACTATTCTGTTCCATGCAAGTTCTTTCTGTGGATAAGAATATTTCTGTGGATAATAATTTTCTGGGACTCCATGAAATTTTTTTTTTTGTCCTAGATTTTGGAAGTTTTGGCATCATCAAGTCAATCTGAAAAAGCCCATAAATCCACCTATAGATGTAGGGTATGTTGAAGGGGTCCTGTGTTGTAATAAAAATAATAATGACACTGTAATTAGAAAGATCAACAGTTTGCTTGCATTTTTTAAACTTCATAAAATTGCCTCTTTTTTACTGTAAAGGACCAATTAAGTCATGCATGTAGCTGTATTCTTGTGATATCAAATGTAAAGATTACATTGTGTTTAAATGAAAATAACAGGCACACATTTAAAAAGATGAAGAAATGTAAATATATTTGATTAATAAAACATTTCTATTACTGTACCCTAAGCTTTTGTCTTATGCTAATAGTACTCATGGAATTTTGTTTGTATTCTGCAGAAAATCAAATATGCTAGAATGATTGTGCATTGAAGGTAGCCTCAAATAATCAGCATGCCTTGCTGTAGTTATCATCATCAGCTTCCAAAAGGTGCTTGCAGCTTTGGAGTTTCAAACTCTTGCAGTCAGAAGAGAATGAGATCAAGTTTAGATTTCTTGGTAACTGAGTCTCACAACTCCTATAGATGCATTGCTGAGAAAACAATACATTTATGCTCAAGCAATTTCTCAAAGGTATTTTGGAATATTTTTCTATAGGTTATGATGTAAATCATGCCATATTATAACCAGGTTTTTCTATTTTGCCTACTCAAGTGCCAGGCTTTTTTGTGGTTGAATAATTTTCTTTACCTGAATCCTGATTAAAAGGATCACCATCCAGTGGACTCAGACAGAATTTCAAAATTCCAGTTTATGAAGACTCAGAACTCATTAATCAGAAGTTACTCTAAAACCACAGCTAAAACCAATAACCATGCTCCAGTGCAAAGGACCTTCAGTGTCTTTTTCAGCATTATTTTACTGCCATTGTGTGTGTCAAAGAGCAGAATTAGTTCACTAAGTAACCCCTTGTTCCACTTCAAAAAGTATCACTTCAGTGTGTAAAAATATGTCAGTTTCTGTCATTTTTCATGTTATATGACCTTTTACATAAGCACTAGAGCCACCATGATACTGTATTTGAGAAAATACTCAGGTAAATCCGCCAGCAGACTGCCTGCTGATTTGCAAGTAGCAGGGATAGTCAATCATTCAAGGCAAGTTTCTATACATCTGAGGAAAGTTCTTTCTAACAAGAATTGTATTGAGTCATACAACATATGAGATTATATCACCAAACCTGCATAATCTGTCAGGAGCTAGTGATACACAAATGTCTAAAGGGGTTGGTGGGTGGAGGAGTCCTTTGGCTGGTAGTCCAGTCTATGATATAGAAAAGTCATGGGGTCCACCACCTTGAAACTCTTTGGGTGCATGATTTAGAAGGGGTGAGACTCAGGTCTGCTAATATTTTTCTTTTAACTCATTTACTGAACTTTTTTAGCAGCACTGAGGACCAGCAATGTGCTGCTTGCTTAATTTATTTCCAAATGTGTTCACTGAGATCTGGGGAAAAATCAATCTGATATTAAAGTGCAAAAGACCAGGAAAGCTATATAGCATCAGTTTTAATGTTTGGTTTTTGTTGGTTTTTTGTCCAAAAAAAGCAGACACTTGCTCCCAAATAAGTTAACAAGACATCAGCAGTAACCAAGTCACTGCATACATTGCTTAGGTAGCCTGCTTGCCACCAAAAAGCATCTGCCAGTTAAAACAAGTCCAATGACTTCTTAACACCACAAACCCAAGCTACACTTGAACTGATGACTCACAGACATTGATGCTGCACTCTGACCTCCTTGTACTGAGTGTCAATTTCCCCATCCTCAGACTTACTTTTTTTCATACTTGCTAAAAGTCAGTCAACGAAACATTTTGAGAGAGACTTGTCCAGGCTCATGTTCCATGGTTGCAGGGGATCTGACAGCCTTTTGGACTAATCAATATAATGCAGGGTGCTTAATATGCCCAGATGTCTGGTTAAAATAGACACCAACTGTTAGGTCCCTAAAAACTAAATGTGCCACAAGACAGTGCATCAGATGGGGGCTTTATTTTTCTTCTCAGTATTTCCTGATGGCCACCCTGAGGACAATCAGCTAGTCAAGGAACAACCACAGGTAGCTGCTTTGCTCTGAATCTGAATCACTTATGTAGGTGTAAAATAAGGACCACAGATATCTGAACATAGCCACAGGTGATTTCATATCTCCTGTGTAAGGACGTCAGAAAACTAATGGTGTATAAGACCTAGATAACTAAATACAGTTGTAACTGGTCCAAGGATATAGGAAAGGAAGGGGAGCATACAGTCTATCCCAAAATGAATCAGAATCTTCCCACTCAATGAGTCTCATCTTAGATGAAGGCCTTGACAAACCTTAATGTTTTTTAGCTATTTTTGTTACAGGTAACATAACTTCAGAAACATCCACTCTCTTGGAAAAGGATATTAGTGAAGCCTTAGCTGTAGCTGTATCACTAACTTTTTCCCCAATGTTGTCTCCTCCACCAACCACAGCAGATGAATGATACCAATATTTCTCCATGGGTTTAAACTTTTCCCAGTCTTTAGTCTTCTCCCCCCTCCCATCTTGCTTGTTATAATTTTCATCTATTTTTCTTTTTTTTCTGTTTTTTCTTTCTTCTATTTTTCTTTTCCCCTCTGACGTTACTGCATTCAATCATTCTTCTCATCCCTAGAGTTTCTCCAAATAAGTTTGCAAATGACCAGGGAAGGAACTTGTATTTGTTTATATTGGCACAACAAGTCACAGGAATACATTTTTTAATAATCTTTGCCTCAATAGAATGAGTCAAACTACAATAGTCATGCAGAGTTTTCAACCTGGAATTTATTTTTTGTTTAGGAAGCCAAGAACATTTTAGCCAAAAGCACTCACTACAGAGATCAAATAATTCTTCTGGAAGCTATTTAGCTTTTTTCTTTTTTATTAGTCTTATAACAGGACAATCGTTTTTTATGTATTTCTCATGGCATAAAAGTAATTATATATGCAGCAAATGAAAATTTTCATTAGAAAAATACTTTCTATCAAGCAAAAAAAGAGTGCAATAAATGCATACACTAACTGTATTTGTAATGTCTGTATGTTTGCTTGGGTCTTTCTTAATTTTCTCTTTTTTTTTTCTTTAAAATATATAAAGCTAGTTTTTTCTACATATGCATGGAATCCTCAAGAATAGGGATAAGGTATTGCTCTAATAGTAATTGCACCACTTCTTTCTGCACAAAGAGGTCCTGCAGTGGTGTCTGATCAGTCCATGATAACAACATTGTGTAACTCTCATCTCAGTTTTTGGAATAGTTTATGTGACAAAGATGTACATTCCCTGACACAGCTGAAAACAGTATCGGACTTATAATGTCAGTATGTTGAGCTTGTTTTTATTTAAAAGCTAAATATAGGATGATGTCTGCACTTATCTTTTTTGGGAGGTAAGCAGATCTGAGGCATTTAAGGTCTGAGGGAAGTTAAGAACCATATTGTGTCTGCCCTCCATCTTCCTAGTTTTGCTTTGGTCTGTGTCAATAGTAGAACTCCTCAAGAAAGATCTTCCTTCAAGTACACATTATCAGTAAAGATTTTTCAGACTTTAAATTTTTTTTTTCTCTCAGGATTTCTCTCTAGAGAAGTAAAGTGTTTGCTGGCAGTTGGGGAAAAAGGAAAAAAAGAGAGAGGAAAAAGGAAGAGAGAAATATTTTCTGTAAGTTTTAGGGGAAAATAATTTTAAATATCTCTATAAAATGGGCTTATTTGTGGAAGAATCCACTCTTCAAGAGCTCATTTTCATTTAAAAATATTTCAAGAGGCGCTTTCTGTCTAGATCGAATTACTAAAGGAAAAAATTATGAACAATTTTATACTACAGATCATGATACTCTGTAGAGTTCAATGGCTGGTTCTTCTGTGCAAGTTTTTGCATAACATCATTGATTTTAAAATAATTACTTTACTTTTAACTGTGGCTGCAAAAATACTTTTTCTCTATCAGTCTTGCACAGTCATATGACCTTAATTCACCCGAAGTCCTAATGGAGGGAATACATTGTGCACATAATATGTATTAAGGAGTTACACTGTAGATGATAGAAGAATTTTAAGCCATGTGTGGCTTTTCTCTTCCCTCTCCTTTGTTTGCTGGCACCTTCCTAGTTAAGGATTTTTCCATGTTAAATAAGGTTGCTTGTTAGCTCCCTTTCTGCGAACAGCCTAAGCACAAAGGCTCTTTGCCCATAAAATCCCATGGCAGTCCCATGGATACCTCAGCAAGAAGCATGCTTCTAGTATGTGTCTAGATTATCTTCAGATGTAAAAGTTCCCAGATCTGATTCCACCCCAGCAAAGAGCAGTATAGCTTCCTTTATATTATTGGCTTGTTATATAAAACAAGCCTGTGGTAATGATCCAGATGTTGTTTTTGGTTTTGATTTTACCTTGTTTTCTATTGTGATGTTTGCTATCATGGAAATCACACGTTTCAGAAATTGCAGAAGAGAAAGGGCATCTGCATCAATCGTCATTTCTTCGTGCCTCAATTGGGTTTGTAGCCCTCTCACATTTGAATGTGTCATTAACAGCACAAGTAAAATCACAGGAACCAGTACAGATTACCAGGTTGAATTAGGAGATAAGTCTGAATAAAACAGTACAGCGAATATATGTTAATATAGTAAAGACATTAAATATTATTTTTAATTTCTCTTATAGCAAAGCTGAGGTGTCACTATACTGGATTTTTTTTCTAATCCCTGCAGTTTTTACATGTGTAGTAAATTAATTGTCAAAGTACCTTGAATGATGGCTTCATGTAAATTTGTTTTGGAGGGAGGGGAGCTGTTTTTTACAAAATGCTCAACCTATTCAACCTACTTAGTGAGGCTGAGATGATGCAATCTATCCTCAAATCTGTCACAACCATAGCTGTTGTCATTTAAAATAACCAATCCAATCATCCAGCTCTTGATTGTTTGATGTTCTTTCTGGCTTTACACTTTTGATTAAGAGGCTCAGCAAAGAGGTGAAGTTGCAGAATACCAAAGGGTTCCTTGACCTAAAGAACTTGAAGTCAGCAGGTCACTTATAGTGACTGTGATTTATTGAACAATAAACACAGCCTCGCCAAATCTCTTTTCTTTCCTCACTGTTCTATTTTTGCAAGCAGCATATTCTTGTTCAGAGGACAGATGCAGTGAACTTTCAGAAAAATTATTCAGCTTCAATGTAAAGTAAAATGTACCTGTGATTCTGCCTAACCATAATAGTGCATTTTAATAGACTGATCATCAGACATTGAATAAACTAATAATCATAGTCTATGCTACTGAAGAATGCAATTATTCTGTATTAAAACAAAGAAAAACACTAGATCTCATTACATTAAAAATAAAATTTCAAAAACAAATCTGCTCTGGAGACAATCATGTTAAATTTTGGTCAGAGAGTAAAAAACATTTTTTCTTGCATAGATTTTTTGTTTAGGTCTGTGCATAGTACAAAACCAATGATTTGCAATGAGAAAAGAGAAGCATGCCTTTTCAAGATAAAATGTCTTGTGGGATGTTTTTAGGGGGTCTTTAAAAAGAAAATAAAGGAAAGGGAGGAAAAAAGCAATAGGAAAATCCTAATTGCATGCATTGCTTAATTTGTAACAATTTTAAGAGATGGCTTAACTAATCACACATAACAGAAGATCTAGGCTAGATGTAAGACATGATGGTTTTACACTTTTTTGTCTATCATGTTTTTTTTTTTAATAAGTGTCTCTAGTAGCATATAGTCTTGCTGATCTGTGTAACTCATGGATTTCACACTCACCTTGTGTGTGTATAGGTACACATGCAGGCATTCACCCTCATTCTCCCTCTTCCTAATCTTTATTAATTCTTTCTTCTTTAAAGATTCAGAATTTTCAGAAGTGAAAAGAAAATGCAAAGGTAAGGGAATAAAGTGATAAAGATGAGATCTTATAAAAACAAGAAAGAAAATTTCTACCAGGAAATCTTACTGTCTAACTTTAATAACCTTAACCAGAACATGTATAAGTCACACATAAAATTTTCATTAAATTTACTTTTGAGATAAGTGTTTAATTTGTTTCTGGGTTCAAAAAACAGCATTTTGCCTTGCATTAATCTAAGGTAATTTTCCACATTATAGATCATCTGACTGCTCTTACACACAGTAGTACTTGAGACTTTTTGACTATCTTTACCCTGCATTTAAAATTAAATGCACCTTAAAGAAATGAAAAATAACCTTCTTTTAACCAAAACCTTTCCAAATGAGATGTATGACTGCTATTCTACTCCAAGAGATTTCATCCAATATATCTTGCCTTGGAGAGGGCGATTGCACCCGCACTGTTCAGCTGCCCTGCTCTGGGAGCTCTGGAAGCACTCTGTAACCTCTGATCTCTAATAATGTGAAAAGTTGAATAGATTCTTTCCTAAATGTGAAACTTGCAGAGCAATTAAAAGCCTAAGGAGAGGAAGACCACATTTTGTATTCCATCCCAAACTTAACCATTATCAAAAAGGATGTATATATACAGATAAACAAAGAATATCTTTAAATATAAATTGTCTAACAAAGACAATCATGTTTTCAGCAAGAAACTTCAGGGTTAGAAGCTCAGGCTTTGTGTTTCTTTTCTTGCAATGGAGTTTTAAATGAGTATAGCCTGATGTTGAAAGCCAGTAACCCAGGTGCTGGCACCACATTTTGTCCAAGGGATTTTTTTTAAATGTGCCCACACACATCACTATAGATCTGCTGTGTCTGAGAGGAAAGGTACCCAACACCAGTTCTGTGACCAGTTATGTGACATAACTTATGTTTTCAGTGCTCTTCCATGGTACCCTTGTTTTTCCAAATGCTTAAAGCTGCTAGAAGTAAATTATTTCTTTCCACTACAGTTCAAAGTGCCAGAAGGCAGAAGAAATTTGAACACAACTAAGATCAACATTGTGAGTTTACTTGGCCTCCACATCTAGCAACACAGTCATAAATTTCTTAGGCTTTTTATTTGAGAATTTAAAAGGCTTTTTAGAGTCGGCATGTTTTCTATAGCAATGCTTCTCTATACGGCTTATAATGTTGGAAATCCCAAGACTTGCACTGGCATTGTATTTGATCAGAGGGGTCACTGTGTGGCCAACTACTTTCCCACTCAAGTGCTATTCTACTGTTGACCACTGCAATGGTGGCAACACCAAAACACTGAAAGTAACAAGGAATGGTGTAATTTCAATTCCCAATCTGCTTCTTTCAGGTATTGTTCATACTTAGTAGAAATAGTTTCTTTGTTCAAACATCAGATTTTTTGTCCTTGGAGCTACTTTAATATGGTGCCCCTATTGGGTACAGATGTATCTAAGAGCCTTATGACTGACTTTGTAGTACTTAAAAACCCAGTATACTCTAGAACAGGGACGCTGTCATTGACAGGAAACAAGTGGGCATCATTTTTGGTAAGCTCTCTTGATGTGATGAGGATTATGGAAGATTCATGTTACATTGACAGTGGCAAACGCTGACTTGGATCTGTGTAAGAAACACAGAGCCATCAAAACACTGATGGTTACTTTGCAGTCACTGAACTGCAAATCAATGCAATCTCTATTGCTGAACATCATATAACCACAGATGTTGTTTTGTGGTGTATGTGGTAACAGGCAGCTTTTGGATGACCAGTAATACTGGTTTAATTCTATCAAGGAGCCCTTTATTAATGTAAGTCCATGAAAGCTCCTTTAGTCCCGGTTGACTATATTTTCCTCAAAAATATTCTGTTGAAGTTAGTGAAGCGTTTCTCCTAATTTGTATATTAAGCAATATGGAAAGTATTTCTCAAAGGGTCCACTATTGTTTGCTGTGAGTGACTTAGCCTCCTAAGGAAAGATAATGCCAGGTTTTTAGGCAGCATGAAGATTGCCTCAGCAGTACTGTCAAAAAAATATGAGAGTAATGATTCTTTCCTTTTGCCCTGAAAAAGGGGAAAGATATTCCAAATATAGACCAACCTTATGCCACTGAAAGGTTATAACGGCCTTAGATAACGTTACCTCAATTTCTGCCGGTCTACTGCTGTAAAGATCACAATTCTGCAACTACTAGATCAGCATTAGTTATCTAAGAAATAGAGAAGTTTTAAAAATTTACTGAAATACTTCATGCATCCCTTTCCTCATCCCCCTGCTCATTTACTGAGGCACAAGAAAAGTGAGCCATGGAGCTGTTTTTTTGTGATCACATCACCAGGCTTCCTACGGTCCATGCACAATGAAAAAGTTCAAACAACAGATACAGGAAAGCACAAAGATCATCCACCAGCATCCATTAATTTTGTTCACCCCAATGGCATTGACTTCACTCTCGGCTTCATGAGTCATCATTTATGATCTCAGTAATTTACTGCAGTGGGCATCAGATATACCACAAAATCAATGAAAACGAAGGCAAATTCAGAACTAAGATCAGGACCTGTAAGTCACTAATGTCCGAAAATGATGGAGTGAGAATTATTGCATGGATTCTTATTTGCCTCAACTGTCCATGGTATAACTTGCCTGAGTGCAGCATGAACATATACTTTATTGTACAGGAATCAAGCTGCAGTTGCTGCTGAACCACCTGGCCTCCTTAGCACTTAAAGATGTACTGCAAATCAATTATGAAAATTGAGTTTAGTCCATATTTATGGGCTGAATGTCCCTACTAGCCAGGCTCTAGGGGACATTCAGAACAGAAATACATTTCAGCTGCTCCTTTAAATAATTAGTTTTCCTCTGTGAAATCCTCTTGATAATGCTTGGTTCCCAGCAGATACATCTGAATTCATCATCCTGCAGTACTGCAAGTACAACGAATCACAAGGTAATACTGGTGGCACTTATGTGTCTTCTGCTCATGAAAAGTGTGACCAGAAAACAAAATTTCACTGTGCAAAGAAGGCACACACCATCTCTATTGGATAATTTTCTTGTCATTCCATAAGGCTATTCTCAAAGCACATTTCTTATTCACTGCTTATATTTCTTTTTCAGATACACTTAACAGAATAAAATATCGTGTTAGAATAATTTGCAAATATTTTTTAGAGCAAAGAAGTGATCAAATTAGACAAGTTTTGGATATGAGATAAGAAATGGAAATTTACAGCCATGAGGCCAAAGAATAGTATAGCTGCATCACTATGGTAGTATTTGTCCTTTCCAGGAAAACTGTTCCCAAATAATCCTACTCCCTAATAAGGCTACTTAGGAAGACAGAAGCAAAGGAATTAATTGAGAAGATGTTTCCTAGAATTTCACTGTTTCTTCTGTTGCTGGAACAGCACAAAGCATGTTCAAACATTATCCATAGTATGAAAGACTGGTCAGTTACTCTCTCCTCCTAATGCCAAGGCCCAGATGGGGACCTCCTCATAGAACAGAACATGCCAGGAAAGAGGTCAAGGGGATGATGGTGAATCTGGTGCAAGAGAAATGTTTTTTTTCAGAAAGAAAGAAAGAAATAGGGAGCAGATTAAGAAACAGAAATGAAAATAGCTTAGAGAACACTGTTGAAAGGTGTAGGCAGAGGACTGGAAGAAAGCTCTTCCATATATGGGAAGAGTGTACTGTTAGGATGGAAAAAAAATGTTTTAAAATCCAATTCAAAGCCTTATTTAACTTAATAAAGGTTAAAATAGTCCTTCAGGTTGTGTCAGGTAGAGGTGCACCGCATGGCAAATGTCACAGTTTTACCTCCATTTTTGATCTGGATCAGGGATGTGGCTGGAGTGTGCAGAGGCAGAAAACCTAAAAGAGGGGGCTGAAGTAGGGGAAAAAGGGTCCAAAAGTTCCTGGACCCAATTGCATTTCATAGTCAGACTGGACACCTCTCATGGGAACTGGACACTGTTAAAACATCTCCCAGGTTATTTTGAGACTTATCAATGGAATGGCTTTGTTGATGCTTCTCTTGCAATGACAGAGGATATTAAAGAAAACAAATTTCAAATTGAAAGTAACATAAGCACAGTACTTTAAGAAACAAATATTTTCTCTTTAATAATTTGGATGACAGATCTGTTACAGAAGCTAATTGGATCCTTAATTCTGTTGTATTTTAAATTTTAAAAAAATAGAAAATAGTATAAAACTGAAAAGCAAGTCCAGAGTCAGTTATCAAAGGGCATAGGACAGAAGGAACTTTTGTCAGTTGTCAATTTCCCTTGCAGTTCCTCTTTCATGAACAAGGTAAATCCCACTGACTTCACTGAAATTTCACGTTCTTAGGGTTATGCTGCTGCCCTCATTTGTCTGTAAGACAATAACATTTTCTAACTCAGGGTATTCAGTCCACCTTATTGAAAGATATCTACATGATTCACAAAGTAATTGTGATAATCCCAACAGAAAAATTAGATTGGTTCATAATGCTACAGAACCCTGAGGGATGTGTTGATTGATATTCTGTGCCCTAACTTTAAGATCTCTATCCAATCTTTTGAGATTATTAGAGGATTTTCATAAGAGAAAACATGAATTTGGCAAAATCACAATGAAAATTATCCTTTCGCCTTCATTGAAGGTTGCTTTTCATAGGAATTAGCTTGCTGCAGAAACAAAGGAAAAATAGAGAAAAGTACTCCTGGAATATTTTTCTTCCAAATTCTGATTTAAAAAAAAAAGATAAAAGGGAGTGGAAACAAATTATAATCAATATGTTTCATTTTGTACTGCAGAAAGGAAAATGACTGTTAAGAGCCTATGCATAACCTTAAGCAATACCAGATGTGGTACATAGAGAAGTATTAACTACTACTCACAGTTTGGAGTTTCTTTCAAGACAGTTAAGAACAGGTAAATTTGATGGGTGCAAAAGTGTTATGCCAGAAGGAGCCTGTTAATGAAGCAGAGTCAGACCTGTCAAAAAGCAAACACAATATGGGGCTCATGCAATTTTTAAAGCATTATGTTAAACCTGGCAATGTTATGCCTGGCAATTCAAAACAAAAGGAAAGTAGAGATTATTTTTTTCTCAGTTTTAACCCAGCAACAGGGAAGTTTAATACAATGCTGTGAGGATACAATACCTTCTCAGCCCCAATCAGACCAGCAGTGTGCTGTTTTGTGACCCATCCATTTGCCAGGAAAGATCCAGAGCTGGCTGAGCCTACAAACTCCACATGGTGTGAAAAGCAGGGAGAAAAAAATGCAGTGTAACCAGGCTCTCTAAGGGATTTTTACAACCTTCAGCCCCCTTTTCTGGATAGGCACTGTGGGGAGCTTTCTTGAAGTGCATTCTCTTGTGACCTAGAAGCAATCAAGGCAGAAGGATCTTCAGGTATTTTGAAGGTTCTTTTAAGTGTTTTGGTCTTTGGGTGGTTTGTTTTTTGTTTTGTTTTGGTGTTTTGTTTTTATTTTTGTTTTTGGTTTTGTTTTGTTTTTGTTTTGGTTTTTTTGTTTTTGTTTTTGTTTGGTTTGGGTTTTTTTCCCACTGTAAGGGTTGTGAAAGATGTTCCTGTGTTATAGTTGTAATTGTGGTTTGGACATTACTCATGTGTGACTGAATATTCTGAAGGACTGAAAAGTGCTACTGCAGTGCAAATACTAAAATACAGACTCTATTGTGATGCATTATTTACATGACATGCAGTAGTCCTTCATTCTCACCCAGGTGGAAATCAGCTCAGACAGTGGTTAATAGATTCTTCAGATCTGCCTGAAGCATGGATTATCACAAAAATAAATAGCCATGCAAATCTTCCCCCATACCAAGGCATATAGAGAGTTTCTGGACAACTGTGTAAATTCTAGTATTTTACATCCAAAAAAAAAATAAAACAGCAACAACCAAAAATAAAAATCCAAATCAAGACCTTTTCTTCCCCCTTTTCACTAGTTCTAGATTGTCTTATGAAGTCTAAAAACCAGACTCTAGGGAATGATCCTTCACAGACAGACAGCCAAGCTAAATGAGGAAAGGTTTTTGCCAGCTCTAATTTGTCTGATCTGTGATCTGTACAGTATATTCTAAATAGCCAAAAATATCCACATACTCTCATAGGATAGGTCAGATCTAGATGGAAGGCCAAGAAAACTCCAAAATTTTCAACTTCAGAACTAGCCAAAATACAGGAGTTCAAGTTTACTAGGTCTCCAGGTTTAACATTCTGTTTCTTCAAAGCCTCTGTCTGGAGCTCCCTCATCTTTTCTTCTTTCCCATCCTAAGTGAACCACTTCAGGCTCTCTCTGTTTTTAACAAATGGCAATCAGAATCAGGAAAGCCTCTAACAGTGGATGTGCATAGAAAGGGATGTGAAACTGTACAATAATGCAAAATTAGAGTAACTCAAATATGGCAAGAGAACAGCTTGTAAAACTTGCTAAATGACCTTCTGTAATACAGCAGTCAGTGAGCACTTCTGTTCCAGTCCCAGGGCTTTACTCAGCCTTACTGGTGGTATAGCCTTGGAGACCTGCACCAACTGTGGATTTGGCTGTACATGCAAAGTCTTTTAAAGACTCCTCTCATTTTTCCTCTGTAATTTAAAAAATGCACCCCAGTGCATTTTAATACTGTTGCAGTAGGTCATCAGCCCAGCAAAACATATGGAATACTACTAAATGTAATAGATTGGAGTCATCATTTCCTTCATATATATTTGTGACAGATCTGTATTTGTGTGGTCCTGCGTCTAGTCAGAAGAAAGTACTAAATAATTCCTGTGTATTCATATAACTTCACCACTGCCAGAACTTGTTTACCCATTGACCACTCCCAGCATGTGACATAGGCTGTATTTTTGTGAAAAGGTTCACTTCCTACCTTTTACCCCATGTCTACATTTGAGAAGTGATTATTCTAAATCACGTCACTGAACTTATTATCATCCTCCCACTTCGCTATGATTTTACTTAAAAATATTTGGAGATCTTTATACAGGAAATCGTATCTAAACACTATTCAAGATATTCAGGCTGAATCCTGCAGTCCTCATTCATTCTTTATCCTGGCACAGCTTTTACTGAGGTCAGTGGGCTTACAGCCTGAATAAAGACTAAAAGCTGTGAGATGGGGCCCACTGGGCAAAATTAGTAGAGATGGACAAATTAGTTTGGATAGACTAGCATTGAAACAAAATATGTGCTCAAATCCTAGACTGAGCTGAAGCCAGTCCTTTGCTCTTAGCTGTGTGTATAACTTTTGTGAATATTCATATTCACAGCTTGGGTCCCTACATCCTGGCCTCCAGAATATGTGAATTGCCATAGCCATCCTTTCTTCCCACCATGGAGGCCCCATTGCAGGAGAAGGCTTCCTCCCCACAGGAGTTCAGCTCAGTTCCAGGCAGTTTCAGGGCATGAACAAAGCAGCTCTTACTGCAGGGTTTGAGTTGGTCTTCTCCCTGCAAAAATGTTGTTTTAGAGAGCCCTAAAAAAGAACTGTCTGGATTCCTACTAAAGAGTGATTGAAGCATACCTCTCTTACCATGGCTGCTGTGCTTACTTCTCTTCCATTTTCACACAGTTCTGTCATACCCCTAGAGATTCCAAGGCTGTCTTGGGAGGTGTCTTCATGCCTCTGCAGCTTGCAGTCTGAAGTAGAAAATTTGCTTTCTTTCAGGTTATCACTTCCCTCCACTTCCCTTCAGGGCACAGGAAAGTTGGGTTGAAGCACCACCAGGTCATGCCAATATCAGGTGTCAAGAGATTTTTACTGGCTATATCAGCATGTGCAAACTGCTTTTTCTTTTGTGATTGTCATTTGTCTGTTGAAGAGGACATGTATCTGTCTGCACATGCTTGTCTCAACTTAGAATAGAGGGCTGAACCCTAAAGCCATTATTCATGTACTCACCTTTGCACCCAGGAGTAGAGGTGAGACTACAAAATTCTTCTGCTGCTGGTAGAACCACCAAGACAGCCAGATCTCTTCACAAAAAATTGGAAATTCAGATGAAGTCTGGTTGTTGTGAAAAGGCCATTTTGTGGCCAAAATGCTTGGACAGGCTATAGAAAAGCATTAGATCCATGAATATTTAGAAAATCAGGATAACCATGGCCTGACTTTTGCCGTTATACTAAATGTTACACTGCTCCTTCTGTGGAATCTGTAGGCAGCACAAAGATAGCCAGGGTTAGTTTTCATGTTCTCTTGGTGGTGTAAAAGACATCAGATCATTTATGTATTTTCTACTTGGAAAACTTCCTTTAAAAGTTTGCTTTTATGGTTGGAAAACATTCATTTGTATTTTTTAAAATATTAGAGACAAGTACCATAGCTTTGATTTTCAGATATTACAGATCTCTGGTGATAAAATTTAAAAATAAATAATGATGCATCTCCTCCAGATTATTTAAACCGTAAAGGCAAAGGTACCTGCTATATATTAACACTGTCAGCCACCTAGGCATTACAGTAGATTTTTAATGTGTTTCATCAAAACACTTAAAGGCACTTTTTAAAATATACGACCCACTAAATAAAAAAACATAGGACGTAATCTTCAAGGCACACTGATTAATGCAAAATTGACTTGAGCAAATGCAGCTTATGGCCATAATCCAGGAAGCTCTCTTGATGCTAAAGAGTTTCATACAATAGCTTTCCATTTTCAAAATCACATCAATTTTTACTTACAACATTTTGAAAACAGGTACAGCAACTTTCAATCAACTGTCCAGCAATAATGTAAAATCCCTTACTATTAAATTGTAAAAGTTTGAGTCATGGGAATAAGACATTGGTGTGGAGAACTGATTTCCTAATTGTCACCAACCCAGGGCTGTCAACTGCTGTGCAGTATTGCCTGTACAGAGATAGAGATGGAGCAAACCATATTATTCACTGTGAATAAGTTATGTGATTAATTTTTCTCTTTTCTTTATTTTTTTTTTTTCTGTGTTTCTGATTTCTTCAGATATTCTTGTGACAGATAGACTCAAAATATTTAAATTGTCAAAACTCATAGTAGGGTTTGTGCTGGAATACTCACGTGTCAACAAATGCTAAATGAGTTTATTTACAGTAATCAAACCATATGAAAGTCTCTCTGCTTTATCTATGCAGCACCACCTTGAGGAAAATAGCTGTAATTCTTTTCTATCATTTCCTGTAGTAATATTTGATTGTCAACAATTAAAAGCAGACACTCAACCAGTAAGTATAACACAAGCAGGTATAAACACTGCCTCTCTCCCAAAAAGAAAGACTTGAATTAAAAAAAAAGTTTAATCACTATGCAAACACTGGGAAAACAGAGCCAAATATTTCCTGAATACTGCTTTCATGCAATAAGATAGTCACAATCAGGCTGCATGCACCCTCTGCCCTGTGCTGGGGCTTCAGGGCAGCTTGTGAAAACACCAGCAGCTCTGGAGGCTGCAGAGTGAGGCAAGGTGGGGCTCAGCCAGGGGTGACAACTGGATAACTGCTCTCTATTTTCCACCTGTGAAGGGAAAATTAACTGAAACGGAAAAATACAGCACCTGTTGTTCTGTGTATTGGCTGGAGTATCTTGTGATGATACTGGTGCGAGTGCTTCACAGAAAGAATGTTTTTCTTGCAAAGACAGCAAGAAGGTCATTCAGTGTGTGCCATTCTCACAATGCTCTTTCAAGAAGCCTTAAAAATGATTGAGGAGTTGGAATTTCCCTATTTCTCCCCACCTGATACTGTGTTCTTTCTCAGTTTTGCATGATACAGAGGACTGAAGATGACATCTCTCTCCACAGCTTCTGAGAGGTCATAGCTGTCTGGTGACCTGGTAGAAATCAGAGATAGGCAACATGGAGGTGTTATTTAAGGCACCTCACCCATAAGTGGATCAAAAAGAATTCAAGGTCTCATGAAAGCACTCACCATATAGAAAGAAAAGAAAAACAGGAAATGAAAAGAGAAGCAGAGAAAATAAAAGTTCAGATGAAGTTTTCAGGGTTCCAGCATCAATATTTTTTTTATAAGACAAAAATGTTTGAGAGTTTTTTTTATGAAAAGGAAAGACTGTTTTATTGACTGATGAAAGCTTTATGATAGCTCTATAATTTCTAAATTGTTCCTAAACTTTTCCCTTCAGAGGGTCTCTGATAGTAGCCTGGGGAACTCGGCCTCTAAGGCTAGCAACATCCCAGCCACCACCATCTTTTTGAAAGCAGGGCTGTGGTGTGAGCACAGCTGTATCTTGCTCATTCAATCTGTACTGAACACACAGCATAGGAAAAGGTGTGGGCAGTGTGATGTTCAGTGGGGCCTTGCCAAACAGAAATGGTGTTCCTCTTGGAATTGCTGCAAGGCTGCTGTAGGGTTTGGTTTGCCAGCAATCTCTTTTCAATGCAAAGAAAGAGACTCACATTTTTCTCATGTTTTCTATGTGAGGAAAAATGGAAAAAGTTGAAGCCAGGGCAGGTGAACCCTTCTAAAATGAGGTTTGCAATAAGGCTTAAAAATCATACAGTCATAGAATATCCTGAGTTGAAAGGGACCCATAAGGATCATCAAAATTCGGTTCCTGGCTCTGCGCAGGACAACCCCAAGAATCATACCATGTGACCAAGAATGTTGTCCAAATTCTTCTTGAGCTACATCAGGCTGGTGCTGTGCCCACTTCCCTGGGGAGCCTGTTCCAGTGCCCAGCCACCCTCTAGGTGAAGAAGTTTTTCCTGATATCCAGCCTAAACCTCTCCTGGCACAACTTCATGCCGTTTCCTCAGGTCCTGTCACTGTCACCACAGGGAAGAGATCAGTACCTGCCCCTCCTCTTCCTCTCCCAAGGAAGTTGTGACTGCAGTGAGGTCTCCCCTCAGTCTCCTCCTCTCCAGGCTGAACAGACCAAGTGACCTCAGGCACTCCTCACACATCTTCTCCTCAAGGCCCTTCACCATCCTCATGGCCCTCCTCTGGACACTCTCTAACAGCTCAATGCCTTTTTTGTGTTGTGGTACCCAGAACTGCATACAACACTGAATGTGAGGCCACACCAATGCACAGCAGTGCAAGACAATCACCTCTTTCAAGCATTTTTCATTAACTACCAGAATAATTTTTTCTGTAATTTTACCAGCAACTGAAATGAATCTAACAGGCCTGTATTTACCAGGGTCACCCTTCTTGCTTTTCTAGAAGTAGCTAGCACTCTCCATGACCAAAGCAACATCTATGCTGTTGGGAATAATCAGAGATGTTATCTTGTGAAATATAATCTGTTGCTATTCAAGCATTTTTGAGAATGAAACTGGCTACTTTAAAACTGATGGAAGTACCTTATATGCAAGCAACATGTACACTGGGAGTGTAACAGCCTACAGGGTTGCCTTGTGTGGGGACCAGGAAAGCTTTAAAAACTAGAGACTGTACTGAAGAACTTGCCCTCACCAGGTCAGGCTTTTCAAAAAACATGCAGGAAGGACATAATATACTCCACAATGCCTCTGGCAGTCACTGAAATATATTGGAAGAACAATCTTAACTATCACAGCCCAAGTAGTGTGTGGGAACCAGGGGTCATTTCATCAAAACCCCTTTCTCAGCTGTTCTGGATCACAAGAGCTGAGCACTGGAGTTGAGACAAGAGCTACAAATGTCCTCTTTGCAAAAAATATGTTGTTCAGATCCCCCCACTGCCCTTATACATGAACAATTCTGAAAAAAATGGCATGGATACTTCTACATGGCTTCAGAAAATATGAGGGGGAGAGAAGGTAGAGATAGTATATCTTTCTTCATTTTCCACTGATAGGTTTCCAGTCCATGGGAAGTCATCAGGATATTATTTGGTGCATGTGTGGTGTGAGAATGAAGACATCTTTCTTCACAATGAAAATGCTTTTCTTTTGGTATGGCACAGTAATAAATGTGTCCTCTGATTTACCCCAATATGCTGTAATCTTTTCCCTTGGTTATTTGTGTGTTCATCTGAGTTTTGAATTTATGAAAAACTGGTAACATTGTGCATATTCTACTCATTGTTTTATACAGCGTTATCATGTATGCAACATGATAACTATGGCAGAGGACTTTTGTGGGCAGTTGCCAGCTCAAACACCAGTTGATCCAGACCAAATAAAATTGTTCTTTAGCATCTTCAATTATATGATGCACTTAGGGAAAAAAAATTCCCTTGCAGAAAGGAGTTTACAAAGGGTGTGATATTTCTGGGAGCCATTGGGAACCCCTAAGGCATGGCTGGGTGCTGAAGCATGGCTCAGATGAAGACTAAAAACTTCAGAGCAATGGAGTATTTGGGTCCAAGGCTGCAGCCACAGAGGATACTTCTTGCTTCCTCCATCTCCTCTGAGCAGGGAAGTGGTGGTCTTGTGCTGTGGAAAAAGGGCTGTCTTTCTGCCTCCCTGCTGTGCATGCACAGCACTAGGCTCTGAGCACTGCTTTTGGCTCCTCTGAGTTCAGTGAGGAGAGTAGTTTTCTGCTAGTCAAGAGATTAGTTTTTTCCCCCAAGGTCATTATTACCTTTCATCCAATAAACCAGATTTCATTTCAGTGTAGGACTACAAAGATGAATTAAAGACTCTTTGGTTCAGCTTGGTAAATGAACAGGATGATTCTTATGCCTAAGATAGCAGTCTTGAGGCTCTCTCTAAATGTGGCTTGGACTGCTGCTGAGACACCCTCATGTTCATTATTTCAATGGGGAAAAAATGAGCTGGAAGTAGCTAAACCTATATAATGTTTTTCTTTCCTTACCCTGCCCCCATTCTCTCCAAATCTTACATTCTTTTGTGTTGTTCAAGTTTCCCAGTGCTTTATATGAGGATTCAGAAGTCTGGTTCTCTGGAAACAATTGTTATGTCAGCTGACATTAACACAGAAAGCACTTTAACTCTTTTTCCAACATATCCATCAAGTTCAATGGCCAAAACATTAATTCTCATTAAGCTTCAACAAAGTTTCTTATTTTCCTTTCATTCTGTCACCATACTGCCTCCATGCAAGACTGCTTTACAAATATATGCAGTCATTTAACTAAAAGAATTTATGGAAGCTTTATTTTCAGTGACTTTATATAAGTCACTGAAAATAAAGCCTATATTTTTGTGAGTGTTCTAGGCCATTTATGACACAAATTTGAGCACCTCCTGTTCTAAGTTTTTTAAAAAAGCATATATGCTTTAAATCAGCCCAAAAAAGTGAAATTATATGTTGTTGTTACTAGCTTGGAAACTAGGCATAGCCCTCCAAAATTATGAGAAAATATGAACAAAAAGTAGAGACTAACTCAGCTGCTGAAACATGGACCAAAAGTTTCTTGTTGCCTACAACTGCAAAGACTACCCCTAAAGATTCATCAGCTGGCTTCAGAAGTCTTAGTTTTGGTTTTGTGCTCACTGGACAAAAGTAGATATTGTTCAAGGACATTGAGCAAGGATACTGTTCAAGAGAATATAAAAGATGGAGTGTTGTGAGAGTAGAATGAGTACTCTTTTTTTAGTAATTATTAAGCAGTTATAGATATGTACTTCTTAATAATGAAGATGGACTACTCTAATGTTTCAGAGTTGTAACTGGGCTGGTCTAAGGCCATAACCTGTCTGAAAACTTATCCACTAATAAATAATGGATATCCACTATAAGATATTATAGTTTCACAGTGGGCAGAGACTAAAAAAATACTAATAATATCTCAGCTATTAGTATAACAAATGATACATGTTCCTGTTTTAGAACTATAATGCAGTAAATGTATTAAGCAGTGCCTATGCTTTCTTTTTAAATGAAGCATGCAGCCCCATCCCACTCACCAAACCACATTTTTACCTTCAAATATCACCCAAAAATGTGTGTAAGAACTATGGCGGGGGGAAGTAAGATGCTGGTCCTGCCCCTAGAGAGAAGAGTCATGACAGATTAACTCCCATGTCCTTTCTGGGTGTGCTGAAAATTTATAAAATAATTTCCACCAACATTAAGAGAGGTTAGTATAGGCAATTGACCTTGTAAATCAAGAATAGGATAGGTCCTATAATATATAATATTTTGAGGTATTTATCACCTAGCTGAGGCAGACAGGAATTGAGCATGTAAATTGTTGTAATGGTAACAGTAATTCTATATCCCAGTGCCTGCACATCAGTGAGAGTGCCCCCAGGGCTGCAGGGAGGGTTTTCCCTTTGCACCCCCTCACTTACCCCCAGCATGGCTCAGACTCAGGGCTGATGGTCCAGAGAGACCAACACAAACAGGACAAAGCTGTACAATGTATTGCATCCTCTTTCTCATTACTTCTGCAAGCGCATCTCTAATTCTCTATGGCTTTTGTTCTACTCACCAGTTTCTCCAGATTTCTTCCCAGCTCTAAAGGATTTTCTTTCCTAAGGTGAATGTATATTTAGGTTGTTCTCAGTTCAATCCCATATCATGATAGAAAAATGATATGAGCCATGGCTGAATATATATTTAAAAATTTCAAAACATTTGAAGTGGGATAAAATAAATAATCCTGAGGCAAATGACATCTTCAAGTCTCCAATTCTTCTAATATATTCCAGAAATACACATGACTTTAAGAATACGTTGCAATCTTCAGATAATTGTTAATGCATGTAAGTGTTTTGCAGGAAAAACAACATTTTGTGTTATCTGCAAAAAGCCCTTTTGAGTAAGAGTCCATATCTCCAGGTATTTCTTTTAAAGGGGAACAGTTTAATAAAAATAACAAAGCTAGAAACCAAGAACATTAACTTTCACTTTGCCTAGGTACATGCTAGTACTCTTGCTGTAATTATAACATAGAGGTCATTCCAAAGGAATTACCAGCCTTCAAATGATATGAGACAATTATTCTCCAGGGAGTCGGACAAATTCGTAAGACAAATACAGTTGAAATTTCAGACATCAATCTCTTTTTTAACATAGCATGGGAACAAGGGAACTGTGAAATGTAATTTTACCCTAAGGCCCAACAAATGATCGCATTAAAATGATTTAAAAAAAAGACTTACCATCTATTATACCTCAGAAGTGAATGTAGTGTTAGATTTTTCTAAGGCTTCCTGTGAATAGCAGTATTTAATAGAATCTGTAAAAAACCCTTTACAGTTGCCCATGTTTTTGGCTGGCGGAGCTGTCACAGAAGGCAGCCCCACATGCTGTGGTGCAGTGTTGGGAGCAGTGTGATGCCACCAGCATGCTCCCACTCGCCAGGCACCTCCTGGCTGTGGGGGCTCATGCTGGACCCTGCCACGCCACCTCCCAGCAGATACCTATTGCTTGGGGTAGTGCTGCACAATCAGGGATTCCCCAAAGCAGTTCTTTTTATCCTGCCCAAATGTTCTCCAAACAGGAGGAAGCTGAGCCGGTCTCATGAACACATGTGACAAGAAACTGTGCTGAATGGGGCCTCATTTCCCTGGTCCTGACAACCACAAGGAGAAATTTAAAGGGAAAAGTACTTACAACAGTACCTTGAAGACCTTTCAGTATCACCCATTGTGAACCCCAAGGACATCCACTAATGGTGTGCATTGCCTGGAAGTGCAGGAGGGGTGATAGAAACCCAAAAGGTGGCAGCTCTGGATCCCCTGTTTTTATGTACTTCAGTTCATCAGATTTATATCACTTCCCACAAGCTTGGTTTATCTGGAACCTGGTATGGCTTGAGCCCATCTAGAAGATAAATTTGGGACTGGTACCACTTCCAATATTCACGTGCAGAAAGCAGGAAACCCTTATATTCCTGCTTGTGTGGAGTCTCTCGAGCTATCTTCTACATTTGCCCAGGGCTGGTCATGCCAGCATGAATTTGAGGTTTGCTTATGTGAGCTGGGCAGGATTTAGCTCAGTGTGTGCCACAGTCAAAGTGTTGAAGTAGAAAAGGGATATTAAGGAACTGTTTTTAGCTAGGGTTTGATTTACAGAAATGTATAACAGTCTCATTCTTCAGATAAATGCATTTCTCCAACTGCTATTATTCAAGAAAACAGGCTCCTTAGAAATCTTTAAAGCCAACACATTGCAGTGTGACCTTGCACAACTTGGCAGTGAAGCTCTGCATGTTTTTATTGTATTTAAATAGCACCATTAGTTTTATGCAAGGAAGTTAAAGTTTAGCTTCAGTGGCATTCTAGTGCTGCACATGCACTGAGTCCATGTGTGCCCCTGTAAGGGCAGGGTTTCCAAGGAGCAGAGGAAAGAACGAGTGTGTGAGGAAGAGTGCATAAGTTTGTGCACACACAAATGTGCATGAGTGGTTTTCCCAAGGGTGTATTCCTGTCCCTGTGACACTATGGTCAACAGCTGCCTGAATTATCCTATTAGCCATAGGCTCTGCAAATATATGTGAAAGAATGCTTCCCAAATGGAAGCTGTCAAATTAATGAGAAATGCAAATGCGTCCTGGATTAAATGAATGCAAAAGTAGAGCAGCACCTGTCTGTTTGATGAGGATGGTTGACAGGAGAGCCGTGCTGAGCTTCTGTGTTACTTAGGGTGAGGAAAATTATCAAAACTTCATATTTCCATTTGCTAAACCAAATCTTTTCATTCTACTCTCACAACAGTTTTCTAAGGTAAACTTTCCCAAGAGATATTGAGAATTGTAAGGAAAAAATTAGAACTCTGTACAACGAGTGATAGACATCTCAAAGCTGCCATATGATGTCTCACCAGCAAACACTTAGTCCACCTTATTGTGGGAACACTTTGAGCGTCTGGGCAAGTTCCCAGAAGAATACAAAGTTATGAGTCCCTTAAGCTACATAGTTTCCTAAGTTAGCTTTAAACTAACATGGTATTGTATTATTAGTCAGGCAAAAATGAAGGGAGTAACACACTCCAGTTAACAAAAAAAATCCAGACATCCATATACATATTTCATACATACATCTATCTTACCACATGACACATGTGGCAAATCATTTACCATTTGTCTGCATTTTATATTAAGGGCACAGAAAGTCTAATGGTACTGCCAGTATGCCCAGTAGCCTTAAGAGCTGGGAACAAATAGTTCATCTCTTGTCCATGAGAAGGACCAGATGAAAAGTGAATGTCATTGTATTGCAATAGCAGAACTCATGGAAGCACAACAGTAAGGCATCACATGAGGCTCACAGATGAAAAAAAAACCAAAATTATGTGAAGATTTCTTTTTATTAAATCCAAAACAAAGTTAGTTAATCTCACCAGGTTCTCTTGCCCATGACAAGTAAACCCCAAGATCTAAATAAAAAAACTATCATGCCTCATTAATGCTGATCTGGAGGAATATAGATGACATCTTTGATCCTTACTCTTCCTATCTTTATCTGATTCCTAAAGTATATCTCCATTGCACACTCTCATTTGCTTCCATCACCTCTTGCTCTATTCACATCACATACTTGTTTGCAATGAGAGGGACTGGGGAAGGGGAATTACCTGAAAGCACTGGAAACATCGGTCTTACAACAGTCAGAGCCACGTATGTCCATACGGACTCCAGAATTCAGTAGAAAGAAAAGCAGTTTAAATGAACAGATTTTATTATTTATTCTTGTGGAAAAAGAGGAAAAACTGAAAAAAAAAAAAAAAGATTGAAAGACTGATTTCATTGTAAACAAATACAAACAGATTAAAAAACTGCTGTACTTGGACTGAGGGTGTATCAAACCCATAGTCAACCCAACAGTTTAATTTTCAAAACTTGGCTTTTAACACTGGAGGCATGAGATCAAGCCAAGACACACTGCCAATAAAAGGCTGGAGCTCAAAGCCAGTGTTCAATTACAGAGCCCAGAAGGTTTACGGAAGTGTTTAGTGAAAATTGTTTGCAAATGGGTTTAGAAAAATTTTCTCCCTCCTGCTGTCTGTTTCAGAACCTGACCCTCTCAGACTTACTGAAGAATTCTCTTTCCATCAACCTGGCAGGGATACATAGGATTTGCATGTGGGCAGGCAGGATGCTTAGTGCCTAAATTAAGCTAGACAATGTTTCTGGAAGATATGGTTAAGTCAAAGCAAGAGTTCTCCAGCCAAAGGGACCACTGGACCCTATCTAAGCATAGATAGATTAAATAGAAAGCTCCTTGATAAACAAAAATTATGTTGCATGATCTAATGGTCCCTTCTGAATTGAAATATTCCACCAAGACTGGAGTATTTAGCACATTTTTTTCCCATTTATCAGATGCATTGTTAATTGGAATAGTTCTACAAGGCATAGGAATAAACTATGAACACAGAATTTTGCCCTGAGCAAAGAAAATTTGTATTCAATTTCACAACTTTGTTTTTGTACCTGATATCCATTAAAAAAAAAAAAAATCATGGGGTCTGCAGGAATTTTCCTAATCAATGGACAGTAAATTTATACTTTTAAACATCTTTGTCATCTCTATACCCAGTGCAGTCATCACACACACCAAGACTTGCACAGAAATGCATTTGACAGTACCTCTGCTCTAGAAGAGCCACGGAATGAGGTTGCTGTGGTTAAATGCAGAGTCCTAGTTCTTTTTAGGGCAGATGAGAATACAGATACACAGCAAGACAAGCAACTCCATGGGGTCACAGGGAAACATATTTTTATCTCACTGAGATGCACTGATTTCTATTCCCTTGGTCAGTAGCTCAGGAAGGTGCCTTTTAGTAAAACTAAATATGTTTGGCTTGTGAAAGCATGTACAGATTAATGATTGCTGCTTTCTGGTTTTTACTGAGTTTTTTGTTCCGTTTTGTGGTTGTTCTGTTGTTTTGGTTGTTTTGATTGTGTGGAGGTTTTTTCACCTGGAATTTTGGTTTTGAGATTTCTTGCTCTCTTTATACTTACTGAGTTCATGTATTTAATTTAAACTTGGAGAAATACACTAAAAACCCCAACCTACTTCTGCCTTCTAATGAAAGCCCCAAGTTTGGTGCTGTGTCTAATGTTCATAAGAGTCCATTCACTGTGCTGTGAAGACAGAGACCTTATTAACCATGGATGAGGTAGCTTCTGCCAAGAATCCTTAGGGAATCTCTCAGAAGTGATGACATAGCTCAGATCAAGGGCTATCTATGAGAATTTCTTAAAATAACTCCAGGGACTCTCTGAAATATTCAGCTGATTGAGGAGATATTATTGTTTACTGCTTATTTCTCTGTATTTGTTCTGCTAAGACTGGTAAGCACCCATTTGTTTCTCAACATGAATTCCTTAGGATCCGAATTATTAGGACATTATTGTACTAATAATGCAATAGGATTTCTAGGTTTATCCTATTAAAGCATGGCTGGTCCCAGACATGCAAAATTCATTCTTATCTGTATCCTTAGAAAAGTATAAGGAGGTGTGTTTCAAGCACTCTGCCAAGGATGAATTACCAGGGTCTGATCTGATTCCTTCCTCATTTTTTTCCCGAAATTCTCCACTTGGAACAAAATGAGCAAGGAGTGTCCAAGTTACAGATATTTGTACTTCTTAAACCAGACAAAGTGCTATCTAGGCTGGTAGCACTGAGCAACCAGCCTGGCATCTGACATCAGCCTGGTCTGCATTACATTGAGGGGTGTAAACCACTGAACACCTTGTTTCATTCTTAGCCAGGTGTGCAAAACAACTTCAGTAAATTCTGTGGCTTTCACACAAGGTGTCATCCATGTATCTGGGGCTTTTCACAATGCAATCTAAAGGGTCATCCTAGAAACTCAAGAGTTTGGAGGGATGAGAAGTGAGCACTAGAGCTGCAGACTTTTGCTGCAATCCAAGGAAAGTCATATGACTAACAAATCTTGCTGTTCTGTCACAAAAACTTTACTTTCCTCTGACCCTGGATGAAAAAATACATCAGAGAAGAATTGTGCACTATCAGTACCAAGCAACAGTAGTAGGCTTTGAAAAGCAAACATAACCTGGAGACACATTTCTTAAATACATCCTGGTGATCACTGCGTGGTGGCTCCTGTCTCACCATATCTTTCACCTTGCCCGTGTGACACTCAGATCACTTTGGCAGCAGGCTCAGCCTTAGCTTTGAGATTTTATGAAGATGCAAAAAGTAAAAATTATTCACCTCCTTCTCCAAGAAACCTCAGTGAAGTCCTCACTGAAGAGGAAAAATCCAAGTCAAGAACACTCTTCCAAGTGAGTAATCAATGCTCAGCTGTGCCAGGCTGAAATCTTTTGGTCTAACAAAGAGTAAATGAGACCGTCCCAACAACACTCCATCTGTTCAAGTACCTAAGTACTTTCCTAAATAATGGATCTTAAGGAGGCTGAAAATGGTTGAAAGAGCCACACAGTAATCACAAGCATGTTCTGCTAATGCAGAATTTCTTCTCTCCTTGAATAAAGGAATGCTTGTTATTAAATGAAAGTTAGGTTTAAACTTCAGTGATGGGCTGAGCAGCTAACTGCTGTTTTACACTGGAAAACACATTGCATGCTTACCTGCAATACTGCTCCCTCTAATGGATTCTTTCCTAAAGGTATTTCCCACTACTCCACCTCCTTCCTTTCCTCTCATTAACAATTTTAGCGTGATCTCATCAGGCCTCGACAAGTATTGATGGGCCACAGTATCATGAGGCTAATAAAGTGTGTTACCCAGTATTTTCTGGTGACACATAAAAACTTCCTTATGAAAGACACAGGACACAGAATATAATATAAATGTTTTTTTAGTAACAGCAGAGTACTGTGGGCTGTGTAGCACTGGGCACAAGCATGTTTTTTAATAGAGCTCTATGGGGCAGCATTGCCCAATCATGTGATGGGGGAGGCAGGGTGAGGATAATATGGACCCCACTTTGATGCAGCTGGGACAGAGGAGATGAGGTCTGGCAGGACCCAGAAAACTTTGTGGGAAAGCAAAACCCCCAGGCAACATCCCTGAGTTCTGCCCAAGCACCTGAGCAAAGCCTCTGAGGACAGCAAACCTCCATGATGTTGTGTGCACTACCTCCTCTCATGCTCCTGCTCTCTTTCTTGTGTTACCCTTTTGATCCACATTGCCCTGTTAATAATAGAACATCACTAGAGCACAGTATTAAACAGTTGCTGTCCAAGACCATTCCTTTAAAAAGGAACATACATCACCTATTTTTTTCCTCCTCCTATTTACAATTATTCCCTAAGCATCTGTCAAACATTAAACAATAAGGGTAAAAAAGGCTAAATTATTTTCCTCTCTCTGCCAGGTCATGACACAAGTGTCAAGCCCAACAAAGCCACATGACATGAGGACAACTTTGTGAGTTCAAGGCCAAAGCCAAGCCTTATTCTTACCTCTGTCCTCACCTGCTGACCACTCTGGACTCTCAGCTGCACTGGGGCTGGTGGTTGCTGGTTCCAGCCATGGGGAAGGGTGATGGGATAGCTCTACCAAAGACAGGGTAAGTACCCAGCATCTCTACAGGTACTCTGTTTGCTCCAACCTCCCTGGGGCACTGTGCTTGGCAGTGGAGTACTCATGGATTCCAGAGGGAAACTGGGCTGAGGCACTCTCTCCACAGGAGAGTGAGAACTCTCCCAGTTCAGGACCAGCCTCACAGACACATTTTGCAGGTAACTCCCAGACTCAATTCTCCCCTCTTTTCATTTGCCAGTAAAATGATGGCTTCTTATTTTTATAAAAGTGTAGATCCTGAAATTCCCATTGTTGAGTGTAAGGCAAAGGAGTGTCACAAGGTTAGCAAAGCTGGGGCTTGTCAGAGCCATTCTTTTAATGGAAGAAAAGAAAAAGGAAAAAATCCAGCAAGTGGTGTAGCAACAAAGAAAGTCCCTTTTTGATCTATCAAGCCTCTTTCTCCAGCCTCTGTGAATGCCTGACCTCCTGCACAGTCTCTGAATATAAACTTTGCCCGGCACACTCAGGGTAATCTTTTCACATCATAAAACTTATAATCCTCTTAAAGTGGTTTCGTAGGGTTTGAGGTATGATGCACTTATCAAATAACCGAAACAAATAAATCAGCTTATTTAGGCTGTGGTCAGTGTGTGTGTAGGTCTGTGTGTGCAGGGAGGAAGCCAGTGCCATACCAGCATTTGTATACATTAGCAACAAAGCTGTCTGTGACAAGCTGTCCTCTGCACAACTAAATATTTAGTTGCATATCATAAGTAACTTCTTAAGTGATTAAAGAGAGAGGGTGCTGTCTGTCCGTGCTGGCTCGGGGCGAGCAGCCGGCAGGCGCGGCTTTGCGAAGGGGGGCTGCCCGCGCACACCCCGCGCTCCCTGCCTGCAGGTTTGCCACGTGGGGACCGTCCCTGCTCCGGCCAGGGGTGCACGGCCTCAGACACGCTCTTCTGTCACCCTCCTCTGCCCAGAAACTGTCTCTAAACAGGCTCCAAGTGGATTTCTTACATATTTGTACAGAGTTCAAGTTTTCAAATATTTTTGCTAGCTTTTATTGGTGTTAGGGCAAGGTTTATATTTAACGTGCCTGTATTTATGGATTCTTGCGCTTGCATATTTCTCTCATGTGCAAAATTAAATTAATAAAATGATTTCATGCAGAAGAAGTATAGAGTAGATGTGTCCTGTTTGATATAAAGACACTTTGGAAAAGACATCTATAAATTAAAATCCTATAAAACCTATTCCTTTGTACAATTTAACTTCAAGCTAGAAAAGCCACCCTAAATTTGGTCCCAGTGTGTTTCCCTGTGTGTACAATAAATGTTTTGTTCAGACAGCTCGAGCACCATCACAGCAACCCTCACTTAAAATGTTGTCGTTGTTAGGATATAGACACATGCTAAACATAATGTCTTGAATTTGCTATTTCACCTAGGGAAAAAGAGAAGAAAGCCTGTCACAGGGACAAAGGCTGAGTTTTTCTGTGTGGGGGTCCCTCCTCTTTCTGCTGCTTCCTGTCCCTTCTCTGCTTCTCCTCCCCAGAAGGTATTCCAGCTTCTACTTACTCTGAAAACTCCAGAGGCAATTTAAACTACTTTTAGGATTTTGGATGCGTCTTCTGTTTCAGTATGTGCCATGTGCAAGAAAAAGGCAGACCAGGACTAGGCCATTATCCCATGTGGATGAAGTTTGGAGAGGCCTGACGGTGGCAGTGTCCTGCATCTCTCAGGATATGGAAATGTCTGATGTGCCCAGCACATTATCTTGTCTCCAAACTGCTCCTTGTCCCATCTTTCCCTCAGGTGTCTGAGCCACAAAGAATTTTCCAGCTGTGCCAGAGCTGTCCTTGGCACCTGGGCTTTGTGCAAGAGCTGTTGCAGGGTTTGGGTGCAGCTCTCATGGGGAGAGCAGTGGACCAGCCCTCCCTATTTTTGGTAGACATATTTGTTTATAATCAGATGCTGGAAATACAAAACATTTTTAGCTACCAAAAAAACCTACAAGAGTTTTCTCTGCTGTTGATGGCATGGAGGAATTTTTAAGACCTTGTTTCCACAAAATGCTTCTCAGAGATTTTGTTACTTGCCTCTGGGAGAGCAGCACAAGGACAATAGCACCAACATCTTCTTTTCTAGTACATGTTGGGTTAATAGGAAAATTAAAGCTCAAGTAAATATTCACCAGAAAGTAATTTCAGTCTGTCATGAAAATAATCTACATTTATAAGTTATCTAAACTAAAGTGAGCTATATTAGCCTCCAGCAGGTCTAAAACCATTATGAATTATTGAATAAGTAATCTTTTTTTTAATAGTTATTGACATAATAAATATATTTGCTTGAAAACATCCGGAGCTGCATAGGCATAGAAATATTTATGAGCCTGTGCTCTTTACAGCACTGTTTTACAGGGTGCTGTCAAGTGTGGAGGGGAAAGGGGACAAAGAAGGTTTCACCTCTTATGTTCATGTCAGGAGATACAGTGTTTCAATCAACACTGTTTCTGCAGGCTATTGTCTTCATAGACTACAAAATAAATAAAAATATCTAAGTGAAAATAGTGTAACTTGATTTTCTTTTTTTTTTTAATAGTTAATTATTTAGTGTCTGACAAATAGACCTGTAATCCTGCAATACTGCTAGAGTAACACAGAGAAGCTTAATTAACATGAATTTAGTAACAGAGAGAGCTTAAATGAACATTAATTTGGTAACAGAGAGCAGGCTTTAAATTGGCACCAGATCATTTTCAGAGGTAATTAAAAATTTACAGAGTATTTTTATAGGCCCAAATGCACTGTCAAAGCGATGGGAGACTTGCCAGGCAGAGTTGAAAATCTTTGTGTGCAGCAGCTGGGGAGAGGCACAGTGGCTACAGCCTTATCAGAAGCTGACACTGCCAAAGACAATTTGACAAGGGTTGGGTGGGACCTACTGTGCCACAAACCACAGAATCTTCCCCGCTGAGGGAGATCTGCTGGAACAATACTGAGATACAAAGCAAAAGGTACTGTGTTGGATGTTGTGGTGTGCCAGAGCATGCCCACACTCCATGGGATGTGCACCAGTCCTGCCGGGGATGTCATGGCTAAACCCTGTCCTGGAACCTCATGGCTGCTTGGGCACCCCTGGGGCCAAACACTGGCATCTTCTGGAACACTTCAGGGTGCAAGGTGCTTGCGGGAAAAATTTCTTTCTGCTGTAAAAGCTGCATTATATTTTTTTTTGCCTGTCTCCTTTAGGCAGTAAATGTATTATCAGTGGCTCCTAAATTTCCTGAAGTAAAAAAATTAGCAATTACTAGCCATGAAATCACAGAAAGTGCTTACTCCTGTGAGAAAAACAAACCAAAAAAACAGCAGCTCACTTGAAAGAGCTCTTGTCCCTGGAATGCAAGGCCAGACAAAGATTCAGCCTCTTTTTTTTAAATTTAAGTCTGGTGGAGCATCATGTCAAACCTCAGACACTCACAACAAATCAGTCTTTATTCAAATATGAAAATTTAGGCATAAATTGCTGGCTGCTTAACTCTCAAAACAATGTCACGTTACAAGAAATGTGATATTTTGAAGAGAAACAGGAAAAATTTTATCAAAGCTTTTGTTATTATTTGCATTATCCTCCTGCTTGATCTACTAGCTATAGATACTTGGTGTCTGCTTAAGTGCTTTCCATTCTTCCCATAAGCAAATTCTGGCTGAAGACTATATATCATTTTACTCTTGATCACTGCTAGTCTCAGTACCTCATTACAGCAGACCTCTTTTTGAAACTGAGCTATAGCCCAGATAAATGATTGTATAAAGTTTTAAATAAACATACAACATTTTTTTATGTTTTTTCTCAGGGATGATTTATAGACATTTTCTTCATCCAGTCCTGAGCTCTGGACATAAAAGACACTGAGCTCTCTGTTGTTTATCCAAGCTAAATCCTCTGTTTCTTCTGTATAAGCGTTCTTGAGTCTATAATATATTGCAGGTTTTAGCTTCAGGTTTATTCCCTCTGGGATGGTGGAATTAGATACATTAACTGACAAAGATAAGGTAGGGACATTGTAGCTTAATAGGAATTTCAAATTGATACTGTGATAATAAAAATAGAGTTAGAAAACGGAGTCAAGGTTGTGATATTTTAAAAATATGCATTGATAAGACTTATATGAATAAATGCAGGATTTGAGAAATCTCTGTAAGCAAACCCCCAAATGATGGTTTGATTTGGTTTAGTTCATTGGTTTTTTTTTTTGTTTTTGTTTTCATAAGAAGAGAATTAGAAATGGAAGATATTGTGAACCAGAATACATGTTGCCTCTTGTGTCCCCAAAGAGAATTTTTTTTCTTACTAAAATGACTTTATGTAATCTGGCTGCTGAGCCATTGAAATACTGCTTTGTGCTACAGAAGAAAAATCAAGAAAGCTCCATGAGATAAAGCAAATTTCTCTGCCTTAAAAAAACAAAACAAAACAAACCACAACCATTTTGGGTGGATTCTTTCTACTATGTTCCTTCTTTTATCAGCATATTTAAACACACACAGACACGCACAGACAAAAACACACACATATATATATACCTTTGTTCAAACCACATAGGGTAGTCCATTTCCTTCATACTGCTATTCTTCATTACAGTCCTTATACCTCTATTAAAAAAGCAGACAACACTAAATGCCTGCTTTCTCCTTTTGTGAGCATAGAAAAAAATTTGAACTAAGCCCACTAAAAGTTGCTTTGTATTTTGTCTCAGTACTAATTCTTGTATTTTTGTGTAAAAAAACATGTTAGCATTTAGGAATTCTAGTCTTTAATGTGACATACTCTCAATGATCTCTTAGCACAGTATAAAAGTTAGCTAAGGTTTTAAAGGCCCTAGATGGACTTCCATTTTTTCTAAGTCAGGATTAACTGGTTATAAGTAACAAACTAGGTGCTTTCACTGCCAAAAATTACCTAACTAAAAGTTCAAGTCTTTTTGTTCAAACAGTAGTCCTGCCTGTACTCATACAAGCTTGTTATTTTGTGGTACATAAGTTAGTATGCTGGCTATGCTCTGTAAAAAATTGCATTCCATAAAGCATGAAAAGCCTTTTTATCTGAAAATTGAGCGGGAAAATAAGCAGCAATCAAATTAAACACATGGGCAGGCTTGTCTCTCTTTGTTGTTGTTGCTGTTGTTGCTTTATTCTACAAGCATTAATTTTTGTTAAGATATTCTACTTTTAGAATTGTGAGATACTTCCAGGAATAATGGTGCAGATGATGTGAATGACTTACTCAATGAGCATAAAAGGAAGGAAAAAGGAAGGAAAAAATAGAACTCCTGAAAACATGAGTTTTATTAATCTTTGGGAAAGGATTAATTAAAAAAAATTAATTTTGTTAGAAGTTTAATCTTTGTGAAAAGACTGATTGAGTAAGCATAAAAATTATGTTTAAAAAGCAAACAAACTTATTTTATGCTTATACTACTCTTCAAAAAATATTTATTTGATCCAGGTTGCTTGATCAAATACAATAATAAAGTAGAACATAATTTTCCTGCATGTTTAATTATCAAACTTTTCTATTATTCACTGTAAATAAACAGTTCAATTAACTTGTCTGCTAGTAAAATCTGCTATTCTCATCATCATGATTACATTTGATAATAGGAAAAGGAGAAAAAAAATGGTGTGTGTAAAAGTCCACTCTGGTAAAGAAGTATGAATTTCTTGCCATACTAGGTAAGGCTAAAGTTTTGTGAGCTGTAGTAAAAGTATCTTTTCCATGTGATGGAAAATGCAGTGCTGCAAAATCATCTCCTCCTTCTGCTGTGGCCCAAGCTGTGGCCCAGCAGCTCCTGAATGTTTGTATAGAGCTCCAGATTGGGATAGAGAGTTTGTGACCATCTCATGGGCACAGTCACATTTGGCATGCAGGCAGTGGCCTGCTGGTTTCACAGCATTTGAGAATTACTTAAATAAGAGTTGGCCTCCTCCATCTTCAAGATTAATTTCCAGAAGTATATGTCACGTTTGTTAGGATGATAGGGATTTATTTTTATTAGTATTTCAATACAAATAAGTTGTGCAATGATTTTCCTATAAAAGTTTTCACTAAAATCCTTGCAATTACTTATTTACTCAATAGATGGGATATGGCAAAAAATGCTTGACCTTTTCTTTATATAATAGCTGTAACAACCAAGCATTAACTAGCTATTCATCAAAGAATCAGTATAATGAGGAATCGCCTTCATCTTACCAAGAGAGAAACAGAGTAAGTAGTACTACCCCATAGCAATAAAAAAAAAAAGTCTTGTTTGTGGCAGACCCAAAACTCAGATATTTTGTCCTTTTTCCTGCCTTTGTCAAATAATTTTATTTAATTAATGTCTTAACTAAAAGGCTAACCTAGCATTTTGTGGAAAGTCTCAGCCTTAGACACCCTTAACTGCCCTAGAAATTAGAGTTACACAGAAGGATTGAAGTAATTTTTGCTTTTTTTTAAAGGTTTCAGGTGAATTGGTAATTATCAAGAACAATGAAAGAATGTACTGATTTATCTACTATAAAAGAGCAAAGTAAATAGCTCGTACTGATTCACTGAAGCATCTCCATAGAAGTCAGTATTTATCCCTTTAAGGGCATTAAGACAACTGCAAACAACACAAATAGTTGGAGTTTAAAGCATTTGGTGATCCACTTACACAGAAAAGCTTTTCCCACATTATTCTCATTTTGCTGATAGGAAGTGAAAGCCTAGATCCCTGTTTAAAATCACTCAACACCCTATAACCAAGATGGGCAGAGAAACCACAGACTTGGCATCCAACCCTCAGCCTACCAGTGGGTTTGCCTTCACGAGCAACTCCAAAGATTTTGCTATGTTGCACAAAGTATTGCAACACAAGCTGTTGGACAGGATGGCAAACCATTGCTAGCCCCTTACACAGTGTTTGAGAGATAATGGCTTTTAAGATGTCCTTCTGCTTAGCTTACCTATTTCTAATTAGCTGTTACAAGCTGTCTGCATTGATGATGCTATAGACAAATAAATGGCACCAGTAGCATAAAAATCTGTATCCTCAGGTAAAACTTTAGGACCATTTTTAATGATTTGCTGATTTGCTGTATATATGCAGCAAGATAATAGACAGAGAGCCAAAAAAACAAAAAGCCATGCATTCTGCAAGATGTGTTAGGATAGGACAGGAGGTAAAACTTGCTTAAGAGATACATAATCATGTTGCTGACATGTGCAACTTTTTCCACAAATAGCAGTGCCTTCTTATAGAAATGTAGCTACAAATTCCCTGGGGTAGTGGTGTGTTCTTGCTTCTGCTATTCTATGGGGGTTTTTTTTGTTGGTTTTTTTTGTGTGTTTGTTTGTTTGTTTGTTTTGTCTGTTTGTTGTTTTTTTTACATTGGGTTATTAGCCTCATTTATTCAGTCCAATTTTTTATTATCAGACAGTCAGGATAAACCAAGTTAATTTAAAAACTCTAACCAAGATAAGTTAGAGTATTTAAATAATTGCATCCACATACAGGAAAACATGCATTAAACATGCTATGGAAATATTAAAAATGTTATGTAGACTGAGCATGCCCTATACCTGGCCTGAAGGGCTCCTGGAGCAGTAGGTAGACTCTGTGGTCTACCACAAAACCATATGGGTATTCATGGCACCATACCCACAGTCCAGTCTCTAACAGAATACTAAATTGTGTTAATTATTTGGATGAGAAGCATCATGTCCAGTTGGCTGTGTTCACACTTAAATTATAAAGCAAAAAGCAGCTCATGGTGCTTTCCACTCCTGGTTGGGATGATCTATTTTATTAGAGTATTAATCCTGTTATTAAAAATAGCCTTTTCAGGCAAACATACTGATAGTCTGATGTCTGAACATCACTTAACATGAGATCAATAAAATTATTTTCTGTACCTCCAGATCACAAAACCAAAGGAAAAAATACTCTCATTTATACTATCAAGCAAATTCACAAATGTTGGAGATTTACCATTACCTCTTAAACTTGAATTTTACAAAAAAATGTATTAGCTTGATTGCCTGCTCCTCAAAATGGTGATTTAATTTTGCTGCTCTATTTACATTTGCCTTTGTAAAACAAAATATATGATATTCACAGTACATAACAATTTTCAAATTTGAAGTTTTTTTCATAATACATTTAAAGCTGTGAGCAATGTACTGCTGAAAGAATATTAGGCTGTGGACTGTTCTTCTAGCCTCCATCTGCCCCAGTAAACCCACTGTAATGTTTGATGCTGTATTATTTTGTCAATGCAGTTATGTGTCAGTAAAATCTTTTGCATTAAAACATTTTGCTCAAACAATTAATGACATTACATTTCCATAACTACTCACTTTGTATGTTGTTAAACAAAACGTTTGTAATAATACATAAATAGTTTAAAATGCTGTCAAACTACCACAAGTTTTGCACGTGGATAAAAGAGTACTGGATTACAAAGCAAGGGACATCACTTTTCCAGGAGCATTGTTAATGTGGACTATTTTGGTCTTCAGTGATGGGGATAGACAGGTTGTACTATTTTTTCAAGTTCAGAATAGAAAATAACAATACTTGCAAGAATTCAATTACTCTGCATTAAAGCTGCCATAAGGTTACTGTACATTTACACATCAGAAAGTCAGTAAATTATTTTTCTATAAATTAGTCTCTCAAAGATGATTTTTTCCCCTCTCTGTTCTGAATGCCAAATTCCTGACTGCTTCTCCATTACAGGGACTTCATATCTGGATAGCTGACATCTGTAAAAACATTTCTAATGAAAATACTAATACAACCCCCTGGAGAAACAAATGAAATGAGATCTAAGTATGCAGCCGCCTTTCTACAGCTCTATCTTTAACAATAGCAAGGCTAGTGTTTCCCATCTAAGCCCTGACACAGGTCATGATCATTTAGGTACAGTAGTAGCAAAATAAATAATTGTGTAAATATGTAATAACTGGTATAAATACTCCAGTAGCACTTAGAAGATATGATAAAGGACTTATGTTTTTAGCAGTGCACTAAGGTGGTGGATGGAAGGGAGAAGCATTTAAACTGCAGATTGAATACTTGAAAGCTCTGTGCCAGGTATAACAATGCTTCTTTTCCACAACAGTACTTTAGTAAGCGTATTAGTGTCAAAAGTGTTGGATCACTGCTGAAATATTATAGAAATAGTGGTTAGAGATTCACTCCAAAATAAAAAAAATACTATAAAAATCAGTAATGTAACTATATACTTAAATAATTCAGATTCAAAGCAAAATTGCACTCTTTCTGAAATAATTTGACATTTTTTTCATAGATATAAGCACTCCACTGCTTTAATATGTAAATAAGAATTTAGACACAATTTTTCTGTGAAGTGGTCTAACAATTCTCAGATGAAAAAGGTCTATTTCTTTGTAAGATTTCCCAAATCTTAGCAAATGCTCCATATCAATCAAATAACTACATCCAGGTTTCCAGCCTACATTTAAACCTGTAGTAAGTAATTTGAGGCAATAGCAAGTCCTCACCACTGGAAGAAAAATTACCACATAAAGACACAGGGAGGGATCATCTGCCTGAAGATTATAATGAAAAAATAACATTGTTTTCAAATGCCTTTTTGCTAGACTATACTGTACAAGCACAGGCTATAATCAAAGTTTCCTCATGCAAAGTGAACTGCAAGTTTTGGGCCCAAATCCTAAGATAGATGATGCTGGAACTGATTTGACATGGAACTGACACCCTTGCCACCTGGGTTCACAGAAACATATCAGCAAGGGTACGTGGTTTGAAATAATTCCATCAGCTTCCTTAGTGAAACCTGGGTGCAATAAAATCAATAGCACTTTGCTGGAATTCCTCAAGGGTCTAGCAGTCGCTCCTCTTCCTGTTTTCTCTGGCCTTTGGAACCAGGACTGAACGTCTAAACACAGGTCTCACTTCCAGCAGCCTTTATTTTATTGAGCATCTGTTTGAAATGACATATCTCATCATGCAATGAAGAAAGATTAAGATGCAAATTTTGAGACGTTTCTGATTAAAAAAATGGTACTTGGTCTTTCCACTGAATAACTCTAAGCTCCAAAATGGCTTTGAGGTAATAAAAAGGCAAATGGAAAGCAACATAAAAATTTTCTTTGAAAGACAGTAATATTGAGCTGATGTCTGCTATGAATATCTACTACAAACATGTATTTTGCTTTTGGACTACTTCAGACTGAAGCAGAGAAGATTGATCTGGAAAAAATGAAATAGAAACATACAGCTTAGATTATCGATAATTTCCTCATTATAATACAAACAACGAACACTAAGAGTAATGATTATAAACCAAAACATATTCTATGCAAGTTGTTTTAATAATCACAACATTTATGCTTTGCACCTTGTAAGCTGTGATCTTTCAAGTGGCTAAATGGACCCAAGTAGGTTAAATGATGAAGTTTATAAATGTTTTTAAAAAACAAGCATTCTGTGTTTCATTTTACTCAGTATTTGGTTTGCGAGAAAAAAAACTTAAGTTTCTTTTTAAAACATACAGCAACATGATTGTAATTTTTTACATATGCCACAGAAGAGACTCAATTAAAACATTAATTATTAAAATAAACCAAAAAGTGAAATTAACTTTCATACACAAGTTTATTATTTTATAGATTCAAGCACTAAAGACTGTCATATGACTGGAAATAGTAAATAAAATTATTTGCTCAAATCCATAGTTAAAAAAATAAATGTAAAGTTGAAAAATAGATGTGAAGTCTTTAATATTTACTTGAAAATTGAATTTTATTTCATAAAATAATACACCCAAAAAGTCATAAAATGCCAGTTCAAAAACCAACCAGTTATGAAAATTTAGTCAACATTGTTTTTGCAATATTTAAGTCTCAGGCACCCTCCAGTGTCTAGAGAAGAAACTACACAAGTAAGCAAGCATTTGAAGAAAAAAAGTTATGAACAAGTTTTCTTGTCAAGATAGAAGCTTTCCACATAATTTAAAATAATTGCATATAACCCTGCATCAGTTATATCAGGATATCATACAGCATGATGTAAACAGTATTTGAAAACTGCATTTCATGGATTTCTATGGGACTTAAGAGGGTGGTATTTTCTTTGTTAGTGGAGAGGGATCTCTAAGCATACTACTTAGAAAAATATATTTACAAAAGCATTTTTTATGAAGCCTGGTATTGGTAAGTATTCAAGTATTCCTCAGGGAATATGGTCTCAATGTTTATACAGCTTGTTTATAACTTTTCTAAGGAGTCTAAATGAATAGTTTATTTAGCAGGACCTACACTCATGGTAAGGAGGAGAACAAACAATGCATGGAGACCTAAATGCCCCTTCTCCCATTTTATAATTAATACTACACAAAACAGGAAGGTCGCACGTATACAAGCTTCTCTATGATAGTTCACTGATTTTATTAAAAATCCCAAATCACTATTTTTTTTTTCCACCAGTATCTTCGTTCATTCTAAAACTAATAAATCATAAGATGATTTTTGTACTTGACATTCAAATGGAAACAGTAGTGACTACAGGAGATGCCTAATGAATTGACAGTGTTGTATGTTACTGTTACTAGGTAAATCCTAACAGAAATTGAAGGAAAGCTGGAAAACAAAAATTTTTCAATTGTGCTTATGGACAAACTAACATTAATTATGAATTTCTCCCTTGCACGCTGTTTGTACTTCCACAATCAAACAATTTAAGTGGTAATGAGTTAACGTGTTCTGAAACACGTCTTAAGTAACTTGACTTGGAAAAGATCTTGTTTCATGTTTGTGTTCAGAATTATGGCTTCAGGTATCTTTCCTCATTAGGGATTGATGTAAGAATGCATGTATACTTCTGAATAAGGTCTTCATCTTCCTGGGTATAGCCTTAACAGAACATGTGCAAAATTGCTAGGGCAACCCTGGACAATCAGGCTAGTTAATAACTCATTCAGCTTCAGTTTCATAAGGTTTGATTTTCCCCCTCAAATTTAAAACCTTGTATCTTAATTACTACATAAATTAGTTATGGTAGCTGCAGTCAGAGAAGCAAAAATTTATTATTTGTCATTTAGTAAAAAAACTAACATTGAGTCAGTGCCTTAGTTCTGTTCAGAATTAGGAGATTTGTCAGAGAAAACAGCCGATGTTCTCCCTAGTATAGCTGAAGAGATATTTTTAAAAACTGAATGACTAAAAACCTCTTAGAATCAATATTAAAAATAAGCCTAGTCAGGGTGATACAAGAAGAGGCAGGAAACATTTCAGAAGAGCGTACACAAGATAAATATATTTACACATGCACACAATTATATATATATATACATATGAGTATAAAAACACTAAAAACCAGTCATTTGCCCCATAAAACTTAAAACTGTGCTTAACTTGACATGTTGCAAGCACTTACGTGACTTCAAAGAGAGCTGACCATAATGTGCAAAACAAAGCATGATGTTATATATTTCACAAAGTACTATAGGCTTATACAAGTCACTCTATTCAGATTTTGGCTCTAAAACTTTTTGCATGCTTTTAAATAGTGATGTTCCTTTTTGCAATAGCCTCTCTGATTTGACGATCTAGTTCACTTACAATATGGTCTTCATTATTATAGACTCCAGTTCTTAGCAGGGTGTCCCTCTCTTCTATCAGACGAGAAAGGTAATCATCTGTATTCTCATTTAGTTTTCTACAATGAAGACTATCCATTCTACCAGCAGAATTATCTCTAGCATCCTGTAATTTCTTTCTCTCCTCTTCTTGTTGTTTTAGCCTGATATAGGTAAAATAAAAATAATTAGAGAATATTAATCCCCACTTTGATTATCTTTGTATTAAGTCTTTAGTTTATCAACTGAACTACTAAGTAAAATAAAGAAATCTGTAAAAGGTAAAAAATTATTCTGTCTCTCGGGAAAACACCTATGACTAAAAAGAAATATAGTACTTAAATATTAACAAAATCTTTTGTATGTGCATATGTAACTATACTTGCTACTAAGGCTTCTGCTTCATAATGTAAACTGTACTCAAAAGGGTGCAACATACAAAATTAGTGCAGATTTTGGAGGACAACCTTAGATAGATTTAAAATTTTAATGTATTCAAAATAAGGATAAAATATGCCTTGTTTTTTCTTAACACAGCAGCTATGCTTAGAACTGAACGTTCAAAATAGACAAAAAGTTTGGTGCTGTACATCTGTGACCTTAACAAAAAATAAACTATGTGGTGTTAAACATGGATTTTTCTATACTGCTGTACCGCTCCATTTTACAAATATGCAATCTTTACCTAAGGGACACTAAACTGTGTTCTTCCACTGAACTGACAGTCAATTTTGATTTAATTGAATCTTCTCCTGTTTTGAGACTCGAAGCAAGAAAATAGAAGGAAAGGGGACAACTGGGGAGGCATCTTACAAATATTTTTTATACCTGTTAAGTTCATTTCTGATATCCTCCAGCTCTTGTCGGTCTGTTTTTCCCAGCTCTTTTTCTTCTGCTGCCAAATAGCGCAATCTCATGTGTTCGAGCTCTTGTTGCTGCCTTTTAAGATGAGCCATTGCATTTTCTTGTTCCCGCTGTGTGGGAAAGGGTGAAGACAAAACTCAGCCGACTGTGTGATTACATGTAAAAGTGCTAATTACAGTGACAGAGCAGCACTTTAGGAGTGAAGTCATGACAATTACATCTCCAGGAATATTAGAAATGTAGGAGCTAACAGAATGTCTTAGCTAGTGGTATCTATAATGCAGTAAGACCACTGACTATCACCATCACAGAAAACCTGTCCAGGCTGGATCAACTGCAGCCCAATAACAGATATCTTCCCATTAACAAAATAGTAAAATTCTTAACAAACCCTCTTACTAACTCTGGCTTAAACTGGTAGACATAAAACTTACAGTTCTGGAACTGCTCAAGCTAATCAGATTTATTTCTTGACCCTATGGCATATGAAATAATTTTTTAAGAAAATAAAAGCTAAATAGCTGCAGGAAACTTCTATCATCAGCCCCATAGTGACTAGTACCAAAGCTTCAAGAACTTCTCTTCAAAATTACAACTTGTGGTTAAAAAATAAGCCTTGGAAACAAATTTCTGGCAAGGTGTCCTTTTGCATTTGTATAGTACTACGTAAAATTTTCGATAACTTTGTGGTTTGCTTGGCCCTAATTTTAAAGCTCTATACAGATACTAAAAAAACTAAGGTTTGAATCCATTACCACTTAATGACATTAAAGTGGTTTAGTAAACCTGGTCCTCTCTCCACTTATTTTCCTTCCTATCATTTTCCATATGACCTTGTGCACTGACTGAGTAGAGTCAGTCTCACACCCAGAATTAGACAAACGACTAGTAGTTAAAAAATAAGACGGGGTTACACAAACATCCTGGATCTAGGCATATCGTGAAGTGCAAGTTTATATTTGCAATTCTGACATCGCTTTCATCTGAAGTGTTTGATTATTAATACAACCCATATATATTTATTATGTGGGTTAAAAAGAGGTAATTGCTTTGTTTGATATGTGTAAGCATATTATTTACACAGTCAACTTCATAATATTTGAAAGATTTTAATAAGGCAGTTTCCAGATGCCAGTGTACACTCCCTGTTGATGATAAATAATGGGCAAGAAAAATCTGAATTTCAAAAGGAATTGATATTAGAAAAAAGACTTCAACTGTTAATGTGAACAGGCAACACAATTGAAAAGCACCTAAAAAGAAATCAACCCTAAAGACTCTAAAAACTTTGATTTTATACTAAATTTAATACACCAGCCTGCTAAATTAAATGTTAAAACTTCAGTGAGACAGGTTATAAATCTTGAAGAACATATTGCTAAAGAGATACATACTAATAAAAAAAAAAACCAGAAGCAAGAATCCTGCCAAAGAGTCTACAGCTGATAGATGACTGAAGCATTAAAAAAGCACTTGGTGAAGATAAGGCCATAGTGCCTCCTTCCCCATCAAGAATTCATTGAAGAAGGACATTCCCATGTGAGGGAAGCCCTTTTTTTATGTGGAAAAGGGTTGGAAAATACTGTAATAAAACCTATTCTGCATTAGTCTGAGAATATCTACAAATACATACAGGATATGCATGTATTTGTAGATGAAACAAGTTGCTTAAAACAAGGTACTACAGACTGCTGATATTTAGAATTTTCAAGAATTATAAGGTAATCCAAACAAAAAGTTGTGACACTGACTGGAAGTTAGTCTTAATCCATCACCAATACTTGTGTTTACACAACAAAATAATTTTTCCAGTTTTTATTTTATTCTTTCTTTAAATAGAGGCCTTAGAAATACCCAGAAAGTACCAGCAGAACTTAACTTCCATAGTGGCCAAATTGGTTGAAACCATAACTAAACCTGAACCTAACAGGTTGTAGGGGTATACAGGAAGAACTAATCTAGCTTTTCTATGAAATTCACTCTTCCCAGCAGTCTTAAATAACCCAACTGAACACCACACTAAAGAAACCTCCTACCAAACACACACTTAAACAGTCACAGCAAAAAGCACTCCCAGCTGACTCAGAGTTTCGAACACCAGAGAAAGGATAGCAATTGATCATCTCCACAAGAGCAAGAAAGTGAAAGTGGAATTCCACAAGAATCTACCCTTCAACATATTCATGAATGAAGAAATCACTATGGACGTTTGCTGATGATACAATGTAAGTCAGAAGGGAAAAGGTGGATGTGTAAAGAGTGGGATATTATGGGGACAAAAATGAAAAGGAAACAGTTTGAAAAGGAAACAAATAAATAAAGAATATATTCACTATTAAGGAATATTAATGTCTATTAAGGACATTAAAGCCTGAATGCAATTGCTGGCTCACAATGTATTTAACTGACTGACTGAGGGCTGCTGGAGGTTATTCAGCTATTCAAGCTGTGTTTCTAGATCTTGTGCATCTACTGCCCAACTCTGTATGGACCAGACTGATATTTCACATCATTTCACTAGCTGGGTCTTTCTCACCCAATGAAAAGTATGGCTGAAACTCAAAACTAGGTATATTTCAACTAGAGACATGGTTCAAGTTATTAAAATAATGGAAATTAATCACTTAAGTAATATACTTGAGCATGCAAGGAGCTTCTTGACCACAGAAAGTTTTGAATGAAGATAGACATTTATGCTTGAAAAAAATACTCCATATAAAGTAGTACTGTTGAAGTATTTGAAACAAGAGGCAGAGAGTGGGTTTTGTTGGGTTTTTCTTCTCTTAAGTCCCAGCAAATATCCCAGTGGTATTCTCTGGTTCCCAGATATGCAGATAGGCAACAGTACCCAGAGAGTAAAGCCACATTTCAAGTATAAAACAGGCTAAAAAGAAGAATGGAATAAACAAATTATGAGGAAGAATGGAATTATCCTAAATATTTTGGTAATTGGAATAATATAGAGTTGTTTATTTTGCTAAATGTAGGTAGTAAGAAAAAACACTGAGCATGGTCTTGTCTTAAGCAGGTTGCCACAAACCCAGCTCAACTTCAGTTAACAGAACAAGTACATTCATTGACAGTCAATCTGATTACCTCAATTACATAGAATCTAGAAGCATGAGGACAAGCTAATATTTACTTCTTTTTGAGACCATCAATCCCTATTCTCAGTGTCCCCATTCAATTCCTAACCTAAATGCTTTACAGAGTTAAGCAAATTAAAATACCACTGTTTCAGGAAAAAAAAAAAAAAGTTGTGACTTACACCTTAACTCAAACACGAGATCTAAAATTTTGATTATGTTCAACCTCCTTTGTGAAGTCCTATTTAGTCTCAGGGGAGGAGCTTTTGACCTAGAAATTTCTAGTTCTCTCTCTTTACAGGTAAAGAATCCAGTAATTCAGCCTGGTGATTAGCTACTTCTCCTGATTAGACAACATGTATAAGAAACTTAACACAGATATCACTGAAGAGATACAGTAACCCCTGCATATCCAAATTGTGGTTTTGAAATTAATTTGTCTAGTACATCCTGGCTTTCTTGTTGACATTATCTAACAGTGGTAATAGCCTTGAAGGACTCACAATAAATTATATAAGAATGTAATTTACAAGAAACTTACTCATCTGTAGGAAAACCATCTTATTACTGTGGAGGATGAGACTGACACTTTCCTCTTAGGTAATGTCAAAAATTTAACTCTTTTACACAAGAGAGCATTTCTAATTGCCATTGTCTCTTTTATAAGCCTTTCAGCTTACTCTGATTTGTAATAGTATTAGTTTCAGTTCAAGAAATATTTTTGCAGATCATGAGATAAGGATTAATTTTAGGAAACTCCTTATTCTGCAATTCAGTTTATTCATGCTTTCATTGTCCCATTTTAAACTAGGGGTTTAAAATGTCATGGGAAGCTGGGGTAATACTCTAAGTCTGTACAACTGGTGTATCTCAGTAATTCCATGAGACAATTAATTTTGGAGGTACACTGTGCAAAAATTGACTGAAAACTAAATACTGCAAAACTAAAGCAAAACACAGTAACACTTGTTACTAGGACAGCAATGCTTTCACATAAACAAAAATCATCACATAGCTGATGGACTACACTGAGTAGTAGCCTTATAATCCAGTCCTTCAGTTTTTGAAGTATCTTACTCAGATCTATGAGGGAAAATTTTGAAAGTGCTCTTCCATCTGCACAGCAGAAGAAAGGCATAACTGCATGCTGGCCAGAAGCAGCATGTGGGACCACAGGTTTCATGTCATGCTGATGTGTTTCTGTTTGAGGCAGGGAAGTTCAATGATCAATACAATTCTGCTGCTCAGCAACACAATCACAATAGCAAAATGAGAGCAAAAAAAGGCATTTTGGCATTTTAGACTAGCTCAAAGAAGAGGTATATGTTAGAAGAGTGCTAGAATAGCTAGAAGTATACCATCTATACTAGTATAGTTTAGAAGTATTCTTAAGGCTAATAGAACAATGTCTGAAGCTCGATATATCAGACCAGAAAGAGGACACACTACTCTCAGTGCTTTCATATTAATCAGATTGGTCCTTTATGCCCTCACTGAATGAATTAATTTCAGAACAATAACTTTTTAAGAAATATCTTTAATAATGTTTAATTAAACGTAGAAAAAGACAACAGAATGATGAAAAACCAAGAAGAGATGAAGGAAAAGCAAGGCTTTGCTGCAGAATCCTTTGTTCAGTTCCTGTTCCTTTTGATATTCTTCTCTGGAGAAAAATTCTATCAAAGAAACCCAACAAACGAAAAACTAACCCATGTCACTAGTGAGCATGCTCTTTGCTAGGGATAATAGTCCTAGATTCATAAGGAAGCAAGATTAAATATAGTGTGCTAAATTCTTGTTTACTCAGTAGAGATGTTTATCAGTACATTTTGTCTCCAAGCTAATATTTGGCTAGGAATTCCCTTCAGTAAATGTGATTTGATCTCTAATTTGACTACTAATAGAATTGTGATAAAACATGGCAAATATTTGGTACTTACTTATTTCGGGTATAGAGGGCAACGTCCAGATTAATTTAAATCACTGCAAGTCAAGAATTTTAGATGTGTGCCACACTATGGCCCTGAATAGCAACACTTAAGCTCAATAATATTAAAAAAATAAATATCAACATTTGTTGAAGCAAGATTTTCCTCCCATTCAGCTCATGACAGTCTAGTTTGGAAAACACACACTAAAACAAGTGAGAAGGAATTCTTTAATAATTTAAAGAGTGTGCAATTTACATTACACACTTCATAATATGTGATTTTCAAATGTCTTTCCCAACATTAGTCTTTGACTCCTTTAAAAAGTCTGTCATAAAAATTTGTAGGGTGCATAATAGAAAACTTGTTCTGTGTATACGATTCATAGAAGAGCATGAGAAGCCCATTTCCTAATAATCCATCAATACAAGAAGACAGCAATGGATTTACAACAGTTTGATAAGAAGGGAGGTATGCTCACTTTAAATTAATTTTTATACAAGTTTGTTATAATATGTTGAGAGACCACAAAAAGACTATTTTGTTATGGTAAGAGAGAAGGAAGGATTTTTTTATTAATCTCAGTGATGAAACTGGTGTAATTTTATCAGACACTCATGTATTAAATCCATGACAATGTAAAAATCAACTGAGCAACAAGCACTCTTTTTTAAACAGAGAATTAATGAACCTCTACTGTATAATAGGACTTGAAATGCAGCAGAATTTCTTTTGAGATGTTTCAAATTAAAAATCCAGTATTAATAAAACACTTCTGCACATTTACTTCATGCATAAAATTAAGTCCAACATTGCTAAATGCCCTTGTAACTTCTTAATTTTATTATGTGTATACCGAAAAATTGAGTTATAATTGAATACTTGGTATTCTTCAAGTGCATCTCAGTGCACACAAGTTTAAACATACATGCTACATGCTGAAAATTTTCAGTCAAGACTTTCTGGCTAACTTTCTAAACTTTACTCCTGTAATATATCCTAAAATAAGGAACATTTCAGATGTATTCCCAACTGTTTATTTCAGACCATCAGGCTATTTCAAATCTCCGTAAGTATTACCACAATTTTTGTTTCTAAACATTTTGCATTCTTAAATTTTATCTAAGGGAACACTCCAGAATCATCAGTTGCTGGACTAAAGGCAACTTTGTGAACAGAATAAAACCTACCAGAAACTCAAAACACATGGAAATATATTATACTTGCACCATCACCCAATCATCAGCCACTATCCCACAGTAAGCAGCAACAGATAAATCAAGAATATCATATGCAAGAACATCAAGAATTATCTCTGCAATAAGTATTAGTTGGTCCAGGTACCTTCTCCTGCACTACTTTCTCAGCATTGCTAGTCCTGCTATTCCTCTTACTCCTTTTCCTTCAGCCCCCCCCCCCCCCCCCACCTCCTTAAATAAAACTCATTGACAATATTCCTTTCACTTATTGATTTAATATTTTTCCTTTCTCCTCCACAAACAAATCCATACCAATCAAGTCTGCATTCTAGTTATCAGATAATTTACTTCAAGGTTTTACTAATTCTCTTCATCAGACTTCATCTCTAATGTAGTGATTGAGAAATGCAGTCCTGTTCCAGAAGCTTCTATGGTGGAAATCTCAATCACATTTTGAAAGTTATGATACTACAGAAATATCAGCATTTAACAAAAATTAACTGATAATAAAAAACCATCAAAATTTGAATTATAATCAGATCATTAAGGAACCACCAGGTGCTTTAGTTAAGAGGCTCTTAAATCAAGGAAGCACAATCTTTATTTTGCCATAGCTGCCTATAAATCCAAAAGGGAGATGTAAACATACATACACTAGACTAAACAATGGCTAAATAGCAGCCACTATTCACTCTCCCACTCATACATACCATGCAAGCCTGTGGGAAAAACTTACAATTGAAGTTAAGGAACTCAAGTAAAGTTTTCTGAAAATAACCCAGAGCTGACAAGTCAGTAGGAGAGCCTGGATGATTTCAAGACACAGTTTTTAACCAAGATTTACACTTTCAACTGTGGGGTTTTTTTTGTGTGCGTGTGTGTGCCTTTTATTTTTTTTTTTAACAAAGATTTACATCCTATCTTTGGCTAAATTAGCTATAAATTAATCACTTAAGTAATATACTTGTGTATAGAACTGAGTGGATAAACAAGATACTGGACATGACAGAATGAATTGTCAGCCAGCCAATATGGTCTATGCTCTTTTAAACAAATATCTCAGTGCTGGTTCTAACAGATCTGTAGGACAAAACACATAAGAAAACTTATAAAAATACTTCTTTGAGAACATTGGATGTTTTTTGAGATTTTGGCTATATAGATTAACTGAGATAATCAACTGCTGAAAATGACATAAATAGTGAGGATTCCTCTGAGAAATAGTGGTCACACAAATGAAAAAAAAAAAAGTAAATCTCATCTGTAGTATTTAGATCATCTAATCAGCAAACACTGAAATAGTTTTTGGACTCTCCAGAAATTATATCTCCAGAAACATTTACCTGGGTGCACAGATTATGTAGCTAATTTGATGACATTTTTGTCTCCCTAAACATTGAACAATTGAACAACTGTTATAGTTGAACAGCTATAACAACTGAAGTATTAATAGACTTTTACTGAGTAACAGAGAAAAGTAAGCTAGGTGAAGTATATTGTCACTCAATTGTACAAACTGTTTAAATTTAACTAACTTCTGTGTTTTCTAAGTACAGGTAAATATGATGTTTGTGTGCCTTCCTGTACTTCAGTAAAACTGGCACTGTGTTTAGCATTCAAAGTCCTTCCCGTGGAGAAGCTTAGATCATATTCTATTAACAGTCCCATACTTAAAGTTATGTGCTGTGTCTCATATTCTGCAAAATATAAAACTATCCCAGATGTGTGCCAAGAACTAGTTCCAAAGTAAAAGAAAGCTTTTTAATTAAGGAAACATTGACTTTTATGGTTGCAAATCAGAAGAGCATTTTACTAAATGCTTAGTCTGTAGATTATGCTTCTTTAATTCACAAATTGACTGCACCAGGTCACCTTTAAGTAATGGAAATTGCCATTTAAACATATTTTTGGCAATGGGCACAAAGCATTAGATCTCATTTCCAAGACTTACCAGCTGGGTTTTGTCATTAACATTTATTAACAATCTAAGATACGGCTTTCAGCGTCTAATCCTCACTACACAAATGTTTTGTATAGTTCTCTAGAGAGCTTTGGTGTGACAAATTACTGGCAGAGATTGCAGCCCTGTGGCTATTCACCAGAGGCAACACAAAAATTAACATGGTACTAATCCAATTCAAACAAGAAACTGGGCAGATTATGCACAATTGCACAAATCATCTGAACTACAGCAAATCTAGAATTCTTTAAGATACAGTTTCCAAATTTATATTTAAAACACAGTATTTTTTTTTTGTCAGATTTGCTTCAACTTTTATTTGGCTCTTTAAAGTCACTTAATACCTTTATCAATAGACTAAGTATAGATAGGAGTATAAAAACCACAAGAAACTGCTTTGAAAGGGTTTGTTCTGTTGTAGAAGTTTTAGGTAGCATAATTCTCTGTACATGCCAACTTATTCCATGGTTCAGACATTCATCAAGAGGTTCAGCTGAAACCAACATATATTTAATGAATTCAGCTCATTAGGTCTATGGTGATGAAATTTGTAACAAGAACCTGATAATGATATACATTAGTGTTAGTGTAGCAAGTGACAATCTTTGCTTTTATTCTACGGGAGTTTTAAAACACGGCAAGAAAAAATAGGCTGGGTATTTCATGACTGCTGAAGAAATCTTAATCAGAAGCATAAGATTTATATTCTTTCTCCTATCACCTTCTCAAGCATAGATGTTTCACAAAGTGGAGATGACTACCTTTATCACTCAGCAAAAAAGGGACAAATGAAAAATTGAAGACTACAAATGAAGGTTAGTTTTAACTTACTAACTAAAAAGTCATTGCAGTGTGCATCGACTCTCTTCAAACAGAAATACAGATTAAAGAAGCATTATAAATTAGAAGAACAAGGGCTTAACTCCTTATTCTCCAAAACCTGAATATTCTATCAGTAGAAATGAAGCAAGTACCATGATCTGTAACAACACCCAAAATTGTTTCTCAAGCTGGAAGCAGGTGTGAATACAGGCAATGAAAACCTTTTATTAAACTTGAATACTGAAGCTTTGTGGTCATGTCAAGGTTTCTTCATGAATCAATTTGGATTAAGAATGTACTAATTTGTTTGTCAGGGCCAATAGAAGTGCTAGCCATTTTTAAGCACATTGTTTAGCTAGTGTTTACTGGAATTAATGAAAGACAGATGACGACAAAACACAGCATGTAATACAGATTCAACAAAGATGAAACTGTTACTACTGCAAGTTTAAACAGAGTAATTTCAAGTCAAAAGTATATAATTGTATTTATATAGATGCCCACAGAGATACAAGAGCTCTGTTAAAACCTATCAGTAAAATAGCATGTCACAGCAGTATACAAGGTTAGGATTTCCAAATCACAGAAACATTTCATATCCAGTTTAAGATGAATGTATAAAATGAAGATAGCTTATCACAACTTAAACCCTTATTTCTAAAAGTGAAGATTTATTTCTCACCTTTACCCTTCATTATACTATTAAAATACAAAACCATTATTATGTAACTGACTGAGAAGTTTGGGATTGTAGCTAAATATTTTCCTGGAAGTGCTGACGCAGAATTATTTGGAATTAAATTAAACATTTTATTTTTCTAATCAAATCTGCTTTTAAATAGTTCAACCTTCTTTACAGGTCTGAGTCTTAGCCCTTCTTGAGTTCAAAGTCAAACAAGCCAGTCTTGCTGTTCTCATTTTTGTTAAAAGCCTAGCTGAGTTTTACTTTAAAAAAACAAACACTAATAATATGAAAACAGTAGGTAACAGGAACCCTAGCGGCTTCAAACATGACAATAATTTGGTTGTCTCATATAACCAAAAAAAAAAACCTGCCTACCTGTTTTAATCTTGCAAGTTCTTTCAAAGCCCTCGTCCATTGTTGTTTGTAGTGAAGCTTTGACTTGGTAGCTGACTCTAACTTTCTTTCAAGTTCAACCTAAAAGCAATTAAAATCATATCAGCTGAAGCAATAACAGCAGTAACAATCACTGAAAGATGTATATATACAAATGGTCTGGTTTAAGAAAAGTGTTTATGTAGCGTAATATACAACATCATCTAAAGCTGTTATACAATATAACATAAATATTATGGCACAAGAACATTTTCTTGTTTAAAATATAACCTTATTTTTATTGGATGGCTGCCTATACAAAAAGATTAGTTTTTAGCACTAAATCTGCTGATTAACCTTTACATTTAAGATTCTCAGATCAGCCATCCCCTCACCACTTTTTTATTTGAAGTAAGGTTATAAACACTAATTTAATGAAAAAGGTGGTGGATAAATCTCTCTTAAAAAGGTACATAGATTATTTTTTAGTTTGCTGATGGAAGATATGTCCTACTGAAATTCTTTTCCCTGAAATACTCATCTGCTCAAACCACTCTTTAAAATCTCTGTATCTAGTGTGAACCTATGATCTTACTGACTAAATAAACTTTTAAAAGTTTTTACTGTAAAAAATTAATTTTAAGACAATTTTTTTGCATAGATAAAAGACAAAATATTTATGAAGCACACAAAAAACCAATATGAAATAAAGTATTTTTCACATATTTGAGGAAGTGCTTTTTTTGAATCTGACAAAAATTATTTTCATTAAATTTGTGAAGATTTTAAAGCATTGGTCTGTTTAATTCATCTAAGAAAAACAGGAAATCTAAAAATATTTAATGTAAGAGCTTAAATAGGCTGTAGAAACAAAAATATTTTGCATCAATTGCTTGCATTATTAGATATTATTAAAGCATACAGTAATATATAGACTGGCCATATTGAGTATATCTAGCGCCAGAAAGCTGAACCTAATTTTTTTTTCAGCTTATTTTACCAATAATTTAACTCAAATCTCATAATAATTCTGAGCAGTCAGTGCCCACATCTATGGCTTTAATTAAATTCTCTCCTGTGGGAATATATGGCTTTTAAGCAAATCAATTTATGACATGTTATTGATAAGTGACACAATCTCTTTGCAGAAATACTTAATTACAAAAATGCAAATAATGGAAAACCAGTTTAAATTAATCCTCAAGAAAATCATCATATTTCTTTATTTTTTTTAAAAAGAATGTTCAGGGACCCCATCATAAATCATGATTTAAATATATAGGTTATGGTTCTTTCCTGTTTTAGCCTCTAATATTACTGCTTCCTCTACAGAAATAAGGTCAACACTCAACACTGTTGACCTTATTTGTGTCTGAATATTTAAACTCTGAAGAAATTACTGGAAAAAGTAAACCAAAATGGACAAATTAAGCACTTCATCACACAGTGGTGTGGTGAATTAACCAACACAGTGGTTAATTTTCTACATCCCCTTTATCTGTGAACACACCATTGTGACAATTTTTAAGTACCAGAAAAATCCAATATACCTTTTCTAAAGTGAGAAGATTTATTTCTGATTGTAGCTGGATTTCTGGTTTGCTACTTTGCTGTTCTTTGTATTGCTGAAACTCCTTCTGCAAAGTCTTATGCTTATTTTCTGCTTCATAAAGCTACATTAAAGAAACCAAAATGCAAGTTAGCAGAAAAGCCCATTCACAGACAAATAATTAGATGACAGAATTTACATAACTTCTTAGTCTTTGGAACAAACATTTGACTGTCAATTATCTGATATAAAACAGACATTGAAAGTTACACATTCATAATTAATGATTTCTTGATAATGGCACACAGCAATGTTTTAATAGGAAGAGTTTTAAAGAGGATCTTTGCTCAGTACTGGAAAGAAAAAAACAAGTCTGTCCTCATAAACATAAGATCAAGATTTATTCACATTTTTATTCACATTTCTAAAACAACTTGCAGAAGAAATACAGAAAGCATAATACTAAGATTTACACATCTTATACAGAAAGCCAGTGTTATCTACTATATGAAGTTTTATTACTTACTCAATTTCACAGCATAACTTTTTTAGGAATGTCTGTGAAAGGAAACGACTAATACTTTGTACAGCCAAATGATTTAGAAGAATGGTTGAAGCAGAAAGGCTTAAGTGACTAATGACTTAATTCTGAGTCCCTCTGCCCTCACAGTGTATTTACACAGTTTCAAGAAGATTTTTATAAAGAGAGTGCTTTGCTTGATACACACAATGGGTAATTTGAAAAATTATGCCAATACACAATTACTTGCTACAGAGAAAGTAAAGATGACACATGTTAAACAGTGTTTTTTATAATAGGGTAAAAATACTAAGAACTTTTTGTAATGTTTTAGTCTTCTGTTAAATGTTTTTCAACTATAAATACCTTAATACACCTGATGGAACTGAAGTATTCCAGACTAGAATATGATCCCATGTGCTGATCTTTTATTTTTTTCCAAGTAGATAATGCAAGTATTTCTATGAATTCTACCTCACAGTTTAAAATACTGGGTGAAAATTGTTTAGAGAACTAATTTCTGTTACAAAGCCAACAATTTCTGCTAGTACAATAATAGTTTAATTCTTTGGATCTTCTAATTGAGTCAGCTCTATTTTTTCTCTCAAATTTCTCTTTTTTTGCACTTACAGTTCTTACATCATTACAGAATGGATGTAAGAAAGTAAAGATCTTTCCTAGGGAGTGATACAAAACCAGTTTGCTGTCATTGTTTTTCTCACAGAACTACAATAAACTATTAAATTTGAACAAAAGATACTGCTGTTTAACACCTTTAATTTTTACCTATTTAGTTTTAAAGGAGACAGACATAATGCCAAACAATAACTAAATTATTTTGTTAATAGAAATATCAGCTGTCCCTAGAACTTCTATAACAATGTTTGATTTCCTGTTTGGTTCTGGAAACACTTACAAAAATTGAATTTCTTATGACACCTCAGAATTATGGATATGAGGAAATTATAAAAATCCCATAAATAAAGCACAACTTCCTTATTCAGAAATTAAGGGTGATCTTCAAGGTGGATTCTTTAAGGATCTTCTTTGGTACATAGTGGGGCTTACCTCAAAACAGGTTGAATTCTAGAGATCTCTAAGTGTCTAAGTGTGGAAATTGTGTACTGACAAATCCCTTTAAAAGGTATAAAATAAGATTACTTATTCCAGAATATTCTGTGTTAAAAAACAAAAACAGCCACACAAACAAAACTCCACACTCAAAAAGGTCTTAAAAAAAGAGACTCATCTGTTCACAACAGAAACTTGCTGCTGTGCACGTTACAAAGAGCAGGGTCCTAGAGTGGAACTCCAAGTAAGCAAACAAAACCTCACCCCCAACAAAGCAAACTAAAAAAGCCTGTCTCATGCACAATATGTGGCAACAGCCACCACATATTAAAGCACACCAGGAACACTAAGAGGAAGACAGCCAGGAAGCTCTAGAAAAAAATGGCCTCCATACAAAACAGGAGGAAAGCATTGTGGAGCTTGTGTTTGGAAAAGTAACAGTATGAAAGGCACCCATGCAATCAGGTAGAGTATGCTGCACAGGCACTAAGGGATTCTTCAAAATTAGTAAAAAATGTACTTAAAATTAACAAAAAAGTTTTTAAATATGAAAGACAGTTAAATTTTAGAACTCTCTGCCACAGAATGTTGCAATACTAAATACTTTTTATAAGGAATCATATGAGATCATGAACAAAACTTTTACTGATGGCCACTAAGTATGAAACTGATTCTGGAGAAGAATACATATAACCCTTGATGGTATTACTAAAAAACTGCATTTTTTTCTGAGTCTCACTTCCTTGTTCTGACAACTGTATGTCTGTTCTGAATAGGAAAAATAAAGTGATTGTGATGTTTTATTTAGAAAAGGCCTGTTGAAGCTAAAAATGGTCAGTGGGTGCTGAAAGAATGAATATGAATTAAGAATAGTAGCTGGTGGCATTAGGCCACTTGAACAAGAACTACTGGCAGCCAGCACATGAAATGCAAAAGTGATCCACTTATGACTTTGAAAAGGACTGCACTGCACAGTTAGTTTGACTATTCTACTTGAGCACTCACTGAATCAAGATGAACAATCTTCAAGGTTTGCAACATTTTTGTATGAGCTGCATTTAAAAAAAGTTCACTGTGCTGTGCTTAACATATGCTAACAAGTAAAGAAGAACTTTAATACCACTATTTATTACAGAACTGAAAAAACTCACAAAAATCTATCACAACTCTTACTAAGTACAAAAATAGGGCTGTGGCTACACAGTTTTTCAAACAGTGAAAGCTAATCTTGGATTATCACTATCACATATCAGACATGAAAAACACCAAAGCAAGTAATTAATCTACGTAAACAAAGTACTTTCAGAACACTTAGGCATTTGTAAGACTTAATCTACTTAATAACAAATTAAGTGTCTAATGCTATAACAGCTAAAAAAAGTAAGTACTAACTTTTACAATTTACTTTAACAGTCAGGAAAAATGTCTAGACTATACTTGTTGTTAGTGCCAAAGTTAGCTCACAGGACAACAGAACATGGTCTAAATTTTCTGTTTAGAAAGTACTACTCTCAGAATAGAAGACTGCAATAACAAGAATTTCCCCCTGTCTCAATAAGGATAACTAAAATAATCTTTTGCAATAAAAGAATAAAACTAACTGCACGGTCAAACTACTTAGATGTTAATTGCCAATAATTTTTTAAGCTACTGAAATGTACACTGATGTTCATGTTCTTCATGTAATGTATGTTTTCAAATGAAACTTGATTTTTAATGTTGTAAAAATAATCACAAGCACTGCGCTGCCAACTGACCATACAACTGAGCAAGACCGACACAGATGGATCTCAGCACAGAGATCCCCAATTTAAATAAAATGTTTGTTACAAAGTTGCCAGAATACAATCACCTCCAAACCACTACTGAATTTGCTAGTCTTAGAAAAATGCGCACTTGTATTGTGTACATACCTGCTGATGTAAGTGATGCTTGTCTTCTTCCAGTTGTTTGATTTTTGACCTTTCTAGCTCTAGCTGGTGTGCACATTCTTCCCTGGCTCGACGCAAAGAATCCTGAAGCACCTGCAGATTTCGTTCATGATCTGCTTGCAGCTCCTTCTTTACTCTTTGAACCTTAAAAACAGACACATTTACATTAATCCATAGCAGTGAGAGCTTCACTTAAAAAGTCTTAAAACTGTTACCGCTATTCATGACTGAAAAATTGTTATTAATTTCTGAAATTAAACAATAAAATTCCCATTGTCCAAATGTTCACTATATACGTTCTTATTGAATTTCAGTTTAACTGACAAGCTGCTGATTATTTTATTTGGGCTAGAAATATACCCTTGCTTAACTACTGTAAAAACAGAGGTCTCTTGGAGCTCTTCTGTACAATCTAAATGATTCTACATGATTCGTTCAAGGCAGGTTTCACATCCACCTTCCTAGTACAAAGTGAAAAGCAAAATACACCATTGCAGAGACTGTGAAAGTCACAGCTACAAGCCAAAATGTCTTCAGATCAGTGAGACTGCACTGTTCAAACTGAGCATATTGAGATATTTTCTCATCAAGCGGAACAGAAGAACAATCCTTTACATATTTGAACTTTCTTAGAAAGATGCTACTGTCCCAAATAACTACTAGCTGAATAGAAACTTCCCCAATAGCTCATTTCTCAAACTGTAATTTACTAACTGAACACTACATCATTATCACTAGTTTTTTTGAATCCACTGATTTTTATCATCTCTAGCTCTCAGGTCAGAATCTTAAATAACTTTGACAAAGTTATTAGAGAAATATACATGAGATTCAAAATTACTACTTCTACTCAGACTGAAATGCACTTGGTCAAATCTGAGCACAGATTTTTTTGCACAGATGCTAAAGTCAAAACATTATTTACAGTACAAACTGCATCTTGAGATTAGCCTGGATACTGAATAGGACACTGGCTCAGCCAGCAAATTCCTGCGTTGGGAACCCTCAATTTTGTTTCAAGCATAGAAGGGAATAGTAGGCTAGAAAAATTAGAATCTGAGTTACAAAGAGGAAAAAGTTTTTCTGACAGCTAAAACACTGCAGTACTTTACCTACATCATTTTGAGTTTGTTCTGAAATACAAGAATAGGCAGCTTATTTTGTTTTTCCACATGACCAGCACAACCCACTTTGCCAGATTGGGGGTGTTTAGTACAGTGGAAGTTATTTGCTTCTCCTGTACCCTGTTTCAACCTGTCACTACTGAAAAAAAATAAACAGAAGTAGGAACTCTGAAAATGTTGTGTAACAAAACTTGAAGTTGCTCTCAGATCTTCCTGTCACCTTCTCCTATTTCAATAATCAATCTAGCAATTATTTTTTGAAGTAAGGCACTCTTATGTATGTGTACAATACTCATCTGACAGTGCTAAACTTAAAATTGAGTTATGCTAATGTTATATAAATGTCTGCACTGACATTAATTCTATTAATAATAGAAGGCTTACAGTTCCGTAATTCTGCAACCCATTTAAAAGTTCACTGAATTTTTATTTCAGTGAAGAAGTGTAGCTGTAACAAAACTCGGCTTAACTGTTAGTGTTCCTCTACATATCACGAGGAATGTGGCTAGTTAGTATCTTATACACAAAATACAGTTGTCACAAAACTCAAACCTTATAGAAGTAGCTAATGCAATTACATTGTTTAATACAACCAATTTTTACCTCTGATTCAGCACTAAAAAGTTGTCGCTCTCGCTTATCCAGATCTCTCAGGGTTTTCTGAAGCTTTTCTTCCAAAACATTATATTCTGCTACCTAAACAAAGGAGAGGAAAAAAAAAATATTGTATTTTTATTTAGAAATTTCCATAAAAAACGAATCTCCAGCTCTTAATTAAGAACTTGCAATGGAGGACTTACTTCTAATTCATAAGCCATAGAAAGCCTTTTTGACCAGGCAAGTAAAATACAATCAAAGAGCTCCTATATACAGCAAACTAACCTTAGGAAATTTCTAACAAATATTCTATGATTAAAGGCTACTTTTAATTCTTTTGCACTGTTGTAGACTAAATGCATGCATATCAGTAGGTGCAAAGGTTCATTACAGACCCTTTGTTACAAGTTACCAAATACCTTGTTAGTTTTATAACAATTCAGACTTTCTGCAAATATAAGGAGGAATTTCCTTACCTTTTTCTTCACTAATGACTCTCTCTCTTTGTCTCTTTTCTTCCATTCCTCTGCAAGTGCTTGCATATGGACCATTTCCTTCTTTTTAAGCTTTTAGAGGAAAAAAGAGAAACAAAATCCCCAAACCAGATCAAAATTTTTGGAAGTGCACCTTTAGAACACTAGCAGACCTAAGTCTTGAAGCAAAAAAGTTTAGTATGCTGACTTGCATAGCTCTCAAGATATGATTCTGATAGTGAAAAATATGTTAAACTTAAGTACATAGTGCAAAGTACATGCATATCTGAGAAAAACATCCAAAGAAATACCAGATTTTCACTCCCTTTTAAAAAGAGGTGTCAAGAATGAGGTTTGATATGTCCTATTTAATAAACCACAAGAGTTAAAATTTAGCAGCAATTTTAACTGAGGTATATAAAATAATAATAAAATCAAATATAATTAAGTAGTTACAAATAAAAATTTGGCAGTAGTTAAGATAAAGCATAAGCAAAACCAGTTGGCGTACAGGGAGGGCCTCTCACCCTGCCACACGTACAAAAGGCAGACAAATCCAAGCAAACTTTTATACTGTATGCTAATACATATTCATCAATAGTTCCTGTGTATCTCCTGCCAATTTTAATTCTTGAAATCTACGTCACTATATTACACAGTGCATGTTCCCATTGTTGCTGGAGGTCTTCTGTACTCTTTAGGGGTCTTCTTGGATGAAGGCTCATGGTCTTCCTCGCTGTTCTCTGAATAATCTGGCAGGTTGCACATGCACATTTGAACTTGGTATTATATAAGTAAGCATTAAATTCCAAATTTAGGTTCCCTATCTGGGATTATACCAACTTATTCATCTTCAAGGTCGTTCCGGCCTAAGGAATTGCCTGGACTTTCATTGTTTCAATGCCGATTATGCTCTTGTAGTTTTTCCCAGCTTTGTCCTTCCCAAGGCCATTTGTGCTAAAATATCTCAATACTCCATCCTGTACCTTATGAACATCTAGGAACATCTGTTTTGTGACACTAATTACTTATCACTTTATTACTTTTTAACAAATATTTTCTAAAATATCAATATAGTTACAATTATTAGCACGAATCATATTTGTTTATCACAGAAGCAAGCAAAAACACCTAGAATGACCTCAAGAGTAGACAGCAATGATTTTTGAGATGCAACTAACAGAATACAGAATTAATATTTAACATCAATAGTTTGAACCTTGAATCTATTGTACTTCATAAAGAGTAATGGGAAATTGTGAAGATGGTATTCTGCATTTCAAACCCAGTCCCTTCTTCACTTACTTAAGAATTAGCCTTCTTCCTTAAAAGCATGGAATCTGTGAATGGAGTAGTTTACATCTGAAGTTTTATTATTCTGTATGAGTAAAATTTAGTTCTTACTGAAACCGGTAAAATAAAATACAATTAAAGTTACTCTCTGTACCAATTCTGCTAAAACTTCTCTGGCAATTACATAGTTTAGGTAATAAAAAAGAGAGTAAAAACCTGATTTTCAAAAATGTCTTCTTGCATTTCCTTCCACATTTCTAACTCCAGTGCTGCTTTGTATTCCAGAGTTTCTCGAGGTTCTGGATGGTCTTCTGGGGCACAGAGAAGCTGAGTGTGAGCAACATGCCGTTGTTGACCAGCACCTACTTCCTGATATAATAAAAGTGGATTTTTCATTGAAACCTCAACTTATCAAAGACATGTTCAAAGGAAAACGCAAAGATTTATATAAAACTTACTTGAGAAGAATCTGACACCATAACTTCTTGCACTTTGACAAGTCCGTAGTCTTCCAAGGTGATGGTGTATGAAAGCTCTGCTATTCTGCTGCCTGACCTATAAATAGCATTAAAATGTTAGTTTAATGCAAACTGTCTAAAGATACAGAAAAAGAATTTTAAGACAACACACAAAACAGCAAAGCTGAAGTTGCTCTGTCCAAGTTCAGAATCTCTAAACAGTTGCCTACGTGAGAGCCTAAACACACTTTCCTAAATATAGGGCCTAGTTTATCAATCTACAACAAGCCTTCTGACTTAAACAGATAACTCGTCATTGGAAACATATTTAACTAAAAGATTACTATAATCAATTCCTGCAATGAGGGAATAAACCAAAATTATACCTACAGTCTTAAGTCTTTCTAATTATGTAACTGCTCATATACAGACACTACTGCTGACCTCAACTTATGATACTCATTGAATTCCCTTAGCTTTCCTTGTTAAGCCTTTAACAGTAACCTCCTAGTTATCCACAATATAAGTAACTTAGCATATAATTTGTGGTGAAACATCCTTGGATTACTTAAAAAACACATTTATGGAAGCTTCAGCTTAAGAACAGTTTGTTTTCTACTGCCTTGTCTCTAATCACAGCTAGGTGACAAACAAAGCCAGTCTTTTGCACAGAAAGGTATTAAGAGAAGGAACACAAGTCATGTAACTGAAATGATCAAAAGTCTCACATGAAAGTACACTGAAGTGTAGACCTTGGTCAAAACAAAACCTCTCATTTCAGTGATAATCACTTAGTAAGGCAAATTACACAATCACTTGTCACCTGGAAGCTGCAGAACATGATGCTGAAGGAATTAACCACAGCTGTAGTTTTCTCAGAAATTCACATTCAGCAAATACAGATAGATGACACTAAAATGCTTTTTACAGTTATTTGCTAAGGAAAAAAATCCCAATAAATGCTTATATTTCACTCAAGTTGAAAAAAATTGCTGCATTAAATTCTTACAACTTTCCACTGGTTACTGACTAAAAAAGAAATCAAGAGTTGTATTAGTTGACATCAGAAATCTGAGTAAATGATTCAACAAGAGCAAGGATAAGAAGGGGTCAGCATAGCAAAACACAGACCTGATTACATTTTGAGAATGCCATCTGGTGGTTATGCTTTGCGCAATACCAGATTTCATTTAACAAGCAGTAAAAGTATGAACCTTAATATATAGTGAGACAAGGTAACTCTTCACAGAATCAGGTCATGCCAGCTTTCCCACAGAAGTTAAAGAAAAGATAGAGGTCAATTTTCTATTAAGTTGGGAGAAGGGGGGATACCCATCACTAACGCTCATGATTATATGAAGGTTTATTATAATTACTTTGACAGTAGTGTATACATTACTCAATATGAAGTGTCAGTTTAGCTTTTCATCTCTTGGATGCCTATTCACCTCTCTCTGAGCGCACTGCAGCCTGTTTACCTATTCAAAAAGCTATCCAGGAAAAGCTTGCTGCTTTTCAGAGAAATACTAAACAAACAACTCTAGGAAACTTGCTACAGAGCTAAGTACTTTTTAAATAGTTTTACCCTTGTGCTGCTGTGAAACTGACTGTTTCATTACAAGTCTGACGCCAGCATTGTTCACCATTCCCACCCAAGAAACGGGTTTTTTCTGAAGCCAAAACACTTGAAAGCTGAAGTCTTGCCACTCCTAGAAGCAAGTCTTTGGCTGTTTTATCTTTGTGCCACAATTCGACCAGCAGAGGTAATCTGAAACAAAGAAGTGATCTTAATGTCAGGCATCAAAATGAAAGAGGAAACATTATTATTCAGAAGCATCTCATGTTCTAAAAGTAACTTCTTAAATCAATGATGGTTACAAAAGTCAGAAATGAATTGGTTTTACTGTCTTTCATTTAGAGGAATGAGACTGACTGACTTTGTATTTTTTCAATCACTTGGTTCAGATAATCATTCCTTTCAATTATTAGGGACTAACAATGCTATAGTGAGTGACTGACAGAAGTTATGGTGTCTAATACAACTTGATCATCTTCATTTATAAATACATACAAATGAATTTTAGCCATTGTCAGTTAAAATACATCTCCCTCCACTGCTACTTTCAAAATATTATTTTTATGATTTTTTTAATTTTACGTATTGATCATTTATTGAAAGCTGGTGGAAGTGCTACGAGAACTGTTTTACAGCCTTCAACACTGCAAGATGCTTTCCAGGTACCTGCTGTATTTTTAAAGATATCGTATAGTTATTGCATATTAAAAAAAATGCATATTTTTAGAAATACTTTGTCAAATTGATGCTATTAAGCTTTACTTTTAAAATTTATGGCAAATATAGTTGTTTCTGTAAGCAACAATACCCAGGTATGCCAGAGAGAAAATCAAGAACTGTAGAACTCCTGACTTTAAATGTAATTATTAGACAAATTGGAAGAGTAAGCTATTAAGTATTTACTGGCATTAGCCCTTGAATTATTCACTAAATTCTAGAACTGATAATCTTAAAGTGACTGCCTTTACAACAAAATATAGAAAAATGTAATTAAGATTAAAAAAATTGCAAAATGCTACCTGAAGAAAGTATCTTGAAGCTGACGAGGTATAGTTGCAAAATCAAATGCACAATATGACTTTGGAAGAAAGACTTCCATATTCTTTCTAACTTCTACAGGTGGACTTGTCATAATAGGTGCTGCACTGCCAAAAAATGGGTACGAATACCTAATTTAAAAAAATAACAAAAATAACAGTTCTATAAATAGGTAATTTTTTTGTACCTTCTGCAACAGGAAAACCAGTTTAGACATAATTTAGTAAACCATGACTTGCATCAAAGTTCAAGGAATTTTTACTAGTACATTCAGCAATAGAATTTAGCTCTCAATTACTCATGTTGTCATTTACTTCAGGAACAATCCAGCTTCTTTATATTGGCTGTTGTTTTGACAAAAATGTTTTAATAACCTGTATATTCACATATACATATTTTACTAGAACTCTGCAATTACTATATAAACTGAGCAGACAAACAGAAGAAAAATTTATACTCACATATAGATTGTTACTTGAGAACATCTTTAACTGTATTTACAGTTCAGACTAGACTGACATGCAATAATTGATAACTAGGTATACATATACAGTGTCAGCACCATTAGAAAACTTCATTAGCTATTTCATTTCCACAGTTTAATTGACTAAAAAGCAAGTCAAATAATTTTACCAACATGACTTAAAATGTGGCCTGAAACTACTCTATTGGCATATTTCAGTGTATGATAAACTGTAGCAAAGGTCATGAACCTCTTAAACTTCATTTTGTTCAACCTGATGATGCCAGCTGTCAGCCAAGTTCCTAATAAAATAAAAGCTGCAGCAAATGATGCCTCAATACATAAAAATTGCATTCTTCACCTTTTGTGAAGAGCTGTTTAAAGAACTTGTTTAGACTGTAATAAAATAATGCTTCCAATCTACAGTGAATATGCAATTTTTTACCCTGCAACTGTTCTTAACATTTATGTATCTCAATGTTTCTCTTTTCTTGCCATGTTCATCGCTAACTATAAAAATTCAAGTGCATAAAACAAAAAAAACTATGTGTCGTTACTGTTACAAAACAAATTAATTATTGAAATGTTACAGAAAATATTTATGTGACAAAATTACATCCATTGTATGTTGCCTTCTGCATACTATTTAGTAATGTAGCCTATATGGAAAGATATTAATGGTGAACTCTATATTAGCTGTATTTTAAAATATTCCAGCCCTACATATCATCCACAACTTTTCAACCTGGTTCAGACAAAATCTAAACCCCAAGAACCACCACCACAACTAGATTTTCCAGTGTCTAGTTAAAACTGCATGAAACAAGCTCTGCCAGAAAAGAAGTAGAGCAAATGCAGAGGCAGCTCTCTAGTTAGAAATCCTCAGTGCTTTCAGACTGAATCACCATTTGAAGATATATTTCATCACAAACATCTAAAACACCCTGATGGAAATGAGAAGACAAATTGCAAAAACTATTATTAATTACTCACTTCACATACACCATCAATAATTAATATAACAAAAGAAAAATTTATTTTTTAAACCATCAAAATCATCCCTTTATTTAAAAGTCTCTCAGAAATGCATTTAAGTACACTGATTCTTCATTAAAATGAGAATTTTCTTCCTTCAGATTCATACACAAACCAGTGATCTGTCTCTTACTAAAACACCATAAAGAGTTCTTGGGGCAATGTGGGAAACTACCAAAAAGAAAAAAAAAAGACACAACAAAAACAACACAAAAAAAAATAAACAACTCATCAAGTCATTGATGAGTGGGAAATGTAGCCAGAAAGTAACATGAAAAGCAATTCTCCTATTCCTTTAAAGATGGATGTTCCTTGTCAAACCTCATACATTCAAATTAAATTTAATACAAATTACACTAAAAGGTAAAGTTTAACCCACCAGCTTTAATGCTCAGTTTAGTGATAAGCCAGATGAACATTCTAAAGTATTTTGCTACTAACAATCAGCTACATTTTAAAAGGCATGAAGAAGCAGAGAGGCACCTACCATGAGAAATTATTCAGATTATGAAGACTTCGTATTTACCAAGAATAACAAAAACAAATTGTACCTTAGAATGCAATTTATTGGAAAACCAACTTCCAGACTACGTATACTTCTTAAGTCTATTGAAAAGCAAAAATGGTGAGAGGCTGCTGGAATGACAATTTTCTGTGCTGATGCAGGCTCAGAAGGACTGGACAGACCCACAGGGTTAAGCTGAGATATCGCTACTGGACCACTATCAGCTGAAAACACAAAAGAGAATTGATGTGCATTTTTTTGGGCATTGTTCTGCCCAAAATAACAAAATATATAAATTATTATTATATGCACATTTTAATGCAATGAGATAGGAATCTCTCAAGGAAGCAACCTACTTGTAAAATGAATTAGTATTGTGAAAAATAACCACTCCTTAAGTTACTGCTTCCAAAGAAAAAACACCAAAACACCAATATACTTTAAATCTTTTTACAGAATTGTAGTATTTTTCCTTTATTAATATTTGAAGTGATATAAGGTTTAACTCACTGCACAAGTCTTACACTAAGATCAAAGAAATTAAGTTCTTCAGAAAGATGCTGTAAGACTTCAGTTTATACTAATTTTTCATAGTCAATTTGAGGGCATGCATAGGGAAATATTTTTAGAAATTTAGGGGTTTTTTTAAATTAACTAACCTCGTTAGGGAAATTACAAAGACAATCAGCTTAAAAGGTCAATTGTGCTCATGAAAGGCAGCATCACCCTTGGCCCCAGTGTGAGGTTTAGCCATTGAAGCAAACTTAAATGTGCAAAGCACATCTGTTTCTGTCACAGAACCCACATACTGTGACATCCATTTTACAATTTAGAAAGCAGAAGCAACTTTGAGTAACTGCCCAATTGCATCCAGGCTTCTCATGTCATACAGTGAGACCCAATACTACCTTCAGAGAGTAAAACATCAAACTACAAGTCCCACAGACAGGTCTCCAAAAGGTGTCCTTGAAAAGTGTTCAAGACATTTTATTTAGGTCTTTAAGGGCTATTTAGGCTATTTTAAGCCCATACAAAAAGAGGGAATGAAAGTATGAGATAAGAATTCAACTACTTTTTGTAAGTGCTACTTGTTCTGACACTTTCTATATAATTATTTAAAATACTTCCACTTTTTTAATTTTTAAAGAAATACATCATTGCTAATATTGACTTTATTTTTTCCTCCTTTTTTTTTCTAAGTGTTTTGCTTGCATTAATATCACCATTACAAAAAAGAAAAATGCTGTAATACTACATCAGTTAGTTAACACAATGTATTAATGAAACAATTTTAAGTGACTCAGGTAAAATACCAGTAGATTGCTTGGTGCAAAGAGGTGGCTGAGTGGAATTTTAGGATCATACAGCTTTTAAGTACATATAGCTTACTGTTAAATTTCATTAAGTTGGTACTATAGTCAAATTAAATTTAAGGTACTAAATTCAATAATTTTGCCTTACTAGGATTTTGCATATCTGTCAGAGGTGATTTTGCTCTGCTCTGCGATTTCAAAGCTGGAAGCTCTTCAAAACACTGTTTGTTAACCTCTTGAGGGTAGCCAGTGAGCACTCCTGAAAGACAAATGTGAAATGACATGTGTTACATCTTAGCAAAATAGAATTATAAAATTATTATTAATATTAATAAAAAAAGCACAGTCCTCAATTTCCTAACCAGAGATTCAATCCAGCTGTTGGGTTCACAATACTTTCTCTTTGCATTCCATATAAAGTACTTAATCCTTGCTTAAATAAAATCAATTATGATTAAAAGAAAATTTGGCTGAATTAGCAGACAAATCCTGAGAGCTCATTCTAGGACATGGAATTTCCTCTACAGAACTGGGCATCTTTAGGACAAAGCTCAAAAGGTCAGCAATACAAATATAATTAGAAAAATAATAACTCTGCTTTATTAATAAATGATCCTTTAAGAAGATTAATGTTCAGTAACATTTATCAAAACAACATTTTTTGAGATTTATTTTGTAATTATGGTATTCCTCATCACTGTTCCTCTTCCACTTACCAGCTCTTAAATCAGTAACAAGTCTTCCTAGGGCTTGGGCTATCAAGTCCAAACAAAAGGATCATGTAAAAACAAACAAAACAACCCAGTTGCTTGGTTTTGTCCAGGAATCTATACTATATGAACACCTGTCTTCACAAATTATTACCACATTCCTTAGAAAACTTAGAATAAAAAAAACCTTTATAATTCCTTAGAAATGTCAAAAAATCCCACATTACCCCTACTTTTCTATTGAATAAATTAACATTAGACCACTTCATCTCACTGAGCAAGTCAGTTTCTTCATAGGCATTGCACTAAACTTTCTCATTCACAGCTCCAGAAAATTCCAAAAACTTTTGTTATGATTTTTCAAGCTGATGACCATCCACATCACTCGTAATCTATGCAACCTCAAATCCCTAATCTGGCTCTTGCAAGTGTACTTAATAATGAGCATGTTCAAATCACAACATTTATCCCCATTCTGTTATTTGTTTTATGCAAATGATTCTGACTTGCCTGAAATTTATCACCAGAACTGAGTACTACCTCATGAATATACTAAAAGGAGTAGTATATGATGCCAGCCTTACACTTAGCAACTGGGCAAAAAATATATACCACATACCCCTCTTCCTTGGTTTTGTGCCTTTTTCAAACTTAAGACTTTCCACTTCACTCTCTGTTGCTACATCTTCTTTTGATGAACACTGGTTGGCTTGAGATGGTACATTCTGGGATCTCTGCTGCTGCTTCTCTGTTTTTCCAGTAACATGTGAAAGAACTTTCTCCCGTGGCTGTTTGGGTTCAGTTGCAGCATTTAAGGGAATCAAAGGCTAGATGAAATGATAGTTTTCTTATTGACCATAGCTTGTATTGAAAAATTTTGTCTATGACATTTCGTAGTATGAAATTATTTTTAATAGTATGAGATTATTTGTTATTATTATATTTATATAAAAATGCCAACGAAAGGATTATTCATGTAAAGCAATTAAATTTTTCAGGGTTACACAAACCCAGTCAAATATGGTTAAGAAATACCAATAATTTTTTAATGTGAAATTGTGTCTAAATCAACAATGAATGGGTAAGACATACCTGGGTAGTCAAGCTCTCCCTTTGAAGAATTACAGATACCCCAACAGTAGGGGCCAGATCCAAAGGCAGCTGTGGCAGCTTCTGTTTAGCTCTATTTGGTGGAACAAGAACAAATGGTCCTTCTATTGCCACAGGGTGTTGGTCAATCTCCACACTTCCACTCTTCAGGAGTCCAGACAGGGGAACTTCAGTGCTTCCAAGAGAGTGGTCCCCACAGCAAAGATGGACCTGCACACACACAAAGGTGCTAGAAAGGAAGTGATATGTGCAATTTGCACTGGAACCGTCTGTGCACCCTCCACTAAAGGTAGCATAAATACAGGTTATCATCTCTAACCTTGTCTGTGCATGCTGAGAGTAAGAACAGCTATGAAATGTCAGTTTTGAGCAGGTGGGATATGCTCACTGACAGGGCAGCAGCAAATCACTGCACTGCCCTTCTGAGGATCTGTCATATTACTTCTGTAGGATAAATTCAGTACTCTGTGGCTTCTAAACACTGCACAGATCCTTGCTTTTCATGCATAGGCACATGAAATGCATGACTCCAAAGTAATGAAAAAGATTAGTCAAAGGCTTTGGAATATATTTAGACACCACTTAACTGGAAAGGATTTTTGGGATTAAGTAACTGTGGTTTTAATTCCTGGTACATATAATCATTTGAAAACTTGATTCAACTGTTTATTCCTTATACAGCTTAATATTTATACATACAAGTGAAAGATGGATCTTAAAAAAAAACCCAACACACACTAACGTAATCTATTTTCCTCAAAGTTACTCTTTGAAACTCAAACACTAACTTGGTTTTTCCCAAATAAGAGTCACTTCAGTTTTGATTTAGCAGATCAGAACACTGCATTCCCACTCTTAATATTTATTGCACTTATCAAAAACTGTCGTGCTGAAAGGTGTGAGCTGCCAGGATACGTATCTAGGTGCACATACATATGTATACAAACATACAAATACAATCATACAATACACATATACACAGACTCTAGTCTGGCAACTAGCACCTTTTACAACAAAAGTCTTCATTTTTGGAAATATATGTTAAAATTAAGAATCAGAACACAGTGCTCTGATCCTATATCCTAAGATTTAAGATGCTGAGTGAGAACTCAAAGGAAGAAAGCTGTAAATCAAAATGCGGATCTGACCACACAAGAACATTTGTTCAAAAAATTGTTCTTTACACATGATGCAAACATGTATAATTTCCTACAGAGATATCATATATGTTATATTAAACACTTTAAGACTGCTTTAGAGTAAGAATAAATTCCAAACACACATGTTGCTTCAATTTATAGTAAAAGGGTTTTAAAATCACAGGAATTTAGGGTTAACAGGAAAATAAGCTAAGTAGGCCCTGGAAAAATAAATACCTTAAGCACATGAAGAACTAGTACTTGCTAGAACCGCACCGTGTAGCTAGTACATGATAATTGATATAATTGTTAGATGTGATGATTGTTTAGTAATTAAATATAATTACTGTTTAATCATAAGAATAATCATGAGAAACTGTGGTCAGGGACCTAAGAAAGATCACAAGAAACTCATGTCAATGTATATAATAGAACAATATAAGTTTAATAATTAATGTGTGAGTTATATAACGATAGAATATAAAATACGTTCAGCTCAAAAGCCATGTTGGAGTCAGATTTGGGTTGGCACCCCTGATTCCCAGAGTTCTTAATAAAAGACCAGCATATAATCATATCCTGTGATTATGTGTGTTTCTGAACACTTACACAATAATATTTAAACTTGAGACAAAAAAATTAAAAATTTGAAACAATAAAAGACTTAAACAAAAGCAGTCCTGAACCACTCTGCATAAAAACCCTAGAATGGTCTGTATAAACTTTAAGAAAAATAACTTTAAAAGGGTCCAGATCCACAAATTACTTTCTATAACTAATTCTACTTTATTTACCAGCTACATTATCAGAAACCTACACCACTCTCACTCAATGAAGTAGACTCTTGTTTTCTAATTAGTTTAAGCCATGCACAGATTCCCATAAATATACTACCTTATTAAAATCATAGATTCATTTAGTTCAGAAAAGACTGTTAAGTCTGCTGAGTCCAGCCGTTAACCTAACACTGCCAACTCACCACTAAACCATGTCCTCCATTTAAAGGCAAGGCTAAATAAAGATAAGCAATATCCCATAACAGCCCAAAAATGTCTGTAAGTGTATTTAGAAACAGCATTTGGCTACAGACTGGGGGAAGAAAGACAGACCTCACTTATCATTCACAAAGAGTGCCTAGGACAGTGATTTTAGAGCTTAGGCAAGAGTGACCTGAACAGCTGGTATGGGACTACCATAGGTAGCACAAAGCAGGACTCTGGGTTGCAGATGGTCTGACTGCAGTGCAGACCCCAAAGCTCAGAGCTCTTCAGAGAGCCACATTAGCTCTTTGGAAGATCATATTTCAGCAACAGCTTTTATCATGATATGTAAACCAGTCTGCTGTAATAGCAACTAATTAAAAAGACAGCACTCCACCTGAGCTACGAAATTTGCTGCTACGGTTTCCCTCATATCAGCAAGAGAATCAACTTATATTTGACCCAAAATACTATAAGACCATCTTAGTTTTGGAAACAGAAATGCTTCACAGATACAACCTGAGACCTACTCTATTTTTTTAATTATTTATTTTCATTCACATTTGAAATTAAACAGCTTACCTGCAATTTTGACTGTGCACAAAGATAAACTTGAAGAACATCTACTGTACTACGTATTCGAACTGAAGCTCTTTCTGGCTCGAAGTTTGGATTAATTAAATCAGTGAAAGGTTCATTTGTGACATCATTTCCCAGTAATGAGTAGTAGAAAAAAAACTCAGGTTGTCGATCAGGGAGCTTCATAGTACTAGGAACTAACTGAAAGAGATGCAGAAGAGAATTATGTATCTCTTTCCTTGATGCAGAGTTACAGTAATTCTGAAAGAATTGTTTGGAAATTAGAGCTTAAAGTGACCAGCTGACCTAAATCATAGCTTGCCCTCCACACATCTTATTACATTAATGCTCAAATTAAAAATGTTTTAATTTTTTTTAAGCAAAAAAGAGCAAGACTTGTCAACACCAAGGGCTGTAAGTGGCATGTATTTAATAACATCAAGTACTACACAAATATCAGACATAAGCTGAGTATTCAGCTATGCCTTCATAAAATATTTCCAATATAAATATTGCAGATTAGATACTGTTATATACTTTGTGATTAAATAAAAGATTGAAACAGACAAACAGCTACTTCATCCTGTAGGCAACTGCAACTGTGACTTCAATGCCTGAAGAGGCACAAGCCACAAACAAACACAGTAAATTTTGCTCCTCAAGGTCCTACCATTCTGACATGGAAAATTATTTTCCCTGAAAAAGAAAAAAACATGACAAGACTGAAAAGAGTTTATTAACTCTTATTATACAAGAGTTCTAGACCAATTAAAACAACGCTCTCAGTACAGCATGAACATGGTAGCTGAGGTCTAAAGGTGATGTGACTTCATCCAAGCTAGGAAGTCCTTCCCTTGGGCAATATATGTACTCAGTCTTACATAAGCATTTCACCTTGTTTGAACTCCAGTGCATGGGCACCACACTGAAGACTAATATTATCAGTACACAAACTTCTTACACTATATTGCAGTAGAGAGTTAAGAATGAATCATTTGAAGTAAACACAGTTTTAGTACTTCAAAATAATTATATTTCATTTGCAGTCTGAAATGTTAAGGACTTCTAAAGTTTTAAAATGAATATAAATTCACTTTGGGACAAGGTTATTTCTTTAAATAAACTCAAAAAAGCCATAAAAAACTAATTAGAAATGAAGAATGGGAGGATGAAAATAATAATGTGGGATAACACTTCTTAAAAACTACACATAGTAAGGAAACAAACCTGTTCCAACTGTGTGGCAAATACAATAGTTACAGATAAGACAAAATGATCTCGGCAATACTCTGCTGGTCCAATTTGATGATAGCCCTCTTCTTCATTCAAGACTGGCACAATACTTTTAGGGTCCAGTCCACAAAAAAGGGTTAGTACTAAGAGAAAAGAAATAAATGTAAGTAACTAGTGGTTTTTGTAATTGCTGCAGCAATCTGATATGTAATTGCAATTTTATTTTTAAGCATTACACATGGAAATTACAAATGAAGATCTTGATGCCTGTTACCAAAGGTTTGCAAAAAACAAAGTAGTCCCGAGCTATACTTTGAAACAGCTACAAAAAAATCTGAAATTAACTTTTATTCACAACTATTACATTGAACACCATGCTCAACAGAATTCTAGATCCTATTTTTATTTTGTGTTACAATGAGAAACAGTACAGTGACTGCAAGTTTATTTCACCAGGCTAGAGTATACCATGCCATTTCTTTACTTTGCTCATTAACGAAAATGCAGGACAGTAACCGCATATATTGCAATGTATTGGAACAAATATGGTATGGCATCCCACACATCTTTAGAATGCTTTATTTAAAGATTTTTCATCTGAAGTCTTCAATGCATAAAACTCTATTTTGGTTTGCTAGTTTTTGTTCTATAGTACCAGAAATTCAACACATTCAGCCCTCAGGTTACACCAAATAGAAATAGTGACATAGCATTTTGTGAACAAAAAAGCTCCATTTCAAATACTGGAAGCCTTAGACAACTTAAGTCAGTAAAGAAAAAAAGAATGTATGAATACTAAATGGAAAAGTATCTGACCAGACTAGAATTGGGTAATACAGCTTTGTCATACCTAAAGCCCAGAACATTAGTTTTACAACTGTTTAAGCCCAGAAGTTTGTTTTTCCCTATCACGTAAATATGATATTGACTAATTTTGATATGATGAAAGAAAGGAAAAAGCCGGCACACTTGTTTGTAGCAGTTATTCCACAGAAAACATGAAATGGGAAACAGTGCTGAGTAAAGGCAGAAAGGTCTTCTTTTGTTTGCCAGTCTCATGACGGACAGGAGAACTTGCAGGCACAAAGACCACATGGGAAGTGCAGACTAAAGAATCTAAATGATTCCTTGGATCAGTTCTTTGCCTCCTTTACAGATGTTACAATTGGAAGGTTCCCTGTGTTTTGCTGTAAATCTGAAAGAATGAAGTATGCTATCTTACACTAAAACTTAAATCCTGTCTTAACCAATCCTGAAGTACATACAGCCAAGTCAGTAAATTCTGGGCCAGAAGCTTCTGGCTTATAAAACACTTACTGCCACTGACCACTCTACTTCTACAAAAATCACAGCCACAGATCATCAGCAGATAGATGACAGATTTAGAATTAGGGAAAAGGTACCTTCAGGGCAAGAACACTGTAAGGTATGCAGGAGAAAATGTACCAAAACGCTAATTTTCCAAAAGTTAAGTAGATAGGCATTTGGGTGAAAGATCAGGGCAAGATGGAAATACGTTTTTGCTTTGGGACTCTTTAAATCAAGTTTCTCAGGCCTTGTTTTTATTTTTTTTAACAACTACTAACTTGCATTAAAAATAAAAACAAAACAAACAGAAGAAAAGTGACTTAAAGGCACAGCACAGAAAGGTACCTACTAGTGTTAACATTTGAGTTCCAATAGATTTTTGACTTATTTCACTGATTTCCTTTGAGAAAAATAAACAAGAGAATTCAGTATTGGAATGAGTCCCAACATTAAGCGTATGTTATTACAAAAAAAAAAAAATTAACTATCACATAATTTAAGTACCTAACGATTAGAAGAACACACCAAAAAAGAAGCAAGTCTATCCAACAAATGAGACACTTTACTTCTTTACAGTTCCAAGCCCAAACTACTGAAACTTTTCCTTCTATAAAGAAGCTCCTCTCCTATTTCTTTCGTAACCTTCTAAAGCCCATAAATACAAGTTAAATACCCAACAGAGTTAACTAGGAGCCCCTAAATCTCATTTCAAATACCAGTTGGTTTGCAACTTGTCCATCTAAAAGTCACACAATTATCGCAGTAAAGAATCTTTGAAAAATTTACTACCACAAGGTACATTAATCAGCTGGAACTGCTGTGAAATTAAAATTCTCTTGATACTTAAAACTGCACATTTGCAACAAGTGATATGTCATCTGGCACAGGAAGACTTTTAATTCAAACTGAGTGATGTCATGTTACTTACCCTTCTCTTCTCTAGGGGGTGCCTCCTTTGCTTTAAAATCATCAACCAGTGCTTTTGAATCTGCCTCCAATGCAACACCAATTTGTATTTCAGGTTTAAACTTAGGGTACTTGTTACTAAGCAAAGGATACCATTTAGGTGCCTATAGAGTAAGAAACAAAAATAAGACCCGAAAGTGTTTACATACAACAGAAAAAAAAAATAGTATAATACTATTACAGAAAACTCAGTCTTACTGTAGCACTTCTACTTCATCACCTATAGAAATACACTTTGGTTTTTATTTTTATTTATTTCAAAATTTGGTCTATTTAGTACACTATTTTACTAAAATATTCTATAGAATGGTTACTGAATGACTACCTGAACAGAGTAGGCTTTTTTCACTGACTTATACAGTGCAGAGGTTAGAGAAATATACCATAAATCTTTACTTAGAAAACCTTCAAGTCTTCAACTGCACAATTAGTCCTTCTCTAGAAGAACGATACCAAAATAAGACACCAGACTCCTTGTATGACCCATATCAAAGTAATGTTTTGATCAAGCTTGATACAAGGGTATTGGCTAATTAAATTTATAAAAGCAATTATACTGTGCTGACACTATGCTGTATTAAACAGCAGCAGAAACATTACCTAACATCTCCTTCTATGGAGGCCCAATGAAAAAAAACAAGACTTGATTTCATGATGGAGAGTAAATTCAATTGCTCCATTTCTATTGCTTAGTCAAAATTTTCCAGTTGATTAAATAATGAGATTGTGTAGATTAATTGGTTGCTAGTGATCCTATTATTCAATTCAGAAGCAAGAAGATTAGTACCAACTGTGTTTTTCATTTGTGCATGTTCTCAGAGTCAAGACGTCTCTCCCCTTAAAAAAATCAAAAAAATCCCCCATGTATGATCAGTTGTACTCCAAAACGAGACTCAAAAGTTTAACCTATGCTTTAATTCAAATTGTATTATCTGTAACAGCATTGCTGTCAAAACAGATTTTTAAATCTTTATACCCCATAACATACCTGTTTCTTTTCTGGTGCAGCCCTTAGATCCAGTACAATATAGCCTATATTCTCTTTAGCTGAAGATACAGGATCCAGTGCAAAACATTGGAGTTTGATAGGTGTACGCTGCAGTCTGAAAAAGTAACTCAGTTGAAATAGCAAATATAAAATGTATCCCTGCAATTAGTTCTGAAAGACAGTTCGTAAATTTCCAGCAAGCCAATGATACAAAACACATTATATAACTAGTTTCATTAGGTTGGAAACTGAATTTATATTGAACATACAAAAGTCATGACTAAGTGAGAGAATTAACAAGTGGTTTAATTTTTTAAGAGGGTGTTGGAGCCTCAGTCTCAAGCGCTGTTAAAAAGACATTAGCAAAACATAAACACCTCACACACATAAAAGAAATAACACAGCACCTCACACAAAATTTGAATTTCACTTGGAGTGGCATCTTAAAAACAGGAGCACAAGATTTTTGGGTAAACCACCTGACTACTTCAATGCACACATAAGACACCTAGCACGTGGCAAATACAGACATCTTTCTCTGTCAAATAAAAATGACACAGCTTTTTAAACTTCTTTTATAATATGGTCATAAAATTACAACCTGTAAGTTGTAAGACCTGTGAAATTAAATAACAGTTATGGAAACATTCAATTTCTCAGCTTATCTCTTTGAAATTTTCAAAAACTATTTACACAGACTTTTCAGACTTAAAATTAAGTTAATTTTGTGCCACAGTGTGCATAAGGAAGCTTGACTACAATGTTTGAATTACAGAATTATAATTTGCTCTAAGAGTCTGCGGGGTGTTTTTTAGTAGTGTGAAAATATACTCTTTAGAATTCTTAAACATCACTTATCTTGCCACATACTACCTTTTTTTGTACATTAGTACATTTTCCCATAACATTATTGTAGATAAAAATAAAAGAAAGTTTCCAAGAAACAATTCAGATGACAGTAAACCAAAAATTGTATTTCACTAACTCGAAAGGCAAGAAAGTTAAATTTTATTTGCAAATTAGACTTCACTTTTTAACATTACCTGTGCTGATGAAGTGCTTTCCTATCAAGTTCCCAGGCCAATTCTGTAGCAAATTCTGGCTGATCAGTATGCTCCACGGGGTCAGTAGCCAACTGTTCACCATCTAACTTGGCTTCAACTACAAGCTCGTGCTTGGGTCGTTTTGGGAAACAGCGCCCTGTAAGAAAGTGGCATTGCATGTGCCATCACTAAAAGAGATGCAAGAGCTCAGACTGATGCCATAAATCAGTTACATGAAATTAATTTCCCATGTCACCTTCCTGGCTCTGATCTTTAAAGAAAAAGTGTTTGCATTATGCAGAAATGAAACAGACTATTTGTGAAGAATCAGGAAATTATGTACCGAAGCAAAGTAGCAGACAATTATAATTATTTGAGAAATCTATGATTGGTAATTGGTAAGGGAAAAGGCATGAGAAATAGAGTGAATGCTTTATTTCAATTGAAAATGTTATGACTGTCCAACATCAAAATAGAAAAACATGATCTTATAAAAGTAGTGAATGGTGTTTCTCCAGCCACTTGCTGAAAAAAAATCATTACCAGATTAGGAGAGTGCCTGAAACCATATAGAATTGGTCCTGGACTCAGGATTATCCAATACTCTGATTTGAAATGACAAAAAAGAAGTAAAACTTTACTTATATCACAGATATCACAGTGTGAGGAGACAATACTACAAGCATATAATATGACAGGATCTCTCATTTGTAAGCTCCTTTGGCAAACTACATAAATGGACAGAGAGATATAGGATTTACTTGACAAAGAGAAAGCATTCAGCCAAAACAACCCAAACCACCACTAATCTCTAAAATAGTCCAAAAGAGAGAAAGACATCCTAACAAATAACTCACTCACACACACTGTAATTAGACTACAGAAACGAAAAACGAAAACCTATAGAAATGCAAGACAACCAACTAGATACACGTTTGAGTCAACACTACCAAAAAAAGCGTAAGGCTGATGTTACAAAGGAATAGAAATACTGTAATACTCCCTAAAAAACAAAACAACCCAAAAAAAACCCAAAACAAAAAAAAAAACCAAAAACCAAACAACAACAACAAAAAAAAAGAACAAAACCCAAATCCTCAGAGAACGATTGTTACTTTTCTCATTCACTTAATACATTGGATAAATACGTCCAAAACCTAACAGAGGGTAGGCAACCCTGGCCTAAGATATGTACGTGCAAAGCTTTATTAAAAACATCGGTTTACTCAATGCTGTTCGGCTCCCCCCGCTCACGTCTCCAGAGAAAACTCGGAGGCATAACCAGCCCTCATCTTCCTCCCGGGTCACACGGGACGCGCAGCAGCCGGGAGGCCGCGGCCCTCCCGCCCGTCTCTCTTACCTTCCAGCACGGAGACGACGATCAGCAGCCGATCGGCGGCTCTGGAGACCATCTCGGCGCTCCGCCCGGCTTCTCCCGAGGCGGAGCGGAGAGACCAGGAAGCTCCCGGGCCACTCCGCCCGCCTTGCCGCCACTCGCCGCCCTTTTGCCGCCGCGGAGCCTTTAAACACCAACCGCCGCCGCTTCCGCCCGGCAACGCCGGCCCCGCCGCTTCCGCCACCGGCTCCGCCCCGGCGCCGCCGCCTCCAGCCTGGCACCGCCTCCGGACTGCGCGGCGCGGCTCCCGCACCGCCCCGTGGCTTCAGGCTGAGCGGCACTGCTGTGCTGCGGAATATCGGACGGGGCTGTGGAACCGTACTCGAAAACCTCACAAATAAAAGTATAAAAAGGTTTTTCACAAGCAGTCTGCATTGCCAGTGGAGGAACGCCAGCTGCTTCAGAGACGTGCCTTCTATTAAGGCGGGGAAGTTTCTTTAGTTCTTTTTCCCCCCGGCATTGTGACGAGGGTCAGAGCGCGAGAATTTGAATCCAGTCGTAGTAAAATGCAGCTTTGTCCTCCTTAGCTAATTTTTTAAAGTATTGTCTTCCATACGAAGTAATAATCAGTTAAGCAGAATATCACAAAATAGTGTGTCCTTGCACCTGGCATCCCAAGTTAAACACACATATCTTGACTGTGAAGTAAAACACCCCATTTTTAAGTTTGCAGTATTTTTTTAGTAGATGGCCTAGCAAAATCTTTGTGTAGACATAAAATCCTTGAGTTTTAGTATCATAAGTACTCATAAAGTTGCTGAGTCAGTATTTGTAAACACCAGGAGAGGAAAAACCTGTTTTCCTTCTGCAAGAATCTTGTTCTGGTTCTGAAACACTTCTCAAAAAGAAACTTTCTTGTATCTGAATTGAACCTGCCCAAGTTTCTGGCTGGTCTTTTTTGTTGTGTCATCTTCAGGTGTATAACATTGCACATGGCACAGCAACTCTACAGTCTGAGTTCTTGAATTTCTATCACTGTCACCTTCTGCAAGACGGGTTGTAGGTCCTTTCTACAGAGACTTTTTACACAAAACCTGGAGGTAGACCTCTGAAAAGTGAGTGATATGGGCTAGTGAGGGAACGTGATCCCAGACGATAACAAAAATAGTTTATCCGTGCAGCTTTTTTATTTGAAAATTGGTATTTCTTGGTGTGATTCATAAAAATAATATTCTTATGAACCACTGTTGAATAAACAATCACTTCTTGTAACTGTTAATGGATTTGCATTTTGCCTGTTTAGCAAGCTGGACTGGTTCATCACAGGGTCAGAAAAATACAAGAGCCAGCACAAAAGACTTAGAGCATGTGACTAATGCTGGTTTATGGGTTTTTATGTCTGCACATGGCAAATCATCCCTCCTTTTGGTAACAACAGGCCTTTAAATCAGGAACTCATCAAACTTTACCCTTTGACATCTCTTCTGGCTCTAACCTGACTTTTATCTTCATGTTACAGGTGTAAACTGTGCCAAGAGCCTCATTACTATAAACTTTTCAGTAAATTATTTTTTAATAAAATAAAAGGAGGAGATAGAAGACAAAAAAGACAATGGGACTTTCTTGGTATTATCATCTGCATTTACTTTGCAGTACACCGAGTTTTTCTCTACTCATACAAGAACCACCAAAGGTTGTTTTCTTATTGTGCTATCATAGTCTTGCTAACTTGTATCTCACCTTGTGTATTTGCCTGCCTAGGTGTCAGATGCAGAATGTGCCCTATGCAGGAACATTTGCAGTGAGCATACCTGTGGGAGGTGTGCCCAGGTAGAGGAACACCTCCACTTAGTGACAGGTCTGTGGGACTCTAATGAAGCTGCATCAGAGAGTCTGTGTGAGAGACAGACTACTTGAAGAACTCTCTACCTTCCCAGGGACAAATCTGTCAGGCAGACAGGGTGCATGACACAGGGAATTCCCTATCCTGTTTAATCTGCAGAACATAATGATTTAAGAGATATGGGGAAATGGTGACAATTTCCTGCTTTGCACAGTGGAGCATCCCCTCCATTACTACTCCATGCTCCCAAGTACCATGGTATACTACAGGTACAAGGCTCTGCAAATGCAGCTGAACAGCAACAAAAAGGATTGTTCATCTAGGTCAGAGATGTCACTGAGGTTAAGTCAGCTTAAGTCACCTCCTGTGTCAAGACTGCTTCCATACAGAAAAAGAAAAAAAAGATGTTTTATTGTCATAGGAGACTTTCTTCTGAGAGGAACAAAAAATCCAATATGCACTCTGGATCCATGTCTTAAAGGAAGTCTGCTGCCCCTTAAGCCTGTGTTAAAGACGTTAGTAGGAAATTTTCTACTCTGGTACAGGCGTCAGATTATTAACTATTAATACTTTTTCAAGCAGGCAGTGATGAAAATGCAATAAGAAGTCCAAGGGCAATCAAAAAGGGAATTCAGCATCTTGAGACTAACTGGTTAAGAGATCAGGAGCAGATATGAAATTCTCCTCTATTGTTCCAGTTGCAAGGAATGATGAAGGAAGAATCAGGAAGCAGATCAAGGGAATAACAGATCAGGATCTGAATGTGAGACTGATCAGACTGGTCCTGGCAGAATTTTGTGGGTTTTGATCATCATGGTGCTCCCAGGCTTATTTCTAGTGAGCCTGTTCTTATCCCCTTTCCTCATCAAATCTAGTTTAAAACACCTTTAATGAGGCCTGTTAACTCCTGAGTAAAGATTCTTTTCTCACTTTAAGACAGGTATACCCCATTTGTCAGCAGCAGGCCTGATGATCAAAAATATTTAAGCATGGTATGCAAGTAGACACTAGCAGATCTCAGTTAGCCCTGTGATAATTTGTGCAGCAGGGGTGGGTTTTGAAGAGTTAGAAACCATGGAAGCACCTGAGAACAGTCACACAGGAATTAGGTTTTCATCCCCTAAAAAGGTGACAAGATTGGTAGCCCAACTAAAATGCATCTACACCAATGGAAAACATTGTGAAGCTGAAATACTACAGTGCAAGCAGTCATAGAAAAATGGTGGAATAACTTGCACTCCTGGAATGCTGCAACAAGTGGCTATAAACTATTCAGAATCAGCAGAGAAAGAGAACCCTCTTCAGGAAGTGGAGGAGTTAGGGAGTGTTTTGAATATGTAGAGGTTAGTGATGAAAGAGTAAAACATGCTTTATAGAAATTTGTTTTGCTCTTTTCTAAATGCATTTATTGACTTCAAACTAAGGAAAACTCTGAACTAAGGAAAACTCCAGACAATAGGGACAAACTAATGACTCTCACACTTCAATAATTGTACCAGATTTGGAAAAACATCTAAATGATACAATATAAAGACAATGCTAACATTAAAAAGATTTTATACATTATTTCTATTCAGCACACTTCTTTCTAATAATTCATGATACTGTTTTAATCTATCTGCAATTACATAGACTTAAAAACCTCCAAGATACAACTGTAAAAAAACCCAGTCCACTGAGAACAAGTCATAAAGCAGCCTGTTTCAACTACAGTCAGTTTCTATTACATTTTATTAATGTGTTTTTCCATTTTATTAGTTGGATCTTTTAATTCATCTTCAACAAATTAATGTTATTATGCTTCTCATTTAGAAACAGAATTAGAACTGTAACACTTAAGGCATTCATTTGTCAATTTACACTCAAATTTCTGTGAAGAAGATAGAGACTGTCCAGTATCTTTTGCTTCATTATTATCTTTACCTATCCCACATCTCTAAGCAAACAACATAATTAAATTCAAGTGAATACATATTATAAGTTAGCTCATAAAATCAAATCAAGAAGTGAATTCTAGGTACAATGCTTAAGCTAGCATTGGTTACAAATTTTTTGTCATATAGACAATGGTTAACTATTGAGTTAATAATTTATGAGTGCAATTATTAAATGCTTTAATCAACGCTTTTTATATTTACCTCCTTGTTTAGAGCCCATTAAGTTTTAACAGTTCTTAATTATTAAATATTTTTTGCATTATTTTTTTTTAGTTTTGATTTTTTCACTATTATTTTCCACTTCCTGTGGATATGACATGTCATTTTTTTCTCCATAGCTTTTCTTATACCTAATTTTACAAAGTAATTCATTCTGCCTTCTTTACTTCATTATCTTAAATAAAACTTTTAAAATATGTTTCTATTGACATTGAAAGATTTTTTCTTGCTGCTTTTCTAATTGGCTTAGGATCATTAATTTAGTTCTTATTTAACCTGTCTTGGAACTCCTTTTAGACTTGAGGATTGTTCAGGCAGAAAAAATCATAAATAGGTGTACCCCTTTGTAGAGGGAATTTAAATTGCATGTAAGTGGAATATGTGTTCTAAAAATAGTCTCCTTATGGTTGTTTGGTTACACTTTGGAATACTTTGGATTTATCTTTAAGTCTTCCGTTGTTTCTTATCATAAAATAGCCTCAGTAAGAGTACACTTTATATGAAGTTTGAATATGAGAGACAAATTTTAAATACTGTCTTTAAGGCAAAATTTAGAACTGGAATCACTGATCCACAGAGTATGACCTGGAGAAGAAAAAAGCCATCATTTACACAAAGGATATTTGAATTTAAGAAGAAGGGAAGCTGAAGGCTCTTTTCAAGATTAGATTAATAAAATAATAAGTTTTATAGTTCTGAAAATGGAAGAAAAAACAATGAAATATATTTCTTCAGAAATAGTATTTCTTCTCCACTGACAGCTGTGATATGTGTAAATGGTGTAATGTCACTGGACAGTTTATTGTTATACCTAATTCTATTTACATGAGCTGTACGCATGGATATCATGTATCATGAATGTTATAAATTGTGACACGACAATTTGAAGTGTCTTAATTCAATAAAGCAATTTTATTTAAAATAGCAAGCGAGTAAGGCAGGCAAAGCACAGCGCTGGGCGGCCGGGGAGTCTCCTGCTCCACCAATGGCGCGCAAAAATGTTCTGTCCCAACCTTCCTTTTATCCCCCCCCTTCTCCTTGCAGGCGTGACTCTCCAGATGTAGTCTGAGTCTGGTCGTTGTGATAGCTTCTAAGTCTCTTCTTTTGAGATACAGCAAGCAGACCAGATACACACACCCAGGACTCTAATCTCAACCTCCTTATCACCTTGTAAGCAAATAAGCATTTCAAAGACACACCAGTACATTCTTATGCAAACCAAGGTAATCGAGCATATCACAGTGAACAAATGATCTTCCACTTATCTCAATTCCCCCCTTTTTCTTGTTCATCTTTATTTTGTTCACTGAATCTTTGTAACTCTTGGTGACTTAGTATTAGGGTCTCATCTACATTGTGTATGGGTTCATATTTTGCCCTAATGAGCATTAAATGTGCTGCCTCTAATCGTCCCTTTACTATTTTTATTGCCTTATTGAAGATGCATGGCCCAAAGGTCAGTCCCAATATTATCAGTATCAGAGGTCCTGCAAGGGTGGATAACAAGGTAGTTAACCAAGGAGATTGATTGAACTATGATTCATACCAACTTTGCTGTGCCTCTCTTTCCCTCTTTCTCTGCTCTAATCTTCTCCTTAATTCTGCCATGGTGTCTGTAACAACTCCAGTATGATCAGCGTATGCACAGCATTCCTCCTTCAGGGCTACACACAATCCCCCTTGTTGTAATAATAGCAAGTCTGTTCTGTTTCTGTTCTGCAACACCACCTCAGATAGGGACCTTAATGATTTTACCAATCCATCGATGGCCTGCTCAATTTTACTCAGATCTTCATCTACTGAAATTTTTAATGCTTTAAATTCCTTTTGTTGATTTACTAGGGATGCCACCCCAGTTCCAGCTCCTATTCCTCCGATGGTAAGGAGAGTTGCAATAGTTAAGGCAGTGAGGGGTTCCCTTTTCATTAGATGGTGTTCTGGCACAGTTTGTTGTTCATATATGTAGTCACTTGTATGGTAGGTAATTCTGGGCATAATCGTTACCTGGATGCAGTAGTCTTGGCTTGGATTAAACAGTTTCAGTGAGATGCACGGTGTGACACCCAGAGTGTTACATACCCACTTAGTGTTAGCTGCTGGCAATAGCCAGTCAGACGGTTTCTTTCCACCTGTTTCTATTACTCCACAAAGGTATTCTCTTTGTGTTGGGATTTTTCCTATGCATCTCCCTTTCCCTGTTACCTGAGCCAAGGTAAGCCCCGGTGTTGTCTCTTTACCCTTTTTCCACAAACACTGATTCGGATTAGTTCCATTCACTCTTCTGGGCTTTGCAGTGACCCCTATGGCTTCATAAAATGGGGGTCTTAAATTATAGCACAGCCAACAGTCTTCCGTCAGTTTTGGGTTGGTTCTATTTAGGACACCATAACTCGCTTTCATAACCTTCCAGAGTATATTACCCTCCTGGGTTTTTTCCTGTTTGTCTCCTGAAGTGTTTTCATTCTGAATTTTATTCTGGGTCTGATCCCTTTCTTTTGTTTGGTTGGCTAAAACAACCTCCTTTTCTAATAACACTGGGTTTGGCCCTACAGGTTCAGGATCAGGGGGCACAATTTCCTTCTTTATAAATATTAAGCTACCAAAATTGCCAAAATCAGCCGAATATAAACGAACGCCCCAAGTTTTTTCAATTAACCATATACTATCCTCTGGCCTTAATGCAGTAATTTGTATATTCCTGCAAATATTTTTTGGGGGTTTATGACCTGTCCAGTAGCCGGGAGGAATACAACCATCTGGCTTCCAGACCACCTTAATGTATGGATCAGGAGTGGGGGGGTCCCATGTACCAGCTATTGTTTCACAACCCCAATATGCACAGTAATATTGTCCAGGACTATTGCAATACCCTTTACCAGGATTCGAAGCAGGACACATATAAAACAATGAAACCCAATGGGAACCCCAACGAGTACCTAAGGATGCCACAGGTAACTGGAAAGTGGGAGCTCCAGCTGTAGTATTGCTCCTTATAACTCGTGAATCCTCCCATCTTCCTAAAGTCCACTTGAAAGGTTCATGAGTTGTTATTTCCGCAGTATTACAAGATATACAAAGGAAAATCACAAGCAGTAAGCAAATGGCATGTGGGGTCTGGTTTCTCACACTGCAACAATTATACCCTTGTGACTTCTTTCCCTCTATTAGCTGGTTATCACCAAAATACCCTTGAGCCCAAAAACTATTTCTGCCTTTGTTACTCCCAGTCCCGGGGTAGTTCCGCAAATATTGCTTGCGTATTCCATCCTGAGGGCTCCTTCCTCCACAGCTGTTTACTCCTCTGCCTCGCCCGTCGACTCGGGTGCTTCGAGCCACAGGGTGTACCATCTTCTCGGCAGCAAGAGTATTCTTCAGGAGGGGATTTATGCCCTCTAGTGCCTTGCCGCATGCAATAAGAACGCCAATTCTGATCTTTTACCTCCGGTGCGGTACAACTGACCCCTTTTAGGTCTTTCTTACAAAGGCCTTCTATGATCTCTGCCACAAATGGGCTCGGCTCGTTTGTATGGTAGCAGTAATAGTCTGGGTGAATGCCCTTTGAGAAAATTTCCCACCACTCTTTAGATTCCAATCGGATTTCCCCTCTAGTCACTTTACAGGTCAGTACCCAAGCTGTAATCTCTCTTTGTACATTCCAACAGGAATTGCAAGTTCCTCGTGGAGGATACCCTCTGTTGCAATGTGACCACCACCGTTCCCCACACACCTTACAGATATAGCATACAAAAGGATAGCAATTACAATTTTGATTTTTACACTTTAACACTTGAATTACTAATTAGTCCACTATCTAAGTAATATAAGTCTGATGTGTATTCAATCTGATAAGAGTCCATTAGTTTCTCTGTAACTTCAATTTCAGGTTCCTGGGAGGACTGGTTATTTGCCACACAGTGTTGTTAACTGGTCCTTTTACTCGACTGGCATGTGTCCATCCTCTTTCTGCAGTCCGAATTGCAGTTTCTGTAGTGAGTAACACAAGATAAGGACCTTCCCATTGTGGGGTTAGTGTAGATTCTTTCCAGGATTTTATTAACACATAGTCTCCTGGGTGCATTTTATGTATTTTTAAATCTAAAGGGGGTCTTTGCGTAATGATTTCTTTTTCCCAAAGTTCATTGCGGCGTTTCATTAAGGCAATAATATATGAGGTTATTTTATAGTCCTTCAACTGGGGGTGGTCTCGGGGTTCCTCCAAATCATATGGCATGTGGGGTCCCCTATCAGAATCTATTGTTTCTACTATCCCATATCTAGGGATTATTTCTTCTAATAATATTCTGACCACTGTCTGAACAGTAGTCCGAGTAGTGGGGTAAGCTTCTACAAAATGGGTGAGATGATCTACTATTACTAACAAATATTTATATCTACCCACTTTAGGCAATTCAGTGAAGTCTATTTGTATTTTGGCAAAAGGCCTGTGAGCTAATTCCCTTCCTCCCATGGGCCTTTCCCTAAGATGTTTTCTGTTTACTTTTTGACAGATCAGACAATCTCCCACTACTCTTTTAGCCAAATCATAGATTCCAATACTCATATATTTAGTGGCAAATTGATCTACTAATGCCTGAGTTCCCCAATGAGTCTGGTCATGCAATCTTTGCAAAATTTCTGAGGCCTTGCTTTTAGGTAAAACAGTTCTCCCATCTGGGAGCTTCCATTGCCCTTCAGACCCCTCCTCAATTCCCATCTTTTGTAATTTTTCCTTTTCTTGAGTGGTAAAACTATATATTTGCCATTTTTCTTTGGGGGAGTCCACAGACACAGTGTCGCTCTGCCCCATGTCCCCCCGAGCTTTCTTAGCTCCTTGGTCAGCTAAATTATTTCTCCTGTTTCTAAAGTCCAATCCTCTCTGGTGTCCCCTTAAGTAGACCACAGCAATTTGAGCCGGGCCCCTTAAGGCATTTAAAACTTGGACAATTAGCTCTTGATGAATTAGATCTTTTCCCTGTGAGTTTATAAGTCCCCTCTCTTCCCAAATTTTTCCAAATGTGTGCACTATCCCATATGCATATTTAGAGTCTGTGTATATTGTTCCAATTTTTCCTTTTAATAACCTTAAAGCCCTGAGTACTGCATATAATTCACAAGCTTGTGCAGACCAGGAGTTACTTAGTGGTCCGGATTCAATTACCTTTAAATCTTTTTATGGATTTGCAACTACTGGAAACCGGGCCAAAGTCCTCTTATTTATTTCTCTTAAATCGTGCACCAATCTGTAGGACCCATCTGACTTCTTTGCAGGCAGGATGGGAGTATTGAAGGGAGACACACAGGGCTCTAAAAGCCCTTTTTCCAATAACCTATCTATTTCAGGTTTTAGTCCTAATTTTCCCTCCCTAGGAATAGGGTATTGTTTTATTCTTACGGGTTTGCCAGGATCACTTATTTCCACTGAGAAAGGCTTAATCTGCAATTTCCCCACCGTTTCTGGGGTATACCACACCTCAGGATTAATTTTCTTTTCATCCTCCACCCTTAAAGGGCAGAGCTTTATCTGTAATTCTTTATTTACAACTTCTAAATTAATACCCAATTCTATTATCAGATCTCTCCCTAATAAATTGTAATCTGCTTCAGGTACCAGTAGTAAAGAACCTATACCACATTTGGAATCAGTTTCTCCCATCACATCCTTGATAACAGATACCTCAAAGGGCTCTCCTTTTGCCCCAATTACATGTACAGTGTCAGATGACTTTTTACATCCAAGCGGCAAGGCTTGCACCGTGGATCTTTCAGCCCCGGTATCCACTAAAAATTCCATCTCTTGTTGTTGGGGTCCCACTTTAAGCTTTACCAAGGGCTCCTTATGATGTTTCTTCCCCAACAAATAGAGCCCTTGACACCCCTAATCTTCCTTAAAGGCCTTCTCATCCGCTATCCGTTATCTGCATCCCGTCTTCATATGTCCCTTCTTTCCACAGTAGAAGCAGACAATTTCACGACTTCTTCCTTTTCCTTCCCTAGAAATATAACTCTGCTCCCGATTCTCCCTTTGTTCTACATTTCTTGCACGGGAATTAGGGTTAGGCCCTTCCCGCACACTTCCATACAATAATGTATCATTTTAACTTTGTCTTTCCCTTTTCTAGATGGGAAAGCATCCCAATTAATTATCATCAAACCCAAGGGGCTATCCCTGGGAATCTGGGGAAGCTTAGCATGGGTCCCCTCTCCCATGGGACCAGAGGGCTTGCTTTTCCTCTGTCCCATCTTCCGGAGTGCACTCAGTTTCTCACACACGTGCTCCCCTGGTTCGTGGCTCAGCCCCTCGCGGGGAATGGAAAACGCACTAATACAGAGTCCGCACTCACTTGGTCTCCACGAGACCTCTCACACACAGCACTCCGGGAAAACCACCCCAAACCGAGCGGGAAACCGGCCTATACTCACGCGTCCTGTGTCTTCGCTGGTTCTTAGTGCACAAAGTTTACAGGGGTAACCGGTTCTCCTTTGCCCGTTACTCAATTTAGGTTCGTCGGTGGAGAGTGATCAGAAAGCCTGGGGCAGCTGGGCCGCCATAAGGGCGGGGTGCCTCCCGATCGTCCCGTAGCGACTGATCTACTTCTCCATCTGAGTCACAGCACCAAATTGTTATAAATTGTGACACGACAATTTGACGTGTCTTAATTCAATAAAGCAATTTTATTTAAAATAGCAAGCGAGTAAGGCAGGCAAAGCACAGCGCTGGGCGGCCGGGGAGTCTCCTGCTCCACCAATGGCGCGCAAAAATGTTCTGTCCCAACCTTCCTTTTATCCCCCCCCCTTCTCCTTGCAGGTGTGACTCTCCAGATGTAGTCTGAGTCTGGTCGTTGTGATAGCTTCTAAGTCTCTTCTTTTGAGATACAGCAAGCAGACCAGATACACACACCCAGGACTCTAATCTCAACCTCCTTATCACCTTGTAAGCAAATAAGCATTTCAAAGACACACCAGTACATTCTTATGCAAACCAAGGTAAGCGAGCATATCACAGTGAACAAATGATCTTCCACTTATCTCAATGAATATCAATGAAAATTAGAAAAACTGTTGTAATTGTTTTGTGTGGCAAGATTTTCACAGAGGGGGCTACTGGGTGGTTTCAGTGAGAAGCTGTCCCCATGTCCAATAAAGCCAATGCCAGGCATCTCCAAGCTGAACCTGTGAGAACCCCAGCCTTGCTCTGGGATCTCATGTGGTGGCGAAATTCCTCCTCCAACCCGTGCTTCCAAAGAAAAACTCCGCAGGCTTTAGCTGTTCGGTCTCAAGGCAGTTTATTGCTAGTTATCTAACAGATTATGTTCTTGGACTGCAGCTGTTTGATCAGTGGCCTGGGTAGAGGCACACACACACACTGACATCCTCTCTATCTGCTGTCTTCTTCGTTTCTCTCCCCGCCCAGGGCTGCTGCTATCTTTTATATGATATATTACGTATAACATGTTTACAATTATTCCCCAATACCTACTACCTACGTTGCCAAGTGTTTTTCCACTCTAAACCAATCTGTGAGTGCCAACATCACCAAGAACATGGAGGTAAGGAAAAAGAAAGAGGAAGAACAGGATCAGCCCACTTTCCTCCATCTTAGAACTCCTGACCCCCATGTACAAAGTGAAAACCCCCCTGTACATGTGTTAAAACCCCCCTGTACAATACTAAAAAAATTTCCCCTCTACCTTGTAACTACTTTTACTATACTATCTAACCTTTTGTGATTGCTTGTTCCACCTCCAAAGTTGGTAATTCATTCCATGGCTCAAACTCAAAATCACAGCTGTTTTTCAGCTGTCTGCCAGGGTCTAGAATGCTTCTGACCAAGGCCTGGAACCTCTAAAAATGTCTAAAAGACATTTTGAGTTCCCACAGAACCCACTGCTAGACAAGGCTGAGCCCATGAGGAATGATGACAGCGCCTCTGGGATAACAGAGTTAGGAAGGTAAAATAAATGGCTGTGAAGCAGCATCCAGGAGAAAATGTGTGAGGGCAACTGCCCTGCAGATACCATGGTCAGTGGAGAGGGAGGTGGAAGAGGCATTGCTGCAGGTGCTGGAGCTCAGATTCCCCTGCAGCCTGTGGTGTACCTCATGGAGGACCACAAGGGAGCAGGGATCCACCTACAGCCTATGGAACACGTCATGCTAGAGCAGGTGGAAGTGCCTGAAGGAGTCTGTGACCCTGTGGGAAGCCCCCATGTGTGATGCACTGACCAGAACCCCCATGGGCTATGCCCCCATTCCCTGTCCCCCTGTGCTGCTGTGGGCAGGAGGCAGAAAAGACCAAGTGCCTGAGAAAAGGGGAGGGATGGGGGAAAAGTGTTTTAATATTATCTTGCTTTTTTTTCTCTTTCTCACTCCGATTTAACTGGAAATAAAACAGATTAATTTTTTCTTCAAGTTGAATCTGGTTTGTCTCTGTCAATAACTGCTAAGTGATCTCTCCCTGTCCTTATCTCTATGATTTATTTAAAAAATATGGCTATTGATATGGTACCGATATCCAACTGTGACGGACAAAAACTCTCTAACAGTATAAAGTTAGAAAGTGTATGTTTATTCGACCCCGGGCAGCATGCGGGATAGCTCCCAAATACACACTGCACCTTCCAAGTGATTATAGAGTCCTTTTATCCATACAAGTATTGAATACCCAAAATACAAATACATATTCATCATTTTGGTACATCCCATTCTTCATTTCATATGCTAATCATTTCAAAAGCTATTAAGCATGTGTAGTTTGTTCCTTGAAATGGGTCGGTGGTCCCTTTCATGGGGAGGGGTCTCAAAATGTGGAAGTAAATGAAGTCTTCCTTGTTCTGACCTTTCTACCTTTTCAATGCAAATATGACAAATGAACTCTTGGTAGCAGTCCCATTCCTTGTTTTCAATTGGTTTCAGAACAGAGGAGGCCCACAATTGTCTTATGTTCCTAAAAGCTATTTTTCAGTTTCTATATTCTTCATTCTAAACCCAGCTAACTAAACATTGTGTTGACAAGCAATCAATTATTAGTTAAGTTTAGTTAACTACTAACTCTTTACTTCATCAATCCCTACTAATTTATTTTAATTAACTCTAGTAAGGCTTATCTCTAACTAAAATCTTAGCTCCTCTAAAATCTCCAAATTCCTTAAAATTTAGAGATTCCTTAAATCTCTAAATTCCTTAAAATTTCATCTACCCATGAGCCTTTTGTTATATTATATCATTGCTTCCCAGCTGAGGAGGGGAGTGATAGAGCTGTGGGCACTTGGCAGTGGATGTCACAGTCAACCCACCACAACTGTCAGAAAAATTTTATCTGTAAAGGAAATATACAATTATATTGAAGAAAAAATAACAGGAAGTATCCTGTGTGTATTTCCAAACTAGGGACAAAACAAGTGGATTCAGTGGATTTCAGAACTGCCTTTGTTCTTTTGACACTGTTGAGGCAGGACGGGAATGAAGAGACTCTGTTCAGAAGGCGAGAGAATACAACTCCGATTTATTTCAAAATACATTGCTCTTTTATACAGAGCTTTGTGCAGACAAACTCCATTGGTCCTGAAGTGAAAACATTTCACCTATTGGTGTGCAGTGAATGACATACAGTAGCAAAACCTAACTATAAACAGTGTGAACAACAAGAGAGACAAAAAACTTACATTCTTCTCAGAAGTTTCTCAGGCTTCTGCCTGGTTATAAATTTTCCGTTTATCTCTTTGACTGAATTGGAGACTGACAGTTCTTTTCTCAAGCCTAGGACTATCTAGAACTTTATGATGAAAAATAAGAGCATCCTGAAGGAATTTGGAATATATTCTACATCTCACTTACGCACTCTCAGCTGTGACACTTCTCAGATTGTTCATGTAGCTTACCAGTATTCCTGTTAAATTTTCAGATCTTTTCAGTAAAAGTAGCAGGTAAGATCCTGTGTGAAATTATTGGTAATAGGAATTTCTAAGACTGAAAATGGCTAATGGCTTTGAAATCTATAAATGCCCTTAATGGGTACATAATGACTTTGGTCTCATGGTCTCTTACTGTTTGACTGCTCACTGCTCACCTAGTAAATATTGCTAATACTGAAGAATAAAGAATTTCCAAACCCTAATTATTTGTAAGAAGGAAAGCTTTCAGTTAGCATTTCAGGAGGAAAACAAAGATTCTGTAAAGGTGATAATGTTTCATGGGCTCTATTTGTCACTTCTAATATTCTTAGACTGACCTTTAAATTTTTCAACGTTTATTGTACTTAGAGGTAAAATGTCTTAAAGATCTCTGACTGATACTTAAATAATTTTAGCAAATGGCATTTACTTATTATAACATTGAAGGCAATCTCTTACGTCATCAGTTTCCCTTTATCACTCTTTAATTCCCAGGAAACTCATTGCATCTTGAAAGAGCTAGTAAATTAAACAAGTTAAATTAAGGATTGATTCAGAACCCACATGGGTTAATGAGAAGGGATGCTATTCTTTTCTTTGAAGGGATAACTTCAGTGGATTTCAGATCTTGTCCCAAGTGACTACAAACATACTCCTGCATCTCTGCAAGCAGAAAATTTATCCATGCAGTTCAGATTGTATTTGAACAGCAAACATAGTGGATTTTTGTCATTTAACTAAAGAGAATAGTATCATCTTGGCTTGTGAAACCTGGCAGATCAGTGAAAAACTGAGAACCTTGATCTCCCAAATCTTAGTTCTTTCATCTGTGCATTAAGCCTTGCTGGTCTTAATATAAATCAAGACAGAGTCCTTCTTTTTTGAAGAGAACATTTATGAAACTGAATGCGCTGAATAATATAAAAGTGGAGAAATCAAGGACAAAAACATCAAAATACATCTGTAGTCTGTGGTAACTGGCAGCAAAGATGCTAAAATGAGATATTTTTTGGAGTATTTTATCATTTGGGTGTGGTGTTCCAGTTTGGGCTGCTACCAGATCAACTGTTAATAATGGGATATATTCATCTAAATAATTTATTTACACTTCATAAATTAAGAGTAGGCAGGAGCTCATCCAATGAAAAACAAAAAGGAAAATGGACTTGATAACTTGAAGGCTGCACAGGTATTTGTATCAGCTAATCTGCTAAGGGTACATAGTAAGCATGCTTTGGATGTTAACTGAAGAAAAGAAAAAGTAAAACAAGTGTGTTCAGTGCAATAACTCTTTCCCAATTCCTCTACCACAAATAAAAATGTAAATGTAGTTGTAAGAAGGCAAGTGTAAGTCTCAGAGCAGGCATCAACAAAGTAGTTGTATAGTGTTAATGAACTAATTATGATAAAAAGCACAAATGCTGCTCTGACCTGAGGGAATGATATTAATCAAGAACTGCTGGCACTCAGTCAGTTTTCTAACACATTTCTTCCCACAGATATGTGATTTATTAGATTATATCTGTACAGATGCACAACCTAATTATTGAAAAATTCGCTATTATTCTGGGACACTCAGGTATATAGAAAAAATGAAAATCAATGTCAAATAATTTTCTGTGATTGTGACATTAAAAACTAGTGATACAAGTTGCATTCAAATATCTGTGTTACCCTGTATACCTTCTCACAGAGAATAAAATTAGAAACTAGTCTTTGCTGTTTTCTTTGAATAACAGAACATAAAGAATATGTATATAGCAACTACATAATAAAAAATAACAGGTAAAAATTCTGTATTTCCAAGGACCAGAATACTGAAAGTGTGCTAAAGCTGATCCTTAAGGCATGTATAGATGATAGAAAGTGATATATGCAAAAGGCCATCTAAATCTAGCAGGCAGTAATCTATACTTGAATTTGTATAGATTTGCTCACACAAACTATCTCTGTAACTGGTAACTCTGCCAGTATGAGTTAGCATCTGGTCTTATATGGACCAGATGGACAGAGAGATAAGAGACAGGTTTTTTAATCCCATTATGGGGATGGACAACTTTAATAGAAGGATTGTATGACTTGCCCATGGATGCTTTGGAATAATAAAGACATTAGTTTATGCCTCCACATTCCATTACAATGTCCTATCTAGAACACATTATGTGCAAAGGTACTTTTGGAGCTAATTATCATGTGCTGTGAAGTTCATTTGCTTCTAGACAGTGTTTGCTGTGCTATATATATATAGGGGTTCTTTTTCCTCTTCTAATTGATGCGCAGACCACAAGTGAGCTTTTTAAAAATTTCTAAATTCTTAAAATGGTGCACAAAATTACAACTGTCATATAAATGAATGGACATATTCTCTCCCTCACAAAGTTAATGTACTTTACTTTTTCAGTGAATAATACTTACAAGACAGTCAAATATAGAATACAGAATCACAGAACTGAAATCCCTGAGATGAAAGGGACCCATGAAGATTATTGAGACCAACTTCTACAGGGCAACCTAGCGACAAGTCATCTCCTACTTGAACACTAACAGGCCTGGGGCCATTTCCCTGGGTTGGTTGTTCTAGTGCTTGACCACCCTCTCATAGAAGAACTTTTTTCTATTATCCAGTCTTACCTTCCCCTAATATTTCTTATATCCCACTTACCATTCCCTTGTGTCTTATTACTAGACATCAGAGATAAGACATCACTTCACTCTTCTCCTTTAGTATCTGTACCTAAGTGTTTTCCTCAATGTGCCTTAGGAATTTCCTGGACCTCTTTATGTCTACTGTATAACAGACTCAGTTAACCTCTGGAAATTTTATGTTACCTGTAAGGACCAGAGTAACTGCTCTGGAGATTTGCATTAATTCAATTTATAATAATACATTGGTGGCATCATCCTGGCTTGCTGATCTATAGCAAACTCCCTCAAAAACATCTGCTTTATTTGCTTTTCCTTTAACGCAAACACTGTACAGTTCAACCCCTCTGCCCTGCTTGCCCTGCCTGTCTCTTCTGAAAGGTCTATAATTGTCCATCCAGATTATCCATTGAACTCTTATATTTCTGCTTGAGTGCTCCAGAGATGTAAATCCTTTGTGTGTACATTAATTTTGCCAGCATCTCCAGAAAATTTTTACATCCTCCCTGAACAAGAAGGCAAAATCAAAGGCTTTCACTCTATTGAGGGACCTGGAGTGAAATTCTCTAGGGGATATCCAAGGAGAAATGTTGATTTTTCTCCTGATCTTGCATTTGGAGCTCAAAAATTTTGAGTTCCATTGAAGTCAGACTATAAGGACACAGAAACCAGACGCTTGACCCAGTTACCCATTTTTGTAATCTCTCAGACTCTTTACTTTATTGGTGCAGATTAAAACAAGAGTGAAAGTGCAACAGAATATGGCGTGGTGAAACATCCGTGCTCTTTTTCACAAGCTAAATCACTTCAGAAATTTTGTTCAGTATGTAAAAATGAAATGCAGAAAAGGACAAATGATGTCTTGCATTGTACAATCAGCTTTTGATCAAGTATACAAAGCTCACTGCAAATTAGTTTGTACACTGAATACAAGCACATGTTCCTTTCATGGCACTGGAAAGTCGACCAGACAGTGACAGAGGTGCTACCTACATTTTAAGTAGTTATCAAAAGGAAATACAGACAGGACACAGTGTAGACACAATTTATTTTTCCTAGTTTAGTTTAAAAAAATCTCCTTTGAATTTTCATGACGGAAAAAGGGACTAGAAGATATAAATTCTTAAGTAAATATGTGATGTATAGTTTTCTACTTTGATTCATAAGGGAGTTATGCTCAGAAGTGTTCCTGTGAAAAGCTTTCCAGCTGTGTTAGGATTTCTATTACAAGTCTTAGCGGTAAACAAAGGAGTGTTACTTTTTAATATAGTAGTTAATATTTTTCCGATACTAGTTATTAGAAGTTCATCACTCAATTAGTCTTTAAGAAATAAGAAGCTGAAATGAAATAATATAAACATGTAACTTTCTTTTCAGTGATCTTCACGAAACATCTTGTCTCTCAAGATCTGTCACGTGTTATTTCCCACATAGTCAAAATCCAGCTAAAACAGACTTTTAGTGAAAGATAAGTTGTTACAAGTAAGATGTTATAAACTTATGTGATAGTAAAAGGGTTTTAAAATCATGGGGATTAAGGGTTAAAAGGAAAAATAAGCTTAGTAGGCCCTATAAAAATAAACACCCTAAGCACACGGAGAACTCGTACTTGCCAGAACTGCACTGTGTAGCTAGTACATGATAATTGATATAATTGTTAGATGTGATGATTGTTTAGTAATTAAATATAATTAAAGTTTAATCATAAGAATAATCATGAGAAACTGTGGTCAGTGACCTAAGAAAGATCACGAGAAACTCATGTCAATGTATACAAATAGAACAATATAAGTTTAATAATTAATGTGTGAGTTATGTAACGATAGAATATAAAATACGTTCAGATTGAAAGCCATGTCGGAGTCAGATTTGGGTCTGTACCCCTGATTCCCAGAGCTCTTAGTAAAAGCACCTGCATTTAATCATATCCCATGATTATGTGTTTCTGAACGCTAACAATGCACCCGCCAACCACATTTTAATTTGTTATACCCACAAGAGATGTATATGGATGTGCAGTTGTCTACATCATATTGATACTTTAGGGTTTCATAAGGGATCTATTTTTACATTCAGACTGGAATGTGACAGAAGGAATGTAAATGGATATTTCAGCATAGTTTTAATACAGGAATATCAAGAATTTTACCCCTTAAGTAATATCAAGAAAACTCCCAAACCAAAATGGCAACTTTCATAACTGTGGCTTGAAATTAGTTTGAAGTACTTGTAGTTACTAGTAGTTTAATACTTAGCTTGGTATTGTTAAAATGGTTTTGTTGGCGAGTCCTTTCCTCCACTATCAGAATGATAATTTTCCTCTCTAAATACATATTTACAGGCGTTGCAATACCATCAACAGTAGCAGAATCCAGTGCCCAGTCTTCACTTGATCTTACATGTTTTCTGGATGACTAATAGCACACCGCAAGGTGAAAAAAGAATATATTTTAGGGATAACTAGCTTTAAATAAACTGTCTTAATCCTATTTTGTTACATCATGCCCAATTAAAGCAATATTATTAATTGCATAACAGGAATAAGAGATTTCATAGTTTCTTCAAATTCTCAAGGTTCTACTTTCATTAGCTTTGCCAGAGGAAAAAAAAAATAAAACACATCACAGCTAGTGAAATAAATGAAACTTTACTCTACACAAATATAATTAGTGTGGAATATATGGATTTACAGAATTTTAAGACCAATTATAGCAGATTTACAGCTATCAGGATAAGTGTCAAATCATATTTATCAATATACAATGTAGTCTATACCACAGCTTCTTGTTTAGATTTTGTTAACCTGAGCAATGTCTTGGTAACTCAGACCCTTAAATTTTTCTTTTTTCCTTCTTGCATTTCAGAATGTGATGGGAAGTAAAATGCATACATTGCACACTGCCTGAGCTTTTATTAACTACACTAAAAACAAATGAGACACACTTCTCATCCAACAGAAGTATGTTGATCCAGACACCTTAAAGGATTTCCTTCCTCCACTGTCCTACTGTCCTCCCAGCAGAAAATAACTTAGTATATTTTCTTCGTCTTAACACTTATCTTCATTATTCCTCAAATTCAACAATGTCAAAATCTTTAAAGAGCAACATCCTGCTAGACAGGTTCTATTGTCACAAAGTCGACATTCACATTCTTTTAAACCTTTAGGTATGCAGTGAAAATGGGATTAAATGCCTTTATGAAGTGTGGGTTTTATCTGAAACTACATGGCAGGGATTTTTTTTTTTTCCCACATGATAAAACAAAGATATTAACTTACTGCCATTTTAATGGGAAAAAATATAACCTAACTGCAATGATTTGAAAAAGAGTAAATTACTTACTCTTTGGAAAGAGTTGTTGGGCTTTTTTTGAGTCAGATGCACAGAGATAAATCTTTAGTGGTACAATGACTTTCTACACTATACTTAGTGTGATAGAATATCTATTTTTCTTAAGATAAATGCATTGTCCTTTGCCTTTTCATCCTTCAAGGTCACTCTATTTTTTCAAAACAAAAGAGAACTACAAACCCAAGCTTGATCTGTACTTTAAATGTATCTTAGGAATGTGCACCAATCTGATTTTTTTTTTTATAATCTAATGATAAAAATTCCTGCATCTTATAAGACCAAATCACCTAGCAGCTGAAATGCCAGATGAACTTCAAGACAGACAAATGTGAAATGATGGACCTGGGGCAAAACAGCGCTAGCTTCCCACATAAAAAGTTGGGCTGATCATAACTATACAGAAGATAGACCCTTGTTTGTGTGCAAAACTTAAACTTAATACTCTATAGAGGACAAAACAAAAGAAAATTGGAAATTAAAAATAGTTTAAAAATAATATGGAAATAACCAAGGAAGAACATCCCAATCCTCATCCCCCTTGATCTTGGAAAATAGGTATTGGAATTACAGAAGATTCAGAGTAGGGTAACAAGCATGACAAAGGCATGTAACAGTTTCTTTAAATTTCTTTACAAGGAAGAAAAGAATGAAGTGTGATTTTTCAGTCTGGGAAAAACACACTAAACAAACCAAAGAACCCTCTCCTGCCCAAAAGGACAACTTTGTAAGGGTTATGTCATGGGTTGCAAAATCACTGGTGGTGTAAATTAAGTGGGACTTCTAACAAGAGTCAAGGCAGAGTGGAGTCAGGCTCAAAACAAGCAAAATTCTTCAGACAGGAGCTGCATTTTCTGTGAATTTCTCCACTACAGGATGTTGTCAGTGCATAGATTTGACATGAACTCAAACAGAACCTGGACTGTTGCATTGCTACATTGCAAAAGAGATCTGTTGAGGGCTACTAAACAGAAAAAGCAAAGGAACTCCCTGATGTGAAAGCAATTAATGACTTGGAAAATAAATGAGGGCAGCCTCATAAAGTGACTGCTATGTTCTTCTAATTCTTGGGCAGTGATGGTTTGAGTCCTTTGGATAAACAACAAAGATCCTGTGGAATGCTGTTTGCATTTGTTCTCATATAAAGGCCAAGGGCTAATTTCAAAAAATGCTGCAGGCTTCCAGTCTTGCTGGTTTGGGTGGAAATCTGTCAGTATACCTTTTGATCAGACTGGTGTTATCTTACTTTTAGAGTTTCTTCAGAGGGAGTTTCTGTGAATACAAAGTGGTTACAAGGTACCTTATCAAAGCAATTTTCATAGCAGAAAACATTGGGAAGTTTTATAAAAGTCAACTTTTTTTTTTTTTCCAGATGGAAATAGGAAGCATATTATGATACCTCTGGACAGTAATATATCCCTGTCTTCAGAAGAAAGGAAAATGGAGGGAAGACTAAGAAATACATAAGCCAGTCTATTCAGGGATCCACTAGCTACTTCAAGACAACATACTCCATTCTCTCAGTTACTCATACAAGAGTATAAATCAGGATATATTTTACCTTTGAAACCTTTAGAGACAGACTTTACACGGGATAAAATATGATTCTTAGAACTAGAAATTTGCTTACATGATTTCGGATTCACAAAAAATTCCTCTCTTCAGTTTAACTGACTAAAGTAATAACTACATTATTGGGACACCAGCACCCCCCATCCCCCAAACAAAAAAACAAACACAACTAATTCAACCTCCCTTCCCCAGACAAACAAACCCCCCAAAGCTCAAAGAAAACAAAATAAAACAAGCCCCAAACATGTCTAATAACTTATGTATAGCAACTATTTGTAAAAACTAAAAAGCTCACATTTGTATTTATCTCTCTGCCTTCCCCCACACAACATTTTTTTCCAGTACAGCAACAGCTGCAGAATTTGTAGATTACAAATTCAAGGATTTTCACAGAAATGTCCTTGATCTTGTAATAGTAATCATCATCATCTGAACGTAGCGTTTTGTTGAATGAACTAATATACTCATGAATAAATAAAAGACGTTCTATGGGAAGACCCATGTTTTCAGCACATCATTGGCAAGTTTCCAGAGAAATTATATAATATCAGCAACATGGAGTACATAAGCAGCCCTTAAAAACTGATTTTTATTGAATTAATGAAAAGGCAGTGATTCTAAGGAAGCCAAGCTTTTTAATCCCTTGTATAACATCTGATGGTGTAACTGGTTTCTGTTTCAGGATTGAGCAGGAAATCTGATTTCTTCCTCCAAATCCATGTGAACGCAATTTTCATGAATCTTAAAAAGATTCATGGGGCTTTTTAGGGTCAAAATTAGTGGAATAAACTCTTAAGAAATCACTAGCACAGATAATAACATAAAGCCAGTAAAACTTCCTTTTGAATGTGATTTAACAGCAAAGTTATTTTTTAGGTTCAGTTCTTCCTTGATTTTTTTATCTGCAAAATAAAGTCCATTGATCTCAATTTTCAAAGAAAATGTAAAATACTGTGATCAATCCAATGAAATATTTATATCTGAAAAACAAAGCAAAGGCAACACAAATCTGAACATGCATTTCACCACTACTAATTACTTCCAATTGGAAAGCATGATTTGAGTAATGATGGATTTGAGTTGCTTCTCTTTAACACTTTAATAAGAAACACACATTCTCATTCATTTTCATAAGAGCCAGTACAGTTTATAAAAGAATACAAATCTTCAGGGAATTCTCTAGCTTCTACTATACATAAACCACTTGATCTAGGCAGGACAGTCATAATTTTGCCTTTTAGCTCTGTATCTGATGAATTACTCTATTCCAGGGAAAAATTTGAGTGTCAATGAGCAGAATGCTATTGATTGTGGAGAAAATTAGAAAGCCAAACCCTAATGTAACTAATGTACTAGGGATTTTCTAAAGTAGCATTCAAACAATTAGTAACCTAGAGAACAGATTGGAGCACAGTCTTGGGTGTAACAAGGCTAAAAATCTAGAATCAAAGGACTATTTGTTGCTGCTCTTCAAGGAAAAGGATTGGGAAGAACTACAAATATTGGCAAAGCCAAATCACAAACCTTTTAGCAGTGGCAAAAAAATCAAGCACAATTTCTAGTGCAGTTTGTGATATATTAACAAATGCAGCATTTTAAAAATCTTGAACCTTACTAACTAATCTTATGAAAGGAAATATTGCAGAATAGCTTGAAACACATAGTTTATTTGTAGCTCCTTACTGTTAGAGTAAAAGAAGAAAAAATCACTAAGATGTGATTTCAGTGCCTGAAAAGGATTGAAAAAATTCCATTATAGCAGTATTCTTCTGGGTTTTGGTTTGGGTTTTTAAAAATAATTTTCCAGAATTATGGAGGCCCTTCTAAAACATATTGAAAACAGAAAATGGGATAAAGAGAATACAAGAAAGCCTATATTGCTGAAAAAGAGAAACTACTCTTAAAAATACTCTGTATTACTAAAATAAAGCTCAATCTTTTAAAAAAGTCTGTATCAGCTTTAAATTAAAATAGTTACAGGTGTAATCATAGAATGAAAACAAAGAAGTACCTTTATAATGAAAGCAATACATTCCTTTCTAAATATTCTGACACAAGGGTCTAGTTCTATTTTCAACATTTACTGAGAAGCTCAGCTCTGAAAGTGCTTATGAGATGGGAAATCTTTTCAAATGCCTCTTTGATTTTTTGCCAAAAATTTTAATCTCCATGGTTTCTGTTTTCTAGATTTTGAACTTTGGCGATCATTCTTAATTACATGAAAAAATACATGAAATTCTGTTCAACCTCTTGGATAAATGACAAACTGATTACAATAGGTTAAGCAGGTCTATGGTTGAATGCTTAAAACAAACAAAATCCTCTCTGTACATGAAGCGGTGTTAGATTAACAATCAGATCACTGATCACTGTCTCAAATTCCAGAATTATAGCATGTTGGAGAGGATGGATAAATATAATTATTCATAAATAATGCAGCCAAGATAACAGTCCTCCCTGCTAGCTGGACAATGCCCCTGCCTACGTATGGGTCCAGGGGTGAAGTGGACTGTTCCATCTCACCCCCCCAAAAATGTATGGTTCACCCCACACCTGTATCCCTCCCCGAAAACATCAAGTGCCTGTGACCCCATTGGTCCAAGCCTTGTTCCAGCCCACCTTGAAGCCCCCTGATAACGGGTCTCCGAGGGGCCACACAGCCTCTTGGAACTTCCCCTCCTCTTGGAACTCCCCCTTTCCTAGAGCATCCTTTCGTCTCTCCCCTCCCCCATCCTCTTAAACTGTGCCACGTGCTGTGTCTGGCAGCTCGAAGCAGGACCTTTCTCCATCCCTAATAAACCTTGTATCCCAAGAGCAGCCTTCAGAGATCTCTCATCTCCATTCACCTAAACCGTCTAGGAGCAGACAGTGCTCCCCACAATAGCATTTTGCCAAAGTACTGGATTTTCTGTACCTTATCATGTAGTTCTTATATATGTGGCCTTATATATGTGACTTAACTCATTTTTTTTTTAATACAATTGTATGGTATAATTCACCAGTTGTATGGAAACAGATGTAGATGTATTTGAGGCATATAATGAATGAAGTTCAACATGTCCTCATGTCCCTTTTTTTGTTTTGTTTTGTTTTTGATGCAACTCTGATCTACACCACCTTTTACAAGCTCATTAGTATGGAGGGGATCAACCTGATAATGCAATTTTTCCACATTTCCACATCTCTCTCTCATATAGGAGTACTCTTCCCTGGTTATAGGGAGTTCTTCCAAGGAAAAATGGTGACCAGCGAACTGCTGAGCACTTAGCTTAACCAACAACTTCAGGATTGTGAAGAGAAAGTAGTATAACATTTGTACATGTGTCAGATGACATTAACAGCTGAAGTGAGTTACTGTTTTTTATTTAAGGGAATGACATTCTATCAATTTTTTATTGTTATATGATGTACCAGATTGATGTATTACAGGAATTCTCTAACTGGTCATGTAACCATCCTTGGCAATGACAGCACTATGCCATGAATTGTGTGAGCCTCACATTTCTCTCATATGGTATTAAAATCCAGGTTCTCTGCTGTGCTCTCTACATTCATAAAAGGACTATAAAGTGCTCCTTGTAGTCCTAAAATTCTGGAACCTAAAAGTGGACTATAGTCTGAAATGCATACTGCTAAATCCAGCCAGATAAGTCTTTCTCCTTCACATCAGCATTACTGCCAACTTGCATGAACTTTAGAACAAATGAAAAGTACCCACATTTGTTTGTTTTCTGTTTGTAGGCACATATTTGCAGCAGCCAGGAAAAAATTCCCTCCAGGAAAAAACTGCCTCTCCACACAGACCTGGCACAGTGCTGGCTTTTGACTATGTACTTTACTATGTTGCAATGGGTTTTTTTTTATCATGGACTGGTAACTTAGTCCAGAACAAAGAATTTAAACTAAAGGGTAATTAAACAGAATTTGGATGGTCCATAAAAAAAGAATTAATTTACTGCAGCAGTTTGTTACTATCTGTTTTTAGGTGCTGAGATCTTCCTAGGCACATGGATTAAATTATAGGACCCTGAATGGAAGAAATTTTAAGGAACTGTGTTTGGGATACCACATTGAGAACAATCATTCTAAATGAGTTTGATTGGCTCAAATCCTATGTCAGTAGAAAAAAGACCAATATTTAGCAATCTATAGTGCACCAATATTTAGAAATTGAGTATAAAACACAAGATGGAAGGAGGAATCCTATTTATTTCTTCCATGTGTGAAATAAACAAAGATTCTAAGAAGCTGGAAAGGCTTTTAAGATGGGAAGGGAAAGTGGAACTACAATACCTACAAGTCAGACATGGGTTTCTAGTGGAAGAATTTAATTTATTAATATCTAATAATTAAATAGGTCAGCATGGTAAGGAGAAATTAGAGAAATACAGCATAAATAAAGTGGTGTAGGCTAATGGAAGCAGCTGTTGAATGGTGAATATTAAATGAAAGTTGAAATATTACAGGGAATGAAATATCATGTCACCTTTATAATAAAATATTTTTTGAAAAGATAGAAAGTTTTAGAAACTTAAGAAGTATGGTACCTGGCAATTTCTCTTGCTATGCTGTGTGTGCAGAAATTGTCAAAGGATTCCATGCGGGCAATAATGCTGTCTAGGACTAAACACTGGAAGCACTTTTTCTTTCACTTAGAACAGCAACCATATGTATACACAGCAAGTTATATCATCTTTTGGGATGTTCACATGGTGGTTTTGGCTGGGAGAGAGTAAATTTTTTTCACAGTAGCTAGTAAGAGGCTGTATTTCACGTTTGTGCTAGAAACAAATTATGTGATAACACGTGTATTTCATATGTGTGTAATTAATGCTGAGCAGTGCTTACAAGGAGTCAAAGCCTTTTCTGTCTGTTGCTCATGGTTACTTGGTTTCCTGTCTCTCACCATTAGTAGGCTGGGTCCACAAGGAGCTGGGATGGGATATAGCTCAAATGATCCCAACTGACCACAGAGATATTCCCTATCCTGTGGTGTCATGCTCAGCAATTAAATCTGGTGGAAGAAGTAAGAAGGGGGGATGCTTGGAGTGATGATGTTTGTCTTCTCCAGTCACTGTTACATGTGATGGGGCCCTGCTCTTGTGGAGATGCTCAACACCTGCCTGCACATGGAAAACAGTGAATTAATTCCTTGACTTGCTTTCCTTGTGTGTGGCTTTTGCTTTCCCTATTAAACTGTCTTTATCTCAACGGACAATTTTTCTGGCTTTCAATCTTCCAGTTCTCTCCCTGATCTTACTGGTAGGGTAGGGAGTGACTGGCTGTGTGGAGCTTGGTGGCTGGCTGATTAAACCATGAGAACACTACAGAGTTTAAGCCACAGCATGATTTTTCTATTTTATTTTATACCTATATTATTTTATGTACTTGATATATGGCATGGTATGTCTCTGTTGCCCTTGGAGATTAAGATTACTCTAGTAATCATCCGCCACTGCAGCCTGACTGTAATTCTAACCCAAAACTGATGCACCTTTCTGTAAATTCTGACATGTATAAGACATCTTTCTCTTTTGTCTTATGTTCATCACCTAAATCTTAGAATTACAGGTTACTAAGTAATTTGTTGAGTTGAACCAACACCTAACTTTTTTTTTTTTAAATAGCAAATCAGAACTGGAAAAATATCCTACAGCTTTTACATTTAAAAAAATCTGCACTTCTTGTTAGGTTTATGAGAGTATATTTAGAAAACATTGGGAAAAACAATACCAGTACTTGTGAATATGTGTCCATTTCTGATTAAAGTTGATGGAAAAATTCAAAACAATTCTACAAGATGAACTTAGCATTACTGTAATGCGAAACTTGTTTTTGTCTCTGCTTAGGTGCTTGTGGGAGTGGAATGATTGTGTCCATGAGGATCCTGCAAAACTCTTTGATTAAGGTATCTTTTACAGATTCCCATTGGTGGACTTTTGGCAAAAGTAATTCAATGTCTACTGAGACAAGGAAATGAAGCTTCCGCAAATGACTTCTGAAAGTTTCTTGAAGCTATATTGCTGCTAATTCTTTTTTCTACAAGTACTTCTAGAATGTTCTGAAATGTGCCAACTTTACCTAAAAAATTATTTGAACAAGCAATACTTCAAAACCTGTCAGAACTTCCAACACTTATTCTTTGCATCCTCTCTCCTCTATATTTATAATGACTGTAAAACAAGTTGTTAATAAACTTTAAAAAGTTTTTTTATGTACTCAAATATAAAAGAGGCAATACTTAAAGCCGTAGACCCTCAGTGGCCTGAACGATACTCAAATCTCAAGGTTTTTAAAATGCTGGAGTGCTAGGATAAAGAGCCTAAAGGTATTTTCTTTTGCACGAGTGTTGGCACAAAGTCTATTATATAGCATTTATAAGCTGGTTTGTTCTTTTTTTTTTTTAATAATTTCGTGGCAGGTCTTGCAGACATCGAGAGTGGGGTCCTGATTTCCCCGTTTCCCGCAAGGACAGACAGGAAAGGGAATGCAGGATTCCCGAGTGGTGACAGGGCCGAACAAGCGGTGTGGCAGCTGCCAGGCACAGGGGGCACAGGGCGGGCACAGCATTTCTGTGAAACTGCCAGGCACGATCCGCCCGGCCACTAAGGGTGCTGGCATTAAGGGACTGTTACCCAGGAGAGGATGGAAGAGCTGCTGCTCCAGGCGCCCCGCGGGTGCGGTCTGACATTGACTCAGCCGCCCCTGAGCACAGAGCAAGCCCTGGAGGCCAGCCCTTCACATATTAAACAGGTACATTTGTGCCTGTAAGGAGAAGATCGAGATGAGGGAGGCGTGCAGCTGAGCCGCAGCGGGCGCTCTGCGACCTCCTCCGAGCGCGATTTCTGAGCTCAGAGGAGAGCAGCGAAGCGGCGCCCCCCGGCCGCTGCCGGCGCGCCCCCGGCCGCTCGCTGCCCCGCCCCACCCGGCCCTCATTGGATGCCGGCTCTGCCCACAGCAAGCCCCGCCCTCTCCCCAACCTGACGTTCGCTTCCCGCCCCCCGAGTGGCCGGTGCGCCCTGTCAATCACCCACGCTCGGGTCTCGCGGCGTGTCCCGCCCTCCCGGGCGCTGTGCCGCCGTGGGAAGGGGTGGGCGCTCGGGGCCTCCCTCGCTTCCCCTCCGCCTCGGCGAGTATCCCTGGCCGGCGCCGCTTCGGAGCCCCGCGCCACTGGCGGGGCGGATCGGCAGGCAGTGCTCGGACGTGAAGGGCCGAACGCCGAGCCTGTGTCACGCTCCCCTGGGATGCCCGGTAGGTTGCTGTCCCCCGCCGCCTCTCGGGGCGGCGGCGGTTGCAGCCCCCCCGCGGGCCGAGGCCTTGGGCTGGCCCTCTCCTCCTTTCGCTGGCGGCCGCGGGACTTGCGGGGGGCGGGAAGCCCCCTGCAGGCGCGGCAGCGGCCGGGGCGGCAGCGGCCGGGGCGGCAGCGGCCGGGGCGGCAGCGGCCGGGGCGGCAGCGGCCGGGGCGGCAGCGGCCGGGGCGGCAGCGGCCGGGGCGGCAGCGGCCGGGGCGGCAGCGGCCGGGGCGGGGTTCAGAGAGCTGGCGCCTGTGCGGGGCTGTGCGGGTCGGCGTGCCGGCCGTAGCGGAGGGGCTCGGCCAGAGCTGGGAGGGCCCGTCGCCTCCGGGGGGCAAGAGCTGTCGCTGTGAGACCTCCGAGTGCCCTCTCCTGCAGGAGTTGCTTGCGGCGGTGGGGTTCCCTATGTGGCGGCCAGTGTCGGTGCTGCTGGCGGTGGTTGTGGTCCGACCGAATACCAAGCTGGGTTTGTAGGAACAAATAAATTTGTTTTCTTGGTCTGTAGAAGTAGGTTGCTGGAATGGAATTGGTCTGCTAACCTGCTGGTTTAGCAGATCAGCAGGTTAGAGCTGATCTGTCACCGCTAAACGGAGCTGCTGGTGCTCTTTTATTCTTTTGTTTTGCTTTTCAGAAAGCTATTTTTAGGCTCCGAATGTAGTATTAAGTTTGATTAATTAAAATCTCTAAAAGTGATGTTTCAGTGATTCACCATGGAACTTGGACAGACCTTATTTTCAGGCATTCTTGTTCGTTTTACTGGTACACCTTTAATGAGTGTTGAAGTGACGTGCAGTGTATAAAAAGAATTTGGAATATAATCGAAGACTTTTTTTCTTGCTGAATTTTATTGTTAAGATAATTTTTAAGTGCATACGTAGTTGGATACTGTGCATATCCTTAAGCATGATTATAAGTGAAGCGCACTGTTAAGCCTGTTAAGCCCTGCTGCCTGGGTTATGACTGCTTGTAAGAATAAACAATTTACCTACTCTTTAGATTCATGCTTCTTCTTAACCCACCTGCCTAATGAGCGCATTTTATCCCGAACTGCATTGGGAAGTTAAAATCCAAGGGAGGCGTAAAGCAATTTTGTTTTAAAGGGAAAAGATGAGATAGTAGTTTCTGTGCTAAGTGTATTTTAGGAGATGTCTTCTCTCGATCTCAGTATCTTTTAGTAATTTTCTTTTTAATTACTGTGCTAAATGGTTCTGTAATTAGAAGTATCAAAGTTACATAGATTTTTCTAACATTTTTACTCTTGCCTTGAAAATTTGTTTAAAAAACATTAGGAAGTTTTCAGTCAACGCTTAATACCTCACCTGAGGTTGTGTGAACAAACTACTTGATAGTGCTTAAGGGAAGAGTGGAACAATCCTTTTCAGCCGTGGTCTGGGTTTAAGTGATCTAAAACTCACTGATACTTGGGAGTAATTTCTTAATGTAAATTGAATGGGCCTTTAACACTCTTTCAAAAATGTTTTGAGACTTCTGTATAATTAATTTCCCTGATCTATTAAAAGGTAAAGAAGTGGCTTTGAAGTAGTTGTATATTTTCTGACAATCCTTAATTTTTTTAATACTATGCATACGTTTTAATGGTTCTTCAGTGCTGCTGCAGAACCAGTGCAATGAGATCAAGCCTGATGCTGCTGTGCTTATTTTTCTAAGTGTAATTCTGAGCAGCCTACCAAACATTGTCACTGGACTTCTAGAGGTTTGTGACCTACAGCTGAAACAGCTGGATGTAAAAAAAATCTGTGTTTAGACCAAATAGTTGCTTAAATAAAAACAGTCTAGTGAGAAGGTGGTTAAAAGCTAGGGTGGTGACAACAGATATAGTGCCTGGAACATCTGTCCCTCCCTGTCATCTTAGGTAAGCCACTTAGAATTTAATGTCCCCTCTTTGGCACAGAGAGGATGTAGAAGAAGAAACATCACACACAGATCAATGCTGTGGAATTGGTTTGGATTGTAGTTACTTGGGGAGCTTTCTGAAACTTTAACTTTCAGAGGGAGTTATGAAACTCTTAGATGTATAGTATGGAATAATTTATTTTGGTGAGATTTAGCTCACTTGTTATATTTACTTCTACTGTTTTATTGTGGATGTATTCATTACCTTAAATTTATGAAAAGGTTTCTTTCTAACAAAAGAGGGAGACAATATTTATATATTAAATATACACATATATAAATATTTGTGGTAAATACTTAATATCAAGTATACAAAAATTTCACAATATTACAAATGCATTTACCAGTGCATTCTTCTAGCATGTTTATTGAACTGCATGTTCCTTATCTCTTACAGAAGATATTTTAAGCATCTACACTTCCCTCTCTTTACCACCTCCTTAATCTGATGTTTTTGACTTTGTGTAGGAAACCTTTTTAAAAATCCCCATTTGGCTGTTAAAAGAAGAGTATTTAGTACAAAATAAATATATTTTGTAGCTATGAAAAGCTAAAACAGTTATCTTGCCATTTGTGTCTGGTATCTTGTTTAGTGCTGTGGAGTTTGGAATGGGAAGACATACTGATAAATTAGAAATGTCTTTGCCCAAATGTTTACTCAGGTAGCTGTAGGTCACAGAAGCCCATGACACACACAGGTAAGATTTGCATATTCAGGTAAGTTTATTACTTAATTTGACTTTGTGTGTAGCATCATTAATATAACTGCAGCTGTTTTTTTCCTGTGCTTTAGGATCTTCTCTGTAAGCTTACTAGCTGGCTTAGCTTTTAACATACTAAGACTTTGTAGTAACAGTTTCACTTAATTTAGTAATTTAAGGTCATTAAATTACTAAGTTAAACAAATTTAATGTTATTTTTCTAGAAATAATTCTTTTTCCTCCAGTTTCCTTGCATGGTGATTTATACTCTTCATCAATGTGTTTTGATTATGTTATTTTTGATTAAAGACAGGATGTGAACTGCAATAGTGGAGGATGATGTCCTTTTCAGCAGGCCAAAAATACAGATGTTTTATGACAAGCAGAGCCTAGATTTCAGTTTGAAGTTTGTGGTTTGTCACAACTTATTGTATTCTTTGCTGTTATTCATTGAGTAATTTGTGAGTTGCTGTTATGAACAAAACAGCCTGGCTGGGCCACTTGGCTAGAACTAAGTACTTACATTGAAATGTTAATTAGCCAATTGCTCCTGGGAATCACCTACACCCCCACCCAAACTAGGACTGGGATGCAAAATAATCCAGTGGAATTATGGGAGGGGGTTTTGGGGATGAAAAGCACTCCAAAATGAACAAGAGGGGCACAGTGGAGGGGGCTGGATGGGTGTGCTGGTTGGGGAAAAGGGAACCCCATCCTTAGTCTGTGTTTGACCTGTCACCATAACCTGCAGAGGACCAGACTGGAGTGGGCTGTGGGAAGCAGGCACAAGGAATCAGACACTTTTCTTGGTGTTACCAGGAGGGAAGGAGAGGGATAGCTGCTGCTGGACCTCGGCAGCAGGCTCTGCACATCCCCCCACCCTTTGGCTACCAGTGTGCCAGGAGGAAAGGAGAGAGGACGGTCTGCTGATCTGGACTGCAGATACAGACTGGACACCTCTTCACCTCTGGCTACCAGTGTGCCACGGAGACTCCAGGGACAGACTCTGCAGCCTTCTCACCCTTCGGCTGCCAGAGGAAGCTACAACACCCCCCTGCCGAGCTGACTTTTTAATAAAGAGCTGAACACTAATAAAGGCATAGACCCTGTTCACTTCAGTTGCCATACCCTTTGTTCAATAAACTCTGTGCAATAATAGAATGTAGATGGAGCAGTCTCCATCAGAAGCAGAGTTGAAAGTAGTGTTGGGGTGGCAGTTTGTGTATGGAGGTCACTGGGGTGTGATGTCCTTGAAGAGACATACTTGACGGGCTGTGAAACACCAGTCATTGTGACTGTGCTTTGGTGTTGGAAAGGCCCTTCTCTCTAATATAGGACATTCCCTGCACCATTTCTGGCTGGGCAGTTTTATAGCTCCTCTCTTGCTCTCCATCCTGTCTCTTGTATCCCTCAGTGAGTTTATTCACCTTCTGTTCAGTTACTGAGGTTTGTGAGCTTTCTGGTAGTCTGAGTGTGAGTAGTGGCTTCACTGATGATGGTGGGTGATGGGAGCAGCAGGTGGTGTGCCACATGCAGTAGGAGAAGAGTCATTGTACTAACCCATCAAATGTCTAATTGCATTTTGTCGTTTACATTTTGCAAATTTCAGACTTAAGTTCTACTGAACCCATAAAATTGTTCTTTTTGGTTTGTCTTCGACCTTGAGATTCTAGTCACCTGGTGAATGTTGAAACTGTTAAATTTTTAAAGCTTCATTAGCTGCATTTTCTACTTTTGTAGAAAATAATTTAAAAGCATGGGCTTCTTGACAGGTTCCCTTCATGATGTTGGAAGGTGTGATTTAGTCCAGATAGGACATGTGTCTGCAGCTTAGTATAAAGTACTATTTAAAAACTGTGTTATTATGTGTAGAAGAATCCTGTATCTTTCTGGTTTTTAGGCACCAAGCATTTTCTATTGTATATTTTTATATTTGAATGAAGTAGTTAACATGACTGTTAGCCTGTTTCCTGGTTCAACAACTTTTTAATGTAATGATATAAAGCAATCTTTAAAGGCATTAAATGTTTCTTTAGAGGAGTACTGGCTTATAATGAAGAACATATTTAATTTCATGTAGTATTGATATTTGATGTCAGTTTAAATGTAGATAATGTCAATAAAAATACTGCTTTTTAAAATCATAATTGTGCAGTAATTTTGGGAAGATGAAGTAATACTGTAGAGGCTAAAGTCAGGGACATGATTGTTTTAAGGGTCGTGGAAGACACTTCTAACCTCAACCACGAGTATTTTCTTAGTTGAACCTTACAAATGTTTTCTTCTTGAAACAGAGAAGTTCAGTATAGAATATGTTTTACTTTCTGTAGAAGATCGCTTCAGTTAGCATTTATTCGTATCTTACAATGTTCCGAGAGTAGGTTGTGCTGTGAATCAGGTTGTTAAAGTTTCTGTGTAACATTTGCTGATGGTAGGCTGAGGCATCTTTAAATCTGGAGAAATAAAAAATTATCAAACTTAAATTTATGGTTAAGAGTAAAAAGGGAAGGCAGAATTTTTCCAACAGACAAAAGGAAGACAGAATAACTAAATTTGCTCTGAAGCTCTTGTCAGACAGAGAGGTAAATGTCTTTACAGAAATGCTCTTTGTCTTTGCTTTTCATTTTGCCAACAGTATTTTCACTATTGTTTGTTTTTATGTAAAACATTGGGAGACCTTTAAGTAAATTCTGTTGATTGTACTTTGAATTTACTTGTGAAAAAAAGAGTCTGTTTTTTAAGGTATTATAAGGAAATTAGGTATTTCTGATCTGCAGCTCTCTCATTTGCTGCCTGTAGAAATGTGGAATTTTTAGGGCCGTTTTAACCAAGCTTAGATTGTTATGCCTGTGAAGATAAGTTCCTATAAGCTTTACAAAACCTAATTTAGATAGTAGATATTTATTAACCGTTACCATGGTGAAGGAAGAATGTTGTATGTTTTGTGTGGTAGTAGCTTGAGAGCTGTTCAGCTTGCAACTTACAGTACTACGCAAACAACAGAACATCTCTCTTCACTTAGCAAGAAGGGGACATTTTAATGTGGGAAGAAAGAAGAGGTTTTGTGAAGAAATTGAGCTGAAGATGTATCAGAGGGTGGCCTGAGAATGCTGTGGATATGTGAAAGATAACCAGAAAGGTTGAAATTACTACAATGGGGCTGTGTGGGTGTTGAACACTAATCTGTAGACCACTCAGTTTAGTTAACATTGTTGCTTTTGAGGAGTGATTCTGTTTTAATCTTCCGAAGTAATACAGCAAGAGTTTCCTACACACAAGTGCCCACATCAACATACTGACATTTTCTCATCTTAGTGCTTGAGAATTTTGTTTTATTTTGTTTTGATTTAAAATCAATGTAGTTAAGTAACTGCCATCAGACATTGACAAAACTGATGTCAACAGTATCAGCTTGTATCATTCTCAGAACTTTAAATTTGCATCAGATGATTTCATATTGTGTCATTTGAATTTGTGTAAAACACTGTGAGACTTGTTTTTTCCTCTAAGTTCCATACAAAGGCATTGGTTTAAATGTGTTTTGTATTACATCACTGATGATGAATCCAGGAACTTAAGTTAATAGCTAACTTAATAGCTAGTGTTTCTCCTTAAATTTGTGTCTCTGTGCATCTTACGCATTCAATATGAAGGTTTCAAGCATGATTCCATTTGGTGTGGTGTATGAGACTTTATCAATACAATTTTATTCCATATTAAACTTATAACAGAAGAAAAAAGCTTTATAGCTTTTTGAAGACTATAGAACTTTCAATTTAATAGAGACATTTTAGTTATACATTGCAGTGAAAGTTATGCAAGTGAGAGGAGAGTGGCAGGCACATTCTTTTGTGTCTCAGCACAGAGGAGAGAAAGAGAAAACACTTCCTATTTCTGCTTCTTGTTTTTCCTATGTGGAATGTGTTTGGAGAATTGTTTACCTGGGGTAATTGCTTGAGTGGATTCTGGTGAGGATTGTTTGAGCCTGATGGCCAATCCATTCCACCTGCGTCTGGACTCTCAAGAGAGGGTCATGAGTTGTGAGTTAGATATGGTAGTTAGAAAAAGTAGGTATGTAGTTTTAGTATCTCCTTTAAATTGTATATTAATGTATTATAGTTATAATAAAGAAATCATTCAGCCTTCTGACCTGGAGTCAGACATTGTAATTTCTTCCCACTGAGTTCACCTGCATTTTTAATAGAAGAGTTTGCAAGTGTGTGTAGTAGTGAAATACTTGGAACTGCTGTAGTAGGTACCTATCTAGTTTATGGAGACAATTAAGCAGAATAATTTGATTGCCATGTAATTTGTTATTATTAGAAATCCTTGACAGGTTCATAGCTGCAAAGCTTAGTCTAGAGACATTTTCCTGTGCTGTGAGTTATCCCTTTCCTCACATGTGGAGTTACTAAACTTGAACTTCACTCCTTCTTAAGTTCTTGAAATAGAATCTGACCATGTAATTCAAATTAAGTGACAGGGAATTGTGTCAGAGAACTAAAACTACTTTTAATTTTGAAAACTGATCTTCACAATCACTGTGGAGTGCTAGAGCACATTATGTATTTTAGCCTATCCAAAATCTAACTTGAAGATCAAATGAGTGTCTTTTGGACTCTTAGAAGTGTTTTGGGGTTTTTTGCCATGTAGCACTGGGGTGTTTCACAATGCTACTTAATTTTATCTTCAGATATAGTTATGGTGTTAGATGAAATGCAATACTCTTTTTTTCCTAACTTCTAGATATGTTAACTTCACAGTTTCTTTCACATAGCCTTAGGCTAATCTGAACCTTTCTGTTGTTCTGCTATAATACTTGTGTGCTGTGGTGCAATTATCCATGTGGAAAATTAATGCCTCCATTATGTAGTATTAGCTAGCTCAGCACCAGCTTTCTGCCAGCTGTGGACACTGTAGCCCATTTAAGTACTGTTTAAGCCTGTATGGTTGTGGTGGTGGAAATGTGAAGAAACAAATTATTGAAATATTGCTTAACCATCAGTTTTGTCCTTTCTGTGCTCTTTTCAGTAAATCAGCTTTAATAGTGTCATTCAATGTTAAAAATTATTCCTTGTGTTATGGCTCTCCTTCCTGAAAACTGACGTTCAGTTTTTACTCTGAAATGGTAATTATATGAAAGTGCAAGAAGGATGCATGAGAGAAGTTTTAGCCAAGTAACTGCATGAACTTGCATGGAATCCTTAAGTGAAGTTGATAGGATTTTGTAGTGAAAGTCTACGATGAAGATTCTTAGATCAGGGCCAAGCTTGCCTTCTAGATCAATGAGAAAATAGAAATGTTTATGCAGTGACCAGAGCCATCTCAGCTGATGTTTGTTTAGTGTTAACAGAGATTAAGAGATTGCGTGGAGATCTTAATTGCTACATAATTAGTCCAGGCTGTCATTTGTGGAAAAATTGTGTTGAGTTAGGGTGACTCCCAATATTCTAGATGTCTTCTGATGGGACAGCATTTTGACCAGAGCTGGCAGTTGGTGGTGCAGAAGGATGCGTTATTGTTCATTAGGCAGTAGATTTTCAACTGACAAAATTAAGTGTAGAGAACAGACACTGAATTTGGATATTGGCAGCCCTATGATGTGTTCATGTGACTTTAAACCTTGGTACAGGAAAAATTACACTAGTTTAAATAGACTTAAACAAGCTTCAGTCTAGTATAGTCTTAAACAAGCTTCAGTAAGGATGAGATAGGTTTTTGGGTAGTTCTTGTACAGGTGAGTGGTTGATGAAATGAGTTAATAAAGCTCAGTTGGATTTTGTGCATTAAAGGAGTATTATATGTGGCCGTATGTGGTTTGTTGATGTACTTTTCCTAGGGAAATTCCTGTATACATGAAAATTGAAATCCTTATTGTAGAATCTTGAATTAATTATTTTTTGTTGAAAATAGTGTGTGGCAGTTGATATGGTAAGAGAAAAATGTTATTTTTTATTTAATATATTTACCACTGGAGATGAAAACAAGACTTTTTAGAAGGCTTGGTTATGTAAATTCATTCATAAGGAAGATACTTGGATTTACCTTGACAGTTTCATTTAGGCTGCTTCTTTGAGTGTATCTCATTTCACATTAATTTGAAGACTGAGACTGTATCTACGTAGACTTACATTCAGTTATCTAAACCCTTGTTTTATGAGGAAAATCATACGTATCTGTAAGAGTAAGCAAATACATATTTTACGACCATCATATTTTTTAGGAATGCTGAGAGTCTAATTTGTACACCAAAATTAATAAATTCTGTTCTTGGTTTTGCAAAACTTAGCTGAGTCTAGAATAGGTTGGTATTACAAAAGGCAGATGTGGAAGACGACCGAATGCTGCGAGAACAATACTGTTGTCTGAGTTTCAGAAAGTGAAAATGAGAATCAGTGGAAAACTGAGACTTTTAAGTAAGAAAGAAATGGTAGCGTAGAAGGTACTTGAGATACAAACATTGTATTGTTGGAAGTTCTGGTAATGAAAACAAAATTTACATGCAGTTGTGATCTGTTAGTTGCTTTGGAGTGCTGAAGAGCATGAATCAGAAGTGTTGTAGGCCATGCACACTGAGAAATAAACTGCACAGTTGAGCTCCTGCATAATGTGTTATAAAGAAGTTTCATTTGCCTTTGAAATTAGGTTATTATATTTGCATTCTTAAATAAACACCTGTATCTTCTGAAGTGTGGAAAATTCTGTGTGTTCAAGAAGTAGCAGTTGCTTTGTGTGTTTTCCCTCTTTGCTGATAAAACTGTAGGAAGGATTTCAAACTTATTAGTGTATTATGTACGTTTTCCTCTGTAAGGAAAATGTAGCAAATGTGGGTTCTGTAGTTCAGTATTTTGAAAAGCAAACTGGCAGAGAAATGATGTGGCAGTGGTTTTTGATGGCTTGAATGTTAATCCTGCTGGAGATATTATTTAGGTGCATTGTCACTTCTTGTATGTTTCTTATTTTATTATTGTGGAGACAGCAGTCTTCCTATGTAAAATTGAAAAAGACTATCCTTAATTCTTGGATTAGTTCACATCTGCTACAAACTACTGATTTTTTTTTTTTTTTGGGAAGATGATGTTTCAGGGAATGTACGTAGTCTTTTTACAGTGCTTCCAAGGTAATTGTTTACCAAATTGAAGTCAGAATAAGTACCTAAGGAATGGAAGAATAAAATAGTCTTTGATGAAGTAACCAAATTCTGAAAATATGAAGAGCAGATAATGCTAAGCTGTATTTCGTTTATATGTGAAAAAATTAAAAAAACCTGTAAAATCAGATGCCATTAGTCTTGGAATTCCCCAGGTGTATGAAGTAGATTATATTGTTTAGAGCAAAATGAGTTGTTGATAAGTAAGTTTTCATTGTGTTCAGGTCATATATGAAGATCACCATCTAAGACCTGTAAAATGATTCAGTAATGAGCAATTTTGATACAGGTTACTGAGAGCTGGAGAGAGAAATTGTGTCAGAAGAAATTTGTTTGGAAATGTTCTTTGTTTTTCAAAGCTGGTATCATGAGTATGTACCATCTGTGGAAGTTTTATGTACTGAATATTTCAGCACACGAACTTTGTTTTTAGTTTTGACTGAAGTGCTCATGATTTTGCATATTGTTTCTGCTTTGGAAAGCTGAAAAATGATGAAGTAATAATTTGGCTACATTTAGTTGAGTTATGCAGTGAATCGTTAAGCAACTTTTTATTTTAGTTTTTGCTTAGGAAAGTATTATACAAAAAAATAAAGTTATAGACATTTATTTATAGTATAAATCATTGGAATAGCAACTCAACTTTGGGTCACGTAAAAGTTATGTGAAAGCTTGTGTTGCTCTTCTTGGACTAAAGTGAAAATAATGAAATCCACTCTTCTGTCATGAAATGTTTATTTTTCATTTTAAATAAACAGTGGGTCTAACTAAATAATCTATAATTTTAGGGATATTTTCCAATTCAAATGCTGTCTGAAAACTTTCTTGCAGTTAGAAACTGCTATCCTAAACTTTCAGGGGGATCTTCAGTTATGAGCTTGTGTGCTGCGGATTTGGAATTTCATAGCTTTCCTCTGTTGCATGGAGACATGTGTATAAAAATGAATGAAAATAATTCAGTAATAACTAATCTAGAACGAATAGCTTAATTGTTCCATGAAGTATACAAAAATAGCAGCAAGAGTTGATTAGATATTTAAGTTTTGTATTATGGCCTCACAGCAAAACTCTGGTTTCAGATTTGTAGTATGAATTTCAGATTTTCTACTCTTAAGTATTTCTAAAGGAGTTTTTTTGGATGGAATCTTGTGTTATTTTTTCTACAGTACAAATGTATTTGTAACATGGAAATAATCATTGGAAAGTGAACGTAACTATTCTTCATCTCAGTTGAAGACTGTAGTAGGTGAAGTATTCAACAAAAATTACATGTAGTGTTAGAGAAAGTCTCTTTGGTAGAGGCACTAGAAACTTTCTCTGCACTTTTCTATATGTGAGAAGTTGTGTTGCTAAATTACTGTAACTGCCAAAAATCATGAGTCCTTGGGCTTAGAAATACGTGAACAGATAGCTGAGCGGTGAGAAACCGCATAAGTTTGAAAATGCCAGAAGGCTGAGTGAATTTTAAATGCCTTGTACTGAAACCAGGACTATTTCTTTATTGTCTTTCATAAAATAATAAAATATCTCATGTTAGAAGGGGCCCTGAAGTATCATTGAAGTTCAACTCCTGGCCCTGCACAGGACACCCCTCAGGGTCACACCATGTGCCTGAGAATGTTGCCCAAACACTTCTTGATCTCTGTCAGGCTCATGCTGTGCCCATTTCCCTCGGGAAACTGTTCAGTGCCAAGCCACCCTCTGAGTGAAGAACTTTACCTAATATACAATCTGAATATCCCCTGACACAACTTCAGGCCATTCCCTTGGGTCCTGTCAGATGTTACAGCATCTCTGTAGCTCTTCCCTTCATCAGACCTTGCTTCCACTGGGCATACAGCTCTTCGCCTTATTTCTGAGAGAAGATTCCTGCTCAGCCAAGCTGGCCTTCTGCCTCCTCTGCTTGACTTCTGACATTTTGGAACTTCCTGCTCCTGTGCCCCTAAGAGGTGAGGCTTAGAAAATAATCAGACTTGATGGACCCCAGCACCCACAAAACCATTTTCTCAGGGCAGCTTACTGGTTCCCTAAACAGCATGAATTCAGCTCTTGTCATGCCCAGGACTGAAATCTTGCTGTCACTTTTCCTCCTGATAAGGGAGATTTTAAACTCAATTGCTTTGTGGTCACTGTGGCCAAGGTGGCCACCAGTCACCACTATATTAATGAGGTCCTCCGTGTTAATAAGCAGCACATCAAGGAGGGCACCTTTCGTAGCTGGTTTTATCAGTTGCTGTATCATAAGACTATCCAGATTTAGGACTGTTCTGGACCTATTTTTACCAGCTGTGTCATGCTCCCAGTTAACATCTGACAAGTTGATGTTCCTGTAAGAACAAGGGCAGCTGTTTTGAAGGTGTCCCTTAGTTCGTCGAAGAGTAATTCTCTGGAATCATTGTCCTGGGTAGGTAGCCTATAGTAGATTTGTACAATGACGTCCACATTATTTTTTTGTCCCTTAATCCTTACTCAGAGACTGTCAGCTTGACATTGCTGGCTTCAGGGAATATTCCAGCCTTTTCAGCTCACCTGCCCTGCCTGTCCCTCCTGGAGAGCTTGTGACCATCCAGCATGGCACATCAATCAAGGGGTTCATCCACTAGGTTTCACTTATTCCATTAATGATCCTCATGCTATGTGTGTTGGTGTGAAAACATTTTGGGTGTGATCCCTTGTAGGTGACACCTCCTGGACCAGTTTAAGGATCTCACTAGCACTTAGTTCCTTGAGTTTTGGCATACCATCCCATTGCTTATCACTGTCAAATCTGTTTGTGTCTTTTCCTTCTTCCAAAGTAGTTTAAAGCTCCATCACATTTTCCTTTGTGGCTCTTTTGCTGCTGTATGCTTTTCTTAAAAGTAGAGAAAAATGTTAGCATACATCACTGCTAATATCAGTATAATCTTGTAATTACAATGTGGAGGTAATGCCTATATTACCTAAGGGAGTGGTTATGGTTGTATGTGTCATTTAAGTTTGTCATTCCTGGGCAGTGGAGTGTTCTATTTAGCTAATTTAATGTTGTCTTAATTAGTTTATTTAGGAGTAAATCTGGAATACGAAAAAGGAATGAGGTAGATAGAAGTTTGTTTTTTTTTAAAGGTGACTTGAGTATGAACATTGTCATGATGGCACTTTGGAACATATAAGCTTGCATTTAATTACAGTGGTGTTCCTGCTGTTGCTGTAGGATCAGGCATTTGAGAAATGTATGAATAAAGAACATGCTTAATTGAGTTGTTCTTTTATTCTGCCTTATGTAGTGTCCTAGAGAGTTGTTGCTACAGAATAGGGTTCTTATGTGGCATATAGTCTTCAGTAGTGTTAATTGGGACATTTTCAAGCAGAGATTTAGAGAGATGTGTAGATTTATAGCTCTAATCTAGGGATAGTTTTGCAGGTATTAGGTATGTGAGCTGTCAGCCAATTGAAACCCTAATGTAATTTTTCTTACTTTTCTTCACTGTGCCTCTTACTTTTCACACGGTCTCTCTGCACTGCTTGGAAAAGTCTATCAAAAAAACAAGAAAAACTGAAATCTCGGATAGCTATTATTAGTTGTGCATGTCATTTACTTTGAAGTTACTTGCTTTCTTTCAGTCTTGTTTTATTTTTTATCTTCAGTCTATATAGATTACAGATTTAGTTTATAATTGAGATGTAATTACTTTTTCTTCTATGTAATACCATTTTGACTTTCTTTTGATAGCTTATTTTCCCTTCTCATTCTCTTCACACTTGAACATAGTAATTTCATTCCTATGATATTGCTTTGTCAACTTGGCTTTGATGGTGTTTGCCATTGTCCTGATATTTAGTCCTACATATTTTTGAACTAAGAACAGTTATTTCAATCCTAACAACATTCCCTGATGTTGGGCTGAAGTTTGTGGTTTAAGTGTGCTCATTTATGTAGGCAGACATGAAAAAAGGAAAACTAAACAGAAAATCAAGCTGTGAAATGAAGATGGTGTGTTTTTCACACAGATTGCCCAAAAATGTCATGTAGCAAGAAAATGATTTTGCAAATAATTTATAATGCTTACACTATATGTGTTCTTTTTGTGCTTCAGATAATGCACACCTTTGAATGATGTCTGATTTCTGAGCCTTAAAAATTATGTTGAGTCTTTGAGACAAATCTGCTGCATCTTCCTCAATAGTCTAAAAAAATGAACAGTTCCAAAAACTGTACTTTTATTGTGTATGAAAATTTTTTACATGATAAATAATAGGAAATACTACATAAATATATCCCTTTGCCTTTTGGTGCTTTTCCTCTAGAATGTAAGCATTATGGTGAAGAGAAGATACTGCCATCAATATTATAATACTGTCATAGGTAAGTACAATACAATTAAATATAACAATGAGAACGTTTTGTATTTTTAAGATAAACACATAAAATATTGCACAGAAACTTCAAAATGAATAAAGTCATAAGCACTGTCCTTATTTTGAGTTAGTTGCAGATTATTTTATTAGGAAAATGTAAGAGAACACCTGTGTCCTGGAGAAACTGTGACAAGGAATACTTGGATGTCTTCCTTTTCATATGTAGTGTGGGAAAAATGTGAGTGACTTGTGTTGGTTATTTCGCACATATCTTATAAAAAGTACTAAATTCAGTTTATATAAGAAAGCTTACCTATAATGTAAATGGAGTATCTGTTGGTTCAACAGGAGGAAAGGGGAGGACATAAGTTACTGTGTAATAGATTTGTCCATATGATAGACACATTTCTGGAAATGAAAATTGCTGGTTTTTGTCATGTATTCGGTACACTAAAAATTCTAGGATTGTTTATTGTTAGTTCTTTCTGAAAAAACCAGTAAAATATAGAAGTCTTCTTTTCTTTGATATGTAAAACATCTAGTTGCATTCCATTGCATCAAACATGCTGACCTTGAAGTTCTACTTCAACACACTTGATGTCTAGCTTTCTTATTTCTTCTTTAGCTTTTGTAGCATAGTGGGTGAGGGGAGATTACCTATTGCTTCCCATTGAGTCATATCCTTTGAGATCTGTGGTTTAGAAGGTGACTTTAGGGTATCTGAAAACCTGCAAGGTTATGTAGTATGTGCCTATTGTTTTCTCTTAAACACTTCTGTCTGTACCATAAAACACCACAGCTTTAATTACTTGCTGGTGGAGTCTTTTCCCTGGTATTAAGCAAGTCATTGTAAGCAAGTAATCTTTAATTGTAACCTGCATTTGTGTTTTTTGATCTCAGAACAAGCCTTTCATTCCCCCTTTTATGGTCATATTGCGGTTATATTTCTTTGCCAAACAAATTTCCATGCACTTCTTTGTTCAGGTAATAGGTTAGTCAGCTGTTGATGAATGATTTTTAAATGTCATCTAGTTATAACCATTCTGTAACTATGTCGGATTTAGCAGATGCAACTATTCATGTGACTGTTCATATTATTTTGTATATTTTTCACTACTACCACTTTGATTTTTGAAATTTTGTGGTCAGCTGTGATGTGAGTAATAATTTTACTCTGTGAGAAATTGGTTTATAAAGTAAAAGTGTCTTCATATCAAAGTGTTAAAAATAAGCTCCTGGTGACTACCTTTAAAATAGGGTGTAGCACATGAAATACATTTTTCCAGAAGATGTTCTCCATTACTGCTGTGTATTCCCAACATTGAAGCAAATGTAGGAAAATAATTTTGGACAGATGTTTAACTCATTGTGGAATTTTCCCGCTTCTCAATTATGGGGTAGAAACTTCTGAATTACAGGGGCTTACACCACTGTCATCAAATAGAAAACAATATCCAGTGTTCTTATAACTCAATTTAAAAACAAAAGCTTTCTTATGATTCTTATTACAGTAGTAAGATAACATTGTTTTTCCTTTGCATGAATTTTGTAGAAGTTTGTGTCTAGGCAGTGATGCTAAACAAGGGAGAAGGGGAGCAGGGAAACAGGTTTATGACAGAAGTATAGTATGGGAGAATAAGTAAATACAGTTTAGTTTTAGACTTCAGACTTTTAGAGTTACTGAAAGAACTCGAGTATCCTTGCCATGAGTTTATAATTTGTACATCTCAGAAATTACAGTTCAGAAAATACAGTATATTTCTATAACTTCAATAACTGCAGCTTGAGCATTTGCTTAAAACAGCAGATTATATTTGAGGGAAAATAAATATCTTTTGAAGAGCTGGCATAAGGTGAAGTGAGTGTGTCCAAGCATCAATATTAAGTGTGTTTATTCAGGAAGAAGTTTTATAGGTCTTTTTTGTTGCTTTAAAAAAAAACAGCCTATTGTTTGAAGTGTTGAAATTTTAGTACACTTCAGTCATAACAATATCACTTATACTAGAAATAGAATTTACCTTAAAGTAGTGCTTTTCATAGATCTGTAAAGCAAATATAATTAGTTACAGCTTAATTGTGAGGCTAGTTGAAGGGAAAGCTAATTTTGTTCAAGAATCTTAATGTCTTGAATAACTTTGTTTTTCTTTTAACAGAATTCCTCTAAAGACTAGGAAATATTGCTGGTGTCGTGCATTCTGGAAATACATTTTACTACAGGTACCACCAAGGCTTTGCAAACCGGATGAGCATGATGCAGTTGACTGCTTCCTGACATTAACCAGCTGGGCATTTCAGTCATGATGTTTTCATTCTCACCTTGTCCAGTTGGAATTTGCTTATACTGATTTTTAAAAAGAGGAATAAATCAAAGTGGAGAACCATAAACTTGACATGGAAAATAAAAAGAAAGACAAAGACAAACCAGATGAAAGAATGGCACGGCCTAGTGGGAGATCAGGCCATAATCCATGTGGAACTGGTTCTTCAAATTGTGGAGTGTTAATGGTTGGCCCTAACTTCAGAGTTGGTAAAAAAATTGGATGCGGTAATTTTGGAGAACTACGGTTAGGTAAGATTCTTGTTAATTTATTTCAGTTTACATTATTCAAGGCCATTTTTATGCAGTCTAGGTAAGAAAATTTCTCTTTGAATACCATGCAGCTCTTCAAACTGTCTCAGAGCTTCAGTTGTGCAAGGCACATTCAGCCCATATTTTGTGGTTTTACCCCAGCCAGTGCAAGCTTGATGACATGAAGAATCTGTACATCAGGATACTTCTGTTACTGAAATGTTTTCCAGCTATCTGCAGTGCTCTCCTAATTAAGTCAGTTTTCTCTTCCAAGATGTTGGAACCTACATCATGGTTATTGTAGCAGTCTTTTCTGACTTCCTAAAGCACTTTATTGAGTTATATTTAGGGCTAAATATATGAGAGACATCCCTGTCCTGTAGGTTTGGCAGATCTCTTGCAGATACTGTAACCAGGTACTACAGAAGTTTTCATACCCCTTAGCAAGGAAATTCCTTGGTTTCTTTTTTAATGTAGTGAGGCTAAACACTTGAGTTGCTATTAGAACAGGGCAGTGAGAATCTATAGAGAAAAATTGGGATAATTCAGTCACTCGAGTTGTCTGCTGAACAGATGGCTGAAAATCAGGTGGTGGAGAAGGCAGACTGAGAAGGACCTATAGAGTTTTGAAGAATTTGGGTAGCAAAGCTGGACATTCTAGCATTTATTAAAATAGACACTGATGTGTGTGAGCTTTTAGAAGACTATAGTTTTGAGAACTTGCATTTCCAGGATGGACAGCATGATTAGCTAAGGTTTTCAAGATGTCTAAGTTCAACTGTGTGTTAATAAATACATCTTGACACTTAATGGCAAGAATTTATTCTAGTATTGTTAGAAGGTTTGAGTTAAAGTGCTTCATGCAGTAAATAGAGGTGGATTTCACAGTTAGATATTTGAGAGGATGGTGGGCTATAGTATATAGGTGTTGTTTCTATTTGATCATTGCCTGTGGTAGAACTCATTGCCCTTCAGACAATATTTATGATAGTGTTTGCATAAAATATAATATGTTTTTAATGTAGTACATTCTGGGGCCTGTCATCATGTAAACAAATGTAGCAAATTAATACTGTAGAGGTATTTAAGAAAATATTGCTGCAGCTCTGACTTAGGACACTAAATTTTGCAGTCTCACTTTTAGGTTCTCTTTTTACTACTATTAATAGTTACACAAAATTGATACATTTTGACATTTACAGTGTTGCATACATGCCTTTGCAGTCTGCAAATAAAGCTGAAAAATTGTTCTTCCTCACTTCCCAAACTTTTGCATACTTGCCTTCAAGTCTTAATTTTTGTTTCAAACCTCTCAATGAACTAAATCAAACCAGCAAGATTAATTCTACATAAAGGTGACTGCAAACTAGTAATTTTTTTGTCTGCCTATTATTTTGGTCTCAAAGTACAGAGCTGATTAAGAATTAATATCTGACTAACTTACTTACTTGCAGCTGTTACAGTGAAACAATGTATTTTATTTTAAATACAATATTCAATTAGTTAAGACTTACAGTTTGATAGTACTGAAATAAAGTAAAACATGTAAGTAAAAGAAATAAGAGGGAAATTATGGGACAGTATATTGTCCTGCAGCAGTCACCAGGACATGTATAGCCTTTCTGATTTTGATAACTGTGGGTTTTGCTTATATTCTAGATATTTCAAATCCCTATTTATTGTTCTTTATGAGGAAGATGTTTTAAATGTAAGTTACTGAAAGCAAAAGTTAGTATTGTTGTTATAGATTCTGATTTAATTTTTATTTTTTTATTTTTTCATTTGGTTTGCTACAGTATCAAGTACTTAGTGTGCACTCTTTCTACAAAGATGTACACAAGGTGCTTATTTTTTTATATGCACTTCTGCATATGGAAATATATTTTGAGCACATGTCCTAAGGTTAAACCTGAGGGACTTAAAGGAGGAATAAAGTTGTAGAAGGATGAAGTTACGGTCAGAAGATAAAAATTCAGTTATATATCAGGAGCTGTTTTTCTTCCATCTAAGAAGAAAGAAGCCACTTCACTAGTGGCTTGGGGGTCAAATGGGAAATTGGATCTGTGTAGCAAATTACTGTCTGTGATCTTCAGCCATTAGCTTGCGAAGGACTAAATTGGTTTGGCTATTGAGCTGTTAATTTTAAGACTCTTTGTTATACTTAAATTAAACTGATATAGTTAAGATAAACTGATAAGGTAGTAAAAGAGAATTTGTGTCTGTTGCCAGTGATGCATTACTCAATACCTGTTATGTGGTTATGGACAGATCAACAGTGGTGTTTTATATATGTATCTGCTGTATTTTAAAGAGATGTTTGTCCTGACTGACCACCTGGAAAGTTAGTGGCCCTTCTGATGCTACTTCAGAATAAGGATGTCATTACAGCTCTTGGAACTCAATGTCCTGTTACTTAATTGTAACTGGGTTTGATACTTCCTCAGAGTAGGTGATGTATATAGCTAAGAGATGGAATGAGCAGGGCTCCCACAAGAGTTTCTGTTGGTGTCTTATAGATTCTAATACCATGCAAAGACGCAGAAACAACTGCAAAATACACTTATCAAAAATGTAACTGATATGATCAGCCAATAAGAAATACTTAGGATGCCTGGATATCCACTCTAGTCCCTACATAGGGGACTATGACCCCTTTTGTGGGTCAGATTATAGCATACTGCTCATATTAATTACGTGTTTGTTGTCGTGAAGCCCTCAGGTTATTTGTTTTTGATTTTTTTGGATTTTTTTTGTGAAGTTTGATCCACTAAGAGATGTAAGCTTTTAATGCATTTTATTTCAGCTTTATAGGAGTACTCTCTTTTTTAAAAGAATCATTAGCAGTTCTTAGTCTTTGACTGTTGGTGTAACTCACTTGATTGAAGTATGTTCGTGGGTCCAACCCTCTGTGGGGCATTCTCTTAAGAGTTGGACTCAGTGGTCCTTGTGGGTCCCTTCCAAATCAGAATATTCTATGATCCTGTGTAACTGTCTTCACAGGGAACTTTTTAGACTTGGTCCATGTCTTTTCCCCATTTGATTTCTTTAACAAAACTGAGCTAAACATAGGAAATTCATACCTGAGTAATACTACAGAGAAAAAAATGAGGATTATCATTAAGAATAACATAGACTAAATGCATTTGAAGATTGTCAAGAAAGAAAAAGTGTTGGAAGTGACAATTTATCCTTTATCTTCTATTTTTAATCTTACACCTATAAAACTTGTTTAACATTTTAGTAATTGCATACAGTTTGAAGTGATGGTTATCGAAAAGTTCTTACCCAGTTACAGAATCCCTGTTAAAGCTGCAGATGCATTTTGCAAGTGGTGTAAGCCTATCAGGAATGTTATTGTCCTGTCCTAAGTTTTAGCTTAGTAAATTACATAATTGAGGAGAAAAAGTCCTCAATTAATTAACCAGTTAATTCTAGTTTTAATTAGTGCTGATTTTTCAAAATTGCATGGTAATTTAAAAATAAATTTCAAATAGTTTTCAGCAATAATTATGAAAAAATCCCATTCTGGTTATTGTGATTTACCAATTTTCAAGCTTTTTTAGTTCAAAAAAAATCACAAACTTGATGACATATCTGAAACTCTCTGTGAAATTTTCACCTCTTAAATTATTCAAGGAAAAATTATTTTTAAATTAAAGTATTGGTTTAATAAACCTACATATTGTAAGTCACTGCCAGAACACTAGCACCTTAGATGAAAAATATTTTGAAGACTTTCTTGGTATTTAAATGGCATTTAGTTGAACAGAAAAGCCAGTGTCTCACATTCTTGTTTTTATTCTTTTTTCAAGGGAAAAACTTATACACAAATGACTATGTGGCAATTAAGCTGGTAAGTTAATATTTTTTAAAGGATTTGGGATGAAAAACTAATTGGATTTTTCCTTTCAGATGTTAATGAGTTGATTTCTTTAATTGAAACATTTAATAGTTTTGTATGATTTCATTGAATTAGATAAAAAGCAATTAGTGATATATGTAATTGTGTTGTTTGGCCATATTGGGTAAAAGTAGTTTTTAATTATTGTCACTGTTTTCAAGGCTAAATTGGTGTTTGCAAAGTCAGTGATGGTTTAGTGCTGCTTCAAGGATGCACACTCTACAGCAGTCATCTTAGTAGATTCCTTTGTTGTCCAACAAGTAGAGGAACAAGAAGTTTACTGTGAATCTTAATATCAAATGACTATAGGGAAACTCCAGAAATTCTTGAGACTGCATGTGTTTTAATATCCACACTCCTGCCCCCAAGTAGTTTTCATCTCTAACTGCTGGTATTTACATATCACTTTGGTAGACATGTTTTATTTGCAATGCGGTGTAGTATGTTTACTTCTTTTTCAAACATGATACTTTTGGATATTGTGTTAATACATAATTGTTTGGCTTTTTCTCAGATCATCGGAACTACTTTGGTTACACTCTATTTTGCTTCTGGATTTTTTTAACTTTCTGGTAAATGACTGTTGTCATAACTGAAGTCTTTCATGATGACATTCACTTGGTTACTTCTCATAATTGAAGGATTTTTAGGACTTCTTGTTGCTGCAGTAGCACAAAACTTTTTGCATAGAATAGTATGGTTTCATAAAGTGAAAGGTAAACTCTGGGAACAGAAATGCCATGCATTTTGATAAGAAACCTGATAAACATTACAAACGTAATAAACTCCTGAAAAATACTGGTATCACTCTCCTGCTCTCTACTACTGTCCTAATTTTTGGAGTAGTAGAAGTGTTTAAAACATGCAAATTATGCAAAACATGCAAATTGAGAGAGCAATGTTGGATACAGTTTTGAGGTTATTGTGTGTTAAATCAGATTTACACTAATTTTGTTTCAATATATCTTGAACTTACTCTGTATGTCTGGTGAAAGTTGAAAATAGTCGGGGAATTCTTCTACTTAAAGGCTGTCTACTACGAAGCACTTGTAGAAATACATTGCAAGGTAGTGAGGATTTTTAAGCACTAATTACTTGATCATGTAGAGCAAGGCAACTTTATCTGATCGATTTTTTCGATAAAAACTTTTTTATGACACGTACAACTTAGTAAGCGTGGCTACCATTTCAGCCCATTTCAGCTGTCACAGGTGATGCTTGTCATTGTCAACATTTACTTTTTTGATTTCCAGATATCTCAATCTTAGAGCTGCTTGTTCCCAGCTGAGTTAAAAGCTTGAAGCAACTTTATTAAGTAATTTAGTTTGAAGTCACTAAAGAGCAATTAAGTATATATGTAATTTACTACTATTGCTGAAAGAACTCTGACTATGTAGTGACTTCCACTTTTCCTCTTACACTAGTGGCAGGAAAAGCTGTAATGTCTTTGCAATGAAAAACAGATGAAGGAATTATAATGATAATCAACACTGCAGCTTACATCATCATAGTAAGATAAAAATACATTTATTAGCAGGTAGAACTAGTGGATTCTTTTAATATGGTTCTCCCTTTCTTTTATTTCCGTATGTATTTCAGATACATACTTATTTCCATATTGGAAGGGATTTGAGTCTCAAGGTTCAGTCTGCTAAAAGCAGCTACATCAAACAGTGGGATTTATTTGGATTTTGTATTTTTTCCTGTTCTTCTCCTTTTTGAGACAGTGCTGGGACTTTTTTCTAACAGTTATAGATACAGTGGCATATGATCCTTTTCCTTTTAAAATGTAAGTTTTTGTTTTCTCTGGCACTTTTACTTTTGTGCTTTCAGAGCAGTCATTAGGCTTATGTTTAGCTCTTGTTTTGTTATTGTAAATGAGACGCTTAACTTCCTCTCTGTATTGCACCTTTGTAGTTCAAGTTTAGCCTTCCTGAATGGGGTTATTTGAATTAAGTTTATGTTGCAGTCTAAGCAGTTACCCTTGGCAGGTGTGGTTGTTGTAATCTCTCTTGCAGTATCCTAAAATTGTATTTGCATTCCTCATGGTAGCATTCCAGTTTTGACCTACTGTTGTCTTACGAGCAGCAAGATATCTTCTATTGTATATCAATGGTAACCATATACTCTAGTGCAGAAGGACTCTGTGGGTTTCTCTCAAGTGCAGTGAATGGCTGTGTTTATACAGCAGCTTTCAGGAATGCTTGCATTTTTAAAATAAGTGTATTTTACAAGTGCTCTATTGACTCAAACTTTTTAATTGTTTTGAATTAATAGTTCCCTTGTGCATAAAATTATACAAACATTGTCTTGTTATGGTACTTAGGGCAACTTCAGGACTTGTGTAAAAAATAGCTTAAACAGTTTTTTTATGTGAGGTCTAAGCGTTATACAATATATGCATTTTAACGTATAATGTTTAAACATAAATGCATAAATTTAATTTGGTAGAACAACTACAGTTCCAGAATCTTCCTCTTCATCTGTCTTAATTCATTATTGCCTGTTCTGGTTGGACACATACTCCAGCTTGAGAGGTCAGAATAGACTTTTTTAAGAGCTATAATGAAACTTTTTAAGAGCTGGGCTTGTACCAGTTCAGTGCTGTGTAGTGGTGTTTGTATGTTTCTGCTGGTCTTTTAGTATACAAACTGATTTCTTGTGATCAAGTGATTCTTTAGGAATAGCTGTTTGGTGTGTAAAAGTTGTACCTTTCCTGCTCACCTCTTCTTATTGTTAGATTTACTACTTTGTTACATAACCCTTACATGTCCTATTCACTATTCAGCTTTTCTTTTTCCTTTATTATTTTTCCCTTTCCTTTTGACATATTTCTCCATTGCTCAAATTTATCTCCTCTAGCAGATGCTTAGCTACTACCAAAAGACTAGCTAAAGGAATTTCTGCTTGAGCATGTCATGACCTATCTGTAGGGGCCATGATGTTCATTATAAATTCTCATCAGGATTCAACAAAAACACTGGACATGCTTTAGGGAGCTCTTGTGCTTTTTTGTGTGATCATCTTGTGTCTGGCAACCAGTCCACTATTTGTACTTAAAAGGTGTTGGCTAACAGGCCCTGATATTTGAAGGCTTCCACAAGTGCTAGGTTGCAAGCCTGTAATTTTTACAGTACACTTTAATAAACGCTCAACACACTACTTAAAGGTGTTGGCTCACAAACCCCAACATTTCTACAACTCCCCACTCCCACAATAAACTTCAGTATGGAGTAGAAAATGATAGCTGTGCTTTGCCCAGACAGAGTCAAGGGAGAAGAGAAACAAAAGCAGAAAAGGAAGAGAACAAAAGAATACCATCAGTCCTTAGATCCTGCCTTGGTCTCACTTGTGTGGCTGGTCCAGAGCTGGGAATTGTGAAAGAGAAAGAGAGGAAAAAGAAAGCAGTGGAGTCCAGTCTGCTTCCTTTCATATTTAACCTGGTGCAGCCTCTTACATGTGAGAGTTTTTGTGCTCTTTTTTTCTTGGATGCATAGCCAGCCCTTGGAGCCCTCCTCCAGGGAATGAGCATAGGGTGGGGAAGTGAGTACAAGTCTCCAGATGGAGCAGGGAGTTGGCTCAGCACTGTGCTGCCCCACCTCAGTGAGGCCGTCTTCCAATTGCAGCTTTTCTGCCAGAACAATCAGAATGTTTGAGACAAAACATCTATATCACCCAGTGGCTCAAATATTCCTTACTATTGGTTGGACATACGGCTCATCTTTGGCTGTGGTGATCTCTATATATTATATGCAGGGCTAGGAGAGGGAGGAAGCAAGACAGTATGCAGCTAATCAAAGTTGCAAAAAAGGGTTATGCTCATCATTAAAAACGGAAATCCCACCAATTTTACAGTCCCCATTTGTGTCAAACACTTTCCCCACCCCATGGTTTAAAACCAAAAGAAATCTGGCATCCAAGGCTTGATTCATTGAACAAGTTATTTGGTTGCAGTGCTTGGAATTGTTCGGCAATGTGGTCAGCAGCTTCCTTCATCTTTACTCAGGCCTCTTCAGTGGAAGTTGTAGTATTGTGGATGGTGACAGAAATGGTGACCCCTTTGATGAGGCTGAGCATCCCATGTAATGCTTGTTCAATAATGGGTACACTGATGCATCCATCTCTGAAGGATTGTCAAATTGAACATTGATAGGACACAGGGAAGGAATTCAGGCACCACATTTCCATTCAGCATAGTATTCTAGTGATAGGCATAAGATTTTTCATCTGAACTCCTCCAAGCCAACCCCAGAGGGGTTGTATATTTCATCATTCTTCAATTATAATTTTCAGTAAGATTTCAGGTACTAAACTGAAAAATGTACAGAGTGTTGGTTCTATTACAATTTTAGCAAGCATATCTTGCTAAAACGTTTTATTCAAAGTTCTAATACCAAGTGTGAACCATATTTCAGAGGAGGTCTTCAGGTCAGGTGTTACAAGTACTATACATCACAGTAGACAAACTTACAGGCAACAGAAAGAATCTTAATTCCTTCTTGGATGAAGCAGGGCAAGGCAAAGCCCTTGGCTGTGAGGCCTCCATATACTTATTCTTGTATTAGCTCCCAAACTGAGTTAGAGTCTTATTATGGTAGTTCTTGTTTAACAGGATGAAGATTAAAGGACGCGTTGCTGAAACATCTTGGGTCGGTAGTGCTACATACAGATTGTAAAACAACAGCAACATGTAGTTGCTGTTAGTAGTCAAAATGCTTGATCAGTTAATGTCAGTCATTGCTTTGTCATAGTTCTTGTAGGAAAAGAAAAAAGGGAAAATGCCTTGTTCTAAACCAGTAGTTGAAAAGAAGGTACTATCCACTGATGTGAACACAATGCTCTTTATCATAGGCATCGGTAGCTATCCACAAGTAACTGCTGAAAGGCTTTGAAGTCACTGCTCCAATAGTGAAAAAATCTGCTAAAACTGATTGTCCTGGGCTTAACTTTAATTGCTGATGTTTAATTTGATCTCTGGTTTTCCTTTTGTGAAAGATACAATTTATTCAATTTCCTCTGGCCCATTCCTGTACCTGGAGCAGTAAAGTGGTTGCTGTTGTCTCTGGGTGGAATTGGGCTTGAGTAAGTATCTGAACCACTGCTTTAAAACTCTGTACTTTTGCCTGTGCCTAAACTAAAAACTTCCAGTAGGATTAGTCTGAGCCTCCATATTTGAGGTGGGAATATATACAGCTTCTTGCTTCTCCTCATTTAACTTAACCTGCAATAACTTTGATGTTTTGGTTCTGGTATATCGCACGATTTGGTAACAGTTTGCTGACCCTGTCTGTCGTCTCTGATTTCAGTTTTAGCTAGTGGTCCAGAATCCAGGTGCTACATCCTGCAATTTTCCTCATGGAGGATTCTCTCATATGCATCCTGAAGCTGTATGGAAGCCTTGCTAATATGACATGTTTGACAGCAAACAGCCCTTCTGCCTTCAGCATCTTTTCCTGATTGCTCTCAGCAGCAAGCAGCTCCATCTCCTGAGGCCTGCACTCCCTTTCCAGGAAACCTAAACCCCCTTGACCAAAAGGCAGCCCACTGCGTGAGGGACTAGGACTCTTAAGGACCATTTACCTGTATGAAAACCTCAGATTCTCAGTATCACTTGGCCTCTTCTTCTGCAGCTTAATTCTGCTCTACAGCAACTGCTGCCTACACTTCTGTCTTTACTATGGCCACTTTTCTGGCTTTAGCCTCTTCCACAGCTGTCTGTCTCCTTGCCCAGCACTCCTGTGGTTCTCTCCTTCTCATCCTCATCTGTCACTGAGACGCTGTTGAGGCAGGATGGGAATGAATAGACTTGGTTCAGAAGGCTGAGAGTATAACTCTGATTTATTTGAAAATACATTTCTCTTTTATACAGAGCTTCATGCAGACCAACTCTATTGGTCCTGAAGTAAAAACATCTCATACTATTGGTGTGCAGTGAATGACATACAGTAGCAAAACCTAACTATAAACAGTGTGAACAACAAGAGAGATAAAGAACTTATTTACATTCTTTCTTGATAGTTTCACAGGCTTCTGCCTGGTTAGAAATTTTCCGTTTTCTTTTTGACGGAATCTGAGACCTACACATTACTGCTTTTGATTCCTTCACCTTGGGTGTGTCGCTCTCTTTGTTTCTAAAAATCCAGTAGCTTAATCTTGCCTTTTCATTTCACATACTAGTTCCTTATCTGAGCACTTGCGTAAGTCCTTGTACTCCAAAGGCCACCTTCACATCCCTACTGTGGTACCCAGCACATCTTTATATATATACACCCTTAGATTGGGTAAGGTCCCTTTTCTATATTCAGCAAATATTCCAATTTTGCTCTTTCATTTTTCTCTCTATCCAAACATCTCTGGAAGTGATCAGCCAAATCTCTTGGATGTTTTTTAAGAGCTCAACCAAGACTTTCAAATATTTTTGCAAATGTTTTGCAGCTGAATTTTGTAGCAATTTGTCTCTCTCTTTTGCTGTCAAATATTTTTGTAAAAAAAAGTCTGTCTCATCTTGCTTTCTGTATGAACATTTTTGTAAAAGAGTCAACCAAATTTTATAGAAATGTCTCTCTCTCTTTGCTATCTAGACATTTTAGTAAGGAGTCATTAATCTTTTTGTATTTCCATTAGCATGACACATAGTACTCTACATATGAAGATGAGCGTAGGTCATACTTTCCCATAAAGGGGAAGGGGTCCATGCTTGGAATTTCCTGAGCCGTCATGTCCTGCTTCTCCCTGTTCCTGGTTCATCCTGTACCCCAGTCGGAGATGGGGATATCTGAGTCCATCCAGCTAAAAATAGCTCAAGAGCTGTTCAGTCCCTCTCAACCTCAATGCCAATTTACTGTTACAAGCCATTGGTAGTGTGATGTTTGTTGTAAATTCTTACCAGTCTAAGTGAAGTCACCAGACCACGTGCTGGGGAACTCTTGCACTTTATTGTACAGCTGTTACAACTCTGGAACCCGCACTATTAGACTCAAAATGTGTTGGCTAACAACTCCTTCATTTTGTACAGAGCGGGGAAAAGTATGTGCTTTGCCCAGGCAAAGCAAGGAATGAGAGAAATTAAGGTGAAAAAGAGAGAGGGAGAATGAAGAAGTTCACCATCTGTAGATTCCTGCAGTTAGTCCTGCTGCAAGGGTGATCCAGAGGTGAGATAGCAAAACAAAGAAACGGAAAGATACGGAAAGAGTCATGAAGGGGGTCCAGTTCACTTCCTTTTATCTTTAACCTGATGCAAACTCTTATGTAAAAGAGACTTTTCATGCTGTTTTGTTTGCACATGCACAGGCAACCTTTTGAGCTTTTCTCTGGGAAGTCAGTTGGGAGGGACTGAGCAGGAAGCTGGCTCAGAACACTGCTACTCTATCTCCATGGGACCCTTTGTTTTGCTCACGTTTTACCTGTCATAACAGTCAGAATAATTGAGACAAATTATGCTTATGCTTAGTCTTCCATGGAAGACCCATGTGCTTCTGGAAATACATCAATTTTTCTTTCTTTGGGTAAAAGATAGGAAGTTACAAAGTAGTAATCACTGCCTTTTAAGCTGTAATCTTTAATTCACCGATTCACTAGTCCACTCTTAAGATTATAATTGCTGAAATTGTAAGTGAAGGCTGTGTATAGAAATAAAGTTGCACTTTGCTTCAGGGTTGTAATGTTTTATCTCTGTTTTTTGTTTTTAAGGAATAACTGTGGTCTGGAGTCACACCTTTTCAGAATCCCTCTAGGATATGTAGTAAATCCAAATGTAGTGCAAGTCTGTTTAATAGACTGTTCTTTTCCTGTAACAAGAGCCTAACTCTTAAGGAATTTTTTTCCTGAAAATGGCTTTTGTTTGACATTGCATACAAATGTGTAAAGCAGACACAGAATGTAAACTGAGATGAGTTCTCACAGAATTACTAAAACCATGAAACGTAGGTAATAGCTGAATGTTTATATTGTGCTTTGGCTTATTAAACTTTTTGAATATTACTACCTTACAGTTCAAGTAAACTGCTTTTTCAAAGTCCCTTTAACAGGAAGTAACTTGAAAATTGAATACTATTTTATTCCATGTATTTGAGACAAAGTAATTGTAGAAAGAATTTATAATGAATGTAAAACAGATTTCACATTTCAGGTGTCTTTATTATTGTGTTTGAATGTATAAGCATGCCACAGAAGAAAAAAGTGAGGTAAAAACCTCTCTGATAAACTAAGGAGTAGTTGTTCCTGTCGCTCAGGTAACTGGGGCTCAATAAGCTGCACATTAGTTCTTTCATGGCAGCAAGAGACCATGTTCTTCATTTAGAGAGAAATGGTCTTTTGCAGGGAAAAGAATTTGTCTGTTTTAATAATGAAGCTGTGAAATAATTAGATGTGAATATAAAAGCAATGTAGGGAGGGTGGCATACAGAACTTTGCAGATCCCAGAACAGTTTTTCCGGGATACTTCAGTGAAAACATGGGCTTATTTAAGTAAACAAAATACACTAGTTTCTTTTAGTAAGAGGAGAAGTTGGCTTCAAGCCACTCTGGGATTAATGTGATGTTTGAACAGTTATGTAACACTCAGGCATATTTTTATATGGTGAATTGTACTAAAAGACTAGTGAAACCAAAGAGCTATGATTTGCTATTTCTTTATTACTGACTTTTCTTTTTAGACTTGTAGGTACAGTATTGTATTCTTCATGCTTACGTTATGGTGAAAGATTACATTTAACGTTCTTTTGTCTTGATTTATCTGTTTCTGTCTTTTCTCGTTTATGTATAGTTATTGTGTGCAATAGAGTGGGATGTGCAGAAATAATTCTAACCAAAGAGGTTATTGTACTTGCCCTTTTACAAGTTTTGTTGAACAAGGTGATGTGTTCCCTTTGCATGTTTGGAACGACAAGAAGCTATCTAAGCCATTTTACAAAAATAAGGCAGTTCCTAAAGGCTGTCATTCAGTAAACTAACTACAAATACATATTGCCATATTTCATTTTGCTTTTTCTGGAGGGGATAAAAGTGTTTAATTGTCTCTCTGCTGAACAAAGGTTTAGCTTTAGTCTTTGGTTATGTGTTTTGACTGTTCAAGGACATTGCCTTCTGGAGATTTGTCAGGACTGTTTTCTGCTGGGTCAAGCAACATTCATAAGAGGGTGTGTGTGTTAGAAATTGGAAGCTATTTTTTTTAACCTAGAATTTTTTTAATCTATTCCTGTAAATTTAATACATACAAGCTGTTTTTCATCCTTTTAATGGGACCCTGTTAAAATCATGAGGGGTTAAGTGGTTAATGTACCACTAATAGAGACAAAACTGTATAACTGAACAAAATAAAACTTCCTGTAAGCAAGGGTTTTGAGTTATTCTAAGAAGCAGACATGCAGAGTTGTGTGGACTAAAATATTTTTTCTTAGCTGCCAGAATCCTAAGTTTTAATTAGGCACTGTGTAGAGTATAGTTTATTTTGCAACTAACAGACTTGTATGCTACAAGCAAATTAATTGCTAAATTTGTGTTGTTTCCTAAAAGTGTAAAATATTTCAAATACGTTATAGTGGGTTTCATCATGTCTCTAAAAGCTGAGTCCTAACGGTTGATAGTTGTGCTGATTTGCTTTGACTCATTGTCTTGGTTTGAAAAGTTGGGAGTCTGTGAAGGAAGGCAAGAGCCTCCTGTGAACTGGAAAAGGTAAATCCCCTCCCTCCGAATTACCACAATTTCAAAATTAAAAGGCTCTCAGGCATAGATATGGGAATGGGAATAACAGTTTTTTACTAGGAAAAAAAAAACAAAAAAAATGTAATTAGTACAAACAAAACTACCTGACACCCTGAGGAGTCAGGGTGTTGGTAATAGTCCAGTTAAATGGTGGCTGCTCCTCCTGGAGTGGCAGATGAAATGCTGCTGAAGTGATGATCTGTAGAAGGGTGTAGTTTTCTCTGAAAGTCTGGTGATAGAGTAGATAGTCCTGGTCTTCCTCTGGGGATCCAGCGGGGAAGAAGCTGCTTCTCTGGGAATCCAGCGAAGACGCTGCCCTAATGTCCCAAAAATGCAGGTAGGGATGCTTGGCTTCTCCCTGTGGGTGGAGCATCTCACAGTGGGATGATATAACTTTACTAGTCATGCAGTAAGTCATTCAATGGCTCATTAACAGAAGATACCTCCCCGGAGGGAGACATTGTTCTTGGAAGAGATAAGAAAACTGCCTAATTTAAGAGGCGATACCTGCCTCCTCCAACAGAGGGCAAATAGAGTACATGCTTATCTTACAAGCCAGGACATTATCCACCCCTTATTCTATTTCCATCTGCATCACAATGAAATCTTACACTCAGTTCTCACTTAAGATTAGGTTTTCCTGTGGTACACAACGGGTTTTCCCATCTTTCTGCATTACCCACCAAGTGTAACCAGGTCTTTGAGCAAAAACAATCCCATGGATGGGTTTGTTTTTGCCTGAGGTGGAATTAATCCAAACAGTTTTTCCTAAAATACCTTTCATATGTACCACAGGGACTTTATCTCCATCTGCTGTGTGCAAAGGTTCTGACTGGGCAGGGCCAGCTCGATTGACATACCCTCAGGTGTTGACCATCCAGGTTGCTTTTGCCAGGTTAATTTCCCAGTTTCTAAATGTTCCCCCACCAAGTGCCTTTAGGGTAGTCTTAAGGAGTCTGTTGCACCGTGCAACTTTGCTGGCAGCTGGACCGTGGTAGGGAATATGATATATCCATTCGATACCATGTTCTCTGGCCCAGGTGTTGATAAGGCCGTTCTTGAAATGGGTGCCGTTGCAGACTCAATTTTCTCAGGTGTGCCATGTCTCCACAGGACTTGCTTTTCCAAGCCTAAGATGGTGTTCCGGGCAGTGGCATGAGGTACAGGGAAAGTCTCCAGCCATCCAGTGGTGGCTTCCACCATGGTAAGCACGTAACGCTTGCCTTGGCGTATCTGGGGCAGTGTGATATAGTCAATCTGCCAGGCCTCCCCATACTTGTACTTGGACCACCGCCCTCCATACCATAGGAGCTTCACCTGCTTGGCCTGTTTGATGGCAGCACACATCTCACAGTCATGGATATCCTGAGAAATACTGTCCATGGTTAGATCCACCCCTCGGTCTCGTGCCCACTTGTAGGTGGCATCTCTGCTCTGATGACCTGAGTCATCATGAGCCCATCGAGCCAGGAACAACTCCCCCTTATGGTGCCAATCTAAGTCTATCTTTGACACCTCTATTCTTGCTGCCTGATCTATCTGCTCGTTGTTTCGGTGCTCCTCATTAGCCTGACTTTTGGGGACATGGGTATCCACATGACAGACCTTCAATGTTAGTTTCTCCACCCGAGAGGCAATGTCTTTCCATATATCAGTAGCTCAAATTGGTTTTCCTCTATGTTGCCAGTTGGCCTTTCTCCACCTTCCCAGCCAGTCTCACAGAGCATTGGCTACCATCCACGAATCAGTATAAAGGTAGAGCTTTGGCCACTTCTCCCTTTCAGCAATGTCCAGAGCCAGCTGAACAGCCTTGAGTTCAGCGAGTTGGCTTGATCCACCTTCTTCCTCGGTAGCTTGTGCAAGTTGCCCTGTGGGGCTCTGTACAGCTGCTTTCTACTTCTGGTTCATCCCTATGATGTGACAGGAACCGTCAGTGAAGAGAATGTAGTGTGTTTCCTGCTGGTAGTTGGTTGTATGGTGGAGCTTCTTCAGCCCTTGTCGCTTGTACCTGGTCCTCGTTGTCAGTGAGACCAAAGTTTTCACCTTCTGGCCAGTTCATAATTATCTCCAAAATCCCAGGGAGATTCAGGTTTCCAATACGGGCGCGCTGAGTGATGTGGGCAATCCATTTGCTCCATGTGGCGTCAGTGGCATGGTGGGTAGTAGGAACCTTTCCTTTAAACATCCACCCCAGCACCGGTAGTCGGGGTGCCAGGAGGAGTTGTGCTTCCATGCTATTCACTTCCAAGGCGGCTTGAACTCCTTCATAGGCAGCCAAGATTTCCTTCTCTGTTGGGGTGTAGTTGGCTTCGGACCTTTTGTAACTTTGGCTTCAGAATCCCAGTTGTCGGCCTTGAGTCTCACCAGGCACCTGCCAAAGGCTCCAGGACAAGCTCGGCTGCAGAGTAGAGCACGTTCTTGACCTCTGGTCCTGTCCTGACTGGGCCAAGGGCTACAGCATGAGCAATCTCCTGCTTGATCTTGGTGAAGGCTTGTTGCTGCTCAGGGCCCCTGTGGAAATCGTTGTTCTTGTGGGTAACCAGGTAAAGACAGCTATACTCGGGAATGTGCATTCTCCAAAAACCTATGGCAGCTAGGAAAGCTTGTGTTTCCTTTTTGCTGGTTGGTGGGGACATAGCTGTGATTTTGTTGATGAATTCAGTGGGAATCTGGTGTTGTCTGTCTTGCCATTTCACTCCCAGGAACTGGATCTCTTGGGCAGGTCTTTGCTCTTCTTGATGGTGAAGCCAGCTTCTAGTAGTATCTGGATGATCCTCTCACCTTTCTCAAACACTTCTGCCGCTGTGCTCCCCCACACAATGATGTCATCAATGTATTGCAGGTGTTCTGGGGCCTCACCCTTTTCTAGTGCAGTCTGGATCAGTCCATGGCAGATGGTGGGGCTGTGTTCCCACCCCTGGGGCAGTCGGTTCCAGGTGTACTGCACGCCCCTCCAGGTGAAAGCGAACTGAGGCCTGCATTCTACTGCCAGAGGAATGGAGAAAAACGCATTAGCAATATCACTGGTGGCATACCACTTTGCTGCCTTGGACTCCAGCTCGTACTGGAGTTCCAGCATATCCGGTACAGCAGCGCTCAGTGGTGGAGTCACTTCATTTAAGCCACGATAGTCCACAGTCAATCTCCATTCTCTGTCAGATTTGCACCCAGGTCAGATGGAGCTGTTGAAAGGTGAGTGGGTTTTGCTGACCACCCCTTGGCTCTCCAGCTCACAAATCATTTTGTGGATGGGGATCACGGCATCTCGATCCGTCCGATACTGCCGGCGGTGCACTGTCGAGGTCGCAATTGGCACGCGTTGTTCTTCCACCCTTAGGATCCTACTGCAGACAGGTTTTCTGACAGTCCAGGCAAGGTGTTCAATTGCTTAATGTCTTCTGCCTCTACAACAGCTATTCTAAAAGCCCGCCTGAGTCCCTTTGGGTCTTTGTAATAGCCGTTCCGGAGGACGTCTATGCCTAGTATACATGGAGCGTCTGGGCCAGTCACTATAGGATGTTTCTTCCATTCCTTCCGAGTCAGGCTCATCTAGGCTTCCACCAGAGTCAATTGTTGTGATCCCCCTGTCACACCAGCAATGGAAACAGGCTCTGCCCCCACATGTCCTGATAGTATCAGAGTACACTGTGCACCAGTATCAACTAAAGCATCGTATTTTTGTGTCTGTGATGTGCCAGGCCATCGGATCCACACTGTCCAGAAGATCTGGTTTTCCCATGCCTCTCCCTGGCTAGATACAGGGTCCCTCTAACACTGGTTATTATTCCTTTCCTGGGCATACATATTAGAGGTTCCTTCAAGGGGGATCTGATAGATGGTACCCAAAAGCTTGGTCACGGGAGGTTGAGGCTACCTTCACTTTAATGGAACTCCCCCAGTTAGAGTTTCCCTCCTTGAGTTGACGCACCTGTGCTGTGGGTTCCACATCTGTACTATTACAATAAGCAAATAAAACACATGATTATCTTACAAGCTAGGACACTCATGTTTACATTAAAGTTTTTTCAGGGAATATCTCTCTTCAGTACTTCACCTTAAATTTTATGTGTCCTTCTCATGACCTGTAACTAGGCCTTTGGTAGCCCAGTTAGTTTTGCTTAGTAATTAATTTTTTTAATAATAAACACTTGCTTATTTTAGGAAATTCTTGCTCGCTTCTCACTTTTTTTGCAAAGAATACAATGTTAAGTTATGCTGGTTGTTTTGGAGCATGAAAAAGATACAGTAAATTCTATTTGCTTCTTGCAGAAACTGTTACATTAGTCCTTCTTTTCTTTTAGGCATCCACCTTTGGCATTCTGGCAAGATCAAATGCATAAATAGACGCTGTCAGGGACTTCAGCAGTGATAGGAAACATCTAAGTCGTGGAGTCTTGGAGGGAGATGTGTTGAGGAAGAAGACTAAATTTCTCATTCTTGCATGTTGGCTCATAGTTTTTATGCCCTGAATACAATACTGAGAAACAGCACAGGTTTATAAACTTGTATCTTTAAGATGATGGTATGAGAAGAAAGATGAGCACTTTGCCCAAGCTTTTTCTGAAAATTGATGTTCAGCAAGTATCAGTTATTGGTGATAACTGTATTAAGAGTTACTTAACTATGTTCTGCAGTTCTAGTTACAGAATTAGTTTCCAAATTATCACTGATGTGTTGGAAGATCACAGAATCAATTAGGCTGGAATAGACCTGAAAGAGCATTACGTACAACCTCTGACTGAAGACCACCATGTCAGAATGTCACTCAGTGCCGTGGTCAGTCTTTCTGTAAACACCTCCAGGGATGATGACCCCACCACATCTCTGGCCAATGTCTAAGCACCCTTTTTGTGAAGAAATCCCCCCTAATGTCCAACCTAAGCCTCCCTGGTGGAGCTTAATCTTAAGATCATGTTACATGTCATAAGAAACAAGGCATGTCTTCTAGAAGATGCCCTAGGAAATTACTTCAAGAATCTTGTGGTAAAGAACCTTTTCTTTGCATCAGGAGATAGTAAAAAAGTTTGGATTTCCATTTAGCCTGCATGTGTATTCTTCTGTTTAATCTCATGTCGCTTCATTTAGTTCTGTGAGACCCTGACACATGGGCATGTTGAACACTGAAATGAGATTTCATTAATGTGTGTAAACCACAGACTTATTCTGGAGCTTTTGTTTTTGCTTATTTGGATTTATAATTTGGAATGGTGATACTTGACTTCTGCTAAGCTGTTACTATTTGGTGGAAGGATTTGGTATTTTTATTAAGATCCTAGGATAAGACTTGCAAAGATACATCTCTCAAGTATTAGGTATTTGGAGTTTTTTTTCAACCTGTTTAACTGCATATTAATGCCACATTCTGAAAAATGTAGGACATACCATCCACATGCTTTGGAGAAACATACTATTTTTTAGCTGTTCCATCATGTGTCTGTTATTTGATTTGCATGTTGGACTCTGGCCCAGTAGAGCAATACAAGATGTAAATATCCATATAAGTACTACTCTAAATGAAGGACATTTAGTTTTCTCTTTTTTAGTTGCCAGTCATTTCAGAAGAAACATTCAAACTTTCTGTGTGGCTTGGAAGTAGTAGGGCTAGTTTGGCTGGTCGTACGTTAGTATATTAGTTTTTAGGATTTGTTTTAAATGTTGTTTTTGTTTTTAAATCAGGAGCCTATGAAGTCAAGAGCACCACAGCTACATTTGGAATACAGATTCTACAAGCAGCTAGGATCTGGAGGTAAAAAGCAGTATAATGCATTTTACTGTAATGTAATCAAGGGTCAGTTTTTGGCTGAAGTTTTCTGATTTAGAGGTATAAATCTGTTTAATAAAGTGTTCCTTACAACTTAAAGCAGAAAAAAAGCCTGAGGAGTTAGTGGTTTAATGTATAAATTCCATTATTCTAACTTTTTTTTCTACTCAATAAAGTGTATCTATGAAGTCCTCACTATTTAATAAATCCTACCTATCACAGCTTTTTTTTGCATACAGGTATGCTTTGAACTAATACCTTTAGGAGAAATACCTAATACTAATACCTTTAGGAGAAATTTAAATGCAGTTTAATGTTTGAATTTCTCCTTTTACTCCCCTTGGTGCTTTTATACCCAGAAGTACTCTTATGGTTGTGGCTTGAATGATCCAATTGTCACCTTTTGTTTTCATAGGTGAGCAATACCTAAATCTTCTCAAATATTTTTGTGCCTTTCACAAAACTGCTTATAATCAGTTAGGAAGATGTGAAGTTTCTTACCCTAATAAAGTGAGTACAGATATTCTCTCAATCAGCTATAATATAGAAAAAAGAAATCTTTTGACATTTTTTTTTTGAAATTATTCCTAGATTAGGTCATGTACTTAACTATTTTTCTCTTTTTTTTTTTTTTTACTAATGTAGAAGTTTATTTTATGAGTGGACAGTGGTTTTCTATATATGTCTTCAGGGGCTTTTTAGCAAAGGCAGCCTGGAATTTAGAACAGTGATTTTGATTGTGCTTAAACTAGAATAAAATCATACGTAGTATGAAAAGTTGTCTCTGAAAAGAAATACACAATGAACATGCCCATACCACTTGGATTTTGTTACCTTAAATGTATGTGTGTTATGATAAATTTTTACTTTTTAATTACTATTTTCACCTTTTTCCTTAAAATTTGGGATCATATGCTCATTGCTGCATTGACTGGATAGTATTTCTCAGGTAGCTTTCAAAATTTCATGCTGCTCGTTTAAAGACTGCATTTGGTGAAATAAAGTTTCTAATATGTTCAATTAATATAGACTTTTTTTTTTTTGCTGTACTATGAATGCTTTGCAGCCAGGAATTTTTAGAGATTACTTTTGGCAAAACACAACATTGTCAATTTCTCTTCCTAGATGGAAAATAAAGTTGTAGATAGGTAGTCAGAATCTTGAGTCTATATAGTTGCTGTTTGGAGAAAGTCATCAGAGTATGGTGTATGGGTGTTTTTTGTAAGTAGTTATAAATTGTCAGCGTACCATACACTAGCATTGTGAAATAGCTGATGAGTAGAAAGCTGAGATCTTAGTTTAACTAATGGGGCATGACAACCTACAAGTCAGGTACATTACCTCTCTGTGAATGTAGAGGTGTAACTATCTAAAATTTCAAAGGAGCTGTGTAATAGAGGTAAGAGTATGGTGTAATTTCTAGTTCAGACTGCAGAAAATTAGGCAGTGCTTCTCTGAGGTAGGAACCCTTGTAGGAGTATTTACTGGGAAAATGTCTGAGTGAGAGTAACTACTTTTACCTTTTTATTTAGTGAATAAGACTGGGAACTGTGCTTAGTGTAAGAGCATAGTCAACTCAAACTCTGCTGTATACTTCAGGTATCATTCAATCTTCTTAAACCTACTTGCTGGTTGAAACAACTTTTTCTCTGATGCTTGTTGACATACTGAGAGTTACCTCTCTGATTCTTTGCATGAAGATGAGGTTACCTTTAGGGTGAAAATGCAAAGATAGAGCTGGTGACTTAAGCATCATCAGTATTTAAGAAAATCTTTGTTATAGACCTCTGTTTTTGCAATAACCTGTTTTTATTCAAAAGTAAAAGCCTCTCCCAGCACAGAACCTTTAAAGCTCCATTGTGAGCCTTTCTCAGGCACTCTACTTGAGGCCTATTTTTAATGGCTTTTGTGGAAAAGGGTCATTATGAAGAAAGTAATTTTCTTTTTTCTATGTACATAGAAGTTAAAAAAAGATTGTTGATTCCTTATCTTCTGGCAGCAGTTGTAGGGAATGCTGGGCTCCAGGATGGCTTTGATGAATGGAGACGAGAGATCTCTGAAGGCTGCTCTTAGATTATCAGGTATATTAGGGATGGTGAAAGGTCTTGCTTGGAGCTGCCAGATGCAGCATGTGGCAAGGTCTGAGGGGATGGGGGAGGGGAGAGACAAGGGGTAGAGAGGACGCTCTAGGAGAGAGTGGAAGTTCCAAGAGAGCAGGGATTCCAAGAGAGTGTCTGGCCCCTTGGAGACCCCTTATCAGGGAGCTTCAAGGTGGGCTGGAACAAGACTTGGGCCAATGGGGTCACAGACACCTGATGCTTCAGGGGAGGGTTACAGGTGTTGGATGAACCATACATTTTGGGGGGTGAGGTAGAACAGTCCATTTGACTTTTGGACCTATCTGTAGGTAAGGGCATTGTCCAGCCAGTAGGGGGGGTTGTTTTCATCCTGGCTGTGCTATTGTGAATCTTGCCAGGCCATTTTATTTATTCATCTTTCCCAACAAGCAGTCATCTTTTCTTTGTTTTTAGTAGTTGGGCCCTCAAGCAGAAGTTATGCAGGCTATGATTTTCAGAAAAAATGTTGCATTATGTAGCTTTTGTTCTCATGTCATCTGTGACAATTAGTTTTAGTTTACTGATTTTTTTTGTGACATGCATGTTTACTGTCAAACATAGATTTAGGTATGTCATGAACAGTTGAAAATAATAGTGTTGGAAAGTTGATCTAGCAAGTGATAAATTCAGGAAGTAAGTATGTAAACCTTCTATGTAAAACAGGAGATAGTGAAAAAAAAGCTTTTGTCAGGTCTATCGATATAGACAGTATTGCTTTATGGGTAGTGGTTGCTCTTTGATCAGAGAGAGAATAGACTGAAGTGAGTAGTCTTCAGTAAGCAAGTTACAGAAGAGTCTGTTGTATGGGATATAAAAATAACTGCCATTGCTAGAAGAAATTTGAAGTATAGTAATTGCGAAGATAGAAGGTTTCTCTGGTACACAGTTATGCACCGTACTAGAAGTTAAACGCTATGATTTTCACAAATAAGAGCTACAGATTCCACAGTTTATGCTACAAATTGACTTAGGCTTAGTGTGAAATAACCTGAAGCTTAAGGGATAAAATTCCATTAGGCCCTGTGAAATCCTCCTTGACTTGGAGATGGCAGGAACAGGAGGGAGAGACTTTAATGTGAATGAATACTTTTAGGAGAAAATTAGGTTATTTTCTGGCAATGTCGTCCTGAAAGCAAGGAAAGAAAATGTTATTGTGATTACGATTATTTTACCTTCAAAACCTTTTTAATAGAGCATCTTTATACTTCCACTGATCTTGTAGGCATCCTCGATGAAAAGAGTAGCTTTTTGAAATTGTATGTTATCTTGCAATTTCCTTATCTGCAGCCAGTGTATGTCTACTAAATTAATTTATTTATTTTTTATAATACCCCTTTTTCTTGCTTTTATAATGACCTTGTAGCTTTGGAGTTTTTTAAAATATTTGTATTATTGACGTCTGTGGTAAGTCATGCTGTTTTGTGTCTTGCTGTGAAGATGGAAGACATTTTTGACTGAAAAAAGATCAGAGGGTTCTTTTATAGTTCTGCTCGCTGAGAGAACAAGGAGAAAATAGGCATGAAATATGATAGATGTGCAGTTTTTATACACAGGACTTTGGAACTAAGATTATTAATTCTTTGTATTTAATAAAAAAGTGGTTTTGTTTTGCATGGATAAGAATTAACATTTTAAAACTGTTTGGAGTTTGGAGAGGATCTGCTCATAAAGAAAGCCTAACTGTAACTCTAACTTTACTCTTAAATATGCTCTTTGAAATGCCTATGAATGTGCAGTAACATGTAGGTGTTTGTCAGGAAAAATATGTGAAGAATCTTTCTTAAAGAGGCAATACTTTCAGTGCTTTTGGGCTTTTTGAAGTGTTTTTAATTTTTTAGGGAAATGGACCTCAAACTTATTCAAAACAACTTTTAAAATTAGTTCAAAGGTGCGGCTTATTTTAGTCTCATCATTATTTAGCTTTCATTTAGGTTTTATATACAAATAGAGATTTTTTATGAAAATTTCTTTCTTTTGTCTGTGGTAATTTTGTCATTCAGTAACTACAAGGGTGTTTTCCTCATGGAATTTGAGATAATTTGTCGGTATACAGAAGTTTCTAGTCAATTGAATGAGGAACATATGGATGGCATTTAGAATATCTTTGCTTCTAATAAATTTTGTTTAATGTGTATTGTCTCAATATGCAAGTATGAGATATAAGAAAACTATACTATCGTAAGTTCAGTACTCCAAATAAAATGATTGCTGAATTCTTACGTGAAATTGCACTAAGACTTTTGGAATTAATTGAAAACAGTTTTGTATTTTTTGTTGATTTTTGAGTTAATCTCTGATGCTATCAGCCTTTCTTTGCATGATTAGAAGATAAGGTGTAGATGTCTTTGGTGCATTATGCTATGGTTTAACTGACAGAATGGTATTTACAGTATGGTTCAGTTCCCTTTTGCAGAAAGTAGTCTGTAAATGAACGAAGTTATGTGTTGAAGAGCATAAAAATGATTTAGCTTTCATTGTCTGATTTTTCTGACCTCTCTTAATAAATGCGTCATTATCATAATGACTGGGAGCTTTTGCAAGTGAATGAGAACTCTTTTGTACTTACTTACCTGACAAGTGAAGCAGAAGAATCCAAGCAACTTCTGCTGCTTGAAGTGAATTAGTAGAACTCCTGTTTGTAATGTGCTCTTAGAACAGATTTAGAACAGTTCTTGTTTATAGCAGCGAGAGGTATGTATTATTCGATTTTTGTTTTTTCATTCAAGGTAATTTTTGAGGTCACAGATCTCCAAACAGGTCACAGATCGTTTCAGCAGTGCATTAACCTACTGGTGAAACTGCTGTACTAATATTTCAGACAAGGCAGATGCTCAGTGTTGTAAATCAGGTTTTATTTTTCTTGACTTTTGTACATCTGTTCTTTTAGCTGAAATCTAGTTGACTCTTCCACTTGAAAAACTGGAAGCCAGACACTTTCTTACAGGGTCACTGATCTTGACTAGTCAGTGTATAGGGTATATTTGTCTACAGTGGGAAAAAATGTTGTATTTAAGAAGGTCATGGCCATTGTGAATTGATGGCTAAGTATTGCATTCTGTACCTGAACCGTTGTGATTTGATACCAACATTCATGTGATGTGTTCTGTATTGATATCTAAAAATACAGTTTTGGTTTTGAGATTGTGAGATCCTGCCTTTAACACAATGAAACCTTGGTACTTGGACGGCTTTAATTATGCAGGTACTGTTGGATTAGTGATTCAGGAAGATTTCAGTGTGGGCATAATGTGGTTTTGGGAGATACAGAAATATTCCTGTACAGTAAGTGGAGTCTGCTCACCATTTTCTAGTCAAACTCAGTAGAATAATTATTGTAGCATTTAGAGCATGTCCGAATTTGCCAGATTAATAATTACTTTTTGGTTTGGGAATGTAGCAAAGTGACTTTTAAATACTTTGAATTTCTGATTTTGAGGTGGGGCAGAGTACCCTGAGGCAAGAACACTTCTTTGTTATGTGGTACCTTATATACAGTTTAATGTAGACTAGTAGGTGGAATTGCTGTTTATGGTTTTCTTTTTTGTGTTGGAAATGTGTTTCGTGGGCTGAAGGCCATCAGTACTTCAGTGTTTGGTGTTTTTTCCTCTGTGTAAAGACAAAAATATTTAAGGTGAGAAAATGTGCTTCTTCATTTAATTTCAATTCAGGCCAGCTTTAGCTGGTGTGTGAGATCTGAGTGTTCAGTGACAGCTATTTATTATTTTCGTACAACTGAATTCAGGGTGTGGAATCTGTGAAGCAGATTTTTCCTGTGAAAGACAAGCTATCTTTTGTATTTAATATAGTTACAGGTGACTTTCACTGTCACTGTGAACCACTGGAGAAGGCAGTGGGATCTCAGATTGCTGGTGATACCATCTCTAGTTCATTGCCTGGGCTACAGCCACTTTGCCTTCCAGTTTAGCCTCTGGGAGAAAAGGCAGCCCAGCATGATTTCATCGTGTTGTATCAGCATCTGTGTTCTGCTAAAACTCTTCCCAAGACAAAAATTTCAATATAATAATTGCTTAATTTCTTTCTTGGTTGGTAGACTGTAACATTTTTTACTAGATCAATATTCTGTCATACCATTAGGAAGTGTCTCAAAGTCAAGTATATTGCTAGAAACAAAGCACTGCAGCTAGATTATTGTGCCAAGTGATCATTTTTGTACATGAATCTTCTAGAAACAATTTAAAATAACTTATTCTGTATTTCTCAAATTATTTTGGAACTCATGTCTTGCTGCTATTAAGGATAAATATTATGAAAGTTACAAAGGTTTGAAGCGAGTTTGAAAAGATTTTGTGGGAAAACATGAACTTGACGTGCAGCTATATTAATTTGATGTTCCTACTACTTAGTTAAAGCAGCAATAATTTACTGGAACTTCCCATTTTAGAATATTGTTTAATTTCTAAAACAAGGGATTTCTAAATTTCTAAAAATATTTCTAATAATCAAGGACAATGTATATTGAAGATAAAACATCTAGCTGTAAACTAGAGTTAGCAAATAAGTCAGTTCAGGGTAGTCCTGGTTTACATAGCTAAATAACATTTTATCAGTTCTTACAGATATGTCTGACTTGTCACACTTCATATGATTTCTATGCATCTTGTTAGCCAACATTCAGTATGAATGCAAAGTGAGTTTTATGAGTAACTTCATGTGACTGTTGCTTTGAACTATACTTCTAGGTAGGTAGCTGAGAATGTGGTCTTAAACTGATGACTGTTTCTTTAATTTTTTTTAGTCATACGGTCCTGCTTTATTACTTCTGTTCTAATCTTCTGTTCTAATAGCATTTTTATGCTGGGAAATGAACAATATGCAGTTAGTTGAAGTGGTTGGTAATCACTATAAAATAAAAAAAAACTAAACATGCAGGTGGTCTTAGAAAATAAAGCTCTAAGCTTAATTTAAGAACGTAGTATTAGAGCACTTAAACTGAATCAAATATTGAATCTCTTGAATGAAGAGGAATCTGTTCATAGGCACTGTTAATCTGTGTACTGATGACTGTTGCGGTGGTATTGTGAGTTGTTTGGGAAAATGCTGACTCAGTTTTGAGTTTTTGCTGCTGATATGCTTCCTTTAATAGAAACGTTGAGCTGCTCAGTTATTAATGTGAATATGCTAATATTTATGTTTATGTGAATAAACACAAATGGAAATACCTAATTTATTTTTTCGGTGTAGTCCAACAAAATTATAAGCATGTTGCTTGCAGTTTTTCTTGTTTTATGCCAGTCTTTTTCTAGGATTTAGCTGAAGGACACATGCAGGATTTTCTGAATTTAAAGTAATTTTTTTCCCACATAGGAAAATTAAGACTGCAAATAAAGGCAGTGTAGTATAAGAACCCAGAATACACAACACCATGATCTGCAAGAGCAGTCATGTGTATTTTATTGGCATTTATGTGTCTGATTTAACAGCAGTAGGATATGATGCAGATACCATTAGTTGATTTCTTGACTGGTTTAGAGAAGGCTCTAAAAGGAAATTGGTGTTACAAGGAACTGAAAGGCACTGTAAAGCTACTTACTAACTTAATAGCTTTATAAATTTAGATTGTATTGTATAGAGATGTTTTGCCAAGATACATCTCAAAATTAAGTCAGTGATAGAGGAGGTTAAATGCAAGTGGTATTGCCATTGATCTGTGGGTTACATATTCTGTTTCTGCTGCCTACTTATCAAGGTATTTTTTTTTCCTGAATGAGGACACACACATAAAATAATTGAAGCTATGATGTAATATCTGTGTCAAGGCAAATAAATGGAACTTTGTCCTTAAGAAACAAATGTGTTTCTGCTAGTCATGCATATTGCTGTAGATAACTGAAAAACATGCAGTCTCAAGCTTAAATCAGGTTTAGTGATGAAGTTCTTGGAAAAGACAGCCAAGATGGATAATGGTCTCAAAGCGGAAATAGCTTATTATTTTCTTTGTTTTAAGGAGCTTTGGCAGATACAGTTTAATCTACTAGTCATATTTCCTTTATTCTAATATTTTTTTATCCTTTCATCATTGTAGAGGAAGTCAGGTCTGTCAGCTTGAAAAACTTTCTGGACATCATGTACGTAAACATGGTAGACTAAAGTATTTGAGTGAAAATTAAAGAGTATAATCCATAAATTCATATAACTGTTTCAGGGGGGTCTCGTTGTCCCCCTGCCCTACCCACCCCCCTTATCAGTGGATAGTGAGGTACTTTTGGAGAATTTGGACATGATTTTGGAGACCGGAGGTGTACAGCAGTAATGTTTTAGGTGGCTAATGAAAGTTAACTTTTATAGAAGAAACTCGAATCCAAGCGTTGTTCAAATAGTTAATTGCCAAGTCAAGACTTCTTTGATTTTTGTCAAGAGTAAAATAGGATTAAAATCATACTGGCTTAACATGGATTTACAGTTTTATGACAAGAAAGTCACCTAAGTATTGTAGATTGCTTTAGTCAGTTGAGCCCATTCAAATGAAAATGTTTTACTTGTCAACAATTATAAATATCTAGGGATAGGGGAGTATCACTCATACCTAAAGAAAGGATTCTATTTTCAGAGTTTTAAACCTAGAAAGCAAAGATGTTTAAATGTTAAAGTAACTTAGTGGGAGCATGTGAATCTACTTTTTTGGTCACAAGTAAGTTTCCTTTTTGATGGAAGAAGAAGTTATACGTAACTTTTAGTGACATACGTAATTTGTGTGACAAACATTGAATTCTGCTTATAACTGGGGAGGGGTGCTACTTCTTAAAAAGGATTTTTAAGAATGGGGAGATCTGTCAAGGTACTAGAAAAGATTGAATAGTAATCAATTTAATTGTTAATCAAGAAACCAAAGACCAGTGGCTTCTTTAAATTCACAGCAAGACAACTGGGACTCATCTCAAAAGCTCAGCGTATTTTCTTCTTTTGTTCTTCAGTGATTTGAGCTACAGTAATTCAAAATGGAAATAAAATACCTCCTCTTAATTGGTAATAAGTATTGGAATATCTTGTCAGCAAAGCTGGGGTTTCTTACATTTTTAAAAATCAGAGTTTCTTTGTTTTTATCTTAACTAATATCTCTTAAAGGTTTATATTAAGAAAGCTTACATTATCTCTCTGTAGTGAGAGAAAAAGCCTTTATATGTGTTTTTATTAGTAGCATGTTACTTTCTGACTGCTGGATATTTAGAGATACGGAAAAAGAATGGAAGCAGCAGGACAACAGCTGCTTCTTGCTTTTAAGCAAAAATACTATGAGTGCTTTGATTAAGAACCAAAGTCCCTAACTTCTAGGACTTTGAACTGTTAATACCAAATTATTTTATCAACATGGGTAATTTTAGACAGGATGCTCCAGATGCCCTGCAGGAGTTATTACATGTTAAACACAGTTTTGTGACATTTTAGAATTCTCACCTAATGAAAATATCGAGTGTTTTAGGTATCTATCTGATAGTTCTGGATGATATTTTTAAATTGAAGAACAATATCTCATACCTTTCTGATACAGGATGTAATAAGATCAGTGCTTCTTCATTACTAGCAATAAGCCACTTCTGTGAAGCCTTTCTTAAATGGCTACAATTATGCATTTTAAGTATATTAGTATAGAGATGGGTGTGATGATACATACGTAAACCAAATTGTAGCTCGAATCTTTGGAAAACTGAACAGGTAAGCTGTATTTTTAGGGCTTCTTTAAATATTCTGAATTGTAGGAAAAACGATTAGTGGAAAAACCTCTTAAAGTGCTTTGAATTGTTGTTAATTTTGCTAAAACAGTATTTTTTATATTTTTTTTTACCCAAAGCTGTAGAAAATACAATTACAAATTTGTGCCCTCAGTGTAAGTGTCTCTATAGTAAGGTATGAAAAATCGAAGGTTTTATGTACTTCAGAAAACATTCAGAATTACGGTCAAATTTGACCTACAGAGAATGAAGGTGAAATCCAGTGTTTCATTAAGTTGTTCTGAAAACAGGTTTGGTACTTCTGTGTAGTGCAGAATTGAAACATTGGACCCTGCACAAAAAGCTCACATGAAAAGAGTACATTTTCAGAGTATTAAATATTTGGAATAAATGAAACAGAGGATGTGTAAAGAACAAAAAACTAAAGATCTGGAATAATTAGATTCCCTAGGTAAACAAAATTTATTCTCCTGAATGAGGAAGATGTCCTATGCATGTGAAAAAGTACAAGATGAGTAGAAGCAATGATATCAAGTTATTTTTAATGAAATTGACACACAATGCATATTTTGCAAAAAGGTAGAAGTAAAATTGGATCATAAGGCTTTAACTATTTATATTTTCAAACTTCTGATTTGCCTGTCTTCCTAAGGCAGACGTTCATTTAAAACTATAAAGTCCAGACTTAATGTGTCATTACACTCTTGAGTTCATTAATATTTTTTTTTATTTTTTTAAATTATTCTCTAGATAATAAGGTGCTTTCCAATTCATAAAGGTAGGAATAGCCTTAATTTAAAAAGTTTTATCTTAAGAGTATTTTTTTTACAAGATCTTATTTAAGCCTTTTTTCACAGCATTTCAAAACCCTGTTTCAATTTACGGTTACAAAACTTAATAGAGAGGTTCTAATTTTAATTTTTTATAAAAATCTTGATGTCTTTCACAAGTCAAATATGTAATAGTACCATTTTCATTAATATTTTTGTGACTATCTTCAGTATTCCTGTTGTGTCTTTTACCTGTAGTTTTTGTGAGGTTTATTTTTGTTTTTATGTGAAAAATGTATTTTTAACTTACGATCAACTTGATATTGGGTAGGAATTGTATTGCTGTGTATCTTAATCTTATTTAACCTCTTATCATTACTTTGTATTTTCATTTTACAGATGGAATACCTCAGGTTTATTATTTTGGCCCATGTGGCAAATATAATGCTATGGTGCTAGAACTACTTGGACCTAGTCTGGAAGATTTATTTGACTTGTGTGGTAGGACATTTTCTCTTAAAACCGTTCTTATGATAGCCATCCAGTTGGTAAGTAGAATAGATGTTAATTTGAGTGTTCACTAGAATAACTAAATCAGTCTTCAATTGATTAAATGTTTACTTCACTGAGGAGATTTGCACTTCCCCATGTTTTAAATTGATGTTGGTTTTATTTAAAATGCTTGTGATAACAGTTTAAGCAGGAATGCTGTTACATTACTTTAATTTACTTTGTTCCAGTTTTTCAAGTCAGTTCATGAATGTAGTTAGTTGTGTCTTCTGAGTTCTAATCACAATCTAAAATGATGATTTTTAGTTCGACATACTCTTTTAAAAAAGAAGACATTAAAGAAATGAAAGTAATTTTAGTCTATGCAAGCAGTTGTATTGTGAGACTCCTAAATAGAGTAAGTATTTATTTCCTGGGCATTCTTACAAGAAAGCAAACAAAAAAATGAAAAAATTCCCCAAATCCTTCCAGAAATTATAGCACAAAACTACTGAATGAAGAATTATTCTCTTTTTTGAAGATTTTCTTATTCCTATATACAGACATACAGACACATTGAATTTATTTACAGTCAAAATGATCAAGTTTTTTTTTTTTAAATGCTCAAGTTCTCACAAGTCCAAAGATCAGCTTTATTTACTATTTCTGTACTTTTCTGAATGTGGCTATTTTGCTAGAACGCAGTCCAGCTAGAATGAACTTTATATGCGTAGTAATGAACTTCAAGTGCTTCTGTCATTTATCTCTTTAACATGTAATAGATCCACATTAAACTTTGCTGCCTACTGCTTGGTGACATAATTTCTGGTTTTACTTTTAATGTACAGAAAACATACTTGTGCGAGCTCTTTTGAGAGACAAAAACTTCTTTTGTGTGCAGGATTCATGACTAATTTCCAGTGTGAAAGTTTGCAATACACCAGTTGGTGTATCTGCTGTGGAAAAGTGTACAATTTTCATTAACTTTAACTGGGAGATACTTTGTTAAGAACAATACTGCTTTGGTCTTAAGATATTAGGAGGGGTGATTTCTTCTATGTGTAAAGTCAATATAAGATATTTAGCTTCTAACACATTTGAATGTGGCAACCTGATGCTTAAACTAAGACAAGCTTCCTTGTCTATTTTTCTTTTTCTTTTATTGAAGATTTCTCGTATGGAATATGTCCATTCAAAGAACTTGATTTACAGAGATGTAAAACCTGAGAACTTCTTAATAGGACGACCTGGAAACAAAACCCAGCAACTTATTCACATTATAGACTTTGGTTTGGCAAAGGAGTACGTAGATCCAGAAACAAAGAAGCACATACCATATCGAGAACACAAGAGCCTTACAGGAACAGCTAGATACATGAGTATAAATACACATTTAGGAAAAGGTACGTGTGCTTTTTAGGTACAGAAACAGCTGCGATATGTCATAAACCATCTTGCTTTCAAGTTACAGATTTTTCTCAGTGTAAAGTCATTAAGAACTGCAAATTTTATGTATTGTTCAAAATATAGTTTGTCCTTATGTAAATACTGTTTATAGGAATAATCTTTTTTGAATCTCTAATCATCATGATCATATCTTGGGAATTGTCCTCCTTGTTAGCTTTCCTTAAAAGAAAGATGAGGTGTATCTTCTTGTAGCATAATATCTTCACATTTTAAGTATACCACAGCAGGGTGAAGTGTCTTTCACCCTGCTGGGTGAAGGAAATAGATGTGTGGATTAAATACAGAAAAGCCAATAGGTTACAATAGCATATGGGTTTTCAATGCTTCCTTGCTTTTCTGATCTCTTTGAAATGCAGCATAAAATAAAAAAATAGCTTAGAGATGATGCTGATTTCTTGATTTTTTTTTTTTAGTGCTTACACTTAATAAGGCTTTGTCAGAGTTATTAAAGGTTATGTCAGCAAGCTAAAGAAATTACAGGATGTATGTAAATATGAAGGTTGTTATTATTGAATGAATAAGCTCACCTTGAGAAAGGTATGAGCGCTCAGATCTTTGTTTATTCCAGCTAGAGAGATTTTCTAGTGAAAACAGTTAGTTAGACTCCTTTGTATTTGTGTAAGCCAGTTGCTTATCACTGCATGGTAATCACTAATTAGGTTATTCTTTGAACTGATCATAAAAGCACTGCACAATACTTACAGTTTAAGCATAATTGTTAATACAGGAAATGAGAAACCATTCACACTTCTCAGACAGGAATAAGGAAGGTACTTTATCAATAAAGCAGAGCCATGGAATCACTTAGGTTAGAAAATACCTTTAAAGTCATCAAGTCCAACCGTTAACCCAGCGCTGCCAAATCCACCACTAAACCATGTCCCTGTGTGCCACATCTGTAAGGCTTTTAAGATACCTCTGGAAATGGTGACTTCAATCACTTCCCTGCACAGCCTGTTCCAATGTTTAAGAATCCTTTTGGTGAAGCGAATGTTCCCAGTATCCCTTCTGAACTTTCCTATAGCAAACATGAGGCTTTTTCCTCTTGTCTGATTCCTTGTTCCTTAGGAGAAGAGGCCAACCGTCACATAGCTATACCCTCTTTTCAGGGAGTTTTAGAGAGTGATAAGCTCTCCCCTGAACCTCCTTTTCTGAACACCCTTAGCTCTGTCAGCTGCTCCTTATAGGATCTATGCTCCAGACCCTTCACCAGCTTTGTTGCTCTTTAGTGGGCATACTCCAGCACCTCAAGTGTAGGGTTTGACCTTTCTGAATCTAACTTTTGGAACTCAGGTTCTTCAGATAAAAAAAAGCATCCATATATTTTTCAGGCATAAATGGTGATGTCAGCTTAAGGTGACTGTTACATTTTTGACACTGGGCTCTCATCTCCACTAGGCAGTTTAGACTTCTGATTATTATAACATTTTCAACAGTGGCACAATCGCTTTTAAAATCAAATTTTTCACTCCTTAAATAAGAAGATTTCCCCTGAACCTTTTATGAAAAATAAACCAAAGTGTAAAACTGGTAATTGCTTGAAAAGCAAACTGAATTTTGATTACATATCTGATACTTACACATGAATTGTTTATTTTTGTCTCATGGTAACTTGTTTAATCATAGAATGGTTTGTGTTGGAAAGGATCTTAAAGATCTTAGGATCTTTAAGGGTCATCAGTTCTGACCCTGTTGCCATAGGTTGGAACACCAGGTTGCTCTAAGCCTCCTGCAGATTTGCCTTGGACAGTTCCAGGGATGAGTCATCTACAGTTTCTCTGGGCGTTTCGGTGTCTTGCCACTCTCACACTGAAGATTTCTCCTGAATATTTTATCTAAACTTACTGTCTTTTGATATAAAACCACTTGTCCTTGTCCTGTCACTACATGTCCTTATAAAAAGTCCCTCCTTAGATTTCTTGTAGGCTCCCTTTGGGTACTGGAAAGTGCTGTAATGTCTCCCTGAAGCCTTTTTTTCTCTAAGCTGAACAGCAGTAGCTCTGAGACTACTTTCATGGGAGGGATGCTGCTTGAATATCTTCATGGACTTGCTTGATTAGATCTGTGTCCTTTGTATCTTGGGGACCTCAGAGCTGGTTGCTGCACTACAGGTGGGATCTCACCAGAGCAGAGCAGAGGTGTAGAATCCCCTCCCTTCCTCTGCTGGCCACACTGTTCTGGGTGCAGCCTAGGTCATGTTTGGCTTTCTGGGCTGTGAGTGCACATTGTGGGGTCAGTCCCACCTCTCATCCACTAGCACATGGAAGTCCTTCTCAGGCCTGCTCTCCATTCTCTGCTCAGCCTGTATTTGTGCTTGGGATTGCCCTAACCTAGGTGGAGTCATTGCACTTTTTGCTGTCATGTTCACACAGGCCCACCTCCCAAGCCTGTCCATGTTCCCCTGTGGCATTGCTTCCCTCCAGCATGTTGACCGCACAACGCAGCCAGATGTAATTGGCAGACTTGCTGAGGGTGCTCTTGATCTCACTGTCATGACACCATCGAAGGTGTTACCCAGCAGTGATCTCAGTACAACCCCTAAGGAATGAGTGACTACTTGGACAGGGACGTCTTGACCACGTTTTACAGTTTGACCACTCAGCCAATTCCTTATCCACTTGTTTCAGCTGTCAAATCAGTGTCTCTCCAGTTCCAAGACAAGGATATCCTGTGTTACAGTGTCAAATGCTTAGCACCTATCCAAGTAGATTATGTTGGTTGCTCTTCCATCATGCACCAACACTATAGTTGTGTTGAAGGCCCCCAAATTTGTCAGGCGTGATTTGCCCCTACTGAAGCCATGTTGACCATCATCAGTCACCTTTTTATTTTGCATGTCCCTCAGTATAGTTACCATGGGGATCTACAGTGTGAGCTTGCTGGGCCCTGAGGTGAGACTGACAAGCCTATAGTTCCTTATGCCTTTCTTTTCTTACATTTGTAATAATAGGGGTTATCTTTTTTCTCTTTTAGTCTGTGGAATCTTTACTGGGCTGTAATGACTTCTGAGATGCAGTGGATGCAATGGGTAGTGTCTTTGCTGAGACTCCCTAAAGACTCATTGATGCATCTCAGCAGGTCCCATAGAGTTGTGCACCTTCAGGTTCCTTAAATGGGCTCCAACCTGATCTACAGTGTTCTTCATTCTGCCAGTCCCTGCTCTTTCTTCCTGTGACATGAATGATGTGACTGAAATACCAGGGAAAATGGAGGCAAAAAGTAATTTAATGAACCCAATATCCAATCTAAACTTTCCTGTGGTGCAGCACGAGTGATTTTTTGCCTCAGCTTTCTTCATATCCCTGGTCTCCTGTTTCCTTATGGAGAGGTCAAGCATTTTTCCCAGTTTTCCTTTTGTTACCATTATAGAAGCTCTTCTTGTTGCCCTTGACATCCCTAATCACATTTAATTCTCTCAGGGCTTTAGCTTTCTTAAACTCATCTCTGGCTTCTTGGACAGTTTCTCTGTATACCTCCCAGACTACCTGTCCTTGCTTGTCCTATATGCTATATAGCTTCTGTAGAGCTTTATCTCCTGGTACTCTGCCAAGCAGATCCCTGAAGAGGCCAAGCTGCATCTGCTGAAATTCAGGGTACTGGGTTTGCTTTGCTCTGTTCTCACTACTCACGTTTCTCTCAAACTCTAGCATTTCATGATCACTGCAGCCAAGGCTGCCTTTGAGCTTCATGTTCCTCACCAGCCTCTCCTTGTTGGTGAGAACAAGTGCCAGTATTGCACATCTCCTTTTTACCTTCTCTGTCACTTAGAGAAGGAAGCTATCATCAAAGATAACTTACTGGATTGCTGATGCCTTGCTGTCTTGTCACTCTGGAGATACCAGAGTGGTTGAGCTTCCCCTGTGAGGACCAAAGCTTGTGAGCATGAGGTGCTTCCTGTATATTGGTAGACAGCTGTTATGAATGAGTGCTTGAGAACACTTAAAAAATCATCAGCAAGGGTATCAGTAAAAACCTGATTTAATATTAAGCAATGACAAAGTTCTTTGCAAGGTTTACTCTGCTACCTATTAGTCAGTTACACCAAAGAAAAAGAGGAAAAAACCCAAACCCCAGCTAAAATCCAGGCAATCAAAACAGAAACTAACTGAGAGCTGTCTAGGGCTGTGTGTGTATTTTAGGAGTGTGTGACAAGTGACAAAAGGACAGAGAGGGCAAGTATAAAAAAGAATACAGCCTAAAAGCTTAACAGCACTCAGAAGTATTTAACCTTAAATTACACCTTTACTTAAACCTTAAACTTAACAATTCAACATAGGAATTAACACTTAACAGCATTTAATCTAACTTACAACTTAACCTTACTTACAAACCTGACTTTGATATCCAAGATACTTGAGCATCTAAGAGAGCAGCATTTCTCACAAAATTTGCTGTAGTATATGTATATGTTTATGCACACAGGCAGAGTCAGTGAAAAGTACCTGTGAAAAAATTCCCCTCAAAGGCAGTGAAATACTCACTCTGGGTGCTTTTGCATCTTTTCATTGTGCAAAGAGTTGAGCCTTGAGGAGTGGGGGTATTAGCTTATAATTAATTTTTGTTCAGCTGCCGTCTGAGTACTGCAAACTTGCGAGTTAGTGGGCTCTGAGAAGCCCAGTTCAGAGAGAGGTTGCTGGTCACAGCTGCTTCAGTCTAGAAGAGCTCAAAGGTTCTCATTTTAGACCAGCGTTTTATGGCGTCACAAGAAAGTGGGCTTTAGTCATAATAATGTTTCATCCTGGCCACAGTGTGGGTTGGCACACAGTTGAAAGCATGAGAACAGGGATGTTATGCTAGGCAAACAAGAAAAATAGTTTCCAAGGCTGTTCATAAAGAAAACATGAACTTGTTAGACAACTGGGACTCTGAGGAGCAAAGGGTTTCTGATAAACTCCAGAAAAGCTGAGCCCAGGTGCTGTTTGTCAAAGTGAAACCTTATGAGCTTTTTTCAGCTAAGTGTGGCTAGAAGGGGTGAGGGAGAGATGCACCACCATGAGGACTCAACTGTTCAGTCTTCGTGGCTGGAGGGCCTGTGGTCACCTAACCTTGCCCCTCCTGTGGGAACCCCGGCCTTATTTTGGGTTCTCATGTGGTGGTGAAATTTCTCTTCTAACCTGTGCTTCTAAAGAAAAACTCTGCAGTCTTTTGTTGTTCGGTCTCAAGATGATTTATTGCTAGTTATCTAACAGATTATGTTCTCGGGCTGCGGCTGTTTGATCAGTGGCCTGGGTAGAGGCACACACACACCCTGACATCCTCTCTGTCTGCTGTCTTCTTCGTCTCTCCCCCCGCCCAGGGCTGCTGCTATCTTTTATAAGATATATTATGTATTACATGTTTGTAGTATTTCCCCAATACCTATTACTTATATTAGAAAGTGCTTTTCTACTTTAAACTAATCTGTGAATGCCAACATCACCAAGAACATGGAGGCAAGGAAAAAGAAGGAGGAAGAACAGGGTTAGACTACTTTCCTCCATCTTAGAACTTCTGACCCCTATGTACAAAGTAAAAACTCCCCTGTACATGTGCTAAAATCTCCTAGTACAATACTAAAAAAATTTCCCCTCTACCTTGTAACTACTTTTATTATACTATCTAACTCTTTGTGACTGTTTGTTCTACCTCTAAAGTTGGTAACTCATTCCATGGCTCAAACTCAAAATCACAGTTGTTTCTAGCTGTCTGCCAGGGTCTAAAATGCTTCTGACTAAGGCCTGGAACCTCTAAAAATGTCTGAGAGACATTTTGAATTCCCACATCTCCCCTCTCTGTTTTAACTAGAAATATTTGTTTTGCCATGTTGTTTAAGGCTCTTCGAATGCACATGAAAATGCATGGCAGAACAAGTAGAATTACAAGCCCTATAAGAATATAAAACACTATTTTAAAAAGTTTTCTCTACAATGGTGAAAGATTAAAATAGCCAATGAAATAATCTCACCAGAATCCTGTAAGTTTTTTTTTTTTCAATTTGCTGATACTACTTTGCATCTGTTTTATATTTTTACAAATAGATTTTGAATGATCAAACAAGTTCATGCAGCATATCTCCTCAAATTTTTCACATCTGTGCCCATGTGACAGTAGCAAATAATCAACTGCCCCTCTGTTCTGAAGCACTGCTTGTCTTGCACTGCTGATATCTGTTAACATGTCACTCAGTGCAGACGAAACGGTACAACTGTGTTTGCTCAATCTAGCATGGTATGCGGTCCAATTGTGTCAAGGCCACCCCTAACGCTGTTTGGGGTGAGAAAATTGCTACTGCAATTCTCTAAGCCTTGTCTTAGATACAAACATTATTATCACAATTTGGCTATATTGTTTAAAGGATCTTTTTCCTCTCCTGTGTGTTTGCTCTTTTTAAGTTCTTAAATCAGGTGTTATCAATGAAAGTTCTTCAATGCTGCATGGACTGCCCTTGACTTTTGCAGGGATAGCAGGCCAAATTTTGCCCCCGTAAATCAAAAAACACTCCCTTCGGTAAATTGGCTGGGTGTTGAAGAGATAGTTTGCTCGTCACTTTGGTGTAACTGCACTAGGATGACGCATTTCTATAAAAGAACTGATTTGGAATGATATCCACTATATAATTATTTGTCTTTGCTACTCTTAATGGATTGAATTTGATACTAAACTTCATTTTTGTTGACCCAAAAAATGTCTAACTCTGGAGGTTTAAAGTGAGCTATAGGAAGGAGCTGTGTCGAAATATGCCATCCTTCCACAGGATCCGAAAAAGACTTTAGAACTTTTTGAAAGGATGTCCTTTGGAATTGGTCATTCCTTCACTGGCACACCTACTAAGCATGTTGAAAATTGTTTCTCCAGTTCTGAATGGGTTAGGTAAATGCTGTCTAGACCCGCTGCTTTTGCCAAAGTTTCCTACACATTTTCCCTTGGTTGTCTCATGGGAAAGCTTGTCCCATTGCCTAAGGCAACAAGCAAGGGAATGAAGCACATGAACACTATTTGTCTGAACCCCATGTCCATGTCCCCAACCTCTGTGAGAAACCCCGCAATGCAGCAACACCCAAACAACACTTGATTCCCCAGAAAAACCCCAAGTCTCTGAGTTGCCAATCGTTGTCTGACGTTGTCTGCAGTGTTGCTGTCCATCTTCGTCTGCATGCTTGCTTCTCTGCTTCTTTGGTTTGTGTTCACTGGCATTTGCACTCAATAAGGTTTCATGTGCTTTGCTGATACCTGTTTCAGTCCTTGTTCTATAGAAACACAAACGAAACCCTTGCTCTAAGTTATTAATGTAAATAGACTTTCAATTTGTCGTGACTCTGGGTTTTTGATTAAAACTAAAGAATTTTTTCTTAGTTCTGCTCGTGCACTGTTTGTAAAATGTCGGACAATTCACATATAAAGCTTTGTTCAACTGCATGTGAGATGTTGCTCTTGCCTCCTCCTTATCTGTTTATCTAAATGGATTTTAAGGTATGATGTGTTTTGTGGTTTTCCCTGTATTTCATGATCTAAAAATTGCTCTTGGAAATGTGTGAACAGAAACATAAATGTGAAAATATATCAACTGAAACACAAATGTGTTTAAGCCTCTCAAAAGATGCATATTTTGTGACATCAGTTTGCCACAGCTGAAGACTTTTTCAAACCTCTCTAATTGGTCACTCCTGTGGATACAGGACGCTGTACAAACTGACACTCTGACAAGCACTGATGATTTCCTTTGCCTGACTTTCAGAAAGGTGAAAGGATTCCATCAATGTTTGTATATTTTTGTGAAAAAATGCATGGCTCAATTTTGTTTGTTCAAAAATGTCTGGCAGTGTCTGTGAGATGGGCACTGTGAATCTGTCTACATGAACATTCACTTCTACTAAAAATCTCAGAAGTGAAGAATGCATTCTGATGTGTATAACAAAATATCCATGTTCTTTGTTTTCTAGGATTATTTTTATGCATAATAGATATGAATATAAAACTTCATTGTCTGTATGTTTTAAAAGTGATTCCTCTAATTGTTTGACCACATTTGCAATATACACTGAATCTGTGATCAGATTGATGGCTTCTGAAATAACTGAAAAACTCTGTGGTGAACCTTGTACTGTTTTTTACATCTGATTCTCATTTCTTTGTTTTTGGAATTTTCCATGTCATTTGTGAGTTTTCTTTGAACTATTAGTAAACACGGTCATCTTTTCTATTGATTCTTAACTTATTTTTGATTTTTCTCTAAAACTTATTTTTGCATTTAACATTTTGTGAGCTAAAAAATGAACTGTGTAAACTTCTGGGTACTTTAACAACGTGATTGAAAAATCTTGTGACTTCGGATTGTCCACTTAAAATATTTTTTATTTAAATGTAAATGAATGATTAAGAAATCTTTGCCTGACATTGTCAGCAATCTGGTGTTTGCCTTAACAATAATCTGAGCCACTATCTCTAAATCTATAAGAACTCTTTTTGAGGGCTTGTAAGCTAAAAACAAAGATCCACTTTAAACTTCTGTGAAAACATTACTACAATTCTTGCTCAAAGTTATTAACTTGACTGATTTTTTCAATTTGATTTGTCTTGTGTCTGGCACTCTCCTTATATTTGCCTTGACAATTAGCGAAATTAAGTCTACATGTTCTGGTTTGAAAGCAAAACCAGTGAGAGACTCCAAGTCAGAAATACAATTTATTGGGAAAAGGGGAAAAGGACAAAAAATACATGCAATAATACAAAGGGAAAGACTACTGAGAAAGTCAGAATACCACCTGGCCAGCATGCTGGTAGCAGTCCAAATTGGAGTAGCTGCAGTCCTCTTGGGATGGCAGATGTAGTTGCTGTGTCTTCTCAGAGAACCTGTGAAAAGGCTGCCCCTCTGTCTAGAAATCCCCAGTTTTACCCAGGTGGGAATGCCTAGCTCCTCCCCCCTGGGTGGAGCATCTCACAACGGGTTATTATGAGTCATGCGGTGTGTCCTTAATCACTGCTCCTGGACAGTGTTATCTCTGAGTCATGCGGCAAGGCATTGATGGGGTTATTAACAGCAGATAAGGAAAACTGCCCCAAGGCAACTCCTACTCAGATGGTAAATAGGAAAACTTTTTTTTTAATCTTGGACACTACAAAAGAATTATCTCAAAAGATTAAAATATACAAAATTTTCATTGCTTATTTTAGCCTTATTTCAGGTACTTCTTCATTTCTTTTCTTTTTTCTCTTTACACTTTTTTTTTCTCTCTTTCTCTTCTTTTCTTTTGAAACAAGAAGGTTGAAATATAATACAGAATAAGACAAAATACCTCAGTAATAAAATTCAGAAAAAACAATTTAAGAGAGCTCAAAAGAAAGATTCTAAATAACATATATAAAATTGAACAAAGCATGATTATCAGAAACATTGTGTTAGCAGTTCAGAGTCTGCAAACAGCTGAAACATTTGTTTCCAGTGAAAATTGGCATCCCTTCCCGGGCAGGGCTGACAAGTTTCACCTCAAATCTGTGTTAGCTGTCACATGTGTAGGATCGAATCAGTGGATCAAAATAATCTACATAATATTAATTTTTGTGCAAAAACCTCTGAATTTTGCTGGCAAACTCATCCGTCTAAGTTAAAATCAGGGCTTGGCCAAAACCCAAACTTTAAATTGTAGTGATGTCTTTTAAATATTATCTTAAACAAAGCTTATACTAATATTACATATATGATACCTAAAACATAACAACTTATTATAACATTTTCATATAAAATAAACACTCGAAGTTCAAACTGATAAATTGATCAAATGACAAAAGGATTGATTCTTCTTGAAACTTCTTTGAAGGAAACAGATGTTTTTCAGTTGGAAGAAATAATAAGATTAACAGTAATAAAAAGCTGTCAGAATGCTTCAGGCACCTCTCTCTGAGATTTTTTGAAAAACATTTAAGAACAATAAGAAATAGAAATGCAATCATTCCACTCACAAGAGATATAAAAACAAACTAGAAAGTTCACCTAGAAAAATGCATGATATAGTTAAAATCTAAAATGAGACCTTAGAATGATATGTAACTTGGATGAGTGCCGTGCTCCCGTCCCAGATCCCTTTTTGCCCCGGCTAGCTCCCGATGGGGCGAGAGGGGCAGGTGAAACACCCTCCACTGGACCCAGCAGGGCTTTGGAGGGTGCTTCGTGGGTTCGGAAAGCGCTGCTGAATCCCGCGGCGTGATAAGGAAGAGAGACTCTTGCTAGGGCTAAGTCTGAAGTTTATTGCAGCCTGACAGGGGCTAACAACACTTGAACAGTCCTGCTAACAAGAGCACCTGCAAGGTGCTTGCAGCATGTTATAAACTGAGAGGGAGGGGAACCAGTCGACCAATGGGGGTGGAATAGGGAGTGGCTCTTGTATGGGGTGACACATATGGGAACCAATGAGGGATGGATGTGGGAGGGACCCCAGGCCCCTCTCCAATCACCCGGCACCCAGGATGGAAGCTTCTAGGTGTATGGGAAGGGATACCGAGTGACTGACAGGGAGCCTGGGAGGGGCAAGGGAATGACTCGGCACTTTAGGGGAGGATTGACAGATGGGGTAAGGCGGGAAAACTAGGGACAAACCAAGTGTAACATAGGGGTGCATAGGAACAAACCTGTAATAACACAACTCCACAGATGAGACAACAATAAAACATACAAAAATTCACTATGAAAAAACAAAGCACAGAGCTTCATTTGATAACATGATAAAATTTCTTAGCAATAACATTTATAAAACGGTTAAATAGTTAAACGTAAAAGAAAGGATTTGGAAATAAACACGAAGAAATAACAGACTATATAACTAATTGTTAAATAATGAAGTGAATCTCAGAAAAACTCAGAATAAATTCTTTTAAGACTCTTATACACTGATAAACTCACAATAAAACAGAAAAGACTAAAATAAAGCTAAGGATCCAATAGATTGTGTCTTCCCTTTAACTCAATATTCATTATCATGTCATTAACTCTTTTAGTCAAAACCTTCTTATCCTTAAAGAAAAACAACTAAATTTTGTTAATTAAATAAACTTGACCTTTGAAAAACTTAAAATAATTTTTGAATCAAACATTGCTTAAACTTAATATATAAAAATCTTGGTAAAAAATTCCTAAATTATATTAACTACATGAAATCTATATGTATCAAATTAACAATTTTTTAATCCATTATCATTTAAACTCTTATAAACTTAAGTTTTTCAGGGCTCAAACTAAGATAAACTTAAAGTGATATACTCTAATTGAACAAAACTTAATCTCTAACCAAACTATATAAAAATCAATTCTATTATTAATAGAATGTTAAAATACAACTTAACTTAAACCTAAACATAATAAACTACAAAAGTTTTATGCTATTCAATTTTCTATCTCAATTCTCATTATGATATCTCTTTTTTACATTGTGTTCCACAATTAATATTCTTCATCACACTGGCTGGGTGTATCTGCTGATCAATTCCGTCACCTAACTAAAAAAATCTGGGGTTAGCGTTTAGAAACATTGGAGAAGTTTGGAGAAGACCCTTATAATTTCAAGTGGCGGCTTAACTGTATCTTATTTTTTCGGTGAATGTTGAAGTCCCATCCCTCAGCATTGCTGTGGGACATTTGATGCAATAGATGTGCTTGCAAAAAGATGTTTACTTTGGCTGCTGTGGTTTCTGGGCTGTGCCGTGCATTTGTTGTTAATATTTGGATGTGCACTGTAGTGGAAAAAACTTCGGCATCTCCTTGGTTGCTGCCACAATGCACCCTGCTGTGGAGAGGCAGCAACCAAGGAGATCCCTGCCTTGGCTCTGCCCAGTCCCCGCTTGCACAAGCTTGAGTGGTGTGGAGGGGAGCAGTTCTGGCACAGTCACACCCCGCTTCTGCCTGCATTGGGGTGACTGTGTCTCTCTCCTGCTCTCAGCCCCCGCTCACACCCAGTGTCGGCTGTGCTGGACCCGTGCCTGAAACCTGTCCCTCTCAGACACTTCTGCGTTCGCTTTAACTCCCGCAAACACATGCACAGCCTGGATTCACCCATCTCTTTCTGTGTCGCCATGGGAACGAGGGAAGGAGCACTGACCCTGAGTGCGCCCCACCGCACCGACCGCGGCCATGGCCGTGAGCTCTGGAATGCCCTCTCCCCTCTCCCAATCGGACCTGGCACCGTTCCAGTCCCGGTCTGGGTCATCCCGCCCGGCCCCGGTGGCTGTCCCCATCTCAGCGTGGTTCGGCGCTCTGCTGACGCCATCAGCGCGCGACCGCCGCTCCCCGCCACCGCCGCGCCCTGGGCCGCGCCCCGCACTCGGGTTTCCCACCCCCGCGCGGTCGCCACGCAGTCTGTGGGCACTTGGCTGGCTGGCGGCCGCCGCCGCCGCTGACGCTGTCAGTGCCCATGCCGCGCTCGAGATGCGAGAGACTCCAGTTACTGCTCTGTGCACTTTGCTCTCCAATTTGCACTTCCGATAATATTTGTGCATTTCTTCTGACAATTGATTTACATTTGCAAACCCCGTACTAATTCCTGATAAACTTTTGAACATTTCTTCTAACAACTGATCCATGTGTAACTGATTCTTGTTGCAATAACTATTCTGTTCTGGCCGTGTCTGAAACTGACAGGGGTGGCTGTGGGTTTGTGCTGGCTGTTGCCATGGGAACTGTGACTAACCCGTGCCCTGAGTCATACTGGCCACGCCCCATCCCTGCCTGCATCACCACGGGGTGCGGACGCTTCTGCTCTGACCTCGGCTGTGCTTTCGCCTAGCTCCGGCTCGCACCGCCTGGTTCAGAGCCACTGCCATCCCCCCTGGGCTGACGCAATCACCCTCCTGTTCCCATTTCGGCCCCGATGTCTCCCATCTCACTTTGCCCCTCTCCTGACTCTGTTCCAGCACCCACAGCCCGCATGCGCTGGCCCTGCCCTGCCTGCGCCCCTTGCCACGCGTTCTAGATGCGAAAAATCCCCTCCACCCGTGGCTTTTCGGGTTCTGCTCGACCTTCACGCGCGTGCCCACCGCCTGAGTTGCAGTGAGGGAAGCCTTCCGCTGTCCCTCTGCTATTTCCTCAGTGGATCTGGCTGTCGCAGTAAGGAAGCTGTTTTCCTGAGCCTCTTGGGCAGCCGCTTCTGCGGCTTCACGGATTCTCGACACCGAACGCGCCATGGGACACTCGGGACGCCTGGCCACTGCACCCGCACCCCCGCCGCCCCGTGTCTGCGCTGTTCCCACTGCCCCCCCTCTCACCTGCACCACGGGCTGTTTTGAATTCCCCACCCACGCAGCTACGAAAGATCTCTCCTCTTCCCTTTCTGCTCTGCACTCACTCTGCACCCTCCCCCACTGGAGATGCCGCCGCCGCAGGTTCAGACTCGAGCAGCGCTTGGTCCATTCCCCCACCGGGGGCTGTGGCTGTGCTTGGCTTATCTCTCTGTCTGGGGGATTTGTGCATTGGAGGAGCTCAGGGAAACTGAGGAACAGTGGGAACCTGGAGACACAGGGCATGATGACAGACCATCCCCTGATCCTCCACGGGAGGCAATCCTGCTTTTCCTGGATCTGTGGTGAGGAAAACTGCCCCAAGCTGCTGGCTGGGCGATCTTCCCCCTTTGTGCTCTAATAGCCCCAGCTGTCCGGCCGGATGTGCCGTGCCATAGAGCTGGCTGTAATATTGTCCTTGTTAAAAGCAAAAGTTTTGCGGCAGTCTTATCTTTTTGTTCTTTTGTGGCTTGGTAATAAAGTTGCTTATTGATCCCTTGCCAAAAATTCAATCCCAAGAAAAAATATACATCTGTGTGCGAGTGACTACACTGCACCTACAATAACAAAGCTTTCATCTCATTCGGAGATATCTCTCCCTGATGGGTAGAAGTCTCGCCCTATAGGGCTAAAAAAAAAATCTTTGGTGTGTCCTTGGGAGCATCTCCTCCCCATGTTCTTAATTTCGACCATTCTCACCAAAAGCTGAGTCAGCATGAAGACAGTCCAGAGATGGCACTGTCCATCGTCCAGCAGGCCACAGGCGAGGAATCCCAGGCGCGCTTCTGGTTTCTCTCCTCCTGGCTGTCCTCCAGACGAAATGCCTTGGTGAAGGTCAGGCTCTTATCTTGAGCTTTCCGCTCCCTCTCTTCTTGAAATTGCGAAGAGTGTGTGTACTGCTCTTCTTTTTTGTCTTCTTTCTTTTTCAGCCGATGAAGGTTGGAGGTTGTTTGATGTTTCTTTTTGTTCTTTTTCTTGATGCCCGACCAGAGACGGCATGTGTGGGAACCCCGGCCTTATTTTGGGTTCTCATTTGGTGGTGAAATTTCTCTTCTAACCTGTGCTTCTAAAGAAAAACTCTGCAGTCTTTTGTTGTTCGGTCTCAAGACGATTTATTGCTAGTTATCTAACAGATTATGTTCGCGGGCTGCGGCTATTTGATCAGCGGCCTGGGTAGAGGCACACACACACCCTGACATCCTCTCTGTCTGCTGTCTTCTTCGTCTCTCCCCCTGCCCAGGGCTGCTGCTATCTTTTATATGATATATTATGTATAACATGTTTACAATTATTCCCCAATACCTACTACCTACGTTGCCAAGTGTTTTTCTACTCTAAACCAATCTGTGAGTGCCAACATCACCAAGAACATGGAGGCAAGGAAGGAGGAAGAACAGGGTTAGCCTACTTTCCTCCATCTTAGAACTTCTGACCCCTATGTACAAAGTAAAAACTCCCCTGTACATGTGCTAAAATCTCCTAGTACAATACTAAAAAAATTTCCCCTCTACCTTGTAACTACTTTTATTATACTATCTAACTCTTTGTGACTGTTTGTTCTACCTCTAAAGTTGGTAACTCATTCCATGGCTCAAACTCAAAATCACAGTTGTTTCTAGCTGTCTGCCAGGGTCTAAAATGCTTCTGACTAAGGCCTGGAACCTCTAAAAATGTCTGAGAGACATTTTGAGTTCCCACACCCTCCCATTATTCGTTCCCCAATAGGTCTCGGTCAGCTCCTCATCCATTCCCAGGCAAAACTCCATACAGTCAGCTGGCTATTGCCATGGAGGGTGACATTGCCTCCTGATCTCCCTTGCTTCTCCTTCCTAAAGAGCCTGTATTGTTCCATTCCAACAATTTTTTAATGTTCTGTGATATTCGTCTAGAAATATGGTATATTTTTTAATTCATGCAGTGAAGTACTGAAGGTCCCCAAGCTCTGTGTTTACAGAGACAGTGGCATATAAGATACAGTTTGCTCTGAAAATAGTGGGAATAGGACAATTTTTTAGGGTGGTGTTTTTAGTCTGTAGATAATTTCCTGAACTACTGAGTGGTCTAACAGTTGACCCTTGTAAAACAAGTGTTTTCAATAAGGAGGGAGGCTGTCAGGTTCACATTCTCTCTATTTTTTTACAAGTGTCTATTGACCTGTAACTATCAGTTTGTGCATATGAGTAAGAAAAGATGTTGTCCTTGAATAAAAAGTATGTTTTAGAATCCATGGTATTTAAAGCTATCATAACAAATGCATAGCTGCTAGAAAGACTTTAAATGTGTAATCAAAACTTGTTCAAAATCACCAAAGCCCACTCTTTTAAGGTGTATATAGGAAATACGTAGTTACCGAATGTCTTGTAGTCAATAATATTTTGTTTCTTGATCAAGGATTTCTGGTAGTTTTTTGCCAAGTTCGGGGTTTGTATATGGAATAGAAGGTATTTTGTTGATATGGAGAATAATGTGGCTTCAGAGAGCTATTTGAAGGAAATACAAACACTGCAGCCCTTACTAGCATGTCGCTGGTGCCCCACCTCTCAATAATATAATTTAGGGATAAAATTACTCTGCTTCTTCTCCAGTTCACTTCATTTTCAGGAAGGGAAAGTGAGATTCCAGACAGTGTAGATTCTGACTATGAGGTTAATGAAGACAAAGATCTGTGTCTGTAAAAGTTCTGCAATTGTCTGTGTTTGTTGGATATATAAATTAATCGGGAATTATTTTGCCATTTCCCCAAATTCAAAAGAACTGTATGTTAAAGTGTTGTCTAAGTTATTTGGCTAAAGAAAGTATAGTCACATGAAGTTACAACTTACTCTAATCTAGCCATCTGTAGTGGTCTCTGGGGAGCTGCCCATATTCTTGATGAATAATTGAAACTCTTCTGGGAATGAAGTCTGCTTTTAATATGAACAGAAAGGCCAAATGAAGCTGATTTCTTTAAACAAGTACTTACCCTCAAAACTAGGAGAACTTCATTCTTACCTTTAGTACATGTGCTCTCTTGTCAGAGCTGTCGTAAGTTCTAGATTAAGAATCAGTTCTGCCGGGACCAGACTCCTTTGTAATCTAAATGATCCACAAATAATTCTACATTTTAGTTTTAGTCGACTTTTTACTGCAAGAACAATGAACATTTGGTCCTACAGTTTTATTGAATCCTAAAGTTTACTAAATCCTGAGGTTAGTCCAGTAGCTCAAAGAAAATTCCTTCTGCATTTTTGAGAATTATTACTTTCAGCAATAATTTTTGAGAATTATTTATTTCTTTCTTTTAAAGTGCTGTTGAGATGAATATACCTTCAGTCTGCATCTTCTTTTTTTCTGGGCTTAGCTGTGTTCTTAAGGCAGTCCGTAGTACACAAGAATGCCCCCACATGCTCAGTTTGCTTTCAAGTACTTTATACCTAACATTTATTTTTATATAATTTGGAAGCTAGTCTTCTAAATATAATGTAAATTTACACTGATTAAAGTTTCTAATAATATTTGCATTTTGTTTCAGAGCAAAGTAGAAGAGATGATTTGGAAGCATTGGGTCATATGTTTATGTATTTTCTCAGAGGAAGTCTTCCATGGCAAGGTTTAAAGGTAGTGGGTTTTGATATCTGCTTCTGTCCTGTTTTCAGATCATCAGCATTTATTGACATGTTTGGGCTTTTTGAATGTGTGTCTGCAAGCTGTATAACTTGAGAAGCTTGTTTGTTCTTCTGTCATAGGCAGATACATTAAAGGAACGTTACCAGAAAATTGGAGACACTAAACGAGCAACTCCTATAGAAGTATTGTGTGAAAACTTTCCAGGTAATGTCTGCTGTTAATAAAAATGTTGTGTATTGATTTATAAAATGAAACTGGCATAGGTAATTGCTGGGGCTTAAAATTACAGTATGTGTAATTGATCACAGTATCTTAGGATGGGTCAGGTTGGATGGGACTACAGGAGGTTCTGTGGTCCAGTCTCCCTGCTCAAGCAGGGCCATCCCAGAGCATGTGCCATAGGATTGTGTCCAGACTGTTCTTGAATGTCTACAGTGAAGGAGATTCCAAAACCTCTCTGGTTAGCCTGTTCCAGTACTCAGTCACCTGCACAGTAAAGGAGTTCTTTCCTGTGTTTGGGTGGAACTTCTGTGCATTAGTGTGGGTCCATTGCCTCTCCTGCTATTGCTGAGCACCACTGAGCTGAGCCTGGATCTATCATACTGTCAACTACTCCTTAGATATTTATATGTGTTAATCAGGTCCCGTCTCAGTTGCCTATTTTCAAGGCTGAACAGGCCCAGCTCCCTCAAACTTTCCTCATATGAAAGATGCTACTGTCCCTTGATCAACTTAGTAGCCCTTTGCTGGACATGGTCCAGGAACTCCTTGTCTCCCTTGTATTGAGGAACTCAGAGATGGACTTAGCCTCTGAGTAGAGGGACGGATCACCTCCCTTGACCTGCTTTTCAAAATGCACCCCAGGATTCCATTGGCCTTCTTGTCCCCCAGGGCACATCGCTGGCTCTGATGAACTTGTTGTCTACCATGACCCCCAGGTCCTTCTCTGTAGAGCTGCTTCCTAGCAGGTTTGTCCTTCGGCCTGTGCTGCTGCACAGAAGTATTCTTCTCCAGGTGCAGGACCTTGCATTTTCCTTTGCTGAATTTCAGAATGTTTCTCTCTACCCATCTCTCCAGCTGTCGAAGTCCTTCTGAAGGGCTGCACAGCCCTCTGGGGTATCTGCCTCTCCTCCCAGCTTTGTGTTGTCAGTGAAATTGCTGAGGAGGCCTCTGCCTCTTTGTCTGAATCATTAGTTAATAAGTTAAATAGTACTGGGCCCAGACAGAAGAATTATCCTTTGAAGCAGCAGCAAGCTAATGCTGTTGTTCTTAAAATATAGATTATTCTAAAGAAACATTTAAACAATACTGTATGTGTGCTTACAGCGATCAGCTAGTCTGCCCTTGTATCTTCACACTGAAAATTTTACAAGCCTTTTCAGCTGAAATCTGGTATCATACCCCTATTAAAAACAAGCTGCATTAGAAACAGCTTGAACTAATATTTAAAATAACTTGGAAGTTTCACGTGTTACTTCTAGGTCTCTGTAAGTACAAGTTGAATCAATGAGGTGTTGGAAAATTGCACAGAAGGAATATGATGTTTTTTAAAAGTTGTAATAAAGTGCTTGAAACAAGGGACATGTCTGACATGGGCATGATTTTGCCAAAATATAAGTGAACGCCTTGAAAGGTAATCAAAATATCACTGATAGGCAAAGTGGATTTGCTGAGAGTAGCTCATGGTAAAGGAAAGGAAATCCTGTTTGCAGTAGGCCTTGTGGACACAAGATGATGCTTTATATTGTATACCCCGTTCTTTACCTTTCCTTAGTCTTGTCTCTGTAAAATTGGTTGGAAAGATAGAAGTAGAGGCATTTCTCTCCACACATTTTTGCACACTGTGCATTATAATTAGAACATTGAACAGAAGATATCAACAGATAGCATGAAGGAAAAATTAGTGGGGTGTTACTTGCTAGTATATGTTTGGAATATGGTTGTATATTTCAGAATATGGGAGCATTTTAAAGAACATTATTAAGTAACTTTTCTTTCTGGTAATTCACAGATCCATGGTGAACAACTGTTCAGGTTTTATGGTGAGAGGTACAAATTGCTTTAAAATGAAATAAGGTGGTGGGGATTTTTTTGAGTTCCATTAAAACAGATAATAGCATATGTACATATTTCTTATATATCTAGAGGAAATGGCCACTTACCTACGTTATGTAAGAAGGTTAGACTTTTTTGAAAAACCAGACTACGACTACTTAAGAAAACTCTTCACAAACTTACTTGATCGCCAAGGCTATATATTTGATTATGAATATGACTGGATTGGCAAACAGTTGGTGAGTACAGTTCAGCTGTCAGTAATATAATGAGTTTTTCTATGATTGGTTTTGAGTTTCATAAGACACGGTCTTTTCAAGGCTGCTAATAGAGCTGTGAACAGCTGCTATTACAAGCCCATCTGCAGGTGCATGGTCTAACATTTTCTTTGGCTTGAGTGCTTCATATTCATTCTCTTTCCAAATGTGCTCTTATTATCAAAGTACATCACTGCACACTCCAAAATGAGGTGGTAGAAATTCAGATTGTTTCTTTAAAGGAACTTAAAATTTTGCAAGTAATTGTCATTACTGCATGTATTTTTTTTTGTTCCCAGTATTTTTAAAAGGCAGAGCTACAGCTTCTCTGCATAGGAGATGTACTCTAGATATTTATCAGTTCACTGTGGTAAAAGTTTGCATAGTTCATGAAATATTCCATTGCAGTGCTTCTAAGGTTTCAGGAAACACTCTGTATAATTTAAGAAATTGTAGAGGATGGGGTTTTCTTTAGCTTCTCAAATTTTTTCACTTCTTTTTATTATATAGGGAAGGGAGGACTAATATGTATATGTTTGACCAGTTTCAGATTATGCACTTCACTCTTCTCTGTGTGATTCTGAAAGAATTGTAGCATTTATTTTTTTGCAAACATATTTTTTGCAAAAATTAAAGCATTAAAAATTGCTTTAAGCTTTTCATGAGGTTTCATCAGAACGTCATAACTGCTAACTGCAGGAAGTATGACTAAAGTATTTTAGAAAATTAGTGTATGGTAATACTTAGAATTGCTACTTCAATGTATTCTGTAAGTCATGGTTTACTCTGTAAGTCATGGTTTACATTTTTTCTTGTTGGTATTAGTAAATATCTAGTGAAGCTTCTGCTTTAATCTGATAATTTTGTGTTATTTGAAACTGTCAGATTTAAATATTATTTTCTATTACAAACCAGTAACTTTTGGTGAGACTTAAATTTATTTTTTTTACCAGTTGCTACATATTATTTATATTTGTAGCCTACTCCAGTGGGTTCAATACATTCAGACCCTGCAATGTCTTCAAACAGAGAAGCATATCAGCACAGAGACAGAATGCAACAATCCAAAAATCAGGTAAATTACTCATGTAAGATTATCAGCATTACTATGTCTTTTGTCTAATGATTTGTGCTATGTTTTTATTAGAACTTGAAAATAAAATTGACTCTAGGCTTTGTTTTCACTTTAAGTAGATCTTTAGTAAAGTCTGTATATTTAGAGATAGATAAATATCTCCTAAAAGTTTGGGTGATTGAAGCTATGATATAGTGTAGGGAATTTTCTCTCTACTCACATTTCTTTATTCGCTGTCTCTTCTCCATATAGTCTTTTCTTTCCTTCTGTTCTGACATGTATGTATAACACCTTCACTTTTTTTTTAAACCAGGCTTATGACTTAGGTGGTAGCAATGTTAGGAAATCCGAGCTGTGTCAGTTTACTTAAGCAAAATTGGAGGGTTGGTTTAGTATACTTTTTCTTACTAGGAATTTTGAGGTTTAGTTACTTCAGCTCTGTATGAAAATTTTTAGGAAGGCATGTATGTTGATAACGTTGATGTGCAGTCTGTATAGGGATTGAGTGTGTAGTGTTCTGTACTTTTTAAAAATATGACAATGCACAAATTGTTTGTTTTAAATTTTTTTTTTCTTCTTTTGCATAAATCCTAATACATTCAAAAATAATAGTCAACAGACCATAGGGCAGCTTGGGACTCACAGCAAACCTATCCACATAATTTGAGGGCTCACCTGGCATCTGGCAGACATGGTGGCTCTGTACAGGTATTTTCTGCTTCTTTGCATGACCTAAATCAGTTATTTTGCATTTCATAACTACTTTCCTGTAATGTATCTCATGATTCATGTTTCATATTAAGATTGCTTATCAGTAATATTCAGAATGCTTCTATTATTTCTTACTTCACAGTTTGGTTGTCAAACCGAAAACAGGTGCTGAAGCTATGGAACTTTTTGTTGACGGAATTTTTCTTGCATCTTTCTTAGTAAAACTCGAACATAAAACAGTTGAGCTGTCTTTTTTACAGAATATATATGTATCTCAGTGAGAGCAACTGAAGGTTAGATTTTAAATGTGTTAATTGTATTAGCAACTGAAACCCACTGTTCATTGAATTCAGTGTTGTTCAAGCCATATTTTTTGTTCCTTAAGTAAACAGATTAAAATGCTACTTAGTGAAGTTTGCTTAAACTTCACTTTATTATTCAAATCATAATTGGCTAGAAAAATGTTCCCAGGGAAGCACCTCACACATCTCAGTGAAAAAATGTGTAGAAACCAAAAGTTTTTCCTATATTATTAGTTTATTTAATCTTCAAAGAGCTCTTTTCCTGGTTTGTTTTCAATTTTTGAAAATAACTTTTGAAATTTTTGATCTCACTCTTCAAATATATTTAGATGCAAAATAGTAGGAGTAATGTGTGAGGAGTTAATACTGAGAGATTCAAAATTCCAACTGTGAAGTCTACGTAAGATTTTGAGCTCTGAGTCCAAAATGAAAATGATTTTGTTTTGTGAAGTCTTATTTGGGTGGTGGATATGTGTAGAAATTGTCTGCTGGAGTTTTGATTATGACAACCTGAGTTATGTTGATTATGTTAATCTGTGTTTCTTCTGAAGTTTTTGGTTTGGAAAAAAATTGTCATGGCCTAAAGAAAGAATGAAAAGTTCAGGGTACAGAAAACAAGGCTGCAGTCCTGTCAGTGTGGTAACGTTCTCTAAATTTTGTTACTTTAGAAACAGCTGTCATGTGTAATGTAACAAAATGTAGTAGATGATAATTATTGCAGTGTATAAAGAAAAATTTAAAAGTTGTTTTGTTCTTCCCATTAACAAATATTTAAAAAGCTTTCTTTTCCCATATTTTAGGTTAGAAAAATACACATTGAATTCATTAAATTAGTTAGTTGAACTTTCAAAGTGCCATCATATAACTGTTGGCTATTGTGGCACTTCAGAAACTTTTCATTCTTTGTCAGGTAAAACATAACAATTACAAGAAATTTTCTTCCCTTGTAAAATATGCTAAATATACCCTTTGGGGAATGGGAGAACATTTTCTAGGAAATAACACAAATAACACTAGTATTCTTTACTGTTAATATAGTGTTGTTTCTATCCTTTTTCCTCACAGGATATAGGCAGTCTGTCTGAGTTCAGGTCATTTAGATCTGTTGAGGCTAAGCAATTGCCACATGAATAAAAGCACTGTGCAAAACTGCAGCCATGGTCTGTGTCTTTGAAGATCAAGTTGTGCAGCAGGATGTTTTCATATTGGATTGCTTTTTGTTGTGGCGTGGTCATGCTTCCTTATTAAGGGCACTTGTAAAATCACGTAGTATCTTCAGTTTTGCTGTGACATAGCCCCTGGTTGTTATCAAATACCTCTTTGTTGCAGGGATACTAACTGAATCATGCTGTTTGTTAAGTTGGTACATTAGCTAGCTACTTTAGTAGGATTCCTAACTGTTTTTGAGAAGACAAATACTAAAAATCCCACAGAAAATTGTTCACAGGTGAAGCTGAATCTGAGGTGTGCAATTAAAGTGTATTTATTTTTTTCTGTGATGTTAGTGATCCATTGCTCTTCTTTGACATCAGTTTTACCAATTTTTCTGCAAGATATGAAAATCTGTCGGATTATTTCAAAGTGACAGTGGAATGTTTTTAGGTCAGTGCTATTAGTCATCTAATACTAATTAGATGCTAAGACTAGTGCTGATGTTATTTTTTAGGTGATTATTAAACTGCACTAGTGATTATTTTCTGTGATATATTAACATTGAGGGAACTGACTATTTGTGTATATTTTTGTTAGCATATAATTGTATGCTCTTAGTGATAAGTTCAAGTGGGAACCATTGAGGTTCAAACTGGTTTGTTCATTTACAGATACTGTTCTATTTTTTGTACTAATTTAATTTTTCCCAGACCCTAGGCTTGTGTTCAGAAGATCCTATTGTGCTTAGACATGTCTAATTTTACTTTGTAGAATCAGTTGAAATTCAAATAGTACTAGGAAATTGAGTTGAAAAGGGAAGGCATCCATTCTTCCACTTACCTCAGTCCATTTTTGTAGTTCATGCAGACTTATTAATGATCAACTCATACCTCCCAGCAATTTGTTCAACAACTTCTGTGTCTTTGTTTTCCTAAGTTTGTCTCACTTCTCAGAATGTCAGTTGTACAAGACAGAATTACTTCTTTCTCTGCATGAGCTGTAATCTGCTTATGCACTCATAAAGATTGCATTAATATGTTCCATTAATTTTTTTCGTCACTTACTAACTGATCTTCTTCCTCTTATCTTTTTTTTTTTTTCTTTTTTCCCATTGGGAAATTCTTTAAAAGGAAGTTAGATGGAAAGACTGGGTTAAAGAGTTCCCAGGAAAGTACTTGGGAACTGCTTGAAAGATTTTTATATTTGATGTAAGTAGTTTTCAGTTGCCAGATTCGTCTCCTTCAAGAAGTCAAGATAGTAAAGTGTTAGATGAAACAAATCAATTTTGCTAAACTTTTGTGAATGAAAAAGGTATTGTAATGACTTTTATTATTTTGTCTTTACTGAAAACTTTTTGAAAGTAAAATAAAGAATTGTGCAATATCACTTATGAATTCCTTAGAGGTGTAGACTGGGTATATTTTTTGGGTAGAGAATTCAGTTACTGAGATTCTTAATAGAATTAAGGGCTTTTTTTCTATGTCTGTTCTAAATTTTTGCAATTCTTTGTTGTGATTAGAGTAATGAAAATCAGGAAAATTTGTTTTTTATGGCAGACTTTCTAACTGAGTTTTGAATATAGCAAGTAAAAGATCAGTTTGTGTACTAATCCAGAACAAAGTACACTGAAGATTTAATTTTGCCATTTAGGGGTTTGGTATTTAGGCTTAACTGTGTCATGTTATAAATGGCCTTTGTCAAGGTTCCAGAGGACCATTTATGTAAGAAATCAGTCTATTGCACAGTGAATGTGTCATTAATGGGTGGTGGGTGGAATTTGGTTCTCTACCTCATGTCATAGAGAGTATTAAGAAATAACCAGTGATAAATATGCTTCTTTATATAGATGCTTTTCATATTAAACTTCTAAAGAACTGATTACATTTGAAAGAAGTAAATTTAAACCAGGATGAAGTTATAAAAATGCTTAAAGTAGTTTTAGGTTTTCAGTTTAGTGGTTATTCTTCCACTGGAAAATAGGTGAGTAGCTTAAGTTAATCTTCAATATTGCAATATTTCTAATTTGAAACTTTAAAAATGTTTATTTTTTTTAAATGTAATTATGTTAGTATTCAGGGAAGAATGTTCATATACATTTTGTAACAGAATTTTTAGATGCAAAACCATAACTTAAATATCCTAATTTTTTCACTATAGTTATATTCAAGTCTTCTAAGAGATTAATTGCGCCTCCCATTTTTTCATCAGGCTATTTATTTCATCAAGGGAAATCCATTCCAACTTGTGTCACAAGTAGAGAAATAGAAGTTTCTCTTAAAGCAAACTTGGTTTCAGGAAGCTTCTCTGTCCTAAAATTACAGCTTTTTATGTGGTTCTAGTGTGATAAATTTTCATTGTGCCTTACTTGTGGTACATTCTGGGTACAGAATTTGGTGTACCACTCCTTCAGTGCATATAGTGTCCTCTGGGTGACTTATTCTTGTTAATTCTGTTATGTTCTCATATCTTCCTGCCTGTGTTGTACTGATTTTTGAGATGATTGGCTCCTAGCTGGAGAGGAAAGTGTAATAATTTGCCTTATTAAAGGCTCTTTCTGGTCATATTGCATTGTACTTTACTGATATAACATGAAATTAAATTCATATAACTGTAGCCTTACTGTGAGTGGAACTGAAGCAGTCCTGCCTATCTCTTGCACTCCTTTGTAAGAATCTTTGTTAGTTTAATTTTCTTCATCTTAGTGAGGAGCTCCTAGAGCTGGTTTTGGCAGTAGTAATTTGTGTGAAACTCAGGGTGTCGTGGTTTGACACGGAAAAAGAATTTTTCCGGAAGGAAGAGGTCAATTTGGATATTGACCAATTGAAGGTGGACACGCCTCTGAGAACACAGAGGGTTAAAAGCAGAATTCCCAGGGGAACTCGCTCTCTTTGGTTCCACTCAGCCGCAGTGCAGCCTCTCCCCTGCCCGGCCGTGGCTGGTGGGGAGGGGAAAGGCCCATGGACTGATTGAGGTGGGCCCAAGGGTGGAGGGACTGGAACCGGGCTGGCCCCTGCAGATGGAAGGGTGGAGAAATCTGGGATGTCTCCGTTCCCCCCCCACCAGAGTTTCTCTCCCGAGAGGGAGAGAAAAAGAGACAGCAGCAGTCTTGTCAACAATTTCACTGAGGGGAAGGAGGAGCCGGGGGGGACGCAAGGTGCCCAGTGCGTGGGAGCCGGAGGCTGGGCATCGAGCCATCCTGGGAGTCCGGACTTTTAACCCTTCCTAAAAAGATGAAAGCTTTTTGAATTTTTTTTCTCCCCCTCCTCGGTTTGAAAGAGAGGAAGAGGGACACCTTGAACCCTGGGATGTTAGAAGGAGAAATTCTAGATGGGAGGCGGACATGGAGTGGCTTTTGGCTGGACTTTTCTGTGTTATCCACAAACTGAACCAATCTTCTCCTTCAAGAGAAACTGTATTTTGGGAGGATGCCAGTGAGTCAAGAGACCTGCTTCAGCTGGGAAAAGACAGAAGTAGAGTAAACAGAAGAAAATTAAGGAGTTTGTAGTAGTACCCCCTGTCCTCAGAGAAGGAAAAGAGATCTCTGTTCTTAGACCCTCAGCCCAGGGGGAAATGGGGGGGAACTGTGGTCTCCAAAAATGAAAAACTAAACTGTTGTTTTCTCCCCTCCTAGCAAGACATCCTTAAAAAGAAAAATCCTAAAAGCAGTCTGTCCATCCATGCATTGGTGGTGAGAGCACTGTGCATGGAAAGAAGGGTCACCATGGCAAACTTTTTCTCCAGGCAGTGCCATGTGTGACATAGCAGCGCAAGATGTGGCAGCTGTGTTTTCTTAGGGGGTCTGTGGCACAAGAGAGACTCTGTCTCCCTGAATAGACTAAGTATTGATTGTCTGGAGGGCACAAACCTAATTAGAGTCCAGATTGTATCTCGCTGTAGTTTGTTAAAGTTGGATGGTGGAAAGAAGAATGCTTTACAAAGTTTTAATTTTGATCTTTGTGTGTTTTTTTTTTCCCTTTTTCCTTCCTTTCTTTCTTTTATAATAGTAGCTTAATAAAGGTTTTTTTCCGTGTTATTAAGCTTAAGCCTGCTTTGCTCTATTCTCAATTCCATTTCACAGCATTCAATTAATAAGTTACATTTTCATAGGAGCGCTAGCATTGTGCCAGTATCAAACCATAACACAAGGTATTTATGGTTCTGGAGAAGGACGACTGATTTTTGGATTTATGCTGTATATGCTTTGGTTCACTTTTGCTTTCAGTGGTTGTAACTCTTTCCAGAAAGAAGAGCTTCATGTTCCTCCCATCTAAACTAAGTCATGCAACAGACACTTCATAGTATCTGTTTGTGTATTTGGTGAATGTGTATGGCTGAGTTTGAAGTCAGTTGGAAGTATAAGCTGCAGTAAGCTTTGTTCTTTGTTACCAGATAGTAGTGCATTGACCTCAACAGAGGATGATTTTGGCTCCTTTAAAGAGGAAATCAGCTTAGATTAGTACATGACATGCATAATAGTTACAATATTACAAATGTAGAAAGGACATTAAGATTCCTAGTAGCGTATTTTCCAATTCAAATGAAGATCTGTACATCTGTTTGACCTCTTTTTTTATAATGTGCTGTCCAAGAAGATAGATATCATTGAACAGGTGCTCCTGGGAAAGAAGTGTGAATGAGAGTGTCGTATGAACACCCCACAGATGCTAGAGTTGGCCAGTATGTTTGGTATCTATGTAAAAGTCATACATTTTTTCATTTGTTTTTAGAAAAAGAGAACAGGAGTTCTTGCAAATGCCTCTGCAGACTGTGACCTATTCTTTACAACAGTCAGGAATTCTAAGCTGCATTGTGTTTGCTTCCCATCCAGAACGGGCCATATACATGTCGTACTATTTCTTGATGTACCCTACTTCTGTCTGAGTAAACTGAAGGCTTCTGTTTCTCATCAGTCACTCAGTCTTGAGCAAGAATCTGATGTTCTTTTTAGAAAAGTTATTTTTAAGCCTAGATTATGGAGCAGAAATCCTGCATTATTAGGGCTGCAGGCAAGGTGGACCACAATGTTAATTGGGTGGTGTTGTTGTATATGGATTAGTGCAGGCTATAGTTGTGCTTAGTTATATAGGTAGGCACAGGGAGCTCCATGTGAGCATGGCCCCACCAGTGATCCCTTCCAACCATAAGCATTCTGTGCTTCCTTTGGAACCAAACTCATTTGGTAATCAAGTTGAGCAAAGGTTTTTTTAACTTTACATTTTTATGACTGCTCCTGTCTTAGATAGCAAATACTTCTGATGCACTTTTCCACTCTGGGTATTTTACAAGAAACAATGAAATGACCTTTACAATAAGATACCTGGTGAGGTGGTTGAGATAATACAAATATTTAATGATGACAGCTCAGAATATTCTGTGACTTTGTAAACCCAATAACTAGTAACCCAGGATGTTTGGATCAGGATGCCTGCATCACCATCTTAAAGTTTGTTAAAGTACAATTCCTACCTATTTCTGCCAGTGAATATAAAGTGATTCTATCACACCCAGTGATAAGAAACTAAGCTTAAGACACTTAATTGAAACTCCATTAACTTATCATTGTAGGAATAAAGTCCAGTCTCCCATGATTCCTTCAGTTATATTGACTAAAATTTAAATAATCAGTTTCCTGTGATCTCACATATCTTTTATTTTGTAACAAGCCTGCAGGGGTTTTTTGGTAGTGGTTCCTATTTTAGTGAAATTTGAAAAACGAAACTTGGCCTGAAGGGCATGGAAAATGCCTTCAAGTGCAGAAAACTTCTGAGGTGCTGTACTTAGTTACAATAGGAATGACAAAACAAACCTCAATTGGCTAGGTCTTAGCTCTGGTTATAAATAGATGAGACATAACTGCTATAATAAGAGGAGAGCTTGGCCCCTCACCTTTCATCTACCTTAATCTCTGACCATCAGGCAACAGCTGGTAATAATTTTTAATTACAGACTACTTTTAGTCTCTATAGCTGATTAATTGCAGATGTTTTCTGCAAACTTTTATACTATTTCTCCAGAATTATATTTTTATACTTGCTACCTTGCCAAGCAGTTGCTGCTATTTAGTAGCTAGTAGACGTTGTCATGGTGTTGTCACTTCTTTAGTGGTTCAGTTAGCACGGTCAGCAGCTCTGATCAGGTAGGCACTTGTCTACAGCCAGTTAGTTAACCTTTTTGTATTCCGTGGGGTGAATAATGGAGAGGCCTCTGGAATGGCTCCATTTGTCATGTAGGAAGACTGACAGGAAGTGAGAGAGATAATGTTGAGTTACACTTGGTTTAAAGTCTGAACAAATATTCCCAGAGAGCCACAGCTTTCATGGTGACTTGAACAATTTACATAGAAATTTGATGGTAAACTAATAGAAATGAAGATTAATCTAATTTTTATTAATTTTTTTGGCAGTAGATGTTTTCATGTCCTAAAAATCAGACACTATCTATACTTTTAGGTTTAGAAGACAGCCTTAATTTTTCCCTTTTCTGGTGAGTGTCCTAGGAGATACAACTGAATCAGACCTTCATATTCCCTCTGAATATAAAGAGCTAAACTAAGGAGCAGAGATAGGGCTAGACCGACTGTATTGGTTGGAAAAGTGCCTAGTGCCTTTCCTTAAGGCTCTGAAGAAATGTGGGGGAGATTAGCCCACTCACTTTGAGTCCATTGTAGAGGTTAGTTCCACTAGTAGATATGAAAGGAAAATTACAAGAACACAAGGGTGCTAGAATAAAATCTGGAGAAGATACTGTTACTGGAATAAAAATAAATATGGAAATAACAAAAAATGCTGTTTTTTTAAGATGTATTGAAACTATAGGAATTAAAAATATATGTCTGGCACTAGAATAATTTCAGGTCTTTCTTGTAATTTCAGGTAGTAAGCTCAACAAATGGAGAACTGAACACAGATGACCCAGCTGCAGGCCGTTCAAATGCACCCATCACAACTCCTGCAGAAGTAGAAGTAATGGATGAAACAAAGTATGTGCTTCTTTTTATATTCTTTGGATCTTCTGTGCTCAGCTGCTTTAATATTTTTTTCACAGAGTGTTTCAGAAATTGTTGTCTGAACTGAATAGCCATTGGTGAGGAGCAAAACTATAGTTCTATACTTGTAGTTTTGTCTGTAAGTTTCTAAATAGTAGAGTTCCTATAGCTTGTGGTTTTTTAGCCTAAGCTTCAATGACATGTCTTCCTATGCTGGCTAGAGAAGTGCATGCATTTTTGATGTTTCAACTAATTTTGAAATATTATTTTAAGATAGTGTTCTGACTACCAAAAGCCATGTGTAGAAGATATAAAATTCTTCCTCTATATTGTATTCTGATTCTCTTTTTTCCTTTACTCTCTTTCTGTATAGCTGCCAGAAAGTGTTGAACATGTGGTGAGTTATACAGTGCAAGCAGGCAGAAATAGCTCCAGGAGCTTTATTCTTTTTATTGGGTTTTCAGAAAACTTAAAAATAAAATGTCTATTTAGAAATGGCAAAATACATTTTAATTCTGTGAAACAGTTAACTGTTTTTACAAAAAGCCATCTTCAGGAGCTGTTCTGCCTGCTTCAAAGCCTGCTTGCTTTTAAGTTGTGTAGTTTGTGATATAGTTTAAATTGACTTTTTTAATGGGTACTAGAATATTTTTTATTACTTTCTATTCTGTTTAAAAGGGGAAAGCATTCTTTTCAAATATTGTAGCATTCAGCTAGTGTATTAACATCTGGAAAATAACCTGCATGAATAAGTAATGATTGCTAGTAAATGTTTGAAATTCTCCAGTTCTCTTTGTAAACAAGCTATTTTCCGAAGTATTAGTCTGCAACAACTTTCTAACTAATCACTAAAACATAACTTCAGAGTTCGTTAATGGTACAGTGTAATGAAAGGAAAAAATATTAAGATCTGTTGCCATAGGATGGACAACTAATATTTATATATTTGAGTAGTAAACTTAGACTTGCAGCATAGTAGAGAAGAATATTCTTGATAGCTAAATGTGGTATGAATTCCAACATGTTTCATTTTATAATTGTGCTTGAAATAGGATTTTACAAGGGTATGGATCTAGTTTACCATAAAATAGAGGCACACAGGTATGAAGGCTACATTAGCAGTAGAGCAATTCAGTAGCAGAAATTTTTCTAGGACCATTTTCCTGACTTTATAGAAAGGGGAAATTTCTCCAAATGCAATTTTTTGGGAAGCAATTGTTCTGTAAGTTCTGGTTCTGGTAGGTAGGTAAGCTTTATTTGCATGTGTAATTAATAATTTTGGGTGGAGGTGCTGGTAGGGCCATATTTTTGCACTAGCTTTTTGTGAGCACTGAGAAGAACTAAATTCTTTGCTGCTATCTTTGTGGAGTACAGTGGATTTTACTGTCAAAAATACAGTTCTCTGATATATATATATTTGAAACAAAAAAAAAAAAAAATCCAAATGGGGAAGCATATTGATAGGCTGCCCATAGATAAATTCCCTGTCCCCTCTCTTCAGATGAGCACGGTGATAATCTTTCTTATGCTCAGCTCATGTACACACAGAAAAATATTAAATTTCTTGCACTTTGAGTAGTTTTTAGCACAATAAAACCCATTTTTAGTACCCTATTTTACTTGGCTATCTGCAGAAAGAGAATTCTCAGGAGCCAAGATGCTCAGTTGCTTGAGCAGTGTAGGAGTTCACTTTTTCTAATATGAATACATAATGGACAAAATATGCTGTCCTTGACCTTTTTGGCTTACTCTTAACTGGTTTTGTTACAGACAAAATAACTAGTCAGTCTCCTACTCTTCAGACTGATTTTCTTGTTTTGAGTATGTAACACTCAAATTAGTGTTTCAGCACTGTCACTGTTTCCTCAGTGACTATAGGTTTTTCTGGGGTAGTTTTTTATATTTTGAAGTTGTTTTATATTTTAACGGTCATTAACATACATGCATGCCCACTCACCCTCACCCTCTCTCCAGCTTTGCTATCAAACATCAATGCATAGGTACACATATTTTTTCAGAAAGAGCACTTTAAAAGATTTAAATTTTTACATTTTAATATCATAATTACAAACCTAATACAAAAAGGGGTTGTGAGACATTTAAACATTTGTTTATAGATTTTACACTGAGGACTAGGTTAAGGGAATGGGATTACTAGTACCCTTCATGTCTGTGACATGTTTTTTTTTTTTCCTAAGGAGACATTGTTTTCTCAAAAGACTCTTTGTGCCTCTTTCATAATCTTTCATCCACCTGAAAGTATGAACAAAGCAAATCTCTCTTGCTCATATCTTTTGTTTGTAACATTTCCTCATACTCTGAGAAGACAAACTTGAATCTTATTTAGAAGTGCTTCATTCTTTGTTCTAGATGTTTTCTTTGTTTTAGAAGCTAGAAATGACTATATCTTCATTTAAACTATTTTTAAAAGGGTGCCCCTCATGTGGGATTGTCCTCATTATGTATAATTTTAACTGTGAACACAAGTGTAATTTAGCTGAATATTAGCGCTTCTGCTACCATTTCAGTGAAATCCTCTAAATCAGAAAGTAGAAGTTTGGAGTTTTTTCTTCAGTAAGGATTTTATTGTTTTGGGACATTTGACCAACATTTAGCCAAACATTTCATTGTTTGATAGTTATTTATCTACTCACATGCCATATATATGGTCTAAATCTTATGCCGTGTCATTTTCACATTTCTAGCATGACTTAGCAGTGGGTGTGGTGTTTTGGGAATTTTGGTGGGTTTGGTTTTTTGTTTGTGAGTATTGAGGGTAGAGGGGGTTGTTGATTTGGTTATTTTTGTTGGTTTGGATTTTCGGAAAAGTTGCTTTCTGTCCTATTTCAGTTCACTCTTACTGAAGTTGTAAAGCAAGGAGACAACTAACCTTATCACTCTGCTGGCCTGACACTTGGGGATCTACAGATCTATCTGTGATCTTCTACAGATGTGATTAACCTGTCTTTCTGGTTTTCTAGCCATCAGAACAGTTGATTCTATGAAGTATGTGTAATTTGGATAATCAAAAGGCTCTTCTGTGTGAAGGAAGAGAAGGGCAAACCGAAAGTGATTATATGATCTGTTCTTTTTGCATCTTGCATATTTTTTGCCACTTTCAACACTTATTACTAATGCTGCAGTAAAGTGTCTGCCACATGCTTGATGGCAAATATAAAAACACAGCTGTCTAAACAAATTAAGTTGCTTTAGAATTTTGGACCAAGGCACTGTTCAACTGGAAGGAATGGTATTTAACAGGAAAAAAGACGTGATAATGTCTGAAGAAGGATTGCTACCTCAGATAATATCTCAAAGGTCACTTTAGATAGTACAGGAAAAGTGCAGTGGTTTTTGCAATTTATAAGTTGCTGTTATACTGCCAACTCTAGAAATGTTACATAAACTATGATGAAGGTTAGCAGTCATTAAATACTTTAGTTAAAAAATTTCCTTTCCTAGAAGTAGAAATTTTTAAAACGTACCTACTGTATTTTACATGCATATTGAATAGTATAATAATTTTGTGGTTTACTAGTCCTTAATAATGTACCTATCTATAGCCTTAAATACAGTTCTAAGCAATGTAATAGCTATATTATGTCTAAGTGACAATATCGCCCTCTAGCGACAGTATGCTTTAACAAGTCTACATTTCTGTTATGAATTATACTCATTGAGAGATTGTGCACTATGAGTCTCTGACTCAGGGTTATGTTTCTTTCATAAAATTTATTTTCAGGCAATACTTTCTGTTCTGTCATAATCCCGTGTAAAGGTGCTTATATTTTTAAATTAACGTGGCCTTGGAAGCCAATTTGAAGTCTAGCACTTCCAGATTTCAAAACACAGTGTTTCAGTGTACTTGAGTTCCAATTTCCAAAACAGTCCAAAACAAAAGTTTTCAGCATTTAGTGATTTCTCCTTGAATTGAAATACAGTTGAATAGTTTATATAATTAAAAAAACCCCAAAGAACAGTTACCAGAAATTATACTCATAGTGTATTATCATAGTAGTATTATGCAAACTCCAGAACACCAGAGAATTAAAAAAACAGTGCTTTTATGTTGCTTAAAAATCGAACTCTTGAATTTACCATTGCATGGTGCCCTTTTTCTCTGGTTGACAGAGAAGTAGCAAACTAAATAGCATATGCAGAAGAAATAAAAAACAGTATGAGATTTGCAGCAAAGATGATTTTAAATTTTCTAATAAGAAAAGCAAGAAAACATAAAGTATCCTTGAATTCCAAAGAGGATCCAAGTAGTTCTAAATGTTTAAGAAGTCTGATCTACTTGGGTTGTGATCCATATAAGTGAGTGAAGAATTAAAATTCTAGATAGCTTTTCTAGAATATAAATTAACTATCCACTGTACTTCCATCTTCCTACAGTTACTTATGTAACCTGGGTTCTGTATATGCTAAGTTTATAAATAAAGACAGAATTTTTCTGTGGGCTTTCCCTAAAGCATGCTACTCTTGAACAGGTATACTTATATTTACCATCACAGTTGAGGGTAGGAGTTCCTCATCTACAGGATCATAGGATAATTCATGTTGAAAGGGAGGAGCACTGCTTTGCTTTGGTACATGCATATACATATATAAAATACTTGGAGTGAAAAAGGAATTAAACTAAATTGGAGTTCACACATCTACAAGTAAATTCAAAGCTTAAGTGGTAATGAATGTTAGTGCTTATAGGCAGATACTAAAAAAAAAGTCTAGTAGTTATGGGGGAATTTCAGTTACAGTCAGTGGCTAATGCTCTTCAAAACCAATTATATCTCTTCTTTAAGAAGTACTTTAAATTTAATAAATACAGTATGATACTTCTGCTAGCTGTAAAAATACTTATCTATGTAGTTTCCCCTACTGAATTTTAATTTTGGACTTCATCAATAACCAATGTTTTTTTCTACTGAAAGTTATGTAACTCTCAGAGCAGTTCTGGTCTGCCTCTGCCCACTGCTACTTTTTCAGTGACTGAGCGGCAGGGTGCCTTGGATATTTTGAGAAGGTAACTTCTGTCTCCCCTTACTTTGGATGTTGTTCTCACCCCCTGTAGAACCCTAGTTGTAGACCCTTATTCTCCCTGATTTTTAAATGCTCTCCCCATTTCCCGTATTCCAAACTAAATCATTGGGATTCGTTTTGAATTTTAGTGATACAAAATGCTTGGTGGACTTAAGGATTTACTGATCAAGGCTATTGATGGAGTACGTTTATATTTTCACTACTGCTGTACTTCATAGTTTAAGACTTACCAGTGTATAGTGCTGCAAGTGAGAATTCCATAAGCAAACCACAGAATGACATGGTACAAGCTCTATTAGAGTATACAGCTTGCATGTTCAGTTCTGGTCACACACATTGTTAACACTTTAGTGTGAAGCTTTATTTTTAAAGGTGTTGTTCAGGACCTAGGAGTTGCTTAAAATAAGCCTAACAGTACAATTTAAATGAATTTTGTGTGTGTTGTTTGTTGTTTTCTTCCTTATTTTCAAAAGTACTTTCTGGACTTTTGCAGTCCTTCTGTATATTATCTATATCTAACTCCCTCCTACTCTTTTTCATTTTGTAGTGTTCTTTCAGGTACTTTCAGATTATCTCTATTTGCCAAGTGAAATTCACAGTGTTTGTCAAGTTAGTTTCATTCATGTAGTATGTGATAAAAAAAAGAGAGAGAATATCAGTGTTCTTTATACTTAAGCTGTGATTTTTCACTGTAGTAGTTATTATTACAATACTGGGTCAGAACATTAATTATGTTGTTCATTAGGGTTTTATTCTAAAATGCCTCATAGAATAGCCTTGGGAAAAGTTTTTCTAAGTTCTGATTGACAAAAGAAGCTTGAATTATTTTCTTGTTTCAGCGAAAAGTGTCTTAAGTGCACATTTAAGTGTCACAGTCATAAGCACAAGCTTCCATTTGGTATATTGCATGTTAATATGAAAGAGTACTCAGGTAATGGAATAGTCTTTCTTCTTACAAATGCATTTTTAAGTCAGCCTGTACTACCTGTTCTTTTGATACTTTCATCAGTGCTCCAAGGTTAATAGCTACTTGCATTATAGTTTTTTTAGTTTGATAATTATTTCAGAAAAGGTGAAATGTGTCAAAAATATGTCTACTTCAATTTCTAATAAATCAGTTGCCTGCAATAGAGCTTAATGAGTTCCTTGTGGCACTGGCTATACTTGAGCTACGTACTTCAAATGAGACATACAGTAAATAGTTTAGTTTTGTGATTTCTTTTATATCATATGTAATTCATGTCACACTTGCAGGTGCTGCTGCTTATTCAAGCGGAGGAAAAGGAAAACCATCCAGCGCAACAAATGACTAGAACCAAACAGAACATGAGAAAATGCTTATTTGTTCACCTGTTGTCTTGTGATCTTAAAAAAAACCCAACAACAAAACCCAAAGTAAAAACCTCCATAATAAATACATTTTCTGAGGACTCCCTGAGAAACAATATTTTGTCTCTATGCTTTGATTTGGTTCTTCTGCATCCATCTTCTGTTTTTTAATATATCTGTTCTGAAAGCTTTAAGATATTGTCAAATAGGAGTGCTTCTTTTATCAACATATGGACCAATGAAATGATACAAAATAACAGTATCTTGAGCTAAACTGAACTTGAGAACTATTTCTTCTTTCCTAGAAAGTAATAGCAGTGTCTTAGATGAAGATGGATGTTATTAATAAGTTATTTGAGTTTGTAGCAGTGTATCTAAAGCAGTTTTCTTCAAAAATTAAGAAGAAAAATACAGGTACACAACCATAATGTGAAATAATAAAACCTTAAGATTTATTTTATGACACTTGCATTGTTTTTCTTCTTTTTCCTCACTATTACTGGTTAGTCAAATTGTTACTCCAGTCAAATTACCACTGTCTAAAGATACTGGGGATGTTGGTTTAACTGTTGGCAGTTGTTAAAATGCTGGTGCTACTAACAGAAAGTATTTCCAGTATCTTTTCAATTTGCAGACCTGCTTTTATTTTGCCTACAATGAATATTGCAGTACAGTAGAAATTAGAAGAGTGTTTGTGCAAGAATACAAATGTTTATATAATTTAAATTTTACATCTAGTAATGTTACCAAGATCGAATTACCTTCAAAAGAGCTTTACAGAGCAAACATTGAATCTGGTTAAAGCAGAATAAGTATGAAAACCTATGTGTTCACTAAGGTAGTTGATGGTTGACAGCATCTTTAACATGAAAATATGGACATGCCATTTAAAGTTAGCAGTGTACTATTTTGCTCTTTAATTTAGGTAATAAATGCAATGTAAGTAAGTTAAACTTCTGCCTTCACTGCATACTAGCCCAGAGCATCCCAAATATCTTGCCTTTTTTTTTTTTCCTGTAATTTTCTTGTCTTGCAGTGTAAGGTCACTAGTATCATAGGGTAGCAAAGATGTGTCAGATGCTTCTCTACAGTCCGATGAAGTGCTTGCAATATGAACAGACCAACAGTTCTGTAGGCAAGACAGCTCATTTTGTATTTTCTTCTTCAGAAGATATATGCTTCTTTTAAAGCCATAGTGACTGTTTTGGTTTTTTTCATGTTTAACTGCCATTTATTAAAGAAGGGCTGTAGAAGGTGAAGTGACTAGACAGATTTATTGACCAAAACACAGATTATCTCTGTTTCTTTAGAATTCTTGTGGAGCTAAGTAGCGTATTTTTTTCTGTCCATAAATGTCTTTTGGCATGCTTATTTATTTTTCTTCTGTTTTGTGGTAGCATTTAAAATATGTATAAAAGCAAAGGTACACCTCTGAATTAGTCATTGCATTTACAAGGATTTAAATTTTATTTTGTAATTTATTTTTCATTAAGAATCAAAAGTGTATTTTATGGTTTGGATTATGTGCTCATATGTATACTTTGATCTTTGTCATTATTACTGCTCTTACGTTTTTGTTTTAGAAAACCTGAATTTGGCCTACAAAAACACACTGTGTGACAGATCATAAGTTTTCACTTCACCAGAGTGTGTTACTGGTTATTTCAGACTCATAAAGTTATTTCTTTGTTTTTGTTTGAGCTGAGAAGTAGGTCACTTGACCATTCTCTTATGAAAACACATCCTTCTTTTTAGTACTTGTCCAAATATTTTGCTTATACATGTGGTATGTGTATTTCTCACACACCTGATGAGTTTTATTCTTGGAGGTTTTTAGTCTCTACTGTGTTTGTATGATCTGAACTCCATAACAAGACAGTGTGAATATTATTGACTTATAATGATTGAATATATAAAAGCTATTTATTTGGTGAAATTATTTGCAAGGCACTTGCTTTTCAGAAATTGAAGTGCTTGATTTTAATGTGGAAGAAGGTTTTCTTCTAGTAAAGCAATTTGCACTAATGTAGATATGCCAATATTATTTGCATTTATATACTTTTATTTTCTGTCTACAGTAATGAAGTAAACAATGACTGGATGTCTAAAACTGAAATACACCCCTCTTTAAATGTTTAAAAAAATATAGTTTTTTAAAATTTGCCTTTCCCCCCCTTTCCTACAGTTTTAGACAAAGTAATGTTTTAGGATGTGCTGAACAAATTTAATCTCTTTGGATGAAATTTGAATTCAATGAATTTTGAAGCATGATTCTCCTAATGCTATCTTGACTTACCATTATGTATGCTTACTTAACAGATGTTACTGTTACATGCTTTAATAGACCTGATAACAGCAATGGAGTGAGGAGACCTCAATGCACACATTTGAAATCTATTAATGGATTGAAGTTTATGCTGTCTATGCCACCTTAAAAAATACCTAAAGAGGTCTAGGAAATGCATGAAAAGGACATGTTTTGGGTTAAAAGAGGCCCTTAAAAACATCTAGTCCAAACACAAAACACTGCTACACCCTCCTAATGTAAGTGTGGAAATGTTTCACTGGATCAGGTTGCTCAGAATCCCATCCAACCTGACTTTGAGTATTTCCAAGGATTGAGTATCCACAGCTTCTTCAGGCTACTTGCTCCAGTTGCCTGTCTGACCACCTCCATGGAAAAAAAGGTCTTCCATCCAGTCTAAGTCTACCCTCTCTGAGTTTAAGTTCTTGTTCTGTCACAGGCCTTGGTAAAAAGTCTCCATGTTGCAAGTATTGAAAGCCCACGGTTAGGTATTGCCAGAATAATATTTTCTCCAGGCTGGAAAAACCTAATATTCAGCCTTTCCTTATAGGAGGGATGTTCTCATCCTCTCATGATTTTTGTTGCCTTCTCTGGGCCTTCTCTAACAGATTGCAAGTGTTTCTCATGCTGGGGACCCCAGAGCTGGACATAGCACTGCAGTAGGATCTCACTAGAGCAGAGCAGAGGGGCAGAATCCCCTCACTCACCCTTCCTGCCCATGCTGCTTTGGATGTAGTCTAGGACACAGCTGACTTTCTGGCTGAGTGCACATTGCTGTGTTATGTCTAATTTTTCATTTATCAGTATCCCCAAGTCCTTCTCTGGTCTAAAACTCTTCATCCACCAGGCTGTACTTAGAGTGGTGGTTGCCCTGGGCCAATTGTAGGATGTTTAAATTGTCCTTGCTGTCCTTCAGAAAGTTTGCATGGGTGCACTCCAAAAGTTTGTCAAAATCCTAAAGTACATAGAAGGTTGCTTTTGATAAAGGTCCACTCCTAGGTTTGTTGTTTGCATCTAAAGATAGTCTGATGGGTGAAGTGAAGATTTGTAGCTGTTTTGGTCACAATTGATTATGCAGATATTAAGTTCAAGATAACTTGCACTATGAAAAAAAATATGAGCAGAGCTACTACCCAGGATTATGGAAGAGCAGGCTTCTTGCTTTGTTTGGTCTGGTTTGTTTATTTTTTTGTTTGTCTGGGTGTTTGGGTCCAGGCATCCAGTGGACTTGTGTACAGAGAAAGGCCGCTGAGTGATGTGGTGGTTGAAGGCTGTCTTGGGCACAGAGATCACAAAATGATAGAGTTTTTTGTTTTCAGAGAAGTGAGGCAGATCATCATGACTGCCATCTTGGACTTTTGGAAGATAAACCGTGGCCTTTCAGCTTTATATCAGAGCAGACTTTGTATAGTATGGAATATTCATTTGGTCAGTTTGGGTCAGTTGTCTTGTTCATGTCCCCTCCCCTGGTTTGCCCAGCCCCAGCCTGCAGGTGGTAGAGGTGCAGAATCTTGGGGGGACAGTGCTGATGCTGGGCCAGAGCTGCTCAGAGGTAGCCAAAACACTATGCTGTTACCAGCAACACAGCAGCTACTGACACACAGCACAGAAAGTGAGGGCTGCTGTGAGGAAAAGAACCCATCCCAGCCAGTCACAATACAAGTAAACATGATAGTCATCTGCAAGAAGAAGAAGATCCAGGGAACCAACAGGTCTGTCAGCTTGACCTCAGTGTTGGGGAAGATCATGGAGCAAATAATTTTGATTGCCATCACATGGCAATCACATACAGGATGAGTAGGGGATTGGGCCCAGCCAACAGAAGTTTACAAAAGGCAAGTCCTGCTAAACCCACATGGTCTCCTTTTTTGGCAAGGTGATCTTAGTGGATGAGGGAAAGACTGGATGTTATCTGCCTGGGCTGTAGTGCCTTTGATATGATTTCCCCTAGCATTCTGCTGGAGAAATTTGCCACTCATGGTTTGGAATTGTGCACTCCTCACTGGGTAAAAAAACTGGCTGTGTGGTTGAGCCCAGAGTGTGGAGCATGGAGTTACATTCAGTTGGCAGCTGGTCTTACCTGTGATCTGGACCAGGGCATTGTGTGTAGCCTCAGTAAGTTTACAGATGACACTACATTGCGCAGGAATGTAGATCTGCTGGAGAGCAGGAAGGTCCTGCAGAGACTAGACAGGCTGGATCAGTGGGCTGAAATTAGTTGAATGAAACCTCAAGGCTGAGTGCTGAGTCCTGTCATTACAATAATCCCAGGCAGAACTACATGCTGGGGAAAGAGTGGCTGGAAAGGTGCTCAGCAGAAAAGAACCTAAGGGTGCTGGTTGACAGCAGCTAAACAGAAGCCAGCTGTACCCTGAAGAAGGCATCCTGGACTGTATCAAAAACGGTGTGGCCAGTAGGAGCAGGGATAATCCCAGCAGGATAGTCCCACTATACAGGGTGCTGGTGAGACCATACCTCAAGTCCTGTGTTCCCAGAATAGAAAAGACATCGAAGTGCTGGAGGCAGTCCAGAGAAGGGCAGCAGAGCTGGGGAAGGGTCTGGAGTACAAGTCTTGTGCAGAGTGGCTGAGGCAGCTGGTGGAGTTTAACCTGGAAAACAAGGCTCAGGGGGGACTTTGAGGGTGTAGCCATGTGGGGATCAATGTCTTCTCCAAAGAAACAAATGACAGGACAAGAAGAAATGGCCTAATACGGCTGCAGGAGAAATTTAGATTGGATATTGGGGAAAGATTTCTTCTTTAAAGGGGTTCTCAAGCATTGTAACAGGCTGCCCAGGGAATGGTAGAGTCGCCATCCCCGGAGGTTAATAAAACATGTAGATGTGGTTTTTCAGTACCTGGTTTAGTGGTGGGCTTGGCAGTGCTGAAAGCACTTGGGTTCGATGATCCTTAAGGGCTTTTGAAACAGCATTCTGTATGAATGGTAGGAATGCACTATTATACTGTATTTGAAGTGCACAGTGTGCTGGCATTGACTGGCCATTGCTTGGACATGAAGAGCCATAGCTGACCAGTTACCTTTCTGTGGTTCAGTTTGAGACAGCATAGCTGCAAAATATTTATTTGGTTTTTGAGGCAGTTGTCTGTGGGTGACTATGTAAACCCCCACTTATTTTGACAGCTGGGGCATGGGTTTCTAAATGAGTCTTAAATTCATCACACATTAGTTTAGTATTTTCTCTATTTTTCATTTCTTGCATTGGCTAACGAGTTTGTTGTGATACACCTAAACAAAATAGCAGGAGTTCTTTACTGCTTCAGAGATATAAATCTTGAAATTCAATAGTAATCCCTCTTTTTTTGGTTTTGTGGATACATAGGTTCTGAACTTTGGTGTCTGCTTCAATTTGAATTAATTTTTGAGAGGAAATCTGTTTTCATCCACTGAGAATGTATGTGGTCTGCATTCTGCCATATAAGGTTGTCCTGAGGATCCCTGCTAGGGGTTTTTTTCCATATTAATGCCCTCTTTCCATGAACAAGCGGGACTGAAGACAAAGTTCTTTAGATCTCCCAAGAATTTGGCAGGTAGTAAGTATATATAAATTATGCCAATTTGATTGGTAAACCTTCCTGCATGGACTAAAATCACAGCTGGATGTAACAATCTAAATTTGCTGAGATAAAACTAAATGTGAAGAGTTTCTTACATGGAGGATAAATGAATATATTTCTAGATTTAGTTTCTTAAATGAATAAATTGTATTCTATAATCAAATTGTGCTATACCATTTTATTAAATAGTTACAGAAAACTACCCTTTCTGGAAAAGACAAGGTAAACTTTTCTAGTCTTAGGAATACTCACATGTTGCAGGTGAAATGAGCCCTCTCTGTCAATGACCAGTACAGAGATTCTAAGTATCTGTCAATTCTGACACCCGTTAAACATCATTTGTGCAATAATTTTGTGGACTAATATTGCATTTGTGCAATAATGCACTTAGTGCATTATTTATTAAAAAGGTTTCTGCTATGATGAACAGGAAACTTGTCTCCTCTGCCATGTTTTTGCTTGTTTGGGGCATCAGGATTGTCTTACACCTGCAGTTTCTTTGCAGGAAGCTGTGAGCTCTCTGTTGGTTTTGGAAGGGTAGTTTACTTCAAAGGTGAGCACAGATGCTGTAAATGTCCTTGGGTGGGTCCATATGAACTGCACTCTATGGCAATACAGTGAAAGTGAGCAAATGAGGGAGGGCACTCTTTGAAACTCTCTGTGCTGTTGATACCTTCTCTTCACTGAGGAGATCTTGGTACTGTGTGTGGCCTGGGATGTTCTGATACATGAGGTGAGTGGAAACACGTGTCAATTTGTGTGTTAAATGTTGGTAAAGCTGTATTTGTTTCTTAAGTGGGATTTTTGTTTGCTTGTCTATTTGTTTTTGCTATAAAATAAATGTAAATGCAAGTTCTGCTGATTCCTCCCCACAGCACAGTGGATATTCTTGCTCATTCCTGGGGTTTGTGCACCCCACGTTTGAGCCCAGGGCTGAGAAAACTGTAGGATGGCACAATCAGTCCTCTGCAGAAAACCACATTTTTTCAGCACCTGGCTAATTTTCAGCACCTGGCTCAGTACAAATGGTGTCCACAGCTCTTGATCAGTGTTTCTAACACTAAAGGTATTTTTCGCTGGGTTTTGGTAAGGAAGTTTGTTTCCACCTTTCAACCTTAGTTGAACTCATGCTCGCAGTTTTGTTTGATTCAATAGAACTTTACACAGACTTGGAAAACTCTCAGATTAAATCCAAGCTCTGTGATTCAGCCATAAAATGATAACTGGAAAGAGTTTGTTATTTGGGTCATTTATTTCCACATGCTGGCTAGGCACCTACTGGGACACTAAATGAGTGCTGGAATCCCACCCTTTTGCTTGAACTGTCAGAGAGGAACATCTTACCAGAGTGGACAACCATGTAAAACTGTGGGTGCCCAAAGGGATGTAGCCCCAGATGCCTGCAGAGCTCCTGTGTGTGATAACAGCTGGATTTGAGGACCTAAAGGCCACAGTTGCCCTTCTCAAAACAGTCAAAGCTGCAGAAGGAATTTCCTATAAGATGGATCACCCAAGCAGGAACTTGAGAAAAGCACAGGCAAGAGAAATTTACAATAGGAAGATGCTAATTTCAAGCCTGATGGAGGTTAGATTTGGTTAACTCAACCTAGTTAAAAACCTAGTTAATGCATCCAGACAAATCACACTTTGGCAAACTGTGGGAAAGAAGGCAACTGCTCATACACATGCCACCCCAAGGTACAGGAATACCAGCGACCAACCTGTGGACACCTGGAACTTGGAGTGTATAAAGATGGTTCCCCAGAAGAATGACTCCAAGATGCCCTCCACTGAGAGGCCCAGGGTGAATAAGCACCAGTGGGACACTGCTGGAACCATGGCTTGTGACTATTTTCTGCTTGATCTCTCTTAAAAAATATACAGTAAAAAAAAAATCCTTATTACTGACTTTGGCATATGGTCTCATTAGCACCTTAATTAGGACAGAATTGTCCCTCACTATTTGGATCATAATGGCATAAAGTTATTGTGTGCAAGGTGTCCAGCTGTTTTTGGGAAGGTGTGCTATGACTTGGTGAAGGAACAAAGATAGCAGAAGCAGCCTGCTGGAGGTCCAGTTGGGCCTGGCTGCACTGTGCGGGTAAAACGGAGGGGGCATGTTGGCAGCAGCTGCCCCACCCAGCTTCTGGGCTTCTCTGGAGGCAGTTTTTCTTCAAAGCCAAGCCTGCAAAAAAATGCAGCTGTTGGTCTCTTCTGACAGATTCGCTTGCACCTCTCAGGTGTGGATCATCTCTCTTGAAAGCAGGGTCACAGGAGAAGAGTAACTAAAATCCGCAAAAGCAGTACAAGGTACCAGCCTTTGGAGACACCAGGACAGGAGAAGTGAGCCTTATGCTGGTGAAAGACCAATGTGGGTCTTGAAGAGGTTTAATGGGCATTTGAAACCTAAAGCTGAGGCTGACCAAAAGATTGTGCTGGGTTTCTGTTAAGTAGTGAACACCCTTAAGAAGAAAGGGAAAAGAGGAAGAATTTAATCTCTGAAAATTTCCTCCCCTCTTCATCCGCTTCTTCGATGCCAAGCAAGGCTTATTAAGGTGAATTTGTTGTGCCAGAATAATTTTAAGTCAGTTTGTGATGTAGATTGCCAGTTAACTGGACTTTGCTAACAGTATCCTGCAGTACTGTTCAGCTCAATAGCCTAGGAAGGAAGGGCAGTGTCTGTCTGCTGAGAAAGTGTTGGTGGCCAAGCCAACAGGATGCAATTAGGACAGGATTTTACCTTTTTGTATTGAAACAGGAAGTAGTACAAGAACTGTGCAAAAATTATGGCTGACACTGAGAAATACTGCATAAGATTGCTTGATATAATTGTTTTAATAAGGTTATTTTGGCAACCATGACTTGCTATACGAAATACTGAGGAAGAAGGTTTTGGGAAAATATTTCTGCTCTTTCTTTCCTGCCTGGAAATTATTTTAACCCTTTGTAGATGCTAAACATCAAAAGGTGTTCTGTTTGCTTTGTTGTCTCATCCTTAAGGACAGAAGTTGTTAAATCTGCTGATGTATCTGGGGCAGCAACAGATGATTATCCTGTTCTCCTTGCCACCAAGCAGGCTGCAGCCCTGCTGTTGCTCAAAGTAACTGGTGGCTGTGCAAATCTACCCAGAAGTTGGAAGTATCCAGGGAATTAGTCCTAGAAGTTTCATAAGAATTAACTTTTTAAAAGAAAATGGAACATTTTTTTTCCCTGAAAATTATGAGGAGACTGTATCCTGCTGATGGAAGTTATCTCTCCCTGTTGAAAGTTCAAGGTGGAGGCTGAAAACCAAATTACACTACAGCTGTATTTGGGTTGTATTGTGAAGTTTCAGTAGCAGGGGGCTGTGGGGTGGTTTCTGTGAGAAGCTGCCAGAAGCTTCCTCCATGTCCACAGAGTCAATGCCAGCTGGCTTCAGGACAGACCCACTGATGGCTGAGGCTGGGCCAGTCAGTGAAGGTGGTAGTGCGTCTGAGATGACAAATTGATCAGGGGAGAAGCTTTTGTGTGGGAGTAAATAGGGAAGAACAAGTGAGAATATGTGGTAGAAACAGCTCTGCAGATGCCAAGGTCGGAGGAGAAGGAGGGGGAGGGGCTGTTCTGAGTGCTGGAGCAGAGATTCCATCCCCTGCAGCCCCTGGGGCAGACCATGGTGAGACAGGATGTTCCCCTGCCGTCCATGGAAATCCATGGTGGAGCTGAGATCCACCTGCAGTATGGGGAGAATCACACTGGAGGTCGTGGGTGTCCAAAGGAGGCTTTGACCCTGTGGAAGCTTGCACTGGAGCAGGACCTGTGGCCTAATGAAGAGAGGAGCTCATGCTGTAGAAGGTTTTCTGGCAGAATTTGTGACCCTGTGAAGGACCCACAGTGGAGAGTTCATGAAGAACTGCAGCCTATGGGAGGGTTCATGTTGGAGAAGTTCATGGAAGACTGTCTCCCTTGGAAGGGATTCCTGCAATGGGTCACAGGAGGATTGTGATCAGTCCTCCCCCTTTGGAGGAAAAATGGCAAAGACATGTGATGAACTGACCACACGCCCTGTCCCCAGTCCCCCTGCACTGCAGAGTGAAGGAGATAGAGAATGTGGCAGTGAAGCTGAGCCTGGGAAGATTGAAAGGATGGGGGTTTAAAGTACATTTTTTACCATTTGTACAGGCACAAAACTCACATTGCAGCTGAATTAGTTTTTGATTGGCATTTCTTGTCTTTTTTAAGTTTTCCTGCTATGGATGCTAAAATACTGTAATTTCAGTTGTGCTGTGATGTCGCCACTTAAAGTGAACATTTGAAATTTCTTCTTATATGTACTTTGGAATGGAAATAATTATTTTCAAATAAAATATGCTTTATTGAGAGATATCATGAGGGATTGAATAAGCATTTCAGAAAATGCTCCATTTAGTATCAAAAATTTTTAACTTAAAAAAAGAACCTCAAGCAAGCAATATGCACACAAACCCCAGCCCAACTACTTATCTTGTGTTAAATGTGTTAAAGTATTGTAAATGTAGACACTCTAATAATGTTCAATAGATTTCTCATATAACTAGTCTACAAAAATTGTACATTTTTTATTTAAGGACTAGCCTATAAATATTTTTATTTACAAATTGTTGATATTATTGTTTTAAACTATACATTAGATCATTTTTTATATGATAGAGCATTTGAAAATACTGACAGAGCACAAATGATATCTCCATAATTCAAAATCCAGAAAGAAAAACCAATGTTTTTAACCAGAAAAACGCACTCAAATTCTCAGAAGCCGTCTTTCCATGACAGCAATATCTATTGTTCTGAGCCTTCAATATCTTTGGAAGTGTAATGTACGAGTGTGTAATTCAGAAATTAGCAGAGTAGCTATGGTTGGTGTGTGCTGATGACAAGCTACAAACTGAGGTACTAGTGTGCAGAGAAAACTGAATTAAAAATTGACCACATCTTTCATCATGGAACTAGAGCTATGCAGTTATTGATCTGGTTTAATATGAACACAAAGCTCAACAGCTTATGAATCTCTTTGGAATCCTTTCTTTGCATACCCTGAAAATGTAAGATTTTGCTAATGAGATAAGAATACATGAATGAAACTCAGCCATAGACAGGCCTAAGCCTCAGTGGTTTGCGCTGCTTTATTTGTAAGTTTTGCATCTGTGTTTGTTAATTTTTCCCCTATTTGGGTGATATACATAAACAATTTTTCTGACTAAAAAGAGAGAAAATGGAGTTAGGGGAAAAAATAAATTTACAGAAATGCTCTATTAGAGATGATTATAACAATGAATTTAAAAGGTGTGCCTCAACTGGAAAACATGACACATTACATTTCCTTTCATGTGAAGCTTGGTGTGACCTTCGTTGTTGGAAATAACAGGAAGTATTATTTCTACAATGAATATACTACACTTTCAGTAGTTGTGAAGCAGAAAGCTTACCATGAATAAATACAGATATGAATTGTCAGCTCACATTTCAGTGAGAGTGCATGTTAAGCAGTAATATAAATGTAAGAGCTTACAATTAAATGAAATTTATAATAGAAAGATCAAACCTGCCTATGAGACCCTTTTAAGGAAATCTGTTGTACTGAAAAGTTTACAATTATGTTTCAATAGATAATAACGTAGTATTGATTTATTAAAAAAATATGGATATTGATCTAGTACCGATATCCAACTGTGATGGACAAAAAATCTCTAACAGTTTAAGGTTAGAAAGTATATGTTTATTTGACATTGGGCAGTGTGCGGGATAGCTCCCAAATACACACTGCACCTTTCAGATGATTAGAGTCCTTTTATCCATAAAAGTATTGACTACCCAAAATACAAATACATATTCATCATTTTGGTACATCCCATTCCTCACTTCATATGCTAATCATTTCAAAAGCTATTAAGCATGCATAGTTTGTTCCTTGAAATGGGTCAGTGGTCCCTTTCATGGGGAGGGGTCCCAAAATGCAGAAGTAAATTAAGTCTTCCTTATTCTGTTTCTACCTGTTCAATGCAAATATGACAAATGAACTTTGGTAGAGCTCACATTCCTTGTCTTCAATTGGTTTTAGAACAGAGGAGGCCCACAATTGTCTTATGTTCCTAAAAGCTATTTTTCAATTTCTATATTCTTCATTATAAACCCAGCTAACTAAACATTAACTAACTAAACTAAAATCAAAAATCTAACTAACTAAAATCTTTAAATTCCTTAAAATTTACTTTTCAGTGTGACAAAACGAGTGCACTTCTGCTGGATAAATGTGATATAAATTAGGATTTGATTTAGCAGAAAAACTACATCTGCTTCCATGTGGATGATCTTACCATACAAGAAGCAACTACCTTTTTAAAAAATATGAATGCTGCTGTTAGATCAAAACAAAACAAAATAAAAAAATAGTAATTTGTCACAGTTTTAAACTTTAGAATACTCACACGCTATTCAGAAAGGAAATCCTTTTAGCAGAGGTAAAATGTTCTTTTGTGGACATCAGTAACACCATGCTTGTTTGCACCTTTTTTTTCAGCAAGCACAGTAATGTCATTGCAGTGTGGCAGTGGGATGTCACAGCCTGTGAATAAAACTGCAGAGCTGAAGTGCAAAATCAGTTTGCATGGAAACTCAGCAGATCACTTCTTGTCCATGTGTCATGTGAAGATGCCAGGTTGTTTGGATCAACAGCTGTGAAGCTTTTAATGAAATACAGAAACCACAAGTAGTCTTAGCATAGCAAGAGATTGCAAGAACATTTCTAATGAAATTTTGTGATTTTTTTTTTTTAATTTTGTGTTTCCAAATATGCTTAATTCATACTAAGAGTGAAAACAGATAAAGTTTTGAAAGTCACATTGGAAGAACAGCCATGAAACAGCAGACTGAATGTGTATTGAGCAGAGTAGTCTATTGCTGTCTGTGTTTATCATCAGATACCTAAGAAAGTGAGTGAAAAAAGGGAATATTATACTAGCATATCTCCAGGTAATCAACTCTCTCAATATTAAATAGTTCAGGAATGTTCTCAGTCATAAGCAGTACTTATCAGTTTAATGACCTTACTGAATTTTATTTTTTCTTTAATTAAGTTGCCTGATTGCTTTGTGAATTGGCAAGTGCCTCTTTTAGACACTAGATGAATGGAAAGTCTTGCTGTTAATCTTTCTGCATGAGTTCAACATGTAAACTCTCATACAGAGCTTATCCAAAAGAGCTTATCCAAAACTTAGTTTTAGTTTGTTGGAGTTTTTAATTTTGTTTGGGATTTTTTTTATGTTAGGGGATGGGGTTTTGGCATTTTTGTTTGTTTGTTTGTTTTATTGTGATTTTTTGATCTGTTTGTCTGGGTTTTTTACATTTTTTTCACATTTTTGAAAATGTGCATTAGAACGTGTAGGAAATGAGTGATACAGAAATAAATGTAGGAAATAAGTGATAATTCTGTGCAATAATTGCAGAACTTGAGAAACTGATAATCAGAAATGCAAGTTCATAAAATGCTGCCCTTTAATTTGATATTTTTGTTGGCTGTAAAGCCTCTCTCTGCTTGTCATTGTGCTGATGTTACTAGAATTTTTTGAAGCTTAGCTTAGACTGTTACTGAATAGCTTTATCTGGTCATAGTCAAAGGGTCTAATTTCACATATGTCCCCTCTATTGTTGTGGCATAGCAATGGTAAGGAAATTCAGAAACAGGTACAATATTATTCCAACTGGCAGGTTTTTGACTGCAGTCTTGATTGCCCTGACACATTAACTTTTCATGATATATAGTTCTGAAGAGTTTTTAATGATTATTTTATGTTCTAGGCTTTGTGGCTTTTTTGTCATTGTTTGTGTGGTTTTTTGGTTTATGTGTGTCTTTTGGTAGTGGTTGTTGGTAGTTGTAATTGCTGTTCAGAATGTGTTTCAATATTTCACAATGTCAAGGAAAATAATCTGAAATGGAAAATTGCTATCCATTCCGAATTAGAATTCTTGTTTTGATACCTGGCATATTTTGTCTGCACATAGTTTCTAATTTTTCATTTCTGCTTACACCATGTATAGATTTGTCTCAAACTGTTATATTTTGGAACTTTCAGTAATCAGTGAAGGTCTTGATTTCTGAGCAGCTAATAAATGAGAAAATGTAGTCTGTTCAGTTGCTTTCTAATTATATGCATCTCTGTTTAAAAGTCCTCAAGGCAGAAATTAAAAATATCAGTGTGACATCAGTTGTGATCTCTGAACGCATTAAAAAAATATACACCACATTTGTAGAGAGTTTGATCTTCTTTGTAATGTGCACTCACTGTTTAGCCACAGGCTTTCAAAAGTGAACTTTTATTCTGGACCTTTTTATTTTTACAATGTGTATTCTTGATTTAAGTCTTGAGAAAACTTTGAAAATATTTTTTATCATCTAACAAATGTGCCCTCTAATTCCTTTTAAACAGCAATGTAAATTCTCATTGTAGCTAGAGAAAGTGCAATTAACTACCCTTATGCATATGTGTTTGTAGTTAATTCTGATTTTATTTTGTTCATTTTCTGATGCTGTTTTCCCTTGGGCTTCCACTTCTATTTTTGTACTCATTTTAGCCTCTGTGCTCATTGACACAAAGGCTTGTCTTATCTTTACTTGCAGTGTAAAGTAGCATGCTGCAGCATTAATATTTCAGAGGAAATACTGTCTTCTGACACTATACGTACAAAATCTCAGTAATAACAGACAGAATACATGTTTTTGCCCACTGCCTTAATATCATAACTTGCATTTTATAAAATGTTTACTACAACATTGTGCACATGAAAGCAAAATTCTGCAATCATAAAATCTGGCTTCACTTAATGCAGTCTGCTATCAGAGAGCAACTGGCTACTTCAAGTTTCTGGCTGTAAAACTCTAGAGAGCATCTAGTAATAATGTAGCTTCATAAATATTGTATTGGCTGCTTGCTTATTATTGTATGTTTGCTGTTGACTATGTATGATGCTTCTGTAGATAATGCTTGTAGCAATCTGGCTAATGATGGGTAAAATGCAAAATACTTGATTTAGAGCCTCCTGTCTTGAAGGGGGATATACACTTCATTGCAAGGTATCCACACAGAAATGATGCACAGAGAAAAGAACTGCTGAGCTGACTTGGATGATCTCACTATTTCAGACAAACAAAGTAAATAAAACAGCTCCAATAACTTCGCTGGTAGAAAACCAGATGCTTTCTGTCACACTTCTCCGTATTTCTCATTAGGCAAATGCTGAAAGAATGTTGTTTTTTTAAACATTCTTCATCCCAAAAATGTTTGTTTAAGTTTCTCTAAGAAAAATCATATCACCTGTTTCAGACATGTTCAGGGTTGATCTTTTTATAAAGCAAACTGGCTTCTATAATTCTCTGACACCTGAAACTTGAAGAATTTAAGTAATACCTTAAATTATATGCCTGATAAAATTAAAGTACACTTTTTCTTTTTTTTTTTTTTTTAATTTTTTAAAATTGTGTGTGAGAGGAAGCATAATTTAAAAAGTGACAAGAGACTTCTTGCTGGGCAGGAAGGTATTTATAGGTGTTTTGACTGACTCAGAATATATGGTAGACATAGGCTTTGGTCCACAACACACTGGAGGAATCAATAATCTTTTCTGGGGGTAGGCTTGTCTGTTTTACATTGTGGGGTGTCTGCTGCTCTGTTACGCCTCTCCGGCTGCAGTAGCTGTGTCGAGCTCCGGGAGCCCAGCAGAGCTGAGGGAGCTCGGGCAGAGCTGCCTTCAGGCTTGCTGAGCTGCTGGGACGCTCGGCCCCTCGGGACAAAGGTGGAGCCGAGCGCAGGAATCCTTTACGGCGGTCATCCACCTGGAGGAGCCCTTGGTGGCTGTCCTCCCGCGCTGGCGGTGCCACTGGATGGCAGCATTGACTACGCCTTGGCACAGGCGGCACCGCGCTGAGCTCGGTTCAGCCTCGTTAAACATCAGCCGGGTAAAAGATTGATAGCAATGCAAATGTGTTTATAACCACTAGAGATAGTCACCTTCCACCCCAATTAGCCTTTGAATTGATTTAGTGAGAAAAACATCTATTATGGAATAAAAGTCTTAGTGATTAGTGTTACATTATTTCACTACACTTGAAATAGCTGTAGGTAAGAGGGTCTTACAGACATAAATAAGGTTTAATATAATAACGTGCTTTTGGGCTACATCAGAAGCAAATTACAGGTCGATGGTTTGTTTTCTAAGTAAAATATAACTACAGATACAGTGCGTGTGCTGGGACTCTGTGATGTTTACAAAATCTGGCTTATGGAAATTTTCTTTTAATTGATTTATTTTTAAAATGGATTATTTCACTGTTCACAAAAATGTGCATCTTTCTGCAAGCTAAAAAAATTAATGTTTTGAAGCTGTCTGGGTTTTTTTTCCCCCTATTTTTCTTTCTTCCCAAATGCAGTTTGCTGCAAGGAACCTGGAGTGAGAAGAGTGGCAATGATTCCTTCTCTGGAGTATGAATCCTCGTGGTACATGAGGTACATCCTGACATCTGACTAATGCTGCTAGAAAACGACACAGGAAAGAAGAGAGTCCTCTGCTACAGCTGAAATTATTACAAGGGGCTTGTATGGTTTAAGGCTTCTAATATAAAGACTTAATTTACATCACACTGAGTTTCAATTACATGTTGAAAATGTTATTTCTTTGAGAAGCAAAATTTTCCAGATATTTGATAATGCTTCACTATTTTTTCTGCTTTGCAACTATGATGAAAATTAGATTCTTTGCTAAGGAGTACAATATGAATAAACAGCCTTTGAAAACAGGACTGGAGCTGTAGCTGGATGCTTCCCAATTCAGATTCTGCACCTCCTCCCTCCCCCCTCCCTCCACTGTAAAATCTGTGCAATATTTGCTTTCTATTTATATATTCATTTTTTTTAATATATAAAGGATGAAGCTTAATGAAGTCTATGCATTCACAGCAGGGTTAACCACTGTGAGATCAGGGCTCAGACCCCGTGCTGTGTCTGAGCAAGACCTTTGAGTGTTGTTATTCTCTTCATTGTTCCTCAATTCATTTTTATTTAGTATATAGCTTATATAATTAGCACCATACTTTCAAAATATACTGTTAGCATTTTTACTTTTTGGGAACAATTGTAAGTTGTTGTGGTTTTTATGACAATAGGAAAATACTCAGTCCAGCATGCTGGTTTAGAGGGCTGAAACCACAAAGCCAACCTTCCTTCCACTCCCTACAGCAGCTATTGTGATTGTTTCAAAGCCTAGTCTGAAATTTACCTGAATTCTTAATGAATACTTATATCCAGATAGCAGAATGTTTTTATTGATGCTGAACAAAGATACCTTTCTTGGTATAAAGTTTTAAATACATTTTATATGTTTGTATTTGTATTTTGCTTTGCGACATTTAAACAAAGAGTACAGAGACAAAGAAAAATAAAATAGGAGAGAAATATTAGCAATATTTGCCAAGAATATCTTTGAATACACAACAGGACTGAAGGGTTTAAAATCTAGAATGCCCTATAAAAATTGGAAAAAAGCCACAATCAAAGTGAATAATTTTACTTTTAGTTTCTTTTGTAACCCTGTTTCAGCTATCTACAATACACTGCAGCATTGACACCAGATAATACAATGATATCCCACTTAGTCATGGTGAAGCATGCTTGACAATCAATCAAAAATCAGCTGGAAGCAAAATCTCCTGAAGGCAGCCTAGATCTGACAGGATTTATCCTTATTTGTGTGTACATGAGTGAAAGATATGCAAGCTTTTCACATAAATGGCATGCATGAAAACTACACTGGGATTTAAAAGGTATATTTATGCAAAATATTTGCTTTTGCGTATCTCCAATTCTAAAGAAATAAGCAGTCTGATAAAAACAGTATGCAGGGAGCTAATATTGGCATTGATTTTTAGATTACACAAAAGTTATTGCAAATATACATCAGTGTCAATTAAAGCAGTTTCATTGCTTACAACATATAGGAAATCAGATTCCATAATTTTATTTGCCATAGCACTGTTTCCAAGGTTCAAAGGTCACTGACAATTAGCATAAGATTTAAAATTAAATTACTAAATATTGTTTACTATAATTGCTTGAAAATTTGACAGGAAAGTATGAATGCTTAACTATAAAGAATATATTCTGGCAGCAAATGTCAGTTTTCTTTTTTCCCTAAGGTTTTCATTTTCAGATATTTAATTTTGTCTTTGGTTCATAGAAAATAGTTTATGCTGCACCTAGGTAACCAGACAGTGCGTATTTACCATAAAGACAAGACTTCATGCAATGTTTGTAGTAGTCTGGGAACATGACATTGTAGATAAGATTAATAAAAAGGCAAATGTAATAATCTGGGGCTGGTTAAACATTTCAGTGGACAGCAGTAAAAATGTCAGTTTGGTATAACTGCAGAATAGTATTTGTATTTGTTAGACTTTCTTGGTCTGATTTTTCCCAACAGAAATTTTTTTAGCTAAATTTCTTCTCCAACTGTACTATATTTTTAGTGGTTTAAATATGTGTGTATGTGAGTTGAAAGTTTAGTGGATGCTTTTCCAAGGAAGAAATTATTAAAATGTGGAAGGTCTTTCTGCAAGGATATAATTTTAAAGCAGGTATTATGATAGCAAAAAGTAGATTTGAAGAAGAGATGCTGCTTCAATTTTCTCCACAGATACAATTTGAACATTTATAGAATGGTTTCTCTAGCACTTAATGACATGACACCAGGAGTATGACACTGAGGATCCTACCCTGACTGATCTTTGTCTCATACCCTGATTTGACGATCTCAGATGTGCTAAGAAGATCTGCACAGCTAGCAGAATATGGAATCTCTCACCCTTTATATAGCTGCAGAAAAGAAGTGTAATAGACTTGGGCCTATTGTTGGGAGGCATTTCTAATCCTTCTTTAAGGGCAAGCTGTCAGCTATGTTTAGAGATGTGATGGTTTAGCCACTCATGGTCTGTGAAAATGTTGCTTGATGCTAATGCTCTCTTTGATTATTGTGTCCTGTCTGAGAGACTGGGAGATGTTACAGTCTGTGGTATTTCCCATGTGTTACCTAAAGTTCCTTATGTCAAGTGAAAAACAGGGACTGAAAGTTAGTTAGTTTAAAATTAGCCTAAATAAAAAGCCAGTTTTCAGAAGATGGAAATCTAGAGAGGTTTACTTGAATGAAATTTTCAGACTGAGCAAATGACTATAAAAATTATATTGCATGTCCAAACTTTTGAGAGAGGCAGAAATGTCACAGAAAATGAAACCCTCAGATTTCCTTGTTTTTTTTATTTGTAACAGGTGAGAATGTTATGACAGATGTGCAATGTTTTATGTATGCAAGATGTAAGAACACTTTGGTTCAAACTTAAAAATGCATAGGAATTTTCCATGTTAAGGAACATAAGAAAACATGCCTTGAACTGAAGAGCAAGGCAACACAATATTATCTAATTTAGAGTGCTACATATTTCTAGGGGTATGCATAAGGAACGTATTAGTAGATTCTGTAAGAAATCATCTACACTTTACAAACAAGTTTAGAGTTCAAGAGGCTGTGTGAAGAGTGATTGTGACATTAAGAGAACACAGGTCAAAAATTAATATGCTTTTAGTACAAGTTATTATATTAATGAGAAATCAAACTGTTTTTCAACTTCTGGTTAAAGATAAAATGTGCATTATTTAGGGAATAAATTGTTTTTATATTTCCTATACAGGAAAGAATATTCTAGGATAGCAGTTACTGAATTTAAAACAAATGTGAAGTAAACTTTCAAGAAACACCATGAAATTTGCAAACTGGTGATGATGCTACACGTGAAGATCAGTTTGAGGTAATATTAGGACTGTAGTCCAACACTGGCAAAGATTTTTTTGTTAAAGCTATGTCAACTTCAGGTTATTATTCTAAAATTACAAAACCAGAATTTTAAACTTCTGTGTATACTGATTTCTGAAAAGCAAATGAATTGCCAATGCAGATAATAGGCATATGAATATTGTATGAATTACTTGAATTGCTGGAGCGTGTCACATTAAAGGTTGTGTCAAATGTATGCACATCCTATTGCTGGGTGAAAAAGAAGTTTCAAAATGCACTAACACACTGCAAATTGTAGAGTAATCTTTACAAAATTGTAGGGTAGACTTTACAAAAGCAAATATAATGGAAGATGTTCTTCTTTCTTTTCTGCATGACAGAATATGGAGGAAAAAACTTGTTGAATCTCCAGCCTGAAGGAGAAAACAATTTTACAGGTAATCAAATCTTAGAAGTGTTGAGGAGAGCAATGCAGAAATGCAGAGGTGCTTTAAAGACTTAAAAACCTAAGATGACTGAATTGGAGAGACTGGCTGGTTTTATTTTTTTTTTTTTTTTTTTTTTTAATGGTTACTGTATGTTTTTTTAGCTGGGAAAGAAGTTATTTTTTGGTTTAGATGGTAGTACTTAATCAGCATTTTCTGTGCTGTATCTCTTGAGACACGCAATTCTCGGATGCCCTTTCTCCCCCCTTTCCTTTAGTATCTGGTACTTTTTTCTTTTATTATGATAAATGCTCTTATTTATCAGCTTTGTTGTGAATTTTCTTTAATGACTAGAGGCAGTAGCTCGTCTGAAACTAGAAGGATGTCTTAAAGCAACTCAAACATCTAATTTTTATCATCTGCAAATATTGAAACATAGCTCTAAATAAGAAAAGTTAATGTTTATGCTGTGCCAACAGTCCTAGGAATTTTGATGCTATTATAGTTTATATTCATAAAGCTAATATAGAAAAATATATTTTTCTATTTGAATTTTTATAGCAAAAATAGTATTTATCTTTTGTCTTCTTGGTTTTCCTCTGAAGAATGTTTTTTAGAGCAAAGAAAAAAAAAAGAACTCAATTTTACAATAGGGTTAAAAGAGTTTGAATTTCTAGTAATAGTTTTATTGTATGTACTTAAACAGCATGGAAGAATAACACTGAGGATTTAAGACCTCCCATTTTAGCCATACCTATTTTTGAGAACTGGAAAAAGTCTGTATCTGATATACAAATAAAGTAAACAAATTTAATTCCTTGCATAATATTTATGTATTTTAAGTAAAGAAAGTATAGATTCTTTAGATATTTGCTTTTGTAGGTTTACTGTTTTAGCCTTGAGACTGAAGAAAACATTTGTTTTATAAGAATTTTTTAACTGTGAAAAATAAAGAATAAGAAAAAAAGTGAAGTTGAAATGAGATTGCTTTTTTAAAATTATTTTCTCCCCTAGTGCAGCCAGGGTAACACTGTAATGCATTCCAAAGATATGTCGACTCCTGGTCAGCTCCTGATCTTAAACCTTTTCAGCTGATGTGACTCTTTACTGCACAAGTTCAAAATTCCTGGTAAATGGCTTGCCATGTTTCAAAGATCTCTTAAAAATAGCAGCTGAAATAAAGGGGAAAAAAAACTCTGTGTGTTTATTTTTGGGTTATGTTAAGAGCAATAACTATCTGATGCACTTCATTGTTGAGAGTGTTTAGAAACTGGTTTGACAGGAATTCACATGGTGTGAGCCAGGACTGTCATACTGTGGGCATTCTCAGAAGACACAATGTGTAAGATCAGTATAGTGATTAAAAAGGTTAAAATAAATTATGGGAGTTCAGAGGATAAATTCCACTACATCAGGCTTAGAGGAACCTGGGCTAGTAGGAGGTGTCCCTGCCTGTAGCAAGGGGTTTCAAATCTTTATGGTGATCTTTAAGGTCCCTTCTAACCCAGACCAGTCTGTGATTTTATGAAATTAGATATTAAACTAAACAGGAAGATGATGATGCACCTCAGTGTTGGATATTTTAGGAATAATGTCTCCCAAAGGCAGGAGACTGCAAGCAATTGTTATATCAGAACCATTTCTGATTATTTTTGTGTCTTATGGATAAGAAAAGGACTGCTGCACTAACAAGTATTCCAGGAGTAATTTATCCAGTTGTAGAAATTTCATGGACTTAGGTCAAGCAGGGATAGCTGATCCCCATTTGTGCATATTTTGGTTCTCAGGCCTTATGTTTGAATTTTTCATACACTTTTAGGTCACGTATAGTCTGAAGTGTACTGGACCTTGTTATAAAATAGATATCAGGAGATGCATCTGTTCACCTCTGTGGATATAAGAGATTATCTTGGGCGTTCCAGCTGCTTTGTATTGCCCAAGGTCACAGATAAACATCATAGAATAGAAGCACAGCACAATATGGCAATTGAATGACATTGTATGACATGCAGATAAACATTAAGCAGTCCCTTTCCCAAGTATTATCTGCTCTTACAAGATATGCCATCCCTATTTTATAGATATATAAAATAGAGAGATTATATCTCTGTAATTCTCTGATGCAGGCCACACCTTGAATATACACTGCTTGAATCTAAAGTGTCAGCCAGCAGTTCTGTCTCTGCCTCCACCTAGGTCACAGGATTTTAGTGGCAATATTAACAGACACAATGACATGTTGTAAGTGCACTGTAAAAATACTTATTTGAACGAAACATTGTAGCTTGTTTATCTTTCTTTTTTCCTTTCTTTCTTGAAAGCCATTCTGTTTTGAATCCCTGGCCAATTAATTAATTAATGAGAGTGTCACTCTCACTATTCCTGTTCAAAGACTAGATAGCCATGGCCTTCCTAATATATTGATTAAGGCATAGTTAGCAATGAGTTTATTTTTTTTTTAGTTTAGTTTAGTTTTGTTTTTAACTGGCTCTTCCAATTTGTGGAAATGTAGAATTTGTTTCCATGGTAACTTTCAGACTTGCAAGGCTTGTGGGAAGAAGACTGGTAGGTGTATGACTTAGATTGTACTTGCTGGGTTTTGATGTGATTTAAATGTGTTTTAGTTGGAACAATTTAGAACAGTAGGATTTGAAAGGCCTGACTGAATTGCTAATGTCTTTGTTATTCTGAGGTAGAAATAATTCCAATGAAAATTTGACAGACTAGATTTGGTGGGTTTTTTTGATAGTCTTTGTTTTTTTTCATGAAGAGAGCTTTAAGCAATTATTGCATTTGTGTACTGAAATGTTACTTTCATGCTGCTATTTCAGAAAAAAACACCCTTTATTATAGAAACAATGAACTTTTTATGAATAAATATTGTAACTTGAGGCTTAATTAAATACCTTGTATTTATTGTTATTAGTTCTGTATATAATGTGTTTATTTCTTATTACTAATTCAATTGTTGAAATTACCAACTCCCAAATATTTCTATACCATTCCCCCTCGAAGTTAAAGTAGTCTAAAGGAACCTCTTGAAATCTGAAATTGGGGCTGCAAGTATACAGTGATTTTAGCAATCTTGAATACATATGTGAACCTGTTTTTGATTCAGCCTTAACTATGTTTTTTATATTGTGAGTATGGTTGCTGTCTTCTCATGTAGGCATTTTTAATACAAAACCCACCTAGTGGTCATCAGGATCATGTATGTATTAATGTACAGCTGGTCCTCAAAGCAGGCTTCAGTTCATCTTCATTCAGGGAACACTTTACATCTCTAGTGTTTTAATATTAAAAAAATAGATGAGCAATTTTGAGATGACAGGGATTTTGGGCTTCAAAAAGTTAAGGAACCCATGACATATTGGACTATTGTTATTTTCAGTAGTGGACTATTGGTTATTTTCATTATTCTTAATGTAAGAGATTTTCTCTGACCAAACAACTTGATCAGACCCAAACACAGAATCTGAATTGTTGTAGTAGAAGAAATAATTATTTTTATGAAGCTTACTTTTCATTAGTTAGGCTAATTTTTAATGGTTTTCTTTAGCTTTCATAAGAAAAAGCTTGTATTTAAATGCATCTGTTTGTGGTATGGAAAACATTAATTCATAAAAATGAAGGCCTTGTGAAAAGTAAGGAACCATAACATATTAAGATTTTGGAAGAGAAATCATTCTGCCAAGGTGGATTTGTCATTGCCTGTAGTTAATGAGTCATGCAATTTTACTTCTAAATTTGTTTGGCTCCTCTCCATAGAATATCTTTGCTTCCCCAGGTTTTTGTGGTTGTGAATATGCATTTGAATCTACAGAATGGATACCAAATCAGTCCACTTGCTACTGAAACATACAAGATTAGGACAACTACTTAGGTAGGATTAAATATGCCTAATTGTGTGTTTTGGTGGGTTGATCTTGGCTGGATGACGGATGCCCACCAACACTGCTCTATCACTCTGCTCTGCAGCTGAACAGGTGAGAGAAAATAGAACTGAACATTTATGGGTTGAGATAAGAGCAGGGAGAGGTCAGTCACTCATTGCTATTATGGCCAAAAGAGATTGGACCTCAAGAAATTAATTTATTAACTCAGAGTGGAATAATGAGAAATAAAACTGAAACTCAAAGCAGCTTCCTCCCACCCCTCACTTGTTCCTCAGGAGAGCTTAATTTGTGTTACTTTACCTCCTAAACTCCCTTTTAATTCCCTTGACACTCCTTTTTTCAGTCTCATTATTGCCAGCCTGGTGTATCAGCAGTGGGTAATAATCAGAGGACTGAATCAGCTAGGAAGTCTCTCAGTGATATTTCCTACCTGGGCCCCAGGAAGGCAGCAGACTTCCCTGTGGGATGGGTCTGGTCTACATACGGGATCCTCCATCCCACTCAGAAGGAAATCACCCACTACAATAACCCTTCTTTTCTTCTTGATGTTAGAAGTGGTAATCAGTTTTTTAGACGAGTCATAATTGGGAGGCTCACAGGGCAGATAATATTCTTCTAAATCATCTGGCTGGCTCTCTAGATCTAGGGCCTCATACCTATTCTGAAGTGGCATCTGCCTAGGGGATGTGGGACAGGAGGGATTTTTGTTATTACCTACCCGAGCAGGGACACATTTCCACTCCCCTTCATCTACTAGGTGCCCCTCTATTGCCTGAGAGTGAGAGGCATATGAGTCCTTTAACTCTTGGTGGGCCTCCCTTAAAGATGTAAGGGCTGAACTCCATCAGTCTATTTCACTTTTATTATCCCTGATACTCCTTAATCTTTCAACTTCCTCCCCAAGCTCGGCCACCAGCGAAAGGAGGTTGTTCACTTGCTCACACCATAGGCAGGCCTCTTTCACAACACCCCCTGAAACCGTGGATAAGCTCAAACACTCCAGGCATGAATGGGTCTGTACAGACACATCCTTTTTGGAGGGCTCTACTTGGTCGCATATGCTTGTACCAACCACAGATTTTGACTGGGTTAAAACCATTGCTAGGAGAAAGCCCAAAATCAAGCAACCACTAAAATCACCTTACCTAATTAGAAAGAACCTGCAACCCTGCCTGTTTGCCCTGCCTGCATGAACTGCTATGCAAACTGCTGTGATCCTGTTTGCCTGCTCCTGTTCACCACTGTATCGGGGCGCGGCTCTCCGGTACGGAGGCTCCGCCGATACGGTGGTAATAAGAATGCGTACACCACGGCAGGTTGTCTCTCAGACGCTGCTTTATTCGCTGAGGGCTGGGTGTCAGGGAGGATCCGCGACCCGTCCGCTCGGCAAGGGAGCAGGCTCCGAGAGCCCCGAATAAGGGGCGGGGTGGGGCTTATAACAGGTGGCAAATAGGAGGGACAGGGTACAAAGGGTCCAGTAGGAATGGGGTTCGGAGGAGGAGTTGGGATGGAATAATTGGGGTACAGCAAATGGGGATGAGGGAAGGGGGCGATAACCGGGGAAGAGCCAATTACAGATAGAGAACTTAGGAACATTCTGGAACTAAAGGCAAGTACAAAAATGATTGACATAAAGATGGACATAACTGACAGTTACATAACATAAGGGGGGTGGTAGATTCGATGGGCAGCTTGGAGGCGGGAATTTATACAACAGCCTCCTCCCAAGGCATATTCGGGGGGGCTTTTCCCAAGTCCCCTACCGCATCTCCCCCTTCTTTATTAATTAAATAAACATTCCCTAGAGTTTTAACTAACATCTTCTTAAAGATCGCTAAAGCAATAAAAATAATAAGAACGATAACTAAAATCCATAAAAGTCCTCTAATAATCGAGGCTGCCCATCCCGGGACGCCCCATTTAGATAGCAACTTGGTTACAGGGTCCACAGCCGAAGTCTCAGTTTGTAGGTGCTGTACTTGTGTCTGGATCTGCTGGATGCTGGCTTGAATAGATTTGCTTCTCGATGTTAAGTTGAAACAGCACAGTCCTTCAAAGTCCTCACAGCTGTGGCCATGGGCTAACAGCAGAAAGTCTATTGCCGCCCGATTTTGGAGGGTGGCCTGCCTGGTGGTCTGTTCATCCGCCAAGAGATCGGAAAGGGCGGCAGACGATGCGTTGGCATGCTTCGCTATCCAGCACTCCAGGTGAGAAAGCTCACCGAGGGCTTTAGCAACCGCATACCACGGTAGAAAAATGGAAGCGGCAACCCTCTTTGTTTTTCCCCAATTGTAAATTTTGTCATCGCAATTTTGATCAAATTGGTCGTATGATCTTTTTCGTCTGGCCAATTGTCTCTCTTTCTTCCAATCCATAATTTGGGTTTTATTTGGAGTGAGGGTAGTAAGCTTGCCAAGGCTACACGGTCCTCCCTGGAGCCGAGATGGGATGCCTGACCATACTCTGTCCCCACAGACAAGAAACATCCCCTGGGGCAACGACTTGGGATGAATGGAGGAAACAGAGATAATTGGACTTGTATAGTTACACCAGCTAGCCGAATTGTATTTTTTGTTCAATGGCGTAACATCTTTTCTGTAGGTGTTTTTGGCCAAGTCAATCCCATGCCAATTCTGACTTGGCCTCTTAAAATAAAACTTTACACAGTAAGTGGCAGGAGAGGACCCCAACAGATCTAATTCTTGGGGCTCCTCTTTTGAATTTGGCAATATTTTCGTCCACGCGTCCCAAGTGTCGACCGGGTTAGGTCTCCTGCCCGTGGTTCGGAGCTGGTCTGAGTTGGAGACCGGCCAATCGTCGGCTACCAGAGGGACCCCCACCAGGCATGTGGACAACGGGTTGTCCACATTGCCCATGGCCAAACAGAAGTTCTCTTGCTGCAAGGACTTTGCCAGCGTTACCCAGACGTTTTCCTTCGGCTGTGGCACAATCCAGCCGTCCGCCGCCTGCAGCCACATGATGATCAGAAGTGTGAGGCTTGCGGCCAGCCGGATACGTTGGGGCGTCCACTCTTGTGGGTTGTTGGTGGATGTTCTTTGGGCGGCCATCTCTTGAGGCTCGCTGTAACAAAAACATTTAATATAAAACTTATACTGTGATTTTCCCCCAGCTCCCCCTTTTCTTATTAAGAAAAGGACTAAAATGAATTGTGGGGTAGGCAATCAGGGGCAAAGGGACGGCGGGTAAGGTAAGTGGGTAAGGGGAAGGGAACAGGAGGGGATGGAGTTTGAGGGGAGTCATTGATTGGTGGGGGAAGGTAGCGTCTGGTAAGCAGAGTTCTTAGCACGATGTTGGGTGTCCGTTGTGACATCTTCTTTTTTCGTCGGCACCAGGCGACTGCGGAGTCTGGTGGCAATGAGGTAGGCGTTGTTGTAGTTCTGGTGGGAGGATCGGCGATGGTGCTGTCTTCTAAAAACGGCTTGATGTTTTTCCCCGGGACCCATTTTGGACCTTGGCCTGTTGAAACACAAGCGTACCCTCTCCCCCAAGTGATGAGAGGGTACGGGCCGCTGATCTGCTTAGTCTCAGGGTCCCGGATGAGCACCGGAGGCCGCTCTTTTAAGTGTGCCCGTGTATTGTTAAAAAAGTGCCTAAGTACAGGAGGGTCAGGCTCTTTTTCTGAGCAGTTGAGGAAGTTTAATACATAAAGTGCTTTACAGACTCTTTCTACAGGGGTCATCACTAGAGCGGCATCATGCTGTTGTTCAATGAGTTTTTTAAGTTCTTTGTGGGTCCTCTCCACAATAGCCTGTCCTGTTGGATTATGGGGGATGCCAGTGGTGTGGGCAATCCCCCATTGTTGGAGGAAGTGGTTGAACCGGGCTGATGTAAACCCTGGCCCATTGTCCGTCTTGATGGCCTTAGGCACCCCGAGGGTGGAAAAGGCCATGAAGAGGTGCTTAATGACATCCCGGGTCTTCTCTCCAGTGTGGAGAGAAGCAAAAACGGCGCCTGAGAAGGTGTCGACGGACACGTGCATGTATTTAAGTCGTCCGAATGGGTTATAGTGAGTAACATCTGTCTGCCACAGCTCCAATGCTCCCAGACCTCGGGGGTTGACCCCAGTGGGTAACGGTGGTAGAGCAAAAGTCTGGCAGCTTGGGCATGTGGCAACGATGGATTTGGCTTGTGATAGAGATAGTTTGAATTGGCGAGTGAGCGCAGGCGCATTTTGGTGAAAGAACGCGTGGCTCAGCTTCGCCTGTGCAAAGGTGTCTGGCAAGTTTGTAGAAAGTGCAGGTGCAGTGAATGTGGCAGGCATGGCGAGATGGTCCGCTCTCCGGTTGCCCTCGGCAATTGGGCCAGGCAGGTCTGTGTGAGCTCTGACATGCATTATGTGAAACAGTTGCTCCCGGTGGGAGATAAGCCAAATAAGATCTGAGAGCAGCTGAAATAATTTCTCGTTTTTGACTTCTTTGAGCAAGGCATGTTCAGCCCGCTCGGCTATCCCGGCGACATAAGCCGAATCTGTCACCAAATTAAATGGTTGTTGAAATTTTTTAAATGCTCTCACAACTGCAGCAAGTTCTGCGATCTGGGGGGAACCCTCAACTATCTGGATGTCAGACTCCCACTTCTGACTATCTGGGTCCTTCCAAGTGATCACCGACTTGTGGGATCTTCCTGACCCGTCGGTGAACAGCGTGAGAGCACCTTTAATTGGTATTTTACTTTTGAATGATTTTGGAGCCAGATATAGAGTATCTTTAAACAATTTGTGTTTAGGATAATGGATCGAAATTTGGCCAGGATAACTATCAATTGAAATTTGCAGATCTTCATTTGTTTGGAGCAATGATTCCAATTGTTCCAGATTTAAGGGTAAGTAAATGCATGTCGGGTCACACCCTGCAAGGGTCCGGAGACGGTGCCGTGCCTTGATAATAAGTTTTGCCATCAATTCTGCGGGAGTAGAGATTGTTTTGGAGGGCTGGTGCGGAAGGAACAACCACTCGATGATAAGGAGTGGGTCCTTCCGCCCAGCGTCCCACTGGAATAGCAACCCATGGAAGTTGGGGCACTTACCCAGGATGGCAAGGTCCAGGGGAAGCGACCGATCGACCCGATGAGCCTGGCGGGACCTGATGGCATCTGCGACTCTCTCCAGGGCTCCTTTAGCGGCAGGTGTCAGCTCTCGCGGAGAAGCCAGGTCACCGTCTCCCCGCAGGAGGTTGAAGAGGGGTGCCAGCTCCTCCGTCGTGAGTCCCAGGAGAGGTCGGATCCAGGTGATGGTGCCACAGATCTGTTGCAGGTCCCGCAGTGTCTTCGGCTGGTCCTTGATGGTGACGGACTGGGGTACGATGGTCCTTCCCGTGATGGTGAATCCAAGGTATTTCCATGGGGCCGTCAGCTGAATTTTCTCCTCTGCGATTTCAAATCCTGCAGATCTAATGGCTTTTACAGTCTTTGTTAACACAGTCTTTAAGTATGAGGATGTTTCTGCACAGATAAGCACGTCATCCATGTAATGTAGGATGACGGCCTCTAGAAACAGTCTCCGAATCGGGGATAAAACTTGCGCTACAAACGTCTGGCACAACACTGGAGAATTTTTCATTCCCTGAGGCAAAGTGGTCCACTGATAGCGCTTGTAAGGCTCCGCCCGATTGATGGAGGGGACGGAGAAGGCGAACCTGGGAGCATCTCCAGGATAAAGTGGGATGTTAAAAAAGCAGTCCTTGATATCGATGACTGCGATCTGCCAATCCCGGGGGAGCATGGAAGGGGAGGGAAGGCCAGGTTGGAGTGGGCCCATGTCCTCGATGACTTCGTTAACCCTGCGCAGGTCTTGGAGCAGGCGCCACCTGTCTTTGCCAGGTTTCTTTATTACAAAGACAGGTGTGTTCCAGGGACTGGTGGAAGGTATTAAATGCCCCTGGCGTACCTGCTCCTCTACCAAGTTGTTGAGCGCTATTAATTTTTCTTCTGGAAGGGGCCACTGGTCTACCCACACCGGATTATCAGTTTTCCAATTCAGCGGTGGGGAGGTGCGCTCCGCAGTGGCCCATACTAAAAATCCCACGCAGGGCAAGGAATGTCCAGACGGGCACCCCACTGGGACAAAACATCCCTTCCCAACAGCATAATATTCGATGAGACGACAAAGGGTCTCACCGTGGCTATTTGTCCCTCCGGGCCCTCCACGCTTACCAGATGTCGGCTACGAAGGGAATTGACCGCTCCACCCACTCCAGAGATAGTGCCACAAGGGGACACCAACTCCCAGTCGCGGGGCCACTTTGCCCTGGGAATGATGGTGACATCTGCTCCGGTGTCTGCCATCAGTTTGAGTGAGATGGACTTCCCCTGCTGAGAGATGATGGTATCGATTAATGGTCTTTCTCGGCATACATTTTGGGTGAGGAAGACATATTTGTCCCCCCCACCCCGGTCCTGATCGAGTTCGTCGGCTGTGCTGTCCAAAATATACATTAGGGCGAGAGGAACTCCCTTCTCCAGCGTGAATGGCGGGCTGTGACACGTAACGGAGACCGTTACCTCGAACCCCGGTGGAAAGCACACCACTTCTGGAAAGATGTCAAGTTCCAGGGGTGTGTGCCTGCTATCGCCAAGTATAAGGACGGTGGTATTATGGCTGGAGTAAGGGGGCTCCAGGAACCCTGCAGAGACGCGTACCAGGTCCTCGTCCCTAAAGGTGACGTTGACTGAGCTGGAGAGGACCCGGCGGCGGCCAGCATCTAGATTGTCTGTCCTTCGGAAGAGGCGGAGTCCATCCTCTGGGCTCCGCCAATCCGCTGAAACTGGCCGCTGGGCCACTGGTCCTCCCGGATGGTAGGGAGGCCAGGGCGCCGTGAGGGGCCACTTGGTGTCCTCGCGCGGCCCCTCCTCGCGCTCCGCGGCCCGTTTCCCGCCGGTGGATAGGGCTGTGGCGGGGGGTTCCTGGGAGCTGGTCTTGGGGAGGGAGCATATTGATGGTAGTAACGGTCGGGGGGCCAGTGGGGACAATTGGCTTGAATGTGCCCCATCTGACCGCACCCAAAACACCGTATAGTGTTCATATTGAGCATCGCCTCCCCCACTCCCTTACTCACGGCCAAGGCGACGGTGGTTTCAATTGACGTCGCTTTGGCGCAGGCTTCCACCATTTTAGCGATGGTCGGCTCGGGGTCCTGAGGCAACGTGCGTAAGATTTTCTTTGTCTCCTCGGCCGCGTTGGTAAAGGCCATCTTACGCAGGAGCTCCTCTCTTGCAGCCGGATTGTTGATCTGTCTGTCGATCGCCTCCCGCAGGCGGTCAACGAACTTGATAAAAGACTCGTTAGGTGCTTGTATTATGTTAGAAAAGCTTTGGAGGGGTTTCCCCCCATCTGGTATTTTTAGGAGAGCAATCCGAGCAGCCTCTCTGATGTCATTGAGAAAGTCCAGTGGCAGCAAAATCTGGTCCTCTGGCCTGCTCAGATCGCCCTCCCCCGCCAAAGCTTCAAGTCCTTCCTCTCCCTCTCCTAGTGTGGCTGCCAGGCTGTACTTTTTGAGGAGAGGTTTTAGTAACTTTTTCCACTGGACCTCCCACAGTAACAGTTCAGTCGGTGTAAACAGCGATTTCGCAATGTACCGGAGGTCGTGGGGAACAAGTGTATGTCCAGAAAAGGTAAGGTCCAAAACATTCTTAAAAAATGGCGAGTCTCTCCCGTAATCTTTTGCTGCCTTACAGAGCTCTTTAATCTCAACGTAAGGCAGCTGTTCCCACTGTGGCCTTCCCCCTCTACCCCGAGTCACGGGTGCCGCAAAGAGTTCCAAGTCCTTAGCGAACTCCACATCCCCCTCTTCGATCGCCTTCTCCCTTATCCGGGCCCACCCTTTCCCCGGCCGATGTGCGGGCCGGGGGCTGTCGCTGTCCTCATCCTCCGAGGAGGATGAGGCAGGACGGGCTACGGCCCTGAGCCTCTCCCTGACCGAGGGGCCCCGGTGACGAGAGGCCCGGCAGGCCAAGATGGCCTGCTTCCGGTCAGGCCGACTTCCGGTTCCGGTGGCGTGGGAACCGGGAGTGGCTGGAGAGGGGGAGGGGCGTCCGGGCCCACCCACCGAGGCGTGGCCCTCCCCCCCGGGGGTCCCACCCACTGGGGCGGGGTCATTGGGTGGGCAGGTCCCTCCCACCGGGGGTGCGGTCTCAGGGGCCAGAGGGGTGGATCCCGACGCCGGGGCGATCGACGCTGGAGGAGGGGGGGGGGACCCGACGCAGGGGCGGCACCCGACGAACGAGGTGGTGAAGGTGGGGGTGGCTGAGTGATGGCGGGAACAAGGTGTCTTGGGAGGCCATTTTCTGTCTTGTCTGAAGGCGACTCGGCCATGTGGCCGGCGCCATTTTGTCCCTCTTGTCCCTTATGGGGACAAGGTTTCTCTATAGAACAAAAGGGGTTTGAACAGGGAGAATTGGGGAGTGGGACACGGGACTCGGAATGGCCCATACTGGGATGGCCAGTCCCAGCATGAGAGAGGGACAGGGTGGATTGGGGAACAGCAGGGAGTCGGCAGCAGCCCTGTGCCTCAGTGCGGCAGGGTCTGTCGCCCGATCCACCCTTAGGGGAAGCGGGGGTAGGAACGGGGGAATCGGCATGAGGGGTAGGAGAACTGGGTCCCAAGCATTCCCGCTTTTTATTAAATAATGTAAAAATAGAATGAAAGAGAGGAAAGAAATGTCCCACCCTAAAATTCCCCTTAACTTGTAAATCGTATAACAGTCTCCCGACTTTACCCCAAAACGGAACAGAATTAAAATCCTCCCTGTGTGTATCAGGGAGGTGATCGAAAATAAAATTAACAAAGGATTTCAACTGCCCTTTTTTAAAAGAAACATTCCCCAAGACAAGGGACGTTTTAACTTGGGAGTAAAAGTCCTGCCGGATCGGGGAGAGGCGGTTGCCCATTTCCCCGACTAACAAAAGCCCCAGGAAGCAAAGGAGAAAAGAAAAGAAAAGAGGCTGGGTCGGTGCCCGCAGAAGGGGGCAAAATACTCACAAATCCAGATGGACCGCAGCCGAAAGAAAAGGTGCCTCGCTGGGGTGGTGCAGGCGCTGCGATTCTCCGCGGCTTGGGCGCTCCACTGGAGCGGCGGTTTCCAAGCAGAGGAGGTGTCCGCAGCCCACGGAGCGAGCGGTCTCCTAAAACGAAGCTCGCACGCTGGTGGACCAGCTCCCGAACGGCGCTTGAAATCCGGCGAAGAGCGGGTCACGGATCCTGTCTCTTCGCGGAGACGCTCCCGTGTGACACCCGGGTGGTGTCAACGTGTTCGGGCGCCAGTTGTATCGGGGCGCGGCTCTCCGGTATGGAGGCTCCGCCGATACGGTGGTAATAAGAATGCGTACACCACGGCAGGTCGTCTCTCAGACGCTGCTTTATTCGCTGAGGGCTGGGTGTCAGGGAGGATCCGCGACCCGTCCGCTCGGCAAGGGAGCAGGCTCCGAGAGCCCCGAATAAGGGGCGGGGTGGGGCTTATAACAGGTGGCAAATAGGAGGGACAGGGTACAAAGGGTCCAGTAGGAATGGGGTTCGGAGGAGGAGTTGGGATGGAATAATTGGGGTACAGCAAATGGGGATGAGGGAAGGGGGCGATAACCGGGGAAGAGCCAATTACAGACAGAGAACTTAGGAACATTCTGGAACTAAAGGCAAGTACAAAAATGATTGACATAAAGATGGACATAACTGACAGTTACATAACATAAGGGGGGTGGTAGATTCGATGGGCAGCTTGGAGGCGGGAATTTATACAACAGCCTCCTCCCAAGGCATATTCGGGGGGGCTTTTCCCAAGTCCCCTACGCACACCACGCTCCAGGTTGTGGTGCTCCCTAGAGACCTCTTACAATGAGTCACCCAGGAACGAAGGAAGCTCCACCTCCTGCTCCTGAATGGATCACAGTGCCAGCCCCTCACCTGCTCAGCACTTTTATAATGAGTGAGTCACTCAGAAATGAAGGAATGAAGGAATGAACATGTTTTAGTGGGCATGGGAATATGGTGTCAAAAGTTGGACTTGATGATCTTGGAGTTATTCTCAACCTTAATGGGTCTATATAATTCTATGGTTCACTGACCCTGGTATCCACAGGCCTTGTTCCTCTCTCACTCTTCTCTGGCTGCAATTGCTTCTGCACAATAAACTCTTCCCCTTCTTAAGTCTGTTATCCCAGAGGTGCTGCCACTCTCAGTACGGGGCTTGGCTTAGAGAAGGCTGACATTGGCTCCATCAGATCTGGATACAGCTTCTGGCTGCTTCTTCTGGAATCATAGAATCAACTAGGTTGGAAAAGACCTTGGAGCTCCATCAACTCAGACCTAACACTTCCTCATTAACTAAACCATAGCAGGGAGTGTCATGTCCAGTCTTTTTTTTAACACCTCCAGGGACAGCTTCTCCACCACCTCCCTGGGCAGCCCATTCCAGTACCCAACCCCTCTTTCTGTAAAGAATTATTTTTCTGATCTCTAGCCTAAACTTTCCCTGGTGCAGCTTAAGACTATCCTCTCGTCCTCTTGCCTTAAAGAATAATAGGACAATAGGAAGATATTTGGTATGGAAGTGAAATTTGATATGATGTAATTTGGAATGAAATGTAATAAGTCTTTAATTGGTTGAGGGGTTTTTGTTACTAATCAGAAACATCAATGATGTTCTTTCAAGTTCTGTTCAAATTCTTTCGACTTAAGGAACACTTACTGTAAATGTGTTATGTGTTGTCCTCTTTGCACTTAGAGTAGGAGAATTAATATAATTCACCATAATAACTGTATGTAGATTTTATGTCAACATCTGTAGGTCTCTGAGCCAGATCTCTGAGTTTTCAGGGCTCTGATTCAGTGTTATTTCTTCTCTGTTCCTTTCTTTTTTCCCCCTCCAATTAATATAGGATTAAATTTTTAGTTTTTATTTCAATGTTTTTTCAGTAGTTTTCATTTTACTGTTCAGGTAGATGAAAAAAGTGGCTAGAATAAATGAATAATTGATAACAATAAATCATATGTCAAACTTTGTTCCTTTGTGTCATTTGCTTACCCTAAAAACAAAATACATATGCCATTAAGAGAAAGGAGGCTGAGATGGTTAGTTATAGAGGTTTCCAGCTTCGTTTCACATCAGTGAATAGTATTATTTTGTGGTTATGGACAGTATTGGTGGCTAATGATTTTTCAGGTGGATAGTCATATATTAATTTACTGAACACTTAAGGGAAAGGCAGAAGTAAAAGTCAGTTCTGAAGAGTTGGTTTTCTGCTGTTGGTGGGGTTTTAATGGTTGTGGGTTTTTTTGTGCTGATGTTCTATTTCTATTGATAGGTTGAATTTCTGGGAGAAAGGGGGTTTCAATATAAGCTGTGGATTCTTTCAAATTGAAAAATATGAAATGTAGTAAAAGTTTCTGGTGATCCTACTGTGAATAATCAGTAGCAGGAGCTCTGGTCTATAAGACCGAGATTTGCTTCCTTGTAAGAGTCTATTGGTCCTTAGGGCCTAAAATAAGCAAATATTGACAGCAGTGCTTAAATCAGTGTGAGGTTTTTTTCACTGCAGGAATATTTTTACTTTGCAGAGCATAGTGGTCATGCTGTTGTACAAGTTTTTCTGTTCTTGTCATACATTTGATTTTCCAGATGAGTAGGACTTGAGGCACTTGATGGACACAACATTTATGCAAGAAGTGATATAAACTAGTTGGAATATTTTTCAAACAATTGCAAAATAGACTCACTTTCTCAATAAAAGCTTGCCGCTAGTAAACACTTCCATGCTATTGTTGCACAAACGGTAATGGATCATGCTGTCCAAGTTTATGTCATGTTGGTGGCAGATGGCATGCAATAAACAACCCGCTGTTTGATTTATGCATGCTTTGATTGTTTGTCCAAATGAGCAATAATTGTAGCTAATGTTTAGGCTCCAAAATATCTTTGACTGTGAGTGGAGAATGCTTCACTTGCTGTGTTGAAGCAGATATTCTCTATTCTTGTTTTCCTGTCAGAGTTCACAAAACAATGATACCCTTGAAATTGCTGCGATATTTGGTTCTCTGACATTATATTAGGTATGTGCTAATAAAGTATTCAGTGTCTCCTGTCAAGGCTAGAAGGAAGGATTAAGTCAAGGAGATTTATTTTGCCTAGTCTGCTGTTTCACTCTTTGCTCCTTCTTCTTGCTGCCAATCAAGAAAAAAGTTAAAATTACCTTTTATTCTTTTATTCTTTTTCTTTCTGTAATAATAACCAAATCTATATTTTAAAATGTCTTTGGATTATCCTGACCCATTCTTTGTCTTCTGCTTTCTTCCAAAATCAATGAAATTTAATTGTACTATTATTTGATTTCCAGATAAAAAATTACCTTGTAAAATCCAATTCCAGTTGGTGCTGATGTGTTTGCTTTTTGAAATATCGAATATATGAATGTTTGATTGCTCAAGATCAGATTGGATGTAATTTCCTTGGCTTCTTTGATCTTAAAAGACAGCAGGAATCTACCTTTTTGAATGGCACTTGAATATAGGATAAAAAAGGAAAAGAAAAATAGCATGTGTGAATATCAGGGCAAATTATATCATTATGTCCTGAATGACATGCCTTGGTATTACACTGCTAAGCACAACTCTCTGTTCTCAATAAATAGCATTATTTAATTCAAATATGTGTATGAAAATTGCCATTTGTACGATTTAAGTCATAACCATTTAACTATTATAACTGGAATTGATTGTCCAAGTCTTTGTAACTCAGTTCCATGGTAACAGTTTGGATATTAGAGTGCTACAATAAAATTGCCATGGCTACACTGACTGAAGCCTTGATCTTAAAATGAACTTCACATGAAAATGGGGATTTACACTTGTCTAATCACTGTCATTTTCACATCCTGTTGGAATCAGCGTGCAAAACACTTGGGCATGAGCAAGAAAGAATGCTGCTCTGAAACACTTAAATCTTACTATCTCTGCTCTTGGGTCAGATTAAGTTGTTGTTGGAATTGTTTTGTAAAAAGTTAAGAAATTTAGTAATGGCTGAATTGAGCATTGAGCTAGTGTTTGTGCTTGTAATAAGTAACAACTGAGTACTAAACTTGTTGAACCTTTTTTCCTAATATGAATGAGCAAGATTTCTGAAATCCATAGACTCCAACAGGCTGTAGGTGACCATTAACCAGGCCTCCACCAGAGCAAAAGGTGCATTTCACGTGCGTTCCTAAGTTGCCTTCACAGGGTGTATAGTCCTTCCCAGAAATCTTATTTTCTGACATTCAGCCCAATTTTAACTGACTAGGAATGTGAGAGATCAGTTAAAGATGTATGATATACAAAATTAGATAATTAGAATCTAACAGGAATCTTTCAAAGTGGCACTTGGGAGAGTTCCTAAAGGAGACAGTTATTGTCTGAAATGTTGACTTATCACTTCTTCCTAACCATCATAGGAGATCTCGTATTTGCTGGTGTCAGTATTTGATATGGGAAATGGTGGATGGTAACCCCTGAAGATGGAACAGGATAAAAATTTAAAAATTTAAGCAACCATTTAGTATATATATATATATATATATATATATATACACTATATATAAAAATATAATATCAATATATATAATATATATTATTAGTAATTGCTAATTAATTAGGTCGTTATCTTTGCCTAGATTAATGCAAGCACAAAGACTGTGGGGTGTGAGGTACAAGGGTTAAGATGGAGCTTTACATAGGCAAGGATTGGATGAAACAGCTGTGAAGTTAACAAAAAGATTAATTTTTTAGGGTCTTACTTGATTTAGAACATGACGGGCTTGCATCTGACTGTCTTATGAAGGTATTGGACATCTTTTAAGACAGGAGGAAGGGATCCAGCATTTTAGAGAGTCGTACTTCAAGAAGTCTGGGCAGCCTGTGAATGAAGGGATTTAATTCATTCAAAAGGAAATCTCCTGCTGGTAAGAGCTTTGCAGGAGAAGGACTGGTAGAAGGGCTCTGGTGTGTGTGTGTATTCCACATTTGTGGTTGTGATGTTATAATGCACAATGCATTGTGGTGTTAAGCAAAAATAAGTGAGCTAATCAAAGTCCTGCATCAATAGTGTTTCATCAGTACTGTTGAGCCAGTTAATCCTCTCAGGGTGAATACAATTACTGCAAACTGAGCTACTTCTCTGCCTAGCAGTATTCTCTGCCTTGTAGTTACACTAGGCAGGTGTATGAGTATACTTCTGCATAGTATACACTAGCATGAAAGATTGCACGTCCTTGATAGTGAGAAAAAGATCTTGTCATGAGAATAATGGTTAACATAAACTCTTGAGCTGAAGAAAGATTCTCCATCCCATCATGCAAAGACCTTGTTTTCTGTTAAGAGAAACTCTTAAGAGGTTATAAATATGTTTCAGAAAATTTCATTCCTGTTTCCTCACCATTTAATTCTAATGCAAGAGTCTTACAAGTTTTATTTGACTGAAATAATATCATTTTATTTTAATCTCTTCAATTTATGAGCTTGTTAACCAGGTTTACTTTTCTGAAAATTTTCAATTTGACTTAAGTCAGAGTCATCATTTGAAGTAATGGTATTGCATGTGAAATAACATTTTTAGATGTCCCCACTGTCTCAGAAGCTTTATTGTTAAGTGACTTATTAGCAGAATGCCTTGTTAGCTGGTGTAGAGTTGCTTGTAATACTTTTAGATTTCCTGAGGACTTTTAGCTTATACCATTAATATTATGTAGAAGAAAAGAATGCAAAAAAATTGAAGTTATTTCAGAAGTAGTTGGTGAAATGATGACAAACTGATAACAATTGTCACTGTTCCCAGCTGAAGAAAAGTTACTTTAAAATGTTGTTTTTTCACCATTATCTGGAAAATACTATTGTTTATGAGGCATAAAAATTAATCTATCTATCCATTAACACAACAAAATGCTTGCCAGGAGTAACAGCAAGTCAAGACATTAACTGTAAATAAAAAGGAATATTTAAATCTTTGCAAGTAAAAACCCCCAACACTCTTTACAAGATTAAGTGAGATTGTGCATGGTGTTAAATCTCATTGACATAATATTTTGGAGTCAAACTTAAGTGATTTTCTCTGTTCAAATCTTAGGCTGCTGTTTATTCAAAAAGGCTGAAATCTTTCTTGATTACAGGCTTATGCTGTGCAAGTGCATCAATCAGAGATCAAGCTATGCTTTTCCCTTTGCTGGCATGTCATAATGCAAATCTTTATGCTGAGATCACAGGAAAGTGAAGAGGTAGTCTTCTGCACCTAAAAGTTTCTCATGGGGTTTGGTATCCATTCCCTTTCTTTGCTAGCTCAACAGAACTCACATGGCCTGAAGTCCTTTTCCCAGTACAAAGGGTAAGAACACAGATTAATGCAAGAGAAAGAAGTTTTTTTGAAAGACAATCAGCTAGGTATCCCATAAATAGGAATCCTTCATCTTTCATGTTGAATTGAGTTCAATATCTACCCATCTGGTTAACTTTGGAAAATTATGTTTCCGTCTAATTATTTTCTCTATTTCCTCCAAAATAAAATTGAATTTGTGCAGCCAGATATACTTTGTTAACTCAAGGGTTTTTTTACTTTTTTGGTCTAGTTGATCAAAAGTAATAGGAAGAATTCAATGAAAAGCTGACCTAGACATTTCAAAGTCAAGGACTCCTTATCATTCTATCACAAGTCATAAGCATTTTGTGGAGAGAAGAGAGCAGGAGGAAACAATTTGTCAAGATGATTTCCAGAAGTCCTTTTAGTTTAGCAAAACAGTTTGACAACAGCAAGGTCAGTAACAGTGCCTTGCCAAGTGGCTCTCCATCTACTATGGTTGAAAATTAATGACAAATTATGGAAATTAGTAATGCAAAACCTGATGCCTATAGTATGTAAATATATTTCTTCTCAGGATAAGATAGATGTGACTATAGAATGCAAAACTAGCTCAAGCTGAATATAAACATGTAAATACTTAGTTTAGAAAGATAAGCAACAGTAAAGTTTAGCAAGGAATGGAAAATCAAGCGTTGCTTTGTAGCATTCTGTACAGTAAATTTATAAATATCCCATTTATATTTGTGAATGTAAACACTTTCAGTGCTGGACAATTTTACTGTGATTTTCTTTTTAAATTTTAGTCCTTTATTTTATCAGTATTTAAAACACAGGAAAGTCTGATTCAAACCTTGTCAGTAATTTTTTTCAAATAACAGGTTTGACAACTCAATTTTGCTTTTACTGATTTACTTTAAGAATTTTCAAATCACCAAAGTATATTTATGTTTCCAGTGTTTGTTTTGACCCATATTTAGTTGCCAAAATGCAAGCAGATTCACAGTCTTAGTTACATTTCAACATGGTAATTGCTAACTCATTTAGGAAGAAGGAAATAAAAAAGTCACATAAGTAGTTATTATTATGCATGTATATTTTTAATATCTGATTTTCAGCATAACCTTAGATTACAATGCAGGTTAAATTTCCCTTGCGGATTTGTAAGTATAATGTTATATTATTTCTAATAATATTATAATAAATATAATATTATATTATTATATTGATAATTATACTGCAATATAAAACTGTTCTGTTGCAAAGTAAAGACCTTGCTTAGTACTGCAAAGCTCTGGGTTCATTTCAATGTGATCATTCAGGCACTATGGAGGGATTATGCTTTTATCGTATTTGTTTCATGAATACATGAATGAATAATAAGTTCAACAAACAAGAGCTGCCTACTGGCTGTCTCAAAGAAATCATTTTGCAACATGTTATGAATTTCAATCAATCCTCCTCAACAGTCGTTGTCCTGCTGAGGTCTGTGCATTAACAGTCAGCATTTTGGAACTATTGTAAATAGCTTGATATTTTATCAGAATGTCCAATATCAGGAAGTTGAAAAGGAGTGCTAGAGAGGAAGCATCCTGTATATATTGCATATTTTTTTGTGCCTACCTTTCCACACTTTACAAACATTGATTGTGTTGTAGTTGTATGCCCAGGACATGTGCTTGTTGTGTGACTTCTCTTTCAACAAGCTATTTCGCATAAGAAAGAACTAGCAAAGTAATGATAAACCACAAGTACATATAAATGCACACACATACATGTAAGCTTGTGATTCAGAAAAAGAAGAATGAAAGAATGTGGATTGTGTTTAAAAGAGTACTGTTTTATTCCATCTCTCTGGAAATGTATCTGTTTATAACGTAAGGGTAAAATACTAATTCATTTAAATTGTGATAGCAAGAGTAAAAACATTGATAAGAAAGTCAGAACTTTGCAATATTTGCATGTAGGATGGCATTAGTATCCAATGATCAATATCTGATTTAACTAGTAAAAATAAATAACACAATATATGATAACACAGTACAATGTATGCCTTATTCCTGAGGCTAAGTGTCCTGTGGATACATCAATTAAGAATTAAAAAAACCTCAAAATGTTGATAAAATTTCTGAAAGGAGAGATAGGGGAAAAACAAAGTTCTTTTCTGATGAAATTCACAGTCTAGTATGATGTATTTAATTCTGTACCTTGTCCCAGCTTCATCCCATCTCTTTTTCTGAGAGGGACAAAGTTTTTCTCTCTATTCGTTCTCTGTACTTTCCCCTGCCTTTCCTTTCTCAGGTTATTACTGAAGTATCTTGCTTGGTTTTTGTTGTTATTTTATAAGAACAAAACCTACTTATGCACCATAATTTTGCTTAAAATATATGTTTTATAAACTTTTGTAGCTACTCTTAAAAAAAACCCCATGCCATGTAAGTACCAGGCCGTAACTCTGCGAGTTGAAAATGATGGCTTACCCTCTAGATTTGTCAGAGACAAATAGTTATGCCAACAAATTTGACAGTTTGCTGCTGCTTGCAGGTGGTTTGTTCTCCTCAGCTGGTATATATTACTCTTGAGTCTTCTCTTTTTTAACTAAGAAGTGACCACGGGGTTCAGATCTGTTCTGTCAGCACTTTTATAGAATAATGGATTATTTATTTTGGAAAAAACCTCCAAGATCACCAAGCCAAACGGTTAACCCACCACTGCCAAGTCCAACACTAAACTATGTCTCTAAGTGCCATATTATCTAAATTGTTCCAAAGATGATCACTCTCTGGACAACAACAATCTGGATTGTTAAAGGGCTTGAGAAACCTTTCAAGTGAAGAAATTTTTCCTATTGTGCAATCTAAACCTACCCTGGACAAACTCAAGGCTGTATCCTCTTGTCCTGTCACCTGTTATTTGGGAAATGTGGCAGACCTTCACCTCACCACAACCTCCTTTCAGGCAGTTGTAGAGAGCAGAAGCTTCATCAGCTGTTGCCCTCTGGATTCACTTGAATACCTGAATGTCTTTCTTGTCACAAGGGGCCCAGAACTGAACACAGGACTTGAGGGTGGCCTCACCAGTGCAGGGATATGGTCACTGCCCTGGTCCTGCTGGCCACACTGTTGCTGATCCAGGCCAGGGTGCCATCAACATTCCTAGCCACCTGGGCACAGCTGGCTCATGTTTGGCCACAGATCATTCTCCACCAGACAGCTTTTCAGCCACTCTGAGCACTGCCTGGGATTTTTGTGAGCCAAGTGCAGGATCTGGTATTTTGCCTTATTGAACCTCATCTACTTGCCCTCAGACATTGATCCAGCCTGTGTCCAGATGCTTCTGAAAAACCTTCCAGCAGATCAACATTCCAGTGGCACTCCATCCTCTCATTCACATCATGGATAAAGATATTAAACAAGACTAGCCCCAACACTGACCAGCACAGCTATTGACTAGTCACCAACAGGAAGTGGCACCACTTACCTCTGCTCTCTGGGCACAGCCACACAGCCAGATTTCACCCAGTGCACCTGTCCAAGCCTTGAGCAGCCAGTTTCTGCAGGGGAGTGTTGTGGGAAGTGAAGTCAAAGGTCAGCAAAGCTCAAGTATGCCCAGCCACAACCTGTCATTCACAGCCTTTCTGTCACCCACTAAATGAGTCACCTTGTCAGACAGGGAGATGAATTTTCTCAATCATGACCCACATTCCATAAACCCCTGCTGGCTGATCCTGATCCTCTGGTTGTCCTGTATGTGCTGCATAGTGGCACTCAAGGTCTCTGCTCCAGGATCTTCCCCAGCTGAGGTCAGGCTGATAGGCCAGACCTTCCATTCTGACTCTTTTTTACATGGAGGTCATGTTTGCTAACCTCCAGTTGACTGGACCCTCCCCTCTCAAAGTATCTTGGTAAGCACTTCCTCCAGCCACATCAATACCCCTTAAGTAGGAGAGTCAGTTAAACAGGGTCGTAAAAATATTGACTGTATTTATAGGCTGTATAACATTTGTGTATGAATGCCAAAAATGGAACTTCTCTTGAAGACTGTCTTGCCTTTATAAATACTAATATAAGCTCCACTGATAATACTTGTGTTTATATTTAAGTAATAAACTGAGAGGATGGCCTTAAGATCTAGTTCTAAAATTTTGGTTCTTGGGTGTAAATGCTGCTAGCTTTTTGAGTTCCTTTGTCTCATGTTAGGCACTTTGAAAAATGTGGATGTTTGTATGGAAATGATCTGTCAGATAAAGCGTCTAAATCCAGTCTTTTGGATGTACACATTTGGACTTGCACTGAAGTATTTGCAAAGTGGTGCCTGCACTAGGTACATACAGTCATGTCGTCTGAATAATAAGTAGTGTGTTTGTCCTTCTGATATGGCTTCTTTTTTTCTTGCTTACATTGTAGAGTTGATGTTTTGTAACCTACTTGGCTCAGAGCATTATGGAATAGTGAAACAAACATCATTTACTGATGGATTGACTAATTTTATCTTGTCAAAATTGTCAAATCTCCTCAAAGTGATTGTCACCACCTCTTTATTTGGCACTCTGTTCCATATAAAGCCACTGTTCACATAAATGGTGTCAGATTACGCCTTTTTTTTTACCTCTGCCATTTAACTCCAAAAGGACTACTTTGTCTTAATTTGATCTAGTCAATTTTATAGGTTGGCCTCATTTCATGTTCTCATTATGTTTTTCACTTGTCTCATTCCCCTTAATTGTAGGAAAAAACCCTACATTTTTAAATAATTTTGGGAGCTATTTGCAATCTTATTGTTATCCTTTTTGCAAGATATTGACCAAACCAGGTAAATTTTATCCATTGCAATTGTTAATGCCAGAACATATTAATCATTATAATAGGATTTTCTTCAAAGGATGTCCTTCCTTTTGGTCATTTCTTAGGCTTGTTTACTGATAAAATCCTCTGTTCAGGAATAATGCAGAAAGACAATTTCTTCCCACTAAAGGACAAAGATGATATATGCTCCTGAGTAATAAACCTGGGTGTTACAAAAAACTGTACGCATGCCCACTGGGTGTGCTGTGATTAACCTCATTAGAAACATCTTTTTCTCAGTTTTACATGGCTTGTAGGACTCCACAGTACTGAAGGAAGACCTACTAGAATTATGGGGTACATTTGCTGATTAAATTTATTTTTCTTCTCCTTTGTAGACCATCTACAAGGAATCACATCTTAACACTTGTCACTCCATTTTAAAGCACTATCTGGTCACATAAGTCCTTGAAGAGTTGGACCCTTCTCTCTATAAAAACTTTGTTTGCCCCAGAATATTTCAGAGTTCTTTCACATACTTCAAAGTTTGAACATCTTCTTGGTGCATGGTTTAATACTGCCAATGCTTATTTTTTTCATCTAATAGAATAGAATCATAGAATGGTTGGGGTTCAAAGGAATGTACAGATCATCTTGTAACAAACTCTCTACCATGGAAAGAGACGCCTTCCACTAGACCATATTGCTCAAAGTCCCACCCAACCTGACCTTGAACACACCAGGAATGGACAGCCAAAATTTCTCTGGGAACATGATTCCTACGAACCTTATGGTCAAGAATTTATAAGTGATATCTAATCTGAACCTCTTCTGAGAGTAGGCTTAAACCCAAAATGTTTTAAAACAATTCTTTTTTGTCGCTATATGCCCTTGCAACAGATCTCTCCCCATCTTTCGTGTAAGTTCCCTTCTGAAAGGCCACAATTTGGTCACCCTGAAGCCGACTCTTCTCTAGGCTGAACAATCTCTATTCACTCAGTCTTTCCTTGTGAATATTCTCAGTTCAGTCACAGAGAAGAAGAGAAAGATTTCTGCCAGGCTAAGCCTGGGAAAAAGTCTGAGAACAATGTAAACAATCTATTATCTTGCTTTCTGTTCATATTTTTTATAGATATGTTCTACCACACTGACCTAAGTCCAATGTACCAATCAGGTGAAATGTTTTTACTTTAAGACCAATGGAATTATAAAAGAGGAAAATGCTTTTGAATAAATGCTTATTTCGCCTTCTGAAATCCTGTGAGTAATTTTACCTGTCCCTGGCTCAACAATGTCATTTCCTCATAGCAAAAGTGCTCCAGCCCTCTAATCTTCCTGGCCATCCTCTGTAGTCACTCAAAGAGGTCAATGTCCTTCCTCTTCTGGGAACTACAGAACTGTACACAGCACTCCACATCGGGTGTCACCAGAGCAGAGCAGAGGGGCAGAATCCCTTCCCTCCCTTGCTGGCCACACTGCTTTGGTTGCAGCCCAGATGTTTGTCTTTCAGGGCTGTGAGTGCCCATGCCTGGGTCATGTCCAGCCTCTTATTTACTATCATCCCCAAGTCCTTCTCAACAGGACAATGTCTTGCACTTGGCTTTGCTAAACATGTAATTTCCCATGGAACCACTCCTTTCCAGGTCTTTCTGGGTGACATCTTTTCTTTCAGGAGTGCTGAAGGAACCACTCAGCTTGTTGTCATCTGCAAATTTGCTGAGAGTGCAATTGATCCCTTCATCTATGTCATTGATGAAGATGTTATGTAACAGTGGTACCAGTACAGACCCCTGAGGGCACCATTGCCACTGATGTTCACTCTGAACCATTGACCACTACTCTCTGGAGGTGACTATCCAGGGTATCCCACTGACTGTCTCTTTGATGAGATGGAAGTTTGCTGTGCTAAAGTTCATATCTTTACTTAACCTGTAAGCTTGAGGACAGCACATTCCACCTGTGATCAGTGCAGGCCGGGCTGTCTCCAGTCTTGATATCCCCAGTTAGCTCACTCACTACTGACCAATAGATATAGAAATGCATCCCTTCTGCTATGGCTGTGTATTCTCCATGCCTTCCAGGAGTCTCCTGGATTGCCTAGACCTTGCCATGGTAATGTGTCAGTATCTCATGTAAAACTAACTGCATTGTGCTGTGCAAAGGGAGCTGCTGTATTGAAGAGCACACAGCCTTGTGGGAATGCCATTGAATGGGATTAGAGTATTAGTGTTATATGGAGAAGGAAGGAGCTGAGAAAAAAAGAGATTAAATGACTCTCAGAAAGCAATCTGTTATAAAATTGTTTAAACTGGAGAAAAAAATTTCATGAATAAGGCTATCTCACAGCCCAAATATTTTTCAAAGTGTTTTCCCTTAGAAAAAGAAACCAGATATTGTCGCTGTTGAGGCAGGACAGGAATGAGAAACTGACTCAGAAGGCTGCTGAGAGTAAAACTCCGATTTATTCAAAATACACTGCTCTTTTATACAGAGCTTCATGAGGACCAGTTCCTTTGTCCTGAAGTGAAAACAACCACACCATTGGTGCAAAGTGCTTGATGCACAGTGATTGAACTTAACTATAAACAATGTGAAAAACAAGAGAGATAAAGAATTATTTACATTCTTCTCCAGCTCTTACCCAGGCTTCTGCCTGGCTAGAAATTCTCAGTTTCTTTGACTGAATCTGAGACCCACAAGATACTTGTTGGCAATATGCTCCCCTTTTAACTACTTGATAAAATATATGATTCTGGATAATGCCATGCATTTATGCAGATGACTCCTTTCTGGCAAGGTGTGTAGGGTATACTGTTCTAATTTACTGGAATGAAGTAAATTAGATAGAAATACCTTTGTGCACTGATAATTTTTTAACTCATCTTCAAATTCAATGAATAACATATTTGTTTGTTTTGGTGGCTTGAGAAATCTATCCTTTTTCATATCTGAAATGGTTCATACTAAAGCTTTCATAATACCCTTCAGTTTGTGTGTTAAATTGATGTTTAAATTGGAATGAAAGTAGGAATCTTGGCAGTTTAGATAATTTACTTCATCTGGTGGCCAGCTATGTTAACAATCGCATCATATGCCAGCATTTGCACTAGATGAAAGAAGTCCCTGGGGCACAAGAACTGTATGTTAGAAGCAGAGTGAAAATACAGTTATGGTCTTTGTTTCATTGTTTGAGTCTGTAAAATGGAAATTTATTTTAACTGGAATTTTTAAGTGTTAAGAGCATAATGTAAAGGTTATTTTGAGGGCTAATTTGGGTGTATTTGCCTTGAAAGCTGAATGACAATTAATCAGTATTCTGGACAGGAAGTGTATAGTGCAATGTCAGCAAATTATGTCTTTTTATTCTGATGTATCAAGCACTTGGAGGAAATGGTATATTGTTAGCATATGAATAGCATCAAAGCCCCACACTGCAAGATGTATTTAAGTCTTCTGTAATAAAATGCATGGTCTGTTCTATATTTATTTAAGTGCCTTCTCTTGTAATATAGTGTATCCTTGAACCCTAAAGCTATTTCTTGTCAAATATGGGCAAACTGAATTTCAAGATTCAATTGCTGGTGCATGACTGCACATTCCTTCACTTGGCAAAAAAATTTGTTATATCAAATTGGCTTCCTGCTTGAAGAGTAAAATGTGTTTGATTAAAAGTAAGTTTCTTGTGGGAAAACTAGGGTTTTTTGGTTGTTTTTTCTCTTTTTAAAGGAGCAATTCTCAAAGAATGCATTTATGTCATTGTATTTCCTTGATACTAGTAGTGACTATAACTACCTTGCATAAAAAGTAGGAATTTAAACAGTACATTACATCTGAGGTTATTCTACTTTTGCCTTTGCTATTGTCTCCTGTGATTACATTTCTTAAATGAAACCAAATTAAGAAAATAACCAATAGTAAATCCCAGAGATTTACTGTACTGCTGTTCTTAAGGAATATGTTTGTCTTTCTTTTATTGTCCTCTCATAAAGACAAGCAAGCACTTTTTTACCTTACTGTGCACTAGAAGAAATTCTTCTAAGTTGAGAATCTCAGCTATAATATGACTGTGGGATGAGTGCTTGTTTGGCAGTTGTTCACAGACAAAAAATTTCTAAACACTTAAACTATTTAGTCCATAGTTTAAAAGCTATAGGTAAGAAAGTTTGTTTACAGTAACCATCAACTACTATTTATAGATACATTTGGTTTGTGAAAATTTCACTAATTTTCCATAGTAACTTTTTTTACTGGCAGAGTAGAAAGGCCCTTGTAATTGAGGGTTAATATACAGGAAATTAAAATTAGATTAATAATTAATTATTAGATAATTAATTAATAGATTAATTATCAGTCTTTCTCTGATAACTTTGTGCATCAAACTGATTTTGGTTTCTCTGCTTTTTAACATCAGTTTCTATAAATTTCCTCTTATTTTAATTATATTCTTAAAAATGGCAGCATGAAGTATTTCACAATTCCCTTTGCATTCAAATTTGTTATTAAAAAGTTAAAAAACATTGCACCTGAAAAACCTATATTACTATTAGGCAACATTTTCAGCACTAGAGGCTCTGTTAGGTTCTGCTTTGCTGTCCTTGCTCGGAAGTGCTCTGATCCACCAGAAACACTTGAGAATATGTTTCACTTTGGGTCCATGTAGAATAGCACTATTGAAGTCAAGGAGATTGCAAATGTTTAAGTACTCTGATGGACAGGGGAAAACTGTGTCCCTCACTTAAAATGACAATACAGGTGAAAGAACAGGGAGATATTTGTAACATGGTTACTAAACATGGTGTTGCATACTCTATCACCTAATTACCAATTTCAAACAGCATTCAGATACTTAGGAAATTCACTTACTAAATGAATATCTTGAAAGAAATTATAGTTTGGGGTTTTTTTCCTAAAACAGTTACTGCATGATGTGTATTTTAAGCTTACAACTAGGCACTTGTAAAAATAAACAACTTATGTTGTCTCACATGAAATGTATAGTTCTTGTTTCATGCAAGGCAAAGAGAGTGAAAGAAAGAAAATTAAATATGGAAAATCCATCAATTTGCTATCCACACATGCCTTGCTTTAAAATAAGGTTTTACCAGGCACTTTTGTTTTCCCAAGTATTTCTCCATCACTTAACTGATAAAGATATAATAAACCACTTCTAAATTTTTAAAAGGAAATTTAGGAAAAATAGTTCCTTGAAATGAATATATAATTTTAAAAGATGAATCAGCCAATAGTGTGATGACTGCATATTTGGGATTATTTCTGGTCTTGCTGCAGTCAAACATGTACTGAAGATTTAAAGACATTCCAGGTGGTCTAAAACTCTTACCACCCAGTCTGACTTTAATTTTAGTATACTATAAATAAGTGTCAGAAACCGCACAATGGCTTTAAGCAGTGCTGCAGTGACTCTTAGGACTGGCAATAACTGAAGCAGGTGGAAATAGTGTGTTAAAAGGAATGAAAATAAGACTAATAGACTTATGCTTTTAACAGAATAACTCCCCATCACAGAAGCCCAGCTCTACTTCTATACATCATTTGTTTAGGCAACCTTTAATCTGTGATTAAAGATTATACTAACTGACTGCTAAGTGTGTACGAAAGCAAAACATGAAAATGGACAAGATAAAGTCCTCATTAGAATTAGAAACATATAAAATTATTTGCATGTACTTCCAGATCATCAGATTTGTGTCAAAGGCCCCTGCAAGAAGTGTGCAGGTATTTTCAAGATGATCTTGAAAGATGTTAGAGACAATTTTGGCTTTATAAAGGGTTATAAGCTGTTAAGTAGATAGATACTTTTCCTAACAGATCCCAGTCCCGGAAACACCTGTGCTTTGTGCTGATCTCCTGTGAGAATTGGCAGAACACTCCAACATTTGCTAAATAAAACTGGGATGAAAACCCTTCCAATTAATTATTTAGGCAATTTCTTTGAGGTATAATCCAGTAGTTCTACCCTCATAGCATTTACTAAATGGAAATAGAAAAGAGACTGTAACTGAGTTACTGATAAAGTGAGTGAACTAGGATGAAAAGGGAACTTTAGTTAGGGGACTGGTTGTCCACAAAAGAAATACAATTAATGGTACAGATTCCTTATGAAAGTTTATTATATGTCCAATATAAATGAAGGAATAGTTAAGGATTAGAAAAGGTACATATGGTTACCAAGAGCATGTACACTTTGTTGATGGAAATGTTTATTTGTGATAAAACTTTACAGAAGAAAAGTAGATGAAAATATTTTCACTGAGTTTGGAGATAAGTTTCTGTTTGACATTTGTTTAAACCCCAAAGTATTAAGTTGGAGGGAGAAGGAAATAGGAGCAGATAACAAGGATAAGGATGAGTTCATACTACCTCAGTTTCTGTAACCACATTCTAGACTCGTCCCCCCTCAGTGATCACTTGTTCACTCAGTTTTTCTTAAATTCTGTTGAGAATGTGAAAAACTTGAAGGAGACTGCAACTAGGTTAAGTTTGTAAAGTTTGTTGGTGTAGAGTACCTAAGAATTGCCCCAAGGATTCTGTATCTGTTGCAGTCATTTATAAGATCTTTGAACAATTCTTTCTATTGGTCCTGCTATTTGAACCAGCAGGAGACTGAAAAAGACAAGACTATAACTTACTGATGTGTTCAGAGGGCTACAGTCTTGTGAATTCTGTTTCCTGCTGACATGAAGAATAGGAAGAGAAGAGCAGAGTAGCTGTACAATATTTCATGATGGTGCCAAACCTCTGTGCTCTGGATGGTTTGTTTGATCACCTTTTAAAGAATCTGTAATTTTAACATTATTGTGACCCCTTCTGTAGGTCAGTGGAAGAGGACTTCTGTCCTTGATCCTGCCCTTCTTATATTTCACTGTTACCCAAAGGCAATGCATTTTTCTTTAATAGTGAAGCTATTGAAAGCAAAGCTCTAACAGGGAAAAAAAGTAGTGAGAAGTTGGAAAGAGAAGAAATTAGAAAAACTCCACAGTGAAAGATTAGACTACTTAGAGGTTTCTTCCTTGCCATTATATTACAGTCAAAAATTGTATTACTTGTGATGAAAGATCTGAGCAGGCTTGTAGCCTTTCCAACCACATGGGCCTAGGCAAAATGAAAAACACAGGCTTTTTTTACAGTGTTACAATAATTTAATATGAAATTATTATTTACAGTAAAGTGCATCAAAATTTGTACTTATTAATAGACCGTCCTTTAGATCCCTAATATGGCCTTTTCATTGCTTTAATTTGACTGTTGCAATAACCTAAACAAAGAGGCATGAAGAAAAGCAGCACAGAATCACTATCTCACTTCTCAATTCTTGGCAGTTTCCTGTTGTCTCACATGTGGTGTAATTTTGGGTCTCAGACTTGCACAGAAAGCATAAACATTTCTCTGTATAATCTTCAGATGCACTAGATAGTTCAGGGCATGGGAATTTAATTCCCAAATTTTGAATGTTTCCTTTTGGTTACCAAGTCAGTATGACAAAGTCAAGTGTATAGAAAAAAGGTTCAATACTGTAAAATTGTAATTAGTCTGAAGACTGGTTTTGGGTCTACTGTATGTACTTATGAATGAAAACAATAGTCAAGGAGCCTTAGACTCATTGTACCTCTGCTAGTGCTGAACTTTGCTTTTGCCAAAGCATAAGTCAATGGTGGCCATATTGAGAAATATTTTGAGTTTTGTGATAGTCATAATGTATCTTTTCTTTGCATAGCATTTCATCAAAACACTTAGCTGGGTTAGTTCTGGGTAAACTTTAGCTGGATAAGTTCTTGTAGTTCTTATTTTTGTGCTTGCACAACTATTTCTCAGTGAGAAATGTTAGATACGTAACAGAAATCTGAATTTTAACTTGCAAACTCTATCTGCAAATCATGATTTGATTGAATGGAATTTAGTTACTGCATCTGTAACTAATGTCTACATTTTATTTCTGCTACTGGTATGTAAACAACATGTTTTCTAGTCGAATCAATCAGTAATGGGACAAATGGGAGTAAAATATGTGTTGTGATCTTTCCCTGTCAGTCAGTCCTGTGTACTAGGAAAATGATGTTTGTTGGTGCATATAATTTGCAATTCTCATGTGGCCTTTTATAAGCTTATTAGAATTAAAGCAATATTCTGGTTGAGTTTTAGAAAACATTTTAAAAGGAGACCATATTTGCTTTGCAGGTAATTGAACGGGTGTAATAATTTACCTTTTTATTATCTTTTAACTTTTCAGTTGATATTTCTCACATGCACCAGTATGAAGCTGATGGTGTGTAATCTTGTAGAACTAAAAATATAGGGTTGCTTTTATTCCTGAAGAGAAAGCGGGAATAATTTTCCTCATATATCAGGTATTTTAGTGCTAACTACAGCCTAAGGAGTAATGATCTGTTTTTTTCCTACCAATTTTCTTTAATGGAGTTTGCTATTGATATCTAATTTTGTTTTTTTGTTTGTGTGGAAGTTTTTTGTCAGTTTTTTGGTTGTTAGTTTGGTTTGGTTTTTTCTTATTGCTGTTTTGTTTTGTTTTAGTTTTTGCCAGATTAAATTACTGTCTTACTCAATCATTAAGGCTGGATCCCGTAGCCATAAATTTACTGATTTGTGCGTGTTTGTGTTAACAAACAGAAAATGCTAATCAATTACAGAAATTAGTCTGATGACCTCCTGGTTCTTTTCTAATAAATGACTTTCAGAAGGATGATTTTGACCATAATATGGCAGGTATATTTTCAGACATCTTCTTCCTTTAAATCTGCTTAAAAATTTTGAGGGAAGTGACTCAGTGACTAAGTTTTGGAAGAGTTAAGAAGTATTGCTGAAATAACAGTAAAAGGCCTATGCATCAGGTGACTCACATCATTATGTATGATGAGGTAGCTGAGCATTGGATTTTATTGCATGTAATATTCTATGAAAAGTGCGCCAGTAAAAGATAGCCCTAGTCTGTCAGTTAAGGTATGTATTTCACTACTGGTAACACAAGAAAAATGCAGGAGTTCAAATATTACAACGTGGAAATTAATATGTATTGGTGATCTTCAGACAGTGGTGGTACTGTGTCTACAAAAGTCTGGAGTTTCTGCTGTGAGCTTCCATAAAGCTAATTGGTCTTTCATGCAGCACATCCGTAAATCAGTGAGATTTAAATAGCACTGCCCTCTTGAACACCTGCTTATTTGCCTTGAGAAAATTCTGTAGTATTTTAAATGTCACTTTATGACACTGTAAGAAATGCCTGGTCTAGAAACACTTGGAGGAGCCATTAGAGTTGAGGGTCTATCAGCATTTCATGATAAAGCTTGATTTCAAGGGGTCTATAATTCTGACATTAAAAAATGCATTTGACCAAAACCTGTTATATGACTTATTGGTTTTTTTTAGCATTGGACACATTATTTCAGGTGGTCTTTTTACTTGTGGGAGGAGGAGTGAGCAAAGATTGTAGGTATACATAATTTTTCTTACAGAATAGTATTTTTCTTACAGAATACTATTTTTCTTACAGAAAATAATCTTTAAATATAGATATTTTATTTCCATCCAAAATGTCTTTCTGATTATATAATTTGAAAGATCTTATCAAGTCATATGAGCTCACAGGTATCATATTTTATATGTGCATCCTCAATGAATATGAAACTTCTTTTCAAAGCAAATTTAGGAGACCTTATTTCTTGCTTTTGTTTTCAGCAAATGGTATTAGTTGCTTTGTGTAATAGAACACTAGATTGAACTTCTAAGTTAGGGCTTATAATGATTTTATTTATAAACACCACTGTTTAGAAAAACCTATCAATCAACTTCTTTATTGGCTGCCAAGTACCTAGGTGTTGTACTTTGTTCACTACTATTTCTTATTTCTTGACAGGAGATTGAAGGGTGACATTTGAAATACAGAGGCTGACTTTTTTGAAGATAACACATCAGAAGTAACTTTTTGAAGAATTTTGTTAACAGAATTTTATGAAATCAAACCAAACAAAAACAAATCTAACTGCTATTTTATAGAATTTATATGAAGGTTATACATACCTTTTTGAGAAGGCATGCAAAATAGTATAGTGGAAGAAACAGCTTGTTCTGAGGTGCTGGTAAACATTCTAAACTTCAGATATAAAACATCACTTGAAAGTCACCAGTAGACTTAGTGAAAGTAGTTGTTAGTCCAAGATGTAAGCAAATATACCTTCAGCAGAGAACACTGTTATGTGAATAGGCCATACACTGTATGCCATTTTCAGTGTCAAAATTATCTGAAAATCTGCTGAAGGGTAGTACAAAAAGTCATGATATGGGGATTCTTCACCTGAATTGTAAAGAAAATTTTTCTTTTTAATAAGATATTTAGTTATACTGTTACTTATGACTTTATATTCTTTAATATGATATGTTGACAAATGACCCTGATTGTGCATGAGTGGGAAGCCATCTTTTTTGAGTTTGATTAAAGTTGATTTAGAAGATGTTTAGTATTCACTCTCTCTTTTAATTTGCTGTTTAAACTTAAAATCCAGGTAATTGCAACTCAAAGCAGATGTTTGATCTTTATTCATAAAAGTGAATTACTTAAAGGATACTACAAGGATTTTGCATTCCCTAATGAGGACAAAAAGAATGTGAAGGGGAAGTGGTGACCTAAGTTGATCTGAATTTGTAATTGAATTCAGTTAACTAGCTGCAGAGATGTAATTGAATCAGTAACATTTTGCCTAGTTTTGGCTTCCATAGAACACATCCACATCTTAGAAAATCAAAGATTAGGGAGAGGCTTTGGTTCACATTATGTTTAATATCAACATTTGTAGGAAGCTTCTGGTAAATGGGAACATAGGCAATCTGCAGATCAGCTGGATTGAGAAGATGTTTCATTTTCTCCTTTGTCCAGCATCAGAAGATAAAGTACCAGCACAAAATGATTCAGATGTGTGGGTAGATGCATGTGTACATATTTACATATATTTCTAGGTAGTATGGTGCTAAATTATGCATAGTATAACTATATCTTCTTTAATGCAAGTTTTTAAATATCTTAGCTCCTTTCTTGCTGTGCTATTTTTGCAGATGACTCTGACCATTCATCCAGGTTTAACTTTGTAGTCAGCACCCAAAGAGGCTGAAAACAGAAATCATTCCTTGCAGTTTAGTGATTGCTTGTGTTTTTCTGTACTGGTCTTATTTTTTGGCAGTCCAACTGAGATCAACTCATGTTTTCTCATTCACCTGTTGTATCTAACTGTCATATTGTTGTACTGTGTATTGGTTACAGAGATTATCAAGGCTATAGAAGAATGATGCCAGTTCTGTACTTGCCCACTATGTCCCAGAGTCCTGTCCATTTACAGACAGGCATTCAGTGTTTCTGCCTCACACAACCTTTGGTGTTTCTGTACTGCACACTTAGGCTGAGCTTGAACATGAAATGCGTAATTGCTTCTTGATTAGGGAGGTGCTCTAAATGACCTCCAGAAAGCTGTTTAGTCCCATATCACTGTGAACTCACTGTTTGCCTGTGAAGGGTATACATAAAGTGAGCCAGTGGGAAGCAGATCAAAGTAAAAGACATTGAAAACACACTGGTATTTCCATATTTACCTGCACTGCTACAGGGCCTTTATCATACCCAGAAACAGAGCTATGTGCCTCACTTGCCAAGCAAGTGAAATACAAATTTTATTTATTTAAAAAAAACCCTCTTGCTGTAAATCATATTTTAATCCAGATCATGACAGCCAATGTATGAATGACCTCAATCAAATAAGACAATAAACATTTAAGTGCTGCTAGGTTAATATCCAGGGTTAGACTGAAACTAGTACTGTTGTTGGGTACAAGGCTAGCCATAGATTTGTGGGAGAGTGACCTTAGAATTTCACGGGTTTATGACCAATGCAGCTGTAGTTTTGGAATATGTTTTCTGATCTGGGGCTTCTGATGCATTGATCACCTTTGCTACCATTTTCTGATTAATCCCAGAATCACAGAATATGCCTGTGCAAAAGTAATGGAAACATGTAACAGATAACTGGTGAATTATCCTAGCAAAGATTTAACTGGTTGCCACTAGCAAACATACTTAAAACTGGGATTTACAAGCTTTGGAAAAGCATGAATTTATAACTAAATAGATATCAGCTGCTTAGTTTTTATAACTGTGATATTGCCACTATCATCACAGCAGTGGCCCAGACAGAAAGTTATCCATTTCCCATTACACTAAATGTAAAGAGGTCTTTAGTGCTGACAGTGATTGCCCTTACATACACTTTCTGCATAGCTCTTTCTCATTTAGGAGGAGGGAAAAATAAGTAAAAAATGCTAATTCAGCAGTCTGTTGTTATATGACATTATAGTTGTTCTCCTTCTTACCCAGTGAGATTTTCCTTCCAGTATTCAGGAAAGGCAACTATTATATATTTGATGCCTACCCTTCTAACTTCCTGTCAGCTGTTTTTATCTGACCCTTAATTGTAAGATGAGTGTTTACACTTCGAAATGGAGCAAGTCAATTATTATCTAGCTCAAGTACACTGAACTACCTTCACTGACATGCAAAACTGATCCATTTTTTCATAAGCTATTTCCCTGAGATTGGAGTGTAAAAAATGCCTTCAATATCCATCTGAGTGAAGTGTCTGACTACTCTGGGCAGGTTCCTCCTTTTCTGTCGTATAAAATCATCTGACTTCAGATATTTATTTGTCATCTAACAATTATGCCCTGTATTAAAAACACTAAGAACAGTCACAAATGGAAGTGTAAGGAGGCTATAGAAAGATGAGGGCTTGGACTGTAGGTATATTTTTCCTATCTGGCATAAAATTGGAAATGCTTCAAGTCAGCACTTTAAACAAAAACCCTCTTTGGAATGGTGATGTGCTCAGCAGCAGCTCAGGAAAGGTGCAAATGAAAATGTACCAGATGGCAGAAATTGCTGAATACTGAATTCTGAATTTACTTCATTGTATGCATATGTATTCACAGGTCATTCTATAATTTTGTAAATAACAGAGGAAATTACTTATGTTTCCTTACATAACACACCAAGAACATAGAATAGTCATTACATCATCTGACTTTCTGAGTGCAAATACTCGATAAAAACAAATGTGCCCATGGGAGACTCCCGCTTTATATAGGCCCTTTTAAAGGGTTTTCCAGCTGTTTTTACCGAAATAGATTTGTTTTTTTAAAAAGAAAACTGTAATTTATTTAATAAAAAATACAAATAAAGGCAGTAAAGATAGGAACAAAATTTAAGTTTTCACTGTTAAGGATAAGACATGCACAAGATAATATGAAATGGATAAAGCATGCATGACTTGCTGGGAAGTTGATACAGATGCATGAACATGATATACATGCAAAAAGTGCAAAGTCAGTATATGTCATCTATATACTTTCCTCTCTTATTCAATAAATGCTTCTAATTGTGGTTCCAGAGTGCTGTTTTACTTGCCAAGTGAAGTACTCAAAAAATGGCCCAGATGAGCTCTGGTAAGGGGCATTGTATATGCTGGGGAGGAAGACAAAAAAACCTCAGGGACATAATGTACTAAAATGCCCAAATTTCTTTTCATCCTTACTCAGATGGCATATCAGGGAGGTGGACAAAGCCCTGCTCCACATCAGGTACTTGCCTCTTTTTCTGCTCTGCACACCCTGCTGGGCCCCGAGACTCTTTCCTCCTATGCCATTGCAGCTCCCAGGGGAGTAGAGGGAAACAAGAAAGAAACCTCCCCATGACTTCTCCATCTTGGAGCTCTCAAGATGATGTTTGTGCAATAGGGACAAGCAGAAGCCCCGAAGAAAATGAGTTCAGACATTTATTTGGCATCATCATTGCAGCTTTGTGCAAGGTGGCAGCTGGCAAAGGGATTGACCTGTCTCCTCTTTATGGCTTTTCTTTCTAAGGACCAGGGTGTCATCTGACCCATGCTGTGGTCTGTTGCTTGAAGTGCTGCACTCAAGTGTAGCAGCCCTCCTTGCAGAAGCCACAGACATTGCTTGGGAAGGTGACCCTGCAGAAGCATGTGTCTAGACAGAGTTACCAGTAACAAGCTCTGGGACAGTACAATTAGTGACAGTGTGCAGGTGAGAGCTTTATGTCTGCTCCAAGACGCACCAAATCCAATGGAGGGTATTTAAAATGCTTGCCCACAGCATGAGGAATAAACAAGAGGAACTTGTTTTGGCTCAGTCCCAGACCTACAACACTGGCTTAAGTGAGACTTGATGGGAAGAGTCCTCTGGCTGCAGTGCTGGGGTGGACAGTTATGGACCCTTCAGGAGAGACAGGCAGGGCAGGTGGGGCAGAGGGGTTGGACTGTACACTGTTTGCATTAAAGAAAAGGCAAATAAAGCAGATATTGCTGTGGAAATTTACTATAGATCAGCCAGCCCAGATGTTGGCACTGATTTACTAGTCTATAAGGACTTAAACCCTCACTCTAACTCAGTTGTCCATGTTCTGCCACTACAGACTTTAGTTAAATTCCCTCTCCCTTCTTCTTATGAGCACCTTTTAAGTATTTAAAGGTCACAATAAGGTCTTTCAGGAACCTTCTCATCTCTAGCCTGAACAACTCCAATTCTCAACATTTCCTCCTCATAATCATAGTCCTGGCTATGCTCTGGACTCACTCCAACAGGTCCATGTTTTCCTGTGCTAAGGATCCAGAATTGGACACAACACTCCAGGTGGGGTCCTACCAGAGCAAACAGAGGAGCAGAATCCACTCCCTCACCCTCCTGCCCACGCTGCTTTGGATGCAGCCCAGGACATGTTTAGGTTTCTGGGCTATGAGCACACATTGCCAGTCACATCTAATTTTTCATTCATTGGTATCCCGAATCTTTTTACCTTCTCTGATCTCAAACCCTTAATCCACCTGTCTGTACTTAGACCAGGAGTTGCTCTGGGCCAGGCACAGGATGTTAAACTTGTCTTTGCTGTCCTTCAGAAAGTTTGCATGGGCCCAGACCTCCTGTTCATGTCCAGAAGAAGTCCATATATAAACTGACTTTTAATAAAGGTGGTAAGGGAACTGAATAGGGGAAGTGCACTCCTAGGTCTGTTGTTTCTAAGAGGAGGTGACCTGATGGGTTGAGGGAAGATTGGTGGCTGTCTTTGCCACAGTGATTATGAAGCTTTTAAATTTAAGATAGTGCTGTGAAAAAATCTGTTTAGTAGCAGAGATGCTACTAAAGCAAGCTTTTGGCTGATCAAGGAACTAGTTAGTAGGGTTTCTGCTTTCAAGGGTTTCTGAGACCATAAATACTGAGGACTTTTTAAGAGCCACCTTTTAAAAGAGCCCAGGAGAAGGGAATTCCCATGTTTTAGAAATCAAGGATGTGCAGCAGAAGGCTGGGTAGGTTAAACAGACAACTGAACACTGAACTCTGGATACTGATTCTGAATATTTAGGTGAAAAAGAAATCCTCTCCCTCTCCCTCTCCCTCTCCCTCTCCCTCTCCCTCTCCCTCTCCCTCTCCCCTCCCCTCCCCTCCCCTCCCCTCCCCTCTTTTTGAAGATTGCTGGTCAAGCCAAGTGCCATGCTCCCGTCCCAGATCCCTTTTTGCCCTGGCTAGCTTCCCGATGGCACGAGAGGGGCAGGTGAAACACCCTCCGCTGGACCCAGCAGGGCTTTGGAGGGTGCTTCGTGGGTTCGGAAAGCGCTGCTGAATCCTGCGGCGTGATAAGGAAGAGAGACTCTTGCTAGGGCTAAGTCCTAAGTTTATTGCAGCCCAACCAGGGCTACCAACACTTGAACAGTCCTGCTAACAAGAGCACCTGCAAGGTGCTTGCAGCATGTTATAAACTGAGAGGGAGGGGAACCAGTCAACCAATGGGAGTGGGCTAGGGAGTGGCTCTTGTATGGGGTGACACATATGGGAACCAATGAGGGATGGACGTGGGAGGGGCCCCAGGCCCCTGTCCAATCACCCGGCACCCAGGATGGAAGCTTCTAGGTGTATGGGAAGGGATACCGAGTGACTGACAGGGAGCCTGGGAGGGGGCAAGGGAATGACTAGGCACTTTAGGGAAGGATTGACAGATGAGGTAAGCCGGGAAAACTAGGGACAAACCAAGTGGAACATAGGGGTGCATAGGAACAAACCATTACATAATAAAACCTGTAATAACACAACTCCACATCTCCCCCTTTTTTGTTTAAAAAAGGAAGAAAGGAGAGAGGGTAAAATAAGTTTTTTAAATGGGGGTTTCATAGTCCATAGGCTCATCTTGGAACCAAATGTTTTCCTTTTCTTGTGGCTCTTCTTCTTGTGGCCCTTCTTTGTTGAGGGGCTCCAATTCATAAGGTGCGGCTAGTGCGGCATGGTTGATGCTGATGGTGGAATTGATTGCCTTCATTATTAAACTTTTCACAACACTAAGACCGATGATAAAAATGATGAGTCCCAACAACACCACCAGTCCTGTCCGGATAATAGATTGAACCCACCCAGAGAGTCCCCATCCATCAAATAGTGATCCCAGCCATCCTGCTGATTCTTTCTTGAGATGGTGAATCATGGTCTGCATCTTATCAAGGGTGGTACGGACGTCCTCAGCCCTAGAACTGAAGTTCATGCAGCATAGGCCTGCAAATTCTTCACATTTATGATTGTGAAGGAGCAAGAGAAAGTCTATAGCTGCTTGGTTCTGGAGGGTGCCCTGCCTCGTTACTTCCTTATCTGCTAGAAGGTCACTTAAAGCAGCTGATGTATAATTAGCTTGTTTAACTACCCAGCATTCAAGGCTGGACAATTCCCTGAATGCATGGGCAATTGCCACCCAGGGTAAAAAGACAATGGTAGCAACGCCTTTTGGCTTGGACCAATGAATTACTTCATCTACACAATTTGCATCCCAATCAGTAAGTCCAGTGTCTCTTTTTTTCCTTGCCAATTGCCCTGTCTGATTTAGTGTTTTGTTGGGAGTAAACAAGCTCAACTGCCCAAATGTGCATGGACCTCTGACCAGGTGAGGGGGGATGCCTGCCCAAGCCCAATTACCACAAATTAAAAAGGATCCTTTGGGGAGAGAGTGGGGTTTATTATCAGGGGTAGAGAAACCTGGAATTTGCATGACTCTTTTACACCAATTCCTTGCCTGATACTCTGGGATGGTTTGTTTGATTTCCCTCCTAGGTTGGGCAAAGGGATTGGAGGAGACAACAAAATGAATTCATATATAAGCGAGGGAGGAGCCAAGTAATTCAAGTTCTTCAGGTTCTTTTTCCATACGGGGAAGTGATTTGACCCACGCCTTCCATTCGTCTGGTTGTCTCACTGCGTGCATGACAAAAGTACGGGTCTTTTTCTTTATGCGTGGGGCAGAGGCATTTGTAGGGAGGGTAAAAGGAAAATTCTGTAGAGGATACGGGATCCTCACGAGGCAGGATAGGAAGGGGTTGGAAGCAGAGGTGGTTGATAAACATAAATGGTCTTGGTTTAAGGATTTGGCCAATGTGGTCCATACTTTGGCTGGGGGCTGAGGGACAATCCATGCCAGCTGTGGTCTTATGGCGATGGTGATGCCGAGAAGGATGAGGCTCAATGTTGTTTGCATCTTGGGTGGATTCGGGGTGAAGTGTGTTCTGAAAAACAACTGAAACGTAAATTAATACTCAGGATAGGGGAGGTCTAACTCAAAAGGGAACAAAGAGCCACAGGAGTTGGAGAGAGAAGAGGGAGAGTCAGGTAAGGGTGACTTTCTCCGCTGTCTAAGGGCGGCATGCCCAACCTGAGGACTTTCCGGTTCTTTTTTCTGAGCTTTCGGGATGTATGGTCTGACGAATTTGGAGGGGACCCATCTTAGGCCTGAGGGTGTAGATACGCAGGTGTACCCCCGCCCCCAGGTGACTAAATCATAAGGTCCCTCCTGCCGCCAGGTCTCAGGATCTTTAATGAGAACTGGCGGCTTTTCCCTGACCTTACTCAAATCATGATTATTAAAGTGCCTAGTGATGGGTGGATTCAGGCATTCGAAGGAGCAGTTTAAAAAATTGCTTGTAAAGAGGGCCCGCGCCAACCGAACCTGGGGGGACTCAGTCTTTGCTGAGGGCTGTTGTTGTTTTAACATTCTTTTGAGACTTTGGTGAGTCCGCTCCACCACGGCTTGACCTGATGGGGAATAGGCGATGCCAGTTTTGTGTTCTATTCCCCATTGCTGTAGGAAGCCTGCGAATTCCTTGGAGGTGTACCCGGGGGCACTGTCGGTTTTAATTAATTTGGGGATGCCCAGCATAGAGAAGGCCTGTATTAGATGTTTTTTTATGTCCTTGGCCTTCTCCCCTGTGTGGGCAGAGGCGAAAACTGCCCCAGAGAAGGTGTCCACAGAGACATGGACGCACTTTATCCTCCCGAAGGAATGGATGTGAGTAACGTCCATTTGCCACACCTCGCAGGACTTCAGACCCCTAGGGTTAGCCCCTGCGCTCACCGATGGCAATGGGAGCGACTTACAGGACGGGCAAATGGCCACAGTGGCCCGGGCCTGGTCACGGGTAAGGTGGAATTGTCTCACCAGGCCGGGCGCATTCTGGTGGTAGAGCTGGCTTGCTGGAATTTGTCGGGGAGCGGTGCCATCTGGACGGGGGTGGCAGTGAGGGAATCGGCATGCCTATTGCCCTCGGCCAAGAACCCCGACAGATCGGTGTGTGACCTGATGTGCATCACATAAAACGGTTGCTCTTGGAGGAGACTAGTTTGATTAATTTTGAGAGCAACTTATAAAGAGCATAATTGGAAACACCTTGCAGGATTGCATCCTGTGCTCTGGACACTACACCTGCTACGTAAGCCGAATCAGTGACCAGACTGAAGGGTTCAGAGAACCGCTCGAAGGCCCTAACGACTGCGGGCAACTCACCTATTTGAGGGGAACCCTCCACCTTAACAACATCTGCCTCCCACCGCTGAGTTTGAGGATCTTTCCAAGTCACAACTGACTTGTGGGACCCTCCGGACGCGTCTGTAAAAACTGTCAGAGCCTTCAAGGGTTTTTTACTCTGAATTTGTTTTGTTGACAAAGTGAATTGGATTTCCGAATTGAAAATTTTGTGGGCCGGTCTCAAAACTGAAATTTTGCCCATGTAGCTGTCCAGCGCAAACTGCAATGATTCATTTTCTTGCAGTAGGTGCTCCAACATTGCTTTTGTGAACTGGCCCGATTCCAATTTCAGAGGAATGTGGATGCACTCAAAGTCACACCCCGCCAGCTCCCGAATCCACGCTCTTGCCTTGCGGATTAAATCTGCCACCAGCTCTTGTGGCCGTGTCATTCTTTTGGATCTGCTGTGACTCAGGAAAACCCACTCTATGATTGAGAGTGGATCCCTTTTGTCGTGATCCTTGCCCTTCCCTAGGGTGTCTATCCATTGAAAAATCACACCGTGAAGGTGTGGCAGTCTGCCTAATATGATGAATTTGAAGGGCAGGCCCGGATCGTATCTGTGGGCCTGCCTGGCAGACATTGTCTCCTGAACCCTCTCTTGTGCAGCTTTGGCCTCTGGAGTGAGTTCCCTGGGAGAACTGGGCTCTTTTTCAATAAATCAAAAAGCGGGGCTAGGTCTTCGTTGGTAATACCTAACCAGGGTCTCACCCAGTTTAAAGACCCACACAGCTGCTGTACGTCAGGTAGGGTTCGAATTGTATTTTTTTATGCCAATTTCTGCGGAACAATGGTCCGCTTGTTTATTTCCAAACCCAGGTATTTCCAAGGTGTCATCCATTGAATTTTGTCTTTTCACAGCTCAAACCCTGCAGCAACCAACGCATCGGTTGTCAGTTCAAGTGCGTGTGTAAGTAGATCGCTGTTGGGGATACAAATAAGTATATCATCCATATAGTGCTGGATGATCACGCCCTTGGTGGCTGCACGCACAGGGGACAGCAATGAAGAGACGTACCACTGGCAGATAGTAGGACTGTTTCTCAGGCCTTGTGGCAAAACTCTCGAGTGATATCTCTCCATTGGGGCTTCTCGGTTGATGGAAGGAACCGAGAAGGCAAACTGTGGTGCGTCCCCAGGGCGTAAGGGAATTTGAAAGAAACAGTTCTTTATATCGATCACGGCCAATTCCCAATTTTCTGGCAACATTGTGGGGGACGGCATCCCTGGTTGGAGAGGGCCCATGTCTTCGATGACAGTGTTTATGGTACGAAGGTCATGAAGAGCCTTCACTCGTCCTCCTTGCCTGGTTTTTTGAGGACAAAGACTGGGGAATTCCAGGGAGATGTTGTTTCCTGGATATTCCCTTTGGTGAGTTGCTCATCCACGAGCTTCTGGAGCGCTTTTAATTTTTGTTTATTGAGCGGCCACTGCTCTACCCAGATTGGTGTATCAGTAAGCCAATTAAGTTTCTGGGTAGGACGCTCCTCAGTGACCGCTGCCCGAAAAACCTGGGGAGTCGGTATGTCAATTGTGACCCCCCACTGGGCCATTAGGTCCATCCCCCACAAGGGTTCCGTATAGTCCAAAACAAATGGGCGTAAATAAGCCAATTGCCCGTTTGGCCCCTCAAATTTTACGATGTTTTTAGATTGTTTAGCCAATTGTGAACCCCCTACACCTTGAATTCTCCCAGCCACGTTTTGCAATTCCCATCATGACGGCCAGTCCCGTGCAGGAATGACTGTCACGTCTGCCCCTGTGTCTAGGAGTCCATTAAGATGTTTGTGCTCCCCATCCTTCCACATATAGCATGAGAGCTTTGGCCTTTCCTTCCCTATAATTTGTGCCTGGCACACCTGATAACTCTTTTTGGCTGATTTTTTCCATAGGTCTTCTGGGTGTGCAGGAGGTTTAGATACTGGGATGGCCTGGGCAATGATTTGGCCCTTTGGAAGGAAAACTGGTGGATGGGAGCAGTGCAGCCACAATACTAATTTCTCAGGGTCTTTTGATGTTAAACATGGTGCGATTGTGATGTCAAGTGGCGTGAACTTTGTGTCCCCAAGAACGATGTACCTACTGTGGATGTTCCTCCAGGTTCCTGGGTCCGTGGTGTCTATGGTGATGAAGTGCCAATGACTGTCCTTCAGATGGAGAGGTTCGGTCAGGGCCAACCTATATGGGGAAAAATGAGAATGAGTGTTAAGTATGGGCCTGGGATGGTTGGTGTCCCGACCAAGCCACGCTTTGGGAATAAAATCCACATCCTCTCCCATATAGGCTGGTTCGTCAGCCATAGTCAAGTCTGGTAAAGTGTCTTTTTTGGTATTGAGGGTTTTGTCCTCAGGTGGGCTTTCAGAACACTTGTCCCTCCCCTCCTTTGATGTTATAAGTCCCACCATATTTGTTTCCTCGCGCAGGGAGGGACTGCGCTGACTTATTAGTTTTTTTGTTTCCCCCCAGTGTTCGATGCATTCCTCCCCTGTTGCTGTTGGCAAAATTTTAAAAAGACCTCCTGCAGTGGGCAGTGCGAAGCCCAATGTCCCCTCTGTTTACAGAGATTGCACAGCCTGTCTTGTTGGGATCCCCTTGGGGGTGCTCTGGCAGAACGGCGTTCCGGCACAGGGGTGGCTGTAGGTGTTACGGCCTCTGCAAAAGAAACTCTCTTGTATGGCAGTTGATGAGTTCCCTGTGTGTCCTTGGCTGGAATTGTCACTTTTCGGGAACACATGTCCAGCATGTTCTGAAGAGTTGGCTCTGGGTCTAGTGGAAGGCTCAGGATCGCTTGCCGGCATGCATCATTTGCATTTTGTCTGGCAACCTCTGAGTATTCCTTTCCTGAGTCTTTCATCTGGAACTTGAGCCTCTATAGCATTGCATAGACGGTCCACGAAAGTAACAAATGATTCAAAAGGTTCCTGCTTAATAGAAAGATAATTAATGGCTGGGCCACTTGGTCTTAGCTTAAAGAAAGCCTTTTCTGCTGTTTTAGAGCTAACCTGAAGGGCTTCTCTAGGGATTTTGTCCGCCTGCTTTGTCCCCAATTGCCAATCCCCCTCCCCGCACAGATGATCTACAGATAAAATTGCTCCATCTGCATCCCTGGAGATATCTGCATCCGCCCAAAGGTCCGGCAACACTTCCCTAATTTCCCGCTTCCATGCGGATTCCCAAATTAAAAACTCTGCTTGGGTTATCATGCATGAGAACAGTGTCCGTATATCAGCGGGAACATATTCAGCTGAGGAAAGGGTTGCTTTTAACGTGCCTCTAAAAAACTCACTCTCTCGACCAAATTCCTTTTGGGCTTTGCAGAGATCTTTTATTATTTGCTGTGGGATGGGGGACCACTGTGCGAGGGGCCTGCCGCCCCGTCGCGGGGTAAAGGTGACCGGTGCAGCTGAGAAGGTAGGCAGGGAATGGGCAGGCCGCGGTTCCCACGCTCCCCCCGGCCCCGAACTCAAAGCGTGGGAACCGGAAGTTGGGTCGTGGGAACCGAGGGAGGAGTCGGAAGAGGCGGAGTCTGTGGCAGTGGGAGTGGCGTGTTGGAGACTCCTCTCCCCGGGGGTGGAGCCGAGGGGTGGGGTGTTGCATAATTAATTAGAGGAGGAGATTGGGGGTGGAGAAGAGGGATGGGCAGAGAAGTCTTGGGGACGGAAGGGGTTGGCTGACGTCCAGAAGGGGTTTTGGGAAGAGGGGGGATGGGGATCATGGGAAGAAGAAGCACAAATGGCGGGAAAAGCCATGCGGTCGCCGCCGTTTTGTGTTCTTGGGAAGGAGGGAGAAGGGAAGACATTTTGAGGATCCCGGGCTAAGGGAGTAGGGGATGAGGGGTTTTTAGGTGGCTGGGGTAACTTAAAACTAACAGAATTTTTACGAGACAGGGTGGTATATTGTGGGGAAGAAGGGGTAGAAGGAGGATTTGGGACAGTGCCAGAACTGTCCTGTCGGGGGTCCGGGGAATTCTCAGAGGGGCCAGAATCTCCCTGCGGACTTCGCCGGGATGCCCGTCTAAGAATACCCGGTCTCGGGAGAGAGGGAGAGGAAAGAGGAGCAGGATTTTTGGAACTGGGGTTAGAACTGGGGGTGGGTTTGTCTACAGATGGTTGTGGCAGACCTTCATAGTTATTTTTAATAATGTCTCTAATTTGGAGGGCCAAATGTGTAAATTTGGAAAGAGAAAGATCTGACTCTCGGAGGATCTCCCTTCCCATTTGGTCCCAAAAGGGGACTTGATATAATTTGCTAGCCGAAATTTCAGGGAAGGTCTGAGACAGCCATCGGACAAACTTCTTAATATCTGATTTTTTAAACGTTTTTTCCCCAACACAAAGGATGCCCGCAACTTGGGAATACAATCTCTTCTCAAGCGCAGTCAGTTTAGCAGCCATGCTGAGAGATGGAGAAACGCGCCACAAAATCCACAACCGGGAAAATAACAACGAAAAACACAAGACTGCCCTGACGGCTTAGTCTGATTGCCCTTAAAGCTTCCCACACCCCGGGAAAGGAAGCGAAAAAGAGAATGTGAGATCTTTCCCCAAGACCAAGGGAGAAAGAGAAGCCCACCCAGCAAAGGAATCCTTCCCCCAAACCCTGTGGAGAAGGAAAAGTCCCAAAAAGGACAGGAGGCTAAACCCCAAGGGCCCCCTTACTTACCAAAGAGAGGGTCCTGGGCTGTCGGGGCAGAAACGAAAAATCCTGGAGGCAGATAACGCCGCAGGAGGAAGCCGACTCCAGAGGTGCTGTCCGGAGCTGCCGGTCCTATCCCCGGGAGCGCCACCCGCTAAAACGAGGGTCTGCTCCCACCGGGGTAGCTTGACGGCCAAAGAGGTCTGAGCCCTCGAATCTCCCAGACTCTGAGGGTCCTCTGTCGCAGGGTCAGACGCTGTGGAGAGGCCCCACATTGGGTGCCAGGCTGCCGCGCTCCCGTCCCAGATCCCTTTTTGCCCCGGCTAGCTCCCGATGGGGCGAGAGGGGCAGGTGAAACACCCTCCGCTGGACCCAGCAGGGCTTTGGAGGGTGCTTCGTGGGTTTGGAAAGCGCTGCTGAATCCCGCGGCGTGATAAGGAAGAGAGACTCTTGCTAGGGCTAAGTCCGAAGTTTATTGCAGCCCGACCGGGGCTACCAACACTTGAACAGTCCTGCTAACAAGAGCACCTGCAAGGTGCTTGCAGCATGTTATAAACTGAGAGGGAGGGGAACCAGTCAACCAATGGGAGTGGGCTAGGGAGTGGCTCTTGTATGGGGTGACACATATGGGAACCAATGAGGGATGGATGTGGGAGGGACCCCAGGCCCCTGTCCAATCACCCGGCACCCAGGATGGAAGCTTCTAGGTGTATGGGAAGGGATACCGAGTGACTGACAGGGAGCCTGGGAGGGGGCAAGGGAATGACTAGGCACTTTAGGGAAGGATTGACAGATGGGGTAAGGCAGGAAAACTAGGGACAAACCAAGTGGAACATAGGGGTGCATAGGAACAAACCATTACATAATAAAACCTGTAATAACACAACTCCACAGCCAAGAATTTTTCTAAAGTAGTAAAATTTTTCAGAGTGTTTCAAAATTTCCAAATATTTGAAGGAGTTTGCTAATCAGTTTTCTCACATTATGGTGAATACAGAACTTCCAAGTCTTATTGCTTAAATTACAACTGTCAGATTATCAAATCCTACAAGTCTGGACACAACTCAGACATTTTATGCGTATTCAGTTGGCAATATGGCAGCCAATTTTCATGAGCTTTTAACACTGTAGTGCACTTCTACACAGAAAGAAAATTTGATCCATATAGCCTAGAATTTCTTGTGAGTAATTGTATCTGGTACAGTATGTGTGTGTTTAACATATTTATATTTTTTACTTTCCTGAGGAAATTTGTATTTAAAAGGTTGTTTTGCCACATATTACAGAAAAACACACATAATTCTTGTGTAAGAAAACCTTTTCTGTTCAAAAGCTTTATCAATCACAGAGATCACTCAGCAATTTTAAAAGAGAAGGATTTATGGGAGTCATTCTTTAAAAATGGTTGGAAATTATTAACTCATGTTTATCTGAAATAACCTGGTATTTCCCTGGTTTTGTTTACTTAAGTTTAATGGGCTTTTTTTAAAAAGGTCTGAATCTGCTGTGCTAAAAATATTATTCTAATCTGTCAACCCTGGTTCATGTAAAAAAATATTGTTGAGGTGATGAGGCTCTGTGAAATAATAAGTTTGTGGGAGCAGAGGTTGCCACATCATGTCTGATCTGATCTGGGCTATGGCATTTTTTTCCTTCCAGCTATGTGCTTTGTTGAAAGATCAAACGAAGCCATGAAAATGATGGTAAGATACTGTAAAGAAGAGAATATCTCAATATTTCTATCATCTTGTATCATGGGCAAGAGAGACAGCTGTTTTCTCCCCTACTATAAAGACACAGATGCATATTAAACTGTGGTTTCTGGCTGCCTTTCAGAACAATAAGAAACTACACACCTGTCAGCTCTTGTCAAGCAGCAATGGTAAAATTACTAACTTTGTTTCCACAGCATTCTCTCACTGACAAACACTCCATTGGCTTCATTTTTCTCTCCATCATTTCTCAAAAGGCTTAGATTTCTCCCCAGAGGCACAGAAGAGTTAAGCAGTTTTATTACTGCATCTCGTTAATGGCTTACTTTTTAGAAAGCGTAGGTTTTCATGCTAGCCTTGTTTTATTACAGCTTTTCTTCTGGAACATTTTTTTTTTCCAATCTGTTTTGCATCTGTAAGCCTTTGTGTTATATAGCACCCTCCTTTCCTGAGGCAATCCAAAACCCCTACAAGCTAATGGCTCATTTAGTGGCCAGTTTGTCAAATAATATTCACAGATGTTTTTCTTGTAGTACAGTGCAGGTAATACCCATGTGAATTATTTCTTTTTATAAGTGGTTAGGTAGTGGATTTGTTTTGTATAGTATATATGAATGAACATTGGATAAAATTTCTGTCCCTCAGAAAAGATCTTTAGGTACAGGAGCTTAAGGAGCTGCAACTGATTCCTGAAGTGGAGTTCATCATGGGCTTTCAGTCTTGGCTCTTCATTGCTAACTTTTGTTATCTTGGCTACATTATGAAAGTTATAGAGAAAACTGGTAGTCTTTTTATTGTTTGTTTGGGTTTTTGTTTGTTTTATTTGTGGTTCCCTCCCCCCTGCCCACCCGTATTACCAATAAAACCAAACTGAAGAAAAAGATGGTTCAAGACACTTTAAAAAATGATTGAAGACTTCCCTAAGACATTCCTGCCCTGTCTTCCCTTCTCTTCCCAGTTCTTAGAGCTCCTTCACACTGCCCCCACCCAGTTAAAGATGCAAACCAGGAATTCCTCAGAAAGTCTTTTACAAGACATGTTGAAAACTTTGAAGGCATTAATCTGAAATTATCTGTCAAAGATCCAGGGGAATGGAATCTAACTGAACTTTAACTACTTTATCCTACTTAAGCCAGAACAGAGCTGCTGAGCTGAGCAATTTAAGATTCCCACAGCTGCACTAGCAATGTTCTCGTTCATGGTACTAAATTGTTTCCATTAGCCTGAAAAGGGTTATAAAACCTACAATCAATTTACTTTCTGAGGCATTGTGTTTTGAATACTGTTTAATACGGTGTGACAAAAACACATAATTTTTCTACATGTTCTTACATTGCAAGCAGATTTTGCTTGGTACTAGGCAGTGAACCAAATGTTCTGGACAGACAAATATTCCGCAGAGAATGCACTGGAATTGGAAATAAAGGAACAGTATCAGACAGCTAGAGTGCCCAGGGCATGACAAGAATCTTAAGTGGAAGAGATGAGCAGAAAGGAATAACAGGAATTTTTATCATCCATTTGCTCATCAGCTCCACATTTGCTATGGATAGGAATCATTAGATTTGTTTAACGTAGGGGAAAAGAATAGATTCAAAAACTGATAACATGAGTAAGCCCAATTGGACAGAAGTATATTTAATACTAATATGAATAACCAGAGATGGCTAAATATGATGAACAGCTGCAGGCAGAAGGAGGATTCCCACTTTCTTCCAGTGGACTCAATGACTTGGATTGCTTTCTCAGCCTAATACACCCACAGCATTTTTGTTACATGAATAGCTACCTTTATTTTAAAAAGACTTATTGATAGGAGAGATTGGTTTACTTACCTTTACTAATGCTCCTAATCTGTTTATATCCTATATCTCCTTTCATTTTAAGCACTTCCTCTTGTATTTTGCATACACACTGCATCTTAAATCAGTTTATTGAGCAGGAAAATAAGACTGTTTAATAAGGAACTATGAATAAACATATTCAAGCAAGTTATATGGTAAAATATTTCATAATAGTGATATAGAAAACCCCCCCACACTGTTCCATGACAACATGTCTCTAAAAATGTATTTTGATGTTTCTGTAATTGTGTAATTGTGTGCTGAGGTATAGTGTAAAACATGTGAATGCTGATCATCTAAATGGCACTTCTGACTGCAGATGAGCTTAATTGTCCTTCCTAGGTTTCTTAGTCTTTTAATTTAAACAATTGTTTTTAAGAAAGAGTGAAAGAAATCTGGCAGTTTTAACTCCAAGTCTAGAAATTATTGTTATGTTAGCAAGCCGGTTCCTTGGTAAGGAACAAAGCAAAAATTGGGGCAAAATTGAATTGGTTGGTTCTACTGTACTGCTTTCAGCACTTTTATCAAAGTGTGGTTTATTTGTTCTTGTAAGGGCTTTTGAGGGATTCTTTCATGGATCTTCAAAATTTGGTGTGAACTTTTTTCAGATTGAAATTTTGAGCAAAGAAAATTCATAGAAAATTTTAAGCTACTTTTACATAGCCTGTATTCTGGTTAAGCAGTAAATGGTAATAAATGTTTTCACTATTATTTTGTCAGACGTTGATAATAAAACCAAATTTGCTCTATTTGATGTATAAAAGCAGCAAGCACAAAGCCATATTAAGAATTGCTACCTAATCATTTAACATAGCAGTATTTAAGATCCCAAAGCTTCAGTTCCAGTGTTCAGTGGTCTGACTGAAACTAGCTTTTGTGAATCAGAGAGAAATAGGAATCTACTGCTTGAATGGGGTTAGAGAAGCTCTGCACTAAAAAAAAAAAAAAACAAAAAAAAAAACCCACCACAAAAAAAGCTATACAAAAAGTGCATCAAACCTAAGGGTGTTCCTTCTCCTGTTCTTACATATTTCCAAGTGCAGAAATATAGCAGCCTTGTTGATTTATTCCAGCTCTTCCCTGTGCTTTCAACTGGGCATGCTTTCTTCATAACTCACCTCATCTCCTCTAGTACTATTCAGCCCTACACCTTATCTCAAACTTGGCAAAGTTCTTCCCTTGCAATTGCTTTTTGTGAAAGAGAATTACATCAAATCTCTTCTACTCTTTTCTTTCACAACAGTCATCCCCATTGTTCTTTTTTCTTTATCATGCTTTTTTAGAATCAGTGAATTGTTCAAGTTGGAAAAGTCCCTCAAGATCACGGAGCCCAACCATTGGTCTAACACTACCAAGTCCAACATTAATTGATGCCCCTGTGCACCATATTTAAGTTTCTAAAATACCTTCATGGATGGTAGTGCTACTACTTCCCTGGACAGCCTGTTCATATGCTTGACAACCCCTTTGAAGAAGATTTTTTTGTGTAATACCCAACCTAAACCTCCCCTGGCACAGTCTGAGGCCATTTCCTCTTGTCCTGTCTCTTGTTTCTGGGGAGAAGAGACCAAGACCCACCTGGCTAAATGCTCCTTTCTGACAGTGGTGGAGAGTGATAAGGTTCCCCCTGAGCCTTCTTTTTTCCAAGATAAATATGCCCCACTCCCTCAGCTACTCCTCACAGAACTTGTGCTCCAAACCCTTCACTGCCCTTTTTGGACACATTCCAGCATCTCAGTGTCTTTTTTTGAAAGAGGGCCCGAATTGAACACAGGACTCAAGGCATGGCCTCACCAGTGCCCAGTACAGGGGTATGGTCACTGCGCTGGTCCTGCTGGCCACACTACTGCTGATAGAGGCTAGAATGCCATTGGTCTTCCTGGCCACTGGGCGCAGCTGGCTCATGTTCAGCTGCTGTCAACCAGCATGCTGTGCAAATTTTCAAGCACTCTGTCTCAGTTTGTAGTGCTGCCTGGGCTTGTTAAGGCACAAAGGCAGAACCTGTGGCCCAAAGATTGATCCTCATCCAAATTTCTTCATTCCATCCTGTCCAGATTCCTCTGCAGAGCTTTCCTGTCCTCCAGCAAATCAATATTTCCACCCAACTTGGCATTGACATTTTCTGTATTTTTTGTAATTTCTGTGCTTTCCTTTCTTCGGAGCACATCTTACAGGTCAGAATGACTTTCTAGAGCTCTGTTCAGGGGAAAAGATTATTTTTCATGTTAGTCATGATTGAAAAGCTCATAGATTTTGTTTGCCCCTATTTTTTTTCTTCTATATTTCCTATCTCCTACTGTAGCTTGCTTTCTACCTGAAATGTACTTTTTTTTAAGGAACATACAATTTGTGATATAATTTCCTCCCACAGGCTGTAATCTATTGCTTGCTGAAATTTCCTTTACCAAAATGAGTTGTTATTATTTTACTACTTTCCTCTCATAAAAATTACTATGATTACAGCAAATGGTGCTAAGTACTCATAGTAACCATCTGCTTTCAAGTGCTAAAATTCCTTTAAAAAATACAATAAATATCATGTCTAACTTCGGTTTTCACAGAAAGGCTTGCTTTCTGTGAAAGTGTTTTTAGAGCAAAATAACTTATTCATTTTTGTGGACAGTTTTTTTTTTAAATTTTTTTCAGGCTTAGTAGTGCCCTCTTACCTACTTTGTGATTTTTCTAGCATTGGGATTGACCTGATAAAGTAAATAGGAACATGGATGTGTGGATGTATTGTGATCACTTCTGCCACATATGAAGTATAAACATCAGCATTTTAACTATATTAATCATACCTATGTGATACATCAATACATTTTTTGAGCAAAATATGCAACAGCTAATAATAGAGATGAAGATCCTATAAAAGTGTGTGATTTTGGAAGTGTAATGAAACAAAAAAGGTAATTTCAGCTATGATCAATTTAGAGTGCAGGAAGGCTTTTTTAGGAAAGAAGGTTTTTGAAGTTTTAAAAATTGCCTGGTCATTTTACAAAAATCAACTGTTTTATAGTAAGATAGAGAATGGAACTTTGTATACAGAAAGACTGGAAAAGAATATAACTACTGTTGAAGTGCTGAGGAGAAAAAAATCTGACTTCACTGAAATGTGTTGGGTGACATTTTTCTAAACTACTATAAAATTCGGTTCCTACTTAATCAGTAGAAAAAGTTTGAGAAACATTTTGAAATTTTTAATCTTCAACCCTAAACCCCCTAATATCTGCAGAAAACTTTAAATTTTGACTCGAATATAATTGAACATTGAAGTATGAGTATGACTCCATAGTAATAAAATTATCTAAACTAAATAAGATCTGATACTTGTGTAATGACAGCCAGAACAACTGAATTTGTTGTAATAACTCCTGCAGATATTTGGAAACTGTGACAACTTGATGTAAACAGTGAAGTACTAAGAAGGAGGTGACGTCTGTAAAGACTATTTCTATCATATGAAAGAGGGACAGAAAAGAAGTGACTGTTGTCCCAAATATAAACTATATGGGAATCCAAATAAATTGAAGCATGACTATTTTGTATGTGAGTGTAATGAGTGGAACTGGAAGCATGGAACTCTACATGGCAGCAAAGCTATGTACAGCCCTCCTGGCCAGTTATAGAGCTTTTCAGTGCTGTAGCAGTTCATTCTGAAGAACCTGCAATATTCTGAATCTAGTAGCAGTAGTTTAACTGTAAAAAAATTCTTTTGTTAGACAAGATCCATGACACCTGGAAAAAGGGACTCACTCTTAAATTCATGTTGGGAAAGATTTGTTCTGATGTGCTGTGGTGACTGAAATGGGGCATATTTAGCATAGAAAGAATGGAAACAGAGCAAGACCCTCTAGCAAAAAGACAGTAGTGAACATCATAGGAGTGTGTGAACCTCTAAGCTGTCATTTCTGCTTGGTAGCTGAAAGTGAGCAAAAACCTTACAAAATACACTTAAAATTCCATTTAACACATTTTCTGAGAAAGCTGACTAAAGTTAGCATCAGAAACTTATTAAGATATGGTGTAGTAGAATTTGGGTCTGATTTTTGCTGTTCACAAAGGTGCTATATTCATGTAGTTCTGAGTATGCAGATTTCATCTGAGTTACGCATGCCTAAAAAAATTATGAACTAGCACCTAGCTGTATTTATGAAAGCATCCTTTTAGAGAAACTCGACAATAATATATATTAAGTCAGTTCTACTTCAACTAAAACAACCAACGTTTTTTTTTCTAGGATTAAGTGTTTGCATGTGGGAGATTTTCAAGATTGTGTTTATTGTTTTCAGTTGTCATGGCTAGTGTTTTTTCCTTTTCCTTAGTAAGAAGAAGTATAGAATGTGCACTCAAATTATTTCAATGAATAGATCAACTTTGAGCACTCTTTCTTAAATCATCTTCTACCGTTGTTTATGACGTCTTCCTGTGGGTTCAAACTGCATAATATGAAGCATGGTATCACTGGCTGGGGGTCTATGTACAAATCATGAACGGGATGGGACTGCTGAGGAACATGTCTTGAGCTGTTTATTTTTTAGCATCAGTCTCATTATATGCTTATGACAATGGGAAGATGCCAGCAGCTCACATCCCAGGCAGCAGACCAAGAACTTAATGTTGTAATTTACTTTAAAAGCTTTTTGACCAATCACACAAAGCAAGAGCATAATGACAGTAGTTTTACTCAACCACCATAAGCACATGCACCTTTTCTTAAAACAATGCTTTCTTGTTTGGAATACAATACATGCTTGTAAGCCTTAAGATACAATGCACAGAGCTCCATTATTAAGCTTAAAACTTCCTAATATCTCACCAGATATACTTTTCTGCAACTTAGGGAGTTATTCTACCCAAGCATTAATACACAGACCGTTGTTCTATTTGTCCTTTCTTTCTACTTCTTGTATAACTTTTCTGCTGACAAAGCTCTAATCACCATCTTGCTGTCTCTGAGGCGTGCCTTTTGCAATGTGCCCAAAACCCTCTGATTTTAAGGAATCCCACAATTCCCGCTCTCAGTTCAAATAAAAAGAAACTTTCATGACCTTGTAGTTTATTAACTACCTTGCATTTCATAGCTTTCCTATAATACATCTGCTTATTACTTGCTTAAAGCATAATTTTTGCTCGCATTAAGCATAGCTATATTACAACACAGCAATTTTAATGCTTTGAAGGTCCAGTCAATTACAAGTCATTGTTCAAAAAATCTCGCTGGTTCCAAGGTCTTAATTCAAAACCTTCCTCCATCTCTATACCTTCATCCACTATCTAAGATTTGAGAACTCTCTGTGAATCCATTTCCTACCTCTCTCTCATATGATAAAAACTTCTTTGATAGCTTTGTCCATCATTTGTTGCACACACTGAAGTATGCAAGGTACTACTACAGGTATAGCTACTAAAACACCTAACACATATTAACCTATTTTACAAAGATTCCTTAGCCAAGTTGCAAAGCTCCTTTCTTTTTTATGAGTTAATTTTTAATAAAAAATCCACCCATATATACCAATTTAGAAATGTTGCTTTTGACCTTAAAATAAAATACTTTTGAAAATCCAATAGAGGGGATCTATAACATAACAAAACAAAAACCCCATTTTTGCCAGAAACAACTCTACGAAACCAACAATTAACACATCTATAAATAGCATAAAATCAGAAGATTGTAGGTTCCACTGATGAACAAGGAATGCCAGGCGTGACCCGCAATCTCTCTGTGCAGCTCACGTCTGCATACTTGCTTCTACAGTCTTGGACTCATCAACACGTTCTTGGGTGTAATATGGTTGGGTATTTTTCTCAGGGGCCCACTTAATTCCTGCACCTGTAGAGACAGAAGCATACCCACACCTGGTATACCTGACTTAGAGTGTTTGAAAACCAGAGTTCTATAAGTAATGCAGTCAGTACATGTGAAACATCTGTATTAAATAGCTATTTGCAGAAGCTGAGCTTTGAGTTTGACTTCATTAAACTGCAATGGCTTATAATTAAGTTATTGATCATCTTTTGCAGATGAGATTGAATCCTTAAACATGCTTCAAGAGACATCTGTTTATGTAAGCATTTTGCCAATTAATAATAGGAAACAATACTGGGAGAACATGTAAATTCATTTGGCTATGAGTGTAGCATGATAATTTCAGGAGCATAACATTTCACCAAGAACTTGAAAGCTAAAAATTATGACCCCCTCTATCCCACTTCCTAGTCATCTTTGTTGCTCTGTTCTGCATTCTTTTGGTATTTCAGTCATTATTACTGAACCAAGAGAAATGATAATTTCTTCACCATTGCTAGTTTTCCTTTTTGTTGTAAATAAGTTGCAGAATGGAGACCCTGCAGTCATATTTGTTCTTGTTCAAAGAGAACACATGATCTGTAGGCCACATATTTGTGAAGTAATTCTTCTGGCTAAATGGATACCACTCATATAACATGCTGATAGGGCAGTGGGAGACACTGAGAGTTTGTGGTTTCTGTTTCTGTCCTCTTACCTACTTTTCACCATCAGTGTGATTCCACCTCTTGAAATGTATCTTTTGGTGAGGATTCAGAAGGGAAGGTCTCAAGAAGCTCAGAGGAGTAGGAAATATAATAGACAATTCAGAGATTTAAGTGGCTTCTCTTTTTGAAATACATGCCTCTACTAAATACTCATTTGATTAAAAACATGATCAGGCTTAAAAGACAATAATGAATTAAGATATACAATTTGATATTCTCCAACACTCTGGGTGTGCAGGCAAAGGAAGTTCCATACTAAAGCTTATTCTGACCCACTGATCAACTGATGAGTTGATCTCACACCTAAAAAATAGAAGAGACGTCATCAATTTCATGGTAGAGGTAGAACTGGCATCCATACAAAGTTCTCCATGAAGTACAGTCACAGGAGTCAGCCATTAGGATTAGTTCAATTAATTGGAGCATGGGGCTGTTAACACCAAGACTGTGGGCTCAGTTCCTGTGTGGGCCATACACTCAAGAGATGGACTTGATTTTTGTGGGTGCCTTCCAATTCAGAAAATTCTGTGATTCCATCTTGGGAATTTATTCAAATATTATGTCAACCCTACAGAAAAAAATTTTACAATATTTTTTAGTAAAGACAACAAAATGACTTTTAACTCACTTTATGTTCAATGTATTTATTTTTATTAAGCATTCTCACCCACCATAATTTAGTAAATTTTAATAATGCTGATTGAAGTGAGAATTTTTTAGTTGATAGATCCTATCCTGCCTATGAAGAAAAATCATTTAGCAGAACAGGTTAATTGAAATAAATTGCCTATATTTTACTTCTACAGAGGACATATTTCACTTTGGATTTCCTTTAAAAGAGCTTTATTGAAGATCATATAGACTTTCTGTTTGCACTGGCTATGGAAATGTTAAGGAGACACCAACAATGCATCAAATATCTCTTTAAAATAGAAAATCTCCTAATCTGTAATTTTATTTTTTTTTTATTTTTTATTTTTTTTGTTGCAGAGATCCTAGACCATCATGGCATAAGAGGTGAGTAGCTTCTTTTCTTGAAGTCTCCTATATATTAGCTTATTGAAAGAGTGGTCCACTATTTTGATGACTGGAAGCTTGTCTGATCTCAATCAGTCTCCTCATTTATTTGAAAACATTTCCATAAAGACATCTTCCATACTTTAGAAATGTTCTCTTCTCCTTATACTTCATTATGTATATTTTCTAAACCATTGGAAATCTTGTCATTAATGGCTACAAATGGCTATAAATAACAGGTTACTTATTTTGTTTGATGATACTAATTCCAACTCTTGTAATATGAATAGTATTGTTTCTCTTTTACCCAGTGTAATTTGGCTTGATATGGTTTCTTTTTCCTCTTATAATTTCAAACATATTTAATGCTTTTATTTAATTCTGGTTACAGGCATGGGATACATGAGCTGGATCTTCTCTGTGCTCTGAGTTATTTGGGGTAGGTAAAATGAGGTAAAAAGCAAACTTGTGCAGTCACTACAGACAAAGGTCTACAGTGGCAAATAGTCTAGAGAAGTAACAAAGGAGAAGAAACAAAAACTGCCAAATTTCTATAAAAGAGAGAAAATAATCAGCATCTGAGAGGGAATAGATACTAATTACAATTGATTAAAGAAAGAGGAAAAATTAGTTCATCAAAATAGTAAAAAATCCACACTACATGTTACTAAGCGATAATGACTGTTAATTACTCACAAGGTTATTAAATTCTCTAATGGTGTTTCCAGTGGTACAACAGATACATCCATATGTGTTCATGGATGCAAATTCTCTTTCCAGAAATGAGACTGCAGTTGTTGTAATGTAGCTCTTGCTTCCAGACCTGCAGTTGAAACCTCACAGTTTACTTTCTCCAGTTGTTAGGTACTTTTCTATGGAGGATGAGACTCCAGTTGTTTTGCTCTTCCCCAGGGCCTGACCAAAGAGGTTGGAGTTTTTTGTGAAGGAAAGTACCAAAGAGCAACAGATCTGTTTCCCTTCATAAATCTTGAAGGTTATTAACTCCAGTCCTTTAACAAAAAAGACTCCTAATTGCATCAGAGGTGTAAGAAGTTCAGTTAACATGTGTGTTTGTTTGCTCTAATTATTCTGATCTTGATTTTATTATGCTTTAATGTGGATCTGTTGATTCAGGGCAATTTTCTCCTCCAACAAGCTTTCTTAAGCCTACAGACACTTAGGTCTCTTTGCCTTTGTATATATATTCTTTCTGCATGCAGTCTCTGATTTTGCTTGGGAAGTTGTTCTCAAAAAGGGCTTTGGGGTATCTGCAGCTGTGAGACTGTTCAGGTCAAATATGACCAGAGGCCCTGTTGCGTCCTGTTGCAAAATATTTTAAAAGGTAGGGAATATAACCACAAACTGTTCTATCATCATAGAATCATGGAATGACTTTGGTTGGGATAGACATTAAAGATCATCCTGTTCCACCTGTCCTGCGGGTGGACACATTTCACTAGATCAGGCTGCACAAAGCTCCATCCAACTTGGCCATGAACAGCCTCTGGGGATGAGGCCTCCACAACTTCTCTGGGCAACCTGTTCCAATGCCTCACTACCACTACAGTAAGGAATTAATTCTTAATATCTAATCTAAGCCTACTTTCTTTCAATTTAAAACCATTCCTCCTTGTCCTGTTACTACATGCCCTTGTAAAAATCTCCATTTTTCTTGTATGCTGCCTTCAGCTACTAGAAGGATGCAATGAAATAATTCCAGACTCTTCTGAACGATCCCAATTCTCTTAGCCTTTCAACAATGAATATGTACTCCATTTGTCTAATCAACTTGGTGGCTGTCACTGCCCTTAACCTCACAAACTGTAGCTGCATGAAGGGAATGAAAAGAATAATCTTTGCAGTGCTAACTTGTCCCTTGTGAAGCACAGGAGACAAATATTTAAACTGCCAGGATTTTCTACGTGATATAGTATTTGGTCTTTTTTTTCAAAATCCTACCTCTCCAGTTGGGACCTTTTTGGAAGATGTTCTTTCAGCTTTTAAAAAGGAAGATATATTAGCAATTTTGTTGTTATACCTCATGAATCAATTCTTTCCTTCTTTTCACTTTATATATGAATTAAACATTTGTTTAGAGTAAGTTTTCTTGGTCCCTCAATAATTGAATGAAATCTTCTAGGAAGTTAAAACTGCTAATTCTTTTCTGTCAATTGCCTCAATTAGTCACTTGCTCGTATTGGACTATGCTGAAATTGTCTCCTTTGGTCTTTTATACCTGCTTCTACTCCTTACTCACTCCTGTGAGCCTTAAAAGTTTGTGTCATTTTGATAGTGATGATTCAATGGGGGAAAGGTAACAGCTACAAATGTAATGAACACCTAGACAACAAACCAAAGCATCAGTGCTTCTGTAATAGGTGGTTGTATTTCTAAAAGGCTGTAAATAATCACCGAGAATATACTGACACCCAATTTATTTTGACAGTAATGGTTAGAAATTTTCCTAGGTTAGAAGTTTTCAGATAACCTTTATCCAGTGGCAAGTTGTGGATAGCCTTCCAAAATTGTGATGCAGGGATGATGAAATTTGTGGCATAGTGTCATGATGATACAGCAATGTTAGATAATTTCAGAATAATTTCAGAATATTTTTCAGTGTTTCCAGTTGTGGGTAAATACATGAAGAGCTGGATTGTGTTGTAAAAATAATGGCAGGAAGATACATCTGGAAAAGAAAAGCTATTGAACTATTGTATTTTAGTCAGACTCTTAAAGCTAATAGTAATTACGAAAAAAAAAGCATTATGTTGATTCTTCCCTGACAAGGTGACAAGTCTTTCAAAATTGCTCTCTGACAAAACGAGATAAATGCATACTGAAGTATAGTGCTTGTGTCGTAGTTGTGTTTGTCTAAAACTAAAGTGAGGAAAAATATGGAAATTTGTTAAACCGAGTAATGCAATTGGAAAAACAGAAAATCCATCCCATATTTAAAGAATATTGCATTCTTCTAACTTAAAAGAAACACTGGATATTGTCCTAGGGAATAGGGACACATTCTTTCACGTACAAGGACACATTTTTCTCTAAACATAGAAGCATATCTTACTTTGTGAATAAGGAGAGATTATTTAATTGAGAGTACCAGGATTTTTCTCATTGTGTTGCAGAATGTACAGTTACAAAAATGGATATTGCTTTTTCTGAAGAAAGCATATGAAATTGCTGGACAAAGAATGATAATCTGTTTAATTTATTTTCTGAGAATGTAGCATACTTGCTGACTAACCTTATTTGCATTCTTCCTTCCACTCACAGGGTATTGCTTTTCAAAGGGATTAAGAGACAGACAAAGCTTTAATTTTTTGAGGAAATGCTCATTCTGATTTTTACATTGGAAAGTGGAGATAAGCAGTACAATCCATTTGCAGGGGTGCTTATGTGTGAATGTGAGCAGCATATCTATGTGCATATGCTTGATATCTAAAATCTTTAGGAACTGTGTGTCAGGAGAGATGGATGTGACAGAATGAGGAGCTCCTGATAGGAATGTGTCATAAACTCACAGAAAGGACTGTCATTTTGACTGCGGATGACAGCATCTCCAGAACGCAGACCACACAACTGAGATTTGTACATGTATTTGTTTAAATATAGAACAAAATAGGATGGCCTAGAGAAAATGTGAGCAATGACCAGTGTCTGTAACATGAGTATGGCTTTCCCATATTTTGAGCAACAGAATAGCTATTGAAATCTGGGCATGCAAAGCATATGGTTGGTTCAGTAATGACAAGCAATGTCAGCATGGTGTAAGTAACATGGAGTGGTATAATTTATAAGGAATGTTCTATGAAGCTTAACCCACAACACCAACACAGGAAGAAGGGAAGGAGTGACATAATTGCTCATCTGCAAAATCAAAGTGTCTCTCCTTTTGATGTAAACATTTTATTTTCATTTTTGTCACTAGTTACATTTTTGCCACTAACTAAAGGCCTCTGTCATTATAAGTTAATACAGTGGCAAGAAAGAGTGAGTCATGAAGATGACCTCTGTCCTTTTGCTTCTATATTAATCTGAAAGGGAAAGTCTCAGCAGACTGTTTTTACAGTGCATAATTAAACAATTCTGAATGCTCAGTGAAACTTGAATTGTATGGCATAAAGTCTGGTAATATGACAGTTAATGAGATGAGACTTAAACTTATTCAGCCTTTATAATAATAAATGAAAGCTTTTGCCCTCAGATTGAGGGCAGACATATCCTGAAATATTAATTTAAAAACCTAAAACCAGCAAGGGCACTGTTCTAGGTGTCTTTGTTTTATGACTCTCTCCAAGAAAGAAGAAACTAAAATAAATTATTTCTTAATTATAATTATTAAATATCTATAACACTGTGAACATTTGTATTCATGGTGGAGAAATCGAAAGAAGGAAACATTCCAAAAACTGCTAACAATATAGGGACTGATCTATATTACTGTATCTTTCTTCACAGCCCAAGTATTCAGGCTGGCTGAAGCTACATAATTAACTTAATTCCCTGTCTCTAATAAGGAGACATTTACGTTGGAAAGACCTTTTTGTCTTTTTCTCTGCTGTATTTCCACGTTCATATAGTAAATAATTTACCTTTGTGTAAGCCTTCTAGTTGTCATTGGTGGTTCTTGTGTGTTTGCAGCATGATGTTTTTTGAAGCCATGTATAATACATACTCAGGGAGGGAGCTTTCCGATGAATCATCCAATTTAGCTGATATTGGATTAAATGTATTACCTAAAATTGCCTAGGTTAATACTGGTAAGCAAAAATAGATTGTGTATTTAAAAACAAACAAACAAAACCCACAAAAAAGATATTGTGAATGATTTTTTGAATGTTTATTCCTATATTAATAATATGGGAAATCTCATAGCTAACCTATAGGGTTAGCTAGCTTGGCTATGCAGCTTTGGCTGCAATTACAGAATTTCAGACATTTTCCCAGAGAACAGTGACCATGTCCACATCTAAAAATGTAACCAAGGTCAGAGCCCTAAGCTTGAAAGCCAACCTATTTCAAGTGTTTTAAGCTCTAAAGAGATACTAGGTAATAGGTGACTCATAAGTTACACAGAGATTATTCTATCGGATGCAGTCATCTCATGATCATGTAGTGGCAGGGCAAGGGGAAATGGCTTCAAACTGAAAATTAATAGCTTTAGGTTAGATATTAAGAAGTTGTTACTGTGACTGTTGTGAACAGGTTTCTCAGGGAAGCTGTGAATGCCCTATTCCTGGAGGTATTAAAGGCCAGGTTGGATGGGCTTGAGCTACATTTTCTAGGGGTGGGTGCCCCCACCCGTGACAGGGGGCTTGGAACAAAATGGTCTTTAATGTCTTTTCCAACTCAAGACATTCTGTGTTTCTATGATTTTATAATCAGTGATTATTATAGAAGTCTTTTTGTCGATTGTTCCCAAAGGAAATTTTTAGAATGAAAACTCTGAAACCCAGATTTTTTCAGCTCCATATTATTCTTAAATTGAATGGTACTTTTGGAAAAACACCAGGAGCACATGTGCTTAAGAAGTACTTTTTTTGACTTTCAGAATTGTCTTAGTCCAGAGTCTTGTTTTGCATTCAAATTTGTGATAAAAAATATTTGTTTTGTTACATGAAAATGAAATGAAAATATAATAAATGTATGACACATATAAAACTTACGTAAGTCTCATGATTCTTCTGTAGCAGAGGGGTGTAGTTCAGAGTGAGAGTACTCTGAGGCATCAGGCTTCACACCAGGAAAGTGGAACTAGAAGCAAGGCTCCTGATGATAACCACGCAAGTCTTGCCTGTGGGGGTGTTACAGTATTTTTTTGTTTTTCACTGACAGTTGGAGTATACGTCAGGAGAAAAAAATGCTCTTTCCTGTTGAATTATGTTTTCCCCCTTGATTATTATAAATGCTGCAAACAGCAAGTAAATTTGTGGAGGAGGGGAACTGAGAACATTTTGTAGTTCTTGAAAGGTTAATTGCACTATTTATAGACCTAACTGCAGAGGGAAAAATCTCTCAGTATGACCCAGCAAGGTCAGCATGGTAATAGGAACCTAAATGGAGCTCTGACCAGTCATGAATTACTGTCTGTGATACTGGGAATGCTGACAGTTCAATCACAGCACTGTTTCAATACAGAACTCCATATATTTAAAGCACAGATACTGTTTTCCCTCTAAATGACAGGCTTGACAGATGGGCCAAAAGCACTGCAGACATTTGAACAAGGAAATAGAGAGGGAGCCTGCTGGTAGCAAGGCTTCACGCAGCCAGCCGCGGATGATGAATAGAGTGTGATTGTGTCTGACAGGTAGTAATATAACTATTCATTCACCACAGAACACCTGGAGCACACTATATTAAATGGTACAAGATGGAGAGATTCTGTGACAGGAATGGGAAGTGTGAATCCCATGCTGAGTTTAGGTACAGCAATATAAAAGGTCAAGGGTCGTGCAATATAAACTCCCTGAGAAAGGATGTGATTAAATTATTTGTTTACTAAAGTCTTTCTAATGTTTTGCTAACATGTTGCCAGGACCATTATTTCAGCATGTCTGCACAGCTAAAAGGAAAGTAGCAAATGGTGCTTGCTGATTACTATGCTCCTGCTCTGTGTTCAGAGGCTTGCTAATTAAAGTGCCATCATTATTGCATAAAGCTGCATTGACGGATGGGGATGGCAAGGGGCAGAAATGCCTAATTCTGGCCACAGTTCTAGAAGCTGTGTGTGGTGTTTTGTCTTATATTTTAAAGCTTGTAGTTGACCTTACTTTAGGGCATTTGGGGCCAAAAATCTACTGTGTTCAGCACGCACATGGAGAATTAAAAGATACTGCACTCATGGATAATGTTGGCTGTGGAGCTGTGTAGCATCACAAATATGTTTTGGTGGAGCTGAAAGAAGCTGCCATTTTCACCCTGCTATGACAGAATTGTAATTCAAAGTCAGAGGCACTTTAGTTTGCTAATATTGGTTTTGTTCTGTTTCTGTACTAAGAAGCAGATAAGGCTTAAAGTCTGGAATTGTTCTTTGTATATAGAAAATGAGGACCTAACATTAGGACCAAATGTTACTATGAGTTTGAATTGAGCTGCAAGGAGTCAACTTATTATATTACTGAATATCTTCCACACATGAGATACTGAAAACCTTTGGAACGCTTAACATTTTTTGGAGTAAAACCAAGATTATTATTGGAAGATTTCAATGAGCACTTTGGTGTGAGAATATGTGCTACCAATAAATAAATAACATCCAAAAGGAAATCTTGCTAGCAGTCATATGCAAATGAATATTTTTACCACAGTTCATATCTTGCTAGGCATGAGTGTTAACCAGTTTATTTCTGTATACTTGTCACTGATAACTCTTAAGATATGATGACAAAATGCAGTGTCCTTTTCATAATACAGGCAGCTAATGCACATAAAATCTCTTCTCTTGGATGTCTAAATCAGGAGTTTACTTCTGCAAGCATAGGTGACAGAACAGAAAAAAAAGACAAACAACCAGGCAGGTTTAAATTTTACTTACTTATTTATTGTTTCTTTACAAGGAGATAAAGCACACCGTGTAATTAGAAATGTTACTGTGTCATGTGTGTTATTGCTCTCTTTTGGCCTTACATTATTGACAAATGTTGACTAGAAGGTCTAAATTAAAAATATATTACTTTTGTCAAAATTCAATGTATAGAGAAGATATTGATAATTTTTTGCAAATTCAAAAGTATCAGAAGGGTAGGCTACCTAAAAGCACTCTGCTTTTTGCTATTTGAAACATCTACTTTTATGTTAGGAACTTGAGAGATGTAATCTAATTTTATGTCTCATGATCCATACATTATTTGACATTATACAGATAAATTAATTGACATTAAAAATGTATGTTTTCAAAGCAACAAAATGTCTAGTATGAATGATTTATTTCCTGATTTTTTTTCTTTCATTTTATAATTGTAAGTAGTTTTTAATACTGTTTTGGGATAAAAGTCAGATTTACATTGTGCCATCGACTGGATTTCCAGTTTCCTTTTTTCATGTGTAATAGCTAGTGATGTGAACCATGTATTCAACGTAGCTGAACTCTTCAGTCTCTGAATCTGCTCTCTTTTTTTGCCTCTACTTTGTCCCCATATCTTGTTCTAGCAATGCTGACATATTTCAAATTGGTTTGAATTTTTTGTGGAAAATGTTGATTCTGATTGATTTTGTCAAACAGTATGCTTGGGTGAATTTTTTAACATTTCTTCTACTTAGACAATCACTTGAGATATCTCATGCAGCATAATCAAGAGAACTGTATTTTTAAATAGATGCAGTGACATGACTGTTGACTTGTCTTAGGAAGTCCTTTTGAAATGAAGAATTTGGTTGTCAATTTTCCATAGGAAGTTATTCAGCAGCTTTCATCTCAAATTAATTTTGCTTGTCACTTTCTTTATTTGCTGAATTCTCTGGCTAGGTCAGTTACTCTCTGATTGCTTACTAAGTGGCCTTTCCTGAAAGCAGAAGGCATACCAGGACTCTTTTTCCTTTGTCTCCTTCCATTGCCAAAGCTGGCAACATAAGTAGTAGTTAAAGGACAGCAGCAAATAACCAGACATCATTTAAAAAGGAAAAGTAAAAGCCACCACTTTTTAAACCATGTTTTTGCATATAGATTCAGTATCTCTTTTTCATGAAAATAAAATACAAAAATAAATGTTCTACATACTCAGAAAATTAATGAAATTGCTCTTGAACCTCCTACTGAAAAAGTTAGACCTGGTGCACTGGACTCTGTCAGGTAGTGGCCAAATGCATTGCAGCTCTTAGGACTTGCCTATTTTACCAGGAGGTTTCATCATAGTTGGATACATACTGGACTGTTTTCTTGAAAAAAATCTGTGTTTTCAGGTTTTCTGGTGCTTATTTTCTGTTCTGTCTCAAATCTTGCTACAGGCTGAATTCTAATTCTGTTGGATCAGCTGAAATGGAGCACTTTTTTAGGTAAACATATTTATTTCTTTATCTATTTAACTAGTTATTCCATTATATATTTATTTAATTTGTTTATTTTAAGCAAAATGAGCAGTATTCCAGGCTTTTGCACTCTGTCAGTCTGGGAGTATTAACTCCATATATTTGTAAGTTTACTTATTATTTGTAAGTTTACTTACTTATTTGTAAGTTTGTAAGCTGAGGCTGCACCTTCCTTGAAGGCTTTTTAAAGGTTTGTTTTTATATAATTTATTTTAACCAACAATTTATCACAGTTTACAATAAATTATTAGAAATATCTGTCTCTTACATTAATTTGTTTGCTTTGCTTAATAAGGGACATCTGATGATTTGTTATATTGGGAACATGGGTAATACACACAAGAGTGTCACTGAGCATGAGAGACCTGCAAAGATTCCTGCTGAGGGAATTGAGGACAACTGTAGCCTTACATTAACAAAATATTAATTATCAAATAACAGTGTTTTGCCAGAAGCAGAGATAGATTTGTCTGTCTCAGTGTTTGAAACTTTCATTCTGTATTAAAGCTATTTGCAGATCTGGTTGAAGACAGTCTACCTGATTAATCTGTAGTCTTTTGTGGATACTTAAAACTCTCTACCAGGAAAAGAAATCCTAAACTTGGAGATATCATTAATGTAATGTTTTGCAGTAGAATGATGTGACAAGAGAAGAGGAAAATGGATCTTTTATAACAAGAGTCTTACAATAAATTTGCTTATCATTGTCTATAAAAATTACAGGGTTATTGTCACCAAAACAAGGACCTTATGCATGGTTTATGAGGACTGTTGTGGCTATAGAAAATGAAAGAGTAAGCCATAAAATGTAGGTGTCCTCCCTATCTACAAGCGAGCTTTCTCTTAGGTAGAAAGATGTACCCAGCTTCCCCTCCAGTCAGTTTTTCCCTGAATGGTGGAAAAGTCAAGTCAGCTTTCTCCTTTTCTTGGAGCAGGTCTGTGCCGTATGGACAAAAATTTTGCTCTCAGTATGGTAATTCATCTGTGATCACCCCATGTCCACACCAAAGTATCTTTTAATGCTACTTTGATGCTTCCCTAGAAAAATAGGAAAACTTAGAAAAGATTAAAAGTATGTTACCAATATCTCTTGTTCTGTAGATGTGTATATTTTGTAAAGGACAGTAACAATTCAAAATAATTTCCTTGTCTTCTCATTTTAACTGTCTGATGAGATACCTGATGATTTTTTTCAGCAACAGTCAATATTTGATGCTTGAAATTTGAAAATGTTTATTTTCCAAAACCTCCACATGTACAGAAATTCTTTGCATTTCTTTGTTTTTACTGTTAAGTTGGATGTTGGGATGCCTGTGGCATGTGCTCAACATTTTAGGTCAAGAAGAATTTTATCACCTACTGAGTAGAGTAATAGGTAGCTATTCAGAAGATCTGTAATTTCCATTAGCCTACCAGCTGCCCACAAGGGTCGTTGGACCCAATCCTTTTTTCTCATCAATGTTTAAAACTGTGACTGAGGAACTTTCTTAGCAGTGAGTCATTCTTCAGATGTCTGCCCTAACTGAGCATTTTAACTGTAAACATCTTCTTGGCAAGGTCAGAACCACATAAAATATTATCTGCTTCTTCATAACAGGTATTTCTAACTAGTCTTCTTTCTGTATGGAGCTGCTCTCTATTGAACAGTTTCCTAATTACCTTTCATCTGTGTTAATAACAGAAAAGTATGTTTTCCAGAACTGGTAGTGAGAACTGGACCAGTGCTTCTGGTCCATCTTACTCTCTTTGAGAGGTCCATTGCATACAAGTGTAGAGTTGTGCTCTAACAAACTTTATCTATGCAACATGGCATTACTACAGGTATCTATGAATTTCAGCTCTGATGAGTGTTTTAACTGATTCCTGCTTCTAATAATAATTTTCAGAGTTCATTTACTGTTTGCTTTATTGTCAGATATAAGCTTCTGTACAGACAATAACCGGCTGCATGTTGTCAAATCCTCTCAGCACCAAGAATGGAAGACAGCTAGAAATATATAAGTCATTTCAAAACTATGACAAAATAAAGTTTTTGGTCCAAATCAAAATCTTGGATTCGGTGAAGAAAAAAAAAAAAGATCCAGCTGTATAATTTTGTGAAAAGCTTCGCATCTTATTATGGTTTGAGAACAGAAACCATGAGCCAATGACACAAAAAATGCATCCTAGTCAAGGCCTTTGTGCCTTAGTACAGCTTTGTAGAGGGATGACCTGGTTCTCGGTGCTTCTTTTCATTTCTCAAATGCACAGAGGATCTGCTGGGGTCTTGGTTATATCAAAGTGAACTACTCACACTTTGGAAAAAATGTAAAGGAACTGCTACAGTTTGAATTGAAATGGCAAAGGTATTGCTGAAAACTCAAGACCTTGATTTTATGCTGACGCTTTTTGTTCCACAAAATCTTTAATTGCTATGGTTTTAAGTTTTGCCTGTGGTGCGGCACTTGATTGCTCATGTCCTGGTGGAGGCCCATGGCTACCAGCTTGGAAGTAAAGAGGGCCACTGAACCCTGATAAACTATGAGATACATGAACCTCTGGACCTCATGAAAGATTTAAGCAGGCAGTGCACTGTGGTGCAGGGACATCTCGGTGGTGTGCATTGAGCTAGTGTTGTAAAGGGAGACAGAACAGTTGCAGTGGTGCAGTCTGGTGTTAGTGTTCTCATAGAGGAACAGTAGTTTACTGGATGTGCATCCACTGTCCTTGCTGCTGCTTTGTGCTGTATATATGGGGAACTTCCATCTCACTTCTTATCCTATCACTTTTATTGGTCAAAAGTTTAATGTACTTCAATATCCTCTGACTCCACATGGGTGATTTGAAAATATTTGCATATTGCTGCAACTTAGAGGGCTGCTGTCATGTGTTTTTCACCCTTTGCTTTGCTCTGAAGGAACAAAGTAGAAATTACACACATTTAAGAAGAGAATTACAGATTTCTGTGCATTATATTGTGAATTCAATAGCATGCCAGTTTAATAATTAAGGACTGACCTTGGAACATAAATGTAAACTCAGCTTTTGATAATGTCTCATCTTTATTGGCTGGAAGAACTGTAGAGGGTAAATATCTGCTTAACATCATTTGTGAATATTGTTATTGAAGAATCTTGCTTTTCTGAAATATTTCACTTTCACTGTTTATAGCTGCCTTTCCTCTTTCTAAGCTTCTGAAATCTGTCATTGTCCTATGGACTCTTATTTCTAATATATAATTTCTAATGCAATTTTTTTCTGGAAGGATTTTTTTGTGCTCTTTGTTAAGATTTGTCTAGCCTGATTCATTTTCTGTGTGACTAATTTGAACTGGTTTTGTTTTCATAAGCTTTCAAGTATGTCTTGTGTAAAAGACACAAGACACAAGACATACTTTCAGCTGAGTGCTTTTACATTGCTTCTGTTTTGGTTTTTAGTAGCTATTTTGTCCAGAAAGACCTTTCCCCGCTGGGATTTCATGCCTGTATAGTTAAGCAGTTTAATTCTACTTCAGAGAGTCAAAATTTCTCCACTTTTGGTCCAGGATAGTATTGGTTAGGTTTCTTGTCTGAAGGTTGGACAAAACCTCTTGTTTTCAATATTTCCTTGTAAAAGAAAGATTAGGCAGGATGTAGCCAGTATTACTTAATGGGTGATCTGCAGATCACTTAGACTTCTTCCTTCTCTCTAATAATAGCAATGGTTCTTGTACACTCCTGAGCTAGTTATTCTGAGCAGAAAAGCACTGACATAGACTCTAAAAAAGTTTAATGATTTAGGACAGAATTATCTCTCAAGTCAGAGTGGTAGGGAATGTGTGATCAGAGTAGAGGACCATACAATTATTTACTGCCTTACTGTGTATTATGGAACACAAGTTTTTTTAAGGTATGTGAAAACTTTTGTGGCATAAATGTTGCAAAAGATCCAGTGGATTTTTATGAAGTAAATTGCCTGTTGCATAGTGGTGCCTATTCTAGTTTTATGGATCTGATCTGAAGGTGCAATTTGGCCTGGTTGGAACAATAATATAAGTTTTATTTATCACCTCTTTGTTCATATTTACAGCTGTAATCTGTAGGTTTTACATGATCTGGACATTACCAGTTATACCTCTAATAACTGTAATATTTTTGAAGACTTTGTCATCTTTTTATTCAGTAAAGGGTCTTGTTACCCATCATTGTGATATCAATTACATAATCACAACATTTTGATGAATAATTCTGTTATGATTCAACTATCTATATTGGCTGAAATGTTTCTTATTATCTCCTACATTTCTATTTTTGATGGCCATGAAAATGTAATTCGTGTGTTTTGCAAGTGAATGTATTTTATCCCTTTTCCTTTGTATACTGTCTGCATGGTTCACTCAATATGCTTGAGATGGGAATTTTTGTTCACAGACTGTAAGCATGAAACATCACTAAAATCCATAATAAGGCAATTAGTATTCTGCTCATGCAAGCCAGTGTAAGTACAATTTTCAGTGGCCTAATGTAACAAGTAATCATAAAATAGCATTTGCTTTAAAACAACACCAGTTTATGCAGACTGCATGCTTAAGAAGAATGACTCTGTAAGTAGTGCAGCTCTGTAATGAAGTGGGAGCTCATTAAACAGATGCTATCTACTTCACTGATCTACAAAAATGGCAAACAAACCAAATGGAAATTTTTCGACAGAACACTGCAGTCAACCAGAACAAGTTCAAGTTCATTTACCGTGGCATTGTCTACAGGAATTAGTCACAGCAATAATTGAAGAGTTGCTTGCTGATTTATCATTTTACATTTGTTATTGAATTTGCATAATATGTTGATTTTTTAGGTCTTTGGTTATATTAAATGCCCTCTTCTGTGTTTACAAAACCAGAACACAGTGGGTGATTTTAAGATTCATCACACTGGCAGTGTTCAATGTTCATTTAAACATTGTTTCAAATGAACTGGACAGGACTGTATTTGTTTTAATTGTCTTTATTTTTTTTTTTCTCATTTGTATGTTACATCACAGCACATGCACACTTGTAATTAATATTTAGGAAAATTGAAACATTTACTTTTTCTATGAATCATAGGTAGAGGCATGCAGATGGGAGCAATGGCTAGGCATTCAGTGTATCTAGTGTAATGCAGCAGAAATTACATAAGATGTTTTTCCAGTAGGTGGAATAGCCAGAAATAACAGTCCTTTAGAACTGTACTCTATGAGTAATTTCAAAGATCAGTACTAGTTTTGCACTATTACTTGAAGGACATTTTGCTGACTTTAGGGGCTTTGTAGCTGCTTAGGAGGACTAGTATTATACAAGACCATTATACAATTCTGTTTGAGAGGAATGAAATGTAAAAATCCTAAATTACTAGAATTTAAAAAATAATTTTAATATAATTTTTGATATGTATTAGTTGTAAGTTTTACACAGTATATGTGAAATACAGCTGATAAAGCAGAGATAAATGGGTGATAACTTAGTTTTGGGTTATATACGTTTGTCCTGGGTTGTAAGATAAGCTTGTATTCTATTTGCCATCTGTTGAAGGCAAACCTGTTGGACAGGTTTTGTTATCTTTTCCAAGAATCGGTTTTGCTCCTAAGAGGTAATGGTTTGTTAGTGGGCCATTGACTGATTCAATGCAGGGCTGGTAACATAACACCATCCTATTGTGAGATGTTCCACCCAGAGGGGGAAGCCAAGCACTCTTTTATTGGGTATAAAGGGGTAGCTTTTGGGGAGAGAGGCAGCTCACGCTCTCTCTTCGCGGGATTGCCAGAGAAGCAGCTCTCTTCGGCGGCACTCGCAGCGAAGCAGCCGGAGCGCGCTGAGGCGACGGTGGCGGAGCTCGGAGGCAACCCCGGCGCAGAGGAAGACCGGCCCCACTGCCACCAGATCTTCAGAGGAAAACTATACCTTTCTAAAGATCACCACTGCAGCTGCAATTCATCAACCACTGCAAGGGGAGCAATGATCCCAGCAGGACTGCTACGGGCACCCCAACTCCTCAGGTTCTGGACTTTTTCACTGGTTTTGTTTGTACCGATTGCATTTGCCTTTTTTAAATTGTTGTCTAGTTTTCTCCTAGTAAAGAATTGTTACTCCCATTCCCATATCTTTGCCTGAGAGCCTTTTAATTTAAAGATCCTGGTAATTCAGAGGCAGGGGGGTTTGCCGTTCTCCATTGCACAGGAGGCTTTGCCCTCTTTCACAGACTCCTGTCTTGTCGAACCAAGACAGATTTTGGCGCATCAACGTGGGGCTCGAGGGCATTGAGAGGGAAAAAGGATTAACAGTTCTTAAGTAATTTGGTTTTTTTGTTGTGTGTAAAAACATCTTCAGCATCACCATGTGGTCTAGTTTACCTTGGTTTGGGTGGCATGTGATCGTAGCTGTACTTTTCCCATTTGCAGACCCTTATCTAAAAATGGGTCCTATAACGAAGGCTATGGTGTCTGTTATCAAGTTTGGCTTCTGGGTTAATTGGGTGAGGAATTCATGGATCTTTAATTTCCTCTGGAAGGCAGGTACATGGATTCATAGCTATCACATGTCAACTGTATGTTTTTGGGGTTACTTTAATAATGGTACCTACTGCGAGGAAATAGCACCTGGGCAAACTTTCTCCCAACCTTTTAACCATCTTTTTGGGTCTGCTCCACCAGTTCTCAAAGGGTTAAGATCCTTTATAAGTGCTAATGATACCATACAATGGGTGGTGTTGCTGATAGTCCTGTTATATTTAGCATTCAGAGATAAGGGAAGATTAACCTGGATAACTACCCTCACACCTACACCACAGACTCGAGATGCTGCTGCTCCAGAGCCTGACCCTGCCCCACAGCCCACCTCAGAAATGAACCGCCCAGATTGGGTGAGGGTTCTGGTTAAGGAGATACGAGAGATGCTGAAGGAGTGCATTTCCCCAGCTGGTGAGAAACCGGCCCTTTGCCTTGAGGAGGGACAGTCTAATAGTACAGCTGTGGAACCCACAGATGTTACAACTGTCCAGGTTCCAGCTGAACCACAAAGGCAGTCACGGTCAGCAGCAGTAGCCCCGGTAGAAACAAGGATGTCTAAGGTGAAAGCAGAGCACCCTGCAGATAGGGACAGGAATGGAGGAACCTCACAACCCACAGGGGAGCCAGAGATTGCTATCATCACCGAGTCCCTGACGTACGAAAGTCTTCGTAATCTGCATAAAGACATTGTGCGACGAGGGTGTGAGGCTTATGCTACCTGGCTACTCCGGGTTTGGGATCTTATGGGTACAGGCGTGCAGCTGGACGGTGGTGAGGCAAGGAACTTGGGACCCTTGACCCAGGACTCGGGTATAAATCAGGTTTTTGTAAGGGAACCAGGGTCCCTTTCTCTCTGGGAGCGGCTCTTAATGAGTGTCAGGGAGAGGTTTGTCCACAGAGAGAGAATGCAAGAGCACCATCATAGAATGTGCTGGAAGACCCTCGAGGAAGGGATCCAACAGCTGAGGGAAGTGGCAGTATTGGAGGTACTCTTTGGGAGGGATGGACGACACAATAATGACCCTGACAAGGTCAGGTGTACGGGACAAATGCTGTGGAGTCTGGCAAATCTTGGGCCATCTCAATACACCACCTTCATTGCAACAATCAATGCTGACGCCCACCGGGAGACAATAGGTTCTGTTGCCAACAAACTTAGGAATTATGAGAGTATGATTAATGGCCCAATGCAGGCTCATATCTCAGCCGTGATTAAGCAGTTTAAAGAGGAGATGAGGGAGGAGATAAGGAAGGTTAATACAGCACCCGTGAGAGTCACAGGCCCCAGAATCAGCGCCCAACAATCCCCAGCTAGAGAGAGAGGGTACACCCCAAGGGCTAATCTGTGGTTCTTCCTGCGTGACCATGGGGAAGACATGGGGAGGTGGGATGGGAAACCCACTTCTGTCCTGGCAGCACGGGTCCGTCAACTTAAGGAGGGAAACTCTAACCGGGGGAGTTCCACCAAAGTGAAGGTAGCCTCAACCTCCCGTGACCAAGCTTGTGGGTACGATCTGTCAGACCCCCTTGAAGGGACCTCTAGTATGTGTGCCCAGGAAAGGAATGATAACCAGTGTTAGAGGGGCCCTGTCTCTAGCCAGAGAGAGGCACGGGAAAACCGGATCTTCTGGACAGTGTGGATCCAATGGCCTGGCACATCAGAGCCACAAAGATATGATGCTTTAGTTGATACTGGTGCACAGTGTACTCTGATACCATCGGGACATGTGGGGGCAGAGCCTGTTTCCATTGCTGGTGTGACAGGGGGATCACAACAATTGACTCTGGTGGAAGCTGAGGTGAGCCTGACTGGGAAGGAGTGGAAGAAACATCCTATAGTGACTGGCCCAGATGCTCCGTGTATCCTAGGCATAGACTTCCTCCGGAACAGCTATTACAAAGACCCAAAGGGACTCAGGTGGGCTTTTGGAATAGCCGCTGTAGAGGCAGAAGACATTAAGCAATTGAACGCCTTGCCTGGACTGTCAGAAAACCCCTCTGCAGTAGGACTCCTAAGGGTGGAAGAGCAACGAGTGCCAATTGCAACCTCGACAGTGCACCGCCGGCAGTATCAGACGGATCGAGATGCCGTGATCCCCATCCACAAAATAATTCGGGAGCTGGAGAGCCAAGGGGTGGTCAGCAAAACCCACTCACCCTTCAACAGCCCCATCTGGCCTGTGCGCAAATCTGACAAAGAATGGAGATTGACTGTGGACTACCGTGGCTTAAATGAAGTGACTCCGCCACTGAGCGCTGCTGTACCAGATATGCTGGAACTCCAGTACGAGCTGGAGTCCAAGGCAGCAAAGTGGTATGCCACTATTGATATTGCTAATGTGTTTTTCTCCATTCCTCTGGCAGTAGAATGCAGGCCTCAGTTTGCTTTCACCTGGAGGGGCGTGCAGTACACCTGGAGCCGACTGCCCCAGGGGTGGAAACACAGCCCCACCATCTGCCATGGACTGATCCAGACTGCACTAGAAAAGGGTGAGGCTCCAGAACACCTGCAATACATTGATGACATCATTGTGTGGGGGAGTACAGCGGCAGAAGTGTTTGAGAAAGGTGAGAGGATCATCCAGATACTACTAGAAGCTGGCTTCGCCATCAAGAAGAGCAAAGTCAAGGGACCTGCCCGAGAAATCCAGTTCCTGGGAGTGAAATGGCAAGATGGACGGCGCCAGATTCCCACTGAGGTCATCAACAAGATCACAGCTATGTCCCCACCAACCAGCAAAAAGGAAACACCAGGTTTCCTGGGTGCCATAGGTTTCTGGAGAATGAACATTCCTGAGTATAGCCAGATTGTGAGCCCTCTTTATCTGGTTACCCGAAAGAAGAATGATTTCCACTGGGGCCCTGAGCAGCAACAAGCCTTCACCCAGATCAAGCAGGAGATCGCTCATGCTGTAGCCCTTGGCCCAGTCAGAACGGGACCAGAGGTCAAGAATGTGCTCTACTCTGCAGCGGGGAACCATGGGTTGTCCTGGAGCCTTTGGCAGAAAGTGCCTGGGGAGACTCGAGGCCAACCACTGGGATTCTGGAACCGAAGTTACAGAGGGTCTGAAGCCAACAGAGAAGGAAATCTTGGCTGCCTTTGAAGGAGTTCAAGCCGCCTCGGAGGTAATTGGCACAGAAACACAACTGCTCCTGGCACCCCGACTACCGGTGCTGGGGTGGATGTTTAAAGGAAAGGTTCCTACTACCCACCATGCCACTGACGCCACATGGAGCAAATGGATTGCCCTCATCACTCAACGTGCCCGTATTGGAAACCTGAATCTCCCTGGGATTTTGGAGATAATTACGAACTGGCCAGAAGGTGAAAACTTTGGTCTCACTGATGATGAGGAGCAGGTACAAGTGGCAAGAGCTGAAGAAGCTCCACCATACAACCAACTACCAGCAGAGGAGACCTGCTATGCTCTTTTCACTGACGGTTCCTGTCGCATTGTAGGGATGAACCGGAAGTGGAAAGCAGCCGTATGGAGCCCCACACGCCAAGTTGCACAAGCTACCGAAGGAGAAGGTGGATCAAGTCAACTCGCTGAGCTCAAGGCCGTTCAGCTGGCTCTGGACATTGCTGAAAGGGAGAAGTGGCCAAAGCTCTACCTTTATACTGATTCATGGATGGTAGCCAATGCTCTGTGGGGCTGGCTGGGAAGGTGGAGGAAGGCCAACTGGCAACGTAGAGGAAAGCCAATCTGGGCTGCTGATATATGGAAAGACATTGCCTCTCGGGTGGAAAAGCTGACGGTGAAAGTCCGTCATGTAGATGCCCATGTCCCCAAAAGTCGGGCTAATGAGGAGCACCGAAACAACGAGCAGGTAGATCAGGAAGCAAAAATAGAGGTGTCAAAGATAGACTTAGATTGGCACCATAAGGGGGAGTTGTTCCTGGCTCGATGGGCTCATGATGCCTCAGGTCATCAGGGCAGAGATGCCACCTACAAGTGGGCACGAGACCGAGGGGTGGATCTAACCATGGACAGTGTTTCCCAGGTTATCCATGACTGTGAGACGTGTGCTGCCATCAAACAGGCCAAGAGAGTGAAGCCCCTATGGTATGGTGGGCGGTGGTCCAAGTACAAGTATGGGGAGGCCTGGCAGATTGACTATATCACACTGCCCCAGACAGGCCAAGGCAAGCGCTACGTGCTGACCATGGTGGAAGCCACCACTGGATGGCTGGAGACTTTCCCTGTACCTCATGCCACTGCCCGGAACACCATCTTAGGCTTGGAAAAGCAAGTCCTGTGGAGACACGACACCCCTGAGAGAATTGAGTCTGACAACGGCACCCATTTCAAGAACAGCCTTATCAACACCTGGGCCAGAGAACATGGTATCGAATGGATCTATCATATTCCCTATCATGCTCCGGCTGCCGGCAAAGTTGAACGGTGCAACGGACTCCTTAAGACTACCCTAAAGGCACTTGGTGGGGGAACATTTAGAAACTGGGAAATTAACCTGGCAAAGGCAACCTGGATGGTCAACACCCCAGGGTCTGTCAATCGAGCTGGCCCTGCCCAGTCAGAACCCTTACACGCAGTAGATGGAGATAAGGTCCCTGTAGTACATATGAAAGGTATTTTAGGGAAAACTGTTTGGATTAATCCCACCTCAGGCAAAGACCAACCCATTTGTGGGATTGTCTTTGCTCAAGGACCTGGTTACACTTGGTGGGTAATGCAGAAAGATGGGGAGACCCGCTGTGTACCACAGGGAAACTTGGTCTTAAGTGAGAACTGGGTGTAAGATTTCATGGTGTGCAGATGGAAATAGAATAAGGGGTGGATAATGTCCTGGGTTGTAAGATAAGCTTGTATTCTATTTGCCATCTGTTGAAGGCAAACCTGTTGGACAGGTTTTGTTATCTTTTCCAAGAATCGGTTTTGCTCCTAAGAGGTAATGGTTTGTTAGTGGGCCATTGACTGATTCAATGCAGGGCTGGTAACATAACACCATCCTATTGTGAGATGTTCCACCCAGAGGGGGAAGCCAAGCACTCTTTTATTGGGTATAAAGGGGTAGCTTTTGGGGAGAGAGGCAGCTCACGCTCTCTCTTCGCGGGATTGCCAGAGAAGCAGCTCTCTTCGGCGGCACTCGCAGCGAAGCAGCCGGAGCGCGCTGAGGCGACGGTGGCGGAGCTCGGAGGCAACCCCGGCGCAGAGGAAGACCGGCCCCACTGCCACCAGATCTTCAGAGGAAAACTATACCTTTCTAAAGATCACCACTGCAGCTGCAATTCATCAACCACTGCAAGGGGAGCAATGATCCCAGCAGGACTGCTACGGGCACCCCAACTCCTCAGGTTCTGGACTTTTTCACTGGTTTTGTTTGTACTGATTGCATTTGCCTTTTTTAAATTGTTGTCTAGTTTTCTCCTAGTAAAGAATTGTTACTCCCATTCCCATATCTTTGCCTGAGAGCCTTTTAATTTAAAGATCCTGGTAATTCAGAGGCAGGGGGGTTTGCCGTTCTCCATTGCACAGGAGGCTTTGCCCTCTTTCACAGACTCCTGTCTTGTCGAACCAAGACAACGTTTTTTTATATGGTGATATTTTTATTAGACTGTGTTTTCTGTAAGTGCTAATGCAGTGCCGTGCTATTCAATGATACAACATCTAGCAGAATCAATTTTTAGTGTTGTGAGACTCTTTCAGGACCTTTTTTATTATTTGAATGCTTTATCTTTCGCTTATAGCTCCTATTTTCTAGAGGAACTATGATCCTGCAGATAAAATCCTGTGAATTCTGACATGTTTCAAGTTTTTTGTTCTCTGCAAAAGCTATTGACGTTACGAACACTTGTAAAAAATTGCTATTTTACAAGTAGCCAAAGACAATTATTGTGACCTGTATACAGACTGTGCTTGGAGTAATTGCAGTTTTCTTTGTGCAGATGTATAGTGTGCAGAGTACTAATCACCAAGAAAATGTGAATGAGCTCACTGATGCTGAGGAAAAAGAGAAAAAATTGCAAAACACTAGTGTTTAACTTAAATAAATATTAAGGGAAAACATGTATTTATGAATCACCTTTCAGCAGGACGTGTTAGATTTCTTTCAGAAAACAAAACACATACACTTGCTCCTAACAAAGTGCTTTGTCAAAAAGCCTTTCTGTTAAAGGATTTTAAAAAAGTTAACTCCACCTTTTCAATATCTTCACTCATGTTTTCCAGAGAAACTGCAGACTTAACAGACCTCTAAATTTGTAGCTCACCTTCTTCAATAACCTGCAGTGTTAAAAAATAATTCTGCTGAGATAAGCAGTTAGAGGTAGAGCATTCTTTAGCACATAGCAAAGAAATCTAGCACTAACAAATAATATCAATATTGTCGTCATTCTGTGCTAATTTGATTTGTAAATTACTCAGCTCTTTTGAGATTTATCTGGGTTCACAGAATCACAGAATTGGTCAGGTTAGAAGGGTCATCTGGCCCAACCATCTGGTCCACCAAGACCCTCCCAGAGCACATTGTGTGGGATTGTGTCCAGATAGTTCTTGAATATCTCCAGGGAGGGAGACTCCACAGCCTTTCTGGGCAATCTGTTCCAGTGTTCAGTTATTCTCACAAAAGTGCCTTTTGTTTTTCCTCATGCTCAGGTGGAACTTTCTGTACATCAATGTCTGCCCATTGTCCCTTGTCCTTGCTTGGCACCACCAAGAGGGGCCTGGATTCATACTCTTGACACCCTCCATTCAGACACTCATAGACATTGGTGAGGCCCATCTTAGCTATCTCTTCTTGTGGCTCAACAGGCCTAGCTCCCTCAGCTTATCCTCATAAGAGAGATAGATGTTCCAGCCTCTTGATCAACTTTGTAACTCCCTGCAGGACCTGCACCAGGAGCTCCATGCCTGTTGTGTGCTGAGGAGTCCAGAACTGGATACAGCATTCCAGCTTCCAGCTTCACAGTGCTGAGGACCAGGATCAATTCCCTTGACCTGCTGACAACGTCCTTACAAATGCAGTCCAGGATACCATGGGCTTACTTGGCTACAACGACACACCACTGGCTCACAGACCCTCGGGTCCTCCTGCACAGAGCTGGTCTCCAGCAGGTCACCCCCCAGCTGGTACCAGTGCCTGGGCTTGTTCCTCCCCAGGTACAGAGTCTTGCATTTGTCTTTGTTGGATTTCAGAAGGTTCACCTCTCCAAAATCAGGTCCCTCTGAAAGGCCACACTCTGAGGTATTGGCCATTGTCAGTTATTTAACAATTGAAGGCAATTTTGGCTTTTTTCTGCCATCAATTAAAGTAACTAGAATTTTGGTTTATAAATATATGATTACATGAAAACATTCATACTCCATGTATGTGAAGTATCTAAGTAATATATTTCAGTAATACTGAAATATACCAGGAGTGTTGAACTGTTAAAGGAGGACCTTGCAATCATACCTTGTCAAGAGAATCTTGTCATCAAACTGTGGGAGACAAATTAAAAACTATTCCATGCCAAAGCTGTATAAAGACCTTTCCAGCTTATGGAAAGGGCTTATATAGCTTAGTACACCAATGCATCAGAAGAAAGTAAGAGAGCTGGAAACTCAAACTCATTTCATTCCTACTTATTAATCTAGCTTGAGTATTTTAAAAGTAGGTCATCAACTTTTCATACTGTTTTGATGTTTTTCCAGCATTTCCTTAATGAAGTGGATGACAGTTCCATCAAACTATTCATATTCTTGCATCTATTAATATGTATAAACAGTTCCACTCTTCACAATGATCTAGGACACAGTTGTATTGCATTTCAACACTTGCCTTATATTAGCATTCAGTTTCACATTGCAATTTTGCACAAGAGTGATGAGCATTTGTTGATGATAGTTGAATTTGTCCTTTTTCTGACATAAAACAAACTTTATAGTTAAGTTCAGTCCACATAAGCAGCACCTCATTAATAAGGGGATAAGATCCAGCTGTGAATATATTGTTTGAAGAGAAGCACAAAGAAATACAGGTTGAAGAAACTTTCTTTTAAAGATAGTACCTCAATATTGAATTTGTAGGAACTTCTCCCCTTCTTTTATTAGATCCCCTACTGTTCCTGTCTCTGGGAATATATAAAATAAACTTTGTCTCAGCTAAAAATATATTCACTAATTTTTGACAAGTAGGGCTTATTAAGTCTACCTCTGAATTTTTTTCCTAGATTAATCTGTTTTTTATTAAGTTGTCCATTCACCCCTGAAGATGGCTTGTACTTCTGCCTTTCACCTCTACCCAGATGACTAGAATAGTGTTAGCACAAGTTCAAGGGACAGAGACACTTTCTTTTGATGGTCTATGCCCATCATCAGGAACAAGCAATGATGTACAGATGCAAGAAGGTGTTTCTGTTAAGTCCACTTGTGAATCACCAGTTTCCCTTTTGGAGAAGATGGCATGATGTCTATTTTGTCCTTGGTTTTCTTCTTCTGTTACCTGCCCCTTATTTTCTAATCAACCTCTACAGTTATTGAGAATTTTCTTCTGGGGCATATCTTTGACTTGTTTTGCTTTTGTTGTTCGTTTATAGCTTTCCAATGTACCAACAAAACTGCATCCATAGCATAACCTATAATGTAGACCATTCCATATACGTGGGTCCCTTTAAATAGATTAATGGTTCTGGTGGAATGGTGATCTCAGAACTTTGATGCCACTTTTTCTACCACCTTTTCAGTGGAAATTGTGTTAAATAAAGTTTTGATTGGTAATTTCAGAGAAGTATTGGAGCAATCTCAATAAAATAATACGATAAAAATCTGACATACATGACATTATGATTTCTTTATCTGCTCTTTGTAGTTTTCTAGATCTTAGATTCTCTATAGTCTTAAGGCCATGGTGTATTTATGTTTAGGAAATTTAACTCTACTCCTGGACATAATTAGCTTCTCTTCTCTCTTGCAAATTTTGTTTAATTTTTCTCATTCTGCATGTAACAGTATCTACTGCCTGAATTTTGCCATCATTGTATTTTTGTGCTTGTCATAGTCATCTGCAAAATAATGGGAAAACCTAATCTCTTTGGGAAAATATTGGTTTAAAATATTTACCAGGTTAAATATAGCAACTCAAAAGATAAGACAACTAAGATATTCCAAACAGAAACACTTTGTAAGATTTTTTATCTCATCCCAAATGATAAGAGTACAGAACCAGATCACCTTTTTGATAGGTGCCTTATCTGCAGATGCTTCTGGGTCAAGCTTTGGGGAACAATGACTAATATGTGCTGCGTGTTCTGCAGCAATTCAGCCTTGAAATATTATAATTCAGGTTTGCCACTGAGGTGGCAAGATGCTCAAGCATATATGTTGTCATTCAAAGCATGTGTGTAACTTTGAGAAAGATAATGGTTTCTGCAGTGTTTGAAAAATATCACAACAGACAGAAAATGTCCATCATTAATTAAGTTAATATCGGTTTAACTTCATTGTTAGCATAACTGAGAGTAAATCTGACTCTTCTGAAAATACCCATGACTCAGGTTAAAATTTTATTAAAGGCAGAGAATGAGAAAAATCTGATTTTTGGAAGTAACTATCCTTTTCTTCTGTGACAGCCAACCAATGTGGAAATTAGACATACACCACAGGCTAATGAACTGTGTGTTAGGAGGTGAGCAAAGAAATCACTAAAAGTAGGTGGGGGGAGGAAGAGCCCTCTTATACTCATGCTTTTCAGAAAGCAGGAGAAAAAGTGAAATTTCAGCCAGGAGGGAGATGTCACAAAAGATAAAGGGATTTTGGGGTGTTGGTCTGTAAGTCACTAGAGAAAAAGGAAACAGATTATTAGATTACACGGGCATAACAAGCACAGGTACAGGTTAGGTTGGTAAATGTGTAATTTATGCTTGTAACAGTCAAAATCAAAGGCCAGAACAAGACAGCAGATTTTTTTTTTTTCCTTAAAGAACTGTCTGTAATTACTACAAACTGAAAAAAATGGGCAAGTGCAAAATAAAGTTAATTGGGACCAAGAGCTGGCAACCTGTTTTGATCTAGGTATGAACCATATTTATAAAGCAGCAAAGATTTATGAATACACCTGTTCATACCAAAAGTGAAGTCTCTGTGTGTCCTCCTTTTCCATTCCTTGACACTTTTAAATTGCATGTTACTTCTCTGTGAAGAGATTTGAGCCTGGGTTACACAGAAAAATGATCCAGAGGACTTCTCAGCGTTTTTTTACCTGCATTTTAACTGGCTGAACATAACTCTTAAATGATTAAAGAGTTTCTCTGTCAAAACATATTTTTAGAGAAAGAATGTGCTTTTACAGAGTTTCCCTCTTTTTCATCCTTCTCTGACTTTAGGTTTTCAGTAGCCAATTAATTTTTATTTTTCCATCCAAAGCCTCACTACTTTTTTGAACATGTTATCTTCCCACTTTCCTCATCCCAAGAATACTAGTCTGGGTATATACAGCTGAATTTTGGCATAATAGTTTTCTTTGATAACAATATAAAAAAGACCAAACAGCGTGTGCTACTTATTTAAACTTTGGTCTCACTGTATTTTGTTTGTGTGTATGGGAAAGCCTAGATTTTTTGAAGTTTGGGAGTGGTCATGGGATGTGAGGAGAGAGCAACTGTAATGGTTTCCCCTGTCCATGTATCACAGACTGAGAAAATCTCTTCTGGTCAGTTTGCTTCTTTTGATATTTCAAATAGGTGTGCTTCAAACTTAGATTTTTTTTTGTTTGTTTTTGTTTTTTTTTTTTAAAGCTCAAGACACAGGAAAGCCCTGTTTCTGAGAAAACACTGTGTTTCTGAGAAAAAAAACTGAGGAAGAATTACAGAACATGACCAAGACTAAGACTGGAAAAAAAGTGATAGCCTTTAAAAATGAAAAAAGAGTTTACTGCTATTTCACTGTCAGTCTCTGGTGTGTGCTTACAGTAGAGAGCAGAAGAAATATATGATGAAACTTAATGTTCCTCTGCTGCTTTTTTTCCAAAATAACAAACAAGCAAACCAACCTGAATTTTGTTAAAAGGGTCAAAGAATATTTGGGTGTTGCAGATACTCTGAGACATTATTCATTTACAAAGAGTTGTCTACAATTTTGAACTGAGGATAATGGATGCAAATACAGAAATAAGGAGAATAAACACAGGCTCCAGACCCTGCACATCACGTGAAACCCTGGTCATTCTTAGATTTTGCTTAGCTCGTTAGTGTGCCTTCTCAATTCAGGGTACAAGCAGTACTCTACAACACTCAGAGCTGCTGGGTCTCTTTATTGTCTTGCCTAGTTGGTGTTGTTGCTGATCAGTTTTATGTGTCTGAAGAAGAATTTTCAGAAGTTATCTCAAGTACAGATTATATTTTTATGTGAGAAACAGAAAAGATTGTTTTTGGCAGACAGGAGGGAAGCAAGAATAAATTGTCTCAGGTTTGTCCCAAGCGTATTAAATTGCTAGAGAGATGAAGAAAATGACAAGAATAAAAATTACAAGAGCAGTACTTATGTGCTACAAATTTTGTGCCTGTCAGCCAGAAAAGCAGAGTGTCCATGCCTGTCACAGGAGCATGAGTGAACAAAAAAGACACTTTGGTTCAAGTGAGAAATTATAGGCCTGGGAACAAAGAACTTAGGAGGGAGCTGAAAATGAAAACTTAACCCACACAAAATGGAGACAAAGGAGATTTGAGTGATGTAGGTCCATTCAGAGTCAAATAGAGTTCAATGATCAGTCAAAACTTCAAAGATGTGCTGATCCAGGGTTTGTTATTCAGTATCCTGATCTCATGCTTTGGAACAGATTCAGAGGTGATGTGGATGTCAGACACCAGTAAGTGGGTGGAAGGTATTCAGCACTCAGCTTTGAAGCCTAGAAAGAGCAAGTGAAAGAATGGTATGTTCTTCTGTCCATCCCATCTCTTTATTATGTTTCATTTCTCAGTCCTCTTTGTACATGTAAAACTTGACCTGCGTATATCTAGAGCATGAAGATTACCTGCTCCCTAGAAGGAATAAGAGTTATACTCGCATGGTTTGGATGGGTGGACTGTTTGATGGGTAAAAAACTGGCTGAATTGTTGGATGACCAGACCCAGAGACTTGTGGTGAATGAAGCTAAATACAGTTGGCATCTGGTCCCTGAATTTCTCCTTAGAGGCTTTTGGCAAACATGACCCAGTGTGTGCTCATCTTCGAGGCTTTTGGCAAACACGAGCCAGTGTGTTCTGAGGTGGCCAGGAAGGCCAATGGCATCCTAACCTTTATCACCAATAATGTGACCATGTAGGACCAGAAAAAAGTTGTCCCCTGTACTAGGCATTGAGGCCATACCTCAAATGCTGTGTCCAATTCTGGGCCCCTCACTACAAGAGGGCTCACTGACAGGCTGGAGCATGTCTAGAGAAGGTCAACAGAGCTGGTGAAAGGTCTGGAATGCAAGTCCTATAAGGAGTGGTTGAGACCTCCAGGGTGTTTAACCTGGAGAAAAGGAAGCTCAGGAGGGAACCTTATCACTCTCTACCACTGCCTGAAATGAGGTTGTAGCTGGGTGGGAGTTGGCATCTCCGAGGCAAAGAACAAAGACAAGAGGATATGGCCTCAAGGTGTACCAGAGGAGGTTCAGGTTGGAAATCAGGAAGAATTTCTTCATGGAAGGGGTTGTTAAACCTTGGAATGGGCTACCCAGGGAGGTGGTAGAGTCACCATCCCTTGAGGCGTTTAAGTGACTGGATGTGACACTCAGTACTATGGTTTAGTTGTCACAATGGTGATGGGTATGGGTTAAAGGTTGGATCTAATAATTTTGGAGGTCTTTTCCAATCTAAATGTTTCTATGATATTGTAGTTCTGTGATTTAGTAGTGAAAGTTACAATGTAGCATTAAATGTTTTGTTTTAGTTGTTTTTTTTTTTTTTTTTCTAAATACATGAAATCTTAGGAACTTTACAAAAAGAAAAACCTAATACCAAGAACTATATTTCTCTGACAAATATGAAGTCTTATTTTTATAGATTACTAAAAGTGCTTTGAATTATTTGCCCATGATGATTTTTTTCTTTGGTTGGTTGGTTTTTAGAGATAATTTAGGGCATTGCTGTTTGACTTTGGTGTCACTAACTAAAAAAACAAGTTAGTGATATGAATGAGAGTAAAAGAATAAAACTGAAAAATTGCTAGGCTTGGGCAAGTTCAATGCAGAATCACAGTACTGTTCCAGGATGTTTGTTAGCTGTGACTGATCTCTGTTTTCACAGCTTTTCCAAAGAAGAGAAATAAAAACCCCAACCATCACAATAATGTGTGATGCCAATACTGGTAGTCAAAGCTTCATTTCAAACAAATACTGATATAAATAATTATCACCATATATGAAAAATTAGGCCACTAATGTTTACCAGTTTGACTTTTAATCACAGGTTTCCTAGGACATTTTTTTTACACTTGAATAGGTGTAGTTTTGGTCAATATGAGATACCAAACCACAAGCCAGTCAGATAACTGAACAAGATTTTATAGTATTATTTTGTGTCCTGCCTTTTAATCGTTATTCCAACTTCTGTAATGTTGTATGCAATAACTATTAAAAATTAAATGTTGAAGGGTCTGATGTAATTCAGTGTCAGAAGTGTATTTTTCATGCAGACAGGAATGTTTGACAAACAGTAAAAAGTCATTTTGCTACTGATGTAAAGCTATGCAGTTTTTTACTTCAAGTGTAAACATTTAATAGTGTTCTATCCTGCCAACTCTTTCTCATTTTAAAATTGAACAGAAGTCCTCTCCAGTCTGCCTACAGGTTTGGAGTCCACTTCTACTAGATTTGAGGAGTTCCATCTGCTTTGCACATGAAGAGCTGTCATTTTTAAAGCCATTGCACTATACAGGAAGACAACTTTGTGTGTCAAGCATGTCCTCATTAGAAATATTTGTTGGCACATAGATTTTATTTTGTTTTGAAAAAATCGAAAGTCTGAAAGGCAAAGCAGACAAGAAAGTAGTGATATTCTGGATGAGTAAATGGTTGTTAAGGAAAATCCTCAGTGAAAAGGAGATAGGAGAGAAGGGCAATTCAACAGTGCAAATGGCTGTGGATTTTGGTGGTTTTTTTTTTTTTTTTTTTTTTTTTAAGCTTAAAACAATGAACCAATAGTTTGTATTGGAGCTGATATTGATTTTAGGGCCATTGCTGATAGAACAAAGCACTGGGACATAGTTCAGAAATGCATTTTCTTTTCTTCTGCAGTCCCTACATTAATACCTCCCATTATATCCATTTTAAGAATCACTTTGTAATTGACTTTCTTCTTGTGTGGGAGAGACTACACATATATAGGACCCCTTATAATTTCAAATCACACAACCTCAATTTATTTTGTACTTACGTTGATTTATGTCAGAAGTAAGAAACTGTCCTTTTTCTCCTTTTTGATTGTCCATATAAACTGTGGAGAGATACTAAGATATTTGTCAAATGTTCCTTTGAATATGCTTATTATTAAATTATTATTATTATTACATTTTTTTAAATCACTATTTGATTCTAGTTGTTTTCTCATTTATAAATAAGGAGAAATACATTTTGGATTGGACAATGAATTCTAAACTTTTCTAAGTAAAGAAATATTCTCCAGCAACTTTCTTCAACAATAGTGGGAATGTCTGCCATTCAGGCAATAAAGATATAAGCATTAAGTAGTGAGGGTAAGATTTCTATGCCAGCAGCGTGGAAGTCTTGAACTGCAAGGACTTTTCTGATTTTTCAATATGTAAAATGTTATCACAAAATCATGGTATGGTCCTTTTATATATCCATAAATTAGCTTTTTATTTCACTTTGATGCTACAGCAAATCATAAGCTAAAGTTAATTTAAAAACATGTAATTCTTGCATACTTTTGGCACTCAATCTCAAATAAATCTAAAAGTATATAATGTAGATAAAATGCAGTAAATAGACAGAATTAATTCTTGCAGGTGTACTTAAGATGATGGAACTGGCCTCTGTGGACTATGGAGGTAATAAAACTTGAATAAAACTTCATAGAAGAAAATGGATCTATTTTCTTCCAGCTATTTCAAGTTCTAACATTAAAGGGAACAGATAGAAAGGTATTCCCCAGTGGAAGACATGAAAATGTTTAATTCTCTTTTGGTTGCTCTGTGCCAAACTAGAATTTAATAAGTGCATCACTTGCTATTTGCCATTGTATAATGATATCATGGGAAAAAAAAAAAAAAGGATTAGATAAAGTACTTTCTTCTCAGGAAAATGTACTCATTTTTCTGTATGTCAATTGAAAACAAAGTGTCTTTAGATCCCAGTGGGACTGAAAGGGTGGTATCTCATAAAATTTCAATTTACATGTCTGTGAGGATCTTCTGCTGTGTGTCATGGCCTGACTATCTTCACAACAACCAGCCACTGCTTTAAGCTGAAAAGAATGGGTGACAAAATTTTAGGAAGGAAAAAAGCCAGTTAGGATTGAAATGAAATGCAGAAAGAAAAATGTCTAAAAACACTTCTAAAAAGATCAACCTCCTTCCCAAGCTAAAACTGTATTCCAGTGCTGCAAAGTGGCATGACAGCAAATACCTTATTTTACTTTGGAACCAGCAATATTCCTCTCTTTTTTCCTATCTATGAACCATATAAATTTTGTCAGGGCAGCAATAAATGGGATTTGCCAATTGCAACACAGGTGGTAAAAATAAATTTAAATGTTCTAGGGGATTTAATGTGTTTAGTTTGTTAGATTTAATTTGTTTAGGTTTTTTGTGGTTTAGTTTTTCTTTATTTTAATTAAAAAGTTTTTTTCATTTTTCCTTGTTATAGTACAATGCAGTAATTCCCTGGGATGCTTTCTGAAACACAACACTATCCAGCAATACTTAGCAATTGATAGACTATAGATACTGGCTTTTTTTTTTTTTCTTTTTTCCTGAGATTATCTGTGTCAGAGTGTAATTTTAATTTCTCTATTATCTTCAATTTTGAAAACATTTGTTTTCTGTTAATATTCTTTACAGCAGGAGGAGGAGGAACAGGGAAGAAACCCAAACTCTCTCAAACCCAAACAGATACTTATTTGCATTAGGCTAAACATAATAAAAAATAAATTTAGTTTGAAGGAACAGAAGAATGTAATAATAGACTCTTGGAAAAGAATTAATAGAACTAGTTTTCATCCATACTCTTGCATCATCTAAATAGTATATATTTACAGTGCTCTATGCTTACATAATTTCATACATGTTGACTAATGCAATGAATACATTGATAAATACGCTTAAAAGATACACAGCCCTTGTTACACAGAATGTTTGTCTTCTGAAAGAATACTTGTTTATGTGGCCTTACTGTTCATCTTTTTTGTTATGGTTTGGTTTGGTTTGGTTTGGTTTGATATGTTTTTTTTTTTTTTTTTTTTTTTTTTTTTTTTATTTTATTTTTTTTTTATTTTTGTTTTTTTTTTTTTTTTAAAGTATGTGCCAGGCCTCAAAATATTTATTTTTCCCCTATTTGCCACTGAGCTGCATGGCCCCACTTCTGAACAGTGTGAGTACCAGGCATTGGCTTTGGGTTGTCATGAAGTGTGTGTGAATAGTTGGGGTATATGTCATTGCTCTTATTAATTCTAGTGCCATTGCTAAAGTTTTAATGTATGCGCATATATGCCTTGAGGGAGCAGTTTGTGTGTTTTACTAGTGTGACACACCAAAACTCCCTTCCTTTTGCCTTGATTATAAATTAATACGTGCCATCAGGGGACCTCTTATGATGTAAAATTGTCATCTTGTGAACAGTACAGATGAAATTCCGTGAAAGTGCAGCTGAGCAGCTACCCATCCTATGAGCACAACAAAACTCTCTCCATGCTCACCCCTGGTGGCTTGCATTAATTTCTTATGAATAATTCACATTCCTTCATCACAGTTATTATTCCTTCCTTCTTCTTTTGTTTCCCAGTTTTGAAAGGCACACCAGCCTCTGCTGTGGTGGAGTGCTCTCAGGCAAAACCATGGCCACCGGCCCCATGGCAGAGCTTGCTGGCACTGGGCAATGCCTGGGTGGGATGTCACACTGGCACAGGGAAGCACCCTGCGGGGTTCTTAAACCTGCCAGTGCCCGAATTAGTGTTTTAATTGAGAAGCTAATGGGTTAATCAGCATCCTTGAACTTGTGCTTCTCAATGGATCTGTTGCCTGGCAACGACAGGGCCAAAAAGAGAAGGTTTTGTTCTGCGCTGTGTGAGTCAGGCTCTTATCTTGTGAGGGTTCAGGAAAGGAGCTGCTCTTATGCTGAATCTCTGGATCTTTCTCCACCCAGCTGGAAATTCTGCTGGGCAAACATCAAAGGATTTCCAAGTCTGACTCCTTAATTGTAAGGCTTCCAAAGTTCAGATGCATATTTGAACTTTTTGAAGTCTCACTTTTGCCTTGTAACCCAAAAGGGTCACTTCTCATTCTCTTTCTGTTTTCCAGACCTGCATTCAGGTCTCTTCCTAAATCCAAACTACTTACATTGATTTTTTTTTTTTTTTTTTTACATTTTTTTTTCAGCAGGCTTCTCCTTATCCAACTTTATCTAAACAATTGACCAAGCCCCCTCTAATTTGTTTACACTCGACCAGGAAACATTTGTGTCTCTACCCATCAGTCTGTGTTACTGTGCTGGTATCTCTGCTCAAGGTTTGTTTTACCTTATGCTTCCCAGGAAACATTTATATTGCCAGAGAAACAGTTGAGCACAAAGTTGTGGTTACCTGACTTAATACAAGCTACCTGTTGGCTTTGGTGGGGTTTTTTGAGAACTGGAAGAGAAAGTCTGCTGTACTTGTTTTCAGAACTTAGCTGTTTCTCCAAAGGCTTTGTAAATCTGTGGGGTTTTGAAAGTGTCTGAGTTCACACCTGAAGCCACAGCTGGCTCTCTTTGAACACTGGTGAAAATCTCATTCCGAAATCAATGAAACTTTGTTTCACTGGTTTGAAGCAACTCAGTGCTGCATAAATATGTTCTTTGGCATGTTAATATGCTTTCTCACAACTACAGCATGTACAGTAATTTCTGCTTATGCAAGTTGTGCGTTTCTGTTAAAAAGCCCACGGCACAATATGTTACTTTGCCAGTCTGCTTTAAAAAGATCAATGTTGCATTGATCCTCTTTCTGTGGTATTTCCTGTATTCTTTGATATGTGAGCAAGATTAAAAAAAACCCTAACATTTCTAAATGTATTATTGTGTGTGTATACTCACAGAAATATTTTTAAATCTTCCTCCCATGACTCTTTCATGTGTTCTGTACCTTAGTCATTCAGCTTTTCCTCTTGTGTTGACAGGTTGTTCTGAATAGGAGTTCTCTAGCCAGGCAGCGCTTTTTTTTCTTCATTCCATTTACTAGGAAAGAGAATGATAGGGCACTGTGACATTTATTTACTTGCCTCTGTGTCATCTGGAACTACTGTAATGTGGCTTGCTTATTTTTAACAGCAAAAATACTGTGACACACAGAGCTCTTCTGTAAGCTATATGGGAGAAGGCTTTTCTAGACAAGGCAGTGGACACATAAGGTAGGTGAGCTAAATGTCCGGACTTGAATTTTGCTGGTGCTGAAATAACTTCTCCATTGTTATATCTCAGTGAAATACAATATCCAATGCCTGGTGTAATAGCCAAATTGTGCTATTGTACCACAATTTGTTTCTAAAGCTAGTGCAGGCTATACTGTAATTCCTTGTTTTTGGTTTTGGTAAAATGAGACCCTCAAATCCATTCTCTGCTTTTTTGCATCTGGAGGCAATTTTCTGTAGAGTGATTAAATTGTCCTTTTGTGTGGGAACAGACTTCTTTGAAAAACATGGTGCCTCTCATCCTGAGAGCATGGTACTAGTCTGGTTTTGATCTTCCAGGAAGACTGTGCTGAGATGGGGAAGGCACTAATCAGATTAGTTCATGTGATTTATAGAAGCAGGGAAAGATAAGGATCAGGGACTCTGTAAGGAAGGAGTTTATAGCACAGGATATCAACACAGATCACACAAAGAGATGTTTATGTCTCATTTTATTTGGAAAAGAGCAATATTGGAGTACAAAAACAAATTCCCTGCATATTATTGAAAAGGCTGCCTTCCTTTTAAAGTAGAGCCTGCTCATCTTTTAAGTTATGAAGACATGAGTGTTTATGTTCACTGTCAGGCTAAAATCATTACTCTGTATCAGAAAGCATTTTCATGGAGTCTTTTATTCTTTAATTAAATTGTTGATGCAATTTGTAAATGCACTTTAAAGACAGTACTAGAGAGTGTAATGGGTTCTTGACCAGACAATTAAGCTGAAGAAAACTGAAGTTCATTCTTTGAATTTATAAGCATCACCCTTACTTCAGGATTTTCTTATAACTTCTCACTGCTCTGTCTCTGTACTACCTGAATTTAACTCCTTAACTCCATGAGGTGCTGAGAGAGCTCTCCATGGGCCAAGATTTGCCAGGGATTTCTTAAATCTTCTTAAAGATTAAAAATCTGGGGCAGTGGGACTCTAGTGCTTGTATGAAAAGAATGGTGATGAAAATAGAACTTTCCTCTGCTGAGACACTGGCATTGAAAGCTTAACATTTTTCTTTACTAATTTATGTTGCAGACAAGTCTTTGTGTATCTATGTATACATATACAAATAAGAAAGTATGTATATCTATATGCATACCTCTTATTTGTCACTTAACACATTCTAGCAGCATGCCAGATAATCCAAAGCCTCAGTCCATCAGGTCCTAAATAGTGATCCTGTTTGGAGAATGTATCAAAGAATAGCACAGACAACACACCATTAGAGAACAGTTTAGTTTGGAAGGAAACATCTGGTCATATCACCTCTCTGGGCAACTTCTGCCAATGTGTGGTTCAAGCAGGTGTTCTTGATGCTCAGAGGGAACCATCACTTCCCTAGACCTGCTGGCAATACTATGTGTAATGCAGTGCAAGACAAAATTTTCTGTTTTTAAGGTGTGGGCACCTTGCTGGCATACACTGGTTCCACCAGGAGAGGAAGTACATGAGATTCACTTCTCCACAGCTGCCTTCCAACATCACCTTCCCATTAGAAGCATCTCCTAACAATTGGCTAGGAATGGTGTTTTGCCTAGACTGAGATATTGTACTTGCAGCCTAGTCACTTCTTTCCTGTTTGCCTTCTGAAGAGGGAGAAGAATGTTTTTAGTTTGATTGCTTTGGATCCTGTATTCTGTGTCTTTTAATTAGATATCTAACTAGACTGCATAAAACTAAAGTTTCTCTGGGCTACCATTTGAAAATAAAGCCCTTTAAATATTTTTGTGCCTCTGTATTTTAAGAAGAAAGAGTTCTCTGTGCCTGCTGTTACTCCATTGTTCAATATGGATGATAAAATAGTGAGAAAAAGGTTTCATATATTCTAATGGTGGGAATCCCTTTCTCTTTTTCTCTGGTAATGGAATATTTTGCAATCTTGTTGGTGTAGCAAAGTAATGATAACTTGAATTCTGCCTCTCTCTGAGTAAGTCCTGAAAAAGAATTCAGTATTTGGTCCTCTAAACTATAGCATGTATTCTTCCACAAGGGTCATATCTAATGGCAAGCACACTACTCTGACAGCTGCAGAATGTACCTAATAATAGAGTTTGATAAAACCATTAGGAATTATGAGCTTGGTTTTACCTATAGCACTGTAGAAAACCAGCTTTTTCATAAAGTAAAATTGTTGTGCTTTGGGGTAAAAAATAAATATGAGCATTGTTAATAGCTTTAGCATGTTGTTTGCAGTGTAATAGTTTTCTGTCATTGTTAACTTAAAATGGTTTGGGCCTAAATTCTTACCATTCACATTTAATTTTTATATAATGTATACTAATGCTTTGTAATTCTCTTATAATCCAACATTAAGGAAACAAATTCCATTAGAGCACTAGAGGGTATTTAGCAACCAGTCAGAAACCTGATCTGAATGTTATTTGCATTTAAATATTGTAAAGCATGCACAATTGGAGACCAAGAGAATTTAAACTCTGTAGGCTTCTAAGCTCATTTCTGCTAACCATGAAACAGGGTGCCAGGATCCTTATCAATGAACATAGCTGACTTCATTTGTCTTCACTTTTAACACTCAGAAACACATGTTGGAACAATGTGTCATTTAGAGCTGGGTGAAACAGCTGATGCTCACTCTCCCAGGAGCCAGAAGTGGAAACAGAAACCAGCTTTATGCCCAGTTTTGGACAAGGATTTCAACAGAAACCTCCCACTTTCAATGAACTCAGATGAACTCCCCAGCAGCCTCAGTGCATTTGGGCTTTTTGGGACTGTGCCACTCTTGTATAAAAACTAAAGAGTCAGGTGATTCTAAGTGGCTAATTAGAGCCCTCATCTTCAGCTGTTTGATTAGTTCTTTATATAGGAAGGAAAGTTTTGATCCAGTCATCTTCCTGGTGGAGAAGATGAGGACCTGGGGCACCCATAGCTTGGTTTGCCAGGCTGAGTTTTACCTAAAAAGTTAGGGAGAAAAGATGTGTGTTTGGTACCCAAGGGACCCATGTGCTTCAGCACAGTGTGATGTGGCTGGAGGTAGCATCATCCTCTGACCTGTTGCTGGGAGTGCAGTGCAGGCATATGCCAGGACATCCCACAAAGGTGAGAGGTGAAGGAGCCACTACCAGTCCTTTGGGTCACCCCTCCTTTTGCTCCCCAAGATGTTTCCCTCGGAGTCCCGCAGGACTGTCTAAACTGGATGAAATGATTTATGGTTCTGCTCTCTTTCATTAACACAGGCTAACCCCCCCCCCCCCCCCAAAACAGGAAATAACATTTAAATTATGGCTGGATTGAGTCTTCTCTCTCCCCCTGCCTCCCCCCACTTTTTTTTCCCCCCCTTCTTATGTTAGACTAAGAAATCAAATATTTGTACAGCCTCAGTATCAGGTGAGAGATCTTCTATTACAATTTCCTATACTGGAGAGCTTATTATGACTACATAGGGGTTATTGTATTCAGAAGCAAAGGGCTTACAAATATCTCAATGTCTTTTATAGCTGCTAGTAATTATTTTTGCTTCCAGCTATGTTACAACCATTAAAGTTCATGTTTAGGTTACAACATTCCCCGTGCGAATGTTTGCTTTTAATTAATAGAAGGATGTGCTGGGCTTATCCATCCACAGTGTAGACCCTAAACCTGCCAGAAACAGCTTACAGTAACGTAAGAGCTCTGAAAAGCTCTTTCATGTGAGAAATGTGGCTGGAATTCCTTGATTTCCACACTACTAGCTAAAGATACGGATGCTTGGGAGGTTTTGTCCTACAGGCTGTATTAGATAACTTTGTTACACTCTGTGTGAAATGCAGCCCCTGACTTTTGACAGCTGCCTGTATAGTTTTCAAGACAGCAAATAGCTGCTAACAAGCAAGCAGCGGCATAGTTAAAATTCAGTGTGGATCATAGCTGCAAACACGCTGAGGGTAAAAGGGCTGCAGCCGCTTCAGCTCGCTGTTCCGTAACAAACTACAGAGTTTCTCAGAGAACCAAATATTCCCACTGCAGAAGTGCTCTCCCCCCCCCGCCCCCATCCCTTCTGCAGGGATGAGAAAACCTCACTGCAATCTAAACATTTGCTGATATCGTATGCCACAAATAATCTCCAGAAAAATATTAAGAGAGGGGAAGAACAGCAAACCTCAAACCAAAGTTTAGGCCATAAAGGCCAAAAACATTTGTGTTTGTTTCAAGATAGTGGAGACCAGAGTGAAGGTCTGGTATTTTGCTGGTGACTGCTGAAGAAGAGAGATTTGGCTGCTGGCAGAACATAAAGCAAAGCTGACAACAAAGCTTTCCTTTCACACTATCCAAATGAACACATTTCTAATCTGAAATTCAAATACTTGACAACAGAGAGCCTGTGAGTTGACTTTGAATAGGAAATTGCTTCATGGTTTTAGCATAATGAATTAGGCAGTTAGAGTAAATCCATTTAGAAGGCATAGAATGCTTTCACATGCCTTGTAAAAGCTATAAAACCCTGGTAATTTCCCAAATTTCTCATGACTTGCAAAATGTCTAAGTGTTCTGTGAAAATGTGGTTGTGCATGTTATGTTTGGCTTATTGCAGCTATGTAGTTTGACTCTTCTATTTTACAACATACTGATTATTTAGATAAGATTGTACCTTAATTAAAAGCCATAAATAACAGCTAGGACATTCTTTGAAAATCAGTGCTCTCTCCAATAATGAGAGTACATTAATTAGTCCTGACACTCTCTTCTCGTCAATTACTATTATACATTCTGGAGATGTAGCATTAATCTGAGAAAACAGCTGGGGTGGAGTCACACCAAGAAAATCAATACATGGATTCTCTGAACTGTTAGCTGTGTACTGACAAGTGGCAGCTTCAGTCTAGTGTTTTGGACAACACTGGACCCATTCTATGTTCATAACCCTTCAAGAGGACCAAACAAAGGTGGTGTCACAGGTAGCATAAGGAGAGATATTGTAACAGAACACAGAGTGAGAAGTTGTTTCTTTTGTGCATATATCTGACCTTAGAAATAATTTGTTAGGCCTCCTGGGAACTCAAAGTTCTTTCTTTTTTCTCTGGCTTGCTTAAGGAAACAATTGCAAATAGTACCACTCAGAAAGCCAAGGTTAAATTCATTCCAGTCATGTTTTCAAACAGGAGCTGCCTTTTTTTTAATTATTATTTTCTTTTATTTTTTTTTCTTTTCTATTTTTCTTTTCTTTTTCTGATAAAATGTTCCTAATAATTTGTAGAAAATGTTCAAGTGCGGTGGTGTGTCTTTAATTTGATATTTGTTTAATATCTGTTTCCCCCCCCCATCCCTAATCTCCTCCTCTCCCCAGTGTCAGTCTTCCCTAGCTCTCCCCTAACCCCTTCATCTCCAAGTTGCCAATCCTCCCTTCCCCTGCCCCTTTCCCTGGAACCTTCCCTGTCATTCATCCTAGCCCCCTCCTCAGCTTCCAGACCATTCCCTGTCTATTTAGTGAGGCTCAACACTCTATTGATCCATTTGTACTATTCCACTCCCCTGTTTCCCCTGATAGGTTTGTGATATGTTAGTTCTGCCCTAAACTCCTCCCCTGCTATTCCCTCATTGGTTGCTGTTCCTACACCCGTCCTCCTGAGTTCTGTATAAAACCTCTGCTCCCGCCCCCGAGGGGGTCTTGGGGCTCACTGAATAAAACCATCCCGTTCACCCCCAAGTCCCGTGCCGCCTTCGTCTGTCCCCGCGCGCCACAAACTGAACTGCAGAGCTTGCAGGGGGAAGCGGCCGCCCGTTCTCTTCCCTCACCGCCCAGCACAGCACGGCTCGGAGTGCCGTGGTGAGAGGAGCGCATGCCGCGCCACAACATTCAAGTCCTTGTTTGAACATTTTGTTTTGCTGTGATGGTTAAGCATAAGAAGGCAACTGAGTTTATGAGCAACTGCATAGGGGCTTTCTAACAAATGCATACAAACAGATAATAAAGGATGACATTCTTGTATTCATAAGCATACTAGCTATCACAGTAAATGGACATTTTTCTCATGGAAAAAGACTGAGTAAATAAGTGGATTTTATTTTATCACATAGTTTTAAGCTTTCCCATTAGAGATACTGTGGTACAATGACATAGTTCTTTGGATTGACATTGTGATAAAAGAATTATGATGGATTGTTTTATAAAGAGTATTTTTAATCATTAATGTGTGTGAAGCACCTAACTAATGTTTACAGTTAGGAATGTAAAGGAAATATGTCCTCACTTTCTCATAGCTGCTAAAATATGAATAGGTCTTTTTAGGTCCTTGGAGTTACTTACTGAATATATGTATACAAGCATCTGAATGTATGTATGGTGAATTAAACTGAGAAACACTGATGTTTAAATGTATTAAAGCTATACTGAGTTGGAATAATAATTATCACCACCAGCACAACATAAATATTTAAAACTACTGTACCTATGCAGTAATCACAGAGGCAACAGGCTGAATTTATCAAAAACCAATTCTGAATGGCGCCTTTAGCTAAATAATGGTATGTGGAAAGGAGGCATCTTCAAATCATTAATATGGAGGAAAACGGAAGCCTGCACTTAGGCTTGTTTTTGGGTGCCAACACAAACAATAGGCTTCCAAACCAGGACTTTCCATATACAAGATGTCATAAACATCAAGCAATGCAGCTGCCCCACTGCAAGACAGGCTGCTGCTTGAGTTAATTCACTTCAACAGAGAGGGATATTCAGATATTTCCATTTAAAAATCAGCAAAGAGAAAAAAATACTTTTACAAATTTTTAAATTATGTTGTGGTGTACAGTATTGTATAGTATGTTGGGGAAAAAACCCACAGTCTGTGAAGGAATTATTTGTGTGTGTGTATGTATACTCTTAAATTATAGCAAGATATGAAATTTAGTTATTTCTGAACTATTAAGAAACTTGTTTTACCAGGGCAAAAAAAGTTTTTCATTGATTTCCACCAAGGGCTATTCTTTGTGAAAGCATATTTATGCCAAAATCTCACTGAAATCTATAAAATCTATTTAGTGGGTATGGAGAAATTTGCCTAGACATGAACTTTGGGACTGAATCTAGGCTCTGATAATCTGAAGCAATATGAAGTTCCTTTTGAAATTAAAGACATTGTTTAAAGTTGAGTAAAAGGTGATAAAAATTACTAAAAGTTTAGATTTGAAAGCAGAATATCATCTTATTGAATGAAATAAATGTATTCTTATCAGAAAGAACTCTTTGGATGAGAACTGATGACTAAGTACTATTGCATAAAGGAATAACAAGATGAACCAGCCAGAGTTACTGATTGCTCTCCAAAAGCAGTGACTGATTTCTTCCATCTTAACTCTAGGTTCTTGTTCAACTTTTATTTAACTTGCCATATAGAATCACTGTATGCTTCCCTTTGTTTCTCGCTTGCATAGTGTGAAAAAAATGAAGAAAAGAAACAGATTACAGTCTTTCCCTTCCACCTGAAAGAAGTTAATCCCTCTTCTGCTCTAGTCGATAACTCATTTGTAGTAAAATTCTTCTGTAAATACTCCTCCAGTGACACCAGCTAAAATACATACTGTTACAGTGCTTAAATCATGGTGTTGTATTTTGGGGGTGCCTGTGAGCCACAAGGTGTGTGCATGGTGTAACCCTGTAGCTCTTCTGACTGGAAGATCTGTTCCACACTGTCTAGAGGTACAGTGTAAGATATGAAGCCCAGGAAAAGCTTTGAGCCAAATATCTGTCATTGTGTTCCTGCCCCTCTCTGAAGCAGGAATTACACCCATTCTTTGTAATGACATTTGATAATCTTGAGAAAGGGAGAAGCTATTTAAATTGTGACAGATATCCAGGTTGGCTGAAAGTTATCATTGATGACCAGGAATTCACAGTCTTAGAGTAAAATGTGACTTCTGCTTTCAGCATATTTTGGTGGCTGTTAGGAGGTATTGTAATGGTATAGCAGTTTCACACCGCACCTACAGTGGGAAAAACATTCAGATGCCTTAAATCCCTTTCACAATGTGGTGAGCCATTAATGCAGGAAAAGATAAAATACTGCCTTTCACAAATGTGAGCTCCAGAGTTTGATCTCGGGTCACCCATCTAATTTCACTGATAAGACAGAATTGCAACATATTCTTTCATAAATGAGAAACATGTAAAAATTTTAATGACTGAATTTTCATTGCTACCTTTTCTCTCTGAAAAATATCTCCGAAACCAAAGAATGTTTTTATAAGCTGACTCCAGTCATTTTTAATGCTGCAGTGTGAAGACTTTTGGCAGATATAAGTGCTAGAATAGTCAAGGATAAAAGTTTTAAAATATCATGAACTGATTTAGCACAAAAATGTATTAAAAGCAAATCTCAAAAACTGTCTCAAACAGGAAATAAAAAATTATCTTCTTGTTAAATATTCAGAAAAGAAGGCAAACTTATATTGCAGAAACCATCTTTCTTCTTTTCTTTGACTCCATCTATATTAGAAAATATTTGATCTCATTTCCTCTGCTGGTGCTTACAAATGAAAATAGCTGTTAACCTTAAGTTTAAATTCTCATATTGCATTTAGGTTTCCAAATTATCACGAGAAAGGAAACTCCTTAGAAGCAGTTTATCCTCTGAGCGAAGTATGAGCAGAGTTGAAATGCACTTTGATTATAAGTGCTAAAGCAGGATGAAATGAGATTCAATAAAGCAACCTTTTCACCAAATTCAATGCAGTAGTGAACCAGGGCTTTTCCTGATTAATTTGTTGAAGGGAACATTTTACTGTCTGCTAATTTTCAGATATGTCTAATTGCTTGGAAATCAAATACTTTCTGTGGCAAAGAAAGATACAGGAACTGCTGTTAGATAATTAAAGCATAAGGGTTATGCACAAATGTCAAATCAATAAGAACAGTATACATGGTTTATCAACCATGCCAAATACACTTTTTCAGTTGCAAAATGTAAATAGGTTTAGAATAGAGCGGTCTGGTGTGATGATGGATAGGATACCCATAACACTTTAATTAACTCTAGTCTCCTACATGTTAAAGGTTTCTTCAGTCCACTGGTTTATGTAACAAACCCTCTTAGGATTTCATTAGCCATTGCTCAATATGAAGTGCAGAATGCCATCTGAAGGGGTTACATTTTGTCCTGCTATTCTGTTGAGCTTGAAGTCTTTTCACAGTGCTATTACTCTTTTTCCTTAAAATATGCAAATATTTTAAAGTATCAGCTGAGGTATTGGTTTGGAATTTTTTATTATCAGGAAATAAAAGTTATGACTTCTAGCAGTGAAATGCAAATGCTTCTTTAACTGCAAATAATTGGTTTCATTTGTTTCCCCTTTTTTATGATTTTCTTTTGTGTTTTTGGTTGGTTTGTTGGCTGGTTGGTTTTTTTTGTTTGTTTGGTTTTTTTTTTTTGTTTGTTTGTTTTTGTAGGAGAGGTATGTTCAGGGATTAGGATTCTTTATGTTGATTGGAGGAAGAAAAACAGCTTTTTTTAGTGACTCAGAAGATGTGATTAAAAGAAAACCCAGATTTTACATTGCAATAAATGCCAGATTTTTGGGGTTTTTCGTAGTAAATAGGGTGTTTTTCTTTACACCTTTTTGTCTGATAAAGGGTATACACATGTTCTGTTTTAAATGAAGAAAATAATCCATTCTGAAAGCAAGGACTCTGAATCTAGGGTAACATTTTCTAGCCTTGCCTACTAAGGATTTTTTATCCCTATAGAAAGGAAAACATAAATCAGCTAGTATTCATTTTGGCTTCAGACAATTAAATTTATCATTAGGAAAGCAAAGGGTTATTTAACCTTTAACCCTAATAGAAGAGCTTAATTGTAAGTTTAGAGAACAGAAAGCCTTTTTATTTAAAACAAAATGCTCTCTAATTTTTCATGTTGTCCATTTAGGACTATAACACACATGAAAACATCACATATAGCGTCAGTTAATAATGATCTATTTTCTTACAGAAGCAGGCAATAATAATGTTCATTAACGCCATTTTCTAATGTTCCTGTGGGAAATGCTATCAAGCTCTCTGTTAAGGACTTATTTCAATTAAATTAACAACTGTTGACCTACCTTGTTCATAGGATACTCTAAGCAAGTGCAGCTTGATCCTGTAATGGCATTTTCTTTTAAGATGAATATATGACAACTGGATTTTGTATGCCTTGAAAATGATTTTCAAAAATGTTCACTGTCAGTACATTTTAAGATTGCTTCATAGTGTCTCCTGACTCAGACAGACATGCATGACTGTCCTCACAACCAATGATTTAGAGGAAGACATTCAGCATTCCAGATTTGCTGCTTCTACTTCTCAATAATTTTGTGCTTTCCTTGCCCTCTGCTGTGTTATCAGTCGTCCACGTCCCAGGGGAAATACTACAGGCTTGAGGTTAAATTAAGATTCTATCTCCAGTGATTGTCTTCAGCAAACCCTGTATGTTCCCAAACAAACCTTATCTGCATTGAAGGCAGCCTTAAATGCCAAGGGACAACAGGGAAAGGTCTCTTTCTTGTTGACATGAGTTCTAAGATAGCATAGATAGATAGATAGAACAGTGTTTAAAAAGGAAAAAAGGTACCTAAGCTTAAAAATAAATTGTACATTTATTAACCTGTTAATCAGAACTGTGCTCTGAGATAGAGATTAGTTTCTGAAAAACATTACCAGTCATCATATGCTACCCAAGAGAAAAAAAATAAAAGAAAAAAATTGCTGCTACTACACTGATCTTGGTTAATTTTGCTAATTAAAAAAATCAAGCCTTTTTGTATGCTGCATGTGGGTCACTGACATTTATGGATATAACTTAAGGAGCTCCCTCGGTCAAAAGATGGCTATATGCGGGCTTACCAAATAAAAGCAGCACAAAATAAACTAATCAGTGCAAGGGTCTTCTCAGATGCTCTGAGGTAAGGTAAATTCAGGGTCTTAGCAATTGTGTAGTTTTGCACGCACTGAATAGCACGGACCAAGTTTCAGGTCATTACTAGGGTAAAGAGCCTTACAAGGAATAGGCTTGTATCATGTTTTAATAGAAAATGTTTCTAAAGTGCTGTGGGTAAGTGGTCAACCATAGGATAGTAGGAGTGCCCTTCAGGGCTACTGCTCCCCATGCCTGTAAGCCTGGCTTTGTGAGGGGGTGTTGGAGAGGATAGATAAATATAATTATTCATAAATAATACAGCCAGGATGAGAACAGTCCTCTCTGCTAGCCAGACAATGCCCTTGCCTACGGATGGGTCCAGGGGTCAAGTGGACTGTTCCATCTCACCCCCAAAAGATGTATGGTTCACCACGCACCTGTATCCCTCCCCTAAAACATCAAGTGCCTTTAACCCCATTAGTCCAAGCCTTGTTCCAGTCCACCTTGAAGCTCCCTGATAAGGGGGCTGCGAGGGGCCACACAACCTTTTGGAACTTCCCTTCCTCTTGGAACTCCCCCTCTCCTAGAGCATCCTTTCATCTCTCCCCTCCCCCATCCTCTCAAGCCTTGCCACGTGCTGCGTCTGGCAGCTCGAGGCAGGACCTTTCTCCATCCCTAATAAACCTTGTACCCCAAGAGCAGCCTTCAGAGATCTCTCATCTCCATTCATCACCACCATCCCGACGCCTGCAATCGTTACAAGGGGGAGCAGGACTTTCTGGGGAGCAAAACTTTTCCTTGATACAAACTACAGCAGCAGCCTCAGTCTGACTTACTTCTCTACCACTGAAGTGCCAGACCTGCCACACTGGTTTCTGTTGGCTGGAAAACAGGCATAAGGAGACCCCTCCTTAGTTGTCACTCTGGCTTTATTAAAGATGAATGTCAGGGATACAGCTTAAATGGGACATATTTTAACAAAGGATTGTTTAGGTGAAGTTAAGAACAAGGTTTCAAGGGAAAGAATCAAACCCCAAATCTGTCATTGTTGACCTACAAGGTGATTTTGAAATTGGACTTGATAGGGCATTCCACTTTGACTCAGTGTAAATAAAAATGTACTTCCTTTGTGAGCTAAAAGATATCACGGAATCACACAATGATTGAGGTTGGAAGGGACTTGGGGAAGAGACATCTGGTCCAAACCCCAAGTTTAAGTGGATCCATCAAAATGTTTTCCCCACACCATTTTTCTGGACCATATCCAGATGGCTTTTGAATAGCTTCAAGATAGGAGGCTTCACCATCTTGCTGAGAAATCTTTACCAGTTTTTGGTGAGCTTCACAGTGAAAGAGTGTTTCTGGATGTTCAGAGGGAACTTCCTGTGTTTCACTGTGTGCCTGTTGCTTCTTGTCCTGTCACCGGGCACCACTGGAAAAGGTCGGGCTCTGTCCTTGCACTGTTACTGCAGATATTTATATGTATATTGATGACTTCCCTCTGACCCTGCTCTTACTCAGGCAGAACAGGCTCTGTTACCTTAGTCTTTCTTCATAAAGAGACACTGCTGTCCAGCATCTTATTTTCCAGCATGTTGATGGCTGTCTGCTAGTGGCAAGCCCAGCACTGGGAACAACACTCCATCCATGCCTTAGAAAAATTAAATAGAAGGGCAGTCTCAGCTCCCTCAAATCTCTGGCAACGCTGTAATGCAGCCCAGGGTGCAATTCCTATTCTTTGCAGTAAAGGCACAGGGCTCATCCACATTCAACTTCGTGTCCTTTAAAGGACATTAAAGGACATCCAGGTCCTTTAATGTTGGACTGCTTTCCAGTTGTGTGGCCCCCAGACACCTATGTAGGGTGGTTCCTCCCCAGGTGCAGGACTTTTTGTTGAATTCCATGACATTCCTGTCCTCCCAGTTATCCACCTTGTTGAGTGTTCTCTGGTTGTCAGTATGATCCCCTGACATATCAAGCATATCAGGTTTGCTGAGGGGGTGCTCTTTATCGTCCAGGCCATAAGGACAATGGTAAAGAGTATCACACTCAGATTTGAAGCTTCCTGTACACTTTGAATCACTAGATTCTAACTAGACCTCATACCACTGATCGGCACTGATCTTTAGCCAGTGTTCCATCAATCAGTCATCCATCCCGTACTTCAACAGCTTATCTACAAAGGTCTTATAGGAGGCAATAAAGTCTGTAGGGGCAATATACAGGACTGACATCAGCGTTTTTCCAGTCTTCAGATATTTCTCCCAGTCGCTAGGATTAATTAAAAATTATTTTAAATGGCCTCACAATGTCATCTGGCAGGTCCCTGCACACTCATTATTGCATCCCATGAAATCCTGTCCCACATACTTATATATGACCTGTTTGCTAAAGCCTTCTCTGATCTGACCCTCTTTTCATGGTGTGTGTATCTTATATTGTAATTTTAAAAATTTGCATTTAACAGTAAGGCTTGATTTTTTTTCTAAGTGGGAAGGAAATGTAATTCTCCTCAATGTACTCCTATTGCAGTATTGCTGCACTACAGCATTGAAATTTTAAATAGTTTTACTCCTTCAAAAATAGTGTTAATAATTACCCACAGTGGAGGGTAGACTCTGGCTGGATTCCAGGTGCCTACAAAAGCTGCTCTACCTTTCACCCCCACAGCTGATGGGATAGAAATAAATGCTCATGGGTCAAGAAGAGGACAGAGAGAAATCAGCAGTTATTGTGATGGGCAAAGACGACTCGACTTGGGGAAAAAAAAAAAGTGTAATTTATTGTCAATCAAATCAGAATTGGATAGTGCGAAATCAAAACAAATGTTAAAAACACCATCTTCCCATCCTTCCCTTCTTCCTGCACCTAATTTCACTCTGATTTTCTCTACCTTCCCTTCCTCATCAGTGCAATGGCACAGGGAATAGGGACTGTTGAATAGGGAGATGTTGTCTCTTCTTCCTCCTCAGGGGAAATACTCCTTGTACTCTTCTCCTGTTACAGGAGACAGACCTACATGAACTTCTCCAACCTGGATCCTCCCCACAGGCTTCCCTCCTATCTGATTCAATCCTTCAGGAATGTGTTGCTCCAGAGTGGGTTGCCCATGGGGTCACACGTCCTGCCAACAAACCTGCTTTCACATGGGCTCCTTTTTCCATCGGTCCACAGGTCCTGCCTGGAGCCTGCTCCAATGAAGGCTTGGTATGAATAGTCTCCTTCAGGCACTGATCTGCTCCCTTGTGGACCTCCCAAGGGCTGCAGGCTCATGGCTGCCCCTGGATGATCTTCACATCAACTGGAGCACCTCCTGCCCCTCTTTCTCCTCTGACCTTGGCATCTGCAGGGCTGCTGCTCTCACATTTTGTCACTTATTTCTTTGGCTGCAATTGCCATTGTGCCCTTCATAATTACATTATAACTACAATGGCAGAGATGTTCCTGCCATTGCTATTGAGTTTAGCCTTGGCCAGCATGAGCGAAAGGACATTGGCTCTGCTGGACATGGGGAAAGCTTCCCTTCTTGCAAAAACTTTGCAGAGAAGTGCAAATGCACTCACCTAAAAAGCAAATGTTTTTAAAGTAAATGATGAGTGTTTTTGAAGAATACCATGGATTTCTTTTTGTCATATTACAGATGTGGTGTTTAGGGGCTGTTAGAAGAGGTGTGTGAGTATAACAGGAAGGAAAAAAAGCCTCCAAATAGTTTCAGCATTCATATTTGCTACTTTTTGTCTTCATCTATCTTTTCAGTATATTACAGCTGTCCTTGTGGTCCTACTTTATCAGTGACAATGATGTTACTTTCCCACTTACCACCTTTTTCTCACTCTTTAATGTTGGACATGTAACTCATACTAGCAGTTTTGTCACTAAAGAATTTAGTGTGGAGGTATCTCTGGGAGATACAATCATACCAGATCTAATTTATTTGAGATTTTTTTACCTGTGGGTAGGAAACAATAGCTATTTTTTCTCCCAGCAAAATAATAAAAATTATTCTGCTGCTGTATTTGAACAGAATCTCAGATCAATGTTCACATTTAACAGGGGGGAAATAGTATATTTGAATAGAAATTACATATGAATACTTTAACATATGTTATGTGCTTTTGCATTTTTATGATCATGTTTCCATAAATGATAGGAGAAACTGGGGTATGGCAGGTTGTGCTCTTGCTGAAAAAAAATTAGTACTGCTGAGACAGGATGCTATTGTACTGGAATTAGCTAGTGTAGTGTGTGTGCTTTTCCTTTAGCAGAGGTGATCACAAAACTGACTGATGTGTTTCAACAGAACATTTGTGATGGGGATATAGACTCAGCCAGAGGACTAAAATGCATAGAAAACTACCAGTTTTTCCCAAGTAATGTGAATTCTTAAAAAAACCCTAACGATCTGATATTTTTGTGTAAACTGAAGACTGCTTGTGGGGTTTGTAATTTTCCCTTCTTCCCCCATTCCCCCTCCCCACTTCCCGCGCATTCCCCCCTCCCTCCCATGGTACCTTGTCCCAGTCCTTTGTTCCCTTATCCTTCCCCCTCGCCACATGGTCCGGTCCCTGCCCCCCCCCCCCACCTTTCCCATCGCTGTCCCTGGGGTTTCCCTGCCCCTGTCCCCTGCCCCCCATCCCATTGGCGGCAGCTCAGGTTCCCCCCGCCCGCGGCACGCGGTATAACCAACCCCTGGTCACTGTCCTGGTGTCTCGGGGACACGCCCCCACAATAAACACGTGTTTGCACCCGAGCCCCGTGTCGTCCTTTCATCTGTTCCTGCGCTAGAACTGAGCCTCGCAGAGCCGAAAGGGAAAAAAGCGGCGCCGCCTCTCTCCCCCTCCCGCTGTATCCCACTGGTGCTCACCCGAAGCCAGTCACGAACAGCAACAAATGGTAGCAGAGGACGGTTTTTCCCATCGATTTGTGAAAAGTGGGAGAGAGAAAGGAACTCTGCCACCACAAGAGGTCTGCAGGCGCCAAGAGGAGTTGACACGCCGGGCGGAAAACAAACCCGAAGCTCCGGGATCCTCTTCGTCCTCGCCAGCATGCTCTCTACCTGCTCGGGACCAGCCGCGCTGCAGGGGCAGCCGGACTGCAGAGGCCGGGAGCTGGGTAGACTTACCTGAGGACAAAGAGGAGAGTTTGGCAGAGGCTCGATGGACTGAGCTCGAAGAGTGGCCTGTCAGGGGACGGCATTTGAATGGAGACCAGAGGCTGACAGTGGCCGAACCCAGAGATTCAGGGGACGAACTCTGGGTTAACGGGAACACCTAAGCCTCTGGGAGAGCCAAACTACAAAAGAATACATCCTCAGTTTAGCGCGATTTTCCACCACCAAGGAGAGAGATAGAGATTTCACTGCCCAAGCCTGGAGGGTAAGTTGGGTCAGAGCAGGGTGTGGGACCCTGGTGGGTGGCTGAGCTACCTTTTTTTCTTTTCTGAGTTTTAACCACCATCTGCGTCCAGATGGGGGCTGTAGGCTTGCATGTCCCTGGTGGCTGGGAGGCTTTTTCTTTTCCGAGGAGGACACAACCTCGCTTGGTCTTTTTGGGGTAACTCATACTGGAAAGCTCCTTCTCTTTCTTGGAAAGCTGCCTTTTCTACCCTCTCCTCCCTATTCTGGGCTATGGGGGCAGGAGGGGTCGAAAGGACACCAATGGGACAGAATTTTAAACGGCGACACGTCAGCTATGGGGGAATTGTTAACATCCTAAGAGAGGCCCTTCACATCCACACATTTTGTTGGCTTCCAGCCACATTGGGCCCCTCTCCTGTAGATTTCCCCCTTGGCTTCTGTGAGCTCCCCATACCCTCATCCCCTCAGACTTTCCTAAACGTTTTCCTATCCTCCCTTGGGGATTGCTGTGGCCAAGCCGCCCCAAGTGTCCTGCTGGACACTGTTCAGGCCAAGTGCAGTGTACCCAGCACCCCTTTCCAAGATGGCGATGGCCACACCATTTGGAACCCGCTTTCCTGCCTTGATCCTTCTTTTCCGCCCCTGGTTTCCCACCAGCCCCATCCCTCCCCCAAGGGCCCTGCACCATCCCTGCACGAGGCTAGTTCCTGTTGGGGGAGGCAGGGTTGGATATTCCCCAATCCTTCTTCTGGCTCTTCCTCCAGGGGGAAGGATCGGGAGGGACCTTCTTCCGAGGAAATGGAGTCAAAACCCGGGACTGGGAATCCGTCATTTTGTTTTCCCCCTAGGATGGTGGCATCCTGGTACACCCCTTACCGATTTCCCTTATTATTCATGACAATCACTAATTAAGTGATTGTCTGATGTTCCTATCCTATTCCTTAATATACCCTACCCGATGTTCCCTTTTATTTTGCTACAAATTCTTCTTATTGCTTTTGATTATTTTTGGAATAATCTGTTTGTTGAGTTATATCTTATAGAAGGAAAGATCATCCTCTGTAATTACTGCTCACAATTCTATGCCAACTTCACAACCAAATAATCAAATTGGAGAAACCACATTGCTGTTCGCTGTCTGCTTCTGCTCTGCTAGAATTTGAAAACCACAAGCATTGCATCATGAATCCTACTTTCATCCTCAATACAGAATGTGTTTATGATAATTTTGTACCCTTTATCTGCAGTTGTAATGTAGAAAAGATTTTTGCCCCATTCATTGTAACTATGATTGGTGTATCACTTTCTGATGTCTCTTTGTAACATTGCTAATTTGTTTTTACCTCGGAACTCCCTTTCCTTTATGTTAATACAAAAGAGTGAGCTGTGGGGTTTGTAATTTTCCCTTCTTCCTCCATTCCCCCTCCCCCCTTCCCGCGTGTTCCCCCTCCCTCCCGCGGTACCTTGTCCCAACCCTTTGTTCTCTTATCCTTCCCCCTCGCCACGCGGTCCGGTCCCTGTCCCCTCCTCCTTTCCCCTCACCACGCGGTCTGTCCCTACCCCCCCGCCTTTCCCATAGCTGTCCCTGCCGTTTCCCTGCCCCTGTACCCTGCCTCCCATTCCATTGGCCGCAGCTCAGGTTCCCCCCGCCCCCGGCACAGGGTATAACTCACCCGCAGGTCACTGTCCTGGCGTCTCGGGGACACGCTCCCACAATAAACACGTGTTTGCACCCGAGCCCCGTGTCGTCCTTTTGTCTGCTCCTGCGCTAGAACTGAGCCTCGCAGAGTCAAAGGGGAAAAAGCGGCGCCGCCTCTCTCCCCCTCCCGTTGTGTCCTACTGGTGCTTGCCCAGAGCTGGTCGTGAACAGCAACAACTGCTCACTTTTTCTACAAAAAGAATTTGTAACACAATCTGTGACAGTTCCACCAGGATCCCCTTGCAGTAGGAATGTTTCAAACAGATGTGCCTTAATTGAAGTAATCTACCTCAAGCAAATGAGGCAAACAACTTCAAGATGCGTCATGAAATGATATAAAAATTCCTCAGCCTTTCCCCCCTATAGCTCACATTTTTTCACTTCGTATGTAAATTAGAGTGTACTTTTTATCCTGTTGATAATGACTTTTTCCATTCCTGGAACGAAAACATATAAGCTCTTAGAAATGTATTGGTTATTATTGAAACAATTAGCAAAATTTTCTTATGATCATTTTGTTCTAAACTATGGAACCACATATAAACACATTAAATGGCAAGAAATAAATGAGAATTTAGGAATAATAGCTAAAGGAATTTGAAGCATCCTGTTCAGTGCCTCCCTGTGGGTTTTCTCAACACAGAGAAACCTGGCTTGAGATTTTTCATGAAGGAATAATGTTTTTGACTTACTTAAGTTAAAGGAGCATATGCAACAGTGACAGGCCTCCATTTCCAATTTAATTCTCAGGAAAGGGTTTTTTATTTTTCTTTCAATCTATGGAGGAAATTTTTAAAAAAAACCAAAACCACAAAAATATTTTTACAAGGCCTTCTACTTTTAGCATTCTACTTGTTGCTACTGCAGTATACACTAAATGAACATTTTCAATGCCAGGCTTAGGTAACTTCTATCTCCCTGCAAATATTTAAAAAATAAATGCTAAATAAGAAAATAAATCTGTTTTTTTTTTTTTTATGAGTATAGAATGTTGGTATAGTTTTGTAAGATTGTGATAATTCATTGCATCCAAGACAGTTATTGTACCCATTTTGCCTTGGCAATTGTGACTGACACTGAACAAATAGATATTCTATACTTAGTCAAAAAAAAAAAAAATAAACAAACCAGATTCATGAGGCCAGAAAATGCCTTTCATTTTTTTTTTTTTAGCCAATTAGTTAATTTGTCATTTTGTTCATATTCTAAAATTTGCCCTGACAGGAAACAGAAATCTGTCTGGTTTTTAGAAATGTGAAAGACCAGCAATGACCCAAAAATTAGCAATGATGAGAGTTTGGCGTAATTGTGATAATGCAGAAAAATATTCACTGTCAAACTTGAACAAAGCTGTGGCTGTGAGGTAATTTAAAAAGACTAAAGGTTGTTTCCAAGTCACCTCACACATTTGGAATAGGAAAGGCTAACAAATCATTATAATTAGCATCTTTTTATCATACTTTTATTTTTTAGCTATGAACAGTTTACTAATTCCATGTAAGTTGCTACTTCAAAGCAACAGCTACATGAGCAATTTCAGTCCCCGAAGGAATCAAAACTAGGCTCTTTCTGAGGAATGTAAGGGACATAAAATCACTTCAATATTATGTGTCAGGGCTACTATAACTGAGTATTTCAATCTGAAGGTCACAATTTCACAAATAATTTTACTAAATATATTCTAGCAAGTGGCCTCAGGAAGTGATATGCATGTTGATTTTAAGACATGCTTACTAAATATCAAGATAGAAACATATCCGACCTTCAGCGCATGCAGAAAGTGAATGTTCTACATAGGGGTTCTGAAAATAGATTATGCATCTCTGTCCATGAAATTAGTCTGAGTTAACTCAATTTGATTACAGTATGGTCTCAAAGAAGGATAAAAGCATATCTGTGTTTCTCTAGTGGTTTCTACTTTTTTCTTCCATTGAAACTTTATAAAAAGCCAACTGAGGAACTTTTATAGTGATTGCACAAAATAGCTATGTTTGTGTATATGAACATCATCTCCGCTTTTGTGCCTTCAGTTCATAACGGCCATGAGTCTATTGCTCTTTCTAAGGCAGTAACCCACTAGGGGATGGTTCTGTGTTTCGAGAGAAGCTATCTTTCTATATGGGTTATTTGGTTGGGATTATTTATGTTATTTTATTTTTTAGTACAAAACTCAACTTCTGGCTTTCACAAGAATTTTTCTCATAGGTAAGCTTCTAAACTACTCCTAGCTCAGATTTCCTTGATTTTGTGTCTATGGGAAAGGAAAAGTTTTGACAAGATGAATTACATGAGCTGTGATGATGAACTACACACAACCCTTTTGATCATGTTAATAGAGAATTATTGATAGTTTACCCTGGGAAAGGTTTCCCTGATCTCTATATTGCATAATAAAATATTCTATTGACCAGAAATTTGTGTTCTCTGTTTAGAAGCTGTAATAATGTTATTTATATGCACTGAAGATTACCTAGGGAGGCCTGAATAGGACTGGAAAATCCTTTATGTAGCTTCTCCATAAATTGTCAGAAGAACTGAAAGGAGTAAACAGCTAAGTGATATGAAGATTATTTATTGCACATAGAAAAACTCACTGCAGCTCTTCAAAAAGCTGTCTTTCTGGCTTTTCACTTTCCTATTCTGTCCATTTTCCACACCACCACTTTTTGCTAGTGAAGCCTTCCATCTAGGCTTATTGTGTGTCAGATAATAATTCAGGTTGACCCAATCAAGCATTTGATAAAACTTTGATTTTTATATTTTTACTCAGTCAATTCTCATATGCCTGTTGCTACCTGCATGACATATTTAGATTTTGATGTGCTCTGTCAGTGCACTTTTGCATGTACAGCTGATCATGTTCCAGCTTGTTGTAGAAGTTAAAGTGACTCCTGGCATGCAGGTTTTAAAATCAAAATGACTAGTTTTGTTTATTTAATTATTATCTGGCTTGTTAAGAGATGAAATTAAAGTTCTTTTGGGACCAGAATGTCTACAGATAAGTATTAAAAAGACAAAGATTTATATCAAGAATATAGTAAGTATAAATAAAGTTGTTAGGGCACCTTTTATTGTCAAAACATTCCCCTCTGGTAATGCTTTCCTTGACTTAATTCTAAATTTAAATGAGTTATATTGCATATAAAAGATGATAACTGGCCGTTTTAATTTATTATAGCTTTTCTGATTTTTTTTACTTGGGTTTGTTTTTCATCAAAGATACAATGTAATAAATGTTTCCTCTACCCATTTGATTTGTCTCTTTGAAATATCATGAATTATTTTTATGGCACATTGTGAAAACATATATACATACATTAAAACTTGCAATGACTTTTATTAAAATGTGCACTTTTTGGGACACTTGCTGCCTCAAGCAGTTAGAAGTATCCAGTAGGAATATTTTCATTACTGATTGACTGGAAATAATTTTGTGCCAGTCCAGCTCCAGATCTACTGTTGCTCACACTCAGAACTGTGGACAGATGTGGGATATAGGTTGACATTGAAGAGACATGTAGCTGCAATTGTTGTGTCATTTAATGTCACTTTTTATCCATGGAGAACAGGTTTGAAGCTATTAAATGGGAAAGAGAAAATAAGTCTATGCTAATAAGTGTCTTGAACTGAATAGCTGCTATATCTGGAGTTATACCCTGCATGGTGTAAAATTATATCTGCCCCTATGGATTCCCAAATGCAGCTAGGAAGTTTCAGAGACTGAATGTGTGTTTTCAGCAGCAGATACCAGAAACCTGTTGCTTTCCTGGTCAGTTAGCAGATTGAGTTATTTTTGTTTAAAAACCTTGTATGCATTAGCTGACATAATGCATTTTCTAAGCCTATAGGAAAATGCAGTATTTTAAAGAAATATATTGATCTAATTAAAAACTTTAATGGCTCCTTATTTGGATTTATTTTGGATTGCTCATGAGCAGACATTAAAAAATCACTTCACTTTAAACTCATAATTTAAGTTTCTCCTAGAGTTGTCTTGTAATGGCAGCTCATTATGCTGTTCTTAAATGCCTTAATTTTTTGTGGTCTGACAGACCTCTAAGTAGCAGAAGAGAAAGCCTGCATCTAAACAGTGACCTCAGACAAGACAACACTCTCCAGGTGACGTAGAAATGCTCCAGAACAGAACTCCTGATAGCTGATCTATCAGCACCAAAGGAATTAACTCATGTGTGGCTGTAAGTGCTGAACTTCTACCCCCTGGGAGAACAGTGCTCCTGTGACCTAAGAAAAGCTCTACAGTGATGTGAAGCTGCAGCTCCTTGTGCTTGCTGCACAGATGATCTCTGCTCATTTTTTTTTTTTCACATGAGGAAGGCAGAATGACTGTCAGTACTGAAATTGTACCGACAGTCATTTGTTTCTGCAAGAAGAGAAATTCTGCACAGTGGAGCTATAGCAAATATGTATGTGCTGCTCAGCTCATATTACAATAATTATCATATTTAGCAATGGGTCATTTATATTGCATGTCAGCAGAAGAGTAATGTTTTTGATGATGTTAATGGACACCAGGAAAGTTTTCAAGGAGTGCATTCATTTGACTTGTTTTCCTCACCCACCCACAAATTTCTTTAATTTCAAATAGGCCTCCTACAGCACAGCAAAAAAAAAAAAAAAAAAAAAAAAAAAAAAAAATCACAGCTGCAAGCACTAGACATGAAACACTGGCTGGGAAAATGAGGCAGCTGTTTCAGACAAGTACAGAGCTGTTCGGGTGTTATGATTAATAAGGAAAATATTTTAAGCTGGCCTGACAAACTGAGGCATAAGCCTTTCAATGAGATGTATTTAAATTGGTGCATTTAGAGCAAACAAACTAGATTGATGTAATGTCCCCATGTAGACATGCCCCCGCTCTGCTTGCCTCCCTGCTTTGATCTGAGATCAGGGAGCGAGATGAAAGCAGATCAGAAGAGTGCACCCTATTGTACCTCTGTAAGTGATCACATCTATCTTCGTGTGACGCCATGGCAGTTGAGGCCAGTTAAGGTGGCAATCTGATTTCCCACAGTTATAAATGCAAAGGGACTTCGGGCAGGGAATTTCAATGAGGGACACTTGATTTTGCAATGTCAGCCAGTAGGCCCTCAGTCAGCTGATTTAATCTTCTGCATTGCCTATCCATTTAGCCACATTTTTGGAAAGTGGCTGCATTAGAGACAGTGGTAAAGATGTAGGTCCCTTGTTTATTTCATGTCATGGGACAGAATAGCTACTTCAGTGACAGGAAAATTAGGTGTAGAGGCTTAAAATTAATGTCACTGTCCTGACACAAAAGAGATGAAATTAACAAAGTGTAATTGAACCTGTTACTTATTGATATGTTATATGGAAAAATAAATAGATATTGTTGATAGATCTATGTATACACAAAAAAAATATTTATTTGTTTCTTCTAGTAGCCAGGTACAGATGTTCTGATGCCAAATACATGTTAGGAGTTCTACAGAAATACTGTCTTCCACTGAAAAAGCCTAAGTATTGACTATGCATCTATAATCCTCTTGCTTGGCTAAACTTACAGTGTGATTTCTTTTACTTCAGAATGAAACCTTTTTATTCCCTACTGAATGTGGTCTGGAGGAAGTAGTAAAATCCTGTTCTAAGTTTCCAGAACCTACTAGAAGCTGTAGTACATTAGCTTTTGTTGGAAAACAGCACTGCTGGAACACTAAATCACAGCCTCTTGCAGAAAATGTTGAAATTAACCCAATGCTTACAACTTCTATTCAGAAAGCATTTTATTTTTCTTCTGTCCATGGATACATTCACATAGAAGCAAACTTTATTTTGCACTTGATAAGTTGTTGCTTTAATTTTTTAATTGTTTGTACAATAACATGGACTTAATCTTTTAAAATCTTTTAATGTAGCTATCCTTTATAAGAATTTTTGTCTATTCCAGTAGTGTAAATGGAAATAAGAGAGCATATATCTTTTTAATTAGATCTTTTATTGCCCATGACTGAATAAGGGTCAAAAGCTTCAAATATTTTACAGCTTATTTATTTGTGCAAGAAAAAATCAGTTATCATGTCTGTTGATTCTCTATGAGAATTGTAGACTTAGATCTAGAAAAAGAGCTTATCTAATGTTTAGAAAGAATATTAGCATTTCAAATCAATTCCTTCAACTAATTTATTTTCCTTTATTGCCACTGATCAAACTTTTCCATGGCAAACCAGTATGTCAAAACAGAATTGAATAACTTGGAAATATGAACAAATCTATTCAGACTGTTAATTCTGTGGCAGTGGTTAAAAATCGTTGCTTAAAAGACTCAAAATGACCTGATTTGGAATAATTCCCTGTTCTGCAGTGAATTAAATGATATTTTGAGTATTAGAAAATAAAAGAAGATTTTGAACGGCCTCATTTTCTTATTCATTTGTATATAAACTGTGGTGTATCCATAAGAAAAGATGAGTTTCTTGAAGAACATTTGTTCAGTTTCACTGTGACCATGGATTTTTCTCACAAGACTTTAATGTTAGAATTTGGCTTCTGGAGACCTAGTCCTGTGGCTGAAAAAGCTATAAGTACTTCAAGTTGTGAAGGCTGATTCTGAGCTTGCATGGGAATGAAAAGCTTTCTGCTCAGGCATTTAAGTATTTGTACTAATTTGGTACTTTCCACTGAATGTTTGGATTTCAGAAAGCAGGCAGCATTAGGCAAAAGGCAATCCCTTCTTTATTTAGTAGAAGATGAATGGAATGGAGGCAGCCAACAAAATTATCTATTTTCCATATTTTCCATAGCCTCCCTGGAAGCTATGGAAAATAGTCTCCATTGCAGTTCAGCAATGGACTTTCAGAAGGGAAAAAAAAAAAAAACCAACCAAACAAACAAAACAAAAACAAAAAAAAAAAAAAAAAGACAATTGCATGAAATTGGGTTGAATTATGGGTAGGTAGTTCAGTAATATGGACTAACTTCCCACTGGGGAGAATTTTGGAGCTGTGAAAAACTGATCTTCAACAATGATAATGTATTGAAAAATAACAATTTGTCTTTTACAGAGATAACTTTCCAAGGCTTTGGCCTTGCTTGTTGACTATCAGATTCATTTACACAGAACAAAAGGAAAAATGTAAAATAAAAAGTGTGTGTGGGAAATGACATATCCCCTACTTTCACTTTCAAATAACACAAAGAACTCAATTTTATGTAATTTACCTTTTTCTACTCTGAATGATGTTACTTAAAATATTTATAATTTGTAGTGTTTATACATGAATCTAAGGCTAATTACACAAATCATTCTAAATAATAGCCTAACATATAATTCAATTTTAGCATACTTTAATGTAATCAGTTTTTACAAAAACACATTAAAAGAGACAATTTGTCTCATTAAAATTCAACAGGCATTTAGCTCAGCTGGAACAAGACTTATTTCAGACTCATTCACACTGAATTTTCAGATAGATTACAAACACATAGACTTAAACAAAATTAAATACAAAATATTTTGGAGTAAGAGCACTGAAAATATTTGAGTGGCAACATCTGTATATTTTTTATGAAGTACTGTATCTTTACCCTTTCAAATTTGAGTAAATTTCAGTTTTGTAATCTATAATTGTATGGGATCATACTAAATGGTTATATTTGGTAATGTTGAGACAATATTAATCAAGTTTCTAAAGATTTATATATACTTTCTCATTTCTCATATTGGTACTTTTGTGCTTGAGGTAATTAGTAATCTGTAAATTTCATATGTGGCTCAGTGGCACTCCTGTAAATCTTTATATGTGGATTCAAACTCTGTTAAGGATGTATTTTTTGCATGTGTCTGGGATGAGAGAAGCTGTTAGCAGTCTGAAACCTATCTTGAGAAAATCTACATCTGTGACTCTGTGGTGAATGTGTGTCAGCTGCTGCCTGAACTCGACGCTGTGGAGGATGCTACTTTTAACTTCTTTTTGAACTATGAGATTCTGTACAGGCTGTTTGAACCTGTGCACTGTGCTTGAATACATTTCCTAATGATGTTCTTCCTCTCTACCCTGAAGTCTGGACAAATTTTTAGCTGCATGTGAGCAAAAGGTTACACTTCTGATCAGCTTCTCTTACAGTTGAATCATATAGTGATTAGTGAAAATCCAGCTATTTGCATACCGCAAAATTGGCATACTATGCTTTCCTCTGTTGCCCAATTTTGCTGTTTGTATGGTTGTTTTTTGTTTGCTTGGGTCTTTGTTTGGTTTTTGTTTGTCTGTTTGTTTTTATTTTGTTGGTTAATTTGTTGGCTGGGGTTTTTTTGTAGATTAAAGAAAATTATGCAGAGTTCTTTGTATGCTCTGTTACAGGCCAGATCAGAGAGAGCAGCAGAGTGGGGTTTGATTCCCAATTTGTAATTCCATCTAGTAGGGGAGGTAGTGAAATTTGGCCTGTAGCATAGTGGCTGGTAGGTGAGAGCAGCCTGCACATCACCCTAGGAGCTGTTCTCATGAGCCTTTGGTCAGTAACAAGTGCCTGTAACTTTATCTTTATTCCTAGTCCTTCTATTTTTGAAGGAAGACTTCTCACAGTGATCCTAGCAGCTCTCTAAAATGGGTAGGGTGGCAGCTAGACCTTACTGCTTCTTTTTCTAGTTTTTTCCAAATGTAGATTTAACTATCCTAACTGGGATGTAACTACTCCAGACATATTCTGTTACATCTAATAAACCAGGATCTTTGTCATTCAGCATCCTCTCTGATTCTATTTCCATGTTTCCATTACTCTTTATGGGTATAAATATTCCTGTAAATTTTATCATTCTTTGCTTTTCATTTCAGAACTTTTCCATTTCTTTGTGAGAGCTGGCTGGTGTTGGCAGACATGACAGAGTTTTTGTCATTTTTTATTTACCCTTCTCATCTTCTTTGTTTGTTCTGGTCCAGGACCCTGTGTGTTACAACTCCTGACCTGAGAATGGAATTACTTGCTTTGAAACTGACTTCCTCTCTGGTGTAACTGGAGGACCTTCCCTTGTGCTCTTCGTCAGTCATGGTCAGACCTTGGGGTGAATTATGAATATCCTTTAGCTCTGGGAGTTCTTTCCAAAGGGACCAATTCCAGGGCCAAGGAAGGGTGTGCAGTAATAACCAAAGAGCAAAACACAAAAGGTTTCACATGTAAGTCTGTGATATTTGCCTGTTTTCCTCTTTTGGGATACTGGCCATTAATTTTCTGAGAAGAAAACCCTGCTCAAAGAAGGACTGTGGCCAAGAGGCCAGGCCAGGCCCTCAGACTAAGACTGTTCAGGCAAAGAACTATGGCACTGGGGCCAGGCCCTTGGACTGTTCAGGGAAAGAACTATGGCATTGGCAATAAAACCTTGTACAGAAGAACTAATTTGAGCTAAATTACCTAGCAACAGAGTAGGTTTTTTTAATTTATTGAAAGAAATATCAAATATGCCTGTATTTTCAAAATTATTACTGTAATTTTTAGTGTACTCCTGTATGCTCCTAAAATGAGAACAATTTTGTAGACTATTTTGCTTTGAAAGGAGAAATCAGTGGTTAATCGCTGTGCTGCTGGGAGAAAAGAGATTACTGTTCTTATCTTACTGTTGCACTACTTGAAGAGTGTTCCTAGTGCTGTGCTCATTCCTACCTTGGCTCTTGAGCTAGTTTTTTTCTTTTCCAATCCACTCTACCCTTGCTTTTAACGGATGGCATTTTAGACTTCAGTGGCTGCAGTAGCAATTCTGTAACATCTGCCTTTTAGATTTATTTTTTTAAACACAAACCGAAGGTATTACCATAGGACTAAATCATTTGTAGTGTACTGACTTTACTGCAGCTAAATTCAGCTAGAATGTACAACCAAATAACAATATACATAGCTTTAAAATGTGTGAAATGCTTGCTTGTATTTTAAAGTCGAACAATTAATGTAATGAGATATCTTGCATAATTATACACGCCTTAAAAGGAGAATTTAAAGTGCAGAAAAGCATTACATCCATTACATTCCACCTTTGATCTTTTTTTTTTTCTTCTCATTTCAGTGATGCTCCATTTCTCTTAAGCCAAAAACAGGTAAAGCATATCTGACTTTTATGTCATTTGCCATACCCACAGGAGCTGCTTTGCTTCATTGCTAGCATTGTTTAGATTATTTGTACCAGAGAGGAAAGAACTGAGAAGCCAATAAATTTCAGCTGCTTTTTAAAAGGAGTTGAAAATCAATAATAAATTATTGTTTTCTATAGAAGTTTATGTTCCTTATGTGTCCCCTCAGACATATGGATGTAGCTATAAATTAATTTAGTTCTAGGCTGTAAAAAACCTAACTTTCTCTGGACTGACTCTCTGGCATGCATTAGTGATATAAAAATAACATATCTTGGCAGAATAGCTTTTGAGGAGTGCCGAACACTGCAAGTTATTTTTATAGTTTAATGAGATATAGGCCCATACTTCCATAGTGAGCAGAGCACTCTATAATTTACTGCAGTAAAATGATCAGGATTCATGCTGTCTATAAAACATGAAAAGCATTCTTCATTTCTTACCAATTAGATCATAGTTACAACTTCTGGCTCCTTTGAGCTTAAAAGAAAATTCTAACTGCTAGACATAAATGAATGCTGTGGTTAAATTAAAGCCTTCAACAGCCCAAACAGGCTTGAAAGAAATGCCTTCCGGATGGTATTAACATGCATATTTAAGTGCTATTTTTAAAATTTAACTGCAAGCCATGGCAAGCACAAATGTTTTTAATAGCTATTTCAAAATTGAAACATTAATTTAAAAAGTATTTCAATTGCTGCTAATTTCTTCTCAATAATTTTATTTCAGCTTTTATTACAACAGATTTTTTCTTTATGTGATGACAGACAACTTGAACCAAAGTCCTGAGATTTCATAATTTGCTGGCCTTGAAATGATTCTCCCATAAAATATGTCATGCACAAATAAAAGTCTCAATTCATCAAAAATGTCTGATTTACAAAGTGAGAAATCCTATTTATTTCAGTGGCACATCAGCGTAGGACAGCTAGATGGACATGTTCACAGAGCTAATGCTTTGGTCTTGTGCCTCAGTTCAGAGACTAATCACTGCACATAAAATACCTGTGGCTTGTTCTGCAGTGTAGGGAGAACAAAGCAGTGTGGAGGAGCAGGAAGTAAGGAAAGAACAGATAGCAAAGATGTTTGGTTTTCTGTCACAGGTTGCTGGTGTTGTTAATCTTTGCTTTAGTACTCCACAATTTCAATTCTTTTCCAGTTTGGTCACACTGACAAGCCACAAGCACTGTTTGTTGCTTACATGAAATGTTGATTGCTTGACAGAAATGAATTTGAGGATGGCTCAAAGGTGACCTTGCAAGTCTTTGAAATATCAAAGTATGTTGATCTGATACACCTGATAAAAGTGTCATTTAAATATCCATGGAAACTGACTTTCACATGCAGCTCAGGAGCTTTGGTCATAAACAAAATACTGGACTGTGAAGGGATTTCAAAGATATACCTCATCCTTTTGATGTCTGCAGCTAATTCTTTTCTTCAACTCTGTCCTTACAAAGACTACTGAAGGTGAAAGTAAGCTGTACAGTGGGAACACTGTGATTTGTTTATTGCTTTGATATTTCCCATACACTACTGCTCCTGTGAATACAGAATGTGTGATAAGACACAAGTGAATCCCCACCTCTGTATTTAAAGATGCATTAATCTCTGCATGTGGCTATATTTGCATGTGTTAAGTGGGAAGCAAGCTAAAGCCTTGTGTTGCCACAGAGGTGTTCAAAACCAGCCTGTAAACTTGGTATTAGTGTCTCATTTTTGCTATAGCCTTGAAAATGTGTTTGTGCTGTGTATTGTTAGCAGGGTCTTCTCCAACATTCACATTATGTAAGCAGTATTTAAGTCCAGGTAGTCATTTAACTAACATAATGAAGTAGGCAACTGTTACAGATAATTAAAGGAGATGAACAGTTCATATTCCTTCTTTTGTAATTTTGGTCCAGCTGGGTGAGACAGATATTTTTCCAGCCTGTGGACATAGATGACGTCACCATTTAATAGAGCCTGTTAAAGATCACTACTGTAGAAATGAGAATTACCCTCTTATTATTTTATTATCTTGCTTAGCAACAGAATATTTGTAAGACTGTGGTTTACTGAGTAGATTAGTATGCACAACCAACCAACCAAACCAAACTAAAACAAAACCCAACAAAAACAAATCCGTGTTTTTTAAATATTACACATCTTTTGTTTTTTAGGTTTTCTGGAGGATTGATTCAATTATACAGTACTAGGTATTTTTGTCTTTTTTTTTCAATATTTAATTGATTTTATTTTAATCTTTTTAGGCTTTGTACCATCTGTGATTTACAGATCTTAAGAAATTTTCGTGAGAATTTAAAAATTATGGGATCCATTTCATTAGTTTCTTTTTATTTTTCTTTTTTTTTGCAAAACATAAACTTAAGAATAATAAGAATAATATAAATAAATAGTAATAACTGATTTGGAATAATCAATGGAGAACACTTACTTTTATGTGAGAGTTTTAAAGGGATTTCAAGTGCAAATTAATTGAGTCTACTCATGCTCTTTGGGGTGAAGTTAATTAATATTATTGCCTTCATCACAGGCCCCAGCTGTGAACAATCCTGGGCTTCTCCTGGACAGTAAAATCAAGCAATAAAAACTGTATGTTTTGTGATTAGATGGAAGTGGTGCCTCATTTGAAGATATGATCCTGCTGAACTTATTAAAGAATGTAAGTCAAGGAGCTGCCTTTGACCAGATGAAAAAGCCCTTGGAAGAGAGCTTAAGCTAGCCAGGTACATGCAATTTCTGTTCACCATCACTCTCCTCTAGGGCTCTGGTAGAGAGCCTGTGTCCAAAGTCCCTTTGTAACATCAGCCCTGGCTGTGTGACAGGGCCTGCCACTGCAGGAACTACAGTGAGAAGGGCAGGACCGCATGCTCCCAGCTTCAGGGGCTCGGTCCCAGGTTCTAGCCTCATCTTCAAGGACAGAATGTTTTTGCCAATGTGTTGGCCGAAGAACAGGAATGGTCATAGCATGGGCACAAATTTCCTTCTGCAGTAAATGGATGTAAGGATAAAAGTGTTCAGTTCCCAGGAGTTTCTATCTCTTTTCTTCCTGTGTACAAACATCAGACTTTTGGAGACAGTAAGAGAGATGGAAACTTGTACAGATAGCAGCACAATAAATATAAATTGGATTTCTACCTCTGCCAAAACTGACACAACAAAGGAGAATAGGAGGGGTTATTTAAGAAAATAATCTATTTATAGGATGAAGTAACAAAATTGTCTTTTAGTTAGCTTATTTATTTTTATTTTCTTAGGGTGTCCTTAAGGGCTAGAGTGCTGCAATCTACAAAGAAGCCACATAACATGGTCTGAATATTATGGCAGCAACACATGTGTGACATTAGGTTTGACTTTGCGCTGTGTAAAGCAAATCTGTCATGCCCTTACTGTTGGAGCAGATGTGGAAAGAAGATCAATAACTGGTAAATGTCAGGGGACATTTGTTACACTTGAGCTGATGACTGGAAATAAGAAGTAAGTTGATTTAAAGTTTTTTAAAGATCTGACATGCAGAAATTATAAGTGAAATGTGGAAAAACTTTGTCCACACTTCTGCCTTTTGTAGAGAAGTTTCACCCCATAAAGTCTCTAAAATGAAAAAAAAGTCTTTGAATATGGGAACAGCTACTTCAATCTCCCTCTAACTCAAGCAAGTTCCTACTGTTCAACTTCAAAGCATAGTTTTGGAACTCTGAGGCATTTTAATGAACTGTCCCCAAAAATCCTGTGCCTATTGGCCTGGTGGTGGTGGCTTCTCAGATAATCAGATTATCCAGTGCAACTGTCACCAAGGGAGGTATGCAAGAGTGGCAATGCAGCTATCTGAGGAGTACTCCATAAAGGTATGTGGTCACTTCTATAGAATAATGAAAAGTTAAGGTTGGAGAAGTCTGAACAACAACCTAGCCCCATTGCCACTACATCATGTCCTCAGGTGCCATATCCATGTTTCTTGAATACTTTAGGGATGCCAGCTTCACCACTTCCCTGGGTGAATTACAATACTTGATAGCCCTTTCAATTAAGAATTTTTCCTAATATATAATCTAAAACTCTATGACAAAACTTTTTCTCTTGGCCTTGTCACATATTACCTGGTAGAAGAGACTCACAGCCACCTCAGTACAACCACCTTTCAGGCAGTTACAGAAAATAAAAAGGTTTCCCCTGACCCTCATTTTTCTCCAGGTTAAATAACCCCAGTTCCCACACCTGTTCCTCATAAGACTTATGCTTCAGCCACTTCATTGCTTCCATTGTCCTGCTCTGAAACATAAAATATACAGGTATTGTACATAGATATATTTTGTGTAATGTGTAATATGTAATATAGATTATAGATATAGATGTACATTTTATATGTGTGTGTATTTATTTATTTATTTATTTATTTGTTTGTTTGTTTATTATGAAATCATGGATACCCTGCATTGGAAGGGACCCACATTGATCATCAGTGTCCAGCTCCTGGCCTGGTACAGGACAGTCCCAAGAACTGCAACATGACAACAGATTTTAAACTTAGATTGTTTCATGGTTGCTGTGGCCAAGGTGGCCGCCAATCTTCACACCTGAGGGCTGTGTCTTAACAAGCCACAAGCCAAGGAAGGTACCTCTCCTAATTGGCTCCCTTAGTAGCTATATCTTGAGGCTATTATTCAGACATTTTAGGACTGTTCTGGACTTTTTTGTGCCAGCTGTGTCATGCTCCCAGTTAATGTCTGAAAAGTTGATATTCCTATAAGGACAAAGGCAGCTGTTTTGAAGTTGTCCCTTAGTTCCTCAAAGAAGAATTCTCTGGAATCATTGTCCTGGGTAGGTGGCCTATCATAGACTCGATGACATCCACATTATTTTTCTGCCCCTTAATCCTTACTCAGAGACTGTCAGCTTGCCATTGCTGGCTTCAGGCAATATTTCAGCCTTTCCAGCTCACCTGCCCTGCCTGTCCCTCCTGGAGAGCTTATGACCATCCAACATGGCACATCAATCAAGGGGCTCATCCTCCACTTATTCCAATGATGTAAAATCTCTGGGACCAGGCCAAAGCCTCCAGCTCCTCTTTGTTCCTCACACTGTGTGCCTTGGTGTAGAAACATTTCAGTTATGGTCTGTTGCAACTGATGCCTCATGGAGAAGCTTGAGAGATCCCACTGGCACCTCCTCCTTCAAATTTTGGTATGACTTCCCATTGATCTGGCAAGCATGGGTTTGCCCCTTCCTCCTTCAAATCTAGTTTAAAGATTTCTCAAAGAGCTGAGATAACTCCTGTGTTTGAACCCTTCTTCCTTTCTGAGATAGATTCATCCCATCAGGTATTATTAAACTAAGTGCTGTATAGATTACCTTATGGTCAAAAACATCAAAATTTTTGCAGTGACACTAGCCTCAGAGATATGTACTGACCTGATGAATCTACCTGTTCCTTTCAATATTAATTCCTACTACTGGAAGAATAAAGGAAAGCATTACCTGTGCTTGTCTGATCCTTCAACCAATTGTCCTAAGGTCCTGATATCCAGTCTGGTTGCCCTTGGACTTCTCTTTGGTATCTAATCACCACTGATTTCAAAAACTAGTAAGGGATAATAACCAGAGTGCCTTGCTGGGCGGGAGAGCTTTCTAGCAATACCTCTTACCAGAGCCCCAGTAAGGGAGAAGGTTTTCCTGTTGGTTGTGTCTGGTTTGCATATTGGGCCTTCTCTTCCATTAGAAGTGAGCCACCTCTGACAACTACCCTTCTTTTGCTCCTAACAGAGTTTGTGAAGGAGAGGTTAAATTGTGTTGCCCTAAGTGGGCCCTTTATCCCAGAAGGATCTTCTTCCACCTTATCAGCTGACTGTCCTTCTAGTTCCACGGCCTCATACCTGTCATAAGAGGTGCCAGTCCTACTTGCCATTGTCAAGTTTCTGCCTTCCTCCCAGTATGGGCAGTAACCAGCTTCTGGCTTTTATGTTCAACACATCTTTGACTACTTGCGGGTTCTGCTACAGTGGAGGCTTGAGACTCCTGAGATTGTAACATCTCTGAGAGTAACCTCTTGACCTCTTGCTCATTTTCTCGAATACTACATAGCCTACTCACTTCCTCCTTGTTTTTCACTAATTCTCTTCTTGGGAAAGGAAAAACAAATGAAAGTCACTGAAACAGTTCAAATTGGATTTGTGGAAACAGGGAGGTGGGGGGAGGAGTGTTTTTGAGATCCTAATCTAAAATAAATATATGGTCAGACAAGGTTAAAAAGGAATGATGATGAGATAATACAAACACAGGGCAAAGCAGTAAACTGATTGGTCTTTTAGATAAATCTGTGGACACAAAGTAGAAAAAGTAAAGTGCACGGAGAGTTTTGAAACTGATGTAAAGGAAAGGCTTTAAGGCTTCAGAACTCAGTAAACTCAAATTAAAGATTACACTCATTTTACTGCCTGAGATTGTAACTGAGCAGCACAATTAAATCAGAGAGCTTGAGATGAGGGATTTTGCATGCCACACAAATACAACTTTTTCTGTTTGAAGAAGATCCTGTGGATTTGGAGCAAGCCCAATCTGTCTCTTCAGCTAGCTAGGAGCCAAATCTGATCAATGTGTGAAAAAGCAATGGACTTGATACGTTTTTATTTATAAGAAGGCAACTGATATTCAGTTTTCTTTGCATCCTGAAGTGACACTCCAAGGTGTCTGATGTGATGCCCAGAAGTAAGTAAATGTGTGGTTTACCTTGTTGTAAGTCTGCATGTTTTAAAGCAAAGCATTGATTTTTGGCAATATAATCTGGCATAAAGTCTAAATGGCTGTTATAACTAAAAGACATTGCTCTTCTTGCTCCCTGGGCATTGTAGAAACTCTGGTTCCTCTTTTTTCACTCCATTTATTAATGTCAGTCTTCAAGGCAGTGTGGTGTGTTGACCTTTATCTTGATCAGAAAATGACAGAAATAATGATCCACTATAAAGTTTCTGAGAGGCTGTCCCTTTCACCTCACTTTAAATTTGATTTTGCTCCTTCATGTTAATTCTGCTGCTCTTGTCTCTGTCTCTGTCTGCTCACTTGCCTATCCATTTCTGCTCAGTCCTTTTCCTGCCCTTTTAAATTTATTTTTCTTCTATTGCTGCATTGTCTTTCCTATGCTTCATTCTTCCCTGCAGTCTTTCATATGTCCTTCCTTTATCTTGCATATCCAAACATCTTATTAAATCTACTCTTTTTTTTTTTCCTCCAAGTATCTTATCCTTTGAGCTTTTGCTTTCTATCTCTGACTAGTAATAATGGTTATCTCTTTATGTGAGGGAATTGGAGATGTATAGTGAAAGAGCATATGCTGTTACTTTCCTTTGCACACTCTCCCGTTTCTCTATTCACTCAGTAATTTTTTTCCAGTCTTCTCTTTCTACTCTTGTGCTGCACACCCTGAAGCTCATCACTTTGCCAGTTTTCTCCAGGAGACTGTGACAATTATTTTTTACTCTCTTGTGGCAGGATTTTTTGGCTTTATTTTGCTTTCCTAATTTTTCCTTATCTTCTTTTCTTTCCCACTGTTATTCTTTAGCTCTTATTGCTCCATTTTTTCTCCTTTTTCAGATGAAGTTTAGTATCGGGGCGCGGCTCTCCGGTATGGAGGCTCCGCCGATACGGTGGTAATAAGAATGCGTACACCATGGCAGGTCGTCTCTCGGACGCTGCTTTATTCGCTGAGGGCTGGGTGTCAGGGAGGATCCGCGACCCGTCCGCTCGGCAAGGGAGCAGGCTCCGAGAGCCCCGAATAAGGGGCGGGGTGGGGCTTATAACAGGTGGCAAATAGGAGGGACAGGGTACAAAGGGTCCAGTAGGAATGGGGTTCGGAGGAGGAGTTGGGATGGAATAATTGGGGTACAGCAAATGGGGATGAGGGAAGGGGGCGATAACCGGGGAAGAGCCAATTACAGACAGAGAACTTAGGAACATTCTGGAACTAAAGGCAAGTACAAAAATGATTGACATAAAGATGGACATAACTGACAGTTACATAACATAAGGGGGGTGGTAGATTCGATGGGCAGCTTGGAGGCGGGAATTTATACAACAGCCTCCTCCCAAGGCATATTCGGGGGGGCTTTTCCCAAGTCCCCTACCACAAAGTTTTCCTCACAAAAAAGGGAAAGGATTGCAAAAGTCTGCTAACATGAACAGTCCCATACCCACGCTTTACAGACATTTAAACTAACTGCACAATCCCACAGAGAGTATAATGAAGTGATAAACAGCAGGAATCTAGATTTCCCCTTGCTCTCTAGAAGTTCTTTGTTTGCCAGAACTCTGACTTCTGGTGAACAGAAGGTTTAATTTCTAAATACAAGATTATTTACAATTCATGAATTTCTTTGTGAAATGGACATCGGAAATAGCTGAATGACGCTTCACGCTGAAGTTCAACGCGGTCTAGGACCGTTTCTGAATCTCCTTTGTCCAAAGGCTGTTTTTTGTTCTGTGATCACATTTCATTCCTGCATCACATCTTTGCTATTGTCTGTGGAGCCTGATGATTGATTATGTTAATGAGAGAGTCAAGGAGATGGAGGGAAAGAAGCAGCCAAGACCTTTCTTGAAATGTACAACTTGGTTCAAATTTTATGTCTCCCTGTTACTGATTTTGATTAGACTGGGTTTTGTTTTTTCTTTATTTTAGTTTTATTTGTTATTTGTTTTGTTTTGTTTTGTTTTTCCAGTTGTTTTTTTAGGTTCTTTCCTTGGTTTCGTAATTCTTAAAAATGGAGGAGGAGAAATGTTTTGGGAAGATTGAGTGACAGCCTCTAGTGATATGCATACTAACTTCTTAAACTAGAATAAATTCCATCATAACTGAGTTCAAAACTTCTGCTTGTTAGAAAATTGGTCCCCTGTTGAATTGCCAACTAATTGAGTTTTCTTTCTCAAAGGAGTGAAGCAAAATATAATAAAAGAGGAGGAAGCCAGATGAAGTAAACACACAAAAGATGAATTGGAGGTCTCTCAAATTGAAACACTGGTGTCAGTACTGACCTAGTTCTTATTTTATAACATATGTATGTTAGCCCTATTTATGGTACTGCATTTTAAAATCAGCATTTTTTTTTTAAATAAAGTGAACTTACTATTTTAATTATACCTCAAAGAAAACAGACAAGAAAAATCCCAAACTGTGTCTTGCTTTTATTCACTTTCCCTCACAACTGCTTGGTGGAATGCATCCTTTCTTTACTCCTGGAGCTGAAGAAATGTAAAATGTGGGAGCCACTTATGGGGAAGACAGGGTCAGGATGCCCTGGAAAAACACCCTAGTGTAGCTTAGGGTGAGAGATTGACAAAATTCCCCATCATCCTCTGTTGTTAATATAAATGCTGTGCTGCCAGTCCCTGGCTGCACACTCCCCAGATCCAGAAAGCTCTATACCATCTGTTCCTCCATCGGTCCTCTCTGCAGCACCACTCCCTCCCCGCTTCCGCATTGGTTAGGTCCTAGTGACACCACTCCAACCCTCCCCTGTCTTCTCTCCCCATTGGACAAGTTGTACTCCAACCCCTCCTACTGAAACAGAGATTTTTGGAGTTCACTTAAGTTAGCAAAATGAATTAAGCATTCATATTCTAGCTTGTAGAGTTATGTATTGACTTTTAACCTTTTAAGAAACCTCTGCCACAATACAAAAGGGCATAAGAAAATGCAAATTTCCTAAGCTTCTTGCATAAAGAACAATACCAGAAATGACCAAAGATGCAAAGAACCCAGGTAAAGAGGCTACTGTGTTCCTAAGCCTACCAAGACTGACAGATGGTACTCAGATAAGCACCAAAGGACCAAAAGCACATGCGCAAAGGAGAAAAGTTCAAAAGTTCAACCATAAAGAAGACCACAATCTTCACCCTCGAGACCACCAAAGACCCCTGCAAGACCACCACAGCAAACCACGCGTGCCCAGAAGGGCGTGGACCTATTTAGCATGAGAGGTGAGGACAAGTGGGGCCAGGGGTTGAATATGCATGAAAAAGTTGTGCAATGTTGTCATGGTTTGATACTGGCACAATGCCAGTGCCCCCATGAAAATGCAATCTCTTGACTGAATGCTGTAAAATGCAATTGAGAACAGAGCAAAGCAGGCCCAAGCTTAATAACAGAAAAAAAACCCCTTTATTAAGCTACAACTATAAAAGAAAAAAAGAAAGGGGAAAAAACCACACAAAGATCAAAATGGAAACCTTGCAAAGCATTCCTCCTCCCACCACCCAACTCCAGCAAACCACAGTGAGACACAGTCTGGACCTCAATCAGGTTTCCACCCTCCAGACAATTGATAATCAGTCCATCGAGGGAACAGGAGTCTCTCCTGTGCCACAGATCCACAGGAAACCCAGCTGCCACATCCTGTGTTTCCATGTCACACATGGTACCGCCCAGAGAAAGAGTTTGCCATGGTGACCATTCTCCTTTCTATGCACAGTGCTCTCACCACCAATGCATGGACAGGCAGACTGCTTTTAGGATTTTTCCTTTCAAGGATGCCCTGCCAAGAGGAGGAAAAAACCACAACAGTTCAGTTTTTCATTTTTTTTTTGGGACCATAGTCCCCCCCATTTTCCCCCTGGAGCCAAGGGTCCAAGAACAGAGATCTTCTTCTCTTCTCCTTCACTGAGGACAGTGACAAACCCCCTACCTTTCCTCTGTTCGCTCCACTTCTGTCTTTTCCCAGCTGAAGCAGGTCTCTTGGCTCACAGGCATCCTCCTAAAATACAGTCTCTCTTGAAGGAGAAGATTGATTCAGTCAGTGGCTACCAAGGAAAAAGTCCAGCCAAAAGCCACTCCTTCACTCCCTCCCATCTAGAATTTCTCCTTCTAACATCTCAGGGCCCACGCTGTCTCTCTTCCTCTCTTTCAAATCAAAGAGGGGAAAAATTTCACAAAGCTTTCATTTCTCAAGGAAGGGTTAAAAGTCCCGACACCCTGGCTGGCTCTCTGCCCGGATTCTCCGGCTCCCACAGGCAGCTGGGCACCTTGTGGCTCCCCTGCTCTTCTCCTTCCCTGCAGTGAACTGCTGACAAGTCACAGCTGCCTCTTTTCTCTCTCTCTCTCTCTCAAGAGGGACTCTGGGGGGGAACGGAGACATCCCAGATTTCTCCACCCTTCCATCTGCAGGGGCCAGCCCGATTCCAGTCCCTCCACCCTTGGGCCCACCTCAGTAAGGCCATGGGCCTTCCCCTCCCCACCAGCCACGGCCGGGCAGGGGAGAGGCTGCACTGCGGCTGAGCGGAACCAAAGAGAGCGAGTTCCCCTGGGAATTCTGCTTTTAACCCCTCTGTGTTCTCAGAGGCGTGTCCACCTTCAATTGGTCGATATCCAAATTGACCTCTTCCTTCCGAGAAAATTCTTTTTCTGTGTCAAACCATGACAAATGTACTGCATATGGAACACCTTTTTAAATAAAAGTGTGGGTCAAATTAAGGATCAGGGCAAAAGTTTTTGGAGAGTGATCTCACTTGTGTTGGGCACTGACAATACATACCCACTTCATAACTACCCCAAGCTGTGGAGTCTATTTATTTATTCCACATACCACTTCACTACCTCCCTTCAGTTATATACCCCAACTCCACCCCCATTCCTGCCTCCTTTTGCTTCTGCTTCCTTTCAGCAGTGGTTGTCAGCCTGCCCTCCCTGCTCCTGCCTCTACCCTGCCTGCCCACTATGTTCCTACCCTGCCTGGACCCTCGGACTGTTCCTAAATAAACCCTGCTAGATTTTACAGAGTGAAGGACCCTCTCATTTTTTCCTGGTGAGGCACAATTACACCATCGGGACTCGGGTGTCTGGTGGGCTGGGGGAGTTGTCAGCGCAGACCACAGCAGGGTTGCTCCTGGACTTTCTCAAAATGGTGTCCCTCCTCCTTCACCTCCTTGTATTCCTGCCATTCCCCTTTCATCCATTCCCACATCAAGTTCTGCCCCCATGCCGGGTCCCTCCCCTTCGATCGTGTTGATGGTGTCATCATCAGGACCCGCGCCCTCCATCCCTCTGACCACGCCCCTACGTGGGCTTCCTGTGGGTGGTACCAGCCTCCAGGAAGGCCATACCCCAGTGGGTAGGTCAGGCCTAACACCAGCCCATGTCCCTCCCTCTGCTGCCACTTCCAGTTCTCACACTGGCAGGACCAAAGTGGGCTTGGCCAGAGGCAGGCCATCTTGGCTTGCCAGGACCCCAGCCATTGCGTCCCACCAACCAGCTGGAGGTCCTGCGTTCTAGCTTGCCCTGCCTCATCCTCTGAAGAGGATGGGGACAGTAGCGCCCCCAGCAATAACAACAAGCCAGGGGGAGCTGGACGTAGATTGAGTGAGGAGGCCTTTAGGGACTGGGGATTTGGAACAGGTGCAGGAACTTGACTGGTCATCATGAAACAGGGAAAGGAGCTGTGGTGGGAACAGATTTTATATGCAGAAGTGAAGGAGTTGAGGAAGGTGGCAAAGAACTATGGCTGCAATTCACCCTATTTTAGAAACACTCTGGACCTAACCTTTATGGGACATACTCTGATCCTGCATGACCTTTGTTATATCACCAAAGCGATGCTGTTCTGCACAGAGTTTCTTCTGTGGGAGATTTAATGGAAAAAACTGTAAAAACCAATTTTAACCAAATTTGACTTAAGTGAAGTACTGGGTGAAGGCGAGGAGGGCCTTGAGGCACTGATGGGAGAGGGGGAGTTCAGCTGAACAGATGATCAGGTCATGCTGCCCACCAATATTTTGGATGACATCAAAGCTGCAGCAAAGACTGCTCTTTTAAAAATATTAGATGGGACCACCCCCCTCCAAAACCTCTCCTCCATACACCAGGGGGCTGCTGAGACATTTATTAAGTTTGTGGACTGCCTTCGAGAGGCCATTGATCAACAAATATACAATACAGAGGCCAGGGAAGAGCTTTTGAGGACAATGGTGATGAGCAATGCCAATTTAGAAAACAAAAAGTTCCTCAGAGCTCTACCCCAAGACCCCGAGCCAACCATCCCCCAGATGGTCAATGCTTGCACCAAAGCCTATTCTTTGGAAACAACCTTGGCAATGGCCATGAGCAAAGGGGTGGGGGAGGCAATGGTCAATGTTAATAACGTAAGATGTTTCAGCTGTGGCCAACTAGGTCACTTCCAAGCCAACTGTCCCCATTTGCCTCCTGGGTGCTTGGACTCATCTTATTAGCCTTCCCCAAGACCACTTAGGAATTATTACCAACAGCCCTTGCACAGTTCAGGAAATATGTGGCGGACTGTGATGCGACCCTGTGCAAGACTCCAAGTGGCAGGCTGCATCGCCAGGGTCTACCGACCATCCAGAAGACCCAATTCCTGGATAGCACATCTCCCAGGATCAAAGTCATGAGGAGGGTCTCAGATTCTTCTTCAGAACAAGGGAACAAGTCCAGGGAATTCGCTGGGTCTTCTACAGCTCCATCCATCTGCTGCTCCCTGATGAGGACCTGGTAAGAGTCCCTGCAGGATACCTGGGCCCCCCTCATCAACAGCACACCACCTTCATGCTCCTTCTTGGGGACAGCCAGCATACTCCTGAGGAGACCAACATCATCTCTGAGGTGGTATCTGTGGACCCTGGGAATGAGGTAACGGTGTCAGTGACTTGTAAACCACGTCTTACACTTTATGCAAAGGAGCCCCCTTCGCTCAGATGTACATTTTAACAGGAACAGACTATTTAAATGGCAAAGATAACTAAAAAGTCTTCTTCTCCCAGAACTTATGTAAGGAAAAGCCCATAATTTCTGTTTCCATTTCCCACAGAGGGAACCTACCAATGATGGCAGACACTGGTGCGGATGTGACAATCCTCTCCAAGGCAAAGTGGCCCCGCGACTGGGAGTTGGGCCCCCTTGTGGCACAATCTCTGGTATCGAGGAAGCTGTCTATTCGATGAGATCCAAACATGTGGTAAGTGTAGAGGGACCTGAGGGGCCGATTGCTACCATTCGGTTGTTCATTGTTTCATCCAACATTTCACTACTCGGCAGGGATGTACTGTCCCAGTGAGGGGCTCGCCTCAATATCCCTGGCCGCAAGTGGGATTTTTAGTATGGGCCACTGCAGAGTACAGCACCCTGCCTTTGAATTGGAAAATGAACACACTGGTGTGGGTGGATCAGTAGCCCCTTCCAAACGAGGAGCAGGTATGCCTGGGGCACCTTGTGCCATCTACTAGCCCTTGGAACACCCCAGTCTTTGTAATCAAAAAACCTGGCAAAGACAAGTGGCACCTGCTCCAAGACCTTCAAAAATTGAATGAGGTTATCAAGGACATTGGTCCCCTGCAGCCTGGCCTCCCCTCTCCCTCCATGCTACACTGGGATTGGCAGCTCACAGTTCTCAACATCAAGGACTGCTTTTTAAACATTCCTATGCACCCTGGAGATGCTCTCAGGTTCCCATTCTCCATTCCATCAGTCAACCATGGAGAACACTTGAAAAGATATCACTGGACCACTTTGCTGCAGGGGATGAAAAGCTCCCCAGTGTTATGCCAGACCTTTGTTGCATAAGTTTTGTCACCAGTGCGCAAATTATTCCTGGATGCTATCATTTTGCACTATGTGGATGATATTTTAAAATGTGCTGCCACCAAGACTTACCTAGATGCTGCCCTGACAAAGACTATTTGTCTTGGTTTGACAAGACAGGAGTCTGTGAAGGAGGGCAAAAGCCTCCTGTGCAATGGAGAAGGTAAACCCCCTCCCTCCGAATTACTAGGATTTTTAAATTAAAAGGCTCTCAGGCAAAGATATGGGAATGGGAGTAACAATTCTTTACTAGGAGAAAACTAGATAACAATTTAAAAAAAGGCAAATGCAATCAGTACAAACAAAACTAGTGAAAAAGTCCACAACCTGAGGATTCGGGGTGTTGGTAGCGGTCCGGTGGAAATGATAGCTGCTCCTCTTGCAGTGGCTGATGAATTGCAGCTGAAGTGGTGATCTTTAGAAGGGTATAGTTTTCTCTGAAGATCTGGTGGCAGTTGGGCCGGTCTTCCTCTGTGCCGGGGCTGCCTCCGAGCTCCTCCACCGCCGCCTCACCGCGCTCCGGCCACTTCTCTTGGGAGTCTTGCCGAAGGAGCTGCTTCTCTGGGAAATCCTGCAAAGAGAGAGCTGTTCTGTCCCCCAAAAGGTACTACTTTATACCATAAAAGAGTGCTTGGCTTCCTCCTCTGGGTGGAGCATCTCACAATGGGATGGTGTTACGTTACCAGCCCTGCAGTGAGTCAGTCAATGGCCCATTAAACCATTACCTCTTCGGAGCAAATCATTGTTCTTGGAAGAGATAACAAACCTGCCCAACCTCCAACAGATGGCAAATAGAATACAAGCTTATCTTACAAACCAGGACACTATTGCAGCTGTCGAAAGTGTGGGATTTCAAATATCACAAGAGAAAATCCAACTGTGAAGCTCCTGGAAATACCTCAGATTTTTAATTACTGGGATAACCATCACTCCCCAAAACTTGAACATCAACAAGGATCCCCAGATGTTGCGACACATGTAACAATTATGTGGCACTATCACCTGGATCTGGCCTCTCCTTGGCCTCAGCACTGGTGCCTCTCTTCGACCTCCTGTGGGGGGACAGAGACCTGGCCTCACAGCATTCCCTAACACATGAAGCTCGTGAGGCATTGGAGAGGGTCACCACCGCCATCACATCTCACCAGGTGCACAGGGTTTCTCGTTGCCTTCTGTTAAACATCAGCATTTTGGTAAGTGCCCCAATTTTCACACACTGATTTTCCAGTGGGATGACACCTCAAAAGACCCACTTGTCATTATTGAGTGGATTTTCTTACCCCATCAACCCTGCAAAACTGTCACTACCCTGAACTCATTGCAAAACTCATAACGCCAACACCGCCTCCAGACCCTCACAGCTTGTAATCCAGTGTGCATTTACCTCCCATTTAATTTGAAAAAATAGACTCATTATTACAAACTAATGAACATCTCCAAATCTATTTAGACAGCTATCCTGGTCAAATCTTAATACACTATCCCAAGCATAAACTTTTTAAAGACACTTTCCATCTGGTCCCAAAGTCATATAAAAACAAAACCCCCATCAAAGATACTGTCACAGTGTTCACTGATGGCTCAGGCAAGTCCCACAAGTCAGTGTTCACCTGGAGAAACCTGGACACTCAGAAGTGGGTGTCTGATGTCCAGGTTGTTGAAGGTTCTCCCCAGACTGCAGAACATAGGGCAGTTGTGAGAGTGCTCAAAAAATTTCAGCAGCCTCTTAATTTGGTAACAGATTCAGTGTATTTGCTGGGATAGCTGAGTGGGCAGAACATGCCCTGCTCAAAGAAGTTCAAAATAAAAATTGTACAGCTTTCTCTCAGAATTAATCTGGCTCATCTCCCACAGAGAGCAACCTTATCACATATTGCACGTCCAGTTGCACACAGGGCTGCCTGGACAAATAACAGAGGCTAACCAGATGGTGGATGCTTTAGCCATGACAACAATTTCAGCTCAAGTTGCACCAACAACTCAAATACCAGCCATTGCAACACATTTCAGCAAACGTAGTTGAGCCACACATTTTACCACCAAAACGCACCAGCCTTGTTGCACCAATTTAAGATAAGATCAAGCCAGAGCAGTCATCTCCACCTGCCCAAACTACCAATCGTTGGCCATTCCATCAGTAATGACAAGTGTAAACCTGAGAAGTTTAAGAGCTCTAGAGCCTTGGCAATTGGACATAATGCATTATGCCCCCTTTGGATGCTTGAAATACATACATGTGTCAATACTGGGACATTGTTCACTCACCTGCACACGGGAGAAAAAATCAAAGGACATCATAAAACACTTTTATGTGGTATTTGCCACATTAGGTGTCCTGAAATCAATAAAGACAGATAAAAGCCCAAGATTCATCTCAAAACATTTTAGAGAATTTACACAACAATGGGCCATCAACCACTGTACTGCAACCCTACCAGCCAGCCAGTGGTGGAAAGGGCACACAAAGAGATAAAAAAAAATACTAGAATAGCAGCACAATGTGGTCTTGACTGTAACCCTGGTGGAGAGGTTTTTTAAAGTACTTTATGTAATGAATTTAATTATTTGCTCTGGTAAGAGCCAAACCCACCAATTCTCCAACACTTTCACATGAAAAACTATGCACATTTAAAAGAAAGGCCTCCTGTACTTAACAAAGGTCCTGATTACAAATGTATTAAAGGACCATACCCCCTAATCACTTGGGGAAGAGAGTATGGGTGTGTTTCCACTGAGAAGGACCCCAAATGAATACCTGGAAAGTTTATTAAGCTGTATCAAGATGCCACAGCAAAAGATGACTCACCAGCAGACTGTCCCACCACACCACCACTGCAGAATGCCTCAGACAACGCAGTCGCCTGCAGACGGAGGAAGAAAAAGACCACATACCCCAAACATCGTCTCCAGAGTCCTAATAACAAGAAGATACCTATGTATGCCAGATGTGACTACAACCCCCATCATACCTTCCCCTGTTATCCCATTCCCATTTCCCTCATACCTATTCCCTCAACCCCCCTACCCATTACCCCTAAGGAGATCTCCTTCTACTTTAATCTATAATTTTAAACAAGTTGGAAGGAAAGAGGGATTGAAGGAGTTTTGAGAGGGGAGAAATTATTAATAACAACATCTGAACATCTAAATTCCCATTCTGTGTATTCATTACTAGTGCATCAGAGCATGCATGACCCATTTGGAGATGTGATGGCCACCCTGGTAATACCTCCCAGGAAACCCCAGACCGCTGTGAGAGCTGCTGCCATCACCATCATCCTGTTACACATCCAAACAGCAGCCAGGTGGATTGTACCGCAGCTGAAGAAAAACATATAGATGACACTTGCAAAAGCCCTCAAACAGAAGAACTTCTGTCAGACCATGGGAAGCGTGAATGACCTATTGTCAATGTGCCTGGTGGGAATCCCCTGTCACCAAATGATTAGCCCTGTACAGGTAAGAAACCCAATCTGGTCGACTCTTGGGATGAGTGGACAAGGATCCTGCCCCATGCACCATAGGAGCCCCAGGAATTGGATCTACTGGGCTCCTCCAGAGCAATGTATTGTATAAAATTTCACTACAAACCAACCAAACAAGATTGGCAGAGCATTGACACCAAAGAGCCCCAGGCATTTGCCTGGAAAAATGTATTACCAAATGATAAGAGATACATGGTCGATTGGTGCAATTACACTAGTGAAACACCATCTGAGTCCTCTCCTTAACCCAGGGTGCTCCCCAGGGGAGTGTTTCTCATTTGTGGTGACAGGGTGTGGTCAGGGATCCCCTCAAAGATGGAAGGGGGCCCCTGCAGCCTTGGCCAGCCCACTATCCTCACCCCAAACACTACCCAAATTAAGGATTGGTGATGAGAAACCAAACTGGCATGCCAAAAGAGATCATACACCAAATTTGATCCCAATTGTGATGACCAAATTTATATCTGGGGCAAAATGAAGAGGGTTGCAGTGTTTATTTTTCTACCATAGGTTGCTGCTGTGAAGGCCTCAGTGAGCTTTCTCACCTGGGGTGCTGGCTTAGGAAGCATGTCAATGCTACATCCACCACTCTATCAGACCTCCTGGTGGATGAAGAAACCACCAGGCATGCCATTCTCCAAAGCCAAGTGGCCATAGACTTCCTACTGCTTGCCCATGGCCACAGCTGCGAGGACTTTAAAGGACTCTGTTGTTTTAATCTCACATTGTGGGTATTCTCAGAGAGAAATGGAAAGTTTCTAACCGGGCAGAAGCCTGAGAAACTGTTGAGAAGAATATTCTTTATTCTCTCTTGTTGTTCACATTGTTTATAGTTAGGTTTTGCTACTGTACGTCATTCACTGCACACCAATAGGTGGGATGTTTTCACTTCAGGACCAATGGAATTGGTCTGCACGAAACTGTGTAAAAGAGCAATGTATTTTGAAATAAACAGAGTTATGCTCTCAGCCTTCTGAACAAAGTCAATTCATTCCTGTCCTGCCACAACAGCGTCATCACGTCAAGGAGTTCATCTATCCAAGCCAACATCAAACAAATCTAAGACCAATTAAAGACCATACATGCAGAGAATAATGTTGTGGATGTAATGGACAAGATTCTGACACAGTGGGGTATTCCCGGGTGCGTGGCTTGCATCTTCAGAAGCCCCCTGTTGGTTCTTATTATAATTTTTATAGTTTCTGGTGAACTGATATGCTTCAAGAGGACAATCAATAAGACATTGGAGAACATTTATTTAATTAATAAGAAAGGGGAAGATGTGGGAGACACTTATGGGGAAGACAGGGTCAGGATGCCCTGGAAAACACTCTAGTGTAGCTTAGGGTGAGAGATTGACAAAATTCCCCATCATCCTCTGTTGTTAATATAAATGCTGTGCTGCCAGTCCCTGGCTGCACACTCCCCAGATCCAGAAAGCTCTATACCATCTGTTCCTCCATCGGTCCTCTCTGCAGCACCATTGCCTCCCCGCTTCCCCATTGGTTAGGTCCTAGTGACACCACTCCAACCCCTCCCCTGGCTTCTCTCCCCATTGGACAAGTTGTACTCCAACCCCGCCTACCTCCCTTCAGTTATATACCCCAATTCCACCCCCATTCCCAGCTCCTTTTGCTTCTGGTTCCTTTCAGTGGTAGCTGTTAACCTGCTCTCCCTGCCTGTGCGCTATGTTCCTACCCTGCCTGGACCCTTGGACTTTTCCTAAATAAATCCTGCTGGATTTTACTGAGCAAAGGACTCTCTCATTTTTCCTGGTGAGGCACAATTACACCATTGGGACTCAGGTGTCTGGTAGGGTGGGGGAGTTGTCAGCATGGACCACAGCAGGGTTGCTCCTGGTGCTGCAGGCACCCCAACAGCACCTGCCCAGGGAAGCTGCCACAAGCCACCTGCAGTAAAAATTAAGGGTCTTGGTGCTGTGTCCCTGCAGTGCGATGTGGGCAGTAGGACTTGTCCTTCCTCCATGTAGGAAAGAGGCTGGGAAGGAACCTCACCCTTCTGAGCCAGTATTAAATGCTACTCTTGATTAGAGAATGATAGTAAATTCATCCTTCCTGAGCCTGATAAATATCAGTGCATTGGCTTCTTCCACAATTACAAACATAATATTAAGTTTCTGCATATCAGCTGAACTGCAGTTCCAGGCTGTGTGCTTGCTTCTAGCTTTTGGCAAAGTGAGGTGAAAGTCCTTTCCTTAAAATTTAATTGGAAGAGATTTAAGTTACCTCACACTTGCAGTGGGCTGAGAGCCAATACACAGCTTATTACAGTAGTATGGCTGGTAGGGAATTCATCATGCTATTGCAACTCAGTCATGTAACTGACCCCTTCCATAATGTCTTACACTGATAAGATAGCTTGTAATGGGATTTTATTTGAGAATTATCCAGTATATCCTGGTAAAAACACTGAAAACCTGAAGGAAGTTCATGATAGAAAGGGCAACTTCACTGATAATTATTCTCTGCAGGTAGAGAAGCAAAGTAGCTCCTCTAACAGGGGAATGCAGTAGATTGTATTAGCAGAGACAAATTCTGCTGAAGCTTCACTAGCAAATTCTTGAGCCAGCCCGATCTGCTGTCAGGAGAGCTCTTCTACCAGCTAAACCCTGGTTACAGATCTACACACCTATCCTTAAATCTTCCCTAAAATAAAAAAAACAACAAGTTTATGTGGACTCTCAAAATTATAAGATTTTTTTTTTGCCATTCTTTACCATAGCACAGATTTTAGCATGAAGTAATATCCTAATTTCAAAATAGTCAAGTTTTTGGGCATAATTCAAGGTTATGAAGTTACCATCAGCCACTGAATTTTGGTTGTTTATTACCCAGCATCGCTGTCTTTCTCCGCTGTTTGGTGGGGATCAGGACCAGGACTGATGCCGCATTGGGATTCTCTCTGATGTCCACCATAATCAATGTTTCTAATCAGTGTTTTTCTGCTGGAATCATGTGTGGAAAAAAACACAGGGGCCAGTCACACAACACAGAGGCAGGGAGAGAATGAGGAAGGGAGCAAAAGAGATGCAGTGAAGAGGTTGAGAACAAATTAAAGAGTCAAGCTTGAAAAAGAAGACAAAGCAGTCTTCAAGTATTTGTTGCAATTCAAGAGGAATGTAGTTAGATTGCGCACTTAACCTCATGCCTTCTATCTTGGTGAGCACTTCATCATTCTTGTTTATTGGCATCAGGAGGTGCAGTAGCACTTGCCTGAATTTCACGTGCTTCCCTATTCACTGGAAGTATAGTTTGAAGAAATCTGATGATGCAGAGGGCAGTTAGCAAAGATGGCCTCTCAGAGAAAACCTCTTGAAATTTCGTGCTGTATTATGTATTGGTGTGATTTGTGACCCACATGCAATTTTAGACTATCCTAACAGTGAAAATAATCACAAGTTTCAAATAATAAAATTAGCTTGAAAACTATATGTTTTATCAAATGAAATTGTACCAGAAAAAGTGTAATGCAGTAACTGGAATAATCATAGAGAACTGTATTGAAAAAGAGAGCAAGTGAGCAGAAACACAAAAAAGATAATGTAAAAAGGAAGAAATAGAAAGTAGAAAATATTGATGATAAATATTAGTCTTAAATTTATGCAACAAAACAATGTTTCAGGTACCTTTTATAAGACTTGAAGAATGTGAGTGCATGAATGTTCACTCAGGGCTGTTGGAGAGTCTGCGGTCTTTCGTTAAATATACAGACATACCCATCTCTATACCAGGCTGTGTTCTATGAGAAAACATGCTTACTCCCTGATCTGCAGCTCAGTTCCTCAAAAGTCTACCTCAAGTCTTCTGACAGCCATCTGCTAGTCCATGAAAACTAGCATAAGAAAAGTCCGTTTGACAAGAAACTTCATGCAAACTAATTTTTTTTAGTCCTTCTGAGATCAAAAATGGCATCTTGATATCCCCTTCCTGTTGTTCGATGATGCATTTTTTTTCTGTGTTGGGCATATTAATATTCCTTGCTTAAATGCAATGCTTGCATCCTTAGTTTTTTGGGGGGAGTTTTTAAACAAAATGGTGAAGCTTAGCTTGTTATGTATTTTTATTTTATTTTAATAATCAGTAATTTATTTTGCAAATTAATGCCACTGCAATTACTTTAGCTCAGCAGCAAATGGGAAAAAGAGCCTCTATATTGATGCTATGTTGATTATGCGTCTTTAAAAAGATACATTGTCTGCTCTTGCATGAGGAAGAATGAGTCAAAATATATCTAAGGCTTTCCGCTTTATCAAATACTTTTATGAGGCACTTTTAGAAGGCTCTGACTCTGTGGAAGGTAATAAGATGGTTCCCTTTGAAGAAAATCAAAACCTACAAATGAAAGAATTATGTGCTTTTGAAATGCTGTAAGAAGAGTTTTTGTAGTGGTACAGATGACAGAAAAATCTGATCTGCTTAGAAGATATTATTATTTAACAGTTTAAACAACATCATTTCCAGAAGAACACATTTTTAAAATAGGTATCTGTTTTATATTTATAAGGGCGTAAAACTCTTGGACATGACAAAGGTCTCACTCCTCAGAATTAGAGATCATGCCTGCAGTAGCCATAGTATGCTCATTGAATGAAAGAGTTTTACTTGGGAAAATGAACTTATTACAACATGTCTGGCATACTTTCCTGTGTTCTGAGGATAGAAGGTTTGAAATCCATGTGTGGAACACCTAATTCCTCTGGGCATGACTGATACATATGCATCTTTACAAGACGCAAATCCTCCAGCTTCTGTGAAGCCATTAGCAACTGGGTCATCTATTATTCAGAGGGCATATGCTGTCTGTGCTTTCTCATTTGCTCCTGTTTGACAGCCCTCTGATGACTGCCCCCAGCAGATACACCTCTCTACAGCCACTTTCTTAGCTGCTTAGTTTTTGGATATAAAGTGCTTTGTTCAGTCTACCTTTAGCTCCATCTTTCCTTGCTGTAGGTTTTACTTTTCTTACATTTTACTCCTACCCAATTTATTCTTAAAATTGATTGTGCCATTTTGATAGAGACTTCTTCCACACAGCATAAAACTTAAGGGGAAATATAATGTTAGACTTTTATTGCTGTCTTAAAAATCTCACAGCAATCTGCAGATAAGAAAGAGACAGGCTGTTCTCTGAGATGTGGTAGGATAACAGGCAACAGCCCCATTATGCAGCAAGAAAAATTCCAGTGAGATACTAAGAAAACATTGCCACGAAAATATTAAAGCAGTGAAGGGAGCTTCAGGGTATGTCAAAGAGTTGTTTTAGATTAATTCAAAACTAGCTTTGGTTGGGAACTTGAACAAGGTATTCTGCAAAGGTCTTTTCCAACCTGCACCATTTTAATGAAAAATAAGTCCCCCTCACTACTGAGCTACTTTTGACTCTCCTTGAACAAGAGTTCAGTGAGAACATGCTTTCTATTTGTTGTAAGCTGTGGCCTAAGTAATGATCTCAGTGAAGCTCACATTCACTTTCAGTCCACCTGAAGGAGTAGTATGCTTTGTAAAAGGACAGTGGTGTTTTGTATTTATATAGTATGCAGTTGAAGCTATGTAAAACCAACCAACCAACCAACCAACCATCCCACCTGAAACCAGAAGCGCAAACAAACCAACAAACCCATCAAGAAACCCAGCAAAACAAGAATTTCAAGCCCTCAGCTTGCTAATTAGAAGTGCAAGGTCTGTATGGACATACAAATTTGCCTCCAAGCTCTTTGAAATGACTATTTGTTCTGACTTTTAATTTTGTGTGGATTTTTTTAGGATTTATATTCAAAGAATGTGTCTTCTGTTACTTATTGTTATGTGATCTGCAGGTTTTAAATATGAAAATACACTTTTGGCACAAATATATTACAAAGACAGCATCCTTGGAGATGCCATGGGAAGACAATTTTTTTGTAGGAATTGTTATTTTTTTTAAATAGCATTTTGCATTAGCTTAAATTATACCAAAGTATATAATATAATATCCCTAAACAGAGATTTCCAGAAGTTTAAATAGATACATTTAAAAATCCCATGTAGTGAAACCTATGGTAAGTATAGAAGAACCCTGAATCATATATACATTCATCAGACAAAGACACAGGTGGCTCAGGTGGAGATGAAGGAAAATGTAAAAACACAAATATGGGAGAGTAATAAAAGTGGCATAGCTTCAAAAGGTGGTTACCAGCAGGACTAATAAATTTCCTTACTTTTGAAGTAAAATGTTTTGTTCATGTCATTGAAATTGAGATCTGCCTTAAAATTTTGTTCCAGCAAAGATGTTAAACAATTGTCTAACTTCAAATCAGTGAATAAATGTACTTACTTTTATGGGTTAATGCCAAAAATAATAATAATATTGAATTCTTTATACATACAACAGATATTATGGCATAATTGCCAAGATAGCACATGATGAAAATGGTGAATTAGGTTTTCCTTACACTGCTATTTTTTTTTTTCCTTCTGAAACATTGCTTCTATACTTTTTTTTCATTCACCTCCATTTTTTAAAATTCACCTCTTAGTTTTTTGCTGTTTGTCTTCTGACAACTATGTTTTAAGATTGAGCCACACAATTGTTGTTGGTATTTGGTTTAAACTGATGTCAATGTCTGTCTGAAAGTTGTACTTTGAAATGTGACATAAACATACTTTGATTCCAGCATAATTGTATCTCAATCCATTAATAACTGATGTTTCCTTTTTGTCTTCTGGCATTACAAGAAAGCCACTTGGAAAGTAATTTCTCAAATCCTGAATTAATAAATATAATTTCAGGGGATTAATGTCATTTTAATAGATATTAACTAATACTTCTATTGCAAATAAAAATTATTGCAAAAAATCAGCTTTATGAATAGTTGCTTTATGAAATGTCATTTTTTATAGATAATATACTTTAATAAGTTTTAGGACCCTTACCATCTGTGCTATGGGAAAAATATTTTAATTTCTCTTAATTATTCTTGTGGTTCATGAGTTATGACCTTTCTCAGGGATGAAAATAAATGCCAGTTCTTCCATGAACAAAATGTGCACAGTGGGAATACAGAATCCACACAGGTATTAAAGCAACCAATATCCTGAAATGAGTATATCAGCAGCAGCATCAGGAAGCAAACATTTTGCATTCAATCTGACAGCTGGAGTGGTTTGGTTATATATGGAGTGGATAAATAGCCCAGTAATTAAGTAGGAATACCATTAACAGTTTAGGTGAAAATAACAGCACAGTAGTCCCCTGGGACATTAGAGGAAAAGTTAAAAGCCACAATAAAGATGTATGTGTTTTGGGGGGCAATACATTAGGGATTGTCTGCTACCTTCCAGAGTGCTTGCACACTTTTTTGGGGGCATCTTCCTTACAGTGGACAAAGTACAGAGGCAAACCAGAGGAAAAAAATAACTACCTATTATTTAGGAGAGACAGCCACAGGCAGTGGAAGTGCTGTCCCAGACACATTACAGGTCAAAGCAGGGGTGTCTGGATGCATTTGGTTGCTGCAATGAAATGTGTGTTATTTTCTTCTATGCAGAGGAATTGGGACATTATGTGTGGTAAATGCTTTTCAATCCCTTCATAAATGTTTTGTTTAGGTGATTGTTCTAGCTGCATGTTTCTAATACTGGAATAATACTGGAAGGGTACTGTCTGTACTGAGAAGGCCTCTAACCTGCACAGGGGCTGTAGGTCACGTCCTGAAGCAGTCTAGGCATGATTTTCTCCAAGGTAGCACCTAAAAACACAGCAGTGAAGTACAAGCATTGAGGACACAGCTTTCTTTCCTACCCTCTGATTTGATTCTAGTGAGGCAAGAATAAACACATTCCCCCCATCCTCATGGTATTGCTAGAGAACTGGGAAGAAAACAAAGCTTTTCACCCCACATCATTCTTGCAGTGGCCAGGAACAGCTCTGCTGTAGTGCCAGCAAAGAGAGCAAAGACTGACCAGAGTGCAAGCTTATGCTCTGCTAGGGACCAGTCTTTGGGGAGAGGCTTGTGCCAGCCTTCAGGAAGCATTTCTTTCTGATGCTGTTATTGAGATTTCCTTTTCCTACTCTATCCTCTTTGCCAAGCTAACACTTGTCATGCTGCATGATACCTCCTTTCCATGTCCAGGTCAGATGTTTCTATTTTCCAGCATAAGCATTTGTGGGAGAAAGTGGGAAGGTCATCAGAGAAGAGAGTAAGGGCTCAGTGGGGGTAGCAGTCCTCCCCTGGAAGAAGGGCTACCCAGCTGTAACTGTAATAAAACCTGGTATGTGCAATTCACCCCACAGTTCAGCCACCAGAAAAATCTGTTCCTGCAACCATCACCTCTGAAAACCTCAGATCTTGGATTTGTGTGATCTGTGTCTTAAAATTGTCTTTCAGTTCTTTTAGAAATGTGTTTCTGACTTGCAGATAAGAGCCTGGGAAGATGAGTTTTAAAGGCTTCAGTACCACATAACTGTAGCATCATTTAGGTTGGAAAAGACTCCTAAGATCATCAAGTCCCACCATTAACCTAACACTTCCAAGTCCACTACTAAACCCTAAACACCACTTCTACACATAAATACCTCTAGTTATGGTGCCTCAACCCTGGTTAGCCTGTTCCAATTCTTGACCAGATCCTTGAGAAAGAATTTTTCCCTAATATTTAACTTAAATCTTCCCTGGAGAAACTTGAGGCCATTTTTTGTCCTGTCACTTCTTACCTCAGGGAAGAGACAAACCTTTATGTCACTACAGCCTCCTTTTGGGTAGCTGTAGAAAGTGATAAGGTCGGTCCTCTACAGCCTCCTTTTCTCCAGGCTGAACACCCCCATGTCCCTCAACTGCTCCTCATCAGACTTGTGCATCAGACCCCTCAACAGCTTCATTGTCCTTCTCTGGACTCGCTCCAACACCTTAATGTTCTTTTTGCGGTGAGAGGCTCAAAACTGAACACAGCACTCAAGGTGTCGTCTCATTAGCGCTAAGTACCAGAGGACAGTCACTGCTCTGCTCCTGATAATCACATTATTACTGTGCCAGGACACTTCTGGCCTTCTTTAGTGCCTGGGAATACTGTCAGAAATTAAATAACCAAATTTTGTAAATTTTAAAGGCTTATAAGATCACATAACACTTCTAATGTATCAATTTATGTTTCTTTGAATATTTTGCAATTTTGCTCTTCTTATGTAACCCTGTTCTTGTTTATTTGTATTCATTGTCTGACATTGAGAAGTCTTATGTAGCTGAACTATGGCAAACGACTTAAGTTCTATGTGGCTCATTTGCTGTATATTTCTTCCTTCATTAATTCTTGGTTCAAAGTCTTATATTGCCCCATTTTCTGTTGCTACGCCACTTAATGATCTGGTTTTGAGCCATTTTTTAGATGCCTCAAGGAAAGCTAAGCTGCTGCTAGCAACTCCTTTAAAGCACAAACAACTGATTTCAAAAGGACTGACAGGATTTCTTTTTTAAACTCTGTTCATTTGACCTTTCAGAATTAGTTTTATCCTGGTCTTGTACTATTTTATCCTTAAATAGGGTCTCAGTCAATTTTCTTGAAAACATAGAGGTTTAGACTTTATGAATTTATAGTTTCTATGACACTCCAGTTTCAGAAAGATCTCCCTGATTAATAATTTTTCACTTGCTGTTTCTCTGGATGCAACACATCCTATATTCTTGCCAGTGCTGCCACTGCTTAATGCTATGCCAAATGACCAAATTATCAAATTTTTCAGTAATTTCCCTCCCCACAATTTAAATATTTTTTCATGAAAGATTTATTATTTTGTACTGTGCTTTGTGGTTAGGGATTTCTTTATCTTTGCAATGGAAAAATTAGGTATGGGCTAAAATTGGTTATACTCTAAAAAAATTATTTTAAATTTAAATTTCTGCTGTAATGAAAGTTTTTATCTGCCATTTTTAACACCTTAAAAGCCTTATCTTTTTCAAATGCATTTTACTTTGTTATGAAACCCCTTCTACTTAATTTCCATTCTATTACTTTGTCATAATTTTCCATACCATTTTAATTCTAATGCTATCACTAGTGAAAAAAAGGCAATAAATTGATACTGGAGTTTGGGTCAAGTCCATAGAACAACATTTAAACAATCTTTTTTTAATGGCTATTTTTAAACTAATCTTACTTATTTTAAAGTTTCAGGTCAACTCAGAAGAAAGACTTCTCTGATCCCCAAATTGTTGTCTAAACATTAAGTTGACTTGTAGATTTGTCACACATTTTGTGACATATCTTTGACTCTTTACCAAGGTTTCTTATCTCTTTGCCTAACAGGAAGAGTAGAGAAATTTTCCAAAATGCTGAAATGCCTGTTAGTATGTTCAAGCCTCAAAACTTGAGATTGCATTTTCAGTAATTTAATATGTCATTCAGCTTTATTGCAGCTACAGTAGAGGTGTAGTATTTGAAATGCTTCTTTAAAAGTAAGACAAAAGCCCAACATTCTTGATATTCTTCTGCCATACCTTTTTCTTGCCCAGGATATGTAATTTGAACTCTCTCATCTACTGACCTTTATTCCTCCATTCTTTTTCTTAAGAAGTGTTCTTTTCTTCATCACTGTGATCTCAGAATAAAAGGCCCGGAAAGATTATTTTAATTTTGACTTAGAAAACATTTTAGCTCCTGTTTTAGAAGGAAAAATGCATAAAAGTTACTTTTAATGTTTCTATAACTTTAGAAACTCAAGACTTGAACTTCATTTTGATAATTTTCCTCTGTAGTTACAGTTTCAAAACAAGCTGTTTCAATGTAGTTTAAACTGGGGATATGTGTTAAATATGATTGCTATATTACTGGCCAGAAATGTTTGAACAGCTTTGGGGACCAAACCTCCCTTAGGCTTAAGGGCTTAGAACTCAAAATTGCAGTGCATACAGTTAAAGAAACTATACAATTTAATTTTGCTTTTAGGTATATTTTCAGATTGTTGTCCTAGACTACCAAGTATTTGGAAGACTTCTAAAAATGAAACTATTGGATAATGAAATATCAAAACATTTGGTGTCTCAAATAAGGTGAAGTTAATAAAAAATCAAACCAGATTAAAATATTGAAATCTTTTTCAACAATTAAGTTTTACTACAGCATGCTTGCTGGTTGATGCAGTTCACGAGCACACAGGAAATTCAAGAAGTGGACTAACTAGCACAGAACTGTGCCTTTCTCTTTGCAGCTGCTGCCTCTGAAAGGGCAGACAGATGCTTCTATATGCCCCTCATATGAGGAGGCTTGTGAGATGAGAATATTGTTCACGTCTAAGTGGAAATAAACGACACAACATCTGATTGTCAGCAAGTCATTATTTTCTAACAATGCCCATGCTAAAGCTTATTGTTGTTATTATTTTTGTTTTAGAGACACACTTAGGTAGTGCCAGTCATTCTAAGTTTGGGAGATGAAACAAATGTCAGGTGAAAGAATGAGCTATGATAGGAACTAGGAAAAATCAAGTAATAAATTCCTAGATGCTGTTCAAAGGGAAAAGTGTGTTTAAAGAATAAGCTGTGAAAAGCTTGAAAGAAATGCCAGAGCTGTGATCATTCCATGCATTATCTCTAAATCATTGTTATATGTGTGCCAAACACTTTTTACCTCACATAGTGTATAATTAGAAAGCTGGGTCTCTTTCTGAAAAGCAGTTTTACTGTGATTTTAGAAATATCCATTCTCAATTTAATTTCATTTACTGGTATCCACTTTCTTTCAACTATCTGGTCTGGAGATGAATTGCCCATTGGCCCCATCATCAAAATGACAGCATGAAAAGGGAAGCATATGGTTGTAATAATAATGTGGTACATGTGTAGAAGGTCAGAGAAGCAACAGATCAGCATTACAGCAGATGATTTCCTTAGGAACAACTCTTGAAAGTATCAAAGGTCAAAGGTAATGTCTCTAATGTTGGCAAAATAGTTGCTTGATTTTCTCCTTTCTAGGGGTAATGCTTTTTCTTTTTTCTTTTTTTTTTTTCTTTCAATTAGGTAGTGAAACCTGCTGTGAAGCCTGATAAATTAGTGCCATAAATATTAGTCTAATTATACAGGTAGTAATGGTGTTTAAGTCAACCAATTGTCTGGTCTTCATTAAGTCATGTGTTGAAATGAAGTGGTTTAAGTGAAGAAGATTTCTTTGTGACCTAGAATATTATCTTGGAAAATGCTTTATTATTGCAAGCAATGCACAATGGATTCTTCATTTCCATTGTAGGAAACACAAAAGATGGGAGGCCAGTGTGTATGAACAAAAAGCTCTTAGCCAAACTCAAAGACATTAAAGGAAGCATAAAACGGGTTGAAGAATTAACATGGGAGTGGTAGTAAGTAATATGGGAGGAGTAGTAAAACATGCCTGTGCATCCTGGGATGGACCTAGGAAAAGTAAAAGGAATTGAACCTAGCCAGAGTAATTGAAGACAACAAGAAGTGCTTTAGTAAGTATATAAGTAGAAGCAAAACTAGGGGATATGTGGGCCCAGTGCTCAATGAGACAGATTATACAGGACATGGGAAAGGCTGAGCTGCCTCGTTTGCCTCAGCCTTTACAGAAAGACTGGCCTTTATGAAGGCCATATTCCCTGCAGGAAGGGAAAGAAGAAATACCCTTGGTGAAAGAGTTATCAGGTCAGAAACTATGAGTGAACCAGGAATACATAAATCTGTGGGTTCATGGAATGCACTTATGGCATCTGGCAGGTATCACTGAGGGGGCACTCTCAACAATCTTTGCTAGATCCCAGTAACTGGGAGAAGTATGCAAAGACTGGAGGAAAGAAAATGTCATATCATCACCTCTCTCTTCAAGAAGGTTATATGTGACCCAGAGGGCTACAGACAAAGCCAGCCTTGCCTTGGTTTCTGGGAAGGAGCTGGAGCAGCTAATCCTGGAAACAATTTCCAGGCAGAAAAGCATAAGAAAGTCATCAGGAGATGTCAGCATGGCTTCACCAAAGGGAAGGACCACAGGCTTACAAGAGGCTGAAATATCCCTCATGTATAAATGTTGGAATTGAATAAAAGAAGGCACATGGGGATCCCATCAATCTGCGCAGGGTTGTGAAAGAAGGGTGCAAAGACAACGGAACCAGTGTCTTTTCAGTGGTTCTCGGTGAACAGAACAAGGCAATGGATACAAACTGATCCATGGGATATTCCCTCTAAATATTGCAAATCTGAGGGTGAGGGTGCATTGCGTTGAGGTGAGGGTGACTGAGCATTGGCACCAGATGTCCAGGGAGGTTATGGAATCTTCATCCTTAGAGATACTCAAAAGTCACTGGGACAAGTTTCTGTGCAACCAGCACTATGTTGAGCAGGGGATTTGGACCAGATGACTTTCAGAGAACTGTGTCAACTTCAACCATTCTGTGATTCTATAATTCTGTGAAATTACAGTATTTGACCAAAATTACTTTTTAAAAGTACCCCAGTGTTAAAAGTGACAGGAAAAAATCACCAACAAACCAGTTTTCTGGGCTTCAAATCAAGTGGGCCTTCTTGGTAATTAAAAAGACTTGCTCTGATAGCCTTGCCAAACCCAAGCAGAGGTCTACAATTCAGTATCTTAGTAGTCAAAGAAATGTTTGAAAACGGCTGGGGCTAGAAACTGCAAATGGAGTCTGTTAATTAGCTTAAGGTACCAAGATGAAAGAGACCCCTTTTTGTGCTCGTGCTGTTTTCACCATGTGTGGTATTTCCTTCCTCCACTGATGAGACATAGGTGTGCCTAACCAGCATTTCATTACTGAAACAGAAAAACTGATTCTCAATTCATTTCTGTGTGTAGCATATGGGCTGTAGTGAGCAGCACTCATGTGCTCAAATAGCCTAGAGCTAGTAATTTAATGGATTCCATGACTACTTGATGAGCCTGATCAGAAAAGAGGGGCCAAGGGGACTCTGGCAAGAAGTAGCAAGAGGAAAATTAAGCAGGGTCAGATAATGAACCAAAGGTTTTCTCCTGTGTCCTAAAATATTGGTATGCCTGCTCTGCAGAATGTACTGTTTCTTTTTAAACCTTCTGAAAATACTCTTGCAAAAATTCAAAACACAGCCACAAATCATTTATAGAAGACAAAAAACAATAAGTAACGTCAGCACAGAGGGATATATTTTACTTGTTCCTGCCATAAGGAATTATAGTGTGCTGTGATGAGTAGAATATAAAGTAACATAAGTTACCTGTTGACAACAGGGTTTGAAATTATAAAATGTAAAACCAATATATTTCCCTCATGGTATCAAACAGCTGGGATTTTTTTATACCTAGTAGTGGTATGTATTTTTCAGAGCATGTAATTTTTCAGAGCCCCATAATTCTGTACGAGTGTTTAAGCACATACGGTTATTTTTTTTTTTTGGTGTTTTGTTTCAAGTATTACATAGATTGTGATGCACAGAGATGAAAATATAATAACAGTGATCAGCATTTTGTGGAAATCTGTTGTCATAGATGGTTTCCTGGTCTTTAATTTTGCTCATTTAGGAGATTGTATTTAATATACTGAAATAGCTAGCAATATTGCCATCCTCTTATGAATCATCACTGAGCTAAAAATCCTGCAGGAATCTTATTTTTTCATGCTATTTAAAAATCTAATTATAAAAATAAGCCTTGATGAGGAACTGACTGCAGCAGAGTTCAAATAAGAGCTTTTTGAATGACAGATGGTAATAAGCAAGTCAGGCAGTTAGATGGTGGTTTATGTGCTAGACATTATAGGTGTTGTAACTATTGACCCATGTTAATGTGGTTACTCTGGCAAATAAAATGCAGGAAACAAAGCTACCTTGGATGACTTATTCCAGCAGTTGATTAATAGAATATTTTTCAGTCAGCAGCAGAGCCCACTTATTTGCCAGATCTTAAATCCTTACCACCATGTCTTTTCCTTTTCGGTCCCTTTTTCAAATGCTTTGCCATTCCTGTTACTGTTCTCTCATTCTACCTCTTTAATACCACTTTGATGTTTCTGGTAAGGAATCTGATTCTGACAAATAGAGCTAATAGAGTCAGAAGGAAGCAGAGGTTACAGGAAAGGTGTTTCACCTTGCAAGAGGTGAATGAGTCTTTTGTCTAGAAGGCACCCTAAAGGCCTTGTACAGAATGGTGGCAATATAAAACAAGGTGCAATAAATGGGTATGACAGGAATAGTTGCTAGCTTTGCTATCCATATGAACTGACACCATCACCCATAATTGTAACACTGAGGAACAACTAATAAGCTGTAATCTGGACACCTGTGATTCAATGCAGGGTGCAGATTAACTATAATGCTATCATTTATTGCTAAGATTTTCAAAGTGTTTGGAGACTGGCCAAAGTAATATATTTATTTAATTAACCCATGAGTTATATAATGCTTTAGTAATATACTACTTTTCTCTGGCAAACCTGGAAAATATAGGACTCACATCTTTCCTGAACACAGTATCACTTTTAAAAAGGGATATTTTCTCAGCTGTCAGTTGCATTTCGTACATGTCGGCAGTAACAGAGTACAGAGAAATCAGAAGAGAGATAGTCCAAGGAAGAGATAAGACTCAAGGATCTATGTTTTTATTTTCCACATGACCCTGGTGACTGAGTCAGGATTGACAGTTAAACTTTGTGGTTGCAATTTGATTATTGGAAATTGATCAAGAGTATTTGAGGTAAGGAAGTGAATTCAAGAGAAGTGTTCTGTTTGGATTTAATTTGTTTCAGTTCAGTTTCAGACGGCAAGTTTTTGTACTGTCTTCCATTTAGGTCCCACATGCCTGTAATGCAAAATTGACTTGGGCTTGTTCAGAATCAGGAAAAGGATGCAAAAGTTACTGGAAGTTTACATGCAACTTGCAAGCAGAGTGAAAGGGGAATAAAATTTAACTACCAGGTTCTAAATGTCCATGAAGAGAAGAAAATTGCACTGAAATTAAACAGCTGCTTCCCTTGGGTCAAAATATACAGAACTAGCCTAAAAATAAATTCTGTGCTTCAAGGTGTAGTACCTTTTTTTCTATTTCTTCTGCCTAAGGAAATTGGTAAGGATAAGCACTGCTTTCGAAATAGCAGCTTGTTAGCTGTCAGCAGCACCTGGATGTGACAAAAGCAAAATACAGCTTTTACAGATTTTCAGTAGTGACCAGTCACTGAGTTAAAAAGAGAGGAATCATCAGATGCTGCTTATCAAACAAAGACAGTTTTCATGCTCAGCACCTCAAAGAAAACTTAGGTTTTCTTTCAAAAAAGATCTTTGATCCTTTGAAGTAATAGCAGGCGATGTGAAATGAATTTTAATCAGGACCTGTCAATACATATCAGTGCACAGCATTTCATATCACTGATAGTAAGAGTCTGAAGGGAATGGCAAACTGGAAAAAGTAAAATCTAGAGGCAAAGCACAGAGTTTCCAGTATCCAGGTCAGGTAGGGGCACCAAATGTCTTTTAAGTATCAGAATGATTTCCATCAAAGGAAAACACACAAGATAACTCCTTATATATGTATCCTTAATACAATCCTATTTCTTAAAGGATTTTTAAAAAATCTTTCATTAAAACCAAAGTAGAACGAATTAGTTTACAAAAGAAATACACATTTTACCAAAACAAATAGAACCACAGTCTGCAGTATGGTTTCAAATACCCAGTGTTTCCTGATAAAACGACTAGATGCAACAATTAAAAACATTATGTAGACACTTAACTTAGAAATTCAGAAACCAGATGTATACTTAATAACTGTCAGAGTAGAAACAGTTAAAATCAGGATAATTAGGAGAGAGGAATTCAAGTACTAGGTGGTGATTCTATAATTCTTGTTTTACTCCTGTTATGGAAAATGTTTTTCCTGAGAGTTCAACTTCTGACACATGAAATTGCAAATAATCTGGAAGGAGGACATGATTAATGGCAAATAGGTGAAAAAACAATAACTTCAAGATTGCTATCATGCTCTTTGTAATGTGTCAAAACTGGGACATGGATTTCACCTACAGATACCAATTCTCTCAATGGGCTCCTAAGTTTTAGTGAAAATAACCAATCAATGGTATTAAATGCTAAAAAAATGAAGGTTATATGCAAAGCAAAACAGGTATGATGTGTCAGAGATTTTACAATTTAATCTCCAGTCCTCTGGAGTTAAAGTCTCTTCATTTTTCCTGAAACTTTCTGATTATTTAACTTCAGGCTTAGGGACATAAACAGTGCTTTTCACTGTTATTTCTCTGAAGCACCTCTGCTGGCAACCAAGTTAGCTGTAACTTATGTCTCACAAAAAAAAAGAAACATCTTTTGCAAAATTTTTTCAGAAAAATTGCGCCATCACTGGTAAAAACAAGCTTGTTGCCAGGTTTCATAGTTCTGGTCATCACAATGGAGAAAATAATAGTGCAAAAAAAGAAAGCAGAATTAGATGGATGGGTGGAGGGAAAACACTTTAAATATTATCTAATGGGAAAAACTACAAGATGTTATGTGCCAAAGAGACAGATTTTACTCTTTGAGATGCCTGTGCCCACTCTCACTGCAGCACAGAGCAAATGTGTGTTGTTGACAGGGAAACTGATGCTTACAGACAGATATTCTGCAAATGTACGGCTGTGGACAATGTGGACCCACACATCACAGCACTGAGGCAGGCTACAGAACAACTAGAGTTGGAGTGAAATGGCAAACCTCATCCCTTTCACTCACCAGACATTTGTTTTGACATCAGTCTCAGATTATGAGTGAGATTGGTAGGCTTTCTTTCCTGCTTTTTTTGCACTTTCTCACTCTTCACTGTGTCATCTCCCTTGTTACTCTCCCTTATAAAAGAAAAAGGTAAAAACTAGACCACTGGCAATCGCTCTTTGTTATATGCTGCAGGGACAGAGATGTGTCTAGATCAAGATTTTCAAGCTTAGAGCTAACCACATGGAGAGATAAAATGAACGTACACAGCACCTGCAGTCATGCACTAAGAGAGACTAATAGAAAAACACTGAGAGCTCAAAACAAAATCCAGTTTAACTGAACAACAACCTCGGGCTTGTGCTCCTATCTTGGATTAAAAAAAAGGAGGTCTAGAAAAAAAGGCATTGTGCCAGGACTTTCACACAGCATATCAGGGTTTTTCATGTCCCGTAAGGATCTGTTTGTTTTTGTTTTTTCTTTTTCTGAAGGAATGGAGAGATATTTTACAGGTTTCTTATTATGTAATGTTGCATCCAAAATGAATGTTTAGAATGAAACAAGACTTTTTATCTATATGGTATGCTTCAAAGGTAAAAGCAAAAGGAATTTTGATTTTCAAATATGAAATAAGATTTTAATTGTCATGAGAAGTACCTATCTAACACTTGCCTAAAAACACCTTCTCAAATACTGTCATAAGCATGATATTCCACAGAAATTCCCATTTTAGTTATTTCTGAACATAGCAAATCTAAGGTGCAGGCATGGCTAGAATTCTGTATTGAGCTTGAAGGTAATCTAAAAAAATAATCTCCATTATTTTAAAGAGTTTATAAGCACTGATGCCATTGTTGAGTGAACCAAGGAACAGGCATGCTATCTGCAAAAAACACTGAGGAGCTGGACAGATTTAATCTTAGCTGAGGTTTGCATATCATACCAGCTATAAAAATCTTGTGAAATTTATCATGCTTGTTCAAATTAATTGTGCAACTTTAACTTCCTAAATTGCTCCTCTCACAGTGCCTACTTCTTGGTCCAGTAACAAGCCAGAAAAATTACTACCTAGAAGAACTCCCTCCTTATTCATCTGTTTAGCTGTCCACATAACCATTTGTGCAATTTCTACATCGACCGCTTATTTATATCTTCAAATCTGAGGAGGGGAGACTAAGAGGATTTGAGGCAGTGTCAGACAATGATATCAGGACTGAATTTCAGAGATTCCTGCCTCTTTAAATACTACAAAAGCCACTCCATAATTTGTTACTGTTGTTGAGCTTTCTCTCCACCCTGTAATCATAAAAGCCTACCTTGCAAAGTGCATCAGCTTACTGGTACAGGTGCAGAGGAGAGCATAGCTGAGAGATTGTGATGTGATCTTTGATTTCACACTACTGAGTCCTGAATATGACTATATTTCCTGGATTTATTATGATGTCATGATAAGGTAATACAACACATTAAATAACAGTATGACCTCTTGATGCATTTTGCCTCTGAAGATTTTCTGACACTTTTTTTTGTCAACAAGGATGATCTTAGATCAGTGAGAGTATGAGTGTTAAAGAGAAATATTTTCATTTTATTTGAGTACAACTATCAAAATAAATGATAGAGTTTGAGTCTAAAATGTGAAAAAAATTACATCTTTGAGTCTGTTTCGATTTTCTTCTCCAATTCTTTTTTTTCTACCCTGTTGCAGTCCATCTTCCTTTCTGAAAAATGACAGTGAAACAAAATTTGTTTCACTTCATTGATGTTTCTCAGTAGTTTTCCATTAGGAAGCCCAGTGTGTGTAGAGGCTCACTGATGCCATCAGGATCAATACAGCTGCAGTTTGAGTCTCCTGTGGTTTTGTGTTTCTTGGACATGAACATGTCGCATGGTAGAACATTTTTGCTTTGCTGTTGCTGTTGCTTCCCAGGAGTAGGATTTTTGTATATTGTCCTCCAAAGACAGGTGAGATGAGGCTATTTCCGTATTAAAACCATGGAAAAGGACAGGAATAATATTTTTGTTCACAAGGGAAAGAGGATTATTATTTTCTTATTCAACTAGGAAACACACAAAAAGCCTGTATTTCTACTGATGATGTCCATGCTGCATTTACATGGGAAAAAATTGCCAAGAATTATGAATTTTTAGAAGACTTTTGTACATTAACAGTTTAATAAGTACTCCAGTAAAAATCTTTATTTTCCTCTAGTTTCTAGAGGTTCTCCATTTCAACATCTCAGCATTTTTCAGCACATGAAGACTTTTTTGATGTTTTTTTTTAATATTGTGTCCACCCAGATGTAAACTAAGAATGCAGCCTCTTCACACATGCCCAGTCCACAGAGTTTTCAGTGTCTGAACAGTTTTTTCATATCTCTACACACTCCCCTACTGAGCTGCCCTCTCACTGTGAGCCACAAATCTGCACAGCATCCCTGACTATTTATTAAGCTCTGAGAATGTGTTCACTAACATAAAGATCAACGGAAGGCAATAGCTTCTCTGGAGGGCTTAATAAAAACGCATAAAGGAGAAAGACACAGCGCTGTGAAGCTGAATAATAAGATTAGCTTTCATGCTGTATGTACATGTACCATGATTTTACTTGCTCCCTGCATGCTTTCCTCTTTATTTTTCATAGTATCCACAGTGGCAGTCATAGGAATGAAGGCACATAGCTGTCCACATATGTGCATGTGGAACTCAGATTCTTATTTTAAATAGTAAAAACCCTATGTATTTGTCATTTGCACAAAAGGGCTTTTTTTTTGTATTAATAGAACAAGCATATTATTTTTTAAAAATTACTCCTACTCCCAAAAAGTACTTGTTTTCAGAAGTATTTTTGTTTACCTCAGTTCTTCAGTAGTGTGATGATTTTCATTTTGTTTTTCAATTTGATGGATAGTTTTCCTTTTGTCTTGCAACAAAAATAGTATAAACAAAACAAAACAAAAAGCCAGAAAATGTGCTTAGTTCCAGGGAGTGTATCTTAAGCAATAGTATTGAAAAAGTATATTAATAGAGTGTGCATCCTCTCTTTGCCAGCTTTGTTTTCCCAGGTTCTCCCCTCACTGTAAAGCCCTGTTTAAGTCTTCAGGCATTCTTTTCTTCATGAGCGCTCTTTCTGCATTTAAGCAAAAAAAAAAAAAAAAAAAAAAAAAAAGAAATTAGAAATTGGAAGTCCCTAGTAACCCAGTAAGAAGCATGCCTACACATCATATATATATATACACACTAGGACAGACAGTGAGAAAAATAAAATTATGAAATGAAAGACAATATGACGATATGCATTCTCAAAGCACATGAAGACAGCAAATATATAAGGATATTTTTTACTGAGCTTCAGGGGATGCTCAAAGGGTAGAATCAAACTTTCCATGATGAGGAGCCAGCAAAACCTGGGTAATGAAATATTCTCTTTCAAGGTTAACAGTGAACTCTCCCAAGGCTTAGCATCCCTTCTGAGTGAAGAGTTCAAGACAGCATTTCCAAACACAGCTGAACCTGTTTTCTGTCTGATGTTGAAGAGTGCAGGTAGGAACTCAGAAGTCCCATGCTTAAGAAACTGCTCGTAAAAAAACTATTTGATACCCTATCACCAATCGTGCCATAGGCAACATTGTTCTCATCTACTAAATAGACTGATTGTAGTTGAATAAAGTTGGTTGAAGACCAATCAGAAAATCTAATGGGACAACTAGCTTCCCTTCATGTGGTTTTGATGAGTTTGGATAGCTCCAGAAAATTACAAGGCAGTAATAACAGATTTTGTGTGTGTCTGTGAGAGAGCCTGGTGGGGAGTAGAGTTCATCTTAAGAGCCTACAGGTTTAGATAGCTTAATTCACAGAGTTGGCTATATGAACAATGATGTCTAATGAAATTTTATGTCTTATGAAATTTGAGTACTCCCCTGGAAGATATAAGGGGCCCTTATTAGGGCAAGATCTGGGAAAGTGACATCAGTACTATTTGCTTCTCACTTTATATGCCAAAACAAATCTGACCCCAAGTCATTTTGATTTCTTTTACATGTTCACTCCTTATGCTTACCTGGAATGTGAACTGTAATACAGTTGTAAAGGAACAGACAGAACTTGTGCTTTTCTGACTTTTCATGACATGAATGTAGCTTCAGTTCATGTAGCAAATGATGCTGACTGGGTTTACCTTTCTTGGCAAATTGAATATTAATGGTGACTTTATTTCTTAATGTCTGACTTGTGATTTCATGGTTTCAACAAGCTGATGCATTTATAAAAGAGTACAAACTGAACACGTCAGTGCAAATGATGTATTTATTATTTGTAGTTCATCTTTCTGTTTGCATGTTGTTAACAGCATGCAGATAGATTAGAATGCATTTTTTGTTCTTTATTTAAAATTTTTGAAGCAATTTTGGAATAATGAAAAAGAATAGTATGTCTTTGACATGTAAAATATGTGATTGTTTACCTTTGTCATGAGATGCTGTTTCTCTTTTATGGTTTTGTAATTGCAGCTTTTCCAGACAGGAGGGGAGAATGGGAGTATGGGCATGGGAACATTTTCAATAAAAGACTTCACATTACCACATTCATTGTGATATATCAATGAAGGAAATTACTTGCTGATTTTATCATAGAAAAAGTGATAGCTGGACACAGTAACAAATAATGTTTTTTTCTCTACATTTTATCTATTTTCTTTATTTTCTTCTACATACATTATTTAAATCTTGGTGCAAAGCCTTTTCACAAACATCTGTTCCATAAAGGAGCTTGTTTTTGTGTAGGTGTGTTCCTTTACATAAAGGAGTTGAGGATGGTTTTTGTTTTGGTTTGGTTTTGGCTTGTTTGTTTTGTTGCCTTTTTTTGTGGCTTGATGTAAAAAATAAATTGTTTGGTGAAATGGCTTACATGTATCTTGAGGGTACCTCAGCTATACATCTTCAATGTAGGCAGAAGAATAAAAATATCATTGGAATGGGTATTGTTGTAATTGCTCATTTAAAACCCCTCGCAACATCTCATCATCTTTTATGCAGTTGTTTTAAGTTACAAGGAATCTCATTCTTATAATTTCAGTTTTCATTTGTATCATCTCTATTCTTATCATTTGCCATAAATTCAGTTTTGGTCATGAGTTGAATGTAATCTAAATATCTGTATATATTTTGTAAACACCTGTTAACATTTACAGAAATAATTTCGAATTCCTTACAAAATGCATGTATTGTTCTATGCTTGCATAGATAAATAGGTAATACTGAGAAGCCCCTTGACAGAGGTAAATATCAAGTACAGATGCAGCAGCATGGTAAAGCATCAGAATAAAAATTATGGTACACAGTAGAAACTGTGAACTGAATATATGCAGAAACACCATTATAGTCCTTTTTCTGGATTCCTGAGGTTCTGCTTTGTCAGGGAGGAAAAGCAACAGAACTTTTAGTACCTCCCATTTGTCATGCTTCCCTTTGAGGTGTGTTGCAAAAACACAGTGCATCCTAATTGCACCATAAAAAGGGAATTATTTATAAAAGGAAAGTTAGACCCTATGGATTGTGAGCCATTCACTTCCAAACTATAAAACAAACCAAATCAATCTAACAATTCCAAAGGGAGGTATATATTTTAACCAAAGTAGGGGAAGAAAAAAAGCCCACAACTGTTTGTTATAAAATGCGCAACACCATGTTAAGTAGCAAATAGTATGCTATTGAATAGCATTTTCTAATTTATGAGGCAATGAGTAGGTGGCAATTAGACATAAAATTCAATATTTATATTTTGCTAGAATCTGAGTATAAATTGGTATCATTATGTGTTTCATTGTTTTCTACCAGGTCATTCAGAAAGAAGATCAAGCTACCTCTTATATTCTAAAATAATATAGAAGTGGTCCCAAGTTTTTGCTAGGGTCAAAAAAAAATAGATAGCCTTGTATTCAGAGATGTGAGGTCTCTTTTTGCTTTTGCTTTTATAAAAAGATATTTGCTGCCAAATTCCTACTGTGGAGAGACGTCTCTTGGTTACCTCAGTTTACAGTGTAGTTTCTAATCTCTGAGAAGTTATTCCTGACTAACATGAGTCAGGGGAGACAATTAATAGGCCTAAGTAATTTTACATAGTTTTTTGCTTTCAGTAACGCCCCAGGTGGAAGCAGGGATCATTTATCTCAGCTAAACTTCCTTGCTTTCACTATAAGTGCACAGGCATCTTTTACTGTCTGTAACCCTATGTCTCAGTAGGAGGCAGGGTATAACTCTGCTACTAATCTGTAGAGGGACAGTGGTGGCAGGCAGCAAAATTGTGCCAGTTTCTGCTCAGCTGCTCTCCTGTGAATGGTAGAAAACTCTTTCAGCAGAAAAGAGAGGAACTGGGGCAGAAGGAACTTGGGTTTGAGAAGGCGAAGAAGCAGCTTTTGCTCTTTTGTCTCCCACAGGGTAAGCCTTCCAGAGAGTTATATATCATTTCAAGAAATGGAATTGGACCAACTGTCCATTCCTGGCCATAACTACTAGCTGTTGAGTCTGAGTTTCAAATAGTTTTTTTTTTTTCTATCATAATTTAAATAAAAATCTTCTCTGGCAATGTTTTCTCAGGAGCATACTTTAGGTCTTATTTTTTACCAGATATAGCTTTAGCAAAAAATACAGAATCAAGCATCCTTCACCTGTAATAAGAATAGTATCTGCTGTACTTTATGATATATTCATGGAATCACAGGTAGGCTAAGGCCCAAAGGGAATTCTGGAGGTCATCTGGCCTAACCCCTGCTCAAGCACACGTTTATCCTAAGACCACAGAAGCAAGAATCCTTTTGCCAGCTCCACAATCAATGGCTGACATGCACTATCAGAGAGACCTCTTCTCTCCATGCTGGCAGGGGAGAAGAGAACTCTGGATCACCGTGTCCTCCACTGCCACCCCCACATCTCTGTAGTCACTTTGGATACTCTCCAGCTTTTCTAGCACTGTCATTGGTGTCTACATTTAAGAACATCATGGAGTAATAGTCAGGGGGTCAGGCAAGGTCTGGAAGTCACCCCAACACCCACATCCAGATCCCCAGCATGTTGCAGACTTCTGCAACCATCTGGTTAGGTTGGCAGAAGTGCTGCTGTCCCCTGCAACAGGGAGTCACCTGCTGCTGCCACTGCTGCTGCCACTGCTGCCTCATGGTGGCTTTAAGGAGGTCAGGGTCAGCTGGCCCAGACTTCACTTGAAAGCACAGCCAGTTTCCTCAGCCTTGAGGGCAGTGCACCCACACATCCTCTGTCCTGGCAGGGACAGCTGCTCCAATTCCTGCTGGGCAGTATGCCCTGTGGAACGTCACTACTATGCCCAAGAACACTTAGGCTTGTTTGAACTTGGAGAAGGATCCCTTCTTCTGTCCAAACTGCTGACTTTGTGTGTTGTGATCTGAGTCTGACCCTTATTAAGGGTCTCCACTGTACCAGCTAAAAGTGTGCTTGACCCTCTCTTATTGTGGAGTGCCTGCAACAAAGGCTCCTAGTACCTTCAGCCAAGGGCAGCTGATCAAGGTTTGAGGCTCCATTTCTTGTATCTGCTAGCTCAGACCAATAGCTGTCTCATTAGGTGGGTATTCTTATTTATTTAGGGCTTTTAAATCTTATTAAAGGTAAAAGTTCTTCAAATTATAGTACTGTTATAGATGTGATCTCTGTGTTACTGATTAGTCTCCTTCCTGAAACCCTCAGAAGACTAATTGCTGCTCACTGCTCTCTGTATGTTCTTCCATGTGTTCACCCCAGATAGCCAATTGATCTAATTTGGTATCTGAGGCAGCCATAGCTTCTCGTAGCCTGGCAGATATTAAATTTCACAGTAGCACGATTACAGATCCCTCCTTTCTGGATTGCATTTCAGCTCCAGAGGAAGGCAGACAGATCCTGTTGCCCAGCCCAAGGTGAAGACTGATGTGTGCAACCACTGACAGCGGGTACTATGTCTACAGGGAGGGGGAAACCATGCTGCTTTTCATTGATGCTACTCTTCCTCATTGTGAGAAGAAAGGGTTGATATCTTTTGATAAACATTTGGATTTAAAAACCTGCTACTTGTGATTGAAGTCTTGGTTTTGATTGTACAAGTTTTACATCAGCTTTAAAGCTATAGAGGGGTTATTAATGATGAATCTCAGCTGAAGGCTAATGACATTAAAGGATTTTAGTTCTTGATTTTTCTAAAGACAATTCAGATTAGGTAAAATATTTAAATAAAACTTCACAGATGTTACTTTTCAAAAAGGAAAGCTATCTATCAGTTTGTAGAAACATCTATTAGAACTAATGTTGTGTATAACCCACTGGACAAAACCCTTTTTGGTGCAAAGTGTATTTCTTACAGAGACAAAATTTCCTCTAAATTGCTGCTACAGGTAATGTTCATAACTTTTATCTTTAATTGCTGCTTTAAGTGGCAACTGCATTGGACAGAACCCAAATGTCCTTTGAAACAGATTAAAGTTTAATTGTAGAGGGAAGAGTAGAATTAATAAATGCCCAGCTGTGTTTCTTGATGTCTTTTTTGGCTTGTAAGTTAGAAGAAGATAAAAAGAGGCAATCACTCTTTAAGCATATAATTAATTTAAATATTGGAATAACTTAGCATTCATTAATACATCTCTCTTTTATCTCCTCATTTTATGTCTTTGTTTATCTTATTAAAAAATGTGTGCAGTCTGTTGATTTCATCTATGTCCAGTGTGTTGCTGAAAAGGAAAGAAAACAATTTTAGTTTTGCCATTAGTAAAACAAATACACTGAAATTTGTATGCTGGCTTTTGCTTTTGTGGAGAAAGGCATTTTGATTTTTAAGGAAAATATCAGTGGCTAATGATATCTAGCCTCTTTGACTTACACTGGTGGTGATGTCTTCATTTGTCAGAACAAATGATAAATCTCCCCTTGCTGCAGCACATTGTTGTGCTTTCTCAACCAGCCATTTTAATTTTCAGGTTGACAGCCAGTCAGAAAGAATCCATTATGGATAATCAAAGCTCATTTGAGATAGTCTTTGCCTTTAAAATGATGAGCTGAATTAGCTCGAAGTAAGAGGAAAGGTATTTGTGCTGTAATCCGCTGTTTTGGGTGCCTCCTGGCTGTCACTCCACATGCTGACCCATACCTGGGTCTTCCCTGCACTGCTGACCTCGACCTCTTTATCCACTTTGTCAAGTCGACAGAGATCCTGTCCTACAGACTGTGGATGGGTGAGAGAAGGGTTCACCAGCATGGTTTGGGAGTTACTGTGACTAAGAAATATTCCCATTTAGCATTACAGTTCTGCCAAGGTAGGGTACATGACAGACTTATTCTTGGGCATAGACACAGCCTCTGTGATTTTCCTCTGATTGCCTGCATGCCAGTGTGCCCTGGATCTGAAATTATTAGAGATTAATCAATACCAATAATTACCAAGGAATTCCTCTGTAATTTAAGGCTTGCTAGTTTTTCAGGGAGACTTTTCAGATACAGGTTGCAAATGTGGCGCCATACATATCACTTTCCATATTCACATTGGTTCTGACGTTTATGACAAGGATCACAGCAACTCTACCAAGACAAGAATTAGAGTAGGTACTGCAGTGAGGAGGTAGAGGTTCTACAACTACTCCATGAAATAAAGATGCTAATGCATGGGTCTGACCTGGGGTTTTAAGTAGCCTGGGGCTCCCTGTTGCAGATGATAGATAAATATGATTGTTCATAAATAATACAGCTAGGATGAGAACAGTTCTCCCAGCTAGCCAGATGACACCCCTGCCTTTAGATGAGTCCTGGGGTGAAATGGACTGTTCCATCCCACCCCACAAAAGATGTATGGTTCACCCCACACCTCTATCCCTCCCTTCAAATATCAAATGTCTGTAACCCCATTGGCCCATGCCTTATTCCAACCCACCCAGAAGCCCCTGATAAGGAGGCTTCGTGGGGCCACGCGGTCTCTTGGAACTTCCTCCCCTCTTAGAACCTCCTCCATTCTTGGAGCTTCCCCTCTCCTAGAGCATCCTTTTGTCTCTCCCCTGCCCCACCCTCTCAGGCCCGGCCACGTGCTGCGTCTGGGAGCACGAGGCAGGACCTTCCTGCACCCCCAATAAACCTCTTTCCCCAAGAGCAAACTTCAGAGATCTCTGCCTCCTTTCATCCACACCATGCTGGAGCCCGATATTTTCTACAGCTCCCCACACAATCTGCATGTGGGTTGCCAACCTGTCTCATCTTGGAGTAATGTGAGAAAATGTTACCTTCAGTTGAGTCTTCTAAGGACACAAAAAAGAAAAACTCTTTATCAGGATGAATCTCATATATGTGCATAAACATACATACGTATGTGCATGCATATATTTTGTGTGTATTTATATATATATATATAAAATACACATACATATGTCTGTATGCATTTTCCTTAGAAAAAGGACATCCTCTTGGTGGCCTGTTGGTTAGGTCACACAGTTCAAATTAAAAGACAAGATCAAATCCTTGCCCTGAACCAGACAGGTTGTCCACAGGGTAATGATTTTACATTTCTGCAATTTCACAGTTTTCATGACAGTGTAAGAACCAGACCAGGTCATTCAGGAAGATGTGGAGGCCTCTGTACACAGCATGCACAAAGAGCTAACACTGCCCTCCTCTCAATACTGCAATATTCCTTTGTTAGTTCTGCCTTTTTACATGGAAAGAAACAATAATGTTTTCTTTTTAACTGTACACTTACAGCTACATTTTAAACCTTACAGTACCTCACAATATAATTATAAAAGGATATTTCTTTTGTCATAAACCAAATTTAATTCCTTTTTATTTGTAAGATGATACTGCATGTCCTTGTCTAACAAGAACAGTGTGATTCCTTGGCAAAAAGGTAATTTGAAATATTTTGCTAACAGGATGGTTATGATTTTTCTTGTTTGCACTGTTTTGTGGTCCAAACTTTTAACAGTATTTTTCACTATGTGGAATTATTTTCAAAAATATTTTTGTAGCTTATACTTCAACTGATTCTGGTAAGGAGAATCATAGAAAATTGTATTTATTTCCTCATGGTCATTTCCCCAGTCTCAAAATGACATGTTCCTCACTCCAGGTGTCCATGTGAAAAAATGCAAACAAACAAAATGAAAAGATGAATTCTCACTTTACAATACCAGTTTTATATTTCCTTAAAGTGCAATCTTTAGCGATGTCAATGGGGAAAAATAAGGAATGCCATTCAGGTTGTTGTTTTAAGATTTTATTTTCTCTTCATTAAGGGAATAAATATTCTGTATTTACTTCTATCTATCTGCTTTTGGTTTAGGCATTCTGTTTTTTCTGTTTCTCATGTTCTGAATGAGCTTTTAGTATGAGTTTGTTACGTGCAGGCAGAAATAAATGGTTGATTTGTAAGTAAAATGCTATCCTGCAACTTAATCTGTTATTCCAACAAAAAAAAAAAAAATCTTCCTCTCTTACATTGCCAAATCTGTAAAGCCTTATTGCAGAGGGTCTGTAAAGCCTGTATACAGAAAGGTTTTTAAATTGAGCAGTGTGGTAAAATACCATCTTCTAACATTAGCAAACCCCACAGCAATGTTTTCTGTGTGCAATGGTAATGACTTAATGCAGCAATTGCACTAAGGTGCTCTGGGGGATTCAGCAAGTCCTGGAGTTTTCAATCTTCAGCCAAGAGTTTTGCAATCTCTGTGAGTTAAATATTTCAACGATAAAGATCCTTGATAATGCCTGTGCATTAATGACACATACTCTATTCCAGTGTCAGGTATGGTATATGCAACAGAAGATGGTATGGTTGGTGAAGGCTGGGCAAAACACTTGTTTCTTCCTCTGGAAACTTTGGCAAAGCCAAAGGATAAAATTATGTTTGCCAAAAATCTTCTCTGAGAAACCAAAATATTATTTTTATAATGTTTTTGGCCTTTTATTAAATGAAAGCACTTTTCTGTACCACTTCTTGTGATGGACAGCTGGACAAGAGCTTCTGTATGGCCGGGTGGCACCACAAGAGGTATGCACTCTCAGTCTTCTATAAGAAATAGTAGGGCCATTCCATAAATGAATGGTTATTTGTACAGCAGTTCTGTGCAAAACTTTTGGGGTGCTGGAACTATTAGTCAACATATTGAAGAATCAATCAGAAATAAAATATGTGGGTTAACAATGAACAGTGGGAATCCTCTGTGGGAAGTCTTGGCAAAGCTGAACTGTGATCTCAAAGTAGTGGTGGCATGCTTATATAAATTTAGAGTTATCCTTGTCCCAGAGCCTTGATATAAAATAGAAAAGAAGTTCAGTGGGGATCCAGCTTGTTTTCTCAGTTTTAAAATTGTGCAGCTTTGGGTTGTTATATGAAAACTGGAAAGCTCAGGCATTTAAAGTGTAGAACAAAATTTGTAGAGCCTTTCAACTATAAGTAATAAGTGAAACTTCATTTACTTATTTAAGGTCAAAGGTGATCAGAACAAAAGAACAAATTGTATATACAGGAAAAAAACATGCTAACATGCCTGGTTTCATGAAAAGAGATTAATTTCCTGAACTGACACATGGAGCAGAGTCAGTCAGCATACACAAATTTGTAAGTGGGTGGTGGTGGTGGTTGTGCAGAAAGCAAAAAGAAAACCTGTGGAGACTCTTCTTGGAAGTCCAATATTATTTCTGTGAAAAGAATTAACATTTGGTGATATTTAATAATATTTCACAGTAAAGCAAATCTGAGTGATTCACAGCCATTTCTTCTTCACATTAATGGAAGGATATTTTTAGTAAATGCTTCAAAAAATTTACTTTGAAAACTTACAGAGAAAATTGAATAAGATTTTCTTCTAAGGCTCCTCAGAGTTTGATCACACTAATGTGACCAATCTGCTATAAATGTATGGATTGCTAAAAATTTCACCAGTTTAATATTTAATTGTTATTGCAATATTTTCTATATATACATTTGTGTGTTTTCTTTTTGTGCCTGGGTGCTCTGTCTATACTGATAAAACCAAAATGGTTTTTCTGCAGCAAAAACTGAACAGGGGAGCTTGTGCAGTCTCAATATCTTTGTATGGAATTTATTTATTTGATTTTTTCTGCCTGTGACAAATTCGGCCCTACTTGCACAATTTCAGGGACTCTGAGTTGTTCTAAAATGCATTACAAGAAGGCATACTTCAGGGTGCCTAATTTCTTGTACATGTTCTAATGCCCACCTGGTGATCAGTGAGTTTCTTAACTCTTGTTGAATCCTCTAAAATATAAGTAATGCTACTACTGACACTCTAGGCCCTATCCTAGTTATTTATGGAATATTGTATTTCAGAAATGAATGCATTTCTGTTGTATAAATGTGTATGAACTATTGAAGGGTTATCATATCTGCCATTACTGTGTTACTTTAGCACTTAAAAATGCTGGTGGGGGATTTGAACCCCCTTGTGCCCAGCATTTTGCAGCTTCAGGATACAATACTGATTGTCCACAAAGTTACATTCTAGGTGTGCTTCACTCTTAGGCAGAAGGCATTAATATAACTAATGTTATCTGATATTAATAGCCCTAACACTGTCATTTTGCCCAAGTCACAAAGTTCTTATTATGGCTGATCATTCTGAGAAATTCCTTCCCTGTAATTCACATGGGTCCTTTGAAAGTATGGTTTTCAAAATCTTTGTTTTGAATGGTGACTAAAGGAAGCTGAAATATTCATCCTTTTCATTAAAGATCTCCATTGTTTAAGATTATGCAGGTAAAGGAAAGCTGAAGGCCTGAACTCTGATGGTAGCACTTCATAAAAGAGGTGAAGAGTAAAGTGTTTTGCCTTGTCAGCAAGGACCTGTTTTTTTTAAAGCCCCTGGAGCTGCCTTTGTGTATGTTAAATAAATGCTTATTTAATGCCTGAATATTGTTTTAGAACCAAAAACACAATAAAAAAAGGTCTGTTTTGTAAGAGGCTGCTAAAACTGAATAGGAGCTAATAATAGCTGTAACAGGTAATTTTGTCCTTTTGCAGAGAACAGGAAAAACTCTGAGTGTCTTGTTCAGTACACTGTGCACGGTCAAGCACTTTGTACTCCTCTATCCTTGCTAAAAACAACACCATTTTTTAAAAGAGATATTGTTGCTTCTTACAGTAACATAAACCTAGACCTGTAAGAACTGGAGTTACTGAAATGGTTTCTAATAGAAAAACAATCCATCCAAAATGTTGTTTTGGCCTGATTTCTTTAATGTCTTTGTGGAAAACATTCCAGTGAGTTGCAGTATTTTCTGTTTTGATTTTACTTCTACACATTATATTATGAGATGCTGAAGTCTGTACTTCAATTTTATTGAAACTTTTTTGACTTTGTTGATGAAGAAACAATATCAAATTCTGAAAACTGCACGACAGACTGTACCTGGAACTAAAGTGTTCTGTGCTCTTTGTGACTCAAATTCCTGCAAACAGTGGTGCACTGAAAGCTTGGGGTGGTGCTTCTGTCCTTGTTATCTGTAAATTAGCTTCACGTTCCCTCATTCACTCAACACTGCTTTGATCATAGTTGTTAAAACAACAGTTCTGACCCTTACTTTTCTAAGTTACTTGAGTAGCTGGCCTCATTGCTACCTCTAATGCTCTTACTGAGAGGGAACATTTGCAGCACCAGGGCTTTGCCTTCCTGTAATTAAAAGGTGTTACTATGGCTGTGAAAATATACTTGAGTTATTTTTAAATCAATTATGTTGGCCACAGTAAGAACACAAATTTGTTAAACAGGGCAGGGTCTATAGGCATCCCAGAGCATGGTGTTAAAACAATTAACTTCCAGCACAGCTCTGTGCTGAAGCAAGACAGAGGTCTCTGGTGTGGTTTTGTGAACTGATGTGGAGGGGGTGTGCAGGAAAAAGAAACAGTTAGGTTTGTCTCGACCTTCCTGTGTGCTATATCAGCAATATTTTTTTAGCATGTGGGTTTAAATGGGTAAAATAGCTGATTTATTTTAAGATTAGTGAAATTGAGTGAAATACAAAACCCTGTAAATAAGTTTTTTTTACCTTATTGACTCTGAAAGTTATAAATGCAAGCCACATTCTTGTCCCAGATGTGAATCCAAGTTTTAAATCCTCAGAATTTTGTTTCCTTTTGCCCAGCCATATAAATGATTTCTTTAGTCTGAGATATACATTTTATGAACAATTTATTTTCTATACAAATATACTTGCAGGAAAGCTTTCTGTATTGCAGAAAAATGTTTTCTATATTCAGAAACATTATTCTAAACTGAAAAGATGTCTGCAAAAATGGATGTTCCAGTATTTAATGAATTCAATATTTAATTTTAATTTTTTCAGTATTTTATTTATATGCATTTATCCTTCAACATTTCTTTTGGAAAATTAAATTATTACTTTTTCTAATTTGTTTACTCAATTTTTAATATTTTATTTAAGCTCCAAAACTGTTATAGAGAGGATTAGGTGAATTGCTGAATTTTGTTAGTCAGGTTGCTATAGCTTGACTTGACCAGAATGAGTTGCAGATGAAGTTTTACAAGGAAAATACTTTTATATGAATCCTTCTTGTTTTCAGTTCTTTTTATTTCTTCCTCTCTAAATTCTTCTCTGTAAACCAGAAACTTTGGGACAGGTCAACTCATGTCTAGTTGATCTCAGTTCTTCCATAAACTAGCTATATACTTTTAACTGAAATTCTACTGTGCAGATTAGAGATGCACTATTTTCTCTGAGGAGTAGTGAGAGTATACTCCATGTGTCTTAAAAACATCTGCCATAGCTGTGGACATATAAACGTTGAAAACAAGGGAGAGTAAAAGAGCACCACCACAATGTAGGTTTGGGATTACCTAATGAGGTCCACTGATTCCAGGTGAAATGCCTCCAGGCAGAAAAGGCACCTGCCTGATTTCTACAGATGCTACTGAAGTAAGCTCAGTGACAACCACTGACAGAAATTCAGGTGAAAGTACAAACACACTAGTACATTACTGATCATTCCCCCTGGCAAACTTACAGTGCATTACCTAATTACCTACTTGCTTTATGTTATCAGGACTGTGTAAGCCTACCCAGTTAAAAACCAAATAAAAACTCAACCAGCTTCTATGTACAGATAATAATTATAGGATAATCACTCATATATCATCTTGCAATAAAAATATGAGTTTTACTTTCTCTTCAATCTTTTGATTATTGCCTTGTGGAAGCATGTACAAACCTCAGTTATCAGCCATTCATTCTGAAGCTAGTATTTTGAAAGAGAAGACATAATGATGGTCATTGCTTTAAAATTGTTAGTTTATAGCTGAGGTTTTATGACAGATAGCCACACTTTAATACAACGTTTTATTTAGGAGAATAAACAAAGTTATAAAGTTATTGAACATTTTGATTTCTGTGTTGTTGGAAGATCAGTCTGTTATTTTGTGGGGTTTTTGGTTTTTTTATGTGAGGATCAGCATTAAAGTCTTAAACCTTCATGACCTTTGACTGTAATGGTTGGTTTAAGCACTTATGTGGCTTTCATCAGTAAGGAGAAAGATGTTTAAAAGATGTTTCAAACCATCCTGACTAAACAGAACAAAAGAAAAAAAAATGCAAATTCTGAGTAAACTCCATGTGTAATAGAAAAAGAAATAATACACTTCATTATGGTGTAAATCACATTATATGAAAGGCAAAGAGTAAATTAAGTATTATTTTATACCTAAGTAAGAGAAAATATTGAATGACCTGTCAGAACATGTTGCTTTTCAAACTTTTTCACAGCTTCAGGCACTCAAAACTTCATTCAAAACTGCTGTGCCAAGGCATATGCTTTTGATATTTTATCAAGCAGTTTCATGTTCCAAGTTGGCCAGTTGCTATTAATTCCATAGTTGAATTATTGCTGTGAACTATGAAATAGTTATCTGAAAATTTAAAATGTAGCATTCTGTTTGCTGACTGTACTTACAATATCAGATCACAAGAGACAGAAACTATTGGTAGTTTCTAGAAAATGAATTGTTTATGAAGTATGTGCTAAAATTATAAGGTGCTAAAATTATGCTAAAGCCAAAGCTAAATGAAAAATTTGTGTTGAGCAGTAAATAAGTATTTTTTTTACCAGGCAGAGAGCAATCTCTAAAAACCTCAAGCAGACATTTCAATAGACCAAATCTTTTATAAGTTGTAGTGAACAACAAAGTAAGTAGATAGAGATGACATATTTTTTAGTCATCAGGGTACTGCTGATATACTGACATGTGAAAAATGAATTAAAACCTCTGTTCATACCTCAATACAGACAAAAAGGAATACACTTCTAAGATTTTTTTTGGTGTTATATGGTTAAGGCTGAAGTTGTCAATCCCCAACTTTGTTTATGAGTTCTTTCTGAGATGCCTTCCTATATCGTAAATCAACTTCAGTAAAAGGAGTTACTTCAGAAATTAATTTGGCCTCTTGTTCTTCCAGATTGGTTACTGAAGCATAAAATAAGGTAGAAACTAGAGATGCAGAATTGCTTCTAAACCCCAAACATTAAACTTGTGCACAGAGATTGAGGTAAGGTTTTGTAAACTGTAGTATTTCATCAGCTGTGTTGAAAACTTGATTTTGCTGGTAGGGAAAAAGTCCTACAAAAGAATGGGCCAAATTTTCCAATAAACTTTGGTCTTTAGGCTACTGGATGGAGCAAGATGAATTAAATGTTAGAAATATAGTCTTACCAGGGAGATTATTAAGAATGGTGCCTTTCTGAAAAAAAAAAATTAATAAGAAATAGACATATCTGAAAATTAAAAACTTTACTTCATTTTAATTTATATCTGGCACAGATTTATTAATTAGTTTGTACCCTAGAATGCAGAGACAGATGAATTAGCTATAGAAATTGATAATGTTAATAATAATTGACAAGAAAAATACCCCTGTAATTGGAAGTAAAGCACTATGTCTTGGTTTAATTTCCAGGCCTATTGTTATATTATCAAAAAGTCTTATCTAGGATATAGCAGATTCTTCAGTTTATGCAGGAATTAGCCTTTTCAGAGACATCCTAAAAAGATGCTGAATCTGAAACACTTGAAACATGTAAGCATAGAAAAAATAATAAACTGGCTTAATTTAGATTCTCAAGAGCATCCTACCTTCCTTTAAACACTGTCCTAGGACAACAAATGCATGGACTTCCATGTGAAAAGCTTCCACTTGCCAGTTGAATTCATTAACAAATGAGTGGATGTCAAAATAAATATCTGCAAAATTCAGAACAGCAACATAAAGAGCAAATTTTCTCTGTCAAATATGTTCAGAAATGTATTCTATTTGATTCAATTGTTGCTTACAACCAAGAACAGGTAGCATCAGCTTGACAAGGTTGCAGTGAAAATACATTTTGAGGAAGATTATGTTTTTTTCTGCAGCTCAACAAGTTTTAAATGATTCTCCAATAGATTTTATTTTTTTTTTAAGCACACCCAACACAAAAGAAGTTGCTATTACAAAAATGATTTATTTTATTTCTACAAATGTATTCTACAAATATAGAATTGGAGATATCATGGCCGTTTATTCGGAGAAACATTTGTTCTATTTATTCCTTTTAATGTTTTATAATAATGAAAGTCTTATCTGACATAATTTTAATCAATAGTCAATGGAGAGTAAATTATAGCTGAGTCTAAGATTGGAGTTCTGCCTAAGCAGAAAGCACTTTGCAAAGTGAACACATAATGCACACAACTTCTGCAACTCCACCAAAATGTGTGACTATATCATAGACATGTTTTATCTTCTGTCTATGGAGGCAAGAATATTTTGGCACACCTGTGGTAATGGATGCTCCTTCCTTTTGTGACTACTGTAGCGACAGTTTTAAGACAAAATTTAAGAAAATAATTTAAAGCTAGGATGTACTAGGAGCACACTGGTCCAATGTGTCTGAACAATGTGTTAGAACTGCAGAAAGCTCCTGTGCTGTTTATTAGCTTAACTAGCATCACATGGTCCCTTTCTTTATGTGATTTTTGAGAGACACATCTATTTCTCTTCTGGATCCACAAACACAAATGTAAAATTTGTATTAACAAAGCATCTCAGATGTGATTTTCTCACAATTGCAGCCTTTATCACAGGACTTCCATAATTTTGGGCTACGTCGGTATCAAATCTAGAAATAGAACATTCTTATTTTGGTCTTGAACAAAAGCTTTACAAACCCTTCATGTGCATTTCAGTTGGATTCAAGTCCCCAGCAGCTCTTAAACAAATTTAGAACTCTTCTGTGTCACTGACACAGCCATTGTTCTGGGTAATAAATTTTTTAAAAGGTCGTTTGCCTTTCAGGTTTTTTCTTCAGATTCAATTTGAAAATCATGTAGATAAACATGAACTCTAAACAATGAATTTTCATGCTGAAATCCTTGTAGGTTTTGAGGCATTTCCAATGAAGTGATAAATTATATGTTTTCCTTATCTTTCCTTCTATTAAAATGCATCCCTCAAACCTACTGAAGAGATACCTCAATATACAAACACACTTTGTTCCTGGGACAGATGAAAGTTTATCCCAGGCCATTGAATGAGGTATGACAAGAATGCTGACCCTTTTCACTCCATGATCAAGTTACTTTTGGGGGGTCTTTCATAATGGAAGAGATGGAAAGAAACTCTTCACTCATTGTAAACCTATGATAAAACTGTACCTAGAGCTCCTCTTTTTTTACATTTCAATCAATTTCTTTCTATTACTAAATTCCCTCTTTCTCTCTTCCAATTTCCCACATACATGCTAAGATGTCCTTTCACATACTGAGATCTATTGATAGAAAATGTTACACTGACCAATGTCTTCATACTTATAACCAAATCTCTCTGAACATACAAAATTTCTACAGCAACACAAATAAGAAAATATACTGAAACAAATCCCTGATGAGTTAGTCAGAGTATATAACAACTCATAACATTGTCCTTGCAAAACTGATTTGAATGGCGCTATTCCAGATATGTATTTGTCATGGTTGCATTTATTGTGAAAGATTAGCTTAAATGAAACACTTTTCTCTTTATGCTGTCACTGAATTATAAATACTTTTATGGGGATAATAGAGAGTATGTACTAAGTTGTTACAGGGATGAAACTTGTGTCTTGGTTAAATTGTATTAAGTGAAAATAATAAAAAAATCAGTCGGGGCTGGGGACTTGTTTTAATGCATTTTGTATCCAAAATTTTCTGTATCCAGTTCATGTTATGATACACTGGAAATGTATTTTGGCCCTGCTGTCTTGTGACATTATAAAAACACCTTCCTGTAACTTGTAAATTTATATTTGTCAGCATCACAAAATCAATACACATCTAAACACATATAGTGTTACACAGCCACTAGGGTCGCCTGGCTAAAATGACATCAGTAGCAGAGTTCAGGTCTGACAGATTTCCTTTCTGTACTTGATTTGGCTTCTAAATTATATAAGACTCTGAGAGGTAAAATTTCCATTCACTTATGTAAGTTCTAGAAATTGTCAGAGTTTTCTCATAAAAATAATTAAGGAATGTGTATCAGTGCTTTACAGAGCAGTGTAATGTCCCCAAGTGCTATTGAAATGCATTAACATCTATATTTTTGATAGAGAACAGAAAATATATACAACTCCTGCAATATCATTGAACCAAAATGCATACTTCAAAACAGAAAGTGCAGCAGGTTAATTTCAAAGGTGTGTTTTTATCTTAGCAGCAAATAACCTATAAACCTACATCAGACATTTATAAAAGTATTGAAATTGGGTCAGTGCTAAACTGTAGATCACAGCAGCTGAGCGGCTTTGACACTGACTGGTAACAGAAAGAAAAAAACAGGATAAGAACTGAAGATATGGTGCACCTTCAGTGGGTAGCATAGCAACTGGAGAAATGCTGGAGAAATATCCCCTTGTGGACTTCATAGAACTGGAAATATATTTAGTCTGCAACACAGCTTTTATACCCAGCTTGCAAAATTTTTCAATTTGGTGTTGCTCCAGGTTAAAAAACATACCAGCTGAAAAATGTGAATTGGAATCATTTGCCATCAGTTCTTAATGTAATGACTGATTTCCCACTCTGTATTCAGCAAGCTTCAGGCAATAGGTTTGAAGTGAATCCAGGTGGAAGTAAGCCAGACATATTAAATTTAAGACCTCTATTTCACAACTCCCTAAAGAAATCGAGCAAATAATGAGCTGAAGTGCTTTCTACACACTATGTAACCCAACTCTTTTGGCATTCTGATTAATTCCTTGCCCTTTTCTGCTGTACACACTGTTGAAGAGTACACTAAGAGGAGAAAGGAGTTGTAATAGGATCCATCAAACATTAGATGTAAAATGTTCTCATATTATTTTTAAATTTAGATACAAACAGCAGGGAAATACAAAAGTACATATAAGTACCATGCTAAGTAGTCAGGCTTTTCAATTTAATTGTTATTTTCACACCTGTTGTCTGGTTAGTGCCAACAGCAATGAAAATGTGTTGGAGTAATCCAGTGCCGAGACCTTAGGTATGCTCACTTTCATTTAACTTGAAGTCCAGGCTTAATACATAATCTTCCTTCCAGAATCAACTTTCTGAGTCCTGTGCCGTGGTAATTCTCTGACTTTTTATAAACATAAATAATGAGATTATTTTCATCCAATTTTTAACCTCTTATAGTGCATTTTACTGCAGCAGAAACTTCTGATAAGAAACACAATGCCAGATTGGCATATTGAATTTTCAGGATGCCAATGGAAATCACATTCTAGCTGAATGGAACTAAAGCATTAAATAGATAATTTTATTTCACATAGAAAGATTTAAATGATAATTTGTTCACTCTCTTTCTATGTAGTTTTAATAAAGATTTGCACTCTAATGGCCAAGAGCATAGAAAATCTTGCTAATGAATTCTAACATTAACATATGGAATCTAAGTTAAATGTAACAAATAAAAAAAAAACAAAAACAAAGAAACAAAAAAAAACCAAAAAACAAACAAAAAAAACCCAAAACAAAACAAAACAAAAAAACAACAACACAAAACAAACAAGCCCTGATTAAAAGAACCAAGGGTATATAGTTTCATTATGATGTTGGATGGGTGGACTTTGGGAATTTGTAAATACAAAAAATGCTTTGCACCAAGATTTATGGGGAGTTCAAAGTGGGAAACAGCAACGGGGCATTAATAATATGTTGGCACCTGAAAAATACAGACTTCAAAATTTCCTGTATCAATTTGTTCTAGCTTAGTAGCTGACTCTTGTGTTTGACAGCTGTCTTCTAGAAATAGGGGTGTGTTTGGTAGGGTAGGACAGGCTTAGATTCCTAGCATATGAAACAATGATATCTAGCATATCCACCTGGTCTGAGCACATAAGCAGAGGCACAGTTGTGTGACTGTGAGAACTCACTATAGTTTTTTGTCCCCTTTGGGTTTAAATGTCACAGAAAATAATAATAATTTCTCTTTAGGAAGGTTTTATTAACCTTCCTAATATATAGATTACAATATTGAAAAAAGTTCTTTAAGTAATTATACATTTAGAGAAAAATGGCAACATTTTTGCTGGATGTTTTGATGGTTTCTTTCAATATGTGCACATCTGCATTTTGTGTTGTGATTGAGGAAAAATACTCAGGAGAAGCAATGATTCTAGCACTTAATAAAATTTTATTAACATGTGATATATGAATTTATGCTCCTAAAGTGAAAAATTGGAAAAATTCTATTTATCTGACATTTCTGCTCAATGAAAATTATGAATAATGGAAATCAACAGTGTAATATGAAGAAATATAAACTTGTAAACTGAATACATTCAAGTAAATTAGGGCTTCTCAGATATTGCTTCACTACAAAAAACTCACTTTCTATACATAAGTTTTTTTGGTGGCAAATGGCTTGTCAAATTTCTGCCACAATACTGTAAGCTCCATTTATTAACCAGAAAGGTACTACAGAGCATACAGAAAAAATGCTGAATCTTTGCTTTGTAGTCTTTAATTCTGTGCATTTCACTCTTGTGAATAATATTTTGCCTTCCCCAGCAGCCTCTGAAACTGGTGATTTTGTAATCTGGTCAGTGAGCTGTGAATAAGTAAGAAAGAGAATAATATGATGGACAGTAATAGAATCCTAGTATCCTAGTCATTGAAGCAGAGACACATACACTGGTGCTTTTATTTATTTGCTGCTTGTTTTCTTTTGGTTTTTGGTAAAGGTTTTTTTGGATTTTTTGTTTTGTTTTTTTTTTTAATGGGCCACATTGGGTACCAGCAAAGAGGCATTTTTTGGGCTAGCTCCTTGGATTAAAAATAAGTTGTTATTGAGATATACCACTGTGTAAAAATCCTATACTTCCTTAAGATAACTCCTCTTTCCCTCTTATTCATGTGTAGTTAAGGATTTTGTGGAGTTGCTCAAGTGATTTCCTATTTCTATTACTGTCTTTGTTCCTATTGAAGTATACTTTCTATTTACTTTATATAAATTCAGCTTAGCAATTTGTTTGTCTTTTATTTTCTTTCCCAATCTGCACTGTTCCTGTCCATCTCAAAGGGGTGCCTGCCAATCTGTTAAATAGTGTCACCTTAGTAGCCAGTGCCCCCTACTCCAGAGTTTCTTGTCTGAAAAGCAGCAAAAATTGTGCTGCAGGTGTAAGCTGGCCCCTGTCCACTCCAGTCCTGATAGCTTCATAAATCTTGACCCTGACATAGCACCACAATCACATTTCATGACACAAAGCCAAGCATGTTATTCACCCAGTGCCCTAATTTACATTTTCTGAGACAAAAGAACATACAGAAACTATTTAAGAGCTCTCTTTGCTTTCACATTTGTCCAAGGATTAGTTTTCGGTCATGTAGAGGAAACCTGGCAAGGAGGTTAGTGGTGAATACACCTTAAAACAAATTAAAACTAAATAAATATTAAGGAAAATGCAAGACTCAAGCTCTCATTGTTCTCATGCCAGCTGAAACTAGATCCGTGTATTTTCTATATCAGAAATGAACAGCTGCTATTTCTTTTGTGGAATAGAAAATAATTGTTGTGTTCTTTTGGCTGTGTTTGATGAGATGAACTTTCCCCGCATATGTGTCCTTGATACAAGTTTAGTGCTAAGAGCACCTTAAATAAGGATGGAATTTAAATACCCAGTGAAAAGTATGGTGCTGCCTTGTGCCACCAGCAGGACTGGGGTTTATATCCCCTAACTTTAGATATCTACACTGCCTATAAGTGTTTCTGCACTGCAGTTCTTACCATCTTCATACACAATAGGAGGAAATAAGCCAAATGAGGCCATGACTCACATCTACCATATATGACTATTCAGGATGAGATAAGTTGTGCCCAGAAATGTTTGTTCATCTATTTTCTTCATGAGGGGAAGTCTAGAGAATTACTACAGAATGAAATTACTACACTGGAGGTGTCTAAATGTCAGGTCATCTGAATGTCATCCTGTTTTGTGTAGGCTAAATGTGGTAAGGTTTCCAATGAGAACATTCAGTGCTGTAAAAAAGATTGTAGAAGTATTAAAACCAATGTTCTTTGGAACTCCAAAGAGTTTATGGTTATTTTTATGGTCATGCTGTGTATTAGAATTAGGTTTTCACAAGTTTGTGTTACCACAGATGTGTGTGCCCTATGAGATGGGGTTTTCCTCTGCTGAGCTCTCTGTTAAGATGCAAAGTGTGAATTAGGTCCATGGCCAGTTCACCATCTGGTCTACATAGGAGGCTGGGAGCAAAAAGCAATAAGGAAATGACACAGTCAAAAAAAAAGATATTAAAGGTCCAGGTGCACCAATGGGTTGCACATTATCCAGCTTCTGTTAGGGGAAGGACATTGGTAGAAATTGCTTGAAAGATAATAAGGCAGTTCTGTTAGATTTACTAAAAAAAACCAAACATAAAGAGGATCCTGAGTGTGACCCTATAGCTTCTCTGAAAATTTGCCACATGAAGAAAATAAATCATAAGCTGGAGATGGGCTTCAAACTCTTGAAGCTGAATGTCAGATAATATTTAAATACAGCGAGGAAAAGATGTGAACAACTTCAATAAGTCACATCATGGTAGAGGAGAGAGAGGCTATGCTGCCAGGTCATGGATTGCTTGTATCAGGGAGACAGGTAAATAATCTTAGTAAGCATCACTGTTTTGTGCACATTGAAGCATTGATGTTCCTTTATTCGATTTGAAGCAAAAGGAAGTTGCAAATAGCAAGACAATAGATGATCATCTGGAAAAAAAATTGTCTTGTGAAGGTGTGGAAGGGCAGGTGCTGTGTAATAGAACTTAAGCATATTCCACATCCTTGACATTTGAAAACTAGGAACAAGCCAAGTTAAAGATGACATCTTTGATATATGAATATATATACCATTATCCATGGTAAATGAGGAAGAAATTAGCCTCAAATACCCGAGGAAGAAGAAGTTACAATTTTGACCTTAATTTGACAGGTATCCACGGGACCTCAGAGAGACATGCTGAGAATTTAGTTTGGAAATTAGTTAGGTCTGAAATAAAAGGGTAGATTTGTGACTGTGTGGTTCAGATATAGATGAATGTCCAAAGAAGAAGGTGGATATGCCTATGCATTAGAGAGAGAGGAGAGTGGAACACTGGGGAACCCCAAGATGAAATTAGGACAGAGGAAGACACCAACCCTTAAAAGTCCAAAACCAAAAGAATGGAGAGAAAAGAGAAGGCAAAACATGTTCATACCTGTTTAAGTCCTCTCCCTGTAGAAGGAAAAGCAGAAAAAATGTAAAATAAACAAATTTGGCACATTTTTTAATATAAGCCACACCACTAGATGTTTTATTGTTTTCACAGTATTTACCATAGATATAAACAAGCTTTTAAGTCCTGAAAAACTATAAAAATTAAAAGAATATCTAGAAATATTTTCAGCAGTGAGAAGGACCTGTTAGCAAGGGGACTGATCACAACTGCCTGTAATATGGGAGATTGAGCTTCATGATTCTTAAGCCTATGTGACATATCAACATGTGGGAAAATGAGTTACTGCTTAGTCCTACTGTCAGTTCAGACAGGTCAGAAGCGCTTAAAGGGGAAAACTTGTGTTTTGCATAGAATTGACCCTGTTTTTTTATTCTGCAACTGTTATCCACATATCTGATGAGGATTGGTTTTGAAATGCGTCCCAGCTCTGGCTGCATGGAATGTGAACAGGACAAGGGCCCTCCAGAGTTAAAATCAGATAAATGTCTATTTGAGTGAATATCCTCAAACGTTTGGAATGCAGAGGATACCATGAGAAATAAATAAATCCATTACATTAATTAACAGAATTAGGTATCACAGATATTTCTGTAATGCACAGATTTCAGCATTCTCAAAGAAGCTTTTCAGCTGTCCTTGCAAATTTAAGACTAGAATATTCTATGAAAAGAACCAGGGAAAATAAATGAAACATGTAATTATTTTTACAATGGGTAAACTGTTGATTTGTCAAACCACAGAGAAAGGAATTCTAAGATATGCCATTCCAATTTAAGAATGTGTTTAAAGAAGTAATTAGAAAACTGCAAGTCAACCCCCTCTCTCATTGCCTTTCTGTAACTTCTTTTACAGAGACATTTTCCTTGGGTATTTTTTGATACATTTTTTTAATCTTCCTGTACTTTATCATAGGGATCATTTTAAGTTAAAAAAGGAAATTTAGGGGGTGTTAGTTTAACAGTTCTCTAGAAATATGAGGATGTAGTAGGCCAGTCCAAATTCCCTGAAGCTTGGATGTGCCAGACTTTTACAGCTGCATCCTTTATCAAGCTATCAAACCCCTTTAGTACTATCTTTCAGTAAAGCTGTGAATTATTTATCCCTTTGGATTTGGATGTTTCCACAAATGTCAATGTAACTGCAGTGTGCAATGAAGCCAGTTGTCAGGCTGCCCCCTCCATTATGTGAAATAATAGTGTATTTTCTGTGTGGACACTATTGATACTGAAGTGAATGAGCCATGAAATCAAGGTGTGAATTGCTGTAGAACTCTCTGCCTCCCTTCCAAACCCTTCCCATTCAGAATTTTTCTTGAATCCAGATTATTGGTAAAAAAAAAAAAAAAAAGTAACACTTGCACAAACTCACAACTCTATTCTAAATATTTTATTACCCCTTAGTTATGAAGATTGAGGTTATGTCCATCTTAGACATTATAGAAGGCAACCTTGACCTGAATTAAGTCTGATAAATGGCACTTCTAAATTCATTTTACACATGGTCTCATGTTCCATCATTTTCTACTGTTTAACAAAGGAATAAGTCAAAATTCTACTTTGCAACCATTGGCTTTGAAGAAAATTAGAAAAATAGGAAAGAAATGTAGTTGTCTTTTTTCCTCAGTAGTATAATGTCTTGTTTTTTTTTTAGTTTCAGGTGAGTTTTAGGTTTCCAACACTATATATGTCTTGTGTGGGGGCAGGAGGGAGAGGTAGCCTAAAATGAGCCAAAAAAGCATTTAAAAACAAGAAAAAAGGCGTGTGTAATGATGAGAAACTCCAGAGTGGTACTGGATATAACATTTCTGGTAAATGTTTTCTCCCTCTTCTAGGGCCTCAGTGCAAATGACGTCATTTCTCAAAATAGCATTCATTTCCTATTATTGACATATAAAAATCCCTTACATTCTTCTTACTAAACTAGTAATTTTTAGCATTTTTTTGGATTATAGTCACTGGCTATTACTAGAAAATCTGACCAGGCTATAATCTGCTTAGTTCTGGGGGCCATCCAGTGTGTTCATAGAACTTCTCCTATACCCCCTGTAGTGTAAAAGACACTGCAAAAGTAATCTTTGGGATGGAAAAAAACTGACTCAAGATATGTGACCACAGTGCTTCCAGTAATCCCAAGCCAACACTAATACTCGTCTATCTGCTGGCTTTTGCAGTGTGGCTTTGCCACAGGATGGGTGAGGGACACCCACACCTGTCTCAGGGCAGGGTGATATGCTTTGGTATAGGATTTATCGTTAACATTTCTTTTTGTCATGAAGTAGTTTTTCATGTCTTATTTTTTCATTCTTTCTTAATAAAATCCTTTTAACTGTCTGTGCTTCAGGGAACCACATCCTGGTGGGGCAGCAAGAGGAATACTACCATTTTTTAAAATAAAAAACTATTGTTTTCATTGTACGATAATAATTTAGTCTTTCTGTGTGTTTGTTGGAAAAAACAAGTGTTACACTTGAATTTTACTTTCAGAAAATGGCTGCTAAAATACATGCCAGAAGCAACAGGATCCATAATTCTGATTAAGGAGATCAGTGTCTTATCCCTCAGCTTAGGACATATATCACTTTTAGGATAGTTGTGCCAGGCCAAAGAAGTACTGTTTCTAGTTAGCTCAATTTTTGTTCTCTCCTCTCCTGCTGTTGGGATTATTTTGGGATTTTTGAATAAATCTGAATTTTACTTATTTTCCTACAGTTCTGTCTGTAGCTGTGAACTGTATATGAAATCTGTTTACAAACACGCCTCTTGTTGCTGTTGTGTTCAAGTTAAGGCGGAAGCTGTGGTTTGGCCATTTGCAGTTCTTGGGAGTAAAGTGCCATAAAAGACTTTGTAGAAGCCTCAGGAATCCCTATCTCTAAGAGAAGAATACTCAACAAGTCCCAGTTTGCCCACCTTACCTTCTCTTCCTCTGTCCTCTGTCCTCTGTCCTCTGTCCTCTGTCCTCTGTCCTCTGTCCTATTTTGGGATTTTCTTTGCAGACATATCTTAAATAAGAGGCATTTTAATGTACTTTGGTAGCAATTTTTTGGCATCTTTCATTATTCCTAAGAGATCTCCACATCCCTGTCCTGGTATGTGTGGGTCACTTGGTGGTTTGGATTGGAGACCTGATGTCAGTTTTAAATAACTTCGTCTAAAGTGACCTGGTCTGCGATGTGTCCCCACTGCATTTTGCATGCATGAATGACTTTGCCTTTGACTGCAGTATTAATCAAATTATGTGCTCAATGGTACTGCCTGCCAATACTTAGAGGAACCCATTTCCAGGTTGGGATAGAACTTAATGTACCAGTAGTTAGATTGTGTACACAGAACCATTTTTTTTTTACACTCAGCTAGTGGGACCTTCTCCTTCTCTACTGCCAGCTCCTCTTTTCAGCCAAAAGCTAAATGTTGCAATCAGAAAAGTGTCTAAAACTATAACGAATAGTAGTTGGACAAAATCATGAAGGTGTCCATTGCTTTTACTATTTTGTAGCATTTGTATTATTTTTTTGCACCATTAGAAATATCCAGGATATTATCCACTCTTTTTAAAACCTTTACTTCACTTACCCTTTTCTTTACTTACTATAAAAACAAACAAACAAACAAACAAACAAATCAATCTTAAAATATGGCCTTTTTGGTTTTGGTCACAGATCCTTTGGAGTGAATGAGAAAGTTAACCCTATTTTACTAGGAGTTAGGCCTTCAGTCACCCACCAACTGCAGATAACTGTCAGAAAGATTTACAGAATTGTTACTAAGTCCACTAAGCATAGAACTGATTCAATTAAAGAAATCTGTGTGTGATTCAACACTTCTCTGCTTATGCTAAACAGCACTTTGCCCAGAGCTGAAAGAATTCCACAGATTTCATCAGCACTAGTAGAAAGAGCATAGGTATTTCCTATTGTTAGCTTTATGATGAAAAACTGTTCCAGAGTGTTTGACCTCCATATTTTCCTATGGGTTCTTGAAGTTTTTCCATTTTCATAGTTTCCTTGTAGAAGATAGGTTCCTTATGAAATAAATCTTCTGTGTAAATGTAGTCACTTCTCTTTTATTATACTCTTCTCAAAGTATTCTATTTTTTTCTAAGAAATCTTAATTTAAAAAAAAAATCCTCTTTAACCTTATGCCCTTGTAGTTACTTTAAGTACACAAGGAAAATGTATGTGACAAAAAATTCCATAAACCTTTGAACTGTAGGCATTCTATTGGGAAATTTAGTGTCTTAATATGAAAGAGGAGATCATACTGTACATATGTGTAACTAATACAGAATTGATTCCCCAAAATATAACTGAAAAATTTCTCTTCATACAGACAATAAGTGCAGAGTTTAATGGATGTATTCTTGGAAAGATTAGTCCATGTACATAAATATTATTTCACAGTTTTAAGTATAAATTGCATAGTGAGCATGTAGATTTGTAAGCATGTAGTATGTAGCATAGTAAGCATATTAAATACTATATTTCTAATACGTTTGTTATGAGATAAACAATGTTAGAATTTATTTTTCTGTGGGAGTTGGTATAGAATACTAAGGGAGAAGATGCAATGTTGCTGTTTCAGCAACTAAGACTATTTTGAAATAGTCAATATTTATGCCATGCATTTATGTCGACATCTTTAATATAATCATGTAGCACCTATCAGCACATCTTGCAAACAAGGTGATAAAAAAGTAGATAGTTTAAGCTGATATTCTTTGACTAATTGCATTAGAAAGGCAGTTCTAAAATTCATGTGTTTAGCAAACAGAAGCAGGAGGGTTTTTTCTCCAGCTGTGATAGATGTATGTTTTCCCTTGTAGTTGCCTGTATTTTATGGTTCTAATCAAATCACAGGAAAGTTTTACAGCATCCTATTAAACTCAGAACGTCTGAAGCTGCTGGAAGCCCCAGACTCCTCAGACAGGGGCAGGATGAGGTGTAGTCTTTGGTCCTGGAGGAAGAATGAGTGGTAAAACTCTGCAGTACATTTTCAAAATACATCAGCTGCAGTCCAGCAGTCAGCTCATCACTGACCCAGGCAACCATGCTCACAGAACAGGGAGAGGTTTTAATGAGGTGTACCAGTGAAGTGCAGGAATTGGAAGAGAATGGATTATAAAAATAAATGGAAGAAGGACCAGTAAAGTAGAATCTTTCTAGCTAATGACTGAAAAATCTAATAAACATTACCAAAATATGTTGAGGAATTAAAATCAATGATTTTTCCCTCTTACCCATTTTTTTTGCATACTTTATTACAATGAGTTTTACAGATGCTGCTCAAAAGCTTGTTAGTGCTTTGTATCCCTCCTAACCAAAATGACAAGTGGTAGAATGCTTTTTAAGCTAAAAGCTGAACAGCATCAGGCTTTGCCTAATAAATTTTGAATTTTTAACTGATGTTCCACAGAGATGTGCTCCGGTGTTTCCTGCATATCTCTGGAAATACCTGTATAGCTGTAGTGAAGCTAAAAAAAACAATCTCCAATAAAATTATAAATGCCAAGGAATCTGGCATTATGAATCCAAACCTCACAGATTTTGCCTGTTACAGTGACAAGGCAATTGATGCAAACATGATCTCACTCTTCACACAAGGAGTATGATGAGACCTGCCCTCCACACTCATTGACCTTCACATGGGTTTTAGCACAGATTGTCAACACTGATGACATACCTTACCAGAAATCCTCAATCTCACATTTAAAAGACCCAACAGATGCAATTTGCTGGAGAGAAATGTGAATCAAAATAAGATTAGAGAATGAAAGCCTGAAGACTAGAAATATTAAGACAAGACAGCAAAAATAGAAAAAGAGAGAGGGAAAGGTTTTGCTTTTACAAACAACCCTGCTCACGTAACTAGAAATGCAATGAGAAGAGCCAAGATAGTGAGCTGCTTCTAATACATGTACTTTTGCTTATTTTTCAGAAATAGACAAGAGTACCTATTCTCAGTGCTAACAAAAAATCAATACTAATAAATTAAGAGAAAGGAGAATATTTTGTCTCTAGTTCACTTGTGTAAAAATTTTCATTTCTTATTTTTGTTCACCCATTAATGCATGGATATTTTACTGAGAGCTGAAACCAACCATAAATGGATTATTAAGATGGCCAAAAGAGGGCTATGAAACACATGTGAATGAAGACATTATTGTTTCAGGTACAAACCTGGGGTTTAAAAATCAAATACAAACTCAGGAGGGATTTGATGGTTGTGAGGTTATATGCAAATCGTCAGGATTACTCTTAGTGCTTGAAATATGTCAATTCCAGATTTGTTAGCCCTGAAGAAAAGTGATACCTTACCTCTGACCAAAATGGAACTACTGTACTGCCAGAGCTAGTGCTAAGGATAAGAGCCCCCAAAGGCAATGATGTGTATTAAATCATGGAGTTTTGGACAGGCTGTTTTAAGCCAATATTACATTCTTACCAGTAAACACTATATTTTATAGGATTTGTTTAAGGACCACAAGATGGTGTTCATTGAGGTATTGATGCAAATATGTTGGAGACCATATAGAAAGTTGTTTAAGGACTGAGAAGTCTATGAGAAAATTTTGAGACGTTAGATACTAGCCACAGAACAGGAGCATGGAGGGATCTTTAAGGCTTGTAGCAACTGCCAAAAGCCTCCAGACCAGGCAAAGCAAAAAAATGTTATTGCTGCTAGGTCAGGAAATATAGATTATATATGAACAAACATGAATTAACTTATTTTCAGAAGGAGAGTTATCATCATTATAGTCACTAGCATCCAAATATTTTTTTCTGAGGTTGCATGTTTTATGTTTTAACATCATGGAGGGAAGGTATCATGCCACAGCTCTACTGCTGGCATTTCTGGAGTCAATGGCTTTGCTTACTAACATACATAATCAAAGATGTACATGCCAAGAAACACTGGACCTGCTGTGCAGTTCTGCACTGTCTTTCTGTCTATGTTTAGTAAATTCAATATTTTAAGGAAAGGGTACACTTCACTGTTAGTGACTTACTGGTTGCTGTGTGTCCTGGGTTGTAAGATAAGCTTGTATTCTATTTGCCATCTGTTGAAGGTTGGGCAGGTTTGTTATCTTTTCCAAGAACCAGTTTTGCTCCTAAGAGGTAATGGTTTGTTAATGGGCCATTGACTGATTCAATGCAGGGCTGGTAATGTAACACCATCCTATTGTGAGATGTTCCACCCAGAGGGGGAAGCCAAGCACTCTTGTATTGGATATAAGGGGGTACCTTTTTGGGGACAGAGCAGCTCTTTACTTTGGGGGATTGCCAGAGAAGCAGCTTTTCTTTTCTGCGGCACTCGCAGCGAAGCAGCCGGAGTGCGCTGAGGCGACGGCGGCGGAGCTCGGAGGCAACCCCGGCACAGAGGAAGACCGGCCCCACTGCCACCAGATCTTCAGAGGAAAACTATACCCTTCAAAAGATCACCACTGCAGCTGCAATTCATCATTCACTGCAAGAGGACCAATCATCCCAATCGGACTGCTACTGGCACCCCGAATCCTCAGGTTCTGGACTTTTTCACTAGTTTTGTTTGTACCGATTGCATTTGCCTTTTTAAATTGTTATCTAGTTTTCTCCTAGTAAATAATTGTTACTCCCATTCCCATATCTTTGCCTGAGAGCCTTTTAATTTAAAAATCCTAGTAATTCGGAGGGAGGGGGTTTACCTTCTCCATTGCACAGGAGGCTTTTGCCCTCCTTCACAGACTCCTGTCTTGTTGAACCAAGACACTGTGCTATATAGACAGTATATATACAATAGATTTATTGGGATAGGTCCTGTGTAAAGGAAGGAGTCTGAGATGTGCTGAGATGTGGTGACACATCTATTGCCATTTCTCAAAATCTCCCACTCCTGCTAGGAAAGATGGCTGTGAGAGCAGGCCCAAGTGCAGAAAGCATTTTCATGTGATTGTCACTATTCTGAAATAGTAGTCTTATAGCAAATTTTACTGATCTCTCAAGTAATTTCTATTTTGGAATTTGGCAAGTACAGCATAGTGTTCTCTGATAGTCATATTGTAATGTTTGTGAATTTAAGTGATTTAATCTGAGGTAGGAGTTTAGACAGACAATTTGTACTCCTTTTAATCTCCAAATAATGGTTAAAAAGTGGTGGTTAAATGCCCAAAGAAAATCCCAATTATTTAGACCCTAACTGATATTTAGAAAAGTGAAATGCAGTTTAATGATTATGAGTATTTGAACGTGGCTATCTGGAGGCTTGAGAGGTAGAGCTGTGTGAAAATCATGGCCAAATGCAAGGTCCTGCATCTGGGTTGGGGCAATTCCAAGCATAAATACAGGCTGGGTGAGGAATGGATTTAGAGGAGCCCTTGAGAGAAACACTGGGGATGTTTGTGGATGAAAAGCTCTACACAGTGTGTCAAGGCACTCTTTCAGTCCAGAAAACCAAGCACACTCTGGGCTGTATTAAAGCAGCAGGACCAGCAGGTTGAGGTCGGTGGTTCTACTCCTCTGCTCTGCTTGTGTAAAACTCCTTCTGGAACACTGCAGCCACCTCTGGGATCTCCAGCATAAGCTGATGAAGTAAGTCCAGAATAGGGCCACAAAGATGATAAAGGAGCTGGTGCATCTTTCCTGTGAAGATAGAATGAGAGAGCTGGGGATGCTCAGCCTGGAGCAGAGAAGTCCAAATAGATCTTGTAGCACCTTCTGGTACCTTAAGGCAGCTACACGAAATGTGGAGAGTGACTTTTTATAAGGACGTATTTGAGAGGACAAGAGGAATGGCCTTAAGCTGAATGAGGGTAGGCTTAGAAAAAATATTAGGAAGAAATTCTTTACTGTGAGTGTGGTGATGCACTGGAATAATTTGCATGTAAAAACTGTGGATGCCCCATCCCTGGAAGTGTTGAAGGCTAGGCTGGATGGGGACCAGGTTAGATGGACCTGAACAACCAGGTTTAATGGAAGGTGTTCTTGCCCATGGAAGGGAGGCTTGAACTAGATGATCTTTAAGGTCCCTCCCAACCCAAATCATTCTATGATTCCACAGTTTTATGATTTTTTATTAAACTGTCATTTTGAAGCTACTTTTCTTATTAAACTTTGTCTTGGAGAAGGAAGATCTGACAATGATTTGGAAAGGGGGAATTAAAGCAAGGTGAGGGCTATCCGAGCTGCTGTTGTGGGTGGAGTAGAGACACAAGCCATAGAAGGGCACAACCCATAAAATCTGTCTGTAGACTTAGACACTGAGCAATCCTTGTACACCACAGAGACATCTGACAACCCCAGGTCCATTTTTTTTGGGCTGGAGCTGGCATATGCTAGCCTGCCCATGGCAGTCTCCATGGAGAGGAGCCATTGTTTTCTCTCCTTAAAGTATCTGCTCATAGTGTTACATCCTTCCTGCTTCTTTTTCTTGTAAGTCCACAGTGCATTTCTCCTTGCCGTTGGCATCCAGGGGATTAAAACAAAGATAAAACAGTAGACAGAAGATATGAGTGCACATTATCATAGTAACTATCTATATGTGTGTGTGGATATACAGACCAGTGTGTGTTTCCTTCTTAGTTGGAGATCAAGGCACCTGTGCTGCTAGGTATTCACAGAGGTGTCTGTGTGGAAAAAAAAGAAAAAATTATACTGTACTTGAGCACACTTACAGTCTCTAAGCTTGAAGGCTGTCAGAGTATTTTTCTCTTCATCTGTTTAGTGTTTATCTAAATACCGATTTACATTTAATAAAAAGGATTCTCTTTTTGTCCCAGGGGGAAGGACTGCCAACAGATGGATCACAAGAAATGTCATTAACCACTTAGGATGTTTTGATATCTTGCTGAAGATTGCTTCATTATCAGTGAAATGAAATTTCTTCTCTGCTTGTCTAACAACTAACATTATTTAGAGAAAGCTATTACTATGACAAAGACACTATGAAGTGTAAGTTTTTGAGCTACTGATTTATAATGTTCCTGAGATACTTTGTGTTAGAACTTATTAGAAAAAAAGGAATTTTTGAATTTTCTTCTTGTGTGCCATTCATGCACATATTTTACTCAAAGATTAAGGCCTCAGATTTTCAGTTAAAATATTGATTGGTATAGCCATAAATTAGGCTAGATGGAATCTATTTAGACACTTTGTTTAGATTGTCTTTTGCTTTCACTTGCCACAAACCTATATCTTTTATCATTCAAAGAAGTTTGTACAGGAAAGACAAATGGATTCCACAAACCTCCCAAATTGCACTCATATTTGATAAAACAACAAAAAAATCAATAATCTATGAAAATTGTAACACATACTGAAAGACTGTAGTTAGTTTCTCTTGTTGCCTAAATAATGACAATAGTAACCATTCAATTCCAACAAAAAATGTGTAAATTCACCACAAAATTACTTCTGGAAACTACAGATAAAATAAATTAAGATAAATAAGAAATTGTTTTTAAGTTGTTAAAGAAGCCGCCATTCTAGGAATTAAAGAGTGAGGCTCTGCTGTGAGGTCGATAGCTAAACAGGTACACAGATGATTGGTTTGGGTAATTTTTTATTCTGTTCTTGACAACAGATATAAAGTTGAGTTTATTCTTTGTGTTAATTGTTTTAATTTCTAAATTAACATACTACTCAAGGATGATACCTACAATAGAGTACTATGAACTACAATAGAGTACTATGCTTTCATATTAGATGGAAGAAATCATTAGATTGATAAAAAGAAGAATTCTGAAAGAACATTTGGGTATGTCTAGGTATACTTGTCTTGAGCATGCAATGGAAGCAAAGTAAAATATTCCTAAAAATATTATTGAAAACATTTTTAACTATCCCAGAATAGTTTACAGCAGATAGTTATCCCATGTCCTTCATGAGTTCCATAATCACCAGGCAGTGGTTTGCCATACGGCAACTGGGACTCCCTCCTCTCCCTTCTTTGTTTTTATCCAGAAGTTGCTAAAAATACCTTATGTTTTAACATTCACCCAGCTGTAATAAACAATGATAACAACAAAGTCTGTCAAAAGCAGAGTGAAACATGCTACCTAGAAAAAGGCGTTTGAATAAAAACCAGAGCTCCAAGTTTGGATCTTTTTCCAGACCTTTCATCAAAGACTGTATATTTCCTCACTAATATGCTGAACAGTTAGATCTTTATTGCAGTCTGTAACCACAGCTTTTGGAAGACACATGTGGTATTGCAGAACTAAAGCATATGTATCAGATCCTGCTGCCAAACAAAGTTGTTCTTGGCATCAAGTCACTCGCAGTGATTGAAACTGCTGTCCAAAGTCAGTGGCCTAAAATCAAACACAAAGTGCTGAAAAGCTTAAAAACTAGACAGAAGGATCTTCACTTTGGAAATACTATTTTCTGCTCGGTATGTGAAATTCCCAACATCTTCCAGTGAATGTATTTCAGTTCACTGCTTCTATGGTCCGAGAGAGGAAATTATCTATGCAAACTATCACTATTTCCTCTGTAGTCTTCCAGCTTCAGACTTAATTTTAAACAAGTTTCATTCTTCTTTTTTAAGATTCTGACTGTGTAAGTCTGTAAAATAATATACTTAACATGTTTTATAAAGTAAATTTATTGACGTTTTACTTCCTTCCAAAACATTCATGGTAGATTTTACACAGCAGCTTTTCCTGTCATAGCCAATTTATTATTTTCGCTATTATTTATTTATTTTTTATTATTGTTATTGTTATTGTTATTGTTATTGTTATTGTTATTGTTATATTATCTATATAGTTATTATTTATTATTTTCTATCATGGCCAATTATCCTTGCAGGACTGTTGCAGACCAAGGTTTATTATCATGGTATTTATTGCCTCCTTACCTTAAGAATTTCAAAGCACTGTATAAGCTTTGACCCCAGAGTTTTGCATCTATGCATAACATGTGCTCTGTTAGGCACAGATGCAGTTTAATTATGTGTCTTGAACATGTCTGTGAACAGGCTTTGGCTTTTGGTTTGCTTCTGCAGACTGAAGCATTCAGTAAAGTTCTTCTCAGTTAGAAACCAGGAGAAATATATTTTCTTACCAGCAACTACTGAAAAATGTACTCATCAGACACAAATTACGGAATTTCTTCATTGAGCCCAGGGAGGTACCAAGGTCACATGTATCTTCATCAAAAAAATATGTTATTTTGTCTCTTGGGTGTTATGAACTGGAGTGAAGAAGTGTCATTATCACATTCTGTGCCTGGATGATGAATTTTCATCACTGTTCCTTTTAAAAGTTTTAAAAATTTTAAATGACTGGATGATTTCCCAAAAAAAATACATTTTATAGATGACAGCAGCACCTTACTTTAAATGGCAATACACAAAGGTGGACTTATCACAGACTGGAAAGAGACACCCTGACAGGACGGTAATGATCACTGTCTAAAAGCCAGCAGCCAGCAACATTCCTCATTTATCCATACAACTTGATGTTAACACTAGCAAATCAACCAACTCTACCCAAAAACTATTTGAATATTTACTGTTTCTTTTAAGTGCCCTCACTCATAAAAGCTTTAATGAAATTATGTTAGGTCTTGTGATCCCCTCTGATTTTTGTGATTTTTCCTACAGTTCTACATTATTCTAGAATTTAACGCTTTGCATAGGAGTGTTTGAAGTAAAATTAAATAAATAAATAAATAATTGAATAAATTTTATTGTAATGGCACAAGGCATACTCACATTCTTTACACTCTATTTCTCCCAGATTCTGTAGTTACGTAATACTGAATATATTGTGATTTTATGTAAAAAAAGGAACTAGGGATATTTTACTCTCCTCATTTTAGTCATTGTGACATTTTATTGGTAAAAGTCTGCTCATACAAAACATTACTTTGTAAAAGTAATGCATACAGAATTGCCAATCAAGTACATGATAGAGGAATAGCGACTTTGCTGGTATTAAATGAAGACTAATAGATTTGGCATTCTTCATGCTTGCTGCTTTGTCTCATTGTGAATGCATGGTCACTGAGTGCTCTGAATTTTAAATGAAACCTTAAAAGCTGATCAACTTTGCTTGTGGTCTGTTATAGTACTCCACAAAACCAAATCATCTAAACCTGATGAAGCAGCAAAGGGGAATCCTGAGTGCTACAGTCACCTCTCAATGGTTTACTCTTGATCTCCCAGTTTAATGTGCATTTCTGTTGGTGTTTGGATGTAGATATACAAGTACATAAGGAAAAGTGAGGAGAACAACTGAGAACTAGACTTAACTAGAGAGGAAAAGTCATTGAGGAATGAATAGGATGAAAAGAAAGATTTTCTTATGCGCAAAAGAGGGATAATTTTCCTTCTTCTGATCAAGTGCAACCCACATTGCACTTATAAGCTGTCCCATGAGAGGAAATGAGAAAATGCAAGTAAAATGGTTTAAATTATAAAAGTTAAAAATTTGTCTTTAGGAAGAAGATAGAAATGGGAACAAAGGGAGTATGGGCTGGGTCTGTATTTAGAATGGAAAAACATAATTATTCTACAATTTAGGATGAGCATCCTGGGACACTCATTTAGATTTTACCTTCATGGTTTCCTCTTCATGAAGGTTAAGACTTTGACAAAGGCCTTGTCAAGAATGAGCACTTGTGCTTAGCACTTTTCACTGCAGCTAGATGAAGCCCAGATTGTGTATCTCTGTTTTTCACCTGTCACATGTATAACTAGCAGTAGTATAACATCCCCACCTAATCTGGGGCTGTGCCAAACTGCTCTAAGGAAGGTAGGTCGAGTACTCATGTGTGACTTAAACTTCTAGCTACTGGAAAGGATGTGTTGTGAGGGATAGGCTTGGACTGACAGTGACAAAAACTTTCCTCTCCCATCTGCAATATCAATAATGTCAATGTCTTCAATATTTCCAAATACATAGTCTTAATTCTAATCCAGAGAAGTTGAAAAGAAGTGTGGCATACTTTTTTCCTCCCTAATTCTTATCAGAAGGATGACAGTGGGAGCTGCTGCAGGCAAAAAATTCATGGTGCGACTATATTTGCTAAAAGATGAATGAGTTTGAATGGGTTTAAAACTCATGTGAGCATCACAAAATCATTGGGTCTCATTTTAATCTCAAGTGAGAGTGAGTGAGAAAAAACTGCAAGTCAGTGAAAATATTCAGAAGGGATGAGTTCTGATGGACAAATGTCTTCTGCAGTTTACACCCTATCTGCACTGTAAGGTTTAAACCTGATAGGTTTATATTCAGGTTTATAGTCACATTATGAAAACTCTGGCCAATGTTTCCTCTGTGAGCAGAAACTGAGATGTTACATGAGACAAGAAGTGACTATCACTGTTTTGTACATTTGGCACATGTTGTTAACCTCAAAACTTGTGGTTTTCATAATTTTGGGCAAAAACTACCTCTTTAGAGAATAGACTAAAAGCTCTAGCATGTTTTCTTTTAATTCTAGGGCTACTTAATACATACAAGAGTGATACACAAGAGTGCATATTCAAGCTTAAAAAAATGAACCTTTAAAAAAAAACATATCCATACTCATATGCCCACACACATAAATGTATATTCACACATTTTTAATAACCTTGCATTTCTTAAAAAAATGTTTCATAAAATTAAGTGCTACAGGAAAATGGAACTGTTATTTTGCTATTGCTGTGCACCCAGAGGCTTTTTTTGACAGTGTATTATTTATAGAGTCCTGAATTCTCATTCAGCAGGCAATAGGAAACTGATGTGCTGATAACAATCCTGTTATCTATTTTAATAAAAACTTAATGTCCTTTCTTTCCCCCTGCACTTACAGACTTTTCAAGTAATTTTTTTTTCCTGAATGCTACTGATCATCTAGGAAACATCTAAATCATATTGTCTTAATTCTTGGAGAAAGGTATTGAGCAATTTTACCTTTATAAAAGTGAGTGCAGGCTAGACAAGTAGCAAGTTTGTAAGTCTTTAACAGTTAATCACAGAGAAAATGTTTGTGGGGCAGCCCTGGCACATGCAGGTCTGTCAAATGCTTCCCTGTACCCTTGGAAAGTGCTAATAAAAGGCAGTCTAACAAATTAGAATAGAATATATTGTCAAGACTTGTCTCTTTTTCTCTCTCCCTTTTTGTTGATGTTGTTGGTGTTGCATGTAGCATCTATTAAGATCCTGTTTTTTGCTGAATGCAGCCGGATTGCAGGGGCCGGGAGCTGGGTAGACTTACCCAAGGACAAAGAGGACAGTTTGGCAGTGGCTTGATGGACTGAGCTCGAAAAGTGGCCCATCAGAGGACAACATCTGAATGGAGACCAGAGGCTGACAGTGGCCGAACCCAGGGTTTCAGGGGTGACCCCTGGTTAACGGGAACACCCAGGCTTCTGGGAGAGCCAAACTGTGAAAGAATACGTCCTCAGTTCAGCACAATTTTCCACCACCAAGGAGAGAGATAGAGATTTCACTGCCTGAGCCCAGAGGGTAAGTAGGGTTAGAACAGGGTGGGACCCTGGCGGGCGGCTGAGCTACCTTTTTTTTCTTTTCTGAGTTTTAACCACTGTCCATGCCCAGACAGGGATTGTAGGCTTTCATGCCCCCGGCAGCTGGGAGGCTTTTTCTTTTCCAAGGAGGATGCAACCTTGCTCGCTCGGTCTTTTTTTGGGGTAACTCATACTGGAAAGCTCCTTCTCTTTCTTGGAAAGCTGCCTTTTCTACCCTCTCCTCCCTACTCTGGGCTATGGGGGCAGGAGGGGTCAAAAGGACACCAATGGGACATAATTGTAAATGTCAACATGTCAGCTATGGGAGAATTGTTAACATCCTAAGAGAGGCCCTTCACATCCACGCATTTTGTCGGCTTCCAGCTACATTAGGCCCCCTCTCCTGTAGTTTTCCCCCTCGGCTTCTGCAAAATCCTCCCTTCCCTTTTCCTCATGGACTTCCCCAAACCTTCTCCCTTGGGGATGGCTGCGGCCAAGCTGCCCCAAGCTCCCTGCTGGATGCTGTTATCCTCCCTTAGGGGTGGCATTGGCTGTGTCTCCCTGGGTGAGAGGTGGTGTACCTGGCACCCCCTCCCAAGATGGTGCTGGCCACGCTACAGGGACCTCATTTTCCCACCGTAACCCTTCTCTTCTGCCCAAGTTTTCCCACCAGCCCCACACCTCCCCCAATGACCCTGCACCATACTGCAGCAAGGCCAGCCCCTACTGGGGGGGAGGTGAAGTTGGATGAATCCCTCAGTCCTTCTTCTGGCTCCCCTCTGATGGGAGGAATTGCCAGAGGGGCCCCTCTGTTAGAGGACCTTGCTTTGTAAGAGAGTTTTCCCCTTTCCTGTGGGGGGCGGGGGGGCCTTCTTTTAAGGGAGTAGAGCTGGAAACCCGGACCAGAGCTCCACTGTTTTTTTCCCCTGAAACAGTGGTGCCCAGGTTCACCCTCTATCCCATCTCCTAAATGTACCTTGCCCAAAGTTCCTTTATTATTTCAATACAAGTTTTCCCCATTGCTTGTGATATTCTGGAAATAACTTCTTGGATTGAGTTATATCTTATAGAAGGAAAGATCTTCCTCTCTAAGTACTGCCCACAATGCTATGTCAACTTTGCAATCAAATAATCAAATTGGAGAAAGCACATCGCTGCTTCTGCTCTGCTAGAATTTTAAAAACCACAAGCATCTCGTTATGAATCCTGCTTTCATCCTTGATACGGAATGTGTTTATGATAATTTTGTACCCTTTATCTTAAATTGTAATGTGGAAAAGATTTTTGCCTCATTCATTTTAACTATGATTGATGTATCACTTTCTGATGTCTCTTGAATTTGTAACATTGCTAATTTGTTTTTACCTCAGAACTCCCTTTCCTTTATGTAAATTCAAAAGACTGAGTTGCGGGATTTGTAACTTTCTCTTCTTCCTCTACCATTCCCCTCCCCCCTCCCCCTGTGGTCCTTTGTCCCGACCCTACATTCCCTTATCTCTCCCCCCCTCACCACATGGTCTGACCCTGCCCCCCTCCCCGCCTTTCCCATCGCCGCTCCTGCCTCCCTGGGGTCTCCGGGGTTTCCCTGCCCCTGCCCCCCGGCCTATCCCCATTGGCCGCAGCTCATGTTACCCCCCCTGCCCCCGGCATGGGGTATAACCAACCCTCGGTCGGTGTCCCGGTGGTCTCGGGAACACGGTCCCACAATAAACAGGTGTTTGCACCCGAGCCCCGTGTCGCCATTCCATCTGTTCCCTCACTAGAACTGAGCCTCACAGAGCCGAAGGGGAAAAACGGCCACCACCTCTCCCCTCCTCCCACCATGCTCCTGCAGGTGTCTACCTGGAGCCAGTCTCACACGGCAACAACAGAATGGCTTTTTTACTTATCTAAAGAGTGCATCCGTTACGTCAAGACCTACCATGTATGTTTTTGACATGCCTAGAAAGGACATTATTTTGTTGACTGAAGTCTGCAAAAACTTACCAAAACATACTCCTTATACATTCCTTCCCTAAAGTATAGTTTAAGTAATCTTAATCTTTGAGGTAGTGATGAAATCCATTTCATTTTAGAGGCCTGAAGAGCAAAGTGGAGCTCTGTCTAAGCAAGGAAAGGCAGATTATTTTTTTTTTTTTGCAGGTTATGTGTTTTTCAATGTGTGAATGTGTAAGGCAGACCACAAATATGAACCTGATAGGATAATATTGAGGTATATTTTCTCAAGGTCAGATGTATTTACCTTTAATTTATGCAGGTAAATCCACCATGCTGACTACTCACAGTCCATTTGCAGCTAACAAAATTCAGAATGTGGCTTCATTCACAGTATTTTAAAATAGTAGGATAGCTTGTAGGTTTTGTGAAGTCCAAACAGATACTGTCCCTATTACCAAGTGTGGAACTCTCACATCTTGATCCAAAACACAGCTGTAATAATCAAATTTCATGGCAGTGTTTCACCAGGGTGAAAATATCTTCATTGAAATCGCAGTCCTGGACTGACTGGACACCCTTTTTCAGTGAAATACTGCCAACTCTCGTCTTTTTGAGCACAACTTCTGTATTCCATCTCTACATATAAAGAGCTGAGATTATGCAAAAAAACTAAAAGCAAATAACCTTGAGGAAATTTTAATTAATTTTGAGACCTGGGTCTGGAGACTGTTGCTAAATTTGTCCAAATTGTTTCATGCATTATTTTTCCTCAAATTTGTTTCTAGGGAGAAGCAAAGTGCTGCTACAGTCTGGGACCAACATCTCCTCAAATCTAGTTTCAGAGTTAGACTTTGAAGACAGGGAGAGGTCGTTCAGACCACTCCCAGGAGATGAACTTCATATTCTAGTGTGTTTCTTAGTACTCTGTTATGCACAGTGCTTCCTGCTTTGAATTTTGTCATCCAAATTAATGGTCTTACTACATATGATAGCTGCCATTATACGATCAACATAATTTTTTATTTCACTGATTCACAAGGCATTGAAAATAATACAGGGATTCACAGTTCTTGGAATAATTAATTTTTAAAGATGCCAAAAAAATTAGAGTATTATGACTATTTTAAATTTCAAATAATTTGAGATGTAAATTTTTTAAATTATCATATTCCTCTTCAGGGCAGAGGTATTGATTCTTTGTTTTCTTGATTGGTTCAATTTTTAATGCATAAAATTGCCTTTTTTTTTTTTTTTTTGCAAAACCTTGGGCATTTCAGGTTATATTGTATATTGACTAAGGTGAGCAACTCTTTAACTTGTGTAACTTAAGCATTTATTACAAGAGTTTTATCAGAAGTTTTTGCTAGAGTTTCTCCTTAAAGATATAACTCTGTTTCCAGGAATCCATATTGATTTTGTAGCCAGATACAAGAAGAGTTACAATCAAATAAACATCTGACAATGACAATTAAAAGACCTTAATAAGTCTATAAAAATAATTTCATCTTTTGTCCAACCTTTACCTGAAAAAAAGTATAAATTAAACAGTCTTAGTATCATCACTGTTTTAAGACCTCTTTCCCTTCATATTCTATCATTTGAAATTTATTGCATTGAATGTGCAATAGACTATGATGGAAATCTGCTTTCCTGATAACACATAATGGCTATTTTATTGTAACCAGTTTACAGGATCAGATTTTGTTGTGGCTCCAGAATGGTCCTACCTTCTCTTTTCCCTTCCCTCCCCACCTCCTCCCAAAAATCAAAGTTAATCAAGGAATCAGAAAAGACAAACTTACTCAAAATAAAACTATGAAAATAAGAAAAGTCAGTACACTCACATCAACTCCTACAAAATCATTGGATAGAATACATTAGGCTTTCCCCTAAAATTTTCCTTCTAAGGAGGTTGAGGAAAGCAGTAGCAGATACCGACGGAAGATTTGTAAGGAGGGTTTTGCATGCTACAAATCAGCCAGAGGACTTTATTATTATTATGTGTAAATATTCAGAAATGGTCTTTGCCTTGCACAGAAAAAGTATTAGGAGTCAAGCAAAGAAAATGAAAAATACTATGAAAGTCCAGCGAGAGGAGACAAATTTTTTATATATGTTCACACACAAGAGGATTTATTTTTTTAGATAAAGGATAGAGAGGCCATCCTCAGAGTTTTAGCCCAAAGAAATTTTTCAGGCTTTAAGAATTGTCCTTTTAAATCTGCCTTGTTAATGATAGCAGCCCGCAGATAGCAGATAATACACATCAATGACTTCAGCTTAGACAGCTGGGATTTCAATGTTCCACTGCTGCATATCCTTTTCAAGCAAACTATTCATAAAATAGAGCTTTCTTTTATTTCTTTTTTTTTTTTTTAATTTTTTTTTTATTTGGAAAGTGCTATCAAACTGGGACCTCTTAATTTAAAAGGATTCATTTTCTCTTTTTCATTCTAAACCTTGTTAAGGAGTATAAAAATAACACAATGTGAAACTGATTTCCCCTAAAAGATGTAATGAAAATGAAGCGGTGTTGTTGCAGATTGTAATCCTTCTGAAGAATAAAAAAGCCAGAGTTGAAAGTGAAATTCTGGCATATGCTGCCTGAGATGAAAGTTACTGCAAAAGGTATTGGTATTTTGACCTAATGGAAGATGTAGAGAGAATAATGAGGTTACATGACCTCACACTAGTTTTCAAATCAGTGCTTTCTTAAAGGAGGATTTTGTTGTCAGCAGCTGTCTACCAATTATATTATTTAATGAAATAGACACCCTAAACCAATGGTCGCTCTTGTTTCTCCCTTTCTATTTTTAAAATAGAAATAAGAAGAAAGGCGTCATCTTAACTTCAAGTATGCTTTAGATGGATTTAAAGTAAGTAATTTGAAATAACGGTAAATAATCCCCCACCATTCAGTCACTGGTTTTACATTCATCTGTAATTATCTTTAAATAAATCTTTTAAAGCACTCTTAATATGTAACAGTTTTTTCTTTTTTTACTACTTTATGCCTCAGATTAAAATGACATTTCTGTAAGGAAACATAAGTCATTATTCTTTGCCTTTGGGGACATGCTCAAGGAGATGTATGAATTGTTCAGGAATTGCAAGTGCCAGCCAATACAGATTTTCACTGTGCTTCACTGCCCTGTATGCTTCCACTGCTTCAAAGTAAATAGTTGCATCCTGTCAGCCACCACTTGATCAATGTCTTTGTGGTGACACAATAAGCTCCATGAAAACAGAATGAGAAAAGATTAAGATGATTAATGCTGGTGTAAAAACTGCAGTAGGAAAGAGGTGACTGGATAAAAACAAACTCTTACTTCAGGATCCCATGGATGTGTGCAAGGGACTGGGCTGGCACTTCAAATAAGAGGTGTATTCCCTTTTTTATTTCCACCCTTAAATATGGCCCTTTTTATCTTATTAGCAGTTACTTCAAGTCTCTCTGTTAAAGGAAGAAGTCTTTCCAACTCATTTTTCTAGAGGCACTTAAGGATCATTACTCTATCACTACGGCAAATGTTTTATTCATTTTGCCACAGACCAATTTCTTTGCTAAGACTTTTGTAACAAAATGCTGCACAACTTAGCAGAGGTGTGATTGATTAAGCATGAAGGAACAGAATTAGGGCATCCTGATGAAATTTTCCCCAGTCTGCTCAGTTAAAAAAAAAATTATTTGGGTAGTAACACTTGAATACTAACTAGATGATTTCATTAATTGAAGAAAAATGGGTGATGATACCTTTAGGTTATTATTACTTGAAAATTTTGTTCTTGTATAATTTATGATTGTTAGTGATTGTCTGCCTCTTCACAATTGTCTTTGTTCTTTGCTAAGGTGCTATCAATGCACACAGCATTGGTCTGAGGCAGAAAGACATGATCCTCTGAGAACGAGTGTAACCAGTAACAAAGATGCGGTTTGTGCAAGCACAGTTAGGCTGTGTGCTCAGTCAAAAGTGCTATATTAACAAATCCCACACATAATCAGTAGAACAACATCTGCTCCAGAGTTGCAGAAGCACAGGCTGGGTAGTCAGAGTTGTCCTGCTGCAACCCTGGGCCAGCAGCTGCCTTCCCACAGGCTGCTATGCCCTGACTGCTAAATCTGGGATTTCATAGTTAGGCTCTGCCCAGCATACCTGTGAACAAGCCCTGCACCTGGTACCAGCAGACAAGCTTGTTTTCTTCTGCCAAGGAGCTTTTTCAGGTAGCATATCCACTTGGAGTAGATATCCACTTGGAGTGGAAAAGACAGAATTTTCTTGAGCTGACAAAAATATTTGGTAGATTGCTTTGGATACCTATTGAAGAGAAAAATCAAAATCAACAGACACTTTATTACAGAAGTTAGTAATCCCTTTTCTTTCCCATAAGGCTGGTCAGTCACTGGGAAAGGCTGACTGTCAAAGTGGATGAGTCCTTATCCCTGGAAGTGTTCCAAAACTGAGTGGATGTGGCACCTAGAGACATGGTTTATTTGTGAATACATGGTTGTGCTACATTGATGGTTGGACATGATGATCTTAAAGGGTCTTTTTCAATCTTAATGATTCTATGATTTTATTGTTCAGTGTTGGACCTGCCGGAGTTAGGCTAGTGGTTGGACTTGATTATTTTAGAGGTATTTTCCAACCCTAATGACTCTGTGATTCACTTTGTGTTATAAAATGTTTAACACTTCACTCTAAATTATACACATTCATCTTATAGTAATGAGATTCATAAATGCTATCCACATAGAACAAAGCAAAATATTTTGATTTTTAGATTTAAAAAGTGATAATTCTACAGAAAACGTTATAAGAATGATGAAATTTCAATTATTATGTCATGTCTTACCATGTGCCAAGTGCAGTTTTGCAGGTCATCAAAATCCATGGCTTATTTTGGTCCTATTTGCCTGTCTCATCTTTGAGTATTCCAGTCAACCTGCTAAAATATGTTTCTATCTCGCACTTAGTTGGCTTTTAATGCTCTTTAGCATCAGTGGACTAAAAAAAATCAAATTCTTGGGAATTTGATTGAGGAGAATGTGGTACAATTTGGATTGAATGTAATCTGGACCTCTTTAGGTGCACTTGAGCCAAAGAGAATTGATTTGTATTGGGCATATGTGTAAAATTATTTAATGGGCTTACCTTTGTAGCAGAAATACATGGCTCATTCTGAGGTGCAGGTGATAATATATTTCTAAAAAGAAAATAGGGGGGAAAAAGTAACCAGACCACATCAGTCAGGGTAGCCTGAGCCAGGAATGTGTCGTCTTGAATTTCGTTCCTGTCAGAAACATCCTCAGCAAAGAGGAAAACCCATTACCATTACTTTTACATTTGTACATGATATAAAAGAGAGAGAGAGAAAAAAAAAATCCTTTATTATACACTCAGTTAAGAGTCTCCACTGGACCAAAAGGAGTTTTCTTCACCTCATGAAACACAAACAGTTTTAAAGAGCTACATCTGAGCTGCTGTTACTTACATTGTCTTGCTCCAGAAAAAATGTTTGGCAGCTGTTAGAAAGGAAAACAATTGTGTGCTGTAAAGACCTTTCCACAAGGCTTGTTCTAATGACAGTGGATGCCCAATACCCATCGGCCCAGTCTTTCAAACTCTCATATATCAGTCAGAGGGGCAGGAAAATTACCTACTGCAAAGACTTATCTTGCAGAACATATAGATTATGTTATATTCTGCTCATCAGAGAGGCCACACACAGCCAGCAACATGCTGTGCAGTTGGTACCACTGTGAAATGGAGGGACAAAGAGGCTTCTCTGGCTGGGTGAGAAGAATTCCAGGTGTCATTTGGGTGACAGAGGTGATCCAAAGCTCTCTTGGCCAGTAGGACAATATTTTACCAATTTTTCTTTTGAGATTTAACACATTGCCAGAGACACCTGATGGCCTGGGTGAATTCTGGATGATTTTGAAAAATATGTGCTCTAACTCAGATAATGAAATGACCACCAGAAGCATCAGGAACAACAGATGGGAAAACTAACCAATCTCATCCCTATTCTTCAAGTAACTATGAGGCAAGTGGACCTGTTTGATGTGAGGTTTCTCTTGTGCTTATGTGTGACTTTTCTCATTGCTTATAGAATTGATACAGATATCTGATGTATCTGTGTGCTACAAAAACCTGCTTGTAACTATTGTTTGTGACAGTGGTGTGCTGGTGGTGACTGAGGCAGTGCTTCCAGGTGAACTGTGGGATTACTACCATCTTCTGCCCAGATGGCTTGTCTGCCGGCCAGTTAGCCACAAGAGGCAGTGCTCTTACAGTCTCTTCTGGAGTGCTTACAGAAAAGAAAAACACTGAGTAACTTAATTGAGGATGTCTTCCTTGTTTTTTTAAATCCAGTTATGTATTTCTTGCAAAGTATTTCTTCATCTGCTTTGTAATAGGACATCAAATCTGAAGGTACAGTAGACACACAGAGGCATGGTAAGCTGACCTGGATATGGCAAGAGCAATTATATAGGGTCCTGGTGGAAAGCCATAGGATTATGTGTATATTTGAAACCCAAGGAGGAAATATTATTTAATATGAGAGGGTGCCTGTTGTGTTCCTCATTTGTGTGTGCACACATGCACACAGAGATGTATAGTTACTTACACATGTGCAAGCTATTTCTGTAGAGTCAAATGGAATTTGGATGAAGACACAATCTAAAACATCAAGCTCTCTTCTTAGTTGAAAAATGATCTTTTCACAAGTTAAATGTACCTTTTCAAATGACAGGTATCTCTGCTACCTCTCATTCCATGGAATGAGAGGTAGCAGAGATAAGAAACTTGCTGACAAATGCCATCCTTGTTTTATTTCAAGGATCTAGGGCAAATGGCATGCTGGAAATTATTAGACCAGAAAAAAATTGACACGTCAGACAGGCAGGCATTTAAGCTCCACAAAGCAGTTTGGGGGAAAATATATTAATTCCTTAGAGCTATATTCTGAAAATTTGACATGTACTAACTTTTTAATCTATTGTTTTTGAATTCCAGCATAGTATGCACAGATCCTGAATGCAGTAAATTCCTCCTAATAGGAACAGATTGGAGAACAGCTATGATGACGGTTAAGAAAAGACACCCCTAACAACAAGTCTGACAAAATTGCTCTCTAAATTTTTACCTGGGAGAATTGATTAATTTTCTGCTATGCCTAAAAGGCATTTTTTGCCATAAGAACAGAGCACAAGCTTCAAAGTCTGGTGAAATACTCTATTCTGTATGACAAAGATTTTTTAAGTTAGAAATTTCTATAAGAAGAGACTCAAATTTAGAATGCATTGTTGGCAAAACTCAATTTGTTTAAGATGAATTGAATTTTAAAAAATAAAATTGTGTAAACATATCCTTTATTTTTAGGCTAATTCCAAAATAGTTAAAACTCTTTCACATGCCAGCATTTGTTTATAATTTTTAAGAAAAGTGAATTTCTAGCTTCAAAGCAGCTCTATTTTTCAAGCAGTTATATGCAACAGTAATGTAATAACATTACAATATATAACAATCAAAACGGCATGTAACAATCAAGTTACTACATGGCACTGAGGAAATTTTTGCAGTCATTTGGTGAGTTGCAAAACAGGATTTGTTCATTAACTCGCTAGGCAGTATCTACTTCTATACACATTACAATATTGAAATTATTTCCCAGGAACATACTGCTATTCACTAGAAATAATACTGGGCTGTGGTCTAATTGAAGTAAAATGAAATGTACTGTGAATATAGCTAAACAAAATGTAAGTACAAAATACAGATATATCAAAATACAGATATATCAAAAACACAGCTTCCATTTTAGAAACAGTGGCATCTTAATTTTAACTTAAACACTGATGTAAGAGGTGAAAAAAGGTAAAGGGCTTAAACTGTCTATTTCAACAAGCACCACATGCTTACTTTGCATGCATGGATAGTTTGGCCAAACATCAGGTTTATAATGCTTAATGCTACATTTCTAGAAAGCATGTCGCTCTTTAAACCACAGTCAGATATTCATACCAAACACTTATGTCCCTAAAATTAAAATATAGGTAACAGTTGTCTGAAGACTAATGCCATGACTCATTGTCTTACATTTGTTCATGAAAACACAATGTCTATTTCACTATATACAGTGAAAAAAGATTTTGTTAGCCCTAAAAATAGCTTAGACTAATCCCTAGAGTTATGTATCCTATGTATGTAGTATGTATGTAGACTAAAAATTGCTCAAGCAAGCACACATACATAGAAACTGTATCATAGGAAAGGCCTGTACATATTCAATTTCTACTCTATGTGTTGCTAAGAAATATTTGGTACAGAATGATTGTCCACTACTAGGAATGCTGTTGTCAGTTGTTCAGCAGCTAAATTAAAATTGTAGATTTTAACACGCCATTATTAACTTGTATTAAAAAAAGCCTGACTGAAGATATTGCTGTGCATTTTCTTCCAGGAAAATGATCACATTCAGTCAATCTTGATAGTTCAAGATAAGTCCAGACTAAACCTAACCTTATCTTACTGTAAAAAACATTGTCTGAAGACTTTTTGAAAATATTATCTTTATTTCCTGCTCTTGAAATTGAAGGTTACCTTCAACTAAAGGTTAGAAAATCCTCACTGATGCTGAACTCAGCAGAAGACCGGCAGCTACTCTTTGTGGCAGCCATCTGGCACACAGCTGTGGGATCAACCTAGTCCTATCTGCTTGCATATGTGGCCTCAGACTTGAGTTTGTTCCTCTGCAGATCAGTTGGAGATGATTCTAGACTGAGAAGGAAGGCCCAAAACAGCTGCTCAGTGCTTGAACACGGTGGATATACACATGCCCATCAAAGATGTGTAGTACAGTCACAGAGGCACAGAATGTTTAAGGTTAGAAGAGATCTTCAAGATCATCTAGTTCAACCCATTACCACCATAATCACTCCTGAACTGCTTTCCAAAGTGCCACACTGAGATGCCTCATGAATACTTCCAGGCACAGTGACTTTACTGCCACCCTGAGTAACTTATTTCAAGTGCCTGACTACCCTTTCCGTGAAAAAACACCTTTCTAAACTGAACCTCCCCTGATGTAACTTTGAGGCCAAGTCCTCTTGTTCTCTCACTTGAGGCTTGGCAGAAGAGAATGGTGACCACCTGCTACAGCCTCTCTCAGGCAGCTGTAGAAAGTGATGAGGTTCTGATCCTCCTCCAGACTAAACAACTCCAAGTCCTTTAGATGCTCCTCATGACACTTAGTTTTCCAGACTCTTCACCAACTTTGTTGCCCTTATTTGGGTGAACTCCAGCACCTCTATGTCCCTTTTAATGTGAGTGGCCTAATACTGAACATGGGACTTGAGGTGCAGCTACCCTAGAAATCAAGACTTTATAACTATTTAGATTAACTGCTGCAGTCTGGGGCATGGTATTGTCCCTACAAAGCAACTGGGTGTGATCTCCAGCCAGGTTAGAACTTGCATGAGGTTTTGAGCCTCAGTCCCATTCTTTCCTCTGGACTGTTCTAGTTTGTGGTTTCAAATTACATTTTGGCAGATGAAAATCACATAATGATACAATGGCCTGAATATCAGAATGGATTGGTCTGAATGTTATGATTTTGGAGTGGGTGAGCATAGAACACATCTCTGGCTTTAGTTCAAGTGTTGTTATGTTAAATTATATTATTATACTAAGTGAGAGGGAAAAAATTGAGAATTGTTATTAGAAACTGAGATACTGATATGCTATTATATATCATAGGTAAGAATATTTACCATAATATCAGTTTACTGCATAATGTGAGAACCCCAGGCTTGGTCTGGGGTCTCGTGTGGTAGTAAAATTTCTCCTCCAACCTGTGCTTCCAAAGAAAAACTCCACAGTCTCTTGTTGTTCGGTCTCAAGGCAGTTTATTGCTAGCTAGCTAAAAGATTGTCTTCTCGGGTTGCGGCTGCTTGGTCAGCGGCCTGGGCAGAGGCACACACACACCCTGACATCCTCTCTGTCAGCTGTCTTCTTCTTCTCTCCCCCTGCCCAGGGCTGCTGCTATCTTTTATATGATATATTACGTATTGCATGTTTACAGTTTTCCCCCAATACCTACTACCTATATTACAAGGTGCTTTTCTACTCTAAACCAATCTGTGAGTGCCAACATCACCAAGAACATGGAGGCAAGGAAGAAGGAGGAAGAACAGGATCAGGCCACTTTCCTCCATCTTAGAACTTCTGACCCCCATGTACAAAGTAAAAACCCCCATGTAGAGGTGCTAAAACCCCCCTGTACAATACTAAAAATGTTTCCCCTCTACTTTGTAACTACTTTTACTATACTATCTAACCCTTTGTGACTGCTTGTTCCACCTCCAAAGTTGGTAACTCATTCCATGTCTCAAACTCAAAATCACAGTTGTTTCTAGCTGTCTGCCAGGGTCTAAAATGCTTCCGACCAAGGCCTGGAACCTCTAAAAATGTCTGAGAGACATTTTGAGTTCCAACAGCATAAAACTAAAAATACTAATTACTTTTTTTATTATTTAAACCCATCTATTTCTTAGCAGTTTATAATGATTTTCTAACTTAGAACATTCACCTAGATAAGAGTCAGAGAATTTTTGATTTTGATGTCAGCAGTAAATCACAGCCTCCTAGTTCTCCTCCAAGGGCCTCTAGGTACATTTTAGTTGGCTTCTGAAATAAGTGAATGAAAATATTTTTAAAACTGAAAAACTCTGGTCTTGGTATTAGTTTTCTGTAGTTCTTTGGACTCCTGGCTTTTTGGACAAGCCTTCTTTAAGTTCTGAATGGATGTTCCCATTAGTTAAGTCCTGAACTATGAGAATTAACATTCCTTCCAAAGCTATAATTTTTAATATTTTTTCAACTCAACAAGTTTTAATATCTATGCAAACATCCAATCTGCTCTTGGATCCTGCTGAAGTCTTTGCTCCAGATATATTGTTGCACTGAGTTCCAAGGGCTCACACTGCACTGGGGAAAGAGGTCCAGGGATTAGAGGTCCATGCTAGCAGCTGCAAAAAAAGTCGATCTCTTTCTTTGCCAAGGGCGGTATGAATTGGATTAATTATTTAAAAGTTATTTATTAAAACATGTTTAGCACAATTAAGGATTTCTTTAGGTATGCCTGAGTGATGCTGTGACTGAGTGATCTAATATTTTGGACATGACTCAATTTTTATATTCCTAAATATCTCCTTTATAAAGCTCTCTTTACCTTTCTGAGGCTCCAGCTGTGCATAACCCACTAAACAGATTACACCTCACAGTTCCTGTAGCTCATCCTCCAGCGCAGGATAGCCAGCACAGGAGTCCTGGTGGGAGGAGTGCAAGGAGTGTATCTCCTGGCAGGTGCCTGGACAACCTGGCCCAGGTAAGTCCCCAGAGCATCCTGCACCACAGAGCCAGCTCTGGGAAGCCACAATGCTGCTGCTGCTGCTGAAGGAGGATGGCTCACCAAGGAAAGGCCAAGCCTGCCCTGCCTGCAATGTCACTCTGTATATCCTGGAGAGCTGTTGCCCACATTTTCTTCCCATCCTTGCATGTCCCCTAGCTCCTATGGTTCCTGGGATACCCCTGCCCTGTCACTGCTTGACACTGGTTGCAGCAACTTGACAAGAGCATCTGCATAGAAAAGTGTTTCACTGTGCTGATGCTGAATGTGGTATCTGCATGCAGTATTAGGCTTCTTCAGAGACAGCTCTTTCAGATTTCCTCCTCCCCCAAGAGGCATTTAGATTACACTGAAGAAATATTGTATTCTTAAATTTCTAATGAAATCATTGGAAGTGACAGAGCTAGAGTACATAAATATATAAGTAAAATGCCTGGCAGTATTTGGCATAATTTACTTATTTCTCTTTTAAAACTAAGCAGCACTTCTTTTAGTAGCTTGCATGCTAACACCCTATGTACCATTCCTTGGTTCCCTGCCACTTCTTGCAGTTCTATCCTTCCAAAACAGAGTAAAAAAATGATGGAAAGCCTGAAATGTCCTTAATAGCACCCTAAAAGCAATAAAAACTTTAATCTTAGGACTAGTAATGTACTTAGACTTCATGGTAAGAACACAGTGCACTTGATCAGAAACAATTAGTCAAGATTCTGGATGTCCATAGGAGGATTTTAAACAGATAACCTTGTGCAAGCCTGTATTACTTGGTGTGAAGCACTTGTGAATTTCCTTGAAACTAATAGGAGTTGGGGGAATGACAGACATTAGCATGCCAAATATCCTTCTCCTCCTGCTGTATGTTATGTTCAGCAATTGCATCAGCTAATAAACTCCATGTTCCCTTGAAATCCCATCTGCCCAGATCCAAGTCTATAATAATGTGCACTGTTTCCTACAGTGCACTATAATATTTTCCTCAGGACCATTAATTCCACATTTAAAAAACACACAGAGCTCTGGAAAGAAGCTGCTCTGGAGCCTTACGAACACCTTCTCTGTATAGACCAAATCAGCATGACCTATGGATACCTAGTTTTCTTTTTGTTCATTAAATTCAGGGACTGACAACACACAGAAGATTATATCTACTGTTCTTTGATCACTCTCATGCAGTCTGAATAGTATGGTTTGCTTCTTTTGACAAGACAAGCCTGAAATGCACAGTAAATAATACAGGATTTCAAAATATAGAAGGCAAGGATGCACGTACCAAAACTGAGGGACTGACAGCCTAAGTCTCAGTTGCAAAACTAAAAATGTTGAGAACAGTCATGGAGACAGAGACCTCTCTTTCAGCAATTGCTGCAGTTTTTAGCCTGTGGTATGTGACTGTCTTGTGGCTTTGTCTCCCCTGAATTTATTCAGGTGGAGGTATAAAACTGGTTAGTGCTAGAGAAGGTCGATGTTATGTATTCATTTTGTTTTAAATAATTGATGATGTTTCCTGTTTCTGCTTATGTTAATTGCTCTTGGGTGTTGGAGAATTGCTCAGTAAGTTGCCTTTTAATTTGTTTCTTTAGAAAAGCATCATGCTGCTTTTCTGTGTACTGTGAGTAATGTGTTCAAGACAGTACTTTCAAACTGGAAGTTAATAAGGGTGCACTGACTGCATGTTTGGGTGCTATTGCCTCCCTGTATGTGTGCATGTGTGAGCTTGTGGAAAGAGAGGAGGATGAAGAGAAGGAGTGCAGGCAGTGAAGAGACTCAGATTAATCTGTGCAAATGTTAAAAGTATAATTTATGTTCCATTGTATATTGAGGGTCTAATTCAGGAAAGCCCAGAGTACTCAACTGCTGTTGTTTTCATTAGAGCCAGTATCATTCAAATAATCAACATCTGCAAGGACCTGGACCAGGAATAAGATAATTTTGATTTTTCATTTCTCTTGTGGGATTTTTCTGATTTGTTACAGGAAAAGACCCCAAAAACAATGAAAGATACTGAAAATTCAAGCAAAACTGGTTTACAGATATCATATGTACAGAATAGTAGTAGTATTATCTTTAATTTTTTCTTCCTTAATGTGCCCTTTCCTATTCAAATGCAGAGTTTCTACTGTTTATGATTGTCAGTGGGGTTCAAATTGTGCTGGAGGTACATTGTGGTGGTTACCTGCCCCAGCCCCGGGCGGGTGGATGGGTTTGGCTGGCACAACTCGCGTGAGTGGCACCTCAGGGGAGAATCGTATGCCCCCTGATGGTGCTGAGTGCTGCTCGTGGATGTGCAGCTTGGGTAACTCTGCACACTGAGAGGAGATGAAGAGATGTATGCCAGCCCAAAGAGTCCTTTATTTCACCAGGTGGGGCAAGAAAGGTGCCCTCTGAGTGGGTGCAGTGACAAATGCTGAAGAAATCAATGATTACAATAAGTTAAATAGGAGGTGGGCGGACAGGGCTGTAAATCTGTCTTGCCTAATAAGGATAAACCAGAGAGGGACACAACAACCTATGATAATGTAGCAGGGGTTGGTACAAGGTCAGGGGACAAATAGAAAAACTAAACTGGAGTGATTGATACAGAGCTTTCTGGAAGAAACTGGGGGTGGTTACAGGATTGACAGCCAAAAGGGTATAAACAAACTCGGATTGATGGAACCAAATAAGGAAAAAGCAGGGAGAGATGAGAAGATTGACATATAACTGGGGAGCCAAGTGGCGGGAACTTTCGGGGTAAAAAACTTGGATCAAACCAACAGTAGCGGGACAAATGGGGGAGCATAAGGCTAATTAACATTGATTAAACCAACTGACTAAGTCAACACAAACCGCAACAGTATACTGTCTGAGAGGAAATATAGAACTTTATTTTATTTAAACAACTGTGTCTGTGTTCTTTTGCTATATTGATGATGTTCTTCCACTGCACCTACACTTTCTGGTGATGCAGAGAGCCTTGTATTTTGTCTGAGTCTAGAGTGATGTAAGCCAAAAGGTTTATCTGGCAGCAAAGATCAAATGAAGGTATAGGTTGCTTTGAACTCAAGCCTTCTCCCACAAGGCAGTATGGATTTGTGATTTTCACTTTTATTGGAATTGATCAAGGACAAGGAGAGCTGTCTCTTTTGGCTAGATGTAGTCAGAAATTTACATTTTGGTTCAATTTTCTATGGGACAGCTTGGTGACTCATGACCTTTGCAAATATTTTATGATTTTTGGAAGATCACATTGGATTATATTATTGTTTTCCTTTTTCTGTCCTGGCAAATAATCTACTTTCTGTCTTCCAGTTACCTTTTTATGTAGTTGTAGCATGATTAGACTGGCCTTTCTCAGAATTCCTGAAGGCATAAGTATATTTCATGGTTTTAAGATGTCAGCCTTTTTTTTTTTTTTTTTTGGTCTACCTATGTATTTCCCGGAAGTGTTTGGAGCTTTCATTAACCTGAGTCCATGGTATCTTTGCCTTTGACTGAGGAAAGGATGCTGGTTTGGCCCAATAAAAAAAAAAAAAACATCTGAAAATCCAGACATCAGCTACATGCCAGTGGTAATAAATTTGTCTTAGTGGTCCTCAGTGTTCCAGTTTATAGCCCAACATCAGCTGCTGGATATCTGATTATGGACATTGCCCTCTGGTGAGTACCAGATTGGAGTATGAATCTTAGACTCCTGCATCACTAAAGAATTGTTGTCAAGAAAATGCCTGTGGTAGGACACATCTCCCATGCCCACTCAATCAGTGTAATATAGAATCTCTGATCAATTGCTGAATGACAGGGTTCAGGAGGGGCACAGGCTGGTATAATAGCTTTCCTGGGCTAAATAAAAAGTGAAAAAAAATTGTAACTCCTGTGTTAGGGTGACTGCAATTTTTGCTGTTGCATTGTGCACATGAAGGCTGCAGTAGTCATCATCTCTCTGCATTGCCATGATGAAGGTCACAGTAGTCATCATATTTCTCTATGTTTCCATCCTCAGCCCAGGTGCCAGAAATCTTGCCACATCGTATTGCAACCACCAAGCACTCCTGATATGTCCTTGCAATCTCTTGTTGCAAAGATGGATGCTAGCACCTCAAATTTGGCCTTGCCATTTGATTACTGCTGGTTAAAAACTATGCCTATTGTTTGGATACATCTGTACTAAAACCTGTATGCCTGATCTTAAAATAAGTCACAAACACTAAAGGGGCAGTAGAAACACACAGGTCTGGGCTCTGTGTTTGCTGAGCTCCCACAGATGCATGTTTCTTGTGTCTGTAACCCTGAAGCTTTTTATACTAGTATGATATGTACTCAATATTGTTGTGCAACAATATTGTTTGGGAAATTTGAGAAAAAAAATATATAAGTAATGTGTGAGTTTTTCCAAAAGATGACCTATTTTTTAAAGTAGACAGCTAGGTAAGTCTCACCTGTCTCCCTTGAAAATAAAAGCTAGCTTTATTTCAGGGAAATGAGATAGTTGACTAATTCCTTTGATAGAGCAACGATATATGGTCCAGCTGCTAAAATATGCCATGCTGTCACAAGCTTTCCACAGTGTGTCATTTTGACCTTGAACCTCCTGGACAAGGCCTTATGGCTTTCTATCTCCCAGGCAGAATAGTCCTTCAGTGCTAGCAAATGCTAGCTTTAAGTGCTAGACTTAGTGCTTTTCTCCTGTCACCTCTCCCAGTATACACGTGATGTATCCTCCCCAAGGATGAAGTTAGCACTGATGCCACATTCTCAGTCCTGGGATGAAGGTTCTGGCCAGCCCAGCTGCTCTCATGGAGTGTCCACATCTCTTCTCCCTGAAAGGGCAGTTTTGTCCCCTACAATTCTGGGAGAGAACAGTGCCCTGATTTGTGCTAAATATTTTGCTATCATCCACTGTACCTGAATAGCCTCAAATACAGAACACAAGTCAATAAGCCCAGCTGTTTGGTATTATTTACATTATACTGGCATCTCCACTGACCTAAAGAGCAAAAGAAAATAACAGGGCACATTTGAGGCTTAATAAAACATTGCAGTAGGGAGTCTTTTCTAAGCCATTAAAAGCATTTTCTGGAAGTGGATTTGCTGACTTAACAAACTGGTTAGGACAAATGTTTAACATGCTGTTGTAATGATATTCAGATGCTTTTCTTAGTATTTGTTGATCTGCAAAAATGTGTCCTTGCCCAATTATGCTAGAAAATGGATTAAATAAATAAATAAATGCAATGTGATGCATTTGCATGAAAGTGTATCATTCACTGCCCCTGACAGATGGAAAAAAAGTCAATATGATGTCTGAGACAGCCCAGGCTCTGCACTGCAGAATAAATTACATGATTCACTGAATGCCTGGGCTTCACACAGACATACACAAAATTGGAAAGATAAAAGCTTGCATTGGCTTCAGATGATATTTACTGCCTGATGGATTTACTAGAAGCCCCAGTACAGTCATACTGTATTGAATTATTGGCCTCTATTTAGCTGTGTGTCTGTCAAAGCTTGAGTGTCCATTTAAGCGTAAGTGAGCTGGAGCCCTGCCAAGGCTGTTTGAAGCTTTGTGTACAGAGGGAGATGCAAGGTAATGGCTACTAGCTTGAATAATAGGAGACTTAGGGATGCTGGGGATAGACAACAAAGCATAACGTGCATTCTTATAAATATTAATTTCAACATAAATATTAATACAGGCTGCCTGGCACATCATTTTTGAATGATTCTTGTTTTCTTTCTATTTTAACACAAAAGGCTGGAGATTACTATGATTTCTTTCTCTTTCTTTCTCTCTCAGAAGGGGGAGTTTGAGAAAGACCATTAGCTTTACAGTTATCCATTGCTTCAGCAGCAGGATTTCTACAAGGCAAAGGGGGCAAAAGAAATGCTAGCTTTAAGAAGTATACTCTACCAACAAAAGAACTGATTGAACTAGCAATATACGGTACAGAGCTGTTGTTAGGGATTCATGATTATACTGTACCAAGGCATATCAGTTAGGAAGCAGCAGGTCACTTACAGAGAGCCCCACAATATGGTCACAGCTACAGCACAGGGCAGTCAGGGTGAATGCTTAGCTGCTTAACACATTGGCTTGCATTTCAAGAAGCCTGGGTCTCTGTTTTTGACCTGGCCCTCACACATGATGAGTTTAGCTTGTGTAGTGGTTCAGCACGCTGAGGGAGGGAGACTGCCTCTAAGAAATGGCTGTCAATTGCAATGCTGCTGGGCATAGGGGGTTGCGCAGTTATCTACACTTCAAGAAGAAAAAAAAAAAACGGAAAGTAACCCTCAGACTGCATTGTGCTGATCAGCTGGATTGGCAACAAGAATGAGCAGGATTTTGCTCCAGGTGAATTAGTTGCAGTGGCTGTTTTAAGGAAAGAAATGATGAGAAATGATGTGCTTGTGGGAGTAAGGAGGCACACAGACCAGGGAAAGATGGGATGTTATTTTGAGACATGAAAAAAATGCATCAAAAATCTTCCATTATCTTCCAGAAAACATTTTCATATCAGGGACTCTGACTCACAGTTTCTGGCAAGTTGTAAGGGGGATATTTACAAGGTTATTGCCCTCAGCTATCCCTTTGTGCTGCTGCCAAAGGTTACTGCCCTGAAGTGGGCATGGCAGATGTGAATATGTACTGGTTCCTCAGCTGCCCTTGTTCAAAGCTCACATAACAGAACAAGCCACAGCAGCAGAAAATGCAACTGAATCCAGGAGAGACAATCAGAGCTCACAGTTTTGTCTATTTTCTTCAAAAGCATGTGTGATATTAAGCAACTATTTGCTCTGTATTTTCAGTGGTAGTGGTAATAGAATTGCAGACTTTTGGAATTTATCAATAAAAACTATTTATCACTGAAAAGAAAAGAGAGGGAATAGATTCAGCTACTGCCTGATAATGTGAAACAGGGAGTTTTGGGTTGAAAAACCTCTTTATGAGGCATTCCAATAGTCTTGTTGCTTTCTTTTAACTTCCTCCTTCATCTGAAATTACTCCTTGCTAAATATGAAATGGAGCTACTACCTATCTCCAATGGCAGAGGGAGTGATCTCTCCAGACTAGAGTGTTCAGGGCACCTGTGCAGTATCAAATCAAAGGTCACTTAAAAATAAGGTAAGGAGAAAAATATTGTATATTTGGAAAAGTCTGTGGACACGTGTCTTTCATAGGATGAAGAGATAAATTGCATCTTCCTACTGTAGCTGCTTCTCCAATGCTGCTCCTTTACTGTCAAAGGACTTCTGGGAGTGATACCTCAGTTTCTCACATTTTCTCTGCACTGGACTAAAAACCTTTTTATTTAAATCATATTATTTGACTTTTTAAGAGTTAGTTGCCATCATGGCAGATGAGATCTGAAAAAGCTGTCCAGCTTTAGGTGCTGTGAAATAAAGATTCATCCAGGCTTCTGCATTACTGCTTGATGTTCACTCTGAGGTTTTCAGCTGGCTAATAGGAAATGCCATGACCTTCATGTCTTCTGTCATACCAAGACCAATTAAGAGATTCCAAGAAGATCAAGACAGAATTATAACTACTGAATTTCATTAAGGAAAAATAAAAACAAAACAGTCACACTCTTAGCTCATAGCAGGACTCATAAGAATGCCTGTTTTATTAATTTCGAATAGGGATGGAATTATGTAACCTCTGGTAATGCCATAACATAATAAAGAATTCTCCAAATTATATATTATGACTCTGCAAAATTACTCCTGATTCATTTATGGTACTGTTGCCTTACATTTTTTCCTGCAAAATTAGAGAGCCACAGGAAGGTAGAAGTTTAATGAGCAGCCAGGATTAGCTTTTCTTCCTTGCACATTGCTGAATCCATCTCTTCTTTGTAATATACAAGGGAAATTGAGACACTTATGTCTCAGTCCAAATGTCTATGACTTCTGTAACGCCACAAGGTCAAATGTCAATCTCTTGCTTTCTGGACTACCTGCCTGTAGATTTAATGCATGCAATCTATTCTAATTATCTTTTTTTAAAAATTCAAAATGTATATACTTCAGTCATAAGGGGAAAAAAAAAATCAAAAGAAAGTCCCAGGCAATTGTTAAACAGCATATTAATGAAACAGGACTAATTGCTTTGAAAAAAATAGTTATCTGGGTTCCAAGATTAGTTACATGTGTTCTAGTTAATAAAATGAAAACCTTGCACATTTGAAAGTCCTTTGTCTCATCCAGATATTTCCAGTTTGTCTGCCATTCAGTGTTGTGAAATACTGTCTAAAATCCCTTGGAAGGCAGTGAGTGTCTTTTCAAAAAACACTGTGTTTTCATAGTTTAATAATACTCCTTTATTTGCTATCCAGTAACAAATAAACTCTGTGATAAGACCATTCCCTATTTCTAAACACACTTATTCCTTCTCACTAATAAACATTAATAAACATTTGGAAATAAATTGTAACAGCTCAGTCTGAAACACTCAATTTGTCTTGGATAGAAAGTTCTTCACTTCTGTGGAATATAGTTTAGTCACTTTAGAGAAGGAAAAGAAAAATTGTCTTGCTTTGCCTGTGTAAAATAAATTCTACTAAACTTCCCTTTGAAAAGTTAGCACCCCACATATCATAGGGAAGAAATAATATGTGGGGGTTTTTTAATGAGAGCAGTATGTTTTGCCACCTCTGTGAACAGTGACCAAGGCCCATAAGACCTTATAAAAATAGTTTATTTCTCAGTCAGCAGTGTTTTCTAGTTTATTTGGAAATTCATTCATCACTGGCAGATCTTATCCCTTGACCAAATGGGAATTTTCAAGCAATCCCTATGCACAAATGAACATTTAAATAAATGCAAGGAATTCATTTCACAGATACACAAAATATTTGTTGAACCTGGGTACTGTGGAGAAGAGAGCTACCAAATTTGAATGTGGCTCAAGAGCAAGGTTTCCATCTTGGTATTATTTGCGCACATATTTTGTCAAATAATATCTTCAGTTAAAAATTTTCCTGAGGTCATACTGGCAGGCCTATTGCACTTGTTTTTTCTACCTCTGTGGTGTAATCTGTCTTCTAAAATCACCTGTTAACTTCCATATTTCCTGCTACTTCATGGATATAATACATTAAAAGTGTCCTTTTCTGCTTCATTCCCTGTGACACTTTATATGTTCTGTGGCTTTGGTTTTGTATTAAAGGTTTTAATTTTGCTGTGGGGTGTTGGAAAGTGGTTTTATGGCTGGTGGAACATGTGGGGGAATCTTTGTGGACCCTTTTGGTGACTGGCTGTTTGCAGGACTGTCTGCCTTTACAAGGGGCCAGAAACAGGAGCTCAGGTAGTCACTGCCAGCCCCACACGCCAGGGTTCACTCCCACGAGTTCTTCCCAGTATGGTCCCCTGGCTCCCAGCAGCTTCCCTGACAGCATCCCAATTTTTTGCCTGTAACTTTTCAGTCCTGCCTGCTCACATAACCACCTCCCATCCCAGCAATCAGCAAAAAGCAAGGTTTATCAGAAGTTTAAGTATCCAGTATGCAAGTTTCCATCAGATTTCCCAGGTAGTGCTGTTATCTAAAGATCCTTCCCCAAATTATATGCTTGATGATATAAAGAAGGAAACACTGCAGGTTAATAAATCCCTAATGTATGCTTAGGGAAAAACAAGTTATTAAACTGAGCTGGTTTCTCAGGTGGACTAGAGATAGGATAATGATGAAGGTATTCTCTGATCTGGGAATTGAATAAGATATTCCTGAAAAAGGACTCCCTTGTTGTATCTGATTATGTTCTTTGCTATTGATAAATACACAGCATTTTTATAATGTTTCTCAGGTCTCAGAATATGTGAATTATGTAAGCAAAATACAGACTCTACAGCTGAAGATCCAGATAAAAATACGAGGCACAAATATTATGTATCTTGCTGCTACACAGTGCTGAGTGTACCCTATAGTTCATATTCAGCTGTAGAGTCTGTATAAAAACATTAAGTAGAATATTAATAAATGATTCATTTTGAACCGGCAAAAAGTGACAGGGGAGGTTCAATTTCTTCTTAATAATAAGAAACATTATAATAATGAGAAATTGTTATTATAATCATAGAAATGGCAAATATATGGTGAAAATATGCACAGCAGATGGCACAAGTGCTGAAGTGATTCAGTGGTGAAGGAAACTGCAAAGAGCTTCACAATACTGTTAAAAAAATAGTTGGTGAGAAATAAAATTGAAGACAACCATATATGGTGGAAGGAGTTTTAAATTACTGGTGGCTTTTGTGTTGTTCAGTGTTCCTAAAAACACAGTGTGGTCTTCACTGTGAATCAGCTCAGTGAAGTTGTCCATTTTAAATATACACTTGCAGCCATAAAAGTAAAGAAGAGCTCTGTCTAGACTAAATTTTCTACTGTGGCTGTTGGCCCAACAGAGGCTGCCCAAGATCAATGAACTGTGCAACCATAGAGCTGGCTAACCAAGCTGAAGCACTATATCCTCTCCAGAAGGTCCTAAAATAATGCTGTAGTGTGTACAGAGTGCCCTGCCTGTGGCCAGATGTCATAAACAGGGTCAAACTGCCTTGTAATCAAGTCTCTAGTGCTGTTATGTAGGCTGTTGCTGCTCATTTTATCCTGTAAACTAGTGCAGGGAAAGATTTTTTATGTTAATTGTAATTTTCTTTTTTTTTTTACCAAGTACCCTGCAAGTGTTTGGCAGAAGAAAGTGGCTCTTTAAAAAGAGGCTGGGAGCTCATAGCATCTAGTCAATCGCTGTAGCTGTGTCCTAAAATATTAATGGAGAGCAGAGAAAATTTATATTCCATTCCAATAGTCAAAGGAAAGATGATTGAAATAAACAGCTTGATCAGAAAGGAAGATGCAAGGATCTTTCTTTTTAGCTTCACTGGTTGAAGGTGTGGGTTCTATGAAGAGTGTTGCTGCCAGGGATACTGTATGCGTGGGCAAGGCTTTGTGAAACCACCTTTACTTGGAAGGACACTTAGGCCAATTTAAGAGCAAGGAAAGCCTTTTGTGTATCCAGTTCAGGTCTCATTTTGAAAGTACAGCCTGTAACAAATATCACAAAATGGAGCTGGGAAAAAAAAGCTGACCAATCTGACATTGCTGCAACAAATGAAAGCGCTGGGCAACTGTAGCTGCAGCAACCACGGGAAGCACAGCTTCTGCCAGAGCACATCACAGCCAATTTTTACTAGAACTCCTAAGGCACCTCTGTGACCAGGGGACCAAGATCCTGCCAAATGCCAGGGTTCTGTGGTACTTCACTCTCCAACATGCTAATCTTGTTTCTAGAAAAAGTTACAGAAATGTAATTGACACAGAGAAAATGTGAGTTGTTTTACTTCAGCTCTTCAAGTCACCTAAGTCTACTTCACTTAACTCTCCCCAAAAAGTTTGTCTCTTCAAATAACCATTCTGGATTCAGAGTGTATGTAGCTTGTGCTATCTGTGTTGCTTTACATTTTCTCTTGTAACTATTTTAACCATGTAAGCACAAAGTAGTTGTATAAATGGCAAAGAATAAATTCTTTGAGCTTTGGAATAATTTTTTTCAGTAAAACATATTGCATATAGAGTAACTTCCTTCCTGGTGTAATTGCAATTATATTTTTTAATATGAAATATATTGCACCAGAGAAAATTATAAATACCTTAATTCAAAACAAACCCAAATGCTTAATACATATAAAAACCAAATATGAACAAAATAAATGCATTACCAGTATTTCCAGTACTTCCAACTGAATTTACCAGTATTTCCAACTGGTATTTTATTTACTTTCCAAAGTAAATAAAAATCTTATTGAAATTGTTTCTAGTTATTATGATCTCACTGAGAAATGAAAGGATTTTTTTCAATAGCATGTTGTAACTCAGTCACTATACCACAGTGAGGTAATTTGCTAAAACAGCTGCCTCTGATGAGTAAACCTTTCCATCTGGCAGAAATCGAATAGGCACAAACAAACCTATGTCAGTTTTTCTTAACAAAACATAAAATCAAAATATGCTCCTTTTTCTCTAATGGGACCAGTGTCTGAACTGCAGGAACCAAGATTTGTTTCTTTTTTGATGCACTTCTTTTACCCTCATGCCCACAGACTTGGCCCCCTGTGGGAGTGTTGATATTATGCCACCTTTAGATGGATTACAGCATAACTGGAAATGTGTTTGCAATATAAACCTTCCACCAAGGAACCAGACAAAATTAACAGTTGTTGGAACTTGTTAGTTTTAGCAAGACAGCAGTTGTGGATAGTTTGTTTTCATAGTAGGGTTTTTTCTTAAAAGATTCTTTATATTTTAATATTCTAAGGAAATTTCCTCTGTTTCTTAGTAAAAAAAAATATTGTTAGATGCAGAAAATCTTAGCTATACAAACTGCACCTTTTCACAAAGAATTTACAAGATAAAAGACTAGCTCTCACTTTCCCAGGAGACTTGTATAGAGTTGTAATCTCTAAAATTAACATGGAATGCAATCTGAGTTTGTGTAAATTTTTTTGGATCTAAACTATATATAAATTAGTGGTTTTCCATCACCATTTAAACACAGGTAGAATGATCAAATGTTTTTTGTGGATTTTTTGAGTGATACATTTTTTCTTTTGCAAGTCTTAACAGAATGTGTATAATAAATGAGCAGATGTATTTCATGTGATCTTTTAAATGTGTCTTGAGAAAAGTCTTTACAATATATTGTCAAGATAGAATTAATATTCAAAAGAGCATTTCATTTTGTTAGCTTTTCTTCTTAATGGAAAATGTTGTAAGAAAAAATTTAAAATATTATAATTATTGGTAGAGTGAATTCCTCCATGTAAATATCTTCTCAGCCAACAGCCTGATGTATTTTTTGTGAAATCAGTGGAAGGTCTCCCATTGGCCTCAGAAGAAATTACATCAAGAACCAAGCACAGAAAACTTTGATGCATTAATAGGTCTGGGACCACGAATTACACTTGGGTGCCACTTATGTAATAAGTACTGCAAAAAGGTTAATTCTAAAAAGTCTTAAACTATCAGGAAGTTCAGACTGGGATTCAAATGTATCTCTGTAAACTTTTAATTCTCTGAGAATGATATCTACACCTATGGAAGCAGTTTTTCCAGTACACAGAAATGTTAATGTGCTTAAGATATTTCCCTCAGTAGAAGCCTTGTGAATATAACAACATCTGTCAACACTGTAGTAATGAAAATACAACAATAAGGCAAAAAAAAAATGTACTTTGTAAAAGATTTTTCCAGTGATAACATGTTGTGCACTTCATTCTGTAGACTCCCTACAGAGTCTGCAGGATTTGGCCAGTCTATGAACTCTGCCTTGCAGAACACTTGGAACCTCAGAAATTTACTGTGACCATTAATAAATCCATGGTTCCATCTAGAATTGTACAAATCCTCCTAGGATAAAATCATATTAGCACCTCGGGAGAAAGGATATTATGAACTTGTAATATCAACTTATTTAATGTTCTCTTTGGCTGCTGGATATAATGTAAATTTAATGTACAATATGTCAAGATTGTGATACTCCTCATTGTCCAAAAATGTTGGTTGCCTCTTGTGTCTCTTTCATCCATATGCTATATATTACTGATAATGGGAATATATGATTGAAAGCAAATTTCTCTGTCAATGGTCTTAGCCTTGTGCCAGCTGTAGCTAATGAGAAAGTTTCTTTTGACTTCAAAAACAAAACCACTGTCAAACACAGGAAGCAGCAATAAGATCTAATAGCTAGTTATACAAAAGAAAGATAAGAAAGAAAATTCTGCCTATCAGTCTACTGCTGTGAGGATTCTAAAACATGTTTTTCAAAAATAAACCTTCTTTCTAAACACAACCTAGAAAAGCAAATGCTGTGTTTACTGACATTTAATGTGCCAAGATCTAACTATGCACCTGCTCATTGAGTTCCTTTCATTTAATCTATTTAGATCCCTGCTCCAGCTATTAAATATTCATTTAGGTGGATATTATTATACCAAGTGTATTCCTCTTTAGTAAACCACATTAAGAAAAGATAAATTCAATTCATATGGTTTAGAAAGAGTTTTTTTGTTTGTTTTTTTTTTTTTTGTAGTAAACAGACATGTGGGAATGAGACAGATCAGTATTTGGAAAAAATTATCTGGAACATAACCATTTTCTGGGTATTAAATTGCCTGTTTTAACAAATAAAATTATTCATTAGAAGTTAATGATGAAATTAGTGTTATACAAAGAACAAATAATGGCACTAGGCTATATCCCCTACTAATATTTAATGTTCTGATTTTCAATAACTGCAATACATAACAATAGTCACACTGCATCTTAATTTTGCTTTATACTTTTCAAATACATCTGTGATGAAGCTTGAAGAAACCCCTTTGCATCTGGTTTCTGAAATATTTCAACAGCAGCAATAATGTAGCTACTGCATGTGTGTTTGTCATGTTATGCATATGGGGTTGATTTAATGTTTGTTATAATAGATAGCCTGAAGCAATTAGATTTTTGTGCAAAGAAGGTTATCATTTACCCCAGATGCTGTTAAACTTCCTGCTTTGGGAGAAAGGCAGTGATTTCATTCACTTCCAGGTAAGTGTTACCCTGACTTTCTTTTCTCTAGTGGTTGGAAGGACTGTTTGAATTAAATTTGGACAAAAACAATACAGTTGCAATCTAGCTCCTGCCTGACTAACATGACGGGCTTTAATAGCTTTACCAAAAGCAGGTAGGTGGTTGTTCTTTATCAGTCTGGGGAAAAGGAGAAGTTATATGTTATGGACATGAGCATCCCCTCTGTCATAGCTATAAATAGGATCTTCTTGCTCTTTTTTTTTTTTTTTTTCTGTTTGTTTGGTTAGTTGTTTTGTCTTTCTGTTGTGGGTGGGGGTTTTTTTGGTTTCAGGGTTGGGGGCTTAATTTGGTTGGTTGGTTTGGTTTTCTTGTGGTTTTTGTTTCTTTGTCTTGGTTTTTTTGAGGTCCAAGTTCACAATTACAGAAATAAAAATAATACAAAGAAAAATTATATTTGATCTGTACTTGTATCTTGGCTGGATGTCCCTGACCCTTGGGTAGAGGGCCATCACATCCTGTGAGCAGCCACAGACAGGAGCTGAGCCTTCACACCTGCATGCTCAGTTCCTCTTAAAGATGGCTGGAAAAAGCCTGCTTCTTTTTTCAGGTCCAAGTTCTTCAGCCCTGTTTTCCAGGATAATCTTGAGCCTGTGGATGAAATCATTGACCTTTGTTTGATTTTGTCATAGAGAACAAGCAACAACTTTCTAGAAGCACAGGAGGTTTTATTGATTCAGAAATAAATGCCAATTACTCATTTTCTGAGACAAATAAACTCTGATATAATTACACTACTCTTTTTCATGATAACATTTACACACATGATAGTGATTTCTGTAAAGCACATTATAGCTAATTGAAGAACAGGCAAGATAAACCTGTGGTGAAAAATTTAAAATTCTCTGTGCAATGGTCTGAAGTCACAACAATATTTTGAACTTCCTTACACTTTATTAGTATCACTGTATTACCTATACTTAACTTTTCATGACATTGCAAATGGACTCAGCATTCCTGTTTTTAATTCAGATTTGAAATATCCCTAAGTTCAAGGAAGTTCAAATCTGGGAATTTTGTTTTGGCCTCTTAAGAAGAACGAAATTAAAATCTGGCTTTAGGTTCTGACATACCTGGTAGTTAGGTAATCCATTTAGTCTTTTCTCTTATGACATAGCTAAGAACTTTCCACCACTTTGCATACTTATAACCATGAAATGTTAACAAGATATTATTACTCTGATCTATAAGTGATGTTACAATAGAGGGAACATTTCACATTTACTATTTTTTAATGACATATTTGCTAGTATTTGGCAGCCTATGTGAAAACACAGTTATCCTTAAACAAAAACTGTTTTTCCTTGGGGTGTCTATTCAGCTTTTAAATGCCATGTGTCGTGGTTTGACATTAAAAAAGAATTTTCTTGGAAGGAAGAGGTCAATCCAGTAAGGGGTCATGTTTGGATATTGACACTTGCAGTGACCAATTGAGGGTGGACACGCCTCTGAGAACACAGAGGGGTTAAAAGCAGAATTCCCAGGGGAACTCGTTCTCTTTGGTTCCGGTCAGCGTGCAGTGCAGCCTCTCCCCTGCCCGGCTGTGGCTGGTGGGGAGGGGAAGGCCCATGGCCTGACTGAGGTGGGCCCAGGGGTGGAGGGACTGGAACCGGGCTGGCCCCTGCAGATGGAAGGGTGGAGAAATCTGGGATGTCTCTGTCCCCCCCAGAGTCTCTCTCTTTAGAGAGAGAGAAAGAGACAGCGGCAGTTCTGTCCGCAGGATGCCGCGGGGAAGGAGGAGAGTGGGGGGCCCGAGGGCCGCAAGGTGCCCAGCCCATGGGAGCCGGAGATCCGGGCAGAGAGCCAGCCAGGGAGTCGGGACTTTTACCCTTCCTTGAGAAATGAAAGCTTTGTGAAATTTTACTCCTCCTTGGTCTGAAAGAGAGCAAGAGAGGCAGCCTGGACCCTGGGATATTAAAAGGAGAAATTCTAGGTGGGAGGAGATGATGGAGTGGCTTTTGGCTGGACTTTTTCTTGCTGGCCATAGACTGAACCGATCTTCACTTCTCCTCCAAGAGAGACTGTATTTTAGGAGGATGCTGGTGAGCCAAGAGATCTGCTTCAGCTGGGAAAAGACAGGAGTGGAGGGAACAGAGAAAAGTTAGGGGAGTTTGTGGTGATGCCCCCTGTCTTCAGAGAAGAAGAAGAGAAGAAGAAGAGAAGGGAAGATCTCTGTTCTTGGACCCTCGGCCCCAAGGGGAAATGGGGGGGACTGCAGTCCCAAAAATGAAAAAATGAAGTGTTGTTTTTTCCCCTCTTGGCACAGCATCCTTGAAAGAAAAAATACTAAGAGCAGTCTGTCTGCCCATGCATTGGTGGTGAGATCACTGTGCATGGAAAGGAGAGTGTTGCACTGGCAGATTTTCTCCAGGCAGTGCCATGTGTGACATGGAAACACAGGATATGACAGCTGTGTTTTTTCGGGGGTCTGTGGCACAGGAGAGACTCCTCTCTCCCTCGGTGGACTGCGTATTGATTATCTGGAGGGTGGGAACCTGATTGGGGTCCAGGTTGTGTCTCACAGGGTGTGTTCGAGTTGGATGGTGGGAGGAGGAATGTTTTGAAAGGTTTCCATTTTGAATTTTGTGTGTGTTTTTTCTTTCTTTTTTTTCTTTTATAGTACTATAGTAGTAGTAGCTTAATAAAGTTTTTTTCCCTTGTTATTAAGCTTGGGCCTTCTCTGTTCTGTTCTCAATCACATTTCACATCATTCAATTGAGAATTTTCATGGGGGCACTGGCATTGTGCTGGTGTCAAACCATGACACCATGCTTGCATCATTCATGCAGAAGAAAATTCTCTGGAAGTCAAACTGTAGTGGCATGTCTTCCTTAGTGTAGTTCAACATAGCTGAGTGGGATTGTGCACACCACAAAATCATCAGAGCCAGGAGGTGAAATGCATTCTTCAGAAGTCCTCATCTCAGAATTTGTCAGTGAGCAGAGAATGAGACCTCCCAGAATGTTTTCCCCTCTCCTAACAGTTCTAAAAGCACAGTGATTGCCTGCTGCACCTCTCATCTCTGAGAAGAGTGGAAGCCAGTACACTGATGATACACAATACTGGAAAAATTAATACCTTTTTTCCCTTTGTGCCCAAAGATCAACTAGGCAATTTAGAGGTTGACAGTAAATATGTAATAATTTAAAAAATATTAACAGCATTTTCAACTGTGATTTCAAGACTGAAAACTACTTGTCACAGTGAGAAATTTTATTGTCTCTTAAAACTTTTTTAAAAGGTAGAATAGTATATAAGCCTTGCTATAAATATCATACAATTCTTGCCACACAACAACCTTGATCACACAACCACATAAGTTGGAAAAGACCTCTAAGATTATGAAGTCCAAGCATTGACTCAGCACTGCCAAGTCCAGCACTAAACCATATCTTTAAGTGCTATGCCTACTTGCATTCTAAATATTCCCACGGATAATGCTGGATTGTGTCCAAATAAGGGCTGGGAAGTCGATGAAGCATCTAAAGTGAAAGTCTCATAAGGAGCAGCTGATGGAACTGGAGGTGGTAAGCTAAAGAAAAACAGGCTCAGGGGAAACCGTGTCATTTTCTATATCTACTTGAAAGGAGAGTGTAGAAAGGTGGTAGTTGGTCTCATCTTGCAAGTACCAAGCCATAGGATAGGAAGAAAAAGATGCAAGTTGCACTGGGGGAGAGTTAGATTGGCTATTAGGAAAAATTTCTTCTCTGAAGGTGTTATTACACACTGGAACAGGCTGCCCAGGAAAGTGGTTGAATGATCATCCCTTTAGAGGTCTTTTCCAACCTAAATGAATCCATGATTCTCTAATTCATGGATCCAAATCTTTTCACAAAGAACAGGTCTAATGGGATACATTCACCAGCTGTGTTGAGAGTACATTCTACATAGTCCAGGAATATCCTGGATTGTTTCCTGTTGCCTTCATGGAAGACAACGGAGACCTGGTTGTAAGGAACAGCACGGCAGCCCAGTCTCCCCTGGGCCACTCGGGCTAACGACACACGCAGGCACCAGTGTGGTGGACGGTCGAAAAGTGTTTATTATCTTATCTCATGGGTTTAAATAGTCTTGGGGGACTCTGCTACGTCAGGGGGGGTTGGTAGGGTCTCTAGGGTTAGTCAGGAGTGGAAAACTACTGGGTTAGGTGTGGTTACATTCTTTGGGGTAATGGATAACATGTTGCAGGGTGAGAGGGGGATGGGGGTCTTTCTTTCCGTCACATCCCGAAATCTTCCGTTCGCCTGTCCCTATCTACTACAGTTTCCTCTCTGCTGTATTGTATTTCCAGCATACATCTGGTAAATTGAAGTCCCCCCTGAGACCAAGGGCAGCTATTGTGAGACATTTGCAACTGCTTATTGGATACTTCAGCCTCTTCATCCAGGCTGGGTGTCTTTAACAGACTTTCACGAAAATATATACTTTTTTAACAATGAGTTTTCTCTCAATCAAATGCTAAAATATAAATTTTCTTAAGACTAGCTACTAAATTATAAGATCATTAATAAACAGATGTAAAAATAATTTCAATAAAAATGTTTGTTTTGCATGTATTAGGATAAGTAAATTCCATGGGGTAGTGAGGTGTTCTTCTTCTGCCTCATGATTGGCCATTGTTATTACTATTTTATGATAAAGCAGGACCGCCTTCTAGGTCACTGCTTAATGATCATTGGCACCGAACATGCCAGCCCATGAGAAACCAGACAGTGGACAAATTTTAGCCTTCTACTACTGGCATTTTTTAACATGCAGAAAATTATTTGTTTTAGGTTAAAATGCTGGGAAAAGTTGATCTTTTGCTCTGCCTTATTTTCCTTTTACTGGATTGTTTCAACTAAAATGTAGCATGCTGTGCTTTTTTTTATCTTTATCTAATGCTTACCAGGATAGGTTAAGGGACTGAAAACTTCAGTCCTTAGCCTGGTTGTAGAATGTAGCATTCAAATATCAAAGGTTGTATGAGTTTGGCCTTCAAGGGCTAACACTGAGAAAGAAGGAGAACAACATAATTCAGGTTTTGTGACAAATAAGCCTTTCCCACATTCACAGAGGCTGACAGCAAGAGGGTGAGTAGGATGATTCTCCCAGTCTGTCCTCTGGGACTTGCATATAAGCCCAAAACGTGTTTCACTCTATTGAGCTGCCCTTAGTTTGAGCTGATGTCCAGATGGCTAGGATGCTACAACTGTGTTACCCATCACTTGGCCCATTGAATGCATTAACAAAGTCCATCTCCACATCTCTGTATGTTTAGTGTCCAGATTTTCTGTTGATTGCTTCTCACTACCCCAAAGGATTAATTTCACACAAGATAACAGCCTGGAATTTAAGGGTGCATACAGATATAGAAACATTGGTGTTCCCTTCTCTGATATAAAAGTTCTTGAGCAGGGCAAATATGGTAAAAAGACAAAAACAACCATATGATAAGTAAATCTCCATAATGCCCTACACTGATGTAGCAGCAATGAATTTAGAGCTTTCACACAAGTGAAAAATGAAATGTTTAGTCTTGCTATTAGTCTGCTTGAGACCTTCTTCAAACAAATGCCAGTGTATAAGCATTATATTGTAAAGCATTGATGGTGTGACCAATGGAACAAAAGCACCCTACATCAAGAAAATTTTGAAAATAACATGCCCACCTAAAAGCTTGTCTCCTGCAGAAAATAAATAGTACAATAGCTTATCAGTTAGAGAAGAGTACACAGGAGAAAAAGGAAGAAATAAAAATAATAAAACCCACTCCCGTGTAGAACTTTAGAAACATGGCACTAACAAAGACTTTCTTTCTACACAGAATTAGTGATAGCAGAGGTAACTTGCAGGGCTGTGGGTGTACTCAGCTGTGCAGAGCTGATTATAGAAGATGAAAGAGACTGGAAATTTATTTCATCTGACACTGAAGCACTGCTGACAACTGAAAGTGAGGACAGAAGGATCCATTTGTTCAACTTTGGTTTTAGAAATCAGGCTTCAAATGATACTACAGAGAAAGTAGAGTGAAATGCTGTGGTATAACAAATTGTCTATTTTATAATTTGCTGACTCCAAGATTTATGTTTTCAGCTGTTGGGGGTTTTTGGCTGGGGGAGAGCAAATATTTGAGAAGCCTGAAATACTCTGTTGCTGGCAAAAAGTGTAGGTGGTATTGGCCCAACTTAATGCATGTAATGATACCTTACATGCACATGATAGTTTGCAAACGGGAAAGCATTATATAGGATATTTACAAATCTTTATGTAAAACAAAAGTAGGAACACTTGATACCTTTCTTTCCTTTTTGTTATATTATAGTGTGGTCTCAGGAGTTGTATAATCTCTTCCAATGCTGAAATGTTTAATGGGGATATCTAATAGCAGTATCTATTGAGTAATCATAATAGCGAATAATTCCTGGCAAATTGGTTGGCATATACTTTACACTTACTGCATTTTTCATTCCTAGAGTTTCAGGGATAGATGTCAGGAACCCTTAAGAAGAGGACAAGTGTTCTGGCTAAGGAACAGAGAGGGTACAAAGACATAGATTAGAGACACAAGTCAGACCCTGCTTGTGCCTCATTTCTGTGCCTGTGACAGGCAGAACAAGAGAGTAAACCACCAGTAGAAAAAGTCACATTTCAAAGGATAAGGACAGCAAAGCACAGGAAAAGAGAGCCAGGGACCTCCCCTCCTCCCCCACAGAATATAAAAACAACGCAGACTCACATCTGTCACCGCTGACAATAGCATAAATAATTCTACCTTTGGGCAGGAAGAAAACGAAATGATATCTTGAGGCCCCCCTTAGTTCCCTGGATATGTTGGTTTTCAAGGACTTCATAATTATTTTTAAACTGTGGTTAACCAACTGTATTGTTTCCTTTCAGTGCTAAAACACAGTCAACAAGTAAAAACAGACAATATTTAAGAGTCAGAAGAAAGGTCTGCTGAAACAGTTGTTAAATGAAATCTGTTTAAAATTTAATCATGTATTCTCAACACATCTTAAACAACTAGGTGTATTTGCAGTGATGATAATAGCTTTCGGAACACCCTCTTGAATAACAAAAGGTACAGTCAATGAGTCACAAAGTGTCCAGAAACAGAAAAGTTGGAGCTTTCAAGGATGACACTTCTCATTCTTGTGACCTATATAAATACAAAATATGTTGCTAGTATTCATAATAACAGGTTGCCAGGTAAGCAGTCATTACTCATTCAGTATTTTAACATATAAATAGCAGTAAAATGTAGTTGTCCAAATATTCAGTTTTTGCTTTGTGAACCTTCTGTTCAGTACATGTTGGTGGAGCAGGAAAAACACAGATGGATGTCTGAGGAGACAACTGATCACTCACGAATAAAAACCAATTCTGCTTTGCAAAGCAGGGGACATCACACAAACCATCAGCTTTGCTTAAGCAGGTGATTAACAATATAAAACAAGCTGCTTAGACAACTGTAATTCTTCCCCATTTGCTGTTGTCATGCTGTGTCCTTCAAAACCTGAGTACCTGATCCTGTTACAGCTCTCCTCTGAGAGAAATGCCCAAGAAAAACTAAAAGGCAAGACATAGTTCCTTTTGTCTTTTCTCTGCTTTCTGAATAGAGAGGGCTGGACTCAGCAATCAAAATGTGGAGGAGAGGAGAATCACACACCTGTGAACCACTCAGTGGTTTCAGGAGCACACATGCTATTGCCCCTCCCAGCCAACACTAGGGCTTCATGGCAGTTTACAGTAAAACCATGCCCGATCCATCATGATTAGTCTCCCAGATCATTCAAATATACCACAGTATAACTTTTACTCCAGTTGTTTTTATTAAAATTCTTCATACAAACTGAGCAGCCTTTGCTAGTCCTGACATGTGTGACTAGTGTCCCAGAAACACTGTGACAGAAGGTTTCCTGGTACAATGCTGTGTAGCTGGGCTGTATGTGAGGGAGACATGATCTTTTTGTATTACCTGAGCATCTGGTACATACATTTAAATCTGTGGTTTGGGTTGTTGGTCAGTCCCTACTGTGCTCCTAAGTAAGTAATAACTACCAAAATATCTTCATATAAATAGATTAAGGAATGTATATCATGTATTCTCCTGGAAACTTCTAGGTTAATAATTTTATTTCTAAATCAACATTTGAGAACATGTCTTGAAGAAGAGAAACTTTAGCATGTGAATAATAAGAATACATATTATGAATTTGGATGGCAATAAGTACTAACTGCAGACAGCATCCATTTAATTGACATATTTTCTTTGTATTTTGACCATAGAAAATTATTGTTTTGCTATTGTTTGCCTTGCTAAATACATATTATAAAGTACATATTACTTTGGAAAAATGACTAGATGGTGAAGCATCATTTCCAGCTAAAAGCATATCCAGTTTTAATGAATGTTGTTTCATGAAGATGTATAACAATTTTATCAAGCAATATTATTGGTAGTATCTGCTTTTGAAGAACTACAGAGAATGCTAACAAAATTATTTTTCCAACATAATTTTGGACTATTTTTAAAATAAATTCAAATTCAAACCATATTTCATATACTTACTAACTGCCTTTATTCAATATATATAAAGAACAAATATTTTCATGTGAAAACTATAAGGCTCAAACTATAATGTAGATAGTATCGATATAAGTTACATCAGACAAGTATTCGTGTTTCAAAACAGTGGTATTATCACTGACATGGTGTGATGCTATCTATGGCTGAGTATGATGTCCTTCATCAGAAAAACATAAAACTTAATTTTCAGAAAGCCATTTATCTTATATAGGTGATCCTTTCAGTACTAGTCTGAAAACTTCTGTTTTGAGGGCAAGCAAACAAACACAGGAGCTCTGCAAGCCCTTTACCTACAGTGAGCCTAGGAAAAGTTTGTGAGTCTTTAATCTCTACTTGCAGCAATTAATATCTTACACTATGTGGTGGAATGACATAGTAAGGAAGGAAGCGATAAGGAGTTGGTGTCCTTGCATTCAGTTCTATTGTCCAGTTCTTGCTATCATATTTGGAAGTTGTTGACTACACTATAGAAAAGACCAGTAGATTTAAAAATTCAGTATTCATATCAATTTATGTCATATAGAATGAAGGATCATGCTTGCTTTTATCTGTGACCTATATATATTGTGGATAAAATATGGGAAAAAAAACCTACAGTGACAGTTATTTCATCACTATTAAGACAGTGTTATCAAAGAAAGAAGAAAACAACTTAAGATCATGAGTTGCAGAAAAGGGTTACTTGGAAGGTGACCTCCCTGAATCTACTTGTCTGGAAGGGAGCAGACACCTGTTCTGCCTTTGAAAAGGTTTGAATATGTAGGTAATGGAAGAGAATTAAAAATATACATAACACAGAGGTGCAAAATAGTAAAGTAGCAGGTCTATTACCACTGAATCTTTTCAGAATCTCAGCATCTTGAGTCTGCTTCTGAAAGATGACAGGCTGGTAAGTCTGAATGAATTCTCGGTTGGAGATTCATTTAGAAAGCAAATTCATTGTAATGTGATTAGAAAATACATTAGGCTCTGAAAGACATAGAAAGCATTAAGGAGAGAAATTAGTTGGGTTTTTTTTTTACTTTTTTTCTTTGCAGTATTGACCTCGAAATAAAAAGGTATATTGAACAAATAGTAGATGACTATTCAGATCTAAAGAATATTTCTCACTATAAAATACTAAATGTGTTTATGCTGTCATAAACCTTAATTCCAGATCAAACTAGTGTGTCTGATTTTTAACCTAAAATGGTGTCTATTCCTATCTATAACCCTTAGTATTATACAGTGGCATAATGATTATACTCTAGAAACATAAAAGCATGAGAAGAGGTGATTTGCTAGTACCTTTTGCCTTCCTGTTTAAGGAATTAATTTCATGTCTTCTGAAGAAGTGTTCTGTAAAAAGCTGTTGGTCAGGGCACTAACTGTCATATTACATCCTGAGGCCTTAAAAAGCTTGAATTGTGAATATACTGATGCTCAGACCTTCAATAAAAAGTAAAATATAATACAGTAATCTAAAATTTTGCCAAATTTCCAAATGTGCTTGAATTCAGTTACAAGAATAAACATTGTTGTGCTGAAAAACAAAGCAGATTGTGGGTATTATTTTTGTAATGTTGACATTATTGCTCTCTTTTTGAACTCTAGCAAGTGCCATCAAACAATGCAGGGAATCTCTCTGTGCCCAGAAGATATGGGGCTAGTTGAAAAAGAAATTAAATCTGTTTTACTTACAGCTTGGAAACTCTGATAGGTGAAGGGCAAAAAAACGATGTATTGGTCAGCTAATATGGAAAGCTGTGTGGCACAGAAAGGTCTGGGATAACTTACCTGGGGAATTAATTACAAAATTTTAAAATACAAAGGGGAAGAAAGCCATTGTGGAATTAATAAGGCCATTGCCCTCTCACACGGTAAGTAGTCTTTCAAGATTATCTCTGGCAGTAATTCTAGTGCAAAAGCCAGGCATCTTTCAGGGTTTAGCTCTTGATCACTCCCACAGAGAGGCACATATGAGTCAATGAGGAATAGTCTAGCAAATAGAACTTAAGATAAGAACTCAGCTTTGCAGGAACGTTTGGCCCATTTCCCAGTCCTATTAGACTGCAGCTTTAAATAAATAAATTAATAATTTTATGCCTGTCTATTTTAGTACCTACCTACATGCCAGAAGCATCAAAGGGTGAGTTCTGTTAGCTGCTGGAAAGTGCTCAAATGCCTGTATAACACTGCACAAACTATAGGATAAAAATGGGAACATTTATAGACCAGTACTCAGAGAATGAGCAATTTGAGGTTTTTCTGTGTTATGACTAAAGGGCAGACTAAGCAACAGTGTCATGTGAGCCTTTGCTGCACGTCACTTGATCGGGGGAGGAAGTAGAAGAGGCCTGTTACACACAGCTGTAACAACAGACTCAGTCACTGGTCCTAGTTCTCATGGGGGATTTAACTAGCCCGACATCAGCAGAAGGAACAACACAACTAAGAAGGGTCCAGGAGGTTCCTGGGAAGCATTGACTATGACTTCCTGACACAAATAATGGAGGATCCATTGAGGAAAGATGTGCTGCTGAGCTTTAGCCTAACAAGATTTTGTTATAGATGTGAAGGCTGGGGATAGGCATGGCTGTAGTGAGCATGAGATTGTGGAGTTCAGTATATTTTATAAGATTGTGGAGTTCAGAATATTTTATGGAGGAAACAGCACAGCAAATGAGATTGCAGTCAAGGACTATGGGAGGAGCTAACTTTAGTATCGTCAGGGATCTTCTTGAAAAAATGCCATAGTCAAAGGCCCTAGAGGGAAGAATATTTCAAGAGAGATGGCTAATATTCAAGGGTCACTTCCTCCAGGCCCAAGAATGCTGCATACCTATGGATAAGAAACTGAGCAAAAGGGACAAGAGACCTACCTGCATGGATAAACAAGGAACTCCTATTAAAACTCAGGCATAAGTGAGAAATATACAAGGTGAAAGCAGGGATGGATATTGGATGTTGTTGCAGAAAAGCAGTGAGGGAGACAAAGGCCTGTCTGAAACTAAATCTGGCCAAGGATGGCAAGGATTACAAGCAGACCTTCTTCCATCATCAATAACAAAAGGAATACTAGAAAATACACTGGCCTACTACTAAATGTAATAGGGACCATTGAACCAGAGGCTTCAAAGAAGGCAGGCATACTGAATGCCTAGTCTGCATTGATCTTCACTGACATGGCCAGCTCACAGGAATCCTTGACCCATAGGACAGGGAGATAGTCTGAAGGAAGGAAGGCTTTACTTTGATTGAGGTGGGTTAGGTTAGAGACTGTTTCATTGACATCCACAAGTCCAAGGGCCCTTGATGGGATATAACCATAAGTGGTGAGGGAATTGGTAGAAATCTTAGGAATGCCACTGACAATCATCTCTGAATGGTGACAGTCAGGAGGGATGCCTGAGGACTGAAACAAAGCAAATGTCACCTCAGCTATCAAACATAGCAGGAAGGAGAACACAGGGAAGAACCAGCCAGTCAGCCTCCCCCCAGTCCCTGAAAAGGCAGTAAAATGGCACTCTGGAGGCCCTTTCTAAACACGTGAAAGATGAAAAGGTGAGCAAGGAAGTTAACATGGATGTACCAAAGGTACATAGTGCTTGACCAACTTGATTGTCTTCTGTGACTGGACAATTGCTTGCATAGTTGAGTGGAGCACCATGGATATTGTCTATGTGGATTTCAACATGGCTTTTGACACTCTGTCCCAGGATGTCGTCATAAGCAAGCTCAGGAATCATGGACTGACCATGCTGATGGGCAGTGAAATGTACTGAAGTGGCTGAATGATGGGTCTCAGAGGGCTGTGATCAATTGCATCAGTTGCACTAATGACAAGCCTAGTTGAAGGCTTTTCATTAGTGCCGCGCTCCTGCCCCGGTTCCCTTTGTCTCAGCCCCGGCTAGCTCTTGTGGGGCGAGGGCGGGCGATGGAGGCACCCTCCGCTGCTCCCAGCTGGGGTTTGGAGAGTGCCTTTGTGGGTTCTGGGCAGCGCTAGCAAGCCTCGCGGTGGTAAATGAAGAGCGGATCTTGCTGGGGGCTAAGTCTGAGTTTATTGTAGCCCAACGGGGCCAAATATCCTAGAACGATGCCAGCCAACAGGAACAAGCACAAGGTGCTTGCACTGGCTTATAAACTGTAAGGGAGGGGTATCCAACGACCAATGGGGATAGGGATAGGGGGTGGCTCCGGGATGGGGGGATATGGTGGAGTCCAATGGGGGAAAGATATGGGGGGAGCCCCAGGTCCTCGCCCAATCACCCGGTGCCCTGAGTAGAAGCTTCTGGATGGATGGGAAGGGGCACCGAGTGATAGACAAGGCACCCGGGGGGGGGGGGTAAAATGCCTCTTTCAGGGTGATGGATAGATACTGGGAAGGCGGGAAGGGCGGACAAGGCGGGAAAACTGGGGATAAACCAAGTTGCACACGGGGGTACAAAGGAATAAACCAATACATAATACAGGGATAATAAAACATATACATAACGCAACTCCACACATTAGTGCTGTGCCCCAATTATTGATACGGGGCCCATTCTTGTTTTACTTATGCATCAGTGACTTATATGAAGAAGCAGATGCCTCCAGCAATTTCACTGATGGCACAAAGCTGGGAGGAGTGACCTCAGTGGGCTGTGCAGCCCTTCAGAAGGACCTAGAACAGGCTGGAGAGCAGGGAAGAGAGGAACTTCCTGAAATTCAGCAAAGGCAAGTGCAGGATCCTACACCTGGGGAAAAATAATCCAGTGCAGCAGCACCGGCTGGATGCCAAACCTGCTAGGACGCAGCTCTGCGGAGAAGGACCTGGGAATCTTGGTGGACAACAAGCTCCTCAGAGCCAGCAATATATCCCTGCAGCTAAGCAGGCTGATGGTATCCTGGGCTGCACTAAGAGGAGCAGTAACAGTGGGTTGGAGGATGTGATCCTGCTCCTCTATTTGGCCCTGGTGAGGCGTCACCTGGAGTGCTCTGTCCAGTTCTGGGCTCAACACAAGAGAGACGTGGAGCTCCTGGAGTGTGTCCATTGGAGGGTTACAATGGGAGACTGGAGCTCTTTGCTTATGAGGAATGGCTGAGGGAATTTGGCTTGTTTAACCTGGAGTAGAGATGACTGAGAGATGACCTTATCTAAGTATCTGAAGACAGAGTGGCAATATGGAGGATGGAGCCAAGTTCTTTGCGGTGATTCTGAGCAACATGAAAGACAATAGACAGTAACAGAAACACAGGAAGTTCCACCTAAACATGAGGAAGAACTACTTTATTGGATGACTGAGCACTGGAACAAGTTGTCCAGAAGTTTCCTTCTCTGGAGTTATTCAAAAGCTGTCTGGACACACTTATGAGTAATGTACTCTAGGAAACTTATTTGAGCAAGGTTGGACTAGGTGACCTTGTAGTAGCTTCCAACCCGACCTATTCTGTGATTCTGTGACTGAGATGATCTAATTTCCTTGAGCCAGAATAATAAGAGTAATTCTGAATGGGAAGATGGAGAAAAAGAACCCATAGAACAAATCCTTCTTAGTATTACTGATACATGCAATACAGCTCTGAAATATTATTTGTAGCATCAAAGCAATTCCAAAACATTTAGCAGTACTTGAAAATGAGTGCCAAATACACAACTATTTTCTATACACTGCCCTCCATCTCACCCCAAATTACTCTTTTATATGCCATAATAAAACCAGAAAAAAAAAAAAAATTAGACTGAGAAGCTGCATAAGCCTTGCTATATTCCCTTTCTTTTACTGGCATCTTAAGAATCTTTTTCTGTGTGGGTTAATGTAGGTGCCTACTTATGTCTAACCCTTTTATAGTGCTTTGTCCTTATACAAATAATCATGAAAGCACATCAAATAATAACAGCAGGGGAATTACTATACTGCCAAATGTTCCTATCAAGCAACTAGAGTGTAGTCATCATTATAATCATTTTGTGATGTAGAATGTAGTTAAAACAGCAAGCTCAGCTCCTCTGAAATCTCTGAAGCTTTTCTCCTAAGAATAAATTAGCTTTCATCTATATCTAATGATCAGTAAAGTGTACCAGAAAAAAAAATCATCTATGTTGTTGAATGCACTTATACATAAGTGTACATATATGTTTAGTTCCACAACAATGAAGCAGGTATTTTTTTATAGGCTTAAATGTTTTCATGTTTTCTTTTTTACCTTAAGGTTTTCTATATTTTAAAGGTGAAAATGTACCAAGGAGGAGACGTCTGTTTTAGTCCTTCTGCTTAATTTTGGCTGCTCGTACAAATACAGTTCTATGGAGAAATATTAAATTTATTTGAGGTTGTTAAGAATTCCAGGTGAACTTGGGAGCTAAGTGAAATAGTGCTGAAAATTATTGTCTTGTTTTAGGCTGTGTTGGAACCATTTGTGCAATGGCATTTTGTTATTCTACCTCACAAGCCTTCATTGAGATTAAAAATATGACTCCCTTTAAAGAAGGAAAATTATATAAATGTGCCAAGCAAGTGCTGTTGTTAAATTAGTGTATTGACTTGAACCTCTGATTTCTAAAGCTATTTGCACTTATCACTCTTCCTGAAGACTCATTTAATTCCCTTAATTTCTACTGTGAGAAAATGTCATTTGACATGACTCTCTGCTTTCAGTAAACTTCCTTTTTTGTCCCCATTTCTCTTCACTTGTTTGCATCTTTATCTAAGTTTATTTTTTTTAAGCTCTGTCTACAAACAATCTAGATTTCTTTTTCTAAAATTCTACTTACACTCCAGGAAATATTTTGCATCTCACTTTTTTCCAGTTATCCAATCTTTCTGACAACACTGTTACAGGCTTACTTTTGGCTGATTTCCTCAAGCTTTCTACAATTCTTATTCCACACAGATGGGAAGAACTCCACAATCTCACGCTCACTACAGCCATGCCTATCCCCAGCCTTCACATCTATAACAAAATCTTCCCTTCTTGTTAGGCTAAAGCTCAGCAGCACATCTTTCCTCAATGGGTCCTCCGTTATAATGGGTCCTCCATTGTGCTGGGAAGGGAAATTTCATGCAACATACCAGCTACACCTTAAAAATATCTGAGATAGACAGCATTTTTTTAAGGTGCTCTGAACATGCAGACAGTTTAGATACAGTAAGTCTTAAAGAGTGTTATCTGTTCTCTGTGCTAAATAGTTTAGTTCTCTCACATTATTCAGTCTGCAAATATGGGTATAATTCCCTCTGCATTTTTGTACATATTTCTGACATGCTATTCAAGTTCTCTCTGTTTAGGACTTAAAGCAGTAATGGGAAGAAATAGATTGCAAAGAGATGAGCCTGTAATGTCTACAATTCACCATAATGCATGTGGCATATATTTTCCCACCTTTTAGAAGATGTTTTAGACCCATATATTTCACAGAATATACCACAAAATGCTTACTGTGAAATATAAGGCATTTAGCAGCCATTGTAGAAATAGATTAATGGAGAAAAGCATAAATGAATGGCACAAGTACAGTATGTCATTCTTAATTTTTATTTTATCAACAGAACTGACAGTTCATAAAAGAAATTGTGATCACAAATAAAATTCTACAAGTCTTGTGGAACTGAGCTCTTTCAGAAAATATAAGTCAGTTATTTACTGGGGTCACAAAGGTATGTAACTTGGACTTTCCCTGGGTGATGGTTTTGAATTCACAATGAAAAAATAGGAAAAGTGTTGGGAGGTAAATTACTTCATTCTGCATACACATTATTTTACTACTGTGATTATAGCATGTTCTTATCTACATCAAAAAGAGGAGAATGAGAAAAACAAGAGTAAGCCCTTTGATTCCGCAGCTCTGCAAATCCTTACCCAGATGAGTGACCAAGAAACCTGACTTCCAGCTAGGTGTTCAAAATTATATTCCTATGTTGCCATAAGAGGTACTCCTTATTTTGATTTCCCTTCTTTTCACTGAGCACAGAAAAAATTTGTATTAGTCACCTTCAGACATCTAATATTATGTACCCAAGTCAGGATCCTAATTGCCCCTAAATAGTATCTTCTGCAGGAAAAAGAGTGCATTCAGATGGTGATTCAGAGCTGCACAGTGCTGACTAGAACTTTGAAGGTGATCAGCCCTCTGCAGTTACATTACAGGCAGACCAGAGTGAGAAAAATTCCTGCTTTTGGTGTCTCAGACAGGTATTTAAGGTTGGGTCATGTGAATCACCTCTCTGCCTGCTCCAGCCTTCCCTAAAAGCATTAGAATTCTTTTGTTCACCTGAATAGAAGAAAAAGGGCTTGAGATCTTACTCCTTCACCCAGCCCACAGACAGACTTTAAGATATACCTTAAATTTCATGACCTATTTTTTCTGCAATTCAAATTAGTCTTTTTTTAAACTTCAGCACATTAAGCTATTGCTACTTAAGTGACAGTTGCTTTTTTGAAAACTCATTAGTAATGTTTTGAAACATTCTGTTTACAAAAGCTTTTGTCTTATCCATTAGAACAAATGAATGACTTATCCAATTTCAGAATATTTGTAAAGTGAGATTTACAGATCACATTAAATGTTAAACGCTGTTTTCAAGAAAATTGTGCCTGTCTTCAAGTGCTCAGCTCACTGTGCTCTTTCCCTATACCTTCAGATTTGTAACATACACCAGTGAAATGATAATAAAAAAGGATTATTCTAATTTGAAATTGGTCAGTCTAAAGGTAAAACGCTAAGACTGGTTATTTTAATCTTCTGGTGTTCCAAACAAAGTTCAGAAGGGTTGAGAATATAATACAGGAAAAGATTCACTGAAGTACAAAAAAGATTAAGTGTGTGAACTCTAGAATCATGACCCCTGTATATAAGAGAAATTTTTTTCTGGGCAAAATTAAGATGGCTGTTAGATGTACATTTACAGATTGACTGCAGATATATACAGCAATGTAATTTTTGTTCACTTTGACTTTTCTACTGCTTGATTAAAAGACTAGACATTTTCCCTAGAGATTCACTCTTCTGGCTAATGTGCTGTAATTGCAATGGAATGCTTAGTACAGTAGCAACGAGCACTATTCTGTAATAAATTTAGGTCACTGCAGAGTTCATCATGTAGTCCATGGCAACAGAAGATAAGGCGACGGTTAGTTCATCTCTAGCTTTTAGTTGCAGTGTCACTGATTCTCCTGTCTAATTATACTGTTAGAATTAAATGTAGGCAAATTTTCAAGTCCCAAGGTCTCTTCCTTCCTTCTGTATATGTAATATTTCAATAAGAGAAAACATAATGTAGCAGAATTATAACAGAAATGTGAACCAGAAGAATTTTTAGGCAAAAAACAATCACATTTTACCTTGGAGCATTTATTTTATATTTCCATATAATCCTTCAGATCACTAATTTTGAAATCCTCTGATATTTACAAACCCCTACAATTATTTTTTATTTCTCCAGCAAAAAGCAGACAAATTTGTACCAGGCTTTCAGAACTGTTGATTATAATTGCTAAGTTTGCTATTGAGAATGAGTTTAGGTAACAAAAACTTTGCTACAATTTTTTTTCTCTCTGCTTATTTGCTTGACCTTGTACTTGAGAATATTTTATTCATTAAGCTTGTTGGCAAACTGGCCATTCAGATTAAATTCTAGCTTCAGGCCATTTACATTCACTTCAAACTGTTTTAAGTTTTATTGTTTCCCATCTGATACACATAAACACAACTTCCACTAAATGCCAATTTCCTGCATTAGGAGTAGAATTAGGACTGAAATATTTTATCATGGCTTATATAAAATTGTGCATAATGAATTTTTCTTAGTTATGTACTTTAATCTCTGTTGCAGTGATGATGTTTGCTGATTACCATATCTCTCAAGAAAGGATTGAAGTGAAAGTTCAAAGCATTGGAGCATAAACTTAAGGCAGTGCATCTGAAAAATGTCTGGAGGTGGGGTTAGGATTTAACTTTTACATTTATTAGACTTAAAACTGTGAACAATGAACTGCAGTGGTTTGCAGAATTTGGACAGACTTTTTGTTAGCTTTGAAGATCTTATCCTTAAGAATATTTAATATTTTTAAAGAATTTAATAGTAAGTGTACAAAGAACCATGTAAGCCTGTTGCAATTAAGAACATCAAGAACAATGGCATCCATCTTGTAAGAATATGGAAAGCAGAAAGATATGTGTAAATTATCTACCAAAATAAGCAGACTGGATTGTATCTCTCTTAACTCTGATCTGTGACAAAAAGAGTAGAGAGTGACTGCTTTAAGAATGGCTTTTCCATCTTCACCTTATATACTTCCCTTATCTTCCTACAACATTTGTTGTAAGATCTTTCTTTCAGGCCTAATTTCCCCTGCAGTCCAGCTGTGATTATACTTCTCTTTTTATATTTTGTTTCACTAGATGTCCCTGCTGTAAATTTACTCCCATTTTCACTCACTTAGGCTTTTTTCCCCCCAGAAAAGGATATTGTTTCAGACCTCAAAATTTTTCTTTAGATAATTCTGCCCCAAAAATCATGACTGTTTCATTCTTTGTTTAATTCTGAGATTAAAAAAAAAAACAAAACAGAACTTTCTTATTTCACTGTAATTGTATTCCTATTCACAATTTTCTTGAGTGCCTTCCATCTGTTGGAATTTGTTTCCCACATCAGGCAAGCAGACCTAATGTAAGATAACAAGGTCCTGATCATCATCTGCAGGTTTCTAACCTAACATCAGACTGAATTTTTAATTTATCTACAAAACAATCATCAATAAATCTATACTGAGAATTTAAAAATAGACATAGTTTCAAGATAGCAGTTCAGTATCAATTTTTAGGGATAAAAAGTTCTAGGGAAAATTTTAGTTTCTGATGCAAGGCAGTTGACAACTCGTAAATTTGTCACATATATAATAAAGTGTGCATAAGGTCTTACTACTAGAATATAGAATATAATGATAAATTTTGGAATTTAATATCCCAGTCCCTTATCTACTAATGTGATAGAATGAAAAGAGATTACTTTGTGACGAACACTACAGAAAGAAGGGTTAGTTTGTGACATTATCCTGAGTGAAAAAGTAACTGGTTTTTGAGAGATGTTTTATTGCTGATGGAAGTTATGATTTTATGAACAAAGGAAAGAAAACTTCAGCTAAGACACATGGCCTCACAGAAAAATATCTGAGTACTTCATATGAAATTTTAGAAATTTTACATGGTTAAATCTATTTTACTGGTTTAAATTTAAAAGGTATTCAAGCCTTTTATGTCAGTGAACAAAAGGTGGCTTACCACAACCTTCTGTGTCACAGCAGAAAGTTTCTGAAGTCTTCTGTATCTGAGATATTCTGGAAGCCCGAGAGGAAATTACTGCTGGCAGACAGCCTGTTGTTTTTTCTGTTTAGAAGCCCTGAAAATTGACAGACTAACATTTCAAACCATGCATCTGAAGGATGACAAGGTTACACAATGGTACTCACCAAACTGTTGAAAGTGGGGAAAAACATTCAACATTTGGTGAACAAGTGCTTCTAATGAAGCTGCAGAGATTTTGATAAGTGCAGATATTAACAGAAATAATTCCGTTTAAGAGTAATATATGTTTACTAAACCCACATTCTTCTTACCATCTCTTCCCCAATGGAGTGTGACCATCAATAAAGTAAAAATGCTTGTAACTGCTGAACAGAAGTGCCTGTTACCAGGCACTGACTTACTGTAAGAATTTTCAGAGAATACAAAATCTGAATGGACAGTATATGTTATTTAAGTACTCTCATATAAAACATTGGCTTTTTTAAGTATAAGTTGCACAAATATCTGAAATACAAAAGAAAATTCTCATTGTATCTGCTGCATTCTCTCACCTGGGCATATCATAGCCTAAATAATAAGTAATAGCAGCTTAGCAAACAGTCTGATCATCACTCAGAACTAGTTCAGTTAAGCCAAACTTCATGGCTTAACCTGCTTTTAGAAAAATGACCAACTTGGGCAATAGTAGCCATAAGGTGACAAGAAAAATTTTCTGTTCTAGTGTTTCTCATAGCATTTTTATCAATATATACTTTGTTTTTCTCAATATTCCATCCCTGCTTTCTCTTTGGACCAATAGCAAATTTAGAAAAAAGAAAACAAGAGGCTCTGAAGTTCATAACTGTTAGGCAAAAATCACAGGTATTTTTAGCAATGGAAGTGAATGTTTTATCTCACATCCCTTGTAGGTACACAAAATTTTTTTGTCATTGGCTATGCACTGTAAATTCATAGACCTGATTGTTGCAGCCTGAATTGCTGCTAGTAAAGTCCAAGGTAAAGAAACAGAAAGGGATTTTGCACAGTATCCACAGGTATTTAATTCAGCCATGCGGTGATATGTTCAGAGTACGAGGCATGCACACATGTGGTGAGTCTAGGTTTCTCATTCCCCAGAGGGACTGGGCACGAACCTGGTCTCTGGGCAGTACAAAGATAAGGGCCAATCAGGGAATAGGGAGGGAGTGGCTCAGGGACATAGGAATAGACATAGGAACAGGGGAAGGAGCCAATGGGGGTCTTAACAGCTTTTTTGAAGGAAGCTTCTTTTATCTCCCCAACCTAGGGGATAACTCCCAGGGTCCCCACAACTCCCTGTTTTGATATTATTAAGAAAGCTTCTCTGAAGGAACAACTGAATCAACACAAAATGACAAAAACAATCAAAAGCGCATATAAGACAATTTTCAAAATGTAAACAATTTTGAGTCCTCAATGTCCAAACAGATTTTAGTATGGCTTATCAGGAAACTGAGTCAGGAGGAAGTTTCTTCAGCAGGAACTGGTTCTTTGTCTCCTGTATAGTGGTCAGCTGTGATACACTCTGTGCAAGTGTATGGGGTGGTGTGCCTGTTGGAAACTCCAAATAGAAATCATTAACATTTAGGGAAAAGATGGTTACTTTAGGGAAACTTTCCTTTCTTTCTCTCCCAGTCACCATCCTTCTGGTATTGGGAAGGAACTCTGGGAAAAGGGATTAGTGGAGGGAGGCCATGGTGGGAATTGTGGGTACATACAACGGGGACGTAAGAACAATGGAAAGGAAAAGGGGAAAGTGGGAGGGAAGCAGGGAGGCCACAGGAATTGAGGAAGGGTATTAGAAGAACTGGGACTTATCTGATTGGAAGGTTCAGTTATAATCAAGGTGGACTTTTGGATGTTGGACAGCTTGTTGTTCTGTGCTCTTCCTGCTTTTAGGCTGTTGCTGAGGCTTGATGGTTGTTTGGTTTTGGTCTTATTTCCTTGGTAGGTGTGTGGAGGACTTCTACAATGTGGGTAATTTTTGAATTTGTAGTTTGGTGCATGTTTACTACCTTGCATTGGAACTCCACCAGGTTCTGTTACATTGGCTGCTTGGGGGCCTTTGCTTCATTGTATTGCAGAAGCTGCCAAGATCACTGCCTTCCCAAGAGTGTCTCCTTTAGGGAAAGGCAGATAGCTCAGGATGAGCACCAGATGCTCATGCTGCTTGGTGTAGAGTGCAGGTTGAAGAATAAAAGAGGCAGGAGACGTTCTTTGTATGAAGTTCCAGCAACAGTTTAATGACCAGCACACTGAAGGGGTTCAGGGACAGAAGAACACAGAACAAAGGAGGGTCCAGGACATATATCTGGGATGGTGGAGGCAGATCAACTCTGAGGGCCAGTGGGTAGTGGGACCAGGGGTGGTACAAAGGCAGGGCCAGGGGAAAACAGTCAACAGGGATACAAAGGAGGAGTTGCAGGGAATGGGAACCAATGGGGAAAACAAAAACAGTGAACATTCTAGATTTGAGGAGGAGAAAAGAGGTGATGTAACTGGGGCCATTAACATAAAGCAGCAGAGAACAGTGGGAAAGTATCTCACTGTGTCACCCTATTGCCAAGTGGGTGTCCTCCCAAGGCATCCCAGTTTCTACATCTCCCTCGCCAACCTGGGATGCAACATTGTATTATATTAAATTCCACAATTTCTCCATCTCTTAATCTGTGGGGCTATTTAATGGGGTTATTCTTTTCTATAGCAGTCTCATGAACAAACACATCCTCTTTGTTATTGTGCCAGGTGATGAAACCGTATCTGTTTTTTACATTGAACCATTTCACTGTTCCCAAAATATTCATAGACAGGACCTTTTTTCTTTTGCCAGTGGTTTTGTGTTTGTGTTGCTGGTGCTGGACATACTGTTGGCGCTGGCCCTGAGGCACTGCTGTGAGTTTTGCTACTGGTGCTGGTGGCCAGCCTGAGGCCCAGCCACTTTCCAGGGGTCTGTCTCGGCTGGTGGCCATGGGCACTGCCAGCAGGGGGCTCCCAGTGCACTGGAAGTGGTTGGGGGGTGGCAGTTTCACTGCCAGGACTGTGGCTCTGAGCTGTCTCTCGGTGGGGCTGCCCCCTGCCCAGTGACAGCGGCACCCCAGGTCTGCCAGCCTCCTCTGTCCACCTTTGACCCCAGTGCACCGGGCTGGTGCCGCGTGGGCTCAGTTGTCAATATCAGCTGCTCGCTCTGGCCATGTGGAGTGGCAGCAGGGCGGCCACGGGTTTTCTATGCAGGCAGCAGTTCGGTGAGAGGGGAGACAGCTCTTGCCACCTGTGCCGCACCTTGCAGTGCTATAGAAACCGAGGTAGACATGTCCATGGGAGGAGGCGTGAGGACCAGAGGGCTAATGCCACATGGTCTTCGCCATCTTGAGCATGTGAATGTGACTATGCAGCTGCAGCCATGTGGGGAGAGCTGACCTGGGCAGGAGTAATGATGGGAGAACCTGGAGGGGTCTTTCCTTGCGACAGGGTAGGGGTGCAGGGGCACAAAGAGGAGGAGGGGTTTTCAGCTGGGGTTCATAATTTTTTAGATGTTCCTCAAGATTCAGAATGCATTTCATCATCATATTAAATAAAGGATAGAATTCTTTATGGAGTTCTTTCCCAGTTCCTAATTTTTCCCAAGCTACTTTTAACTGTTCTGAATTTGGCAAAATATAAGGAAAATTCTTAAATAACCTCTGTACAAAACACTTCAACTTCCCCTCTGGAAAACAAAAGTTTTCTTGAATAAAAGACTTTTTAAGGTGGGGATAAACTTCTTGTGTGTAGTGAATAGTTTCCATCTTAGCCCAGTCTCTTCCAAACTCCCAAGAGTAAAAGGAGAAAGGAACCAAAATTTCAAACTCACCACATTGTGGTAAAAACCCCCAAATTCTCAGGGTTCTCTAATGCAGATGTTTTCCAAGAGAAGAGGTGTCGGAACTCAAAATGTCCCTCAGACATTTTTGGAGGTTCCAGGCCCAGGTCAGAAGCATTTGAGACTCTGGCAGGCAGCTGGAAACAGCTGTGATTTTGGGTTTGAACCGTGGAATGATTTACCAACCTTGCAGGAAGAACAAGAAAACACAAAAATTTAGATATTATAGTAGAAGTAGTCACAAAGTAGAGGGAAGAATTTTTTATTGCTGTACAGGGGGTTTTGAGTCCTGTACAGGGGGGTTTCAGTTTTGTACATGGGGGTCAGATGGAGGACAGGCCTGTGGCAGGGCAGCAGAACATGTTATAGATAAGCAAGAATAAAGAACCTTGAAAACCAGCACAGAAAAATTATGACTTCTTTGGCAGTGGGGCTGAAAGACAGAGACTTTCTACAATCTCAGAATCATCAATATCACAGATTCCGACAAAGAGGTCTCTGTTTGGGCACCATTTGTAGAAGCCTGAACTACTACAAGTAAAGTCCAGGGTAAAGAAGCAGAAAGGGCCTTTGCATACAATCCACAGATGTTTAATTCAGCCATGCGGTGAGATGTTCAGAGTTAGTCCAGCACATATGTGTCTACCCTCTCCCTGTCCAGAGGGATCAGGGATTGAACCTGGTCTCGAGACAGTACAAAGATGAGGGTCAATCAGGGAATAGGGAGGGAGTGGCTCAGGGACATAGGAACAGACATAGAAACACAAGAAGGAGCCAATAGGGTCTTAACAGCTTTTTGAGGGAAGCGTCTCCACAACCTAGGGGATGCCCCCCAGGGTCCCCACACTTGATCACTGAGATCAGTCAGTAGAATCTTTGACTATCTAAAACTCCTGAGTTCAAGTTCCATTGCCAAATAATTGCCCCTAATTTTTGTGACAAATGTAGACAAATCTTGATTGACATGTCTTTCCAAACCAACACCCTCCCCTCCCTACCCTGCATAATTACCAGCCAGGGTAAACATTCCCTGCAGGCAGGGAAGAGAATCTACTATGAATATTTTGATGATCCATTAATGTAGGTCCTATCTGATTGAGTTTCTGCATGTTCACTAGGAATGTAACACTCTGTGACCTTGAAATATGAGCATTAAAGACTGGATACTTGTCATGGTTTGGCACAGGAAACGAATTTTCTCGGACGGAAGAGGTCAAGCCAGTCAGGGGTCAGGTTTGGATACTGACACTTGGAGTGACCAATTGAGGGCGGACACACCTCTGAGAACACAGAGGGGTTAAAAGCAGAATTCCCAGGGGAACTCGCTCTCTTTGGTTCCGGTCAGGGCGCAGTGCAGCCTCTCCCCTGCCCGGCTGTGGCTGGTGGGGAGGGGAAGGCCCATGGCCTGACTGAGGTGGGCCCAGGGGTGGAGGGAATGGAACCGGGCTGGCCCCTGCAGATGGAAGGGTGGAGAAATTTGGGATGTCTCCGTCCCCCCCAGAGTCTCTCTCTTTAGAGAGAGAGAAAGAGACAGCGGCAGTTCTGTCCGCAGTACGCCGCGGGGAAGGAGGAGAGTGGGGGGCCCGAGGGCCGCAAGGTGCCCAGCCCATGGGAGCCAGAGATCCAGGCAGAGAGCCAGCCAGGGAGTCGGGACTTTTACCCTTCCTTGAGAAATGAAAGCTTTGTGAAATTTTACTCCTCCTTGGTCTGAAAGACAGGAAGAGAGACAGCCTGGACCCTGGGATGTTAAAAGGAGAAATTCTAGGTGGGAGGAGATGATGGAGTGGCTTTCAGTTGGACTTTTTCTTGTTAGCCACATACTGAGCTGATTTTTCTCCTCCAAGAGAAACTGTATTTTAGGAGGATGCCAGTGTGTGGGATTTGTAATTTTTTCTTCTTCCTCCCCATTCCCCCTCCCCCCTCCCCACATGGTCCTTTGTCCCAATCCTGCATTCTTTTGTCCTTTCCCCTCGCCACGTGGTCTGACCCTGCCCCCCTCCCCGCCTTTCCCATCGCCGCTCCTGCCTCCCTGGGGTCTCCGGGGTTTCCCTGCCCCTGCCCCCCGCCCTATCCCCATTGGCCGCAACTCATGTTCCCCTCCCGCCCACGGCATGGGGTATAACCAACACCCGGTCACTGTCCTGGTGTCTCGGGAACACGGTCCCACAATAAACCTGTGTCTTCACCCGAGCCTCATATCGCTATTTTGTCTGTTCCCGTGCTAGAACTGAGCCTCGCGGAGCCGAAGGGGAAAGTGGCGACAGCTCTCCCCTCCTCCCACCGTGCTCCTGCAGGCGTCTGCCCGGAGCTGGTCTCACATAGCAGAACTGGTGAGCCAAGAGACCTGCTTCAGCATCTGGGAAAAGACACATGGAGCGAACAGAGAAAAGTTAGGGAGGTTTGTGGTGGTGCCCCCTGTCTTCAGAGAAAAAGAAGAAAAGAAGATCTCTCTTCTTGGACCCTCGGCCCCAAGGGGGAATGGGGGGGGACTGCGGTCCCAAAAATGAAAAACTGAACTGTTTTTCTTTTTGCTCCCTTGGCAGAGCATCCTTGCATGGACAGTCTGTCTGTCCATGCATTGGTGGTGAGATCACTGTGCATGGAAAGGAGAGTGTCACACTGGCAGATTTTCTCCAGGCAGTGCCATGTGTGACATCGAAACACAGGATGTAGCAGCTGTGTTTCTTGGGGGGTCTGTGGCACAGGAGAGACTCCTCTCTCCCTTGATGGACTGTGTATTGATTATCTGGAGGGTGGGAACCTGATTGGGGTCCAGGTTGTGTCTGGCTGTGCTTTCTTGGAGTTGGGTGGTGGGAGGAGGAATGTTTTGAAAGGTTTCCATTTTGAATTTTGTGTGTGTTTTTTCTTTCTTTTTTTCTTTTATAGTAGTATAGTAGTAATAGCTTAATAAAGTTTTCCCCTTGTTATAAAGCTTGGGCCTGCTTTGCTCTGTTCTCAATCGCATTTCACAGCATTCAATTGAGAGGTTGCATTTTCATGGGGGCACTGGCATGACAATACTGTGTCTTGCTGTATGTCAGTGCCCCCAAGTAAGGCTTCTATTATGGGTCCCTTGAAATGAACTGGTGATGAAAAGAGAACTTGTATTATTAAACCTACCTTAACACAAAACCTGTGTTATTTATTTACAATGCTACATGAATCATCTGCACTTTCTGTGATAAGCCAGGGCTGTGTGTCTTTCATTTCAGCTGACATTTTGCTGCCATTTGCCAGGCTAAGTAACTACTGTGCAGTCACTCCAAGCTGATGTGTAGTCATTCTTTTGCACAGAAAAAATATTTAACTCAGCTAAAATACCTTTTTGAAGAACAAAATTTGACAAAGTTAATTTTTGCTCATATATGAGTAGTCAAGTAACTCTGTAGCAAATATACTTTTTGTGGTAACTAAAAAGATTTCTGCAGAGAATTTGACAAACTGTTCTACTTCTATACACAAGGTAAAAAAATAGTTTTGAGCAAAAAGATTTTTTGGAGCGCCGAATGGCTTTTATTTGGAATTATATATGCTTAGTCTTGCCTGATAAGAGAGTTGAAATCTTCACCTTTTTGAAAAAAAAGAGCTGTCCGTTTCATACTTTTCAATTTGTTTAGAAAGATCTAATAAAAGGACAATTTTTTCTACCTTGTATTTAGTTTGGTTTTTTTTTTTAATATTTAATTACCAAAGATAATGCCAAGAAACCTACTTCATTTCATGACTTTTTGGCTTGCTTGACTATGCTCAAAAATTATTGCTGGGTGTTTTACATAGAGAAATTCCCTACTTTTTTTCTCTGTAACTGTAAGAGGCAAAAACCTGAGCATAATTCAAGGATAAGGAGTTTTCTTGCAGTTTTTAACCACTGAGAAAATTTGGTGACATATTTGTGTGAAAGCTTTCACTCATATTTGAGTTAAAAAAAAGAAATTAAACAATAATAATAAAATTCACATAGCGATGCACTGGAATTGTCCACAATTTACAAGTAACTTCTAATTAGAAATTTAGAGACTGATGGTCAATAATTTGTGAGCTTCTTATGTGGCACATTACTTTCACAATGTGTCACAATGTGACTTTCATTTTTTTGTCCATGGAGCACATTAAATGCAGGATGGTACTTGTGGATCTCAACAGATTTTCCCCATTTTTTATCTCTTTCAACTGTTCATTGAATACTGTATGTGTTATGCAGAATTAAGGAGAGGAAATGCAAATAATTCTAGCCTGAGAAAATGTCATCATGACATTCATTTTCACTTTGTGACATTTGCTGTCCTCTTATTAAAGCCTGGCATTTCATGAAACCATGCCCAGGCTAATTGTACTTTCATTAATTATTGCTTTCCCCTATTAAATTATTTGATAGTATTTTCCTAGCAGGAATGTCAACATCTTTAACTAACTCTAATTACTAAAGCTCTGAACACCATCCTGATGGATCTCTTATTTCTTCTCAGCCTAGTCTGATACACAGTTTTTAATGTCAAGACTATGAGCATCCTATCCAGTTGAAACTGTTGTTTTTCCTCCAGTTTGAGGTCTTCAGTAAATGTAAATTTAAAAAGGTGGATCCAGTAATGCCTTTACCGGACATCACAGTTATTTTCATCTCCCAGCAAGATGATTTTTATTTTTGAGTTCCAGTGTTACAGTTCACTGAAGGTCACATTGCCTTGCAGAAAGCCAGCATTAGTAGTTTTTTTTAGCAATATTATGCAGGGCAATGTTTGGGGTGAGGTCACCTTAGCAAGGGGAAAGCAGGCAAAAGTAGTGCCATAGTGAGCCTGGTACACAGGTGAAACCTGCAGGCTGAGCTGCTGCCTTGCCTGCCCTCTTTCAGGACATGTGACTCAGAGGACCAGGAGGTTGTGGGTGAAGCAGCACCAGGCACACCAGTCCCTTGTGCTGGGTGGAAGCTGAAGCGGTGCCCTGCTTTCATACCTCACCAGCCATGATGCTGCATGTCTGCAGCACCTCTGCTTGCAGCTTCATATAGTCCTTCAGGACATGCAGAATGACTGGGTTTTTTTCTTAATTTTTTTTTTCTGAGAGGTATTCCTATAAAATTATTTACACTGGGCCCTTCTCATTAGGACCAATTTTGCGACATATCTTTTGACCTAGAATTTACTTGAAAATCTCAAGTAAATTCCCAATTCACTGGGAACCAATTAAAGACTCCACAGTTATTCACAGTCCATGGTGCAATATGATTAGTTGTACGGTTTACCTACTCTTCCTGTGGTCTTTCAAACCACGTAATTTTCAAAATCCTGAATATTTTAGTAACATTTTTTCATAACTTGTTCATTTTTAAAGTGTTATTGTCTGAGACAGATACTTTCTTGCCTTTTGAGACTTAGTTAAAGCAAATAACTTAGACTTTTTGCATGTACACTAGTAATTTCAAGACTATTTTCACTTGCTGACATCAAAAGATGTGATTTCATTTGACATTTGAGAAATCTATCTGCATCACATGCAATTTCAGAAATCCTGGTCCATCTCGAACTGTATTTCAGTGCATTCAGCTTTGACAATGCCTCACACTTCTCTTTTTGTTTTCAGAAGCACTTTATACCATGCATCTACAGGTGTCTAGGTTTCAGCTAGGGTAGACTTAATTTCTTCTCTGTAGCTGTTACAGTGCTGTGTTTTGGATTTGGAATGAGAATTATGTTGGCAACACATTGATGTTTTAGGTTTTCAATAAGTCATATTTAGTCAAGGACTTTTTTAAAGAAATTTTATGCTCTGCCAGTGAGGAAGTACACAAAAAAAAAACCCAAAAAACAAAAAAAAAAAAAACCCGTGAGGGAGCTTATCCAGGACAGATGACCCAAACTGGCCAAAGGAATATTCTACACTACAGTACATGAATTGTCACCCAGAAGCGTGGCTGACCGGGGTTCAGTGAGGGAAGTCTGGCATCAATCACTGGATATAATAAGCTGCATTGCGCATCACTTTCACAGCATCATTATTACTGTTACTATTACTATTACTATTACTATTACTATTACTATTACTATTACTATTATTACTATATTGCATTTAATTTACTTTTCAATTATTAAACTGTTCTTGTCTCAACATACAAGTTTTACTTTGATTCTTTTCCCCAGTCCAGGAGGTTGGATGGGAAGAGGTTGAAAAACACTAGCTTTTGTGAACTATATATGACTGAAGGAGACATATACCTGGAAATACCACACAATATACTGTTGTGTAGAAGTTTCTTAAATACTCTGAACTGGTGCCTTCTTGTACCCAGTAAACTGAAAAAAATTGTCTAAAATTGTCTGTGCTGAGTCTTCTCTTCTACCTTTCTAAAAAGTATTTTACCTTGGCAGTTTTCTGATTATTGTTTATTATGCAATTTAATCCCAATTATTTTTTCATCAGTATTCTCTGACAGGATTTTGAATCATTGCTACTTAATTGTTTCGGCATATCCAGTTCCCCAGATGCTGTAAGCTATCACTTTTGTCACTTCATATCCATTTCATACTTTTCCAGATCATGACAGTCAAACCTATCCAGTTCAGCATGCATGTCAAGTGTTCTGAAGAAGAGCCTACTAGACAAGGACATGACTCAAGCTCATAGATAGATGATGAAATTTATAGAGAATTTTGTCCAGTTAGTGGGTGCTGTCCTCTTTATCCTTTTCTTCTTAAACTAAATGAATCTCTACTCATCTTCAGTACAAATTGTAAATCTATCTATTAATGTTAAGGATCTTTCCGCTGCAGACAAGTGGAGAGGTCTGGAAGAGATTTAAAACTGATTTTAAACTATGTTTACTTCCCCTTAACATGTGAATGACAATTTCTGGAACATAAATATTTTTTTAGAGAAAAAAATATTGAAAATCTGGAATGCTCTTTTTTCCATTTCAGATATAAGATGTTATTTCAATATATCTGTATAGAGGGTGAAATTCAGGACACATTTGCGGTGGTGTGTTTTTTCTTTAATTTGTTATTTGTTCAATATCTGTTCACCCCCCCCCCATCCCTAATCTCCTCCTCTCCCCAGTTGTCAATCTTCCCTAGCTCTCCCCTAACCCCCTCATCTCCAAGTTGTCAATCCTCCCTTTCCCTGCCCCTTTCCCTGGAACCTTCCCTGTCACTCATCCTAGCCCCCTCCTCTGCTTCCAGAGCATTCCCTGTCTATTTAATGAGGCTCAACACCCTATTGATTACTTTGTGCTATTCCACTCCCTTGCTTCCCCTGATAGGTTTGTCATATGTTAGTCCTGCCCTAAACTCCTCCCCTGCTATTCCTTTATTGGTTGCTGTTCCTGTACCCCTCTTCCTGAATTCTTGTATAAAACCTCTGCTCCCGCTCCCGAAGAGGTCTTGGGGCTCACTGAATAAAACCATCCTGTTCACCCCCAAGTCCCGTGTCGCCTTCGTTTGTTCCCGCACCACCAACTGGGACAGCAGAGCTTCACCGGGGGAGCGGCCGCCCGTTCTCTTCCCTCTCGCAGCCCAGCACGGCACCGCTCGGGGTGCCGCGGCGAGGGGAGTGCCTGCCGCGTCTCAACACACATTTGTGCCCAAGTACTTTGAAATTTGATAGGTATCATGTCACAATATTTGTGTGCAATTTTATATATATATTTTTTTTTTAAATAGACAATTACTACTGGAAAGAGGTTATGCATTGCTTATGGATATGCTTTGGAAATCCAAAGAATCCAAACACCTCTTTTAACATAACATCTAGAGGGTCTGGGGCAGAATAAAAGGGAAGAGACCTTGCCATTTCTTTCTGTTGTACCTTTCCTTCAGTATTTCTTACTGCTGGATAAGACACTGCAACCTAACTTACCATTTTGCTGCAATTGAGGTGTAAATGCAGTTTGGGGAGTGAGTTCACAGTAGTGTAATGTCTGCCTGGTTACCATGTAGATTAACTTTTCTATTCCTGTGGGTGGCAAGGGAGCATGTGTTCTGAATAGACATGACAACACAAAATTAATCCCATTTCTATAGCCTTACTCAGTTTTCACAGTTTAATATTCTGAAATGAAAGAGATACTGCTGCATGGAACAAGTGCTCTCTTTGAGTAAAGTGCTGGTGCAAAGTGTCCTGTTGGGAGTGATAACAAGACTTGTAGCCTTTACATACTCTGTTTATTAACTTAGAGTTTTTGGTTTTGCTGTGCAGTCAGTATAATTCTTTTTTATGTGGCATTTAGAGGGGCTGTGCAAATGTTGCAGTCAACAATCTTTCATAAACTAATAGATCAGTTTGGGATAAGGGTAAAAACTAATTACAGAATAAAAATTTACAGAAAGGAACACTTGATGTTATACACTTCAATTTTTTCCACATCTAGCAAAACCATCTTCAGCTTTCAAAGATGTGCTTCCATTTAGAATTCTTTCTTCATATCTCAGCATTCTGCTTAGGCAATTTTTCATGATTTGTAGCCTTGCAGAAGCCTAATCATTTGGGGATTACAAAAATTACAGATTTTTGAAAATTATGTCTCACATAGACAGCTGTAGAGATATAGTTACATAGATAACTGCCGTTAATATACAGGGACTTAGATTTATTGGAAAATTTCCAACAGCTCTTTGAGTTCTTTTTCCTCCTGCACTTCTTCATATGTACATACAGCTTATGTGTCCTTCTGTTAAATGTCCACTGGTTAAGATCATTATACAATCAAGCTGGAAAAAACGTAGCATATTATAAGTAGGCTTCATGCTATACATAATTTCTGTCAAAGGTTTCACATGTAAAGGAAAATTAATGTAGTGTCTTTGTGTTAGATGTGTTAAGGGGCAATAGTAAAACATATTTCTGAAACATCATTTCAGAACTTGTATTTGCTGGAAAATGCTGTTTTATTAACACATATTTCCTTAGTCTGTGAGACTCTTATAGTGTTGATCATGTTGATCATGTCCACCTCCAGTTTTACTTTAATTCTTTATTTGTCACTGATTCTGATCTAAAAACACTTGTCTGTCTTTTTGTTTGTTGAGAAACAAACAAATATAATTTTTCTTCACTCTTCAAAAAAGGAGTGAAGAAAACTTCTTGCAGTTATGCACAAATTGCTACCTTGCTTTGTGGTTGTTTTATTTTTAAATCCAGTAATACAAGGGACAGATTCCTCTTGTGGGATAAGATTAATAGCAGGAAACTTTAATTAAAATTAAGTTTGTTCAGTTTGTTCAGTTAGATATTTTTGAAAGTTTTATCAAATTACATGATAATGTAAGTGTTCTCACAAATTCTGCCTAAATTAGCTTTCTGCTTCAAGTAGGAATGATAGTTCTTCTCCTCATAAAACAGAAGTGTGTTTTGCATGGCAAGCAGCTACAAAAATACATTTATTTATTGCTGTGAATAGCAAAATCTTTATGTAGTTTCAGAGATATGGGTGGTTATAGGATATAGGTTTAAGTGACATGTACGCATCATGCACCCAGCCTTACTGTTTATTTCTGTTTATATTTATTACTGCATACTGTAGTGGTGCAACTGATTTCCAAACACTTTTCATTTCAAGTAACACAGCAAGAGAGGATACAGCACAAGAGGCATTAATACTCTAGGAGGACACTTCTTTGAGGACTTCTATTATTTAAAGTTTCTGCGGAAAGCAGTAAGTGTTAAGATGATTGAATTCCCTGTCTCCTATCCCTTAACCTTGCCTGTATTCAAAGCTCTTTTAACAGAAACATTGCAGCAAATTGCATAAGACACTGACTTCTTTTTGCTATATTCCAAAAACTTTCCCTCTGCAAACAGCAATCTAGGGTCTGCTCCACCCACCCCATCCACTCTCTGTGCTGATTTGTCTGTTTTTAGAAAACTTTTATTCATTTTTTTTATCATAATAAGACAAATATTTAGAATCATATACAGCCATTGATGCCAAGGCTCATTTCCTTGTGTTGTTGATGATACAACTACTGCCCATTCCCCTCCCAGACACAGGGCCACATGCTGTTTAACTGACAGCCTGTAGAATTGATAATATTTCTGTCACCCTGCTCTCTGCTTCTACCAGTTACACACTTTCATCTCAAGAAGCAAGAAGAGAAAAACCTCAGAATTTAATTAATTTTTGGTGAATTTTTCTACCCATTGTTATGATTCCTATTAATACGGTTGGCTATTTTTCATGCTTTGCTGTTGCTCTCCTCAGTCACCACACACTAGTCCACTCAATCCTTTTAAGTGTAACATATTCACTAAGAGCATGTCCCATAGCCTAAAAATGTCCATCCCTCAACAACTTCCACATTTTATCTGTGCTGTTCTGCTTTTCTTGTGGCTTTTAATCAGTGTGTCCTTAAGTAAAGGTCACTATTTACACCTTATGTTGCATAAATACAGATTTAAAAGCTGATATAGGTATTCTGTTAGGATATGTGCATGAGCAGGTGCAAACTCAAATAGAGATCAGTATCCTGCAGCCACTGTGTATTGGATATATGGTGGAAGTGAGACCTGTGTTCAACTTGCCAGCACCAGACACTAGCCTTGACTATGCCATGGCACTGGAATGATCAGGGTTCCAGCTAAATGTAAATTGTACCAGGCACTGCCATTGTGGGGGCAAGAGTGAAGAACAAACGCAGAGCCAAAAGTTTTTTCAATTATGTACTTTCCTACAAATCTATGCCAGACTACATAGAGACAAGAGAAAAATATGTAAATTCTATTAAGGAAAAGATACATAACTGATAGAATTGTCTCACAAAAAGATTTCTCTCTCTATTTGCTGGTAAATGCCATCCATGGTAAATCCCATGGTGTGGAATGGAATGTTTCAGACATGGTAAGGATTATCCTAAATCTGATCACTTCGGATTAAAACTTCAGACACTGCCAAGAATTTAGTCTAATTCAGAAAATGGTGGAAATCTTATCTTTAGTCTAGTTAGGTGTTTGATTTTTTCATGTTCAAAGAGGATATTAACATATGTTTGTTGTTCTATTTGAAAATAAATTCTAAAAAAATTTGAAGGGAAGTATGTTGCCATCTTTTATTTTTATTAATTTTATTTTATTATTACTATTAAATATTGATTTAATTAACATTTTGATATGCCATGATTTTTCTTACTCTTCCCTTGTTTCAGTTAACTTCCCTTGTATAATAATAGGTTGCTGAAAATCTTCTCTTTCTTTACTTTTTAAATAATATTAAGTATTCTGTGTTGTGCATTTCTAGGAATAAAGCTCTTCACATTCTTCACACTGTATTGTTTTCAATGAGTCAGTTATTTACAGGGCAGCCCAAGAGACTAATGATTTTCTTGACTATTTGCAATGCTGTTCTCCTCATGGCCTAATAAGGATGAACAGTATTTAACTGTCAGGCATCAGAGATCTCTTTATTTTAATCAGCAAGTGTGCTTTTCCTATCATTTTCCTTGGAACAAAATATATCCTAGAAGACTCCTTGCGCTGCTCCCTTAGCTGTTGATTTGGAGTGAATTAAAGGAAACGTATGGAAGGTGAATAGCTGTGAAAAAAATAAGGTCTAACATTAAACTATAAATGTTTCAGCATTTTGTTCAATCAAACCTAGGGGCAATGTCTTTTCAATGTCATGCTTTAATAAAAGTCTTTTTAGCCCATGTCTGTCTTATCAAACAAGACAGACAAAAGCTTCTATTTTAAAAACAAACAGCTAAGTGATTTGCTGTATGCTTGCCATTAATAATAACGAATAGATTTGTGGTGAATTCCTTTCTTTAATTAGTACATTGCTATAACCTGACTGCTGTTGTTGCTGTTTGGATGAGTACTGTTTTATCATGCATCAGATTACATCACTTGGAGGAATTCAGGAAAGTTATGAAAGAAAATGTACCATGGAATATTCTTTGGATTATTTTAAAACACTTCAATATTTCACTGTTTTTTTTTCTTTCTTTCTTTTTTTAAAGAAAGAACTAGCTGCTAATGCTTTGAATAAACTCAGTGATAGGTATTGTATAAAACTGCTTTTAAATTACATTTTCATAAACATACTTAGGAAAGGTTTATTTTATAGCTGGAATGTGTATATGCACTTTTAAAAACAAAGCATTTTTAGGGCATTCACTTATTACTGTGCCTTAAATGTAGTGATATTTCAGGGTCTCATAGTTGAATAGGATGAAAAAGATTTTTATTAAAACCATATTTTTGTTAAATTTATCTGATGTAATATTTTAAATGGCTTTCAAAACTCTTACGGCTATTCTAGACAGAGCAGCATTTCAAAGCAGCAGTAACATTGAAGTAGAAAAACATTACAGCAATAGCTGAATGTAAGGGAGAATGGAGAATGACCAGAAAATTTGTCAGAAGCTTCAGGCAATGAAACAATAAAGAAAAGAAAGGGTTGACAAAAGTGAATATATTTTGATTGCAGCTGCACTTTTTAATGGAGACTTCTACAGATTCATGAAAATATCTTTTTCAAGATAATACATATCACACATATTATATAGACAAATCATTAAAAGATTAAAAGAATATAATAGAATGGCTAAGTCAAACATAAATTTCTTCTGTTTCTACAGATTTCATGAAAACATTCAATTTGAAGACCTTTAAACAAATTTATTTATTCTTCACATTTGGGGATTATTAAAGATTTTTCCCCTGACATTTTTCCATGTAGGCATAGTGGTCATCTGCTACTTTTGTGATTCTTTGGCCCAGGAATCTGCCTCTGTATGTGTCTCCATGTAAGGTTCACTAAAACTAGGAAAAAAGACACAAATCATGAATACTGGGTTTGAATTTCTGGTAGTGGATCCTCACCAGAAAAATGCAAAACCCATCTGCATTACTGCATAAGGAATGTTATCTCCTGAGTTATGATTTATATCAAGATATATAAGAGAGAAATCACATGTTAAAAACAAATTCTTAAGAAAATATCATGACTGTTCAAATACCTAGAGTGTGATGGATACTGTCCAGAGTGAATAGAAATTAGCCTGTCTTAGGACCTGTGCTTTCTAAATCATGGATAGGTAAGTGTTAATATAAATACCTGTGGAAAGAAATAATACAGAAATATATTAGAGAAATTCACTGTACTTTACACAGGAGTTTCTTTTTTTTAAAATTAATTATTGGTCTTCAGCAAGTTCCATGGCAGAAGAATCAGAAAGTATTTGCTGCATTATTCACAGTGAGGACATATATATATATATATATATATATATATATATATATATGTGTGTGTATATATGTGTATATATATCTATATGTGTGTGTGTGTGTGTGTGTGTGTGTGTGTGTTTTTAAATGAGAGACATTGGAAATTCACATTTTAAAACCATTAGATGAGCAGGATGAGCAGTTAGGCAAATGCCAGATTCCTCACAGGAAATAAAAATTTTTTGAATTCTAGAAGACCACAGTGTTTTCTTGGAACACACATATGTACATGTGCAATAATCCATACAGTGTAGGAATTAAAATACTGGACATATTTTCTCAGTTCAATACAGTAAAAGTGGAAAAATATAATGGTTTTTATATAAATATATATAATTTACACATATGTTTATATTTAAATATTTGCACATATCTGTGCATAGTAAACATATGGATTTTTTTTTTTAAGACAGCTGGTAATTCTGCATGCTGTTTTTTGATGGGGCTGGATTTTCAGATGGTACAAGTCTGAAAATCTGTATGGTGCTAGCAGTGCAACATATAGGTTGTTAAATCACATGTTGGTTTTGGATACTGTGGTCGAACATAAATAAAAAAAGAAAGATGTTATTGTATTAGCTAAGGATTAATTCTTACTCATTGGTAGTAAAGCCATGACTGAATTTACAAACTGTGAAGAAATAAATGGTTCTAAATCCTTTAGTATTTTAGTATATTATTTATATATTATATGTACATTGCAGAAGAATTGCCCACTTGTTGCATGAGGAGAACTGCTTCATGGGTTTTGGTATGTGACTGCCTGGAAAGTCAAGGGTGAAAATATGATGCCTGAGAAAGGACTGAGAATGAGAAAATTATTAGATTATATAATCATGAATTATGAAGCTGTAAAATAAATGTGAAATTACTTCTAAACATGTGACTTTTTAGGAAAAAAAATAGAGATGTACATATCTGTACAGACTATGTAAAATAAATATAATAATTATGAAGTAATTTTTCAGTGTACTAAATTTACCAGATGTAAATCCAACATGCTCCCTAAGAAGATAAGATGCATTTGTCTAATCCTTCATTAGTAAAAAGTGTTTATAGATAAGCTTACATCACTTCCAAAACTGTCTTTGACCAAGGACAAAAGTTATCCAAATGTGACCTTGGAGATGGATAAGGGGCTACAAAAACTCCATATTTGGTGAAGAGGGAAAAAGTGGTTTTGCTAACTTGTATTCAAAGCATCAAAACTTTCTGATGACTCTAGGAGGTTTCAAATAGGTGCCAGAGATGGACAATGGACAGAGACTGGGCTGTGTAGACAAACAGAAAGTAAATATTTCACATAGATATTGAAATAGATAATGTATCACGCATGCCTATAATTTGTTTGTAAACATAAACCATACAGCACTCATACCACAGTACACATCTGACTTCTCCATCACAAAGTATGCCTGAGGTTGTAGACATACACAGCATAAAGTCTCTGAAATTTTTCTAGAACTTGGTTTTTGTAGCACTCTGCCTACAGCTATAATTGATAGTGCACAACAGTGATATGACACCTTGCAAGGTCTTTTGTGAAATACGTCTGCTGTACAGTGGGAAAACAAAATATGAGGCTTGACTAAATCTTGTGGTAGAAAGGACTCAAACTGGGATATTGTTCAACACAATTTGCATATTATGCAGATGAAAAGCTAATGACAAAAGAATGTATTGGCAAACTCTGCCTTGTTATCTGGCACTGATGTGTGTAGCAGCATGAATACCTAGACATAAGCTTTACTAATGTTATTTTTCAATTAAGAAAATAAAGTCAGAGAAATGCAGTGAGAACTGTATATGTAATTAAGATTCAGTTGTGATGAACCACATAATCCCATGCCATCCAAATAATCCAGTTCACTTTGGGACATAAGCATGATGATTTTGTGTTATCAATTTTGAGTGGTGGAGGAGGAAAAGTAGCCAAGTGCTTATTGAACCCTCATTTCTAGTTTAAGCGGCTGCTTCTTCATCCTTGCTTTCCAGTTCTTAGTGTATTTCAAGGAACATTACTAAGAACAAAATTGAACACCATCAATATTAATGATCTGAACTAGAAAGATAGCTTTTAGTGTGCAAATTAATTACCCTAATCACAGGGGTTTTTTATCCATTTTAATGAAATAACTATTTATTTCACTGAGTCCTGAGCTTTTCTTTTGCAAATAAGGCACATTTACATGATAAATACATGAAATTTAAATGGATGACTACATTAAACTGGGTGGGGGGAAAGACCTTTTTAAATAAAATTTTCATAGGAAAAACAGCTAGATTAATGGGTTGGTTAGCTGACTGGCATCTGTGATTAAATCTTTTTAATGTATGTCAAATAGAATTTAATGGACCTCAAGAAATGTCTACATAATAATATTCAGGGTTTAGTGAAGATGCATTTTATCTCCTATTATTGAAGCAAAGGGAGCTGAAGGCATATTGCTTGTTGATACCCAGTACACTGTGGAGACATTCTGTTTGAGAAAGTAGTGATATCAATTTGCATCTCTACTTCCTGTGTTGTGTGTCCTTTCCCCTGAAAATGTTCTTTTTTTCTACCTGCAGGAATCTAAAACAAGAAACTCCACTCTAAAATTATGGTTTTTGATTGTTTGCATGGTGTTCTGATTTAATAATCACATGTGCATTAGCTTCATGCTATTGTTTTCTAATGACAACAAGAAAGGGAAAGATGCTTAGTTCAGGGAGACTTAAAACATATCTTTTAGATTCTATGTGTTTTGAAAACTTTATTTATTGTAGCAAAGCTTTGAAGGGCTCCATATTCAACAGTGCAAGATTTAAAACACATTCCAGCTCATTTTTTTGATAACAGTCCAGCAGAACAGAGCATCTTTCTCCAGTCGTTTTTTTTTTTCTGCAGTCGAGCCACCAGAGACATCTACAGCTTCCTTTGATTTGAAATGATCAATGACAGCTGTGGCAGGCAGGCAGGGTGCCCCAGGCACAATGCAAACAAGTCTCTCTCCCAGCTCACTAGGATTTACATTTCAATTGCTGCCACAATTTTAAAGATAATTATAACCTTTTTATATTAATATTTTTTCTGTGGTGTCTCTGATATTTTAACTACATAAATATTAATTCAGCATATCAAGGAGAACAGCTTTCTTCACTGCAATAACTCAAACAAAAAATATCTCCCAAAAACATAGGGCATCAAGCATGACATCTCACTCTCTAAGTATTAGCCATACTTTGGAGGGGGGAGTCTGCTGGATTTTATGTTGCATGGCTCTGCACTGTTTTAAACATTAGCAGAGAATAACCTTTCCTTTTGACTTGAGACCAAACTGTCCTGCTACAACAGCAGAATGTGTTCACTGTCTAAGCTGACATCTGTGACTTATGTGGCTCCAAATAGTGTTTTACCATGGTGAAAAATATTCAGCTAGATAAAACTGCCTTGATAAAATAGATTTTCTTGGAAAGAGAAAAGGGGAAATTGCTTCTGGTGGTGTTGAGAATTTCAAGTTTCATACTGCCTTTTTTTACTCCTGTTTCCACTCCAACCTTTTACACCATTCCCCTTTTGCATCAGGAAAAGCTATCACAGTGTACAAACAGATGCTACTTTACCTACCCAAATAATGTGCTGGATCACAATACATTTTTTGCAGCCTGCCCTATAAAAGGGTATTGACTTATCTAAGTCTTCCCCACATCTCTTCTTCTTTTGTTTCTAATGCAACTACAACATTCTTAACTGGCCTTCAGTGCTGAGGAACCATCATAATTTTTAGACTCAAACACTTGTGGAAATAATGCTTTTTCTATAGCAAATGACAAATAAGTGGATTTAGTGTGTGTCACAAAGAAATTTGATACCAATACCCATCAAATGTTACAAGGAGATCATTCTGCTGCACTTCTTGCTAATGTGCAGTTACAATCTTTTTATGGGCAAGACCTTAATTTCCTACACACCAAAGCTATGAGCTTGAGCATCGCTTGAAGCTGACTAGAGGAATAAAACTGCTCTTGAAATATGCATGACTAGCACATATGCTGCCAAGGGAACCTAGTATATATGTATGACGCTTCTGTAAGTGTAAGAAAATTATATTAATTTAAATGGATGTTTATCACAGTTAAAGATACACATAATGAGACAAAGGTCATGTGCCTAAAAGCACAGGTTTAGCCCACTGTTTCTGGCCTTGTTTGAAAGGAGTATGACTTTTTCATAGTTGTTTCTCCTGCACATGTGATCTATAATTAGTAGCTTGATAGAGTCTCTGTCTTTAGTTTTATGCAATTCTAGTATTGTGCGCATACATATGGGTAATATCTAGGCAGCATATTAAAATTCACATCAAACCTGACTCTCCTTTTTCAGCTGCCATTGTTCAGGATAGCTACAGATTTTTTCTTATTATTATTTGCCTTTATGAATTGTATATTTTCTTACTTTTTAAACAATCTAAGTCTCTTACAAGGGAGAGAGAGATTTTCAGCTTACAAAACAGCTGCAACATAGTTTGTCCATTTCAACTTCAGTCAACCCTCTTCCAAGCAAAGCAAGTTTTGAGCACCATGTTTTAATTAGTTTCTTCCTATAGTGTAACATATTTGTAATGTGGATTTGGCTTTATCTTTGCATGAATGCATTCTCAGATTTCAGGGAGAGATGTTACACACAATACTGCACTCAGTGAAAGCCATAAATGAATAAATGCAGTAAATGTATCTTTAGATTAGTGCTGCAGAGCTTTGCCAGCAGCTTTCTTTCTTGGTTTAGGATCTCTGCAAACATGACTGAAACTTTCTTGCTAGACTCATGACAAAAAATATACAGCACTGAAAAGCCATGGGTCAAAGGAGAAAAAACTTATTTACCACAATTCAAATTGCTTGTAGAAAAAAATCTACACATTTCAAGACTTGCAACTCCTGCAGAAGTGACTCTAAGTCTGGAAGCTGTTATGCTGAAGGAGGTGGGCCAAGTTCATCTTGGTCTAATGCCATTGATCTAAAACCAAACTATCAACAGAACTGAAAACAGCTGATAAATGTTTTTTAAAAAAATCACAGTGGGTACTTGATCTTCCTTCAGGCCAAGACAATACTGAGAGTGTTGTTGTTTGTCTTAAAAGCCTGTCTTATAACAGGCTTGAAGTCAGGTTCTCTAGGATAGAAGAAAAAACTGAAGATATTTCAGAAGAGTTTTTTTTTACACTATCTGCTGGAAAAGAGTTTGAAAAAAAAACAGGTAATCAATGATGAGAAAGCTCAAAAATGTCAGGACTTTATGTTCCCTGTGTATTGAGTTTCTGAGGAAGCAAGAAATGTTTGGATAGTTCTGTTTGGCCTCTCCTCTTCAGGATGGACACGAGTCCTGTTTGGACCTCATTCTCCTTAACAGTTTGTACAGGCTAATAGTCATATAGAATACCTGCCCATATTCTTTGAAGCTCATGAAAATCTTGGGGGTTTTTCAATTAGGTTGCCATATAACATCTGAGAAACCCTGAAGCAAAAATAATTCTCTTTCCCTTTCTCATACCAGCAGAAAAAGAGTGGACTAGTAACTGCATCCCAAAGCAGGTTCATTTTTTCTTCAGGTAAGAGAAATATCACTCAGTCTTCTGATATAGTTCAGGGAAAAAAAAAAAAAAACAAACAAAAAACAAACAAACAAACAAACAAACAAAAAAGAAACCAAACCCAAAAAACCAAACCAAAACCAAACCAAACCAAACCAAACCAAACCAAACCAAACCAAAAAACCCCCACACCATCCTAAACTAGTTCCATTAGTCCCATTACCCACTATAAATAATTTCAATTTTTTTTTAATTGCTGATTCATCCTATCTTGTATGAGAAATTTCCTGACTGAGAATATTTCTATCAATATACCAACCAGAGAACAAAATCTGATCTGACTTTTGCAGTGTTTTTTTTGTCAGAGCTGAGGTCACAGCATGGGTTCTTGAATTCAGTCCAGTCCATGAAATAGAATGATGAGAATAGAAAATACTGTAGTTTAACCAGAAGAAAATCTACAACTCTACAAGGCAAAAGCCTCTTGCCTTTTCAACTTCTTATCTTGCAGCATGGGTTGTATGTACCCTATTCCTGACAATAGCTGCAGTCCATTTTCCTGTTGTCAGAGGCTAACATTTTCTAAAAATGTTCTCTAATATTCTATCTCAGATAAAGTGAACAGGAAAAATCAAAGAAAATTGGAAAAAAATACTGGGCACAGTAACAGAGGTATGTCACTACACTACTTATGCCTCTAATTTATCAATCAAGAAATCTTTATTAGCCTTCTGCAGGAAAAATATAAGATGTCACAAGCTTTGGTTGTAACCAGCCCAAGACAGCTGGATATATTACCAAATACAATACTTACAGCAAGAGCAGCACAAGGGGCTCTAGTAAGCATTGATAGCTTCAGCTGTTCTGCCTAAATACAGGTGTACACCTGCAAGTTTCCTCTTAGCTTGAACAATATAAGGAAAAGGGACAGAAGGATTTGATGGAGGTTTTAGAAAGCTGAAGGTGATTAAAAACAGATGATAAACCTTTCCACTAAAATCTGAAAGAAGGAGAGAATTCAAGACCCCACTAAATGCGCTTAGGTGACTGACTTCTTTGAAAAAAGAGATATAAATTGCAAAGTATGCTTTAGTTTTTTCAATATGCTCTGACAGCTTATACTACACACACCATTTCTAAACCTAGCTTTTATGTAAATTAGTCATGTTAATTAGTAGACAGCATTGAACTCATGCCATTAATCCTATTCTTTCTCTTGGAATGGAAGCAAAGTTTCCAGTTCAGTTAGAAAATGGGAAGGCTTGCTTCTTCTTTTTCTTTCTTTTACTTTTTTTTAATCTCTTGTGAGGATATAATATATATTTAATCTATCTTGAAACCTAAATAGAAGCTGTAAGAAGTGTGTGTCTCACAAATACATAGTTATACTGTGCACCCTTCATGAAAAGGGCATCCACATGAATATGCTGCTCCCTGCCTATGGCAGTAGCTCCTTTCCAGCAGGCAAAAGCTCCATGAGCTTTTCTTTTGCTTTGTGAACTATTAGAAAACCAAGAACAGAGATTAATAAGAAAAATAAGAGGAATCAGTGCCTAGCAGGATTTTACAATACATGAAATACATGGGGTTTTATTAAAAAAGAATTCTAAACAGTTCCTGGACACAAAGGTGGTGTCTCTGTGCATATTTTATGGGTTCCTTAAGAAAGATGTACAGATACACAGAGCCATTATATTCAGGCTTCTCTGGAGACATTTTTTCAATATTCCAACTATATAGATTACTAGAGGGATATTCCCAGGATTATCACCAAGACTGTCTTTCATTTTTCTCTTCTCAAGTAAATTAAGGAACAGTTTTTGGTTTATAGGGGTTTTTTTGGTTTTGTTTTTGTTTTTCTTATGATAACTCTAGAACTCTACATTTTTGCCTTTGTGATTGTCCTGGTTTGTAAGATAAGCTTGTATTCTATTTGCCATCTGTTGGAGGTTGGGCAGGTTTGTTATCTCTTCCAAGAACAATGGTTTGCTCCGAAGAGGTAATGGTTTGTTAATGGGCCATTGACTAACTCACTGCAGGGCTGGTAACGTAACACCATCCCATTGTGAGATGCTCCACCCAGAGGGGGAAGCCAAGCACTCTTTTATTGTATAAAGGGGTATCTTTTGGGGGACAGAGCAGCTCTCTCTTTGCGAGATTTCCCAGAGAAGCAGCTCCTTCAGCAAGACTCCCAAGAGAAGCGGCCAGAGCGCAGTGAGGCAGCGGTGGCAGAGCTCGGAGGCGGCCCCGGCACAGAGGAAGACCGGCCCAACTGCCACCAGATCTTCAGAGAAAACTATACCCTTCTAAAGATCACCACTTCAGCTGCAATTCATCAGCCACTGCAAGAGGAGCAGCTATCATTTCAACTGGACTGCTACCAACACCCCGACTCCTCAGGTTGTGGACTTTATCACTAGTTTTTTTTGTACTGATTGCATTTGCCTTTTTTTAAATTGTTATCTAGTTTTCTCCTAGTAAAGAATTGTTACTCCCATTCCCATATCTTTGCCTGAGAGCCTTTTAATTTAAAAATCCTGGTAATTCGGAGGGAGGGGGTTTATCTTCTCCATTGCACAGGAGGCTTTTGCCCTCCTTCACAGACTCCTGTCTTGTCAAACCAAGACAGTTATATAGTAGTGATGAAGAAAGTTGTGTGAGATACAGCATAGTGCATCATGGTTACATGACCTTGTAAAATTTCACTGTTAGAAGCAGTTACCTGAAGGAACCAAATACTCAAAATCCTCTTCAACTCTACCTTTCAAAGTATAAGTTTAGCTTAATTCCTTGTATTTGCACCATTACTGTAAATCAATCTAAACCAAATAGTAATTTCTTCAGTGGCTTGTTTGGAAGGATTAGAAGGAAATGGAATACTGATCTATAATTATCAAGAACCTTCCATATTTAACTGACAAGACTCTTAAAATCTCTAATGAGGCCAATAGGACATTTTAATTTCCCTAAATTTTAGTATTAAATAAACCTAAATAAATAAATATTCAGCGTGGTTTGCTGAGGAATTTTTCCAAATATTCTTCTTAATACTATTTTACATCATAATGGTATCATTTTTACTACCTTTTTATCACAGTTTGAAAGCACATTTCCTGGTTTCTGGCAAGGAATTTACTAGGAATTTACTAGGGGAAGCATGGTGAAACAGTGTTGTAGTGCAGGTAGTGGATTATGGCATGTGCATTTAATGCACTCTCATTGCTAATCGACATTAAATAATTAGAACGCAACTGGATTTGGTCTCATTGAACTAGGTGTAAAATGTTCTTTGCGTTCTCAGAATCACAAGTTTTACTATGGATCTGCTTCTAAGGTGCTTCACCCCTTGTCAAGGAAGAAATCCTCAAGCATTGTTAGCTAGAAGGGTACAAACCTAATGTGGAAATCTAGCATAAATGTGAACCCCTGGAGCAGAGAGCAAAAAGTCTAGAAACACAAGCAAAATGAACATTTAGTTGTTAATTGCATTCTTGGTTACTAATGTAATAATTCTAACACTGGTGTGAAAATGGTGTTGTTTATTAATTACTTTGTTCACTGTTGATTTTGTGTGCACAATTACAGCTGGCACCTACATATTATTCCTACATTTGGCAATTATAATTTTTTTCAAAGATGACCCTAGATGATTCCCTAATTAGTCTTGTTTTGTCATTTGTATAGGGTTTTTTTTTTTTAATTTATTGACCATTCATATGGACATTCTAGTTCACAACTCAATTTCAATTAAAAAATTGTGTCATTCTTAAGGTTGGTGGTTTCTTCACCAACCTTAAGGAAATACTCCTTACTATTCAGAATTTTCCAAGCTGTCCTGAGACTAATTTTAGTTTTAACTGTGATCCTTAGCTCATACATATGTATTGTTATGCCTATAAGAGCTGCTCATTTATCCACAAGGTGCATCAGTAGAGATGAAGCAAAAAAAGGACAACCTGAAACAGCTGCAATAGATAACAGGTGGGTACAGCACATTATTTTATTACCTAGAGCTGTGCGTCAAGCCATAACAAAGAAATCACAACAGTGTACTGAAATGCTGTTTTGTGTAAAGGTTGAGAGAGATCTACTGAATAGTAAACTTTGAAAAATAATTAGTCCTCCAAGTATTTAATCCCAGAAGATGATAGAAAACAGAAAGCTAAAAACCCTGCAAAGTAGAAGGATTTTATAATTTTGCATCTGTATGGATTCTGCTAGCCTAGCTGCAACCAAGGGCTTTTTAATCTTCTCTCTGGAGGATACTTTGAGAACTTACCAAATAAGCATTATGCTGTGGCAGGAAGGGAAAAGGTGTTAATGTATAGGTATAAAGAAAGAAATTGTGAAATCAAGCTACAATGAACAACGTTAGCATTAGGATGTGTGCATATTGTAAACAACTAGGAGATCAGACAGTAATCAACAGCAGTCCTGCAAGTTGCAACATAGAATTCCACAGATTCTTACTTCCTTAGGAACACAAATGTATTAAGCTGAATTTTATCACCTGGTAAATATAATATCCCTCCCTATTCCTCCCCTTGCTGTATTTTCTCTACATTGACACTGAGACATGTCCATACACACACTCGTTATCTATATCTGTAACCCTATTGTACTTGAAACCAATTCCTTGCAGGACAACTTCTTTGCTGCATCACTGTTACTAGTAGAGTTTCAGCCATTTACACATCTCAAAGGGACTGACAGAGTCTATTCTTCTGCTCAGTAGGAAATCTTCAGCAAATGTTCACCAACAGAGTCTTGTGAGGATGCTTGGACTCCAGGATGGTTTGGATGGATAGAGACAAGAGATCTCTGAAGGCTGCTCTTAGAATATCAGGTTTATTAGAGAGGGTGAAAGGCCCTGCTTGGGGTCACCAGAAGTAGCATGTGGCAGGCCTTAGGGTGTGGGGAAAGGGAGAGGCAAGGGGTAGAGGGAGAGGGGATCCCAAGAGGGAGAGGATGTTCTAGGAGAGGGGAAGTTCCAAGATGGGGGGAGTTCCAAGAAAGCATCTGACTCCTCAGGTACTCCTTATGAGGGGACTTCAAGGTGGGCTGGAGCAAGACTTGGGCCAATGGGATCACAGACACCTGATGTTTCAGGGGAGGGTTACAGGTGTGGGATGAACCATACATTGTGGGGGAGAGACAGAACATTCCACTTAACCTTTAATTTCTGTTTTTTCTAAGTCTTTTGCCAGACAATTATATTTATAAGGCTTTCATATTTCCCCAACAGAATCTTAGCAGAATTTTAAGAGTTTATTGGGATTTCTTTCCTCTTGTCAGGATAACCATTTTATGGGTGATAGAGCCAAGATGTTCAGACTTCCTGACTCTGTCTCAGTCCTGGTACCTAGCACTTGAGGCCTCTGTGATCCTCAGAGGCACAGCAGCAGTTCCTGCAGCAGCTAGCTTGTAAAACAAAGGGAGTTTTTCTGAGCAAGCTTATCTGCATTAACAATACTAGATTCCAGATAGCTGCAGTGCATCAACAATTCAAACTAAAAGAGTAACAGTAGCTGCACAGAACAAATTTCCAACTGTGAAGTAATTATAGGGCTGTTGAATGGCTGATTGCTTGTGTGTGGTCCCCTCAGTTCCCTGATGCGGCATGCTTATGGTTTTGCAATTGGATAAAATAGATTGGAATTAGTGCTGTCATACAGAACTGCCAGCTGTTCCACTGTTAATAAAGACACTATTTAACTATCAATATATCCCATTCTTCTCTGCTGTGCTTATTCAAACAAAGTAGTTCTGTTTGTAGAGTGGGTGTGACTGCACCTGTTCTGGATTCGGGAATCCATGGCCCATGAGAGACGCCTTGATACTCTTCAGTAACAATGCCAACTTCCAGCCAGAGCACCATGCAAAGACCAGAGATTCTAGAGGAAGAGGAAGGTTGCAGGTGGCTCATGATAACTTTAAGACCTTCATTTAGCTTCAATAGTAACTTGCAATATGAGCTTGAGAAGATGACTTCTTTTTTTCCTTTAGTGAAAGATGTTACTGTTATCATCAAGTTCAACTGTAGAAACTGTTCACCATAACTGCCAGTAGTGGTTACCTGGACTGAAGAGAGCAGGCATGTTTTATTAATCTTCTTTGGCATTGATTTAAGGCAATTATGAATCCTCTGAAAATCCCCTGCCTTATTTAGACAGTGAGCCTGGAATAGCATGAGAAGCTATGTCTCTAATATAATCCCGTTTCTAAAGCTAATTTGTAGCAAATTAAAACAAATAGCTCTAGTAATTTTAATTTATGAGTAATGATGCATAATGTAATAACTGCAGACTAAATATCAGTCCAGACTTTGGATCAATGACCAGTTGTGATAAAAGGTGTGGAAGAACTGCTTCTTGGCCTTATATATTATATAACATTATATAAAATGTTATATAATTATATGAATTATATGAATTATATTTATAATGTTATAAAATTATATGAACATTATATAAAATGTTCAGAGTAGGTGGAGGGTGGGAAGTCACTACTAAAAGTTAGTGCTGATAACTTAGAGAACATTGAGAAAGGGTTTTTGAAATAATGTGTTGCTTAAATAAAATAACAATAAAGATAGACATTGTTCATTGATTGTACTTTTTCTTTATGTCTGAACCCAAGTTTCAACTACAAACTTAGATATATTAACCTTCTGAGTAACCCAATTACAACTATCTTCCAAGTAATCCATTTTGGGATGCCAAGAAAATGGAACTGTCTTAAAATTCACTTTTAACTGAAGCTAAAAATTATTTCAAGTGTAAAGATTAAAGATTTTTTTTAAATATTTGTACTTTCCTACGGTAAATTTTTGAAGTGTTTCACTCTTTTGAAGCAGGTTTTTAAATTAAAACATGTATCTTCTCAAGATAGTGTTTAAAACTTAAGTAAAAAAAATATTGTTTATTACAAACAGTAAGAATTTAGGTATAGAGCTTACCTGCTACTTGCCCCAAGAGGCATACCTGTGCTTGGTGCTCATGGAGAGGGCTGCAGCTGCAGCTCCTGACTATGCCCCACCCATTTTGAATAAACAGGAAAAAATATCTTGTCTTTGGAGTACTGCTCCCTATATCTATCTAAAAGCAACAAGAAACTTTAAAGGCAAACCTATTCATTCCTGAGAATGAACTTCCTCTGTCTTCTCTGTTTAGGTAGGAAGTTCTTCAGTTCACACACTGTTCTTTACTTTGAGCCTGTAACATGAAGAGTGTAAGGAATAGTTATTTACATTGATGCTCCTTAAGTTTTAGCTCAAATAAACAGTTAATAAAATAGATGATAAAGCATCCTTCATGCCAAACCCTGATTAATAATTTTTCAGAATAAAAATAGCGAAGATCATTCAAATATTATCTGCCTTAATAACTGTTTTATTGTTAAAATCCTGTTTTCTTTAAACTCCACAGGAAAATACAAACAGCAAATGCAACATCCTCTAGGCTGAACAAAAGAAAAAGAAAGAAGAAAGAAGATGGTAGATTAAATTAACTAAATATAAATAAAACAAGCACAAACATGAGCTCTTTTCCTGCTGAAGAAAGCAAGCACTTGAATTTATCATCCAGTGCAATTTGATTAAACATGCCACTGTTTACAAATACAATGTATCAGTTCACTTGTTAGAGTTTACATTATTGATGTGCTTTTTTGTTAAACTAGGTCAGTGAAATATTTAAACAAAGGCATTTTGTTATATGAATAAAGAGACAAAAAAAAAAAAGGAATCTGTGCTGATGACTTACGAAGGTCACATTAAACACATTTATTCTTAGTTGCAGATTGCCCTTATGTGTGAGTCTTACAGTGTAACTCCAGGCTCTGTTCTGCTCTTGTTAATTAGTTTTAGCTTGATGTAAATGCTTTCACTTACTGGAATTATTCCTAATCCATAGCAATGTAAGAAGGAAGAGTTGAACACATTATTTTTTTTTCTATAACTTGTCAAAAGGTAACAGCTGAAGTATATTATCATCTCCAAAGACCTGAAGCAAATATCTGTAAATGTTAATATTCTAAGAGAAGATGAGATTTTACTTTTCCTGGAGGCATTTGTTTGTAACATTGACACATAATATTAAACCCCACTGTGAATGATAAAATGACATTAACACATACTGATTTTCTGCATGTTTTCTTTCAGAATTGGCACTGAGATGATGGATGAACCACCTGCCATAAAACATCTAGGATTAATCTTTAAAAAGGATCTAAAACTATTCCATGTGATGTTATTGCAAATCCTTTGATTACCTTGAAAGTGAGCAGGAATGGGCCATAACTGAAAGTTTCCCTTTTAATGTTAACCTGACTATAAAATCTTCAGAGGACCCCAGTGGATTTCACTGTATGTGCTTAGCTAAATTGCACATCATCAGATTCCAGTGTTCTTCTTGTCACTTTGTGTACTTGGGGCCCAATGGGTTGCTCCAGAATAGCAAACACAATTGAATTCCAGCAACAAAACCAATTCTATGATATAACTATTGGTAAAATAAAATTTCATTTGTGATTAACTGAACCTTTTCATTCAGTGCAGGATGGTCTTGTGTGGAATGTGAGAAAAGGAGAATCCGAAGATGGCCCCTCAGTTTTTACTGATGTGAAGTTTAACATTTTAATGGCAGAATTAAATATCATCCTCATTAATAGCAAGAATTTCTATCCATAAATTGGCATGGAGGGTGAGATAGAGATAACATATAAGATGTTGTAATCTCAGACGATAACCCTGTATAATCATGTCTTCTATTTCTCCTGACAATTCAGAAATGCGTCTATGCTCTTTAATTTTTCTTGTTGTACCTCCTCCCTCATATCTGGAGATGCCTGAACTATTCATCATGAGCAGCTTGTCACATCTACTAAGATTTCTTTTCAGGAGTGTTCAGTGACTTAAAAGCCAGGAAGCAATCTCTAAAAGTGACCCAAGCATTTTCAAATCTAATTCAGGACCTCATGAGTCTGATCTCTAAGAGCTCACATCATACTTAGAAACAGGACTTTATTTTTCCACTATCTTAATTCTTAATTCATTATAGCATCTGAGTACCAAACTTAGTTTTTATTAATTTTTCCACATTTCATAATTCATTGACAATATATGCATTTAATACCTATCATATTAGAAGGGATGAGTTGTTCATATATGTTATGCTTTTCTACATCTATATTTAATCACCTCTCTTTTATGATACAATTTTTTTAATCCTCTGAAGTGGGAGTAAATTGAAGGAGAAATCATCTAGGTTTGCATTTTCCAGGTAGAAGATTTTGAGAATTTGTCAGAAGAAGAGAAGTGTTTTTAAAATACAGGTGAAAAATCATTATAAAAAAACCTTTTCCTGTAAACTTTCATTTTTGTTGTCTGTTTTTCTGGAATTTAGAAATCCTGAAATTTAAAATACCTGAGGTCATTACATGCCAAGGTGATAGTAAAAGGGGTTTAAAATCATGGGGATTTAGGGTTAACAGGAAAATAAGCTTAATAGGCCCTGGAAAAATAAATACCTTAAGCACATGGAGACCTAGTACTTGCTAGAACTGCACTGTGTATCTAGTACATGATAAATTATATAATTGTTAGATGTGATGATTGTTTAATAATTAAATATAATTACTGTTTAATCATAAGAACAATCATGAGAAACTGTGGTCAGTGACCTAAGAAAGATCACGAGAAACTCATGTCAATGAATACAAGAGAACAATATAAGTTTAATAATTAATATGTGAGTTATGTAACAATAGAATATAAAATATGTTGAGCTCGAAAGCCATGTCAGAGTCAGATTTGGGTCTGTAACCCAATTCCTAGAGCTCTTAATAAAAGCACCTGCATATAATCGTATCCCATGATTATGTGTGTTTCTGAGCGCTAACAAAGGGAGGGAGGAAGACATAAGCCTGATTTATTTTCTGTCTAGAAGACTTTTCTTTCAATATTCTCTTGTCATATTTCCAGTGAGCAGCTGACCAAGCTGACCACCCTAAACAGATGATGTCCACGTAGGCAGTTTCAGCATCTGAACACTTGTTTGTCTGATAAAGAATGTCTAAATCTTATTTCTTGAGTACTTATGTGTACTTAAAAATTACAACCTAAATTCTTATGAATAGTAGTAATAATAATAATAATAATAATAATAATAATAATAATAATAATAATAATAATTGGTCAAGAAAAAATTAATAGATGAGTGACAAAAATATAACTCAAAAAATTCCAAATCCACGTTTGAACTTTATACAATTTTTTCCTTCTATCAATGAGCACTTTTCTCAGTTTCCTACGATTAGTCAAATTCCTGTCGGGTCTTTTTGTTGGTTCAGACTTTTGGTTCCACCACCATCACCACCACCCACCCTTCTACTCATGTATTAAAAATAAAACAATCAGACAACACACAAGAGCAAATAATATTTACTTTGAGATTTTGACTTTTTAGGTTTTCCATCCACTTTATACATTTTTGTTTCTTTTCTACCTCTCCACTGATAAATTCTCCTTTGTTTGTTGATGTTTCGTGTCCTTTGTAATATGTTTTGCTAACACTATTATCAGTTCAGTTTTTCACAAATTCATTCAGCACTCATTTACTGCCATTAGGATAGAATACAGCTCCAAACTCCAATCAGCTCCTCTCTTCTTCCTAATTACTTTAGAGTAGTTTATTTTATGCTTACCCCCTTCCTGTCTCCTTCCTTCCACATTTCATCACATCTTCCCTCCTATTAGTTTGCTTTCTCCTATTTCTCTTTCTTTCAATATAATGGGTTATTTAATTTTCATCTCTGCTTTGTGCTTTTTGTGGCTACCCATGTTATTGAAATACTAACTGAGAAGACATTGAAAGGATGATGAAAAGAATGACAAACCTTGATGGAAGTGTGAGTAACACACTAAAAATAAAAAATACATATATATCTATCTACATATATATATATATATATATATACATCAGACAATGCAAGATGGATTGAGTCTGTATATTTTCTATATATGTCTGTGAAGAGAAATTGAATTTTTTGGACTACTCTTGTTGTAATAATGTCTCATAGGAATGTAGAACAGAACACACACTCACGTACTCATGCACTGTTACTTATGTAGCTCAAGAATACAGTATGCTCACGGAAATGTAATACTGAAGAATAAAAATTCTCTGATGGTAACTGTATTTGCTCATCGTTTGCATGATTCTGCCAAACCAATGCATTTCTTTATCTTCTGCTATGCTGTTTCCAAATTGTTCCTGTTCATATGATACAAAAGTTTTTAACTATGTTTGACAAGACAAATTTTTAAGGAAGTCATTAAGATAAAAGACCTCTGCAAGGCTAGAAATTACTCAGATTATACACAAAACCTCCTGTGTATGTGTACTATGTTTTTTTCTTCTCTATTCTCTCTCTACTTCCCTTTCTTTTCCTTCCCCTTCTTTTTCCTGAGAGAGTGTGGGAGTGGGGGGTGAGTGGAGGCATGGAGGTAGATGTTCCTTTAACTAAATGCAATACAATGCAGCAAACCAACACATTGCCACAAATAATGTATGCCTCTGTCAGTGTGCAATACAGTTCCACTCATGAGGTTATAACACATTGAAAATGGAAATGTAGCCTGAGGAAAAGTTTTGCATTCTGAGCTCAAAAGTAATCTCAGAGACAGCAATATTAAAAAGACAACATACTACTCCTCCCTTTAGAAAGAGACAAGGAAAAGTAGAAGTTATGAAGTCACTGGGCAACCTATCTAGCAGAAATATATAGTTTATAAAGCTGAACACAACCCTTGAAGGCAGAAAGAACAATGCTTGTGCTGTTATCTTAGTGATTTCTTTGTGTTGTGATACAGGCATTTGTAAGAGATGTGCTTATAACTGTTTTGGAAAAAAAAAAAAGGAAAAGGAAAAATAAGAGAAGAATGAAAAGACTTTTTTTCTTCCTCTTTTCAATCTGAAAAGAGGTGAAAAAATAGACCACATTTATGGGGGAAAATGGACTTTTCTTCCCCTTATCCTGGCCCTAAATATTACAGGTTTATATAACCTCAACTAACAGTTTACCAAGTCTACTCTGTAGAGAATAGATCATGGATCCTTGTTAAAATTTTCAGCTTAAAATAAATTTTAATTTCCAAGACAGTCAGAAAACTGTTGGCTAAACATTACCTTTCTAGGCTTGCTGTACAGGACTGTTTTTCTGGATTGTAAATTATTTGTAGGGCATATTTTTCTTTCACTTACTAGTATTCAAATAGCCACAATAAGAATGGCAGGTAACAATAAAAACAACCTTGTCAGAGATTTACTGACAAGAACTGCCCATATTGTCTTTCTTACTGGATTTATGTTGAATGTAATGTAAAAATTAATATGTAATATAAAAATTAACATGCAATATCCCTTTAAGATTTAGCAAAAAAACCCAGAATGCATATTTGCCTCATATAAGAATACGTGAGATACAGATGAATCTATCTGTACTGAGACAGGTGGTATCTCAGATATGCAAACAGTTTTAACACGTTGTCTTTTCCAGTGTCTTCCTCTATAGTTCTGATTTCTCTCAATACATGAACACACTGAACTGTCTGTAATATGGAAATTTTAAAGGCATTTCCTCTAGCTGTGCTAATGAAAAAGTTCCAGCTAAATTCAGTATTGGCATAAAGATATTATAGTTAGCAGAAATATGACTGACCTCATAGCTGAATGTGACTACAAATATTCCAATAGCAGGAGCAAGCCAATCTGACAAAATGTGGCATGGTCTAGGGGTTCAGGGGTTCTTAAACATCAGTGCCTGTTAAATGTCTGACAAGAGTCTGGCTACAGAATGCAAGATACAGCTAACTGACTTAATTACAGACTGATTTCATTTTGCCACATACTACAAGAGTTTCTATTTCTCTGTTGCCTCTGAATGTGGGAGGTTCAACTGATGGGAGTTCAGAGCTCAGGCACTGAATGAGACTGAATGAGACTGAATGAGACTGAATGAGACTGAATGAGACTGAATGATCCTGGGTTTAGCTGTGTTTGTTTTCAGCGGGCCAGGCCTTGGGACTTGGACCTACATGACACCTCCTGACAGCTCAGGATCACCTCAACTATCACATAGCTGTGATAACATGTGACCACAGTAACAGGTATGAAGGTTTGAAGCAAGCTAAGTAATGAGGCATGAGAAGGGTCATGCCCATGATTTTAAACACACAGGAACTATGGTGTGTGATACTGGTGCCGATTTCTAACCAGTTTATCCAAGGATTGATAGCATTCATCACGTTGTTAGTATTGTAAATTTGTACTGTCATAGATAGGATTCACACAGCTTGGGGCCTTGTGCTTTCACCTATTATTTTCCCTGTGTTATGATAAATTTTCACAACACTTGATTAAAACTGCCAGTTTGTTGGGGATAAAGAAAATCTCTTGACACTACCAGGACTAATTATGTTGTCCTTGCCAAAGGGGTAGTTGAATAATTGCATGTGATTATTGCATAGCTACGGTGCTTTTCATGTCAGTAGCAATGCAATGAAGATTGATTCCCTTTAATTAATCATTCAAAAATAGCCCCTTGTATCATTCCTCAAATAGGAGCAAAGATGTTCCTACATCTTTCTTCCAAAAGGCTTCTGGATGCAATTGGTTCTCTGATGAACTAGCAGTGTGCACACTAGTGCATGTGTGTATGTCCTAGATAGGAGGACATGCATTGTAATTATTTGGTGATCCTACTCTCCTTATTTTTCTTCTTATTCTTGAACATGCGCTATAATTCTAATAGCCACAAGCATAAGGACATAGTGGAAAAACTTACTATTTACTACTTGAACTCCAGGGATTTCATTGTAAAGTGTCACCAGCTCCAAACTTATTTTTTTATCTGCTGATTCCCTTACTTTTCAAATCGAATGGTCTGTGGGATCATGAAATATAAATGACAATATTAACTATTTCAAAAATATCTTGTCTCAGTAAAATATGTAGAAGTCAGTGGGTTGCATCCTACTTATCTCCTACAATATCTCCATTAGTGACAGAAGTTAATAAGCTATATATTTTTCTCTAAATATCTATATTACATGAAGTCTATAGCATTAATTTATAAGAAATAGATTCTTCATTTAATCTTCTTTCTATATGGATATTAAAATCTCAGATAATCTAATGGGGTGGTGTCTTTTAAATGGATTGATCAATTATGATATCTGATACTGCAACATACTTCTTTTCATAAAAATAGCTTTCTAGGACTTTTGCTATTGTTAAGTTATTTTAGAGACCATACAATGAGAATTAAAATTCATAAAGAGCAGAGGTAACAACCATTTATATTTAGAAGTATAATTAATGTATATTTATAACTAAAATTTTTCATTATCTGAATAAATCTCAATTTTAAATATACAATGAATATGCTTTATTGTATTACAAAACATTTATGTATCTTATGATTAAAAAGAATGGGAAGAAATAGACTGATAAAGAAAGCAATGCACAATATAAATATCCATGATTTGTAATTGTTCTGATGCATTTTATAACTCATAATTTGAAAAAAAAACGTTTATCACTTACTCCACGTGATAATATTAGAATGCCTGCATCAAAACCTACAAATGGATTATTCGCATGATTTGTGTATATTTATGCACAACAATAGAGTACCACAGCTGGGCTGGTATATAACTACAGGACATGCATAGAAACCCAAGTAATTTTTTTAGACTTTTATTTTACTACCTATGTGTATTGGATATTCAGCACATATTAGCAGGTATGTTTAATGGCATATTTAATGCAGTATTCAGCACATTGTTAGCAGGTATGTTTAATGACAATTCTTCCTACTTGTTGGATGATATGGGTGTAAGAAGGAAAGTGGTTCTTGGGTTTGCAAAGTTTCCATCATTTGATTTAGAGGGATCTGCTGGGATAAGGATCTAAGTCCTGGTCAAATAACACAGATTCTAAAAGAAATTATGGAAGAATTGCTTATGAGATTTAAAATTTTCCCATTGCCAAATACATTCTCTATACCAATGTAATTATGGACAAGTCTTGAAACTGCATTTGGAAAAACAAAATAAAACCTTTTCCTTAGTCCTAGAGTAGGTCCTTCATGGACTTGGTGATTTCAGCAGGCCAAGAACCTGTATCTGAACTTCTGTGCACATTCCTCTCTCAATTACTGTCAGATAGGATACAGTTTGGCCAAGGGAGATTTTCAATGTAATGAAATTTAAGTGCAGAGGAGTGCAGAGACTTGGAAACACAAGTCTTTGTGTCTCCAAAACTTTGTGTCTTGACTTGTGCTGAGGATCCCACAAGCCCAAACTTGTGCACAGAACCATGAAGACACCACTCAGAATAGATTCTCTTCTAGCACCTCCACTCCTGTGGTGAAGGGTAGACCTACCTCCTCTTTAAAATAAACAACAAAAAAACCACAACCAAAAACAAAACAAACAAACAAACAAAAAAAGAAACCACAAAAGAACAACAACAACAAAAAAAACCAACCAAAAAAACCCAAAACAAAAAAAAAAAAAACCCACACAAAATAAAAAAGACAAGAGTTTATGCCTGTTGCCTTCATGGAAGACAACGGCGACCTGGTTGCAAGGAACAGCACGGCAGCCCAGTCTCCCCTGGGCCACTCGGGCTAACAACACGCGCTGGACACCAATGTGGTGGACGGTCGAAAGCCTTTATTATCTTATCTCATGGGTTTAAATAGTCTTGGGGGACTCTGCTACGTCAGGGGGGGTTGGCAGGGTCTCTAGGGTTAGTCAGGAGTGGAAAACTACTGGATTAGGTGTGGTTACATTCTTTGGGGTAATGGATAACATGTTGCAGGGTGAGAGGGGGATGGGGGTCTTTCTTTCCGTCACATCCCGAAATCTTCCGTTCGCCTGTCCCTATCTACTACATCTCCCCCCTCCTTTTCATAAATAAAATGAGTTAGTCGTAGATATAGTCACTGGAGTGAGGTACAAACTTGTAACTTCGTAAGGAAAAAAGGGGTTTAGTAAACCTGAGTAATTCTCGCAAGGTGAGTTTCGAAGGCTTTTGCAACTGACTGTGTTCGCAGCTTTTGGTTTACAGCATTTGTTGCTGGCCCACGAACAGAATGTTCGCCCGTTCTAGATGGGCCTGAACAAATGAGACCAGCTTGTTCAGCAGGCATGGTCCTATGGTAACAGCTAAAAGCAGTATTGCACAAGGACCTACCAGGGCGGAAATTAAAGTGGTGAGCCAAGGTGATTGATTGAACCAGGATTCGAACCAGCTCTGCTGGGTTTCCTTGTCTCTCTTTCTCTGAGCCAGTCTATCTCGGAGTTCTGCCATGGAGTCTTTAACGACTCCCGTATGATCTGCATAAAAGCAGCATTCCTCTTTCAAAGCTGCACACAGTCCTCCTTGTTGCATGAACAAGAGGTCCAGTCCTCGCCTATTCTGTAAAACTACTTCTGAAAGCGAAGAGACTGATTTCTCTAGATAGGAGATGGATTTCTCGATCCTCTGCAGGTCTTCATCGATGGTCATTTGCAGCTGAGAGAATCCGTGCTGTTGAGTTGCGATGGCTGAGACACCTGTGGCTGTGCCAGCTGCTCCCAGGCTGAGCAGCATTGCAATAGTTATACCTGTGATTATTTCTCTTTTGTGGAGTCTGTCAGGTTCTTCGAAAAGGTGGTACACTTCTTCATCTGAGTGGTACAGGACCCTAGGAACAATCAGAACTTGGACACAGAAGTCGATAGAGTCATTCAATTTGGCAAGGAACACACAAGGATTCACTCCGGATCGCTGGCAAACCCACATCCCAGATGCGGATGGGACCACCCACTTATTGGTCTTTCTGTTCGGCTTGACAACTTTAGTGCAGAAGTTGCCTTTCTGCTTTGCTAAAGTTGCATTGCCAAAACATTTGCCTTGTCCTGTGATTTGACTCAGGGTGATTCCTCTGCGGGGAGTGTCCCATCTGCACTGCTGGGGGGCACTGGCTGTGGAGTAACTGAAGGGGGTGTCTAAAGCAATGCCTTCGTAGAAAGGGGGTTTAACATCATAACAAAGCCAACAGGAGTTAGTCAGGTTCGGTTTGGTTTCGTTTAGGGTTAGAAAGGTAGCTTCTAGCATACGAAAGATTGGGTTTGGATCGGACTCAGCTGTGCGGTTTATCTGGAATGCATCTGCATGGCCAGCCGGGGTGTCGGTGACTTTTGGGGGCAAGGTTTTGGGGTGGGTTGTGTTTTTCCCTTTTAGCACATTCCTGATAACTTTATTGGGTCCTACTGGTCGAGGTGCTGGTGGTTGGAGTCTGATAATTCGTACATTCACCCACCTTCTCGGTCCTCTGAGGACCACTGTCCACGTTCTACCCGTGGTCCAACTAGGGTGGTCTGGCTGTAGAACGGTCATGTTATAACTTACACATCCCCGATATCTAGGCTGTGCATTGTGATCTCTGCAGCCAAAGGGTGCCCAGGTGAACTGTAAGAATTTGTCGGGCTCCTGTGGTTGCCACCCATCTCCCCATGGTCTGGCATCTGTAACAATGGTTTCGCAGCCCCAATATCCGCAATGTCCCCACCCCGGGTAGTCACAGTACCTTTTCCCTGGGTTGGACGCTGGGCACCAGTAGGCTATGTACATGAGTACGATACGTGGGTTTATGGGCCGTAGTTTTGGTTGTCCTGGAAACAGATCGGCTATGTGGAACACGAAGGATGGGGTGTTTGCTGTGGTGACCTCTTTGAACACCTTGTCACTTGAGAGATGTTGCATCACCCACCTGAATGGCTGATGAGGGTAGTGGCCTGGGTTGGCTTGCCCCCCGGCCACAAGCCCCAACAGCAAAATCGCACAAAGACACTGAGCATGTCTGGGTCTCACCGGTGTGGGACTCTTGGGTTTTGTCTGGCAGCTTGTTGGCCCATCATCTCCCTCTGGAACAGGGGTGTACGCATCACGGGGACGGTCCACAAGCATGTCCTGCAAGTAGAAACTCACAGTTTTTCATTAGCTTCATTCTGAAGGTCAGGTTTGATTGACCTGAGTGGACACCACTTGGTTTTGCCCTCTTTTTTAACTGCCGTGTACCCTCGTCCCGTAAGCACCAGTCTCCAGCCCCGTTCCCATTCACCTAGCTCGTTTTTGATCATGACCTGCGGGACCTCCTCTAGTGTCTGGGTGGCCCAGTGCTTTCGGATGGGACTGTTTGTCTCATCTCCCCTAGGGAATTGGTTCAGTGCTAGCAATGCGGTTGCCAGCATACGCGTTTGGTCCTTTGAGGGAATGGAATTGGCAAAGCCCTCTGCCTTTGCCAATACTTCTAACTTGGCTTTTAGGGTCTGGTTTGCTCGCTCAAAAATGGCCTGTCTGGTGCTGTTATATGGGATTCCCTGTACTAAGGTGATGCCCCACACCGAGGCGAATTCCTGCACTGATTTGGAGATAAAATTGGAAGCATTGTCAGTTTTAATTTGCTTGGGGATACCAAGCCATGCCATAACTGTCAGCCAGTGCTGGATTGTGGCCTTAGAGTTGGATTTGAGGTGCTGTGTTGCTATGATCACTCTGCTGTAAGTGTCCACTGTCACTGCAAGCCATGCTCGGGGCTTCAGCAGTTCGCAGAGAGTGAAGTCTGACTGCCAGATTTCTGAGGCCTTGAGACCTCTCGGGTTGACCCCACCAGTCCATAGGGGTGACTTCTGGCAGTGAGGGCAAGTGGCCACTACGTGTCTCGCGTCTGCTGTTGAGATCCCACATCTCTTTGCCAGAGCTTTGGCTCTGATGTGGAGTGACTCGTGCAGTTGACAAGCTTCCTGCAACATCCACACACCCTTCACCGCGGCATCTGCTTTGTCATTTCCAGTCTGGAAGGAGCCCTTGACTGGGTTATGGCTGTTGATGTGAATGACAGACACAGTGCCCTGTCATGAGGAGAGTGCCTCTTCAAGCATCGAGGCCGCTGTAGATGTTGACACACCTGGTCTCGACATGGCTAGGCAAAGCTTTGCCACGAATATAGAGTCTGTTACGATGTTGAGGTGTTCATCTTGGAAGAGTCCGCATGCCAAGACCACTGCTGCTGCTTCCAGCTGTTGCACTGACAGACAGTGTGGGGTCACATGTTTTGACGCAATGCCATGTTTCTTTTGCCTGCCACACCGCTGCTGCAGTAGAAGTAGTGGAGGAGGCGTCTGTAAAAACCGTCGGTCCCGGCTGTGGTCTGTCCATGACCTTTAGTGGCACGTCTATGTCGACAATGGTCAGTAGCTGGGTCCAAGGTGGTCTGGTGGCATAGGAGACTTCTCCTCCAAAGCCAGTGAGAGCAAGGGTCAGGTGCTCCGATATCGCAGTTGACTCTACGGTCGGTTGCTTGCGGAAGGGGAGTTGGATCCTTGCCAGCTCGGTCCCCAGGTGTCTCAGGGCGAGCTTCCTGCCTTTCATGATGAGGTTAGCAACGCATTCGACTCCTGGGGAAAACGCTCGAGTTGGTCTTCCGAGGACCACCCATTGGATCGGCTGGGATTTTTGGAAGGTCCTTGGGCCAGTGCTCCCACTCCTCCCTTCTGCATGAAGTGGACGTATAAATCTAGTGGTACATTTGGGTTCCACCTGGCAAGCATACCAGTGGACATCTGATGTTCTATGAAGTCGAGGGATTTCGTTGCTTGCGGTGTCAGCTCCTTGGGGTCCCAGGGGTGCTTTCCTTTCAGGAGGTCATATAAGGGGTCCATGACCTCTGGAGGAACTAGGATGATGTTGCAGAGCCACTGTAGAGATCCCACAAGGCGCTGCATGTCATGGAGGGTCTTGATGTCTCGGTGGACCTTCACCCTGGGTGGAGTCACATAGGAATTTGTGACCCCCACTCCCAGGAAGGTCACGCACGGTCCTCTCTTGATCTTTGTGTTCGCGATCTCAAAGCCGTTGGCCTGGAGAGTTTCTATGATCGTGGACACTAGGTGGTCCACTTGGCTTGCTGATGGTGCAGCGACGAGGATGTTGTCCATGTACTGAATGATGGCTGCAGCAGGGTGGGAGTGTCGGACTGGCATCAGTGCCCTGTCTACGGTGATTTGGCATATGGTTGGGCTGTCTACGAGACCTTGTGGTAGCACCTTCCTTTGGAAGCGGAGGTTGGGTCGCTCGCCATTTGGGAACACGACGGAAAAGGCAAATCGTTCTTTGTCCTCAGCATGCAGGGGTATTGAAAAGAAACAGTCTTTGATGTCCAGCACTGCGCATGGCTGCCCTTCGGGGATGGCTGAGTTCGCGGGCAACAGTGTTTGAACTGGACCCATGGGCTGGATTGTCTTGTTCACCTCCCTCAGGTCGTGGATGAGACGATAACCTTCTCCAGATCTCTTGGGGATTACAAACACGGGGGTGTTCCACGGGCTGGTGGAGGGTTCTATGTGACCCTTTTGCAGCTCGCGGTTGACTAGTTCTAGCAAGGCTGCCATTCGAGGCTTTGACAGGGGCCACTGCTCGACCCATACGGGGTCTGGTGATTTCCAAGTCAGTTTGATTGGCAGCAGTGGGTGTACGGCAGTGGACCTTATTATAAATTTTTAATCCTGACTCCTAACATAGCAAGGATGTCCCTTCCTATCAGGGGTGAAGAGTTTTGCAAAATGTAGGGGTGGATTGCTACTGTTTGTTCTGGTCCCTTTTTTGTATGAAGCGTTATGGCTACTAATTGGGTGCTTTTCCAAGCTCGGGACGGCCCTCCCACTCCGTTCACTGGGGGGACTTCTTTGCATTGCCAGTGTCGGGGCCACAGTGCTTGGGGAAAAATCGATCAGTCTGCTCCTGTGTCTGCCCAAAACTGAAGCCCTATGACGTGCAGGTCCTGACTGCCATAAAGGTGGCATGTCCCCCACACCTTCGGGGGCTCCTTCCCTATTTTCATGGCCAGGGCCACCCAGGGGTCCCGTTCTGGGGCATCCCCTGCTGACCCTGCGGCACGGGCGCCGCTTGCGGTGGTAGTGGGTACGAAGGTACCGCAGTCTGTGTTGCGAAATTCGCTGGTGAGGGTACGAAGCTGGCTGTCTCCTGTGGGGGTATGGGGTATAAGGGCACCCCGCCCCACTGGGGGTTGGCATAGATGGGCCGCCTTGCATTTGTGGCAGGAGGAGGCTGAGTGCGGCCCGCACGCCCCCTCCCTCTCCCGTTTCCCTGGGGCTGGGACCTGCATTCCTTAGCGAGGTGCCCCTTCCTCCCGCAGCTCCAACAGGCTCCTCTCGGGCGTGTTTGGGGTGGAGGCATCGCGGCGGGCTGCCGTGCCGGCTGGGGACAGCTCACTGCGATGTGACCTGCCTCACCACACTTGAAACACGCCATGGCACTGGTCAGGGTGTGGACGGCTGCCTGAATGGGTGTCAGGTGTTCTTCCCTCACTACATGTCTGATCATGTCAGCCAGGCTGGCTCCGGCTGGCAGGGAACGTAAGATATCCTTGGTGACAGAGTTGCACTGCTGGCGCAAGCAGTCAGCTACCACGGAGCCCTTTGCCTCTGCCAGCAGGGTAGAGGAGTCTATTGCTGCCTGCAGGCGATCTACGAACTGCGTGAAGCTTTTGCTCTCTGCCTGCCTCACGGTGGACCACGGCGACGGCTTAGCCACGACCCGAGAGGCTGCACGAATAGCCTCCCTGGCAGCCTGAGTGGTCGCCCTGACCTCCTCAGCCCGCATCTGCATGGCTTGTTGCTGAGGCGTGATCATATCATCGTGCTTTCCCATAAGCCTGGATAAAGTCGATCCGCATAGTGGCTGCCTCGCGCCAGATGCTTGGGCTAATAGCTTTGTACAATTATCCTCCCATTCCTGTCTAAACACAATCATTCTGGCACCATCAAGTATCATGCAACCTATTCGCTCGATATCAAAGGGAAGCAGGTCGTCATTACTACAAAGACCATCGATTAATGTGGAGACCAAGGCCGAATTGATTCCTTTTTCTGCAGTGGCTTTGACAATTGACTGTACATCTTTTGGGTTTACCGGGGCATATACCCTCTGCTGGTTCCCTTCCGGGCCGGTGATCCTCACCGGGAAGGCTTGTACGGCAGCCGCTGGGGACCATTCAGCACAGGCTATTTTTATTTCTCCCCAGTCGGTAAACTGGGCTGGTTCGTATTGTGGCTGCTTTTCGGTGCGGCTTAAAGCTTTACTCGGTTTTGTTTTAAATTGTGTTGGCTCTGTTCCCTTTGTCTCAGAGACCCAGCTGGCTTCCGGCAGCTCGGAAGAGCTGCTGGAGCTGCTGCTGGACTCAGAGTCGGAAGTCGAATGCCAGAGCACTTCCGGGGCTCGGTGCCGTTTTGCGCGGCTCCGAGCCCGCTCCTCCCCCCGGGGGTGGCGCCGCTGCCGCCCCCCGGGCTCGCCCTGCCTCCTGCAGGGGGGGTTTCTCCCTTACATGGTAGCGGCGTCAGGCGCGGCTGCTGATTGGCTCCGAGCCCTCTGCCGCTCTCCTCCTCTTTCTCCCGCACACGCGCATTAGCGAAACTCCGCGCCTCTGGGCTCTTCGCGACGAGACTGCCCACGTCCCGCCCCTCCCCTTGGCTGCCGGCGCCATTTTCAAGGGGATATGGGGGTGGTATGGGTAGGATCTCCCCCCGAGCTGCGGCTCCCGCGCCTCTGGCTTCCCTCGCCAGTCCTTGCCAAAAGAGCTCTGCGAGCTGCTGCACCTCTGGTAGCGGGTCACTGACCGGCGGTGGCGGGGCAGATGGGGAAGCCGTGGATCTTTGGGAAGGCTCCGTGGGGGGCCCCGGGCCCCGGCCCGGGGAGGGGGGCGACGCGCCGGGCCCCCCCCGGATCCCCGCTCCCGGGCGGATCGTCCTCAGGGGCGGTTTGTGTTGCCGCTCCTACGCCTAGCTTGGGTGTAACTAATAAACACGTACGCGCTGCGCTCCATGTCTCCTGCTCTTCTATTGCTCTGCGCAGGGCTTTCTCGACTTTGCCCCATGCCTTAAGGCTTCTGCCACTGCCTGAGGATTTCGTGTCCTCGGCCAGCATGGCTGTGCATTTTTCCCATATCTCCGGATGCAAAACATCCACAGGGCGTTCAATTGCCCCAAGCTCAAGCAGCCTTGCTATAGCAAGATAAAAGTCTTTGAGCTTACACTCAATTCCCCATTGCTTATGAACCTCACTTACGACTCTGGCGATGGCGTCCATGATGACTGCGGGTCCTGGGACGTCTCCCTCACCGAGAACACGGTTTCACCGGTCTGGCCGCTGCTCTTGTCCAGGCGACACCCGCTACCCGAGCTAATCTTTCCCGGGTTTCGGCACCAGTTATGTTGCTTTCATGGAAGACAACGGCGACCTGGTTGCAAGGAACAGCACGGCAGCCCAGTCTCCCCTGGGCCACTTGGGCTAACGACACACACAGGCACCAGTGTGGTGGACGGTCAAAAGTGTTTATTATCTTATCTCATGGGTTTAAATAGTCTTGGGGGACTCTGCTATGTCAGGAGGGGTTGGTAGGGTCTCTAGGGTTAGTCAGGAGTGGAAAACTACTGGTTTAGGTGTGGTTACATTCTCTGGGGTAATGGATAACATGTTGCAGGGTGAGAGGGGGAAGGGGGTCTTTCTTTCCGTCACATCCCGAAATCTTCCGTTCGCCTGTCCCTATCTACTACATATGCCTTTGGAAACAGTAAGGAGAAAAATTAAACCATAATAGAAAGTGTTATTTTTTTTTTTAATAGAAACAAGTGCTTAGACATTTTCCATGTCATGAAAGAAAAACAAAGTTTTATCACTGTATTTTCCAGTTTACCAAACTGTCTCTCTAAAGAACCTATTTAGTTGAAGGAGACACAAAGAAGTGGTAACAGTGAATGGAGATGTTATGAATTCCACTGGGATTTAAGAAGCTGAACCATTGATTTCATTCTTGTAAAAGCTGGATTCTCTATATGCTGATTGCATATTCATTCTTTAATCTTTATATTTTTGAAGTGTGAAAAAACCCATGACCTGAAATTTCTCCTGTAAATTGTTGAACATTTGGAACAGACAAAGAAAATAACAGTTATTTTCTTAGTGTTAGTTCTTTCTAGTGTTAGCAATTCTGCTAACACTAGAAAGAACTAACACTAAGAAAATAATTCTGCTAACACTACAAAAAATAAATTGAAACCAAGGCAGGAAATAAATATTATATGTAAGGACTTGAGCTCTCATCAAAATGCAAGCACATATTTTATTCTAAGACATGTTATACTGCCTTTAAAGTCAAAATTTAGAATAGAACCTTGGGTTGACTCAAAGGTCTGCAATAATTAATATCAAATTCTCTCCTTTTATGAAGAAGAACTACACACTTTCAATTGGATTTCCTAACAAATAATGCCTGTGAACACCTGAATCAATGATTAGGCTGAAATAAAAAGCTATTTTTGGGGTTTTTTTCAGCTTGTTGTACAAAGGACTGCCATGGTACATGATCCCATTTTTTTGTTCTTTCCTGTTAAATGAGGGCTTAAGGTAAAATGAAAGCACAAGCAGTTCCGTTTAATTAGGTATACATTTTTGATGGAAAAGAATGAACTTCCCCACAACTGCTGTGTTTCCTTCAGCAGCATGTTGCCAAAACTAATGTGGCAACAGCTTCAATATAGGGAACTCAGAGCACACATATAAGAGCTGATGCAAATTTATCCGAGAGTGTTTATTTGTGTACAAAGCTCCAAACTGTATTTTTCTTGTTCCTGATTACCAGGATTAGTATTAATTTTTTAATAATAAAAGTCCAGGTTTGTTACAAAATATTTGCATAAACTAAGTCAAAGCATTGCAGTAAAACTTGTGTTTGTTGCTGAAAAATGAAAAACAGCAGATGAAGGAAGCTATGAAAGAAGAATTCTCCATGCTTTGCATGTTGTTTACATTGTGAGCATACCCATATGCCACTTCAATTGCAACTACCACGGGATGTGAGCAGTGCGTTGTAGTCCCTGCTACATGGGATCTCTCATGTAGATGTAGAGATGTAGAGATGTAGATGTAGAGAGTAGAGAGAGCTACTCTCATCACTAACATGAACAAGATGGAAGTGGCATTTTCATACAGTACAGCTGCAAATAGTTGCTAAAAAGGTAACTAGGTTTGGGTCACTTGATAAAGCTGCTGCAGTTCAGGGCTTTGTGCATCTGTAATCCAAGTCCTGAGTTATGGGCACTTCATCTATGTTGCCTCTGCTGCTCCTTCCTCTGCAGGGAGAAGGCTAGTCACTCTCCCCCTGCTCCAGTATAGAGTCCCTCCCATGGCAGACAGTCCTTCCCAAACTTCTGCAGCACGGGTCCTTTAGCTACAGGTCTTCACAAACTGCTCCAGCATGAGTCCCTTCTGTGGGGTGCAGTCCTTCAGGAACAGGCTACTACAATTTGGAATCCCCATGGGACACCTGTGTCACACTACGACATGAAGTAACTCACACACGGATGCTAGATGCAAAAGAGGGAAGAAAATAACTAAAAGAGAGCTTTTCTGACTCTGCAATATATAGAATCTCAAAAGTGACAGTGAATTGGACAGTGAAATTGCCACCTCTCCAACCATACTGGTCAAACTAACAGTCCATTAATTCTATTTGACTACAAAGAATACAAAACAATCATTATTTATATAAACAGTGTGAAAAGATTCAGTGGAAATACGTAAACATCAAAAAGTAAAGAAAACTTTTAGAAGAACTTCAAAACTCTGAAAAAAACAGAACAACACACCTGTCTAGCATGGACTCCACTGTCCCTCGGTCCACAGGTCCTGCCAGAAACCTGCTCCAGTGTGTGCTTCCCATGGGATCACAGCCTCCTTTGGGTATTGACCATCTCCAGCACTGAGTCCTTTGGATGCTGCAGGTGGATCTCTGTTCCACTATGGGCACAGCTGTTTCACCATGTTTGTCACCATGGACTGCAGGGGAATCTCTGGTCTGACAACTGGAGCAGCTGCTGCCCTCCCTTCTCCACTGACCTTGATATCCACAGAAATCTTTCTCTTACATAATCTTATTATTCTCTTCTCTGTCCACAGCTTGCTTCTGTGCAATAACTTTATTTCATTCTGAAACCTGCTATCCAATAGGTGCTGCCACTGTCACTGATGGGCTCAGCCTAGCCCAGTGGTGACTGTGTCTTGGAGCCAGCTGGCACTGGCTCTGTTGGACATCTGTGGAACTTCCAGTAGCTGTGAACAAAATCCACCCCTGTAGCCTTCCTGCTACCAAAATCCTTCCATGCAAATTACAAAATCACAGAATCACAGAAACAATTACATTAGAAAAGACCTCCCAGATCATCAAGTACAGCCTGTGAACAATCACCACCTTGTCAACTAGACCACAGCACTAAGTTGGCACATCCAGCCTTTTCTTAAACACCTCTAGGGACAGTGACTCCACTGTGGGAACTCAAAATGTCTCTCAGACATTTTTAGAGGTTCCAGGCCTTGGTCAGAAGCATTCTAGACCCTGGCAGACAGCTGAAAAACAACTGTGATTTTGAGTTTGAGCCATGGAATGAATTACCAACTTTGGAGGTGGAACAAGCAATCACAAAAGGTTAGAGAGTATAGTAAAAGTAGTTACAAAGTAGAGGGGAAATTTTTTTAGTACTGTACAGGGGGGTTTTAACACATGTACAGGGGGGTTTTCACTTTGTACATGGGGGTCAGAAGTTCTAAGATGGAGGAAAGTGGGCTGAACCCATCCTTCTTCCTTCTTCTTCCTTACCTCCATGTTCTTGGTGATGTTGGCACTCACAGATTGGTTTAGAGTAGAAAAACACTTGGCAACGTAGGTAGTAGGTATTGGGGAATAATTGTAAACATGTTATACGTAATATATCTTATAAAAGATAGCAGCAACCCTGGGCGGAGAGAGAGACGAAGAAGACAGCAGATAGAGAGGATGTCAGGGGGTGTGTGTGCCTCTACCCAGGCCGCTGATCAAATAGCTGCAGTCCAAGAACATAATCTGTTAGATAACTAGCAATAAACTGCCTTGAGACCGAACAGCAAGAGCCTGCGGAGTTTTTCTTTGGAAGCACGGGTTGGAGGAGGAATTTCACCACCACATGTGGCCCCAAAACAAGGCTGGGGTTCTCACACTCCACCACCTCCCTAAGTAGCCCATTCCAGTACTTAACCACCCTTTGCATGAAATGATTCCTCCTAATGTTAAGCCTCCATGCTAAACCTTCTCTGGTGCAGCTTGAAGCTATGTTCCCTCATCCTATTGCTGTTCTGTGGGAGAAGAGATTAACTCCTATCTGCCTAAACCCTCCTTTAAGGGAATTGTACAGAGCAGTAAGGTTTCCTCTGAGCCTCCTTTTCTTCAGGGTAAGCAACCCCAGTTCACTTGGCTGCTCCTTGAAGGTAATGTACACCAGACACTTTGTTACCCTTCTCGGACAAGTTCCAGCACCTCAATGTCCTTTCTGAATTGAAGGGCCCAAAACTGAACACACACATACAGGGGGAGAATAATTTCCCTGATCCTGCTGAACACACTATTCCTGATACAGGCCAGGATGCTGCTGGCCTTCTTGGCCACCTGGGCACAGCTGGCTCACATTCAGCTGCTGCTGATCAGGATCCCCAGATCCTTTCCTACTGGGCTTATTTCCAGACACCCTAATGTGAGCCTGTAGTGCTGCATTGGGTTGTTATGAAGTGCATGACCTGGCATTTAGCCTTGTTGAACCTCACTTGGCAGTTCTCAGCCCATTGATGCAACCTGTCCAGGTCCCTCTGCAAACCCCTCCTATCCTCCCACCCAGCTTGGTTTCATCTGAAAATTTGCTGATGGTAGACTTGATCCTCTCATCCACGTCATAAATAAAAATAATAAATGGGACTGCGCCAAATAAACAGGACAGCGTCCCTGTGGGACACTGCTAGTGACCAAACACCAACTAGATGACCCAATAAAGCTGGAATTCCTTTGATATGAGTGTCTATGTTCACTAGCTAGCTAGAAAACATGCTTTGCTCTCTCTTCCTGCTCTCATAGGTCTTGAAGGTTTTGGCCTAATTTCCACAAAGCAGGCAGAAATTGTCTCTAAACATGTTATTCTGCTCCACGTGGACAGAAAAATCTCCTGGCTGGAGGAAATGGCTGCAATGGGAATGGGATGATGCACCCCACTTATCCCTTAACGGTACTTTAATAAACTAGGTATGCTTTTCCTGTACTGATGTTGATGTTGTGCCATAGTGAGTGCTGCTGAGGTTCCAAGTATGCTGAGCTTTTCCAGAGGTTGAACATCGCTCCATTTTCTGTCCAGATGATGATACAGACCAGCAGAAACTGAAAGTTTACTTTTGAATATTTGGGCAGATTTTCTATATAATCACTTATTTGCATTAGACATACAAGAAAATTTTTGGGAAAATGGAAAAATGAATAGTGGATTAACATATAAACCACAAGTTTTCTCATTCACTTCTTAGAATAAAGATTTTTTTTTTTTTTGGTAGGATGTATTGTAAGTGTCAAATCAGGTGCCCTAGAACAGACAAAAAAGAGGTTTAAAAAGCTGGCTATGCTTTCTCTGATCAACCTTCTATGCTTATAATAAGACAATGACAGAAAATAAAATTCTTCCATGTTCTCCATTAAAAGGAAGTTGGCAGCTGTTGCTGGAAGGTATTTTGGAGCCAATTAGATCAACATTTTTCTTTTAGAAAGAGTAAAATGTATGTCAGATAATGGCAAAAATATGTATTTTTGACCCTATATTTACAACTTTGTGCCAAGTTCTGAATACAACATACCTAACAGCTTTTTGTACTAGACTGGGAATGACTCCCAAGAAAAGCTGGTTTCTGACCTTGCCACAGTAGTATGTCTCTGCTGACTTCAGTGCAAATATTCCTGGTTTACAGTGACAAGTGACATCAGAATCAAGACACCATTTTAAATTAAAAATGTGCAGCAAGAAAGAAAGACTCTTGGCATGGGTTGTTAGCTCAGGTGTACCACAATGCTGATGGCACCTGGTACTGGAAGTCCATGGGCACCTGGAAAACAAGGGGTGAAGCTAAAGTTTGTCATTCTTACACAAGTACATAGTCCCTTTCTGAAGAAGAGCAGACTAGAACAGAAAAAAAAATGCAATCGTTAGCCTGAAATTTGGCAATGGCACAGATCAGAATAGAATGTATTGTCTCCCACTATTGGCTTGCCAGTATTCCTATTAGGTCCTATTAAAATATCGACAATAGGAACTCATGTCACAAACCCAGTGATATCAAGAACTTAGTCACAACATCACAAGTCTATGTGTCACAGTGTACCTAACAAGTGATTTTCACCACATGAATCCTCACATTTCTGTGCTGAACAAAAGTCAGTTGCAGATGAGCATTTCTTTTGTGTTGAAGAAAAAAAAAATCAGAGAGTTGGTAAATGGAAATGCTCAGAGCAGATAAAATTTTTTTATAAAAAGATGAAAAGCAAAATCAGTACCCTTTAGTACTGTTTTGTAAGATGACTATAAAAAGAAAATAAGCTAAAAATGAGAAAGTCTTAATTGAGAGAAATAAATGCTCCATATGTGTTCAACAGAGCACTGCTTTCCAGAGCAGAAAAGGACTGACAGTAATTCTTTCTTGGATAGTCTGTTATCTTATTATTAAAATCTTAGAATATAATTAAAGATTAAAAAATATTACTTAATGCTGCCTAGTTAAAATTGCACCATTTCACAAAATTCTCTATTTAATTGTCATATACATTTATCCAACAATTTAAAATTAGAATCCAGCACTACAAATTGATCTCCTATTAATATCTATGCTTTAATAAAATGACAGTCTTTCAAAAATCTACCAACAGAGACCTTTATAATATATTACATGATTTAAACTTATTTTATTTAATGCCAGAGAGAATATGCATTTCATATCTCATCCTTTTATGAAGCTGCTGTAAATGACTTAGCTTAGCTTTTAGATTTCAGACTAATTTCATTTCAATTTGATCTTAATCTTGTGTTATTCTTAGGTTTTGTTCAAAAAACTGACACCATATGGAATAACATGTCAAAAATGTGGGATGTTTGAATTAATGATTTATGAATTTAGTAAGGATGAGAAATAAAGTATATGCCTGTTAATGTCACAGCAAAATGTAAGTAACACCTAATGACAAAATGCAAATGAAACTTAATTGTTTACCATATACTTGAAGTTGACATTCTGCTATGATGAGAACATTTTCAAGATATGATATTATATATATTTTCATGGCAGAACCTTTTCAGGATATGCTAGAGCATCAAAAAAAGTTCAAGACACTTTCTAATAACTTTATTGTTCATGACAAAAACACAAAAGAGGTTTTCAGATTAGGAATGAGTTCTATCTACCTCAATTCTGAAAAGAACAGTCCTAGAAAACAAAGAAAAATTAATTACTAAAAAAACAAAACAAATCAATATATATATAAATAATTTTAATTTTTTACCAGAAAATACTTAAATAGAGAAGGTTTATTTTATAGTTGTAGTGGTTAAAAAATTGTTCAATAGTTACAAATGCTTTGGTTTCAAGGAGAAAAGCAACTTCCTGTCAAGATCATTAGCTGGATAAACTTTCATTAAAATACTATCCACTTCACTGGAATGCCTATCAATGCCTTCTGATCAACTAAATTCTAGAACACGAAACCATCTAGGGCACCAATGGTTTCTGTAGCATAGTGACAAGCTGGCTTCAAAATTATGGCAGCCCATGTTAAATCTTGGGGTTTTACAAATACTTTAAGCTAAATGTTGAGATAAAGAGCAACAATTTTCTTCCTGAGTGATTAGCATTCTATATATGTTAGGTGTTCTCTCCTGAGAGCGCTATATTTTTTAGTATAACATGCTCCAACATCTGCTTAAAGATGTTTAATTTTCTACTAGCTAGAGGAATATTTGCATATGCTGAAACCCTGATTCTGTTCTTAAATTTGCATAAGCATATTTAGACAAAGCAAATGTTTAAGGAATAAGCAGAACTTCAGCAGTAAATTGACAACTTCAAATTCTGTGCTCAGTTACAATCAGAGTTAGTCTTAGTGTATTTGACAAGAGACACAGTCCCAGTTCTGTTTCGAAAGTTGTGCAGTAGTACAACTCACTTCCCAGTAAAGTTGCTTCTTGCTTTTATCAGTTTGAGAAAAATCTATTTTGAAAGCTTTGCATTTTTCCAGGCACACTACATGAGACCTAAGACTGCCAGATTCTAGTTTTCTTCCCATGAGCACTTGTTCATACCTGCTAAGCCAACCCCAACATATTTTTGCTTTCCTGACTCAATCAATTCCAAAATATCAGAATATTAAAAAAAAAAAACAACAACAACAAAAAAAAAAAAAAAAAAAACAACAAAGAAAAAAGCAATACATTTACCACTGCCTTCTGCTCTCTTTTTGAGTGATAGACTAATTCTGTGACCATTGAGACACCAAATACTTTATGTCTTCCCATCTCTTTTTTATGTATGCTTTCCCTCAGTCTGGAATCTCTGTCCTACAATTCTGAATGAAGAAGACAAATATGTCTATCCTGCACAGGGTAGGCTGTTTCCCCAGGAACCTGTGAGATGCCATCAAACTCCAGATTTGGAGTTTATTTGCAAGTCTGCAACAGCCTTCTGGAGAAAACCAGGTCCAGACCTGTGTCCCCTTGGTCACAGACCTCTCATCTCAGGGCTCCTTTCTCTATGTCATTCTTTTCCACATGAAGGATTTATTTTACTTTCTTAGGCTCCTTTTTTTTTTTTCCTGTAATTGTCTGAATAAAAACTTGAAGGGCTTACAGTTCTACTGTCTCATGCACAGAAGCCAGCTGCAGTCCTGGTGCTGCTTATAGCTACCCTCTGCATCCTAGCCATTATTCAAAATCTTTTGAAATTGTATTAGGTTTTAAGTGCAGGTAATTGTTATTACTTTTACTGCTTTTTTTTTTTTAATATGTCTTGTCACATTGGTAGGAAAAGAATGTTAGAATGTTTAGACCATTTTAATTAAAACTACTTTTTCTTAGTGACTAATTAAGTTGTCAGTATAACAGTACCGTCTGCAATGTGTCACTGAAATCCTCTGTCAGTTGCACTAACAACAGCTTAAGAGCCTGTGCTTTTGCTTCCATGCTATACCTACACCATACCCTTTGTCCCTGCAAAAATTGATTTCTCATTTTTGCAGTGTAGCAGTTTTACTACTGTGCATCAGTTTGATAATGGATGTACAGAACTAAGTACAGACGGTTGAATATAGCAAAAATCCTGATTTAAGTATTTTACACAGACAGTTTTATAATTGTACTGTCAAGACATTTTGTTCATATTAACATCTATTTTCATATTATACCAAGTCAGTCATATGTTAATATGTGTGCTCACTTTGACTATGTACTACTTATTTGTTTGACCCCTTCTTTTCCTGTTCTCAGAAGTTTCAGGCATCCATACTGAAAACATTCAAAAACCATACTTAAACATTCAAGTAATTAATCATAGATTGCAAACAAACTAAGGTTAAACAATGCCTAAATAAACTATTGATTTAAAATAGTGCACCCAAACTATTCACCTGATCATTAGAGATAAGGCAAATAAACAAAACAAAAAATTTACTTGTGAAGAATGTCAGATATAATAAAAGCCTCTTCAAATAGGATTCGTTTATTCAAGTGTTTGACTTCTGGAAAATACTGGGAATAGAGACTATCTGGAGACCAGCCCTGTAGGAAGAGATCTAGGGTTTTGGGTAGATGGCAATGAGCCAGCAATGCCGTGGCAGCCAGGAGGGCCAAGCATGTCCTGGGGGGCATCAAGGACAGCATTACCAGCCAGGCAAGGGCTGTCCCACTCTGTTCTGCACTGGGGCAGCCTCACCTCCAGTGCTGGGAGCAGTTCTGGGTGCCACAATTTTAGGACATCAAATTATTGTAGTGTATCCAGGGAGTGCAACCAAGATTGTAGAAGGCCTCAGGGGCAAGACTTAGAAGGAGCAGCTGAGGTCACTTGGCTTGTACAGCCTGAGGAAGAGAAGGACCCCATTACAGGCTACATCTTGCTCAAAGGGGAAGAGCAGAGGTGGAGACACTGATGTTCTCTTTCTGCTGATCAGAACTAAGACAGGAAGACTTAGAATAAAACTCTTTCAAGGGGAGTCCAGATTAGATATTAGGAAATGGTTCTTCGCTGAGAGGTTGGTTGTCCACTGGAACAGATTTCTATGGAAGTGGCCATGTCAACAAACCTGTCAAAGTTCAAGGAGTGACTGGATGATGCCCTTAGTCATATGGTTTAATTTTAGGTAATCTTGAGAGGAGCAGAGAGTTGAACTAGATTATTCTTGTGGTCCCCTGCTAATTTGAGATACTGTATGGTTCCTTGATTCTGTAATTCTAACACTTAAGATGATAAGTCATATTCCATAAACTATGCAGCCCTCAGTAATTTAATAACACATATATATAACCGTACACGTACATGTGTACATGCTCCCACTTTTGCTTGTACTTAATTACAGACATTTGAGTGATCCCTTGATTTGTACAGGACTACTCACAAATGCAAGCATCTATTTAAGTGCTGCATTTGGTACTGAGCACATAGAAATGAGAGTAAAACCCACAGAGTTTCATTTAGTCCGTACTGAAGCCAGGAAGATTCTTGCCACTCCCTGTGGTGAGAGTTGGATCAGATCCAAGCCTGAATGAAGCACTCAGCATGAGAAAGCCACTGAAATGTGCAAGGTGTTTGTAACTAAATACATATCTGAAGGAAAGTGGCATTTTCTGGTATATAAGCATGAGATTGTTTGGAATCTGTGACACTGAAAGTCTGTTATCTATAGTCATTTATTATTAAAGGGAAAAACTAGCAAGCATTGTGAGAGTGAGACCTCTAAGGCTTCAAAAATGAGTCTATGCATTATGTTGAGGACACAACAGTAACAAAAGAAACCTTTTCCTTAAATCACACTGCATTAAACACAAGTCTGAGATGTTTTGTTTAGCTTTCTTTTTCTTCCAGCTGAGCAATTTTTGAGCCATTCCTGAATACTTAAAAATACAACATTCAAGTATTAAATGCGAAGTCATATTTTTCAAGTGTATAACCCTCAGGTAAATGTTAGCAGTCTTTGGAAGACAAAATTATTTTGCAGCCTGCTCCTCAAGAACATGTCCATGAACAGATTGGGTACTTCAGTGAGTTTGTTTACTGCATCCTGGCTGTCAGAGATGACCATATTCTTAGAATACTTCATACAATAAGTCAATCTTGAAAAGAAAAATTAAAAAATTGTCTGTATAAGGATTATATAGCCAAAAGCTTTTCTTGGCCTCTTGTTGAAAAACATCTTTCCTTTTTGCATGCTTCATCCTTCCTTGTCTCATTTGATCATTTTTTATTCAAAGTTTTATCATCTGGAACTTTAAGTTCTTCAGGGTAAGTGCAATCCATTAGATGAATTTCCTTTAGCTAAACTATCAAGTAGAAGAAAACATAGAGTAAATCCTGATTCAGAACTAGTTCTAAACAACAGCAGAGTTGCCTGGAGCTGATGTGCATCATTTGAACTTAGATAGTCCATGCATATGAATGGATATCATGCAACAAATTCGTAGTGAAATATGAACTACAGGTCACTGAACATTGTTATTGTTATATAAAGTAGTTGATTTTCAGTACTAGAAATATCTTTGCCCCATTAAAGAATGTTCAACTCAATCAAGGCAGTTCCTCTTACCAGTTTTACCTATTATTTTTACACCAGGAAGTTACTTCCAATACAGTCATAATACACAAATGATTTAGTACCAATGTGGCCTCAGAAAGGACCTCAGTGCAAACAAATTTAGCACGGCAAATTCAACAAAATTTTCAAGAAAAGTTCATATTATTCACTGCAGACTGGGGGTCAGAGGAATAAAAGTTTCTTTCATGTAGTTATAGAAGGTATAAATGTCACTCTTTCACTTTTACCAGAATAATAGTATTTACAGTATCAGTTACTATTACTCCAAATTTCCAGTAAGATTTTCCTTATCAGATTGCTATGCATGCATAATTATTGAACTACTACATACAGCCTCATCCTAACAATTCATTGTAGAATATGTTGCCCACAGATTAAATATCAAAACTGAATTAATAACTTAATAGTAATTTCCCATGTACCCTCATTTTCTTATTTGTGGATAGATCTAAATTATTTATCTTATTAAAATAAAAAACAAAATAACAACTTTTTTAATGCTGATTTACACTGTGGTAGATCTAGGAATATAAGAATAAATAATTTAGAACTAGAAAGTTTAAAAAAGGATAGTCTTATAATTTTTTTTTGAGATGCAACTCTTGGGGAAATCTTGCTTAAGCATGTAGCAGCATATCAGTGAATTTTAAGACTGAGTATGTGCTTGTTAATAACCTCATTCCCAGGTGGTAGGGCCTAACCAGAAGCACAGGCTAAGGAAAAATCCTGTTCTAAGCAGTGGAAATGCACAAATTCTTGTAGTGTAGCTTGTAGCTGTTGTTCAGGTCATACTGACTTTTATAGGTGGAAGTGCCATACCTCAGAAAACACCTTTCTCTCACTAAGAAGTCAATGTAGCTGTGTTTTTTGCTGACTGTATAATAACAGTATATATTCTTCAGTGGCTTATAAAAGTGTAATAATACATGCTGTATGCCTTCTTCAATAAGATTAACTTTCAAATCAGAGTTTCTATTAAATATTTGTATTAGAAAATTATTCTATCTCTAGCACTGCTTATTAGACTTTAATAATGAACCATACAAAAAATATTTTGCAGCCCAGCCTAGCCCATGCTATGGTAATACTATATGATCAAGGTTTGCCTGGTTTCTGGGGGATAGCAGAGTGGTATTTTCTTCCCTGTTTCTATTGCCAGACTTCATGCAGGGTTCCCCAAATGGAGAGTGTGCAGCACGGTCCAGCAGAGAAATTTTAACTAGAGGACCAGCAATGGTGCCTAGGTATGTGCCATCTACATGGCTTGCCCTGCAGCTGTGAAGTTGTGTCCTAAAAGCTGTTTTGTGAGGAAGAAAATCCTGCCTCTCACCTTGCTGCTGATAAGGAGTTAAACATGAAGAAAGCCTATGGGTGATATTCTCCTCCAGCAGTCACTTGAGATGGGGGGTGGAGCTCAGGTGCTTTGGGGCAATATGATTAAGCAGAAGTAATACACATGAATGACATGTAAATCTCAAAGGGAGTTTATTCAGGATTTTGGTGCCAGTTTTGTGGTACTTTTGTGCCAGGTGGACTTTAAAGTTTCTCTACAAATACACAAGTACTACTGCTAAATCCCCACAATGAAATGTTGTACCTCACAAAGCTTTTGGGAAGTTTTCCAAGGAACCTCTGTGGGGTTACTCTTAGACATGTACAGCTCGATGTCTTACTAAAAAAGGGACACTTAATTCAAATTAACTTTTCTGATATTAAACAGATTTCAGTATGCTGAAATCCAGAATGTTTATAATGCTGCCAACTTGTTTTCTGATGCCAGTATTTTACAACCATTCAGATTTTATTCAAGGGCAAAAATAGCTTTGCAATTCATACAGAGCAGAAGACAAAGTGAGATATACCACATGTTTGAAGAACATAGTCCTAGTCCACTTAGTTTGCAGTCCGGGTTAGTTTTAACCTCTGCACAATTCAAATTCAAAACATATAAGCAATTTTGTCCTACAAAGTTGTCCTGTTCTAAAAAAAGTCTAATTCAGCATTTTGGTTTTGAGCCATTACCATCTGCTTTTTTTACCTGGAGTTTTTCAGAGTACTTTACAGAATTGTTCTAGCAAAATCATATTAATGTTATGCTTTGCATCTAAAAGATCACAATTATTGTTTCCACTGTGGCCACCCTTTTTTTTCATGAGCTGCATGCACCCTAGGAAACATTATTGTTTATAATTAATAAGAAATGAGTGACTTATTTTTAAAGATATATTCCACTTGTAATGTGGCTTTCATGAGCTGCACCTGCTGCAGCTGTAGAATCATTGATCAATCATGTGTGCAGAGGCACAATACTTTCCACAAAAAGTGCATAAAAAGGTAGAGCAATCAGACAATTTCCTTTTGAAAACATGATCTGTGCTTCTGGACTTGCTCATGAATACCTCAGGTGGTATTGTTCAAGCAAACTCACAAAGAAATTGGCTTTTACTGTTTAGCCCAGGCAATAATTCCTTTTCAAAGTGCTTCAATTTCATTTAGTCTCTGGTTCAATTCTGTGTTGACAGTTTGCATTAACACAGCAATGTGTTAATTGAACATAAACCACTATACAAATGTAATATCTCTGTCTTGAAATTAATAAGCATAATTTATAAACCACATCATGTATTTTATTGTAGGAATAATTTACTGATGGGGAATTTTATGCTTAGCAGTGATTAAGAAACTATGCAATTTACAGCAGAAACAAACAGACCCATATAAAATGGGTAATGAAATGTGTGTAGATGCATATAAATTTGTTGATATGAAACACAAATTAAAAAATTAAATTCTTCTGTAATATAAGACAAAGTAGAAGGGGCTTTTCATATTACTATCCCTCAAACTGATGTGCAACCCAATAAAAGATCCAAATTTATAGGAGGATGTGCTTTATATAAAAAGAAACCCTTTCAGTAGATAGAAGAATCTGTTTCAGCCAGTAATAACACGTGTAATGTATACGGTGCTTTGAACTAAATGTTTCCATTATAACAGAAAGACCATTTGCAGCGACAGCAGCAGTGCCTGGGTGTGATCAGTCATAATGTCGCCCTAGCATACGATAGCTGCTGCAAAGCAGGAGCTCGGGCATATGCTTCACCAGAGCTCTTTAGTATCGCTCCCAAGCAGCAGGGGGAAACATTCAGTGCACCTTGACTATGACTGTGGAAAGCAGCATAGGTTCCTGTGATTTGCTTGGCAAGTGCACTAAGAGCTGGTACATGTTTTTAAAAGTTAAGTTGCCACACTGAAACATATTCTTGGTTTCTGATTTATTAGCACCTCTCTCATGTTTTCTCTCCTGATAACAGCAAAATCAGGAGAGATTCCTTATTCTTCCCCAATTCTTTCTTCTTTTTAGAGATTTGAGCAAAAGCGAATTATAAACAGAGGTTTAGGAAGAAGTCTTTAAGTTTTTAATATGAATGAAGGAAAGCCCGCACCTGCATTATTGACCTTAAATACTGTTAGCTAATGTAGCACAAAGGCATTCAGCAGATTTTTCACACCAACGTTTTCTGGGCAGCATTCCAAAACATAGCAGGAGTTTAAAATGACCCCAAGTTTGTGAATGTGAATGGAGCCATTACAGGGTAATAGTCTTTCCCAAGCTTAAAGTTACATTTACTGGCTTAGACTAAACTAAGGTGGTTTTTTTCTAAATTAGATGCTTTAACTTCTTATGAAGTTATTCTTCTGTAGGTTTGGTTTGTTGTTTTTTGTGTTTTTTTTTTTTTTGTTGGTTTTTTTGTTTGTTTGTTTGTTTGTTTGTTTGGGTTTTTTTTCAGTAATGCACAATGAAACCATTCCAAGTTTGTCTATGTAAGAAAAGTCTGCAATGGCTTGACAGATGCAAATATTATAGTACATTCTTTGATGAGAACTAAGAGATCATTTTAGTGCTCAGGCTTTCAGTATCACATTTACACCCCTTATGTGTATGGTTTTGCTAATGCCCTACAGTACATTATCAAAAAACATGTCAACTATGGGGAACTAACACACTTAGGGCTGGAACAATGACATTTAATTGCAAAGCTCTCTAAAAAATAATAATTTGAACTATTGTCTGGAACCTGTAAAGAGTAAAAACACACCTGGGTTGATGCTCTGTGTTCTTTAAAAGCCCCAGCTGCATGGACTGTAAATGAGGGGGGTTGCCTGTTCAGCATGATTCACATGCCGTATCTGCATCACTAATTTTGTATTTTGGAGTAGTGCTGAATCCAAGCTCTGCAGCTGGGGACCCCACAGAATCACACTGGAAGCCTGTCAGCATAATTTCACACAAATCATTATTTTTCTGTGAGATGTATTAGTATGATCAGTTCAGTAGCTACCATGAGAATAGAGTCCCACAGAATGGCTGTACTGCGCCACAGTGTATACTATATTGTTTAAGCAAAAATTTTAAAAAAAAGTTCCTTTGTTAGAGTGAAACACTTTTTTTTATAGTATTAGGGCTTGTGGAGAAAGAAGGTATCCCTTTTTGAGGTGGTGAAAGGCTATTTTTATAACAAAGTCATAACCAATTTCTGGAAACTGGAGATGAGTAGGCATGTGTGAGGAGTAAGACCAGAGGAGAGTCTCCTCTTTATCTAAATCATGCCTAAATGAAAATAATGCCCTTCATACTACACAGTGTTAAAACCACTAAGTTTCTGTAGTTCAGGCTCTTAATATTTTATGGAAAAAATTGCAATGTCTATGAGAGTAAAATGGTATTTTAATGCTTGCTAAGTTTTCTTACTTTTCCTGCTTGTAGCTGAAAATCAGAAACTAGAATCTGTTGGATTCCTAAAACAATTACATTTGTCCTGAAGCCACGACTGAGTTTGGTAAGCCAGTGAGAAGGGTGCTTCTGTCACAAATACATAGGAGGCTCTTAGCCTGTCAAGCAATTAAGTGGACCTGAATAATCCTATGTAATTAAGCTTCTTACTGCATAATTATCTTTATTTTAAATGTGTCTTCTGATGAAACATGTGTTCCCTGCTCTATATTTGAAAATATATACCCATACACATGATGGAAATGGTGCTCACGAGGCCATCATACATGGTGCTGCTGCTCAGTTCCTTGGTGACAAATGTAATTTGCTCTGTCTCCACATGCAAAAGGCAGGTGTTGTTGTATCCATGGCCTGCTTTGCCTGACCTCCACGCTCACTGCAGCTGCCTTTCACATTGTTACCCAGAGAAATAATTGTGTTTGAAAACCCGGCTGTGGATCACCACGCAATAAGGTGGGGAAGTCCATAATCTCCCAGTCAGAAGGAGTGTCAGAACCCTTGGAGGTGGCCCTGACAATGTACTAGGCAATAAAAGATTAAAAAAAACCCAAAAGAAACAACAACAATATCAGCCCCAATACCAGAATTTTTATTTCACTGACATCAAATACTGCTTGGCTGCTGCTACAAAGAAGGCTGTTAAATATCTATTAAATATGTTACCATTTCACAGAAATTTGCAACTTGTAGATGCTTTTTTTTACAAGCTAAAGTCTCTATTAAATAGAAGTACCTTCTCTTACTGTTTTTTAAAGCAGAGAGAATTTCTACTAAATGTAGAAATTATTTTCCTCTTGGTCTTACATAGTACATTTGCTACTAACTGTGAATTTTTACAGTTAGTTTCAATTTCTTTTCATCAGAATCACATTGAATTGTGCTTGACAGCTCTAAAGACCACGGTGGGAGCTTCCATTTACTCTCTGACTCTTGGATGCTCAGGAATGCATTCTTAGGCTTAGAACTATAAATATTTTTAGGCACGATTTCTGCAGACCATCAGGCACAAAGACGTCTATATCTCACTAATTATCCTCTCTTCTTCATGTGATATTTGCATCTGATTCTATAGGAGGATATATCTATAATGTACAAACCCTAGAGAAGCCTATTTTGCAGTCTCATGGGTCCCATGTTCAAGAGAGTATATTATCCACTTTCTGGTTAAACAGACAGTATAGGTACGCTGGCACAGTATAGTTCACAGTCAGATTCAAGGTCTTTAAATTTGAGCCTCTCTAGTAAAAATTACTAGAGGCACATCTGTTAGCTTCCACAGGAGATAGACGAAATTCTTATTTTTCAGTACTACACTAGTACATACTTTTTTATACTGGGTTGGAGTGTGGAAAGACTCAGAGCAGCTGAACACTGTACTTGCAGCTGTAGGTGATGGCAGAATCATAAATACAAATGATTGCTCCTGGATCTCACTTACCTACTCTGCTGCTAATTATCCAACTAATTGCAAAATAAACCACACTACTGAAATCTCAGTTTGATGGCTCTTTTGATATTACATGAAAAATAGTTGAGAGAGTTTAAACTTGCATAACTTTTCCTGGTCAGCACATCTGAATGAGCTGTTGAAAATAGCCTGGGGAAATATACAAAAAGGCTGACATTCTGCTGTATTTAGAGTTCCCAGACACATCCTTGGCTAAATTTTGAAAATGTAAGGAAAGATTTCTAAGCAGCATCCTGTCAGCAACCCTAATTACTGTCATGTATCCGATTTTCAAAACAAACTCTGTTGTAGGAATTCTGTGGCAAACCATTTGGTCTGAGTTTTCAGAAATTCTGGACCTTAATTTTTCATGACATTGCTTACTAACACCACTGTGTATGACTTTATGCCTAGCATTTAAGGCAGGGTAATGTCCAAGAGAAGTCTGGAGGCCCTGTTGAAGAGGACAGGGTGGGATGATCAGCTGTGTGTAAGAGTCTTAAGTCTCTGACACAATGAGGAGCTGTCTGGCCCACAACACACCCAGCAGGTGCTGATACCTTGGCCCTTTCACCTAACAACTGCCATAAATCACTAGCAGCAAGACGTTGTCTCCTTGCTCCCTTTTAGTTCTGCCACTCAAGAGGTCTCATCATATTCAGGCACCCAAACTGCAGTAATTTCCTAAGCACACCATTTTACCTGGAAAAGCAGCATGCCATGCTGATGTGACTGAAACCATTATAGTGCTAATGGAAACATATATTGTCTTCTATTCCCCACTTTGATCATGGTGCCTACTGTCACCATATGTATCTGTGTGTTGCAATATCCCTTTAAAATTGCCTTTCCAATTAGATTTGCCTCTGATTTTTTTTCATGAGGTACAAGCATAAGGTCCTTCTTTGAAACTTGTAATAGTTATGGGACAAAATATTTGAGAATTCCCTTGAAGAATTTTCAGAAACTAAACAAAATGGAGAAATAGGTCAACAGAAAACTTATGAAAATGAACAAGGACAGAGAGGAACATCTGCCATGGGAAGGAATAGCCTTTTGCAGAGACAGATGGTAGGGAATGCCTGGTTGAACAGTGTCCTGGGGTTGCTGACTGCAGCAAGCTGAGCATGAGCCAGCAAACACACCCAGGGCTGTCAGGAATATGGCCAGTGAATCACTGGATGGAATTCCCCTTCTGTTCAGCATTTTTTGACTACATCCATATACTGTATTCAGTTTTGGATTGCCCAATGTGAGAAATAAATCAGATTGAACATAGAAGGCCAGTGATGTGGCTGGGCTTAGGGCACTTGCTCCGTGAAGAGAGGCTAGAGGACCAGGCCTGGCTCAACTTAGAGAGGGGGCAGCTGCAGGACTTTTAAAGCAGACCCCACTGCCTATAAGGGGTTTGTGTAGCTGGAGCTAGGCTTTTCTAAGCAGGCCACAGAGGGAGGGTGAGGGACATTACAGTCTGGAACTGGCCATAAAGAAACCTCTCCCCAGAAATACAAATGAATAGTGAACTCTTTCCCTGAAGTGCTTGGTTTGTCTCCTTGGCTGATGCTGCTGAGGAATATATTAGACCAGAAACCTGCTGAGCTACCTCCTGACCTGAGTCTTCCTCTGCTTTCCCTCAGATGCAAGAGACCTTAATCTGCTGTTGGTTTATAAATATATATTCACTGTTAACCAATGTGATTTTCTATTCAGGCTTCATTTGGAGGAGGGGATGTTAATAATGAGGTCATGTGGTCCTGTATCATAATGTGCTTCTGCTCTAAAGATTTATTTTTTATTATTTATACAACTTTTGCCTTTTCCTGTTCAGACTGTTTTCAAAATGATTATTGTTGCATGGTTTTTTCATTTCCAGTAATGGGTTAGGGAGACTTTAAGCCTATGTTCATAGCTTTTTCTTTAGAATGGTGCCATTTGTAGCAGTAGATTGTAACAAGGCTGAGGACCAGACCTGATTTTATAGGTTTGTTTTTCTTCCGTCACTGTAAGAATATCCCTAAAGTTAGGCAAATTATAAAGCTGTTAAAAAATTGAGTTTGGAACATAGGTTATTTTTAGACATGAGCCACCAAAATGGAACTTCAGTACCCAAAGATGAGCAATGTGTCCTTCCCAGTATCATACCACTAGTTTAGCGCTCCTCTGTACTCTTTAACAAAGGCTGGTCCCAGGCCAAATGAAGGAGAAAAAAGCCTGAGTAGAAAACAAGTTAAGGGAGACAAGTTAAGGGAGAGAGAAATAAAACATAGAAATTGAACCTGGGTTTGGTAGACAAGAACTGATAATGTCAGGATATCTGAAACAGGATAATGAAGAAGTAAAACTAAATAAATTGTCACAAGGGAGAAAGAAGGGAGGAACTAAGAGTTAAGATCTCCCCAAATCCCAAAAAAGCAAAGTTTCCTATTTTTGTGGTGTAATATTTAGCATTAGCCATATTGCATAATTTTGTGATTTTCTGGCTTTTACCTACATATACAGGCTGATTTCTTAGTCTTTACAGTGTTGAAGTTCCATAGAGGTCAAAAGGGATGCAAAAAATGTAAGTCTTGCTATTTTAAAGTGCAGCTGGGGGTAAATATACTTTCTGTAAGTAGCAAAGATATAGCAGATTATTGAAATTACAGTAATATAGCTCTGAATATGTTGAATTCTTGCAGAGTTTTTAATATAATTTCCACTTGTTAACATCTATTTCAGATGGTTTTATTGCTAAAGACAGTTAGCAATTTAGATAAAATTTATTTTATGAATACTATCTATCCATAGTCTTCTCTGTGAAATACTCAACTGCATAGAGAATTTTCCTTTTAAAGACTTTGAATACTGACAAGAGAATTGCTTTACTTTACAATGAAATGTGCAAACTGCATTCCCGTTTTTTGTGCTCTGTATGTAAATTGGCTTGATTGAACTAATTTGAATGGCTTATATGCTGGACGGGTGTGTAATGGGTAATAAGCTTTTTTAATCTTCTTTTATGTTGATTTTTTTGTTTGTTTGTTTGGTTGGTTTTTTTTTTTTCCAAAATGTGTTCCAATGAAAACTCCTTATCATACATTTAAAAAGCCCTCCCAGGGCATTTCATTATCAAGGAGAAAAGATGGCATTTTCAAAAGAAAAGCACCTGTCTAAAAATTGCTCCATTGTTCCTTCTGTCACTTGGCAAGACTCCAACAGTGTGAAAGTCCATTTGTCCCTAGCCTGTCTGCTGAAGAAGAGGTCTGGAGTGCGTGAAGCTGAGTTTTCAAGGTTGTTTATTTTTTCTTATCTATAATAGTTTCTTTCTGAACCTGCCAAGGTCCAGCTAGTACAGAAACCATGGCAGTCTCCCTCCCTCCCCAGGCGGCTCCCACATTATATACCCAAAATTACACGTACCATGTTTACAATTACCATACCAATACCTAAAATCTACATTGGACAAGGTGTTCCTATCCTAAACCAATAGAAAAGTGTCACTATCACACCAAGACATGAGGACAAGAGGAAGGAAGAAGAAGCTAGGGCACACCCAGATTCCTCCATCTTGTACCCCTGAATTTCATTCTAAAAAATCCCAAAATTCTACTTTTCCACTCTGTGTCAATTTCTTTACTACATCATTCAAATCCTTTTTGCTTGGAATTCCTCATATAAGGTCAGCAGCCTCTCCCATGGGCTAAAATCTAATCCACAGGTGTTTTTCATTTCTTTCCAAGGTTCCTGGGCTCTTTGCCAGGGGCTCGAGTCATCCAGGGCAGCCAGAGGGATGTTCTGGACTCCAACACCTACAGATCAGATCTAGTTCTGTTTCTCTTTCCCAGTTTTCTATACTTGCAGACTGCACGTCATCCAGTATATAGATGACATCTTCTTCTGCAGAAAGTCCAGTGTGAGGGAAGAGTGCTGTAACTGAACTAATAAGGCAAAAAAACTTTCTTGTTTACACTAATAAGGATTTGAAGGCACTCAGTAGAGGTTCACCAATGTGGTACCAGTCTATGTGAGAAATAGATTAGACCTTTGGGAGCAAAAAATAAGCTATTTTTTAAAAAATTATTTTTAAGTGATTAGGAAAGAGGATAAGAGGAAATAAAGCTAGTTTGAGTCTATCTTTGATTGATTTCAATAACTCTTTCAGTGTTCACACAGCTACTGCAAGATCTGATTTTTGCTTATATGGAGTGCCATTTTGTCACTCTTGAGGCAGGACAGGAACAGAACTCCAATTCAGAAGGCTAGATGAATTGAACTCAACTGATTTATTTCAAACACATTGCTCTTTTATAGAAAGCATCATGCAGACAAATTTAATTGGTCTTAAAGTAAAAACATCTCACCCATTGGTGTGCAGTGAATGACACACAGTGGCAGAACATATCTATAAACAATGTGAACAACAAAAGAGATAGAGAATTATTTACATTCCTTTCCAACTCTTTCCCAGGCTCTAGCCTGGCAGAAACTCTCCTTTCTCTCTGACTGAACTGAGAATATCCATACCATTCCACAGCTTATTTAGCAAGTTTGTGGGCAAATTTTTATTTGGATCAAATGGAAAAGACTGTTTTCTATGTGATAGTCTGGGTGGAGAGAATGTGTTTCAACAGATTGTACCTTACAGGTGCTTCAGGTCAGAGCCACAGGTCACAGCTGGAAAGGTCGGTTAAGATCTTGCCTCTCTTTGGGGAATTCCTCTAGCACTGTAAACCTGACAGTCAGTAACTTCACTGTGTATATATGCATTTGCTAAGCAAGATGTTCTCTGCAGAACAGCTGGACTTTTCACTCAGTGCCGGAGCTGTCTCCACCAGTGGTCAGCCCTCAGCCAGAATGGAATCTACTATTTCTAAAGTTACAGAAAAAAATTACCCAAAGACTCTTAAGTTTTTTAAGAAAAACAAGTAAACAAACAGAAAACTCATGCTGCATTCTTCTCTTCTTTTTTTTTTTTTTTTTTTTAATAAAAATCATTGTTGCATTAATATTTCTCACTAATTAACCCAAATCTCTGGAAAGCTCTTTGCCTACCAGTTTTTTCATATAAGGTTTCTGGCACTGGACAACCAAGTGGAGTATCCACACTGAGACTGGAAATGTAACAGGGATTTGGAGCAAACAGGTAATCCACAAAGGAGGAAGGAGTACTGCAGAGGAACTTATGATGCACCAAGGATGAGGATCCATTTGAATGGATCAGGTTGACATGGCAAATAGAGAACTAGTAGCAGGAAAGACATGCTGATACAAACTGACAGAACTGAGAAATCTTTCTCATTTCCCATAATACTTTTACTGCCAATATTGTCAAAGGGTCTTAATTTGTGTAGTGCAATGAAAGCCTGATTACCATCCACTAACATTTTATGAAGAAAGGATATTTTGTATGTATAAATTTGACTTTGAGATTTTGTAGTGAAAAGGGAATTTAAAGCCACTTGTACCTAAACCCTTCCACAAAAGCCTTTGAAAGGGAATGTGCAGAGTCTACCTTCCTGCCTTTCAGCCACTTTTTATTCTAGGGATGTGGGGATGAAAGAGCAAGCAAGAGAGAAGGGAGGAAGTTTCTATAACACATTAGGATATTAATTTTTCAGACTTTTTCATTCAAACAGGAGTTTTTGTGTTAAAAAAAAAATAAGTGTAAGAGATCTCAATATAGAAAAGAACTAAGTGAAAAACCTTTTCCTGGTATTTCAGAGTGAAAATGCTTTGTTACTTTAAATTCCTTTGCAGTTGGGTGTCCATGGCTTATATTTAATATCTTCTTTTGCTTAATACATTCCTTTGAATAGTCTCTGAATTCTGAATAAACCTTTCTTGTCTAAAAATAATTTTATACTTTCTGTGAATATTCTAATTTTATTCTTCTTTCTGTATGTTCGTATTAAAACCTTATAATTACACTGAAAGCTTTAAAAACCCTCTGTGACATGTATTTAACAATCCATTTGCATATTTGATATAACATCTTAAAAAGTGCAAATTCAGGACCATAAGAAACTTCTAGGAACAAGAGAAAAGGAGCAAAGAAGCATGGAAATCTTGATCTTACTACAGACTGTTATTCTTTGAATGAAACAAAAGCAACAACAACTAAAAATGATACGTTGTAAAAACAGTTGCAAACTGTACTTTTTCTTAGGCATGATTTCTAACTTTCCACTGGATTGATGGTACCTTTTTTGGTTTTGATCCTTTGAATTTCAGAGTCCTTGTGTGTAGCACAGGATATGTTGGGTCTTGTAAGTTTTGATGTTTTGTGGATTTTTATTCCACTTGTAAAAAGAGTAATTGGGATTTTGGAATAAAGAAGTTCAGTTCAGCAAAGAGAAAAAAATTAGAGATTATATTAACTTTAAAAAAAATTATTGAAATAATGATCTTATTTACATAGTACATTGTGTTAAAAAGAGTGTATCCCCATTAGCCAGAAATTAGGTAAGTAAATATGCAAAAACCTCAGAGATTTAAAAATTAAAAGGTTGTTCTTCTGGACAATATTAGTTATTGTTCTGCATCCTGTAAAATACTGTTTTTATTAGAACAATCTGAAGTATACATCAGCCATCTAGTTTACATCTAATTATTGCAATGACTTCTCTAGCTGTGCTTTTCTACTTTGTATTGTCATTGGGTTTCCTCTATTTCTAGATAGACAATTGTACCTAAACTTATAACTGAATTATTGATTACTATCCCCAACCCCCAGATAATATTTTTATTTGCTGTTCTGCCCATGATTCCTAAATTAGAATGACCGTTCTCTGAGATCCTCATGTTACAAGGTAGTTTATTAAAACTAACCCATGACATTTCAATAAATTATTTCTAAGCTATCTGCTGTCCTTTGATTACACAGGACTGTTTTTGTCTTTGAGTTGGAGATATCAAGAGACAAATGCAAAACCTCTTCCTAAAAGCTCCTTGGGGATTTCCTTTGATTCAATTTTCTTTAACAATATGTAAAGGAATTGCCTAAGAGCATCATCCTTCTCTAATACCTCTTAGCATTAGTTTAGTCATCTCTGCTGTCAGAGCTACCTCAGCAAGCAATGTAAACAGTATTGCAAGTACTGGATAGTAGTAACTGCTGACAAATAGACAAATCCGAAATTTAAAGCATTATTAGTCACATTCTAATTGTGTTGAGTGCTGTGAAAGAGTAAGAAAGCAAGCTTTCTCTCTTTGGGCATTACTGAGACCTTGGTATACTCAGAAAAAGAACCAAATCCTCTTGAAAGCAAAGCATTAATTTAGACTGTTTTTTTTTCAATTCTGGATTCAATCCACCCTGTAAGAACTGCACTCACTGAAGAGGGAAAAAAGCCAAGCAGGATTTTCCAGAAAAATTTTCCCAAGTGTTTTCACCAGCATACATCTGTTTACATTCATAAATGTTTCCAAAAATAAGATTAGTAGTATTGTTTCCTTTAAAACAAAACAAAACAAAACAAAACAAACCCACAAAAGCAAACAAACAAAAAACCCCTCCCCTCCCCTCCCGTTCCCTTTTGCAATGAGAAAAACACACATTAATTATAGATTAATGGCTTGTAACAACTGACTACAAATTCCAGCATGTAGATTTTCTGTCATTGTAGATGTCACCTAAGTGGCTAGTCTATCCTTTTTTTCTGACATTATGTCACTCTTCCATTGTATTAGTTATTTTCCTCTGCCTCCTAACTTTTGTTGCTTTGTGTACCTTCTCCCAGAGAGTGTTTTGAGGTTTGGAAACTACTATATAAGTATTAAATGTTAAATAGCAGTTTTGATCTTTTAGATTTCATTTCTTTTGATAGAATCATGCTGATATGAGACTGCCAAACCAACACTTGAAAACAAAATGTTTAAACAACATACTATCGGACTTTGGTACAGAAAACTATTCCTACATACTTTGTTTGTGATGAACCATAGACCAGGTAATAAACATCTGATTAAGTTTATAAATGTATCCCTTTGATGAGGCTGCTCTTGTGCAGATTAGTGAAGTTATTTTTCTGGCATTTCTTCAAAGCACTTATAGTACATAGAATTTTGTCACCAGAAAATTTATTTCCCAGCAAATTTTGTTTGAGAGTTGGGTTTGGTATATGTTGACAAGAAACAGTCTTTTCAAGTGTAGGCATAAATGTGTCATAAGCCTGGTGTTCTTGTGCAGAACAGGCTTTACACTATCCCTGAGGGTTATACCCTGCCAACTCATTGTGCAGCACTGACTGTTGACTTGTGACAAACAGATTACAAAGCTGGTGTGTTCAGCTATTGTGTTTTGTCTAAGTCCTTTCTCAACCCAAAGCAGTCACTGCAGCAGGGTGCACTAATTGCTCATTTGCTGCAGTAACCTTTTCAACTGGACAGCATCTCATGTTTGATTTTGAATTGATGTCTTTTTCCTTTAACTGCAGAGTGCTGTAAGAGACAAAAATCTGGTGGTGTGAAGTGCGGTAAAGTGCCTGCAATGTGTCTGCAATACCCTCCAGAGTCTTGCTCTAAGAAGAGCTCAGCATGGCTGTGGCTTCTAGGCACTGCATTTGTATACTTCGTGTTCTTGCCAAGATTAAAGCCAGTAGCATGAGTACATGAGTACAGTATGTTTGTTGAAACACATTTAAAAAGCACCTGTGAAAGAATTCAGTTTCTCACATTAATTTGGGAAAGTGTTACCTACTCACATATGACAGCAACAAAATATGATCAGAAGGAGTGGGAGGAAAGGACATAAAAATTAAATATTTTACTAGTGGTCACAATAATGTTAATTCCTGCTTCTTACATGAAAACCATTGTGATTATGAAGCTCCTTTTTTTTTCATTAAGATATCATCAAGTAATATATCAGGTTAGCTTTTTTCTTTTATATTTCTATCTTTAAATAGCTGCACCAGGATAGGTATGATTTTCTCTTACCATGTCAAAGGACAAGAATTAGCTCCTAAGAGCTACTCTTCTTACTAGCCAGAAAGAGGAACTAATAGTCAAAGAAGTTTTCCATAATGTTAATTATTTCCTCTGGTTTAATTATTTTTCCATCACAATTTTTCTCATTACATTTATAATGTAAACATGGTATTTGTCAGCAAGACTTCGTGTTATCACAGCTGAATTCCTATGAGGGTTCTTCACAGAAACAGCCTGATTCTGTGATTCAGTGGAGAGTCCAAGAAATATATCTTAAAACTGCAAATCAAAGTATATCTAGTATGCAAAGAGGTAAACAATTTTTGTCTGTTTGGTTGGTTGGTTGGTTTTTGTCTTGTTTGCATTGAGATTACTGCAATACCAAATTCTGTCTTTTCATCCACTGGTGGTACATCTAAAGAAAGTGTATAGTTTCCATTGTGTAGATCAAGAGGGCTTTGTTCAGTGACCATTAAAGGCCCCTTACATCCCTCACTGTTGTCTAGTAAAGCTCATGATTTTCCTGCTTATATAGAACTAAGCCAAAACTTTCAGCTTTGAAGCATAATTTACCCAGGTAAAATCTGAGTACGTGTTACATGACTGAATAGAAATGAAATTGTTTTTATCTGCCTTCAGCCCATGCTCCAATCATCCTACTTCTATGGTCTGCCTGTAATTTAGCAGGACTGTGATGGCCTTCAGACACACTTCAGCAGTCAAGCATCTGCACCATTGCACCAGAGGCTGTTTGGTCAAACATGAAGTCTTAACGGGCACTGATTATAGGACCTGCATCATTCTGCACTATTATCTTTGTCATGTTGGAATAGCCTTAAAACAATTTAAAATCTGCAAGTTAATAATGAAAACTATAAAATGTATTTATATTAAAATGAGACAACTTTGGTATTAGGTTAGTTGGTTTTAATTGCTTAGCAAACTGAAGGCTAAAAATTGAATAAAGGAAGAAAACCACAAATATATCCAGGTTTTGAAATTTACTAGAAATTGATAATGGATGTGGAGTAACATTTTCCATTTACGATCACTATCCTTATGCATGATTTAACATCCTGTGGATTTTTTTTTATTGCTAAGTTTTACCTAAAAGCAAGAAGTTATGTGAATTCAATGAAATTTACAGAAAAAGCCCTAATTTGTGATGTGTGTGTTTGGGGTTTGGCCAACTTGAGGTGTATTATTTTCCCTATGTTTTGATATTTTTCATATATTTTTATCCAAATGCTAAATGTAGTACAATATTTTTGCTTCAGAAAATAAAACACAAAATTAATGAAGTCAAACATCAAGGCAAAGTTATTTTAAGCCTGCCATAATATTTATATTTTGCACTTATTCTACTTTCCATCTTAATCTACTGAGACCCAACATGACAGAGAAAAGTCTTTCTATTGTTTACTTTAGACATGTACAAGAAGAACAAAGAGACCAATCAAACATTTAATGAGATCCATCCACCTGTCATAATGTTTCATAGCATACCACTATGACTGCAAAATTGGGCATTGTGATTTAAAATAAATGTAAATTTTTTTGTTTGTTTGTTTCTGTTTCCTTTTAGGTGAAATACATGATCTATAACCAGATGGCCTAAAGACTGTCACTTTTACTTGCACTGAGATTCAAACTAAAAATCTGAAGGTGTCCATACTATGAGATTTTGTCAAACTCTCTGCCTAGTTACAATGATGATATGTAAACTTATAGGAAGTTATCCTCATTTTTTTGCACTTGGAAAGTATCAACAGGCTGGTCCAGCAGAGATGAGGATTCACTGGTAATTCTGAAAATATGTAACTCTTTTTGCCTAGAAAATGTCTTGCAAGGCCCTGAAAAGTATGCTGTAGTCCATAAATTATCTATTTAACATATTCAAATTTTCATAGTTCTATTATAAAATATAATATTTTAAACTTAAACTTATATTAACAACATGCCATGTGTAAACTCCTAAGGAAGAAAAAAGAACTGAGAAGTTCTGAGTTAAAAGTAGTAAGACTAAAATATTCCCAAAAGATGATTCATTACAAGGACTTACATTTGACAGATATCAGTTTGTCAGCAAGAGTTGTTTCTCTTTGATTTTTCCCCCCTTCATTTACAGAGATGTATTAACTGCTTTGGTTAGACACATTAGCACAATGAAGACAACAACATTAGGTGCTTGAGTTTGAGAACCAGCCCTAATTTTGACCCACAATTAATTTAGCCATATATGACAGCAGATAGATGTAGCAACTGAACACAGGCATGTGCAGAATTATAGCAAAGCAACTCACTGCCATTTACCACTACTATTGAAAATATTTATTTATAGTTATATTTATTTATAGAATTTATCTCAATAAAATGGCTTCTATGCATAAAGAAATTAATCCAATAGAAATGCAATTATTCTGGTTTTATATATGAGATCTATAAGAACTGAACACACCTGACAGAGACCTGTGGAGCAGGCAAATGGAGTAGTTTAAGAAATTACTGGCATTACCTACCAACATACATTACAACTGTCCTGCATCACACCACTACTCTTTCAGCAGACCCAGAAGCCCAGAAAACATGGTAAGACCTCAGCAGACCCATACACATTCTGCAGTACCTGTTTAAGCTCATAGTCACTGGAGCCTTGCAGTTTTCCACCTGTTTTTTGCACTGAAGATTTGAGGCGTACCTGTGTAATGGCTGTGATGGTAACACCTTCTGCACAAGTAGAAAACTACTGGGTTGCTTTAACCAGGCCCATAATCTGCAGCTGATCTCTCAGCCATTTTCCAACCTGTTTTGGGACCAACCTATTTTCCAACCTATTTTTCTAAATTTGTCTTCTTCCAAATTAGGCTTTTACTTATTAGATGACTGGCATAGAGCTAACTTGTGGGCAAGAACAGCTGAACTTGGTCCAGAGGATGAATTGCAGCAATGTGGTGCTTACTGATTGTTTTTCTTTTGCCTCTTTCTAGAACATTCCAAATTCCAAACTAAGTGATGTGCCCACTGTTAAGACTATGAAGAAAACATTTTCTTATGGTTTCCATGACATATATGTTATCTTACTTTTACTGTTTCAGATAATTGTGCCCACTATGCAATAAGCCATGAACTGTATCCATGTTGTATGTAGCTGTCCTTTCTGTCCACACAATACATTTCACTTAAATTTATACCATTCAGAATTAGTTTAAACTGAAACAACAGTCTCTTCAGATAATTTATGAGTATATAAACATGCAGGCAGAGGTTTATGCTGTCAGAACTGAATTAATTATATTTAATCACATTATAAAGAAGAAGATAGTACAGTACTCCTGTGTAGTTAAAGCACTAGAGATGACTTCTGGAAGAAAATTCACCATACCTGAAGGAGGAATGACCTTATAGAAAATGCTCCATGTTCAAATGTGACATTCTATTGCCAGCCGGGGGCTATGTACATATCACGAATGGGATGGGACTGCTGTGGAAACATTCCACTTTCACACTTCAGGAATTTTCAAACTAGATCACAAAAATGTGGCAAGTGAAAATGTTCATACAGTATGCATGTGATCATTTATGTGAAGAGCGGCAAAAAGCAGAGCCAAAATATTTTCTCCCTTTCCATAAGAAATGTCTTTACCTACCCAAGGAGAAGTGCAAGAGACAGAAATTAACAAATTTATATCTCAAAGTAGCAAGGGTAACTGGTCTCACAGAGAATGATGAGACAATTCCAGCAAGCTGTGGAAACATTGCAGCTGTAGATCCATTTACAGCAGAGTACTGGTCCAAAGCAGGTTGCTGGTTTCAAGAATTTTCAGGCTACTTGTTATATGCTGTGAACCTTCTGTTGCCAATCTGATTTTTCACAGATTGTGACATCCTCAAAGTGCTCACCAGAGTTATAGATTAATGCAAGAACAAAATCAATGTTGCACATTCTTTTTGTTTGTTTCCAGACCTTAACCCTGCAAGGTACAATGGGTTTGCATATCATGTTATTTGGCTGAAGTTCTGATATCACTTAAAAAAAAAAAATTCAAAAAGAGAGAATAAAACAAGGAGAGGTTTTTCACATAGTCAGTTATTTTCCAGACCCACATTTTAAGGTACCACATTAGCTGTCATTACATGTCTTGATAAAGTCCTGTACCTTGGCAGTGCTGGCTCTGCCAATGTGACATCTTAGAACTCTGCCTCCTGCTGCTTAGGGAGCTGCTCGTTTGACGAATGGACACCCATGAGGAGAAAGACAGTGTAAAGCAGAGAAGAGAGGCTTATGACACTCGGGGGGAAGAGTGTGAAAGGACAAACAGGAAAACCAAAGAGCAGCAAGAGAGCAATTAAAATAGAGGGAAGGCCATCAAGGAAGCACAGTGATGTTAGGAAATAGAAAAGGTATCTTGGTGTGGGAGGTATGAAAACCCATTAGCACCTTAAAGGAAAGTGAGAGTCAGAGCTCAGGACATGAAAGAAAACAGAGTGTTAAAGGGATAAGACATGGGTAGTTGCCACTAGCAGGGAACACAGGCCATAAAAGGACATCCTGGGAAGTGGATTGTGTGGGCCAAAAGGAGTCTGAAGAAATATGGCTTCATGAGCAAGACTCAGGCTTAGGAGCATGTGGGCTGTGACTCTCTAAAGGAGAGAGTTAAGACAGTATGAGGGTGCATAAGGTATGAAGAAGAGTATAGTAGTTTAACGAAGACAGGAGAAAGGAGATTAAAGCAGAATTTTATGTCTTTGCAGAGAAACCTGAATGGATTAGACCTGATAAAGAGCATGTTCTGATGGATAGCACATGCAGAAATCCAACAGTTTTTCACCAGGGAGTTAATGTGCAGCCAAAGACCCAGATCATAATTTGGCATGTGCAATTAGTATGGCAGAAGAAATGGGAATACTTAGTCATACATTACATTTAAAGGTTATGGCAATACACAAGAGCTTCAAAATTGGAAAGCAGGAAAGAATAAAAATAAACATATTTTTAATATTTCTAAAAATTAGTTTTTAGATCCAGTCATGATTTTCATAGGAGTTTCATTTGTGAGTTTTGAACATAGGAAATTTACACTGATTTATATTTTTTTAAAATTTCACTACAGCTTTGGGGGGAGAAGAATTAAAACTACCACTTAAAAAAGCAGACTTTAGTTTTCACACTTTTCTTTTCATGGTTGACACAATTCTTCCAACTGCAAATTTGAATGAAGATGTTTTGGGAAGCATAAAGTGGAGCCTGCTTTATTAAAAACAGAGAAAACAGTGATGGATTCTGTCTTTCAGAAAGCCAGAAAAGCCAGTCTTTCTCATTTCCATTACTATGCAATATATTCTACACTTTTTGGCTTTCATGATAAGAAGCAGTGCCAAGTTATGTCTCATCATATGAATTCAGGCATCTTGATTAATCTGGCACATCATCACTCAGTGTGCTGCCTGATCAAATCAATTCTTTGGAAAGTCATTAAAAAAGTAAAAAAACCCAAATAAACCAAAACCAATAAACACATGCACAAAAAACAAAATAAAACACCTCCACCAAAAAAAAAAACCCAAACAAACAAACAAACAAATCAACAAAACAGCCCACCCAAAGGTAATAGTGAGTAATTCATTATCACCAAAAAAAGGCTTTAGAAATCAGTCTGTACTACAGCTATGGGACACTGACCTGCCAGCATCAACAAGTCTTGGTGGTAATATGACTGTGAGTGTCTATTCCATTTTATCTGTGTGTGACACACTTAAGTCTAACCTTGCTGGCCATGCTGTCTATTTAACATATTTCTGGCAAGATCACAACCTGTAGCTTGGTACAACTAAAAACAAACCTTTTCATACTTCGGTGTGTTAAGAGCTGCTTTAACATAACTGATTGCAACAGTTAGGGGAATATTATTGCATTACTGCTAAATTTTTGTTTGATGACATGTGGCTTAGAGAAGACAATGAATTCCCTTCTCCAGCATCAAAACAGTAATCATTCTCTAATAAAACCATGAAATGTTGACATGTACAACTCTAATTGCAATAATGACCTCAAATTTGGGTATTGCTTTTGTATTAATCCCACTAGCTTTGGTAAAACTATCTAATAGAACCATAGAACTCTGACATGAATGGGTCTAATTGTAATAATCAATCCAATAATGGTTATTTTCTTAAGTTAATCCAACTAGTCTTCTCTCCTAGTTTAGGGTAAATTTGGGAGAAAACCTCTGGAAGGAGCCCCCAGAAAGCCAACCCACATGGCCTCTCCTCCCACCTGCTTCAGGAAGACTTTCCTCTGAGAAAAGTGGGGAAAAAATCTGTTTATTTAACAGGCAAAGCACTCCCCAGCAAAAAAAATTAACACCAGATGACAAAACTCTTTCACTGCTCTGAAGAGATGACAAATTCAGAAAGTCTCTCCTGGGAATGGTCATTCTGTTATCAGTCCCTCTGGTGCTGAGAATGGCTGCTGCAGGCCACAAAATGCAGACTCTTGGTGTTTTCCAGATCCCAGTTCAGAGCACGTTTGAATGGTTCCATGAAAAGGGAAAGAAAAGCAGTCCAGGGAGAAATTCAGCCTGCCCAGCTAAACTAACTAACAAGTGAAAAAAGCAAAAGCAAGCAGAAGCAGGAGCAAGAGGAAAGAGCAAGAGCAAAGGCAAAAGCAAAAGCAAAAAGCAAAACTCAAAAAGCAAAAGCAGCACTGTGTACTGCTGTCTGTGTCCAGCAGACCATGGAGGAGTGAGAAGGCTGATGACAAAACAAAACTTCAATTTTCAGAGCCAGTCCTGAAGGCACAGAACATAATATCCAGCATAAACAGGACAGATTACTGGGGATACAAGCATCATAATGTCACCCTAGGACACCTTCATTAAACCTTCTGTCAGGATTTAAATATTTACTTAGTAAGATGGTGCTTTTTCACTAACTTTCAATAAAATCTTGATTTTATAAAAATTTATATTTTTAAATTGAGAACAAAGACCAAGAACTTCCTAAAATGTTTCTGATGTTATTTAATTTGTTGGGAGATTTTTGTGCAAGTCAAATTCATCTTCCTAACACAGATGTTCTAGTCTTTTGTTATTACAATGAGCTTATGAGCTTTTTTTTTTTTTTTGCTTTTTTTTTTTAACATTTTCTCCTCTCCTGTTTATTCAGAATTATATCTGCAGTGTATTTTGGTCTGGGAAACCTACAAATCATTTCATTGATACGCAGTGAAATCTCAGGCTTTTTTTACTTTCTTTGGCAAGGAATGATGACTTCTGATTGCCTGTGTAAGCTTGTTTTGTTTTTTGAAAATAGCAAATGCTTTCTAGAAACAATGACAATTATTACTGTACCTCTGTGAATACTAAAGATAAATCTCAGTGGCAAATTCTCTCAGTTGTAATTGTTATATTAATCCTCTTGGCAATATGAACTTCAGTGCCTTACATCAGTACTGAATTTACCCATTAATATTAATTTTTTTTTGTCACATCTGTTGGAGCAATAAACAAAAGGAAAATACTCCCTTTCTTCTGAAGAAAAAAAAAAAAAACCCAAAGGGATCTTTAGTATATGTGAAATGACTGTGACTACTGTCCTATGGGAAAAACAGTGGTTTTTCTTCATAAAACATCATAAGAGGAAAGAGTGCAATACATAATCCTATGAAATTTTGTTGGAATATTCGTAGGTCTTGACATTGCATAAAAACAATAAGCAATTTTCATGGTAATGAAAAATAATCTGCATAGTGTTTCAGCTATGGATCACCTCTCATGACATTTAGGGTTTATCTCAAGTTGCCTCTCATCTTTCAAGTTAATAAAACAAATTTTTTATTGACTGTGCTAATGGAGCCCATGTGGATATCTCAGAAAACCTGATTCCTTATTAGTGGTGCCTTTTAGTCACAGTACCTGGAAATAGCATTCAGCTTCTTGCAACTTCTCTAGTACAAACATTAAAATTTGTCTCCTTGGTCTCTCGTCCTAAGCACAGGAGAGAAACGGGTCCTTGTTAATACTGATTTTGGGGATTTTAGTTTTCAATAGGGTTATATTAAGGAGGCCTTGGAAATTACTCTTTCACTTAACTGATTTCCTACAGTGATGGAATCCCTACAAAATGTTAAATGAGGTGGCTCCCCCCCACATCTCACTTAAAACTTCTGTTCAGATCTTGAACTTGGGCTTTCTAAGATTATTGGTGCAGCTCAGCCACACAAGCTTTCTACAACATCCTGTGTGGATAAAAAAGGTAACAAGGCCTTTAGTCCCCTAATGTCAGCATTGAAGACTGTCATAAAATTAAAATTTTGTAAACCAACTTTTCTACCAATCCAAGTTTTTTATGTCATCCATACACAGGAATCAATCACAGACCCTATGTTTACAGAGGGCTGTTGTGATTCAGACTGCCTGCTTCTTACTTTATCTCTATTGACAGCTGTATTCCTCTTCTCCTTCTTTTCAAAATGAAGAATATAAAAGATTACCTGCTTCTAACAGCATTGTGTCACTCTAGGTCTAGGTGGTCTTTCACAGTGAGCCTCAACTTATTGTTCATCCTATTAAACCTGCAAGGGCAAGCAGAGAAGCACAGACTTTGCCCTCCCCAGATTCCTGATGTGTCTTTTGGTGGCATAGTGTGCTAGTACTGCACACTGGCACCTCTGACAACATGAGAGAAGAAATTGTGTGGTCTGTGATGGGAAATGCATCTGATGTAAATGCAGTCAAAAAACATTCAGAATTAATTTTTAGGGAGTTAGGAGAATTAATGGAATATAATCAATCATTTTCTCACTCTTGGCAAAAAGAGAATTTAATGTGAATCTCAATAAAGCACAATTGCCACCTAAGTATAAAGTTGTTGCTAACATTAGCTGTATGGATGGGGCTAATGAAAATAATACTGTACACTCTGCTTGAAAATTTAAGCCCAGTTCTCAGGCCAGTGTAGGGTAACTACAGAAATTTTCATTGAAAGATATTGGGCTCTGAAGCAGAATCTTTATTAATGCTGCTGATATGTAAAACTCTGCTACCTTCTATACCCGGAGAGTTATACTCCAGGAGCTGTGCAATAGCTTAAGCAAAGATCTGAAAATGCTTAAACAGCATACATATTTTCAAACATTTGCACAATCACTAAGGGAAATCTGTAAACAATCAGATGTGTGTGCCACAGATAACTTGTACTCAGTCTAGAGTCTAATCCTATTTTGTGAATGCAGGAAGTAAAGAATCGTACTTTTTAGTTATAAGAACAAGTTATATTCTGGTTATATTTGAGCTATATTCTGGTTTCACTTCACCATTTTGAGACCAGGAACCTTGACCACAGACATGGTGCTCTAGCTCAGCCCATAACTTCATGTAATAGTTTAATTTCAGAAAATAAACCCTTAGATACTGGCATGAAGTAAAAGGGGGATATAGCACTTAATCCTTACAAGTCACCAATTTACAGTTTATTTGAAGGCAAAGGCTCTTTCATAACTGTTGTTAAGTGATGTGCCAATCAGTCTTACAAGTTTAACTGCAGTAATGATTAAACAATTAATTGGGAGCCCTCGTAAACTTTACCAGTAAGATTAACAGGGCCATGACTCTGTTGACTAAAAGTGACACTCAAATATGCATGCAAAAGGTCCCCTAAATATCAGTAGAAGTTCTACTTCTTTTTCAGTAATATCTGACCTTCTTTTTTAGTAGTACTTGAAGATTGTATTAATTAGGGATGTTGGTTTACTACAAGCTATATCCTTGTGGAGTTTTGTTTCACTGATATACCTCCTCTGACATGGCGTTGAGGAAAAAAATTGTCCTTTATGGGTTTTTTGGTCTTTAGAGTTTGAAGAAAGGACATGTCTTTGCAGCCAAAATCCATTTTCCAAAAGGCCCCTCATTATAGGTTTTGAAGTGTTTTTTTAAAGTGGAAATGAATATTCCAAGAGGAAAGTCCCACAAATTTATTTTAATCTATAACATATGGTGGATAGTTTTGGCCTAACCCCAAGTTTACAAGTCCTGATAACAGAAATATAACTCAGCAGAAGATAGGAATATATTTCCTGAAGCTGGACTTCTTCAGGAAGAATCATATCATCTCTACCCTATCTTCATGTATCACCCAGAACTGCCATATTTCAGCAGAGCACATTAAATTAACCCACAAAAAATGTTGCTACAATCCAGGAAATGGGAATGGTTCCAAGAAGATTTAGATTATCTTCTCAAAAACAACACAACAGGGTGGAAAACACAGCATTCTGTGATAAACTCATTAAGTTATTAAAAGCTGTGGTATGATCAAATGTATAAAGAGCACATATTTACCCTTGTCTTTCTGTTCAGTCTTTAGTCTCTCTTAATGAACTCAGTGATTGTAAGAATTCAACTTCCTGAGATATGGAATTAGATCAAGCTGTGTCCTTTTCCCAATTTTTTTCAGTTATTAAGACTTTAAAATATTTTCATTAATTATCTGTAAAATGGCAACAAATAGAAATTATACACTGCATAAAAACTAATCTGAACTACTTCTAAAATTGTAGTTTTCCACTATGTTGTGGGTTATTTTTTCCTTAAGATTTACAAATGTAAATATCTTACAAGAAGAATTTATTTTGTTTTGATACAGAATGATTTTACTATGGAAGGATTAAATTCTTTACTATTTTCTGGTACTTTACTGGAAAAGTTTATGAAATAATGTGACAGAAGAGTACAAGACAAGGATCACAATGTAACTTTCATATCCATTTAACAGACAAAATCATTTTATTACATGTATAGTACAAGGAATAAAAAACACAAAAGAGGTACAAAAATCTACATATTCTGCTCAAATAAGCATAATTTATGTACAAATAGAAGCAGTCCCAGTTACACTGAGCACTTCTTTCAAATTTCTTATTAATATCTAATCTAAATCCACCCTACATCACTTTAAAGTCCTTTGCTCTATCACTATATCTCCTTTTAAAAATACCCTCTTCAGCTCTCTTGTAGGCCAAATTTAGGTACTTGAAGATGCTGAAAGGTATCCTCAGATACCTTTTTTCTTCTCCAGACTGCAGAACACCAACTCTTTCAGTCCATTTTCATAGGAGAGATGCTCCAGACCTGTGATCATTTTCATGGCTCTCCTCTGGATTCATTCCAGCAGGTCCATATCCTTCGCACAGTGTGGACCCCAGAGCTGGATGCAGTGTTCCAGGTGGGGTCTTATCAGAGCAGAGCAGAGCAGAGCAGAGCAGAGGGGCAGAATCCTCTCCCTCTCTTGCTGGCCACACTACTTTTGTTGCAGCCCAGGGAATGTTTGGCTTTCTGGGCTGTGAGTGCCCATAGCTGGGTCATGTTGAGCTTTTTGACCCTCAACAGTCTCAAGTCCTTCTCCACAAGAGAATACTGTTCTCAAATGCTGATTATGATGTGGTGTGTGCAGCACTGGTCAGTCACTAGTAGCTAAAATTATCAGTTAACTGCTGTTTTCTACTGAGCATATGTGCACTAAGCTTAGGAAAAATGAATTCAACATAAAAGTGTCTCTTGATAATCCCTTTTTTATCACTTTTATAAGAGCTAGAGATGCCTATCAAGGCTGTGAAAAGCCCCACATCCAATGAAGGGAACAATCTCCTCATCCTGTATCTGCAGAAAATAGCCTTTGAAGGCTTCCTTTACCATCCTACAAGGATTTTGTGTTTAGGACATGAAGCATCTCAGAAGCATCCATAAATGAAAGAGTCAGAAGCACTCTCTGAATGCAATGTCCACATGGAAATTTCCAGGAAATATAAAAAAGAACTCATCAAAGTGATAAAAAAAAAAAAATTATTTGGATAGTAATCACTACTGCAAGAAGTCTAATCATTATGCATAAGAAAGCATGCAACAAAAAAAAAAACTGTGTAAAAGTGTTCCAAAAGCCTTTAATTTAATCAGTGTGCTTGGGTGGTCATGAGCAGTGCTGCTTATTTTAGCCCCAGAAAAGTAATATTTGTTGATTCTAGATCACTGAACTTAATCTAAGGAAAAGAGAAAGTCAAGTCCTCATACAGGAGCAGGTATACAACAGAATGCACGTTAACATGTATCTGTCTTTACCAGGATACTGCCTTCAATAGTGGGTGTGTGAACAAAAGAGCATATATTGTGTTCCTAGATTACTTTCCAATCCTCCAATATTTTGCCTCCTAGGGACTTCCTGAATAATAGAAATATAAATAATAGTAATAATTATATCAGTAAATTATGAATTATTCACCAGATGATATATATAAACAGCCTTTCTCACACATATACACAAACCCATAAAGGCTGATCTATGTTGCAATGTTTAAATGCATTCGTTGCCAGCAAAAGAAGACTCTATTCTCCTTTATGAGTGAAAGAAAACAGGATAGTCACAGGAAGGGTTTTTTTACACATATTATATGTGTAGCACTTTGTGAGGTCTGAACTTGTAAGGGTATTTCTGTAAAAGCAAAACTTCATGAGGAAGTTACATCTCTCTGTGTAATCTGTTCTATTTACTATTATATCTAGTCTTGCTTCCTTTAACATAGAAGTCCAGTAACAGGATGTGGCTGACATCCTGCCCAAAAGTATCTCCTGGACTTTTTCTTTCATGGGTGTGTCTATGTCACAATTCAAGATTTCCTTATCTTAATTCTTGTCTCCAAAACCAGTAGACAAATGCAGCTCCATGCTATGGGAGCTTATGTGCTTCATCAGTATCTGGGGAATCCTTTGAACCATATGATTCTGATTTTGTTCAAAATAGCACTGTGTTTTTGCTACCTGACTACAGAAAATAAATTTTATATAGCTATCTTATGTAAGATTGTTGTTATTTATCATCTTCAATATGTTGCTTGACATCTAACAGCACCATTTCTTGATCACATAGAGAGACTGAAAATGCCTTCTTTATGGGAGAAATAGAAAGATCTGCCATGTTCAGAACAAGAACTCTCTAATCTATGCCCTTAATTTTAAGCATTTTTGAACCCACAGCACAACAAGCAATAAGTGTAGAGGCAAAGGAGTTTTCTATCTTTTTTGCTGTTGTTTTATAACAAGATAAATGCTGCATAAAAATATTGAAGCAGCAATGAGAAAAGACAGTCAACAGAAGTACAGGGTTTACTGCTTCATAAATTTGTTCTCTAGGGGATTTAATCATAACTTGAGCTGAAAGCTCCTGACTGAGCTATGCATCTGCAGGTAATCTTGTTAAGGGTCTAGTTTCCTGTAGATCTAACATGGTAACACAAGAAAGACAATTATGATCACTTCTGTCTGGCAGACTGCACTAGTTCAGAAGGTATACGTTCAGATGAAGCTTTTAGTTAGCTCTGTCCAACGGAAGAAGAGAGAACAAATACCTGGAGGAAATACAACGATGTAGCAACAGCTCAAATGTAATGTCTTGCATGTTTGTGCTTTGCTTTCTGTGAAGGCAATGAAATAAATTAAATCAAATGAAAAGCATACCTGCAGTTTAGATGAGAAGTATTGATCTGTATAATTGATCTTGCTAATTACCTAATACTTGAAACAAATTCACCTGTGTAGGTCTATTCAGCTCAGCCACACATATATTTTAACACATTAATAGAGCTAACACTTGAGTAATCCTATGAAGTTATGCCTCTGCCTTAAGTATGTTGCCAAAGCAGAACGCAATTCCCATAGAAATAATATTTTAATTTAAATATGCCTGTATTTTGGACTTAATTATATTTCCTGAATTCTTCACTTCAGCTGATTTAGAAAATCAGAAAGTATAATTATGAGAAAACTTGCCTTTCCACATCTTACTAGAAGAAACACATATTTAGATTTTTAAAAGTGTGAAGAAACAGCTATTTGTATTGAAGAATTTCTTTATTTATCCCAGTATTACTCACAATGCCTGCTCCCAGGCTTCCCAAGCCTCAGTGCATGGCAGCAAGCTTTGAGGTGAAAGATGCTAGCAGCAATGGAGGAGAAGTGCATTAGAGACTTCCACAGGAATTTTAATATGAGCAGTTTCACAGTCCAAATAGCATATGTGTAAGGATTCTGTAAGAGCTGTACAATGGCATTGTTAGTTTGCACTTTTTGAAATGTCATAGAAATTGGGAGAGACCCTCAAAGACTAGAAGAAGCCAAATGTTTGGCACTTCTTCAATAAATGCAAGGAGGAGGATCTGGAAGTATGAACTATTCAACTTCATGTCAATCTCCAGGCAAATAATGAACATGAAAGAGAAGACTGTGACTGGAACACAAAGTGAGAGAAAAAAACTCTTTGGACAATTGGATTCCCAGGATAGATGCAAACAGTTTGAAGTCAACCTATCAGTCAGTCACGAGTGACACCCTTTGGGGTTAGAACTGTCATAGAAAGTGTTCAGCAACTTTACTAACAGTCCAGTCAATGGATGAAATGGACCCTCAGCAAGTTTGAAGGACACCATGGTGGGGACAGCATAAGTGTCTGGAGAGCAGGCCTGACACTTAAGGTGACCTAGGTGGGCAGGAAAAAAGGCCAACAGGAACTTTACAGAGTACTACAGGGGCAAATTAAAAGCTGAAGTGAACAATTCCATGCATTACTACAGGCAGGCTGGCAACCCAACAGCCTTTTTAAAAAGGCCCTGCAAGTCCTGCTAGACAACTTGAACAAGCTGAATAGAGGTGTCATCTCATGTGTAAGTATGTGTGTCTGGAATGTTTTCATTGATTTTAATTATTTATTTATTCTAGATTACATCTGCAAAGTTACTAGAAATTTACATTAGTATGAGATAAAAAGTTAAGAGCATTACCCTTATGGTAGAAATATGATTGCATGCTGCATTTTAAGCTTCACTCTATATTATATACCTGTAGTAATTTTGTCAGTTCTCATTGACATATGCATAACATGCAGAGAAACCACTGTGAATATAATTCTAACACCCAAGAAATTACTCTACGTGATTAAATAGTTTAGTCACAATAGTTAGCTAGTTAGTTGTATTACAACTTCTGTAACAAAAAGCATTCTAATTCCATAGTTCTGCAAAAGGCTGTTTGGAAATTATGGCCTTTTTCCTTCACAGAAAATGAGGATTCAACATTCTCAAATACTCAAGAATCTAAAAATGACAATTCCAAAGCACTCTGCTTTAGTTAAACTCAGATAGAAAGTGGGTATCTTTGAAAATCATGCACTAAAAGGACAAAGATGAAACAAAGAGGAATTATGACTGAACACCATGAGCAGAACTTATAAAATAATTATTGTAAGTACAAATGCAATTAACCTTAACTTCACCTTGTGCTGCTGTTTTTGTCTTGGCTATTTTAAATCATAATTCTGACTACAAGTTAAAAAAGAAGACTGAAAAAGAAAACAACAACCACATCTCTATATAATATTTTGTCAGGCGTAAATCAGGAAAAAAGTAGTAAAGTCACATCTTCATTCTGCTGCTAAAGATTATACTGTAAAAGAAAAGAAATACGTATCTCAGACACAAGGGTAAATCTTGTCAGTTTCCTTTAAATAAGGTTAGAAAGAAGCCATTCAAACTTATTGTAATTGACAGCAACCCAGATTTCTCTAGGTATCAAATTTGGTAAATTCAGTATCTGCCTTAATCATTTGTCATCTTTTAGGTAAGGGCAATATACTTCTTACAGCCTGCTGTGTTAATATCGACTTTGTTTTTGCTCAGTATCTGAATCTTTATTTAGGCTTCCTTGAGAAGCTAATTAGATTGTTTATGTTGATTTCTACAGAAATAAAGATCTTTACATTGTTGTTTTGCATTTACATGGTTTCATTCAGAAGCGTGAAATGACTGGTGGCTTGTGCTTGTCCTGTCCCCAGCTATTATGATTTTACATTTCCCATCCATGTGTGATTAATCACATTAAAATTTTCCAAGAAGAAGCTTTGATCCCGTGTCTAATAGACAAATGATATCTTTACAAAATACTGAGCCTGTATAACGGAAAGTATCTCTTTGTTTTTAGTAGCAACCTATTCTCAGTCACATTATAACCAAGGTTTACATTCATCTTAAAAAGCAGACATTTTTTTTCCAGAGGCTTAACAAAATTAGCAGGACACAAACCTGTAGTTTTTCTCAAGAAAAACAGTCTCTAAGGAAGATTAGAGTAAAAAGATAGCCAAATTCTCTACAGCTGACAATATTTTCTGAGATCATCACAGAGATCACCACAGCTGGGGCTACTACTAACAGTGGTCTATCAGTGGTTGGCATTACAATACACTGCCTTCTCAGCCTTTATGCCCAATGTGATTTGTAATAGAGAAAGAGACCGGCTCCTATAAGCAAAGCAGTGCTCAATTAAAAATCCCACTGAGGGACTTTATCTTTCTTGCATATTTCATCTTCTTCATTTCTTCCCATGCATGTAATGGGATCCTAAAATATGGGTTTGGATTCTTAAAATATCACTGCAATTGCAAAAACATTGTGCCAAAAACTTGTTCGGTGTTCTTGCTTGTTTTGATCTAGTACATTGTGGAAAATTATACACAACACACTGATGGCAAGAGGAGAATTCTGTGATTTTCATTTTCCTGATGTCTTTTACGGTTTGGTTTTGGGTTTTTTGTTTGTTTGTTTGTTTGTTTGTTTGTTTGGGTTAGTTTTGGTTTTTTGTTGGGTTTCTTTTGTGGTTTTTTTTTGTTTTGTTTTGTTGTTTGGGGTTTTTTTGTGGAAGGGTTTTCTTTGTTTTGTTTTTGTGCTGTGTCTAAATATAAACCTATTTTTTTTAGGCTCTAATATGTAACTTACTTTGTATTGTGATAGCCTGTTCCCTGTCACACTGGAAGAGCCTGCAGCTGTCTAAAGCTTAATTATGCATGAATGCAAAGCTGAGATGCTTGGCCAATAGCGCCTCAGCAGAATATGGTCTCACACTTGTTTTTGTTTGAATTATAATTGGGTACATTTATATTTCCCAAACCATTCTGCCCCTTGTGCATGTTCTTCCTTGCTTCTGTTGCCTTTGTTTGAACCTGATTCTGAACAAAACTTTTTGAATGTGAACTGTCTGTTAGATCTGAGATAGGTCATTAATGGATTTGACAAATCCTTTCACCTTAAGAGCTAAAAAAGTACAGAAATGAGTCTCCTCCCCTATCAGTTCTACTCCAGATGGTTGGAGGTGGGGTGTTCTTTATTTTTTTAATGAACAGCTAAATAGAACCTGGCATCTGGGTTGAAACAAAGGAGGCTTGGAGCCAGACTTCTAAAAGGGAGGGCAGTATCAAGCAACAAACCTGCTAAAAGGAAGGTAATAGAGGCACTGAAAGCACATTTGTAGTCACAATTATCATGTATAGAAAGGCTTTAGACAATTGTTGTCAAGAAAACATAAATGGTCAATCTACAAAGTCAATAAATAATATTGTCAGGAGTGGTAAAATATATGGCTCTATAATTTTATATGAATGGCACAAATTGGTGACAGCAATAGCACCTATTTTCTGAGAACCCTGAATATTTATTCATACTTGTTCTCAGCAGCTAAGTATTTCTGTTGCTGCTCTGTCTTTTGTTAGATTTATGGTTGCAACTCCTGAACAGTGTAAAACACACTTTAAGTCACCATCTGCATGCACATCCTTCAAAAATACATAACCATAAACACAGAAACATTCAAAGGAGCTCTAGGGACAGGTGTCTATGTCTTTGTGCTGACTGTCTTAATTCTTGGAAAATTAATCCCATTTAGAATGTGGAAAAGTGATGTTATAAGCAATGAAAAGCTAGGATAAGGTGCTGCTTCCATGAAATATTGCAACCACGACTACTTGAAGGGTAGACAACAAGGAGGGGATTTATTTCTCCATCGTTGCCTTCAGATTTAAATGCTGATGCATAGAGGATTATTGCTCTTTAGCTTTTCTTAAGGTACAGAAGCTAGCCGGCTTCCCTCCTCCATGATCCCAGTAGAGCCATCAAGCACTTTACTAGTAAGCAGAGATACCTTATACACCATTTCATTTTGTAATGCAGTTCTCAAGATAGGGTAGAATGTTCAAAAGAATTGAAGTGATGAATATCTGTCTTCCTTCTTCCCCCTTTTGCAGGGAGAATTTTGCTTGGCAGAGATCTGCCACAGTGCTCACTAAGCTCTTGCCTGCCTCTCTGCTTCCCCTCATCTACATCAGACACAAACTGTGCCCAGAAGAATGGCAAGGGCTGGGGCATGCCTCAGTGACTATCTCTGTCTTGCCCAGTTGCTTCTGTCTGGTCTTTGTGAGCCTGAGCCCAAGTACAGCTCAAGAGAACCAGCCCTCATTACAGATTCAGAACATGGGAAGTTTGAATTGGCACTAAACAAATGACCACTGTGTCAAATGGCTCAGCATTTTGACACTTGATTCTCTGTGGATTTAACTCTTTCTTAATGTTGGTTTAATGTGATTTTAACACTGACCTGAATGTGAACAGGGCTGGGTTTTTCTTTTATGCCTCTTTCCTAGATTCTAGAACATCACGTCAGATTTCTGGCAAGTCCAAGTGCTTCTCATACCTGCAGGTGTTTTTAAAGATGTATTTTTATGGACTATAAAGGAAACAATTTTTTTTTTTGTTTGTAATGTATTATTTCCTGCCAGTCTTGATACATACCATTCAACATATGTCTTACAAGGGACTGCAGGATAAAAAAAAATAATACTCACAATAGATAAGGGGTGTTTTCCCCAGTGGATGATGGGAAAATGATTGGTGTGTGGAGGGCAATTCCTTGCACTCTTGAAATCTGAAGCCCAGAAAGATGGAGCTTTTGTGTGTCGGTTTTAAAAGGATTGAAATCCATTTACACATCAATGTCAGCTCCTGCTAAAGAAAGCCAACATTGTTGATGTTATGCTTGTCAAATTGTTTTCAAGGGAAGACAAGTACAAAGCTTCTTGTCCACCAAACAGAGCACATTAAATATAACCCTTTCTCTGGGCACATGTACACTAGAACAAGAAAGCACAGGAGATATATAATTAATATTAGCTAACACACAGTAAGGTTAATTTTTGCTTCTCTGAATACTTAATCTGCAAGCAGTTGATAAATCCCACAATGAATAAAAGCAGCTCATATTTAGGTCACACAAAGTCATTGCTGTTTTTTAATTTAAATTGTGCACTAGATTAAAACACAAGAGTATTGCACGAGGTCAATTCAGAAGCAGTAGCAATAGGCTGTCATTTGGTGTAAAAAGTTTCCCCAGCACACCCTAGGGACATGTTAATCAAAGCTTTTTAATGGATTCAGTCTGATCTGTGACAGGCTTTGTTCCAGAGATGGCATTTGCAGGATAGAGCTGCAAGTTATCAATAAGACACAGTAATTGCTGGGAGTGATTGAGCCTTGTTCCTTAGGCTTCATACCATTCAGTTCTTTTTATTATCAGTCAAGCCCAGAGATGTCTTGCAATAAGGAGTCAAGTGATGGCTTGTTTCTTTCTTTAATCCTGAACCATATAATGAAAGAAAATGAAGCAACATGAAAATTTGCATGAATTAAAAAACATGTAAAACTAATTTCTGTTTTTCCCCTGCTATGTTTTTTTGTTATTTTTGCCAGGAATTTGTAGAAATTTTTCAGCCTCTATCATGTACTTGATAAATCCTTTTTAAGCAGTCAAGGCCTCTCACTGCCTGGTTAAAAGCTTCAGTTCATCCACTGACAGTTCTTTGTTAAGTTATTCATTATCTCTTGGAAATCAAAGCATTGGCACAATCAGTAATAACTAGGGATAACACTTATCACCTACATGGATAGTTAGCCCTGCATCCATTTAGGAAAAATAACTCCCAACACTGAGATGAAAATTCTTCAGTGCTATTCAAGAAGGTAATAGAAACCTAATTTTTATATAGTGAAGGATCATAATCCTCCTTTTATAGCACCACAGTCATTCCCATAGCAACACATTATACCTAAACCCACTAGGGATTATGACCTCTCTGTATGAGCAAACAAAAGGAAAAGTTGTTTAGAAGAGAAAGGAATCTCTTTGATTAATAAAAGGCAACACCAATATACTGTGTGTGCACACATAAGACAGACACACAGACAGCAGCTAAATTGAATTTTGTTTAAAGTATGAACAGACAATGTAATGATTTTTAAAATCAGATTTCTTGGTTTCAATGAGGATTTGCTTCATGGAGTAACAGAACAAACTGTAAGAGATTTTGCTCACTGCATTTACTTTCTTCTGGATTATGTTTGTTGGAAATGAGATTAAGGTTTATTTATTCTAGTAACCTCATTCTTGACAAAGTATGATTGATATTGGTGATATTAACAGGTGAAAGCTAATACCCAAACAAAAACAGAGGTGGGAAGTAAGGATTGGTCTCGTTTTCTTCTTTTTGCTGTCCAGTAAATGACGAGTTATTATTGTAATTACAGATAATCAGAACTTGTAATTTTGAGACTGCCTGGTGAAAGAAATGCTTTTGTTGACAATTTCCTGAAGTATATTTCAAAAACAACAAGAACAAAAAAGATGAATTATTGCACTACTTTGAAATATTTAATGTGTTTGATTAAATCTTGTTTTACATCTAATGTTTGCAATTAACAGACATTTTTGCATATCTCCTTTTTATTTGAAACCATCAAACTCCGAATAGATTATTTCATATTTTTTATTGAAAAAATTAATTTTGTTTTCTATTCAATTTTAAACTGTTGGGGAGCGTCACAGAGTTTCTTACAAAGAAACAATGTAGTAGCCTCCCTGCCCATTAATTATGGAAATAAGGAAGTTATTTGCTATGTACTTGTGAAATATTCTGAAATTTTTGGTTTGAAAACACTAGAAATACCAATATTATGTTCTTCTCTGTGTTAGTTGTGTCTGTAAAATTTAAAAGCTCTTTGAAAAATTTATCTTTATCATTTTATCTTTGAAATATTTAGAGACTGAAAAATTAATACATGCTAATTATATAAAATTTACAAAATTTTAATTTTCCTTCAAATTTAAAACCATTCAGTTTTCATATAGTATTGTTATAGATATTTCCAATCATTTCATTAGCAAAGTAAGATACTCTCAAACACAGGAGCAGTTTGTATTATGTTCTGCCATATCAAAACATGTGTATGTTCACGGTTCTTAATTTTAAAAATGTGAACAGTTCATGAGCTATTCTGCATTCATCACATAAAAACTGAAGCATTTTCACTGACAACAGGCATTCTCCTGATAACATGTATTAAGTTTTAATTTTCTGCTCTTTCAGCTGCAGTCCATGTAGTAGGCACCTGGGCAAGAAGGTCATGATTAGCTATATTGCAGTAGGACACTTGGACTTATGACCAGTCCATGTACCTTCTGCTTTGCTTTATGAGATTATAACATAAGTCAAAGAGTGATACCTTGTTTTAACCTACACTTTCAAAATGAAGAATTTATTCCTTAAAGTGTTTGTTTAGGGTTTTTTTTTCTGTAACTATCTAAAAATTTTTTAAAATATTTTCATTATTTTTTTTGTAAAAATATTGAGTTTTCAATAACACACATCTCGTCTTGGTAGAAAATGTTTATGTGATATCTGCCTAATTTTTTTTTCAAAAAACCTGGATAATTAAATGTAAGGAAGTATTTTCTAGACATTAGAATGTGTTTATACAGAACAATAAGTATTAAGCTTCTATTGCTTAAAACCTTGTCGACAAAATCAAGAAAGGCTTTTTTTTTATATATAATTCACTCAAAGCAAATTCACTGTTAATTTGCCTTTGATAATGTCCAGTTAACAAAAAATGGAAACTTTGATGAGCTTTTTGAGTTTTTGTCCTAAGCCTAGCAATATAGACAGATCATGATCATTGCAGTAAAGATTGAAAAGCTATTTCAGATAGATTATTCATTGTTCTTAAATTCTATGCTATAATGGTCTTATATCATTGCTTCAAATTTGGAATACCAGTGTGAAATTGTTGTTGGAATGACTGTTGAAATCAATGGTCCACATAAGTGGACCATTTTTGCTAGCCCTGAAGAATAAGGAGTGGTGAAAAATTATTTATTATTAATATATATTATTATTATTTATTTATATTAATGTTGAAATGTTGCACAGAGAAACACTTTCAGGAAGTGAAACTTTCTAGTACTTCTGATGCAAGTTGTTAGATCCTGCATCCTAGAATAAAACCACACAACTTTTCCTATATTACATATTTGGACATGAAAAGGATCCTAAGGGCCAGGCTTTTATTTGTTCAAGAGTGTAAAGCTGTTTCCCTGATACAATAGCTCCTAAGGAGGCCTAGAAATATTTCAAATTTTAAAAAGTCTCTTCTAAACTTCACACTTCTAATAACAAGATTCAGGCACATTGTGATGATAGCACTATGTCAGTTATTCTAAGATGACTAATTTTCCATCAAATAGTCAAGGAAGAAAACTTTTACAAGATGAGGTTCAGGGGGACAATTTCTGATCTGACTGTGGTGCAATTTCCAGAGCAACGCTGATCATTTCAGTGGTGTTCACTTCAGATTTAACAGATGTGACAGAGTCAAATTTAGCCCAAGGTTTTTATTAAAAACTAATTAAATTAAGTGCTTACATAGCACATGCAGACATTCAAGGGGAGACAACATGAGTCTGGAAGGAAGAATACAAGATGCAAAACTACAAGGTGATTTTTCTGCAATGACACAATACACATGTTTAGCTCTCCTTTCATCTCCTGTTCTCATCCCTCCCATCTCCCAGTCCAGCTGAAAATATTTATATTTGATATCCTTGATCCTTGTCCTGTCTTCAAAACCTTTAGTGCCAAGGCCTGTATCTCTGCAGGCATTTATTTTGCTGAAATACTGCAGAGGAGAAGGCAGGAATGCCTGTGAATTTTCCTGCAGGATAGAAGATTATAGCTTTAATATTACCAACCAAAACCTTCCTAACTCAATTGTCAGCCACGAAATAGAACTTCAGATTTTAATCTTAGCTATTTATGGGCAGGGAAAGCAATTTCTTAAAACCTCTTTCTTTTTTATCACTTGTTTTCCATGAAGATGAGCACCAGACCTTTTTCAAAGGGTCTGTGAGTCACACAATTTTTCTGCAGAACTGAAATTTTAAAGCAAAGAAAGGTATCTGGAAAAGAATAGGACTATATAAAACAAGAAAATTTGACTAATAGACTTCTGAACAAAAACCAAAATGTTATTAGAGCTATTATTGGTATTCTAACAAATGTACATTGTATTTCCAGACCTTGCTGGGACTGAACCTTTCATACCCCAGTGATTTCAGTGTGAGCTGAATCTACTCAGTCCTGCAGAAGAACTGAACATCTTTTTATGCATGGTGAGATGCTTATGCTGGCTGTTCTAAGAACTATGGAGGGAAATCATCTCTGTGGGTTAGGAATGCAGTCTCATAAAAGAAGTATGAAGTGTGATGTCTCAGGAATTTAGGATAAACCATTGGAGAAAGGCAGTGTGACAGGATGTCAATGTAAAATTTTGACTGAAAAAGAACAATGAAATCTGCCTGAAATACAGCAGTTTATTGCCCTGTTAGTGCTATAAAAACTTGAATGTCTATTGGTTCCACATAACATTTGAATGCTTTTTATATTTACAAATGTATTGGAAATACATTTATCTTCCTGGTTCCCATATGAAGACAGAAAAGCTTGTATTTTACTATTTTTTTTCCTGTTAAGTGGCTGAAGAGTGGAAAGCTAGACACTGTAAGCTTTCAAAATACTTCAGTATCTATTTAGACAAAAAGCTACAGTCCAAAGAATATAGTGCACTATTTTGCTATTCCCGTAAATTTGGCAGTAAATCCCCAATTCCCCAGTAATCAGTGTAGAAGTTTAAAAACTGTTGGGTTTGGGCTTTGGGGTTTTTGGTTTTAGTTTTGGTTTTTTGTGATGGTGATGCTGGGGTTTTTTTGTAATATTTTGAATGACAGCAACTGGCTTGCCTAGGATCAGACAAGGTAACTGTTCTCATACTAGGACGCTAGAGCATCCTTCTCTGACTGCAGGAATTCAGAAATAAGAGAAATTTATTATGAGTCCATACAAATTTACCAAGGAGACTTTATCTTCTCCCATTTTTCTCCACATGATGCTGAGTTACTTGTATAGCCTACAGCTCCTGTGTCACAGCTGACCATAGTTGAAGCATTGGTGCTCACAGACTAATGCTATAAGGAATATAGATGCTGAAATAAAGCAGAGAATGGAGCTGAGAAACAAAGGAGAATTAGTACATGCTATCAAAAGCAAAATGTTAGTAAACATGAATGTTTGACTGCATACATATATTTGAAAAGAATTTTCTAATAAAACTGCTTGATACAAATTTATTTCCTATATAATTTTTCATCTGAGTTAACACTGATAAGATCATGGCTACTAGGGAAGGTGTGGTAGGGGACTTAAGAGAAGTTCCCCCTAATATGTCATGGGAAGAGGCTGTGGTGTAAATTCCCGCATCCCTGGATGTCCATCAAACCTACCACTCCCCCCGGGTTATATAATCATCTGTTGTACCCGCCTTTAGTCCTATGTCAGTCATTTTTGTACTTACCCTTTGTTCTGGAATGTTCTTAAGTTCACTGGTTGTAATTGGTTCTTCCCCGGTTACCGCCCCCTTCCCTCATCCTCATTTGTTGTATCCCTATCACCCCATCCTAACTCCTCCTCCGAACCCTGTTCCTATTGGATCTTTTGTATCCTGCTCCTCCTACCTTGCACGTGGTTATAAACCCTACCCCGCCCCTTGCTCGGGGCTCTCTGAGCCTGCTCCCTCGCTGAGTGGACGTGTCACAGATCCCTGCTGACACCCAGCCCTCGACGAATAAAGCAGCTTTAGAGAGACATCCTGCCTTGGTGCGAGCCTGTTATTAAGACCGATGAGGCTTGGCCACAGAACTCAGGGCCGACCCTTGTCAGGAAGGCAGTGCTATCCCTGCTATACTACAAAACTAACAGCTTATACTACATATATTTGCAAGTCTACCAAATTCTACCAGCTTTTTTTAAGGCAAAATAAATAGTATTTTATATCAAAAAGTAATTTTATGAGATCTAACAATGTAGTATGGATTCTTGTCTTTTAGAAAGCAAATTATTAGAAACATTGAAAGATATTAGTCATTGAGACATCCTATTCTAGAGTCTAATTGGATGTGGTGTTGGACTTGAAAATAAAATCATGCAAGGAGAAATCTTGACTGCAGTAAGACATGAGATCCTTTCCATTTCAGAATATTGTTCTAAGGGCCAAAAGCAGAACAGGAGGAAGAGAAAGCCTAACACAAAGTTGTGAGATAGGCTAAAAACTTTAATTATAATATTAAAAAATGCTGTTATTGCAATTTTATTCATACATGTTTTCAGTCAGGATTTTTTTTTATGCCCATCACTTGTCTCAGTTTAAAGGAAGGATCATAGAACCTTCAAGGTTGGAAAAAAATCTCTAAGACAACCTAGTCTAACAACTGATGTATAACTGCCATGTTTACCACTAAATTATGTTCCAAGTACCACACCCACATGCTTTTTTTGAACATTTCCATTCATGGTTTTTCCATCACATCCCTAGGCAGGCTGTTCCAATGCCCTACCAGCCTTTCAGTGGAGAATTTTTTCCTAATATCCAACCTAAACCTTCCCTACCACAACTTGAACCTGTGGTCTCTTGTCTTATTGTTGGTTGCCTGGGAGAAGAGACTAATCCCCATCTTGCCACATCTTCCTTTTGGGTTGTTGTAGAGAGTGATGAGACCACCCCTGAGCTTCCTTTCCCCAGGCTGAACAAGCCAAGCTCCTTCAACCCCTCTTCATAGGACAGACCCTTCCCCAGTGCCACTGCTCCTCTCTGGACTCTCTCCAGTGCCTCAGTGTCTTTCTTATGGGGTGGGCCCTAAAACTGGACACAGCACTTGAGGTGTGGCCTCACCAATGCCCAGTAGAGGGGGGCAATCCCTGCCCTGGCCCTGATGGCCCCACTATTGCCGATACAGGCCAGGGTGTCCTTGGCCTTCTTGGCTCCTGTTCAGCTGCTGTTGACCAATAACCCCAGGTCCTTTTCTACCAGGTAGCTTTTCAGCAACTCTGCCCCATCCAATAGCACTGCCTGGCATTACTGTTACAAAGGGCAGGACATGAAAATTTACCTTATTATTTACCTTCTTCTTCCACATGGCCTCAACCCACTGATACAATGTCCAGATCCCTCTGCAGATCAACACTCCTGCTGAACTTGGGGGCAGTTGCAAATTCGCTGAAAGGGCACTCCATGTCCTCATCCAGATCATGGATAAAAATATTGGAACATGGCTGCTTATCCCCAGTACTGAGCCCTGGTGAACACTTTGGAAAATTTGTGACCAGACATCAGCTGAATGTAATTCCATTCTGTGCCATGTGAGATTTTCACTCAGTGAACAGTAGAGCCTTTCAAGCCATGAGTACCCAGTTTCTTCAGGAGAATGTCAGAGGATTCACAAAAGCCCAGGTATGCACATCCACTGCCTTTCCTCCTCTGCTAAGTGCATCACTTTGTCATAAAAGGAGATCAGGCTGGTCAAGAAGTCTGTCTTAAACCCATGCTGGCTGGACTGATTCCCTGTTTTTTTGTACATGCCACATGACAGCACTCAAAATTATCTGCTCCATGAACTTCCCCAACACCAAGAGCAGGCTGTCAGGCCTGCAGTGCTCCAAGTCCTCCTTCAAAATTTTCTTGTAGGTGGACACCACACTGGGTGGCCTCCAATCAGCTGTGACATTCCTGGTTGCCCATACTGGCAAAAGACTGTAAGTGTTTCTCCTGCCAGCCCCCTCAGTAGCCGTGTGTAGACCCCTTCCAACTCCTCAGACTTGTGCGTCCACCTGGATTTCCACTTGAATTATAGGGGCTTCATTCTTATTCTCTTAACTCTCTTCCAGCTCCAGAGCCTGGGTGCCCAGAGGATGACTCATGTTCCTGTCAAGGACTGAGACAAAGAAAGCATTATTAAGTCAGCCACAGTGATATTTTCCTCTGTATCCAGGAAAAGCTGGAAGATCTTCTTAGGCCTTTAATTTTTGATGATTTTTTTTAATCTTTTACAGCAGTATGCTGTACAAATGTAATGATAAACTGATCACTCCTGGGATTTTTCTCACATGCTGTAGAAGTGTACACATTTGATCTACTGGGATATTATTAAGTAAAGCAAGTAATATGTCTGGTATTATATTTATTAAAAATGTGAATGGTGCTCAGAAGTATTCTTTTAAATCGATTTGGGAGAACAAAACAGTAAGTCTTAAGAAATGCAGCCAGTCTGTTTCCTTCAATGGCTCCTGTGTTTTGCTGATCATTTCAGAAGGAAACAAAAATAACATTGCAAGGAAAATATTACAACTTTGGCTGAAAGAAAAATAAGTATGTGCCAGAAGATGTAAAATTCTTTCTACTTATTTCAAGTGTTAACACATATTTTAATGGTTAATGTTGCATTATGATGAATTTTCTAGTCAAATTACATTCACATCAATACATAGCAAATCTTAAGATTCAAACTTCTACTCTGGTGAAAGTTCTTTGGTTAAAACAAATATTACTTTTTATAATTCCACAAAACAATCATTACTCTGAGGTGCTAAAAGAGAAGACATTAATCATGAACAGGCTTTCTGTATCCTTTCATTTAGTTAAAATATTTAAAGTGAGGAAGTTTAATTCATTGAGTGAGAACATCTTTTAAATTGTAAGTCTGATTTTGTCTCTTTAAGTTTGTAATTTTCCTTATTGTCTTTTATACTCACCCCCTTACATTTATTTATAAATATTTAAATTATTTTCCTCTATTATTTCTAGGCACTATTCCATTGAGAATTCTGTGTTTGTTCTACTGAGGCATTGTGTGTGGCAAAAGTGGTGAAGATGTTTCTTGGACTTTGTATTTTATAAATGTAAAAATGACATTTTGGAGGAGCTAGAGACTGAATTCAACCACCTTTGCACACAAAGACATTAGTCATACAGCTTCTTCACACTGACCTCAGAAGTGTCTTGGAGTGTGGTCTGGCACTGCTCCATAAATCACAGTGAGCATGAGCTGGTTCCACTTGTAGAGAAGATTGTTCCTCCATATCACATCATCCTGTCCTATTGTCATCACCTTCAAACAGCACTTCAGGAGAAACTCAGATGCCTTAGATGGTCTGAGACCCCCGAGTAGTTAACAGAGGACACTCTGTACCTCCCTGTTCTTCTCCCATCCTTAAGATTAACCTCTTACCACTGCCACCTCCAGAGTCCTCATCCTACCTTGAGAAAATAAGCCATATAAAAAAGTGAATAATTTCTGTAGTTTGTACTACATTAGTTCTACAATATCTGTCTGCCTCACACTAATTCATAAATGAGAATCCACATGGAGAAACGAATTGGAAAACAACTTGAAAAAAAACCCTAAAATATTTTCTCTTTCCATAATGAAAGTACTGCTAAGTTTCTGCCTCCTAATGAATTCCATGTGCAGCCAGGATTTGAAAATACTAAAACTGTCATACAAACCTCTAGATATAAGATTAAATACAACTCCAAACAGACCTATGTTTCTCTATTCCATTGATGTTTATCTCCTTATCACTCCTTCATCCAGCTGCATCTTGTTAATGATAAAACAGAAAGACTTTGAAAGGATTTTGAAGTCGTTAATTTAAATGTTAGCACCTTAAGATGAGTTCTTGTAGTCAGGGTAAGAACTAAATTTGCTTGGATTTTTTTAGCTAGAGACTTACTAGCTAATGATAGAAAGAGCTCTTTCATGTGTAAAGATATAATACAATCTGTGGAGTTGATGTGAGGCTTGGAAGGGCGCTTCCAGAACCTCCTCCAGTTTTGGGAAAACAAGTATTAAAACAAATATATAGCTAGTTCAAAGCTAAATGAAGGACTGTGTTGGTATATATACTATATATACTAGTTCGTATATATATATATATATATACTAGTTCTTTGTCCTGTTAGTCCTTAGGTCTCCTTGCTGGGATGATTCTGTGTTCAGAATCATTATTCTGAATTATCAGGGCAGTTGTGATGGTTAGCATCCAAATGAACATAACCACATGATATGAACTATATTACTTGTTTTCTTCCAAGGCACTGGCTTCCACCTAAAAATGCCAAAGTCTTTGCAAAATGTTTTCAAAAATCAATATATTTCCTATATCTATAAAGTGATGAGAAATCAGATGACAATAAAATTACCACATAGTACACATATGCACGCACACCATGCAAGTATAGCTTGACTTATGGATACCCTTAAACTAAAAATAAATTTAGCTGTGCTTTTGCCTGAAGAAAACAGGAACTTCTCACACATGGTGTGCATTATTTTCCAGGCTACACCATGTCTATTCCCAGCAGTTCTAGCCAAAGAGAATAAAAAAGGAAACTTATCCTTTTTTTATGATAATAACTCATAATGGTTATGTTTTGTAAATAAGAACATAAATTTGAATACATTTCAAAAATTTTGACAATATTTTTCATACAACATAGCAATCATGAAGAAAAAAATAGAAAAGATATTTTACTGCATGGAAATATGCCTATTCAAATAAATTTTTACTTTGGTGACAGGTAAACAAGCAGTTGTTATAGCACCTAGAATTTAGTGAAGGCTTTAGGAACTCTAACTCTGTTCTTTGCAGCTCAGGGACAAGCATTTGCATATAGGTGAGCAGAAGTAAAATTTTGTGTAAGACAACTGCCATTTCTCTGAGTATCCAGGCAATAAGTGGACTAAAATTGAACAAAAGGTAGGTTGCATTTACACTGTGAGTACATATGAGGAAATACTGTCTTTTTTCTTTTTTCTCCAAAGACACTTGTAATTGTATAATTATGCAGAAACTGTTTGTTACTACCTTACATCCACAAAACCCCAGTGAACAGAGGGTCTAGATACTGCATATCTGAATATAGTATACTCTAAGTGCTTTACTGTAAGCATCAGTAGCTACATCATAGCAACAAGAGGTTGTTGTTTCTCTCAGCTGTGCTGTAGAGAAACAACTAGTCTCAAATACATCAAACAAAGATTAGAAGAACCTATGTGACATCCTCTGTTTCGTATTTGCAAAAATTAGGTACTCATCATGATTACTTATTTTACTGCTATTTGAAAACACTTAAGGCACACCAGAAGGAAAAAGCTATGGATATGTGTATTACTACCATCCACTGTGATCTGAGGCTTAAATTAGTATCTCTAACTTGCAGCAGAAGCATAATTGTTAACCACTTAATAATTTATGTCATATAATAGTTTCATATTTCTATCTAATCCATCCTCTTCTCTTGATTGTCTGTTTCCTTCCTTTCTTAGGCTAAAGTTAAAATAACTGGTACACCTGGTTCAGAAATACTCTTCCTTTTACTTTTTCCCCTGAAAATTTCTCAATAATAGTGTCTTCTTCTTCTTCCTCTTGCAGAGACACTCATTTGCAAAGCACACGGAGAATGGTCAACTATGACAATGCAGTGCATCATCATCTAGAGTCTGAAAGACACCTATTTAATGTGACTAGACTGAGAAAAGAATGACCAGAGGTATGAACAGGGTCGGAACACTGAAAAAAGGGAGAAATTGTAGAGATTCATTAAAGCTGTGTGGCATAAAGAAACCGAGTAGGAAATTAGCAATTTCTGTTTTTTGTAATAGAGAATTTGGCCTTATAATAAAATAGAAATTGAAAAATCCACCAGATTCAAATCCAACTCCAGGAAGTATTTTTCACATGATATATAATTATGCTCTAAAACTACTCTCAAGTGATAAATCTGCTGTGTCTCAAAAAGAAATTGATCAAATCAATAGTTAAAAAAAAGAATTTTTCTCTTAGATGATCATGTGGATTCAATTGGATTTTTTTAGGGCTGTTATCATCTCTGGGCAGAAAGTAAGTCAAATATTTCTATAAATGTGTTGCTGGACAAAAAAGTACTGAAGTTGAAAAGTAACTTTTCCTTTTGTCCTCAAAGTCTTATGTGGTAAGAGACTCTTAGTGAAACTGCACTGAGTTGATTTGATTGTCAATAATTTTGTATCTACTGAAGAAGAAGGGAAAGGGAAATTCAGGAAGTCTGGCTTACTACTTTAACTAGATTTTGTTACCTCATACAAAAATTAAAGTATTTCTATCTTAATCCTAATTAACAGGCAAACTCAGAGACAGAAACTAATCTAATGAGAAAATTTAAAGTAATATTTGTAAAATATTAGCTGACTGAAAATCGATGCAGCCTGTAAAGGTCAAGCCTATCCAGTGGCATGTGCCTCTTAAGGCATGGGTGCACCCTGTATAGACTAATGGGACAGTTCTTAAACAGCATTCTTGCCATTCTCTCAAAGATAAGAAAGTAATTAGACTTTATCTCTTAGTACCTGATAGTTTTAGAGACAGTAATTTCTTGGGTTTTTCTGCTTACATCTGTTTGATCAAAAGTGATGACAGTGTGTTGGGGTGTGTTTTAAGTTTCCCCCCAGTTATGGCTGCTCCCTCTCCCTCTCTTTTTGTAAAATGGTCCAGCCTCCCTTCTCCTCCCCTCTCTGTCTGCCTGTCATTCCTCCCTCCACCCAGTTCATTGTATTCCTGCTGAGTTATCCCCCCAACCCCACCCCGGAGCCTGTCTGTCTCTCGGAGACCTCTCCCTTCCACCTAGAAAGTTCCATCCAGGGCTTCGAGTGATAGGCTGGTCTCCGGGGTCCCCTCCCTCCCTCCTTCCTCATTGGAAGTTTCCCCTGCGTGTCACCCCTGTTACCACCCCAGGTGTTATCCCATTGGTTGGCTGCTGTTTCCTCCCCTTGGTACCACCCGCCTTTAACAAGCAGGGCACACGGTGCCCATCGCCTTTTGGAGCTTATGGTCTTTGAGCCCATAAACTTGGAACACAGGTACCCCCAGAAGGACGGCTCCTTGCTTTTGTCTGGGTCGCTCTGCGTGTCTTTCAGTCTGGTGGCTTCATCTTCCCACTGGCCGTACCTTGTGCCCACAGCGGCACATGAGAGTGGCCTTTGCTGCCGCAGTGCTACAGGTACTGGGCTGGCCGAGACGTGGTGACAGCAAGAGCCTGGTGGTTCTGTGGTAGAATTCCTGCCTGCAATGTCAGCAGCCTGGGTTTGAATCCCAGCAAAAAGGCACTTTGTGCTAGCTGAGACTTGGGAAGGTACAGCACCAACAGTCATTTGTGGATTTATGGATGAACAAGGTAGGAAGCATCCTGAGATTTAACTCACACAGTACCTGTCAGAATGATCCTAATATCTTTCTTTCCCTTCCTCAGTCGTCCTGGTTTTTAGGGTAATTTGTTCTTTAGGTGAGTGGTTTTGCAGCAGATTAACAGATTTTTAAGCACTGTGAACCCTTGTTTTGTGAAAATGAGAGCAATAATACCATTAAAAATGTCCATGCACTACCAGAACACCCTAACAGATGTTTGACCTTCTCATCAAAACACCCTTTCCAGCTCCTCAAGCATTTTTCTTACTAATTTTATGGGAGGTCCTGGGGAAGATGACCAAACTGCTGTAACTTAAATTAGGAAGAAACAGGAAGAAACTTTTGAGGACAGCTGAGTACAGCTGTTCTTTTTCTTGACTACAAACTAAGTGAAAAAGCATTTCTGAGACTCTGTGTGTTGTTACTAGTTTCCTAGGAATTTATTCTCTGTAATTTAGAATTGAGTCTTCTTCATTAAATGTTATCAAATGGCCTCTCTTCCAAATTACTTCTTGCCAGTCCAAACACTGTATAGGAAAGAATATCAAATTAGTAGAAAAATATCAGGGAATTGAATTGTGAATTTAATCTAGATAGGATTTTGGTTTTTTCTGGATTTTTTTGGGTTTTGTTTTTTTGTGTCTGTGTGTGTGTTTTTGTTTTGTTTTTGTTTTTAATAACTGAGATTCTTTCCCATTCATTGTGCTTATATAATTCCTTTTCTCGTTTTTTTTTTTCCTTCATTTTTTATTCCCTTCTGCTTACCATTGAAATATTTTTTTTTCTGTATTTCAGAGGTGCCAAAGGCTTTTAATCCCATTCTTCTAATTCCACTGCAAAAGAGTAGTGAGACTCTGTCTTGCACAGTGGAATAGACCTCTAAACCTCACAGGACTCTTTGGTTATACTTAGTAACATATGTTCCACTCACTGGGAAAATTGTTTACTTCTGGTAGAGAAAGAGGGAATAATTGGTCCAAGTATGTTTTCCTGTGCATTTTTTTTTATTTTTTCTTTCACAACAAGAAAATCAAAACATTATGCTTCAGTCCTCAGACATTGGCCTTTGAGGTTTTTTATCTCTCTATTTCAATGAAATAAAAAAGGAAGTAAGACGCAAAAATGACAAAAACTTAATATACAACTCTTTGGGGTATTTCTCCATCAACTCTAAATATTATGTTGAAAACCTATTAAACTTTTTAACCCAAAGGTCAAATGTTTACCTTTCTGAATTTAAAAATCTATTTTTCATTCTATTAAGAAAATGTGGGCAAAGCACTATATTAAGAAAATATACAGGGAAAACCCAACAATTACAAACATCTAGCAAAAAAAAAAAATCTATATTTTAAATTAAATAAATAACTGAACAAGAGAAAACAAATATAAATTCTGTCAAAGCACACAGGCCTCCATTTCAGCTAATTAACGTAATAAAATAGGTCCTTCTAGGGCACTATTCATCTTGACTTAGACACCTAAAATAACTGCTCTTAGGGTGCAATATATCTAATCTGTTACTCTCAACTGGCAGTAGGGGAGCTATGTGACTCAGACAAATGTGTAAGGTAGGTTTCTAAAGGTAAGGGTTATACCTAGAGTCATGCAAATCCTATTACAAAACTAAAGTGTAAGCACTGGTAGACACCACAGAGGTTAGCACAGTAATAAACCACACTGAACTGCTGCAAAGGCTGCATGGGTTTTTAAAGGCATTAAGTGATAAAATCATTATTTTCTGGATATGGGAGAAAAAAATGGGTTGTCTTTATTTTTTCTTTTGCTTATTTCTGTGGAAAATTCTCTAGAGTTGAAAGTGTTTTGTTATATCTCTAACCTAGCCAGAAACACAAGACAAGAAGTATAGAAGTCAAGATATTTGGTGATGAGGGGGTTCACTTTGATATTTTTATCCTTACGAGTTTAGTGAACGCCACAGAACAGAGGTTCCTAGTAGGCTGATCCAGGAGCTTTGTTAGCTTTGCTGACTTCTGGATGTCTAAGTTACAAAGCGTCTAGTGCAAAGACTACTTTTTCACATCTGAAGTTCTACATAGCCTAGCCCTGACTTTTACCTGTAGCACAGCCCTGATTTTTATCTGTACTTGACTACACTATAAGAGTAATAATAATGTAATGATAATAGTAATAATTACTAGTCTTATGTCTTATGTAGACTCATTCATACTATGCAATCAAGTTTATATAAAAAATTATTAAGAGAAAGAGATTGGTTTTACATTCAGTAAAGCAAGATGTTTTGAATTACATATCTATGTAAGGCTGTCATGAAAATTCAAAACATTGTAATCATTCTCATAATTTGATAACTTTACCTGAAACAAGCTGCCATAAAATAATGAATTGTCAGTGCAAAAAGTCACTGTGATACCAGCTATAAATACTAAATATAACTTAAATTCAGCCTTAAAATAGTACTGTCAGGTAATTTTTAATGAGAGAAAATGCTCAAAAATGGCCCGATCATGTTTCTACATGCAACCTGTGAAATAGCAGTTTTTTCAAATTTGAGATACTGTCTGTAGTAGTAGGTATCACTTTGAAAACAAAATAAGATGAAAATACGATGTTCTTTAGATGTTTTGTGATTGTTGTGGAAAGTGCAGATTGATTATTTTATTGTTGACATCAGAAGTGGCGGTCACTCTGGGCCTGCTGAGTACATTCTGAACTCAAACAAAAATTGATTTCCTTTTTTTAAAAAGCAGATGGCATTATAATGAGTAGCTTTCTTTCGATTTTTCTTTTCCACTGAAGCATTTGGTGAATGCAGCAGGCATAATAGGCTGAAGTAAACAGTGTCAGGTTCTGTTATATCAAGAGCTCTTTTAAACTAAGCAGACAAGCTATCATCAGTGCCTGAAATCCTGTAAATGGCAGCAGAGACTGAAAATGAGTTTGTTTCCTGACAAGTGTTTTGACGACATTTTGAAGAATAGAAGGAGATGCTTTGCTAATTACTATGACTGCCACATGTTCAGTCATGATACTGTTTCATTAATGAGCAAATATAAACAGGCTGTGTAAGGAAGTAATGGAATTAGAGATTCAATGAAATATGTGCCAGCACTCAGACCATCATAAACAAGATGTTTTGTTTTCTGTGTTCTCCTTTATTCATTGAAAGAGGCAGTACATCTCTCAAATTCTTTGGTAAAGCAAGAGCTGTCTGTGGTAGGAACAAGCACAGAAAGGATAGAGCTGATGGTTTTTGTCAATAAATTAACAAGTTTGGAGTAGATAGCCTTTGACAGGAGTGCAAATTAAAAACAAAAGCACTGTTTATACCAAGAGGTGCTATCTGGCCTTCTGCACACAGTCTATCCTCAGCCGTGGTGAGACATTACATTAGTAGACTTGCAAAACCACACGCAATTTGGATTAGAGATGTTGCATGCATCAAGAGAGTCTTAATAGTTTAATACCACTGGAAAACAGTGCTTCAGCTGACCATTATCCTTTCTGCAGTGGGCTTAAACAAAGGAAAGTTTTGGCTAGATTCAGAGTTGGTTCCGAGCAGTGGAGTAACTTTTCAGTCATTAATAAAAATTACTGGAAAAATAAAAACAAAACACACACACACAGAGTTTTTTGGTTTTTGTCTTTTTTTAAAAGATGTTTGAACTATCAGGCTGCCAAGAACTAGATATTAATGGATGCTGCCTGTTCCCAGTGTAGGACAGATTCTTCTTGTGTTACTGATCTTTGGAAATCAAAAAAGAATATGTCTTTTGTGTCATGTATCTGTTCTTTTATGATTCATAACACAGGGACCTTCCTTTTCACAGCTGGCAGGGAGGAAAGGAGATGTCTCTGTTTGTTTTGTGACATCCCTGGAATTTTGTTCACATATAGTCCATAGTAGTGTCTATGTATAGGGCATATGCAAAGGCTATGTTCTCCTTTGAGAGAGAATATTCTTGAAGCTTCTCTGATGTCCTGCCCCCTGCCTTGTTCTTCACTTTCTTCCAAAGTACACAGGCTGCTTGTCAAGTTAGAATAATTCCTGTTAAAAAAAAAATCAGTTTGGAAAAAGAGGTCTTTTAAAAAATCAACACTGATTTAAAATGTTGTTTTGGGGTTTTTTTTAGAAAAGTGTATATTTGTTTTTATGTACTTTGACTCTTTTGAAACATTTGTAATAGCATGAACGATTAGTGCAACTGAATGACACTCAGAAACAGTTAATGAGAAGACATTAGCTGACTATTATGTAAATGGCTTAGAATGGGGAAAGCATTTTAAGATATTAAGATGAAAATATCAAAGTGATAAAATGGCTGGTAAAGAAAACAGACTTTCAGAGAGGTGGAGCACTTCAAGTCAGATCATACTGAGCACTAGTTATAGAATTAGGTATAAAATGCAATGGAAGTGTACTGAAGTTCCATATATCAAAGGCCCCTGATTATTTTTTTAGTCCTTGTCTTCCAAAATTTTGCTAAATTGTTTGCTTCTACACAGAGTCAGCAAAAACCATACCTGGGATAAACAATTTTTTTTTCCTTGCCATGAGACGTGGCTGCTCCTTACCACTCAATGTGTAGACAAGTTTAGAATTGCTTCTTGATTTCTAAGTAACTAGAAAACTAATTAATAAATTAGTTATTAAGACTTATAGTATAGACTCTAGAGCTGGAATTTAGTGTTAGGACTGCTGTATTGCTGGAGCCTCTGGGGAGTCTTTGAACAGACAGTTTAAAATACAATTTGTCTTTTGACATTAATGCTGGGTAACAGGACATTACCCTTCTGCCAGAGCATACAAGAAGACAGGCTGGCATTTTCAAACAGCTCTGAAAGGATTTCAATATTTTTTATGAATCTTCTGTTGTTTTTACCTTAAGCCTCAGGAAAACAGATAAAAATTATTTGTCTAGAGAATTACATGGCTTTCCTTGCACAAAAGGGGGCCCTTTATAAATGAAGAAAGTTTTGTTTGTTCATTTGCAGAGCTCCACCATAAGGAAATAATAGGATTTATACTAAAAATCTTCATCTCATTGCGTGCTTAATTATATAATACTCACACGAAAATAGTGGGTAATGTTGAGAACCTGATCTTGTTCAAAATTGAATTGTATTACCAAATGTAAGAGGTATTATTCCATACTAGCCTTCTGGCTTGCTGTGGTTTGGATTTTTTAAGGACATCTACATTTGTTACATTCCTGTCATCTACAGTTCAAGCTGCTCCTTTTGACCTGGTACAGTAATCTATGTGGAGAGCACTGCAGATAATTGTCAAGCTACGTGACTTTTGGATCTGATACCACAAAAGACAGGATGTCTTACAGAACTTTCAGTATAACCTGCTTATTAGGGACAAGATATGAATATCCTCAAGTGATACTTCTGTCATTTACTGCCGTAAATTTTACCTTTCCAGAAATCTGTAAGGCTGCTATCTTTTGTTCACATACATATTATCCTTCCTCTATTTTTGTTTTCATTGGCCCCTAAGTCCGTAACTTATTGACCTGGGGTTGTAATTTTCTCTGAGTTTCCATAAATGAGAAGACACTTCATAGTTTTTAGTAATGCCACTTCTCTTTATTAGCAACATGTCTGAGCTTTATTCTCATGGTAGGACTTGCCACAAGGAACGGGGGTAACTGTGGCTGCAGAATGATGTTGTCGTGTGGTTTTTCAAAATAAATATTTCTTTGCCCACATATACTGGTCTTTAGCGTGTCTAAATCTCCATGGCAGAGATCCAAGACTAAAGAAATAACCCTGCAAGTGTGATTTTGATGAAGCAGCGCTGTCTCTGAGCCAGTTACAATGGCTATGACTAATAACTAGTGAGTTGTTTTTTCTTTTCCCAAAGACAGTGTTCACATAGATTTAGGGTTTGTACTTCTGGTGACAAGTAGCATTTAAGAATCATTTGGTTTTATAGTCTATATTCTGTGCACACATCCAAACAGAAATTAAATTATTAATAATTATATTTTTTTTCTGTTTTTCTAAGGGACAAAAGGATCTATTGAAGGTAATTTAGAAGGTCATATGAGTCCTTCCAAGGTGACTCTTTTAGCTGACTGGATGCTACTGATAGCTTCTCAGAACAGTTTTGTAATGAATATTGCAGTCAAAACACAGACTTTGTGTATGGAGTCCGGACATCATAGGGATATACTATAGGTCCTGAAAATGGAGTAGCAAGAGGTTTTCCTCCTTTCCCTGCAATTCTGCTGTGGCATTGAAAACATGATTTTTGTTATACCTTGGGAAGACATACCAAGCAGGCATTTCTGAGTGCTTTTACTTCTGAGGAGCATGTAATTACTGAGGAAATTAACTTCACAGCCAATGATTGTGGTATCATGATAATTTAGAGTAGTAGGAAGGATGTTTTCTGAGCAATCCCTTATCTTGTTTTTCCCTTTGTTTTTGGTTATCACAAAATATCATTCATTAAAACTGGTAACAAGAATTGTTTCCCTTTAAATTTCCTACCGTCTCACTTTAGCTGTTTAAGTTTACTTGTAACAATATATTATAGTCATACTCAATTGACTTTCTTTATAAAAGTGATAAATCTTTTGTGCAGGTTTATTCTTAGCAATTCTAAAAACTGCAAAAAAAATACATATTGCTGTTTTCTTGCCAAAATAATTGTGCATGTCAACTCTAGTTTTCAGATGCAACCTTTCTGAGGTTGATGAGAAGCAGGTTACTGAATTACTTCCATAAGAGAAAGAAGGCTTTGCCTTTGGAGTCAAGAGGAAGTTACCAGAGAGCAAAGGTGTTGATTTTCACTGTTATCGAATCTTCTTCTCCTTTTTTTTACTGATTTTTCCACTGTGGTTTGCAGCAAGAAAACATGCTGAGTTCCAGGGCAATTGTTTTCCTTCTGTTTAAGTTCAGTGTTATAGTTACTGGTCATAACAAATATTTTGGTCGTTCTTCTGACAAAAACCTTGTGTATGAGTTAATCCACAGTGAACAGAGGAAATTCTGTGAGTTTGATCCATAGTGCTTTTTTGTAATGTCTTGTCTTCGGGATAGCATGAGGGAAGTTGTTTGTCAAGACCTTCTCTCATTTTGGAACATGAAAGAGTGAAGTGTGTAGTGGAGAAAAGCTTTCACTCTATTTACAGTCTGTTCTTTAAATTAAACTACTGAAAATGCAGCAACATTATGCTTACTAAGGAAATTAGTCATTTAGGTTTCATCACTGGTTATAGCAATTACGTGAACAAATGGAACCAAAAAAGCAGAAATAAAGATGAGTTGCATTTTCCTCATCATGAGCTTATGAAATTTGTGCTGGTCTATGAAAAAAATGCCCTGGCTTCCCAAAGCAATGTGTTTTAAAACAATAATATAAGAAGAGGTTATGAAACTATACCACTCACTGTTCACCCAAGCAAGCTTTTACTTGGTTTGCTGGAAGAACAGTAGTTAATCAAGAGCAAAGACTCTGCCAGCTGCAAGAAATGGCATAAATACCATGTTGCAAAAGTGAAAGATATGCTCAACGTGTATCCCGCAAACACTTAAGACACTCAAACAGCATTACATGAATATACAGAAATAAAATGAAAATAGCATTTTACATTATAACTTCTTTTTTACGGAAGCATTAAAATGTCACATGAGATTGTATATAGACTTTCAGATAGCAATCGGGCTGAAAAATATAGCTATTTCACAGACAAGAAAAGGTGCTAAAATTGATCCAGTCCTTGACTAGTGGCAACAAATACAGTACACAGGTATCATATGCAGAAGTTTTTATTTCAACAGTCTCTGCTCATGTGTGTTAAAAAATGAAGACTGGAAGTCAGGCTGAAATACCATTTGTCTGTCTCTGAATAGTAACTGTTTGGTAAAAAAATTCACAATAGGGCACAATATTTAGAACTTTGTATGGCCTCAACACCTAGAAGCCTTTGACAGAGTGCAGTCTGTATAGGTCTAGGAAGTGAAGATACTTGTAATGGGAAGTTAGATGTATATAGGAAATAGCAAACATAACCAGTATTTGCATAAATCACAAGGTCAGTGTTGCAGGTTGGAAAACATGCACACTGATTAACAGATTCTGTTGTGTTCAGAAGTGATACTGAGAAACAGCCAGTATTGTCAGACATTTCTTTCCTCAACTAATACAACACAGAACTGTTTTATAAGAAATTTTCCATCAAAATTTAATTATACTAGTATGTATTTCCAAACTTAGTAGAATGAACCTTCTGTAAAATTTGCTTGGTTTGAATTGGAGTAACTAGGGCAAAAATTGAATAGTGCTGTCCCAGAGGGGTGGTTGCAACTTCCTTAGTCTGCTTTGAAATTTGGGGAAAACATGACTGGAACAAGAAAGGAGATTTATCAAAAACTGTAAAAAAGGGCAGTTCCATACTAACAAATTTTTAAATCTGGTTTATTTCACATTCATATATATATATATATATATATATATCCCAATATGCAGTTTTAATAATGGTAAATATTTTTGACAAACTTATGCACTCAAGCACTTTTTTAAATGTACCACTTATACTTTGGAGATGTAAAGTCTGGGCAAAAATTCTGACTCTCTACCTTTTATTTATTGCAGAGTTGTCTGCTGAAGTGTAAATCTTCTGCTAAATCCTTTAAATCCTGAAGTCATCAAGGGCAATATTCATGGTGCTGAGAGGCAGAAAATGATGTTACCTATAAATTCAACAAAATTTTTAATTTCATAGACCTGAAATATCTTTCACAAATACTTTTGAATAGTGGAATTTATGTAAACATCTCAGAACTGTTTTGAGCAATTGAACTGGACAAGGTAAATCTCTTCAAATGAGTGCATTACTACTGAAAAGTAAAATTCTCTCTAATAAAATTTAACATTTCATTGACTTTTTTAAAATTAATAAAAAGAAAAAACACAAATAATAAGAATAAACTTTCTCTGTTATCTGTGTCGTGAGACAACGTTCAAGATGTCAGTTGGAGCCTATTTTTGATGAGACACTAAAGAGCTGTGGTTAAATGCCAGTGCTTCAGATTGTTAGATACTAGAAATTCAGTCTTCCCAATAAGTTGCTATAATAAGAGTATTTTAAGGGAAAAAAAAGTGTTATTTATTTCTAAGCTTTGATGACAAGTTTTCACAGAAACAGACAAAAAGAAACAAAAGAACAGCCTTTACCCTTTTGTTGTTGTTGTTGTTGTTGTTTTCTTCTATTCCAGTTGAGGATACAACTATCAACAGCACCATGCCTGTGTCTTCTCACATTTTATTTCACTATATTCTACATAGTTTTTATCCTTTAAACTTTAATTATGACAAAATTATCTGGAGTCTCCTATATCATACTTTTTTCATGGAAAATCTTTCATATAAGAACGTGAGAAGGATAACAACATGAACTTCTCATCTGCCAAGGATCAGATAATGATTACAGTCCTGTTGTGCTAATGTGCTATTAATAGCATGCTTTTTTTCTAGTTAATATAGTCAGTAAAAACTGTTCAGATCTTTTGTGGCAGTTGGGTGAAAGCTAAAGATCTGTAGACTAGTGTAGCTGGTTTGTTACAGTTTCTGGGAATTGCATAAATAATTTTTCATCCATTTTGTGTTTTATGTCAAACAGTTAATAGCCTGAAGATTTGCAGATGGGCCTAAACTGGAGTGTTATTAATACTATTCAGTATCTGATATTGTTTTATTAACCTACTTTATTGTACATATTCTAAAGTCAGGAGACTGCATCTAAGAAAAAGGGATCAGTGCTCTCACATCAACAGGAAATCAGAAAGCTTTGCTGATGTCAGGGGAGCTGCTAAGACAAATATGGATAAGAAATTTGGCTTATGTTTGGCTGAAGGGTAATGATGTTTACAGGAAAAAGATATAGTGGCATTTTCCTTCCCATCTGGTTGGTTAATATATCAGGTTGCAGACCCTGTTGATGATTCATTCTTTCTTATTCCTGGACCTCTTCTGTGGTATATCTGCTTGAATAACCTCCACCACATGAAGCCAAAAGCCATCAATTTCTTACAGCACCTACCTTAGGTCTTTTTTTTTTTCCTTTTCTTTTCAATCATAGCAAGTGTTTGACTCTCTCATTGCTTTTCTTGTTGATGTGACAACTCTATAGAATAAATTAATTTTCTTGTCTTTAATATATTCATTTGCCACGCAAACTCCTAAAGAGTATTAAAACATAGGTTTTTCATTGCTTGTTCCTTTTCAAACCTCAGTTTTCATACTATTACAGTATTTCCCAATACCAGAATGTTACAAGCTTCTCAAAGGATTTGTTTCCTATGCTTGTTCAGATGATGGTAATATCATTATATTGAATTATCAGGATATTATGAAATTTGAGTTTAACAAATGTTGCTAACACATTTTAAATATTGCTGCTTCCATTAAAATTTGTGCCAGGTGTTCATTATGTAAAACATTATAGGTGAATTGTTGAGTAGAAAGTGTGAGGAGTCTCTTTTTGGGTTTTTTTTTTTTTGCCCTAGTCTGATTACTTGTATATAAGAGAAAATGTGGGAAAGCAGAGTTAGGCCTGACTTCCCTAGATATGATACCACCTAACCTGACAGTGAAATGGTGAATGTAGACTATATTGCTGAAAAAAACAGAACCAAACAAATCATTAGATATACCATAGTGGACACTGGAGACTTAACTTATCTCTAAATGCCTGGTCAAATTCTTCCTAGAGTGGGAAGAACCAGAACATTATGTCCAGACCATCAAGAAAATGAACTTGTGGAAATCTGTCATTCAAATGAAGCCAACTGAAATTCTAGCTATGATTTTTTAGAAAATGTTAATGTTAAAATGCCTTTATTTATGAAGTTGGACACATGTAATTGCATACAGAATACCACACTGAAACATAAGGAACCTATTTTCTTATCTAGAGTATAATTTTTCAATCTTTCATGTTTTTCATCTCAGTCCAGAAGTAGCCTAAACAAAAAATCTGAAATTGACCATATCTAAGTTTTGAAGTACCAGTGTTCCACATTGACAATTAATATATATTGTTACTAATAGGTAGGCCACACGTCAGGAATAGTCTAAATTGCCGCACTCCCGCCCCAGATCCCTTCTCTCTCTAGCCCCGGCTAGCTCTTCCTGGGGCGAGAGTGGGCAGTGGAGGCACCCCCCGCTGCTCCTTGGTAGGGTTAGGGAGGTGCCTTTGTGGGTCCCTGGGATAGCGCTGGCAAGCCTCGTTGGTGTAAATGAAAGGCGGATCCAGCTGGGGGCTAAATCTTCTTTATTCCGGGCCAACAGGGCCAAGTACACAGAAGCGGTGCTAGCCAACTGGAACACCGAACTGGGTCTGACACCGGGTTATAACTTTTATGGGAGGGGTAAACCTTGAGGGAGGGATGCTGGGGAACCAATGAGGAAAGGGGAAGGGAGTGGCTCCGGGATGGGGTGATTCGGCCTGGTCCAATGGGGTAGGGGAATGGGAGGGGCCCCAGGCCCTCGTCCAATCACTCGGTGCCCTGAGCAGAAGCTTCTAGATGGAGGGGAAGGAACACCGGGTGACGGACAGGGCACCTGGGAGGGGACAGGGGAATGACTCTGCACTTTCCAGGGTGATGGACAAGTGCTGGGAAGGCGGGAAGGGAGGACCAGGCGGGAAAACAGGGAACAAACCAAGTTGTAATAGGGGTGTACAGGGACAAACCAACAGATAATACAGAGGTATTAAAACATATAAATCACACAACTCCACACTAAATAGAAACACTACTCTGACCACCTTTAGTGTATAGTATTTCCTTGGACAGAATCTGCTAGCATAAGCAGGGCAATAAATAGCACAATAGGAAAAGAAATACAATAATCATTAATATTTGTCTAGAATGCAAGAACACGATGATCCCTTTCTTATTCACAATGCACAACAGAAGAATGCTGTTGCAAACTGTACATCCTTTTACTCTAGTAAAATTATGGTTTTGCAATAAATGGAAATAGCACAAAATTGTAATTCAGTTTTCATAGTAGATCCAAGTTGAAATATAAGTGGTTCAGATTAGGCCTTCTTAGAGTTTCAGGTTTTTTCAGCCTTTTAGGAATGATGATTGTTCTTAACCTCAGGAGATTTGAACAGTGTCTCAGCCTAGGTTGTAACCTCTATTAGTCTGCCATTCATACAAATGATAGAAATGCATTGCTGTGACAAATTTCCCTCAATATGATTGACAATCTCTGATAATAAGTATTCTGGGCTGAGCTAAATTGTAGACAGGATTTAATTTGCAGTAAAACATTATGTCCTGCCCACTCCAAACAAAATTAATACTCCGCAATTTCATAATCACCTCAAACAAAAATAACATGACACAGTTGTTTTTTTTTTTAAATCAGGAATTGCAGTAGTGTTACATTGCTATGATTCCTCTACATTGTTATAATATTTTATTGCTTTCTTCTTTTATTTCAGCTGTTCACCATGTTATGGTACCTATTTATATAATAATGTGGAAACATACTACCATGAATGGCCTCAAGTTTTAACAAAATAGGGAGATCCACAAGGGGATAATGCAACATGGAACAATCACAAATAATTCCCCTGCTGTTCTTTTTTTCCTAGTTTTGTCTTGGAAGCACTGTTTGCTGGATCCACTCCAGATGTCCTGTTGTTTCCTATGTGGAAGGGGTCCTATGGCCTGTTCCAAGTGATTTGAGTTTTTCCTACTTGATCAGAAGGCCTTGAAGTAGTATTAGAACTGTAATGGTTCACTCACAGAATTCAGACATGTATATGGTCTTTCATTCCAGTTTCCATAAGAACATCACTCTGAGAGCTGGTTGTTGAAACACATGTACACCAAAAGAATTGGGTGAAATCCAGCTTCAGCTAGTATAGAAGCACTTTCCAGAAATTTAAGTTTGCAAAAACATTTCAAAGTTTTTGCTGGTAGACAAACAGAATAATCAGCAAAGACTGATCTTATCTTCTCAGAAAAAAGAAATAAAAGTTCTGCTGAACTGTTATCTGTGAGTAACAGTGATAAAACAAAGCCTGTTGGGGTGTGTCATTTGGTCTTCAGACTGGTCTTTAATTTAAAATTATCAGTATCATGTGTTTTAGAATAAAAATATGTCTTTGAGTATTTTTTTAGGATAAAACTTGGAATTTTTTGTCAAGTTTAGTTTAGCTCTTACAATATGAAAATGATCAGTAAACACATGTACTTCTTTCATCTTTTAGAAAACTAAGTTGCTTCAGATTTACACAGAAATTTTGCTGGTTGGTCCCCAAAAGCTAATTTTATTTCTCTGGAATAAGGGTACAAGTAGATGTTTGATTTATCCAGGATGTATTTTCTGTCATACTGTGTGTAGAGACTGTGGATTCCATGTGGGTGTACCCGTAACTACATATATGATAAAATATCTAGAAAGAGGATGTGGATGAGAGAAAGTGAAAGCTGGAAAATATGCAGAGACAATAAAGTATGAAAGAATATTTTCAAAGAGCTGTGCTCTGCACATTTAGTAGATTATTTTCTGAATAACATTTTGTATCTTTTTCTTTATGGGCTGCTATGCTCAAAACTGAAAGATTCTATTTACTACTGAGCTAGGACTAGAAGCAAAGACACTACAAAGAACAGATATATTTTTTAAGAGAAATTTAGAACACTTAAACTCATAGTGAATGATGTAATACACTGGATATTTCCAGAAACAGACCTTAGTACCCTAGTATCTTGACATGCTAGGCTACGTACTGCATGTGTCACTTAGGGAGTTAATTATTATGTTGGAGAAAGCATGCTCCAGAGAAAATGGTTTGCACAAAGAAAAAGCATTCATCTAACTCAGAACATAAACCTGGGCTCTGGACATTTGACATGGTGGCTGATCTCAAGCACTGAAGCACGTATAGCTTGGTCAAGGTCTGAGCTGTAAATTTACTCTACAGAACAACATCATTAGGGTCCCAGTTTCCCACTTACAGTTTCCCTGCCTCAAAATGCTTGAAAACTGTCTGTGTGGTGTCAAAATCCTACAAGTCTGTACAAAGCTTAGTTATAACTATTAAGAATAAAGGTGTGTGAGAAACTGTCACAAACACTACTAAAATGGTGACAATTAGTACTTTGGGTTTTTGACTGATTCATTTTGGTGTATGTAGGGAGAAAATTCTAATAACTTGTTCTAATTAAGAAATCTATTCTGCACATAATTCAAGGAATTATCTTTCAGATAAATGGAAAATTAGCTGAAGTTAAGGAGTGCACACAACCATATCATATGTGATAGTCAAACTAAGTGATGTGGAAGACTTTTTAAATTTTTACTTGTTTTTAAAGAGTTATTTCCCATAGTAACTTAGTTCTTCAACAGTAAAGTACTCAGCATTAGTAAATAAAGGAAATGGTTGAAATTACAACCTCAAAAGAACAGCAGTAAATTAAGTTCCTTTTGTTATCTCTTTGCAATTCTCTTCCACTTCTGGAATTTCTATGTGTTTAATGTGAAATTTAGTACAGTCTATTGGTGTGTATTTCCAAGGGAGCAAATCTGTCTGGCTGTCATTTCAGGTGTGCACTGGTTTCTTGCACTGACTGTCTTTGCTTCCTTCATCCTCCTGCCTTGAATGTGCACAAGACTTGGGCTGCCTGGCTTGTTATCTCACTGATCCAAGGAAAACAAGATACCACTCCTCTGGCAGATGAGGCCACATCCACAGTTAAGTCCCCAGCATAACATAAATAGACCTTGAAAATTGGAAGAAGGCCTGTTTTTCCAAAGCAGGTAGATCTGACACCACTGTTAGAATTCCCTGAGGTCATGCTTTCCGCTGCGGACTCTTTACTACAGGATGTATTAACATCTCCCTCCATATTTCAGTGAGCTCTAGGAATTGCTTGTTGCCAGACAGTCCCCGATGGGTAGCTGGATATCTCACAAACAATTCTTTAATAAAGATGCCTATTAGCTGAGTTTCAGAAGCAGCTATTTTCTCTGAACTGGGAGCCCAAATACATGTTTGATTTACCCAGAATGTATTTTCTGTCATGCCATGTGTAGAGACTGTGGATTCCATGTGGGTGTATACATAAATTTGTCCTTGAATGACTAACTGTAATTTCTCTTGTGCAAGAAGTAGTAGTTCTTTTTTTCCCCCTTACTAGTCATTTGCTGGAAAAATACAGTTCAGCTTAAAAATTACAATTCAGTTGGATAAAATAGGGAGAAGAACTGATTTTAGATATCACCTAAGTATTTCCTTCTTAAAGATTCATTGGTTTTGCTGGCTTTTAGTTAGTTATAAATCTTTGATTGTGGTTTCTTTGCACTTAAGTAAAATCCTTTATACCTTCTTTTATATAAACTTAGTAAAAACTATCCATATGTTGCACTTTTATCTTGATGCTAAATGTATTGTTATGGTAAAACCATAAAATTCTCTCTTTCCTGGTGTCAGGTACCTGTTGGTCTTCTCCTGAGACTTTTGCTATACTGGTGGTGTCATTCAGAGATTCCATTCTCAATGGAAAAGTGGCTAAAATGATCTTCTTCCTTTGCCTTATGCTCTAGTATTTCCTTTTGTCTTAGTTCGACAAGACAGGAGTCTGTGAAAGAGGGCAAAGCCTCCTGTGCAATGGAGAACGGCAAACCCCCCTCCCTCTGAATTACCAGGATCTTTAAATTAAAAGGCTCTCAGGCAAAGATATGGGAATGGGAGTAACAATTCTTTACTAGGAGAAAACTAGACAACAATTTAAAAAGGCAAATGCAATCGGTACAAACAAAACCAGTGAAAAAGTCCACAACCTGAGGATTCGGGGTGCCAGTAACAGTCCTGCTGGGACGATTGCTCCCCTTGCAGTGGTTGATGAATTGCAGCTGCAGTGGTGATCTTTAGAAGGGTATAGTTTTCTTCTGAAGATCTGGTGGCAGTGGGGCCGGTCTTCCTCTGCGCCGGGGTTGCCTCTGAGCTCCGCTGCCGTCGCCTCAGCGCGCGCCGGCTGCTTCGCTGCGAGTGCCCCGAAGAGAGCTGCTTCTCTGGGAATCCCGCGAAGAGAGAGAGAGCGAGCTGCTGCTCTCCCTAAAAGCTACCCCTTTATACCATAATAGAGTGCTTGGCTTCCCCCTCTGGGTGGGACCCCTCACGGTGTTACATTTACCAGCCCGGCAGTGAGTCAGTCAATAGTGTATAAACAAACCATTGCCTCTACGGGGCAAACCATTGTCTCTGAGAGAGATAACAAAACCTGTCCGACAGGTTTGCCTTCAACAGATGGCAAATAGAATACAAGCTTATTTTACAACCCAGGACACCTTTAAAAGATTTTTCTAAAGAACTTAGAGGAAGAAACTCAAATTCAATTCCCAGTACATGCTATGCACCTTATCCTCTCCTGCCACAATATTTGGTTCTGTCACTGTATTTTCCACTTTTTTGTAATTGCAGCTCATGATTGTCCAATTTATAAAGCAACTTGGGGTTTGACAGTTTCCTAATGAGATGTTACAAGCCCTCATTATAGCTACTTTCAAACATCTGAATGTGGTATCTTTGGGGGTGTTTTTAGATCTATTTTTGTTATGGTTTTTACTGCAGTGAGAAGGTTAAGCAAGCAAGGGATCCTTTTATTTAATTTGTAGCCCCTTACTTTCAGTTCTCCATAGAAGATGGTTAACAGTGCAGCCCTAAAGATCCTTCAGTTTTAAATGTTGAACTCAACATGAAGCAGTCAGTTCCTCTTCCGTGTTCCAGTTGTAAGTTTTGACAATTTAGAAATTTTCATTCACAGGTACTGTGAAGAAGAGCTTCTCTCTAAACCTAATCTTTGGAGAACTGTCTTGATGCTTTTTTCATATCGTTTGGCAGACATATGAAACAACTGTTAATCATCCTCTGAGTCATACTTTGCCAGCTGGATCAGAAGATCCTATTTTCTATGTAGATTAATCTATATGTTGCTGCCCCATAACATACTTTGAAGTTATAGACCTTATTCTGCTGGAGACATACAACATAGCAATGGAGATAAATCAGTTCCTTTGCACACTCTAAGGCTTTTGTCAAGTTGCTGTCTTTGTAATGTTGCAGGACTCTTTAATATTCGAAAAAACAGTATGAGTTTCAATATGGTTACCAAAAAGATGTGGTGTTACTTGAAGTTTTGACCTTAATATCACAGGGATATCAGTCTTCATTTGGAAGTTGGATGTCTTCCCATGGATTAGTTTTCAGGCAATAGAAAACTGGTCTGCTGTTTCTACTGTGTATATGAAATAAATCAGTAAATACGTGTTGTGACTTAATTTTAGATATTTTGGCATATCTATTTTTAAAAGTCAAATATGCAGTACTGCAACATTGTTCAAAATATATTATTGATTTATTCTAGAAAAATATGTGCAGACATTAATTTAGACATAAATTTGATAGGTGAAAGCATGCAAACACACCTATAAATGCATTCAGTCACATATGTACGTTTACAGAAAGAAGTGGACATTGGACTCTTTATTCTGTGAGAATGTAAACTTTCATACAAGTGTGATCAACTAATATTCACATTTTCTATGAATCTCCTACTACAGTTAACTTTTGTGACACATTTCCTTAGCTTCAAAGTATGGTTGTGGTACCTCTGCAATGAGGTATATTGCAGAATATTCTAATAAACAATTGCCTATATAACTTGTCCCCACCTTTTAAAGGTTTTGGAATCTATACAGTGACTGGGACAAGAAACAGTATTACTTAATTTAGCTGAAAGTCAAGCCAGTTATTGAGTCTCCCCCGAGGTACCAGCTAGTTGTTTAAATCAATTTTTTATCTGAAGGTCATTAAAGTTTCTCATTTACTAAACACTCAGCTCAAGAAGTTGTTGATGAGTTGAATGTTTCAGAGCTCATTGCTCTCTCTGATATCAAGGAGACTTTTGCATTTACCAAGTGGTGTAAAAACCTTTAATATGGTGAGGAATCAGACTGTATATTTTCCAAACTAGGCACTCCACATACTTCAGGATTCAGCCTTAATATCTCTGAGATAGAAGGCTCTATCTTTAGAACAGGTGAACTAGAGAGGTTTTACAGCCACCCCTGATGCAAAAGTCTGAGGTTCTACAGAGACAGGAAACCTTAGGTAGTGTGCAATAAGTATGACCATAACTTGAATAAAGGGAAAAACAACATTAGCAAAAGCAGCAAATTAACAGAGAGAGGGTTTTTTTTCCAATGTACAACTCTCATTTGTAATAATAAGTAGAAGGAAAATAGCATCTAATTTCACACTGTGGCCAACATATCTTTCCAAATAGATTAGAAAAGAATTGAAAGACCAATATCACTTACTTGTCCATAGATTACATTTATTCATCCACTGTGAAACTGAATTATCCTAATTATAATTTAAATTGCTTTACATATATTTTCTTAAACAATCATGTGCCAGACAAAGTCCAGATAACCTCAGAAACTAATGAAAATAATTATTTTTCTTTATACTTCTTACTAAATTACAGACATCTCTGTGGATTCTTATAAGGGAAGTAAATGAAAATCAAAAATAAATACTGTATTTTGCTTATATTGGATCTATGAAACCTAGAAAAGCACCTAATGCTGTGTAAGTCCTGTACATTCTTTTTGGCTTGAGCAAAATTCAGTTTTGCTATACCCTGATTAAAGCATAACACAGATGTGGATTATTCCTTTTTCCATCTGCCTCGATACTTATTCTCACAGCTCTGAAGGATCAGAACAGTTGTTAAGGTGACCTCTATTAAACTCTTGGATGATTTGCTTAAAGCATCTAAATTTATATTCTTCATAAATTTTCATGTAGATGTAAGATCTTGACCTGGGGTTCTCCTATCATTCTGAGTGTTTGATCCCATTGAAACCTTCTTTGTTATGAAGCCGAACTAATCCATTGTATGCTGCTCCTCAATTAGCAGAGATATCTGTTTCAGATCTAAAATTTGGGACTGATGTGTTTGTCAAAAAATTTTGAAATGAAGGCCCAGCTGTGCTGTGTCACTTCCAAGATGTGCTACAGGATGGTTTTTTCCAACTACCACATGCGATAGAATAAGCCATTATTTCATTATAGCAAATACAAATACCCAGAGCATTACTGAGGCATTGTTTCCTCTGTACTGGAAACATGGTGCCAGACTGAATATAGAAGAGGAATGTTTCAGCACACAATGGATTTCAAAGACATTGTGTAAATTAGCTGTTTTCTCTCACCTCTACAGTTGTGTCCCAGGTTCTGGAGTTTTCAGTGGCTTCCTATGGCACTGTCACTTCTTAAGAATACCTTTCTTCTGTCTTTAGATACTGTAGGTCTAAAGACTGCACATCAGTCAAACTAGAGTAAAGGAGACATTTCAGGCTATCAGAGATTAAGAAACCTTCACGTTGTAATTTTTCTCTTACAAATAAAGAACATTTTCTCTTCTTTCATAGCTTTTTTTCCTACGTGGTTTTTACTTTTGACTTTTACTTAGACTGTCTTTTAAATCTCTTTAATATGTTTGAGATTATTGCATTTTTTTGATATCCAAAAACTGCATAATGATATCATTTTAACTGCATATCCTAAGTGCATATTTTGGAAAATATCCTCTGTGATGATTCAAAATAATCCTTTATTTTATGTTATTCTGCTGTCTGATATCTGTAATACGCCTCTTCTGCAGTTGATATAAAGTAAACGGAGAGGATTCTAATTTTTCTTTGCTGGTGTATAAATGTGTCATTTCGTACAACTAGCTGTTTTTCTTTGTTCTAACTTCTTTCCCTGTGTTTTAGCCTGAGGCTTCCCTTTTTTTTTGATCAGTATAGTTTAGAGCATCACTTCTTCCCAGGAGAAAAACAGAATTTCAAATTGCTACTTATGATTCCTAAGGCAAACTGAAAGGGTGCTGACTGAAATAATGTTTCCTTTGCTGTTTCCAGGGCTTATTTGCTTTATTTCCTTTGCTCATGGATCTATTTTTTTTTCTACCTCTAATAAATTCTTTATCCAAAGATTGACAATTTTTTTTTCTGTAGTTTATAGTTCACCAGAATACAATTTAGTAATTATAAAATTAATCAATCTGAATATTACTTGACACAAGAGATGAAGGAAAATTGTACAAAGCCTAGATTAACAAATTTCTATCTGCAGAGGGATGGCTATATATTGGTATTCATGTTACATACTCAGTGTCCCTAAGAACAAACCTTAGAGAACTGGAACTGTTGCTATGAATTTCTTAATATACTCAAATCCATAAAATTATATTTTTTTTTGTTCTCTGAAAAGTGGTTTCATACAATGCAACTATAATTAATAACATTTTTAAAGATAGTATTCTTCTAATGCTAAAATTTCCATTGAGAAAACTCCCAACATTTCCAGTCTAATATTAGAAACACAATTTTAGGCATCATTATTGTTTGAAGGAGTGTGTCTTGTAAATCTGATGTTAGAACTTTGAAGCTATTGGCAAATCTGGCATTGACCTTGAGATCAACAAAAACAACCTAGACTTTGTAACACTCTCCTCTATATTTATATACAAGAGCATAGGTTCAAGTTCTTGATTCCCCACATATCCCCACATATCATAAGCAATAACTGAGACTGATAATTGTTAACTGAACTTAACAGTGAAGATCTAATCTCCTTGTCTAATCTCAAACTTCAAGATCATCTGGCAGAACATTTTTTGTAGTACAGAGTTTTTCCTTAAGTACTTTTATATATAGGAAACAAACTTTTATATATAGGAAATGAGATATTAGTGCTCTTATGTTTTCCATCCCAAATCCAACTATATATCATACTATATTCCTTGAATTTAAGGATATGTGCCTTAGAAGGATATTACAGCTGCAAGAAGAGGCAGCATGCAAACCATCTGACTCCAGATCTTAGGACATCCTACAAAATGTGTTTACAATGGAGGTGGTGAGACACTGGAAGTTGCCCAGAAAAGCTGTTGCTCCTTCAGTGGAAGTGTTCACAGACAAGTCAAATGGTGCTTTCAACAACCTGGTCTAGTGAAAGCCATCCTGCCCAAGAGGGGTTGAACAAGATGTTTTTTAAAGACCCTTTTCAAACGAGCCGTCCCATTATTCTGTTTTCCTGTATTCCACTGCCTTCCAGCTCACACAAAAGGATGATTCCATATAATTCTGATTCAACAAGTCTGGCCATTTCTCTTTCACCAATGACTTTGACACTTTTAGTGATGTCATGCATCCATTGGCTTATTGATGTTCTTTTTGTCATTTCTGATCAGATAACTCCCTCTCATAGAGTTTTTATTTTTCATATTGGCTTGCAAAGATTTTTTCAGGACATTCTAACCAAAATAGATATATGGGAAAAAATAAGGAAAAGGAGCTCCAATCACCTGAGAGGTGAGCAATAAAACCTTTTCACAAAGTCATTTTGCCACAAAATATTCTTGTGTTTTTTTCACATCAGTGAGAATATTGTTTGGGGACAGTTCACAAAGAAATATAAAGAAAGCTCTTGTCACTAAAAAAAATCTGTTTATTGTTTTCCCTAAAGATGTTCTTTACCATCTTCAGTAGCCCTTGTTCATAATTATTTCAAAATACCAAATGAAAGGATATGTAAAGTTACGTATCAATTTCTAGTATTTGGTACTACATGCATTTAAAAAAATGCTATTAACTTGGAAGTCTGTGTCTCTTCCATCCTTTCATTATTGATTGAAAAGAGTGGAACTGCCAGTGGATACTGTCATCTCAGCTGGGCTGAATCTAGACCTTTCAATCTATTTTATATTCATTCTGTCAGGAGAACTTTAAAATTTACTCTGCAATGATGTGTTTTACTTTCCCTTGATTAGATTAATATATTTGCAGTTAGTAAAGATGACAGGATCAGCTCTTTGGGTCTTTGATTATCTGTGGGAAGAATATGGAACTGCAGAGCCTGGAAAATCAGGATTAAGCAGTCACTATGAAGTTCTGAATCTGCCATTTGATGTAACCTTTAACAGAAAAGTCAAAGCTTGAAAACATGTTTTATTATGACATTGCAGGTCAGGGTCAGACTTCCAACTAATTTTCCTTCTTCATATTAACACAAATAAATTGTGTTTCCAACAGTCAGTTTGTCTGGTTTTTTTTTAATTAACTCTGTATCAAGGCTCTGGCTAGGGTTTTGGCCTATTCCTGCTGTGAAGGTCATGCTTATGTTTATCTTCTTCACCCCATAAACTCCATCAGCCTGCTGGTTATTGGTTCTGGGAGCACTGTCTCTCACTAATACTGAGCACCATTATAAATCAGAGGTCAACAATACACTGAATATCTATCACATTAAAGCATTTTAACCATGTGCGGTTTGCTAGAATCCATGGATATCACCCAAACTAACACTGGATGAAATGTTGTGTGCCTTTATGAACAAATGCCAATAATTCTGCTGCTATTGCTGAGGGTGAAGAATGAGTGTGTATGTGATTAAGCAGTGCTCATGATGTCTGTAACACCTTCCACATCAGAGTCCTGGTGAGGAAGACATTTCATCTCTCCTTCTGTGTGTTAAATAGCATCCTATATGAAATTGCTCATATATGACTGCAGTATGTGTCAGCATTAATCTTTATTGTTTGATGGCAATGTGGAAGTTTGTTGGATTGTTATCATTGGGTATATTAAAAAACTTGGGAACAGTCTCAGAAAGGGAGTGGCAAAATGTTTCATGTTGTTTCCTATATCCTGATATTGAATGGAAGTAGAGCTCATCAAATCCATTTTTTCTGGCATATTGGCTTGGTCACTTGAGTTAATTTTTCACTGTCCTTATTAGTTCATGCTTAATTAGTAAGAACAATATGACAAAGTAGCAGAACTATGAAGATTGCCAGGCAAAGAAAAAGAAGGAATATAAACCAAAAAGGAAATTCAGATAATCTTTGCAGCATTTCTTGGTTATTCCAACCTGCCATCCCTCCCTTGTTTGGAAGACGCAGGAACCTCCCCCATTTTCATGCCTCCTACACCTTCCTCCCACCCTCTATGCAGTCTTTCTGTCTCACGATTATTTGGGGAAAAAATGCAGAATCTACAGCCTTTTATGATAGCAAAACTTATTTTTGGGTAATCACAAGGCAGATATTGGCAGTCAGCTCTATACTCAAGTTCTCAGAATTTCAGTGTATCTGCCTTACCAAAGCACTTGTGAAAACTAAGTAGGGCTATGCCCATCAGTGCAGCCAGGGAGTTCAGAAATTACTTAAAGGCTATTTGTAATTGAAAATCTGCCTAAGTAATTAATTGTCAAATTTACTTTTTAAATGCTTGAAAATGACTGCCAGGCCTTTGGTGTCAATGAATTATGTAGTTTACCTGTTCTGTGTAAAGAAGATGACTGTTGCCTCCTTTCTCCTTGGCTCCACAATATGACAATGTCAGAGTGACAGCAGCTGTGGTCCCTGGACTCCTTATTCTAATTCTGTCAGATATCAATTGACAACATTACAAAATGCTAACATTTTTTTCACTGACATTATAATATGTAAAACTTGACTTTGGGATGGACTGCAGAATTAGAGAAAATGCTTGTCATGGTTTGACATGGGAAAAAGAATCTTCTCGGAAGGAAGAGGTCAATCCAGTCAGGGGTCAGGTTTGGATATTGACACTTGGAGTGATCAATTGAGGATGGACATGCCTCTGAGAACACAGAGGGTTCCGGTCAGGGTGCAGTGCAGCCTCTTCCCTGCCCGGCTGTGGCTGGTGGGGAGGGGAAGGCCCATGGCCTGACTGAGGGGGGCCCAGGGGTGGAGGGGCTGGAACCGGGCTGGCCCCTGCAGATGGAAGGGTGGAGAAATCTGGGATGTCTCTGTCCCCCCCAGAGTCTCTCTCTTTAGAGAAAGAGAAAGAGACAGCCGGAGTTCTGTCCGCAGGACGCCGCGGGGAAGGAGGAGAGTGGGGGGCCCGAGAGCCACAAGGTGCCCAGCCCATGGGAGCCGGAGATCCAGGCAGAGAGCCAGCCAGGGAGTCGGGACTTTTACCCTTCCTTGAGAAATGAAAGCTTTGTGAAATTTTACTCCTCCTTGGTCTGAAAGAGAGCAAGAGAGACAGCCTGGACCCTGGGATGTTAGAAGGAGAAATTCCAGGTGGGAGATGATGGAGTGGCTTTTGGCTGGACTTTTTCTTGTTGGCCATAGACTGAACCGATCTTCTCCTCCAAGAGAAACTGTATTTTAGGAGGATGCTGGTGAGCCAAAAGACCTGCTTCAGCTGGGAAAAGACAGGAGTGGAGGGAACAGAGAAAAAGTTGGGGAGGTTGGTGGTGGTGCCCCCTGTCTTCAGAGAAGAAGAAGAGAAGAAGATCTCTGTTCTTGGACCCTTGGACCCTTGACCGCAGTTGGGGGGAACTGCGGTCCCAAAAATGAAAAAACTGAACTATTGTTTTTTCCCTCTTGGCAGAGCATCCTTGAAAGAAAAATCCTAAGAGCAGTCTGTCCATCCATGCATTGGTGGTGAGATCACTGTGCATGGAAAGGAGAGTGTCACACTGGTGGATTTTCTCCAGGCAATGCCATGTGTGACATGGAAACACAGGATGTAGCAGCTGTGTTTCCTGGGGGGTCTGTGGCACAGGAGAGACTCCTCTCTCCCTTGATGGACTGAGTATTGATTATCTGGAGGGTGGGAACCTGATTGGGGTCCAGGTTGTGTCTGGCTGTGCTTTCTTGGAGTTGGGTGGTGGGAGGAGGAATGTTTTGAAAGGTTTTAATTTTGAATTTTGTGTGTGATTTTCTTTCTTTTTTTTTTTTTTTATAGTAGTATAGTAGTAGTAGCTTAATAAAGTTTTTCCCCTTGTTATTAAGCTTGGGCCTGCTCTGCTCTGTTTCCTGATCACATTTCACAGCATTCAATTGAGGGGCTGCATTTTCATGGGGGCACTGTCATTGTGCCAGTGTCAAACCATGACAATGCTGATGCAGCCAAAGTACTGCAGGATAGTGCTGTTGGAAGCTATCATTTTGTACTATACTTTGCTAAACAGAAGCACCTCATAGTAACAAAAATTGCCTCATCTTTATGAACATACTTCAAATTGTATTTAAAAGCATAACATTGATTTTTCTGGGCTGTATGTTTTCAAAGATTGCCATGTGATTATATTGTTCAGCTTTATTATGCTTTTCCAGACAAAGTTTTCAATTATCTTACATGTCTTCACATTTAAATAATATTTTACCATTTTTCTCAAAGCATGGCCTTGCACATATTACTTAAGCATTAATTTCTTTCATCTGCAGCAGAGGGAAACCAATGTTTGTTTACCTGCCTAATAAGTATCTTGTGAGAATTAAGGTATTGATATTCAGTAACATGTTTATTAATGTAACGAAATGAAGCTAATTAGATTTTTTAGCATTGTTCTTACCTGGCTGATCCAAGGGAAGATAGAAGTCATACTTAAAAGCCAGTTGGAACCATAAAATTTGAGGTGAGGAACCCCATTCTGTTTCAGTTCATTAGGTCTATGATCATGACATTTGTATTTGAATAGGACAAGTGGATTTCAAAGCATTTATGTGATGCTATAAATTTCCCAGACCTTGAATTCAGATTAAGTACCTTGAAAGTGCTGGTTTACTTGAAGATCTGTTTACCAGACTGTTGTTGACTGTGTCAACAACTTTTCACATAGGGGACCATTCTTCTGTCTGTAAAAAGGAGTAAATTGATTAGACTGCCACTTCTGACTGGAATCTCAAAATAACTAGCCAGAGTCAAAAACTCTAGCTGATATTTTCCAATCATGTTCCCCATAAAAGTATCTGAAGGGCCTCAAAGGATATTTAGGCATTACCCTGGCAGACAATAGTAACTTGAAATTAGAAAACTGACCTTGCAAAACTTGTTTGAACTGAGTGAGTGAGATTTTGGATGCAAATTTTCAGGACCTGTTTTCCAGTCATCACACTTAATGTGGTATACTGATGCAGGAGCTATTCTGGTCTAAAACTAGGCGTCCTTAAAAGCTGAGTTATTATCTAGAGTAGATTTTGATGTGACTAACCTTTCAAGTGTATATTTTTTTGTTAGCAAATAAGATACCTGAAAATCACTAACCAGTGTTTGATGAAAGGTCCATCAAATACGTCAATGTAGTTGATGTCTGAAAAATACCTGTAGCAGACAGACACTTTAGAAAAAGGAGTAGTTCATATAGGAAATGACTGGCCCTCCTCATCTTCTTCCAGCTTTTTTCTCCACAACGATTTACTGACTTTCTCTGTCAGAATTGCATATAGACAGCTACATTTAATAGACAGCAGCAAATCTATATTCTACTTCGTTTTTAAACTCTTTTACGCATTCAGTGTTGTGTGGGACTATTTCTATTGTCCTGATTTTTATGTATCCTATGAAAGAGTACTCTTTTATTTGTTTTAAACTTGCAGTGCCCTCTTTCTTTTGAGAATCCATGAATAATCTTACCTCTCTTCATGATTTTATAGGTCTCTACTTTACTTGCACATGAAAATGCCTCACACATCTGATCATGCATGTGGCCTTTCTTGGTTGTGTTTCTGTGTTTTACACAAGAAAAGCAATCAGATCTCATGTGCATTGTTCAAGAAATTTGAGTTAGACAATGACCAACATAGTGATTGCTATCTACCTGCCAGCTCCTTTTCAATTAAGTGCCAATATTCTATTCTCGTTAAACTGATGTCCACAGGGAACTATTCAAGTGACTCTAAGCCATACACATGTTTTCAAAAGCAAACATAACCATCACATACAGTATACTATCATTTAGTGGTGCTGGGAAGATAGGATTTACATTTCTGTTATTTTCAAGGGACCTTAAAATAACGTATACTCGTAGAACTGTCTTGATTGCAAATCTGAAAGAATTAAAAGAATGTCAAATGTCATTCTAGTGTATCATTTACTTCCATGGTAACACAAAGGTGACAAGTGAGCAGGTTAAACTACAAATTGCCTAGTCAGCTATTTAAAGATCCCAATGAAATAAAGTCACTTAATCAGGCTTATTCTTGCTTGTGCTACATTATCAAGAAACTTTATTAAAGCTAAAGTCAAAATGATGGGTGTTTTTGTGTTTTCTCTGTTCTCTGTGTGCTACGACTCTAGCATATAAACCCTGGTCTGTGTGCTCTAGTGTATCCAACATGGCCAGTCAATTAACATTACTGATTGTCAAAGGCTGTTTTGCCACCATGATAAATAGTAGTTTGCTTTCTTTTGCAAATACTCCACATGGTGAGTTTTCTTGCATCATTTGTAATTAAAGCTTAATCTTTCCAAATAAATCTTTTCATATGCTAGATGCATTTCAATTTCATACATCTCAATTAACAATAAAAATAGATGCCCAGAAAAGTGCACTCCCGGGTTTTCTCCTTCTAACTAATATAAAATTACATGCATAAAATACAATTTTAAGCTGTGGTTGTTGCCGAATAAAAATGCTTTATAATCAAAACCACACAGAACAAGGGCAGAAAATATTTTTTTAAAAATTCTTAGCTAATGCTCTTGCAGGATAGTGGAAGAATAGTTATTTGGAAAAATAAGTAAAAATACTTGCTACAATTTATTCTCTTAGTAAGGCAGTAGAAGTTTACATTGCTTGCTTACATTAACATCAGTTGTAACAAATACAGAGCCCCTACTGTCATAACAGTAGCTTGTAGTGGTTTTCTATACATGTTATAATATAAATTTTATAATTAATTGTATAAATTTTAATACTGATTTACTGTTCACTCCACAGACATGGTTGGCCTCAGCAAGTTTTGTAGTACCATCAAAAAGAATGCTGTATTCATTTTTTTATCCATACCTAGAACTTTACCAGAAACTTTTAAAAAATAGATCGCATACCTGTTCTTCTCTGCAAAAATAAAATAGGAATTTTAAAAGCCTGGGCAAGTCCTAGTGCAATGGTCCAAAATAAGTAAAAAAAAAAAACAAAAACAAAAACAAAAAAAAAAAAACAAACAAACAAACAAAAAAAAAAAAAAGAAACTAAAAAAAAACACAGAGAGGAAATGTCCACTTGAACTTAACTTTAAATATATTAATGGAAACACTCTTTTCCATGACAATCTCATAGGCTTAACACTCTTTTTTAATGAGGAACATGCACCAGTGTTATAATAGGTTACTAGCACAATAATTTCTAGATAACAAGGTGGTTACTGAGTGGTACTACTTACCCTATCTTTACAAAACATCACATAAACACAAGAGATTACTGTGTATGGTTAGGGCCCTCTTACCCAGCATCTTCTAGTGCACATCTCCTGCAGCAGACACCTTTCCAGGGCTTCAGACCCCAATCCAGAAAATCACCTATGCACCTATTTAAATTTAAGCACGTGAATAAACTCATTCATTTCAGTGGGGATTTAATTTCATTTGCTGCTTAAACTTAAGCATGTGTTTGGGTTAAAACTGGTGAAGGCCTATGTACACCACAGTGTACATAGTGTAGTGCAGAGAAACTTTCCACCTATCATTTCATCAACATCATGTCCTGCAGCACCTAGGTTTTCTTTGGAAATTGTCCATCTTGTTAAAAAACAGACTCAAACTTGATTAGCTTATAAAATCTTAAATAGCTTGCAGTACAACATAGTTCAGCTATACTTACTTAGGCAAGAGGAGTTTTGTGTCAGGAAATGGACTCACTAATTTTTCAAAATGAGCTTTTTTTTCCCAATGGTTTTTTATTTATATCAAGATAAATTATTAGAAGAAAATCACAGTTTATTCACCTCATGAAATATTTACATTCTTGTAGCTATTTTCAACATACCGATTTGAGCCTCAATTCAGTCCTTGATTTAAAAGGAAATGAGATCAAACCTATAGAACATAAAACTAAGCTCTCAGCAATGTAGTTCTGTTAAAAATGTTAGCCAAAAATTATATTTTTTTGCTTTATTTATACAAAAGCAGTATTTTTATTTTCATAGTCATGTACATTTAGTTTTAACTCCACTAAACCACATAGAGAGGACCATAGCTCCAAGTTCCCAGAGGGCCAGGCTCATGTGTCTGGCCTCACCTATGGTTACTCATTATTCATTCCAGAGCAGCTTGTTGTGTCATGTATGGTGGACAGTGTCAAAAGATCTCTTTGGTTTTGATCAAAAACCCATTGAGGTGCAGGTGCATAGCAAAACAGGAAAAAAGCCTATTGAGGTAATTCAAAATAACACTTGAATATTTGTAGAAAAGTTACCTTTGTTGTAGCTTTAGTATTACGTTACACAGAGAATCAGGTTTATGCACATATGCATCTCTGGTTAACAACTCAATTTTAACACTGGTGGAATTTTTTACTGCATTTGCTCTGAGGCATGCTTTAAATTGTTCATAAGTTCATTATTTTACAATCAACTCTAATACAACTTAGCAAAAATATGTACTATTCACTGGGGGCTAGTTACATGTACCTGAGTTTCATGTACCAAACTTTAGTAATTTCTAAGTTATTCTAAAGAGAAAAAATCAAGTTGAAACAACTTTCTTCTTCCTTTATTAAAACATGTAATATTTTCACAAAGGCAAAAATCATAAACAAATGAAAGCGTTTTACCCACACTGTAGAAGCGGGGGAAATTTACCTTTGAACAGAAACCAGTTATGTATAATCATGCGGCAGAAAGGTGAGAATTTGGAACATGAGCATCTTAAAGCAGGTACTTCCAAGAGCAAAAATTTTCAATCTTTGTCCTACCTTCATCTCTCTTTCCTAATGTCTCTTCCACCTCATTGGCATTCTGGTCTCTCTCTCTTTCTTTATTTCCCATCTAACATAGTTACCAATTTGTCTTTGCCTCTTTTCCAAATTAGTAATCGTCTTTCATCCCTCCTCCCATTGGCTAGTATTTGTTGTTTCTGGAGCTATCTGTTGATACCTGTGAAGCAATAAGCTCTTTAATAATTTCATGGCTTGAAAGATGCAGTCATAGGTGTTTAGTGTCATTAAAGCAAAATTTTGATTTCACTGAAGTAGAAGCACTAGAGTTGCCTGCATGGGCCTAATGCCAACAAAGTTTTCTAATGTGTACCTTGTCTCATCTGTTCAGCTGTTTGTGAGGACAGCTAAGGAAGGGGAGAAGAGAATACAGAAGAGAGGTGGGCACCAAATCCAATTGATAGAATGTCCTAAAAAATGTGATTAATGGCCATAAGTATGTTATGCCATGAATGACACATTTTCAGAAATGCTTATCTGTAATTAATTTGTCCACTATATGCCATTAATTTAGCATGCAACTTTATTTGCTATTCCATTTCTCTTATAACTCTCTCAAGTGAACTAAACCAGGTGAATCCTTGGCAATGAACTGAATCATCCTATGTGCTGGTTTTGGCTAGGGTAGAGTTAATTTTATTCACAGTGGCTGGTATGAGGCTGTGTGTTGGATTTGTGCTGGACAAAGGGTTGATAATACAGAGATGTTTTTGTTATTGCTCAGCAAGGCTTACACAGAATCCATGCTGTTTGTACGTGTTGGGGAGGATGAATAAATATGATTGCCTGGCAAAAGATTCACAATAATACAGCCAGAATGAAAACAATCCTCCCTACTGGCTGGACAATGCCCTTACCTACAGATAGGTCCGAAAGTCAAATGGGACTGTTCTACCTCACCCCCCAAAATGTATGGTTCATTCCACACCTGTAAGCTTCCCCTGAAACATCAGGTGTCTGTGGCCCCATTGGCTCAAGTCTGTGACCCTTGAAGCCCCCTGATAAGGAGTCTCTGATGAGCCAGATGCCTTCTTGGAACTCCCCCCTTCTTGGAACTTCCACCCTCTCCTGGAGCATCCTCTTGTCTTCCTCTATTCCTCAGGCCTTGCCATGTGCTGCGTCTGGCAGCTCCAAGCAAGACCTTTCAGCCTCTATAATAAACCTGATATTCTAAGAGCAGCCTTCAGAGATCTCTTCTCTCCATTCATCCAAACCATCCAGGAGCTCAGTATCCCCGCAGTACTACCACACTGGTGAGGAAGCTGGGAGGAGACATAACTGTGACAAGTGACCAAAGGTGTATTCCAGACCACCATGCTCAGTGCATAAAGTGGAGGGAAGAAAGAGGAAAGTGAGGATGTTTGGAGTGATGGTGCTTGTCTTCCCAGGTCACTGTCATGTCTAATGGGGCCCTGCTCTCTTGGAGATGGCTGAATACCTGCCTGCCCATGGGAAGCTCTGAATTAATTACTTGTCTTACTCTGTTTGTGTGTGTGTGTTTGGCTTTCCCTATTAGCCTATCTTTATCTCAAGCCATGAGTTTTCCAGATTTTACCCTTCCAATTCTCTCCCCAGTCCTGCTGGTAGGCTATGAGGGAGTGGATTCCTGGAGCTTGGATGCTGGCTGGGATGAAACCATGACATCTCAATGGCCACAAGTCATCCTCATCCTTTTTCTCTTTAGTCAAACATAAGGTATTTCTGAAGAGATCTCCACAGTGTACTGGTCACCCATGTGAATAAAAATGTTACTTGAGCTTCATGACTACACAATAGAAGCAGGGTTTTTTCCTGTAGATAGCACAGGAACACTAAACTACCCACTTTGGTGGACTCGGTTAGGTTTCTCCCAAGGAAATCAGTGATCTCTGTGACAGAGCCTTAAGAATGTTTCAATGCTGTGAAGCTGATCAGAACCAGATGTGATTAGAAGCTTTAAATGTGACTCTGTCATTTTGCTGTATATAAAGTTTAGCTCTTTGTGCTTCCTTATGCAAAATGTTAATTTAAATCCAAAGCCTTCAGTAGTCTGAACCCACCAAACTGCTGACAGATACAAGTGTGAAGTGTGTACTTCTACAAAAGGACTGTTCTAAATACTTGTATCTCTCCTTAGCAATGGCCTCTCTGCTAAACGGTGTACACGACACTTTATTTCATAACAAATTTGTTTCTCTATGGCTAATACTCCTGCCCTTTCTGTGAACAGAGGTATGATATGATCAAGTGAAAAAACTTATGTATCTGCAACTGAATTTGAGCAGGAAGTTATCAATCCACTAATATACAAACTGAGAGATAATGTTGACACTCCATTCACCTTAATTAGGTCTTACTAGAACTTCCAACTTACTAGATTCTTACAATTGGTGATTCAAAGACTGTTACTTCACAGGCTAACAAGAATCAGAAATAAACAGTGGTACTAATGAGGAAATGCTGAAATTAATCCTTAACAATTTCAGAAGCTAATTTTTTTAACATTAGATTATGTAAAATAAGATATAATAAAGAAAGGAGACAAATTGAACTGTTCCAAGTCAAAGCAGGTTGTCAGTTGCATTTTTGAGGGAGGAGATTCAGTTATCTATTTCTAAGATAAATTATTTTGATCCTTTCAAACAGTTTCTTTACAATAAAAATTTGGAAAAGGCAGAAGTAGAAAATTTTCTATAAAAATCAGTTAAGGTTGAATAATGAAACAACTTTGTCATAGTGGATGGGGGAACTATATGCTAAAAATTTTACTTGGTTGTTTCTGCAAGCCTTGAAAAGAGAATCTGATAAAACTGAAGCCTCTAATATTTTATTAATATTAACTTTACTAGCCATACCACCCAAATTTAAGAAATGTCTCTCTTTATCACCCTCTTCAGTCTTTCTGTGGTCCCTTTTTTTGAGAAAAAAAAAAAGGTTCAGACCAATGAATTTGGCTTCAGCTGTTCTTGACTATCTATTTTCCTATAAAACAGTCAGCTAGGGGCAAACATCCTAAAAAGGTTGTTCCTTTGAGTGCTGTAGGTTCCAATCTTTAAACTGGTTGCTTCTACTGATATCATTACAGTAATAGAAAGAGGACACATGAGAAAAAATAAAACATATGTGGATTTGATAATACTCTCTTTATCCTGATTTACTCAGTACATAATTTGTATCCTTTTTTCTTCCCCTGACTGAGCATATGGTTGTTTCCAATCAGATGGGCTAAGCAACACTGGCAGAAAAATAGCTTTTCTGAACTTAGAACTAATCATCTTCTGTGTATTCTGATTGATTTGCTGGAGAACTGGAGTTGCAAAACAGCCTTTTGCATTAATTCCATTACACATAAATCTACTAAGTCCTCTTTTATGCCTTTTCTTCCTGAGCTAAAGAGTCTTTACAAATAACTGTTCAATGAGAATTTTTTATGTCATAACCGTTTTAATTGCCATGTTCTAGACCTTTTCATGTTCCTGTTGATAGCTAGTAAGGTATTGTCTGAGACAGCTGGACAGAGCAGTTCTGTACCTGAAATATTCCATGCACTGAAATTGCATGAGACTGCATCTTGCTTTCTGCTGTTTTTTCTCCTAATTTCTTCAGGTTTTCTTTAATGTCATTAATAGGGGCATGCATATTTTTCTTAATTAATAGTTCCTGGGTTGGGATATGATGGACAGTTTCTTTCTGTTACAATATATGACATTATCTTTCATTCACTTGCACTACACTATTGATCCTGAGAAGACCTTTAAAATTTACTATGGCCCTACTCTCACCTAAAATAGCTTATTCTAACTCACTTTGAAAAAGCATCTACCCAACAGTGGGTGAATGATTACCTCAGCAGAAGTGTTGTACACAGCTGTCATTAATAAACTTACCCACTATGTCCTTGGCTGAGTAGATTCCCTTTTTTTCCAACCCTACAATATTCTGTGCCAGAAAATTTCCCCCTCCAACCATGCATTCATTGTATGAAAAGTTCATGTTAAACATGTTGCTCAATAAAGTAATTGTGCACACTACTCCCTGTATTGCTAGAGAATGAATAAGCATTCCCTGCTTATTTCCTTAATTCTGTGATGGCTTCACAGACCTTTGCCCCTTTCCTTTCTTTCCTTGTCCTTTTTTTCCTTTTCCTTTTGCAGGCAAATGCAAACACTATTCCAGATTTGAGGAAAATAATGTAAATCTATTCTGGTGAAAATTGTGTCCAGGCAAAGTACGGATAAGAACATGTTTTTGGGTGAGAGACATATTCATAACACCTGTACAGGTCCTGGCTGTCCAGTTACTAACTCTTACAGTCAACTAGATTTTAATGGCTGCACTGAGAGGTCTGGAAAACTGCTGGCCTTACACTTCCCTTATATGCTTGATGCAGGGAGAAAAAACTGGCTGGAACAGGAATTCATATAAGAATGAAATCAACTTTCTACAGTTTCTTCCAAGAAAGAATATTTTTAAAGAACCAGGAACAGCCTTTACTTCTTAATACCTAATACTCTAAAGATAGTTCTTGATTCCCAGAGAAAGAAACATTTGGAAAGCAGATTTTTTCCCCCGTCTCTCTCTCTTTTTCCTTTTATATATATTTTTGACTGTCTGATATTTTTGTCACACTTTAGCTAGCAATAATTAGCATATTTTTGCAAACTGGTGAAGCAGGCAACATTTTCAATTTCCCTTTGAACGTTCTGTGAGGCAAAACACAGAAGTAGCACTTACATGTAGAGGCTTCGGCTGTTGGCTTTGTTCCAAGCATCTTTCGAAACTAACTGTAAGGAATCTAACAGAATTAGGCAAGTTGGACCTTACACACCCATATGGAGCTGGAAAATCTAAAGACAACACAGAAAACTGTCAGCTGGTTCTTAAAGTGTCACACAAGAAACAAAATCATTACCAGAAAGCTGGTTTATTGAACCTACTTGACATGAACAACAACAAACCAAAATTATTAAAAGCATCTGCCTAGGGCAATCTACTGCTGTTTATTTATTTTATGTTTCCTAAGGCTGCTTATTCCTTAGATTTCTTTGTTTGATATTGTAATATAGCAGTCTTGTTATGACAAAATGCTATTTTCTGATGGGACAATTAATGATAATCAAACACATTTCATTTGTAGAGCAAATAAAACATACACTTATTCCTTGATAAATTTAATATTTTTAAAAATCAGATACAGAAGTTTCTTCTCATGCCCTCTTATTTTCTCTGGTATCAGGATAAAAGAAAAAGACAATGGATTTTTCAGAGTACTCACTTTGTTGATGAGGCTGAGAAGGCATGAAGATTTCTTTCCCTGGCACCCACTGCCAGCCCTGAATGGGGCAGAGTTTCTTGCTTTGAATGCATGATTTCTCACTTTATTTCGAAGTATAATGGATCAGAGGATGAATCCATCCCCCGGTCTGCTGAATTCAAGCTGGAAATCATTTACCAATAATGTGCCTCTCTTCAGGCCTTCAGATGAGCTAACACATTCTTCATTATTTTCTTTGGTCTTTATTTTCCTCTGAAGCATTCATATCTCATTCCTTATTTATCCAATAAATGAATCTGGAGGAAGGCATGCAGCCTCAGACATCACATTCATCTTCCAGGTGACACTGGCACACATAGTCCTGGAGACGACTCTGAAGCTTCCCAGCACTTAAGTTTTAGTTAGTCTTCCAGGCTGTTCCAGGCTGTCTTCTGCACTTTGTTTGCATGCTCAGACCCATCCTTTACTAATCTCAGGCCTTGACCTAGTGAGACATGACCTAAAAATCTCTAACGAGCACCACAAAAGAGGCAGAAGGAGGTGGTTCATCTCCTGGTGCACCCCTGTCCAGGCACCAGTGCTCTCAGCTGGGAATGAGGCACACAGTGACTGACATTTCTTTGTGCAGCCCAGAAGCCAATAAGATATAAGGGCCAAAGTAATAGAACAATAGAATCATTAAAGTTGGAAAAGGCATTTATCATCAAGTCCAACTGTCCACTGCCACCTAACATATTCATCACTAAACCATGTCATCAAGTGCCATATCCACATGTTTTTTAAACATTTCCAGGCATGGTGACTTTACTGCTTCCTGAGCCTTCTGCTCCAATGCTTTATAACCCTTTTCATGAAGAAATTTTCCCTCAAATCTAATCTAAACCTCCACTGGTGTACCTTGAGGCCATTTCCTCTTGACCTGTCTGTCACTTGTTATCTGCGAAGAGAGACTGACCCTCACCTGGCTACAGCTTCTCTCAGGCGGTTGTAGAGAGTGATATAACTCCCATTAGCCTCCTTTTCTCCAGGCTAAACAACCCAGGGTGCCTCTAAATTTGGTCTTTGGGCTATGAGGTAGATTGTCTTTGGGCTATGAGGTAGACTCCTTTTACTTCTGTGGCTTTACTTTTCTTGCACATGGATACAAACTCTAACTGGTAATTTGGCCCACTATATATGACATGTATTCACAACATAAACCAATGATTATATTACCATGCTGTACAGCAAATTGTTTTTTAGGCAATAAGAATGCATTATCAGCTCCAAAGGAGCAATTACACTGCACACTGTGAAAGTATATGAAAAATAATACACAGAACTCCTCTCAGTCCATTGACATGATGGCAGCTCTGAAGATGGAAGAGCACAGGATATTCACGGACTCTGGCCATTAAATTCACATCAGGAAAACTAAATGGACATAAAAACATCAGTGAAGACATTGGAGGCAGAGTTCCCTCTGATCTAAAATACTGATGATTTCAGTAAATCTAGGTTAGTTTAAATCAACTGTTCTTTATTGCTTGAGAGAGGTGGAGACTGGTATAAAGGGAGAGAGAAAGGAGGTGTTTGCTTTATTTATTCAACGAAAGGAAGCCTGCCAGCCTAATTTCTACTTGCAGTAGTGCAACACATGTGCCTTGTACAGCAACCTTTCAGAAGTCGCTCTGAGCACACAGGGCCTTTGTGGCAGGGCTGGCCCTGCCTGCTGCATGTGTCCTCTGCAGGCAGCGTGGGTATCAGTGTAAGTGAGATGAGTGTTTGCCATCAATACTTTGTCTTGCCTGCACAGACTGGCCCTGCGTCATCCCACTGTGTGGGTGAAGGTAGCGCATGCAACCACTCCTACCATTGCTGCTTTACCTTTCCTCTTAGCTGCTGCCTTGAAATTATGAAGAGCTGGAAGGAAGATTACAGGGGAAGATTTAGTGTCACAGAATCTGAAGAGAATATTCATTAATACTCTGATTCCACTTATACATTTTCACTATTAATTATTTTTTCTCTTGCCAACCACAAGTCAATTACTGGTTTTGTAGGGCTAATTTTAGAACCTGCCATACCTATTACATTTCTTAAAGTACAGACATAGAAGGCATTTACTATGATATCTGAAATCATGTTCTTTCACTGCTGCAATGCAGCTTTCATTGAAAGCAATGAATTTGCTTTATTTAGACCTATTCCACACCAATAGGTAAAGAAATAGAGATTTGTTTGGGTTTTTTTTGTACAAACAAGAAAGACGTTACTGATTTACCTCTGAAATCCATTTACCTTATAGATTTCTCTTTAGCACACACAGTGTATAGCAAGCTATTTTAGGTAATAAACAATAATTGAATTTTAGGACTTGCAGGTGTCAGTACCATAATATGTTCAGAATCATGACAAATTTCTCTCTTCTACCTTTTTCTGGAGAAATAAAAATATAAATTATTTCTTGACTCCCAGCCTTTTGTTCTGTTTTCCATTTTGTGCCACATTTTTAGTTTAATTATACATTAAAAAATTAATGTTTGCATTTACGGTGACTTGTACCCTTCAAAGTCCTGGCAGTAAAACAGAGCAAATTTACAAGCCACCAGAGCTAAAGGTTAACTAGAAATTAGTTTTATATTTTTTGGTAAATTATTTGTCTTACTGCACAAAAAATATACACTTAAGCAGGCTAGTGTAAGCACGAGAAAATTTTTTAAAACCCAGCACTATTCTGCAATATAATGGCTTGGCCTAGTTTAATTAATTTTTCTCACAGCACTAAAAGAACATCTTACATTCATACTTTATATGCAAGTCACAACAGTTCTGTTCATAACCATGCTGTGTCTCTTTTAAATATACCAGATATTTGCAAAATTTCCATGATCTGCACAACAAAAAACAGACATTACTAATACTTTAATGACTTAGATTTCCAAATCCCTAAATAATTTAAGATGGTTTTATTACCAAATAAATGAAGATATAAACTGGAAATAAATAACCTAATCTTGATATTCTAAGAATCCAAATCACCTATACAGAAAATAGATCTCCTCCATGACTTCTAGATTTTGAACATCATTCTTTTTTCTGTTCAGACTACTGACACATAAATAATTCTCTGTGCATAATCTGTGTTAAATATGCACAGTCTGTGTGAAGCATAATACAAAGAAGAGTTTCCAGCTAAATGCAAACACTGAAAACAGCTATACTAAACATTAATTGATTTGTTTTGAATTCATATCTGACAGTAACAAGTATTGAGCAGCTTTTGCTTTGTTACTGTAGGTGTTGTTAATGCACTTTCCCCATCCATTTAAATGCAAATCCTCATGCAAGCAATCATGTGAAGAAGGAAAAAAGGAGTATGTTCAGCTGAAAGCAAAGCTGGAAGGATAATAGGCAAGCATGAACAGTGTCAGTGGAGGGCTTTACAATAAAAAATGCTTTTGGAATGCCAATGAAAACACAACTGAATTGAAAATATCTGAACAGAATATCTACCACAGTAGAATGCATACATGATTTCTATAAAGGGAAATTAAACAAATTAAATTTCTTTATATATATATGCATGTATATTTCTATGTTGGATATATATATTTGCAAACATATAGTACTTTTTATGCATTTGTGTCAGCACCATAAACAGAGCTTCAATTTTTAGCTAAAGGCAAATATTTGTTATTTGACTTTGGAAGTGGAGAAAAAGAATCATTAAACAGACTACTGTATAATCAAATAATGCTTTGGGGTGTCATTTGTGCAGAAAACAGGAAATGAACTGGGACTGAATATGCATAATTAAACTGGAGAACAGCAGTTTTAGACCTATGTACTCCAGGGAAGTATGATCTTGGAAGAAATTGTAGTTTAGACATTTCTCAAGGCCACTTAAGTCACTAAAGACCACAAAGCCCTATACTGTGCTAGAACATAGAAATAAGCTTCTTGTCCACTAATACCTTTTTAATATTTCCAGCTTATCCTGTTCTGAGTTGTTTTGCCTGCCTGACATGCAATATATTATCATGGCTAAAGAGAGCACTACAGCTTTAATGCACTGTGAGCTTCCTGGCATACCACTGACTCATTTGACAGCAGAATCATAATGATAAAGCCTTGAAATATTGTTCAGCCCATATGCTGAAAGACACTCATTATTCTGGAGAAAAGCACACCTCAGTACAGAGCCAGCACCTTCTTTCTTGGAGATCAGTTCCTGGAAGTCCCTCTCTGTCAGCTTGTGAATCCAAGAAAATTAATTGAGTTTTCAGAGCATTTGTCTAGATTATTCAGCAAAGTCCTTGTGCTGAAAATTGTGAACACAATCAAGTTAAATTTCTTAGGGGCCTGAAATTGTTTATGTTTGAGTCACTGGGCAGAATGACACAACTGTGCTTTGAAAGCCATATACAACAGAAAGTCAGCAGTTGTGGAGGTGGAAGTGGCATACTGTAGTCAAATCCCTAGCAGGCACTGGGAAGGAGGAAAACAGAGTTATTGCCTTGCATTGTGGACAGCAGAAAGGAAAATGTAAAATAAATTTTCTAAGAAAAGAAAGCCAGAATAGATTTAATGTGTTGGGTCTGTTGGAGTGTATTGAGTTGTTGCTTTACTGGCAGGAGGAAAAGGAATTGTAGATAGCAGACCATGTGAGTACCTGTCTTTCTGTTAATCAGTTCAAGTACAAGTCTCTCTCAAGCATTTTCTGTATTAATTAACTCTGAGATCATGCTTATGTCTGTCAAAATTGTCAAATTTTGTTAAAAACATGTCTGATCTATAGTTATTTTACATGTTGCAAAACATTTTGCTCTTTCTTTTATTTTTAAACATGAAACAAGACAGTTCCAGATGAGGTTTAGTTTGGTTTAGGAAAAAATTTCTTCACTGAAAGGGTGGTCAGGCATTGGGTTGCCCAGGGAAGGGGTGGATCTGGCATTTGGGGATGTGGCTTAGCAGTGAACACAGCAGTGCTGGTTGAACAGCTGAATTCAATGAACTTCAAGATCTTTTTAAGCCATAACAATTCTATGATTTTATTTTACTGGTTCCTGACCAAGAATGGTTGTGGTAGTGGTAGCACAGAGAATGTTTTATCCCAAGTTTGAAGCCTGGGAGGAGAGGGAGGAAAGGTTCAAAATACTGGTAACCAACTTAATATTCATTTAAGACAGGGATTGGGGAAAATAGGGCTTCCAATCTAAAGCAAGCCTCGGAAAATAAATGTCAGATATGACCCTCTATAGTTAGAGATTTTTACCATTGATAGCCACAGCAAAATCCCTTACTGATTAAAGCCAGTTGGTGCTCTCTTGCAAAGAGAGTGCAAGAGGTACTTCCAGTGTGTGTGTGTGTGTGTGTGTGTGTGTGTGTGAGTGTGTGTGTGTGTGTGTGAGTGATTTCTAGTGACAGACATTTGTGAATCAAATAAATAGCAGTAATATTTGTTTTTCCATCTTCTTTTCTATTGCCATGGCTTTTTTGCTGTTATCCTTCTAGATCACAGAAGCACTAATCAAGACTATTAGAGTTAAACTAATAATTTTCAATGAATAATTCAGCAGATGTATTTGCCTTTTTTCCTGACTATTGAATATTGCTGGTCATCATCCCCATTAACATATTCATTATTCTAATTTATTCTGAAAATGTATCCCATGAAAGCTTCTGTATACTTGGCACTCAGTATTTCTTCTATGTGTGTTGCCTGGCTGTGACTGATCAAACAAATCATGTGATATTGACATAGTTGCTTGACTGGGTAAACACTTGAATAAAAACTATCAAAAAATATATATAATAATTTATATTTAATTTGCTTACTTCTTAGAAAATAATTTTCTGTTAAAAATCTACAAAAGAAAAAGTCTGTCTTATCAACTCTCAATAAACTGAAGGGATTTTTGGCTTTCGATGCCGCTTATGTGTATGCCTTACCAACGATTGGAAATGCAGAATATTCTGCAAAATCTGAAGACTCTTCTTTTCATGATATTTTCAACCTCATTGTGTGATGCACAAGTTATATTTGTATCATGGTTTTGACCAATTTTCTTTCTGTCTTCTAATGAAGTAAGATCTCATAGCACACACTGTACATTTCTGTACATTTTCTTTAGAGTCCTGAGGCAGAGGTGTAGAATAACTATAGACTGAACTGATATAAGCACTGATGGACTATGTAAGAAGTATTCTAAACCACAAAGAAAAAATAAATTTATTCACAAACAAAACTAAAATAAAATGAAACATCTCTGATGCAATCAGTTGACTGTATCTATAACTGGTCACAAAATCACAAAGAGTATAATTGAAAGCCATTGCAATCATATGGTTTGAAACTATCCCTAAAATATGCTCCAAAACTTCCCTGAATCTAACTAGAACAATTTAAAAAAAGAAAAAAAAAAAAAAAGGTAAAGAAAATATGAACTGAATTACATTTTCAGATGCTGGCATTTTCTAGAGGTTTGTTACAAAGCTCAAAGCTCTTAATGGATAAATGCAAAGCGAAGATCCAAAACCTTTCTTAGGGCACATAAATATTTCTAAACTGCTTCCTACTGTGATGATCCAACTGTGAAGATCCAAACAGAGAATTCACTGACTTATCCAGAATTATACAAGGGTAGAGCTGTAGACTTAGCACTGCTGAACACAGAGCACTGGCCACAGCTGAAGCAAAATCTTCAGCCTTGTTCTAAGACACAGAATACAGTTTCCTAAAATTAATCAATTTCCTAAAATTGATACTAAACAAGATCCTAAATTGATAATTTTCCTAAAATTGATCCTACAATCTGCCAACCATGTCTGCCAAGCCAAACTATCCTGAACTGATTTAAAACATACTTAAAATTACAAATAACACAGTATATTATTTTTCCCAGTCAACAATTTCTATGAAACAATACTCATTCCATGCTAGATGGATGCTGATTTTTACATAGTTGTGACCTAACACACAGGAAGATCTTGGTATTTTCCAAATATTCCCGATGAAATGTTTTGTCCTCATCCACAGATGAAGCTGTGTCCTGAATGCATTAGGAATCCTGAAATGAGTTTAGGATCCTAGAAGCACTTACGCTGTCCATGGACAAATGTTTCACAAATCTGCCAAAATAGAGAGTTGAGAGCCTTTGGCTGGAGTTTCCAGGGTTGGGTTAGATGGAAAATCTAGAGGTTATTTTTAAATATTATGTTTCCTCTTCTATGGGAAAGTCTCAAATGCATCATTTGTGTTTCAGGGCGGAGCAATTCCCTCCCCTCTTCCAGTCACCTCCCAAATTCAGAATTTCCTAAAAACTGGGAAACTTTTGACCTTGTCATATACAGGCAGCTGATCTCTTTGCTTTTATGCCCATGAAACAGCCAGTTCCTTCACATACAAACAGCTCAAACTATGGGTTTCATCCCCAGTTGTTAACAGCCCATCAAAATGATTTCAAGACAAACTATGCTGGGCTTTTGCAGATTTCAGACTTTATGGAGGTTTGTAGAAATTCTTAAATGTTATAGGTCAAAGGGTACATATATATATATATCCCAAAGAAAGCTCATCAAAGAATAGCAAGGGTGTTTATTTGGGGAACTGGATATTCTCATACTTTGTGAAACAATATTTTGAAGTGTTTGAGATATCACATTCCATTCCACCAAAAAGGAGTGAGACTCATGGGCTGCACCCATCTCAAACTGACTGTACAATGGTATAATTTGTTCCCTTTACAATTTACAGAAGCAAGTTCATCAATCTCCTTATCCCCCACTCCCACACAATTTTCCTTGCCAAAGTGGGTAGGAAATGCAACACTTATTTAGACAAGCTTTCTGTTACTCTGTGTCCTAGTTGATGGCAAAATGCCAACAATGAAACTTAATAATGAGCCATTAACTAAGATTTTTAATGGCTCAGTCGAGAATGCTGTTAAGCATCTCCAAAAAGGCACATCCCAGAACACAGTAGGCACTGTGACTCTTTTGTTGATTTCTCTATGGGCAACTTCCTCCTCTTGTCCAAAATAATAATAATATTTTTTAAAAAGTTAACATAAATAAATAAATAAATAAAATTTTTTAAAATTCTGAGACCCCTTTGCTATAGAAATGGATCATTCTTAATGCCTCAAGAGAATTTGAATTACAATTCAACTGAGTTTGTAATAAACATGGTGACAGTGTTGATCTCCTACACAGTATCAACCATCACAGTAGTCTACTCCAAGTCCTAAGTGTCCTAGCTGCACACTAAGGACATGAAATATAATTTTGCAGCTATCTTCATCCCTACTTATTGAAAATACATTTGCTCTAAATGTTTATGCCTATAGATATGTTGCTGCCACTGATGTAAAAGAGGGTGCAGTCATTTAACATTTGAGAAAAAGGCATGAGAAAAAAATATATTCTATTCAGTTTTCAACTGAGAAAATAGACAAATCAATGTAAATAATAGTACTGGATTCTTCAGCAGCTGCATAAGGTCTTAATAAGGGTTTTTTTTAAATCAAATTTATTCTGTTAAAATACAGTAGAAGAAAAAAAATCATAAGTTATATTTGTTTTCAGGGGCAAATACATGCATTCCATTCATCAGAGCTCAACCAATGATGTCAAAAAGATTTCATAATCCTAACCACTAAGATCAATAAACTGCTGTTCACACTGTGTTAAAGTTTCACTTCAATTTTCCACCTTTTTGCTGTGTTTTGCTTTTTTGTTTTGCTGAGCTGTTTTGTTTTTTTTTTTTTTTTTTTTTTAATGCTTATCCAGGGGTAGTGTTAACGCACATCAAAAGGGATTTATTCCACGCTATATTGAACAGATGGCAGCTAGAGGACTGTGTGACTAGAAAAGAATGTAGCTGTGGGGCGTGTGCTAGCTGATATTAGGTGGACTAAGTCTTAAGCTCCATTATATGTCCATGTGCTTGAGAATGTTGGTTTATTCTACAGTTCAGCAAATCATTCAGATGTAAGCTAGATGAAACAAATTCCTCTCTATCAAAGGGATGTTGAAATTAAAAAGGAGCTGTTTTAGTTTAATCATAACTTTGTTGTCATTTTGGGCTCACCTACATTTATGCTGATGGTCAAAACAGGAAAGCCATATATGCAGACATACATACGTAAACAGAAATCTCAAGAAGTCTTTTTTTGCTGTTTTCACTAAGGCTTTTTATTTTCTTTTGTTTTGCTTTGGCTTTTCGTTACCACTAACTCTTCTTCCACACTCCAGGCACCTCTCTGCTAAGCATAAGAGATAAACCAGGACTGCATAAGACTTCAGATGCTCTCCCTTATACGACAGTACTTGCTGCAACAACTTTATCATCAAAAAATTAAGGAAGCGCTATACACACCTTTATATACATATGCACAAAAACCTCAATACCTGACATACAAAAAGGACAGAGAAACACACCACTATGTTAGACGGGGCTGTATTGGACTATACAAACTTACCTTGTATCTTGTCCTAACAATATTACAGTATAAATTTTTGATCAGAAAGTTAAAAAGGGCATAGAGAGTATAGAAATCATCCAATTTAAATGAGCCAGCTTTAAAAGTATGCACTTTCGATGTAACTCATGAAGAGCAAAATTTTATTAAAACATGTCAATTTTCTGCAGTGATGTAAATTAATAAATCAGCTATCAGGCAATTATACATTAGGTATCCATTGCCAAGCAATTGCCTTTTTTTTTTTTCTTACATTAACCCATGGCATCATTTTATTCTATTATTGCATGGGGAAATTTCATAAGCATGGAGAAACTTTGTAAGTTATTTACATGGGGAAACTTCGTAAGCGTGTGGCTCTAAACAATGGCTCATGCCATGATGGAGAGAGAGCTTACTTTTGTGTTTTACTGATCCAAATAGGATTTCAGAGTCATAGAATCGTGGAATGATTTGGGTTGAAAAGCACTATTTATGGTTCAAATCCCCTGATCTTTTCCTAGATCAGGGTGCTCAAAGACCTGTCCAGTCTGGCCCTGCATTCTTGCAGTGCAGGGGCACCCACAACTTTTCTGGATAACTTATCAGAGTGTTTCAGCATCCCCACAGTAAAAAATTTCTTCCTAATATCTAATCTAAATCTACCTCCTTCATCTTAAACCCATTCCTCTTTCTCCTGTCACTACATATCCTTGTAACAAGTTCCTGTCCAGCCTTCTTGTAGACCCCATTTAAGTACTGGAAGGTGCCATGACTTCTGCCTGGAGCCTTGTCTTCTCCAGGCTGAGCAGTGCCAACTCTCTTATCCTGTCTTCATAAGACATGTGGTCCAGCTCCCTTATTGTCCTCATGGCCTCCGTTGGATTTGTTTCAGGAGGTCCAGGTCCTTCATGTGCTGGGACTCCAGAGCTGGACCCAGCACTTCAGGTGGGGTCTCACCAGAGCAGAGCAGAGCAGAGGGGCAAAATCCCCTGCTGGCCACGCTGCTTTTGGTGCAGCCCATGACACGTTTGGCTTTCTGGACTATGACACATTGAGTTTTGCAAGTGCTGGACTTTTTGTTCATTACTGAAACATGTTAAGCTTCTCATCAACCAACACCCCCCAAGCCCTTCTCATTTTTATTTAATTTCCATTAACTGTCTTCCTACCAATACCTGTCACACTGCAAGCTTACAAAATTCTTGCAAAGTAGAAATTAAAAATCATAATAACAACTGTAACAACGTTAGCTTTTGAGTGCACCAAAAGCACTTTACATGAGTATGGATCCCTTTAGATAGGGTTAATTTTAGGCTGGAATATTCAAAGGCTGGATTGGCACATCTGCAAATGTCTGTAATAACTTTTTTTGGCAACTTCTTCCAAATACAAAATTGGTTTTAATCCAAATGTACAATCATATCATTACACCAAATCATTTGGCTCAGACTCTTTTATCTAGAATTTGCCTCAACTTGCATGCCATATACACTGTGCACACACTACATACTAGAGATAAAAGGAAAAAGCTTTCACTTGTGCTACTGTGTAACAAATATAAACAATTGAAAATTTGTTCAATAGTTTGTTCAATTGCTAGCAGAATTGCATCCCTGCCTATTAGTTTCATAGCACCTGAACTAACTTGTGGATACTATCACACAGCAGTTCATATTTCAGGGTAAACAATCTTAAAACATCCAAAGGTGAATCTTTCACATGATGATCTACCTCTATTGTCAGTACTGCACCAGTCCTCACATGTCCCTGTTTCTGAAATGTTTCTTAAATTCTTTCTGCAAGCTGCTTAAGAAATGAGACATTATTTCAACAAGTCATCTTTACAGGTTCTTTTACCTGCCTAGTGGCATGTCTGACAGACACGGTGGCTTCATTCTTATGTGAAATACTTTCCTCTTCTTTCTTTGGTGACTCTTAGAGAGAATGGTTTTTAATTTCTGAAAAATCTTCACACTTACCATCACACATTACCATCTATCTTTTTCATTAAGTAGATTCTACGTTTTTTAAATTAATCAACATCTTTTGATTTCTAACTTTTATTTCTATAGAGTAATTTCCTTTTTCCACAGATCAGCCTATATAAGCAGGGCCTTGGAACATTTTAGATAATTTTCCTCCTTTTGTTGTTGTTTTTTTTTCTGTTTATTTTTCATCCCACTCTCATGTTACTCTTAACTGGCTTGTACAATCTGTCTACAAGGCAGGACCACAGCCATTTCAAGTCAACAGGACTTATTTTTATGAAGGACTGTAAAATTTACAGGACCTTCAAGTAGGAAGTAATAGACTTCAGATACAATCTTGCAGATGTGTTTGAGTTCAGAAAAGTAAAATTTCTCTTGCAGGTGTAGCTGGGATTAGGAAATATAATTTTAAAAGCTCTGCAGTGATATCCATGCTTTTTAACAAGCTGTGTATTTAGGTGGTATAGGTTAGCAAGGATTAACATCTATCTTTTCTGAAGCTATGATCTGTTTCATGACACAATGAATGACCAATATAATTTTTGTACTGTGTTTGATCATTTTTTACTAAAGACAACAGGTTGGGCTATCATTTTATGAGAAACTGTGCAGACACAACAAAAGATAAGCCACACCACACGCTACGAATTACTTTAGGAAACTGCATTCAAGGTCAAATATCTATCTTCCCTAAATTAAGTTGAAAGGTTTCTTTGTATTTTCAGTTCATACGAGCCAGGAATCACTCCTGTTCAGCTCAGTCCTTCTGGACTCACATGCCTGCACAACTAATACAAAAACATTCTGTAGCAAAAGAGAGATGTGGACGTGTTTTTTTTGTTTGTTTTCAGTAGCTGCTCTGGAACAAAATACTCACATGTAAGAACTGATAGGATCTCAGAAGAATGTGGAAAGTGTAAAACCTGGTGTTCAGAAGGAGATGCAAAAATAAACTGAAAAATCTCAATGACTCTTACTTCTATATTCAGCCAGAAATGTATAACACTTTCTGGTTTTATTAAAACATTCATACTCATGGATGCTTCTACAGACCTTAACCTGTTTGTAGAACCATAATTCCTAGCTTCATTGTCAAAAGTATTTTCATATGTTGTCTGAGAAATTAATATATCAGAGTCCTTCAATTATAAGAATACAATAGTGCCATCAGGCACTCTTAGGTTCTGTGCTCCGCTAGTTATCATGGTCTGTTACATCTGCTATGGGAAGAAGTATGAGAATCAAAGCTACCATAGCTCCTCCTCCTTTTATTTGTTGTCAGCTTGCTAATGGAGGATCATAGACCACTATACATAACACTCAATTCTGCATGGGCATCCTGGTAAATCCCTCTTCTGGGGGAATGTGTCTAATTGTTCCATTTGCATATGGCGTACATTAATATTTTTGTCATTTAAGATAACTAGCACTGGTAGGTTCCATTGTTCTTCACACCTTATTAGCTTTAAGCCTAGTAGTTTTGTTTGTGTTGTTGTTAATTCTTCTGTTAAATGTGAATCTTCACTTCATACCTACAGCCTCTGTGTCATTTAGCATTTCAGAGGTTTCTGTCACATTTTGTAGTCATTCATCTTTTGCAGTAACAAATTCTGGTTCTCGCTCTACTCAAGATGTATTCATATGGAAGTTCTCATTTCTGATTATCTCCTTTATACTATAGTATCCAGACATGGAGCTCAATATTTTCACATTTCAGGCAGCTTGACATACTTATTTTTACAGCTCTACAAACTGATGTAGTTTCTTGTATTTGGCTTACCTGAAAAAGAGATTAATCTGAGACATATAGTAGTGGGAAAAATGAAGAAGAAAAAAGGAAAATTTTGAGTCCATCTTGGAGAAATGTCTTGGAAACTAGCAGTGGCTCAGAATGTCTAATATTTTTACCCAGCTTAATGTCTGACTAATGTCTTACAGACCAGTCAGCCTGACCTCAGTACCTGGCAAGATAATGGAGCAATTTATACTGAGTGTCATCATGCAGCACTTATAGGGTGACCAGAGCATCAGACCCAGCTAGCGTGGGTTTAGGAGGGGTAGGTCGTGTTTGACCAACCTGGTCTCCTTCTATGACCAGGTGGCTTGTCTGGTGGATGCAGGAAAGATGCTGTCTATTTAGACTTCAGCAAGGCCTTTGATACTGTGTCCCACAGCACACTCCTGGAGAAGCTGGCAGCTCATGGCTTGGACAGGAGCCGTCTTTGCCGGGTTAGGAGCTGGCTGGATGGCCAGGCCCAGAGTGGTGGTGAATGATGCTGCATTGAGATGGGAGCTGGTCGTCAGTGGTGTCCCTCAGGGGTCTGTGCCAGGGCCAGTTCTGTTCAATATTTTTGTTGACGACATGGATGAGGGTATTGAGTCTTTCATTAATAAATTTGTGGATAACACTAAGCTGGGAGTGTGTGTCAATCTGTTGGGAGGTAGGAGGGCTCTGCAGAGAGACCTGGAATAGTTGCATGGATGGGTAGAGTACAATAAGATGGTATTTAATAACTCCCAAGTGTAGAGTCCTGCCTTCTGGCCACAATAACCCCCTGCAGTGTTATAGGCTGTGGACAGTGTGGCTGAACAGGTCCCTTTCTGCCCAGGCAGAAAGGGACCTGGGGGTACTGGTTGACAGCCGGCTGAACATGAGCCAGCAGTGTGCTCTGGTGGCCAAGAAGGCCAATGGCATCCTGGCCTATAACAGGAATGGTGTTGTCAGCAGGAGCAGGGAGGTCATTCTTCCCCTGTACTCGGCACTGGTAAGGCTTCACCTTGAGTGCGGTGTCCATTTCTGGACCCCTCAGTTTAGGAAGGATGTTGAGAAGCTGAAGCATGTCCAGAGGAGAGCTACAAGGCTGGTGAGGGGCTTGGAACACAAACCCTATGAGGAGCAGCTGGCTGAGGGATCTGGGGGTGTTTAGCCTGCAGAAAAGGAGATTCAGGGGTGACCTTATCACTCTCTACAACTTCTGAAAGGTGGTTGTAGTCAGGTGGGGGCTGGTGTCTTTCTCCAGGCAGCAACTGACAGAACCAGAAGACACAGTCTTAAGCTGCGTCAAGGGAAATATAGGTTGGATATAAGAAAAAAGTTCTTTATGGAAAGAGTGATCAAGTACTGGAATAGCCTGCCCAGGAAGGTGGTGGAGTCACCATCCCTGGATGTGTTTAAAAAAAGACTGGATGGGGCACTCAGTGGTTGGACTTGATCTTGAAGGTCCCTTCAACCTTGTGATTCTGTGATTCTGTCTATAAAAATAATGAATTGTAAATTTTTAAAGAACATTGAATTTATTCAGGAGTCTTCCAAATAGTAGGGAAAGGCTAGTCAGACTAGATTCAGTGGATGTTCAAATATATGCATTGCAACATTATTCTGTGCCAAACTGATCTCATTATCTTCAGTTTGTTCATCCACACAGCTGATATCCTCATGGTTATCCACAGCTGATACGACTGTGTGTAAAACAGCAACATGTGTATTTGATAGTGAGTAGTCTGTATCCCTTCTTATAAAGCAGACCAACTAATATTTTTATATCTGAAAAAAATCTAATTTAAAATCCATTTATCTACAAATACCTTATGAAACTTGGCATAAAATAATTTGGTTAAAAAATGGATGTTTTGTGATGATGGTATTACATATAATTTGTATTTCTTAAATTAAAAAGGTATACTTCAAAATGTTCATTCAGAAAGCTTAATTTTCATCTCTAATCATATGGTTGCTACATGTATGGCACTGGGTGGTCCCAACACTTCCTCACAAATATTAATATACTATGCCGCTGTCATTTAAAATGGTCATTTTCCATCTTTTGTAAACAAAAATACTTAGGCATCTAATTATTGCATTTCTCAAGCCGTTAAGAGTGTCAACATGCAAAAGTTAAGATGATCAGTGAGGTCACACTATGTGATTTTCCCAGCTATGAGCAGAAAAACCAGAACCAGAGTTTGCCAGGCAGAGGCAGACACCTGTCTTCTTCCTTTCTAGACATTGTCTTCACTTGAGACAAAATACATCCTATGCTTTGAAACCTTTCTTGAAAAACCTTAACTCACTTGCTGACTCCAAATGCAGATGCCCTGATTTTGCAGAATTTGAATTTGAGCATATCTTTGGAAGGGCCTTTCTTGTTTTGCTGCACTCCACATCAGAGAGCCAGCTGGGGGGATGAAAACTTTGCCTGTCAAGGGAAACAAAGATCTATCAAAGATTTAAATATGGTCTTAAGTGTGGCCAAAGACAAGCAAAAAAATGAGTGAAGCGAACTGTAAGTACTGGTTTTTTGTCAGTGACTTAATGGGATTTCAGCAAGGAATTTAAGATGTACTTGTTTGGAGTCAGTGGGATACAAATCAGTGGGATCTATATATAACATGTGGTAGAACGGTAGGCTTGTTTTCCTCACTCTCCATTACCCATGATGGGAGCCTCCTCTTCTGGAGGTGGCTGAAAACCTGTCTGTCCATGGGAAGCAGTGAATTGATTCCTTGCTTTACTTTGTGGTGTGCATGGCTTTGTTTTCCCTGTTAAACTTCCTTCATCTCAGCCTGAGATTTTTCAGGTTTTTACCCTGTTTTCTCCCTGATTCCACTGGTGATGCTGTGAGCAAGAAGCTGCCTAGGGGTGACTGCTGGCTGGGGTGAAACCACAACACACACAGGTTCAATCCTAAATAAATTTTGAAGCAAGGAGACATGTCTAATGATTTTATGCAAATATAATTTTTAAGGATTGCATTTTATTGATTGTTAATTAAAAGGAATTATGCAAATTTCTAATGATTTCACAGACAATTTCACAGAAAATTTGTTCTTTCTGCAGTCTCCAGCACCATATCCAGAGAGGTGACTTTGGCTATATCTACTACTTTCAACCACAAACATAATTCAATTAAATGAATTATATTTGTATCGTCCTGAAGTAGACTGCACTTATGAGATTAGATTGCTTTAGGATGCAAGAAAGGCAAAAATCTTTTTGAAACATATAGAATTCCAGCTATTGATGGACATCTCCTCTGTGTTTTTTACACACAAAACACTCATTATCTGATGCCATGTGTGCTGCAGGAGTATGAATGTAGAAAGTTGCATAATCCTGCAACTGTGGAATAACAAGGCATCAACATAATTTTTTAATCTATTTCTCTGCAAAGCAAAAATGTGTTGTTTGCAACTGTAAGACAAAATCATAGTGTGGAAGAGCATGAAAAACTAATAATAAGTGACTGTAGACCAAGAACATGTTTATCCACTGAAATTCTTAGAGAAAGAAAACCATTGTGCATTGCATTTATTTCACTCTAATATTTGACAAGGGAAAAAATAAATCTTCAACTGACTGTTGTTTTACTGTTGGTAAAAACAATGATAAATTTTACCCTGGCAAACTCTTCACAACAGTGCCTTTTTTGACTAAAGCAGGAGTTGTATGCTGTTTGATGGGGTGTAAAGGAGGTACATCCACCCCCCCCCTCGATGCATCGCTGACACTTGGGAATAAAAAAGAGATTCCACTTCGCTGTCTACTCAGGGGCAGGGTATGGGGAAGGAGTAGGGTAGAGCTCCTTTGTGCTAGCTCAGTGTACTTCTCTGAGAGTCATGAAAGTTAGGGTGTCTCTTGTTTGTGATGGCCATATTATTCCCTTTGTGTTTTCTAAAAATTTAGAGCTTGCACAGAATCTCTTAAGCCTACAGTAAATATTTCTCCACTTTCAGCAACTTAATTATACCTTTCAAAGACCAAATCCTTTCTGAAAAATGTTTATTATGTGATATTTTTGCTGTAAAGAGAAATCTTATTTGTTGGACAAAAGGGCTTTCTCTTTTCTGTTTGTTTGTGATAGGGCAATTAGACTTCACAGGAAGGTTCTCTAATAATTACACAAAGCAAAGGGAAAACCTTAATTAAATTTTAATGATGAGTACAACTGTGCTAATTAGGATAATTATAGGTCATTATATCATATCACAAGACTTGTTTATATTGTATGCTGCTAGTACTTATGAAGCTTATCTCAAAGTTTTATTTATCTGAATTTGGTAATCTCTGCTGTTATTAATTACAAACTCCACTAATACTTTCTACACCTCCTCACTAATATAACACACATTCCTCAAAAAGGCACAATTGGATGAACAACATTTCTGTAATACATGTAATAATTTTCTCATGCAAGTTTTAGGAGGTCAGTGACCTAAAGTCAGATATGAGTAAATTAAATGTCCAAAATGGTGGCATGGATGTTGTCTAACAGTTTTGTTTGCTTCCTTTTGGTAAACTGCCCAGACATCTTATAAGGTGTGTGGGCTGCAGGACTTGATCACTTCAATCATTGTAATAACATTGTAATAATTTTAATAACTTTGAGCCTAGCAGAAATAATTGGAGCATAAGACCTGTGTGCAGACACATTTAGACGCTTGAAGACATGATTCAGCCTGCAGAGATGTAGCAACAGCACATCTGGTATGATGCAACTAGGCAGGCACCTGAGCCATGTGAGTTATCCATGAGGTGGGTAAATTGAGAGATGGTGAAAGTCCAGGTGCAGTCTATAGGAAAAGCTAAAAACAGTTCTGTTTGCCCAAGTGTATAGTGCTGGCCTGTGCCTTTGGTATCTTCATGCTTTTTAGACATACAGAGCCACATTTCCTGGAATAGCAACAGCAGCCTCACAAATGAGAAACGTGATGAGTCACACTAGTGAGATACTGGGCTACCTTCCTCTGATAAAATTGTGTTTTTATATAGAAAAAAGATTATATGTATACAGTCAACAAGAGCAAGAGTAAAGCAGAAACTCATTCAAAAACTGCCCCTGAGAGTGCACACTGAGGAGAAAAGCAGTCTGTAGCCTGATAGCAATGTGTCAATGGCAGCAAAACCTCTGGGATATATAAGTGAATTAAAGATGGGACTTCAATATCTGGTACAAGGGTAACATCAGAGGGTGAGGTCTGACATTAGTTTTAAGCACTCAGTTATGAAGTAACAAAGTGTGGAAAATGAATGCACCATCCTATTTTTCTCAAGGCTTTACCCTGGATGCTATGAGCCCAAGCACTTTATAGCTTATATCAGCATTCCACACTTTATAGCTTATATCAGTATTCCACACTGCTTGCTCAAGCACCAAAAGTACACACAGTTAGAACTTGAACATTCAGATGTAAGAGATCAATGCACATTTCTTATTTTCATACCTCTATGGAAAAAAATGAACCCAGGAGTACATGTGGGTAAGAAGGTATAGAAGCATCAGTGCTGTATGAAGGGGCAGGATATCTGAGGGGCAGAGTCTTACGGTCTGCACCTTTTGCATCAGTATAAAGATAGGGCACTATCTCCTTCACCCTCTGTTTCACATTTGGAGTTCCCATCTGCACTGGCAGGTAGCTTGGGCAATATTTCCTATGTATCCCAATGCAAAGGATCACTGGCAGGCTTATTGCCATCTTAATATACAAGATGAGTTATGACACAATTTACAGCATCACTCAGCATCCACTTTCCTTGTTCTTCCATATCAGAATATCAAGTGGCTCCACCTTCTCTGAAATTACTTTGAAATGGATCTCCTGCAGAATGCTCCTTGCTGAGGTACACACAAGTTGTGGCCCACCTGGGAAGAAGGCTGGACAATTTTATACTAACACAAGTGCATTACAAAATGCATCAGAGATTTATTTGGCTGATAAATTTTTTTTGTGCTTTAAGGTGGCTGAAGGCAAGCACCTTTGCAGTATAAATTATTTGCCACAGTCCCTCTCAGTCCCTCACGTAGGATCCTTAAAGGAAAGAGGTATGAGTTAGCAGGGACAAAACCAAATAGTTTTGGATAAATAAAGAGCTCCGTCTTTGTACAATCTAGTATTTCACATTTCAGTGACAAAGGTATGGAGGACCACTTGGGGTCTTTATTAAAGGACGTCTAAAGAAATAATGAAGCGTGAAGAAGTGACATGATCAATAGATAAGCTCCAGTTTGCATTTGTCATAATTCTCACCTAATTGCTTGCTTAGGTCTGACCATGGCCTTCATTTCATACTGGTATGTCACCTTTGAGCTCTGCTCTGTTAATTTTAATTGTAAACAATGGAATGCCTTTTAAACATTTCCTCCAGTTTTCCTTCTTTTCTGTCACAACTAAATGTATGCCTCCCTGATATGCTATAAAAGGAAATGACTTTTCCCCTGTTGTGCCCAGAGACTTATTCTAAGTAAAAAATTCAGAAGCACATAATGGCCTGGGTCTATCACTGGCCCTAGAAGAATCACCACTTCTTACAATAAGCATATAAAATATTATATTTTATCATATTTATAATATCATTTATATACAATAATTATATATATTAATATTACATATAAAATATTTCAAAACTCCATGACAGATAGAAATTCTCTCAACTGTACAGAAAATGCTGTAGAATTTGTGGATTATGATTTTTTTAACATCGTCCACTGACCTTAAAGAATAATATTGTACCAATAATGTCCTTCAGCTTAATATAAGCAAGGAACAGATCTTTCTATTTGGTAACATTTACATTTATTCCCTTGTATGTCATACAGAGCCATTAATCATTCCAGCAGCCTCTCTACCTCATAGGAGATGTAGGGTAATGATAATGTTTTATGTGTGTAATTAATCCTGTAGCAGATGTGTAGTTTCCAAGACTACTGCCATTAGAGTATTGACAGGATTCAGAACAAATATTCAGGCACCAGCTTAGTAATGATTTTCATACGATAATATCCTGTTACTCATAAATGCAAAATATTCAGACCTTAAGTTTTACATAAGTGTTGCTATTTGTTAAGGCTTTCAGAGAACTAGTGAAGACGATTTTTTATTCCTGATGGTGCTGTTTTATTCCTGATGCTGCACACAATTAACATATCAGCTGTGTGCGCATAATTCCTCAATTCTCCATTATACAGTGAAAGTCACCATTTGTGAAGTAAGAGACATAATTTGTAATGAAAATAAAGGTTATCCAGGGAAAACAAATGATGCCAAACAAGCTGCATATACTTTTAGAGATTTGCTTTTAATATTATTCTACCTTTCATTCCTGCTAAAAAGATTTCCTTAGCTGGATTCTTGCAAAGTGACAAATTCAATTGCACATCATAATAAAATTGAGGGAAGCAAAAAATCCTCTAATTTTTTTTTTTGACAAGGCAACACGCTTGCAATGCATAGACATCTTTAGTTGAGGAAGTACAGGACTACTGCTCCTACATAATTTTAGACTTTTTCCGCATTGGATTTCATTTTTTGTTACTGTATTATTCCTCATTTTTCCAGGAGATGGGTGCATATGTGAGCCCCTCAGCTCTGAAAGCTACACTTCATATGTTTTTTCTAAAAAAAAAGATGTGGATTTTAATTTGTATTTTTTAAATTTTATGTGTTTTTTATTTTTTAAAAAGTATGTACTTTCTAAAATGCATAGAAGTGTGAACTGGTGGCCGTTCCTCCTAATTTCAAATCACATAACATATATGTAGCTAATATGTCTCCTTTTAGAGTGGAGAAATATCTTTTGTAATTAGTTTGGACCAATTTGATGCTAGTTTGAGGGAATTAATGAATGCATTAATGAATATATTAACCAACAGCCCTCAAATTGGAAGAGCTCTGTCAGACTTCCTCCTCAGAAATAGATGTGGACCAATATAAAAAAGGTTTTACTTCACTGGCTTTACAATATGGCTATTAAAAATGATATTATTTTTAAATGATAAAATTCTATTCTCTCTACTTCACAGTAGTGGAAAATGCAGAGTGAGGGGTGATGTAGGTTTTCAAGAAGTGGAAACACTTCTCTGTGCCAGATGAACAAAAGAGATGGAGAGCATCAACCACTTCTTGTGTTCAGGATAGGACTTGGGGAAGAGGACTACTCACTGGTGAAAACTCCAAGATCTTGTGGATTGTGAACATTGCCTACTTGCTATTTTTACCTGTACATTTACATTGTACAGCATTTCAAACACAGACATTGTACAGGACTTGGCAGACCTGCTGTTCATATGCCACATGTGGCAAAGACTACTGGAAGGGAATTCTAGCCCCACTGTGAGCTATCTCCACATCTGCTTTCTGCAGTGCAGCCATGATTCACTTCAAAGATCCTGCTTCTCAGCTCCTTCTCTGGCCCTGAAAAGCACTGCACACAGTACCGTGTTGCCACTGGGATGTTTTCACCTCTTGATCTGACTTTTCATCACTAACTGATATGCAGAGAGAGGGAAAAGGTGTGTGCCTCTGTGGACAAGGATAAAACTCAACTGCACACATACTAACAACCCCCACAAAAAAATCCATGTGACCTTGGTGGCTGAATGCTTTGGGTCTGCTTAAGAAACATAACTTTGGTAGGCTTTCTATTAATTTTAATTGTCCCCTCTCACTGCTCTGTGTGAAGACATTTTGACCTGTTTACTTGTAATAGTCTCTAAGCTATTTTGCAGGAGTAAAAACTGGATTGTCAATGTTATTCACAGACTCTACTCAAAATGAAGGTGGTTTCAGCAGAAGGTGATCTTTTGGTTGTCTCTACAAAAGCAGGATATCCATCCAGGAGACACTGTGAATATACAGCAAGTTTCATCATCTGTGTTAGATATACTTATACACTATGTGATAGATAACTTCCATGATCTACAGATTGAAGGAGGATTTTTCCCTTTTACATCTTTTTCTGCCAAAGTAGTAACTGCAATGTGATTTCCAGTAGGCTACTACTACTACTAAAGTTCACATCACCTAAAAGTAGGTTTTATGGGGCATTTAGACTAGCAAAAAGTTGTATACTTTGGAGTATATGTATTTATTAGTGCTTGATTTTCTTTTGTTTATATCAAACAGGAGTCACGCTGTAATAAATGGGCAGGAGATGATTCTCCTTAAAAATGCCTTTATTTAGTGAGATCAGCTCGGGTGGGAGCCCGACAGGCTGTACACACACCGCCGCTGCTTCCTGGTGGGATGCCGAAGAGGAGGAAATTCAGCTTTTCACATGCAGGCAGAGCTGGGGGATCCGTCCTCACAGGAGCAGCAGGATTCTTCCGCTTCTTCTCACATTCTGTGTTATGGTCTAGGGTCCTCATGCTATTCAAGGTCTCTGGCGGTTAGAGCGACAGATTAAAAATATCCCTCTGGGTACTAGAGTTAGTTGCTCACCCTTCTGCAAGAGTCCTGGTCCATAATTTTGTGACGGCTCATAGTTCTAGGGGATTTTAGCGTAGTTTCTGAGGAGTTCCTGTATTTGCATACTGTCTCTGATGTCATTTCCCCCTCACAAGCCTGGGCACCATTTTCCAGGAAGCAGCAGCTGGCAGCACAGTGAAACAGCACCTAACACAGGAGGATTTCTAACCAGGAATGAACACAGGTAAGTGATTAGCAGCAATAACAACATTGTAACTAGGTTAGCATAACTTTTATAACCCTTCTTTTCATAACAAATCCATATTTCAAGGGTTTTTTTCCCACATAGCCTATAACTATAAATTCTCCGCGTATGTTGAATTGCTGTTAACAGCATAACTTCAAGGGTTTTTAATATTAAATAATGAAAGAAAAGATAATAAATATGTTGTCAGAATGCCTGAATTCTGCGATTAATATCTGTGAATCTGTGAGTAGCTGCTTGCCAATTTGTCCCAATTGAAATGTGAAAAAAGGTTATTCATTAAAAATAGCACAATTATTATGTATACTCTCTCCCTTTTCTTTTTTTTTTTGTTTTTTGTTTTTTATGTTAGAATGAAGCTAGTTTCTTCACTGAGTTAAAAGATTAACTCAATCTTTCCAATATTCCAACCCAAAACATTCTATGATACTTTGGAGGAAGAAGAGTGTAATTGTAGTGTTCCTGCAAGCATGGAAACGGGAACACTGCAACCTTTATTTTCTCTAGTGTGGTGGTGTGTTTTTTCTTTAACTTGATATTTGTTCAATGTCTGTTTATCTCCTCCCTTCTTAATCTCTTCCTCTCCCCAGATGTCAATCTTCCTAAGCTCTTCCCTAATGCCCTCCTCTCCAAGTTGTCAATCCTCCCTTTCCCTGCCCCTTTCCCTGTCATTCCTCCAGGTCTCCTCCCCTGCTTCCAGAGCATTCCCTGTCTATTTAGTGAGGCTCAGCACCCTATTGGTTACTTTGTGTTACTCCGCTCCCCTGTTTCCCCTGATAGCTTTGTGCTATGTTAGTCCCCGCTTAGACTCCTCCCCAGCCCTGCCCTCATTGGTTGCTGTTTCTGCACCCTGTGGTAGGGGACTTAAGAGAAGTTCCCCCAGACATGCCGTGGGAGGAGGCTGTGGTATAGATGCCCACCTCCCAGGATGTCCGTCAAAACCTACCACTCCCCCCAAGTTATGTAATTATCAGTTTTTCCCAGTTTCTGGTTATGTCAATCACCCGTTTGTACTTACCCTCATTCTGGAAGGTTCTTAAGTTCTTTGATTGTAATTGGTTCTTCCCCAGTTACCACCCCCTTCCCTCATCCTCATTTGTTGTATCCCTATCACCCCATCCTAACTCCTCCTCCAAACCCTGTTCCTATTGGATCTTTTGTATCCTGCCCCTCCTACTCTGCACCTGGTTATAAACCCTACCCCGACCCTTGCTCGGGGCTCTCTTCGAGCCTGCTCACTTGCTGTGTGGTCAGGTTGCAGATCCCAGCTGACACTCAGCCCTCAGCAAAATAAAGCAGCTTGAAAAAGTCATCCTGCCTGGTACGAGCCTCATTTATCCACCATCGTAGAAGAGCTGCTAGCCGAGTTCTCCGCTACTAAGAGATCTCGCGAGGCAGAACTCTACAGCACCCCTCCTCCTGAGTTCCTGTAAAAAACCTTTGTTCACCCTACCCGGTGGGTCTTGGGGCTCACTGAATAAAACCATCTTGTTCATTCCTGAGTCCCATGTCACCTCTGTCTTTCCCTGCATCGATAACTGGTGCAGCAGAGCTCACAGGGGGAGCGACCGCCCATTCGCTTCCATCGCTGCCCAGCACGCCACCGCTCGGGGTATTGCGGCGAGAGGAGCTGCCCGCAATACAGCAGTCTAGCTTGAAACTCTATTAGCTCTACTTGTTGACTTAGTTTTAGGAGTTTTTTAGTCTTGATGTTGCTTGACCCAGAAGCATACAGTTAGCTACAGTTTAAAAATGAAAAAGAGAACCCTAGACAGTCAGGTGAAAATAAACTTTAATTTAGTGAGGGCTCTCTGATAAATAGCCAACACAAGAAGGTAGATAAATATAGGAGACTATTACTAATTTGTGTTCTAAATTTTAGCACAGAAGAAAATGTTACCAATCAAGTACGATTTCTTTCAAAACAAGACCATGCAAAGAAAATAGTAGTAGTAATAATGATAATAATGCAGAAATGTAATAGAATATTTGTTAGCCAGTTCAGGATAAGAAGTATATGACATAAGTCGATCTGTTTTCCTCCAGCAGATAGGGTACACCTTTCTTTATCCAGTTCTCCAGCATACACTGACTACTGGGTTATTACTACTATTGTTACTGATTATGTGACATGGTTTATTTGGAATCCATCCTCACATTCTTGCCATACACACTTGCTAGTCCTATCAATCATTTCCATGAAAGACACATTGTCTAACTCCTGCCCAGCTGCACAGATTTTCATGTCACTAATTTGAATTACTTACAGTGTATGAGCTTTCCCTAAGAACTGTGCAATGCAGTATATTGTTTCCTTCTTGGCAGTGCTTATAGCTCTAAGAGAGGAGCTACTGTAATTTTTGAAAATTGACACAGTATCTGTTTATGATGTCTTGTTAGCACATGCTGAATCCATTTACACTATCACCTGCTTTTAAACTAGTTACCATGAGCTGTGGAGAATTGTTGGCTGTTGTAGCATGTGAAGATATAATTCAGCCTCATGCATCCTCTCTTCCAGGAGAGTTGGGCCAGAGAGAAATGCCCAAGAAATTCCATGCTGTTAAGTAGATCTCAGATTTGCTTTGTGAAAATCCCTGTCATGCACTAAACCATGCATTGAATAAACTGTTAGTAAAAATAGCTTTGCTATGTTTTAAGCTTCTGGCATATCTCACCAAAATCTGTGGCGCTAAGGCAAAATGGCTCTCCAATTCTACGGGGATCTCCTACTGCTGACCAAGTAGCAGTGGCAGTAGTGTTGTGTCACAGATCGAGTTTTTATCACTGCATTATCCATTGTTTCTCAGAGCAGATGCTTCTTGATTTGTGCCAAAATGCACTACATTCAAGCTAGTGACATCCATATGAAACATTTTAACCCACAGTTAATCTAATATAATGTGTGGTCACTTACTTATTGTGCATTCAAGAGTCTCATTGTGATTGAGAATAAAATGTTAGGTAATGTAGCTTTAACAGCAACAATAATTAAATCCCTATCACAGTGACAATCCACAAAAAACTATTTTATGGAGGGAATGGAGGAAAAGTACAGGGCTTTTTTTCATGGTGTAAGCTACTATGGGATTGATATCAGTGATACTAATTGTATTCCTATGTGGAGTAGTTTTTACATTCATATTAATATAACTGGATTTATAGAAACTAACTGTGTCTGGTTGAACTTGGACAAGGCCTAGAAGAAATACTTTTGAATTATTTCTTTTTCTTCATCACTCATTTTAGCATTTCAGCAAATATCTGACATCTTTGTGTTTAGAAAATAATTTCGCATAGCAAACAAAAAAGCAGTGTAAAATACAATTACTTAAAATGAGTCACTTGGAGGTCAATCCAAAGTCCTTTGAAGTCAATGAGAAGTTGCCTGACATCAGTACCTTTTGAAACAGATCCTTTAAGGGACAGATATAATAAAAGCTGAAGACAGAGAAGAAAGTAAAGCTAAAAGGCAGATAAAAGGAGATGAAAGGGGAGAAAATTGCTACACACCCAGTTTCATACCACTTGCAGTAAATCCATTAGGATGTTTACCCACCTAAGATAAATAAATTTCTCTTTACCATGCTCTATTAAGTGATAGGGAGAATAAACACACAATATCACAGGTTTTCCATCAATGCAGGCTACCAAATCAGGTCCAAAAGTAATGCTCAAAAAGTGTTGCATTTAGAGCAGTTGTCATTGATTTATGAGACAGTACAGGCTGCAGTGGAACACATATGAGACATTCAGTGTCTTCCCATGGCTGGGTCTTTCTTCATAACCTCTCTTCACCCAGGCAGTGCAATGCTAAAGAGCTATAACATACCACAACCCAAATGCCTTTTCAAATATTATTAGCTTTTCATGACTAGCTCTTTTACTCTTGAAAGAGCCTTCTTCCAAATACTATATTTAAGTATGTTTTGTTTGTTTGTTTGTTTGGGTTTTTTGATAGAAACCTTTTGTCTTTCATTTGCACCCTGTGGGAATCCAGAGCTTCCCTCTGGCTGCCCTAGAAGGCCTGGGACCCTGGCAGGGGGTCAGGAACCCCCCTGTACAGAGCCCCGAGAGACACTGTCTCTGATCTCTGTCCATGGAAAAGAGTTTTCAATCTTACAGGATGAATTACAAGCTCTGAGTGTTTGATATGAGTAATAATTAAGTGTGGCACAGGTACAAAATAAAATTTTAGTTTTCTAGATTAGGGGTTCAAAGGGGACAAGATGGAGGAAATTGGGTGTGTCTTGTCCTTTTTCTCCTTCTTCATGCCCTCCAGTTTCACTGTAGTGTTGGCATTTTTCTATTGGTTTAGGCTGGGGACGCACTGTTCAATGTAGATGATAGATATTGGCACATTATTGTAAATTTAGCACAGGTAGTTTCTGGTATATAATTTTGTAACATCCCGCTGAGGGGCAGAGCCCCGCATGCTGCCCTGCAGAACAGACCTGTGGCAGGGCAGCAGAACATGTTATGGATAAGCAAGAATAAAGAACCTTGAAAACCAGCACAGACAAATTATTACTTCCTCTTTGGCAACAGGGCAGAAAGACAGAGACTTTCTACAATCTTGGAATCATCAATACCACAGATTCTGACAACACCCTTCCTCAGCATCCATTCTTCAGCACTGTGTTTTAAGTATGTGTTTTTCAGTTAGAACAAGCTGAAGTTTAAGCAAACATAAAATAATATTTCCAGCTGTAGAGGGAATTTTAAATATTAATATGCATTTATGGAAATACATGCTCGTGAAAGGAATCTCATTAATATCAAGAGAATCTCCATCAATTTTGAGACACTGTTTTCTAAGCTGTATGTTTTTATAACAGCATGCATACTTCCTGTAGCTCTTGCCTGCATTTTCCTGCTGTGTATACGTAGTCCAGCCATGAAGAAATAGGAATGCCTCTGGCTGAAGGCAAAGTCAAATACTAGGTCTTCATGTATTTTTGAATTTATAATATGCAGTCCCACACAGGGAGCAATAGTACAGTCAAATATATGCAGGTAGCTTTGAATATCTGTTTCATTTAAATGCTCTTAACTTTCATGTTTGTATCAACCTTGAACTCCATATTTAGCTCCTAAAAAACACTCCTATTTTACTTTCTTAAGCAATATATCTTAAATGCTTTTCTATTGAGCCCATAAATATTTAACAGTTATGTCTTTCATTAGATTTTTCTAATGGCTCTTTCAGAATTTTCAGATTTGAGTGTAATTAACAGAACACAACCAGCTAGTTATAGTATGCTATAATCTGAGTAATGTGAGGTCAGGTTTATTTTGAAAGCTCACAATCTAGATTTTACCTCATCACAGCTGCAAAAAGTTGGCATTAAGTAGAACTAGGACTACTTTACACAGTGCACTGTGAACATATGTACCTGAAATAAATGAAATGACAAACATATTCCCCAAGCAGTGCTAAATACTGGTGAAGATTTAGAGAACAGAAGCATTGACCTATTTAAAACTGTCTCCTGGGAGACAGGGCAGGCTTCCCATCCCCATGTCCTTAGATGGAAAAAAGAATTTGACAGTGCCATATTGAAGTATTTAATATTTCTGAAGGGTTTATAATTTTTATCTAAACCTTATTAAGGCACTGTAAGCAAAGGGAACTGGTATAATTCATTCACTTTATTTTTGTGTTTCAAATTCCAGACAATCTGGCCTATGGTAACTAAAATTATCAGAAAGGGTCAAGTAATGCCTATTGGTAAATTTGGCACAAGTTTGGGAACATCACTTTTGTTTGTACACAATTACAGAACCTCCATGTTTTTAAGGAAGGTTTAATTGATTATTCAAAGGAACCCACACAGGTAAAGAGAAGAAGTATTTGTGCAAATGAAAAATCTTGGAGATTCTTCCAAAGACTTAATTAACATGCTGAAAATTTTTACTCTAGTCTAAAGGTGCAAAAACAAGTGGGTCAATTTTTTCCTTCACTATGAGTTTTATTTTAGAGGAGTTTCAACTTGTATGACAAAACACGTTAAGTGGATAAGATTTCCTTTTAAGTTTCTTGCAGTTTATACCTACATTCAGTAATCAAAGCTAAAATTTACAAAGTACAGTCGTATTTTCTGAATCCTAAATATTCTGACAGATGTTGTCATGAGAGACCAGCTCCGGGCAGACGCCTGCAGGAGCATGGCGGGAGGAGGGGAGAGCTGGCGCCACTTTCCCCTTTGGCTCTGTGAGGCTCAGTTCTAGCACGGGAACAGATGAAATGGTGACACGGGGCTCGGGTGCAAGCACGTGTTGATTGTGGGGGCGTGTCCCCAAGACCCCGGTACACCAACCCGAGGGTTGGTTATACCCCGTGCTGGGGTGGGGGTAACCTGAGCTGTGGCCAATGCAGACAGGGGCAGGGGACAGGAGCAGGAAACCCCGGAGACCCCAGGGAGGCAGGAGCTGTGATGGGAAAGGCGGGGAGAGGGCAGGGACAGACCACGTGGCGAGGGGGGAGGGCCAGGCTGGGTCGCAGGACAAAGGGGGAATGCGTGGGAGGGGGGAGGGGGAATGGGGGGGGAAGAAGAGGAGTTACAAACTCTCCACAGACATAAATTAATACTGATAAGTATTAAAAACCATATTGAATCATTAAAAATGAATAAACTATTTTCACTGTGTTTCTAGAACAAATAAGTATGTGTTTACACACCCTTATTCTCTGAAAATATACATTCGCAGCAGCATTTATAGATTATATATATTAAGGATATAGTAAAATTAAGGAAGAAATAAAATCATATTTGGTCATCTTTACTCTCTGTGACAGTGTCTACAAAGACCTCAACAGATTTAAACTCATTATTATGCTAAAAGACATCTTAACATCATGAGCAGGGCAATGTGTATCTCAATAAAAGGGGACTTTTGAGATGCATGTTCAGTAATTTTTGGACTATTTCAGCTTTTGTCAAGCACTGATTTTTGGCTAGAATAGAATTAAATTTCCTCACAATGGCTGGTATGGGGCTGTATTTTGGATTTGTGCTGAACACAGGGTTGATAATACCAAGATGTTTTGTTATTGCTCAGCAGGGCTTACACAGAGCCAAGGTTTTTTCTGCCTCACACTGGTGAGGAAGCTGGGGGTGCATGAGAGATCTGGAGGAAACAGCTGAGACAGGTGACCTAAACTGACCAGAGGGATTTCCAGACCATGTGGCATCATGGTCAGTACGTAAAGGTGGGGGGAAGAAATTACATTTGTGTTCCCAAGTAAGTGTTATGCATGATGAGGCCCTGCTCTCTTGGAGATAGCTGAGCACCTGCCTGCCAATGAGAAGCAGTGAATTAATTCTTTATTTTAATTTGTTTATGTATGAGGTTTTTGTTTTCCCTATTAAACTGTCTTTATCACAATACTTTAATTTTCCAGCTTCCAGTCCTCTCCCCAGTCCTGCTGGTGGAGGGGTGAGTGAGCAGCTGCCTGGGGCTTGGATACTGGCTGGGGTTAGATCATACCATATCATTAGACAATAATGGTTTCTTTTGGTGGGGTTGGTTTGGGACTTTTGCATGCATGGCTTTGGTTTTATGATCAATCAAGTATGTGATGTAACCCTACCATGCTGGAGTTGTGCAGTCTCTTATTTGCTTCTTTTTTTTTTTTTTTTTTTATGCCGTGCATTATTTTTTTATAGCAAAGAAATAATTATAGAGTTGTCATTGTATCCCAATACCTTTCAGAAAACATAAGAGGTAAGCAGAGTAAATCTGGACTATTCAAAACAGCAATAGCAGCCAAAAAAAAATTATTATAATATTCACTCACATGACAGCTATTAGATAAGAAATAGTCTGAGTACCAGAATTCCTTCTTGTGAATGTCTAGCAACTGCTAAGGAATTATAATGATGGTTCTTAAAAGCTTTTCTGTGATATTACATTTGAAACCAAGATGTTATAGTGTCAAATGTGAGGAAAAAATTGCTCTTCAGATGGTAAAGCTCTGTGTCCAAGTCACCACATATTTGTATCTCAGGATAGCAAAGTATTTCCCACAATAGAGGCCAAGTGATAGCATGAGCTGGGAGCCCAGAGGCCATCTGGCTGCTGTGAAGAGGGCTCAGCAGCATCTCTGGATGTCTCTGCTCATGACCCACAACCTCTATTTGTTCTTTTGCTGGCCCACATGATGCGGATCAAGCCCAGCCTGAAGGAGCTGTGCTTCTGGAATGGGTCTTACATGCTTGCATGGCAGAGAAGGGATGCAGGGAGGTCAGATCCTGTTGGATCAGGCTGCTCAGGGCCAAGACCAATTGGTTTTAACTCGGTTCCCTCCAGCTCTCACAGCATGCTGAATGCTGCAGCCCACTGACCACCCTGGTGGTCCCACAGCTGTCATACACTGGGAAACCAAAACAAGACAACAAGACAACAAGACCACACACATTTCAGGTGTGTTCTCACAAGTGGAACCTCCTGTTGTAGCGCGGTACGCGCTCCTCGCTGCGGCACTCCGAGCCGTGCTGTGCTGGGCGGTGAGGGAAGAGAACGGGCGGCCGCTTCCCCCTGCAAGCTCTGCAGTTCAGTTCGTGGCGCGCGGGGACAGACGAAGGCGACACGGGACTTGGGGGGTGAACGGGATGGTTTTATTCAGCAAGCCCCAAGACCCCCTCGGGGGCGGGAGCAGAGGTTTTATACAGAACTCAGGAGGACGGGTGTAGGAACAGCAACCAATGAGGGAATAGCAGGGGAGGAGTTTAGGGCAGAACTAACATCTGGAAGCTGAGGAGGGGGCTAGAATGAATGACAGGGAAGGTTCTAGGGAAAGGGGCAGGGAAAGAGAGGATTGACCACTTGGAGATGGGGGGGGTGGGAAACAGATATTAAACAAATATCAAATGAAAGAAAAACACACCACCGCAACCTCCGAAGTGAAACACTTACCCAGCAGCCCCAATTCCACTTTCTCCTTCCATGCTAATGGAACTGCTTATGAATCTGAGGATGAGTTCCACTGCCTACATACAGGGGGTGTTAAGAAATGCCCATTCCCAGACCTTCATGTGTCTGAGATATCCATTAGCATTGTGCATAGGTGAAGTCAGAATTTGGGAATCCTGCAGCTTTCTGGAGTGGCAGCTGGAAAACCATATCCCTGCCATCCTCGTGCGAGCAGCTAAGTCTCTCCATCAGTGCTCTGTTGTAGAAAGACACTCTAGGAGATACTTAAATCCTGAATATCAAGAGATCCCCTCAACAACTTTCTCTGTCTCTTTCAAGGAAAATGTGATGGCCTCAAAAAAGTCATTCTGTAGCACATACCTGGCCACCCTCTTGATTACGCACATGCTTTTACCTGTTATTTTTATCAGTCCCTCCACACTAAACACTCCTCACTTACACAAACTTCAGTGCTAGTCCATTCTTTACTTGTCCTCCCTACCATGAACACCAAAATGTCATGATTTAGAGTCCCGGTTTACAGCTATGCCAAGTAGCTGTATTTAGCATAGCGTATGTGGTGGGGTATGTTGAGTGTTTCTTCATCCTCCTGCCAGGAGTCAACAGAGATGGGAAATTTGCAAGTAGAGTAATAAAGGAGGAAAAGACATGGTGTAATTCTGCCAATTCAATTGAATTTAAAAACAGGGTAGAAATCTAGGATAGTAAAGCTCCTAGAACTTGTGTGAAAATTGGCAGCTGGTAGAGGACAGAAATACTCCCACTGCCCATGCAGAAGAAGGGAAAGAGTGGCTGTACTGAGCCACAGCTGGTGCTGCCTAACAGCAGCTGCCTGCCCAGTAGGCACACAAGCTGCTCCAGAGCAGACTTGCTCCTCTTGCAATGGGGTCAGCAGAAGGGTAGAGAGGAAGCAAGGATTGTGTGGATGGCACCGTGCAGGATAAAACATGCTGGTCTGTAGAAAAATGGGTTCCATTAGCTCTCCTATTCAGTGAAAACTATTTTTTATGAACAGTGATAGCAAATCACCTGTAGGCTCATGGAACTAACAATAATCTATTTGTTTAAACACCTTCTCCTCTAGCCCTTCCTTTTTCTGCCAGTTTAGACTGATGTGTTTAGGGGCAGAGCTTGTCAGGCTGCAGGATATTCATAATTATTAAGAACATTTTCCTCAACAACTGTTCTTAATAATAATGAAAGACCCATGTCATGACTCAAAATATATCTATTGTTCAGTACTATTGACTGATTTGAGCCCAAAATAACACAGATGAGTAGATGAACTGATCTGAAACTGTCAAAACTGGCTCAGCACCACAGATGCATTGAATAACAAACTGAATAAGCCATGCTATTAAGAACATGGGGACTGGCAGCAGGTGTTGGACCTCACAATTAGCTGCCTACAAATAAAATCTATGTAATGCTTGGAGCTACAATAAGCTAATGCAATTTAGAGATCAGTCCAGTGGTTTAGTTTTGGTTTGGAATTTTTGTGCCAGAGAGGACATATTTCACACCAAGCTCTGGAAAAAGCTGGAGACTGTAGTTCTTTGTTTGGTTATGCAGGCCCATACCAAATGCCAAAGCTAATTTTCCAAGTAATCTCTAGACTGTTTTCATCTGGTCCTTCTAAAACTCAAGCATAATCTCCTCCTGAGCCCAGTGAGTCTTTGGGAGAAGTATATTTCTCAATTTCCTTGCTTCCTGACCTGGCTTCGGAAAAATATTCCCATGGCACACACAATGGAGATATCACACCATGCTTGTTTGTCTTTCTGACAACACTGAAACAGACACTCCTGTTCTACTGATCAATGGTACTCGCCTCCAAACAAATTGTATTGTGAGCTGGTCTCTGCCATAAAAATGCACACATTATGTATATAGATGCACACACATACATTGATTTATATTCCTAGCACAGCAGATAGAATAATTCTGCACCATGTATATTTTTGTGCTGTTAAGGTGCACTGTTGCTTTGCAAGCAAAACAGTAGATCTTTCATTTGCCAGTGACATTGCACAAAGTGCTTATAATTCAGTGTTAGCTTATCAACCGTCCAATCTCCCACTCCAGGGAATGTGTCAACCATCAAAAGGAGTGGAGGAGGTGTGCTGAATTTTAATGCCTTCTATTTCATCAGACTCATTTTCTTAAGGGCATTTAATCAATGAGGAGAAGTAGTAGGCAGATTTTTAAATAAATGTGTCACTTTAGGTTAATCCGCAGTACAGTTGAATGTATTTGTTTATGTGATTCCCCAAATATGTTCCTCTGCTGCTCAGCTGAATCGATAATCTGTAAATCAAAACATGTTCCAAGTAGTTTTAAACTAGTCCTTGAGGAATGACTTCGTTTGACCTACTGGTATCGAAACCATTCAGAAGTTTCAGATCCAAGGGTGTTTAATGTCAGTTTTGTGTTCAGCACAGTTACAAGTAGCCTTTTGGTTCAGTGAATCCAAATTGGATTTTTGTCATTGCAGGCTTATAAGAATACTTTTGTATAGGGTTTTTCTTTTTTAATGTGGCAGTTTTTTTCTGGTTTTATTTCTTTTGTTTTTTTCCTTTTATAAAGCAGTTTTTGGGGAAAAAAGAAGACCACAACTATTTGCAATATTTAAGCATTACCTCATTATTACTTATCAGTCTCATACAGCAGTTAATGCAGCTGTACAATAGGATAAAATAGATAACTTTTTAGAAGCATGCTTACATTTTTTTTAAAAAGCAGTGAAAAGAGAATACCAGATAAAATTGATTGGATGGGTATGTAGATAAATTAATTTGTACTCATGCAAGTGATAAGCAGCTACTCATGAATTCTGATTTATGATGTTAACTCCCTGCTAATTATAGCATGGAAACGGTTTATCCTTCTCACTCGCATATGAGACAAAGATTAGCAAAAAATTCACGGAAGAAAAAAGGATCATGCATTAATCATGTTTAGTCTATTGTAAAACAGATCTAAAATATACCAATATATATCAGTGTTCAGAGAGAGGTAAACTGGCAAACTAGTTTTGCCACTTTCCCCAAAAAGTGGGGAAAAAAAGCTAGCCCATCTGTACTTCAGACTTTCACTGATGCAAAACATTGGCAAGCCTGCTTTGATTTACACTGATATGAACAAGTTTATAATCAAACCTAACAGCTAGATTGCATGCTATTTGTGCTACTCAGCTGTGATAACATGTGTAGTCAAAACCCCCTTGGAGACCAATGCAAACTTCACCCACACAATGACCACACGGCTGTACTGTAATAGTGTAGAAATTATTCTGTGCTTTAACAGAAAACTTTTACCTACAGCCATTTATAGAGGTCTTTTTCAGAAATACTGTGTAGATCGAAGTGCTGACATTGCAAAGGACAACTGTGATTATGAGAGACTGCTTGTGTTATGTAATATAAATCATTTGAGCATGGGCATCCAACCAGAATATGACTTTCCAGTTCATGTGAGGAGTAATTAGATCTGTGAGAAGAGTAGTGAAATTAAATAAAATAAAATGCATCAATGGATCTCACAGACAAAACAGGAAATAGGGCTGAGGAAGTGTTAGAGGTGCTCTCAGCAATGTTCTTATGATTTTAAGGGTGATTTTTACATGACCTTAACCTTCACAAGTTCTCTGTTTCAAAACTATGCAGCACTATCTTATAAAGATATATCTATAATGAGTACTTTCATATCAGTATTCATCTACCGATTTGAATCCCAATTTCCCTTTTCTCCATTCAAGTTAAATTAAACTAATTCCTGTGCATTCTACTAATAATATACATTTAGCTTCCTGAGGCTGCAATCTATTTTTACTTTCCTACCTTGCTGAAAGGTTTGAAGGCCCCAGGTAAAAAAAAAAATGCATCACATAGGGAAAGATCTTTATTATGGATCTGAATGCCATGTAAATCAACCCATTCTGTAAACTGTGCTTCAACCTCTTTAAACACATCTCCATGTTAGCTTTAACATCATTATGACCCATTGTGATGAAAATGGACTTTCTGTATCCTGTGATAATGAAAATAGCCACTTTATGCAATTTCTGTCTGCAATTATCCAGGCTTTTCTCAGACTCTTGAGGAATCTAAAGTAATTGCTCTGGGACTTTTGCTACATTTCCATAAATTCTTTGTTAATTTTTCATGAGAACCTGTTATTGCAGTTGGCCTTAAAGTTCCCATTGTATTCAATAATGTAAAGAAGTCATTATGAAAACATAACCAATTCACTAGTACCTCCATCAAAGCTACACTCTTTTATATACATGTATTCTCAGGTGAGACTGAATGACTCATCCAAACTTTCAATGGTGCTTTTTATATATATATATATATATATATATATATTCTGATACACACTTTTCTTCATTTGAGTTTACTCAAAGCAAATTTAAAAGTGGTTCTATGTGGTGCATTATCTTGTTGTTATGGGATATGAATTGAGTTTGTTTTATCCCAAGGCAAGCTTCTCAATGCAAAAAGCAGCAGATTTGCATTTATTTTGGTGGCATCATGCCAGTTTACACTCCTTACAGCACCAGCCTGAATGAGATTTGTGCTATAACAAAAACAGCAGTGCAGGCCACTGAGATGCCACTTTAAAGTCCCTGAATCATATGAAACCTGCTGGGCCTCCTCAAAACCCTGAAAAACACTAATAGCAATGAAAACAGCTATGCATTTTAAAAGCTTATTGGGTGTTACTAATTTTCACCTTTTAACTCACTGTTGTGATCACAAAATACTGCCATTTTTGTAATCAGATAGAAGCAGCTAAGGCAATCTGCAGTGCAAGACACATTTTCACAATTATTTTCCCTTGAATGCTGCAATAGAAGAATACATAAACTACTGAGAAATAAAAGAAAAATACCAGTGTGAAAAAAAATCACACTAAAAAATTATGATAAGCCAGTATTTTTGTAGTTAAAGAGCACTGCTTAGAGATATGGCTTATGGAAAGCACAGGGTTTGGTGATATCAATAGAAGCCATTATAGATTAGAACTGAATCATTTAATGACCTATCCTTCTCCAAGGTCCTCTAAGGTCTAATTGCTGAAAAAGGCAAGGGATTGTAAGCAAACCTTAGAAATCTCTAAGGTTTGACTCAGAAACATGCTCAGAAATCCCATCACTTATCCAAAGCTTTTTTAAACCTCTTTTATATGGTAATGAAGCAAATGATCATTGCAAGATTGGATCTCTTACTCACTTTTACATAGGTGTTGTAGAAGGAAAGAAAACCAATACTACTTGTAATATTAATATTAAATGAAAAATTCTTAAATAAGTAAACTCTTAGTGCATTTTTGCTTTTCCACCAAAAAAGATAAGGCTGGCTTCTGTGGGAGGGGGTCCCGGGGTTAGTCCACCTGAGATGCCCTGGGAGACCACTTCTGTATAATTTTCCCGCGTCCCCGATGCCAATCATCTATCCCTGTTCATGTCGATCATCGGTTGAGCTATTCCTTTGTTCTGGAATGTTCCTTGTTCTTTATGTTTTCATTGGTTCCCTATTGTTAGCCACCCCTTCCCCCCGTCCCCATCGGTCCTCACCCTGTCCGTCATCCCTACTGCACCCCTGTATCGGTCCATTACTGCTGGTTTGTACCCCGACCCTCCGATCCCGTTTCTGATATATACCTCACCCCGCCCGCGGGACGGTTGCGCTCAGAGCCCGCTCCCTTCCTGCACCTTCGACTTTGCTCGTCCCTCAATAAAACCCTCTGGGAAACACAGCAGCCTGAGCGTCATCCCGCCGTCGGTGGAAGCCTCCGGCACCGGCAGACCGTACCCTCCGTGACACTCCCGGCGGGACACAGGTCCCGGCTGTCACAGGCTTCAATCTTGTCCACAGATTAAGTTTTTCACATTTGTTACTGATTTGCCAGTGCTGGAGACTACCAATTCAAGACCTGTTCCCTTCCCATACTTCCCGGGAGCTGAGGTGCTTTATTCTCCAAGGAAGTGACACTGTGAACAGGAATATTGAAAGCATATGGCCCACTCAGGATTCCTGAAGTGGATCGCATGTTGCACTGGAGGGAGATTTACTCTGTTGCAGCTCTTGTTGTTCGTGCTTCTGAGCAGGCACATTACCAGCCTCTCTCCAATGGCAGTTTTACAGCTGCTTCTTTCTGAGAATTTGCTGCCACCGATGCTAATAATGAGACAAGTAAAAGAAGCTGTACAGTAGTTACTAGGGTGAGATTTTGCCTTACAAAGAGTCTCAACTACTGGGCTTTTCACTACTGTAGTAATATCAAAAATAATGAGTGGTATTAGGATGCTAAGCCTTCCACGGATATGATTTCAAAACACTTCACTACTTCACCATCTCTATTTTATCCAGACCACTGGATATATATTTTTTTTTTCCCCGAGAGGTACATCCACCCTCTCCACATTGGTTTTCTTGCATACAAAATTTGGTTTGCACTGAAAGAGAGAAATAATTGAATGGCCTGCCATCATCCAAAAGTCTTCATCTGTAAGAAAATTAATGGTCCCAACAGCTCACCTGCCTTCTTTTTCACCATCTTCCCCATGCAGCAAATTTGCCCCCATGCATTCAGAGTGGATCAGGGAGAAAAAATATATTCACTAGCAGGGGTTGTTTCCCGGTCCGTAAGGGATGTGCAATCATGTTTTTCCCTGTAGTTGCTGAGTGGACCAGAGGATACAGGATATTATTTGGGGTGGCTAAAGAAGATGTTAACTGAGAAGGGTGGAACAAAGATTATAGAAGTGAGGTGGGGCATGAAGTGCTGGGAACTAAGAGATACACATAAGAAAGGATATAAACACACCTGCTTGAATGAATATGTTTGCGCATCTGTCTACTCACAGGATTGAGTAGACATATGTGCACATGTAGATTAAAAGAAGCAAAGAGGAGTGGAAAGTTGCAAATGCAGGAAGTACTTCCAAGATTTTTGCTCAAGAGTACAGCAATGGCCAATGCTTGTTGTACAAATAGCTGCAGCAGTGCAGGAAAACAGATTTTGAACTTCTGGGGTATGTTTGGCTGTGCTTCCCTAAGCAAGTCATCCTGCTGTGTTTGCACACAGCAATTGCAACAGGCTTTACAGACTGTAGCTTCTTTACTGGCAACAAAAATTTCACTTGAGTAAATTCAGTCAGCAGATCCAGCAGATCCAGGTTTATTGTACGCTGAATACATTCACAAGTAGGAACAGGCTAGGTGATTCCTTCTTTTGTACCTGGGTTATGTTGGAGGGTTTTTTTACATGTCAGTTTCTTTCTAGCTTTGTTATTTTGCTGCTCTGATATTGCCTGAACCAAGACTGCAAATGAAGTGATTACATGAACTAGTGAAATGTGACTTGGATCTTTTCCCTTTTCTTCGCTTCAGTGTCTACTAAATTAGTGAGAGAAAGGTGCCTGAAATATTTGTGGGAAAAAAAAACCCACAAACAAGAGCAAACACATACATTAAATAGCCTTGTTTTTTTCAGAATCCTTGGTGCTTAGTTTCAATCTATCAGGCAATAAAGATTATTTAGGGAAAATATACACAAGAAGAACATAATATTTTCCCTGAATTGTTAGCTAGTTGTAAGACTGATCAGTTAAAGTAACACAAAAAAAAAGTTCTAAAAAGCCCTTTCATTCTTACAACAATCATTCTTTTTCTATTAACTGAATGTATTGAAATCATCCCTTGAAATATATATTTATATATAGTCCCTGTTTTCATATATGTGTGGAACTATCACATTCAAGCTAGCTACAATGTGAAGACAATTGTTCATTGAAAGCTGCTGGGAAGATAAAGTTCACATGCTTTCAAAAACAAGTCTCAAAACAAAACAAAAATATGCCCTGAAAACTTTTGACTGTTAGAGTCCATTATCCATTATGTTGTTCTTTACTTCAGTGAAGGATCTCATAGAAATGCTGTTACAATAACAATGAAAAACACATTGCTTTACATAAAGCTTCATTTGTGAATTCCCTGTGGTTAGTGCATTTCTTTCCCAAACTGAAAGAAATGAAGTGTCATGTGCATCACCTTGTTCTTCATTGCTCACATTCCTCTTTATGTTGATGAGAATTTTTCAGTATAAGCATTCAAGAATGGTACTTAAAGATGCCTTATGTCTAGCAGACAGTATTGTCATTATTTAGCAGCTATGGTAGACTGTGGATGCAGTCCTGTTGATTTTATTAAAAAGAAGCTGTCCTAATCTATAATTCACACATCATTAACTGCTTCATTAAGACTACAGCAGCTCTCTGAGCCCTAAACTTGTAGCAGTTGCATCACAATACAGGTTAATGTTCACTGGTTGAGACATGCAAGTATCTCCAGTGACTTGTTCACTGTATAATTAAAAGCCAGTACTGTTTTTTAGGACACACTTTTTTTTTCAAACTACAAGCACAAATGCATAAAACATGTTCAGTTAGAACTGATTTAAGATAAAAGCATTATTTTGCAATGAGGTGTGCAATCTCACATCGTCAATCAAAAAAAGGCAATAACATACCAAAATGTACAGTCATTTAAGTATTTTCATATGGTTTGGGTTTTTTTTGCTGGATTGTGAAGCAGCCTATGTGTTGAAGCATTGTGAAGCAGAACTGTTACAGACATGGGCAATGTGGATCATATTTATTTAAGAATTTACAATTAATGAAGCATTAATTTTGCAGAGAAAAATTTCACTTTCCTGTTATTTCCATTGAGTCCTGTCTTGGTTTGAGACAAGTTAGGAGGACACTTCCACTCTTGCTTTTCCCTCTTATCTTTCAATAGATGTCTCGTTCCCTCTCTCCCTGATTATTTTGTTAAAGCTACCAGCTCAGTTGTAAACACCGCATGGATTTTGAATTGGACTTTGGAGCCTGATAGACTTGAGTAGATTTGGAAACAAGCAAAAAGATTTACACTTCATGAATTATGTGTCAGCCTTTTCGCTGGGATGCATGAGCAGTCCTCACAGGAGCACTGAGCTTTTCCTCTCTCTTCTCCATGACCTTTTTGCCTACCTCCATCTATGGTCATCCATTTGTACAGCCCTGGGTGGAAGAAGTGGGAGCTGGTTCAGCGACTCATGCTGCTGGCTTTGGTTCAGCCACCTCTGATGCCTTGTCCCTCAGAAGATTTCTGGTTTTCTGGTGGGAAAGGTTTCCTTTTGTTGCCAGCCACCACAGATTTCCAGCCTTCCTCACCTTGAGAACTGTAAGCACACCATGCATGAGGTCCCAGGAAGATCTTGCCCACCTATCCCAGTGGCTGCAACATCCTCCCACAGCTCTTTCACCTGGAGCACCTCAATCCCTTGGGATACCCCAACAATTCAGCCCCACAGCTCACCCTGGAGCTTCCCTGGCTCAGGGCCACACACAGTGTTAGGGCAGTCCCTGGGCTGGGGCTGGAGGACAGCTGCTGCAGCTCCTCATCACCATTGGTGCTCCAAGCCTGGGTGTCCCAGGTGTGTAGCAGCATTCCTGGGACCCAGCCTCCTGTACTGAGGCGCCCTGCATCCCTAAACCAGTGCTCTGGCTACCTACAAGTGTTCCCTGACAATCAGAAAACTGAAATCTGCTTTCTTTTTAAGAAAAAAAGGAAAAAATTTTCTGATGTTTTGCTGACCCTGTGTGAGTCTCAGTGTGATCTAGCTTTCAGGTTATGGTCAAGAGAGGACCAAGGACAAAGCTACTCTAAGAGTGACACTATCCTCATTTTTTATCATGGATCTTTTGGAGGCTGCTAAGTAAAATAAATGCCATGGCATTATATTAATTGTTATCAGTATAGGAGCAATATGAAGACCTCAGTAGTTCATTTTAAATTTCCTAAATTAATTCATTGCAGCTTTACTAACAATAAAAATACTGTAAGTTGTTGCCATAAATTAAATTTTTGCCCAGCAAACATATTGGACATTCCTTGGAGCCATTACATGAACATCTAGACTGACATTCTTGCAGGGAAATATTCAAATTTTTATTTTCTAATTGTTTGTTTGTTTGTTTGTTTGTTTGTCCTCTGCATCTACTTAGAAAGATGTGCAGATTTTTACTCAGTCACAGTGTATTCTGTCAAGGTTAACTCCCAGATCTCATGGGGAATGTATTATTCTGTCTGTGTCAATGTTTCTAATAATATTCTAATCAAGAAAAAAAGAATCTTAACAATAGGACAATACCTACAGCTATTTTTGCTGAAGGACAATGGCTGTATAAGGGTGACCATTCACAACTGGCTTAGAATTTATAAGGATGTCTGGGCCAAAAACATTGGCTAGGTTATTCTTCCTATGTTTTGGTATACTAGTAATTACTGAGAAATAAGATCAGCTATAATTTCTAAGCCTTTGTCTTTAGTGCTGCTCAAAAGTATTGAATGAAAAGAACAAAACTTTATGTCTTTTTCTGTCATTATCACTAGTGAATACTTGAGCTCTCAACGGCAAAAGCACTGGCTGGGAGATGGTGAATTTTGTGCAGACTGGAAGGGTAGTCACTGTGCAAGCAATTAGAGTACAATGTGACCTTTCATTGTGACCTTGCACTGACCTTTACCATGAAGTATAAACTTCTTTGCTAGAAGTAAAATACTAATTCTTTCCTCTCTTTCCAGGACAGATGGCCTAAGATGTGGTACTAAATTCAGTATTACCCAAGGCCAATCTCTAGCCAACCTACACAGAACGGCACACGTTCTTTCCTTTAAATTATGCTATCATTCAAAACAAGGCAACCAAATCCAAACCTACAACTTGGGTTTAGGCCTATCTCTTGCCCAGCAGATGATGTGGGCCAAAACTAAAGGGTTGAAGGAGCCCTGGCATTGTGTCAGAATGGATGTGTAAGCCTAGTGCCCAGCATGGTTCCCAGGTTGTGGGAACTCAAAATGTCTCTCAGACATTTTTAGAGGTTCCAGGCCATGGTCAGAGGCAGTCTGGACCCCGGCAAGCAGCTGGATTTAGCTGTGATTTCGAGTTTGAACCATGGAATGAATTACCAACTTTGAAGGTGGAACAAGCAGTCACAAAATGCTAGATAGTATAGTAAATGCAGTCACAAAGTAGAGGGAAAAATTTTTTGGTAGTGTACAGGGGGGTTTTAGTGCATGTACAGGGGGGTTTTTACTTTGTACATGGGGGTCAGAAGTTCTAAGATGGAGGAAAGTGGGCTGAACCCATCCTTCTTCTTTCTTCTTCCTTACCTCCATGTTCTTGGTGATGTTGGCACTCATAGATTGGTTTAGAATAGAAAAACACTTGGCAATGTAGGTAATAGGTATTGGGGAATAATTGTAAACATGTTATACGTAATATATCTTATAAAAGATAGCAGCAGCCCTGGGCGGGGGGGAGAGCAGAAGAAGACACCAGACAGTCAGGGTGTCAGGAGTGTGTGCCTCTCTGCCTGGGCTGCTGACCAAAGGGCCGCAGCCCGAGAACCTAATCTGTTAGATAACGAGCAATAAATCATCTTGAGAACGAACAAGAAGAGGCTGTGGAGTTTTTCTTTGGGAACACGGGTTGGAGGAGAAGCTTTACCACCACATGAGACCCCAAACCAAACCCGGGGTTCTCACACCAGGTCTCCTTGATTTAGCAGTACAGAAATAGTAGGAGGTTTATTCTGATGCTTCTGAAACTTTGCAGGGGGTAAATCTACTCCTTCTGTGTTAATTTTACCTAGAAAACTTTCATGAAATACAAGGAAAGTTAGTAGTCACACAGCAGCATCTGAGTAAGTCAAATCATATTTTACACATTCTTCCAGCTCAACTAGCATATTCCTTTCACAGCCTTATGCTTTCCCTGCAACTTGTATTCAAGTTGTTATCAAGTTGAAAAAAGGAGATAAGAAAAATCAGTCAGTTCAGATATTCCTAGCTGATCTGATTCTGTGGAGAGTTGTTTGTATCCAGAGCAGGATGACAAAAGGGTTGTATCTATGGTAAGATCAAGGAACACTAAATGCTACAGAAAGTTAGCAAAGTTTAATTAATTGGTCCTGCAAGATACCATTGGGCAATTTAACAGTAAAATATTTTTCCTAAGAGATCATCCTACTTCAGGAGAGCTGAAAACCCCAGCAAACTGCAATTATAGACTACAAACGAAAACCATGGAAGTCAGCATGCATAAATCTTTGTGACAAATGATTGTAATTTAAAAAAAAACCCAAACAAAAACCTGGAAAATAACAGAGATGTTTTTTTTTTAATAGGTGCGTAGCAAAACTAAAGGGAAACTTCCCTGTCCATCCCATGCAATTTCAGAAAAATGCAGACATAACAAAATGATTTAGTGGAAGCAGGAAGTTCATGTCCAACATTCTTGCCAGCACTCTCCTGGTAAGAGAGAACCATCATCATCATCATCATCATCATCATCATCATCATCATCATCATCATCATTTAGTGTACTAAATGTGTTTGCATATGCTGAAGTCACGCAAAACTAAAAAGCCTCCCTAGGAATATGTAGATCTCACCATGGCATTTTTAGTATAGAGATATAAATATTCTTTTAAAAATATATATTTAATGTATATATGCTGGCTAGATAAGAGCATGAAATGGCCTTCAGATCTTACACCTTAACAATGCTTCAGAAATTATCGTTATGGCCTATAAAACCAGTATTTTGGCTTACAAGGATTTTTATAAGGACCTCTAAGACAGTCCTTAACACTGCCTTTTCTAAAGAGTAATGTAAACCTCCCTTGCTGGAACCTCATGCCTCAACTTCTTAAACTTCTTAGTCTTTCTACAATAGCCATGAAGTAAAGTTGCTTTCCTATTTTGGAGGTTTTTTCCTTTGTTTTAAGACTTTTGCCTCTGATCAGATTTTCTCAAAGTTGAAATCCTCCATTTTTAGCAATTCTCATTCTCTTTCAGACTCACTCTACTCAGACCACAGCTTGAAGTGTAAATGGCCAAAAGACAGGCAGGGCACAGAGCTGGCTTCTCCCCCACTGCTCAGTGGAGAGGGATTGTTAGTTAATGTGTTCCATGCTGTTTCATATCCCAGCATGATGTGTTGATGTGTTCACAAGAGCATGACATTGTTGACATTGTTCACTTTGATCCATGATAAATCCTTACAGAGTCACTACCTAACCACTACTCATACAAGTTTATTTTCCTCATCTATGCATCATGTTTCACATATCTCTGGCACTGTACTTTTCCAGCTTGTGAATATTGTTCAGCAGTCCAGTCCTATCCTGTCCCCTTTTGGGAGGAGACATATTTTTAAAGAGTATATACCCTATTTCAATATGGAATTTATTGATTAATATAAGAGTGGTCTCAGAGGAGCTGAATGGGAGTCTCTTCTCAGTCCACACACTAATATGACCAAGAAGTGTTGATAGTTATTTTCCAAATATAGACTACCAGTCACGTTTGCTTCTACTTCACAACAGCTTAACAACACCACAATTCTCCTGCTTGTGTTTGGGAGTGTTGTGTAATACACAGCCAAATTATATATTGACATAGTTTGTCTCTTAACTGCAGTCAAGATAGGTAACACCTCGTGTTATTCTCCCAATGCCCTATCAGAGAAGAAAATGTGGTTATATTTTAATTATTTGTTCTATTTCTCTTGACAGTTACACTACTCCTTGTGATGCCTAATGATTTTTATCTTTGTATATATTTTTGAAATATTTGTAGATTTTTAATGCATAGTTGTATGGTTTCTAGCACTTTTCCTGCCCTTTCTCACAATAAGCTAGCCCTTACTATCACATTATTGAAATTATGTTTAATATTATTCTTAGGAAGAGAATTTCTGATATGGACATCTTGTTTTCCAACAGAACTTAAGGGACATAACAAGATATGGGGCTAAGAAGCCACTGGACCAACTCCAAAGGGCTGGCCCAAGTATGAGTTACTGGGGCCACTGATCTCCTATTGGATGTACCTGCTAGATATACTAATTAATTAACCTTACAAAAATTGTAGAAATACTTTATCATGTGTGCACAGAGCCACAGTTGTGCCCCTGAAAGCTTTCACTAAAGAGTTGTTTTTTACATTCTCACTCAATACCATTTGGAAAGTTTTTATTTCACCAACACTTGTTCAAAGTAATTACATAGAGTGTGTTTTACTATTTGTTGTAGCATTATTCTATGAATTTAAATATGAACTCTCCTCCTAGTCTCAGCTAACAAACTGTGCTAACCTCAATTCCCATTTTCTTCACCATGCAAACAAAGGTGGTAAAATTATTTCTGCACCATGGCATAAAAAAGAATACCAGCTAGTACAGCTTCCTGTTTTGCTTTGGCAAAGAATCCCTTTCTTCACACTTGCACAGCACAAAATAAAAATTTAGAGACCTTTTAAAGCACTTTGTGGCAAGTTAGAGGTTTCAAGCTAAAATTTCTATCCTAAGCAGTTTACTCATCTCTGCTCTGACAGCATTTTTGGCACATAGTTTAAGAACCATCAGAACTTTCAAGCCCAAGGTTTGGAAAGAAGACAAAAATCAGGAAGTGGTGATGAAAGAAACAGATAAAAACCTATCAGCAACTAAATAAAAGTCTCCTGGCATAAATACTTTCTCTCTTAAGGTCCTTGGCCTTCTCACATTACTTCTGAGGTCAGGCTGAAAATTGTCACAGCTCCTCAGCAAAAAGTTAAAATACCCAATAAGTTTTGAGGTGGAACTAGACTGTGGCTTCAATTTCATGACAGTTTTAAATAGTGTCATGATACTTCAGCAGATGCTAAAGCAAGTTAAGCTATTATCAAAGCAGGTATCAAAATCTTTCATCAAAGCCATAGAATCACTCTACAGATCATAAAATTCAATTGCTTATAGGGTCATTTTAGCTGTATGGAAACTTGAATCCCAAAGAAATTTTGTTTTCATATTTATCAGGCATTTCACATTCATCATGTATTACGTGTTTACCAGGTGCTTAATATTTATGTTAGGTACATATCTTGAATCTTGGTGAAACTTTACTTGAATCAAGATATAGGATAGCCTGAAGAAAAAGACAAAAGATTTGCATAAATTGCTGTGCCAGACGTGCTTTATAATATATCTGTCCAACATCACTGTGCTAATAGGAGTCTGAAAAACTCAACATATCTCCAGTAATTTCTCAAAAAAAGAGCTTTCTCATTCTAGCAGTATATTCACCATTGATAGCTCAAAAAAAACCCTGCTGTAGTCAAACATATAAAGATGGAGTTCCTCAGAGTGCTTCCAAAGGCTGGAACCAATGGCAATTGTTATAATGCTATTTATACATCTCCACCATGCACAGCGGGGTTTTTTGGGATCTGGCCCGGAGTTATGACATATTTCTGGGGACCTACATTGTATATCAAATTTGTGTACATGGCCAGGATGTAGGTGATACACAGAACACACCTAACAATCAAAGCACTTTTCATGTGGCACTGTGAAATTACAAACCCTAACACACACATGAGCCTGATGAGTGTAATTAGCTCCTCTGGTAGGCATATGGCCTTTATCCATCAAGTACTTGTTATTGTTTTTCAGCTTAACATTAATCAAACCAAGCAAAACTTCATTTACAGATAAGCATGTTTTAAAGAAATTAAGTGGCAGTGGATTTGGAAGTGCTTTTTCTATCATGGAAGTAATGTATTAGAAAAATTATTAGAAAAAAAATTATTAGAAAATTATCATCCCACACTGATTAAGGATGCAGCACTTTTCTCCACTGAAATGTGCTTTATATCTGGGAGGCTGCAATGTGTCTTGCAAATAGCTTCACAGACAAATTATATATTTCTCACTTCCATGTGTTCTGTCACTAAGAGAATGGAGATGCTAGAAACTTCAGCTCAAAAAAGTATTCACTGAATTTCTGTCCAAAACAGTCATTTCATTACAATCCAACTTTTTTTCAAGGGCTCTAATCCATTTTGAGATGTTTGTCTTGTATTCCCATAGCAGGCTATGATGCAGTTAGACAGACATGAGGAAACTGCAGCCTGTGAACACTTGCTCAAGAGAGACATGTAATATCTGGCAGTAGTGCTTAATCACATTCCTCAGTTAGGTGTCAAACAGAGCAAAAGCACAAACACACAAGGAAGTTTTGTTTAGAGGACCTCAAAAAACCAGCCAAGTGGCAAATTTGGACATCTGTGCTGGATTGTGGCTGTCCTGTTTTTTCAGTCTAATCTGTCAAGATAACCATTTCCCCATTCTCTTAAACAAACACAGACTTCCTTGTTCAAACACTGCAACAGTTCTAACAGAGCACAGGTTTTAATCATTCTCTGCTAAGTACACTAGCAAGAGGCTTAGAAAAGAAGAAAAACATCTTAAATGCAAGCTGCTGATTTTGCTGTGTGCAAAAGAGCATGGCATGTGACCCTCAGATTTCTGATGAACTGTAAACATTTGGCTTGTAAAAAATTGTGACTCAAAAGCAGACAAGTTTTTTTTTGCCCCCTTAATTTAAAAAGGCCAAATTAAATTCAATTATAATCTGAAAAAACAATTAGAATAATTAATTTGGCGGCAGGGTCACTTCTCCTATAGGGTAACCTTTTTTACATAGTCCTTTTATCACTCAGATTGTATTAATATAGCACTAGTACAAGTTATTCCATGAGAATTATATTGACAAAATATGATAAATGCAGCACATTATTCTATAGATGGCCGCTGATATCAAAAATCAAAATCTCAGAAGATACACCTCTTACAGAAAGACTGTTAGGTATAGACAAGCAAATAAATACAATTAAAATCCATCATCTATTTTTCCTAAATATTGACTATTTTTTTTATTATCTTCAGTCTTTTCCCCTCCTTTTCTCTTTTATAAGTTATGATTCATTTCATTCACATCTGTATTCTTTATCTTAGATTTTTATTGTTCTGCATGTTGTTCTATTGCCTCTCTTCAGTAACTATTTGTTCTTTTTCCCCCTGAAAGGAGTGTTTTTTTCTCCATTCATTCTTTAATGTGTTTATGCCTATCACTCTTTACTGACTCACACACTTCCTCTCCTTTTCCTGTGATATTTCATTTTTTCTTTTGTCTGATTCTTTTCATTGCATTCTACTCTTCTTTGCTTGTTTGATTTTTTTCCTACCACATTAATTTTTCTTCATCCTTTATCCCCAAAGTCTCTTTTTTCTTGTCATTGAATCCCTTCCTTTATTTCTTTCTCATCAGGGGATTTCCCTACATCCCAATCTTACATCTTTTCCTACCCAACATATGGTGTCTCCACCCTCTCATTCCTGATGGGGTCCTTTTTCCTGTAGTGCTTCAGAGGATACGTTTACTTTGACAGAAATGCTATTCTCCCATCTTGCTCTTTCACCTCTTGCTTTATTTACACTATAGCACAGGCTGAGTCTTACCACATGCCTGGCAGTCAGTCCACCCAGGGTCTTGTGATTTCCCCACAGAAACCTCCTATTTTCTACTCGTGAGCCACCTGTGTGAAATGTGGATACTTGTGCTTTGTTGGGAGCCTCCTTTTTGCTTGGGAATTGGATCTTGAACAAGTCAGGGAAGAAGCCCTCCATCACAAAGTTTCCTTGGTAGCTCATATAATCTTCTTGTGAAAGAGCTCCTCTTTCAGAGTGCTCTTGTCAAAAGTGTTTCTCCTTAGAAACCACTGTTAAATAAAAGAACAAGGAAGGACTTTTTAAAACACTTTATTCTTGGACAATAAAGGAACCACATCACAAACAAGAATACCTGTGTTTGTCTCTCACACAGAGTTTATCCCTCCCACAGTGACTCTGCAGGCTCAACATCTAATTCAGGCAGCTGTACTCCTTTCTTCTCTTTGTTACTCTCATGTTTTCCAAGATCATCTTATCAGTGAAGTAGGGACAAAGAGCAGGTAGGCCTGGAGCAGGTAGGCCTGGAGAAGATACACGTCTCCTGCTAGACTTTTGCTCACCTGTCATGTTACTCATCACTTTGTTACTCTGGTCAAAATGTTCATACATAATTCTCAGAGACAGACTGAGACAAATGACTTCCATTAGGCAGTCTAACTGCTCTTGGCAAAGACACCAAACAAAACATCTTCCACTTCTTACATTCAGGCTAAAAATAATTAGGCATCTGGTTTTATAGCACAAACTGGATAAAATAATCCAGAAGGAAAGTGTCATCGACAGTGAATCTGAAACACAGCCTCAAATGAGATACAGAAAAAACATGTTTTCTTGCACAGTGATGTATAGATTTCATGAGTGATGTACAGGCACTGGAAATAGCATGTCATGTGCCTGAAAAATATTTCTCCTACCCAAAAGGTGATCTCCTCAGATTAATACTTCAGTTTGAATAAAATAGTAACTCTTAAGTGTTCCAGTGACACAGCTGCTATTTTTGCTCATTGCTGAATAGTGCCAACTTCCAAACTACCTCTCAGAAAATAGTAGCAGCTGAGGATCATAGGCAGTTCAGATATGGAAAGAAGTGGAAGGTGTGCATCAAAGTCCCAGTATTCATGAATTCTCAAAACCCCCTGGAAACAAAAGACTGAAAATTCACCTAGAAAGAATCCCTACAGAAAGTATTATTTATAGTCATGGGGCAAAAGTGAAAAACTAGCCTTGAACTGACTAATTGAGGGTGGGGGAAAAAACAAAACAAAACAAAAGAAGCAAAACCTGGCTAGGGCCTGTGACCCAGGCTCTGATTGTCTCCAGAGGTGAGCTCACACAAATCTCATAAAACCCAGACTGCAGTTTGCTGTAGTGGTTCTGAAAGTGTCAAATGCAAAACAGCTGGTTGTCCACACTCCCCATCTGAAAGCATTGATTTAAAGCTTTGCAAAGACTTCCAACTGTACTTACACAGAAACCCTCCTGTTGCTGAAGAGTGCGAGCATACTTAGAAAATCATTGACCTTAGAATTTACTTAAATTTTAGACATTTCTAAAATTGTACTGTAATTCTCTTACAAAGACATAGGCATCTTTGGACCCTCTTTAGATGTTGATATTGTGAAAAAAATTTATGCTTCACAATTATAAATGTCTTAGACAATTTCTTTCATCTACTGTGTTGAGGTAATCCAACAAAACTACACAGCATTGCTCTGTAGAGTCTCCCTCTTAGTGTTGGAAAGTTCTGCTGAAGGCTTTTATGTTTAAGCAATATTATGATGCCTTCCATTAGTACTGATAAGATGAATAAATTTGTTTCACAAACTAGAGACACAAGATTCAGATATCCTTCCATATATTCCTTGCAATCCAGCCCTACAAGGGGGTCAACTAAACAATTTCATTATCCATTGGACATTCTGCAGTTATTAGTCACCTAGGGAAATGTACAGCTTGGGGGAAAGGGCATAGTTCCAAAATGAATGCAAATATTAGTGAAGGCTGAGGTTATGAAGTCAAAGGATTTTCTCACAAAGGGAATATTGTCCTGAAGATTTAAATGTCAGAAGTATATGTGGGAAAATACCATCTCAGTGAAAGAAAAAAAAAAAAAAAAGAGTTTTTCATAGAACTAGATGCAAACAAGCATTAAGTCAAGAATCCAGAGGAAGACAGTAAAACCCTGCAAGAGTCCAGAATTGGAATATAAACATCAGAAGCATCAGAATGGAACAAGTAATTAAAAAGGAGAAATCTGAGACTGAAGAAATAATGTCCTGTCAGACACGGTATATGAGTCTGACTATGCATATTTCAAACTGATAGGACAGCAAGCACAAAATTTGCCCTGATCTGTCTCAGGATTACCTTGCCTTGCTGCTGAAGCACACCCCTAGCTCATGCTCAGATTGGTTGCCCACCAGGAACCAAAAGGCCCCTCCAGACAGATCTCAGCCTGTGCTTTTGCTTTGTATTCCCAGGAGCAGGAATTCATGTTTCCCTTTGCTGAACCTTGCACATCTCTTCACAACCCAATCTCATCTCCCTGTAGAGTGGCTATTCCTTCATGAGTATGTACAACTCTTCCTGTCATGTCACACATGAACCTGGAGCAGCAGGTGCACTCAGCGCTATTATTTGGGCCAGTTATTAGGATATTGAGCACTGCTGGTCCCAGCATTCCCACTGAGGAGCTCTGTTTATTGGTGGCAGACAATTTGAGCTATTGACTACCACCAACCCCAGTCAGTTTTCCATACTCCTCCTGGCCCTTAACATAATGGGTTGCCAGCCAGGGCACAATGGCACAATTGCATCAAGTATCCTGCTAAAATCCTCAAAGTGGTAAGTGATATCCTCAGCTCTCTGCTCACCACCGAGCAAGTTGTTTCCCCAGACATTGTGACAAGAGAGAGCAGGCACCATTTATTATTGGTAAATCTGTATTGGTTTTCCCTGTCACATTTGTGCCCTATGCCAGCATAAAATACCTTGCAAGAGGACCTGTCCCATAATTTTCTCAGGGACAGTAGCAAAGCCTGTGGCATTCTCTATATGCATCTGCTTTGATCTAATTGTGATTTCATGTAATTGTTTTCAGTTTAACACACATGTAGTGGAAGGACACAAAGGAAGGGCCTCCAAAATTTGTGCACTTTGCAGGTCATGCAAATTGGCACAGCAAAATCAGTTGCTCCTGTAACACCTAGAAAATCCTTTAGACATTAATTTGGGTCTTATAGCGTTCTATAGGTGAGCTTGAGCAACAACTGGAGAGCTGTAGAGAGAAAAGAAAAATCCTGTCTGAGCTGTGAAGAATGTCTTCAGCCCATGTGTCAGGACAAGGACCAGTGATTGTGCCTCTCCCCTTTTCCCATGAACCCCATACACGTGCAACACTGTTCTGCCCACTGTGAAGCCTTACATAACTGTGAAGTCAGCACCTTCTCTAGCCTGCTCTCCATGAGAACATACATCTCCTGGGGGCTTTGGCTGCCTGGGAGGGTTTATTTATGCAGGCAAGGGGTACTGGCTTACATCTTAGGGTGTCTCTGTTCAGGAGCTGAATCTCTTGTCTGAGCACCTTAAAGACACGGACAAAAGCTTGTTTGATAAATTTAATAGAACAGACACTAGGTGCATTTTCTATAGGACAAGACAAAAGAGGTCTTATAAAATAACAAAGCCATATTTTGAATATATGTAAAAGAAGACATGGATTTGGTAAAATAATAGTAAAGGAATTAAGTTGTGGCTAATATATTTCTGCTGTGGTATATTTCTGCCTTTACTTTTAGGCAAGGTTATTTCACCTTTTACACTGTACAATTAGCTCATAAAATCACAGCAAGGCTACATTCTTTTCCAGAGGAATGTAAACATTAGCTATTCAATAGTGAGATGGATTCAAGGCCTATGTTGGCACAATCAATACAGTTTATGAATACTTAGTTTATTAGTGTCATATATAAATAATTAGACTTCTTCAAAAAGCAATTTGCTAAGTGAAACAATACAGAAAAAAAAATAAACTTTGCTAAGAGACCTAATTTTAAAAAATATTAGTTACTAGATTAAAAATATGAGAAATACTTTTCTTCTGAACCTGCTGTTCAACTGCAGCATTGTCTTCACAAAAATTCACAACTATGTAAAGTGGAAAGACAAACAAAAAATGTTATTTTAAATAATAAATGTTTTTAAAATGTAACATAGTACAAGAGATATTTCCTATTTAATAGAGGTGGTAAATGAATACATTACTTAGTTCGTAATGATTTAAATATTGCTTAATAATTAATGTGCCACTGTGCTAATGTGGCATTATAGAGAAGAACTAATTCAAAGGCAATTAGTAGTATTAGATGAAAGTTTTGCTTTGGGAACTTTTATTATTTAGAAGCTATTTTTTACCATCAGTTGAAACTCAATAGTTTACAGTTAGGCTTAGGCAGAGAGGCATGTACTCAAGCTGGTGAGTCCTTGCAGTTCAGAAAGGCAGTGCCGGAACAGCTCCCTGAATTCAAGCTGTCCCACGGCTGTGCGAACATTTTTAACCCTGCCATCCCATCAGCACTGTAGTTAAGATATAATCAAGAAAGAAGCATCCTGGCATTGTCTTGCAGTTCAGTACTATGGAGAGGCAAAAGTTAACAATGAGGAAAATTAGGCAGAGAGCCCTGTGTGGCCCAGAGAAAGGCTATTCTGTGGGGACCAATTCCCCTGATTTAGATGGGACAAAGCTCTACGAATGAGATCACTTTGACTCGGCCCTCCCTGCAGCCACTACCAGGGCGTCCCATGCCCTGGAACCCACCACCCTGCTCCTTGCAATATCCCTGAAGATCCCTGAAGACAGGCCCACAGGATCTAGGGGAAGAGGGCTGGCAGCACCTTTCAGTAGTTTATTAAAATCACATTTGTGTATGCCAGCCTTCTTCCATAGCATTTGCTTTTAGGGGTGCCAGGGATCATGCACTAGTCACTGTGACCATTCACCAGACAGACACTCTTTCTTCTGCTGCTTCTTTGGTGACTTTTTTTAATCCTTGGATTACTTTCCCATCAAACACTTCTATAGTTTGCTCACTGAATTATGTTCACTCCAGAGAAATGAATCCAGTTCCTTCTGTTCTCACAGTAATCATCAATTCAAGCTGAAATGAAAGGGTCAAATTTAAAGGCAAGAAAATAGTGGTATAAATTGCTCATTAGCAAATCAATGCAATTCTGTGAAAATCAGTGTCATTGAACCACTGTCAGCCCTACTTTAAGTGTAAACAAATTCCGTTAATTTCTATGGGAAGAGAAGATTATTTTTTACACTCCATTTTGACCACTGGGCCAAGTTGCCTCTATACCTTTGACACTGTTATGAATTTGAATTTATCAGGGACATCAACATCTCTGGCACAGTGAATACAAATCTGTATTGTTTACCTGCTGAGAATGGAGTAGAGCTGAAGTAGCAAAAAGAAAGAGTCAGTATAAGAAAATAAACTTGGCGACCATAACATTTTCACCATCTCTTTGAACCTCGCTGGTCGTGGCAGCTTCTACCTTCTCAAAATGTGCACTGCATTACCCTATCCAAACACTCAGGGAAATGATGAGCCTGGGAGATAGAACATAAATACCCAAAAGGAGGCTGCTGTCTCTACTAAGAAAATGTCATTCGCCCTGTCTGAAAGTCTGCCCTTGACTGGCACAGCGCCCCCCCCCCCCCCCAGAACTGAGTGATGCTTCTGGGGGAAGAAAAGCACCAGGACATCTCTGGAGTATTGGCTAACCATGTGCTGAAAAGCAGTATATACATGTATTAAAGTCCTCTAGAAAAATCAGAAATACTAATAAAGGAGGAGACCCCAACACAGCTCCCAAAACTTAAAAAATGTCCTCCAGCCAAGTAAAGACTCACCTCACAGCTGTTCACAAGCATGTGCTGTCTGATCCCCTTCCCAGAGGATCACTGTGCCTAGCGTGCCAGGGAGGGTGGAGGCAGAGTGCCACCCTCACTGCAGTGACGGCAGTGGTGGCATCCACTGCTCCTGCAGCATGAAGGGAAACCTGCCACAGGTATCAGCCAGGGCTGGGATGTACTCTGGGCTAGTGGTCAACAGCAGCTCACAACTTCTACATCCACATTCTTTCTCTGTTTAATTAAAAAACAACTGACATTTCAAAAACAGCCTTTAAAGCTTCTGCACTTTGGGGCAATTTAGTGAACTTTATTTCATTTATGTCTTTGAAAATATTACATTTATTTTAATGTCTGAAAATCAGTTGAAGTTTTACATATTTATGTGCATGTATATATACTTAAATATCTTACACATAAAAGTAGACTTACATATAATATGTATATATACCTATAATATTAGAAATAAGAAAAACAGAGAAAGAAATGCACTTGACTGTGAAATTTGGTTTAATTACAAGCTTTTTAATGAGCCTTTTGAAATTTAAAGTTCACATCAGAGTGCATTTTCTCGTCTTTTTCAAAAGATCTTACCAATACTCTGTCATATTACAAACCCACTTGTAAGAGATTTAAATCCTTGGGTTGGATGGATGCATCATTCAGACTGGGTCATATTCAGCAGTAGTGCTGTGAAGGTCAGCCTTGGCTGCTCTTTTTTTTATTATTTGTTTTTCATGTTGTCCAGATTTGACTGATACTGTTTTGCATTTTTAGCACTGTTATCTCTAAAAACTAAGATGAAGAACCATTATACCAGATTCATCTTATTATCTCTGAAATAAATTGAACAAATGAAAATGAAAAGCATAAGCACTTTTGAAACAATGTCGTATTCAACACTAGAAATATTTAGTGGATCAGATTCTTGTTGGCCCCTTTAGGTAGAGCTGTTTCTTCTGTGTGCACACACACACTCACATGCATAGATCTAATACTAATATTCTCTTAAAGGAGATTTGTGTAACCAGGAGCCTCACAAAACTTCTGTCAAGGCTAAAATGAATTTGAAGCCAGAACAGGATGATAGGACCTAAAGGTGTCAAGGTCACCAGCCATAGCTATCAACATAAATTTAGGCCGATCTTTTTGCCTGGAGCAAGCACCTAGCTGCCGTTGTGTATCTGACTGCCAAACAAACCGGGAACTGGAGCTTGGTCTGTTATCTGCAGCATTGTTCCTCTTTTGACACTCACTAAATACACTTTTCTGGAAATGGTAAAGATTTCTAATAAATTTCAGAACTGCAGATGTGAGGACACACAGCCAGAATAAAATTAAATTTCAGACCTGGATTCCAATCTATGTAGACAGTCAGGGTTGGATTTGCTGTGGTCAGTGTCTTGTGAATAGCCAATTGTATTTCCTATAAAAATAGCAGGAATCTTAAGAAAACAGCTGTTCTGGAGAGTTCTTTTGCTATCCTCCAGATTGATTTCAGCTGATTTGCCTTTACCTACCCCATACCACACTCAGACTCTAGGAAATGTACTTTTGTGTGCTCTGTGGAGCAACTGGGAGATGAATCTGTATCACCAGCAGACTGAAAAGACTCACCTTGCCATTTTACTCCATGGTAGGTTTGTAGATGTGAAATAATGTAATGGCAAACAACTGAGTGGGATAGTACCTAACATGGAAACTCCCAGCACTATGGTGAAGGCTCTCTCTGCCACCCTACTGCACAGCTCCATCCTGTCTGCTGGGAACCACAGGAATATCAAGAGCAACACACACAGCTGCTGGATATTGTAAGACCCCAAGTATGCAAACTAGCAGTTAAAACCTCATCTGGTCTTTACAGATCTGCTCTGATGGAAATCACTTTAGTCTAAGCTGGAGCATTCTGCATTGCTTTCATTTCTACTAGCTTTTAATGACCACCTCTGGGGTGATTATTCTATTAGGATTTAACTTTGTAGTGCACATACTCTCTGCCCTCGTATGTACTGTACATATTACTGCATTCAGCCAATGCTTCAGGAATTAATTAGTTGCTGACTTATAGTGAAATTCTTTAGATCTAACTGCCTGTTTTTGAGGAACCTAATTAAAAAACTTGTTAAGGATTTATTCCAACTCTATGCGGGCAACATTTACATCCTGGTCCTGTCCCATTCATTATTAGGAACAAGAACTGAAACATGTTGTTGCTGCTGGTGCTGTCAAACCAATGTATCAGGTCATAATGGCTAAAAAGATCTGAGTGTGTTCAGTCCTGAAAAAGGAAGGATGAAGGGAGATTTGACTCCTAGCTACAGCTATATGGTGAAAGGATGAGAAGAAAGTGGAGCCAGATCCTTTCCAATGCTTTCCCCCTTCCCAGGGGTGGGCAAAAAGACAAACGATATGAGATAGAACATGGGGAATTTCAACTAGGTCATTTTCACTGTGAATATAATGAAATATTGGAACAGAAGTCTAGAGAGGAGTGGGATTTCCATCCTTTAAAATGAATTTTTTCAGCCCTGAAAAACCTCTTCTAATCAAAACTTTTTTGAGCTAGATGCTGAACTGCATACCTTCACAGGTGTCTTCCAGGATAAATTATTCTGTGATTCTAAGAGCAAAATAATGAGGTAGATTTAATAAAATATGGCTGAGGGTACAGGTTTCTCATTTTCCTAAGTTGTTTCCTAAAAGAAATCCTAAGGACTGTGTGTCATCTGCTGTATTCCAAGTGTGGCTAAAATCCCAAGACAATTCATAGGCTTAGATTAAAATGTCAGAGTGCCTCTAGCTCCAAGTGACTATTCTTTCATGCTGGAAACCTTTTAAACTTGGTTCCTGTATACTATTTCTGGCAAGGGAAGCCCTGCCTCACAAACCTGTTGACAGTCACGGGGCTTGTGTATATGAAAAGGGCGATTCAAGCAGACTGCTCCTATTTGGCTTTCCAGAAAGCTTTTGACAGGTACCTTCACCATGCCTTTTAAATAAGTATAAAAACATACATAGGAAAGATTACCCAGCTAAAATTAGGAAGTTAAAGACAGGAATAAATGGGATGTTCTACAGCAGAAAGACATGAATCCCTGCTTCTACAGGGGATATATTATAAATAGAAAAGTTTCAAACAAGAATGGCAAGGATATTCAATAAGTTCCATATAGGAAGAAGAGGAAAAAAATAGGCTGGGAGTCTTTAGTGTGGAACAGAGATGATTTAAGGTGGAATATGTTGGAGACTATAAAATCATGATAGGTATAAGAGGGATGTCTAGGAAAGAAATTACTTTGCTGTTTCTTCCACGAATCCTTGGTCATCAAAAAAAGGTAAGAAGGACTGTATCCAGGACACAAAAAGAATCTTTGTGTGATTGGCAATACATGTGGGAAAATCCTTGGCAAAGGAGGAACATCATGGATACAAAAAGCTCACACTGAATTCAAGAGCAGATTGAAAAAGCCCTTTGGCAGCAAAAAAAAAAAAAAAAAAAAAAAAAAAAAAGTTTGCTAATTTTTGCATAGAGAAACTACACTAGAAATCCCCTGACTGAAAATTGTCAGAAGATAGAAGAGCATTAGCATTGAAATATTCCCTACTCTTGCTCTCCTCCAGGCATTTAATAATGGCCAATTCTGATGACTGGGCTATCTGGAAACTGGTTGAGTTTATATTCTCTGACCTTCCTTTGACCAGGCAGGAGATCTGTCAGAGATTCCCATGCCATCCTAAGTGCTGCTGACTCACCCAAAGTTGTTGGCCTCCCTGTTTCCTGATGAGTTCCTCCCGCAGCACTCTGGACTCCCAGGATGGTTGATGCACATGTGACCTCCTGAACAACATAGGCATGTCCAGGGGCTGCTGCAGGAGTCCCAGCCATGAGAATAAACATCAGCACAACTGAGATGATGAGCCTGGAAACGTGAAACCACTGGTGGCCTTGAACCTTCCTACAGCAGGAGAAGCTAGATTTCCAAAAGAATTCAAGCTCTATATAGAAATCTCAAAACATGCTTTTCAAGATAGTTACCAGATGCCTAGCTCCCCTTGACTGCAGAGTGATAGCACTTCTGAAAATACATGAGACACCTATCTACATCTTTAGATGCTTATATCTCTCCAGTGTGTTGACCCTGTGCCCTTCAGAACTTAAAAATAACTGTCTAATTGAGCTCCTACTTGACCCTGTGTGGTTTGAGGCCTGCTCCATCTGCATAGGTTGACAGGGCAAATGAAAATATATTAATCTGAAGTGAAAAAACACTTATTGCAGATAGAGCAGGATCCTTTGAGGTACATACCTGATCCCAAAGTTATGGACAGGCACGGCAATTTTAACATTAATACTATGTTTTAAATAATAGAGAAGGTGCAACATTATCAATTTATGGCTTAACAAAATACAAATCTTACTATTTTACAGCCGGTTAAAGGATTGAAGTCTATAACATTTCATGATTCTCTATTAGAAGAGTACTTGTAGTGGTAAATACTACGAGACAGGAAATTTCCATATATGGGGCTTTTATTCATCAACAAAACAAAGAGAAAGAAAAGAATAATGAAATTGCTGGGGACAGGCCTCTTCCTGCAAGTGTATTCGTGCAGCACTAAGCTGAGCAGGTTGGAAACATTGGTGGGCAGAATAAAATAATTTAAACTCCAAACAAAAGAGGAGAGACAAAAGCAGAAAACATGTCAGAAAACAGTATTACACTGTGTGTACATGTGTGCCAAAGCTGTACCTGATCACCAGGTATCTCACATATATGTATATATAAACACATATGTTTTCTAAGCATCTCACTATTTTTTTTTTCTCAGAGAGTATTTCTGTTATCAGACACTTGCTTTCCCATGTTTAGTACACTCAGGACTCATTTCCATGCCTTTGCTATTTTTTTTTCTTTATTTATTTCAGTATAAGGCACTGTAAGCACAATTTTTTTGGCTAGTGAATAGGCAGAGAGATCTTCTTGTACAAAGAAGATCTTGTACATCTGCATTTTCAAAGCAGATGATTAGCTGTACTAGGCTTTGACAAGACAGTGAGTGTTTCATAGCTATATTCTTGTGCAGGTCTTTGAAATTATTCTCTCTTGATAACTAATTGGAGCAGCTGACCTTCCCAGTTTCACATCCATCCACAGTTTCCCAGCAACAGTGCGATGAGTCACCTACTACACCATTTATCCGCTGACCATTATTTGCAAAACTGCACAAAAAATGTTAACTTAGTACACTGCTTTAAATTCAAAAGCAGGTAAATGGGCAGCATTGTGATCCTGGATCTGATCCCTCTCATCTGACCTCAGTGGTGGTACAGAGCTTTGGGATATTACTACCTCCAGCTACCCTCGTTACTTTTTTAAAACTCAAAAGTCATGCCTGTGTGAGCAGCAGCCAGGCAGGTGGCATGGGTGTGCCCAGCCTGCCCATGGAAGGGGCAGGTGCCAGCTCTGTGCTGTACTGTAGGATGTGTTCCCAGCGCAGCAGGCATGTTCAGCCATGAGGCAAGCAGAGCCCATGTGATGGGAAAACTCCCCTGTTTTCCCTCAGCCTCAGCAGAGGCAGGTTGCAGTACACTTGAAAGGCTTCCCTGGAGCACAGTAATTATTAGTGGAGTGTTTATTGCATCACTTCAAATGGAAACAGAATGTCTTTAGAAACACTACACGGCATTTGATTAGCCATGGAGATGAACCTGTACCAGGAACTCGGATTCAGAGAATTCATGTTCAGCCTTTGTGGCTGTAACTGCTCAAGTCAGGATGCCCTCTTCCCCCAGCTATTTATTTAGCTGAAACACATAATGTTCTTGTTAGTTCAGCTAGGGCTGGATATTTCTTTTTTCTCTGTTCCAAGAGAAGCATTGTTCTACAAAAGAACAGCTTGAGTCTAAAAGTAAATAGGTTAGAAAAATAACCCATGCCAATGGGCAGCAGGAGCACTCTGGGTGGTTAAGTAAGAAAATAGGAGCTTGATTTTAGGTGCTCAAGTTTGAAAGTATTTGCCTATGTTCCTCACTTAGTCCTCTCAGACCTTAATACAATTCATATTACCCTCTCTGTACAGCAGAATGGTGAATCCTAAAACTGGATGCTTGTTGTAAACAGACTGGGAAAAAAAAAAATATATATATATATATCACAGATGCACCTTCAATGGTAGTCACCTGAGTTCATCACAGTGGTGGAAGTATATTCTTTGCATGTATATTCTTTACATGTATATTCTTTGCATGGTGTTTCCTAACACTGAATGTACAAGCACTTTAAAGAGAAAAATGATCCCCAGTAGCCGCACCAACTTCATTTGAACATTAGAATATTCACTTTCCCAATTAATCAATAATTGTTATAATTAAAATTGATGGTTGCAAATAACATGACAGAGTGCTGCTGCCAGAATACTGATTGTGTATTTGGCTTGAAAAGATAGGCAGTAGCATGGAACACTTATTTTCCAATTTGCTTTTAGCTGTGTGCAAATTGCTTTAGCTGTATCCAGCTGATTTAGACCTTGCCTGGAGGTACACTAGATTAATTGGGAACCACACATTCATTGCTTACAAAATGGACTCTGTAATTGGTGAAATTTGTTAGTGCCAGTTATAAAATAACTATATAGTTCTACTTTTTAGTTATCTTTTCATTACTCTTTCAGGAAAAGAAAAAAACAATTAGAATCTTTCAGACATCCAAAATTGCTTTTAAGTCTTTATGCAAAACCACCAATGTGACTACTGGTGGTGACTACAATTAATATATTATGCAAGCCAACATTAGTGTGAATATAGTATTGATTTTTTTCAAAGCTGAAAAACTCTTCAGCACACATAAGAGAGATTTCTTTGTCCTTGTTGTGACTGAACTTTAGATAATGAAACCATTATGTGCTTAATAGCCAGAACTTTAAAAAATAACTTTGTTCCTTTTTTTGTACCTTAATTAGCTTATTATTCACCTAAAAAATTCATTGTTGTTTGCTGGCACCCAAAAGCATTTAAAAGAGACTACAGCTTTTCATAAATCCAGGCTCCTTTTTTGCCTGTGTCTATATTATAATGACACAAAAAGCCTATAGAACAATACATAAATATCATGGACTACTTCCAAGTTATATATTCTCATGATTATTGATGGATTTAAGACTCAATACCATGAGTTGGGCTTTTTTCAGTTTCCCTTTTGCATAACTTTTCCCTAAGACTAATTAAATTCTGAACAAGTTACTTTTGTTTACCACATCTGTTAGGCCATAGAAAGTTCTGCACCTTACTTGTGGTACGGAGCATGGTGCAAGGCAGTGGGGTGGAGTTATTTCCCAGAAAGGGTCCAGGCCCGGCCCTGAACACCTCCCATCTTTGTGAGGGAAAAAGATGCTCTCGAACACATTGCCACCTTTCAGCTTTGTAACTGCTCAGGAGATACACACAATAGAGCCATGCAGAGAAAACCCTTGCAAAGCTCTCATTTAAGTTCCTGTGACCAAGTCTGCAACCTTTCCCTGGCACAAAACATTTGAGCCTATTGACCAGTTGCAAATAAACTACAGACTCTGAAAACAATTTCTACATTGACAAATATTGCTAAAAAGACAATGCAGAGATGGCCTGTTACTGGTCTCATGTAGGAAAAAGTAAGAAGATCACGATTTGTTAAATATTTGAGGGTCTGAAGAGAAAAGAGATCCACTAAAGTGGTCTTTACTAGTCTTGCTGGTCACAGAACTATTTGTTGTTGTCTCTTTACTGTAGTGATTAGCTAGCAATTTGCTTTTCATGGTGTCAGAAGATATGTGTAATTCAGCTGTTGATTCGAGTAGAGCATCTGACCTTGATGTTATCACTAGGGACTAATGGATAGCAAATTTAAGCAGTGATCCAGGGGCAAAGCATAATCAAAAAGGGGTGTGGGAGTTGTGAAAGGGAGATGGTGGTCTGGTCTGTGTCCCTAGCTGCTCTTAGCCATTCTGATAAAGCCTCCTGAAAACTGTCCTGTGTTTGCCTTGCAGATTCAAAATCGAGAAGGTTTTCAGTTTGCATCCTACTGATCACTGTATACTAGTCAAATGAGTTTTGGCATGAGTCAGAGGGGTAATAATATTATTGATAAATGTTGTCTTCATTAAATCAATGGCTTGCTTTGAAACTTGTTTTGCCTGTCAGCTACCAAATCTTACCAAATCCTGAATGATTTGGGAATTAATTTTGTCCTTTTGAAAAAATGGGGAGGAAGGCCCCAAAATGTCAAAGCTGAATTCCTGCAAGCCTCTTTTCCTCTTTCAACTGAACGAGGTTTAAAACAAGCAAACAAACAAACAAACAAAACCACAACAAGGAACAAAACCACAAGACTGTAAAACATTACTATATATTTAGGGCACTTAATATGAAAGTATAGTACCAGTTTTGAGCTTAGGAACATATGAAATACTGCATCCTGAAGATTCAGCTGAGCTTATCTAAGCTGCACACTGAAATGCTAATATTTAAAACTGGAGCAGCCAAAATGAAAGCAAGTACAATGGCAAGTACAACAACATATCCCATGATGGAAATACCCATCTTACAGTGAAAAATACTCAAACTGGCTTCTTAAACACACATGAGGAGACATAGGCCCTTTACACTGGTGACTAGTAATCTAACACTGCCATTTAATGGGGCCCAAAAATGTAAGAATTTATAATGGTAACAAACAATGAAAGAGAGGCATACCAAAGGTTTCAACTTACTACCATGAGAGGAAATGTAACTGGAGACACACACCTCTGGTTTGCCACATACAGTCCCTTGACTGATAGTTTTCTACTTTGCAATAAACTTCTCTTTCTCTATATTTTACTCATCCCTTCAGATGGCAGGTACAGAAGGTGTATTCTTGCTGTAGGTGAGTGGCATGTCACTAATGAGACAGGTGCAGTGCTCTTTAAAGACAACTTTTTGTCAAGGCCATGCTTGAACTTTAAGACTGACCCATACTTTATCCCATCTTATTCTTTGTAAATTGCTCAGATGTATTAGCGTAATTCAGCTCTTTTCAGACTGTAAACACCCTGTCCCTTGATGCTGCAGGCTTCTGCCACTGAGGAAAGCAGAGCACACGAGAGGGCAGCTCATCAGTTCATAAGCCAGTGGTATGTAGCAAGCACTCAACAGCTTCAGAACAGTCAGGTCTGTCCCAAGGGCATTTGCTCCATCTTAACTCTACAGTGAAGGTCTGCCTATCCAATACCAGAGCTTTCTTTAGTAGGACTCACTGCAGTTTGTAGTGTCAGTGTCTGGGCACTCACCTGCTCCTACTCAGTGACTTATGTGACACCACTGGTCCTTGTGCTGCTTGGGTGACTTTGCTGGACCCACAACTCTCGAAAGCCCTGTGTATGTCACTACAGAGCACAGCACTGAAGTCTTTAGACCATATTCAGAAGTTTTATCCCAAGTCACTTTTATGTTAATGCGTCCTGTCCTCTATACATATCAGGGCCAGATTTACTTGTTCCATACCCTTTCTGGGTGCACATTGAATAATTTGCCAGGCCAACACACTACATATCCTGCTCTCCTTTAATACAACTGGATTTTAGTGTATGTTCATAACCCTTTTAGAAGTAGGACAAGGTTTTAAAAGCTTGTGATCTAGTGTGAAGTGCAGATACAAAACTCCAAAGCTGAGCAGTCATTGCTCAGCTATTTTATTGCCAGTGGGCTACAAAAGAGACCTCTAAGCAAACTGGTATCAAATCATGCATACGGCATATATATGTGACCCTGTAATAAAGGGGAGAGTAAGTACATGAGCATCTGAGAGAGCACATATGCTCAAGGAAGAAGGAAGGAGTTATACCAAATAGCAATTACTTGCTCTGCCTCAAGGAACAAAATCATTATCTGAATTGCAGAAGAGTCTGCCTGAGACTAATGAGAGGTGTTCTAGCATAAAGAACTAGATTCTGTCTTGCTGGTTTTAGTGTTTTCTTTCTCTAGCAGCTTCTTCTACAACTTTTTTGGGAAAATAAATCCAAACATGGGGACAGACTCCTGACAGATCAAAGGGAAAGTGGTCAACTGGTTTCAGGAAAGCCACAAGTCATTTAGAGTCTTAGGATTCTATGCTTTCTCTGTTCAAGTAAATCAGTTTCTTTTCAATCAAGAAGATAATAAATTAGGGCTGCAGATACTTGTAGTAAAGCTTGGTATTGAATTGTTGTGTTCCAATGCACGGCATGGAACATGTTGTCATTGACATTTTAATGACCTTTTCTGTCTGGAGCTGTACTTGAAAATCAGTGGCTTGATGAGGCTCATCACTGCAAATACTTAAGCTGACTTAGTGACAGAGTGGGGAAAGGTATGAACAAAAGGAAATTATAAAAAGCAAGCCTTGCTCTGGTTTTTATAAGCAAAGGAAAAGCAGAAATTTCTGCTCTTTTTGCAGTCCATGTAGCCCATGATGTGGTTCCTCCCACTCTCTTCTGCAGAACAGAACCTCAAAAGAAGGTAGCTTGCTGAAGCAGGCAGCAGAGCTGACCACTGCTGAATAGGGAGCTCATTAATGATAAACATGTTCTGTATACAGAAGGTGCCTAGTTTGAGTATGTGTATTAAGAGCCAGTTCCTTTTAAAACTAACTGTCCCTTTCAGTCACTCTCACTGGAAGGAGAGAGGAAAAAAGTGCTCCTGTATCCTCACGTGACTTCTAGTGTCACTTGGACTCCCAAATACAAGTTTATACTGTTGAGGAAAGATGGGCTAAAAAATAAGGAAAAAAAAAAATAGGACTAATTTTTCATGGTGGCTGTTAACTATTCAAGGGCTCTTCAGTCTGAGGCTTTTTATTCTACACCTCATTTCCACTGTTTGATTTGAAACATATAAAGAAAAAATTCCTCTTTATATTTGTCTATTTAAAAAAATATTAGCAGGGGTCTTACCAAAGTCTGAGGCTTTTTATTCCACACCTCATTTCCACTGTTTGATTTGAAACATATAAAGAAAAAATTCCTCTTTATATTTGTCTATTTTAAAAAATATTAGCAGGGGTCTTACCAAAGCTCTTTCCCTGCATAACATTCTGTAAGAAACAGCCCAAACACAAATCCCTTAAGAGCAGAAACTGCACATTCTTAGTAATTCTAAAGGTGCAGCCAAGGCTGGGGGCTCCTGGAGCTTGGCATGTCCCACCCCCCTAACCCTAGCAAAGGGGAAAGACTGCTAGGGTACAGCTCTAGCCCAAGGCATCTATATCCCTGAGCCAGAGATGAACAGACTGAAATGGGAGTCCAGGGCCACTGAGAAAGGGTGGGAAGAGGAAGCTCTGTGGGAGGCTGGGCAGGCAGACCAAGGCTTGGTAATACCCTCAGGGCCTTGGAAGCAATTAAAAGAACCAAAGTCATTTACTTGTCGAGATGGACGCTTTAAAATCAGTCTTCTGTATTAAGGGTTTAAACAGGCTTTCAGAGAGCCTTTGCCTACTGATCTAATTTTTATCAGGCATTGCTGCACTCTTTCAAGAGGATGTCCTGTAGCATTATGCCCAAAGCAGCCAGCAAGCTGCTGCTCCTCTTGTCAGCTAACTCAAATGATAGATACCATATAATTAATTAGCATACATCTTTATACCGTGGCTAAAATGGCCACGCTACTGTGGAAACATCTGTGAGGCTACTGGAACTGAATTACAGGTATCAGCTAGGTCTGCAGGAATTCATTTGTTTGCAACAAAATCTACACTTTCATAGCCCTAGAACATTTTTCTATTGTGTTAAAATGGAGATTAAGTTTTCTTCATGACAAATATTTCTAGGCTGCAAGTAATAATTTCCTTTGCTAAACCTTTAAGCTTGCTAATTTATCAGTCCAGATGAGAAATTTCAGAGTTGCAATTGAATTTGAAAGCCTTATTTAGTGTGTGTTGCACAGAAATTACTAAAAGCTAGTATAAGAATTTTACAGGGTGTCTATCTCCCCACCACTGGAATGTGTACAACTTCACCTGATGTCTCCTCTCCTTAATGAAAACCTCTTGCATTTCTTGGTTACAGTGAGATTCTACCCCCTCCAAAAGAAAAGAAAAAAGAAATAATGACAAAAAAAAAAAAAAAAAAAAGAGACGGAAAAGAAAAAAAGCCAACCTTGGCAAAAAGGCTGAATCTAGAGAACTTAGGAAATACAGACCTAGAAAAAAAGAAATCTTCCCAAGGAAGAACTGCAGTTCACAGTAATGTTATAGGGTGTTTAGGGCAGAGAGCTACATGAAGTGCCGAAAGTGAAACCAGAACTCTCTTTCTAAAGCAGAACAAAGCTGGCATATTAAGTAATGACTGTATGTCTCCAGTTCCCTCTGATGGAGGGAGATAAAGGCTCAGACTTCCTATGTGGACTTTGTATCATTCACAATTTCAAGTCACTGGATGGTTTCAAAATACCTTTGAAAACTGTAACATTTTTTGTTAGTTACCTTAGGTTCCTTGTTAACCAGTGGCGTGTCATAGCTACCCATGGTATCTTGCACTATCCTCTATGAGCGGCTCTTGCTATTATTAAGAGATAGCTATAAATATAACTGCAGTGTATGAATTTGAAGTGAAATATGTTCTCTGTCCCAAACACTGTAGGCTAAATAGAGGCAAGAGACATTAATACAGACTAAGATAAAGGTGCAGGTCAACGGATGAATTGTGATAAAAGGAAAGAGAGAACAAGTCAAGGGTCAAACTTACAAATGTATGCAGAAAGCTTTTAGATGTGCAAATAGAGTTTTGATGGTATCAGATAGATGTAAGAGAGCTCATTAAACTAGCAAGTGGCACAGAGAGGGGAGAGGAGAAAAGAGGAGAGAGAGTGGCAAGCAAACACTAGAGTGAGATTCTGAGACAGAAACATGAGGGCAGTACTTCTGTCAGTTGTGACTGACAAGACTGATGCCAGGAATGAAATATGAATTAGACTGCCTACGTGACTCACTGGTTCTCTGAGAAGAACCAAGGTGGAGAGTTGTAGAAGGGGACTATAGTGTCCTTTGTTTATGCCAATATCCACAATCCCTCGTGTGTGTTTTAGGATGGATTCAGGGATTCTCTAAATTCATGTCCTTTGGGGGTCCTTGTTCTGACAGCAGAGTGACAAGTGTAACTCCAAACCAAATGGTTAAGCCCAACCAGTGCATTTATCAGAAGCAAGGAGGGGATGTGTGGCGCAGAATTAGCTTTGTGACCTCTCAGGTGCTCCCCAAGGCCACCAGGGAATTCTAAAATTACAAAACTGAAGTTATGTTTTTCTTAGCCCCCATTTTCACCAGCTCTGGCTAGCCCTGGTAGTCAGCCAGCTCGGCTGGTTAGACCTCTCTTCTATTTCAGCCCCTAGAGCTACATGATAGCTCAAAAAGCACCCCACCCTCCTTTGCTGTCCACATCTATTTTTCTCCCCCTGCAAACATCACAAGAGTAGGTCCCCGGCTGGGTTTTTGAGTCTGTGTGATGGGCTTGCACTGACAGACCTTTCATTTCTCTAGCTGCATTTACATGGACAGACTTAGAAACTCAAATGAGTGTACTGCATAAGACCTGCTCCACCTTTGCAAGACATCCAGCAATGTCTGGATGAAAGACAGAAGCTAGCTGCTGCTGGAAGGGCAGGGTGGTACAGGTGAGCTAGAGGTAGCAAAAAGTATAATCCGATCATGTGGAAAAGTGAGTGTAAATGTATCTGTATCATGATGCTTCTGCTGCCCCTTTTCAGGGATCAGCCTCTACAGCTCTTAGTTCCCAGGTGTATAAATTGTATTACTGCTTCAGTTTGCTCTTCCTTTGGATCCTCACACAGTGGTGAAATGACTTAGGCAGCTGCACATCAGTGCTCAGATGTGTGGGCGAGTACCCTTTGGCTTTGGGGAATGCTCAACCAGAGAGTGATACTCACTGTGGCTCAGCCTTTAGGGAGGTCAGTATGGCAAGTGTTAAACCAAAAAGAAGGCTATGAAGCTAGGTGCTAGACATAATAATCTTAAGTGGAGGAAGACAATAAATGGCAAGAGATGTTAGCCACTCTTACAGACTTCAAGGATACAGTAAAACTATAACATTAATTGTAATTTTAACTGTTGCTTACCCTGTGTCAATCAGACTAATTCATTCCAGTTATGACACTCAAACACACTAAAAATCACTAACAGTGTGAATTTGTAAGAACTATTTTGCTGTGGTAGCATTAATGGTTTAGGGAGAAAAACCAAAAGTCAATGGTATGTTTCAACACAAAAGCCATCTGAGCCTTTACTATAGAAGTAATAAGGCATTTATTATTTCAAGAGCCCTGCATTCACAATATCCCCTTTTTCAAAGAAAACATCCCTTCCTTCCCATTTTTTAATGAGGCTAACTTGTAGTATGTTACCACTGTGAGACTTCTGGATGTGTTCAGAACAAGACAATAATAGTAAGCCACAGATGAATGATGTGTAATAAAAATCAATAAACCTTATAACTATTCACTAAGGGAACTGATTTTATGCCTATAAAAATAAAACAATTATAGCAGTATTAATGGCAGATTCATCATAGTAATATAAAAGTCCAAGTGTGCTTGTCTGTTGGGAATCTTTAATTCATCCTTCTGTATTAAGTATTCACAAGGTAGAAGAAATGGAACCAACTTCAAGAACAACCTTTAACTTGCAGTAATTCACCCTGCCAAAAAAAAAAAAAACAAAAAAAAAACAAACCCAACAAACACAAAATAAAAACAACCAGTAAAACTTTAAAAACCAGTTTTGACAATCAATGTAACCAGGATATGCAGAAAAGGAAAATAGTTAAAGCCTCAAAAACCTGACCAGTAAATTTGATTTTTTTTCATATCATGATTAGTGATGTCATGCTATTGTGTACTGTGTTAACTGCATTGTAACAAAACAGGTGGTATAGCCACAGAAAATATTTATCTTACGGTAATGCAGGTTAGACACAGCAAAGGATTTTTTTTTTAATTGATAGGTCCTCTGTTTTTAGGCATCTATTAATTTTTGGATGGAAGGGCAATACAGATATAATAGGAAAAAAATTGCCTATAAATTATAGCATACAGAGCTGCTTTAAAACAGGTATTAGAGACTTCAGTTCCACTAATACCATTCAAAGTGTTACCACTGGCCTTTTTTTTGAGCCTATCAGGGTCAACAGAAAAAGGTCCATCTGCCATCTGGCTTGGACCCTGCATTGACCACTGGGAGAGAAAAAATGGCATAGGCCCAGCAGGAGCATGACTAGGAGCTGTGCCCTTGCTGCACCCTCTGCTGTCTACACTTATGGCACATCCTTCAGAGTGGCTCAAGAATACCCAGAAAAAAAAAAAAAAAATTAAAAATTCAAAGTTTTTCATTATTCTGATTGCCAAATTATTTACAACAAGTAAAAAAATGAAAGCATTTGATATAGGTTTTACATAAAATAAACTAGGTTACAGCCTAAAACAAGTAAACAGGTAATGGCATTAAAGTCTCTCCTAAATTTGAGTAATTGTAAACATTAAAAACAAAGACTGCAGGACTATTCAAGTAATAGAACAATCACAGATGTCTTCTCATATGCAGGCTATTAGGTTATCTGCCATTCAAGATTATCAAAAAAGACATTTCCTTATTCACAAATGCTCATTATCTCCATTTAAAATCTATACATTATATACAACACAGTTTTTGTGGTACTAGAATCCCCATGCCTTCCAAAGGTATATTTTTCACAATACACAATTACAATGAAACAGTGAATACAGTAACATTTTACACTGATGCATCTCAATAGGAATCATCAAATAGACATCTACATTGTACCAAAGTGTCATCAAAGTTAGCCTCTCTGAGAGCTTGTGGGAAATACCAGAAGGGTATGCAAGGTTCAGGCACACTGATACATAACATTATTTATTTACAATTGGAAAGGAAAAAAGAGAGAAGAAAAAGAATAGGAAGAAGAAGAGAAAAGAAACTAACAGCCTTTTGCGGTTAACGCCTTCTAAACATGACAAATACATATCTCCATTTAGTGTGTGGTTCGCAACTTAGCAGCAGACCCTGTGTGCGAGCCTTGGTACTGATACAAAAAAGTAAAGAATATATATATTTTTATATATATATGTATATATATATATACGCATATATATATATATAAAAACAGAAGTCTAATTACAGCAACATTTGTTACTCTGTGATAAAATCTGCAATTTACAAAAATGAAATGACTGGTTTTTGCCTGCCATTAAGGCATTTCAAATTAACACCATGGAACTGATGTCTGTAATAAAGCGCTTCCTCATGTGATCTAGTCACATGACAATGTTCATCCCCAAATTCATCATTCTCTGAAAAGAGAAAAGAAGAAGGTTTTAGTAAGCAGCATCCTTTCCTTATATTTTTTTTTCCTGCACCTTGAATGCATCATGAAATGAAATCTGTACAAGTATTCTCAAACCCAAGAAGAAAAGGCAGCAAGCCCTGTCCTCATCCCTCCCCTGACAGGAACAACATCCTGAGAAGTAACCTGCTCCAGGATTTTTCTTCTGAGTGCTGATACCTATCATCCATCTGCTCTTCCAGGGCTACAAACCTTTCTTATTCAAATAATTCTAGCTATATATTGTTTGTTTCAGCATCAACTTTCAGACAGACACCCGGAAGATGGAACTTCACAGTTCTATCTGATACATTAAACTCTGAGCCTTAACATGGCAGCAGTGAATGAAACCCTAGTGTTAAAAGATGCTTTGGAAATTTCACTTGATATGGGAACATCATAGTGCAGAAGTTTTACTCTTGTCAAACAAGTAAACAACTGAGAGGCTTTCAGGTATGTAATGACATGCTTGACATGAGTATACAACTTCATGTATGGCATTAAGTTGAATACCAATGTATGGCATGTATGACATGGGTGTGCAATTTAAATACAAAATCATGTCTCATGGGCTCCCAAACAAACCTCTCTAAAAACAAGATAAGCAAGCCAGGCAGACTTGCAGAATAGATAAAATCCTAAATTTTTCTGGTCATGCATGAAGCCAACTGAACTGAACTGAACAATTTTAAACTCATTTTATTAAAAACTTGGATCTCATAAATTATATTTAATAATCTCTTGTTTTATCTTAATACCAATCCTTAAAAGACACTCTATGGAAAATCTCTGAAGACTTGTTCTTAATGACCTATGTTACAATTAAAGAACACAACTAAGGACAAAATGTCATTCTAAGGAGAACAAAAGTGCAAGTAACCCAGAGTACCAAGTTTTTTCTCAACCTTAAAAACTGTGTCATACAATGAAATGCACACCAGCAGGCTAAAAAAAAATCTGTTATTTGCTTTCTCCTCTCTATGTTACAATATATAATTTATTGGCCATTTACCTTCTTTGTGCAGGAAACATACCAGATGCAGATGCCTGTGCAGCCACCTGCTGAGTGGCAACAAGGGCAGCAGAGGTCAATCCTGTGAGAAAGAAGAAACAAAGGAATACTGATGAATATATCTTTCTGTAATAAACTGAATTGTCTTTGATACATATTCTACAAGAAACTACAGCATTTCTACTAACTGCATTCTTGTCCAAATACTGCACTACATGATACTAAGTGGTTTGTATGGGAGTTCATGAATAGGAAGCTCAGTAGAAATAATAAGTGTCAGGAAACAAGAAGAATCAAAAGTCACAGTGAATTACAGAAACAACATGCTAGCTTTTCAGGATACAATACTTTCATAATAACTTACCATTTTTACAGTTTTGCTACTGAATAAGCATAATGCATCCCAAAAGGCATATAGGATCACTGAATCACACTGAGAAATGTTGAGACTTTTACACAGGAAAAATAACTGCTGAGGCACCAAGTCAATGTAAAGAAGAAATGCCATTTAGCCACCAATTGTGGTAGCACATGCTTTGCTGCATGGGAGGAAGCCTCCTTTTAATTCAGCTAGAGTCATGGTTAGAGACAAAACATTCAAAGATCAGTATAAAACCTAGGGAGAATAAATTGTATCCTACTATACTGCTTTTTCCCTGACTGCAACTTTGTGCACGGCATTTGCCAAAATACAAAGAGTCCCCTTTCAAACAGTCAAATTATAACAAGCACAAACCCTTGTGACTGCAATGCCTTATACATAAAATATGTTCAGTATAAAAAGCTTTTGTTTTTGCTACACTTCCCCCATTGCTTACACAACCCTAATTATACAAAAAGGAGGTTGTTTGGTTTGGATATTTTACTGCCTTTCAGCCAGTTAATGTCATTTTGCAGGAGGAATCAAAACATTCATGTGGATGACAGCCTAACTGGTACATCTTTAATAAAGCTCTGACACCCAGTTTGGGAAACAAAACTTGGTATTTCTCAGACATGAAGCTATTAATTTATTGCTAGTACATGCTGTGGATTTTCAAGCCTTCTTCCTAAATGTAAAGCACTTCTGTTCTAACAGCAGGCTGTCTATTCAAAATGCTTAATGTAGGCACAATTTCCAGTGTCAAGGCAACAATTCCATAAGGCAAGCTAATCCCACCCACTGACAATTTTCTGCTCACCTTGAAACGGGTCATACTGTCCAGGTATAAGAGGGTAGCCCATTCCAACATGTGTATGGTGGTGGGTATGGAGATGCCGCTGGCTGAAAGGAGAATGGCGGTCTCGCTCCCTTTCTGCTTCCCGCTCACGTTCAGCTGGTGATTTTTCCACAGGCTAGTAACAGAAAGTGAAAGAAAACTGATGTGAGAACTTTAAAAGGGATGAAATCACAACAACAATATGTGCCACTACTGTCAAAACTTTCTGAATACAAATGATGTATCTCACTTTTTCGGAAGAAGTATCTCTACCGGATTATTTGCACTTGATTCTAATCTCCAGCTAATCTTTCTGGATAATGGAAGATTTCCCAATGCACAAAGACTTTGAGGCAATGCACTACATCTTGAAGACACCATGGTGACTTCTAGTTTTGCATTCCCTGAAGCTCGCCTGGCTTGCCAATGCCTAAACAACCTAGGTAAGCTGCTGAAAATGCTCAACCTTCTAAAGCTTTCTGGGAATCTGATTAGCAGAAAAATCTCTTAGAAAATAGAATGAGAGCCAGTGACTTTCTCACAGCTAAAACCAGCAACAACAAATCTGAAAGTAAAATAGCAGTATTTGTCCCAACTTTGTAAATCTTGTTTATAAATCTTCAGAAATGGGGGCTGGTAATCAGCTATTTAGATGTAGATTCTTGGCAAATACAAGGAGGGGTTATTATCAAAATCCATAGCCCAACCTCTCATTTCATTATGTTTCCAAACAGGAGGTTCCTGTCTAACTGCAAAAATCTGTGCACCAGGAGGCATTTCTGAATCTGTATTTCTATATGAGTCTAGTCAAGACAAGAAACCTCAGCACAGAACTGTGTTAGATGTGTTACCTCCAGTTTATGCCACAGAAGCATTCTGACTATAAACTGCTTTTATTGTAAGCAGTACTATAAAGAAGAATCATGCACTCATAGCTTGATGCCAGATTGTGTGCTTCCCACAATTATGTTTTTCCTCTCCCCACCCCGTATGTAACACTCTCCAGTAAGAACGGACAAAGCCTTACAACAGGTGACTTGCTGCGATACTGGCTGGCATGCTGCTGGAGCAAATCCAGTGCTTTGGACTCAGTGGTTGATTTTGCATTGATGCTTGGGCTGGTATTGACCTTCTCTGCCTCTTCTCTCCCTGATATCTTCCCATAAACTGGATAATGAAATCCTGGAGAGAGATAGGCCCCTGCAGATAAACAATAAATACCACATCAAGTTACTGTTTTTACATTTTGATTATATCTGGGTAGGAGGAGAGAATATCAGAACCGACAATTACATCAAAAGTAGATCACATTACTACCAAATGGCATGACTGCTCTTCAGTTTCATCACCTAATTTACCCTGATGAATGGAGGTTATAAAGAGGGTTGAGTTGATAACCATTTCAGACATTTATGGGTCCTCTTTAAGTAAAAGGAATAGTAACTATAATAATTCTGACAGTAAGTTCTTAGAATATTTTTATAGGCAATAAACTATCTGTCAGACTAACAGCAACAGTAGACTGTCAAGTGTTGAGCAACTTAAGAGTTCATAAAAGGAACATCTTGTATTAAACCAGTTTAATCTACAGAACATGCCCCAGTGGAAGCACAAGCAAATACAACGTCACCCATGAAGCTTCTAATTTAGCCTAGCTACTAACAGAAATATTAAAATGCAGGCTTTACTGAACCTGAGGATGCAAATCTTAACTAGTGCGCAAGGTGGGTTTTAGAATACATACCAGGATAGCTGTGCATTAGGACAGGAGAGACTGCGCGATAGGCTGGATGGTTGGGATCATACATCTGTGGATACGGATAAGCATGCAAGTACTGGATGTATGACTGATGCTGACTCATTGGTGAGGAAACTGCTACTCTAGCACCCCGAGAGTCCTTCCAATTTACAGGAGTCTTTTGATCATCGTTTTTTATCTTGCTCTCATCCACTGATTGAGAATCAGAACGCTTGACCTCTTTGGGCTCCTCTTTAATGCTTGCTAATGAGACAGGAAGGTTAGGCAGGGAACTTTCCTTGTTAGGTGTTTTTCTAGGGCTGTCTTCTTTTAACTTTTTCTCATGATCAAATTCTTCTGATTTTTGCTGATCAAGGTATTTGGGCTGATAAACATAATGATGCCATGTTCGTGAATCTGGATCCTAATAAAAAGGAGAAAAAAATTGTTCTGAACTTAGAAATAGAACTAAGTTTGTTATTGATATTTCCCATGTTTCAGTTAATGTATTTTTAATAGCTGTTTTAATACCATATCCTCATTACATAGAGGAGAGGTTGCCACAGAGTGCCTCAAGCTCAAAGTCAAACCAATATGCCCATGAAGGAGCAAGAATCTATTATCAAAATTTAATTCAATTGCTTTATTTTATATCCTTCTTCATGCCTTTAACTAGTTTAATCATGAAATATATGTGCAATGTAAATGAAGTTCTGAGACCATGTTATTCATAAAACATTTTAATTAAAGCCTACAGAGAGACTTTTCCCATTAGAGAGCAAAAAGTATCTGTGAACCACAAAATTAGAGCTGGTTAATGATATGCCAGACTACTTAGAATACCTGGAACAATGAACATGAAAAGCTGATCTAGCTGGCAAGATTCTAATGCTGCCTCCAGTATTACAAACATCCAGGAATCAGTGGAAGTAAAATATTAAAGCAAACCTTTTCAGCTGACAATCTTATTTTAAGTTTGTAAAGTTACAGGTGGGTGAGTATTTATTGGATCAGGATTCCATGGTTTAAAGAACATGTACTGGGCACTGTAAATGCTTTTATAAAAAATGTATTATACAGACCAGTTTATAAACATGTTACAGAACTAGAGAGGGGAGTTCTTCACAACACCACACCAAATCAGTACAAGAAGTAACAGGAAGACTTCTTTTTCCAATACAGGATATGCAAGAGTTAATTGTCAAGATTTTCTTCAACTGACAGACATTTATGGCACATGCCACAGAAATATAAGCATACAACTAAATGCTTGGACAGACTGGTTCAAATACTTGAATCAGCAGAAATCTTCTCCTACTTAGGGCTGTACCATCCCACTTCCTTTAGAACTCTCTACTCCCACTCCCTTCATCCCACTGTACCTTGAAAGACAGTCTGTAAGGGTGAAGTCTGGGATGTACCAAACACCAGAACATAAAAGCATCAAGGATTAAGGCTCTAGTTCAGAGCACGGAGACAGTTGCATTGCCTCAAATGAAGGCAATGTGCCATCTACGAGGGCCAGCATGAAGCCACTGGATAAAATTCTGGTCCCACTGAAGTAAATGGCAAAACTATCACTGACTTCAATGAAGAGAGGATTTCATCCATTGTGTAGGTCTGTAGGGGCTTGAGGTTGGTTGACAAGAGAAGGGGAACTTAACTGCTTCAGAAAGGTCACCATGGGTTAAGATAAAGAGCTGTGCTTTAAGCCAACTCTTCAAAGAAGCACCTCACCCATCTTTAGTAAATGCCGTCATTTAACAAAAAAAAAGAAACACTTCAAACCATGTATCAAATGTAGTTTAAGTCCTCTCATAATGAAAGCTGCTTATTTTGCTTGAAGTTTCTCATTTCTGAACTAAACAAACTGCTTAGAATTTAGATCTAAAAGAGAAATCTAATTCTATTTTATTCATACATAGAATTTAAAATAGTCTGTTCAGATCTTAAGCCTGTGCTCTGTCACCACCTAACTAGACTTTTTAATTTATTTTTTTGTTCTTTTCAAACAGCTCAACTGGAAGGTTTATTTGTTTATTCACAGACTACAATACAATCCAGCATGAAAAAATTATGGTGGAACTTGTTTGGCTGCAGAGGTAGAAGAACGTAGCAGAATCAGAAAGAAAATTTCACAACCTAAAAGATGAAACTAAGACACTCTTGTTCCATTTCCTGTGATCTCACCTGTTTAAATCTTGTGGTTGGATCTACTCCTGTTTGCTTCATTGAGTCCATAACAGATTTCATCTCCACAGCCTCCTTTATAAGCTGGTGGTTTTCCATTTGTTTGGCTTTGAAAGTGTCAGATTGAAGCTGCTGCTGGTGTTTGGAAAGGATCTGTGATTTGCTTGTCTCCTCACCTTTGTTAGGAACTGATGACCCTATTTTAGTGCTGTTTTTGCTGGACTCTGGAATTGAAGGGGCCTTTGATATTGTGGCAGATGGAATATTCTTCTGCTTGTTGTCATCCTTCCCAGTCTCTTTCAAGGCGGGGTCATTCTTCCTTTCACAGTCCCTCCCATTTTGTGCCATTTTCTGTTCTGCTAGTCTCTGGTCCTCATAGTATTTTTCATACTGCTGCCTGTAAGCAGGGTTGGAGGCCATTAAGGACTTTTGGTCCATATAGAGCCCATAGGCATACTGTCCATAATAAAGTGACTGAGCAAGTGCAGGGTGTCTTTGAGTTATTACTGACTGATGTTGCGGTGGCAAATTAGAGGAAGTGCTTTCACTTTTCTTGGCATCTGAATATTCTGCCTTCTCTTTCTTTTCAGCCTCTTCCTCAGCCTCTTTTTTAATCTTCAGCCCCTGTGGGGTACCACTATTCCCAGCTGCTGGGGCACTGACCTGTCCAGAGTGCAAGTAACTTGGGGAATAGTAAGGATCGTAGCCATGGTAATAGGGAGAATGAGACTCTTTTGCTTGAGCTGATTGTGCTGTGGTTGAAGAATGTCCTTTTACAACACCATCTTTATTAGAAATAATATCTGATGGAGAGCTGGCCTTTGACCTCATGCCCTCTGACCTGCTGTCAGAGCCACCATCATCAGCTGCATCAGAAATATCTGAGTAAGCAGGGCTGTTGGTTTTAGTGGCTGTGCTGTCTGCACCATTCTGTGTCAACACATGCAGTGGGGCCATGGCAGATTGTCCATTCACCAAAGTGCTGCATTCCATCCTGGAGGCACTCCCTATAGAAGGGCTGGGCGCATTGTCTGTGAATGTGTAAACTTTATCAGCTTCAGCCTTAATACTTGCCATCCTGCTCTCTTGAGATTCTGACAGTCCATTAGCTAGCACTTCATTCTTGTTGAGATGGTCCTTTAAAAAATGTCCAGATAAGTCTTTTCCAGACCCTTTTGAATCCTCCAGCTTCCCTAGCTTAGAATCCATCTTAGGGCTGCCCATCTCTTTGCTTTCTTTGTCCTTCAGCTTGCGCTTCTCCTTTTTCTTTTTGTCTTTGAGTGATGTGAGAGCTGGATTTACAGTGCTTGGCTCTCCCATAACTGTGGGCTTTGGTTGAATGGGTTTCAGTGGAGGGCTCTTTGGTGTAGCCTGAACAATAGTAGTTGTTAGAGAGGGCAGTCCTGGTATTGTCCCTGTAGTGGTGGTTGTAAAGGCTGTAGTAGGTATAGCTATTAACTGGGGAGGAGTTGGTGCTGGTGCTGGGGCAATGGGTCTGGCTGTTTTCAGCTTGGAAAGGTTTTTATCCATTTTACAATTGTTTGATTTCTTACCTTTATCACCCAAATTCTTCTTGTCAATTAACCCTTCAGCTTCCAATTTTGGCATTTCAGTTTGCAAATTGCCATCTGCTAATGAGCAATTATCCAGTGTGGCTGCCATGTTAGAAATTACTGGAAGGGTGCTCAATTCACTGTTCAGACCCTTCTTTTTGCCAGAATTCTTGCCAGTTTTGGAACTGATAACTGAACCAGGGCCATTGCTGGTCAGTTCCCTCTTTCCCTTGGGAGTCCCTGGGGTAGCAATGGAAGAAGGAGATGTTGGTGCTTTTAGTGGATCAAAGCCTGGCAAATTTGTGCTTTGCTCACTGCATTCAAGTGCCACATTACTCAGTGCCTCCTCACAGTCTGAAATTTTGTCTTCACTGTCAGGCTCAAACTCCAGTTTGTTTTCTGGGTCTAAGTGTGCATGAGCCTGATGGTAGCGTAATCCATTAATGTGCTTGTACTTCTTGTTGCAGTTGGGGTGAGGACAGTCAATCAGCACTGGGGAAGAGCAGCCTTGGTCCAAAAAAATAGTCTCGGGTTTCCCCTGTGGGGTGGTGGGAGTGCTTCTAGAGTTAGTACGGATGCGTTTTGCAGACTTACTGTCCTCTGAACTGGAGTTCAAATCCAGCTCCATAGGAGGCTTAGTTTTCCTCTTGTTTGTGGACAAGGGGCTGGCTTTGACTTCATCCATGGTGCAGTTTGGGGGTGTTCTGCGCCCACTCGAGTTAAGGCTGCCCCTCCTCCCCTTCCCATTGGCACCGCCTCGATTTTTATTCTGAAGTCCTCTGGACTCTGCAAAACTCGCATCATTCCCAGGTACAGCCACAGCTGCAGCAGATCTTGCCCGCTTTCCCCTGCCCCGTCCGCCACGCATTTCCAGGTCACTTGTTGGTGATTCACAAAACCTGTACAAACAATAGATTTCATCAGCAGGAGCCTGAATTGAAAAAATAAAAGCCACCACCATGTCCCACAAGAGAAAATTCACATATGGTAAAGGAAAGATATTCTTCTGACAAATGAGAATGCTACAGTATCAAAGGCAAAGTCATTAAAAAAGGACAAAAATGGTAAGGACCATTGGTAAGCACCTGATTAGAACAATGGAGTGAAAAATCTTTCTAACTTAAAGAAATGCATTTTGAAATCAACTGCTCTCTGACTGAATCTCATGTATTTCCCCTTCCCTGTAAAAAATACAAAAGTAAAATAAAGAAGAGCTCCCACCCCACGTTTCACTCTGTAAGAGAAAACTACTCATTTCACTTGTGCATGTTTTCAATTATAACCAGCTGTGCTTTATTAATCTCTGCACAGTCTCTTGCCTGCAACGAGGGGTTAAAATACAGCAGAGAAAAAAAACAGACTCAGAATGTTTGCCTACCTAGGAGGGGCCCAGTCATGCTTTGTGCAGTCCAATAGTGTTCCCACGTAAGTCTTGTTCCTCCACGTAACATTTACTACCAGGACACCTGTCAGTGAGTGAAAAATAAAGTATTATCATATGTTAGAACAATAATTGGGATAGGCTTTTTGTTTTGCTCTTTTATTTTTTTTCTTCTTTTTCTTTTTCCCCTGTCCTTCCCTCACAAAGTAAGTCATTTACTCTCATTTGCTTTCAAACATTCTGGTCTATATACTTCCTCTTTTCTGGTTTCAGTGACCTTAAGTTAAAACCCACAGGAAAGACTGCAAATGACAAAGAACAAGAATGTGTGCACGTATGTATGTGTGCGTGTAAGACAGCTTGCCTGTGTAATGGTGTGTGTGTAATCAAGATACAGCTGACAGAAGGAAATGGGTTTTGCCATGTCCTGCTGTAAAACAGCAACACTCACCTCTTAACTTTGCTATTATTGCACATAATTGCTTTCACTTGGCAGCCAGCCAGCATAAACTAAGCACCAGTTACAGTGTTTAAATCAGAAGGTGACTGAGAAGAAAAATGTGCTTTGCTTTGAACAATATGATAATGATGTTTCTATTTACTTGAAATTACTCATATCCAAACACACAAACATATACAACGTATGCACTGCAAATTTTGTTCAGCAGATATAGCTCAAATTATTTGCCTTGCTTTTGCTTCTGTGGAAAGTGAGAGACTAGATATGAAACTTTAACCATACCACAGTGAAGGTAGAGTAATTGCAATATATATTTATATAGGAAGAGGAATCCTTAAAAAAACCTACTGTAATTTAATTACTTTTCCACTTATGACCTGTATTAAATGCAGATTTTCCTGCCTAAAGCAGAATTCTAATTTTGTTTTATTTCAATTATCCTTGTAAAATTTGTGAATGCTACGGTTATTGTAAGTAGCAAGAAAATAAATGTGAGGCATGTCATTCAAACATTTTAAGGTTGCTCTTAAACACTTCTTCACATAATTTGTCATCATGTTTATGGACTAGCCGGCATAATGACCTCTTTAATTCATTAGCTGCCACAGATAGAGAGAAGGTAGTATTATTGAAACAGACATCTCTTCTCATTAGAACACACTGAAATAACAAATACATTTCATCTAACAAAGAAAGGCACAATACAGAACGTTCTCAATTTATGAGAGGCGTGAAGACACCAACTCTCAGCTAACAGCCTTGTTTTCCCTCTACACTTCCCTTATTCTATCTGCAGTGTCTCTGTAATAGATATGATTATGGCATTGTGCCAGAATGTTTCCAGCTCATCTTTTTGCTTTGTCTTACCAGTGCAATTTCTAATTTTGCACTACAACCATCCCTCTCTGCTGCACTGAGGTGAAGTTAACACACAAGCACCAGCTTATTTCCTTAGGGGTCTTTTAGCAGCAGGGAAGTATTTTAAATGTACTGATCTGAAGCATGAAAGACAAACTGCACTTCCAACCAGTGTCAGTCAAGTCCTAGACGAAGCATGGTGAAGATGTTTAAGGAGAGACTTGACCGTGGGGCACTTAGCCCCATGGTCTACTTGACAGGGTAGTGTTGGGTCATAGGTTGGACCTAATGATGATCTCAAATGTCCTTCCCAATCTAACTGATTTTGTGATTCTGTGATCAGGGCTAAAATGCCATGCTGTATTTTTATGACCTATGCAAACTAGGCAGCCTGCAAAGACACCAAGGCTACTTTATGCTGCCCCTTGCCTAGGCATGGAGGCAGCCAGCAGGTGCTGGGGTCCAGGGAGGAAGAGGAAGAGGAGAACAACCCGGTACATCCAAGAGGAAATATCTGTTGGTGGAAATGGGGTTTCTTACAATGAGCAACTCTATGTTCCCACTTGCCATTCACAGCCTAGAGAAAAGAAATTGTAAACATGTTTCTCTGGCAGCCTTGATGCCTTTCTTCCACTATAACAGCTTGTCATCTGTGACTCTGTAAGGCTCTAAGTGAAAATCATTAGTATTTTCCACTGGTAAATTGTATTATGGCATGCAGCCCATCTATCTGCAAGCAGCACAGCTGATTCCTCCAGCTCACATACCAGTGTTTGTCCCATCTCCTAAAAGTACCAAGCAAGAGAGCTGTCTGATATCTCATGGAGTAATAGGCAGTACTGAAGAACTATCTTTGTCATTTATTCTTCCCCAGCTAGTTCACTTTTATACTTTTTTTTTAAAAAATTGTTACTTTGTGGGGATTTCTTGAGTTTGGATTTTTTTGGTTTTTTGGAGGGAGGATGGTTTGTTTGGGTTTTTTTGGGTTTTTTGTGGGAATGTGTTAATAAGACTTTATTCTCACCTATATCTTCCCTGATAATTGTAATCTTGCCTATCTCTATGTGCACTTTATTCATTTATTAATGTACCAAACCTAGGTATAGTTTGTTACCTATTGACAGAAAAGAGGGCAAGCATAGAATAGTGAAAATAATAAAAGCCTCTGAAATCAATACATATTTCAATAATTCCAAAAAGACATTTAAATGACCTTCCAGTGTAAGAAAGTCAGAATTTCAAAAGCAAACACAAGTTCCTCCTGTAAATCTGCTACATATAGAATCTCATTAAATTTGTCAGGTTTCGCAAAGGTCCTGTGCAAGTAGGAGAGAATATTAATCTCCATGCTGTGTTAGCTGTGGCAACGAATACATTTCCTTTCCATAATGGACAGCACATTGCTCAGCCACACGTAAGACTCCACAGAACTGGCAGGGAAGATAGCCCATTTACTCTTTTAAGATTATCACAGAAATGGGTGAGGAGAATATAAATAACCTTACCTATAAGTAAGGTAGGACTTATGAAGGGAAATGTATGACTGGGAGAGGCTTATTAGGCCAAAGCACCAGAAGATGAAAATGGAGATGACTGAGTTGGTAATCCACACATTATACTTGATGCAGTGCTGAAGAGAACTAATTATTCTTCTAAATCAGGGTGTACTGTTTGTCCTGGCATAGCATTCAAAGTCAAACCAAGAATCTCTGCTAAGCCTGTGTTCTGGTTTGAAAGCAAAACCAGTGAGAAACTCCAGGTCAGAAATACAATTTATTGGGAAAAGGGAAAAAAGACAAAAATACATGCAATGATACAAAAGGAAGACCACTGACAAAAGTCAGAATATAACCTGACACCCCTTTGGCCAGCGTGTTGGTAGCAGTCCAAATTGGAGTGGCTGCAGCCCTCTTGGGATGGCAGATGTGGTTGCTGTGTCTTCTCAGAAACCTGTGAAAAGGCTGCCTCTCTGTCTAGAAATCCCCGGTTTTATCCAGGTGGGAATGCCTAGCTCCTCCCCCCTGGGCAGAGCATCTCACAATGGGCTGATGTTATTCTGAGTCACGAGGTGTGTCCTTAATCACCTGTTAAACAGATGTGGCTCCTGGAGAGTTATCTCTGAGTAATGTGCCAAGACATTGATGGGCCTATTAACAGGAGATAAGGAAAACTGCCCAGAGGCAACTGCTACTCAGATGGTAATAGGAAACTTCTTGGTTCTCCTATCTTGGACATTATCCACCCCTTTTCCTATTTCCATCTGCATCATGATGAAACCTTACACATGGTTCTCACTTAAGACTAAGTTTCCTTATGGTACACAACAGGTTTCCCCATCCTTCTGCATTACCCACCAAGTATAACCGGGTCCTTGAGCAAAAACAATCCCATGGATGGGTTTGTCTTTGCCTGGGGTGGGATTAATCCAAACAGTCTTTCCTAAAATACCTTTCATATGTGCCACAGGGACTTTATCTCCATCCACTGTGTGCAAGGGTTCAGATTGGGCAGGACCAGCTTGATTGACGGACCCTTGGGTGTTGACCATCCAGGTAGCTTTTGCCAAGTTCAATTCCCAATTCCTGAAAATTCCCCCACTGAGTGCCTTCAGGGTGGTCTTAAGCAGTCCATTGCATCGTTCAACTTTCCTGGCAGCTGGTGCATGATAGGGGATATGATGTATGCACTCAATCCCATGTTCTCTGGCCCAGGTGTTGATAAGGCTGTTCTTGAAATGTGTTCCATTGTCCGACTCAATTCTCTCAGGGGTGCTGTGTCTCCACAAGACCTGCTTTTCCAGGCCTAAGATGGTGTTCCGGGCAGTGGCATGAGGCACAGGGTAGGTTTCCAACCATCCTGTGGTTGCTTCCACCATAGTGCTTGCCTTGGTGGGTTTGGGGAAGCATGATATAGTCAATTTGCCAGGCTTCCTTATACCTGTATTTCAACCATCGCCCACCATACCACAGAGGCTTCATTTGCTTGGCCTGTTTGATTGTAGCGCAGGTCTCGCACTCATGCATGACCTGTGAGATGTTGTCCATATTACATAAGGTCCACCCCTTGGTCACAGGCCCATCAGTATGTTGCGTCTCTCCCCTGATGACCAGAAGCATCATGAGCCCAATGAGCTAGGAATAATTCTCCCTTATGCTGCCAATCTAGGTCTACTTGTGATATTTTCACCTTGGTAGCTCGGTCTACCTGTTCATTGTTGTGATGCTCTTCAGTAGCCCAACTCTTGGGTATGTGTGCATCCACAAGTCAAATCTTCACGGTCACCTTCTCTACTCGGGTGGCAACGTCCTGCCAGATCTCGGCGGCCCAGAGGGGTTTCCCTCTGCGCTGCCAGTTAGCCTTTTTCCAGCGACTTAGCCATCCCCACAGAGCATTAGCTACCATCCATGAGTCGGTGTAGAGACAGAGCCTTGGCCACTTCTCTTGCTCAGCAATATCCAAAGCCAGCTGGATGGCTTTAAACTCTGCAAGCTGACTCAATCCACCTTGTCCCTCAGTAGCTTGTGCCACTTGTCGTGTGGGGCTCCACACTGCAGCTTTCCATTTCTGGCTAGTGCCTATGATTCGGCAGGAACCATCCATAAAAAGGGCATATTGTCTTTCAGTTTCTGGTAGCTCATTATATGGTGGGTCCTCCTCGGCATGTGCCACCTTGCTCTTCCTCTTCAGAAGATAATCCAAAAGTCTCCCCCTCAGGCCAGTTTGTTATAATTTCCAGAATCCAAGGGTGATTCAGATTTCCAATATGGGCACGCTGAGTGATGAGGGCAATCCATTTACTCCATGTGGTGTCTGTGGCATGATGTGTGGAAGAAACCTTTCCTTTAAACATCTACCTCAGCACTGGTAGTTGGGGTGCCAGAAGCAGCTGCGTTTCAGTGCCAATTACTTCTGAGGCAGCTTGAACTCCTTCATAGGCAGCCAAGATTTCCTTCTCTGTGGGAGTGTAGTTTGCTTCAGAGCCTTTGTAGCTCTGGCTCCAGAATCCCAGTGGTCGATCCCAAGTCTCCCCAGGCACCTTCTGCCAAAGGCTCCAGGACAGACCATGGCTCCTGGCTACAGAGTAGAGCACATTCTTTACCTCTGGTCCCATCCTGACTGGGCCAAGGGCTACCGCATGAGCAATTTCCTGCTTGATCTGGGTGAAGGCTTCTTGCAGTTTGGGGCCCCAGTGGAAATCACTCTTCTTGCAGGTGACCAGGTAGAGAGGGCTCACAATCTGGCTGTACTTGGGAATGTGCAGCCTCCAAAAGCCTATGGCACCTAGGAAAGCTTGTGTCTCCTTGTTGGTAGGTGGAGACATAGCAGTGATCTTGTCGATTACTTCTGTCGGGATCTCATGACGTCTATCTTGCCACTTGATTCCTAGAAACTGAATTTCTTGAGCTGGTCCCTTAACCTTGCTTTGCTTAATGGCAAAACTAGCTTTCAGCAGAATCTGGATAATTTTTTCCTCCTTTTTTGAAGGCTTCCCCTGCTGTGCTCCCCCACACAATGATGTCATCAACATACTGTAGATGTTCGGGAGCCTCGTTCTTTTCCAGTGCAGCCTGGATCAGTCCATGGCAGATGGTGGGACTGTGCTTCCACCCCTGGGGCAGTCGGTTCCAGGTGTACTGTACTCCCTTCCAGGTGAAGGCAAACTGAGGTCTGCATTCTGCTGCCAAAGGAATGGAGAAGAAGGCGTTCGCAATATCGATGGTCACGTACCACTTTGCTGCCTTGGACTCCAGCTCGTACTGAAGCTCCAACATATCTGGCACGACAGCGCTCAGTGGTGGTGTAATTTCATTCAGGCCGCAGTAGTCCGCCGTCAGTCTCCATTCCCCACTGGACTTGTGCACTGGCCATACAGGGCTGTTGAAAGGTGAATGGGCCTTGCTGACCACCCCTTGGCTCTCCAGTTTACGAATCATCTCATGGATGGGGATCACAGAGTCTCTGCTGGTACGATATTGCCGATGGTGTACTGTTGCTGTGGCAATTAGTACCTGTTCTTCCTCAACTCTCAGCAGTCCCACAGCAGAAGGGTCATCTGAGAGACCAGGCAAGGTATTCAGTTTCCGGATGTCTTCTGTCTCTATAGCAGCTGTTCTGAAAGCCCAATGATGGTCCTTCAGGGTCTTTGAAATATCCATTTCTGAGACAGTCTATGCCAAGGATGCATGGGGCCTCTGGGCCAGTCACAATGGGGTGTTTCTGCCACCTGTTCCCAGTTAAACTCACCTCAGCCTCCAATACAGTAAGCTGCTGGGATCCTCCTGTTACCCCAGAAATAGAAATGGATTCTTCTCCTACATATCTTGATGGCATCAGGGTACATTGGGCACCGGTGTCAATCAAAGATGTGTATTTTTGTGGGTCAGATGTGCCAGGCCATCAAATCCACACAGTCCAATAGATCCGATTGTCCCTGTCCTCTACCTGGCTAGAGACAGGGCCCCTCTATTCCTGGTCATGGTACACATTGCTCTCTTCCTGTAAATAGGTTCTTGAGGTTCCTTCAAGAGGATCAGTTATATCATCATTCCTATATTGTCTGGAATTCTGTGTGTGAGAGACTGGAGCAGCATTGACTCTAGATGAGCTTTTTGTGTTAGGTGTTCTTTTTAGTTCACGTACGCAGGCTGCTAAGGAGGAGGTGGTTTTTCCATCCCACTTCCTCATGTCTTCTTCATGCTCCTGAAGAAAAAACCAGAAGTTTCCTCATGGAGTGTATCCTCTCTCCTTGGCTTGGGAACGCCAGCTCCTAATGGCAGAGACTCTTGTTGGTTCTGGTGAAATATGGTAGCTTTCTTCCTTAAGTTCCTTTTTTAGTTTCTGAATACTCTCTTCAATCAAGTCCTGGACTTGCTCAGCCAACCTTGTTTCCACAGACGAGACAAGGGTACGAAATGGGGCGGTGACAGTATCTCATAAATTCTTAATTTATTGGTTAAGTCGCCCACCCTGTCCTCACCTTCCCTCCACTGCAGTGTTGCCATGTAACAAGAGTACATCTCTGGTCCAAGCCGTGCAAATCTCAACCACATTTGCGATGTGCACTGGACACAATCTTAGGAAATCTCTCATCTTCTGAGAAAATTATCTCCAACACAGCCAACTCCCTCAGGCATCGGATACCTTGTTCCATGGTGTTCCATTTTCCTTGGTGCACCTAGAGGTCTTCTTTACAAAGGTATCTGTCCCTGACACTTGCGAGCAGTCGCCACCAGAGGCTGAGAGTTTCTTGGGTTCTCCTGATCCCCTGGTCAATGACCACATCCTGGGACAGTGATCCCAGTTGCCTGGCCTCACTTCCATCCAGAATGGTGTCATTGGCTGCAGTGTCCCAGATGTGGAGCAGCCAGGTCAGGATGGACTTGTTTGTCTGGTGGGTGAATTCTCTCTGCAGGTCATGCAGCTCACCCAGGGATAGAGACCGAGTGATGATTTCTGGCTCTGTCTCTTCCACTGGGTGTGAAGGTCCTGCAGCGCACTCATCAGTCATTATGCGGACTGATTTGCTCCTTGATTTCTTCTTATGAATGGGGGCAACTACTATGGGTTCAGGCTGCTCTGATTTGGTGATGGTTTGTGTGGAAATGCTGATGGCACTTTTGGTTCCTTCCTCCTCTGTGCCAGTCTGTGTAGACATAGACACTTTTGCTTTGCTTTTGGTTTCTTCCTCCATGACAGTCTGCATAAACACGGACACTGTTGTTTTGCTTTTGGTTCCTTCCTCCTCTGTGCCAGTCTGCGTTGACATGGACGCTGTTGTGGCATTCTGTATGGACACGGACACCGCTGCTTTGCTTCTTGTTTCCTCTTCATCAAGAAGATGTTGCATCACACTATGTATGTTTTGCTGCACCACATTATGTATGTTTTGCTGCATCACACCATGTAGTGGCTTGTTTCTAAGCATGTTGCAGATTGTGCAGAGAAGACAAAGAAGAACTAACAACAACATTATGCTGACCTTGGCATCCAGAGGGAACCTGACATTTTCAAAAACTGCTGTGTCAAGCCTGAAAGGTTGGAAAAAATCAATCTTTACCCCTTCCCCCAGGGGCTGGGTGTGGTTGCTGAGGCCCCAGACGTAGCAGCCTAGACTAGGACAAGCAAACAGAATTGAGTACATATTCCAAATCATTGCCTCGGAAATTATAATGCAATAGACATAATAGATTAATAAAGCAATTCTCATACCATACACTGATCTACACATGAGCATTATAATTGCCAGATAATTCCCCACATCCAGGAAAATATAGAGAGCTAGGTATAAGACCCAAAATGTTATGAACGAGCACAATAGGCTTTCTAATCCAATTAAAAAGATTTATTAATGGTAGAAAACGAAAGCAAATCAGCGCTGCGCTGGGCGGCAGTCATTCCAACTACCGCGCCTTCGTCCCCCGTCCCCCCCCACTTATTGGGTCTTCTCTTCCGGATGTGTGACGTTCTGGTGTCTTTTCTGCGCAGGCGCACTCTGTTGCTAGGTGGTCGTTTTCTGCCTCTTGGTGGTCGTGGGATGAAGGCCAGTAGTATTCCTCAAGGTTGTCCCTGTGATCTGGGAATTTTCTCAAAACAAGAAATGTTATCTCTAGGCACGTTTACTTGCATTTCACAAGAGTACATGTTTTGTTAAGTCCGTAACGGAACTGTCCTTGAAAGATACTCGCTTAGGTGCTTAGGTGCCTAGCAACATCAACTCCCTAAAACAGTTTCAACTCCCTAAAAAGTTTGTAACGGAATTGTCCTTGAGAGATACTTACTGGAATGTCTGGCAAAATGAGAACATATTCAGACAAGTGAAAACTCTAAGTAAAAACTCTATTCTATGGATGTGAGAAAACTCTATATTATGAACAAAAAGGCCCTATTTTCCTAACAAAAAGAGCATGTTAAGCATCATAGTGAATAGGAACCCTCTACAATATAAAATTGTAATTCTGACTTCTCTCAGTACCTTCTTGCCCCAGGTTGGGTGCCAAAAGTATGTTCTGGTTTGAAAGCAAAACCAGTGAGAAACTCCAGGTCAGAAATACAATTTATTGGGAAAAGGGAAAAAAGACAAAAATACATGCAATGATACAAAAGGAAGACCACTGACAAAAGTCAGAATATAACCTGACACCCCTTTGGCCAGCGTGTTGGTAGCAGTCCAAATTGGAGTGGCTGCAGCCCTCTTGGGATGGCAGATGTGGTTGCTGTGTCTTGTCAGAAACCTGTGAAAAGGCTGCCTCTCTGTCTAGAAATCCCCGGTTTTATCCAGGTGGGAATGCCTAGCTCCTCCCCCCTGGGCAGAGCATCTCACAATGGGCTGATGTTATTCTGAGTCACGAGGTGTGTCCTTAATCACCTGTTAAACAGATATGGCTCCTGGAGAGTGTTATCTCTGAGTCATGTGGCAAGACATTGATGGGCCCATTAACAGGAGATAAGGAAAACTGCCCAGAGTCAACTGCTACTCAGATGGTAATAGGAAACTTCTTGGTTCTCCTATCTTGGACAGCCTGCCAGAGACAATGCTAGAGCAGTGTCTAGTTCACTCCCAGTATCACCTCTGAGTACACTGCCATGGACTCAGAGATGCACTAGCGCTTTTTTGGGTCATTCCAGCTCCTCTTTGTGCATATGTGTGCCCACGTAGTCCCTCCATCTTGTGAAGGAACACATCACACACAGGATCAAACCTCTCAGGGGCTGTGTTAAATCATAAGAATTTCCTGGACTGACACTTCCTGTTACATCAGACTACATATAATTTAATTTATTTAACATTGCCTGAACAAAAAAGAAAATGCAAAGACAGTCTGAGGAATCCACAGATTTCATATTGTCTGAAACAAGAGGTGCATTTTCACCTTAAAAAAGCCCAAGAGGCTAAACTTTTAAAAATACCCATTACTGAAGAATGGGGGTGGGGAAAAAAATCAGGTGCTTGTAACAAAACGTACCTGAGGGTATTTGGACTCTCTAAGATTCTAATTCAGGAGGAAACTTAGCCAAAATATCTAATTCTGTTCTTGTGAGGTTGGATCAAACAACAGTGAATATTTTACTAAACACAAATGCTTCTTTGAGCAACTAAGGGTGTAATCTTAAAGAGTTTGACCAATTATCAGAGCATAGTTCACAAGAATTGGATGTTGTAGAGAAAAACTAATCTCCCCAAAATGAAGACATAAATTTCTTTGTTTAATTTGGTTGATCATTCCATTTTCAAACTATATTACTATATATATATATATATATTTTATAAATATATGTAGTAATATATTTTATATATATATTACTATTACTGAAATTAGCAGTATTTTCTGAAGTTTTCAGTGTCATATGTCTTACATTAAAGCAAAAAAAGAATATGAAAATTAAAAGTTCTGAAGTTACCACCCATGCTACTCTGTCATTAAAGAGTAGACACAGTAAGTAGACAATATTTTATGTGTGGGAATTACAAAATGGTGTTATAATGTAAGAAAATTGGGTAATGTTACCCAGAAGTTTTACAGTTCACCTACTGTAGATTTTCTGCCAAAATCCATTATTAGCCAAGGCAGGATCATATGCCAAAGTATCAATGTATGACAATGGTACAACCAGGATGCCATCTGGTGCTGACCACTGTCAATAGAAGCTCGTCCTTTAACATCAAAGATTGTCAGCCTTTTAGGAACAAGACAAGATTCTGTATTTTGCTGTTTTCCTTCACTGTATGTGTACCATTATGAGCTCTTTTTCATTACTCGTCATAATAATAACCACAATGTTAATGGCAGGAAAAACTAACGCATGACTATGGGAGCACCAAACATACACACTACTGATGGGTAACATACAAAACAACTGTGCCAATTTGTATTTTAACTTTATTATGGAATGAAATGTCACATGTCACAAAAGTAGTATGTCAAAAAATAATTTCAGAAACCTGCAACAAAAACCTCGCTTTTTATGAGCTCTGTGGATATGATGTAGCCCTTCTTCCCCTGTCCTGTCTTCCTCCTTTTCAGTGAGTGCATAACAAAGGCCAGAACCAAAATTTGCCGTTTACTATCAACTATTTCTCACAGAATGAAATATGTCATCACAAGCTGGAAATTAAGTAACTAAACCTGTTGCTAAGAAATGCAGATGTGCTCTTTTGACATAAAACATCACAATCAAAGTAATTTTCAATACCAAGTAAGGGTAATGTTCATATGGATTTCTCTGGCACTGCACATTTAGCAGACACATCTACACTCTTGCAGACCTTCCTTAGTTTAAAGACAAAAAAACCCTCTTAAGTACTTAGTCTAAAACAAATAATAATTTCTTTGCTTTCTTGACTCTGTTTTCTGCAATGATCATAAACCAAGAATGTTTATGTTTGTATTCAAAACTTCGAAAATGAGATCATGTAGTGAGGAATCAAATTATCAGATCAATACCTTAAATGCAGACCCCATATTTTAACAATACTGGCTTTAGAAAATGAATGTTCAAATTCCAATACAAGTAGATGCTATGAAATTAATCAGTTTGGAAAGCCTGACTTAATTTTTACAGCATAGGCTGTTTTTGTGCTCAGATCACAGAAAATGATATAAAATACTGGTTTAGTGCAAACTGGTTATTTCAACAGGGAACTCAACACACCAGTTATCTGAGAGGGTAAGGCTTCATTTTTGCAAAAAGAGCTGCTCCCTCGCTCTTAGTGGAGAATCTGCCCAAAAGTGTTTGTAAAATTCTGGAGAAACCAGATATGCAAAAAGTCTTTCTGAACACTTCTGTAACTGATTTGTTGAAGAATATTTAAATGATCATTCAAAACTAGGGATGATTTATCTACTCTTCAGTCATCAGAATGAATGTTTGTTTGAAAAGTCATGTATATTTTAAAAGTTACATAAGCCACAGCCTTAAACATAAGTGGAATCCTCTGTGGTCAATATTCCAAAATTAACAGTTCTGCCTACTACCATTACTATCCTGACTATAATTTTAAAACAAATTTTCCTGATGCCAAAGGAAAATCTCTAAGGCGTACTATACTTTCCAGAATTTTTTTAGTAAGATTATCTCTTTAAAAGGTTAATATGATAAATTCTTGTAGCAAAAATCTCTATGGCATAGTAGCTCTTCAAGGTTGAGATGCAAACCCTGGTATAGAGAAGTGTCACATCATTACTGATTACTGTTTATAAGTATTACTTGTAAACTCTACAGCATAATCAATTCCTTGTATCTTTATAATTAATGAATCCACAAATATGTTTGCAAGTCAAATTTCATTTGCCTCTTGTCCCTGCCATGCCAAGCACAGATATGCGTGGGATAGTCAAACCATGGCATATCTGTCATCAAAGACTACACCACCATCATCGATTAAACATGTTTTATTCCACATCGGACACTGCAATTCTATTTGGTCCCACATGTGTCTATTTGACATCAATCTCTAACAATAGCTAAAATATATGAAATTCAAAAAGCTTCAAGATGAAAATCTATATTCTTAGGATTATCTCAAGCTTTTTTGTTTCCACTGAGCTTTTTTGTTTCCACTGGTTTAGTAAAAGCAGTACAACTCATTTGCCTCACAAACATCATATCTGCCACATCATCATCAATCCCACATCCACATATACACCTGAAATTCATCCTGGAATAAAAAATACAGAACAATTTTTATATTAGACTTGCAATACAAATGGATTATACCTCCCTGATTGGTTCCATCCAGAAAGTAATCTAAAATTAACAGTAACCACTGTACCAATGAAGTCACATCTTATAAACTGAATGCTGATCTAAGACACATAGAGTTTATTTACTACTTTAATCACACTCTCTGTCTAGCATGGCACAAGAATTTAACTACATCTGCAGCAGGTGCACATGTAACAGGCATCAACATCAGCCAGCCTGAGAATGTAATGATTGTCAGGCAGCCTGAAAATGCAAGACTGGTGGGTTTGCTTTTTCTGTTTTGGTTTGCTGGTGGGATTTTTTTTTTTTTTTTTTTTTTTTTTCCCTTTTTTTTCCCAAGAGCCCTATTGCAGCAGAGAATGTTTGAAAAGTCACTTTAACCATATCCTGTAATCAGACCATCTGGAACACAGATCTGCAATTAGTCATCCTGGGCACTGGACTTTATCTGAACAAATACTGTACAGCAATGAAGATGAGAAGATTGGATAGCATCAAGGCAAATAAGCATAATGAAATACTGTTGGTGTAGTCATAAACCACTGAGGCACTTAGATATGGTGTTAATTCTGCATTCTGTACTTTATGAAAGCATATCAAGTTTAAAGGTTAGAGGGCTGAGAGGCTAAACCCTGCTATTTTAGTTAATGTTGCTCTGCTGGTGGTTAAAGCTGTGCTACAAACTACAGTAGTTTCTGCAGCAGCCTAACAGAGTAAGATCACATCTATGTGATTTACAGTAAGTTCTGAGTAATGACAACCTACATTTCATGCATACTTTGAATGCCATACCCTTTCTTTTCTTTTCTTTTCTTTTCTTTATGAAGTAATTGGTAAAATAAAGGTAATATTGAAAGTAGGAATTACCACCTTAGTATAAAAATAACTGTTTTATAGAACCTGTTCCCTGAATTTGCATTACATACAACCATTTGCATTCAAAAAAGAAGCAGCAATTATACACTGAGGAGTAACTCTTGGAAACAGAGCTGGGCCACCAAGCAGACAACTATTTAATCCGACTGTAATAGATTTTATTAATCAAGAAGTTTATCTCAGTGCATGTAAAAGAATAAACACTGCCATAACTGAAGAAATCCTGTCTCCCCATGAGCCCATGTGCTTAATACACAAAAGAATACAAGCTAATTCCATCACTGTCATGTCTCCCACATCCTTTGTTCTGAAGCTTCATGGGCTGAACTGATTTGGGGAAATCATTGAACTTCTTGGAAAACTAGACTCTAGCTTATTCTCCACCATCTAGTTCTTTCTCATGAAGACAGCTCGTCAATATTCAGTTGAACAGTCAGCTAAAAGAAGCTCTGGTTTAATTTATTTTTCCTGCCCCTGTAGCAATATTACTCTTTTCCAGCTTTAGTATAAAAAAAGCCCCAGCATGTTAGGAAGACATGTAGCTGAGGTTAGCTGAAATTACAGTTTCTCTGGCCAAGGCTGTGATTGAAATTCTGGGGGCAGGTTGGTTCTGGAAGACAGGACAGCATCTAATCTAAGAGCTCATGTCCCTTATTAGTTATAGTGATACCTTAAATTTTTTTTCAGTGCATATATTTCTTCTAAATCTGGTCTGGCTAGCAAATAGCCAGTGACCAAGATCTAAATACAAATTGAAAGCCAAAAGAAATATGAATGGTCCTAATCCAATATAAGGCTAAATTTCACACTTATTAAAAGACCAATAAAAGCCTCAATGAAAACTGGATAATACCCCAGAAATTACATCAGATTGGGTCCCAAATGGCTTGTTGATTTATCAACAACTAAGCAGTTCTACTAAAATATGAGCTACTTAGAGTGGTGATTTTGAAAACTATGAAGCCGCAGAACCCACATAATTTTCTCCTGCCAGATTTTTATCAAAGTGATTAGAATTTGGCAGGATTAGGAAAACTTTTGGATAAACTGCTGTTACACCTCTTGAATGTCAGACCACATGACTGCAGTGCTTACAAGAAAATGTGCAATTAATGTTATTATAAATTAACCATAGGCTTCTGACCTCTGGAGTACAACTAAAGAGCTAGTTTTTGTGCAGCCCTTACCTTTTCTTTGGCCAGAGTAACTGAACAACTTCACTATTTTGCTGCAGCTTGAGAATAAAACTGTAGTCTCGCTTTATTTCAGCTGATACTAAAAATGCAATTTGAAAATCATTTAACCTGTATGTTCTGAAGAAAACGGTATCTGTTTCAGAAATAAAGTATTCTGTTTCTAGCCGATTTTTTTTCTTTTTTTACTTCAGTAATCATAACTGTGATTCACATAGCCTGACACTGAAAAGTGTCACAGTCTCAATTTTAGAAGAAGGAAATGCTGTTCTGTAATCCCCTGAGTTTCCCACTCTCTTCTCAAGGAGTGTTATTTCAGCTCCTATGCTGCTGGCCTGTTGAACACATGGACACTTCTGACTTCCTGTAGAGCAAAAGAAAAAGAAGCCCCACAATCCACTGCCTTTGCTCTTACTCCAGGACCATATGTCAATTGAGATAAGTAACAGAATACAGGGCTTTTCAACTAATCTGTCACACTTGATTCCTGCATATTATATTAATTACAGGAATTCTTCAGCTACTTACTTCTCTCCCAAACTCTATCTCCCTCAAGAGCAAGTAAATAGAAAAGCAAAACAAGTCTGGAGCATGGGGAAAAAAACTACTGCTTCAATGCAAGAAGTAAGGCCAAATAAAGGGAAAACCTAAACAATTTTTTCTCACCCAGACAACCATTCAGGAGTTCCTTTTAAAAATTATCTGCCACATTTCCATTCTTCTTCTCAGACACCAGACCACAGAAATACTACTTCCATCAGCAGACTGTTGAGAAACAGCTGCAGAAATAGGGAAGCTGGTATAAATTTATACATGTATGCATGTGTGTTCATCTATAAGAAAAAATCTCACAAAACCCCCAAAACCTCTTAAGGAGCTCAGACTTTTTTTTTTTTCTTCCTAAGGCATGTATTAGGGCATCTCAATAGAAGTTTGTCTCCCAGCTCTGAACTCTGCTACTGCAGGAATTTGATGAGCAAATCCCAAGCAAGTAACAGATGCCAAAATGCACCTATAAACCTTCAGGTGTCTTTGGTGATTTGTTTCCCAGAGCTGTACATCATGATAAAGAGCAGCCAGGTGCAAACACTGGTACAATTATTTATCACACAATAGAGTAGCTAATGAAACATAAAGAAATGGAAGACAGAAGAGAGACAATTTATGAAAAAGAAACAGCATTAACAAAGAAACAATTCCAATCCCCAAACCATGAAAATTCCTCCAAATCTGTAGACTGCAGATACCAGAATTGCAGTCAATCCAGACAGACAATTCTGGTCAACCTCAAAGAGCTGCCTACTGATCCATGTACCTCACTGGGACTGAGAAGCAGAGCCCATTATTAATTATGATGCTTTATTTAAAGTCAAAGCATTTATTTGCTTTTGTTGCAGTTTTGGATCCTTTTCATCTCTAGCTTCCAGGCCCAAGAGAGAACACACTCCTGTAGCTCTGCTGGCAGCCAGCTGTGGGCCTCAGTAAATCATAAAGCCTTCTAACAATGAAAAGCCTCCTAAGAATGGCTATTCTTTACAAAGGCCAACTGCAGTTAGTAGACATGATAACTTCTCTATTATTACACTCACTAGAATTTAAAGCAGCAATTTAAAGCAGTAACTGAAAACATTGAAATCTACTGAACTGCATTTTACATCTTTCTCTCTCTCTCTCTTTGTACTAAGCTTCACTGATTTCATGAAGACTTCATTGTCTTCAGCCTGGGAAATGGGTAAGTAAACACCTACAACAGACACATCCAAGACAAAGGAGAGGGAAATAAAAACATCTGGGATTTCATCTGAAGAACTGCTTCAGGTTTTCTTGCAACAACTAACAGGAGACAAATAACTCTTCTTTTTTCATTTGTGGGACTTGAAGGGACACATCCTTTATATTTGGGGATATAAACTCTGTTAAGATCTTAATATAGTAATATGCCACCAAGAAACCTCATGGCAAAATACATAAAGATGAACGGTGTATAGTTAAGCATTGGGTGTACACAGGAGTTCTATGAAAGCTGCAAGTGTGAATGATGAATTCTCTAACTCTTTCCCACTGATACACCAAAAAGGAATCACTTTGGTGTGGCCAGACCCAGCACTCCCATTTTTCCTCTGTATAAAAAAGGACAAATAAAAAAGTCTCACAGACCTGGGGCTCTTCTTCCTACATAATTGCTGCGGTTTAGGATTTGGTCTAACCTAATTTTAAGGTCTTTTGTTACTATAGCTAACAGATTATAAACCAAACTATGCTTGAAACTTTACCTTCTAGATTTGAAAACCATGAAACTACATAATTTTTGCAGTTCTTACACCACCAACTAGTTTTTTCTTTGAAAAATTGTAGGCAAAATTACAAAATTCTTGCAATTTTGTGGTGGAAAAGATGTCCCCAGCAGTCAGAAGTGTTTCAGTTAAGATGCACACTTAAGATACCAGTTCAGTTTTGTAAACAATCCTAATGAACTGTGACTAATAGTGTTCTCCTTGAGCAAAACTAAGGTAAAAGGGCCTTTGTTAGCATCTACTGAAGTTCAGTAGTAATTTTGCTGGTACAGAACAAATGTGAGCTACTTGTCAGCTAACCTGCTTCAGTGGTGTCAAAATTTTGCAGAGAAGTTCACCATGATTTTCTTTCCTATGTTTTGACTTATCTTCCAAGTGGGTAAACGAGTAAAACATCTAGTTAATCAACTAGCTTACTCCAGGTGCTTGACAATACTGATGCAATGCAAAGGCAAGCTACCAGCAAAATGAGTACCCACTAGAGATGAGTACATTTTCTGTGAGACTTTCCTTCTCATCAGCAACTGGTTCAACAATTTTCCTGTAAGTATCCTTTGTGCATGCTGTCCTAGTTTCTCCACTGATTAATAGCAGCCTGGCTAGTTTACCCAGGCCTTCTGTGATGTATGCCTCTACTACAGCTTCTCTTGGCTTTTTTATGCACTGGAGCTGACCAACCTTTGACCCTCATAGGTTTAGAAACAAAACTACTTAGATACTGAAGACAGCCCAGTGTTGCATAAAATGTAGGTAAAAAATTAGGACACTAGAAAACTAATATAACCAGCTAAAAATCTCTATGTTTCTTTTGGTAATGTAACATCCCTTAAAGGATTATTATAGGCATGTTCTCCCTCATCAAAAGTACAACCAACACAACGACAGAAACACATATTTCTATACTGGGAGACTGTTTCCCATGTCACTAAGGGGTGGGGCGGGTGGGGGGAAGGACTGAATTTTCAGATATTACTTAATTACTTCTTTGATCAGACAAACAGTCTCAAGATAAAGCTTGCTTTACTCCAGAATCTATACACAAATTTCTGTATAAATTATTGACTGTACTTTGGTCTCATCTGAAATGCTGGCCCCTGAGGCTGATAAGCTCTGACCCCAGGTGACACATCCACCCCTCTCACAAGAGGCAGGAACATTATTGCTTTGCACTGAGGACTGCAGTCCAAGAGCCAATCAATCAAGTTCCCTGACAGCTTTTACAGCCTCCTCACATTAGGCCTAAGTCAAACACCAGGGCTCCTATTGTTCACATTATTCTTTTCTTCCTCTGCCCTGATGAAGTTAGAGCAAGTCCAAGCTTCAATGAGAAAGAAAGGCTATTATGAGCAGCTCAGGTTTTATTGACTCTGAGCTGCACAACAATGGCCCTAAAGTCTTTTTCTTGAAAGCAGCACATTCCTAATTGCTAATAATCATATGTAGCAAAGATCAGTCCTTAGACTCAGACTTATGTGAAAGAAAGGTGTAACACTGAAACAGAATTGTCATCTTTACATAATAAAAAAGATTTTGGAAGATAATTCCACCAAGAAGAATAACCTTTCAGTCACACAGAACAGTCATACATATGTTGTCATGTATCATAATATAGCTTGTGTATTAGAAAACCAGTGACCATAACAGATTTGATTAAAAATATCCCTAGTGAAGTTGTGCTACACTAACGGTGGACAAATGGATATTTTCTTCTTTAGTCACCCTATAGTATTTCACGATCAATATTGCATTGTGCTCAAAATGGAAAAACACTTTCAGAACTAATCATGATGTCATTATTTTTCCTAGTGTTGTTCTGAGGTCTGAAGATCATTTAAGTGGAACTTCTACATGTGTGACATGGAAGAACACTGACTTATCTTTGAAAACATTTGCCCTTCATTATTACTGTTAAAACTCTGTATGATTGCAGCTGCCTGCATAAATCTTAATATCACCAACAGGTGCTGTCACCAAATACACAGAAATACTTTTCCTGTAAGAATTTTAACAATTGTGTAACATGACTAGATTTTGCAGTTTGCAAAATCTTTCTTGTCTTTATGGGCTTTTGTGGTGGGTTTTTTGGGTTTTTTTTGTTTTGTTTTTTTTTTTGGGGGGGGGTGGTGTGGTGGGACCTTTTAAATTAACTTAGTTGTAGCCTTATATGATTCTGCCATTGTAACTTCAGCTCTTAGGAAAGGATTATCTCATTTTAGATTACAGACACGAAATTGGTAGCCATAAGTGAAGAATTATTTACTTTCTTAAACCTGAACACCAGTACTAAGTCAGTGAGATATATTTTCAATTAAACTGTTTCATCTACATATTTTTAGTGCTCTGATTTCAGAAGTGCACTGAACTGGTATAAGACCCAGAGAGCTTTCTGGGAATGTGCTAGCTGAAAGAACAGCAGTTTTCTTCTGCTAAATCCTCTGACACAGCAGCTTGCCTTTTCAGCTGTCATTCAGTCCAATGTGGCTTTTCATACAAAACCAGAGGAGAGCAAGTGCAGACTAAAAGCTTGTTTCAAATGAAGGATTCCACTCCCTCCCTGGCTTTCAGCTGAAAGCATATTTATGCCCTGAAGAATGAGAAGAATTCATAATTCACAGTTCATCAAATAGCTTGTTTTCAGATTGTGGTGAAAATGAAGTTTCACAGTTATTTTTGTGGACAGAACAGTAAGCACTGGTGGTGCTGGAATAGCATAATAAAAAGTAAAAATACAGCAGGCCTTTCAATTTATTTATGTAGACACTGTGGATCAAACAGTCACAATATTAATAACTCAAGTTTTTATCTTTACAAATGTTCTTTTATTTCCTTTCTTTTAAATAGTACTGACATTAAATTTCTTGTCCCTACAGGGACATAATATGTAACTGAAAAAAAACAGCCAAGCAGTGTGAAAAGCTAAGCACTGCAGCACCTGGGACTGCACAGGACTTGTAGTGTGCAAAGATTCTTATTTACAGTTCTGTCAATTAACTCTCACTCTAAGCAGTGTGTTAGGCTTGAGCATTTTTTTTTTTTAAGGGACATAAATGTAATGCTATTCTTGTCAACTTACAAAGCCGACAGCTAATATTGCTATATTTAAGCTAAATGCTGTTTTTCATGGGCACTCTGAATGACATCTAATTTGGAAAAATGACAGTGATTTTGCTGAGCTGTCCAAAATCAGCACCCATTTTAGCTGAACAAAACAAAAGGCTGCTGAAGCACATTTATCTCCCTGATTATGTATATTCCCTAAATACAGCCCATAAACGACCTACTCAGAGCAGCTTTAGACAGCTAGACTCACCTACAGACCCTAACCATTTAATGAACAATGAAGCCAACAAATCTTTTACCAATAGCCTGATGGCTGTTCTTCATTCATACTCTCGCCCAAAAGAGAAATTTGTCACAGCTTAAACAAATTTTACAGATGTAATAGGTAAATGCAATAAAGAAAACAGGGCTTCTATAAAACAAAAATCAACAGAGCAGAAAGCAGTTCCTCAAGACTGTGCGCAGGCGCACGGGGCTTTTGCTGAAGTGAAAGACAATGAGGGTTAGGAAGCATGAAATGACAGCCGTCTTTGCTTTTCAGGGAACATAAATTTTATTCACAGAATGTAAATCTCAAAGTCATGGTTTTCAATCTGCATGCATGAACACACAAGATTGATTTCAAGGAGATTTGGAAGTATTTAACTCATTGCTCAGAGATGCAAATCCCATCTTGTACAGTCATTATTGTAAAAATAAGAGAAAAAAGATGGGGGATGTTTCAAGGGCTCTGCCTATATACGTTTTCATTTTTCAGATACTCACAGATCATTAGGCTTCGATTTCAAATATGGACATGTCTGTATTGAAGCACACAAAGCTGTGTAAGTTCTGTATGTATTAGGGCAGCTTAAAACTATTAATGAATAATACAGCTTAAATGAAGGACAATCCTGAATATGTTTGCCACAACATAAGATGCCCATGACTGAACAGTCCCCCCTAAATGAGCAGGAAAACATAGTTCAAATGCTACAATAAACATAGCAGTAGACCTAATGTGGATGCTGAAAAATTTCTGGAAATGTGCTGATAAATTTTTGGAAAAGCAGATAAATATTTTTTTTTTTACTTTGGCACATCTGTTGCTGCTCAGACTGGTTTTTCTTATAATTCAGTATCTCTTTCATGATACTTCACTGCTTATCATAAAACCAACTAGATAGAAAAATCTGCTGTTGCTAAATTAAAAATCCCAAACCACAGATTCTTAAACATGGTGCACTAAGTTAATACATTATACTGTTAAAAAGCTCCCTGAAGAGCAGCCTTTTCTAATAGAAAACAGATCAGTTCTTGAACACAGATGAGCTTCCCCTGTGTTAAAAAAACCCAAACTGATTCTGTTTAAAACAGAGGAAACTGGTTTATTTCTGTCTGAATAAAATTTATAAAGCAATAAAAACTTTGTAGTTTTTATTTCAAGCTGCGTGGTTTGTTTCACTTCCTTGTAACAGAATTAATGAGGAAGATCCTTCCCTTCATTCTGTTATGCAGACTTGTGCTGGCAAGCACACCATACACTGACCAAAAACCCCAAGGGCCTAATTCTGATTTCCACTGCTACTTCTTCATAAATTTTGGCAAAAAACATTTTCATTTCCCATCTATGTGATGACAGTGCTTGTAAACTCAATCACCACTACACTGTGAGTGTTTAGTAATGCAGTATAACTGATGGGGGGAGGGGAAATATCTCTCTATGATACTGAAAATATCAACAAATTTGAATTTTTGCAGCCCCTGTCTAGTAGCAAGAGGGAGGGGGAAATGAACTGAATGCCTTAAAATATATGCCTGTAACAGCAGGAGCAGAAAAGACTGACAAAGACTTTATATACAGCATTTAGTCAGATTAAGTACAACGCCTCACTCCATGTTTTATTGTCATTTATGTTCTTTCTGGCCACATGAAGAAAGCTGCTTCTGACAGGCCACAAAAGCAAGGCTTCTGGGAATGTTTTGTTCTTTCTCTTCAAATCCTCTGATGCATTAGTTTTCTGATCTCTCTCCTAATATAAAACTACAGCTCACTCCATACATGATCATCTTTGTCAGAACAACTTTCACTCAGACAGCAGCTAATCCACTACAGCTAATGGTTTCTGTCAGGATGGAAGCAAGGGAAATGATGCCATCATTTACTACGTGGAATAATCTGCATATATCAAATGGACCTCCTCTTTCATGAAATGCCAATATGATGTGTCAAATCCTTATAAAATCTACCTCCCTCAGTCCTAACCTGTGAATATGGTTTCATAAATACATTTAGCCAATGCATTTTTTTACTACACCCCTAGAGATTGTGGGGTTCAATGTGGTAGATATTCATCCTCCTACTGGCTGGAAGATAATTGCGTGGTAAGACTGCTTTTCTGCTCTTGGCTCTCCACATTATTTATATAGTTAGGATCTTTCAACTCACCTACCCACCTGATGAAGAGGAGTCATATTTCAGTAGACAAGGTTGCCTGAAGAGATTGGTAATCACCCACCATAAAAAGTTTAACATGGGAAAGTGCTGGATTCTGCATCTGAGACAGGACAACCCTGGATGTACAGACAGACTGGGCAATGAGAGGCTTGACAGAACAAATAAGTTCAGGAGGCAGGAAGGGCCCTGCCTCTGGGGTTCCTGGTCAATGGCAATTGAACCTGAGCCAGCAGTGCCCTGGCAGCCAGGAGGGCCAACCCTGTCCTGGGGTGCATCAGGCACAGCATCACCAGCTGGGCAAGGGAGGGGATTGTCCTGTCTGCTCTGCCCTGCACTTGGGCAGCCTCACCTCACATTCTGGGGACAGTTCTGGGTGCCACAACACAAAAAAGGCATTGAGCTGTTAGAGACTGTCCAGAGGAGGGCCATGAAGATGGTGAAGGGCCTTGAGGGGAAGACATGTGAGGAGTGGCTGAGGTCACTTGGTCTGCTCAGCCTGGAGGAGACTGAGAGGAGACCTCACTGCAGTCACAATTTCTTCATAAGGGGAAGAGGAGGGGCAAGACACTGATCTTTCTGTTCTGGTAACCAGTGGCAGAACATGATTGAGAGGCTGAAGTTGTTTCAGGGGAGGTTTAAGTTCAGTATTAGAAAAAAGTTAATTCACCCAGAGGGTGGTTGGGCACTGGAACAGGCTCTCCAGGGAGGAGGTCACAGCACCAAGCCTGACAGAGTTCAAGAAATATTTGGACAATGCTCTCCAGCATGTGGTGTGACTCTTGGGATGTCCTGCATAAGGCCAGGAGTTGGACTTGATGATCCTTGTACATCCCTTCCAACTCAGCACATTCTATGATTTTATAAAAATGACCATCTGAAACCACAAAAGTAACCAGCAAAAATGATACTGTACTTGCTTTTTGTTCTCTTATGCTCCTGTGCAATATTCACCAGCAGATTAAGGCCATTTAAAAGAAAGGATAAAATAGAATGTCTCAGATTCAGGGCATTTCATCAGGTAAAAGAAACCAGCACTGACAAAGGAAGGGTGGCAATGGGAAAAAAAGATCAGACCTCCATATGTCTCCACCCATGAGCTCCCTGTTGATGAACTACATTTCTGAGTAGACAACCAAATGCAGTAACAACAGATGCCACAACAAGAAGTTTGTAACACTTCAGGAAGGTGTGAAAGAAATGACAGTTGGCTGCCTTTTTCAAATCTCTAGCAGAAGCCTCTCTCACCCAGAAGGCAGCCAAGGCTCTGGTACCTTTTCCTCACAGTTTCAATGTGTTCAGAGTTTCTCTCAATGATCTTTGAGTATTTTATTCAAATAATGCTTAGAGGCTGCATTTCTTGTCACAGACTTTCCCCTGTGACAGAGAAGAGTACTAGAGTTCAATGTAAGGCCACATGTTTGTTTCAACTGTTCAGGGACACAAGAATATAAATGTCTTTTTGCCTCTTTTGGGAGTTGAACAAAATAGGACCGGTGTCCACTGGTTAAAGGAATGTTTTCTCCTGGAAGACTTTTCCACTTCTGGTTGAAAATTTTCAATAAATGTCATTTTGTGAAAGAAAATTACAATTATCTATGAAAACTCTAAGGACGGAAGAAACTTGCCTTTGAAACAAGGGACACCAGTGAAGATTTGAAGACTGCAGATTTAATAACAGAAGCTGATACATTCTTGTTAACAAAGATCTGAAACTACACAAAATGCCTACCAGACTACTTTAAAAAAATCCAAACCCTAGGATTTTAATGTGCTCATGGAATACAACTGAAGAGGGTTTGTCTTTTTCCCTTCATCAATCATATTAGAGACAGCCCAAATCCACTTAGCATCTTACTTTTGTGAAGCCTTATTTCATTTTGCATAGGCCCATGCACAATCAGAAAAATTTGTTTTTCAGCAGGAAACCTTTTGGGGACAGATAGATGAAAAGACTGCTTGTTGAACTGAATCAGATTCCAAGGAAGAAGGCTGGAGGACACACAAGAGGATACACTAAAAGAAACATGCATCAAGATTTTGAAGATTTTGTGATCTCTTTCCAGATGAGGATTGGTAGGCTGGTAGAAAGTTGTTACATTTACCCTTCATTTGGATGTTTTTAAAACAGGAGAATTCAATTGAAAACCTCTAGGGAAAAGTTTCTCTGTTGCTCAAGAGATGCATTCTAACTTTAGTGTAAGATTTGCAAGGTTGTACTACTTTGAGCTTCTGTCCTCTGAAAAGGCCCTTTTTTCCCTTGATAAAACTGCCAAGTAACTAAGGACTATTTCTAAGAACACCAGAACCTTCATTTGTTCCGTTAGAAATGGAAACTTGACCTAAGAATTCATAAGGACTATATGTGCGCTGTTTACCGTGATAGGATCCTGAAGATATAAGCATGCTCATGAAAAATCTGTATTTCTTAAATATTAATTTAACAACTATTCCTTTCAAAAAGTTTCATGTACTCATTCTGAATTTTTGTATTATTTTTACTCACCTATAGACTAGTCCAAAGACTTGACTGTACTTCAGACAAAAAAAAGACAATAGGCAAATCTGGTAAATTTTAAAAACTGACAACTGGAAGCAAAACATCCTTAAACCAAACGACTGCAAAGTGATTATTTCAGTAGCTAGACTAAGGTAGTTCAGAAATTATTCCATGTAAAATTAAATTCACTGTGTTTATTTCAAGTACCTTTAAATTTCACAAGTCAATAGCCAGTGTTTTAGAAAAATTAAGACCTATTTTTCTCTGATAGGTCTTTCTTAAGGGGTTTAATATATCCATTCCCAGTATTTTTGGGAATTGCTGAAAATGAGCCCACAGACTTCCAAGGATAGGAGGCTGTACTCTACAGAAGGCTGTCAGAAACACTCAAAGAGTAGAAAGATAATTTATTCTCTCCAATATTTAATCATCACATGACAGTCAAGGAAGAACACTTTTAGTAAGGTTTAAGCCAATTTCAGTCTTTGTGTTTGAAAGTAAAGGCATTTCATAAAGAATCTTGCAAATTTATCTCGATTTCAGAGGTTCACAATGATCATAAGGATCACTGCGACACAAAGGATGAAATTCTGTCTAGATTCTAAACAACTTTAAACTTACTTTTCTGACATTTCACCTGTCCTGCCTAGAGAATGTAGCAGGCACAATCAAAAGGTATGTACTTATTTGTTAAATATTTTTTTTCTTAAAGGTCTTCCCAATAGGAGATTAGTAAATTATCTGCCTACACAAATAGAAAAGTATGAAGCTTTCTCCTGATGTCTGTGAGATAACATCCTCTTTCTTTAATGTAAAACATTTGTAAGCTAGTTGCTTACTGCCAAGGAGATTCATGGTTAAATAACAAAATGCGTAATGACTGTTCTTTGACAAAACTATATGGCTGAGCAACTGAGAAATTCATATGAAATATTTAGACTTCATAATCAGCAGTGTAAGGGAAGACTTTGGAAAAAATCCAAATGAAGGATTAATCAAAGAGAACATTAGTGGTTGTCTAAGGTTGCAATGCAAGATGTGGCTGGGGGTGTGTATTCTATCACCATCTCTTAGAGGTGGGGCTATCTTCTATTAATTGGGCAGTTTTCTTTATCTCTTCCACACCCAATCCTCCTTCCAGGAAATATATGCTGTTAAAGGGCCATCGAGTGTCACTGCATGACTGATAAAATTACAGCATCCCCTCCTGAAATGCTCTGCCCAGAGAGAGGAGCCAAGCATTCCTAACTGGATATGATCTGACTTTTGGAACACCACAGGCAGCCTTTTCCCACTGGATTCTCAGAGGAAGACCAGGCCCATCCACACACCACTGGATCTTCAGAGGAAAACTACACCCTTTTCTACAGGATTGCTGCTCCAACAGAACCACACCTGCTGCTCCAGGAGGACTACAGCCACCATTTCAATTGGATTGCTATCGATACCCTGACCAAAAGGGTGTCAGGTTGTATTCTGACTCGGTCAGTGTTGCAGCATTACTGCATTTTAATTTATTTTTTTCTAATAACTGTTATTCCTACTCCCATATCTTTGTCTGAAAGTCTCTTAATTTCAAAATTAAAATAATTTGGAGGGAGGGGGTTTATATTTTCCATTTCAAGAGAGGATCTGGCCCTCCTTAGCAGACACTTGTTTTTTCAAACAAAGACAATGGTAAAGCTCACTAATGCTCTTTCTCTGTCACAGGGAAATCAGCTACAACGAAAACAACACAAAACTAGGAAAACCTTAAATATTATTACCATTGAATGGTAGGAAGAATGAGAAAAGTGGGAAGACCAAGAGTGAAGCTCTGTCTCTTGAAGACATCTTCAAGATGGATTTATACCATCCAACTGTCTTATGGATGGCAGAAATAAAATAGACTTGGTCATGTCTTTGAGACATGAAAAAACCAAAATGGCTTTTTTAGTTCTCTCCAAGCAAAACTCATCATACAACCAATACCACTAGAAGAAACAAACTAAAATGCTAATGAAGATTTACTGTTATAAAACATTCCATTGAAACTGACGAGGATTATATCCTTATTACTCTCCAAACTGAAACCAATAGCTGTCCTCACAAAAGGAAGAGGAGTGTTATTTACGTGCCTCCCTCACACTTGATGGCATTCTTATATCTCAGTATGCTGTACTATGTTTACAAAACTGCCTTCCCTCGCTCCTCCTAAGACACCTTTGAAAGATTGTGTTGCAAAACACAAACGTTACTGGAGAAGCATCCTTCAAAATGATCAGGTATTTTCTAGCTAGGTACTGGTATGAAAAATTAAAGCTGAAGCCAAGCACAGGGGTAACTTCCCAGCAAAGAGTACCTGCACTCTTTCCTTATTCTTCCTCTAGCTGTATGGAGTCAACAGTTGGTCTTCATTAGGCTGTACATAACAGAGTTATGCTCTGTTTCATATTTGGTTCCCTTGATTAATAGCTGTCTGCTATAATTTATATATAGTCCTTGTTTAGGCAGAACAATTTCCTTTTTATGACCTTTTAAAAATATTTCACTAATGCTGTTCAACTAATTTTTAATCTAAGGGGAAAAAGAAAGGAGGAAGGTGACACATCATGTCCTAATTTCCTAGGAAATTTCCATCTGAGAAGCAAAAAAACCCACCAAACCAAACCAATGCAATAAAAAGAAAAACGCAAAACAAAAGCTAGACCCAAAAGTATCCTGCTTTCAGCACTGGACTAAGAGCAAAGAGGACTTCAGGAGTTGACCAGTCCACCCTGCTCCTACTTCTGAAGCAGTATCAGCATCTATCCTGAAAAATGTTCATATAGGTTTTTCTTTAATGGAAGACTCCACAAGCTGCCAGACAACCTAATCCACAGCCTCATTCTCTTTGCTGTTAGAAATTCTTTTCTAATATGTCACTAGAATCTCTCTTGTCACAACTTAAGATCATTGTTTCCTTTCCACTACCATGGTCACAAAGAACAGACCAACCTGTGATAAAGAAGATCTCATCCAGCATAATATCCTCTTCAAACCAACTAAAAATAACTCCCAAAACAACAAAACCCCCCAAAACAACAAAGAACCCCCATACATGGAAAAAAACCCAAAAAACTTAAAAATCCTATGCCAATAAATACTGTGGCATATTTTCTAACCTATGCTGTGAGGTTGTTTTCCAGCCTTTTCCAGTCAAGATTTGAGTCTGAATAGAGCTGAGGGCAAAATGAAATTTATTAAGTCCTGTGATTAGAAACATAATGATATTTACTAGTTTATTTTGATCAAACGATAAATGCACTGTGGCTGACCCAGGCATTCTGCCATAAACACTTTCTACTACAGCAGCAGTTAAGAATTACACATTTACCAACAAGTATTTCAAGGAATATGTGTGGAGGGTAGGAGTGTTTTTAAGAACCAACTAGGAAAGACTGTTTTGCATTGCTTATAACAGAAATCTCTTGAGAGGTCTTCTAAAACAATTCAGCAAAAAGTGAATGTGAAGCCACTGAGTCAGCCCCTAAAAACCTTTATTTTTTTTTTAAGGCAGCTTTCAATGAATCCATTTTAAATGTTTCTCATTCCCCTTCTCCAGTTATTCTTATATAAAACTCTGCCTGCCAACCCTTTTTCTTTGGAAATTTGGTAACCATAGTTTCAGTGTCCTGCTGAGACTTGCTATGTAGAGCTGTATTATACCTGCTATTTAGCTGCTGATAGCAGTGTTTCTGTTGCAATTTATGAGAAATGTCAGTTGAAAGCAGAAAGAATTGTACAGACTATATTTTCCCAGCTGGATATCTCCGTGAGCAGAAAGAAAAAGCATGAATACACGCGCACCATACATTTGGGGGAGGGTAGGAAGGAGACTGCAGGGATAAAAAGGCTGCAAGTTAGATGTGAATGTTGGGTGGTCTAAAGAAAATGAGCTTGTTAATGGGAAGGTACATCTAATATTATTAGAGAACACCAGAGGTTTTTAATGTAGTTCTTGGTGCTATAGCACCAATACAAAGACCCCACTGTAGACTATGCAGATGCCTCTTTCCTTTAGACATGGAAATTGTACTGTGGCATTTTGAAAACTGTCACATTCAACTATCTTTTTCTCTGACTCAGGTCTGCAGGTTCTCATATGATGTTTAGCACAAGGACCTTTTAATCCTGAATAATTTTAGCCACTTTAATAGTATTTATACCTGAGGGTGTTTTGGTTTTTCCCCAGAGAAAAATGAAAACCAAGTCACCAAGCACAGGAAATACAGTTGTGTCTCATCATGTTTTTCAGTAGTACTTTACTTACTATGATGACAGTGGTATCATATTGCAGTATGTTCCCTTGGGAAAGTGTCTTTCCTGGATAACAATGATAGCAATTTTCATGCTGCTTCATCACACTGACAGCTGAAGGTGTTAAGACTTCACAAGAGAGGAACTGAAGTCCAGTTCAGCAAAGAGTAGAGATTAAAGCAAAATATTGGTCTATCTCCCAAAGACATGATGTTAAAATAATTTTTTCTTCACCAGAAAGTACTGAAGATTACAGTAGAAGGTATATACCAAAACTTGCTACTCTTCAAGCACTGCCCTTCTGAAGATAAGCACTTGATGGTCATGGCATTTTCTTGAGAGTGTACTGTATTAAACCAAAGGTTTGCTGGCAAATAGTTTAAAAAATCCCATGATTTATGTGTACTTCACTGTCCACTCTGTACAGAAATATGAATCTGTTGGTAAGGAGCTGCTCTAGATGCAAGAGTCACCAGTAAAGGGAAAAATTATTAGAGCAGCAAGATCATTCATTATGGAGCACATATTGCTCAAATAGTCTGTGTGACTTCCTGAACTCTTGTCACTAGCAACTAGCTTCCCAATTTGCAATTAATCTTTGTCATTGCCCAGATCACCTCCTCCATCAGAAGTACAGAACTGAAAATAATGAAAATCCCAAGTCTTTGGAAGTTAAAATACTCACAGTTGAACTGAGGATAGATTCAACTACCATTTAAATAACAACATGAAATGCTTTGAAGGAAAGGCCTTTTCATCTCAAGGATCCAAATGCTGAGTGAGCAGTAAAGAGCTCAGTTCTTAAAATTTCCAGGGAAAAAGCGACAAAAAAATAAAGACTATGACCCAGGCTGTCAGTCATGTGCTTAAATTTCTAGCATTTTTTACTGTTAAATGTAGCCCTCTTGGTGTGTAATTAATAGCTACATCATCATCAATACCACAGTTAATAAAAGCTTTAGTAACTTTTGCTTGCAGGTTCTTCTGGTGAGGAGGTGCCAAAAGTAGCATGAAGTGGTGAGGGATGGATCAAAGGTTTTTTTCTTCTTTCTCCCATGCAACTTTTAAATTTAGGATATGCAAGTTTTGATCAACTCACACTTGGTTATTACTACATATTTTGAAAATATTAATGTCTTGTTAATTTCAAATACAAAACAGTGCAAGGTCAAATGATATTAAAATTCTCATTTGGGCAGAATTAAAAGCCCTGTGCCTTTTGAATGCCAAAGAAAACAAATAAAATTGTACTGAACTGCAGTTCAAATTTCTGTAATTTTTTAATTCTTTCTCTGGAGAGCTGTGAATGAACAATGCTTTGAAAAGTGCTTTAGCCTTTGACAGTCTATGGAGTTTGCTGATGTCACATTTCTTAATTGACACAACACAGGGTTTGCATGGCACACTGCTACATTTGTTTTACAAGTGCACATTTCACAGGAAGCCAGTGATTAATTTCCCAAAGACTTACAGGCATACATTTTCTAAAAAGGGAAAAATGAAACTGTTACATATCCATACAAATCAGAATTTACAGAGTCATGGCAGACAGCCAGCAAAACCACTCCAGGTCTGCTTCCCCATCTGTTTGGCCTGTTAGCTGAAAGAAAATAAAATCAAATTGCTCCTTCTGTTACTAATTCTCAGAACTCCCAAAAAAACCTAACTTCCATGACACAATTTTAATTACTCAGAATGCCTTACAACAATCAAAAAACCCTGTAAGCACTGTGTAATGTAGACACAATAGTTCAGAAAGGGGTACTGAGACAAGGAGATTTCAATCCTCCCCAGCATTGAAGAGGTGCCATACCAAGGCACTACTGCAAAAGGTCACTCACAAAAGTGACCTCTTGACCCTTCCAGCAAAAGGTGCCCTCCAGCAGACCAAGGTGGCCAAATCTTGACGTAGGGAATCTTGGCTACACCCTCCTGTACATCAGCGCCTGCCCTCTTCTTGAGGCTACAGACCTTGAAACAGGAAAGGTAGAAACAAATGTGTGTCAGTTCCTTGGTCACCTGCAATCAGAGCATTAATGTAAATTAAACTAATGCTGGCTTACGCAGGTCTGTAAACTTGCTGGCACTGAGAGCATGCACAATCCCCACTGCTGCCTCTGCTAAACGGGAGACAACTTACACAGATCAACTGGCTGAGCAGCTGAGGTCAATAATGCCTTCAGCTATTTGTCTGCTGGAGCCCTGACAAGTGATTTTCATTTAGCGGCAATGTACCATGTCAAAAACATAACTTTTTCATTTTAATCTTTAATTTATAAATTAAAAACTCATCGTAAAAACTTGCACAGCTTTCTTCTGTCTACCACTGGAATGGTATACAGTAATTAATATACTACAGGTTTCTACTTCACAGATTAAAAAATAATTTGACTAAGAACACTTTCAACAGCTGCCCATAAATCAGCCCACTCTGAGGAGTTCAACTCAAGAGTTATGGTGTCTATTGTTCATCTTAAGGTTCAAAGGCAGATTATTCATGCATTCATAGCCAAGAATGTATCCCAGCAATGAAATTTACCCTTCAAAGCTGACCCAAGCTTAACCACTAGATTGATTAAATAATTTAGTTGCTCAATGATGTCCTACATGCTTTTACTGAAGATTGTATATTTGGTGAATTGAGCTAGTTTTTAACCAGTGGTATATTAATGGCACATATTCCAAACATAAGCAGCTGCTGCCCACCAACAATGCCAAACTGAATAACAGGAATGCAAACAAATCTCCTATTGCACAGTTAGATTTTTTTGCAGTACTTAAAAATTGTACTGTTACAGAATTACTTTTGTGAAAGAAAGAGGCAGAAAATAGATGAAAGCAAAGCTGTTATTTACAGAGAGCATCTAATAGCTGAGTAATGTTGCCAGTGCAGGAACATTAGTTCTGTCACCTCCCTTTCAAACCCCACAATTTATTTTCCAGTCTGTTTAAAAGGGTTTCTGCCACTAGATGCAACAATGAAAAGAACAGCCAGTGTTCTTCTCTCATACTACAAAGTCAAGAGTGCTGGAATAACTTCTCCTCACCTGTTAGGATAAGATATCTGGTGCTAACTCAGTCAACGTTCCAGCCCTCTACTAGCCACATTAAGCCAAAGTATCTAGACTGAAGATTAAGGGAAAAGGAGACAATTACATTGTGTGTTATTGCCAAAGATGCAAAGGCTCTAAATCTCCTTGAAGCTGAAAACAAATTAGCAGCTTTGCCTGCATCAGCTGTCTGTCCAAATGGAGGTTTCTTTTCACAACAGCATTACCAACTGTGCTTCTCAAAGATAATACTTTGGGGATACAAAAACATTTTCTATAAGTTATTTCCTGTCACTTGCTTGTCTAGACCAACAGAATCATTTGTAATGCAATCACCACCTACTGCCTTGAAGCAAAACCAACTACAGATTTACTCCTGCCCCTCAAGAGTCCTTCTTCTCCCTCATTTATACTAGTCTCATGTGCCACTTGTGTGGGCAGAATCAAAGTAAAAAGACACAGCATTAGCCTATCCATTCATATTTCACACGAAAATGCATCAGTTACTAAATCTGGACCTCTATGCTGCCTTTTATCTTTATCCAACAGAGAAGCTGACTGTCAGTTCTTGCAGAAGAAGCTTCAGTGAGTATAATCAAATTACTAAAATGTTATACTACTTCATCCCCATTGTCATCAGGAACGTGTTTGCAGGGGAAGTGCAGTCATTCAAAACCCATCTCAAGTCAGCTGGCACCTACAGCAGCTTCCCTGTTCAGCAAGTGGCAGCACCTTGGCACACCACCACAGTGGCTGAGTCTCACAGAAGTTTGGGTGCTGGAATGAGGAAAGTTCAAGGAAATCAGACTATCCAGCTTTTGGGATACATACGTCCTCCCCAAAAAAACCAAACAAAACAAAGTGAACCTCAACAACAAACAACAGAAAATATTTTTTATTTTATAAATATGAACATAAATATAAATATAAATATAAATATATTAAAAATATATAATATATAATATATAATATATGATATATAATATGTTATATGTTATATATTATATATTATATATTATATATTATATATTATATATATATCTCCAGCAGCATTTCCACCACCAATACTGCTGCCACCTTTTCTTCCACCCCTGAAGTATGTTTGGACATTTTCCCAGACAAATCTGTTTTTAACCAACCTTGAGAATCCAGTTTAATGAAAAATTAACTTCTATGTAATTATGTTTCAGACCCCCGTTCTTTCACTCCTATCTTAAGTAACACACACCCTAAAATAAATGAGTTTAAGTGGGGTTTGCAAAAACTTGAAGTTGAAAAGTCTCAGAAATTAGATACTGTCAAAGGACTAAATTATTTTTCTGCTAAGAGTCACATGTGCTTAAAAATGCTGAATTTTAAATTTTTATAAGAATATCAAGGAAATTTTTTTTCTTTTACACAATAACAGAAAAATGAAAGACTTTTTCAAATGTGTGCAGCTATGTAGGGATGCCATTCTCTCCAGCATTCAGCAAAAATTAATTTGATCTTCATTCAAGGAATGAACATCAGTAGCATCTATTGGCCTTCCATCTGGTTATATCACTTCTAAATAAAGGAGTCTAGCTGGAACCCCTAATATATATTTTTTTTAACTTTTTTAAATTGCTCAGTCTTATAACCAGCGATTCTTCCTAGTCTGAAGCTATATGAAGTCTACCAACAGCTAGTGATTCCTCTGGATGAAACTGGCCTGGATGCAGACAAACTTGTACTGCCTTCACTGTCAAAGGTGAGAATGACATTTGAACAAAATCTCTCAATATTAATTTATTGCAAAACTTTCTCCACAGAACCTACAGTCTTAAATTTTAGGACTTTCAGAAAATTGTAGAGAATAACCTATAAAGTAAGTTTCTTTTTAAAATCTGTAACACAGTATAAGTCATACTCTTGCTAGAAGGCGACATCAATTTCTCTCTTCCCTAAGTAAAACAGCTCTTCTAGTGAAACCTGAGACTTTTCTTACTAAGTCCCAGCTAGAATGGGTCACATAGCCTCAGGGCTTTCAAAGATCCATAAAAGCCAGCTCAATATGAATGCAAGGTTAAGAAGTACAGGTTTGGTCACTGCAGGGGAAAGTAAACAGGCAGTAAAAAATAGTCACTTGCTTCAACTGACTTAAATGAAAAATGAAGATGTTTTAAGTGATGGGGACAAAAAAAAAAAGCAAACCACCTCTAGATTATTTGAAAATTAATTTGGACCTACCCCTGCTTGAAACTGATTTTCCACAACACTTATCCTCAGTGTTAGGGGCTGACAACAGAATTGTCATCTCCTGACAACTAACTCAGTTACATTTGATTAACAGAGATCATTATACTGTTAAATAAATTACTACAGGAATAGCAATTAGCCTGATCTTCCTCTAACACTCAAACAGAAATAACAACAGAACTCAAACAAAACAAAATCACTTAAATACACGAAGTACTGATCCAAGTGAAGGCCTAGAAAACATCCCAAATAAACTTAACATCTTAAAACAGGGGGAAAAAAAGCAGGGGAAAAGAAGGTGTTTAAGGCTTTTCTTAAATATTCTTCTTTATTCCGAATAAATCTTTAATATGGATGATAAAAAAATATGCCCTAAAAGAATTAATTCTACAGTCTTTTATTTCCACAACTATAAGTTCTATTAAGTTCTATTAAGATTTAAATTTACAGCTAGTATGCGCAAAGCAGTGCTAATTTTGGTGGATGTGTGTTTTGCTTTAGTTGATGCTCCTTAAAAAAAAAAACCAATAAACACCACCAACAAAAAACTCCCTGAAAGCTCAAATTAAAGAAAAATGCTCTAATACTGGTCTTTTGTTTTCATTCAAGATGTTTCTAGGGGATTTTATTACCCTAAATTTCATAGCCCTTGGAGATATAAAATTGATGAACTTCAACTGTGCTTTCTATTGCAACACTAGGTTTTGTAAATCCAGACTTACTTTTTCAGACTAAATCAAGAAAGCTATTTCCCTTAAGCTTTTCTTATTTATGTATATTATTTTTTCCTCCCTCAACCTTTGCATTTTCATTCTCTGTGCTTCCTGCCTCCCTCTTCTAGAACAAAAACATAAGCAGTAATCTTTTATTAACCCTGAAGGTCAAAGGGCTCTTCACTGTTCAAAATTTTTAATTGAGTTTTTCCTCCTGCTTTTTGTATTGCTACTTCCCACCAAAAATTCCAGATTAGTTGCTAGTTACTACTACATCAGTTTACAAATACACCTCAGTATACCAAAATATAAGTGCCTACTATTTCTTAAGAAAATGAAAAGCTGCTTGTTAGGCCAGCCACTGAGCTGGTACTGCAAAATTAGTCCCGATGCCAAAAGCAGCTTTTCATGATTTAGCCTCAAACAGTGGAGAAAAATGATTATTTTTAAAATTTATATTAATCTGTATTAGTAAAAACATGCAGTCTTATTAACCAAGAGAACCTCTCATTCACTAATGAACAAGATTGGTGCCGATAAGGAGTATAGTAAAACTGGAATACAACAGCTTGTCCTAACTATTTAAACTACTCATGAAATTAATACTGACTGAGATAACATCTTTAAATAAGTGGATTAATCCCTGAAGCACACCAACTAAAGATGCTATTACAGTTGTGCTTTCATTCCCTACTCCAATGGTATTTATTTAGTAAGGAAACAGCTGGATGTACATACACTTCATTAGCAGTCATTTCTCCCCCTGCTATCTATAAATCCAAACATCACATGTTTGGAACAGTCTCACTTCTAAGCAATCTGCTGCTACTGAGATTTTGCTTTTGAGCAATAAATGCTCAAAACTGTTGCTTTTCTTGAAGCAGCTCCTTCAGTGTTCATAACCTTGCTGCTTCAGCAGGCTCAGTTTCAAATTCAAATAGCTCCAAGCAAATGTTTCCAATCTCAATTATACTCCTTCCTTTTTCTAGGCACCATCCCTGCCCCCATATGCTTGTTTGTAAAAGGGATAATTTTCTATGTATGTACAAGCAGCGCAGGGAGTCTTCCTCTGTAGGAATCTGGCAATATGCAGAGTTTTATGAAAGCACTATCTGGAATTTGTTAAGTTTTTTCATTCTCTGCTTTGGGTTATACCAAGAGAATTACACAAAGATTCTCCCTCAGTTGGAAAATGTGGAATTTGCCAGATCCCTTCAGATAAGGTGCCAGTTAGTACCCGGAGTAAATAAGATGCTTCTGATGTTTTTGGTCAGTTATTGGGTCTGCATTGTACCTACACTTTCCTTAGCATTAGATCAGTATATTAAGAGTGGACCAACAAGAGAAGCACTAGTCCATACAGAAATCACACATTCCTCCATGTAACAGAGATGTACAGCCTCTGTAAACACATTTGTAGGACTAGCACTGGTTAGACCCTGTGGGGTGTTTATGTTCAAGGAGGAATGCTGACATTTAAATAACAAATTTAATATTTAACAGTATAAATTTCCCAAGTGCTTTTCTTTCAGTGTTGGTCTGCAGTCTTCAAAAATCTAAAGCAATGATATTGGGAAGAAGAGCTAGCTTAACTTCCCTGCTGCACTTAGAAAGCCTGGAAATTAACAAAGGTTCTGTTTTCACCTCTTTTTTTTTTTCTTTTTACAGCTCTTCACTAATCTGTGGTGCTTTACATCATCTAATCAAACAGCTTCAAACTTTAATTTATTTTTATATGAATAACTAACTGAAATTTTTGGGAAAAGGAGCTCTTTGCAAAAGAATCAGAATTAAAACTCAGGAAAGTCAGAATATCTCCCATCTCCCTTCCTCTGCCAGCAGGGACCATCCATAACCTATTTTGAATTTCTGCTTCACTGATGTTTATACTGACATGATTTATGTACTGTTTGCTGAGAACAAAGAGCCTGCAAAGGTTACTGGTTATTGTGACCCATCTGATTCAGGGCAACTCACTGAAGCTACATCACAACCATGTACACCTGGATCATAAAGTCAGTCCCAATGGTTTAAAATCAATTGAGAGGCTTCTGAAGATACTCTAAAATTACTATTTGCTTCATTTATTTAAAATGAAAATGGTATAAAACAGGCTACAAGTAGTAGGCATTTCTTGTCTCTAACACTGGCCAGCTCTATGTTTTAAGGAAATTCACAAGAAACAGTGTAGAAGCCAGTTAGAGGACAATGCCAAAATTTATGTCCCTAAACAAGTGCATACTCTGATAAGGTCAGACAAACAGCTGAGATGATCAAAATGACCCCTTCAGACATGACAAATCTTGTTTTAACTACAGCTAAATCCATCTTGTGGTATGAATCCTGCGACTCTTAAAACTTGTTTCAGACTGTCTGTGTACACCCCAGATTCCTTCTGCAAAGTAGGTGGAGCTCCCACAAACCACAAACATTTTTATGCAAGATTGTGGCTTTCCATTGTGAGATGCAGAGCATATCTCTTCTTCTGCAAGTTTCTGTGTAATAATACATGTCTGTCATAATACATGTCAGACTCCAAGAGCCTGAGATAATACAGTGAGACATCTGGAAATCTATAGAAAAATCACATATTTAAGGCTTCCTTAAATCCACTGATTTACTGGGTCTGGCATCACATATAGTTGAAAGAGCAAAAATTAAACATAGTATGTAAAAATATAAATACCTGTAAAGGCTTTTCCTTGACAGATGACATTTTGATAATGGGTGATGTTCATACTCAGCAGACAACCCATGCAGCAGGAGAAAACAGCTGGATTTTAGGTGTTCTGTTAATGTAGCTAGCCAAAACCCCTACTTATCTCCACCGCCCAATTCTCTGTAATGTGGACATAACAAAGCCTGATTTTTGACCAGTAGTTTATCTTTATGCTTCTGACGTATAAATACACAATTCTGAATAAAACAAGATGGTTAACAATACCCAACTCCTGTACCCAGCAAATCAATGGTCTACATTACACAGAAATATAAATGCACCCAGTCTAAAGGCAAACCTGTTCTTTATAACTATATCACTTAGTTTAATAAAGCATATTGCCTCTCTCAATAAACTTTGCTTGAGTTCAAGACAAAAGTGTGATTTAACATGTTTCTCTAAATTTCTATGAATTGTTGTAATGTTTTTTGATCAAAGTCTCTAATTTCTACATTTGTTTCCTTACATATTTGACATGGTTTTCACCATTACAAGTTTCATTGTTTGATCATGCCTCTGTATTTGTGAAAGTAAGTTTTTAAACCACAAAAATTGCTAACAGGAATAACAGACAGCCAGATTTCTGTTAACACATACACACCCTTACTTACACACACACGCACAAACACGTATCTAAACAAAGATATTTAAAATAGACTGTTGTTTTAAAGTAGTCTTTGCAAAACTAAGACCACATAGTAAGGCAAAGAGGAATCCACATCAGCTCTGTGCAACAGATAAGATTTTCAAAACAAACTATGCATATTAGTTGCAAAAGTGGCAGGCTGGAAAACCATATACACAACAAATACCAGCATGCCTTTTGTCATCTAAGCCTTCTCCTTTATACTAAATTTCTCTAAAAATTCTGTGAAATAGTGTAAGAACTGATGCTATGACAAATTTGAAATACCTTAGAAATTATCCCATCAGGCTTCTGAGTTCAAGCATCTGTTTCTTCTGTTTGGCAACTAGTCTCAGGTTATAAAGACCAACAAGCTAACACTGATTAAAAAACAGAACTCATTTCCCCATTATTTGTTACTGTACAGCAGCAGCTTGCACCTGTTCTGCACAAAGAGGAAGAATGTCACCACATGTAGACAGCTTGTTCTGCACACAAAGGCAGAAAGCGCTGTCTCCTACACAGTTTTCAGGAAAAGAAGACATCATCAGAACTACTGGTTCCTACCTAAGGCAGACTCTACTGCTAGATGCAGAACCAAAACCAGAACGGGACCCAGGGCAACTGCATGCGAGAAGCTGAACAAAGTTGTTTGGTGGTTTCCCTTTTTTTCTGGGTCATTTTTATTTTCTCCAGGCAGTAAAAAGCAATTATTGCTCACTTAAAAATTGTTTTCCCAGAAGATAAGCATACAATTTAGCAAGTATGTGATTCAAGATAAACTTTTTCTCAGTATAGCAATAGAGACTTCTAGCAGCTATTTCCCAGAACATCAGAATAACAAATCAAACGAAAACACACACTCCAGTTTATGCTACCAAGCTGCTCTCTGTGAAGGGCTTTTACTGCAGATAGCTTTTGGTCTCAAATATCCACATCAACTGTCAGTTTCAGGTCGACTTGCCCACATAAAAATTACTCTTTCCTGTCCCATAGGATAGACTTAGATAGTCTCTTCAGTGTTCTGTTTCACAGCCATTACCACCACTTTGGACCCACTACCAAATTATATACAAACAAGGTTGTTATACAGATGACAATGCCTATGGCATACATACTAGCAATTAAACACTACAAAGCTTAGTGGAGCAACTGAGAAATGCCCATGTGAAAACCATGTGATAACTCAGTCAACTGTAAAAGTAACCACCCCCTGTAATTAAATATCACAGACTTCAGATGACAGCTGCCCTCTACACCTCTAAAGATTAAAACACTCTAGGAAAAATGACCTGTCTAATTTATTAAATCAAGTCAACTAAATAAAGTGTGGAAGTGATGAAAAGAGCTGTAACAATGTCCTTTTTGATCTTTCAGAATTTTGTCTGAAATCCAGTGTTGTTTTCTTCCCCTGCCCCCCCACCCTTGAAGTGATTATCTTAAAAATATGACTCATAAGCCTGATCATCCTTTTTCTGACCTCAAAGAACAAATGCAACAGAATGTGATAACTTGCTCAACATAAATAAAAGAAAACTGGGTATTTCAGATAGCTTCATAACAGGAATTCTCAATATATACCTTTTCTTTTATGAAGTATGTTTTACATTTATGCTAATAACAAGTTCTGCATAAACAATTTAATTTTATCTTTCTCCACTCAGGCTACTATTCTTGTTGTAATAACTATGATTCACCACATCCTTTCTGTATTTGCATTCCCACAACTAGCTGCTGCAGTACATGAAGGCTGCTTAGCAGCACATTTGGTTCCTATGAGTATGCAGCCAACCTACAAGCCTAACCTTATCACATCACAACTCATTTTAGAGAGTGGCTAAACTAGATGCAAAATAATTCCAATATCTCAAGACACAAGCCAGGATTAGAAATATTCATACCTTCCTTAGCTTCTTCAAATTGTTTTATGTTAAGAAGCAATGGGATATATAGACAGCCAGAAAAGTGTCAGTTTGCATGGGTTGTTTTTATTTACTGTTGGAAAGCAGTAAAGGGGGAGAAAACTAAAGAAACACATGAAAATCACAAAAATTTTTTGTGTGTCATCATGAGTGTCAAGATGGTTTTTGATGTGCCTAGTTACAAAGACTTTGGTTAAAGTAAGGTGGATTTACACCAGTTCAGGAAAGGTTGTATTCTGCCCTAAAGTCAAAATCAGAACTTGAGAAAATGAGTATCTGGTAATATATTTTTTCTATTAAAGGTAAAAAGAAGACCTATTTCCTAGAATTTGGCAGAAATGGCCCCATGCAAGCTTCTATATAGCTGCTTTCATGAACATGTCATAAAGTTTGAAAACACATAAATATATACTTATATGTGTGCTCCAAACATCAAAAGTTAATTAAAATGCAAAAATCATCATTAGGAACTCGTTTTTCTTAATACAGTGTTGATTGTGGACTCTGGGATAAAACAGACAAATTTGTATTAGTTTCTTCAGTCAGCAGGATCTGAAACACACAAACAGCATGGTACAAACCACACAATATTATATCATATCAAGGATCTTCAGTCTCTTAATCTACACTCTAGCTATATTTCTAGAGTATTTTAGAATCCCATTTTATCTATATTTGTAGTCACTCATAGTTGTAGTGTTCACAAAGAGTGTTTTTAAGGGTATGAAAATAGGCACACTCATAACAGTTTCATTCAAACAAGCCATCACTGAATTGTTTCAGAAAATTCTTTTAGCCAAAACTAGAAAAAGGCTAAGAGAGTTAATTTCCATTAACTAACAAGAAGTTTTTAAACCATTAAGAGTGCTGAGACACTGGTAAATGGAATGTCACCCTGAACAGAACACACTTTTTTTTTGATACTGCATTTCTGGTATCTTAAATTCAGTGGGATTAAGAAGTTTAGTTTATTCAGCAAGAATAATACTATTAACAGCTACTGCTCTTTCATGTTAACACCCATTTCACAGTTAACACCTACACATTCCAACTCCAGTTAATACAGGCCAGTCAAGAAAGATTGGAGTTGCTGAGGGCAGTCATCTCTGCAGGGATATTTTAAAACAGAATTTATACTGTGCTTTAAAAACAATCTAAAAGGATCAATCTACCTTATGAATCTGCTGTAGACATACACAGAGAGAAAGATGGATGGATGAAAGCATATAAAAGCAAGTAAATCTGACTCTATTGATTTTTGAGAGGACAGCATAGAGCACTTTGGTGAGGTCTTATATATCACTGCGAAGGATGAAGTGCCATTGTGCATATGGTCTGAAGCATGTGAGGATTTATCATGAAGCAATGCATTGCTATATTCTGTCATTATATCATTTTGTAAATAATCTTGTTTTCACTGTTGAGGAAGATAGATCACTAAAAATTAAATAATCCTCAAAAGAAATATAAGAACTATCACAGGAAGATTTTCACACAGCTATAAATGAAAGCATCTGCTACTATTAAATGAAAAATTGCAGAAGTTTAGTGTACACATAGTATTTTTAGCAGGAGAAAGGTGGTATTTTAATAATGAGCTTTTGAAATCCAAAATGGAAAAATCTGCGTATCACAGCATAATCCTCTTCCTACTTACTTTGTTCTAATCATAACAATCAAATCAACGTTTAGTGTTCCCCAAAGCTCTCCAGCACTCCTACTCGGACAAATGCCTTCAAATGATATTAAAGAAATCAATCTGGTTTTGACAGCACTTCTTCACCACATGGAACATTTTTCTTCAAGGCTGAAAGCTTTCCTCTTAAAGCATATTTTAGATAACCAAAAAGCAAAAATAATCAATTGAATTTTTGCAGTGTCTCTGGGGCCTCAATTGTTATGTAATCATGGCATTTCTTATCAGCTGAAATAGTCATCTTTCTAAGTTTTCATCTAAACTATTCATACATCCACTCCCAAACACCCCCACCATGATGTACATTTAAATAGCACATTTATGCTATTCTATTAGCAATTTCTTCATCTGTTTCTCTTAATATAGCAAGAGGAAACAATTCTATTATTAGCTGCAGTTACATGGTATGTCATTTGGAAAAGACAGTTGCTTTAAATAATAAAAAGACCCATCATTTGTTTTTAAAATAAAAGCTCACTAGCTGAACTGTAAAGCTGTGTATGCTATAGCATACAATGATGTCCCAACAGATTAGCAGGCCTTTAGCTAGCACCCAGGAAGATACAGCATATACCCTCTTGTTGACATATCTCAGAGACATACCTAATGGAAAAAACAATTTACCTTCTTCAGTTTCATGCCACACAATTCCTTCCAAGTTCACGCTGGTCCCAGGCTCACAGGGTCCAAGGCATTCGGGTTCAGTTACTACTCCAACCTCGCAAGTATTTACACCCACTGAACGTGTCCGTACCAAAAGCTGCTCGACTGGTGCTGCAATATTGGATGAAGATGGGGAAAAGTAGGAAGGCAGAATCTGAGGTGTTATACTGCTGGAAATCGGAGGTGGAGGTGCAGGCACTGTAAACAGGGGATCAACCTGAAAACAACAGACAAACTTACTATAATGGTGCTGTGAGAGTTAAAAAACTAAAATGAAAATAAAATAATATAAAATAAAATACATAAATAATTTTTTAAGAAGTTATGGAAAGTCCAGTTTACCATGACAGCATTTTTTTATGTATAGATTTGGTGTATCACAGGTAATGGCAGTCTTATGAGTTCAAATTTTTTGGCATTAGCCCAAATGTCACACATGAAAAATTAAGTACAAAACTATCTATCATACATGCTAAACAAGGCAACTTGCTAAGTTTCTTCTAGACTATTCCCTGTTGTCATAGACTGTTAGTATGAAATAATAATAAATTTTTACAACAAGGATTAAGTTTACTTTTTTTCTCGGCACTGACAGAGCCTGATTTGTGGATGGAAATTATTTTTGTTAACTGGGAACTTCATTTCTATTTACAGAAAAACATTTATAAAGACAGGTACGAAGACACAAATGCTATTCTTTCATTTGTATCATAGAGAAATGAGTAGCTGGAACAATTCTAATATCTATATGACATCAAATACAATCTCTTGTCATCCAATCATTTAAAATACATTAGGATGATCCACCTAATACCTTACAGATAGCATTTAGATCTTTCTATTTGGAATAATAGAGAGGACTTTTATAAGAACGAGCCAAACCATCTTATTTCTCAGGCTTTCCAAAATGTATATTTAGAAAAATGCATCTTGCCAGACAATCAGTCTTAACACAAGACAATTCACAGAGACAATATCAACATCTGAACTGAAGAAGTTATTTCTCCCTCTTGTATGACTTCCAGTTTACTCAGGAACAGATTTTCTGTACTTTCTGTATTTTACTTGGCTGAGGGTTTTCAATACTTCACTCTGGCTCTAAGGTCCCTTGTCCCATAAAAGACAGCTAGATAAGGATATGAGTGTGTCCAGTCAACTAGCTACACCACCTGGAACTCACGTTCATTTGGCCCATTGGATCACAGATACCACTCTCAAAGAAATCACTCTTCAACCTAATGGCTTTCTTTTTTTTTTAAATAGCTGCTTTTTAGCTGCACTGAAAGAGATGATCAAATGTCTTCATGACTATGCTGTTTTTAATTTTGGTCCTCATAAGAAGACTCAAGAGAAAAGATGTAATGACTCCCTATACATCATCTAGGTTTTTGCTCAAATGTATCTTAACATAGATCAAAGTTAATTTTCCTTTTTGTAAAGTAAAAGAGGGATACAAAGAAAAGGATAGACTAAAAGGTATTATGTACATAGATAATACATGTACATAGATGATACATGTACATATGATACATATGTACATGTATCACAGACCAGCTCACTTCATCAGATGGACACTTTGTTATGAGAACATAAAATGACAAATTAAGAAGAACTTTCTAAAAATTGGAACAATTTTTACCATCGGCCTTTGTAACAATTCTGGTTTTTTTAGCGTTATTTTTAGATGCAAACCGAGTGCCAAGGCTTTTAATTGTGTGTTTAAGCCTTATGTGTGCTAAATTCTCAATAACTTAAATATATAAATATAAAAATGTTTTGCATGATCTTTGTATGACCAGCCTAGATTCTGATCTCAATTACATTAGAACTAAGCAGGAGAAGGAAAGGACCTAATCACAGTCTTCTCCAAGGTATTCCTCATTTAGAGGGAATGAAAGCTTTAGGTTAGCGGTAGGTAAAAAAACAAACAAACCCAGTAAACCAAACAAAAAAGAGAACAAACAAAAACCCCAACAAAAGCAAACAAAATCCACAAATATAAACACAAACAAACAAACACAAAATCCACAACACCAAAACCAAAGCAAAATAAATACTGAAGGCATCCCTAAGGAGTAAAAACCTACTAATACCATCAAAATTCTACCAGTTAAAGCAATTCTTGCAGAGAGAACAATGCACTCAAGCAATGATGTCTTTATTCTTCTCTTTATGCCGAGAGTTGCAGAGTTAAAAAAGGCAGAAAGCTTTGCAGAGCAGACTTGAATCCACACAGGAAAGTCAGATATCAACTGACCCTCAGCAGCAGCTATTACTTGCAGTATCTAATAGCACACATCACACAAAACCACAACTGTGGATGCTGTGCATGAGGAGACACTGATCCTGTGTTCTGCAGCTCCTGCTGCCTGATGCCAAGTGAAGGCACACAAAGCACTGTTCCCTGCATAAGGGTGTGTAATGGTGCTCTGTCAGTGAAACCTGGTCAGCAAGTACCCCCACATCATTTAGGAGTTCTTAACATACCTTACTTCAAACCAGAAGACAACCAGGGTCAGTAACCAGCAGGTAAATGAAGCTTAGCACTTAGGAAAATCTAAACCACATGTGATTATAAACCCAAAAAAATCTGATTAATAGCCTGTTTGATAGTTTACATGGTGTTCTGTAAAGTTGTGCAAAACCTCCTATGACACATACAACATCATTCTTCCATAAAATAGAGTTATCACAAAACCAGAGAAAGAAAATCCTAAGTGTTTTCTGTGCTCACACTAAATTAGCCAATGTTTTAAATGAACTAAATTGACAGATGTGTTTTCCATTTTTGACTATTATAAACAGTGAGGGGGAGCTAGCAAAAGCATGGATCTGACAGTGTATCCTATTAAGTTCTTTGTTACAAATATTTGTGCTCAGTTCTGGTTTTTTTAGACCTGCTAATAAATGTTCATGTTTTCCACTAGAAACATTAACTCAGGACAAGGCCAAATAGGGGTGCTTGCACTAAATGGGGCTGTTTCTGTGTAAATTAAAGCACTAAACCTTTGGCTGAGAAATAAGTGTACATTTACTGTCACAGAGATACATGTTCATTGCACAAGTATAACCTTAGCCACAAGGAAAAAAACAATAGGCTTAAACATTATTCCAAATTTCCATGTTTTAAAATTATCCCATCTTATTTGATAATCATAACAGCACTGCAAAGTGGTGGTTCTTAGAGATCATTGTGGTGACACAATTGTTTTCATGAATTCTCCAAAGAGCACTGATGTAAGGTATTAGAGGCAAAGAGAGGCAGGAAAGCTGCCATCTCCAGTGGAAAAAAGGCACATAAGACTAACATCTGGTTGTGGCAGTCTTTCAAACTGAGGAAAGTTAATGTGAAGAACAGATGCTCTGCAGTTTCTCACTGTTATTTTTTCGTTATTATTCCCAGGTGTTGGTGCATACTGAGCAGTAGCCTTGCTGTTTATCACATAAGAGATTCCAATGAGATTGAAAATCTTCAGAAGGCTATTACATAGACACTCTCTTTAGACACACAATCAAAGGAGTACAAAAAGACAGAAATATTCAAGCAATATTTTCTTCACCTAATTACAAAAGCTTTTGAGAACTGATTGGTGACAAAGGCTACAAAGCTGCAGTGTTACTCATGGCGGTTTTCCACTGCCAAGCGTTTGAAATGAAGACTGCCTGCCAACAATGTAGTCACAGCTCCTTGGAGCAATCCTTTATCTGAATATTTACCAAAAAAAAAAAAGTCTGTTTTGGTGGCTGCATAACATTCATCAGTAGGAGGAAGCACATATGGAAGACAAGGGAAATATCGTATCAACAAGAAATAGAAACGACTTCCTAATAAACAAGGTTGCCATTCAGGCACTTTATGTGCTGGAATCAAGTTTTGTGTATCAAAATTCATGTTCTTGATTTAATGAAGGCATGTCTTTGAAGATGTATCTCAATGATAACATAATCTACCTAAGACCAAAGTGATTCATACGCTACTGCAGTGTTGTCCACCAGCTGATTTTGACATGTACATGGCAAAAAAGCCATTTAATCCATCCACCAACACAGCCAGGAGAAAGGCAGAGGAGCAGATTTCAGGCTTAATACAAGCTCTTCCCAGAAAGCACCACTTTTTAAATGGTGAAAGAAAAATCTACTGTAAGCATTCCCAGTGGGAATGTCTGCTCTAATAGAAAGAATGTGAAAAGAGGATCTGAATGCTATTACAAGATCTAACTAAAAAACCAAGCCTAGCCCTTTGCAAACCTAAATCCTCCCTCTAGAAGATGACAACATAAAGACAGAAAGGACTAAGAAACTGCCAGCCTTGAAAATTATATTGACAAGTTCTTTAGAGATATGAATTAACACATCACAGAATCACTATGTCTGGAAAAGAAAACAGGAAATAAAGGAATTCAGCCTTATCTCAAAGTTTTGAATCCTACAAATTGCTTTCTTTAGATTTAATGGTGAAAAGGATGCTAGCTTGTTTATACATAAAGTATACTTGCCTCCATCTTAATTTTCTGAAGTAACAATGACTCCAGAAGACCTCATTGTAATCTCATGCACAGCATCACAAATCAGAAGCAATTTTAATGAAATTAACTAACTACTTTGGAAGAGAACAAATATGGGAGAATGTGACATGAGAAAAATGTCTGTGCGCTCAGAAGCATGTCTGCACTTCCAGATAATTCTCCTCATGCTACAGACATTGTCCCACAGATAATTTAGGTATTCAAAACCTAAAGCTATTCCTTCATATTCTACCATGTAACAGGAATTACTACTGCAAAGAATCTCCATTTTGTCTGAAAGATCTCATTTTTATCTCAGTTCAATATTTCATGCTTGTAAATCCTATCAGAAGCCAACTCAGAAGCATTGTGACATCATGCTTGAAAGAAGTGGTATTTTGTTTTCTTCAAATATTCTGCATCAAATTGTTGTGGGGGAAGAAAATGACAAACAACATAAACGACAGCACGGAAAACAAAGAAATACTGTAAGACATGGATGTAGAAAGGAATTTCTGCCATAGGATAGACAAATCTATTACATACTTTACATTCAAAGCTCAGGAAGGTCAGAGGTACCAAGAAAATGATTTATACTGGTGAACTTAGTTGAGAATCACAAGAGCTTAAATATAAACGAACGACAAAGGTGATTCAAACTGCCTAAATTTCATTCAAATACCACACTTTGAAACCTTTGTTTGAGAATAATATTTTTCTTAAAAAATATATTTGTGCTTTACAAATATTGTACTATAAACAAGAAACTGTAGATTTTTTTTTGTAATTGTGTTTAACTGAGTAACTACTTGCAGTTTCCAAGTATTTCCCATTCTTAAAATGAACTTCTCCACTTCAATCAGCTGAGTAGCTGAAGACTGCAAAAAGACTATCAGAACTATCAGGTTTTTTACCCAATAAAGCAGCAAATCACTCACATCTGGAATGATTTCAATATTCTGAACAGTTGCTATTAAGTAAAAAAAAAAAAACAAAACAACCAAACAAACAACAAACCACTTAAAACATACTCTGCTACTAAGCTTTCGATACAGGGAACAAGAAAGAAAAGTCTCCCTTGTACCAAAGTTATATTCTTTGCCACCCACATCAGCCATAGTAACCAGCACAAACTCTGCAAACTCATCTTTTGATAGTCTTTTTATTGATGACCTTCAGACCACCTCAGACTTGAAAGGTGACATTATGGATTTGCAGTACCTCCACAGACATGATAATGCTAGTATTTTATTTTTAGAACAGTATTAATGAAAACTATGATGAAAAGTCAAAGAACTGAGCAGGGTCTGGTCTAATGCAGCACAACAGTGCTGAACAAGCAAGGAAACTTCCTTGTCCTCTCCTGGATCTCCTATTCTAGCTCAGATGAGTGGAATTTCCCAAGCTATTCACCCATTTTACTGTGAAAGAGATTAGCATTTGACAGCTGCCAGTGACAGCCTTTTGCCAAGGCTGAGTCTGTGAAAAATTGTATGTCAACTCTAATGCCTGGCAGAGTTCTGGGAGGATGCCCAGATCACCACCTGCGAATTTCTTGTAGAGATATTTCTCCTCATTCAGACTATGTAAATCACATTTGTTCAGATAATTGTCTCTAGAACACCTTACTGCATTGAATCTTGATTTCTCCTGGTCAGTCTGCACTTCCAAACTTTTCTTCAGTCATGCTAAGCTTTAATATGAAAAGGACAAGTACTAAAATTCACCCAAGATATCTATCCCTGTGTAGAGAGGTACACTATTCCACAATCAAGAAAGGAATTTATTCTGAATAGTAAAGGAAGACATTTCTATGGGGCTAGATAGAAACTGTGTAATGATGTCCAGTATCTGTCAGTGTCATACAACTGTATATGGTAAAAAACAAGGCATGACCACTTGATGGTGAAGGTTAGATACTGCTTTATGAAGTTATATAAGCCTTTACAAGCTTTTCATTTCAACAGCCGTAATCACTTATTTTTATTCCAAAGTTTCTGCTACACTCAACCTTTCAGGGTTCTGATCCTAAAAATAGATACGGTATTTGCTTACATAGATCTCATAGCACTATAAATAAATATTATCTTCAGTTTTCCTATGTTTATTTCTGATACATGTGAGACTTCAACATGAAAAAGGATCAAGACTACAAGATACCAAGGAAAATTTTCTCATTCTCAGTTGTATATAGGAAGATAATGTTTAACTTCACGGCATCATCGTTTAACTGCTTCACTGCAAATTTTCATTCTTAATGTCCAAACTAATAATGACCTATGACTCCAAAGCAGGAGTTCTCCACTTCCAAAAGATGGTTTCAGCTCCTTGATGATGCGACCACAGTCTGGTGGAAGATCTGCCATTTCAACCATTCTGGAGTACAGAAAATGTTTAATAAAACATTGTGAGTTTTTCCAGGACTCCAGTACAATAAAGTGGCAAGAAAACTCAGACACATGGCTTCTATGTACTTTAACAACTTTCTGCATGTCAATAGCCCACTGTTGCCTGCCACCCATTTGCTGACCACTCACTTTTTTGCAACTCAAAGTTGCAGGCATTATGACTGAGGCTGTTGCTTCCTGAATTTAATAATTTTTTGTTAAGAAAAATTGTCTAAATTAATGATTTATTTTCCAAAAGGCTGTGAAGGTCCTTCTGTAATCCTCCAGAACAGAACTAAGTTCCTTGATAACCTCTGTATACCAAACGCTTTAACAGGCCTGACTACATTCCTATGGATGGCATGTTCTGAAAATTGAGCATTTGACTTAACGGCTTCATATTTATTGCTGTCTACAGACCCTAAAATTTTTAATTTAAAAAGTCCTCAGGCTTTTTAAATATGTGGGTCTCTAACAAATATATTCCTGTACTATTGCCTCAGAGGTCTCCTTCTTGTGCTTTTTGATATGGTGTAGGAGCCATATCAATTAGGTTTTTCCTTTATTCCTTAGACCTTATATATTCACAGTATTAGCTTCAAAAACTACCAAGTGTAGGATATTGCATCCTTATTTTATTTAAAGAAGAAGACAGTACTATTACTTTCAGGAATAGGACATACACATTCCTGATTATTTAGCAAATCATTAAAAGAAAAGCTTCTAAAATGACCTTTCAGTTTTCCTTTACACTGTGACAGTTCAACTAAAAAAAAAAATCCCTGAAATTAGCTCTCCTTGAAATTACCCACTGTTGGATATATAGTTAGAATCTTTATTCTTAAATGCAGTTTGAGCTAGTTACAGTATCTTCAGGAAAGACAATTTATGACAAGTCTTTTTTATTTCTCCCTAGTGGTGTACACTTTTAGTGGTATAAATCCAGACTAAGTCCACTGAAGCATAACTGTGGGCAGCACCTGCACTGTAGTGGTTGTTTTTGCAGGGAGAAAAGTAGATAGCATTTCAAATAAGAGTTCTAAAAACAATATGAAAATAATACATGTAAAGATTTTTTCAAAGGAAAATAATCCTTGAGGGAAGGAAGCCACTGATACCTGTTCCCTCCAAATTACTGTGCCAATTACAGTGCCAGTTTCTGAAATGAAGTGTTCAATAACCCTTAGCAGTGAGACTGAAGAACTAATCTTACAGAGTGAAGGTAAATACAATAACCAGCATTATCAAGAAAAACCTTTCAAAATTTGCTTACCCACTTGCCTCAAGGTCTAAGACCACTCAGTTTGGGCAGAGAAGAGAAACACAGATTTAGTGCTCTTTTAGTTCTTTTTCATGAGAGCATCTACACTATCAACACCCAAGTTATCTGATTAGAGGCTACCTAACAGACAGACAAATCTTATCCTTTCAGTGACTCAGAATTCAGGTCACCTTGAAATCTCTATTTTCATGTCCCTATCTCAACAACATTTTACCTGTTGATTTTGCCTTCGTTTTTAGATTTATTGTAAGATATTCATTAGCATGCATTCTAAGAACCCAAACACAGACAAAATTTTGTATTTTAAGACTTTTAGTAAGGCTTTTTCATTCTTGTTCTGATGGAAGAGAAGGGAAGCATGCTAAAAGGACCTGGTTTCATCCAGAAAATCCCAGATGCCATTGTTGAAATGCCTTGTGTTTGACTGTCTTTTCTTATACTCTCATAGACTATTTTTATAGTATACCAGCATGATCAACATATGCTACAAACAAAGCTCCCTTTCTGTTCAAATAAAGAAAAAGAAATTGACAGCCTGAGTATTCTGCTTTTCATGTGCTATTTTCCTCAGTTATTTGCACCTTTTAGGACAATCTGCCCTAACTGTGCATATCCTTTCTATGCTACACACTGCATAATAAGCTTAAAGCAAGGAAACAGAAAGAAACATTTTTGAGTGCTTGGTAGAAATTAAAATATCTTACTCATAAAAATAAACCTAATCTAAGCTGTCACAAAATCATGAAATGGCTCTGGCAGTTGTACCAAACTATATAGACATGTACAGACCCTTTGAAGAAATGAAACTGCACTTTATCAAGTGTGATTTATAAGCAACACTGATTTAGCTGGGAGATAACACTGCTGTCTAATCATTAGTAGACAGCCATGTGAATCATCAGACAACAGCCATGTGAGCACATCAATTATGGGCCACTGCCAAAAGCCCTCAAGATCCCAGAGATTAACAGCCAATCCTCTGTTTTACAAGCTCACGTCAAAAAGAATATTAATAAGAGGAGGGGCGATGTGAAAGCTTGACAGAGTAATTCATGCACTAAAACCAGGCATTTTTCCCTTTGCTCTGCCTTGAACTGGTCTATGAAAAAAGCTGGCATTAGCTACAAAGCATGAAGCTGCCAATTTCTCAGAAAATGTTTTTCATTAGCATATGTGAAGTTGTGAAAGGCTGGAAAATCTCTATTTGGTGGACAAAGGCAACAAGTTCCATGCATTCCCTTCTCCTGGATGTATCAATCCTGCAACTATTATTCAGATATTTGGAAATGAACATACACAGAAGTGTTTGATGATTTTTCTCATCCTCAAAACCAGATGTATTTACCATTTATACAAATTAGCCAGACTTCAAGACATACATTACTCTGTATTGCTAGTGATTTTGAAAAACTGCAGTAGAAATACTACCAACACATTTTTAGGTTTAAGTGTGTCTTCAAATGTGTGGAGGGGAAAAAAATCCACAATTATGCCTTTCTCCTTAACTTCTATGGACTGTGGTTGACTAGAGGTTTACTCTTCTTGAATATAAATGAATGGAAGCAAGCCAAGAATGTGACTCCAAAGGGAACAGCTATTACTCTGTACAAAAGTAAACATACCTATAAAGATGGACCTCAAACAACTTGTTGCTGACATTTTAAATGTCCCTTCACTGTCCTCCCTCTCTGGACTCTACTCAAGGTCTAAAAATAGAGAGGCTTCACAGCATGGCTGCAAACAGCCTGAATGTGATCCTGCCAATACTGTGTATTTAAGGGAAGAGAAAATTTATTTGTGGGGATTTCCAGAGCTACCTTTATAAAAACTATTTCAGTTACTGCTAGTAATTAACCTCAGAGCAAAGAGGAAGCAAGAAGCAGGAACCTTTTAGACTCTTCACTGTCCCAGAGGCAGTAGCTTTAGGCACAGCACCAGAATACATATTCTGTTCTGACAGTTTTAAAAGTTCCCACTTTGCTGTGGTCTTCCAGACAATAATTTCCTCCACATTTCTTATATGGAGTACCACACATGTGATAGCCTACTTCAGGATGGCATACTGTTAGTCAAATTGACACAGCTAAAAGGGTCTTTACTACTGGAGGAAGCATATAAAGGCACCAAGTATGTCAAGCAACAGTTTAATACTGTGGAACTCCTCCTTTAGTAAACAGCTGGCTAAGGAGGTATCAGTCCCAGACTGTTTGTTCAGGCAGCCATGGCAATGCTAGCTTCCACAGCTTTACTCCTCCAGGGACACGTGTAGTGGCAATTTTAACTAAGGATACAGTCTTACATGTTGTAGGTTCTGACCTAAATCCCACAGCTCATCTCATACTTTTGGTGGTATTCATCTTGACGTGTCAGTTCATTGCACAAGGTTCATGAGAAAGTGTGGTAGTGACAGCTCAGTCTGAAATCAGCTTCTGCAGAGGTGGAACCACAGCCTCTGTGTGAGCCTAGCAACCAAAGAACACAGAACTCTCCCACAATCATTCTGTCAGGACATGCAGATGGCAACTGCTATGAGAAATAGAACATCCTAAATTCATTTGATTAAGCATCAGTGAGCTTAATCACATAGCTTAATACTGTGTATTCACTCAGGTTTATACTTATTTTCCCATAACAAAAGCAATGCCTCGAACGCAATAGGCCCTTAAAGTTAATCACCTGCAGCTTAATGGCTGACACAATTTTTGAAATATATTTTATCTTGTCCTAGATGTGTTTTTGGAATAGATCTGTTTTTAAAAATTATCTCTGAAATACACCCAAAAAAAGAACACTATGCTATGAGCTTCACCCTAAAACATCTCAGGATTTTAATTTCAGTGTTTCTCCTCTTTCTGTCATTCTATATGATCTTACAATTCAATTGCTTAAAAGATAACCTGAAGAAACACTCATCAGGCAGACCTCCTTCAAAGCAGTAGCTTTATAAGCACAGCATTAAAACAAGAAAGTGATTCAACCATTGTGTGTATAACTGATAATGACAAAAAAAAAAAATCTGATTCAAAGAAGTTAAATTTATTAAGAGGCCATGTTATTGTTAAGCTGGCTGAGACAGTAAATTTGTTTTCCAGGCATTCTCTAATATTGTCTTCAAATTTGAACGATGAACTAATTTGTATTGACACCAACACCAAATGTTGAAGTTAATGCACCAAGTGACATGAGTTTAGTTTAATGGGAGTGGCCTCCCAGTATCTAGCAAATTAAAAAGACACTTTATATATTTTTAGACTCTTACAAAAGGGGCCAAGACTTTCTAAATTTCCAACTAAAATACATCATTTCCAGAAAGAACTCCATGATCAGTGTTTGTACAAAAATATGGGAATATTCAGATTAGATCTCTTAAATCATCACTGAAAATGTTAAGAGCATAAACAACTAACACAGCATCTGGCTCAATAGGATTCTACCAGAAAAGCAGACTTTAAGTGACCACAATGACTCTTATATTGGCTCTTACTATGACTCCTAAGTCACTACTAATAAACGCTGAACAAAAGAATAAGTGAAAAGAAACCCTTTTATAAACCCTTTTATAAACTTTAATTAAGCTATTTTTGTGGCAGTCCTGGACAAAGTGCTCTGCAAGTTTTACATGGCACCACTCTCAAGGAAGTGTCAAAACAGTATAGAGTGCTATAAAACAGGGAATGCATTAGAATGGAATAACTGGATGACAGCCCTGATACAGAGCTCCTGATGATGCACAGCAGCACAATCTTTATTCCAAGCAACACTGATTACTTTTCAAATTTACTATTAGAAAGGTTTCCAGCACTACGTGTGTCAAGCTCTAAACACTTAGTTGCTTTAAGATAGTGTTAATGAGTTGGCTAATCACAATTTTATAGTTCTATAATGTACTGTGCTGTAAAAATTAAATCAGTGTTTATTACACCTCTGCTGCCTTTCCTTTCCTTCTCATTGGCCTAACTCTTGGATGGATTAAATGGATTAAAGCAGGAATATAAAAAGTGCGGCAGCTGACAACACTTCTCAGTATATATGTAAACAGTATTTTAGTTCAAAGCCTACCTGCGAACAAAGCAATTCAAATACCACTTACAGATACTGGAAGTGAGGACATGTTTATTTTTCAATATTGAGTGAGCTGCTTTGTTTTTTATTTGCTTCTGAAATTTCCCTCCTCTTGGACATTAAAACCAACCTGCTCAGTTTTCCTTTCCCTATCTCAAATACAAAAGGCAACATATAACTGAGTTTGTATTTTTGCAAAATTACATGTTTTTTGCGAATTCTTTGATGTCAACAGTGTTTCTGTGATAGACCTTGATGCTGAACTGTTAAACCTACATTTAGAACAAAGCTTCCTTTATCACCGGAGAATCAATAAGACCAATGGCCGACCAGAAAAGACTGGATCAAAGATATCTAGAGATGCATTGCTTGTTTGAGGATAGAGAAAGAAGGCACACACATAGAGACATTGGAAAAATCATACACCCAAGATACAGAGGTATAATTAGTAGATCATTGAATACAAAGAACTTCATGCACATTCTTACTTCAACCTAAGTTTTCTACAGAGGAAAAAATAGCAAAAATAATTGGTTAAACACAACCTTCTCTGATTTCAATAGGTATGATATAGAAAGTTCTCCTCTCTTACATAGCAAAGAAATACATATTTAAGCTACCCTAGACCGGATTAATTTGAGTACTTTCTGACGACTGACCACTTGCTTTCGATATTGTTTATAATTAGAAGAGAATGATCATGCATTTTATTAATATTTATGTCACAGCACTTTAATTCTGATAAGTATTTGTTTACTGCTCCACAGAACAAATAAAGTATCTGTTGCTCTGCCCTCAAACAGCTGAAATTTATTTTGCATTCCCAAATCACAGTAAAGAGTTTGATGATAATACAGGAATGGATATAGTCATGTATTACACTATGGCATGGCATGGCTAATTTTCATGCTGTAATGTCAGAACTTGCTTTGTGGTCTTAAAACCTAGGAATTTTGAGATCACAGATACATTTATATTGGTCTGTATGCAGGCACCAAAAGCCATTTTTTAAGGAAATATTCAGTATCAAAATATATAGACCATTTTCAATAACTCTGTGGTCTCACCATCTCAATTCCACTGACTATAAAATGAAGACAGCTTTTTCCCTCCCTTCTTCCTTTCCTCAGTGTATTGCAAAGCTTATGGCCAGACAGTGTATTTCATTTAATTAGAACTTAAACCCCAGAACTTATGCCAGATTTTTAAGATAGCTCACAAATCAAAACAAGATGCCAGATGTTTGAAAGGACAAAGCACAATGGGTACATGAGCTTTCCCTCAGATCCTCATAATGACAAAAGGAGATGCTAGCCTGTTCAAAAACATCTTGCCTAAGCTGTAGGTGTTAACCACAGTAAAAACCTGCCCTACATAAATGAAGTCATAGAACTTCCAAGTGCAATTTGGTTCTTGGAAGATAAGTGAAATCACCATGCATCGAAATATTTAGACCAAATTCCACTTTTCATTTTAAAAAATAATATTGTGCTTAATTTTCCCTCTGTTTGAGGTCAGTTTTGGGGGCAATGAAGAGACTGTTTCTTGACTTGTTTTTTTTTCCTTAGTATCATGCAGAAAATTTTCAGGTGTTTTTTATTTGGTTTGGTTTTTTTGCACGTGCTTGTTCTAAACAAAATAAAGAAAATAACTAAAACTGGAATAGGATAGGATGCCAGTGGATAACTGATAATAAATTATGCTGTGTTTCTTTTTACCTCACACAAGCCTTCAGCTTAGTCCAATACATCACACAAGCATAAGAGAGAAGGATGTACTGGATTTTTCTGCTACACTCACATTTGCATGAAAAGGAGCAGTCAAACGAAAATTAAGCGTTTAAACAGCTTAAAAAAAGCCCTCGTTCAGAATACTGTACTTCAATAAAACATTCATTGTTATTCAATGCTTGGCAAATGACATTGCCATCACATACTAGTAGAAGAACCGTGAAGAATAAACGCTGTCTGAAAAAGCAGCTTGTACTTATGCAGCGCTAATGACCATCTAAAAGAGCGATTCTGCATGGTTACATCCTCTTTCAGATTCACAGCTGCAGCTTCACAAGAGCAGTCATACATCATAATCTGCAGCCATTTTAGGCTACCTCTGTGCTTTGGAGAGCAATATGGGAACTAAGGAACTGCTAATCTGTAAGGTTGCAATCAAAAACAACTTTATTGAGCGGTGCTGAGTGAATGTGATGACCCACCTTCCCCTTAAGGATGGGTTATCACACTGAAGAGGAGGTGGTATTTAAATTTTAATACTGACAACACCCTTGACTGTAACAGCAGTGACACACAGGGAAAAGAGCTCCATACTTAGTTTCACTCGAGAGAAAACATACTCATTATTAGATTTTGGCACAGAGTAGCACACAAGCCGTTCTTTCAAAAGGTCAGATAACTGCATTTTAAGATTATAACACTCACATTTTAATTAATATGAAGGCTTTGCTTATTGAACAACATGCTAATCCTATAAACATCATTAATTAACTGAGATGCAGTGACTTTTCAAAAAGTTAACAGCTTAAGAACAGGATGTCACTGTACTTTGAAACTGATAATCAAAGGCTGTATTATTATCCCCTATATTAACCACAGATTTTGCAGGCAAACCAGAGACCCCTTCTCTGTGCTCAAGATTTAAGCCACACCCATCCCACGAAAATCTTTCCTGCGATTATGCACACTTCTTTAAGTTTAATTTTATGGAAGCAACTATGGCTCTCAGCACAATACATGGTGTATAAAATAACTCTCTGGATCTTTAATTAGGCAAGACAAAGGAGAACCGTCTGGAACCATCTGTCATTACTAGTCTTGTTTGCCTCACACATGAAATACCTTTGTCTCTAGAACTACTTAAAACGCATTTCTCAGATCAGGCCAATCAAGCTAGCCCTCCACTGCCCTCTAAATGGCATCTGTCATCATCCTAGTAACTCCCACATATCTGTATGTACAAATTCGGATGAGGAAGCTCTGGAAGAAATGGGGCTGGTGCCAGTTTAAGTAGTTAAGAGTTCAGCCAGGGGTTAACTGTAACCAGGAAAGAAAGAAAGTTTTGATTTCAGTCCTCAGTACTTACATAGTCAATACACATCTCTTGGTTTCTTAGGCTTCTCTTGATGAAAGAAGCTTGAAATCCACGTAACTACACACATACTCATCTGTATGGAAATCATGGCACACTGAAGAAAAAACTAACTCTTCAGCAAATAGTGCCACAGCCTCTTCTGTACTATGAAAACACATCTAATAGGAAGGAACTTACAAATCTTTGTTAATTTATAATGGTTACTAGAAGCTACATTTCAGCATTACACAAAGCACCATCAATAGTATGTGGCCTAGGCCACAGAGAGAAATAAGGCAAGAGTCACTTCTTTGCTACAAGGTGGGCAACACAGTCAGTGGAGAGACTGTCTTCCCATTGCCAAAAGCTTACACTCACTTGCTTCCTATTCTTTTACAAAGAGGTGATTTTTAATTTACTCATTACTGAATATCTTATGGAAAGCTACCTAACATGGATTAAATGCAGAGGAAAAGAATGTCACACCTGGAGCCTGCAATTCCTCCACTAGTAACTGTATGCTTACCTATTTCCATAGGTTATCATAAATTAATTCATTGGGTACACAAGACAGTTGACAGACCAATGAGGAGCAATATACTGTTAAACATAAAGATGAGGCTATTCCTATCTCAAGCCAGCTACAGCAGATGTTTTCCAGAGTCTGGTGGTATGAAAACAGTGGCCAGAAAACAAAAATAAAACAAAGCCACAACAACAAAATCCCAAACAACAACAAAAAAAACAAACAACAACCAAACAACAACAACAAAATCCTAAACTCCTCACGATCAGGTAACAGATGTTCAATCTCCATGCCTGCAATTAAAAAAAAGGAAAGAAAAAAACTTCCCCTGAAGAACTTGAAGTGCAAATTTTCTTCTAAGTGAGCTTCATTTATATCAAGTGACTCAGTTCCAACTCCAACCATTATGCTCAAAAAATCTGCCCTTCACATGATGTGTGATATTCTTCCTAGTTATATCCAGAGCACCTAGCCATCAGACAGCCAGGTAAGAATTTCAAATGTTGCTAAAGAGATGATCCTACAGAGATGGAGAGTTCCAAAGCAGGACAGAAAACAGAGACTGTGATTTCAGCAATTAGGTTTCTACAAGCTCTGTACCTACAGGTTAATGAAAGCTTTTAAAAAAGGAAAAGCCCTGACAAAGTGTTCCAGATACACAGCTTACCCTCAAGACTTCAGTACATGTTTGTGGTTTCACAACACATTTTCCTATTAACTTGGAAATATATCTCTCAGTAACAAGCTGATAAGTTCATGGAAACAACAGGGGAGACAAATACAGTACACGACGGAACCAGAGACTTGTCTTCATCTACAACCTATCAAATTAACAGGAGAGTCTTGAGGAAACTTTTCTTCTTACATTCCATCTCTTCTACTAATGCTGAATATAGAATAAGATGGGAAAAACATTAAAAGTCACTACAATGTGCAAGGAACAAAATTATCTTACAAATTCAAGAAAAAGTCTGAATAATCGTTCATCTCGTGGGAAAGAGGAGAAAAAATGATACATAAAGTAGTGATGGCCTTCATGAAGAAAACATGCAATGTACTGCTTAGTTTTTTAATAAATTTAGGTTTATCCAGGAGATTCCAAACCTCAGCCTAAATGCCCAAATAAATTCAATAGATTCAGGTTGCAGTCACATATCCTTTTACAGCTGAGGTAAATAGAAGTAAGGGTATCAAAGCTCATCACCAGCCCCATCAGACCTATTCTGAGATCACTGCCTTTCCATACACATTATCTGTGTACCTTTCGCTTTCACCACAGTCAACTTGAACACTAGGTTAGAAAAAGCACACTATTATAGATCACCTGGACCTTTTTTTGAAGCAGGCTTGGGAATGTCCCACACCTGTATGTAGAAATACGCCTCAGTAGAAATGTAGAACTACTCCTCAGTGGTATGTATTTATAGTATTCTGGGAAGATGCTGTTAGAATCACACGTGGGATTACAGCTCAAGTTTCATTTTCAGAAACCTAACAAAATTTCCACTGATACATGCAGGCTGAGGCATGCTCTGGTCACCATCTTCCACTTTTGTCCTGGCACTGCTCCATTCCTACCCATACCACAGATACAGCTTCACTGCTTAGCCAGATGCAAAGACTAAGGCACAGCCAAGACCTGTGCAGACACACTTGCATGAGCACTGTGCAAAACCTTTTGTGGGAGAACTGAGCAAAAAACATGACTTTTTGTGTCCAGAAGTGAAGAAAACAAGATTTAACATAGCCCACTTCCACAGAGGAAAAGCCAGACTGAAGAACTTCTGTAGTGCTATAGGAGGAGTTAGTCTTGGATATATTGGCTCCTCTAAGTGCAGCTTAACTTAGACCAAACCAAAGGAAATATGTTTTCCTACTCTGAAGACATGTAATGATGCTTTACTCTCACCCCAAACAAACAAATGCAGTAATTCAACTCTAAAGTGGGCTACAAGTTTGATTTTAAATAAAGCCGCAATTTAAAAGGAGATTAATTTGACCTCTAAGTAGTATTTCCTTGCTGCTCATAGCCTGGTCTGTTAGCAAAAGCTTTACAGATTTAGTAATGATTAAAAGAAATTAACCTAATTATTTGACAAAGCTGGTATACTGACTTGAAGCTTCCACATCAACTAACCTTCTCTAAGTCAAAACACTGAAAATACTGAAAGTACAGGAATGAACAACTAAAGTGTCACACTCCTCATCTGCTGATGAAGAGAGCTGATTGTTATTCACAAAAGCAAAAACAGTGACTTACTGTGCAAAAATGGCAAGCCAAACAGGACAAGAAAACTGTGCTCTGACCTCTATACTTAAACTTACCAAAGGCTTGTTCCTTACAAAATACTGAAATCTGTTAGTGCAAATTACACCACTCACTCCTCATTCAATTTTGAAAGTAATATTGTATTAGCATGGCTCTTCCAGAAAGAATTAAAAATTGATAAACATAATTATACGAAATATGAGCTCTTATAACATTATAAATATTCTCCAGAGCTATTGTTATCTTAATGAGCTAAAGGGTCAGCAATTCCTTTTTACCAGCTCCTAGGCTTCCAGTGCAACAACAACAACAAAAAACACCAAAAAAAAAAACCAACAAAACCTAATTTCTAAATGATTTTTTTGTCTAATTGTTGATTTAGAATGCAAATTTCTTTTTGAATTTACTGAAACTCACATTCAGGACAACATTGCTTCATCATTGGTTTTTACCCTACCAAGGATACAAACAAGTTTATCAAATCCATCAAGTACTTGATAAGGTACTACTGATGAAGAAATTTGTCTACTGGTAGTTAAACCTTGCATATATACACAAAAAAAGAGTAATTTTGTTTTGAAATAGAATGAAATTTAACTTGTTATCTCAATGCCATAACTTTTAACTTGCAGTCTGAGGACCAATTGTGAATCTATTAGAAGCAATAATAACAAGGAAAATATATATGTGTAAGTAGATGCAAAAATTACTACTGTTTTGCCTTAAATTTTCCTACTGCAAATTTCTTATTACAAACTGGTTTTACAGTTCTGCCAGTCACATTATACATGTTTTAAAGTGCAGTGTGAAAAAATCACAATACCATGCACATAATGTAAAGTTCTCTAATAGTTACTAAGAACACTGCTTTCAATCACTTCAAATATGTCAATGCTCATTTTACCAAACAGATAACAGCCTGACTTAAAGTTCCCACAGAGCCCAGGGAGAATCCAAAGGGGCACAAACATACACAAATACGTTTATAATTAATATATTGCACATAAAAGACACAATTCTTACATAACCTCCACAACAGCATTCTTCTTGCAGAGCTGTCTGTGGTCATGTTGCTGCTCATTTTGAACCATTCGGCTTCTATGCCTAAAAATGGGATGGGTGAAGTGGCCTGTTACTAGGGAATGCAGCTAGGAGCGCTTTTCCGTGCACTATCTCCCATTCTTACGGTCAGGAAATGCAGCAGAAACTAAATCTGAAGCAAGAAACACTATTAAGAATACTTTCGTGGAGGTTGCTACTTAGTAGACTCTAGTTTGAGGGAGATATATTCTTAGCACCACAACTACTGGCAACACACTCTGCATATGTTTATACATAAGCAGAGCACGACATTTTCTAACACATCAGTGAATTTCAATCAATATGTAAAGAAACAAGGCACAGAATTGCCAAGCACTTATATGGTAACACCTGAAGCTCATTAACTTTTTCCTTGTTCCTTCAGGAAAATTACACAGTATAATTACACACTAAAAACTCTCTTTCTTATACTGGATTTCAAATAAGAACTGAAAATATCTTTTTTTCATGCATCTTTTGATTTTTATTTACACAAAGTTAGCCAAAGGAAAAAGCCCATTTTTGTGGGGTTTTTTTTATTATTATTATAAGTCAAACTAAAAATGTATTTTATTACTAGAAATGACCAGACACAACTTACCAAACTCAGCTATATCTACTTTTTCCCATGCAAATTACTACAGCCACCGAAGACAGAAAATTGAATAGTTGTTTTACATAGGCCAAACATATTCTTCAGATTATTTATAATCTGATCAAATCAAAGCCTATTTCCTCACAAATAATCATGACTTGTCTTCTCAGAAGACATTACCAACCAAGATACAGCATGGATGTTCTGTAAAATAAAATGTTTTATTTTCCATGACCTGTGGACCTATTTCCTTCTTCTGACTTTGTAAATTCATTTTCACAGCAGTGATGAAGAGAAGTCATAAAAAATTCAACTCAGAAGGTAAGAATTTTGAAAGGTTATAAATTACTGAAAAAGTGAGTTTTAACTGAAGAAGTTTAAAGAATATTTACTGCATAGGTTACTCCATTTATGCTATAATGCTTTCTTGGTTTTGATCTTTAAACCAATGATTCATGAAAATGATATCTTCAAATTTGCAGGCTACCAGTAAGTGGGTCTTTTACAAAATGTTGTACAACAATAAAGAAGGAATCACAAGCACTTCTTAACAATCTGAACTGTCAACTAATTAATTATGATACTGAAACAAAGGCCTATTTAAAAATTTGCTCTTAAGAGACAAAGCAAGACATAAAAAAAGGGGGGTAGACAGTTCTAGTAAGCAAACCACATGACATAGTGGGGAGAGAGGTTCAAGAAAATGTATTATGCTTGCTCAAATTAACAGAAGCATTTGTCCTCCACCCCATTCAAAGGGAAAACAAAACAGGCCAGCTCTCTTGCCATAGACTGGTGCCCGTTAGCTGGAAGCAGCTCTGGTTGTCAGGTTCATGTCAGCACGTAAGTGCACCAACAGTTCGCTTCTCCCACTCTTTTGTTCCTACTTAATATGTGTGGTTTGTTCAGCAGTCTTTGGTGTTGAACAATTAGTTTTTTTCCTTGCCTCCTCTTCTTTGGGAGGAGGCAAAAATAGCAGGACTTGGGCACAAAATATAAGCTCATTTCCTGTACCTTAGTGCCTCATTCTTTCACCTCCTTGTCCATAGGATTTAGCTACCAAATAGGTCTTAATCTGTAAACAAATGATTTGTTCTACAATTAAGCCATTCACTTATTTTTTTCCTCCCTCTCTTTCTTTGGCTACTTGGCTGCTGTCCAGTGTGGAGGCTCATAGGTTCTTCTATTATTTAGTGCTGGTTAAAAGGCAATAAGCTCATTCAGAGTTTATAAAACTATAAGCTATCAACAAAAGCATTTAATGCTTCTCTGAAGCACTGTGATTTCTGCATGAAAAATTAATAATGTGTGGTTGCATGTTTATATGTGTGTACACATACATGTGGATGATGTGTGGGAGGGTTTTTTTATGTACGGGCTTCGTTATTCACTCAGCATGTCTTTAAAAAGTTATCGTAAGCTACAAATACATAATTTCACTCGAGTTTTAATTGACTATGTACTTTTGTATCAACAACTGACAATCACAGGAACTGTGATTCACTATGGCTACAAAGCTGAAAAAAAAATGCCATGCTACTGCAGCATTTCACAATGTTTGCAAATATTGTTTCTATATAGAACAATGTTGTGAATCACAGGAACCTACTAGAGTAAGTGAAACCTTTAGAGGAGTAAATAACATGTTAGCTTTTTCATCTCTGCAGTTAAAAGTCACTGATGACTCAAAAGAAAATAACATTGAGATAATTATCCTTTACCACTATTTTTAAGTTTTTGTTCTTTCTGGAAAATACATTCTCAGGGATTAAAACCAGAACACAACATGCATGTATTAGCCTGCATGGAGATATTTCTACATGCAACATGGAATTAGCAGGCTACCACCTCAACGCACAACAGTAAGGACAATAAAATATTTTTTTAAAAACATGTCTGTATGTTTTAATACTTAATACTTTAAATAAGCAAAGTGTAAGTGGATAGATAAATACACAGGTGTAAATCTCATTTAGAAATGACAGGTACTTAGCCATTTCAGTTTCAGCAATATACTTCCAATTAAATTCTGCAAGCCTATTTAAAGTCTGCTGACATCAATCTGCCAGGCTTTAGAGTGTTAATCTCCACTAAAGATTTTCATCTACAAGTTTAGCTACTGATATATTTGAATTAAATACTCAGTGTTTCTCTGTATAGGCAACTAAAGAGATAAGGGCAGAATTGGCACAAAGCACCTAATGCTAGTTTTGCCTGAATAAGAAATGAAGTTGCAGCTCCCCTTAGATTCCTCTTCTTAGGGGAGAGAATTCCCCTTAGTCCTCTCCTCAGGGTTTTAGTCCTGATTTCCACACTTCCCGCTCAAAATCTCACTTTTCCCCCACTGAATATAACATGTTCCTACTGTAGCTACTCATAGGAGAATGAATACTACAGGGAAACCCTCTTAATTTAAGGTATCCTATTTTAAAGATACACCCATGTACTCATGCATATGGATGAATACACAAGCACAGGCCCATACAAAAGCACACACAAAAAGATTTTAATGAGCTGTACCTATTAAGACTCACCAGAGATCAATTGAGTCTCTGTGCCTCCCCCCATCCAAATGACAGCTTCTGAAGCTGCAGATAAGAGGTGCCAGATAGGTGTCAGGTATGCATGCTCATCCTGAAAAACTACTTAAAGGCTCCAAAAAAAATTGTGTTGATCCTGTAGAAAAGAAATGCCTCTTATCCTGAACTGACACATCAATCACATCCATATTTAAATGTTAATTATGTGTATTGATAACTTGTTTAATTTATTGAAATACAATGTACCCTCAATAATTACCAACCAGTTGAAAAGGGTTTGTGAAAATTAAGCAGTAAGAGGCATTTGAAACCCTTAAGAAATATTTCACTTTAAGAAAAAATATAAATCTTGTATGTTGTTTGAATGTAGTTGGCAACTTTTCCACCTAGAGTAAATCTGAAGGCCCAAAAATAAATATTCAAGAGCATTAATTTGTTTCTAGATGTACGCATGCAAGTAAAACAGCAGACATAATGTGGAAATTTGAGTCAGATTTTGCAACTAATTGGAAGCAGATTAGAATTCTGCCTCAGGGGAACACTGTCAAACTAGAAGCTGGAGCAAATGAAGAAAGAGGTGAAAGCATCGTGAAGAGCTGACAGATTTACAGTGCTCAAGGCAATAAACGGGTACTAGATGAAAATGAATGTGCTTCACTGTACTGCGTGCAGTTTTCAGTCATATCTCAGCAATAAGAGCATACAGCCATGAAACAATTACTTTCAAAGAGATGGTGAAGGAAAGAGCAAGAATGAACAAAACACTATTCAGGTGGTGTACAAAAAAACCTATAAATCATACAGTGGCTCAAGTTGTTACAAGAATAATATAATTGGTCATAGTAGGTCCTGTTCTGCAACCTGGACTCATCTCAAGTAAGGGATTACAGAAACATAACACAAGGAACTACTTACTTGAGTTGAAAAAGGACAGTAAGCCCTTGCTCAGTGTGAGTAAGAGTCAAAGCATTAAGCTCTTAGGGAAAAAAAAAAAACCACAAATTTTATATTTTTAAGGCTAAGAAAAATACAGAACCCTGCAGACAGATAAATCAGAGGCAGAAGGGGAAAAGCCTTTTTAGGAGGTGATTAGGAAAGGTTAGAGGAGATCATAAAATGAAAATAAAGTGCAGAGGCTAATGTAACAATGCTGTAATGGAAACAGCTGCTAGCTTTCGCCTTCAGTGCTTGGCATCCATTGCACCATCACAGGAAAGACTGTTAAAAGATCTGGACATGAAATGTAAATAAATCTATTAGCCAAAACTCAGTTGCTGTATTTATAAAACAGCAGCAGCTCTTTTTTTTTTTTTTATGTAGTACATGTATGTGTACATATGTATATGTATATATACACCTCCAGCATATTTGTTAATATCCATATTGATATATGTACACACACGTGTTTGCATAACCCTCTACTTAAACAGCAACTAGTAACACTATTACATCATATTCCACCTTACTATTGGCTGATGTGGACAAAAATATCAATTTTCATTTTCAGTAAAACTGGGCGTGGAACAACCACCTTCATTGTTCTCAAAATGCAGCAGTGTTTTTCCTTCAAATTCCAGAACTCTAGTACAACACAACACATAGTGCCTAACATTAAACCCAGAGCAAAAATTGACCATCCAAACTTTATGTCAAGTATGTTTATTATATCCATAAATACTCTTGGAATATTAGATCCTTGTAGTCAGGGCAAGCTAACAAAACCGATGCCTCAACATTTACTAAATCAGATTTAGAACTCCTATCAGCAAAACAAAGTTCAACAAAGTAACAAGGTCCACATCTAATTGTATTTGCTTCTAACTATTACCTTTTTTGAAGAGATACAGATCTAGTTTCATTTCCCTCCTTCGAAAAGAAAGACTTGGCAAGAACATGAAACCCTGACACATGCAAATGCTGCCATTACTTCACTGCTACAAGCCTATAATAAAGCACAGATTTGATAGCACTATCCATGTAGTGTGGCAAACCACACTCAAATAAACAGTTCTCCATGAAGAATGAAAACCCAAAGACCAAACCCTTCCAATTCAAACATTATTGTTGCTTTTAACATAAGCCATCCACAGAAATCAGCCAAAGAGGTGACAGGAAATCCAAAAATAATTTGGTTTGGCCCCGTGCACTATGAGAAAGAAGATTACAGTTTGCTTTTCACTCTTCTTACTGGTTGAGGGAAGTGGTGAAAACTATGAAGGTTATGCTTATATAACAAGCAACCATGGCACCCACAGACCTATTTCTACCAGAGTTCAGCACAGCATCACTGAAATTCATCCAATAAAGGTGGCATTTGAATAGCATGAACTTGTGTTGCAGGGGGGATGCACTTAACAAAACTGCTGAATTAATTCAATGGATAATGCAAATTACTAAATGTGTGCAAAATCAAACTGTCTAGTGAACACAGTTAAAGAGGCCAGATGTGCCTCAAAATTTCCTGGGAAACACAGCCTAAGCTTGGCACTTTCTTTTATCAGAATGAAGAAAGCAAGCTTTCAGAGTTTACCAAAGTGTGACCAATTGGAGCTTAGTCTTCTGTTGCTAATTGAAGCATGGAAAAAAAAGCCAGTTTCGGAGGGCAAACTACAAACATATACTTTTTATATTCCATTGCCATGTGATAAAAAACAGAATCAAAAAAATCAAGCTGACTGGTAGAAATTTGACTGGCAACCAAAGACAAACCTATTATTTCAAACTGTTATGGGAAAGCAAAAAAATTGCTACCAGGTCTCCTCATGTTACCCTTCAATAAAAAGAAGCCGTCGGGGAAATAAGAAAAGAAAACGCTTCAAAACCTCTAAAGTTTCTTTAAGTAAAAGTACGCTTCTGTGGTGTATGCCGTCTGCTTCTTGGTTAACATGATAAGACAACTCAACAACTAGAATGCTAGTGTTTTGAAAATACCAAGTAACCACAATCAATAGATTTTAGTTTGCTCTTTTGACTGCAAAAATTGTATTGTCATGCCACTATTAGCATATGCTTCGAACATCCTCATGAGGTTATTTTCCTTCCAGTATTATTTGGTGCAGTTTCTCTGGAGACAAACACCTCAAAATGTGTTTGTGCACAAAAGTGAGATTTAGGCTAGGAAACTGTAAGAAGATAAAGGAACCAAATGTTTGGTATTTTTTTCTGAAGACTGGCTGGCAAAGATTTATCATAAAGGACATACAACTGAATGTAGCATAATTTGACTTCAAAATTAGTGAAACAAAGAGCTTCACATTTAATTTCTAAGAGGTATGACAGGCAGAAGCTAGAGAAGTTGATCCTTTCACCTTGAGATTTAGCAGTATTTCTCAGCTTACCATAAAAACAGACATATTATAAATCTTTGTCACTAAATGCAACTTTCTTATTTGCAGAGTTGGCTTAAGATTTCAGAAAATTTAATCAGCATTACAGTGGCCCTAGAGCTGGAAAACCTATCTATACAGACATTATTCCTATTTCATTGCATGCAATTTGCCCTGAACAGTCACTTGAACTGTATAAGCAGGTAGTGTTACACATGTATAAGCATATATATTATGGAAGCATACGTGTACGTGGGGCGACAGAGCAAACTACCTATTCCACTCCTTGATGTTTCTCTCAATTTTTCAAATAAAAAAAAAGAACCTGCTTGTCAGCCAAGTCACTCTGAATAGTTGTACAACCTTTCATTCAAATGTAAAGGCTTTGTTCCCATTGCCAAGACCATTTTGTAAGAGTTAAAAGAGAATGTGCAACAGAGTGCTTACTGAAATCCTACAGCATAACCAAAAGTCATTCTCTGACCTTCCTCTTTGTCCAAATGGCTACTCATTGCCTTCAGTACATTGTGGTATTAAATCAAAAATGTAATATTTTTTTAAATTTTAATTTAAAATCTCATTTAAGAAAACCCCTCAAATCCTGCTATAACAACTGGTAATTATATTTATTAAAATTATCACATTTCAAACATATTTTTAAGCAAATTTAAAAATTATAGATTGTTTTACTGTTCACTCAGGTGAAAGGCTGCACTGAAAAAAGCTGCACTGGACAGAAATAGTGCTACAAAAAAAAGAAAAAGAAAGAAAAAGAAAGATGTTTATATAAAAAAAAAATATATATATATATACATATATATATATATGAACTTTTCTGATTTTTTAGAAAATATTTTTTTTGCAATTATGACATCATCAGAAAGTTTCATGAAAGACTGTTTTTCCATCTTTCACCAAACAAGAAATGTTATACACACACCACATTTTTTTTTAATCCACATATAATCTGTGATTGTTAAGAAATAAAAATATCTCCTTGATATGTAAGCACACTAAAACTAATGCTAGTTTTTAGCAAAGACTATGGCCAGCCTTTGAGTTGAAGCAAATCCATAGATCCACAGGTGTGAGCCTATATGAGGACTGAGGGCAAGATGTATTTCTGTTGTAAAAAATGAAGCACAGTTAAGAAGTCAGACAATCTCCAGTCATTGAGGGCACATAGCAATATATCACCATGTGAATTAGAACATCATATAAGTAGAATATAAAGCTGGTACAATGTTAAGATACTATAAAAATCACAACCTGGTCCTTGGATTATTTGTACAAAGTATCTTAGCTCAAAAAGTGAATTCTGTATTAGAGAAATATGGACCATGTGGCAGTAACACAAAACAGCCTGAACTGCTGCAGAAGAAACCCAACCTTTTTCAAGAGTGGGTGACAGAAATCCAAAATATATGTATGTCCTTATCCAAAATGTAAGTAAAGGTGAAGGATAGCTGAAATGTTAGTACTTTTGCAATGATACTCCTGATGATGCTTGTGAAACATGCTCAATATCACATGTGTCAATAAGAGTATAAGATATGAAGAAACACAGGGCTTTTTTTTTATTCTTCTAGAAATGCAAATAACATGGATAACACAGGGCATATAAAGGGGAACCTGCATTCAACGTGCAAAGGATGTGTCCATTTAACAGAAAGCAGACCCCAGGCCCTACCACTAATGTCAGTACTATGAAGATAACCCATTTCTTCTACGGTGGAATAAAAAAAGGGCACTACTTTGAGCATGCAAAAACCCCTGTAGACTTCAGATTTGTAATTTACGTTGTTGTCGATAAAATACCTTTCCAATTATGAAGGAATGCATTCTGTGTTAATGATCACAACCAGGGGTCGAAGCTTTACTCTTCTGTCAGAACTACAGCAGATCCTCCCTGCAGCTTCACCATTAACATGTCTGTTTCCTGTCAGACCACTCACAGATAATGTCATTTATCTCAGGGCAGCACAAGACCAGTCATTAGCTTCAGTAAAAGACCTCAAAAAGAGGCCGGATGGCGTTTTATCCAGGGCTCATAGGCTGCAGCCAAGAATCTCATTGCCTAACAGTTTAGAACAAGTTATCTTTAAAAGAGTGATTTTCTCCCTATCAAGAATTCTAGAACACTTCTCTGAACAGCAGTAAAGTCTGAAAGGAAAATTTTAGTCACTGGTTTTATCATATGCAATTAGGTGCCTGATAAGAGCTTGCTAAAGTTATCCTTTGAGGGGTGGATTTTTTGATTGCTGTTGTTGGGGTGATTGTGGGTTTTTTTCCCCCTTCATTTTACTTCGTAAGGAAAGACAGAGTAAATAAGGTTGTACCTCAATAGCAAAACGTTGGAAGAACTGACCCTTATTGTGTTTGCCTGCAGGAGGTGATTCACTATTATAAATTTTTCAATGACTGAGCTTCTGGAAATCTCTTTAAATGAAAGTGGAACTGGTTAACTGTATGTATGAACATGTGTTTTCACAGTCTCTCCTGTATTACTGCATTTCAGAAAGCTTCTATAAAGTGCCAGGTGAACTTTTAAAAATAATGATAATGATAATTAAAAAAAAAAAGAAAGAGTTTGAAAAATATGAGCAAATCTCAGCTTTTCAATTCCTGGGCTTATGCTGAAAACTAGAAACAGATGGCAGTTTCCATGTTACTTAAATCTGGTTATTGAACACCTCTATGACTACGGGAGATTTTGCTTAGCACTTTTAACATACATTTCGTTTACTGGACTATAAAATGCTACTTTGGAAAAGCAAGTCTTTATATAGCTATAATTAAAAGTCTTGCAGGAAAGTCTTTTAACATGGAGAACATGGTTAACCTCATGACATCTGGACAATCAATCCTTTCCTCTTTACTGGGTATTTATGAAGTTATTAAAATTATAAAACTACTAATGCCCAAAGTGAAATATTTTTCCTGTAGTTCTGAATATGGTTATCGGCTTCCCTACTTTGTTTGATAGATGCTCTAGACCAGCCTCCATTGTGCTACACTAACTCTTGCTTTGCAGAGGAATTCAATAGAAGATCTGGTCATACATATTGGCAGAGGTCAGCAGGTTCACACGGAAAGCTTTCCATGGCCAAAGGGCAACACCTCTTCACCCAGCTCAAAAAGCACCGTCACACTACTAGACAACACTACAGAACTTTAAGAACCTTGAGCTGTGCTTATTGTTAGACACCCATACTTATCAATGTTTTTAACAGCTAAATCCCTTATGTAGCTTTCAAAACAGTTTGCTGTCAAACAACAATAGACTTTGTTCTTTAATTACAGCAAGTGACCTCCCTGCCCTTTTATTTCACAGTGAATAAACTACACACAAGGCCAGCAAGAAAAGTACATGAAGAGCATATCTCCATAACATCATTAATCAAAGCATGTACTTAAATTATTGACATCAACAGGTAAAATTCACCCAGAGATTCCTGATGGCATACAAAACACTATCAAATCCTAACACTAAAACACAAGGCCAATATGCTAATTTGCTAAAGACAGCTTTTAAATGTGAAATGCGATCTTGATGAGAAGCATGAAGCTAAAAAAGAGAAAAATTCTATCCTGAAGTATCACTAGACTGATACATCTAGAACTGCAACTAAATCCTTCTGATTACAGCTTTGTATCTTCTGCATTAATTTCATGTAAACATACTGTTTTTCACATACCAAATTAAGTCTTCCCATATCTCAGAGTTAATTATGACTAAATTAATTCTAAAATCTCCTCACAATGCATACAAAGCAAATTTTGTAGCTATTCTGAATACTTTTCAATGTAACAGCTGTTAAAAAACAAAAACCTTAGCTGGAACAGATGATGAGTTCATGCTGACAAACAGTCAGTAACTGTGCTAAAAACAGTGTGGATAATAAATGGAAAATGGAGACAGGTTTTAACACCAAAAATCTTAGGAGTGGTTAGCCTACCTGTCAAAGCTACTTATTCAGACATGTCAGTGTTGGCTTAGCCATAAAATGGACTGCACAAATATAGCTCAAACATTACAGCACACTTTAACTTTATCCACATATTAGGGGAGTGGCGACTTTTACAACATACTTGTGGTTTCGGCATAAAACAGCCAGCAGAACACAGTCATTGATTTAATTAGGCTTCGTAAGATCCAATTTATCATGTTTTACATGACTTTCTGCAGCAAGGAAACATAATAAATAGACTAAAAATAGAAGTGAAGCATGCTCTGAAAGCTAAACAGTGACTACAACTCCTGGGAATCTGCTCCAAGCTTTTCACAAATAGTAAACAAATGCAGTATTATATTCCATGCCACATATAAAAACATGTAGATTTTTAATCAGCAGTCATGAACTCATCTGATTCTAAAAGAAAACTTCTAAATTCATGAGGCATGTCTTGCACAACTGTAAGATAACTGACCATTGATTTCAACATGTAGGCTGAAAATTATGTATTTATCTACAAATAAAAGTTGCTTTCTGCAAGTATAGCATATATGTTCCAGCATATACAGTCAAAACAAATCTAAAACCTTTAAATAATTCTTTCCAAAGACGATTTGGGAAAAACAAAAAAAAAAAAACCAAACAAAAACCCCCCCACAAAACACCCACCAAAAAACCCTAACGCAGATCAACAAACATAAACATTTGAATATTACTAATGTTGCTACTGGCAGGACTCATAATATCAACCATTATCACCAACAAGATACACATTATTACTATTATTGTTATTATAAAAGGGAACATTCTCGGCCATGAAAAAATGCTAAGGGACTTTATTTAAGATAGCAAGCAAGCACACCATTGTGCCAGACAATGGCCAAGGCTGCACGACTCTGGTGTGCAAAGCCTATATTAAAGTCGGTGTGTGCCAACAGCAGTGGCTGTTGCTGGAAATGCAAGCTCCAGACCTCCTCCTGGAGCGACATCTACAACACACACACAGAGTGTGCCACTGACGCTGAACTCCTCCATATGTGTTTGCTCTGAATTTGCACGCCGTCCCATTTACATTGCACGTAAAATTACTCGCACGTATATAGATTCTTCATACAATTTACTGTGTGACTACAGAGTTGAAAGAACACAAAAACGGGAGAAACCACACCACCCTCTAATCTCCGTTGCCATGGCAGCAGCTTTGAGATACTGAAATGTTCAGACTGCCAGCTAAACAAAATTGTTGAATGCGAACATTTGGCTGAGAGATTAAAAGGCTAAGGGGGTTGCAAAAGGGCAGTACCTCCCACATTCCAGGCAGCCACTGAATCCAATCAAATGGCTCTGACTCTTTAACCACATCCATTGTGAAGACCGGATTAGGGCAATTTATCTAGATAGTTAAAACAGATTAGAGAACTCCAATTTGAAGACTATTGGCAACAAAAGTAAATGCCTACTGTACTAAGATAATAAAGAGAACATGAGATTTTTGGACACCTTTCTGCCGTGATCAGCATTTTTCATAAATCAAAATGCAAGCATATACATATGAATTACTCAGCAATCTTGTTTTCTCATCTGCATTTAGACAAGGTCATAAGGCTCATTCAAATTCATCCACAGATATGCTATCTTAAAAGCAATAATATGCATACAACATGAAATTTAATTTGTTCATTGCCTTGAACAGAATCCCTTGGAATTATCTTTCAGTACTAACAAATATCTGCTATCACAAACACCCAAATCTAATCCTCCAGTCAACTTAGTATTACACAAACTTCATGACTGAAATACAAAAAGCTGGTAACCAGAAGACATAACTCCCCACTCCCTGAGACATTCAGCCCTCCCAGACACTTGCAGACCACACAGTTAACACCGACTTCAAAGTTTCCCCATTGCTGAACATTCACTGGGGAAGTTGTAAAAGCAGGTAATTTAGGACAAACACCTGACAATACAGTCACAATCTTAACAGCCTGAGATTGTTCATCTAGAGGGTTATGGTTTGCTTTATTTTTCAGGCAAAGCAGGTTCTCTTTGTTTAACAACCTGTAGAATTTACCATACTTGTAATCCTGGGCCAACACTCACCCTCTGGACACCCAGAAGATGGCTTCTGCCCTAGGGACTGAACTCCCACCAACACCAGAACACCCTTGAACCAGCAGCTGACAAAAGACAACAAGGTCTCATTCCACCTTTCCCAAATAATAGAGTAGTGGCCATCTATTCAGACAGAAAGCATCTGAAATAGAAAGGAATAAAACCACACACTCCCATCTGATTTCTTTCACACATTTCAACCATTCAACAAACAAGCAGCTCAAATCCAAGAGCCAGCATGGCTCAGAGAGGAAAACTCCAGACAGGAGACAAACGGCTCCACTCTGTTCCAAAAGCTGTTTTGCACACACAATTCTCAGCACAAGGTACATTTCCCTGCTCCCAGCATCCTCCTTCCAGGAAGACAAGAGACACTGCCTGTCTGCTGGCTTCTTCTGCCCAGTCACTACACCAGCTTCTAGGGCCTCTGGGCTACAGTACCATGGAAGACCCCAACACAATAAGCATCCTGCATCTCCTCAAAGTGCAACGGCAGAACCCTGGTCTCTGCTGACAGCTCCTGTTTCCTCCCCAAGCACAGCCTCAGCTCTAGGCAGAGGATCAGAGAAAGGGAGAGGGGTTCCTTTAGACACTGGGAGAGGAATGGCCACAAATGCCTGCTGATGCTGTGGTAGTCAGCACATTCAAGACCTGCTGTGCCTGGAGCCTGAGCTATGCAGCCCCAGCCTGCAAACATATGCCGTCCCACTGGTACTGCTGCTCTCTGCTAAAATTTAGGACAGCTTAGTCAGGGTCATCTCTGTTTCTCCTTCTGAGAAAACACAATTAAAACAGACAAAACAGAAACGTTCTCTAGGTCCGAAGACAGGAGAGGAAATCACAAGGAAGAGCAGCACACTGGAAACATAGTATCATCCATGTAGTGAAAAGGTCTCTCTGCCGGTTTTGTTGATTTTTTTTGTTTGTTTTTTTGGGGGTTTTTTAAGTGTTTTTGTTTGGTTGGTTTGTTTTTTGTTTTTTTTAAAGGAAGGAGGAAGGACATATGCATGTCAGAAATACACAGCAGGGAAGACAGAGGAGCCAGACATACAGTCATGGGACACTCATTATAGACATGGGGAAACACAGAAGAGGTGGAGAGGTGCTTTATCCTACCTTTTCTGTTTTCAATTTCTTGATTCGCCTGTGGCTCTCCTCCTCCTCCTCCTCGTCCTTCTTTACCAAAACAGAGTTCCCCATTAACCCTGAATCCGGGGTACTTTTGCTCACCTCACCCACAGCAGAGGAGGTACAGTGGAAGGGGCTGCTGCTTCCACCATTGCCTCCCTTGGCCCCGAAGCCATAGACGTGCCCAGAGGCAATTTGGCTATTGCCACCCCCACTGCCATTGGGGTGGCCCTGCTGCAGGTCATGCTGCTTGTCCTTCCTGGATTTTCCTGCATCCTTATCCCGCTTGGAGCCTCTGCTGCCTGGGGCTTTACCTGGTTTCTCCTCTTTGTTTTTCCCACAAGAGGCTATGGTGGTGGTGTTGCTGGTGTTGTTATTATTGCTGTTTGGGTTACTGCTCACACTTTGACCCAGTGCTGAATTCATGCCAGTTGCCTCTCCAGGGCGCCCTTGGACTTCCTGCCTTTTGCCACCACTGCTGATCTCAGGAATTCCATACAAGGCAGCAGAAGGAAGAGATTTATTAGCATCCTTAGAAGTTTTACTCCTTTTCACTTTGGATTTGCTAGTCTCTTTGTGAGAGGAATTCCCCTGGGGAGCAGAGGGCTGAACAGAAGTGAATTTTAGGCCATCAGCTAAGGCTGAGGTAGCATTAACCCCACTGGAAGCCAGACCCCCACAATCCTTGGAACTGGTGTTGCTGCTGCTGCTGGTATTAGAATTATTCATCTCAAATTTCTGTCTGTCCTTCTCTAAGTCGGCATCCAAATCAATTATTAAATTCCCAACACCGATTTCCCAGTCATCGCCACTGTCATAAGTGTCAACTGCGTTTGGATCCACACCTTTTCCTGCAGTGGAAGTGTTCAATGACATCCTGAAGATAAGATCTCTAGAGTAAAAATCTGATCAACTTTTCCTTGGAGATGTGGGGACATTCGTTTATCTCCGCTGGGCTCTCTCTTTAAGTTCAACTCTTCTTGTCTTCCTCCCCTAGGTGTGTCTAGGCTCACAACCTGCAGTCCACATCCAAGTTGTCCTGTGAGGAGGGAAATAGTCAAGTATTTCTTGTCTAGGTGTTACCACGATATAACATCACTCAATAAAGAGGGGGCAAGGTAGAGGGGAGCAAAAACATTCAGCATTACCATGTTATTAAGTTTGTTAAGCCAGAGACAGTGGCTGTGGTGTTTCATAATGAGCACTTTTAATCTAGTTGTATACCAACATCCACAACCTCTCTTTAAGAACCATGTCGATAAAAAACACAAAAAAAAAGGAAGGAAAAAAAAAGAAAAAATTATCTACCTTATTTAAATACACAAAGTTCAGGAAATACAGTCAGAGAAGTGGTGCCTAGCTGTTGGAGCACATGTTGTAATCTAACCCCTAGGACCACCACCTAGGCACAAAAAGGAGAAAAGGAAGGACACATGATTCACTCTTCAGTGCATTTCATGGATTTTGTGGCTTTAAACCAGAACCTTGAAGTTTTGTGATTCTCCTGTATTATCTTTTAACCCCCCCCTTCCACTTAATCTCTTGGTGGGGGGGAGGAAAGTGTTAAAGGAAGTGGGAAACCTCATTTTCCCCTGCCACAATACACCTTCTGTTAAAAACAACAACCTACAAACTCAAATGTTTACTGGAAAATATTAAAATCCATAGGTTAAAATAAAAAAAAAGTGAGAAGAAATAAAAATTCTTATTTCTTTAAAAAAATATCCTTAAGATAACAATTCTAAAAGCAGTTCTAATGTATTCCTAGGTCACACAATTGTTAGGTCTGTTAAATATAGTATTACTGACTGTACAGGAAACTGATTAAGACATACACTTTAAGTGATCTGCACCAAGGTGGCCTCAGTGACCGCAAGTGAGTGTGTGTTTGACAAAGCTTAGTTAAAACGATTTTTAAAGGGATCTCTCCCTTTTAACAGTCGACTGACCGAAATATTTATACATATATATGCATAATGCTTACCTTTAATCCTTTATCATTTTTAATTAAACCAGCAAATCAAAATGCTGTTCCCACTCGTCTCAGCAACAATTCTGTGCCTCATTTTACTTAAAGAGCAAGTGATCAAGAAGTAGAAAGCAAATACCATCTCAGCCAGTATAAATCGGTCAATAACATAACTCCCCCTACTTTGGCACACGGATCAGAAGTCCTTTTTTTTTGTTTGTTTGTTTGTTTGTCTAGGTTTTTTTTCGTCCTTGCTTAAAGAAAAGAAAAAAAGAAAAAAAAAGAAAAAAAAAACCAAAAATGCTGTGCCTCACAACTTTACGAGCTGGGAGGTAATATTTCACATTCAGAAGTGAAGCATCAAGGACCAGATTTTTTGTTTGTTTGCTTTTCCTGAATAAGCACCGAGAGGTAATAACCACCACAATAATATTAAAAAAAAAAAAAATAAATAAAAACAGGGAGAGAAAAAAAATGTTTCCCCAACTTCACACTCCGTCTTCAGCCCCGGACCTGGGAGCCATCCCGATCAGTAAGTAATGATCCCACGAAAGAAATCTACAGGCGCCCGGGTGTTACAAGACAACAAGACAGAATGTGCTAACATCGGGATAAATTAGTGAAAGGGAGGAAGGAAAAAAGAAGAAAGGACTGAAAATCTGGGCTGGATTCCGCCTGTTAGTTGGGAAGTGGCATTTTTTTCGCCCGTCCTGACAGATCTGATTTCTTGAAGTAACTTGAGGGGAAACAGGCGGGGGAGGCGGGGGGAGGGGGAAGAGGGGGGGCCGAGGAAGAAGAGGAGGAGGAGGAGGAGGAGGAGCGGGAGGGGGGGGGGAAATCACTGATCTGATAAACTGGTTATCAAAACATTTTGTGGGAGTGGAGGAAGGACTGCGTGCTCTGAAACGAACTAAATTTTCCCAGGAGTAAAATTTCGGGGAGGGGGGGTGCCTATCCCCGTCCGTTCGTCTGTCCGTCCCTCCCCCACCAGCGTTAGATCAGCGCTTTTTAAAAACAGGAATTAGAAAAAAAAAATAGCATAGGCATGTATAAGTTTCGAATGACTGTCTCGAGGGGGAAAAATAATAACAACAAAAAAAACCTGTGAGCTTGGGCTAGTCAGTCATGCGGTAAGTAATTCAGTAATTAGAGTCCGAGGAGATAAAGCAGACGACCTTTTTGTCAGGACAGATCGGTCCCACCTTATTGTCTCAGCAAATCTCGCAATCTATCGTTATCACCCCCTCCCCCTTCCCTATGCCTCCCTCCTCCCTCCCCAAGTCAGACGGTCCCGGAGCTTTAGCTTAGTATTTTTAATTAGCCGGCGATGGGAAGCTAAAAGCCGTAATGAATTGCCGGTGGCGGGAGGGCGGGGGGAGGAGGAGTGCAGAGGGTCCCGCCGCCGCGTCATGTGACGCCGCCGAGCTCCATTGGCCGCCGCCGAGCAGGGCCGGGGCCGCCCCTCACACACCCAGCGGGGCGGGCCGCGCCCTGCCCCGGACACGCCCCGCATCGCGCCGCGCCGCCGGCCCCTCCGCCTCTGCTGGAGTACCCCCAGGAACGCCTCGCCGAGCCCCCCGCACCTCCCTGAGGTGGCCCATTTACCTCAGGGCTTTCCCTTCCCTGCACCTCAGGGCCGGCAGAACGAGATGGCGATGGAAGCGGGCAGCCGCCGAGGGACCATCACACTACCACCCCCCAGCTTCAGCCTCGCGTTTCTGGTGTCTCGGTGTGATATGCGAGTTGCCTCCCGGTCTGTCGGTGGCCCATCGCTCCTGCTAACGAGCGCAGTACTCTGGGGGCCCGGGGGGGCGGGGAAGCAATGCAGACTTGGCTGTAATGGTGTCACTTTTATTCCCCACCTCCCCCACCCTGGGTTAGTTAAAACCCAAAAAAGGCACTACGCTTTAACGCCCCCCAAGTGCACCGTCAAGTATGATTTGTGTGGTACAGTGCTTTCACCCTCTTACTTCCCTCAAATAACTCACCCTGTTTGTGGGATTGTTTTGGGGTTTTCTTCCTCCTTTAAAAATCCCCAAGAATATTAGTTATCTCAACTCCCAAAACTCTTTAACACTCCCGTTTGTAGAGAAAAAAAAATCCCCTCTAATCTACCACGCAACCGTACTTACGGTCTGTATTGGATCGAGTTGACCTTTTCCTTCTAACTGCATTGAGTGTGTTTTTGTTGCAGCCGCTTTTTATTTTAGAAAAAAAAAAATCTAATGTCTTCAACAGATTTATTATGTTTGGAGGAAGACAGCACCAGATACCATGAACCTTCCTTTCTTTCTAGAAACAAAATTAAAACAACAAAAAAAAAAAAAAAAAAAAGGAAAGCAAAATAAAATAAAAACTGGGCAGAGAAGGCAAACGCGGCATGTGTGTCTGTCCCCTCACAGGCTGACACAGAAGCACAGGGGACAGGGGCGCTGCCCCCACGGCAGCGGCCGAGGCGGGGGAGTGGGAGCCTCGCTCCGCGCGGTACCTGAGAGGGACTTTTCTTTGTTCGCGATGCCCTTTCCCTGCTGGCCAATCAGCACCCAGCTTTTAGGAAACCGGGCCCTGCCATTGGCCCGCTCCTCCTGCCTGCCGGCGAGGGTGAGAGACACAAACACGCACCCGCTCACACCCCCGGCACCCGCTCGCACTCGCGCCTTGTAGCCGTGCTCATACTGCACCCCCTAACACACGCCCTCAACCCTCACCTCGCACACATTACATCCCTGCACACACTGCGCCCCCTCACACCCGCCCGGTACCCTCACACCACACCACCCCCTCACGCATTGTACACTCACACGTTCTGCACTCACGCACACTACACACACACACGCAGCCCCTCGCTCTGCACCCCGCAGCCTACACCGAGCCTCCCTGCTGCAGCCAGATACAAAATCATGTTTCCAATTTCAATTATACTACGTAACATTTAAAGCTGAGGGAAAAGAAATGGGAGGAAAAAAAATAAGAGAGGGGGAGGAGGGAAAAGAAAATAAGAGAGGGGGAGGAAGGAAAAAAAAAAGAAAACCAAGGTGAAGTGTAGCTCTGCCAAGACTCACAGGTCGGGAGGAAGACTCCTTCATTTCGTTTTAATTTAATTTCAGGGCAGTTTTCGAAGCCATGATGAATGATTTTTTCTGTGCCGGTTTCAAAGAGGCAATTTAGAATCTCAGTCATAATTTTTAAATATCCCCTCATTCAAAATTATAACAGCTTGAAGCCAGCGAGAGAGCGTTGCTGATACACATGTGCGATTATTTTCATGGTTAGTGGAGGAGAAAAGCAAACAGTATCTGGAGGAAGGGGCTGAGGGGAGGTTTAGGGTAGGACAGCACCCCCACCTCTGCTTGGGGGTCACCGAGGCGCTACTGCGCTCTCCGATCAGTCCTCTTTCTTGCATTCACTTTTTCAGCTCCTCATGTATTTTATTACATGTTCATTTTTACAATATGGCTTAAGTTAGACAAGGTCGGGTTTTATTCTTTTTTTTTTTTTTTTTCTCCCTTCCTCTTTTTCGGAAGGAAGGGGAGCAGAAAATAACCCTTTTGTTTCCAGACTGCTGATTTACTGCCACACGCACTGAAGTGTGAATGCCAGCGACCCTATAACTACCACGTGAACATCCTTTCACAGGAATTAGTAACACAAATCTTCCCTATCGGGCTTTGTGTAGCTCGAAAATATCCCCCTTAATCATTCCTTTTGTTTACGTTGGGAGCCATTATGCTACACCAGTGCGTTAAATTGCGTTTAACCCTTCGCGGACGGCGGGGATAGAATGGGGGCGGCGGCGCCCGCCGCCCGCGGGCACGGGAGGGTCAGGAGGTGGGGGGCACTAACCCCGCAGACACCTTGTTCCTTTTAATACCCTTAAGCATAACCTACTATTTTTCCTTCTTCTTCTTTTCTTTCCTTTTCCATCTCTTTGATTTCCCCCCCCCCCCCGCCCCCCCTTTCCCCTTGATCTCTCTGGAACTGATCTCCTTGTGAAAATCGATACGGGATGTTTTTTTTGCCAAACGTACGCATCGCCCAAGTCAAAATTTCCGGCAAGAAGTCAAAGCGTGGCATTTACCATGTCCTGCACACCCATGACAGGGTGACAAAATACCTCTTTGGATTTCGTCCAGCTGAGCAAATCACACGCGTCAGCGTCCCCACATTGCAGGCTTCCCAATCAAAGGGGCGATTAGTGGAGAGGTACCAGAGAAGCAAACCCCCCCTCAGACCTGGCTTTGCTACGGGGGCTTTGCAGAAGGTGAAACAAGACTAGTGGGGGTAAAAACTGCCCGCGCCGTAGCACCTGACCGCACTATGGCCACCAGGTCACCGTGACCAGGGGCCCCGGGAGAAAAGGCTGCCCTCCAGTTGCTATGAGCCCCTCACGCTGCGGGCACTGGAGTCACCAACGTATGCTACCTTGGGAGGCCTTGAGGCTGCCCGGTCTGAGGCTGCTCCATTTCTCCTGTGTAAAAATGCTTCCCCTTCAGGGGCTGATAATGAAGAGTTTATTAGCAGGGATATGTTCATTGTCAAGGAGGCCCTTGATCACATTAAATGTTTAAGCCATTACAAAGACAGAGAAGGAAGCTAAAAAAAAAAAAAACAGCCCTCATGGCATGTGTGCAGCACAAACAAGAAATGCTGAGGTATTAACAGTGAACACATCCTTGGCCTCCCACCTTGGCGTTAGAACAACGCAGGGATAATCACAAGGAGACTTGTGAGCGGCCACTTCCCAGCCGGTGCAGCAGTGGAGGAGCCTGGACACACTGCCACCCTCCCCCTAGGGATGTGACACTTGTGCCCAGCATGTGCAATTTGTGGAGGAGTGGGCATGCATAATGTTACAAGGTACTGAAAATCACAGTTTCCCCGGAGTAACTCTTAAGTGATGTCACTCACTGTTTAGCAAAATTTTAAGATCAGCAATACTAAGTTTTTGGTCTACTTAGTCGTGGATTACTATTCCTGTTTCCTTACAGTATGTATTTTTCAGATTTAGGTAATGGCACTGATTTTTTCAGTATCAACCTCTGTTTAGACACATTTCACTTTGGGCTGCTTCTCGTCTGCAAAATTACAGTCATTTTTACATTATTATACAGTGAGTAGGAGACAGTTTGTATTTAGCATTGGGTGGGGGAAGGGGTATTATGGGAAGTGATCTGCTTTGGTCAGCACATAATTTCAGCCCAAAGAAAATTGCTTCTGAATAGATGGTCTGTTAACTAGCCAAAGAACAGTCACTGGGAGAGATTACAAAAGTGCCTCTGCTTTATCTGCCTTACACCATCATTTTAATATTTGAAAGCAAGCCTCAGTGGAAGAGCCAGCCACAGAGGGTTACTAACCACAGAGGCAAACTGATGGGTAAAATATCCTTAAAAACCTGCTTAGATGACAAATTTCAGAGGCGAGCTCCCTCTCTTGCCCCATTCCCTCCCAGCTTTTATGCTTGAGTCTACAGAGAAGGAGCCTGTCCAGCGTGTTGCATGGTTGCCGAAGCAGGGTTTTATTTATCCATTTCTGCCGCAGAAATTACAGCAAGACTCCTCGCTGGCCCGTGGGTGCATCTGCAGCAGCCGATTACCGTGAGTGGATGCAAAAAGATCACTGAACTCACATTGTCTTGTCAGGTTGAGAACATCAGTATTTCAAAAATCAGCCAGGGCCTACTGTGTGATGTAGTGGCTTTTCCACCTTAATTTCTACCTGCTCGCCAAATTAGATTATAACTTTGTATTCCTGTGCATTTTACAAGACAGACAAAAGGCCAATAAATTAGTGATGTTAGTCTAAAATAGGAAACCCGTACTTAATTGGTGCAGCTGCAGACTGCTAATAATACCAAGAGATCACCATTCACCCACCCTGATCCCTGTGGGATTTCTGTTTTGTTTTGTTTGTTAGGAGAGTTTTGGTTTTGTTGGTGGTTTTTTTTAACCTTGCCAGACATACGCATCGGACACGCAACGAAGAATCACCCCGGAAGGTCTCTTTGTTTGGCGGAGGCCCGAGAGGCCGGTCTCGCTGCCCGCTTCCCCGGGCTGCTGAGCGGCCGGCGCCCAATCAGCGCCCAGAAATCGCTTTCGCGCCTCGCCATTGGTCAGCGGCACGCGGGGCGGGGCGGGGGCCCCACGCGCGAGTCCCGGGGGCACTGCCGGGGGAGCGGCGGCCGCGAGCCTGTGGAGAGCGGGGCGGCCCGGCCCACCGCCGCTGGCGGCGCTGGGGTTAAACTTGCCGGACTGAGCTGTAGTAATCCCACCTAGGACTACCGTCATTAGCAGCGAAGCCTTAATTGCCTCCCCTCATTCAGAGTCTCTCCACTTCTCCCTTTGTTCCCGTGTTCCATGTTGCAGGAGCACGGGTACGGGTCCGTACCTCCAATCTCGGCATTATAGACAGCATGTCTGCAAATATAAACCCATCGTTCTCTTTCTCTTCAACTTGCGCCAAAGAGAGGGCAAATATCCATTTCCCATCAAGATTTACTTGTCAGACTAATTACGTAAACAATGAGTGGCGTTTCTGTCCTATACAACGTTTTGCACATAAAAGTTTTCTCATAACAAGATTTGAGAGCAGTGCACTGGAAATTGTGTTGATCCGAATATTTTGGGTTAGCGCATCCTTAGAACCCTCACAGTATCCCACAGTATTATGGACAAACTTTCAATTGATGTGCACAAACTATTGGCTCTGCAGATTAGTTGTGGGTAATTTATTATAGCGTTGCTGACTGCTAGTGATCCATAGACCGGAGTGTGGGAACTGATGATACAAACTACAAAGGAGTCATTATACACTTGGCAGATACTTCTGTTAGATACCATTTTTTTTTTCCATAGGCAATGCCGACAATGTTTCCTTTTTCTTTAGAACAGTCATAGACTCTTTTGCATTTATCTGCATATTCACAAGGAGTCTCAATTTGATACCTAATCTAGAAGTCAGTGTCTCTGATGTTTCAGCATACAAATATAGTTTCTATATGGAAGAAAAGTGCTGCTATGTTGTTTGTTGAAGAACAACAAAGATGACCTGACTACTAGATGGAATGATTTATGAAAGAGCCTCTATGTGCATATGTGTATTTATATGGGAGTACAGAGAGAGTGTAAAAGGTAAACAGGTTAAAACCTATCCTTCTGAGAGCATACAGAAAGAAAAGAAAACAAAAAAAAAAAAAAAAGAAGAAAACAAAAGAGAACAACAAAAAAAAAAGGTGGGGAAAATGTAGAAGAGAAAAAAAAAAGGAAAGGAAAATAAAATAAATAAAAGAGATAAAGAGAAAAGCAATAGATAAAGAGAAAAGAAATAGATACAAATCCTACCAGTGAAATGTGCTGATCAATGAAATAAATACAGAAGGGATAAATAAGAAGGACGTTCCTAAGTCCCATGGCATAGAACTTGAAAATTAGGCTAGAAAAAACACTAAAAATAAATAATATGGCATTAGAGTGGACAGAATAACCCAGTAAATCTTTTGTATTTTGTAAATTAACAGCTCTCCAAAGTTCTGCTATAGAATTTGAGCTACAAACCTTTTACCTAGACATGAGTATAGCCTTCAGTTCACTGTATAGTCAATTTTTCAAATAATTTAAACAGCATATTTATTTATGTACTGCTTTGTATTAACATTCAGATAATGTTTAAAACATTGTTTTTCTTTCATAATACAGAGTGTGTTCTGGGAAACAAGCAATTAATGTTAAAATCTGTTATAGTCTTGTCATAGCCTAAGCTTAATGTTTTACAGTCCATTATAATTTGTAATAGAAATGATAGATGCAGTTTCAGCATTTTAGTGGGACAGTGTGTCCATGTTGTAATCTTGCTAAGATGAAAAATGTACAAAAGGCTGGGTACAATACTTCACATTTTCAGAGAGAACAAATGAGCATGGGGAAATGAAACTGAGGCTTAATGAATAGGATTGGATTGTTTTATTAGAGGAAAGGCTAGGAGTCATAGGCCAGGGAGAGGAAAGATGAGTCTTGAAATGGAATTTGCAGAGGAGTAGCCAGTTAGGCATAAGGAGTCTGCAGCAGAAACGGGTTTGAGAAGGACTTCCCCAATGTGAGAGTGAGAAGCATGATGTTGAATAAGCAGAAGGAATAGGCCACATATAAGATCATATAGCATATACCAGGAATAAGATAAAGGTGACTAACAGTCAGAATGTGTAGTGTCTGGTAAAGTGAGAAATGACTTCTTAAGTTTTCAGAACCAAGGTTAGGTATATCAATCTTGCGGGAAGTGTGAGGAAAACATGCTGCTACATTTTTGACTAAAAGGAGCTTGAAGATGTATGACCCTTGAAAATTCACCAGAGAAGAATAAGAGTCTGTTTCTGTATAGGTTTGAACCCAGTAGTTTTTAAAACTGCAGAGGTGTGGAAGGAGACAACACAAATACCAAAGATTTTGATAATCATGATGAGGAGCATTTAAAAAAACTAAATATATTGGCTACTGGAGCTACAAGTGAAGAGGACAACCCTCTCTATGTGTACCAGAACATCTCTATGTGTACCAGAGCAAATAACTGTGACCTCTTGCTTTCTTGACTTTCCTTGTTGCTCTTTTGTTGTTTCCTTTGCTGTATTGGGGCAGGACAGAAACACAAAGAAAGCTTTGTGCCCTCAACTACACAAGAAAGGACCTGCTCTAAAAGCAGCATGAGGAAACAGGATGTGAGACAGTAGGAGAGAAGCAGAGGGGGTGATGAGACCAAGAGAGGGAGACAGTAAAGACGACAATGTAAATACAAAAAGTGAAGATTAGTAAAGAAGATGGTGAACTGGGGGAGTCTAGTCTCAGCTGTCTCTCCATCATTATGTGACAACTTCTGTGATTTGGCCATCTTGCCTTGAAATAGTAACTAAAGCAACAAGTGAATGTCAAAACATCAATTATTTCTTTAGCCAAAAGTAACACAGCTATGTTTTTCAGTTGATGATTAAACACAGTTAGGTGAAACATTACTCATTTCAAGGTTTACATTTTCCGTGGAGCTACCTGAAACATTGCAGAACTGCACTATTGACATTTGAGGAGAAAACCCATCCAGCTTTTAGAGATTTTCTTCAGAGGTATGATTGCAAACATAATTTAATTTAAAAAGAAGCCTGGTAAATAAAAGAGAAAATGAAAAAAAAAAAAAAAAAAAAAAAACAACAGCAAAATCAAACAAAACCAAAACCAAACCCCCAAAACAGAAAAAAAACCTAAGAACAAACTAACAACAAACCAAACCAAAACTGCAGGGAGTACACCAAGACAGAAATAAGGAATATCAAGTTAAAAACAAAACAAAACAAAATAAAAAATAAAAAAATAAAAAAATAATAAAAAAAAAACCACCTGCAATGGGACTTTCCCACTGAAGGCAGTAAAACATCTGGGAATCTAGAATATATTATACAACATGAAAAATTATTTCAGTGAGTTCTTGCTCTGTTAATATGTGGGATGTGTATAACTTATTATGCACCTTTTTATATGCAACTTCAAGGAGTTTTACCACAGCAGGGGCCATGAAACATAGGAGGTGTTTCACACCACAGCTGTGGTACAAGAAAGTAACAGAATCATATCTGCCTGATCATTCTTCGTATTAATGGAAGCAAGTTGTGATTGTAGCTAAGCTGAACACCTCATATCTCTCTGTTTTAGAGCGGTGGTGTGTGTTCAAACATAGCACCGTTTGTGTCAGGCAAGGGGGCAGAGGTGATCTGCTTAGCTGGTGAGCCTCTGCACAATCTGGACTTTGAAACCTGCAGGTATCCTCATCACAAAGCTTCTGCTTCCTCACTTGTAATTTCATGTAACAGTGATTACTTACCTTACAGGGTGCCCTGAGGACTGTATTTGTTAAGCATATTGAGATCAAGTGTAATGTGATTAAGAACATCTGCATTAGATTTAGACCTGTATTGCAAATAGCTGCTATTAAAGCAGACTTTCCAGTGACTGCAACTGCTCTTTTCTTTGGGACCAGAGAAAAGAATGACAAGACCCAAGAATCGCACAGGGGTCTCAGTTTTATCTGCCTTATGTACAGATCCTCTGTGCTTTCAAACCCTTAAATTGGCATGGAAGCAGACTTTTTGACCTGTTCTCTGAGCTTCCACTGGGGATGTGGAAAAAACAAAAACCTAGTGCACTTTTTGTAATTCTTGTGAAAGAAGTCTTGAGTCCTTAGGAGATGTTTAGGAATTGTTCTGGAGCCTAGGTCTGTGGTGTCCTGGAGCCAGAATTGCTGTTTCAACATGTTCCCACAGATGTACTACTGAAAGAAATCCTGTTAGGATCACTGCTTCTACAGAGCGTATTCTAGCAGATACTCATCAAGAACACCTAGAAGATTTCTTGTATTTAAACAGCAAGAATACTTATTAATTGCTTCATGCTGCGGCCTATGGAATATTGTTTTGCAGACTATATACCTCTCCTTCCTTTTAATTCCAGATTTGAAATTAAGGAATAAATTATATGTTTCTTACTATAAAATTTTACTTTTTCATTTTAAACATCTATAATTTTAAGGGCGTAAATGTAATGCTCTCAAAAATAATAATAAAAAAAGGTATTAATATTTTGCCTGAATCAAAGTTCTACATTATTTAAGCAGATTTGTTCAGTTTTATTTTAATGGTAATATAAAAATATATCTGCAAGTATATCAATATTAATCAGGTGTATTAAAGTGCAACCATTTTTTATTTGGAGAAATGAGTTTATGTGAGCTGTTTCTGGCTCTAAATAATTTTATCTAGCACTTGGTATTTTGCTGGTTAAAAGCATTCCTCTGAGGTCAAATAATTTGTAATTAAATGCAGGCCAGCTCTCTCATACTGCTGTTCAAAATGGTGAACTAATTCTGAAATATAATCTGTTAACATATTGTTAATGAAAACATTTAGCACTGAGGTCAAGGCTTTTTGGAGAAGGAAAAAAAAGAAAAATACACTATTTTTTTTTTTCCCCAGAGAATTTTCACTGTCTAGCCTTCTTAGTTGTTCTTTGTAAATACACATGGATTATGGTTTAGGGAAAATATTGTTGAAAGGAATGCACTGCAAATGCACAAAATAAGTGGTAATTGCTTTTACAGAATTACTTTGCCGGGAAAAAGTATGAGAACTGTCCTGGTGTTGAGTACTACCTTTATTGTATCCTTAGGCTTTAGGATGATAAAGAATGGCAGTGTGACCTTAAGCAGAAAATATGAAGATCTAAGTCATAGTGCCTCAAATTTAAATATGTTAACATACTTCATAATGATCAGAAACTTTCATGAATAGTTTACTATATTCACACAGTGTCCCAACAACACAGAATACAGATAATTGGTCCTAAGTTCAGTTATCCAGAAGGTATTTATAGAATGACCTTTGAGGAAAACGTGATTGTGTTCCTTTTATTTCTGTCTATTTTAGCCTTATTAAAAGGAGAAATTATGCATTTGAAAAGAAAAACATGAAGAGGAGACCCCATTGCCATTACTTTGGAGAGCTGAGATGTGGAGGATGAAAAAGCCATTGGTCTCAGTTTTACTACCACAATGGCCTTTTATGAGAGGGATTAGATATGCCTAGAGCTGGTGCAGCATTCATTGCTGCTCTGGACAAAAATCTGGAAAGAAAGATGATAAAAATCAGTTTGTCATAAGGTTAAATCACTACAGACTAGCTAGATTGGCTTTTCAGATTGTTTTTCACTTGGGGAAACAAGGAAAAAAACTGGAAGAAAGAAAGAATATGGCTTTAAAATCTGCTTGGGTTGTCTTTTTTTTTTTTTTTTTTCTCTCCCTTTTTTTTTCCTGCAAGATGTAGCATTCAGAAAACATGTTGAGCGAATTGAGGCATTAAAAAGATCGGTCTTTCATTGCTGAATGAAAGACTGTTGTGCGTGCGACTCACATACTAAACAGAAATCTGCCTTCAAAGCCTATTTTACTGCCTAATTATATATACAAAAAATGTAGCTGTCTGTTTCAATCAAATCTAGGAAAAAGAATAAAATTCCTCTTAAGATGCGATTTGCATGGTTTTTCATAACTTTAGAACACACACTGCTAATGCAAAAAGGGGAAGTACACCTGGAAGGTCCAGATAAAGCACCAATTGTTGTTGCTGTTGTTTGTTTGTTGGGGGTTTTTTTTGTTTTATTTTTGGGTTTTTTTTATTATTATTACTTTATGAACACTTTATACCTTCTGCTCAGAATGAGGAAAATTAGTATCCTCTCATTATTTTTTCTCTTTACGGGTAGATTTTTTTCCCTTGAAATCTTGTTATGCATTTCAGGAGCAGCCAGTAGCAATGGGAAAGATTTTTAAACAATCTCTGTTAATAGTAGCAAGCTTTGAAGAAAAATCTAGGAATTCCAAGCCTATAGAGACCTTTACATTGCACTAGGCATTCCATATGAGCAAAACCAAATATAGAGTGAAAGAATGCATCATAAAATAAAATAATTGCTGGCAATCAGCTCTCTTGGAAACTTTCAAACCAGACAACATGTGTGAACCATTTATTTTGTGAGAAACAAAAAAAAAGTTGGTTTTAGCTCTTTCTGTAGTAGTATAAGTGTGAGACTATATGTGCATACACATATATATATGCATATTTATATCCATACATACATATATACATATATATGTATATGGGGTTTTTTTAAAACCTACAATTCAGAAGTCTTTCTAAATAACTTGAACTGCAAAATTTGATCAGCCATTACTAAGTTATGTCCTCTTGCATATACAAATCATTAAAATGAAATAATGTTTTAATGGCTTATCTGAAATATGTCTAAATGCACCTTAAAAGTTCTTACTCTGAAGATATTCCTGGTTGTCTCCCTGGGAGACTGCAGCAGTAGAGATAACAATGTACTCTGCAAATAGCTGTGCCAGTGAAGACATACAGCTCATCATCTGCCTGGGGACTGTACATCATATTCCCTCCACCTGAGCACTGTCTAGATCATTTCAACCAAAATGAGGCAAATTAGCAAAACTATTGCTTAAGTAGTCGAACCCATTTCACCAGAGGCGATTTAGATGGGGCTCTTCCTGGAAGAGATGCTATTTAGTTATTGCTGGGAAGAGACATGGGAGTGCAGTGATAAACAAGTCACAATAGACTCAGAGAATAACTCTATTTCATTTGCAATGGTTGTTTACAGCCCAATAGTAATATCCTGGAGCTGCCTCTATTGTTAAGCCATTGATTCTTGTAGAATATTCTTGCTAATTACTGAAGTGAATAGGTCAAAACTGGTCACTGAAAATTTAATTCAAACCCACATTTTCTGTCCTAGTCACTGGCATTACTTACACTCACAAAAAGGCTGATTTCTCCAAAACAGGGCAATGTCTGTTAATTACAGAATTAATTAGATGAGAGGCCCGACATGTTCTGCAGTTCAGTGTATGTGCATTCAGCCAGAAAAGTTTTCTGGCAAATCTTTCTCCCAACTAATCAGTGTCTAGTAATTTGAACTCTTGACATAATGCAGTGATGGGGTGAACGGGCAAGATTCAGGATTTCTGTTTGGTGTGGTGAGCTTGCAGGTTTTCTGTATTTCTGAATGCTCTGGCAAATGGGGGTCCTAGTCACGTGGATTGTGTCTTCTCTCTCCCACACTCGTTACAATGGAGGCTTGTCGAACATAATGACTGTACTTTAGACAGACAACAGGTATGCTAAGGGATTAGCTGAAGCTACTTCCCTTACCTTCCTGAAGGGAGAGAATTTGGAGAACAAAACACAGCACAAAAGAGTTATGGCTCAAGTGAAGTTACTGCAAAGTATGCAGGGGTGTGACTTTACAGCGCATCACTGCACTCTTTCTCGTATGGGCATCCTTTGTGCACGGTGAGGGTGCAGTTCAGACAAATACTTCAGCTGCTCTAACAGCTTGCTGCTGCCAAGAGAGGAAGTTCCTTTCTCTAAGGCCTGGGTTTCCCACTTTTTCTACAGCCCTTCAAGCTGTGTGGTCTCATCCTCTCCATTGCACAGATCTGGCAGTTATTTGACCCCTAAGTGAGTCGATGGAGTTTGTTAAGCCAACAAAAACTGTTGACTGTTTTGTGGGGTTAGTTTGCTGCTGGCTCAGTGAACTGAATGAGTGCACTCTGCAGTCAGAGAGGACCAGATGTGTTACATCTTAAGGGGCTCAGTGGTAGTGTACAGTTTAGGTGGGAGTAACGGTGAGGAAACTGAGGCTTGAACAGCACAAGAACATCACAAAAACAGTGAAATTGTTATACCATTTAATACAACTGTACAATAAGGACAGAGACCTACCACCAGAAGATCTGTGGATTGAATTGCAAAAAAAAAGTGCCCCAAAACAATCACATTTTAGACATAACCTGCTCCCATTCATTTTTCCAAGAGCAGATTAAGACATACTTTTGAAAACACCTCATTCAGAGGAATAGCTAAGAAGTTTTGCTACCTAGTGATAGAAATCCCTTCCTCTGACACAGGTGCAGTAAAAAGAAATTATCTACCTCTGTCCTTAGAGCATCAGCATTGTGAGGGATTTAGTGCAGAAGAATGACTGCATTATAAGTTCAAAACAGTATACTTTGCAATAACTTTCTCAGTGAAAAGAATATATCAAAGAAATCAAGGTGGAGCTCACAGAGACACATGGGAAATTCTAAGCAAATGAAGGGAAGAAATAAACTTGCTTTCATAGCAAACTAAGATTTGGCTGTGAGACCAATGTATAGAATCGATGATGAGCTGAGCTGAAGGTAGTAAATGGTTTGCAAGGAAAATTATTTGGAAAAATCAGAGAGAATATTCAGGCTGTTGACTACAAAACAATCTTACAAATTTGTAAGAAATCTTAGAAATTCAAAGTAAATCTTCTGTGACTACTTTCAAGTACATAGGCTCAATGCAAAGTGACTGATTTCTTGCTATGTTATACCCATTGTCTTTTTCCAGGTCTTCTGGGCAGGATGTTAATTTACCTGTTAATCAGACTTACCCATGAAGAATATTTTGTGTGGTGTCTTCCTTGGTATTCAGTGCATCAGTCTGGGAAGCATTTACTACAAACACATGAAGCCACAGTTTCATTTTTTTTTCCATGGAATATTTCAACAGTCTTATCTTTGCTGGACCATTTAGTGGCATTGTTGAAACATTAATTTTGTCTCTTTAGCTCTAAAGTTGAGATGGATAATTATCTCTAAGAGGCATCCTTACGTTTAGAACTGGCATAGGTTTACTATTAATTCAAAATCCATAATATATCAGGAATTCATTCAAAACTGTCAGTCGATCAATCAATTAACAAACAACCAAAACCAACCAACTAAAGCACAGAAAACCTAGCAACAAAAACAACAACAGCAGCACCAGCAAAAGAAGCCAAAAACAACAAAAAACCAAACTCCCTCCCACAAAATGGCAACCAAAAAAAAAACAAAAACAAAAAAACAAACAAACCCAAAAACATGAAACAAAACAGATCAAAAAATACTCAGAAAAATATTGTCAAATTGTTACGGTGATGAAACTTTTACTGTGTGAATTCTTTTACTCTAGCATAGTATTATGGCATCACCTAAAGCCAATGGCATAGGTACAAATGAGAGTCCTGGTTAATGACAGGGTGAAAATGAACCCATAGTGCCCTGGCAGCCAGGAGGGACCCCAGTGTCCTGCGGGGCATCAGGCACAGCATCACCAGTCAGGCAGGGGAGGGGATTGTCCTGCTCTGCTCTGCTCTGCTCTGGAGCAGCCTCACCTCACATTTTGGGGGCAGTTCTGGGTACCACAACACAAAAAAGGCATTGAGCTGTTAGAGAGTGTCCAGAGGAGGGCCATGAGGATGGTGAAGGGCCTTGAGGGGAAGACATGTGAGGAGTGGCTGAGGTCACTCAGTCTGCTCAGCCTGGAGAGGAGGAGACTGAAGGGAGACCTCACTGCAGTCACAACTCTCAGGAGGGGAATAGGAGGGGCAGGCATTGATCTGGTCTCTGTGGTGACAGTGATAGAACCCAAGGGAATGGCCTGAAGTTGTTTCAGGAGAGATTTGGGTTGGATGTCAGGAAAATTCTTCACCCAGAGGGTGGTTGGGCGCTGGAACGGGCTTGCCAGGAAAGTGGTCACAGCAGCAAGCCTGACAGAGCTCAAGAAGTGTTTGGGCAGTGATCTCAGGCTCATGGTGTGACTCTCGGGGTGTCTTGCATAAGACCAGGAGCTAAATGCAATGATCCTTGTGGTTTCCTTCTAACTCAGCATATTCTGTGAGTCTATGAATTTGGTCTTGAATAAAGCCAGTGGTAAACTGATTTCCAGGGAAAACATATGCAGTTTGATAAACTGCAGGCATGTAAAATCCTTCCAGTTGACTTTAAACTTGCAGTAATAAAGATTTTTGGGAACAAAAGGCAAAAAAAGAGAGACCAGTGCTCCTTTTTTATGTTGTGTTTTGGATTCTTTTGTTAAGTTTTCTTAACTTTTATTTTCTACAAAGATTTAAGAAAAAACTGAGCAGGTGTGTTTATTACTCTTTTAGAATATGAAGCAGAAGCCAAAATATTACAGACACCTAGTAGGCAAACTGCTAGATAGACAGGTAGTATATACAGAAGAACAAGATCAAATATCACTAATAACCTCTGTGGCAAAACAGTCAAAATCACTGAATCCCTGGAGTATGGGTTTGGAGAGGACACTGTGTAAGAAATCCCAATCCCTCCCATTGCACAAAACCTTGCAATAATTATTTTAGGAGTTTCATAGAATATATATTCTACATACTACTGGAACATCAAAGGCCACAGAATTCATTTCCAAGTCCTACGGCAAATATGAGACCTATAAAAAAAATGTGAAAATTCACAGCCATTGTATACCTAAGGAAGGCAGCCGACTATTTATCCTATGTTGTAAGCCTCTGCAGCAGAGAAGAACCTCACACACAACCAAAAGGAAAATATTAATTCTATGGAAGAACATCAAGAATGCATGCCAATTAGATCTGAAGATTTTTTCCAGAAATCAGATTAGCATAAAGTTGTGGGAAACACACATGACAGAGATGTTTCATAAATGTCATTGCTACTAGAAGCATCTTCTGCCTTCATCTGTGACCATTGCCTCTGATGATTCACAAGAGGAAGGCTGTTCTCTAAGTGCAAGGAAGTATAAAACTTTCTCAGTGCTTTCTGTGCTGGTTTACTACAAAAAGCCCATTCTTGCTGAGTGAAGGTTTGTAAAGAAGGAGACAAAAAAATGCTATCATATCTGAACCTTTGCAGAAACTGGTGCTAGGCATCCTTTTCCAGAGAGATTTTGTCAAGGTGAAATGACACTTACCTTTCCTGTAGAATACAGCCTTTCTCTTGAGGATCCTGAGGTGGTGATATTGCTTCTGCTAGTCACAAAAGTCTGGCAGGATGTAGAGAACTTTCCAAGCAGAGGATTGCCTTCTATGCATGGTCCATCTATCCCCCAGCTGGGAGTGCTTTGTGTGTTTGGATTAGTCGGTGGTGTGAGATCATGTTTTATGTACTTCTGTGACCCTGTACTGCTGTATAAGGACACAACTGTACATTTTTACAGTTATGGCAAGCCCAAGTTTTGGATGTTGCTGTATGAAACACTTTGTTATCTTTGAAAAAAAACCCCAACATTTGGTATTGAAGGCTAAGCCATTGCAGAATGGCAAAATAATGTTAATCTGCTTAATTTAATTTTATAGTTCAGCAGTTTAATTCCCATTTTTGTTGCTGAATTGCTGAGTTTCCTATTTCTTTTTTTAAACATTAATCTAATCTTTTTGACATATCAACATATTCTCAAGACAGAAATAACTGACTAAAACTTCATGTCACAATGAGGTTTTCTCCTTGGGGTTTTGAGTGGAAATTATTTGTCCTTCAATTATCCTTTTGTGATTGTGTAAAATACCAAACAAAACCAAACGTATACCATAAAAAACCAAACAAATGTTTAATGGAAGTTTACAAGAATAGAAAAATGAATTCTAACTGTCTACCATGTAGAACATAAAGGAAAAGTTTAAAATACATCTTTTACACTTCCAGCATCAGCACAAAATGTGAAGCTTTATGGCACTGATGTATGTGCACATACAAAAATAAGTGAAAGTACAAAAGACAATAGATATGAAATAATATTTTATCATTAACTTTTCTATCTGAAAATATCTCAGGATTTAACCACCTGCTTGTTAAGAATCTTAGAAGTCAAATTTCAGTCACAAAAGATTACATTAATGCATTTTTTAATATTTGAATGAGTAAACAAATGGCTAAATAATTCCTACAATCTAGAAAGGATTATTGTGGTTTTATTTAGAACTTCTTAAAAATGGCTTAAATGAAGGACACAACAACAAGACCTTAAATATAGATGAGCTGACAAAAGCACATGCGAGGTAAAAATCTCAAATTGTTCTGAAAGATTGCTACAATAATGCTAACATATTTTCTTACAGTGCTCTCTTAGTCCTTTACCAAATGTTTAATTTCAGATCTGCTGCACATGCTTTCCTTGCAGGGTTTAACATACGTGATTAATCTTGACTTGGCTTAATACTGCTAGGAATGTGGAAATGACCTCAGCTGAACACTGGCAAAGTGATTAATGTTACATGAACTGGTATATTTTTTACTCACGATCCTGAATAAACACAGACATGCTGTATGCTGTTACAGACCTTTGCTCAATTGAAAATGTTCTGTGGTTTCAAAGAGTAATGTTTCAGATGCAATAATCAACATTGGAGGAAACATGGCTCTTGTTGAAGAAAATACTGTTTCAGGCTAAAGTCCCAGTGATCATAAAAGATATATGATGCAATAAACAAAATTAACCACAGGCAAGACAGGTCTATTCGATGACTAACCTCTGACTGAATTTTCCAACACTCTTTGGCATTCTATGAGATAAACTATTCAGAAAAGGTCTCTATTAAATATAAGGTTGTAATTTCTTTTTTTTATTATTTTTTTTTGTGAGGTCTAAGACCTGCGTGAATGTCTCCTATAGGTTGTTTGTGTTTTTGAATATTTTATGATATGGGAAGACAGGCAAACAGTTGCTATGATTGTCAAGTGTTTTAAATCAAGTAGAGAAAATGCAATAAAACACAGTTTCCATGGCAACACATTGTAACCTAGCACCTCTGGATTATGAACCAGCTCACATCTATGATCATTATTTGTTAACAAGCATAAATTGAGATTAAAAGCATAAATTTCTGAGATAAAACTGAAAGCTTGAGCTCAGTAATAATAATATTTAAATATTTCCAATGTAGTAGCAGCAAATCAGGACTAGTTATGTTGTAATTTGCATAATGTTAATAAGCTAAATGGAAATGCTTTTATTTTCAAGCCTTTCACAAAAGACGTAACAAATATATACATCTGCAAACCTGCAAATAGTAACTGATGTCTGTTGTTCCATGTTGAAGGAATACAATAGGACCAGTAATACAGAATGATACACAAGACTTTGCATTTGCAATCAAATTACTTTAATTCTGAGTTGCAGCTCTTTGACAAAAAACAGGAGAAAAAAAGAACAAATATTTGAACACCTGATTGCTAACGCCATCTCCTCTTTTTGCAGTGTTTTCGCTGTTGCCCATTGGATGTTTTTGTAGGTCACCATGACACACTAAAGCAGAAGAAGGGAATTAACTTTGCTGGCAGAATTTATGTATGTCTTTCATCACTACCTACATTTCAAAATCAGAAAGGTGATCACTTTGTTTTTCACAACTGAGTAAGAATTGACCAAAACAAAAGGATAATGAATCTTGTTTCTGAGTGTTCCTCTCTTTACTGCTCCTATGCACGAGCACCCGAGAGCATGGAGTTGCATGTCTCCATTCTTAGACTCCAACAGACAGTGCACAAAGCTCAACTCCATGAATGTTGAATCTATTGTACAATCTCTACAAAGATGCTCAGCAGCCCTGCAGGTCCCTGAAGCTGCCTGGGCAGCAACAATCAGATACAAAGCAATAGAGGGTTGCCCACATACTGGAAATCTGATCTTTCCACCTCACTGTGCAGTTACAGAAACCATAGCCCAAATATTTGAGATTATCCTGTTTCCACAGAGGATCCAGTTTGTTAGTCTGTGGTTTTTCTACAAGCAAGTTCACTGTTTCAGAAGCCTTCTGGTGGCTTATGAATAGGCAGGAATGGATGTTCATCTTCCTTGCTGAAGCAAAAAACCTTGTGTTTCAGAGATTTCAGCATAACTTTCTTGAAGACTGTATCTCATTGCCTTAATGCCGTTGATGGAGTTTAGGAAAGAGACTTGATAATATGGATCCAAAACACAGATCTTTGCTTGCATTAACTTGGGACCTTAGTGGTTTGTGTAAATGAAATTAATTGTTCCGCTTTGCACTAAAAATTAGACAGGTCTGACCAGAGCTAAAAACTGTAATGGGCCAATTCAATAAGTACATGCAGCAGCTTTGAGACCGGTGGAAGCATACAGCCACTTACAGCTGTAAAGTCTAGTTATGTGAATGAATAAATCCTTCTTAAAATGCAGATTTTTTTTTTTTTTTTTTTTTGGCTGCCTGACAACAACTTTGTAGACAATTCCTAGGCTTTGTAACAACCTCTTACCAGCAGCAGAAAGAAGTGACTCACAGAGGTTTTCCTAGCACAACACACCTACTGGGTCTTCACAGGCATTGTCATGTAAATATCCACTTGAAGACCTCTAAAAATACAAGTTACTTGGGCCTCTTTCTGTACAATTGCTGTGACATATCTTAATGTGTGTAAATAATACAGCAGGGACTCTAACTCTGTAATTATGCCTGATGGCTTTTGACATTTTCTATGGCTTAGGAAAAAATGCATAATTTGCTTTCATAAAAGTATGGTGGAGCTGGAATTTTATATTCTAAAGATTGCAGATATTCCCAGATATTTTCTGGGTACCTGAAAGGCAACACCAGTCCCTTAGGTGATTGAGGGAAGGTTGAAGTACTAAAGCTAGTTTCACCTGGCTTTGGAAAATTTTGTGTGGATTCAAGGTTCTTATAAGTTTACTGATTAATTAAATGATGTATTATGTTTGAAAAGAATCTTCAGTACGAAAGGAAGAAAACAATATCTAAAAATCAGAGGCATGTAATTCTTGTCACTTTATCAGTTGCCTACCACGACTCCACGAGGGAATGAAGAATTAGTGTGAGCGCAGCCAGAATGCATTTTTTTTTTTTAATTAATTAATGAAATTCAGTGGCACCAGTAGAAGCCAGTGGAAAAGTCAAATATGTTCACAGCACAATGTACTTGAAGCAGAACCTTTTCCTCCTGATTTCTCTGTGATCTGAACTCATTGTCATATCTTGGTCAATGACTTTTATTCTTAAATTTTTGTCTTTAGAATAAGGATCCTGCTTGGATTCTTCATCTGGTATGAGTATCTACCTTAAAGGCTAGATGTCTTTATCTTAGCATTTCTGCATTAAATAATGTCTGAGATGAGCCTTCTTACTCTGTGTTCTGTATTGGATCTCAGACCCTCATGTCTTGCATATTGCATCTTCTCTGTGGTTTGCTAATTATAAGGTGACTTTGAAATCAGTCAAAAGCTAGAATTTTTTAGTATAATCTGAATTCTGAGTATGATTTCTGAAGCATTTCTATATTTCTATATGAGTGAGTAACCCCATAACTCTCTATGCTATATTTCTCAAGACAGTGCTAAATGTTCAAGCCTTACAGTGATGAACAAAATATAAAAACACTCATTCTGCTGAGGTAGCTATAATTTTTTCTCAATTAATCTACTAAAAATGAGTTTATAAGAAAAGTAACTAGAAACACTGAACTTGGTAGCATCAAGTGTAGGCTTTCTTCAGAAGGGACTATAGTGTAATTTTAAGGTGATTCTTGGGATGTAATGGTTGAGGGAGATGCTTGTGATTTCAATGACAGGATCAAGCATTCTTCAATGCTCAATTGGGTTTGCAATCTCAAAGTTTAGTTTTAGTGTCAGTGGCTGAAACATCTCTCAGTGATTGGTGCTGCTTTTGGGGAGGTGGTTTCAGCAGACACCGTAATTACTTACCTTGTTTTACATCTGGATTTTCTTCTTCCATGGTGGTATAAATCCTAATCCTTTTTCTCAGCAGCAACATTTTCATGGGCCTGTTGCTCTGCTTTTTTTATTTTTAAATTTGCATTCTAACTGTAACTTCCTCAAAGTCAGTAGGGTTATCTGGAAGTAAAAGCAGAAGAACATAATTGTGAATTGGAAAAGCACAGGAACATCTATTTTGCTCATTAAATTCCCAATTAAACACATCATTGGTCCAAATAATTTGCAAAGGCCAGTGCAAGGTTATGTAGTTTATGTCAGTTAGGCAGAATAGTTTATAGTTGGCTTATCTGTCCTGCTGAGCAGATGATATTCAAATAGGAAATGTCTAAGAATTTTAAATCCACAGGAATGCTTTAGGCTGAAGAAACTGTTTGAGGTTTGGCACATAATACATTTTTAGAGACTTTCCTTTGCCTTGCTTTGCCTTCCCTTCCATTCCTTTCCATCCCCTCCCTTACCCCTGCACTTTTTTTTTTTTTTAATTTTCTTTTTCTCCCCCTTCTTCCTCCCCTTTTCTTTCAAACTGCTTATATGCTTCTGTGGATATTCATGACACTTATTAATATATCATGGCTTATATACTCACAGTTTTATGCTAAAATCACAATGAAATTTGTAAAGCAGAATTGGTGAATATATGATGTATCAACTTTCTGCATTAGCTATTGTGTTTAAATGGTGTAGCTCAATAAATTCACTGAGAATTTCCACAGAAAACCAAATTAGGATTTGAGTTAATCCAAATGAAATTACATCATGCATGAGTTTAAAATTTGGCATCCTGCATCTTGGCCATTAACACCTGTCTCTCTTTGATTCAAAAGTAGCTTAATCTACGCTACAAAGTATTTCAGCTAGAAGGGATAATCTATGTGGAGTTACAGAAATTTAGAAGTAAAATGAAACATAAAACTCAAGAGCATTTGTCCTGCTACTTTGTCCAAGAGACACCTCTAGGGATGAATTTGCTAGCGGTAAATTCGTGGGGTTTTGCAGGATGTTGTAAAATGCTGCAGCTTCATGTTGCAGCCTTCTGCTGGTCACTGCGCCCCTTTCCAAAGGATACAGGAGGGCCCACAAATGCATTGCTAAACAGCCTGGAGGATTGTCCTTGGCTGCAACACAAACCCCTCCAATGCAGCCGTGACTTCTCAGCTGAGGTCAAGGCACCACCTCTTGAGCACCAACGAGTCTGGCTGGGCAGCTCGCTCACAGCGTAGTTGCTGAGCCCCAGGGGCTCAATAGCAGCTGACAAAGCTGTTTGGAAGTCCTCCTTCCTTCACTGTGCAGGCTGCCCCATGAATGGCACATTACAACCCTAAAGGCTTATGACATTTGCATTTACTTAATGCAAGTATGACTATTAATTTGCATATATTAAGATTATGTTGCACTGCAACCAACATTTTTCTAGTTTTTTTTTTTTATTATTCTCATGTCATGCTTCACAGAGAGTATTTTTTACTCTGCTTTAATTAGTTTGCTCTTCTATTTGGTTTAGGAGGTGAATGACATATTCTTCTAGCTGCAAGTATAAGTTTTGTATCCTTCAGCTTCACAGAATGTAGTAGCTGTCATAGCCAATTCATAGCATTTAATTTTCTAAAATCACCTTTGAGAGGGGAAAAAACCTATAAAAACAAACATCAAACAACAAACCTTTCTACCTTGGGAAAAGAAATAAGACCAACCTAAACTTGAGATAGTTGAAATTATGACCTACTCAGATTAAGTGGTTGAAGGAAAGGCTGCTCTACTGGCATGCTCTTATTCCACCTCCTCTTATCATTAGTAATTCTATTCCATTCTTATCTGATTTTGCAGGGACATATTAACTCACTGGCAAATGAATACGCTATGGGAAAAGCTCCCTCAAATGCAAATTAAACAGGAGTGCTGATACTGAACACAAGGGAACTTCTTGTACTCCTACCCATCTGCTGACAAGGAGCTGCCAGCCACTCTTCCTATGAAAATAAAAGTCATAATCTAGCAAATATTGCAGAAATTATGTCTTTCTCATCGCTTTGGATGAAATCTGATATTCAGTAAACCCTTAACATTCACTCTTCTTCCTATCTGGCATTATGTTTTTGAAATGTCGCATTCCAACCTTTAAAATAAAGCAAAGAGCAAGAATTAGATTGCGTGTTTGCATCAAGCCCAGTTGTTGAACCCACAGACACACTTGGACCTCAGTGGTGTATAATTTTTCCAGGGGTTTATAATCTCTCCCACATCAGATCAATGACAACAGGAAAACTCTGACATCTTGCCAGGTTGGACAGATAGGACAAGAACCAACATTTTTACGTATTTTTTCAGGGATTTCACTCTGGTCATCTTTATGAAGTTCACCAACACCTTCTTTTGAGCTTTAAGCATAGAAAGTGTCATATGTATAAGAAAAATGTCAACCAAAACAAAGAGAATAAAACCTCCCAAAAAGTTTAAAGGAGACTATAGACCAAAATGCACACATACACACTGGAAAATTACTTGTATCATTTCAATTTTATTATTATTCAGTTTTTATTTTTGGACCAAGAGAAAGTCTTGAAGTCTTGCTTTAGTTGTTTTTAGCGCTATACTAGGTAACTCATAAATATATGTATTTTTTTAGTCTAACAGTGATTTTGTGGTGAACATGCTACCATATTTTAGAAAAATAACACTTACTATTATTTTTCATAGGATGAAAGTCCAGGTGGGCAAGAGAGCATGTGATGTATCATGTGTTTCTAGGCTGAGTACCTACTATGCCTGATTTGCAGGCAAAATAAGTACCTCAAGCCACTGTGTGCAAAGCATTGCAAACCAAATATTCAGAAATATTTGGTTTTGAAAGTACATACAGACCTTTATGTTCATAAGCCATTTGTGTTAAGCAGATACTTGTATTGTGGAGAACTGTACCCATTGAGACAGCCAGAATCCTCAGACTATGTTGTCAGGTGCACAATCAAAACTCCTATTTTGCATCTACAATACAAAGCATTTAGGTAGCAAGCATGAAAGATGCAAAAACTACATGGTACAAATGGCAGCTTGTGTTCTTTGAACTGCTTTCAAGAAAAATAAGCAGATTTGCTGAGGTTTTATGTAAACTGGCTGAGTGAAAACAAGCATTTACTATTGTCATGTCATGACATGTCATGTCTTATTACTCATACTCATATTTTGTTATGTTTTTATCTAATGTAGTTGTATTTTGTGTCATCTTTCAAGTTAAAACAGTGAAAACAAAAAACTGGCACAGTATGGACTTACAATTTATTTAATACTTTGACTTTCCAGAGCTCAAATACCTCTGATCCATTTGTTTCATATTGTTAGTTGGCTTAACCTTTTTAGATTTCTCCAAACAAAACAACTTGAGCTGCAGCAAGCTGTTTGCCAGGATTTGAACTCTGTGAAGAATGGGGAAAAAAAGTCTTTAGCTCCTTAGTGTGTTGAAGAAAATATATTTACTCTCATTTGTGTGTTAGACTCCTGGTCACCTGGCTTCATTGTTGTTACTATGTCAATTCTGCCTGTACAATATACTCCCTTTTCCCTCACTAATCCTGGTAACTGCTTCTTGAAATGTACAGGGCATTAATAAAAATAATAGCAAAAATAGTATTCAATATGAATATCTTTTTTATATAAGGTGCTAATATAACAATATAAATACAGAATATAATCTGTATTCCTTCAATAGAAAAACTATTGAAGGTATGGTAACTGCACAAGGTAAGTATGGTAACTGTATTTGCTCACTCAGGTTTTTTACACATAGTATTTTAAAGCATGGTTTATTGCATTTTCACACAACACTATGGCTATTCTTTTTCCAACAAAAGGAAGGAGAAAAGAACCAGACCTACCATATAGCAATTCAGCTTGGAACAAATAATAGAAGCCAGTATTTCAGGGCAGAGGACTTTGGCAGCTCTGAAAAAGAATGGAGGCCTATGGCGAATAGTCAACTGAATAACAAAGCTGGATGATTCTCAAATAAGGTTACAAATATTTTTTAGTATGACAGTTCGTATAGGAGCACTCTGTTCAAGTAAGCTGCTGATATTCCAGAGAAAATGCAGAAATAATTAGAAAAGAAATCGAAAGACTGGAGAGCAAGCCTCATTGTGAAAGTTTTGGGGTATGCAGCCATATTTATTTATCACAGAGAAGTTGAAGAGTGTTGGTCATAGTCACAAATGCCACAAATCAGGAATTTGATGATATGGAGCTCCATTAGAGATATAAGTGCATGGAATGTATTGGTGATAAACTTAGATAAACTCAGATCATCTCAGTGCCATCTTGATAGGCAGCATTCCTTCTAAAAATAAAGGTCATTAACTATTTTTAAATTTTCTTAGATTCTCCCTTTCTGGTCCAAACTCTCTGGCCCAAGCAATGAGGAGAATATAATCCCAGTTCTGGTCATGACTTACAAACAGTTTTTTTGTCTTTCTTCCTCCAGGCTTCTTGAAGCACAGCATCAGCAGCACAGCATCAGTGTGGTGCAGGGCTTCACTTTCTGAGCAGCAGTGACCTGAGAAAACCAGCTTCTCAAGGCAGACAGTGCCTGTGAAGGCATGACACGTGCCTTGCTTCCTAGAATAGAGACAGGGAATGGCAAGGGGGAGGGCAGGGATTGCCAGCATATTCTGGCTCGGCTACCACAAAAAGCAGCCATCACCACTGTCCACAGCCTGGCAGGACATATGAGGACCTGGGAAATGTGCGGCATGGCTGCTGGATCCAGGATGTGTGCTGTGTTTGTCGTCCTAAGGCAGCTGCTCTCCCACTCAAAGGCAAGAGAGCAGTATTAGCTTAGACCATTAGAGTGGTCTAGCAATCACCCAGTCCTTGCATCAGCCTGGGGAAACAAAATGTGTGTTTCTTGCCTGCATTTATTTGAGTTTTTTTGTGATAGGGATAAATGACTGAGAGAAAAAAGAAAGCAAAAACCACCAAACACACCAATTCATTTTTAATTAATCACTAGAGAAACATGAGACATACACGTCTTCAAGTCATGATGACACTGAAATACTGATGGCTCTGCTGAGATAAACTCAGCTTCTAAATGAAATGCCCATGTTATTTGAACATCATTTTGGACAGCTTTATTTAGAATGGGCTGTCTTCAAACTGTAAGTGCCCTTCATGAGCTCCACCTGAGTATCTGTATTATCTTTGAGTCAAATCACAAACCTCTTTCAGCCAGTCATTGTGGCTGGCTTAGGGCAATGAAACTTAGAGTCAGAATGATAGGAAATAATTTCAAATAATATCTTATTACTTGTGTGAATTCTGAGGTTTTAATTTTCTGAAATATATGTAAATATAAAAACATGCACACATGAAAAGAGAGAGAATGTAAAATAGAATTTGGTACATTTTCCAACCTTTTACAGCTCCAGAAATATTCTATGGAAGATTTTATGGTGAATGTTTTCCAACTTAGCATAGTTATAGCAACTGAGTATTTGACCCATTTTCCTTGGAGGAGTATTTTCAATGGATCCTTATGCAGCAAGAATCTGTCTCCTCTTGTGAAAATTGTGGCTTTGGGCTCAGGTTTTTTTGTTTGGTTTGTTGGCTTTTAAATTTATTTATTTATTTAAATTTAATGACTGTCAGATTCCATTTTAAAAACATTATCACTGTACTCTTCTTTCTCCCTTATGTCTCTGTTCCTTTTCATTTAAGGTAGATGGTGTAAATAAAGTCTTACTAATGAAGAAGCAACCTGTGATCAGCATCTGAGAGCTCTTTATACCCTGTGCTAACAATGTTTTGATATAGTCTCCCCCCTCTTCCTCCCCCAGCTGGCTTCCCATGTGTGCTAGAGCCCTTGCTGGCAGCCTGCCCGGCAAGCAGTGCTCCTGTAGATTTCACCTCTCTCCAGGAGTTGCCTGCCTTCAGCATAATGGGCAACATTGAAAGCAGCAAGGCGTTCGGTCGGCAAGGTCAGAGGGCCTTTCATTCCTGCAATAATCAACCAGTGTAGCTCTTCCTCAGACCTGGGGAGAGAGAAGATAGAGGTCAAAAGAGCAATTACATTTCACATTGACTCCAGGAAAGACTTGGAACACAAAACCAAAAAGAAAACAGCTTAGAGCCTCCTTCTCCCACGTTCCTTTTCCTGGTCATTATTATTAGAACAGTGCAGTAACCAAGTCCATTATCAGCACTAAAACATGAAGAGCCATTTTCCTCTGGTGGATGAGATATTTCTTCTCAGATGTTTAGTGCTGTCAGCATCTTGCAAAGGAATGTAAATGAGAAACACCATGTATAACCAGAGACAGTGAGTAAAGGCTATTAATTACAGTTAAATTTTAACACTCTGGAGCAAGTAGTTACACTACTTTCTGTCTGTAATCTGTCTTTGAATTATCATAGCTTTATTTATTTAGTGTTAAAATGATAACTTAGGGAATATAATTTAGATGAAAATGTCAGTAATTTAAATTTGCCATATTGTCATTTACAGAGCTGTGTTTATTTGACCCTACAGCTGTTGGGCCTAGTTTAATGGCATTAATTGTAGTGGCCATTGAGATATTTTAGCTTTTAATTGCTATTACTGCACAGCTGAGATCACTGCAAAATCATCATATTTGTTTCACAGACATCTTCTGTTGTTTTTTTGTATTCCTAAAGCATAGTCTGCCAACTATTAGCCAAAAAGAATCCATGTGAAACATAAATTTTAGACAGTTCTTTCAGCAGAGCAACCCGCAAACTCTAATGTTAATGTAGTGTGGTAGTAGAAGAATGTAACTGATCCATTTGCTCATTGCCCTACCCTATCTTTATGCAAGCTGAATTAGCTGGGTGTTGACAAAGGATTAAGAAACCTGGTAGTGACATTCCTCACAGTAAACAAAACCTTTCTCATTCCACATTTCACACTGAAGGCAGCCAGTTCAAGAGTATACACTCCTTTGTTTTCAGCTATAGAATGCAAACATGGCTTTATTCCATGGTTTCCTATGAAACAAAATGTGAGTACAGTGTCTCTATCCCACAGAACACCTGGTATTATTCACTCCTCTGTTGAAAGCACTATATCACTAATGGATTGAAAAACATATTTATTTTATCAACCATGACAAGCAACAGGACTCCTTTTTCTTTCCCCCGTGGTGTTACTGTTGCATGGCAAGACAAAAAGAGACATACAATTTTGTGCAAATTTTGTTGTTTGAGTTCAGGTCTCTTTAAGTACAATACAATTAGTAGCCAACATTTAAAAATCATATGTAAACAGAGCATTGCTCTAGGCAAGGTCCTAAAAGTTAGACCTCACCAAGGCAAAACAAACTGAAGATTCAAGAGCCGCTGAGTCACATGAAATAGGGATTTGTTTAGATGGTAGAAGCTGTTCACACCCCATTGGACTGCAACCGCTCTAGCCCTACCAGCTCTGACATCTCCCTGGCCATGTCAACATCTGATCCATTGGGAGCAGAGGTTAAAATCAGTTGTATGAGTTGGCACCATGTTTTCTTTCATTGCAGTGGTATCTGCTAATGACAAATGCTATTCAAATGGTTCACATAAGCTTTTGCAACCGTGGGTGGTGTTGTTCTCTATTTGTTTGTTTGGGTTGTTAGTTTGTTTTCCAGTAGCTACCATTTCCTAGAAGAATAATTATGAAGTGGGTGTTCTGTAATGTGTATCATCATGGTGTTATCACTGTGAAAGACATGGCCCTAAAAGGAAGGTTTAGGATGATATTGTAAAGGAATATTCTGTTCTTTTCCCTTTCCTTAAGTACAAATTAACTTTACTGGTCTTTCCTGGACATGTAATGGGAAATAAGGGATTTGTAAAAGTATTCCTCTGGTAACAATCCTTCAGTTATAGTCAGCTAGATAGTCTGTGTGGAGAAAGATAGAGAAATATAAATGTTTACTTTCTCATTACTGTTCTACTAGTTGCACACAATCCTTTCAGAGTATGGCAATATAAGTTTCCTTTCATAGTGTTTCCCTACCAGGATGACTTTTTGTGAATTAGTAGAAATATACATAATTAAAATCTCCTCTGTTGAACAGATATATTGATTACTAACCTCTGCATTACCTGGGATAATCTTGACAAAGGAGATCCTGGATCCATATATGATCTTTATTGTGTATTGTTTCTGTCATTGTAACAGATCATAAGAAAAGGCCATCCTGTACAACTAAGAGATTACTTTAATAAGGAGAAGGCTTAACTGAATGACTTCATGCTGTGAAGAGAGACAGAAAGGAGAAAAATGCAGCTCTGGTAAATTATTTCTAAGACTGCATTGCCTGTGTGTTTTTCCTACTTTATTTATAGAGTAGGAAACTACACTATAAAACTACATTCCTACTTTATTTATAAGTTCTGTACTGGTAGTATATATAACTTTTCAGTCATGTCTAATTTATAAGACAAAAGAATCCAAGGAACCCTTGTGTCATGAAGCCTTATCATTTATTGACAATCTTAGGCTGTAGGATTAGGCACCTGTAAACTGGCAGTGCTGCCAAAATCACAGCCATTCCCATGTACACCTCATGTTGCCCATTCCCTCCACTGTGCTGACCAGAACCTGCCAGAAGCAGCATTTGTAAAGCAGAGACTAAAGCCAGATAAGGGAACTGATCCATCTGAAACACATAGAGACAGACAAGGGCAGTCTCTGAGCTGTATCAATTTCCTGATCCCAGCTCACAGCACATAAGCACTTGTGGTGTCACTGTCTGCAAGGTGACACCAGTCTGGAGAGGATCATCTTGCAGCTAAGAAGGCAGAGACCTTTGCAGGAGCAGGAATGACATATTGACCTCATAGCACAGCTTTAGCCTTCTGACATACTTCTGTGATCTCTTCCCTCAGTTCTTCTCTACTTAAGGGCAGCTGTCATTATAGCAAACAAAATCCAATGGTTAATTGGCTAAGTGTGTCTGACAACAGCATTAGCTCAGAGATACATGCATGGCTGTGATTCACCTTGCTAAACTGCATATCTTATGAGATGTAGTTTTTCTATTTTATATCTCTCATGGTTAAAGTAGAAGTGAGTATCTAGGCGCGGCTCTCCGGTACGGAGGCTCCGCCGATACGGTGGTAATAAGAATGCGTACACCACGGCAGGTTGTCTCTCAGGCGCTGCTTTATTCGCTGAGGGCTGGGTGTCAGGGAGGATCTGCGACCCGTCCGCTCGGCAAGGGAGCAGGCTCCGAGAGCCCCGAATAAGGGGCGGGGTAGGGCTTATAACAGGTGGCAAATAGGAGGGACAGGGTACAAAGGGTCCAGTAGGAATGGGGTTCGGAGGAGGAGTTGGGATGGAATAATTGGGGTACAGCAAATGGGGATGAGGGAAGGGGGCGATAACCGGGGAAGAGCCAATTACAGACAGAGAACTTAGGAACATTCTGGAACTAAAGGCAAGTACAAAAATGATTGACATAAAGATGGACATAACTGACAGTTACATAACATAAGGGGAGTGGTAGATTCGATGGGCAGCTTGGAGGCGGGAATTTATACAACAGCCTCCTCCCAAGGCATATTCGGGGGGGCTTTTCCCAAGTCCCCTACCACATCTCCCCCTTCTTTATTAATTAAATAAACATTCCCTAGAGTTTTAACTAACATCTTCTTAAAGATCGCTAAAGCAATAAAAATAATAAGAACGATAACTAAAATCCATAAAAGTCCTCTAATAATCGAGGCTGCCCATCCCGGGACGCCCCATTCAGATAGCAACTTGGTTGCAGGGTCCACAGCTGAAGTCTCAGTTTGTAGGTGCTGTACTTGCGTCTGGATCTGCTGGATGCTGGCTTGAATAGATTTGCTTCTCGATGTCAAGTTGAAACAGCACAGTCCTTCAAAGTCTTCATAGCTGTGGCCATGGGCTAACAGCAGAAAGTCTATTGCCGCCCGATTTTGGAGGGTGGCTTGCCTGGTGGTCTGTTCATCCGCCAAGAGATCGGAGAGGGCGGCAGACGATGCGTTGGCATGCTTCGCTATCCAGCACTCCAGGTGAGAAAGCTCACCGAGGGCTTTAGCAACCGCATACCACGGTAGAAAAATGGAAGCGGCAACCCTCTTTGTTTTTCCCCAATTGTAAATTTTGTCATCGCAATTTTGATCAAATTGGTCGTATGATCTTTTTCGTCTGGCCAATTGTCTCTCTTTCTTCCAATCCATAATTTGGGTTTTATTTGGAGTGAGGGTAGTAAGCTTGCCAAGGCTACACGGTCCTCCCTGGAGCCGAGATGGGATGCCTGACCATACTCTGTCCCCACAGACAAGAAACATCCCCCGGGGCAACGACTTGGGATGAATGGAGGAAACAGAGATAATTGGACTTGTATAGTTACACCAGCTAGCCGAATTGTATTTTTTGTTCAATGGCGTAACATCTTTTCTGTAGGTGTTTTTGGCCAAGTCAATCCCATGCCAATTCTGACTTGGCCTCTTAAAATAAAACTTTACACAGTAAGTGGCAGGAGAGGACCCCAACAGATCCAATTCTTGGGGCTCCTCTTTTGAATTTGGCAATATTTTTGTCCACGCGTCCCAAGTGTCGACCGGGTTAGGTCTCCTGCCCGTGGTTCGGAGCAGGTCTGAGTTGGAGACCGGCCAATCGTCGGCTACCAGAGGGACCCCCACCAGGCATGTGGACAACGGGTTGTCCACATTGCCCATGGCCAAACAGAAGTTCTCTTGCTGCAAGGACTTTGCCAGCGTTACCCAGACGTTTTCCTTCGGCTGTGGCACAATCCAGCCGTCCGCCGCCTGCAGCCACATGATGATCAGAAGTGTGAGGCTTGCGGCCAGCCGGATACGTTGGGGTGTCCACTCTTGTGGGTTGTTGGTGGATGTTCTTTGGGCAGCCATCTCTTGAGGCTCGCTGTAACAAAAACATTTAATATAAAACTTATACTGTGATTCTCCCCCAGCTCCCCCTTTTCTTATTAAGAAAAGGACTAAAATGAATTGTGGGGTAGGCAATCAGGGGCAAAGGGACGGCGGGTAAGGTAAGTGGGTAAGGGGAAGGGAACAGGAGGGGATGGAGTTTGAGGGGAGTCATTGATTGGTGGGGGAAGGTAGCGTCTGGTAAGCAGAGTTCTTAGCACGATGTTGGGTGTCCGTTGTGACATCTTCTTTTTTCGTCGGCACCAGGCGACTGCGGAGTCTGGTGGCAATGAGGTAGGCGTTGTTGTAGTTCTGGTGGGAGGATCGGCGATGGTGCTGTCTTCTAAAAACGGCTTGATGTTTTTCCCCGGGACCCATTTTGGACCTTGGCCTGTTGAAACACAAGCGTACCCTCTCCCCCAAGTGATGAGTGGGTACGGGCCACTGATCTGCTTAGTCTCAGGGTCCCGGATGAGCACCGGAGGCCGCTCTTTTAAGTGTGCCCGTGTATTGTTAAAAAAGTGCCTAAGTACAGGAGGGTCAGGCTCTTTTTCTGAGCAGTTGAGGAAGTTTAATACATAAAGTGCTTTACAGACTCTTTCCACAGGGGTCATCACTAGAGCGGCATCATGCTGTTGTTTAATGAGTTTTTTAAGTTCTTTGTGGGTCCTCTCCACAATAGCTTGTCCTGTTGGATTATGGGGGATGCCAGTGGTGTGGGCAATCCCCCATTGTTGGAGGAAGTGGTTGAACCGGGCTGATGTAAACCCTGGCCCATTGTCCGTCTTGATGGCCTTAGGCACCCCGAGGGTGGAAAAGGCCATGAAGAGGTGCTTAATGACATCCCGGGTCTTCTCTCCAGTGTGGAGAGAAGCAAAAACGGCGCCTGAGAAGGTGTCGACGGACACGTGCATGTATTTAAGTCGTCCGAAAGGGTTATAGTGAGTAACATCTGTCTGCCACAGCTCCAATGCTCCCAGACCTCGGGGGTTGACCCCAGTGGGTAACGGTGGTAGAGCAAAGGTCTGGCAGCTTGGGCATGTGGCAACGATGGATTTGGCTTGTGATAGAGATAGTTTGAATTGGTGAGTGAGCGCAGGCGCATTTTGGTGAAAGAACGCGTGGCTCAGCTTCGCCTGTGCAAAGGTGTCTGGCAAGTTTGTAGAAAGTGCAGGTGCAGTGAATGTGGCAGGCATGGCGAGTTGGTCCGCTCTCCGGTTGCCCTCGGCAATTGGGCCAGGCAGGTCTGTGTGAGCTCGGACATGCATTATGTGAAACAGTTGCTCCCGGTGGGAGATAAGCCAAATAAGATCTGAGAGCAGCTGAAATAATTTCTCGTTTTTGACTTCTTTGAGCAAGGCATGTTCAGCCCGCTCGGCTATCCCGGCGACATAAGCCGAATCTGTCACCAAATTAAATGGTTGTTGAAATTTTTTAAATGCTCTCACAACTGCAGCAAGTTCTGCGATCTGGGGGGAACCCTCAACTATCTGGATGTCAGACTCCCACTTCTGACTATCTGGGTCCTTCCAAGCGATCACCGACTTGTGGGATCTTCTCGACCCGTCGGTGAACAGCGTGAGAGCACCTTTAATTGGTATTTTACTTTTGAATGATTTTGGAGCCAGATATAGAGTATCTTTAAACAATTTGTGTTTAGGATAATGGATCGAAATTTGGCCAGGATAACTATCAATTGAAATTTGCAGATCTTCATTTGTTTGGAGCAATGATTCCAATTGTTCCAGATTTAAGGGTAAGTAAATGCATGTCGGGTCACACCCTGCAAGGGTCCGGAGACGGTGCCGTGCCTTGATAATAAGTTTTGCCATCAATTCTGCGGGAGTAGAGATTGTTTTGGAGGGCTGGTGCGGAAGGAACAACCACTCGATGATAAGGAGTGGGTCCTTCCGCCCAGCGTCCCACTGGAATAGCAACCCATGGAAGTTGGGACACTTACCCAGGATGGCAAGGTCCAGGGGAAGCGACCGATCGACCCGATGAGCCTGGCGGGACCTGATGGCATCTGCGACTCTCTCCAGGGCTCCTTTAGCGGCAGGTGTCAGCTCTCGCGGAGAAGCCAGGTCACCGTCTCCCCGCAGGAGGTTGAAGAGGGGTGCCAGCTCCTCCGTCGTGAGTCCCAGGAGAGGTCGGATCCAGGTGATGGTGCCACAGATCTGTTGCAGGTCCCGCAGTGTCTTCGGCTGGTCCTTGATGGTGACGGACTGGGGTACGATGGTCCTTCCCGTGATGGTGAATCCAAGGTATTTCCATGGGGCCGTCAGCTGAATTTTCTCCTCTGCGATTTCAAATCCTGCAGCTCTAATGGCTTTTACAGTCTTTGTTAACACAGTCTTTAAGTATGAGGATGTTTCTGCACAGATAAGCACGTCATCCATGTAATGTAGGATGACGGCCTCTGGAAACAGTCTCCGAATCGGGGATAAAACTTGCGCTACAAACGTCTGGCACAACACTGGAGAATTTTTCGTTCCCTGAGGCAAAGTGGTCCACTGATAGCGCTTGTAAGGCTCTGCCCGATTGATGGAGGGGACGGAGAAGGCGAACCTGGGAGCATCTCCAGGATAAAGTGGGATGTTAAAAAAGCAGTCCTTGATATCGATGACTGCGAGCTGCCAATCCCGGGGGAGCATGGAAGGGGAGGGAAGGCCAGGTTGGAGTGGGCCCATATCCTCGATGACTTCGTTGACCCTGCGCAGGTCTTGGAGCAGGCGCCACCTGTCTTTGCCAGGTTTCTTTATTACAAAGACAGGTGTGTTCCAGGGACTGGTGGAAGGTATTAAATGCTCCTGGCGTACCTGCTCTTCTACCAAGTTGTTGAGCGCTATTAATTTTTCTTCTGGAAGGGGCCACTGGTCTACCCACACCGGATCATCAGTTTTCCAATTCAGCGGTGGGGAGGTGCGCTCCGCAGTGGCCCATACTAAAAATCCCACGCAGGGCAAGGAATGTCCAGACGGGCACCCCACTGGGACAAAACATCCCTTCCCAACAGCATAATATTCGATGAGACGACAAAGGGTCTCACCGTGGCTATTTGTCCCTCCGGGCCCTCCACGCTTACCAGATGTCGGCTACGAAGGGAATTGACCGCTCCACCCACTCCAGAGATAGTGCCACAAGGGGACACCAACTCCCAGTCGCGAGGCCACTTTGCCCTGGGAATGATGGTGACATCTGCTCCGGTGTCTGCCATCAGTTTGAGTGAGATGGACTTCCCCTGCTGAGAGATGATGGTATCGATTAATGGTCTTTCTCGGCATACATTTTGGGTGAGGAAGACATATTTGTCCCCCCCACCCCGGTCCTGATCGAGTTCGTCGGCTGTGCTGTCCAAAATATACATTAGGGCGAGAGGAACTCCCTTCTCCAGCGTGAATGGCGGGCTGTGACACGTAACGGAGACCGTTACCTCGAACCCCGGTGGAAAGCACACCACTTCTGGAAAGATGTCAAGTTCCAGGGGTGTGTGCCTGCTATCGCCAAGTATAAGGACGGTGGTATTATGGCTGGAGTAAGGGGGCTCCAGGAACCCTGCAGAGACGCGTACCAGGTCCTCGTCCCTAAAGGTGACGTTGACTGAGCTGGAGAGGACCCGGCGGCGGCCAGTATCTAGATTGTCTGTCCTTCGGAAGAGGCGGAGTCCATCCTCTGGGCTCCGCCAATCCGCTGAAACTGGCCGCTGGGCCACTGGTCCTCCCGGATGGTAGGGAGGCCAGGGCGCCGTGAGGGGCCACTTGGTGTCCTCGTGCGGCCCCTCCTCGCGCTCCGCGGCCCGTTTCCCGCCGGTGGATAGGGCTGTGGTGGGGGGTTCCTGGGAGCTGGTCTTGGGGAGGGAGCATATTGATGGTAGTAACGGTCGGGGGGCCAGTGGGGACAATTGGCTTGAATGTGCCCCATCTGACCGCACCCAAAACACCGTATAGTGTTCATATTGAGCATCGCCTCCCCCACTCCCTTACTCACGGCCAAGGCGACGGTGGTTTCAGTCGACGTCGCTTTGGCGCAGGCTTCCACCATTTTAGCGATGGTCGGCTCGGGGTCCTGAGGCAACGTGCGTAAGATTTTCTTTGTCTCCTCGGCCGCGTTGGTAAAGGCCATCTTACGCAGGAGCTCCTCTCTTGCAGCCGGATTGTCGATCTGTCTGTCGATCGCCTCCCGCAGGCGGTCAACGAACTTGATAAAAGACTCGTTAGGTGCTTGTATTATGTTAGAAAAGCTTTGGAGGGGTTTCCCCCCATCTGGTATTTTTAGGAGAGCAATCCGAGCAGCCTCTCTGATGTCATTGAGAAGGTCCAGTGGCAGCAAAATCTGGTCCTCTGGCCTGCTCAGATCGCCCTCCCCCGCCAAAGCTTCAAGTCCTTCCTCTCCCTCTCCTAGTGTGGCTGCCAGGCTGTACTTTTTGAGGAGAGGTTTTAGTAACTTTTTCCACTGGACCTCCCACAGTAACAGTTCAGTCGGTGTAAACAGCGATTTCGCAATGTACCGGAGGTCGTGGGGAACAAGTGTATGTCCAGAAAAGGTAAGGTCCAAAACATTCTTAAAAAATGGCGAGTCTCTCCCGTAATCTTTTGCTGCCTTACGGAGCTCTTTAATCTCAACGTAAGGCAGCTGTTCCCACTGTGGCCTTCCCCCTCTACCCCGAGTCACGGGTGCCGCAAAGAGTTCCAAGTCCTTAGCGAACTCCACATCCCCCTCTTCGATCGCCTTCTCCCTTATCCGGGCCCACCCTTTCCCCGGCCGATGTGCGGGCCGGGGGCTGTCGCTGTCCTCATCCTCCGAGGAGGATGAGGCAGGACGGGCTAGGGCCCTGAGCCTCTCCCTGACCGAGGGGCCCCGGTGACGAGAGGCCCGGCAGGCCAAGATGGCCTGCTTCCGGTCAGGCCGACTTCCGGTTCCGGTGGCGTGGGAACCGGGAGTGGCTGGAGAGGGGGAGGGGCGTCCGGGCCCACCCACCGAGGCGTGGCCCTCCCCCCCGGGGGTCCCACCCACTGGGGCGGGGTCATTGGGTGGGCAGGTCCCTCCCACCGGGGGTGCGGTCTCAGGGGCCAGAGGGGTGGATCCCAACGCCGGGGCGATCGACGCTGGAGGAGGGGGGGGGGGGACCCGACGCAGGGGCGGCACCCGATGAACGAGGTGGTGAAGGTGGGGGTGGCTGAGTGATGGCGGGAACAAGGTGTCTTGGGAGGCCATTTTCTGTCTTGTCTGAAGGCGACTCGGCCATGTGGCCGGCGCCATTTTGTCCCTCTTGTCCCTTATGGGGACAAGGTTTGTCTATAGAACAAAAGGGGTTTGAACAGGGAGAATTGGGGAGTGGGACACGGGACTCGGAATGGCCCATACTGGGATGGCCAGTCCCAGCATGAGAGAGGGACAGGGTGGATTGGGGAACAGCAGGGAGTCGGCAGCAGCCCTGTGCCTCAGTGCGGCAGGGTCTGTCGCCCGATCCACCCTTAGGGGAAGCGGGGGTAGGAACGGGGGAATCGGCATGAGGGGTAGGAGAACTGGGTCCCAAGCATTCCCGCTTTTTATTAAATAATGTAAAAATAGAATGAAAGAGAGGAAAGAAATGTCCCACCCTAAAATTCCCCTTAACTTGTAAATCGTATAACAGTCTCCCGACTTTACCCCAAAACGGAACAGAATTAAAATCCTCCCTGTGTGTATCAGGGAGGTGATCGAAAATAAAATTAACAAAGGATTTCAACTGCCCGTTTTTAAAAGAAACATTCCCCAAGACAAGGGACGTTTTAACTTGGGAGTAAAAGTCCTGCCGGATCGGGGAGAGGCGGTTGCCCATTTCCCCGACTAACAAAAGCCCCAGGAAGCAAAGGAGAAAAGAAAAGAAAAGAGGCTGGGTCGGTGCCCGCAGAAGGGGGCAAAATACTCACAAATCCAGATGGACCGCAGCCGAAAGAAAAGGTGCCTCGCTGGGGTGGTGCAGGCGCTGCGATTCTCCGCGGCTTGGGCGCTCCACTGGAGCGACGGTTTCCAAGCAGAGGAGGTGTCCGCAGCCCACGGAGCGAGTGGTCTCCTAAAACGAAGCTCGCACGCTGGTGGACCAGCTCCCGAACGGCGCTTGAAATCCAGCGAAGAGCGGGTCACGGATCCTGTCTCTTCGCGGAGACGCTCCCGTGTGACACCCGGGTGGTGTCAACATGTTCGGGCGCCAGTAGTATCTAGGCGCGGCTCTCCGGTACGGAGGCTCCGCCGATACGGTGGTAATAAGAATGTGTACACCACGGCAGGTTGTCTCTCAGGCGCTGCTTTATTCGCTGAGGGCTGGGTGTCAGGGAGGATCCGCGACCCGTCCGCTCGGCAAGGGAGCAGGCTCCGAGAGCCCCGAATAAGGGGCGGAGTAGGACTTATAACAGGTGGCAAATAGGAGGGACAGGGTACAAAGGGTCCAGTAGGAATGGGGTTCGGAGGAGGAGTTGGGATGGAATAATTGGGGTACAGCAAATGGGGATGAGGGAAGGGGGCGATAACCGGGGAAGAGCCAATTACAGACAGAGAACTTAGGAACATTCTGGAACTAAAGGCAAGTACAAAAAATGATTGACATAAAGATGGACATAACTGACAGTTACATAACATAAGGGGGGTGGTAGATTCGATGGGCAGCTTGGAGGCGGGAATTTATACAACAGCCTCCTCCCAAGGCATATTCGGGGGGGCTTTTCCCAAGTCCCCTACTACAGAAGTGTTCAAACTGGTGGTCTCAGTACATGAAGACATGATGAGCAAGGCCTTGATGTGGACTAGCCACAGAAAGGTGAGGTGTCCCAGCTGACCTCAGTGACTGTAGCAGAGCTGTGGCTAGACCTCATTTACTAAAATGAGCCCTTGGAATAGCTGACTGACAGAAGTACTTCCATACAAGAAAGTCTGTTAGAGTCTACTTAGTCACTATAAAGAACAGGACATGATCTAGTTCAGTCTTTTAAAAAAAAAACCAAAAGCAGCAAACCAAAAATAAAAACCAAATTTTTCCCCATAAAAATCAGGAAAAAAACTCTCATCAACATTGTTCAGAACAGTAAAAGGATTAATAGCCTGTAAAATGTGTGTATGTGCTCTGTTTATGGAAAACTAAGCAATATAAAACATATGGAAATGCCACATGGAAAGAAATATTTTAAAAAATGTTTGCTATAGGAATAAAGCTGTGAAGGGAAGAGTTAGTGATGGAGCTCTTTAAACAATGTTAAACATTTCAATCCAGACTTGACCTTGTTTTGTACCTTATCTCTTAACTGATAGGAATTATTTATTTAATTCCATTTTATTTTATTTCCTGGTAACGCTCCAGACTTCTTGGAAGCCTCTAAAACTGAATACTCAATCAGAAAATGTCGTATTTCCCGGTAAAACCCCTTATTCATTAAATTGCCTATTATGAATTTACCTGTTAACAGATTCTCACTGACTCCTGAAGAAGGTCTGGCAATAGCACATCATAAAAAATCAGCAAAGTCTCCTATAATCTTCAACTCATTCTCTTACAAACCTGCAGACTTGCTAAATACCTACAAAAGATAAGAAAGACTTTGTGGCATGCCCCAAAGAGTAATGAATGTACAGTACGGGACATGGATGAAACTAGTAGGATAAACTTCTGCAAAGTCAAGTCTTTTATTGGCAGAAACTGCTCTTGGAACTGAATTTTTTTCCTTTCAGGCTGATTGTTACCTGACTGTGACAGCCTATAGAAAACTAGGATGTGAAATTCTCCTTGAGGATGACTCCAAAACATCTCAGTGTGGGCAATCCCTGAATCTCCAGCAATGTCTTTCCAAAAGTATCTCAATCTCCATAAATTCCATCAAGATTTACTTTAACAGTGCTGGTTGGCAGCGCTGGTTGCCAATGCTGATATTGGAAGGGATTTCTTACCTCTGATCACATGAGAGAAAACGCAGCTTCCAAGAACACACACCTGGAAGCACTATAATGAACAGCATGTGCTCACGCTGATCCTTCTCTGCCATTTCATCTGCACATTGTCAGCAGGCAAAGTGCCACCTTTACTGTACAGACTGAAACAGAAAATGGCCCAGCTTCTGCTGTCACAACATCTATTTCAGTGCTTCAAGTCACAACTTCATGTCTTCTTCATGTTTGCCTCACTGAAGTTAAAAGACAGGTAACCTGCATGTGCTACAGCTTGTAATTGCATTGCATGTTTGATGGTGAAACAAGCTGAGATGATCATCCCTCCATCTGTCTTTGGCTGCTTGCTTGAACTTTCACACAAGCAGGAAATTACACCATAATAACATTAATAACCTAAAAAAACCCAACAACAACAACTCCCTCCCCCCCCCCAAAAAAAAAAAACAAAAAAAAAAAAAAACCACAAAAACCCAAAAAACTGGGAATTACTGTTTAGAGGGCATCTCCAATTTTTTGATGGAAGAAATGCCTTCAGATTCATTGCTGTAAAAGAAGCAGGGGTTACCTCTGGGATGAAGAACCTTGAGAACTGCTGAGGAAAAGTGTCATGAAAACCTAGAAGAAAATGTATGTAGGGAAAATCCACATATTGTGTGCCAGCATACTTTGTAAGATTTCTGTTAATTAATGGCTGTTTGATGAAAAACAATATCCATTTAAATAAATTAATTCACAACTGATGTGTCGCAGAAAGTTGTGATTAATTTTCTCTGGTAGTGTCCAGCTTATAGACAGTTATGACTTTTCAAAAATACATTTCCCTATTACTGTTGTTTTCCCAAAATTATAGAATTAAATATTGCTCTGAATTCGGCAGGAGCTATTATAGATACTACAAAGTCCACAGAAATAAGTGACAGCCTAGTTCTTACACCATGAAGTGCAGTTATCTCAAGTATCTGTCAGGACAAAATATTTTAATTTATTAGAAATAAAAGCAGTGAATCAGGAAAGTATTGGGGAAAATGAAAAAGGTATGAAAGTGTAGTGTCCAGATGAACACCATATATGCATGAGAGCAGACACTATTATTTTTTTTCCAAATAAATGCAGGCATGCAAATGCTTCAGAGGGCGTGAGCAAGGATAAAATATTTTCAGTGATTCCTTATATAGTGGCTGAAATTTCTACAGCTTCTTCTTTGTCCTTGTTTCTCTCAGTCAGCATTCTTTAGTCCCAAATGAAATCCTTCTGAAGACTTTATAAAATCCAGGAAGAATATAATTCACTTTTTATGTGCAAAGGCCAGAGGTGCCTCTCAGCATGGCTCCTCAAAAGTGTGACTTGGATGTCAGGCAAGAGTATCCCACTAAGCACTGAATCCTGAGCTTTCCAGAGTGGGAGGGGGAGATTTCTCAGACTCAATGGACATTCAACTAATCCCTAAGCCAATGAATGAATAACACAAAAATAAAATTGAAATAAATACTAGTACATTTTATTTTACTGTTTATTTGTATATTATATTTTGATATAACTTTATTTATTATTTATTGGTTAGGTATTTTTATTATGAGCTTACTTATTTTAATACAAATGTAAATAATTAATGATAATTTAACTATTAAAACAATTTGTGGGATTTTTCTTTTTGGAAAACAAATCTAATCTGGAGATATTGTCTGAAGAAAGTCTCAGTGGTTCTTTAAAGCATTTCTCAAGATTAAAAATATTGCAGTACCAATAATTATGTTGATTTGCTCCATATTTTTCCAATAAAATGTCCAGAATTGAAGTTTTGTTTCACATTATGGTTTACAAGACTGTTATTGAGACATCCTGAAGAAGAAGCAATTGAAACAGCAATTAATTTCTGAAAGTATTTTCCATCTTCAAATGCCATCTTCTATGCTTTGCTCATGAGAAAAGGTAGGATTGAAAATACGCCAAATAATGTGCAATAAAGCTTGGTCTGTTCATTTGGAAATTCAAGCTTGTAGCATGCTTTTCTCACCTCCTGGACTCAATGGCATCATAGACAGACTTGTCTATAATGGATGCTATTCAGCCTAAGTACTGGGAATGGTAATTTTCCTCCCTTTTCAGTATATAAGAGACAGAAGGACAAGAAAAGAAACTACAGAATAATTTCTTCAGGTGAGTTTTAACAATCACTGAGTGAAAAGGTATTTCATCAATTTTCTTTAACAATTTTCTTGTAACTTTTGAAAAAACTGAATCATTATCCACAGACTAGGTGATGTAATTTTCATTATGATCCACATTTTCTCTTTTGCTTAATAAGTGGATGTAAACCTCATTTTATCAGACAAAGCCAATCCTCTTTTTAACACTGAAATCACTAATGGCCTGATACTATTTTCATAAATGTTTTAATTGCTGTCATCTTTAGTGCCTTTCTTGCTGTTTATAGCTTTTGACCATTATAGCTTTGCTTGTCTGCATCCTTTTCAGTTTTCTACTTTTATTTTGCCCTCCTTTCTTTCTGACTAAACAGCTGCTAATGCTCCCTGGTGGTCTCATCAATTGCAATTAGCTTTGCCTGTTTATATTTCTCCTTTTTAACATTAGTATTCCATGCACTTACATAGTCCCACTGTCTTCTAGCTCTGCATTTGTGGACTAATATAACAAAATGAGCTGTTTAATAAGATATGTTGTCCCTATCTTTGCTCCTTTCCATACCTATATGCACCGCACATCGAAGAAAGAATCAAAACAATTCTGGACAACCTGTTCTCACTTTGTAGTCCTGGTAATTTCATTTTATTTTAAATGAAATAGCAGCAGCAAAAAAGGCTTTTGAGTACCTTAGACCATAAAAGCCCTATCATTTGGTGATTTGGGTGGTGATAAAGAAGAGGGGAGGTGATGGTTTAATTTCCCTCAGGCTGGAGAGACACCTGATGAAATTACTTTCTGTGGAAGTTTTACACTTCTTATTTAAAGAAGAGAGGAATGATCCTCAAAGGAAAGATTTCAGATAGCCTTCTGCAGGAGGGTGTTCCAGCCTGGAGACTTTTTTCAGAACAAGGATGCTGTGCCAATTGTCTGGCTAGGATGGTAACTCCAGCACTCTGTTGTGCTGGCTGTGCTGCACCCTTTTGGTGTGTGCCTAACTCGCCCCAAGCCATCCAAAGGCACACCATGCAGCTTACTCAAGGAACCCTGGGCCATTTAAAGTGGTCTAGTGTGGCTAGAGCTGTTAGGAAAATCTGGTTCTAAGTAATCTGTGGGAGAAGTGTCATAATATAATTTGGGAAAAACCCTAAATTAAAGCACTTAGTTTTGGAAGGCTATTCCTTACCAAACTAACAGAAAATTAGGTTCTGACAAAGCAGGTAATTAAACAGGCTGACTTACCCACTGAAGTATAACATTCCAGTTTAGGCTTTTTGGTAGAAATACAACAAGTTATAGAAAGAATACTGCTCTTAAACTCTGCCACCTTGGGGAATTAGATTCTACTGATATTCCACTGTCACCTTATTGATAAAATGTTTGACCTGTTGATCTTACACAGGTAGTCATAGTTATGAAAATGCATATTTAGCTTAGGAAGTGTGTTAATATGATACTGGAGTAGCGCCAAAGTAGGAGACAAGTTCTCTTTGATAGTAGAACTGTGTTCTCTTCTGCAACATTTAAAATAGTTGCATATAAGCAAATACAGGTAGGACTGAACACTGCTGACACTGGTGAAAGAAAGGAAGCCCTTATGTTAATATTTTCTCAGGAAAATATTTTTTGGTAAATCACCATATTGAGTATATGGATGTTTTATATAACATGACCAATGAGGCTATTGCAAATGCATTTGTGCATTTGCAATAAATAGCACATGGTGAAAATCATACAGGAACTTTTGTGTTATAGGTATAAAGTGAGATTTCTGATCAAGGATTCCAATTTTATTGGCTTGTTAGATAAATGATTTATCATTTACATTTGTAAGGATTGAGGGAATATAGAAGGTATATCTTCATGTGAAATATTTTCTAGCTAGATATATAATAGCTGATTGTTAATAGCTGATTGTTCTTGTGGATCATGATATAGTAATTTTATTTTTTTGGTGCTCTTCAAGAAAAAAACTGTGAAAAATAGACAAATTTTGCCACATATGTAGTGAGATAATTTTATTTTATTTTGCAGAATTTGGGAAGGACTGAGAAAGGCCTAAACCAGCTTGTGATAGTAGGAAATTGTAATAAGTATTATCCAAGTTCTAGGGGCAATCAATAACATTTGCACATAACAGCTCATTTATAATTTGAACACTTGAATGCTACACAAAAGCTAGCATGGTACAGATGTCTTGGTATTAAAAGATCAGTGAAAAAAAGGGTGTTTTCTCCCATTCTCCCAACAAGAAGGAGGAATGTTTCCTGCACAGGTAGCAGAAGATTCAGCCAGGAAAGAAATCAACAGATGAAGGCGGCAGTAAAGAAGGAAGCAAAACCAACAAGCAAGCAAGCAAGCAAGCATTCTCCATGAGACAGATTACAATCCGGGTTTCAAGAATGCTTCTGTAAAATAATGCTTTCTTGTCAAAGAAAAAACTCTGCAAACCAATTTTGTCCTGGTTGTCCTTTGAACAAACAACTCTGTGGCTAGAGTCTTTCTTAGCTGTGGCTACTTGCCACTGATTCATTGTGCCTTATTTTTGAGCTATGCAAAGTGAAAATTGTGCTCAATAAGCAAAATTAATGTGTGTAATACAACAAAAAAAGGTTCCTCTAGAATCCTGGGATTAACCACACATAATAAGAAAAAGGAAGAGGAATAGTAAAAGCAATTACACTGTTAGAGTTGTATAACAAACAAAAATATTTATTACTGATTTCAGGCTAGAATTTGAAAGGTCAAATGTGTAATCATGCAGAAAAACCTGGCATGTGGTACCTTGTTTAACCTGTTGTGAGTTGCCATATCTGAGAGGCGATAAGTCTTGCTGCATGCAGTTGTCTCCTGACAAATATGTAAACTCCCCATCTGCAAATATCAAGTTCACATGCTCAGTCCTTTTTAGAGAAGATATGCACTTCCATGTGCAATGTATTTCTGACTCTTTAAAACAATAGAGTGCTCAGACTATATTTTATGATGGAAGTTCTTGTCCAGAAAATGTCAGGAGCTTGAAGGCTGGGTCATCACTCACTCTTGTTGGGATGATGGGTGACAGAAAATCACTGAGTCTTACCCTTTGCATGTATGACCTGCCTCAAAATACTTTGCTGTAGCAAGGTAGCAAGCCTTTTGTACAGAATAACAATGGGAGAACAAATTACAGGAAAAGAATAAAGGAGATCAAAGACAATTCTAGTCTCCATTTTAATTTCTTATATGAGAGTGGAAACAAATAGCACTATTACGGTTACTGATTAAGAGAATATACTGGTTGGAAACCTGCAGAAACTCAGGTGCCATAAGCAATAGATGTGTAGCATAATAAAAGCCTCTCCACTACACAAGATTTCACAATTTCTTTTGTCTCCCTCTGCTAGTTTATCCACTAGTATTAAATAGTGTGCTATCATAGTGCCCAGATGTACTCTGATGAAGTCCTCAGAGTTATCTCTGCAAAGAAAACAAAGCTTTCTTCTCTAGCAGCTCCTTGCTAAAGTGAGGTTATTCTTCGAAGTGAAGGTTTCAGCTGAAAATTTGAAACACTCAGCTTTTTTACTCTGTAAAATTAAGTGACCTAATTTCACAAGACCTTTGTGAGTAAATTTGAAAGAGTGGTCAGCGTAGCTGATTTGGGTGCATAAGTGTATGTGCCTCCAGATACTTGCAGAATTAGCGTTTGTAAGCCTAGGGTCTGCAAGTTCCTGTTTGCACAGACTTACGTGTTAGCATGCCTCACCAGGCTAAATATGCTAGCCAAAATCTACAACAAAGATGCCCTCAGAAGCCCTGTGTTAAGACAAATTTATAGTCCTCAAGTTGCACATCAGATATTTGTCACTGGCCTGAAAGGGTCAGCAAAGGCTAGCTGTGGATGGCCCACTTGACTCCACTGCAGTTCCTGGGCCAGAGTGTTGCAGGTGAGTGATTTTTACCCCGGGGAATGTGAGCTCAGGAAAGCAGCTGAACAAGGGGCTTCTGACTAATGCCATGGCTCTTTATACCTTGATGGCATGAAGTTATTCTGCCTGCATGGCTGCCATGCAATCCAGTCTAATCCTCAGACCCAGAGAGCTTGGTGGGGTTTGCTGGTAATTACAAACCAAAACATGTCAAGTGACAGGTGACCTCTGTAAATACAGCAGTCCTGCCAAGGGCCCTAGGCTGTTTTACAGAGCAAGCAAGGGAAGGAGGGTGCAGAGATTATTCACAGCTATCTCTTCATAAAGCAAAACCTAGCTGATCCAAAGACATAGCTAAAAAAAGATAAATACTGGAATCTGCTTAGCTTTGTCTTATTTGTGCTTTGTAAGCATAATTTTGAGGTTATGCAAAATAATTTTGTGTCAAACCTACAAAAAACCCACCCTGTGGATCTAAGGTTTTATTGTTGTTTTTGTGAAGGAAGTCTCATGTGCTGTTTTCTTAGAAAATGAAGCTCAGTTCATAGCCCTATGATTAAAACAGACTCTTTCCTCTCCCCTAAAAAAATAAAATCACTTGAGTTCACTTAGAAAGCAACAGCCAAATTGGTTTGCTGTAGTGTATAAAAACTCTTAGCACCATTAACCATTTCCTGGGATAATCAATTCATGTAGCAGCAGGGTGAGGAAATGAGTGAACTCAATGAATTTTTTATTTCTTTTATCCAAAGCCTGCTGTAGAAGTGTATAAGGAAAAGTTGTAGGGGCAATTTAATAGTCACAGAAGCAAAAGAAACCATGAGATTGGGGAGATCAATCAGAAATGAAAGAGGGCAGAGGAATATCAAACAGCAAAAACATTATTTCAGTTTTAAATTTTAATTTTTATTATTATTTTTATTGTCCTTGAAATATTTTCTTTTAATTCTAGGATGAGAGCAAAATATTATTATTTCCTTGGTTGCAATTTTAAGAAATGTTAATTGTGGGGGTTTTTTAAAATTTTTTGGGGTGGTGGGATTTTGGAGTTTTTCTTCAGTTCTTGATGATCTCTTTTCTAATGGCCTGATTCTGTGTGGTGCTGGGAGTCCTCCACTGTCACTGAGACATCACAGCTCTCAGCAGCATTCAGAATGGGCCCTTTTTTCCCCATAAAAATATGAAAAAAATACTCAATAAACCATATAGCTATTAAATTAAAAAGCAGAGTCTCACAGCTCCAATGTATGTACTGGTTGTAATGCCAAATGCTTTATCTTACAGTGGCCTTGGCTTAACTTTCATGTCAGGACTGACTGAACTGTGCTCAGACAGCTCTGCTCACTAGTGCAGAGGCTGCTTCAGAGAAGACAGGCCTGTTTCTTCACCCCAGCTTCATCCTTTACCATGCTGTGCCATTGTGCAACATCAAGAGATGCCGATTCCAATAAAGGTTATGTTATTAATAGGGAAAAAAAAAAGAAAAGTGCTCTCTCTACAAAAACTGAATATTAAACCTGTGATGTTTAATTTGATTCTGCTGAGTGTGGGCTGGTATGGACACTCCCAGACTCATACAATGCCATTAGGAGATAATGAAAATCTAATCTCCACCCCAATGTCTCTGCAAAGAAAGAGAGCCAGGGTATAACTGGCTTGAGTGCCAACTCCCTGCAGTGCAGTTCCTGTCAAGACAATGTGTTATAATATGAAAAATGGGTGCTGAAATGATTATGTCAAATAGGGAGGTGTACAAGTACTCTTAGCTGAGATAAAACAAAACAAAAAGAGGTCATCGAAAAGGCACACAGAAGAATCATTCACTATCTGTTCAGTGTTCCTTTGTTGCTGAAGGAAAGGGCAGCCAGCTGCCTGGCCAGCCTCTCAGCTGAAGTGGGAGTAGGTGTAAGGTGGTGCTCTGGAATCTCCAGTGCCATGCTGATTCACATCTGCTGAACATTCAGCATGTCTGTAGAACAGCTGATCTGTATACACAAGCTCCATTAGAAATGGAGTCTCATGAAACTAAGAAACTAAGTCTCATGAGTTATGGTATTTAAATAATTGAAAGATTTGTCCTTCAACCAGCTAGATTTCCTAATTTATTTGCAGAAGTTAGAACCATAACAAACCTATGGAGCTGTTCTCAGCCACCTGGTTGGAGTAAGCCTGCTCCCTGTGGGCGTAAAACATCAGGTATGTTTATTGTGCGAGTAACAAGGTCACTGACCATTCAGCTGTAGGAGCACACTCGATAAAGACTGGTGATAATCTTTTGAAAGACTGTAATTTATCTCAATTTGAAAAGTATTATCTTTGTACTACAGCTATCACAGAGAACAAGGTTAACAAATATTCCATAATGAATTTTTGAAAGCTTTGGTCAGATTTTGTATATTTTGGCCTTTCTAAACAGCTGTCAAAGGCAAGGAAACAGTGTCAAATTTGTACACAGACCTACCTATGAGAGAGTAGTTTATGATTTATACAGTCTCTACCTTTACTTAAACAATTTCTCTTTTGCCCTGTAGTGAAGGCAGTTTTATAGCATTACTCACCTGGGAGAAATTAGCACCAAACACTGATCTTACTGAAGGAAGTAGGAGACTTAAAACACACAGAGACATGATGAAAACCATATGACAATCAGCTTTTATTACTAATTGTTTCTGAATTGTCATTTAACTGTATTTGGATATAAAAGTTATAATTACAAGTGCATTGTGTTTTCAAAGGGATTGCGCTCACAAAAAGCTTTCAATTTTCCTTAACATTTAAGTAGTCACCTTCAATGACATTGCATAAATATGAATAAAAGTGCATACTTTTTATCCTTGAATAAATATTAACAACATAGATAAATAAGAGAAAACTCTCTACGTGATTTACAAAATCACAGAAATCCTACTCTGAGCAAAACAGGAAAGAAATTAGTCCTGGATATAACCTCCTGGATATTTTTCCTTAGAGAATTATTCTTGTAGTGTCTTTCTGGGAGTCTTGTTATGTACAGGATTGGTATCTGGATAATAGTAAGAAGCCAGACGTGTAGTTAAGCATAAATATAAATTATGCATATGTGTATGGGTATGCATGTGTTTATGTACATATATATATGTGTATATATATATATATATATATACATACACACATAATATATATGTATTTGGGCATCCATATCCACAGACATGTCTATTTAACCACAAGGTCTTTAATTTCAGGAATATATGAGAAAATTGAAAAGTAGAACAAATGCATCAATGCATCATATCTTTGTTTGCACATATTCATTCTGCTGAGAATCTTGTGCAATTCCTTTGGGAATTTAAGACTACTTACACATGAAGATACATTAGTTCCACTCAATCCAAGAAGTTGTAACTCTGTTTTCCTCAGGACCTAGCATTGAGACTGTGGCAACATGTTTTCACCTCTGCCAACTGGCTTCCTGGTGAACCCTACTGCCAATTCCAACAGATTGTAGCTGCCATTTGGTCTGAGAATTAGCACTTGTTGAAAGTGTGTTAAGGCTGTCTTGCACTTTAACACAGTATTTTTCTCAGGATCTTTTTTGATTTGCTGTTCTACTACAGATACCTTGTGAAATTGCTAGAAAGGATTATGGCCATATAATTCCTGTGGTACAATATAGTCCCCGTGGTTCAGGTGCACTAACATATCAAAGATCAACCTTGTAATATGAAAGAGAAATTGTTAGACCAACATTTTCTGTTTCCATACTGTCTAATTTTTTATTTTTTTGGCTGTCACTGCTGTAGTATTTGACAGTGAGAATGGAATTCTTTTCAGGTACTTTAACCCATTTCATAGTAATTATTAACAGATGATGAGACCAGAAGAACAAAGAAACACTATGTTAACATTGGGCTTGACCTCATATCCAGCCCTGTAGCCTTCCAAACTCGTATTGACTTTTTAACTTTCAATGCAAGAAAACTCTGAAAGTTACAACAGCCTTAATTATGTCAGGCAATATACCTTTCATGCAATTTTTCTTTCTTTAAAAGTATGTAAACAAAGCTGTAGTGTCATAGAGCACAGACAAGGGAATGGACAACCAATGAGAGGTGGATATTTCTCTACAAGGGAAAGCATTTGTCTGGTTCACGTCATCTACTAGTTATGATGTTTGTGTTCTTGATTCTGTAGTCTAGACAGCTGAAACAGCAAAAGACACCTCCCATATATATATTTATATAATATAACACTTTGTAACTTACCCTGGAGTTACATAGACTATAACTTGGTTATGGTCCAATAAATAAAACCTCTCAAACTCTGTTTGAGAGGCTATACTTTTTTAGCTTAAATGAAATATATAGAGCAATAATGGAAAATGAAACTAATATGTCAGTATTGACAAGAAATATTATCAGTTCTAACGTCAGTGCTTCCTTCACAAATTTTATTTTATCTCATTTGTAGACCTTTCTGTTACTCTCATCTCCAAATTACCTATGGCTTTCATAGAAACCAAAGAGGTTAGCATCAGACATCACCTGAGAGATCAGAAAGATTATTGTCTTCATCTTTCAGATGAGAAAATGGAATCACATCTTGCAGATGTGGCTTCTTTCAGACCTCAGAGAACAGAAGAAGCTGAAAAAAAATTGATCACCATGACAATATGAGTTGAACTTCAGTTATACTACTTTTCAATCCAACTCCTTCTTTTAACTGTTTTTTCAGAGACAGTTGACACATACAGCTAATATAAATTGACTTCACTCAACACAACTAACAGCCATTAAAAAAAAAATCTGCTGATTGAGAGAAAAAAAGAGTTAAAGGAAGAAATATAAACCATATTTAAAGATTTTTAAGAGTGTAGTGTAAATGTGAATATTCATTTTCTTCTGTTCAGACATAATTAGTAGTTCCACATTCCAGAAATATGAGCTTAGTAGACTCATAATGTCTATTTACCTATTTTCAAACATTAATCACATTACATTTATTGTGATGCTTGCATGTTCTTTCCCTATTTTTGTGCTAAATTTAAATAGTAATTATTTACTGCTTTTGTGATTTATTTTATTGTGGACTATATTTTTTCCACACAATAAATGGAAAATAATGGCCTAAAATCTGAAGCATGTGTATGTAGGACCTAATCAGTAGCTCTTGTCAAACACATTCCTCTGGCCTTATAAATGCTATGGGTTCAGTTGCTGCCCATGAAAAAAAGAGATTTAAAAATTACCCAGGATTCTTTAGATGAGGAGAAAGTAAATTAAATGACAAATTAGTGTTAACAATTTTTCTTATGACATACAATCTTCATTCCATCTCATCCAGCAAATACAGTTATCCAGACAAATTATTCATTAGGAACTAATTGCTGCCATTGTTGGGAGGCAAGATTTTAATGGCCAATTGGTTTAAAGAAGGATTATCTGAAAGGAGTTGGTCAGCTGCCAGAAGCTGTTTGCAATGACAAATTGCTCACAATGAATTGTTTGGAGAGAAAACACTACTTTTTGTTTATGAAACAAATCTGCATGCCAGTCAGTCAAGCTCAGTATGAAGGATGTTTGGTATAAGGTCACGAATGCAGCAATGGTTTGCTTTTCTTAGTATGCACTGTTTATTTCTCTTGAAGCTACAACTGCTAAATAGCAGCAAAAAGTAGTTAGCAACTCAAACAATTGGGTCTATTATTGTAACAGAGAAAGGCTGCCTAGCAGTCTTTTCATATCCATCCCTTTTTTTCCCATTGTCAATCTTCCTGTATTCAAGGGGTAATCTGAAAACACCTGTGTGCAATGATCTGTAGACATTTTCAGGAATTCTAATGATTGTACTGGATCATTTAAATTCAGTAAACTATCTTCCACTGCTGCAAAGCCTCTCTGAGTGATTCAAGCAATCTAGCTCCCATGAAGAAGCAATATGATTGCCAGTGCTCCCTCAGAAATAACCATTAAAATCTGCTTTTAACAGTGTTTCTTACAGCACAGTCATTTAATGATATGTGTTGTTCACAGATGTTGAAGAGGTAGATGTTGCACAATAGTCAGTACAGTCAGATTAGGGGTTTTGTCAGCAAATGCTATTGTAAATGTACTCAAAAGACTGCAATCAATTTTCTGCACAGCACAAAACACAGCCCATGTCCAGTTTCACAACATTGCATGACATTCTCCTCTTGTCTAATAGAAAATTTCCAAGAGGCCATGCTACCTTTCTGGTGCATTTATCTTTATCTTAGTCTAAATATAATGTAACCCTTCCTATTCTTTAAAGACAATATTTTCACGCATGGAATAGCCTTTGTGCAATAAAGTTGCTATGGAAATCCATTATAACATACTTTTTTCTGGCTAAAAACCCTTCCAGATAGCTCTGTATAATGTCAAACCTTGTATGTCACACAGTGACTGCCTACAAGTGTATTAATACATATCTGATGGGCAACGGGGATGTTGTGCAGTAAAATAATCTCTGTAACTTCTCAGCAGAGGGCAAAGGAGCTCTCTACGGTCAGTGAGAGAAACAGTATCCTAAACTGGAGTGCAAGACAGACCAGGGAGATGCAACTCCTGTGGTATTCAAATCCTTTATGCTGTACAGAAAAGAGAACGACCATCCACCACAGCTTTATGGTTGTAGCATGTAGATGTAAGGATTCTCTCTGTAGCTGACTTTACTGAGCATGAGTAGTATGGATGTTTTAAGTTGTCCTTATCCCCACAGTCTGGACAGTGGTATGAGCTTGTTCCTCAATACATTTTGCTGAGCATACAGGAGCAGGTGAGCACTGATCTGGTCTAAAGATCATAGTGAAAAAAAAAAAGCCCGAAATGTTCATCCATGCATTTGCCATGAAACTCTTCACTGATTTGATTTACACTGTCCTACAGGCAGTAATGAAGGATTTAGATGCTTCCCCACACAGAGGCTGTTTCTGTGTCCCTTGTGTCACAGGAAAACACTCATAAGTGAAGATAATTCTCCAAAAATTCAAGACAGCTGTTGAGCTTGATACACAATGATAATCAGTTTTACAGTGTTTTGAAAACAGGACAGACCTCAAAGCTGGTATCATCTGTCGCTAGGGAGCATATATTTTATTTTTTGTCTGTTATCTCATTCCTGATAAAATGTACCTTTTGTGCTGAGTTTGGACTGAAAAGTACTTACCTGGTAGTGAGTTCTGACTGTTCTAACATTTTATTAGTTAGAAAGCTCAGAGAGCATTTAAATGTAGTTACAATGTGAACAAAAGAAACGGGAATACTTCTTTAGTTTCTGAACTGATGTATTTCCTAAGAGCATTATTGGTCTCTAGTTATTCTGAACATTCATTAAAAGAATAATAGAGAAGAAAAGACGTGCTCATTAATACAGGCAAAATAACTCTTATGAAGTAGAAAAGTTAGGTCTCATTGTATACCTAGCTTTTTTTAGCGTTGGTACTGTGTTGTAAACACATATGGCATGGAAAATTTGAAGCATCAAACAGCTTTCCTGTGACACATTAACAGTGTTTATGTGTATAAAAGAAATTTCATGTGGAACCCAATTGTGGTCAAAAATACTGTACTGTGAAAAGTCATTGTTGATTATAATCATAATCATTATATATGAAGCAGAATGAAGATAGAAATGCCTCTCTTCCTATTTTATTTCTGTTTCCTTTCCAACTTTCACAAGCTTGTCAGGTTGGGAAACAAAACAAAACAAAACAAAACAAAACAAAACCCACAATAACAAAACCCACAAAACCCGAAGAAAGAAGAAAAAGAGAAAAAAACTCCAGGGATTTATTTTCTAGGCAGAAGAGTCTCTGTGTTCTGCAAGAAGGAGCTTTGCACACAATTATGGACAGGCTTTTGGAGTATTAGTCTCCATGCAAAAGCATCTTCCTTGTTCCCTGTACAAATTCCTTCCTTTTGACATTTAAAGCATCAGGCAGAGGTCAGAACTTCTCTTGGTGGCTTAACCCATGGTATGAAGTGTCCTGTTGAGTCTCCCATGAGCTGTTTGGACATTCAGTCTATGTGCTCCCAGACTGATTAAAACCACCTATTTCAATTGACTGAACTGTCCTGATCATGCTTTCTTTGATTTTGTTTACTTGATGGATCCTGAAATCACACTATTAATGAACTGCATTAATATAATAAGATTATATGAGCCTCTGGCAGTTTAGAATTTTAAACACTTGTCTTACTGAAATATTTGAGGTTTTTCCTATATTAGTCTTTATTCCTGTCACTTTTCTGACTCATTATCTAAAAAGAAAAAAATCAAACTACTGATCTATCTGAATTTTGATTACTTTAGGTAGAAACTAGCTAAAGTACTCTCAAGATTACCTCAAAGAAAGTAGCCAGGCACATGCACATTGCAACTGGGGAAACTGGCATAGAAATGAACAGAAAGGAAGGGAACAAGAAACCTTCAGGAAATTAACAGACAAAAAGCAAGAATATGTATTGCTTCATGCACAGATTAAAAGGTCAAAAAATAAAAATATGTAATAGTTTACTATGTGTTCAGAGGTTTTACACATTGGATTCCAGTTTCTCATTTTTATTCTATCACTGTAACATTGTTAAGTGATATTGTGCTCTCAGCTGTGTTGTCCAGGACTTTTTCTGAAAATTTAAAATGTGTACTGCTGTAGTGAATTTTGAGGTGAAAATTTCTATGGTTACTTTTTAGAACCTGAAAATGAAATCAGATAATTCTTGAATATTTAAAAAAAATTCCAAGAAGAGGTTTCAATGTGGCTGTCCCTAAGAGCTTCCATTTTTCTTTACAGAAATGGAGAATGAAAGAAATGGATAAATTCTTTTTCTTTCCAGTAAAAATTTGTAATTTCCATTTGCTAATTGATTGATCCAAGTGTCTAGCAGTGGATACTGAGGTACACTTGAGCTGTTTTTTTCTGTCTGCAGGAGTAAGCATTGGTATTTACAGCTAACCCAGTAGTATCACAGTGGGAGAATGAACAGCTTTCCACAGGGCAAAGTAAGGCCACGGCAACCCCAGATTTCCAAGTCCCATGCATGTGCTAGTTGTAACACTATCACTTTATAATAGATCTAAAATTAATTACTTTAACTCCACTTTCTAATACAAACAGAGCCATCAGCCCCTGTTCCTATGGCTTTGTTGCAAGTTATTGTAGCTCTCTCTTCAAGAATTTACCCTATGATACAAAAATAAAGTAATTGGGCAGAACTATAGTGATCACTTAATGCTCAGAAAAATTTTTTTCTTTTTCTATTCATTTGGAAGCAACATCTGTCTTGCACAGTAAATGATATGGTACTGTTTTGGTCTCTCACTCTTTCCGTTTCAGATTTCCTCCTTCCTATTCTGATTTCCAAATTAAAGAGCCATTTTTCAACCAGGGAATAATATCAGCAGGCTAAATACTTTACCTTGAGTGCCTGTTCTAGTAATTCTGTACTTTGCCATTATCATCTCCTCTGTGACTGGCTGTAATTTTACAACAATAAAAAAAATCCAAACCAAACCAAAACAACCAACCAAACAAACAAAAAAATTAAAAAACCAAAAACCAAAAACCAAAACCAAAACCAAAGACAAAACCAAAAAAACCCCCAAACCCAAACACTCAAGGAAACATCCCTGTGGTACCTGTCCGTGTTCAGTTTCTATTATTGTTTATAACATGCAATTCAAGTTCAAGTGGGGTTTTGCAACCAGACAGAAATCTTGAAGCTAAAAATGAACTCTCCATAACCCAGAACCTTTCTGCCTCTCATTTTCTCACTCTTTCTTTTCCTCTCCAGCAAGCCCAAAGCCAGATAACACTTTCCTGCTGTGAATTTTTTAAAGTCACCCAACAGCTCTGGCAAATGAGAGCTGTCATAGTTTTTGGATGAAAAAGTTATCTGCAGCTCACACAGATCTATGAGCTGATAGGAGTTAATTGACAGCTTGAAGGATTTTGTCTCCAGGAAGAGTTAGAGAGACTGAGAGCCCTGTGGGTTTCATCTGGGCAGAGATGAAGCATGTTTTTATTCAGTGCTCATGGAGAGAGCATAATTAACCTTTTAGAAGTTTTAAGAATGATCAAATTGTTATTTATTTTTGCAAATGAGAAAAGTGAGCTTCTTTCTCTGCCAGAAAAATACCAGTGCAGATTTCAAGGTCATTTGATGATTTCCTTTGACTGAAAAGATGGAAGTTGGACCAAAAAAAGGAAAGTTAAAAGACTGAGAAATGGCATTATAAAGTCATGCATCATTCAGGATGCATCATTTGTGCAGAAATGAACAAATGTCCTTTTCTAACATAATATACTTTAGCTAACATTTACTGTATGTTCATATTAACCTACTGGATTCTGCATGTGATGGAAGTTTCCCTTGTTACAGTAAATAAGAAACTTGGCATTAGCAGCTGTTTTATATGTTGTCCATATAATTTTTAAAAAATATTTTCTTACAGGATAAAATGGGCCATTATGCAAGGTCAGTGGCTTGGTTTTCAAGATGTGCAACATATTTTCAAGTACTGTACATTCCTAGAATGATAATATGAGTATAGAATAGGAGAATTAAAAACCTGCTAATTTTAAATCAATATATCCTTAATTTCTTTTAACAGTGGTATGCATATATACAAAGGTAATAGCTGAGAGTTATGGTGTCCTAAACACTTTTTGATGGAAAAACAAAAGTCTCAGACTTTTGCTTATTGTATCTTTTATAAAACCTAAACTAATATAACCATGCTTTATTTTCTGTCTAATAGAGTTTCAGTTCTCTAGAGCAGCTGGGCACAAGATACCTTGCAAAATTATAACCTGTTTTCCTTGTATTATTTCTTGCTAATTTTTAGGAGAAGGAGAAGTGTACAAAAATAGATCTGGACTCTTGTGTTCCATAGAAGCAACATGGCAACCATTAATAAGAAACCATGAAAAAGAATATCAGAAAACTTATTTTTCTAAGCTTTAGACCTTATGATTCTATACTGATTCCTGTCTTGTAGAACATTTTTTTTTGTCCAACCCTTCATGGTAACATTATATACATGAAGGTTGACACACTCTCCGGTTTTCCTGGCACCCATTCCCAGACTTCTCCTTGCTCCCTCTCCATTCCCAGAATTTTCAGTCCTGAGACCCACACAGTATGAAAAAAGCCATTAGAACACATCACATACCTTTTCTGATCCAGAAATACTTAAAAACTGTCAGCAACTCAAGTTACAGATGTTTTTCTGTTATTATAAATCTACTAATTACCACTTGTGAGAGTCTCTCCTGATATATGCTTCTTTCCCCTATACTGTAGCTATTTGCTGTAGGATGTGCTGTCTGTCCCTTTTATGTTTTATTCCTGTATGTGAGTGCCAAAATTGTAGAAATTCATCATGCACTATTTTCATAAAAACCTTGTTAATAAGTTTACTTATATAAATCAGCTTAGGGAGTGAGGATTTTGCAATGATACTTGAAATAGTTCTTTCTTTTAACTCACAAATATTTATCTTATCTTCTTTTGCTTAGAGTTAACCCTTATTATTACAGTACGTTAGGAAAAGATTGTTTTGGCTTCCTAAAACCCACATGAGAGGACAAGGTGTTCTTCGTGTGATTTATGTTTATGTTATCTGCTGTTTATAATGTGTTGGGTTTTTTTCTTTTCTGAATGGTACTGTCCTTTTGATTTAGGCAGACTGGAAGATACCTTTGGTAACAGTCAAAAAGTTTTGAGACTGTGCCTGTCATGAGCTACCTCTTTATTGTTAAAATATATTGAAATATGGCAGGATAAATAAGTCATAAATAGTTGTCTCTTTTTTTTTTTTTTTTTTTTTGTGGCATGTTTGTTGTTGCACTATTGAACTTTATTTACAAAGAATGCAGAAGGTTTTGCTATGAAAACCCTTTTTTTCCAAGTTTTAGTACTCCAAAATTCATGACACCATGCTTCACCCAAGGGAATGCAAAAGCTTGCACACTACTTTAAAACATCTGTATTTTCCATTCCCATTCTACTCATGTACCAGAGCACCCTGTGAGTAGGTACAAATCATAATACTCAACCAAGATAGATATGATTAGTTTCCAGTCTGAGTGCCAGTGGGTCCATATGAAGAGAATACTTTTGGTAATACTCTAGGAGGCTTCCCAGTCTGGCTTATTGCCAGACTCAGACCATGGATTTTAAGTAGGAAGACTTGGCAGTAGTAACACTTCCAGACAATTAAATGTTCAGCTTTACATTTTAGACTAAAATGAACAGTTTTTAAAAATGTGTCTGTCATATCAGTTTCAAAAAGCTAACACTGAGCTAGCTTATATCTTCAAACTTGCAGCAGGCCTCTTAGATTTTTAATATTGTAAAAGCTTATTTTGTTTTTACAATATGAATATTATAGACATGGTGACATTTAAACCTTTGCTTTTCATAGCATTTCACACTTACACCATTTTAAGAGACAGCTATTAACATTTACAAAAATCTTTCAGAAACCAAATGTTCTAACATGCAGAATTCCAATTATACTGTGTAAGAGGGTTATCGACTATTCTTCTACAAAAATACTTTGACGTACTTGGTATTAAACCCAAAGCTTAAATGTCAGTTGCACGTAGACAATAAATTAAGATTTATGAAAGCATGTAAGATTTATCTAATATTACAATTTTGACCTTTAGACTGTCTTAACCATAGCTTGCTTAAGTTTTCCTCCCTCTTGCCTTCCTTCTTTATCTTGCTTGAATATTAAAATAGGGTTGTGATGCCAGTTATGCAAAATAATATAAAGCCTTCATTACAGTAGTGCTTTCCTCCAACTGCTGTAACACAGCCATATAAGCCATGTTTTGTTCTTCAGCGAGATGCTTTCTGAATTGCTCAGGGAGCTCAATGAGCAGCATTTCCAAAGCTGTCAAGACAAAGCTTTTTAATTTTCAGTTTCTCATTGCAAACATCCAAAATGTTCAGTTAAATGCAAGCTATAAATACAAATGCTGGCTTAGCTCCTATGTTCTAGCAGAAGACACTGATAGGAAGACAGGCAAAGTCGAAAGAGGGGTGGCAGCAGCAGAATGACAAGAGGAGCTCAATGTTGGAAGGAAAAATAGTGCTGGCAGAAGACAGGTCTTAGTGAGTGCTGTTTTGAAACACATTGGAGCTCACAGCAAACAAAGGGCTACCCTGCAAAGGTAGGAGATGAATTAACTTACTTTTATTTTTTAACTGGCTTCACACTGAGGAGTCTCACTCCACCCAGACAAAGTTCTTTTGTCAAAAGCCAAGTACCCAAACTATTTTTGGCATCTCTCAGATCAGTAGTATTGATTAGTTATGGCCAAAAAAGTCAGGAAAGCAATCATGGAAAGAAAGAAAGAAATACATGTTGAACAATCTACAAATAATCTTCTCCACCACTTACTACTGGGGAAGCGTGTACTAAAAGCAATGTACTGAGGAATGACCACAGAAATAGATGTGGAAATTAGAAACTCAGTTTAATGATGCTTTTTATTTTTTGCAGAGCAACACAGACAGTGCAAAGGTTACGTCATACAAAATACATGCCAGGTTTTCTGATGAAGGAAACAGAGGAAGTGAATGTAGAAAATTGCTTTGAAGCTCTAGTCTAGATAATATTCTGCTATAAGCTGAGCTGTGAGACCTAAATGACTGAAAGGGCACACAAAGTGCCAGCAAAGAGTCACCACCTGGGAGCTATCCCTAGACAGTTTTCTTCAGATGTCTCTACTACAGAGATAAGGTTAAAATGCTGAGATCGGCTGGACAAAGATCAGAAATTACATTCAACTCCATGTTCATTTTATTTTATCCAGACTGTAGTTTAAAGATCCAAAGAGGACATGGTTATTTTCTGAAATCTGAAGAAAGTTCTCAAAGATCAAAATGTTCACTATGTCACAGCATGCTTCTTTCTCTGAAGTTGAGAGGTAAATGGGAACACTTCATTTTACAACTCCACCTGACAGCAGCTTAACATTTCAACTTGACCAAAGTCACAACATTGCTTCTTCTACCTCACCTTGAAAGCAGGGACTTCAAAACAACTTATTTGGGTTTCTGTCATGGTTTAACTCCAGCCAACACCAAGCCCTAGTCAGCCTCTCACTCACTCCCCCATCAGCAGGACTGGGGAGAGAATGGGACAGGTAAAAGCCAGAAAACACATGGGTTGATTTAGAGGCGGGTTAATTGGGAAAGCAAAACCCATGTACACAAGCAAAACAAAGCAAGGAATTCATTCACTGCTCCCCATGGGCAGGCAGGTGTTCAGCCATCTCCAGGAGAGCAGAGCCCCATCATATGTAGTGCTCACTTGGATAGACAAATGCCATCACTCTAAACATTCTCCCCTTTCTCTTTCTTCACCCCAGATTTATGTCCTGACCATGATGTCACATGGTCTGGAAATCCCTTTGGTCAGTTGGGTCACCTGTCCCAGCTGTCTCCTCCCAACTTCTCATGTACTCCCAACTTCCTCACCAGCATGGCAGCACAAACAGCAGAAAATGCCTTGGTTCTGTGCAAGCTCTGCTGAGCAATAACAAAAACAATCCTGTATTATCAACCCTGTGTTCAGAACAAGTACAAAACACAGCCCTATACTGGTCACTATGAAGGAAACTAGCTACATCCCACCCAAACCATCACAATTCTTTTAGTTTCCCCTGCAGATAATCATTGGAATAACTAAGCAGAACAAGATAATGCTGCTAAAAGATATTTTTGCTCTAATACAGATGGCAGACTTAAAAGAGTTTATTTTTTTTCAGATAGAAAAACTTGTTGAGGGAAGGCATGACTGATGACATAGCTGATTTCCTTCCTCACCAACACAGAACAAAAATCCAATTCTCAGCTGTAACTTACCCATGTGAGGACACACAGCTCAAATAGAATTATTTTGCATCCCTGAAAAATAATATACCAAATCCCCTTTTTCCAACACCACCTTCTCAAAGTTTATCTCTTTTTTTTAAACCTTTTTCCTCCACTGTGGTGATTATTCAAGAGAAGGCATTTCTAGGCAGCTCAGATATCACAGGACGGGGTTGTGTTACCTTCTCCCATAATCTTTTCTTGCCCTACACATGTCTTTGTTTTAATTTGCCTGCTGATTTTCATTATGTCTTTAACAGGCTGCATTTTCCAGAAGAGCTGTTTCCTCTCTGCCATCCACAATTACCTTATTTTTCTATCAGATTAAGAAATAGCTACCGTGGCAAGACAAGTATCAAGTCACTGCAGAGATTTAGGCATAAATGAAGATTTTCATATGATGTTGTGTTCCGGCATCTGTCCCTCATTGTTCTTATAAGAGCAATGCCTTAACATAAAATGTAAAAGCTCTGCTATGCAAATTTTTTATAACTTAAGGTGCAGCATTCCTAATGCTGTGTTAAGGAAAATTAAGAGTCAGGTCATGAAGATAATTTGAACAAAATTATTTTCTTAAATTCCATTAAGAGTAATTTCATTCTGTCTGGCACTAAGATTGGTAACAATTATTTGCAGAATAAAGGCCCTGAGAAAATCAATCACAGAACAATATATTGGGCAACTTTTCCCAGAACAGAGTAGTACCCAGCAGAGAGGCAATATTAGGGAGCTGCAGGAGAGACAAGAAAGTGAAAAGGTTTATGTTATTGATTGCAGAAAAGAGAAGCCTTCAGTCATATACCAAATCAATCAACCACTCTATTTTGGTTTAGTACACTCTTCATTCACTACATCTAGTGCTGCCTCTAATTGTTTGCAGTATGATGAGATTTGCAGACTTTTTGGGAATTTCCAGAAGATTAAATCTGGAGACCTAATGGTTAAATCTTTTTTATCTTTAGGGTGATTTGTTTTGTTTTGTTTTGTTTTTTATTTCTTCTCTATCACTCCTCCCCCCACCCCCACCCTGATCCTCAAGCAGTATTATATGAAGGGGGTGAGGGCACTCAATCAACTTTATTGAGACACAGCAGTTTCCATACCTCTCAAGAGTCTGAATTTTATTAGAAATTCCTCCATTTACAGAAATATGAATTATGGGCTATGCAGTGTTTTCATGTTCTGTTCCATTTTTTGCTCTGTGGCCACTGGAGATACCACTGAAGGTCTAAGAAATACATTCAAATTCCTATGAGTTAAATTCATTGTGTTGACTCAAATACTGTACAAATTCTTCCTGCCACCTAGAATAGATATTGATTCAATAAAGAAGAGGAAAATAAACAAGGAAACAATTAATCCATCTCAAATTATGTCTCCAGCATCACTACTTCCATGCCCAGAATTTCTTTATTTGTACTGGGCTGGTAATGACTTCATAATACACTCCAGAATGATAGAAATATAAGGCTAAATACGTTAAACTGGGCTTTAGATACATTTCAACACAGATTTAGGGAATAATTAATGCTACTGAGCATTATGGAATTAAGGGACTTGATATAATTTGGAGGATTTCAGTATAATTTGTATGGTTTTTTATGTGCATTTTTAGTCTTCCTCTCATTTAGCCTGGTATGCTTAACTGCATACTGAGCTAAAAAAATAAGTGAAGAACTATTTGCATCTGAGACATAACAATTTTCCATTCACTATATGGTGCATTGTTGAACATTAAAGGATGGCTCTATTTCCTGGATGCTAATGAGGATATTGTTTGATTTAAATGCACTGCAGTCAGACATCCTTATTGTTACCATATGCTTAAGACATTTCTTGTATAATTCCTAGGACTGTAAATCACCAAAACCAGACACTGGAACACCTGTACATTACTGATTGGAAATATAGACTGTTAATTGAGCAGTAATTCAGAAATACTTTTTTGGCAAAATTTGATAGGATTTTCTTGCAGAAAAGGTTAAGCAGATAGAATGAAGGCAGAATGGAGAAAGTTGCTTCGAGCAAAGGCAATTTGTCTTCCCTTCATTTATGCAGTACATAATGAGCAGGACACGCAGGTAGCTGGTGGTTTTTTGGTCATAAGGATCATATTTTCTTATCCTGCACATGTGAATTGCACCTGCACAGCAGGTTCAATTGAGGTGGTTGTATATATGAATAAAATAACCACTTGAGCAATTGTGTTCATATTTTTTATGCAGACTTTGTGTCTTTGAATCTCTAAACCACCTGTGGTCTGTGCCAACTACTTCTTCCATCATCTGCTTTGATCAGATAAAAAGTGAAATTGTGGCAAAACCTTATGTAGTAATTTTTAGCTAATATTTGGAACATTAATGAATACTTTCTGTCTGCAATGTCAGGTTCAGCACACCAAAATGAAGAATGTTGCACTTGAAGAAACGATGAGGTAAATGCAGTCAGAGCAAATGTAACTGCCGTCCAACCTGTCCATGCCCCTGTGAGCCATGACCTGAGTGAACTTCATGTGCAGGCTTCTGTCACCACACTTGGACTGATTGTAGGAGAGATGGCTACCCAATACACATGAGGCAAATTATCCCTCCAGGAGAGTCTGGAGAGACCCTGGTGTGAAAGGCAGGCAAAGCCAGCTGTGCACTCCTGCCTCTGGTGTTAAAAGGGCATGGAAGTGAACTTGAACATGAAATATGAAGAGGAGGAGCTGCAGAAGCTGTAGGAACAAGGAGAGTGTGAAGGGCAATAAGGAATCAAAGTCATGCAGGAGAAGAAGAAGTGGTGCTGCCACAAAGATGGTCAGGATATGTTAAGAATAAAGGGATGAGGAAAATATAGAGGGTAAGAGACCATGTGGTTGAACAAGAGGCTTTGAGAGAATTACTACAGAGAGGCAGGATAGTAAATAGAGACGGCAAAAAATCAGAATAAAAAAGAGGAAGAAATTTTCCTCCAGGACATGGGACAGGAGTAGAATAATGATCTTCCCCATAGCCACAGTATGGGACCACACTCTTGTGTAGCATTCAAATATACAGGCTTCCATATACAGCCTGTTAGTTAAATGATGGTTGTGGTGTGTGTGAAATTTAAAAAAAAAAAAAAGAAAAAAAAAAAAAAAAAAGGACAGTGAAATTTTCACTGATCAGGCACCTGCTATAGCAGCTGAGCTAGGACTAGGCTGGCTTATGGTTGTTTATAAGGGTTTTCACTGTGCTTAATTTGGAATTATGCCAGGCACTGGCAATGGAGCCCCATGTTCTTAGAATAAACAAAGAGATTTTAATGATTATGAATGACTGGAAGATCAGGTTTCTATCCGACAGAAATGGTACTGCAATGACAGGTATGAGAAGATGAGAAAAGCTGAACATTTTTTTTCCCCCCAAAGAAGCTATATGGTTTCTTTAGCTCTTCTTGTCTTCTGCATTTAAATACTTTTACAGAGAAGTAAAAAAAAATAGATAAAAAGTTAACTTGCAGTAATCAAATTAAAATCACAACACATAATCTCGTACTTGTCTGTCTTCATTTTAACATAGTTTATCTAAAAATGCACTACTTTGTATGTATGGGAAACTGGAATGAGTTCATCTAATTGCTTTTTAAGTGCAATGTAATTCTCTGTTGTAAAAGGCCAACAGAAAACTGGACACAGTACACAAACAAGATTGTTAATTTTTTTGCATTCTGCATAACCACCCACTTTTAGACCTGGAAACTGCATAAACAAGATAGAGTGGGGTGAAAATCATTTAACTGCAGATTTGTGCATTCTGCTTTGGAAACAGCTTTTTCAGCTTATGTTTGTATTTATATATAAATACAAACCTTGGGCCAGACCTTTTAGTGAGCTGTAACTGAGAGCAGATTAAAGAGTAACATCAAGTACTTTTAAAAACTTCAACCCAGCAACCAGAATTATCTGGTCTTTTATTGGCAGAGTGTGACTGTTGTAAAATAAATGAAACACAGTAACCAGTCAATGCCAAGTAACTGTAGATGAATCCAACCTAAACTGGATTCAGATAATTCTTGGAGTATGCTCTGCATAACCATCGGTAATGTGCACATGTGTATATGCTTATGTTCAGTATTTTCATTTTTTGTCTTTTTTTTTTTTTTTTTCAAATGGATCCTTTTCATTTTTAACAGACACACTGATATTTTTGTACTGGCAGTCTTTTTCACAAAGACGTTATATCTGGAAGAGTCTTCCATTTTACATGCAAGCAAACAAATAGTATGTAATAACATGCACATATGCCTCCTTTCTAACTGAAAGAATATATTTTCTTCTAAGAAATATCTAGTTAGATAAATGTCAGAATATACTGCAACAAGATACCTTAGGCTATGCAAAATACTGGACTGGAGCTACATTTAGTCATGGCATAACATATCCACTTAAGAGTCCCCTGAGACAGCCTGGTAGGCTAGAATAACAGCTCCATTATTTGGAGTTTCATGTCTATCACCCTACTTATTAGCATAGTTTTGAGGTTAAACAATGGTGTTAGTTTTCTCTGTGTATTCTCCTACTTATCCATTATCAAATCACTTTACATTTTTTGTGTAGACTGATATCATCTAGTTCAAATGTACAAAGACCTAAAAATGCAATTTCCCCAGTAACAAGACAATTTTCAGTGAACCGATATAGTGTCTACCTTCAGCAAGGAACTAGAATCACTGTAGGAACAGGTTTTTAAAGTGGTTTTTCAAGAATGCAGTACCAAGCTTGATGAATGGGGAGCAGTGGAAAGTATTTAAATTGTTCCAATAAGATTTGTATGAAAACTAAGATCTAAGTTTTTGAAAGTACTTGAACATGTGCATTTACCTGCCCACATAGAACAAAAGCATTTAAGAACATAGGCCCATGGATTTTGTTTCATGTTTAGATGCCAAGTAGATTAATAAATACTTTCCTGATCAATGTTTACTAAAATATCCAGGACTAAAAAACCAAAAATGACGTCTTTGTTTAGGCTTTTGTTTGTGCTACATTATAATAAAGGAATACTTTCCCATGTTTAAGAGAACAATTTTCTTCCAAGATACTGCTTTCTCTCATCACATTTATTCACATCTTCAGTACTTGATAGAAGTATTCCAGTGTCTTACTCGCCACTCTTTAGCTCACAAGTAGCATACAACTCTCTCACCAACTTAAGGAAAAACTTCTTCTGTAGTGCCTTCAACAGCTGCTCTATCCACTCACATGTGCCGCGCTCCCGCCCCAAATCCCTTTTCTCTCAGCCCCGGCTAGCTCTTGTGGGGCGAGGGCGGGCGATGGAGGCACCCTCCGCCGCTCCCAGCTGGGGTTTGGAGAGTGCCTTTGTGGGTTCCGGGCAGCGCTAGCAAGCCTCGCGGTGGTAAATGAAAAGCGGATCCTACTGGGGGCTAAGTCCAAGTTTATTGTAGCGCAACGGGGCCAAATATCCTAGAACGGTGCCAGCCAACAGGAACAAGCACAAGGTGCTTGCACTGGCTTATAAACTGTAAGGGAGGGGTATCCAACAACCAATGGGGATAGGGATAGGGGGTGGCTCCGGGATGGGGGGATATGGTGGGGTCCAATGGGGGAAAGATATGGGGGGAGCCCCAGGTCCTCGCCCAATCACCCGGTGCCCTGAGTAGAAGCTTCTGGATGGATGGGAAGGGGCACTGAGTGATAGACAAGGCACCCGGGGGGGGTAAAATGCCTCTTTCAGGGTGATGGATAGATACTGGGAAGGCGGGAAGGGAGGACAAGGCGGGAAAACTGGGGATAAACCAAGTTGCACACGGGGGTACACAGGAATAAACCAATACATAATACAGGGATAATAAAACATACAAATAACGCAACTCCACACACATGGTTCTGTCTAAATAAGTTAAAAAACCCTATCCACTTGTTAAACCAAACATTATTAACCTTTTGGATTTGTCAGCCCTAAGTTTTATTTTGCAACAACTACAAGCTTCCTAGTAGCCATTTACTAAATTTGCATTATGTGAGACCTGATGTAGATGTGCATATGTGCCTTGCTGAGTGGTAGCACTGGATAAACACAGACAGAAAGATATTGCTGAGATCTTAAAATGTCAGCAGTGATCACTTTCCAGATAAATATCTATAAAGTACACAGACGCCTCTCTTGGACATGCATTATTTTGACCCTTTTCCATAAACAGCTTACAGTTTCTGGGAGTGGTGTTTGATTCTCCAAAGACTGAGGCAGAAGTTGAAGACAGAAAATTTTCTTGTTTGAGCCATCACTGCTCTTTCTTGCTCCTCTGTTTCTTTCCTTTTTTTTTTTTTTTTTTTTTTTTTTTGCCTATGTCCACCAACAAATAGCTTAGGAAAAGTCTGAGCTGAGCAAATTCAACTGATCCCTGTGTTCAAACTGAAGTAAAGCTGAGCAGCATTTGATAGTGTTCTCATGGCTTCTCTGAGAAGCTACAAACAGGGGGAAATAGCAGATCAGAACAAAGATCCTGTCAGCTGTCATTTCCCACTGGTATATTTTACTGTAATTATTACTTTTTGAAAACTGACATATATTGTAAATTACAAGGTTATTTAAGTTCTGAAGATGTACTACATTTTTACTATGAAGTTTTTGAAGAATTTATTTCTTTTTATATATTTACTATAAAGCTGAAGTCTACCAGAGAAAAACAATACTACATTTTAAAGTGATGCTTATGAAATGTATTTCAAATTCTCTCCTTGGCACAGTGCTTTTGAACACATATATATGTATATGTGTATGTGTATGTGTATGTATATGTGTATATATATGTACTCTATATCACCAAACGAATATTTTTATAGAATGGATTGTGTGACACATAGGATATATGATCATGAATCTAGTTAGCATGCAGGCCTGCCAGAAAGCACAAATTTGATATGTTACACTTCTCTAACCCTATGTTTTCAGGACAACACTATACCTTTTTAGAACTGACTAGGAAATCAGATTGGATATGTCTGGGGATACAGTTTCACATCATGCATAATCCTGGTTCTGCCACTGACGAAAATCAATGAGGGTGAAGCATTGATCTCCTTGCAGAGTACAAATGCAGTTTGCACTGAAACACACTGCTGGGGATTTTGTTATTCAAGTCATTCAACTGCTCAATGTGTTAGCTCAATGCTAACCAAGTTCTTATCATGCAGAACCTCACTAGCCTAAGCTTAGCTTCATTTATGAATACAGCAAAACCAGGTCCCTTTTGGAAGAAGAAAAAGCCTTTACATATGCACAGTTCTTTGAGTATGGGTGTGTTTGCTCAAGGCTAAACTGCAAAGCCTTTTCTTCAATGACATTTCACCATGTCACCCAATATATGAAAGTCTCACTGAAGGATGTGTGAATATGAATCATTCCAAGAAAATATTCTTTTCTGTTATGATGGATTTTATTTTAGTGTGTGCTTTTTTGTTTTTCTTTTACTTTAGAGAAGCAGTATTGAGTATTTCTTGATACGGCCAAAACATGCATATGTTCTTGCACATAGATTACCTACATATTTACAGGTATGACAAATGAATGCACTCACATATACACACTCTCCTTAGACAGAGACATGGATTTATTTTTTATTTATATGTGAACAATATTTCATTATTGACAGCAAAAATATTTTCCTAATTTGCAGCATTCCAACTGCAGACAATAAATCAACTGTTTTAAAAGTGATTAAAGATTATTCATTTAGTGCTGTCATAATATAGTATTTTCTTTAATGAAAATTTATATTATTTCCCCTGGAATAAAGCTCAGGTAGATAAATTTCTACAGAAAGATGCAAGAAAACTGGGTAACTTCTGTGGTAAACACTGGCTGGTGCTTGACAACAGGCAGGACCCTGACCTGCTGAAGTACTCTGATCTTATTTAATGTATTTACTCTGATTTAGGATTTTCCATAGTGTTGCCATTATACAAATACATATAGCTGAACCAGAGGCATTTGTATTAAGATATAATGCTTGCAGATCAACATTAAACTGGAGCTACATAAAGAAGCTCCTCAGAACACTAACAAGATTGAGATAATAAATTCTGCTTTAAAAAATACAAAATCGGATAGCAATTCTGGTATTAGAAATAGGGAAAACCCCCAAACCACTCTGGCTTTATTGTTGTTTGAGTACTCAGGATTTGGAAAGATGAAATATTAATTGGAATAATATAGAAAGTGCAGTATTTAAAATGCACTGCACCACAAACAAGTGTTATGTAAGAGACTAGTACCTATCATTCTGTTTATTAAGATGACATATTTGTCATAATTACAGTGAACAAACAAACAAAATAGGAGTGTTTCAAATGCAACATATCCTCTGGCTATTCAGTATTACACCAAGAGCAGTTGAAATTCACAGGACAGCAAAGCCTTCTATGTTTGAGCAAAGACATGCTTTATATCTTAAGCATATCCAGTAAATCACCAAAAGAATTGTATAGAAGTCAATTGGCGGTGAAATATTCAATACCAATCAAGCAGCAGAATGCAATTAACAGCTGAACATTTCATCTATCTGTCAGTGGATAAAATCCACTTGCTTTAAATTACTCACAAAATGTTAAATCAGTGGATTTAACATTTTGAGAATATTTTATATTACATAATTGCATATTTTATCACAATGGGGAGGGTGTGTGTATAATAAATATAATTCCTGTCACACATATAATAGTACTTTCAAAAGGTATGCCACAAAATATAAAGAGTTACAATAGAAAGGAATAAAGTACACAGTTTAGTAAAAAAGGAACTTTAAAAAAATTTTACAACCAGACAGGTTGAACAAAAATTTTCTTCTATGCTCACTTATGTAATTGTGTGTATCCAGTATTGAAAACTTGAGCTCACAAAATTCACACTGATTTGACCTTCATAAATAGAAGAGTGAAAAAGAGACTAAGGATAAACCCAGTCCAACTGCTTTCATCTGGGTGATATCCATGCCCATGCCACTTTTTGCACTCTAGAACCTCCTCCTGTGACTGCAGGGAACAGGAAAGCTGTAAACTAGGACAGTCTTCACATGGCAAAGAGAACTATATCAGCACTTTTTATCCTCCCTTGTCTGTTACTGCTGGTGACTCAATTATTCATTTTTCTTCTTTCCTTTAGGACTTTTAAATTATGAATTTGATTTCTGCACTTCCCCTCCTTCCCCCCTATATTAATGGATATCCTTTCAAGAACTGGCTAGGTATCATTTCTGAATATCTTTAAAATCCAATTATTTTTTTTTCTATAATTAAAACTTGCATGCAAATACCTACTACCCTGCCCTGTGAAAATTGCAATGAATGCTCACTCATTATTATATTTCATTGAAAATTAAATATAGATACATAAATAAACCTTTAGATCAGTGTTTCAACTACCAGGATTAAGTCCAAACATAAATACAAGCCCAAATTTAAGCTCTCAATACTTTTCTTTGATGACACCTTGCCTTGTATTTGCATTTCTGTAACTGCCTTTTTCCTCCTTCTCATAAATCCTTTTTCTTTTCTGTTTACTATTCTTGTTTATGTGTCAACAGAAAGAAATTACTTCCTGGACTTTGAAAAACAGTCCACAGCCATGCTTTTATTTTCCATTTATTTTCCCACATAGTCTCCCAGATAAAGCCTGTTTCTCCCACAGACATAGGAAACATTGTTTGCTTCTCTGAGAAATGTGTGTCACATGGAAACTAAGATACATCAAATGAGATGTCAACAGATATATACATTCCCTAATCTTCTGTCAATTAACCCCTAAAAAGATATCTCAATACAACAAACAAGTGTAGAAACTCTGGCAAGACCAGAATGCACATTTTTATTTTCCCTCTAGCAGCTCTGAAACTGATGTTCAAGTCTAAGTGTGTTCATCAGAATTGCTTTGCTCTTCTGTTTTTTACCCATTATACTATTGACTCACACCACAATTAAACAGGGCAACTTAATTTTCTGGGGTTTTTTTTCCCTGTTTTTAATTATTAAAAAACTCAAAACAAAACAAAATACCTCAAAACAAACAAAAATACTCCAAAACCCAAACACTGGAAATTATGGCATCTCAATTTTCTCGGCATACTTACAAGAGCTGTTCAGTTATTAATTGTGTATGAAACAGATGATGATTCTAGCTTTTTCTCCTGGATGGGAATAATTTGTGAACTAATCCTGATTTTTACAAAATATCTTTTATGCCTCTGTGCTGAATGCTCTACAGAAACAAATATTAGCCCATGGCTTGTTTGTAAACTGCTGACTGAAAATGTTTATGTTTGTTATTCATGTCATAAGACTTATCAGAGAGTTAACATTTTATTGATTTATAATCCTTAGGGTTTTTAAATTTTGAACAAAGAAAAATAGACTCAGAAGTATATGGGAAGTGGATTCAATGGGTAAGAGAAGAAGAAGCATAGATAACCCAGATAAAATTGAAGCAAGGATAAAATTAAATATATGAAATGAGACTATAGGATCATAGCATATTTGACTCTGAGAATGAAGGTAAATAAACACAGCAAGACATTTTGAATGTAATAACTTTTAAAAAAAACTGGCAACATTGTTAATCTACAACCCAGTGTGACAGAATACACAGTCAATGTCACTTCCAGTACATATTTTCAAGATAATGTCTTATATGCACTGAAATATTAAATTCTCTAGTTTGGGGATCAGAAGATTTCATTACAAAACTAGTGTTTATTTAATTGTTCACAAGCAGTGATTAAAAAAAGTAATTTATATAAGTGAGATGAAAATACACTATATAATTATGAGAATGGAACTATCCCATAACATTTTGTAATAGTTTTAAATTTTCAATAATTTTCCAAAATTTTCAAATAGTTTTCAATTAAGAAACCAATCCACTTTCAATGGTATCTCATGTGATATTGCAGAACTATTAATGCAAAATTTGCTCTCTGAACACGTTAATGAAACAGATGTAGATTTTTAACTTGCATAGTATTATATTAGGCAACTGAAAGCATAACTAGATTTTCAAATTAATAAAATAAAGCCAAAAATAAATCAAATAAATTAACCCTAGCATAGAATATATTTTCACAGAAAAGTGGATAATTACAAAGGGTGTGGTACCAAAGACCTGTCCTTCACCCACTGCCACCTTTGGAAGCAACCTGCATTTCCAGGTTCAGCATCTTGCTGTATCTCATTGAAAAAAATAAGCAGGGTCAAAGATTCATAATTTAGACCTTTCTAGTAAATATATTAATTACATTTTCTTTACACATAAGACAGTGGAGTTAATCTTTTGTGACATCTTTGGTTCCTTCCATTTGTGAGGCACCACTGCCTACTACCTTGATGATATACTATTGTCTAAGACTGTAATTCTACAAATTTTTGAAGAGGAGTTTTAACACAATGTCAGTTCTGAGTGCTCTTAATTGTCTGTGGCTTGGGGAAGCAGGCACTGGGAAAGAACAGGTTTCCTACCATTAAAGCCAGAGATCAGTACTGGATGAGTGTAAACTCCGTATTGAGTGCTTGTCTGAAACCATGTCAAAGAATGTCAGCTTTTTGTAGGATGGTGAATTGCTAATGAATCTTGACAAATGTAAGTCATTGTTTTACATACAGCACAGTATTACATTCCTAATACTGAAAGAAATACAGCATTCATTTCTCTCTTCCTAATGGTGAAGTGCACAGTGCCCTTGCTGGAACTCAGTTAATATCAAATACTTAATCCAGACTTGAACTTCATCACTGTGCAGTCACCTGTAGGAGATGCTCAGAGACTTAACAGGATTACAGGCCTAAATCGTATATATTGCTAGTTTTTGATCCTTCAAGGTGTTATCAAAACATAAATATTAATCTCTGGGTGAACTCTGCCAGAGCAGCCTTCCTCAGCACACAAAGATTTGATCAGAGTCCGTGATTCTTGCTCAGATATGTATTGCATCATTGTCTATTTTCAGCTTGTTCCATTAATCAAAACCTATCCCGTTTATTAAACTGCTTCCTGCAGCTCAGGCATTTGAAATTCAGAGTGTCAGCAAGCAGCTGCCAGGCACCGTGAAGGAAGGAGCAGATTTGAGTAATGTACAAATTGAATTTCAAGTGACTGAGAAGCCTCTTTATCTCTTAGTGACACAACCAGTGATTGTAACAGTATTCTTAAAGGAAATGAAACCTGGAGCTGTGGTTCAATCACTGGGTACTTACTACAGCCCTTCCCAGCAGTCCTTCCAGAACTACTGATGAGTGTGACCTTTACAAAAATGCACAAAGCCTTGATTTCTGCACAGTTAACCTTTACAAGCTGGAACCCTCCTGTGGAACATAACCACAACAGAGGAATGCTTTGGAATGAAAACACACAGTAATATATTTTATTGAAGGGCAAATTTCCAAAAAAGAAGAAGAGAAATAATAATAAAGGGAGAAAGAGAAATTATTTTGGAGGGAGGCAATTAATCGCTTTCCAAATGGACAATTACCTATTGTTAGATAGGTATATAGGTAGATAATTTTCATATTTCACAGATATGAAGAAGTCTAGCCCAAAAGCTTCTTTTATCAGTAAAACCTTAACATCATATATTGTATCAAAATCACAGTGGATACAGGTGCCATGCTCAGACAGTCAGTGGGTTTCCACCTCTCCATCAGTATTCCTCCCTTGCACAGCTGAAAGGCATGCCATGAGAGACTCCAGGTTTGTATGTGAGAATATCTGTCATGAGAGATTTTAGGAGGGAGGGAATTACTGTTCTCCCATCCTTACAATTCAAGCCTTGAACTGATAATATGCCCATGGGCATATTATAGATAATGCCATGGGCGTTGTTTTCTTGAGCACTCAAGAATCCATGTTGCCTCAGCCATGGGTTTGTTCATTCTAGCATTCCTTTGATGCTGCTTGAGAAAAAAAAAAAGGTCATTTTCCTTATGAAAATGTTGATCAATGCAAAACAATTTTGCATTTGTAATCATTTCAGTTGATGCCACAGTAGGTAATAGAGGATGAAGGATAAAAGCTGTTAGAATGCTTTGTAAAGTTCTCTTCTACAGAAATTTTGTTGATAGTTGATTCCTCTTCTAATCTTTTTTCTCATTATCCTTGATGACACTGATAGCTCTTTGGGAAATTTTAAATGAAAGGCAATTCTTTTATATTTTGTTGATTTAGTTTCCTGAGTATATGTCCTCGTGGATATGGTCTTTTGGGTAAGACCATTGGAAAATGACATCTTTGAAAACAAATCCTTACAATGTAAACATTCATTCTGTAATTTGTCTAGATACATTTTAGTTTGGTGTATAGAAGTCTTCTCTCTCACATCTGCTGTCCTACTGTCTGTACTTGTCCTGCTGGTAGCATAAAATCCCTGCTGTTATATTTTCTTGGATGATTCTATTCAGGCAGAGATATCAACTAAAGCATTTAACATAGAAAAGTTACAAAAAATACTAAATATAAAGAGTATTATTTGACAGAAGAGTGTCAGTGTCCCTAAAACGGCACAAAATAACTAATTAATAAAAATATTTTACATTTAATAGCAAAACAATTAACAAAAATATTTTACCTTTAATAGCAAATTAGAAGATTCACCTTGGGAAGCAATATATTAGTTATCACAATTTTTGTTTCCCAGGAAAGACTGAAAACTTATGACAGCTTTTTGCAATGCACTTTTAAAAACTACATCTGCAAGATACATGGGTAAGGACAACTTCATTCTAACCTTCAAAGTGAAGTCACATGCTTGGACCACAGCAGGAAAATGATTTTAATTCATTCTAGATGACCTTTTCAATGAAAAGCAAACCTCTGCCCTTCGGCTATTTAGAAATGTTAGGTGTATCTTTTTTCTTTTACTATTACAAGGCATATATTTATTAGTGCTCTGTGTTAAGCTCCAGTTAGCTTTTAGAAAAATTAAACAAATCCCAACTTCATTCCTGCCTTTTTCACTTTTGTAGATAATTAACTACTTCCAGACTCTTGGTTTTGAGATCTGAGAGTATTAAAAAAAAAATTAAGAATGGAAGTGAAGTTAAATGGTATAATTTATATAATTCAGCAAACAATAGTCCATTAAATAGCCAGACTTTGTATTCTTCAAAACTAGTTTTGCTTGCTATAAGTAAACAGTTTTAAAGAACAAAAACATAAATCTCTAGTGAAATGGTGTTAAATCTGCTGCTTTTAATCTCTGCCAACAAGGATTTTGATATAGATATATGGACTTAGCACCCAGGGGACAGTGTTAATTACCAAGAGAGGAAATCATGTTCTGTATGCAGACTGGTGAAAAGCCTTTATTAAATATTAAGAAATAGTTAATTCATCATTAGTCAGAACTTGAATTCAGAAGTTGCTGCTTACTAACTATTGATTACAGTTTATGGTAGAAATAACCTCACTGAAAAATATTTGTTACTGTGTTTTAAACCATTCATCTTCTTTTGCAGGTTAACCAAACAAATGGGCGTAAGCTATTTGTAACAACCACTATTAGTATTTGGGTGTTTTAAGTGTCAAAGAAGCTTCTTAGAAGAAGCTTCTATAATAACTCGTGCATTAATAGCACCAAATATTAAAGAAAAGAGTTTCCATTCCAGACACAGAATGATATAGTAAATACAAACATATAGTTTGGCTTTTAACTGGCATGGTTCCTCAGCTACTGCATATGCCATACAGTCTTAGTAATTTCAACAGAAATACTGAGAGCTGGTGGAACACATAAACATAAGGGGTCCTTATTATGGAGGTAGGCCAGGGATCCACTGAGACTGTAACTGTTTACATCATGTCTTTGTGGTGGTGAGAGGAGGAACTCACTTCCAACTATCTCACCTATGATGCAAAGATGGACTTCCTCCACCTGAAAGCTAATCCTTGTTTCTGTAGGGAGTAGTATGAAACTGATGTATCTGCCAGTACAAACACAGAGGATATAAAAATAAACTGTAGTTTATTTGTAGTAATTTTCTAATCAAGCCAAGATAATCTCCACCACATGTAAATTAATTTGTCCATCTTTTGGTCTTTTTCTGAGGCAGCTCTACTTATTTTTCCCTCACTACAGATTTTCTGGAGCCCACTACAACATCAAGTATAAGAAATAGAGCAAAATACCTTTATGAGTTATTCCTTTGGCTGGGATTTGTACTCAGTTCCTTTCAGTCTTGGAAAAAGTCAAACAAGGGAATGTACTTTGAAACCAGCTCAGCAACATTTCTCTCAGGAGTATTTCTGGAATATGAGAGTGTCCTGTATTACAGCCTATATCCTCTAAAAATGTTCTGATTAGATTAGTTTCAGCTTCAATCTCGATGTCTGTAACCATTAGGACAATGCCCAGAGTGAGAAGCGATGCTATTATTAGAAATCTTGTTTGAAGGGTACAAACAATTGCAGGATGTTCTTTCAGGACAACCTACACTGTGCTATGATCTATTGCCAACAAAGCTGAAGAACCTGCGATGGCCCACTGACATTTTTTATAAACCCATTTTAGCTCTGCTGAACATGCTCAGCAGTATGTACCTAAAACTGCATCAGTAGTATGTATCATTGTTAATCTTGAGGTAAAGGACAGACAGTTCCAGCCATGTGTAAGCCTGTGCCAGCTTCCACTGAACTTAACTAATGCAACTCTGCTACATATAGCACATCTGGGATTTCAGTAATGAAGTGACCCATCTTTAATAATTTTTGAAATCACAGTAATACAATAATATATGTAGCCCTGTCACTTAAGATGCTAGGCTTGAGTAGCAAAATAATAAAGCAGGAGCACATGGGGTGGTTAAATCAATAGAGGTGGTAATGACGCAAATGGTAGCAAATTGTGGGGCTATATTATCAGCACTGCAAATACTTATAACCAAAGACAGCAGTTCTGAGGCATTCAATTGCACTCAGTCATTTCCTTTTCTAATGGCTGTTTCATAATTGTGGGAAATTTCACATGCATGTTAATTATTCAAATGTTCTTGGCCAGTTTCCATCCAGTAAACAAGCTTTGCTATTATCTGAGTATTTAAGTCAGCTGAACTCTCAATAATAATTAATGACTGTATTTCATATTGCTTTGGGAATACTTCTTAACTGAATGGTTGCACTGAGAAGTTGAAATAAAATATTCTTGTAGCCATCTTGGATAGTGGGGCTGTTTTTCTCATTTTGAGGGTTTCTGTCATTGATTGTAATGTTGCAGAAAAGAGGAAAAAGAAGGAATGGCTCTTTATACACAGCACCAAATTTTAGCAGGCATGTGATTTGAGGTAAACATCACTTAAAAAGACGATTTTCCTGTAACCAGATGCCTAGAAAATTTTATTCATTTAAAGTGCTTGTTCCTGCAATCTGAATTTGCCCAATGGCCATTTGTGAAAAAGTATTTAAGAATATTAGACTTTTGGTGAGGAGCTTGCATCTGAAAATGATAAAGAGTTCTAAACCCAAATAATACATGAATGATAAACATGGAAAATTCTTGTGCAAAACTTAGGCCTTTTCCATGTCGTAGCTTATGCTGATACTCATTGTATATGCTGTGCAATCGATGGCTTAAAATGTACAGTTTCCTTAATGTGGGCACTGTCATGCACAGGAGAGAATGACTGTATGGATACAGAATTTCCTTGCATTGTGCAGGGAATTAACTACATAAGCAGACACAATGTCTTTTGACTGACTTCAGTAGAGTCAGACTCAAAGGCTGATACCTTTGAGTATATGCAGTAGCACCATGACTTGAGACTTGATGAGGCCTTACTGCTTAGCTCTTAATGGGCTTTGACAAACTCCCTCCTAAAAACCCGTTTATGCATTCTGTTGACTCCATATGGCATTCTGATGAGCTCACGCTTCTGAAGTACTTCTGTATCAGAAAACAAGAGCAAAGCTGAAACAAAGCGAGTTGTCTGTTTTACTCTTTGCTTTCACTGTGAGATAATATGGAGGTGTTAATTACACGACTTCACTGAGTCGTGACTAGTAACAGTGTGCAAACAACAGGATGTCAAATTCAGCTGCAGAAAGCTTCTACTAATAAGGTAAAACTAGCAATTAGAGCTGACATTGAAGACATACTTTTCTTTGAATATTCATTTATGAAACAGTTATTTTTAGGCTTGTTTCTATTTTCTTCAAGAAAACTAATAGGAGCTCCCAGTCATTCATTAAAAATGACTTAAATATAATTTGGTGATCCAGCACACTGCATTAATGCTCCTTTGTACTAATCCACTGACCCTTTGCATCAAAGGCAGAGAACTAATGTTGTCTGAGAATCCCCAATCTGTGACCTTGGCATAATAGGAACAAATTGAATTCCCAGAAGAAGAAAAATGACACTGACCATATAAAATCACTAACCCTGTGTCTGAAACAACATTCATTTAATTTAAGTTATACAGTGGAGCTCCTTCATTTACAAGAAGAATGAATATGATTAGCACACTAAACTTAGGCTTGTCACTTGGACTGGGGCTTTTTAGCCCCTTCTTTACAAAGAAGTTTTGACATGCTTCTTTAAACGCACAAGCTTTGCATACCCATGCTGGATGAATGCATGCCAGGAGGAAGCAGACTGCACATTCAAATCTCTTTATGTGCCTGAATCCCCAAATAAAAAACAATTGCAAGCTCAAACTCAGCCATGCTCTTTAATTCCATATCCATGGATTAATTATTGCCCTAAAACCAATTAGTAACTATTCAAAAAATCTTTCAAATTAACTACAGAAAATTTCAGCTTTTTTAAAAAACCAGCATTTTTAGTGGCTGACAAATTCGATGTTATTAAAAAAATAAGAAAGAAAACAAAATTGTTCTGATGGAAAAGATCCTTCCTTTGATCAGCAATCTCAATTTTCTCCCTATTTGATAACATCAGCCTTTCCCAGTGTTGACATGTGGTGGCTATGCACCACTGTCAAACATTGCTGAAACTGCTAAGGACACCACAGCTGCTCCAGGACATCTTTCCTCATGGTGATATCTGTCTGAGTAATAGCTGGGCTTCATATCATTTGTCTTACTACCACATATACTTCTCTCTTTCATATGTGTTGAGGTATTTATGGAAACCAACAGGGAAACCTCAGTCAATATGTACATGCAAACATTATCAGAGCCCTATGGTTCCACGGCCATTTTCTAGCTAAACTCAGGAAAGCTCTTGTTGGTGTGATCCTCTGAGACGGAGAAGATAAGAGGACTAAATTTGCATATTAGTACCAATGATAAGAAAAATGGGACTGACAAGCATAAATCTGCAAACCTAATTCAGAGACCTGGACCTTGTTCTACTATGTGAATGGCAGAAGAGTGGAAAAGTTAAACTTTTGATAATTCAAACTGCACCTACAGAGAAGGAGAAATTGTAGCTCTGTTATTTTAACAGCCAGCCCCACACTCATATAAAAATTTGACAATGCATTTTTCTAATGTAAGCAAATATATTTCAAAGTGAAAAGGGGCAATGTTAGTGAATTGAGGATGAGATTTGCAGAAAAAGTTAATAGATGTCATAATGCAAATGCAGCTGGAAATTCAGTAAATTATTAGTTTTGAAGTACTTTATTTGGCCTTGGCATTAACCAAAGCTTTGAAAAAATTATTGCATTCTACAAGTATTGTTCAAAGTGTATATAATGTGATTACAACTTTAAAAGTGAGTTGGTGAAAGAACTTAATGCATTCTTATTTTATTTGCAAATTTATGAATACTTACAGGCACTTCAAACACAAAAATTTTTTCCTCTTTAGCTGTGCAAAATCTACAACAGATCTCTACTGAAAAATAGTTAAATACAAATAGTTTAAAGAAAAAAAACAGGAGGAAAATGTTCATCTTCAATGAAAGAGAATTTCCTAAGAAAGTGTTTCTGTTAATTATTTCTTGCAGCAGGTATTGGCTGCCACGGTAATGCATTACTACACGATTTGAAAAAAACTACAGTTCTAATTAGATGAGCAAATAAGTGTTCGTTTCAATTTATTAATATAGCTGCAGGGCTTATTGCAATTTATCTCTCATTTCTGAGACCAGTGCATGAGGCTAGAAATCATTGTGGTGAAGTAACTGACTTTAATAAAGGATACAGGCAGTGAATTATTCATGCAGAGAGGGGAAAGCCTTGATGCTTTCCACTCACTCCTTTAATTAACTGTGAGGTGCTGATGGGCCCTATAGTATGCCTAAACTTTTTAAGTTTATCTGCCTTTAAAAGTGAGTTCTCTTGTAGCTGCAAAAAAATTGAATTTATGAACAGCTTAATCCAGAAAATCCTGACAAAGTAATTGCTCTACAGTTCTTTATATTTTTGCTTTGCTTTTGTGTCAATACCATCACAATGACACAAGCCTTCAATTTCAGCCCCTAAATAAACTCAGCTGTCCCCTGCAAAAGTTATACAGCTTATAAATTCTACAAAATATTGCCTTATAGCTTTGTTACTCAAAGCTCTTTATCTCCTGAAAATGATGGATAGGAGATTCACTGATGAGGAATGTGCTGCTCCCAAGGCATGTCCTCAGATCCTGCATGACCACAGGGTAACTTTGCAATATTTGGGCTTTTTAATGCTAAAGGTTGCACCAGGACCATGTGCTACCAATGGCAGAGGTAAGGAGAATATTCCTGCCCTCACTGATGAGTCCAGGAAAGGGTTTTCAAACTCCTGGGAACTTTTGATTGTAGTTTTAATTGTGCCTCATTCAAGAGAACTGCTTCTCTGAGGCAATGTATATATGCATTTGTTGGATCTGGCTTTAAAAGAGGAAAAAATTGAAAGAGTATCGCTCAGGGAAGCTTTACTGAATGTAAAACTACAAAATCAGAGAATCATAGAATTCCAGGTTGGAGAGGAACATCAAAGACCATATGCTTCAACCTTACTTTGCAGAAGCATGCTCTAGACAAGAAACCTGTCCAGCTGACACTTTAAAAGTATCCAGCACTGGGGAAATCATCATTTCCCTGAGGAGATAATTCTGATGCTGACTGTTCTCATTGTAAAAAAAAAATTAACTAAGAATACATTCAATGTATTTAATATTTTCCTTTCAGTTTATTGGACTATTGGACTATTGGACTACTATTTTTTTATTATTATCAGTTTGTAACTGATTAAAGTGAATGATCTACAGGAGACATTTTTAGGCCTGCGTTTGGTGTAACATCAAACAAATTTTGCAAACTCATACCAAATGTAAGCGCTCTGATTTTTGTATGGGGATATTTATGTTATTTCTGTGGGTTTACCAATGTGCTTTAAAGATATCCTGCAGGGGATAAATGATTAAAGTTTCTTAATGAAAAAATAGTTTAAAAAATTGAATTAAAAAAAGTTTCCTTCTCATAACATATACAGAGTACAGCAGGAAAAATACACTTCAGAGACACTTTCTGATGAGAAATAATCCAGTGGTTTTGCTACAGTCAGATTAGCATGATTAGATAATTGATTGTGCCGTATCTGACACATCTACATTGCTATTAGCTATTACCAAGCAAAAAAAATAGGTAGTACACATGAACATTTATTGAACAATTTTTGTATGGCAATAGGAGTCTTCCTTTGAATTCCTTAATTTCTGAGCTAAAGAAAGAATCTGAGGGGCAACTTACTCTACCATTTCTTTGTAGAAATTGCATCACTCATTCTATAAATCAAGTACCATGTTAAAAGCTCAGTGAAGTATATAATGATGTATGTGAATTTGCATTGCAACTTTTGTCAATAAAAATCAAAGTAGCTTTATGAAGGTATTGATGTTTTCAGCTCTTGTGAAGGTTGAATACGTTTAAGCATTTACCCCTGGAGGTACTGCTGATCCAAATTAATATATTCACTTTGAAACCAGATCGTGGTCACCGTGGCAAACAAGCTTACATCTACCAAACTAAATGTGGAACTTACACTAACCAGAGTAACTGTTAAATTAATAGAAATGCAAGTGCTATTTTTAATGCAACAAGAAAAGATTAAAAATAAACACCTGATTGCTGTATTTTAGTTCAATTTTCCATTTATTTATGTAATTTCAGGTAAGAGTAGTGGCAGTGGGATGCAATTATAATAAAATTTTCAGATATTCCATCTGAAAAGGGATTGTTGTGATAAGAGATCTGTTATTTTCTCATTTTCCTTAGTAAGTAAACCCTGGTTTAAAACAGAAATTGTTTTTGTTGGGTTGTTTGGGGTTTTTTGGGTTGGGTTTTTTTGGTCTTGTTTTGTTTTGTTTTATTTTGTTTTTTGTTGTTGGTTTTTTTGAGTGGTTTTTTTTTTTGTTTGTTTGGTTGGTTGGTTGTTTTTTTTGGTTTTTTTTTTTGGTGCGCTGTTGGGTTTTTTAAATGTAAATGTTACCTAATACGTGCCAGATCCACTCCTGATAGCATCTGTGTAAACCTAATGAAATTCGAGCAGTGCTTTCTCTGAAAAAGAGCACTGGTTGCAACAGAATTACTTGACATTGATGTTGATGTGCCACGGCTAGTGGCCCTGTGTTGAACATTGTTAGCATGAAAGCCGTGCATGGTGTAGGTGCCGTTCATTTCTACAGAAATAACAACTCTGTGGAAAAAAATGCTTTATTTTTGTTTCAATAATATAATGAAAACGCCAGTATACAGGATTAGCTGCAGGACAGATAAACTCATGTGTACAGTCATAAGATGAGCAGGAAATACTGCAAAATTACCTCAAATGTATGGTTCAAACACATGTTGTACACCTTAACCTGACAATTTAGGACCTTTTTCTCTCTCTGCACTGCTCTGAAGAAGTTGACTGTACCCATGGGGTTAAAAGGTAACGTATTGCCTGTATTTCAGCATACAAAAGGTTAAACCTCCTTTAAAACCCTTTGCCTTTTTCTTCAAGTAAATAAAAACATAAATATCTCTTCAAACCCATCATGTTTAATAAATGCCATCTTGCCTGAGGGTGCTTGCAAAAGACAAACGTCAGTTAGAGGAGCCTCGCAGAACTGTAAAACACAATCCCTGCGTAGTTGAAGTAACAGATCATTTTAAGCACGTTTAAAAAAAAAAAAGAATTGTAAATTAAAATGTCCTCCACAATGGTTTTTCTGTAGGTCTCTCCTTCTCTAAAGAATAGTGCAGCATTCAAGTGTGGGAATGTTTCTCTTAAACATGTATAAATTACACATTTGGCCTCTCAGGCTGCCGCAGAACCATAACGGCGGTGGGGGCGGGGAGCACCAAACACTGGTCAAGCAGTGTGTTAATGAAACATTTACACAAGCGGTTTATGTGGTAGTAATGAAAAGGCCTCTTTCATCCCTTCCATTCATTACTTAGCACAATCTTTAAGAGGATTAGCTAAAAAAAAAGCGGGGGAGAAGGTGGGGAGAATGTGCTTATCAGTTGATTCTCAGGATCGGTGGTGCTGAGTTCTTAATAGATTGCCCCTGGATTTGGGATAACTGCAGCGCAAACTTTCAGGCGTCGCTACAGAACAGAAAGCAGTTTGTTTTTGCAGCATTCTCACCCTTGGATGAAGAGAGCTATTAACTTTGTGATGAAATGACACGGGACTCTAAGTTGCTGCGGACTGATCCCTTCTGTTGCTCCATCCTTCCCTTAAAGAATAAACTACACATTTATAATGATTTCTTTACGGTGGATGATGCAGACTGCATTGAGACGTGCACTAATCCCTCAGCTAATATGATTTAAAACTGCTGACACAGTGAGTTTAGGCACAGCGAGCAACAGACTCTCAGAAATCCCTGAGCTGGATTCGTCTCTACAGGCAATTTACCGTGGAGTGAACTGGCTACAGCGCATTGTGCAAAGGTGGACATTTTAGTTCTGTTCAGATCAGGAATTATTTTGTGCTGGAGGAGATTATGCTGGATGATGTGTCTGCACACTCTTCCTCTTCCTAAATCCCTGCTTTTTGCCATATGGCTCAGAGGTCTCAGCACTGCTCTCACCACCACTTTGGCCTCCTGCACGAGAGCACAGTAGCAGCATTTGGGAGCCCTCACAAAAGTCTCACCTATGCCAGCCTGCCCTGCAAATAGACCTGTGAAGGCGTTTTCAATTCAAATTAGAGAAAAGAAAAAGTGTCCTTGCCGCAAATATCCTGTTTTAATCACTCAAGACAGTTCTGCGGCTGGCACGGATGGAGTGCCCCAGAGCCGTGAGCACAAGCTGGCCGCGCTCCTGGCCAGGGCATCTCCTGGCAGGGCTCAGCGGGAGGGTGTGCGGGAGAGGGCTTCTAGCACAGCCCAGGCGGCAGGAGCAGCCCCGGACTGTCCTGACGGGACCTACTGCTCCCCTATTACTGTGTCTGATTAACTGGCAGCTGATAAATGTACGCAAGTATTTGATGGTCCTGATTAGATCGTACTGTCTACTGATGCCGTCTTCCCAACATTATCACCTGGTTAGAAACCTCCGCTTTCCCATTGGCTCAAGAAAATAAACTAATGAGAGCGAAATGGGCAAAATCAGCTTGCTGACTCTTCATGAGATCAATTTCCATTCTTACTATAATTGTGAACTGTCATGAAGAGATTTTATTTTCCATCAGGGAAACAGTGACAAAAATAATCAGATATTCATCTTCAGTTGTCTGATATCTCTCACTTGGTACCTTTAAATATGGGAAAAGAGCACTGGATGTCAAGAAAAGATTTCTATTTATATTTCTATTCTTGATTGGAAATGGACTTGAAGTCTAAAAAAATGTGAATCTTTAAACATGCTTTCCTACTGTCAGGAAATCAAATATTTTATTTTCTCTCTAACTCGTAATGATATTGTATGAGAACAATTTTCAACAACAATGAAATAAATTGCAATTAATGATCTAGTTAAAAACATAATTAAATAAGTGTCTCATTGAACTTAAAAAAAAATCACAATGGACTCCCTGGAACCAACAAATGAGATAGATCTGCTTCATAATTCATTAATTATCTGACATTGTTGATAGTTTTGGAATTAGCTTGGACATTTCAGCTGAAGCAGACCTCCAGTATTTCAGTATTAAAAGATACTCTCTTGCCTTTAAATCTTCAGTTATTTTATAGATTCTAGGCTTTTGGTTCTTGACAGAAGGGTAAAAATGTTTGCTGATTTTGGGAGGAAAATTAAGAGAGTAAAAAAGTAATTCCAGCTGACATTTTTTCTGTTCTGTTTCTGATTTTGACATGAAGATCTCTCCTTATTTGACTTTACAATCTGAATGTAATTTCCAACTAAGAGTGTGCAACTCACAATTGATAAATATTTGAGGTGACTATTATGCAGCATTGAGGATTTTCTTTTTATTACACTCAAAATCTATATTTAGGAGAATATTATGGTACTGTGGTTAAGTATTCAATGGTCAGAACGCACAATCTTACTATGTGCCATGAACATTTTAAATTATGCTAATCCTTAATTACAGAATTAGTCTTCAGAATTATTGAGCAGTTTTTCCTTCAGCTGTGTACAGCTATTGCTACATACACTCTGCAGAGGTGGATCAGGGCATAACCACAATGCCAAAGTTTTCGGAAAATTCTACAGACTATTCATGCAGGTATGCTTCTGTATATGTGGATGATACACAGAAAGGTGTGCACATGTGACATTTTTAGAACATTGCAAAACCAAAACCTGAGTTTTACTGGAAATCACACTGTCAACGATGCTTGATTCAAACTGAATATTTGTAGACCTTATTCCATTTAATCTAATTTTCAATTATAAAAAAATTTTATTAAAAACTTATTTAAAAAATAGAAATAAAGGGCTATAGAGGAGTAGATTGCCACCAGATGATCAATCTATTGTGGAAGTGAGCAGCCTCATCCTCTCTATACCTCATTCTTCCTTTTGCTGTCCATGTGCATGAGCAAGTTCAGCTGACTAAATCTGTGGAAAACTGACTTAGTGGAAGTAAGAGAGTATATAATTAATGAAATTAACTTGTTGGAATGTCCTGGAGTGGGTATGTGATGGTGTTGGGATTACACAGCCAGATATGGGGAAAATGAAAGGAAAATAAGGAAGAGTGTGAGGATGAGACCTACTCATCGCAATGGTAGTCAGATGTTAGTGTGGAGTTGTGTGATTTATATGTTTTAATATTTCTGTATTATCCATTGGTTTGTCCCTGTACACCCCCATTACCACTTGGTTTGTTCCCTGTTTTCCCGCCTGGTCCTCCCTTCCCGCCTTTCCAGTATTTGTCCATCATCCTGGAAAGTGCAAAGTCATTCCCCTGTCTCCTCCCAGGTGCCTTGTCTGTCACTCGGTGTTCCTTCCCCTCCATCTGGAAGCTTCTGCTCAGGGCACCGAGTGATTGGACGAGGGCCTGGGGCCCCTCCCATATCCTTCCCCCATTGGACCAGGTCAGATCACCCCATCCCGGAGCCACTCCCTTCCCCTCTCCTCATTGGTTCACCGATATCCCTCCCTAAAGGTTTACCCCTCCCTAAAGGTTTATAACCCAGTGTCAGACCCCTCTCGGGGTTCCAGTTGGCTGGCATTGTTCCTGTACTTTTGGCCCGTTGGCCTGAATAAAGTGGACTTAGCCCCCAGCTGGATCTGCCCTTTCTTTGATGCGACGAGGCTTGTCTGCGCCCACCCAGGGACCCACAAAGGCACCCTCTAAACCCCATCTGGGAGCAGCGGAGGGTGCCTCCACTGCCCACTCTCGCCCCAGGAGGAGCTAGCCGGGGCTGGAGAGACCAGGGATCTGGGGCAGGAGCGCGGCAGCTGGCGCCCAATGTGGGGCCCCATTTTTTGGTGTTGCACCCCCTCGTCCAAGGATCCTAGGGTCGTCCGGACCCAAAGAAAAAATCCTCCTGGCCGTCAGCTACCCCGGTGGGAGCAGACCCACGTTTTAGTGGGTGGCGCTCCTGGGGACGGAACCGGCAGCTCCGGAGAGCACCGCCGGAGTCGGCTCCACTCGTCGGTAAGTTTTACAGTTGGGTTTTTTCGTTTCTGCCCTTCCCTTTTGGACCCCCGGTTTTTGCTTATTGGGGTCCCCGGCACTTCCCCTGTCCTTTCTGGTTAAGGGTCTATCCCTTTTTGGTTGGGTTTCTTTTTCCCCTGGGGTTCGGGGAAAGAAATCCTTATTTTTGGTGCTTCCCTTCCCGGGCGGAAGCTTAAGGACCAGGGAAAGAGCGGTGGGGTGGTCTTCTGGGTTTTGTTCTCGTTTTCCCAACTGTAAAATCTGCGGCACATTTTTCCATCTGACAGTATGGGTGCCAAGCTGTCTGTGCCGCAGAAGGGCTTATACTCCCAGGTTGTGGGTATCCTTTTGAGGGGGGGAGTTAAAGTTAAAAAATCCGAGGTTAAAAAGTTTGTCCGCTGGTTGTCGCAGACTTTCCTTAATGTTTCGGCAGCCAAATTATATCAAGTCCCCTTTTGGGATCAGGTAGGGAGGGAGATCCTGCGTCAACCGGATCTTTCTCTCTCCAAATTTGCACTTTTGGCCCTACAAATTTGTGATATTGTTAAAAAATACTATGAAAGTCTGCCACAGCCAGCCGCAGACAAACCGATCCCCAGTTCAAAAAACCCTACTCCTCTTCCCTCTCCCTCTCCCCTAAACTCGGGTATTCTCAGACGGGCATCCCGGTGTCATCCGCAGGCAGATTCTGGCCCCTCTGGGAATACCTTAGACTCCCCTCAGGGCAGTGCAGGCGCTGTCCCTGCCTCTACCTGTTCCCCTTCTTCCCCGCATTGTACAGCCCCGTCCCGTAGAAATTCTGTTCGTTTTAAGTTACCCCGGACCCCTGAAAACCTCTCATCCCCCCGAGCCCTACAAAATGGCTCCCCTTCTCCCTCTCTCCCCAGGGCACAAGATGGCGGGGACCGCATGGCTTTTCCCGCCACTTGTGCTCCTTCTTCCCACAATCCCCTTGCTCCCTCCTCCCAAAGCCCCTCCCTCTCCCAAGACCTCTCCGCCCACCTCCCTCCTCCACCCCCTACCGACTCCTCCTCCCTTGACTCGGGTTACACCCTGCCCCTCAGCTCCACCCCCGGGGAGGGGAGTCTCCACCAAACCACTCCCCCTCCTCCTGGCCACGCCTCTTCCGCTTTGTCCCCTGGTTCCCACGACCTCACTTCCGGTTCCCACGCCATCGGTTCTGGGGGGGGGGAGCGTGGGAACCCTGAGCCACCCCAATCCCTACCTGCCTTCTCAGCCGCACCAGTCACCTATACCCCGCGGCGGGGGGGCAGGCCCCTGGCACAGTGGTCCCCCATCCCCCAGCAGACCATCAAGGAGCTCTGCAAGGCCCAAAAGGAATTTGGCAGAGAGAGCGAGTATTTTAGAGGCTTGCTGAAAGCAACCCTCTTCTCCGAATACGTCCCCGCGGACATTCGGACTCTCTTCTCCTGTTTAATCACCCATGGAGAATTCCTTATCTGGGAGTCCGAATGGAAGCGGGAGATTCGGGAGGAGTTGCCGGACCTTTGGGCCAAAGCAGATAGCTCCAGGGATGAGGATGGGGCAGTAATACCCCTTGACCACTTGTGCGGGGAGGGGGATTGGCAATCGGGGGCGAAGCAGGCGGAAAAAATCCCCAGAGAGGCGCTGTAGGTCAGCATCAGGGCGGCGGAAAAGGCGTTCCTTAAATTAAGACCGAGCGGAACAGCTATTAACTTTCTGTCCATTAAGCAGGAACCATTTGAGCCTTTTGTCACTTTTGTTGACCGGTTGCACCGTGCAATGGAGGCTCGGGTCCCAGACGAGAGGCTACGAGAGGGGATGCTTGCCACGGTGGCAAGTCAGAACGCCAACGAGGCATGCCGGCAAGCAATCCTCAGCCTGCCCCTGGACCCTGAGCCCACCTTACAGGACATGCTCCAGGTCTGTGCACGGAAAGTGACGGTTCCTGCGCAGGACAGCTCAAGGACTCCTAGAACACCCACAAGGAGAGTATCATTTGCTGCAGCCGCAACACCTCCGACCACTCCTTCGTCAGATCGCCGCCCTCCAGGAGCACCCCTGAGGGGAAACCCGCACCAGCAGCCCTGCAATTTATGCAGGCAGAAGGGACATTGGGCTTCCCAATGCCCTCTGAGGGACGAATTTTTTAAATTTAAACAGCAGCAGCAGGGGAGGAGTGCCTCCAACCTTGGAGGGAAACCAAAAAACTGACGGGTCAGCACAGTCCCTCCCTGTGCGATGAAACAAATTTGGTGGGACTTATAACATCTGAGGAGGGGAGGGACAAGGACTTTGAATGCCCACCTGAGGACACCACATCGGACTGGACTATAGCTGACGAACCAGCCTATATGAGGGAGGACGTGGATTTCATCTCCACTGCCTGGCTGGGTCGAGACCCAAACCAGCCCAGGCTGACACTTAACACTCTGTCTAATTTCTCCCCATATAGGTTGGCCCTGACCGAGGCTCTTTTATTGAAGGACAGCGACTGGCATACCACCATAGTCGACACTGAGGACCCGGGAACCTGGAGGAACATCTACAGTAAGTACATCGTTCTTGGGGACACAAAAGTCACGCCACTCGACATAACAATTGCACCTTCCTTAACATCGAAAAACACTGAGCAATTAGTGTTGTGGCTGCACTGCCCCCATCCTCCGGTCTTCCTTCCCAAGGGCCAAGTCATCGCCCAGGCCATTCCAGTACCTGGGCCTCCGGCACACCCTGAAGATCTATGGAAGAAATCAGCGAAGAAAGACTACCAGGTGTGCCAGGCCCAGGTCATAGGGAAGGAAAGGCCAAAACTTTCCTGCTATATGTGGAAGGATGGGGAGCACAAACATCTTAACGGGTTATTAGACACAGGGGCAGACGTGACTGTCATCCCCGAACGGGATTGGCCGTCACGCTGGGAGTTGCAAAACGTGGCGGGAAAAATTCAAGGTGTAGGGGGTTCTCAATTGGCGAAACAATCGAAAAACATCGTAAAATTTGAGGGGCCGAACGGGCAATCGGCCTATCTACGCCCGTTCGTATTAGATTATACGGAGCCCTTGTGGGGGAGAGACCTGATGGCCCAATGGGGGGTCACAATTGACATCCCGACCCCTCAGGTTTTTCGGGCAGCGGTCACTGAGGAGCGTCCTACCCAAAAACCCAATTGGGTCACAGATACACCAGTGTGGGTAGAGCAGTGGCCGCTCAATAAACAAAAATTAAAAGCGCTCCGGGAGCTCGTGAAGGAGCAACTCGCCAAAGGGAATATCCAGGAAACAACATCCCCCTGGAATTCCCCCGTCTTTGTCCTGAAAAAACCTGGCAAAGACGAGTGGCGCCTCCTCCACGACCTCTGTGCCATCAACAATGTAATAGAAGATATGGGTCCTCTCCAGCCAGGGATGCCGTCCCCCACGATGTTACCCGAAAATTGGGAATTGGCGGTAATAGATATAAAGAATTGTTTCTTCCAAATTCCCCTACACCCTGATGACGCGCCAAGGTTCGCCTTCTCCGGTCCTTCCATCAACTGAGAAGCCCCAATGGAGAGATACCACTGGAAAGTCCTTCCTCAAGGGATGAAGAACAGCCCAACTATCTGCCAGTGGTACGTCTCTTCATTGCTGTCCCCTGTGCGTGCAGCCACCGAGGGCGTGATCATCCAACACTATATGGATGATATCCTTATTTGTGCCCCCAACGGCGATCTACTTACGCACGCGCTTGAACTGACAACCAGTGCGTTGATTGCTGTAGGGTTCGAGCTGCGGGAAGACAAGATTCAAAAGATGCCACCCTGGAAGTATCTGGGTTTGGAAATAAACAAGCAGACCATTGTTCCGCAGAAATTGGCCATTAAGAACTCAATCCGGACTTTATCAGACGTTCAGCAGCTGTGTGGGTCTTTAAACTGGGTGAGACCCTGGTTAGGTATTAACAACGAAGACCTAGCCCCTCTTTTAGATTTATTGAAGCGGGGGGAAGAGCCTAGTTCTCCCAGGGAACTCACCCCAGAGGCCAAAGCTGCTTTGCAGAAGGTCCAGGAGGCAATGTCTGCCAGGCAGGCCCATAGGTGTGATCCGGGCCTGCCCTTCCGATTCATCATATTGGGCAGACTGCCACACCTCCACGGTGTGATCTTCCAATGGACAGACACCCTAGGGAAGGGCAAGGATCATGACAAAAGGGACCCACTCTCCATCATAGAGTGGGTATTCCTGAGTCACCACAGATCCAAAAGAATGACACGGCCACAAGAGCTGGTGGCGGAACTAATCCGCAAGGCTAGAACGCGGATTCGGAAGCTGGCGGGGTGTGACTTTGATTGCATTCACATTCCTTTGAAATTGGAATCGGGCCAATTCACAAAGGCAATGTTGGAACACCTGCTGCAAGAAAACGAATCATTGCAGTTTGCGTTAGACAGCTACACCGGGAAAATTTCTGTTTTGAGACCGGCCCACAAAATTTTCAATTCGGAAGTCCAATTTGCCCTATCAACAAAACAAATTCAGAGTAAAAAACCCTTGAAGGCTCTGACAGTTTTTACAGACGCGTCCGGAGGATCCCACAAGTCAGTAGTGACTTGGAAGGATCCTCAAACTCAGCGGTGGGAGGCGGATGTCATTGAGGTGGAAGGATCCCCTCAAGTAGCTGAGTTGGCCGCAGTTGTTAGAGCTTTTGAGCAGTTCTCTGAACCTTTCAATTTGGTTACTGATTCGGCCTATGTAGCAGGTGTAGTGTCTAGAGCACAGGATGCCATCCTGCAAGGTGTTCCCAACGATGCCCTCAATAGGTTGCTCTCTAAGCTGATAAGGCTAGTCTCCCACCGGGAGCAACCATTTTATGTGATGCATATCAGGTCACACACCGACCTACCGGGGTTCTTGGCCGAGGGCAATCAGCGTGCCGATTCCCTCGCTGCCGCCCCCGCACAGCTGGCGCCGCTCCCGGACAAGTTCCAGCAAGCAAAGATCAGCCACCAGCTTTACCACCAAAATGCGCCTGGTCTGGTCCGGCAGTTCCATCTAACCCGGGACCAGGCCAAGGCCACTGTGGCCACATGCCCGTCCTGTAAGTCGCTCCCTCTACCATCGGTGAGCGCAGGGGCTAATCCTAGGGGTCTAAAGTCCTGTGAGGTGTGGCAAATGGACGTTACTCATATCCCCTCCTTCGGGAGGATGAAGTATGTCCATGTCTCCGTGGACACCTTCTCTGGAGCAGTTTTCGCCTCTGCCCACACAGGGGAGAAGGCCAAGGACGTGGAAAAACACCTAATACAAGCCTTCTCCATGCTGGGCGTCCCAAAACAAATAAAAACGGACAATGCCCCCGGGTACACTTCCAGGGAATTTGCAGGCTTCCTACAGCAATGGGGAATAGAACATAAAACTGGCATCGCCTATTCCCCATCAGGTCAAGCCGTGGTGGAGAGGACTCATCAGAACATCAAAAGGATGCTCAAACAACAGCGCTCATCATCCAAAAATGAGTCCCCCCAGGTTCAGCTGTCGCGGGCCCTTTTTACCCTGAACTTCTTGAACTGTTCCTTCGGATGCCTAAACCCCCCCCATCACGAGGCATTTCAATTCGCACGAGCTGAGCAAGGTCAGGGAAAAGCCGCCAGTTCTCATTAAAGATCCTGAGACCTGGCGGCAGGAGGGACCCTATGACTTGGTCACCTGGGGACGGGGGTACGCTTGCGTATCCACGCCCTCAGGCCTGAGATGGGTCCCTTCCAAATTTGTCAAGCCATACCTCCCAAAAGATCGGAGGAGAACACCAGACAGTCCTCAGGTTGGGCACGCTGCCCTCAGACGGCGGAGAAGGTCCCCCTCACCCGATCCCCCTTCTCCTTCCCCTGGCTCCGGGGAATCTCTGTTCCTCTCCAAGATAAACCTCCCCGACTTCGATTATTAATTTATATTTCAGTTATTTCCTAGGCGCACACTCCACCTCGAGACCACCCAGAATGATACCAGCAATGAGCCTCATCCTTCTGGGCATTACCATTGCCCTAAGACCCCTGCAGGCGTGGATCGTTCCTCTGCCGCCAGCGAACATGTGGACCACTCTGGCAAAGTCCCTCAATCAAGATCATTTGTGTTTGTCTACCACCTCCGCTTCTAACCCCTTTCTGTCCTGTCTCGTGGGGATCCCATATCCTATAATTAGGTTTCCTTTCTCCCTCCCTATGAACATCTCCGTCCCTCAAATAAAGAAAAATACCAGCCCCTTTACCACGCAATCCATAGAACCACCGGATGCGTGGAGGGCATGGGTTAAAACATTCCCAGTTATGGGGAAGGAGCCCGAGGAACTCGAACTACTCGGCTCTTCCCTTGCCTATACCTGTATCCGTTTCCTTGACTACAATCCATATGCCCAGCCCAAAAGAGTAATCAAACAAACGATCCCAGAATATCAAGACAAAAATTGGTGCAAGAAAGTTATACAAATCCCAGACTTTTCCACCCTCACAATAAGCCCCATTCCCTTCCTAAAGGTGTGTTTTTAATTTGTGGAAATCGGGCTTGGGCAGGCATCCCCCCTCACCTGGTCGGAGGGCCATGCGCATTTGGACAGCTGAGCTTGTTTACTCCCAACAAAACTCAAGTAGCCCATTGGAAGACTCTAAATCAGACAGGGCAATTGGCAAGAAAAAAGAGAGATACTGGACTCATGGATTGGGATGCAAATTGTAAAGATGAAGTAACTCATTGGTCCAAAGCAAAAAGCGTTGTTACCACTGCATTTTTACCGTGGTTATCAATCGCTCAGGCATTCAATGAATTGGCTGGCCTTGAATGCTGGGTAGCTAAACAAGCCAATCTTACTTCAGCTGCTCTGAGCAACCTCCTAGCAGATGAGGAAATAACGAGACAGGCTACCCTTCAGAACCGTGCAGCGATTGATTTTCTTTTATTATTACACAATCATAAATGTGAGGAATTTGCTAGTCTTTGCTGTATGAATTTAAGTTCCAGGGCTGAGGACGTCCGCACTACCATCGACAAGATGCAGGACATGATCCACCACCTCAAAAAGGAGTCTGCAGGATGGTTGGGGTCGTTATTCGAAGGATGGGGACTCTCTGGGTGGGTTCAATCCATCCTCCAAACTGGACTAATGCTGCTGCTAGGACTCATTGTTTTTATCATCGGCTTTGGAGTGATTAAGAGACTGCTGATGAAAGCCATCAGCTCCACCATTAGCATCAATCACGCCACGCTAGCCACACCGTATGAACTTGAGCCCCTCAACGGAGGAGAGCCGCCAGAAGAAAATCCACCGGAAGAGGAGCACATCTGGTTTGAGGATGAACCCATAGACTATGAAACCCCCATTTAAAGACTTGTTTTCACTCTCCTCCCTTTCTTTTTCTTTTAAACAAAAAAGGGGGAGATGTGGAGTTGTGTGATTTATATGTTTTAATATTTCTGTATTATCCATTGGTTTGTCCCTGTACACCCCCATTACCACTTGGTTTGTTCCCTGTTTTCCCGCCTGGTCCTCCCTTCCCGCCTTTCCAGTATTTGTCCATTATCCTGGAAAGTGCAAAGTCATTCCCCTGTCTCCTCCCAGGTGCCTTGTCTGTCACTCGGTGTTCCTTCCCCTCCATCTAGAAGCTTCTGCTCAGGGCACCGAGTGATTGGACGAGGGCCTGGGGCCCCTCCCATATCCTTCCCCCATTGGACCAGGTCAGATCACCCCATCCCGGAGCCACTCCCTTCCCCTCTCCTCATTGGTTCACTGATATCCCTCCCTAAAGGTTTACCCCTCCCTAAAGGTTTATAACCCAGTGTCAGACCCCTCTCGGGGTTCCAGTTGGCTGGCACTGTTCCGGTACTTTTGGCCTGTTAGCCTGAATAAAGTGGACTTAGCCCCCAGCTGGATCCGCCCTTTCTTTGATGCAACAAGGCTTGTCTGCGCCCACCCAGGGACCCACAAAGGCACCCTCTAAACCCCATCTGGGAGCAGCGGAGGGTGCCTCCACTGCCCACTCTCGCCCCAGGAGGAGCTAGCCGGGGCTGGAGAGACCAGGGATCTGGGGCAGGAGCGCGGCATGTTAGAACAATTCATCTGCCTCAGAGAGAGAGCTCTATTGAAAAAAGATGGATGTCTTAAATGCATGTGTTGTCAAAAAGTTTTTTTATATATGAAGCCTTTCTGTTAATCTGTAAATTTAATTAGTTTGTACTCATTCATACGTTTCATTCAGCATTTCCAACACAAAACTTCCAAGTATGATTTTATTTAGTAGTATTTATAGCATGGCATCCCAAAACATCATGCACCTCTGTTTATAACAGTAGTCTTGCAAAAATGTACATTTCTGATTTGCTTTATATGCTGTGCATATAACTTCAGGTTTTGAAACTGTGCTCTCTCAATTCCTGGTTTTCAAACCTAACTGAATGAAGCCTTGAGCATCCTGCTCTGACCACAGAGCTGACCCTGCTATGAACATAACACTGGGCCAGAGACCTCCTAAGGTCCCTCAGGATTATTCTATAATCCTAAATTGTCTCACATAATTTAAAGATAAACAAGTACACAAGACCTTTTTAAGGTCTGCGACTTGAAAGCTCAGAAACCATGGCATAATATCCTAAAAAAGCAAGTGCTAAGTGAGCACATACTCAAACACCACACGCATGTATTAAAGGACAATAATAACATTGGAAAAAAATATTGTTAGAAACACAAAGAAATTCAGAAATGGTCAAAACAAACACAATCTGAAATGACAAAACCTGTGCCAAGTCAGAGAGTAATAAATACGATTGCAAGGAACTACTGATTTTATGTCACAAACTGGCCCGATTTCTGCACAGAAGAGCAGAAAGGATCATTGAGAAATTCTTGACACACCACAGAAAAAAGAAGACTGCTTCTTCAATTGCAGACCATATGAAATAAAGAAATAGCAGAGAGTTTATTTTATATGGCTGGATCTATGCCCAGAGAAAGATGCAAATGTAAATAATCTAAGAAACTAAAGTTTTCAATTTAAAGTCTAATTGTTCAATTTAGAAAGATATGAAAGAAATTATGGGCAAAATATTTGGAAAAGGTATGCTCATCTGTCACTGTCTCAAGAAGAGCTTAAATTAATAGAGAAATTTGCATTTTGGTTCAATTTTCTAAAGAACTCAAAGTCCATGGCAAAGAAAACTCAAACCTTTCCTTGTTCCTCTTGTATGCTTGCAAAAATCTCTCCCTCAGTTTTCACCTATAATTCATATAATCAATGCCCTGGTTCCTCCCACTCTTTCACAGGTCAGGAAATTACAGAGCAGTTCCATTTAGCTCAGGAAGAATAAATGGCAAAATAAACATCCCAGTGTCATCTCAGCACAAAAAAAAGAGCACATTAACCTGGGAATGGGACTGCTGACAGCTAGAGTGGATTCAACTGACTGGGTCTTTTGGCAAAGACACAGACATATACTTCAATATGTTCTACAGATGCCTTAAGGGAGCAAGTCCAATACACATCCTATTTCTAATCCTGTCTCATCCATCTACCCTAAACTTGAGCCGCAGGAAGTATAACATGGTCAAACCCTTTACTGTGTGATGGAGCTGCACAGCATTCCTCTTCCTGGTATTTCCTCCATGCAAAGGAGCAAGCTAGGCCAGACAAGTATCTGCCTTAAACACAAATATATGTCACTGTGCATGAAAACTATGTTCTAGAGCCCTTATACAAACACAACTTTAGAAAATAAAAGGCTGTGATGTTATCTTATGATTGCAATTAATATTTTATTATTATTTATTATTATTAAAATTAATATTTTATTATTTTATTTATCCAAATAATTCCCAGCCTTGGATGCAGCTCACCCTTAACATGACAGATGTCTCACTTTTTACTAAGAGTTATTGCCGAAGAGCAGCTGAATAAAAAACTCCTGTTACACCATTTGTTGGCATATTATTTGTCCTGACCACTTTGGATGCATAAGTCAAAAAGTTAATTCACCATGACATTAAAAAACTGTGACAAGTTTAAAAAAGTAAAGACACAGCAACCCTGTTGAATGTGAATAATTTTTTCACCATGCTTTCTTTTATTTTATTTTCCATTTTTTCTCTCTTATTTTTTTCTATCTTTTGCACTAAGTAATTTCTGCTCACACACCTGTGCTCACTTTGTTTTCCATTCCTAAAACTATTTTAGAATAAATCTTTTGTTCTGAGGACATTCTCATCCTGAAGTAGCTTCCCTGTTTCCTATCATTCCTAGAGCACAATTCTTCACCAGCAATAGAGGGATAGCTTTGTTATTTTTCGTAAATATTTGTACTGACATGAGGAAGATTGTTAAACTCTTTGTAGTTTAATTTCCTTGTTGTTGAAATGATTTTACGGGATCACACTAAGAATACAGTGGTTGATACTTGCATGATGCTTTGAGAGTTTTGGATGGTCAGAACGACAGTTGTATCTTAATGCATATGTGCTATACATACATTGGTGTATATGTGTGTATGTTTATATGTATCTATTATGAATATTATCTATATTATGCATGTATATCCATGCATGAATGTATAGATATACATACATGTACATAAACATCACATTTAATTGATTACACTTTCCTATTGACTCAAAAGCTGTTTGCAATGTATTTTCCTTACATAGTGTGAATAAACATTTTTCCTCTCTGAAAATCACCCTTAATTCCTTCTCATCTCTCTTCAACCCCTTAGGAACTACAGTAGAATGTTTTGCTTTGTCATGTGTTTTAGCTTATGAATTAGGAGATAAATTCCTTCTGCTCTCTCAAGCTCCTCTGTTCCAGAGCTTGTTCAAGCTATGTTTTCCCTGCTTGGCATTGTTAAGAGTTTGTTTTTGAACCAGAAGTACAACAGTTTTACAGCCTTTGAAATCTTCCACGTGGCGTAGCCTTCTATCTTTCACAATAGTGATCTTAGTACAGCAGCATCTCAAGGAAAATTTCAACTCGTAATATCTTAAAAAACCAAATGCACTAAGAATATAAAATAAAATAGTTTAAAAATTTAAAAATTAAACTCAGAAGTTCCAATTCAAGCACTTAGATGTGACTAGCTTGTTGCCAGTAAATATTTTTGGGACAGTAGTTAGTGTAATGTAAAAATGAGCCTGTAATGACAAGAAAAGGTTCCTTTTCTAGAGGAGCTGATGTATTTTTAACACCTGGTAGTAACACAGAAAGACTTACATGATCCTTATCCTTTTCACAGAAAGGTGAATGACACAATTCAGTTTGGGAAAGAAAGCACAAGAGTAATTCTAGAATACCAATGCAGCAGCCAAAAGTACTACAAGAAAGGGAGGGTAGAGCAGGATTTCATAGTCAAGTGTTGTAGTGAACAGCTTTTAGACACTGTGAAATTAATTTCAGAACTACGTACTTTCTCTTATAAAACTGATTTAATTTTCTTCAAAATCTCCATACACCCACACCACATAGAAAAGTACAGGTCTTTGTATTAATTTGATTCATTATGACAATATAGTCATATCACAGTCACCAAGTAAAAATAAATTCCCAAGTATGTGTTACATTTTATACCATCCAGCAAACAAAGAATAATAGAAAGAAGATGCAAATAGATGAGTGATACTACCCCCACATACTTATTGGTTTCCCAGAAAGTATTAAGAAAATATTAAGAAGCATAAAAGAGGAATGTACAAATTTGTCTCACACAGAAAGAGTAGCTGTTCAAAGACAAATGACAAGACATAAAATAGAATTCATAAAAGCAAGGAATTGTCTAACTCTACAGGAATTCACCAGCATCATGCAGCTGATAAGTGAATTTCCATTTAATGATCATCTAGGATAATTTTTTACAAAACATCAGATAATTCATAGGTGTATGATGATCTCTATGGGTGTTTTCATTTACTGACAAACATGTGGAGAAATGTCTTGAAAGGCATTAGAAATGAATGTGCTAATTTACACCTGCTTCTCTTCTTCAGTAGTACTCTGTTCTTTGGTCTTTGAAAACTAACATAGAATTCTACATAATCAATGGAAAGGCTCTAAATGTCAGGGGTTTAGAACATATCCTGAAGAAAGTTTTGTAGCATAGCTAAGATACCTTCATTTAGATCAAAAGAGAAAGCAGGATGAATGCTATGTGAAATTCTATGAATAGATATGAAATTATGTTGCTGTGATCACAAAGACAATATAATGCTGGAATCTGCTTTGTCTCTTGCAGTTCTTTATGCTGTGTTAGAAGAAGTAACAGTTAAATTAAAGCAACAGTTGAAGAGTGGACTGCATTATAAATTTCCCCATTGCTTGTCACTAGCAAAAGAAACAAAGCAAATCTGAGATATGGCATTTATTTTTATGAAGGGATGTGGCATCAAGCTGACTATTGTAGGAACAAGCAAGAACAATTTATTGTAGAGGAATATTTCTTCATCCAAGTCTAATGGGCAGGTATCCTGATAATTTTTTAAATTCAGAAGTAGAACGGATTGGAAAAAGCATAACAGTCACTTTGACAAGCACATGACTGAATTTCTATCTATTTCAGTTGCTATCCTTTACACACATTATTTTGCCTTTCACTCTTTTAATGATGTACTATAATACTTATTAATGTTCTGTCTTTTCACAGTGAACTTCTGCAAGAGATAATGCTATTTTAAAGGGAGAACTATGTGATAAAGGCCCAGTTTCACTAAGGTCTTGATTTTTCTGCTGGGGGTCACTGAGCCACACAAGAGCAGTTAATGTGCAATGAACACTTCTACAGTTCATTCTGTGAAATCAGGTCAGTTTCTGTGTTGCCATGACATTTGAAACATCCTGACTGGCAAGATTTCCAAAACTGTTATTGAATATTCTATACTGCACAGAGATTTCTGGAGTTGTCTCTGAGCAGAAAATTAAACAGAAGAGGCCACCCTGAGTTTTTACAATTGAACTATGCAAGGGGTAGAGAAGATATGCAGAAATAAACAAAGTTCAGTTTAAAGAGCACCTGTGGTATCTTGAATTTCTGCAATTTAACAAAAGTGATTTATTAGATGAAATATGACGCATCATCATATGACAGACTTCTTGCTTTGTCATAATTATATATATGTGGTGTCAGAGCAGCATATAATACTATTATATAATAATTATATAATCTGATCCAAAACTGATTCCACAATTCATTTGAAGCTTTGTGTCAATACTTGACAGGATTATGTCATTGCAGGGAGCTCATAAAACAGCATTGAATTCACGACTCCCGGTAAAAAAATCCACCACTTTTAAGGACACAAATTATTCTTCAGGAGTGAATTTCATTTTTCCATGCAAGCAACTCTCTCAAAGTCTCTACATCTCTCAAGTTCCCATTAGATCCTGAAAAAAAGGCAGAAGCAGTGCTAAACTGTGTCAAAAAAAGGTACAATCACGAAACAGAGGATTTGATCCCCTGTGAGCATTAGGCCTGGCGAATGAGGAAAGGGATCTAACCAAATGTTTTTCTCACAGAAATTTGTATCCTCAGGCTCACTCTAATGAACTTACATAGGCATGCATCTGTGTGTACTCATGGCTACAAATAAACCAAAACATCACATAACTATTGTTGATAGTTTCAATTAAAAACAGAAGCATAGAAAACAAAAACAAACAAAAATATTTGCCCTATTTAGAAATTAGCACTGTTGTGACATAGCAAAATAAATGCAAAAAAACTGTCAGATCCTTCCTCTTCTACTTGTACAACACTTGCCTTTGGGAACTAGAAATTTAAATTATTTACCCATGAGAAGAAAGGAATGATACTTGAGGACTTCAAAAACATTATCTGAATCAATTTATGAGACATTGTGATTTTCCTCTAATCTAATATATTCAGAAGTGTGATTTATTTTTTATTTTGATGAAGAATGTTATAAAGGAAATAACTTTAAAATCTCAATGCTGAGAAATGACCAGTGAAGAACAAGTCACTCTATATGACATTTCCTTTCTTAGCATCTTGAGAGATTAATGTTCTCTTCTGCAGCTTATGCATTACTATTCCTAGCTAAATATAAATGAAGAATTCTATACTCAATTCATTCTTTACTGCATAAATGTTATACAAAGAGAATGGGAATTTACATTAGTTGTTTTTTTTTTTTCCCTGTTGAAATATTAGACTTGAAAACATTAGGGTGAGAAATTATTTAGTTGTGCATTTCCATATTCAGGATCACTGAAACAATTTAATGGTGGAAAATGAGAGACTTCAATTAAATTAAATTATTAAATTATTAAATTAATTATTAAATTAAATTAAATTATTACATTATGTGGAGGCTAAAATTATTTGAAAAGTCTTGTCATATCCACATTATATAGAAAATATAATGATACATCCTCCTACACCCAGAATCAGTAAAGACAGAAACTGCCCAACTTATCAGCAGCTGACAACTGAGAAAAACCATAATATTACTAAGTAGCTTTTTGTGGTAACCAAACATCACTGACAAAGGCTATTACAGGAACATTTTACTGCAAAGAGAACTATTCAAACACATTCAGTAGACACTATTGTGCTAGTAGTATATATGACACATCCAAACTCTGGTGAGGAATGGCTTATTGGGTGAGTAGTACAGTTCAGTTCTTTCTCCCCTTGAAATGGACAACTTTGTCCTGTCAGCAAAATGACTGAAATTTAAGCTTGACAAAATAAGCTGTTACAGAGATGAGATTGCCATTGATTAATGTGTTACTGGAATCAACAACATAAAACTGAATATACTCAATCTGAGTTTTGAGGTGAGGAAGATGAAGTAGTTTCATATTCAATAGTGTCAAGAAAGTTATCTGAGTTCTCACAGATACTCCTCTTCAGCTTTTTTTTTTTTTTTTTCCTAAATAGTTTTCATTCCGTACAAGAAATTCCTGGTACACATTTTTTGGAAAGCCAACACTTCCACTGCTGTTGTTTCAAGAAAAAGATACTCCTGTTTTGTATGCTATTGTTTAGCTTTTTTACAGTGAACTATTCAGATGTTATACTGAAGACTGGTCAGACCAAACAAGAAATTAGTTTTAATTAATTTGTAAAGATGGGAGCAGAAACCTAATTGATGACTCCCAAGGAATATCAGCTTTAGCATTATTTCAGAAGAGAAGCCCTTAAAAGTGTGTCTAGGTCTGTAGATTACAGTATTACAGTGAAAAAAAAAAAACCAAAAGGTATAGGTTTTATCAGATCCATGTACTTAAACACTGCTGGAATTAGAAGAAGGTGCCCATGCACTCTTGTCCTCCAAGTTTCTCCTACTGGAAGTTTTCACAGCCATGAAAACAGAAGAAAGTAAGATGCTAAAGTAGTTTGAAAAAGTCAGTTCCTCTTTAGATTATCACTGCTATAGTAATAATCCTAATAGGAAGCAGGAAAAGAAAGTAAGAAATTATACCAAGGTGGGAAGGTCAGGAAAAATACCTGCTTTCATCCAGCCTAGTTTCATTGAATTGTTCTCAGTGTCTATCACAGAAAGTTAGCTGGTCAGTACCAAAAGTCTGTTCCTCCAGTGCACTAATTTGTACCTTTGTAACAATGAAGATGACAGCTAGTGCTTACTTGACTATAGTTCCCATCTCACAAGTTAAACTTGGCCAGTTCACTAATGAAGTACCAAATGTGTGTGTTAACCTCAGGCTTTCTGCTTCAGCAGCTGTTTTAAATCTGAGTCTGTAAAATTATGAGTACCACTTTGAAGGCAAAAGTATTGGGATTATAGGGATGTGTATACATACATATATCTCTCTATCTCTATCTATCTCTATCTATCTCTATCTATCTCTATCTATCTCTATCTCTATCTCTATCTCTATCTCTATCTCTATCTCTATCTCTATCTCTATCTCTATCTCTATCTCTATCTCTATCTCTATCTCTATCTCTATCTCTATCTATCTCTATCTATCTCTATCTCTATCTCTATCTCTATCTCTATCTCTATCTCTATCTCTATCTCTATCTCTATCTCTATCTCTATCTCTATCTCTATCTCTATCTCTATCTCTATCTCTATCTCATCTATCTCTATCTCTATCTATCTCTATCTATCTATATCTATATCATCTATATCTCTATCTCTATCTCTATCTATATCTCTATCTCTATCTATCTATATCTATATCTATATCTATATCTATATCTATATCTATATCTATATCTATATCTATATCTATCTCTATCTCTATCTCTATCTCTATCTCTATCTCTATCTATCTCTATCTCTATCTCTATCTCTATCTCTATCTCTATCTCTATCTCTATCTCTATCTCTATCTCTATCTCTATCTCTATCTCATCTATCTCTATCTCTATCTATCTCTATCTATCTATATCTATATCATCTATATCTCTATCTCTATCTCTATCTATATCTCTATCTCTATCTATCTATATCTATATCTATATCTATATCTATATCTATATCTATATCTATATCTATATCTATATCTATATCTATATCTATATCTATATCTATCATCTCTATCTCTATCTCTATCTCTATCTCTATCTCTATCTCTATCTCTATCTCTATCTATCTCTATCTCTATCTCTATCTAATCTATCTATATCTATATCTATATCTATATCTATATCTATATCTATATCTATATCTATATCTATATCTATATATCCATATCTCTCTCTATATCTATATCTATATAATCTATCTATCTATATCTATATCTATATCTATATCTATATCTATATCTATATCTATATCTAATCTATATCTATATCTATATCTATATCTATATCTATCTAAATATTTCTGATTGAAAGCAATTAAAAATTTCATTTGATATGAATTCTTTTCTTTGAATGTTAAACTCATATATTCAATAAACTGATGTCTATATTATTAGCTTTATATTTCATACAGATTTTTCAAATTCAGAACTCAGGACTTCTTTTAGCTACTGTGCACAAAACAGCATAATATTTTAGAAAACGTATCAAACTTTCTGACTAGTTGAGTTAAACTGTTGGAGGACCATGCCTAAAAGAGAAGCTTCCTGTGTGTTTGTGTAATAAATGTCTAAGAATTCTGTGATATTTTCATTATGTGTCATAACAACAAAGAGAAACAAGACCATTCCACAAATTAAGACCACTTTCTGACTTCTCAGGTAGATTTTGTACTATAGATGGATCACAAAGAAATAGAAAGAAAATAAGAAGGAGAAGGGAAAGAGAAGGTATATCATAGAATAAAAGGGAAAAATAGGGACATGCTATTTCCCTTGGCATTTTATTGTTAAGGGACAACCATCTTTTGGAATACTATTTTCCAGTTTCATTTGGGAAAGTGGTGAATCTCCCAGGAACTCCAGTGGTACTTCCTGACAAGATTCCCCATTATTTTACTAAATATCTGGCCTCTGTGGTATGTAATTATATTGCTCTTTTCTCTTCATGCTGACCTCCAAGTTCATCTGTCTCTGACATGAGCAGCAGGAGAGAACAAAGAGCTCAGTACCATGTGAAAAGAAAATCATGAAACTGGAAGTTGCATGTAAAGTCATTATGAGAGCAAATGGAAACATTGGAGAGTGGCTCAGCCTATGACCTAGGAGAAAAACACTGTACAGACACTGAGTGCTGCCAGCCATGCTGCTTATTCACCAGTCTTCTAATGTATGGATGGGGCAAAATGCCCTTATAAAGCATATTATTTTCTTATTCTTCTGTGAAATTATGCTTAAAGTTGCTATTAGGGATCAACAAAACAAAGACAGGAGGCAAGGGCTTTGGATTAGGTCGAAGAATATAAAGCTTACTGAAGACAACTTGCTCACTGATACCTTTTCTAACTGAAGAATGATGATAGGGAGGGACAGTTCATTTGCATTGGCTCAAAAGTATATACCAGAGGCCTCATTCTGCCAGAGACATGGACTTGTTAAATGTTCTCTGTGATTAGGTGGTTAACCCTATAATATAACTCCAGCAAGTACACCTCTATGAAGCATCCCCCACCCCAAGATAAATTACACCCACACTATGTTAATGTTCCTCTGTGGAAAGGGAACAGGAAACATGGACCATTACTAAGACACAGCAGAAGGAATGATGTATTTGATATGTGTAACATCAGGTGCACAGAAAGGGCACATCTCTGTAATATTGCCTCAAGGGTGAAAATTGGACAACCAGTGTCATCATTAATCTTGCAGCACTGTCTAAAATGGTACAGTCATTTAGTTCAACAAAGCCCTTCTTAACAGCCAGGATACATATTTGATTTTGATCCAGTGACAAATGTTTTTTGATGTCTTTCTGGCAGGCCAATGACTTGCTGGATTAAATATCCACAAGAAAGCTGAACACATGAGTCACTATAGAGGGACCTGAGTCCCAGATCCCTTTTGATAAGAGCAGTAAATTTGTCACAACACATCTACAGAGAACTGTCTTTGCAGTCTATGATTTAGCACCAATATTTATACATACTCCTGTAATTCTCTTAATAAATCAAAAATATTTAATCACTGTAGTTTCTTCCATGTAATTCAATCAGTGTTTAAAAAATAATCTTACACTAAGTTTTTAATTCAGTGCTCTATTTGTGTACCATTAAGAACTAGACATCAGGTAGGCACTGATATCTCTCCAGCTCCTGAATAATGAAAAAAAATATGAAAAAAAGCATAACCTTCTCTCCACTAAATCATCCTTTGAACATTAGGAATATTTTCACAGGAGTTAAGTATGCTATGCATGTGGCAATGCAAATGTTCTAGCCTTTAATCTTTCAAAAATATTTAAAAAGTGCTTTTATCTTCATGTAGAATTTATTTATGTAATTCACTGCCACAGACCCAGCACAACCATACATTAAAACTCTCTAAATATATACTTCAAGAAAAAACCAAAACAAACGATAAAAACACCCCAGAAAACTCCCAACAAGTATCAGTGAAAAGAGAGATATAAAATAGGATTAAAACAGGAGTTTTGCAAATATTTCAGACATTTTAGTAAAATTTCATGTTCTATTAACTACAGGTCTGTGGAAGAAACAGCTCAGATTATGGCAAAACACTGTATGCATTTTATTTGCCTATTTACTCCACAGTTTGCATAGGAATAAGTACTTATGATGGTAACCCCTGTGTGACATGGAGATGGAAAGAACTTTTCTTGGGACACAGATGCTACACATAAGGTATGTGACTTGTGGATTTGCACACTCCCCTATTCATAAACAGTGAAAATTACACCACCTTACTCTCATCAGTTCTTGAAAACCATACTTATGGAAAAGAACATTATTTATGTAACATATGAATAATTACAGTTTGTGAGTTTAAGATGTGAATGCCTCTTTTTGGCTGTGCACCCACTGGAACACATCCTTACACATATCCTTACCTCCTTCAGTATTCTACAAGGTTAATATTAAACTTAATGGCTACCAATGTGGGTTAGCCTTGTGAATATCACAAGTGGGACTTTTATTAATTTCCATAATGAATAGGGAATGTTTAAGTCCACTGCACATGCAGACAGCCTCATGAATCCATAACAGTTTAAAAATTGAGTGGTATAACTGGAAACAGATGATTAGGTGCTTGTGCACCTACTCTTAGCAGAGAGCTATTTTTTTTTAAGTGGGTACCTTTTTGAATTAGGAGAATAAAAAAATCTGAGCTGAACACATGTTCCTTTTTGGAGTTGTTCACCTACCTGGGTGGTTGTGTGAGCAAACATGTGCAGAGCCTACCCATTAATACTGAACTGAGCTTATGGTTCCCAAGCAAAAGATTACTAATAAGAAGAGATATTTTTTAATTCTGTGTATGCTCCCTCTTAACAGCCAGCTGTGGATATTTTCTTGTCTCTGTCAAAGACCACTTACTTTTTGCACATAAATCCACGCAGTCCTTCATCATGTATTTGCCATCTGTGGAAAGCAGTTAACTTTCACTCTGTACGGAACCCAGTGACTATTCCTCCCTTGAACAGCTTTTTAAATGCTGTCATGCATGGACTCCATCCCAAGGACTCTTAGAGTAGGAGTATGCTATTCACTTTATTTTGTTCAAGAAGGATAGAAAGTGCACTGATCTACACTGACAGTATGGATAAATATGACAGCAGAGTCCTTAGGTTAAGAATCAGTCACTCAGGGGCTTGAAAAAAAATTAGTTGTGAAGGACTCACTACTGCTCCCCACAACCTCTCTGACAACAGATCTGATTCACTGGGGAGCACATAATCCTACAAAACTCTAGAAATCGAACACTTTTCAAATTACAGGCAGACATGACAGAACAAGGGTTTGTTGTGAGTGTACAGTGTGGTACACATGCAAATAATCAGCAGAGAGTTATTTAAAGTGTACATTCCTTGGTTTGTGACCATCTGTTTGTTCAGAACTGGAAGAGGCTTTAGAGCTGTGAAAAGTGAGAGGATGCTTTGATCCATCAAAAGGGTGCTATTCATAGAAGCTTCCAAACACCCTAACAAATAATAATGATATCACCCTGCAATGTGTCCTTCTACCTATATTAGAATTTTTTCCATGAAGATATTTTGCTGCAATTTGTTTAAACCAGGAAATTTACAAATCAGTGTGGAGATATGGCATTTTCCTTCACCAACTCATTACTTAGAAGTGACATATATTTTTTCAGCCTGTTTATGTTGCATTGGGAGATTTTAAATTCCCTCCTGTGAAACAAACCATATTAGAAATAAATACTCCAGGAAGTTTCCTGGAAATATATAGACAAAGAGGATACTCCCCTTAATTATGCTGAGGAATATCCTAGAAAGTTCTCCCTTCCAATCTAGGCAGATGTGAAAAGCCTCCAGTTGGAAACCAAAGCAAAGAACACTAGAAATAGAGAGGGAGCAAACAGAAAGACATGATGAATACAAGCTTGTCTTTCTGACTTGCTGGGATGTTTGCTCAGTCAAACAGTTTGAATTATCAGGTGAACTACTATAGATCATAAAGAAACTACTATTGCCATTTTTAAAATATAAACGTTCAGACTGGGTTTGCCTACTGTCATTTGTCTGACCACCATTTTCTTCCAAACAAATTAATTCTTATTTCAATCAAAACAGGACACCGACATACTTTCAGAAGTACATTGTGCTAAATTGTTATTCCTCATATTCATTCGCATAAGAATGCAAAAATTTCTATTATTACTCTTAAAGACATAAGAAAATCTGAGCCAGGAGTTGCTGAGCATATTTTAGGGAGGGTATGCATGTAGGAGAATAATAGTTCAGTAATGACTAATAGGAGAAAGAAGATGTGAGAAAGACTGCTAATGCTGCACTGGTAGCTAGCTTTGATAAATTGTCATGTAGAACAGGCAAGAGTAAGTACCAGAACTGAGTCTCCTGTTTCTCCAGGGGCTGTGCTAACCCTACCCCAGCTCTCACTGGAATCAAACCTCTAAGCTGACTGACTGGAAAAAATGCTGCCCCAAAGAATACTTTAATTTTTCATAATGTTCATGAGATACCTAAAACCCCCATGAACAGCCAAACCTAACACACATGTATTCTAACACACATGGAAATCTTTTATTTAAGCGGCTATGTGATGGATGCAGTGTACTGGAGCCTCAAGGGAAAAATATCAAGACTAAATATGGATTCATCAGTTTCTAAAAAGCAGCTACATTTACAAGAAAATGTATATATCACTCTCTAGCAAAAGTTACCTTTTCCCCATGTTTTTCATGTACAAGCAATAGGTGGTTGATTTAACAGATATAAGGATTAATATTAGTCATAAAAATATGTAAACTAAATACGTCTTCTTTAAAGTCTGCCCTTTAAATCACATTAGTTCAACCTGACATTAAACGAGACCTGATTTAAAAATAATTTACACTGCACAGATTGTTTGTCCAGACTTAGAGTACTTCTATGAAATGAAAAGCGTGAATATGAATTTAATATTTCTCAAATTAATAGATATGGGGCCTGAAATTTTCCTTCGACGGAGGTAAGTACATTTTGTTTCAGTGTTAATAAATCCACTTTTGTAAGATTGTGGGGTTTTTTCTTAGATCTCTTCCTAGTTATTTCCCATCTGTCTCTGTGTAAAACTATCTTCTCCATCATAAAAAATAGCAACACAAGCAGCCAAAGAACAAATATATAGGATTAGTACATTATGAATAATAAAGAGCAGCTTTCAGCTCTCTCTCCTGTATGATATTTATCACATTTTTCTCTACCTAGCTCCTAACAACGCTGAGTAGATAAAGTAGGCTTGATTCATTTTTTCTGCATAGTGTGGTTTAAAATAATAGTAAGAAGACTGGAAGATGATGCATAATTTTTTCTTCTTTCAGTTTTCATTTTTCATACAAATAAAAGAAATATTCCCGCTTTCCCCCTTCCCCCCCCCCAAAAAAAAAAAAAAAAAAAAGTGATCTTAGACTTTTCTGTCTGTTATGCTAATATATTCATAGAAAAAGCTGGTGCTAAGGGCGGTTCTCCAATTAAGACAAATGAGGCACATTGAATTTCTCCCTCAGGGCACAGCAGGGGTGCTGGCAAAATCTACTTTATTCTTTCTGTCAGGGCTGAACTGGAAACAAAAGCATGAAAATTCAACACATCCACTTACAGAATAATAAAGGCTGTTGTTTAAAGCGTGAAGAGTTTTGGCACCCTTCTGGGGCCTTATGCAAATCATTCTTCCTCTCAACTGCTACCAAACCATCGGTCTTGGAAATTAAAGATGTACTTGGTCGGTTAACAGCTGAAAAGAGAAGAGCAGCCTGAAAGTCAATTAGATTTGTATTAAGCAAATAAATCAGGTCTGACTGATATTGGTTAAACTAAAATGCATTATTATGGTCTGACAGTAATTCTAATTTGATTGACAAATATATATAGTGTATTATTAAACTAAATGAAAGATGAGAATAATCCTATTATTTTTTTTTGGAACAGCTTTCAAGCAAATTGCCTCCCCCGCCCCCAAAACGCAATAAAGACCACCAACGTTGTATTGTTATCTACAGTAGAGTTTAAAAAAATGCCCGAAGTGTATTTTTAGAGATATTAGAATAATACAAACAGAATATGTCCTTTAGAAAATGGCAATTTTGTACAGATACTTAGTGAGTCTTCCTAAATACAGTAACGTATGAGGCTGAGGTATTTTTTTTTTTTGTTCTTTGTGTCTCTCTGTCTCCTTTTTACAGATAGCCTTATGCTGATGATGTGATTGCTGTACACTATATGATAGTAAAAATGCTCTTCACTTTGCTTGGAGTGGTACTGTTACCAGCCACAGCACCAGTTGTAACAACAGCAGCATAATTTAAGCACACATTTAAACACAACAAAAATGTTTGCAGATACAAGGTTAATAAGAGTAATGCAGCTGTTAATCAAATACATTTTTTTACATTCTTGAAGCAAACAAGCTAAATGCCAGCACAAGTAAAAGCACCTTCAAAAAAAAAAAAAAAAAAAAAGCTCAAATCTGACCTTATAGGATGGTATAAACAATAGTATATGTACACAATTTAGGCAGACACTCATCTTTCAAGCACATGTAAAGCAGGATTTGTAATGTAAATGTATCTATAGGTAGCTCACTGCCTATGCTTGTACACTAACACCTAGTCTCTAAGTTCCTCCCAAGGGTTTCCTTTCAGAAGCAAGGCACATGCAAAGACACTTGTGCAGTTGTAGATACCTGACAGTCAGAGCTTTATTGCCCTTGCTACTTCCTGAGTATAAATTATTAATGTTGTACATAGTTGTGAAAAGGAAAAGATACCACACTGCACTAATGTGGTCAGAAGCCAGGATGCAGCTTTCAAAATTAGCACAAATCCCAGGGAGATCAGTGTTAACATTAGGACTCTGTGACCATTAAAATGGTGGTGGGCTGTTTTATGTAACTGGCAATCCAATAATTGCACAGTTTTGTTCAGTGCTTTTTGGACTTAGGTTTTATATATCTGAAGGATATCACAAGATTTTAATAAGGAAAACATGTCAAATACATCTTTGCCTTGATATTTACTGCATTCATATTTTTGTGGAATCCTGTTTTTTAGAGATAACATATGGAAAACACAAACCAATGTGAGTGAATAAACATGGTGGTTCAGAGGGAAATGGAAAAGAATTCTGGAAATGCTTGATAAAGTCCAAATTCAATGCTAGAGCTGCAGCATACATCAAGAAAGTATTCATAAACATATGCTGGAATAAAAATAATTTCTCTACTTTGATGGCATTCAGACATGTTTTTATTTGTTTTCCATAAACATTTATCATTTATAGAAGTGATTTTTTTTATTTGTTTCATTTTCAGGAATGTTAATTGAAAGCAAAGGCCATGAGAATCACTGAAGTAAACTTTTTTTCCTGAAGTGTACAGGAAACCACTTCTTAAAAAAAGAATGATGAAAAAATGGTTGGTAAAAAAAAGAATTTATAAACTTTTTGTGTTTATGACTCTGCTGGAAATCATGACACTGCACCTTTTTCATTTGATGTTTTCTATTCTGGGATATCATTAGTATAGCAAAAAATAGTATGTGATTTTAAAGTGCTAAACAAATCTTTGATTTTTTTCCTTCTACCTTCAGAAAGGCTTCTTTTTCATCAGTCTCTGGATTTTAGAACCACAAAATCAGGATTTAATATTGGTAGGATGAGAGCTTTGGAGTCCCTAGAGCTGCCCCCTTGCCAGCATCTGGTCATCCAAAAGCTCCTCACAGGGCTCCAGCTCAGTGATAACCTGCCTGAAATACTACTAAACTACCACATCCCTCAGATCACCACAGTGCTTCTAATTATTTCTGAGAGTGATAATTTTTGAAAGACTTTCTGTGGGATCATGCAATAAATCAAAACATTATGCTAATTAACAATGTCATTTCAGTGCATGTAGTTTGGATAAATTTATACAGACAGTGTACATACACATTGATGTTCCAGAAAGGACTGTCTTCAAGCACTATTGCTGGATTTTAGAAAGGAGATGTTGGCAATTAGCGCTGAGTATGCCGAGCAGGGGGGCTAAGCTCCAAGAGATGCAACAAGCTTTGGGTAAAATTGGTTCATTCCATTATGATCAATGCTGATATTGAATATTAGAGTTCCTTTGGCATGCATTGGACAAGTTGAGAGACGAGTAAGGCAGACTTTTGTTCTCCCCAAGGTACCACCTCCTGCTCCTGTGGTAAGTCTGCACTTAGCCAGGCAATTTTTGCTCATGTAGTGCAGGCAGAGCACTACTATATCTCTTTTGCATCTCGTACCTCAAAGCCATGTCATGCTATTTCTTAACAATGGTAGACCCACTCAGGGATTAAATAAGTGGAAGAAAAAGTTTGCTCTATTTTGCTTTCAGTTGTGACTGACACTGTCCTGCAAAGGAGAAAGGTCAGCTGTTTGAACCAAGTCTTTCACCTATAATAAATACAGGAACAAAACAAAAAGGACCTGAAATTAAGTAGAAGACTTAATTCTTGTGAGAATATTGCTCAAAAAAGGGTCAAGATGAAGATTTGTATACTTCTGAGTTTAATGACAAAAAAGTATCTATCATACTATGATTAGATATCAAAAACAAACAAAAAAAATAAAAAAAGAAAAGCAGAAACCATTCCCCAGCATATTGTGTCACAGTGTAATAATTCTTGGCAAGTCACAGATTTACAGAAGGATTGAGTCTGGAAGGGACCTCTGGATATCACCCAGTTTGAAATCATCTGCTCAAACCAGGGTCAGATAGATCAGACTGCACGTGGCTTTGGATATCTCCAAAGATGGAGGCTTCACAGCCTCTCCAGGCAACCTGTTGCACTGTTTGATCACTCTCACATGTGGAAAAACAACAAACAACTTGGTTGGGATTTTCTGAGTTCCAGTTTGTGCCTTATATCTTTGGTCTAGTCACTGGGCATCACTGTGAAGAGAGTCACTGGGCACCATTACTGCACCTCCATAAGCTCCACTGCTCCCCAGTGCTTGTTCACATGAATGAGGCTCCCCTCAGTCTTTTGTTTTCCTGGCTGACCAATCCCAGCTGTCTTGGCTGCTCCTCATATGTTGTATAATCTGAGTCCTTTTGCCACCCTGACTCCAGTCTGTCTATGTGCCTCGCACTGGGAAGGCCAGACTGGACCCAGCATCTCAGGTGTTTCTCTGTAATGCTGAGCAGGGGAGAAGGATCATCTACCTTGACCTGCTGGCAACTCCTCCTAAAGCAGCCCAGAGGGTACCACTTGCTGCAGATTTCCAGTTAAGAGGAGATATACACACACATTAAATATTCCATAATGATCTTTGCTTGTCACCCCTAAAATGTGATCTACTATCCCCTTACCATGCACAAACTCATGAAGAGAAAGGAATTTTTTAAATAGAAAGTAGACAGAAAGCTTCAACAATCTTTTGTGAGCACATACTGATTATTTGGCATGTGGTGCCTGTGTACCTCACAGTGACTGATTCTCATATCTAACCTGACTACAGGCAGTGCAACTCACCCAGGACTGCAAGTGAATGGAGGGGACTACATGACACTTGCCACTTCTGGTACCTGGACCTCTCATTCAGAGCTGAAGAAGTTTTCACACTAGGTCTCTTTTCTTCTACTACTGCTACTATGACTGGTGATGAAGTAAAGGTTATTAAACCTCTCCTTCTCATCTGTCTCTGTGCAGAATCTTTCCCAGCCTCCAGTCCTCTCTAGCACTGATACTAGAGACTTCTCAGGGCTTCTGTACTGCACTCAAAAAGGAAAAGAAATTGCCCCTTTTTCCATATCAGCTTTTAAATAAAAATTTCACATATATTATAAAGAAAATATCCAAAGACACAAACGGATCAAATGATAGACAGTTGGGTTAGTTCTGCTATCAACAAGGAGCTGTTTCTTCCCACACATGGAAAAAAATATCTTCTAGCACCTCCTTTTCAAACAGATTATCGCTTGCCAGAAACAGTGTTCAGGGATATCCTCTTACTTAAACAGATCGCACTAGAGGTCTGATGTAATTAAGTTTTGGACTTCCAGGTCATCAATGTATATAGATATAAAATGCTTTCAAGGCATAAAAGCACAAAACAATTATCTGGATGTGTTCTACACTTTCTACACATTTTAATCTTATTTTATTATTTTTATCTTTCTGAACAAAAAGTTTAACACTTGGTATAAGAGTAGTGTTTTCCATTGACTAATCTGGTGTAAATTCTATCCAATAAGAAATGCATAAGTCTAAACTTTCACCCATATTTAATAATATCCAGTACTAGCAGTGCTTTGATAAACACAAAGCAAAAATTAAGAGGAAATTAAAATAATTGGTAACATTTTAACTCTCATAGTTTCATTAATAAGTTAAGTACAGTACCGCTCCAAAATAGATTTGAAAATTTAGACAACTATTCCTCTTTTTCCCCAGAAGCACCCTCTTCTCACTTTTAAAATGGAGGCTGCATACTATTGTAAAGAGATTTCTGATTGGAGGCTTTAAAACCTGTAACGAGTTCTGCTTGCTCCAGGACAGTTTAGGTGAATGGGGATGAGAGATCTCTGAAGGCTGCTCTTGGGGTATAAGGTTTATTAGGGATGCAGAAAGGTCCTGCCTTGAGCTGCCAGACGCAGCACGTGGCGAGGCTTGAGAGCATGGGGGAGGGGAGAGACAAAAGGATGCTCAAGGAGAGGGGGAGTTCCAAGAGAGGAGGGGAAGTTCCAAGAGGAGGGGAAGTTCCAAGAGAAGGTCTGGTCCCTCGGAGCCCCCTTTTCAGGGGGCTTCAGGGTGGGCTGGAACAAGGCATGGGCCAATGGGGTTACAGGCACTTGATGTTTTGGGGGAGGGATACAGGTGTGGGGTGAACCATACATCTTTTGGGGCAGGAGATGGAACAGTCCACTTGACCCCTGGACCCATCCGTAGGCAGGGGCTAGCAGGGAGGACTGTTTTTATCTTGGCTGTATTATTTATGAATAATTATATTTATCCGTCTTCTGCAACAAAAACCAATGAGTTAATTTTAGTAAAATGAACCATTAGTAAAACAGCAATTAACATCGAGGGAATTATATCTGCCTTTTGGGTTTTTAAAACTTTGAAAGCTGTTCTAAAGATACATATTCTTGAGATAATATTCTTTTAAAATGACTGTCCATGCTTTTTTGTTTAATAAGATCAAGACTTGCATTTTTAGGTAAATAATACAATAATACTGTAAACCTCAGGATACCAAGTGTGTCTCTTATAATGATATAAATAATGCATGATTATATGATCACTTTTTGATGGTAATTCCCGCTCTTTACAGCTGCATATTAAAGTCACAGTAGATTTTTTCCTCTCACACATACTTATATGAATAATGTTTAATTTTCTTGCTAGACTATTATTATCATCCTTTTGTAGGCATGCCAAAATTAGCAACTTTCTATTAACATGAGATAATATAAAAGAAAAAACTTGACATATCTACTAAAAATCTAATAGTGGTGACATAATGTGATTTCACCACTTCTTTTCATTTTACATTATTTAATTTTGTTTGCCTTTACTGAATTGCACTTGAAGGACATTTAATGGACTTGCATTACCATCTCATAGTCCTTACAAAAAATACTCAAGTTACTTTCTGAGATGGCTGAACTTGTGGTAATTTACCAATGAAAATAATTTTAAAAGCAGAGGAGAGTTTCAGTACTGTTTTCCAAGAAGCTAGATATCGCATCATCATGGGGAGGTATGTATCAGGCTGGAACTAAAGTTCCAGCTAAAGTGGAGTTCTAAAGTTTAGCTCTTAGGTGGTGTAGTTTTTATGAAACCCTTACCTTCATAGAAAAATTGAAATTAATCACAAACTTGTGATGCAGCTGTTTCAGGTGATGCAAAAATATGACGGACTATAACTGAATTCTTAGTATGACCTCATGGACAGTGCTAACTGCCTGAAAAACACCAGTTTTGTGTATTTTCCAATTGTTTGTTGATACATGGGATTTGTAGAACTTAAAACAACAGGTTGAAAAAATAAACATTCAGTTTCTTTTTTCATTTTAGCTTTTCTCAGAGCTTTATAAACACTAATAAACCAGGTCTCATAAGTGTGTGACACCAAGAATAGTAGTTCCCATACTGCACTGGAAAAGAATCCAATTATGAAAGTGAATGGTTTAGCAGAAGTAGAGCAGAATTGTCTTTGCTAAAAGAGTGTACCAGAGAACCTCTGCAATGTCAGGATAGACTTTTTCCTGGTATTAATTATAGCAACATGGCTTTTGGAAATGCTACATGTAGGCTGCACCAAAGTGAGAGGACACCACCAATATAGTGCAATTGCAGCATCATATCAAAGAAAGGTCTGTTTTCTGTTGGTACCTCAACACATCAGCATGATTTATAAGGCCTGGCTAGAGCAGAACTGAGAAAATGAGGATATTCACTACCAAAATCCCACTTGAAACTTATGAACAATATATTTGTAGTTCATATTTTCTAGATACTACATAAGTTCCTTTTCTTTTCATAAACAGGTACAAGTAAATCCAGTTTAAAAATACATTTTCAAAGAAGATAAATTCCTTCCAAGAAGGATGTTTTATATAATGTAGCATGCAAAATACAACCCAAATTTCACTTGAGTCACACAGAACTACACAATCCAAGACAGCCAATATTGTGAAATAAAAAATTTGTCCTCCTGTACCTCAGCTGTCCAGGATACTAATGCTTCTTTTATTCAATTCTTAAGGGACTCCTGTATATTAGATTCATATAGGGCTAAAAGTGGTCAAAGGGAAGTGATTTCTTCATCAGCTTCCTAGATCAATCAGATGGAAGTTTCACAGAGTTTGTATCAACTTCCTGAAGTCAGTAAAGAAAACTCTTTAAAGGTATAGCCATTCTGAATTCCTACAACCTTTTAACTGTAAGAATGAGAAACCAAGTGGTCTGACAAATATTTAGTGTGGGAACGATCACTCAGCTGTTTCTCTACAGAACTATAGAAGTTGCTGCCATTGCATCTCTGCATCCCTCTTGAGACCAGAGGAGGTGAAGATGCCAAAGACAGACTGTAAATCTGTCCACACTTCAGTGGAGAGAAGTGAAGAATTTTGTCCTCTTCATCAGCTATGGGTCACAAATGACACTTAATTTGCTTAAATTGCAGATCACATACATATTTCATCATCTATCCATGCACTGGCCAAAATTGCCAGTTTAAAGTTCAGCATTTCCAGGTAATTTCACAGTCTGTAATACTTCTATTAAGATCAAAATATCTGGGAAGAACTTTTAAAATCATGTAATACTCTTCAAAGAAAAAAAAAGGTTCAGGCATCTGATTATCAGTGACTCCAAAGCTAATCTACTAAAAAGGCAGGGCAGATGTGGGGGAAGAATAATAAATGAGTGCAGAATGATTTAATGAAACTATTTCTATGGTTTAGGTTTTTGGTATCACGACTAAAATAACAGTGGTCAAGGATTGTCAGGCAGAACATTTGTTCTGAATTACTGGTGTCTGGAAGATTACTTTTGAGTTATTGCAAAATGAAGTATCTATTTTAAAATTGTTGTTATCTCCCCATATGCCTCAGGTCTCCCAGAAGTATGAAACAGCTATTCTGGAAAGAAAAAAAAAATATCAACTCCTACTATATTTTTGCAGCTGGACATTCTGCATGCTTGTGGAATGCATCTGTGAATACACGTGTTTCTTTTACAGTCAGGAAGTCATATTTCAGAACAAGCTCTTGTAAAACAATACTCCATTTTCTGTGGTTTGGGGAGAAGCCAACACAAAATTTAGATTTCTTCCTTTTTCATAAACGAATTCTATAATAAACAAAACTAACTCCATAAAGCAGATTTACAATGCTGCCTTTGTGCGGAGTTCAGCACAGCATAATTAATGCTGCTGAAAATATATGTTGCCAGCAGCTTGGATAATTACAAGGAAAGGCAATGAATTCCTTTAACTCTGAATTCAAATCTCAGGACTGAATGTTGCCCATTATTACAGTTCAAAGGCAACTATCTCTACAATTGTTCTTTTAATGTTTGCTTGATGGTTTTAGTTGTTCTTTTCTTGTAGGCACACAATTGTTGTCTTGATCTCTGTGATAAAAAGAGCTACACTGGAGCTTTGTAGTGAATCCAGTTGGCTTGGTAATGTGCCCGTAGTCAGAATTCCAAAGTGGGAAGACAAAAGCTTAGAAAATATAAGGCTGAGAGCTGTTTATTCAGGGCTGTGGGAATCTAACACAGATCTACGAAAACAGTGAGCTCCCTCTGTTATATCCACATTCATAAAGTAACTTTCCAATCTTATCCTTTAGTCTTTTCACAAACCAGACTCATAACCACACTTTAATCAAATATGGCAACTTCTTTGTATCTCTGCTCCTAACAAAATTCCCAAAGTGCTATAATTCTTACTTCTTATAATCACCTTAGTTCATACAATCCCTAAATAACTATGCATCAACACAAAGTGTTTCACTTAAAGAGACAAAAGCAGAAGCTGCCTTTAAAACCAGCTGTCAGTTTTCACAGGGTCACAAATTACATATCAAAGATATTTTATAAATATTTCCAGAAATAATATTAGAATGCATATCTGTCATTTATATCCTTATTGAAAACATAGAATTTCTATGTTGTATCTGAGTAATCTGTAGATTACTCTGGGATCTCAAAGGGTACTGTAAAATGCTCTGTTAAAACTGAGGCGCGGAGATCATGTTCCAAGTCAGAGACAGAATAAAGAACAAAACATGGGGCTGGCAATGGCAGCTCCACCACAGGTCTTGTTATACTGCTGCACTGAAATGCAAAACAGGAGCAAAGGAGCTAGCAGAAGGACACAGAGATAGGAAGAGTGAGAGAGGCTTGGCTACCTCCTCAGCAGCTGGAGTAGCAGCTTGCTGCTTGTGGCCTTTAAGAGCAACAGCAGCTGACTTGAATGACAGAATGACAGCTAGAGCAAACGCATTGCTGTCTTTCCAGATGAATGATATTTTGCTGGGACATTGTAGCAAGATATACGACTATAAGAACCTTTGGAAAATATGCAAGGAACCAATACTACGGAAGTGTATTTAGTTACAATAAACTGAGAAGCCATCAGTCACATTGTTTCAGAGGAGAGGCCAGTTGTCCTTCTTGAGATGTCCAGAAGATTGACAGGTGAATTTTCAGCAAATGCAAGAGATAACAATTTCCTCAAGCAGCAGGAAAAACTACTGTAGGATCAAACCTTTCTAGGAATATGTGTTGCCTGTGGCACTGGTATGAAATGTAGAGGTATCTTAAATTCTCCATCCCTTCACTTCTCTGAGTCATAGGACAACATGGGGACCTTGAAAGTTTTCCCTAAGTTATATGGTAAAGTAAGAACCAGTACCCTTGTTCTTTTTCTTTCCTTTTCTGAAACCAAGTATGACTCAACACATCAATCACAAAGTAATGCAGTCGATTTAAAAGACGTGGGTGAAATGGGAGAGGGTGGAAATGGTGACACCTTCTCCCCTGACAGATGACAGGATATTTTGCTTCATACACAGGGCTATCAATAATTACTGTCTGTGGTTTAGAGCACCTTTCTCCTTGCAGAAGCACTTCTTTGTATTAGACCAACTTTTGTCAGTGATCTGTGCAGCTGCTCAGCTACTGAGCCACTCAGCCCCCCAAGCATCTGTTTCCATTGCTCTTCCTGGCCAGTGAGTGGGTAAACATGCAGAACATTATGGGCACAAGCAGAAATAAGACAACTGTCCTCAAGAAGTCTGTAGGGTCAGTACACTTGCATTTGTACCCTTTAGACTATGATCAGATTGTATAATGGCTCCTGTCTTCCTGGTGAAGTGTTGACTGCTGAGCCCGTAGGTTGAATAATAATGAGTTGCAGATTGCTAGAAGGATTGGGAACAGCCCTAGTTAAATTTCAAGAAAATCAGGAAGGATCCCTAATCAATGCATCTCTGCTTTAATTTAGTGCAAAACATGAAGATACCATCTTTCTATAGAACCAGGCTTTTAACAGCAGGTCTTTAACAGCATTTCTTCTATTTTAATTCACTAGAAGGTAATTAAAAAAAAAAAAAAAAACAAGGCTACTGTTAAAGAATCTTTTTATGTTGAGTAAGTCCTGATTACTCTGAAGATATCAGCTTTCAAATAAAGCAGTTTCACTAGCAGTGTGCAGACTTTTCTGCTCAGAATCAAATGGATGGGTAATCTACCAAAGGATTTGAGGAAAAAGATTGTCACAGTATGTAATGTTGGGAGGAGATATTTGAATCTGACTCTACTGCTGCTTTCCTAAGCTTATAGCCTCTGTACAGAGTAAAACCTTGGTGTTGTGTATTTGAACTGAAATAGCAAAGAGAATGGCAGAATGGAGGCATTTATTACTGCTGCATGAAACAATTCACCTGGTATTTCATGAGGAGTTGATTGTGATTGAAAAAGTTATATCATGCCTACTCAATGAACTATATATAAATATCTATAAGGAGTCTATTGATAAGAAGTTTACTTTTCCTCTTCAGTTCAAATAACTTGAACTTGATTTATAGATGCATTGTTTTCTATCACTGTTTATTTTGAGTAATTTCAGAAGCTTCACTTGTACCATCCAAGCCTGCTTAAAATGAACCACCCTGGTGGATTTTTCTGAAAACCTGGATCAGGCTTGATCATGAAAACAAAATTATTTGGTACTGTCTGGTGCTTCAGTTGAATAGGTAGCTTTAAAAATGTGACCAAAAAGCTGTTGATTCCTACCCATGCAAGAATTCTATCTCCTCCATCATGTTGAATAGTTTCTTTGTTGGTTACTTTAACAATCATTTGTCGAATTTTCTGAAAATTTTCTGTAATACATCTTCCTGAAGTTTCTGATATATTTGCACCTAAATTGATTTCTGTATGCAATTTATATAGATGTTCACAATCATAAACAATACCCATCCCCCTACTTCTCAACTACAGCATAGTACTACAGCATTGTACTCAAGGTTCAAGAAGCATTTGGAGTTTGTCAGAAGAACAGATACCCACACATGTAATACTGAAACGATTTAGATATGACATCCCTTGCTACTATCCAGATATTTTACTGGTACTTGTTTAATTCTCTGTTTTACTGCTCTTGTTTAATTCTCCATTGTTTCTTTAAGAACTTGCCTTGTACTACCTCTGCTCACAAATGCTAGTCTGAATAAGTACTCTGAAAAATTCAGGGTCTGTAAATACCCATGAAACTCTCCAAGAGTTTATTAGAGACCTCTTTAGAATTTCTTTCCAATTCCAATCCTTCTATTTAGGAGCACATGCAAGGAGGTTTTCTTCTCCTAGGATATTAAATCCAACCATCTACCATTGTACTAGGTACTTTTTCTAGGTTTCTTCCTTTCAAATTTATCAATCTGTTTAAAGTTCTTACTCATATCACTTGTATTGTATGACTAGATCTTGGCAAAACAGTAGTCATGATAGATAAGATTATCCATCCTTTGGTAATACATAAAATTTTTTAAAGCGAGACAGTTGTTAATCCAGCAGGAAGTGACTTAAAAATGTTAGCTGCATTTACTTCTCTCTTACTTTTTTCTCTCCATCTACTCCTTCCTCTAGAATTTGTTATAAAGCTTTGCAAGTTCTTCAAATTAATTCTTGTCTGAATGTTCTTCTTCTTAAATAGAAGTCTTTTATTTGCACTTTGTTCAGCACCTATCCTTCAAGTTGGCTAATATATTAAAAAATCACACTTGGTAAGCTTCACTTAGAAGTTGCAGCTTCCTAGTGGGAATCTATAAGAATCATAATGGAGAATATTTAGTCTATTTGTCTGAAGAAGCACAAGGGTCAAGGTGTAGTCCACTCTGATAGCTGTGAGATTTGCTTCCATGTGATGAAGAGAAACATTTTGTTCAACTTAAACATCTTTCAGCAAATTGTTTCCTACAAAAATTTAATTCCATTTCAGTTGAGACTAGGTATATGTGTTTTGACTTTTCATGATCAAACTGAAAAATCAATTATTTACTGAGATTTATTTGGATCACAAATGTAAAATCTGGTTCTTATGTATCAGGGCAAGATATATAAGATTAAGTTTATAATTCACTACCCAAATTATTGTAAATGATATGAGCATACACAGCTGCATGATATAAAATGATTTTCAGAATTACAATTTTTCTAAATGATAGTGAACATATACAACTGCATGATATAAAATGATTTTCAGAATTACAGTTTTTCTGATAGAAATATTTTAAGGTGATCTTTGAAAGAGAAAGCTTACAGCTGCCTATCAATCCCTGTTTTAATTCATTCTATAAATCTTAAACTGCCAAGGACCTCTCTGCTTCTACAAAGATAAGTGACTAAAAAAGAAAATCTAGTTCTACCACTTTCTTGCCTCCCTACAGGATTTTATTACTAAAAGGAGGACTTTATTTTTTTAATGTCCCTAGCTGAGATTACTGAGAATGGTGATGCTTGGACTGCAGCAGGCTGAGTTCATCAATCCTCTGAGATTCATCTCCTGTTATCTCATTGATGTCAAATATTGTTTAGAAATCAGTTCAGGTGACTTATTATATGAGAATATCTATAATGTATTTTCCCCCAAAGATTTATAACAGTTCTATTTTCTGCTATTATGACTGCAGCTTCTGTGTTTTTACAATTACTTTCCTGTGTAAATAATTTTGTCTAAAGAATCTAACATCTAAACAGGAAAGAAGAATTCTAGAAGTAGTGTGCCATGAATATTGCACAGGAAAATAAAGGAAAATTTAGAATAAAGATCCCCACACTTACTAATCTAGGTTGTAGGTGCTGTAGCAGAACATCCTGATCAAGAATTTCTGCTTTGAAGTATGTTTGGGGTACTCCCAGTGAATGTTTTGAACACAGATATTGAACATTTCTTCATATAATGGGCTAGAGGAAAGTACCTTTTAACATTTAAGGTTGTGTGCATTTGGAAGCAACAATAAACAAACCTAACAAAGACAGAACTGCAAATCCAAATGCAATATGTAGGGCATTCCATGTTTAAATTCTTAAAAGCTCTTAAAACACCATACCTAATTAACAGTACATTTTAGATATTAGCAGCCAATTTCTTAAAGATGTTTGTAGTATATAAGTATATAAATATTAACAGTCCTATGTTGTTTTTCTTCTGAGTAGCATAATATTAAAATAATGTAAGCACAAAGATTCTGGGGTAAGAGAATCAGTTGCACCATAGTTGAATCATATTCTCCCCTTAGAGAAAACATAATTCACTCTGTACTGAGCCAATGTGTTGTATGCTTCCAGAAAATACACGTATGCATACTTATTAACATTTTCTAATTCAAATCTTTATCCAAATATAAATCACTCTTCTGACTACATCTGTTTCTGTCAAATACACAGATACTTCTCTTTATGATGCCCTTCCTGCACCAGAGATCCCTGAGTTAATTCATGACACTTGATATTAATCACATGCACAGATCAACAAAGACTTTGCTTTCATATTAAAACTAATTTAGAGCATATTTCTAAATTATGGCTTGTTATTACAGTTAATTTAATTAGCTAGTTAAGACAATATCAGTTCATAATCCAAGTAGTCAAAAATATCAAGTTCAGTAATTAGGCCATAAAATTCTTAACAACTCAATCTTATAAAGGAAAAGTGCTGTGCTTTAAGTCAATTTGCTTCTAATACTCTTCTATATTCAAAATTAGAAATTCCTAGGTATATTCTTTTGACATTCAAAGCTTGAAAAAAATATTTGGGTTAGAAAACTCAGCTCCCCTCTGTATTCCACATTAAATTTCATGTAAGTTATATTGCATTATCTATTATTTTTCCAGACTTTTCTGAATGTATCCTATTTATCTAAATACTGGGCTGAAGAATCTATTATAAAACAATTGCAAACATTTAATCTTTGTTAGACAACTGTAGAGATAAAACAATTACAGACTACTGTAGCAAGTAATATTGGACCATGTTATCATCACAGACACAGAACATTATTTCAATGGATGTGACAAAGGAAAGCATAGTTTGGCAGTTAAGACTGTTTTAAAAAATCCTCCAGAAACTTAACAAAGACAGTACCACAAATCCAAACTGACACTTATAGTAACCCATGGCAGTGAAAAAAATCCTGTCAAAAAAGCATTAGAATAAGCTAATTTCATTTCTCCCAGCTGCCTACTTTTCAATTCTTTATTCCTGCTATCAGGTTTGAATAAATTTCATCTCTCACAGTACAAGTAATGAGCAGGCAATGACTTATGAAGCAAGGAGACCAAATTGAAACAGAATTAGAATACAATTTTAATGAGACAGAGCTGAGAAAGTGGAAATGTTACTCTTTTGACAGACTTGGCAAAATACCCAACATTATTTCAAATGCTCTTTCCTCTCTATTGAGAAACTGTCATTTTTAAAAAAAATCGGACTACTCAGGAGAATACTTTTAGGGCTATATTGTTAATGTGATTTAAGTGAAGAACAAGTTATTAAAGAATTTGCTTTATAGAAGACTGAATAGGACTTAAATTAAAATACATTAGAAGTCACATTGGATGACACACAAACACAGAAGCCTGATGCTCTGTTGGTATATATCTAGAGAACTAGTCTTTCCAAAACCATTCTGTGGCCATCTGAATAAGACTACATCATCATTCCGATGTCTAGAGATGGAATACTAAATAATTACTCTCACAAGACTTAGGCTTTCTAGGTCTGATGACATTGTGTCTAGCACCACACAACACCACCAACATCAAAAGGAATTGAGTCTCTCTGACAGATCGGGAAAAAAAAGAAGTCAAGAAAGGCAAGCAAAAGTTATTTTATGAAACTAATAGAAATTAATCCCAAGACCTAGCCATCAAAATAGATGCATTTAATATGGGAATGAATTTTGACATTTAGAAAAAGTGACAAGAGACAATGAAGAAGAGTGGCTTTAAACAGAGTTGAAAAATAAAAAATATGTCTTTTATACAAATGACAAAATAAAATGAAAAACTAAACAAACATACTAACTTTGCCTAAGTCTTATGAGCATACCCTTTGTGCCCTTCCTTCAAATGTTACATAAAAACCATCTGCCAAGTTGATCTGTTAATGGAACAAGTTGAAAGAATAGTAACGATATAAATAGTAAGTGTAGTATACAAGTAGTATTTTATTTCCTACCCTAAATCCCTATCTAAACTACACTGTTCTCACTCATGCCTGTTCTGTACCTCTTTATTACCTTAAGCTACAAACCAAATTTATCAAACAGGTTAAGCCTGCTTGTTTCGGGGCCTGAGACTCTTTCTCTACTGCCTTTTCCTAACAAATCTGAGATCATCCTGGTTACACTCCAAGGTGGCTGGAGACAAGCCAGTTCTGCTCTAAAAATTGTATAACTGCTTTAGTGCCTCTTAGTAGGGCTTATTAGCTTGGGCTCAGAGCCATGCTAATGTGGTTACACAGCTTCTAGTTTGGACCAAGTTCAGGTCTAGTTGGTTTGGAAAGAGTTATTTTTTGCCCACTTTCCGTTGGGCAGACTGAGACTGACAAAACCACTCTTTGTCACTTCCCAGCACACAAAAACCAGTGCATTCTAATTTAAAATTGATAAGAATTAAAATCTTTTACAAAGTATATTAAATTTCTTAGGTAATGTAGGGAAACAAATTAGCAAGTCATATTACATAAAAAGGTGTATAGAAAGGTGTGGAGTTGTGTTTTTATGTTTTATTGTATTTTCATTCTGTAATGTTCATTCCTATGTACACCCCTTATTCCCTGAGTTTTCCTTCCTTCCCTCATGTGTCCATCACCGTAAACCTGCTGAGTCATTCCCTGTCCCCTCCCAGGTGCCTTGTCCGTCACTTGGCGTCCCATCCCATCTATCTGGAAGCTTCCACGAGGGTGTTGGGTGATTGGACAAGTGTCTGGGGTCCTTCCCGTGGTCTTCCCTAACTGGATCCCTTGTCTGTCTATCCTTGAGAGAACCACTTCCATGTACCTCCCTATTGGCTGGTTGGAGTTCCCCGCCCTCCCTATAAATATTACTGTTTCAGGGCACTGCAGTGCTCTCTCGTGCAGGAGCTGTTTGTGTTTGGTTGGGCTCTGGGAGGTCTCCCTCAGAGTCAGAATAAATTGGGATTAATCCCCAGGAGATTGACACCTCCTTAGTGCCGCTGGGATCAGCTGCCTTTTGACCCATGAAGACGCTTCCTTAAGCCCACACTGGCCCTCACACTGCCCTATCGTCCAAGCTAGCCAGGGTGGACCAGAGATAATCTCTGGCAGTGTTGGAGGATGAGAAGTGGCAGAAAGGGTACACAGGAAAAAAATCCTCTGTTGCAACATCAAATTTCACAAAAATGCAAGTACTGACAAGTAGTATCTTTAATCAAAGTATGGTTATACTTTTCCCACACTAAGAAAAAAAAAACAACACAGTCTCAAACAAAGTATAATTCAGTGTTTTTGATACACAGTTTATACATTCCCTACCCAAGATTAGCAGCTTTAAAGGATATTACAAAGATATACACCCTCTCTATGAACCAAAAGGTTTAGAGTACTCTGTACAAATTTAAGGCCTCTTCCTTTTAGGACTCTTTGTTCAAAGTGGTATTACTCCTTTTCTTTTATTTTTCTGAAACCAGTCTGACTATTCAAATGCATAAATATTGACAGATATTCTATTGAGGCTGAAGAAGTTTTATTTCATTGTTACATGTGTTGTTAAATGCCAGAGTTATGCAAGTCAGTAAGAAGACAGTCATCTGCCTCCTTAACCTTACAGAAGAGCTTTTGAGTGGTTTGAGTGTGCATTCATAGAAGTGTAGCAAGCTGTTCAGGCAGTCAGTAATTTTCTTGTATAAGAATACTCTATTGAAAGTGGCTGAAGATACCACATTTTCATTTTTTCCCTGAAACCTCCTTCCAAGAAGAATTTTTCAATGCCATTATCTCAGCTACTTGGAGCAAAGTGCTTTCTGATTTTGTCCTTTTGTTTTCAGTACTTTCTCCAAATACACAGAACTGTTTACTAACTCAGTTCTCAGAAACTTGATGAAATCTGATTTGTTTTTGCTGAAGAAAACCAGGGAGAATGAAAGGTAAATATACTGTAGAATAAGATGGTAGAGATTTGCTTCACATAGATATTTGTTTTTGCTTCATGCTGAATAGTAATCTTCATTTTTAGCAAATTATACCCACAGATAGTGTATGCACAGATACCTTGCTGGTGAAAGGGCTAATGAGTAGTGTGATGGTAAGGGCATTGTTAAATGGTCCTGGAGAAGGGAGGCCACATCTCCCTTAGTAGGTTAGAGAAGACCCTTGAGTGTTCACTACACAGATCAGCTCTTTCAAAATGCTCATTCTTCAAGAAAACAAACTCATTTTACCACAGCTGTCAGAAAGCCCTATAACCAGCCAGTCAATTAGATCAGCCTGCAGAAGATAGTTATCTATTGCTGTGCAAAGCACCTGGTTCCAAATTCTGCCTTGAATTAAATCAGCAATGTAGATGATCTAATATGGATTAAGAAAAATCTGAGGGACACAGCATTACATACAGCTGCAACATAGATAGTAGATTTTCTCATGAGCATTCCTCCAGCATGAGTGGTCAAATTTTTCTAAATATGTGAAACCACACTGAAAGTCAAAAATAGTGGCAAATTTTTTTCCTATTTTCCATTTTTTTCCATATTGTTTTGTCATAAATTGTTAAACTTTATCCTGCCATGATGGTCTTCCTTGCACGATGCAATAGTCTTGCCTGCCAAGCAGACACATTATAGTTTGATGTCTGACATGACAAAGGAAAAGAAAAGTATATATTGCCTCAGGGCCTTCTTAAGGCAAAACACTTTCTTAATTTTAGCCATAGGAATATAGAGCAGTCATAGAAGAGTTATGAAATAGTAAATGGTAAACAGTGAAGGGGAAAAAACTGAAGTAAACCCGTCTTCCAGATCTTTAGTCTTTGGGAACCTGAGATAAGGTACTTCTGGAATGTTTTCTTTACTAAACCTGAGATAACTTGATTATATATCCATGTCCTTAAACCATTTGCTCCTCAGCTGCTTCCAAGCAAACAGTGATTTGTGCTGTCACGAGACATTCCTGGTAAAAACTTACTGGAACAATCATCCCAGAGGCAATGATCCTCCAGACCTATCCACGAGGTCACTGCTGTGAGGTGGTTATAGTCACAGCCTTGTACCCACAGCCTTCTGGGGCACCTCCAGATAATGAGGTTGAGACAATGTCTGTATTTGGAATGTGTCCTGATGGATAACCAAGGCACAGGATCCCCATCTGAATAGGACAAGCCCTCTGCAAAGACTCAGAGAATTTATGGTTCAGTAATTCTGAAAGACAATGCAAAGTTCAGAATATGAAGGAAAAAAAACAGCTTACAAACAAATAAATAAGCAGCCCCTCATAACAAAAAAAAAGCACCAAAAAAACCCATTCACAAATAAAGTTGGTTTTCTATTCATAATTATCAGTCTCTGGAATTCCTAAACAAAATTAATAAAACTAGTAAGATCGTATGATCAATGGAAAAACTATTTGATGAGAAGTTCTGTCCTACAGTATACAAGATATATCCACGTGTCTGCATTTTTCAGTACATCATAAATGCCAACATTTTAAAAAGCCTTTTTTTTTTCCTTTTTAATTCAAGCTTTCTTTCTTCTAGTCTTGGAGCTGTTATTCATCCCATGTTCAAATCTGAAATATACTACATTTGTATGTGTCCTGGTTTGTAAGATAAGCTTGTATTCTATTTGCCATCTGTTGGAGGTTGGGCAGGTTTGTTATCTCTTCCAAGAACAATGGTTTGCTCCGAAGAGGTAATGGTTTGTTAATGGGCCATTGACTGACTCACTGCAGGGCTGGTAATGTAACACCATCCCATTGTGAGATGCTCCACCCAGAGGGGGAAGCCAAGCACTCTTGTATTGTATAAAGTGGTACCTTTTGGGGACAGAGCAGCTCTTTCTTTGCGGGAATTCCCAGAGAAGCAGCTTCTTCGGCCCCGGCACAGGGAAGCAGCCAGAGCGCGGTGAGGCGGCAGCGGCGGAGCTCAGAGGTGGCCCCAGCGCAGAGGAAGACCGGCCCAACTGCCACCAGATCTTCAGAGAAAACTATACCCTTCTAAAGATCACCACTTCAGCTGCAATTCATCAGCCACTGCAAGAGGAGCAGCTATCATTTCAACCGGACTGCTACCAACACCCTGAATCCTCAGGTTTTGGACTTTATCACTAGCTTTGTTTGTACCAATTGCATTTGCCTTTTTAAATTGTTATCTAGTTTTCTCCTAGTAAAGAATTGTTACTCCCATTCCCATATCTTTGCCTGAGAGCCTTTTAATTTAAAAATCCTGGTAATTGGGAGGGAGGGGGTTTACCTTCTCCATTGCACAGGAGGCTTTTGCCCTCCTTCACAGACTCCTGTCTTGTCAAACCAAGACAGTATGGAAGAACATGGAGACACTAGGGAGAAAAGAAGGTTTTACACAAAATAAAAGCAATGTAGTATCTGGAAAGGCATCTCACAAAATATTGTCTCTTTTTCAACAGGGCTGTTAGTTGCCTTTCAAATAAATTTCTGCAGCCTGCTGTGTTTCTAAACCTACACATATATATAAATAAATCAGATAAAACTGTATGAAGACAGGTTTAAGAACCACAAAACAAATTAGAAATATGAGCAAATTTCGTTGTATAATTGTTTTTTTTATTTAATTATAGATTAAAAAGAAAACCAAACAAACATTGTCTGCTTCCAAGATCTCCAATTCCTGATTGTCTAGATTTCATGAAGAAAGAATTTGAGCAGTCTTTTCTGCATGAGCTAAACAAGATTTTAACTAAAAACTAACAGCAACAGATTGCCTGATCACTGAGAAAATGCCAAGAAAATGTAAAGTTGGTTTTCGTTCCTCTTTTGTCCTCCTCACTGCCCCTGCTTTTCCTATAGTGATTGCTTCCTGCCCATTTTTTCAGCGTGTAAAAACATCTGTGATTTGCTGCAAGCAGTCCCTATTTATATTGAGAACCATAGAGCAGGTGCAACTAAAAAAAAAAAAGGAAAAAAAAAAAGGCAGGCAGCAAAGTATGAGTGTTATCCTATGACGCTGGAGGGTCATTTTACTTGTTATTGCACAATGCATATGGGAAGGCTTCCAATGAAAAGGCTATGCATAGCCAGCAAGCAAGATACGACTTCCTTTAATCACAGAAAAATGCAGCTTCATTAAATAGTTATTTCCCTGAAGTAAATATCTTTACGAATAATTGATTATGTTAAATCTAGAAAGAGGCCACGGTCAACAACTGGTTCATACAGTATGTATTTTAAAGTAGGCATTATGAGATGTGAATTTTTTTCTATAGTTATCATATGAGCACAAACTCATTGTCACTACTTTCATGCTTAATATCTATACAGCTCTCAAAGCATGGTATTTCCCAATCAAACTGCAAATGAAACCATTTCTGATTACCACAAGAATTCTAAAAGCAGTTTATAGTTAATATTCCTCCACCAAAAAAAAAAAAGTACTTAAATATTAGATAAATACCCTGTAATTTGAACATAATTTAATGAATTTGATTAAGAGAATTTGCTGCATCTAACTGTAGCTCACCAATTCCCGCCAATCCTGTTTCTTCTTCTGAGTCATATTTATTAGGTTCATTGAATAAAAAGTCTGTAGGCTGTTCCTTAAACTGGATATTTATTTATCTATTTCAGGTCTGCCCTTTTCACTTCCCCCCTCTATTGTTTCCAATGCAACTCATTGTGAGAACTAAAGCTGTGAAGTGTGAAAGATTACATCCTAATACAAGACAGTGCTGGAGTTTTAACCTTCAATGTTAATAAGATGGGTCCTAATTGTCCTCCCAAGTATCTGCAGCAAAACTAATTTTGGAGTGCCAAAGATAACCCCTGTAGATAACCTAATTAAATTCGTAGGAAAGCTAATATTTTTAAGACAAGGTGTTTCAGGTATTGGCTGTTTAAAAACTGAGGTTTAAAATTACTGGAAATGAGGCATCAGCAATTCCCACTCAGTCAGAATATTCCATTTGTGTCAGCTGTGTGTACAGAATTTGAAAAATTTATCTTAATCCATTATGATTCACCACAAATTTCTGTAACAACAAAAATATTTGTTTCACGCAAACATATCAAATTGTTTCAATATACATAGTGTATCTTTTCTGTATTAATTAAACACATAACTGAATACACAGGGTGAATTGCTATGTTCAAAATAAAATTAGAGAATTAAATATAGGAACTGTCTTTCCTCAGGTCAAGTAATTGCAAAATTATTCATGTCAATTCATTAGCTTTATTGAAAGCATTCCCAGACTGACCAAATCTCTCTACAGTGATAGTGCATTTTACCCTTACAAATGTTGTCTAGAGTGCTGATTTTAAGCCTTTGTAACATGTGTGCAGAACACTTCACCTAATGTTGAACTAATATTTGGAGCTAGTATTGGGAATATTTAGAAATTGAATTGTCTAAGAGAAAAGCAATTTGTTTGTAATGAGCATCGAGTGTTAAGGAGAGAATCCTACCCCAGACAAGGTACAGTTTTTCTGAAGAGCTGAAGAAGAAAGAGAAAAGCCCAAGAACAGCTTGAACAGCTTTCAACTATCAAGCCAGTGTGCCTGTTGTTAGATCAGTTGCTAACAGTGGCATATCTTCTTTGTAGTAAAGGAAACCCACACTGACATCTTAACTTGCTAAACTAGCCACGGTTGTCATTTCATGCAAGGAAACAAGAGAGTGGAGAAATTGAGAAAATATAAAAAATTTAAAAGAAGAAAAAAGTGTCCTACAAGCACACCAAGCCACTAGAGTGGCTATTTTCTGTAAATATTGTACATTTCACTGACTTTGGATGTTACAGAAAATGGACCCCATCTGGCAGGTTTTCTGTATTTGAAGCAAAAATACAGTGTTCCCCAAACTCATTCCTAAACAGGCTTCAGATTTTTCACACTTTGATGGATTTTTTTCTTTTCAATATATTCTTTTAAATTCTAAGAGCACCCAGTGTCTTTGTTTTCCCCTATCCTAAAACAAAGAATTATAACTTATATCCTATGTAAAAAGAGTGTGAATGTTTCTCTTTTAGGACCATTTCGAACATATACCAACATACTTTGAAAGTGTGAACATTTTAAAAGCAAATATGCTAATAAGCACATCACTTTTGATTGTATGTGCAAATCAAGAAAGTGCTTCATGAAACTCCTTTAACTCACTGCATAAGAAGAAAACAGAGCTGAATGAATTCTCTTGCTTGAGTGCTAAGCAATACGGTTCAACAAGGCTAATAGGAACTAAAGACTCTCAATCATCTCAGAGAATCACGTGTTTTGCAGGACCAGACTAACACATCAAGTAGAGAGAAGTAGCACAGAGATTCTCTCTAGCTTAGAAGAAGAGAGAGACCTCTTGTCAAGTGTCCTGTGCACATGCTGGCCTTTGCAATCCTTTTTTCTATAATCAAAACAATTGTTTGCAAAAGGAACTGGTTCATGAGCCATCCTTATACAAAATCCTTGCTTGCTGTGAGTCCTGCTCATCATGCTTCACTGACAGACAATTTTAACCTTCTGAAGGGAGGATTTGATGCAAAAATTCTCACAACATTCCTAGCTTTGAACTTACATTACAAGTCTTATTTTAACTACTGGGGATTGTCTGTGACAATTTCTAACAACATCAACTAATACTCTAAAAAGGAAACAATTAATAAAAGCTAAAGCAAAAGTTCTCAATTGTGTTTTTGATAACTGAAATATAATTATTAAAAACAAAGTTGAGATTATTAATTTCTTTTAGCATTACTTCAATAGCACAGTTCAATTATGCAATTCTGTGATGTTTGGGTATCCACAGGCTTTCTTCACAGCCTTTAATTGCCACAACTTCTTCCAAGAGATGATTAAAAAATCTGTTCTCAAATGTGAAGTTAACAAAACAATAAACTGAAGCTCAAAAGGGCTTCCTTTACTGAATTTGTTAAAGTCACATCAACCTGCAAGCAGAGGTCACTGAAGTTCAACCCTCAAATGTTCATATCCCTGAGGAGAATGGGACATTATTAATATTTTTGTATAGAAGAACTCCTGAGTGAAACAGACTCTCTCAATGATGAAATGAAAAAGATATTCCACTGTGTACTGTGAAATATATTATGTATCTTCCACATAGTTGGTTTGGGATCAACTGCCAGCTTCTTCACGGTGTGAGCTCTTGATTGAAGCACCAGCTGTGTTCAAGGGATTGAAAGAGACCTTGAAAATGGCAAAGCAAGACCCAGCATTCAGAGCTGACAAAACAAAACTGACAAGAGAGCTATTCTTTCTGAGCACTCATCATAGGAAATGTCATTGAAAAGAAAGAAAGAGAAAAGGGGGTGGGAGAAATCAAACAGACATTTTAATATGATTTGAATATGCTCTTCTGTTTTCTCACGCCTTTTTTTTTTTTTTGGTTTTTTTTTTGTTTCTAATTGGAAAAAAGAAATGTAACTTAAAGCTTGAAGAAAACTTAAAATGCAAGAGACAGAGGAGAAAAAGCCTCTCTCTGTCAAAAACATTCAGGAAGATTCTTGTTTGCTGCTTGTGTAAATTAGAGCTAGCAGCAGCCATAAAGCTATGGTGGTATAAGTCCAGTGTAATGTAGAAAATAAATGTAAGGCTACTGCATTATAAAGCTCACTGTAGAATTAAATTTGTAAGAGAGCTCTGAATCCTAGTAATTTCTACTGGTAAAAACCCCAATCTTAGTCCCTGTTTAAATAGAACTCTCCACTTAAAGTATGTCTGAGTCATTTATAACTCCTAGGAACTTAGAGTGTTATATTTTTGGAGGGCCAGAATTATCTAGGGTCTGTATCCATCTGTTATGTAAAGACACATAAATCTGCTTTCAACTTTCTAGACTTCTAATTTAATTTTTTTCTGTTCTGTAACTTTTTTTTTAATGTGTGCAAGCCTGTTCTTTGGCAGGCAAAGTGCTGAAATGTCAATTGGTATCCCCTGAAGACTTAATTTCCACTGACTGACACTGCCAACATGATCATGTGGTTCAGGGTTTACCTTTCCTGCTGTGACTGAACTGGAAAATCTAAATCAGCCCCATACAAAAGGTTGAACAGAGGCCAGCTGTAATCAGATAGAAAATGTACTTTTGACCAGAAGATAGGAGGAAGGAGCAGGAGAATCGCTTAAAAAAACCCCCACATAGGCAGCTAATCTCTTAGACTGGCTACATATAACATTTTGTTTAATAACCAGCTTAGCAGGTAAATGAGAATGGAAAAAAAGTACTGTTAAAAGGGCAGTGATAAAATCTTACCCAGTCAGAAGCATACAGATTTTCAGGGGCAAAATGCTGTACCAGAGAAAGATTCAGATGAAATAGGATATTTCAAACAATTTTGCATGTGACTGTCATCATTTATCAGCCTCTGTGGTCAAGTCAACAGGTCACTAGATGGGGAACTGGAGAACTATATGCTTTATCTCTGTTTTTGCCGCTGATCTAATCAACACCAGGTCAAGATTCTTCCGTCCCTCTGGCCACCTTATAATGCTTTTGCTCACAAGCTCATTGCAAAAGAAGTGTTTTGTTTATAGGAATTTACTGTTTTTTCTGTCTCTTTAAGAAGAGAGTTTCTAGGAAGGCTCACTCCTAATGCAAACAATTTAGTAATTATAATACATTTCAAACACAGATTAATAGTTCCACGCTGATACCAGTGTGACATTTTTCTGTGTTTGGTTTGCAGGCCAACACCTTTAACAGCATATTTGTTTAGGAAAAGATAGAGTGCTAGTCTACAGGGACTAGAAATGGCTTTGTCATTTTCTAGATGACAGGTCTTATTTTCCAGTGCTTTCTGGCAGAAGAATTACCATTAGCCTTCCATCTTTCTCAGCAAGATGCTTATCTAGCTGCCAGAAATCCTTTTGTTTAAAATTCCTCTCATATAACTGCCATGATTGTAAGAAAGGTTGCTTGGTTTACAAAACAAGCTCATGCTGCACTCTCTTTCTGATGCATCTGTAGCTAAAAAAAGTCAAGAAACAGCTGAGGAGCAAAATACAGTTATTAAGATATAAGTTATCCAGGCATAAGATTTTATTTTTAGGTTAAAGAAAAGCAATAACTTGTGCTAAGGATTAAGGAACTCTTTTACTTCCTTATTTGCACTGCTGTATAAATGTGGCAATATTTGAAAGCAACACATGGAAATTTGAAGCTTAGGCAGATTGGAGTTGGTGCGACTACTTGGTTTTAAGCAGAAGCAGGACGTAATCCACAATAGATGTTTCAATTATCAGACAAAGATAGTATATAAAATTGCACAAGGATATGCAAAGACAGATTCAGATAGAATATAAGTTAAAAAGAACAATTGTGAAGATCACCTTTGTGATTGTATAATTCTGAAGGCATTCTGTGCAGTAAAATATTAATTTACAGTGTCATTAACCTTGCTAATTTACTTCTTTTCAGCCTAGATGATAGCTAGATGATAAATATCTGGAAAAAAAAAATACTAACATCTTCCTTGTTGGTTTGGTCTTTTCAAGATTCATGCAGGTTTTGGAAAGTATGGTATGAATAATCCACTGTGACAACACTCAGTACCTCTGCTTCAGATATTGTTACCCTAGGATGACATTTACTGTAAACTATGGTTTGTCAATAAAACAACACAATCACTGATTTGAGAGTAAGTATTGTGGGCAACAAGAAAAGCAAAATGGACTGAAGAAACAGTGGGTAAAACCTAGAAATTCTCAGTATTGTTTTCTTTTGTTGTGAAGGATGTCAGTAAAACAGGCTGAAATAGATAGAGCTGCATTTGTGCCTAAAGTACAACAACATTAATTTATGATGGACAGCATAATTCCTGAGGCAAAATTAGAGTTAGCTAAAAGGTTCATGGTTCATTATTTCATTCTCCAAATAAATCAAAGGTAAGAAGGATGAAGTCAATACAGAACATTTGCAATTTTAGATTTTTTTTAATAAAAGAGCTTTTCTGCAGTATACCAAGAGCTACAAAGTCACTTTATTGCCACAGAAATGCAAGTTACAGCACATAACTATGAGTAATCTATAAGTAAAGAGGCTTCATATTATTTATATAGGAAACATAAATAGATTTCAAGGCAAGGGAGGTTATTTTCAAAGGGCAAGCATTTGGATTCTGCATATTCACACACACATGGGCAAAATCATAGTTACATTAGTTCTGAAAGAAATAAGGGTCTTCCCCTCTGCCCGCAGAACTCCCCAGGGAAGCAGCTTGTCTTTGTCAAAGGATTCCTCCTTACTGGAGTTCACTTCTTAGCCCACATGAAAATTGCTAGTGAAACATTTTTCAGAAAATAGAAACTATAAAAACATAGCTCCAGGAACCCACTGCCTTAGCAAAACTGTCACTGTGTGGTGTCTTCAGCTCCAGGAAAGATTCTGTGTTTACAGCAGACTTTTTACAACAATTTGAAGTTAATGGTTTGATTTGGGGTGCATTCTGAATCTGCCCCATTTAGCTTCTGACTGGATTTGAGAAGTTACATGGTTTTGTATCTTTCATGTAGTCAGCTGCATGCACAGTGCAAGCATGCCCAAGTAGGTGTCACTTAAAAAAAATTAATAATAAATAAAAAGAAGGAAAAAACAAGATATTAAATGAAAATTATTTGGGATTTCTTTTGCCAGCAAGAGTCCTTGTTTTACTGAGTCCTACTGAAAAGCTTTAGTTGCTCACCAGCTGCCCTAGCTACATCTTTGACCCTTGCTGATCTTTCTGAGTACCATTTTGTCAGGCTCTCCCTTGAAATCGACTGTTCAGCTGTTCTTTGGTGTATTTCTTTCTTCAATACATGGTATTTAACAGCTGTGATTATTCAACTTTTTCAAAGCTAAGTACTGTTTAGTTTAAACATAAGGAATAAACCAAGAACAAAAGCAACAAGCCTTTTGTAGATCTCTAAAACAACTAACTGGTCAGCCTGTCTGAAAAGGAACAAGGGAGAATTTAGTTATTTAGTCGGATTTCCAAGTGGGGTGATTTTACGAGAGCTCTCTGTATTTCTCAACAGCTCTCCACTTATCTGATAGGCTGCTCAGTCTCCAGATGGCAATTTTTTCTTTCCCTCTTTTCCGTTTGTTCTGCATCCCCATACCAATCAGCAGACCTGTTCACTGTGTAACTGAAGACAATCTGCTTGACTATTTCAGTCACAACAGAGTATCCACAACCCATCTCATATTTCCACCTTCACAAATCTGTAGTTGTTTTAGAGATGTTGTGCATATAGCACTTGAAGAACACCCTTCTCTGTAAATCTGGTGAGTTTCTTCAGAAATGCAGCTATGTCCACAGATAAAAGGCAATAATAAATTTGAAGAAAGAAGCCATCTTCACATCACTGGTAGTTACTCTTTGGTTTTTATAATTGCTAACATGGTTACTTCATAGCACAACCATCCCTCTTACTCAGATATTATATGGCAGTAACAGTAGCTTTTTTTCCTTTTAAATTTTTTTTTTTTAATTTATTTTTATTTTTTAAACTAAAACCTCCCTTACCCAGGGAGTTTGACAATATATGTGCCAGGACAAGCTTTTCATATACATGTATGTATGTATGTGTATATATATATATATAAACATGTATATATCTACTCCCTTCTGAAGAAATTCCGGAAACACCCCAGATCATCACCTACAGAGTGAAGAGGTTCTGTAACACCTCTTTGCTAGTTATGCCAGACTGTTGATTTACATTTATTGCTACACCCTAGCTCTCCAAAACATCCTCATTCCTTTCCAAAAGGCATAACATGGCATTGAAATTTCCACTCCAACTTTACAGATTTGTAGCCTGTGTTTCTTAATAGTAGGTTATTGTGAGTGGTAGAAAAACCCTTCTAAACAGCCTGTCTCTAGAAGAAAATAATAGAAATGAGGAAATGGGGTTTAGTGCCTCAACTGAAAATCTCAGTTCAACTGCAGGTCAGAAGTGCTTTACTGATTTGGAGTAGGACTAGGATTAAGACTTGCTGTTCATCATGTTTGAGTTTGTGTGGTTCTGTGGATTTTTCTCTGTTCTGAAATTGATAGTAGCGTTGTATTTCACAAACACAGATCAGATCTGTAGAGAAAAACAGTCTTTCTTTTTAGAAAGTACTTACTCAGCCATGAAAGCAGTTGCTCATTTGATACTATACACCGTAGTAGAATGCACCTGGACTCTCCTGGGAAAACTGTCACACAAGAGACCATCTGCTGAAATGTGTAGATCTTAGAGGTTCAGTAAACCAGCTTTAAATTTGTTTGTAAATGCACATCGACAAAAACTGATCTCTTTTTAGCATCATTTTACACAGTTGAAAATCACAAAAAGGTCTAAATCTTTGATCTAGAAATAACAAATAACAACTTGAATTTTTTTTTTGTTTGTTTTATAGGGACATACCTTTACAGACCACATCTATGTTTATGCAAATTCACTTGCCATAATATATTCTGCCTAAGTTTAGACAGAAAAATATAGAATATAGAATAGGGGTAGACTGTCCAGAGCAGATTTTCTGTGTGACTCTTTCTATTTTGTTCTTTGATATTTTTGTCCCTTCCCCACCATCCCCATTTTTTTTTTTATTTAACAACCCATTTATCAGTACTTCAGTATTATTGAGAAGGAAAATGGAAAAAGAGATAGGATCGAGAGATTTCATAAAAGTTTAGGTTTATGTAGGCACACCCTGTAAACAATCCTGAAAGTTTTTTATCGTTATTGAAGGTGAATTCCCATTCACAACTGCTGCTGTCTTTTATCTCAGCTGGCTTTAATGGCAGGATTTATAGAGTGTTTCTAGACTGTTGTGAATTGCATCTGTCCTGGCTTGTAAGATAAGCATGTATTTTATTGCTTTCTGTTGGAGGTTGGGCAGTTTTCTTATCTCTTCTAAGAACAATGTCTCCCTCCGGGAAAATATGTCCTGTTAATGGGCCATTAAATTACTCACTGCATGACCGATAAAGTTACATCATCCCATTGTGAGATGCTCCACCCAGAGGGGAGGAGCCAAGCATTCTTACCTCCATAAAATCAGCACTTTTTAAGACACTGGCAGCCACTTCGCTGGATTCTCAGAGAAACAGCTCTCTTCTCTGCTAAATTCCCAGAGGAAGACCAGGCCCAACTACTACTAGACCGTCAGAAAAAACTACACTCTTCTAGAGATCACCACTTCAGCAGCATTTCATCTGCCACTCCAGGAGGAGCAACCACCATTTTAACTGGACTACTACCAACACCTTGAATCTTCAGGGTGTCAGGTTTCTGACTCTATCACTAGTTTCATTTGTAATAATCACATTTTTTTATTATTATTATTTAGTTTTTCTCCTAATAAAGAACTTTTTTTTCCCATTCCCATATCTTTGCCTGAGAGCTTTTTTTTTTTTTTTAATTGTAGTAATTCAGAAAGAGGGGGTTTACCTTTTCCATTTCACAGGAGGCTTTTGCCTTCCTTCACAGACTCCTGTCTTTTCAAACCAAGACAGCATCCAACAGAACCCTGCAGAAATTTTATGTTGTATCCTAATTTCATTTTCAACAAGAGCATGAGTGCTGGGGTATGCTGTAACAGAGCCTATCTTTTTCAAGCTCTGAAAATAATTCCTATCAACTATGAGGACCTTTTTCTCCCCCTACTCACCTCTCCTTGTGAGACAATTTCATGAATATTTATGGGTAAAGGACATGGAAGTTGCCTTCCAATGCCCATCTGACTTTGACAAGATCCCCTCCTTTCCCAATTACAAGGAATTTATCAGATTTCCAAGTTCCCACAATCACACAGCAATTGTTCTAATGAACAGAAGTAGTTTTGAATCTGTACTTTGCATGGACAAAGAATATATGGTTACTGTCTAAAATAGTGACAAAATCAGGTAGTTTATTTGTTAGGAGTGTAAGATTAAAAGAAGGTAGAGTCAATTCTGCCCTCATCACACATAATATTGACACATCAGTTGAGATTCTACTCATCTGGAGAAGACAAGTGATGATTAAAAACCTACCTATCATCCTTGTACCAGGTCAACAGTCAAGGTCCAACACCTTCAACACAGCTGTTATTGTCATTGTAAGGAATCCAGCTGTTTTAAGATGAAAAATGCAGCTGATCATTCTATTTAAGCAGTCATCTTCAGCTTGCTTGTAAAACACACAATAAAAGACAGCAAATAATGTGAAACATGTCTGTTGCTAAGACAACTGATAGTGTACCCCCTACAAAATACAAATGTGTCTTTAAGGCTACATTAATTAATTCATGTATCCATTATGCAGAAGTGGATGGTTCAAATTATGGGAAATACAGTGAAAGAAACTTTCAGTAAAATACAATTAGTTTTGAAACTCCTTGTGAGTAGTGGATTTATGTCTCTTCAGGAAAGAGCCGCCATTCAACATCAGAAGAGCAATACAAATATCTGAAACAACTGAATTCCATATAACCCCATCATATTTTTTTTTTCTTTAGGGTTTTGATTTGGTTTTGCTTTAGATTAAGAATGTAGAATTTAAGAATTTATATATATATATATATATATATAAAGAATTTTTATTTTCCATGAATCTGTACTTCTGTCTTGTCTTGCTGAATGTTACTGCCAACATAAAGTGAACCACATAGTGAACAAAACCCAGAACCAATGCAGTGCGAAGTAATTAATGCAAGCTCATATGTGAATTCTGTGCTGTTATGTGAATTCCCTGTTGTTATGAATAGCTAGTATAAACTGAAGATATTTTAGAATCCTACTAGAAAGTATAAAATAAAAAAGTCTTAATCCTGCTGAACTTTACTACAGCAAAAAATTAGATACTTTCTTAAGATTTTTTATGATTTCTTAATGAAAGTTTATTCTATAAGGGCCTGTGACAGAAGAGAAGTATCACTAAAATAAGAAATTATTATAGAATGCATGTCACAATAACAGTCTCCAGTACTTTTGTTTTGCACAAACATTTTTGTGTATGTGACATTTGGAACTCATGTAAAAATCAGTCTGCAAGCTCTTTTATTTATGTGAATTAATTCAGATCTATTTCTGAAAATAGTGAACAATAAGGAAGTAGACTATTAACTCCAACAGCTCCAGAAATAAATTGTGAAAGCAGAATAAAAATTAGCCTAAAGGAGAACATTTCTATGTTTTTACATATCATTGGTGAGTTGCAAAACATTTTATCAAGGTCTTTACCTCAACAGGTCTTTAGGGAACCAGTAAGTAACCAAAAGGTTTAGGTGCTTAATACATGCATGCCCTGATCTGGGGAAACTTATTTCTGAGTTTAATGTTACTTTACGCACAGACTGCATTAGTTCATCCTATGGTGCAGCATCAATAGAAACTTGTAAATGTATCAGGGTCACAAACATCTGACTTAACCAAAGCTGCCATGCACAGATCTCCTATTTCCTTATTTTCTTGAATGAAATAGGAATTTGAAGACAATCTTTACTTCAGTTACAGTGTGTGTGGTAGTTTATCAGATGCATTCCTTTGGGTGGAAGAAATAAATGCATAAATGACTAGTGTAGGATGAATTTTAAGAGGCATTATTTCACTGTGCTGTGGCAAGAACTGTGTGGGATAATAAATCTCTCATCACAAGCCCTTATGCCTTGAAACACCCCCAGTCTATTTGTCCTTTTGATGTTGCAGAGGTTACTTGCTGAGAAATCATATTTCAAGATTCAAAACTCTTGCTAGATGCAAAGTGAAATTCCATTTTTTGTTTTCATCTGGGCACCAGCACTGAGTGCCTAGCTACATCTTCCCAGGGAGCCCAGAACAACCCAAACACCATCACAGCTGTAAGGTCCCCCTGGAGAGCTCTTTGCCATCAACTCCAGAACATGAAAAATAGTAAAAGCATTTATGAGCAGGAGTGTTTCCAAGCTGAGGATGGGGGAAGTAAAGTGAGACAAGGCTTTCTGTCTTCCTTCCATCTTCCCTATGGCTAATTCTTTGCTCAATCAGCAGACTAATAAGAAAAGTGCATCTGTAGTGCCTATGCCCTAATAAATATGTTTTAACTCTTTCTGACATGTTGATCCATGTTATTCACTCACACTGAATCAATGGGAAGCACCTTTTAATGCTATTTGCTTTTGTGAAGCTTCTCTGCATGTCACAAGAGACAATTACTCTAGTAATTCAAAGGCAACCACCATCTTTTCTCAAGCACTGTGGAATGTAAATAGATTGCACCTCTCTTTGAAAAAGTATCTTTCCAGTGATTAATTATTTAAGTACATTATCATTATTTAAAATATCTTACATATTAAGCTTGAATTTAGAATTTTGAAATATTTCAGTATAAATAGCAAGTCATAAATGGAAAAGTCTTTCTTATACCATGTTTGATTGCATCTTTGCTGCTTGCTGCATACACATATGGAACAAAACTGCCGTACCTGCTTGCAAAACTAGTGTGCATTTATAGCATCATGGAATGTTTAGAGTTGGGAGGTACCTCTGAAGGTTATTTGATTCAACCTTTCCACTCCAGCAGGGCCACCTTGAGCCAGTTGCTCAGGAACATATCAGGTAGCTTTGGAATATCTCTAAGGATAGACACCCCACAACTTCTGTGGGTAGCCTCTTCCTGTACTTTGTTACCTACAGAGAGAAGATCTAAAGAGAGATGTTAAAGGAAAACCTCATGCGTTTGATTTTGTGCCCATTGCTTCTTATTCTGACATTGGGTACCACCAAAAGTAGCCTGTCTCCACTGGCCTTCCATGGAATCAAATATCAGAATGACTGGAGTAGGAAGAGACTCCCAAAGAAAACCTAATACAAACCCCCTGCAATGAACAGGGATGTCTTCAATTAGAACAGGTTATTTACAATGCCATTTAAACTGACCTTGAATGTTTTGACTTTTAATATTCCCTCTTCTCAGGATCCTGAACTCCCCCATGTTATGGTCATCACCTTTGACCTTCACAGCCCCAGGACTCCTTTCCTGTTGGTGTGTATGAGGTTCAACACAGCATCCATTTTTTTTTATGTTGCTGTATCACTCAGATCACTAGTTTTGATGAAACCTCAAGAACCTCCTTATTGCTAATGGTATGAAATATTTTGGTGTGTGTATAAATTGTGGCCTTAGAGGTTTTCAAAAAGCAGTTTGCAACCTGCTATTGAGCTTTTTGTTTATTTGCAAAACAAAAAATTCACAGATTCTGCTTTTCCAAAAAAAATGTACTCTGTTTTTCATTGCTTTTTCATGTTTATTTAAAAATATATGCTGCATAAAAATGGAAGTCACAAGTATGAAACTTAGTATAAAGCAGAACCCATTTTAGCTAATATATGATGAAAAGCAACCTTCATCTCTGTTGTGTAGTTCAGATGTTTTATTGATTCCATCTTAGAAGGGAGGAGGTTTTTTTTTCTTTGACTCTTCTGACCATGTTATTGGATTTTTGAATTTCCGTCCTGCCCTTTATAATGTTCAGGGTCTAAACTTAAGTTTCTTGTGACATCATGTCACTTCTGCAACAGGCTCAAAAGGTTGTTCTTTTGAACACAAGGGAGATATGACAGAAAAGGTACTTGGAAGGAAAATTCAATCCCCTGCCTTTACAATTTTGGAACAATTCCTGATGCTCCACATCCTCACAGTCCTGGAATAACAGCTTTGTCTAGCAGCAAACTTAATTTCCTTCTCACAAGACAAATGAATATTCCCCCATGAGGGACCACAGAAACCAAGGGGCTCTATTCTACATTATTTGCCAGACACCCCATGGTATTTAGTCAAACATATCCAAACTTATTCTTATTTTCCTGTTTTTTACCTACCCATTAGGTAGACAATTAAAGAACCAATTTAAAATTAATCTATAAGATCTAGACACACACCTAATCAGGAAAGATCCCTTATATATATCCTCTATATTTTAGATATCATGTAGCCCTAACAAAAGAAAATTTAGTAGCATTATATGCATAATTTCTAATATATTAGGTCTACTATTGTTAATTTGGTCAAAGTTTTTGAGCAAAAGTTTGACCTTTTTAATAGCTTCCAACTCAGTTAATTGGGTGAATAGGTATAAAGTTAATGGTTTTGAATACATATGCATATATACTCTCATATCCTTCTAGCTGTAATTTCAATAACCTTACATTCCCAACAGTAAAAAAGGGTTAAGAACCATATTATTTAAACAAGATGGAGGCATTAGATAATGACAGAGTATGAAAAGTGGAGGAGAAGGGATGCTGGAACTGAGTGTGGCCAGGGCATGGGAGAGAATAGCAACAGCACATAAATCAACTTCATCAAAAATATTGCTATCATACTATAATTCATCTCTCTGAACTTTTTTAGCTTTCACCTTACAAAACAAGTTTATCTAGGGATGTTATGTGACTGTTCATGTTAGACTTTTGGGAAAATAGCCAAGACTAGTTAGACCTAATTACACCCATTAGGGCATTTTGTATGTCAATTTTCACTAACTAATACAGATGGATTGAACAAAATCTCTTGTTGCTTCAGCTTTTGTTTTTCAGATTTTTTTCAAGATCATAGAATGGTCAGGATTGAAAAGTACATGAATTAATATTGCCATTCTCCCTTTCTTTTCATGCTTGATCAATTGCTTACATTTGATGACTTTGTTGCCATAGCTAAGCAATTTAATGTTTCTACAAGAAAATACGCCAAGCTATTTTAAATATGTAATTTAAAAAACATAAATAAATAATCACCTTACCTCCCAAAAGCCCTTAAGAAAAAATCACCAACCAGTTCCTTCTGTCAGTGAGCAGCACATTCAGGAGTGCATCGCCCTTGGGTGGCACACCTAGGATTTGAATCAGAAAGTTTTTTCCATTACCTTCCGCAAGCTTTGTGGTCTACATGAAAGAGAACAGATTTTGCTAACATAATTGCTTAATTCAACTAAAAAAAAGAGTGAATAGTTTAAAAGACATGAAGTTTCTGGTGGCCATTCTGAGCCTTAATTGTGTAGAACTCAAATATTGAACTCGCACTGGCTTTAAAAATTGCTGAAGCATCTGTACCAATGGGTGCTTGGAATGATACCAGAGGACATAATTTAAATGAATTCAATTACATCCAATAATCCTGGAAAACAGAAACACATTTTTGTCTTCTGAAGACAGCTGTTGCTTGTGTCCGTGCTTAGTGTAGCAAAAAAAAAAACAACAACAAAACAAAAAAAACCCCTAAAACCAACAACAACAACAAAATAAAACCAAAAAACACCCCAAGTTGTTTATTCAATATCAAAATTTTTGTGAGTGTTTGTTGATAACTTGGTGGTAACTTGGCTATGATGTGAGTACAGCATGGCAAAGAGGACATAACAAATTTACTGAGTCACTGCTGCTGATCATTGATAAACCTGACTTTACAGCGTGATATGCTAGCCAGCTTTTTGCATGAATGGGAAACTGAACAGATATAATAGCAAGTGACAAAAGAATTTTTGTGAAAACCACAAGTTCTTACCTCAGAAGTCTCATGGCCAAAATATAGGGGCTCAAAAATCTATTGTACCTGTTTCATGATCTGAAAAATATCAAAGGCACAAAGTTTGAATTAACTGTGAAACAAAAGAAATAAGCCTGATGGTTTCCCTGACAGGTAGGGAGACATAAAGCAGTTCACATCCTTTTGGGTAAACACCATGAAGTAATATAGACTACATGGCAGAAACTGGCATGTCTGCAATGCCTGGCTAGGGTACTGTGGCTGGTAAACCATTAGACGAATTTATTTAAAAATGTAAATGCATGAGAGAGAGCAATCACAAGGTAACAGGGGGAGGGGTGGGAGGACTAAGACAGACCATATGTTCCTCTCCCCTTTCTGCGTTTGCTGCTCTCATACAGAGAATTCCCTGCTTGACAGATGGAGAGAAGTGTACTTTATGCAAGGTGCAGGTGGTTTTCTCTGTGAATGCTTAAGAGCTAGAGAACAAAACAAAGCAATTATGAGTTCTCTGTATAAAAATCTATGGCCCTTATCAGATATGTTGCAAATGACTTCTGGAGAACTACAGAATAAAACAATCAGAAATATTACTGAGAATTGCTAACAAAGTCTCTTGATCACTAGCAATTTCATATTTTAGTTTTAATAGGAAATTGGTGGCATGAAGAGAACACTATTGCTCTGGCTGCTGGAAGGAAATAACTTAATTTCTTTTTTAAGATCACTGCTTTGGCAGTTCAAAATGTCTCTCTTTTCTCTTACTTTCTGTTTGGGTTAGTTTGTTGTTGCTGTAATTGTTGTTGTTGTTTTAAATCTCCAGATAGCTACAGATCATTTACCACTATTTGCATGAATGTGTGGAGTTGATAAATTTAGATACCGTGGATGGATGGCAGGTTTCTCTTTACCATAAATCCTGTTCTGCACGAGGCAGCAAGAGAGAAGCATTTTGATAGATAACACAAACTGAAGGTTTTTGATAGATAACAAACTCATTAATCACTGTCCTCTAAGTGCTATAAGAAGAATTTAAAATGTGCTGCTTTTGGCACTTGTAATATTTTCTTGCTTTAAAATCACAGCAATTACTACTCTGTGCTTTTTGACTAGCCTGAACAGCCATTTCAGTATGAAAAAAGGATCAGTGAGGGTTCAATTTAGTATAAGACCAAACAAGGATGAGCTTCACAGTAGTATCATTAATGCTCTCTTCCTGTTATGAGAGAACATTGGCAGACTTCCAGTTTATTAAAACAACAATCAAAGGCAGATCTTCTCTCTGTATACACAATGAGTCAATGAAGGATCATTAACTCAAACAGAGCTGTTCACCGAGGTATAAAAACAAAAATGCATTTCAGGGTAAATAGTTCATGAATATTATGCAAAAAATGCTCCATAGTTGTGTTTCATGCAAAAGCATTCCAAACATTATTAACAGTATTATGTTTGTATTATTAAATACAAAGAGAGTACTACATTGTTTTTCTATAAGCTCTAAGATCAGGAATTAAAGTATCTTTAAAAGAAAAATTGCCAATGAATATAAAGGATCTTCAACATTTGTAAGTTTATTAAGTTAACTAAATATGAAAAAAAAATTGCTTGATTAATTTATATTCTAATTTAAAGAAAAAATTAGTAATATGCATGTATGTCTTTTTACATGGAAAAATATAAATGTAGGGAGACCATGTATACAAAGACAGAAACAAGATAAGTATATATTTTTGTTAAAAATAGGAATTAGAAGTTTGGGTTTTTATCATGTGAAACAACTTTGAAATGGCAGGTTGAAAGTTCATCCATGAAGTCCTTTGGTTCACATTGTGCCTCAGTACAAATGGGTGAAGTGGAAGAAAAAAAAGAAAGAAGCAGACACAAGCCACAAATACAACCCCACTCCCCAAAATTAAAAGCAATACAAAATGGAGTTCAGAGTAAACAGGGTGAAAAACTAAATACAAGGAATGTGAAATCCTGACCCTATTGAAGTCACTGGGCATTGTGCTGCTGGCTTCAAGGATGTCAAGATTCTGTGCAGAGCATATGAATAGTAGTAATATATAAAAAGGCAGGAAGGAGCAGAGGGCAGTATTTAAAGACACTTATGCTAGCAAGCTCTCTATCAGATGTAGGCTGTCTGTTGGTGAACAATCTCGTTTTGGAGGGGGAGAGAGCTGCTTTTCTGCTTTTTATGTGTAATATAAGCTTTTTCAGTAAGAAAAGGAAACATGTTTGTATTTTTTTTTAATGTAATTGAAATAATGAATGGAGAAGTATTGAAAACATCTGAAGCATCATTTCAAAAGGGAGGTGCAGAGTGTTGGAAATCTAGTTTAATTATATCTAAATAGGTAGGATCTGAAAAACTCAGCCTCTAGGAAATTAACACAACCCTAATAAAAGCCTTTCCTGTTCTTCTAACATATATTATTAGGTCTCAAAAATAATTTTAGAGGTTAAAGAGGCTTGTTGTATGTCTGAATGGCAGCTAAAGATGTAAGGCACATAGGTTTCATACTTGAAGACTTCTGTCAGCAGAGCCTCAGGGAGAAGGGTCTGTAAAATATACTTTGTTTGCAGGCTGTGTTCAATAAATCCAAATCTTTGATAATGACACAATGGTATTGAATGGTGGCTGTGAGTGAATGCTTGTTGAACTTTTAAGATATGATTCATCACAGGCACTATGAGAACAGAGCACAATAACATTAAACACCAGATGGCATTTCAAAGCCCATCAGATACACAGATTCCTTTTTCTTCTGTACAAAAGATTGGCAAGGCCTCATGTCTGAAAAAAGCCCATTAAGATAAATGGAGTTGATTTGGTTTTGTCTTGCTAGGGCTATTATAAGAGAGTCATCTAAATGGGTCAAATTACAAACTGCTCTAGATCAAAGGAGAACAACTGCAGTAGTGGGTCAAATTGATCCAAGCTATATCAACTGGATCAACATGAAATCCCAAACTGCAGTGAAAAAACTCCTTAGCCTGGTCCTAGAAAATAATTAATGCAGGTACTGCCTCTTTTATACTAGAAGTTAGAAAGGCATTAGATGAACAGACTTATCAGAAATTTCTTTTGCAGTTTCCTGAGAGGGTGGGATTTATAAAAACAGCATCAGAACCCCAGGCTCAATAGGGACAAGCACCTCTGCAGTGCAAAATACCCACTTCAGGGCAGGTGAGGTGAAAGGAAATGCAGCACTAACAATCTTGAAGCCTGATATGGAGAGGACTTAAAGATTTTGAGTCACATTCAGCCTGGGAGAAATTCCCCTGAGATGTGAAAAATTACCTCCATGATTTATTTGGTCTATTGGCAGATGGCATTTGTTGGCTTGTCTCGGTGATTGTTAGCTTGTCTCAGTGCTGCATGGTTTGTATGAGCAATTGATGCTGGACAATGCAGGCTGGGGCTGTGTGGTATGTGCATGTGAACATCATTGTAATGTAAGGAACAATGCTGGTAATGTTATATAGAGTGTAAAGACAAGATTTCAGAGTGAGAGTTGTATTTTAAAAAATTAGATATGTTTGTGAAGGAAAATAAAGAAATGGTGGGGCCAAAGAGAGGAAAGTTCCTTTGAATGAACTATATTTGACTGAAAATATAAATGGTAACTTACCTGTCCTCTCCACTCTGTATTGCTGATGGCAAAGTAACAAACAGCAAGAGACTCTATCAGATGATAAAGATTGCTACTTGTGAGCCAGGATGCATGCAAGAACCTGTCATAGTGTTGCCAAAAGGAGCAGCCCTCCAAAGCTTCATCACAGATGTCCAAGTGTCCCCTGCAGCCTTTCTGATATGTCATCACCAAATGGTGCTAATACGTCAACAAATGACTGACATCTATACATTCTCTAGCAGTCCAGTTGAGCATCTTTCTTGCAACTGGATTTCTGGTTGTTGAGTCTAGAGAAGTCATTCACTGAGAATGGAATTACTAGGTACCAGGTAAATACTCCACAAATTGCTATTTGCTTTTTTTGTCCATTCAACACAAGTCCTATAACAGCAGTTGAGACACTAAATTGTCTACTTCTCTAATCATTACAGTGCTTAATTCTGTCACATTGGAGCCTTTCTTAGAAGGCAGGAGGATGACTACTTTTTATGTTTAATTCTGAAAGACACTTCTGGCACCAGAAGTTTTCTGGGAGTGATAGTTGTCTGGTTTGAGGCAAATAAACAGATTTTAGTAAACAATGCATATTTCCTCTCAGCTGCAATTTAGATTTCCTTGGGGGCTGGATGCAGTGAAATACTATGGCTGTTGAAACAGACAAGAGTGTCAAAGCCCCTGATGATTCCTAACATTTGAACACATCACACAGGAGCAGTTAAACTGATGAGGGGAAAAAACCTCTCCTCAGTCCAGATTTACACTGTGTTCTCATTCATGGACAAATCAGCAAACATTCCAAATGCCTTAACTGAATAATGAATGGGTTCTGGGTTAGTTACTGTGCTGACAGTTTTAAAATCTATTGAATCAGGCAAGGGGGAAGGTGAATAGGATAGAATTACAGGAAAGGATTAATGAGGGGTTTCTTGCTGAACATACTGTTGCAGTGTTCCCTCAGTCACTATACCAAGCAGTCATTGATTTTTGCCTTAAGGACTGTACTTTTATTACCTAAAATATGCCTTCTTAAACAAATCCACATCAGGCAATGTGTCAACACTTCATTGGTTCCAATAGAATTAGTATCCTAAACACTCTTTTCTGAGGCAATTTTTGTACTTGAAAGTGAATTACAAGGAACATTTGCTACAACTACAGTACAATGATGTATAATATGACAAACATGGTTTTAATGAGTGCAAGCTGTAACAACAAATATACTACACATATGGTCTGTCTTTCTTTAATTTCTTTTGCTTCTCCACAGTCCTAGCAAAAATCCTTACATTCATCTTTTTACAACCATTAGTTGCAACTATTAGATTTAAATATTGTCTTGAAGAAAACAAAAAAGGGCACTGCAGAAGATGCAGTAACAATTTTTAGATTATGACAGATGCCTACCTATTAATGTTGTGTTCCTGTTGCTCATTATACATACTAAATGATATCAAATAATAAAATAATTTTCTTAGAAAACAGAATACTCACAGAGCCTCCACTATACATGACATGTGAAATTAAACTCAGTGCTGCTTGCCAGGCTTAGCTGGGTCACATTCACTGAAGAATCTTAGACAGAGCCAAGGGCTGTCAAGATGCCACATCACTGGCTTTGGAGCAGCCCACAGCTCAGTCAGGTGCTAAAACTATGTTATTGTGGAGATAGTGATGTGAAACACTAAGAAGAAAATCCTTTATTCTTTGTCTCTATATTTCCACTGGTCTTGTTTAAAAAGGTCATTTTATAATTTTTTTCTCCCCTCAAAGAAAGCATTCAATAGATTAGGATAGTTAATTTGCAAATTGCTTAACTTTTAGGCCTTCGTTTTTTTCATTACTTTTGCTGTCCTTGTGTACTATATTCTCATTCTTAAACCTCCATCTTCTGGCATTTATAGGATGCTAGCTAAGTGTAGGAGCCACATTTAATCAAGTGTTGCTGGTCCCTTAAATATTCTAGGTTGAGACAATATGAACAATGAGAAAAGACGTCTAATTGTCTTTATTCTCTCCTTTGGATGAAGGTAAATTACACTTCATACCCTAAACCCCAAGCCTTTCTTACATGAGGAAGAGTTTCATTAAATTCATATATGTACTGGTGTCATAGTGCTGCCCTAAGAGAAATGTCTAGAATCACAGAATGACTTGGGTTGGAAGTATAATGATATTTTGTTTAATCATGGGAAGTGTGCCTTTGGTCTAAGCATATAAAATAAAATGCAAAAGCCTTCTCACTTAAAGTGAATTATATCAAGATCATCATAGCTATGTTCAAAATTCACAAGACTGAATAAAACATGTCTTAAAAATTTTACTTTTTTATTACTTTCACAAGTGGAGAAGTTTAAACATGTGTTTTTCATTCTTTCCTATAAACAGTCTAGGTAGCAGCATTTAAAAAGATCTTCAAATGTCACATTTTCCCTTTGGCCAGTTTGGTTTTCTTCTTTTCTTCTACAGAGAAAGAGCAGAAGCAGGAAGAAGAAACAAAAAGAAGCACAAAACCTGAATTTGAAGCACACCTATTCTCCACCACTCAAGATAGTTCTCAGGGCTATAGATATGCAGGGCTAATTAGGTACCATGAGAGTATTAGAAGTATATGTTATTCATGCTGGCCTTGTTCTGCTGCCAAAAAAGTGCTGATACCCACTTCGGTTTCTAATCAAAGTACAGGTGGCCACACTTGACTTCAAATTTTTTACCCATCCTGCTGAAACACAAGTGCAACAAAATCCTCTCATGTGCACAGGAAAGACTTCAGCTTACTGCATCTCTACAAGGCCTCCTAAGGTGAACATCTGTACTGAAGGGATATTTATGCCTGAGCTATCAAGTGCTAGGCTGGCCATCTCTGGGAGGTGAAGAGATGCTGTACTGACTACAGGAGCTCTGAAACTGAAAGAACAAGCATTTAATAAAGAAAGCAGGTAAAGACATGTTTAACAGCATAAAACCAGATGCAATATTCTAAGTCTGGGTCTGGCCCACTGTTCTCTGTCTATGTGACAGACTCTAAGACTGGTGAGACTGGAAAAACTAGGGTGACAGACATTTTTCCTGTGGCATTTTTCACCCATTACTAGCCACTGAGGGCTCATGGACATTGGAGCTGGTTTGTGCAGCCTAATATTTTACTGGCCCTAGGAAGACTTTTCTTTTGTGACTCATTTTTGAAGCCATTTAAATGGAGATGGGAAAAGTGTAGTTTTACAAACAGTGAAGTCAGGACTAAGAAAAATAAGTAAAACCTGAGTATAAACAGGCTATAATAAAGAATAACTTTCTAAAAAAGGAGAATTCTCAGTCAGATGCTAAGAATGGCAGAAAAAGACACACTTTAGAATGGTAAGTTATAATTTCAATAAAACAGCATGTATAAAAAACCAGATCATTTGAAATACTTCTTTTTATCCCTGTGGGCAGAGGTTTAAGGAACTTCTTAAAAAAACTTTTGATTTTATTAATTTCAAACAGGAATCCTTCAGTTATCCTCTTTCAGTTTTTTTTTAATGCAATAATGGAATGCATATTTTCCAAGCTTGTTGTAAAAATTAGTTGAGCAATACAGGTTGATGGATATGTAATTAAATGTCTACCAGCGCCTGAACACAGCTTACATCCATTTATCAGAGAAGAAAAACAGAGTGAGTAGAAATTATGCCTCCAAAAATAAGGCAGATAAGTAACCTAATCAATATAATATAGGGTTTATTAGCTTCAGTGAGGATTTGAATGTCAGATATAACAAGCCCAGCAGGGGTGATGAAATTTCATATGAGAGGAAAAAGTTCAGCATGTATAATCTAGAAAAATTTCTCTGTGTTTTAAATATTAGTATTCTACATATGAAATCAAGACTGTTAGCAGTGGAGACAATAACAAACAAGGTTTTAAAACCCCAGTTAATTTGGTGCAGGTTAATTTCAAAACTACATCTTTATAGTTTCTCAGAAAAGACTGAATCTGTCTTGGGACCCAAAGGTTATGACCATAACTTCTTATTTAAAACTAGCATTTATGTCAGCCAAGAGAATAGAAAAAATCCCCACATTGTATATTGCATTAAATGGTCTGCAGAGTAGAGATTTAAATTCTCTAATATAGAGAGATCTTGAAATATTCTCTATAGAAGTAATGCAAATCTTGAGTTTTTCCAGGCCTCAAGGGTTGTATTTCTTCACAGGTTACCATACCATGTATCTTGTTACAATTCTCAATACCCCAATACCTCAATTTCTAGATACATGTTTACTGTCATGTTTTTTGTGTATCCATAACCTCACAGTTAGGGCTGTATGAGCACATTTTTGTTTGGGGTTGAACCAAGGGGAAAATAGTATAACAATGCAAGAATATAACCTGAAACTTCACTAGAACTAGCACTGAACCTGAAAGGAAAGACATTGTCATATAAGGTAACTGTTGCAGAGGATAGATAGATACGATTGTTATTTTAGCTAGCCGGATGTCACTTCTACCCTTGGATGAATCCTGGAGTGAAATGGACTGTTCCATCCCACCCTGCAAAAGATTGTGGCTCATCCCGCACCTCTGTACCTGCCCCTAAAACAGAGTCTGTAACCCCATTGGCCCATGCCTTGTCCCAGCCCATCTGGGAGCCCCTGAAAAGGGGGCTCCGAGCGGCCATGCGGCCTCTTGGACTTCCTCCCTCTCTTGGACTTCCTCCCGCTCTTGGATTTCCTCCCCTCTAGGACTCCCTCCCTCCCTGGGGCTTCCCCCCTCCTAAACCCTCCGTTTCTCTCTCCCCTCCCCCGTCCTCCTAAGCCCAGCCACGTGCTACGCCTGAGAGCACGAGGCTTGGGCATTCCTGAGTCTTTGAATAAACCTCTTTCCCCAAGAGCAAGCTTCAGAGATCTCTGCCTCCCTACACCCCAACCGTGCGAAGGAGCATAATCTTCCCACAGCTGGCGCCCAACGTGAAAGAAAAAGGAATCCACGAATCTCGACACCTCCATGCACGGTAATTACCTGTGATAGCCTCCTCTTCGCTCTGAGCACGGGCTGTCGTTGCTAAGCAACGTAGAAGCCTTATCTCTTTAAAGTTTGCCGAGGCATTTTACCCTCGAGCACCATCGCCTGTGAATAGCCGGCTTTTGGAGCTCTTGGGACTGCCCGAGCAAGGAGCTGTGAGCTGGTGGCACGTGGCCACGTTAAGAGAGCACACCGAGCACTGCCTAGCACTGCCTGCGCTGGAAGCCCCGAGGGGGGAGGTCTGAAGGTCCCGAGCACGGAAAAGCCGTCCGGAGAGACGCCCGGAGCTCTGAGGGGACCTGCGCAGAGTCCTGAGGAGAGGGTCTCTGCTTTAGCGAACTCGAGGTGAGCTACACAGATCTAAAATATGGGACAATCCCACTCTGCCCAAGATAGAGATCTCTATAAGCAATTTAACCATCTTTTACGTAGTTATAACAGTAGTTTGCCTAAGAAAGAGTTAAAATCCCTTTTGGAATGGGTCCTGCCCCACTTCCCTCATGCGGATTGATCAGCCGCTTTTACCAAAGACTTCTGGGACTCAGTAGGTGATAGGCTTTTTATTGAGATTTCCAGGAGAGACGCCGTTGCTTGCAGGTTACTCCCAGCTTTTAGAGCCGTGGCCGAACTGTTCGTTCCGCGAAAGCCGGTCCCGGCCATGTGGCCGGCCCACGCGGCTGCTGACGACCGCGCCGCGATCCCCTTCCGCCCCGCCCCTCCCCCTCCCGCCGCGGCCCCGGCCGCAACCGCCGCGGCCGCCCCCCTGAGTGACGCAGTTCCTGCCGCCCCGGCCCCTGCGACCCCCCACCCAACCCCCGCGCCGCCGGGCGCCGGCCCCCGCGGCTGCTTCCACCCCTGCCGCTTCCGCCGCGACCGCGACCCCACCCCCAACCGCCGCGGCTGCGCCGGCCCCCGCGACCACCCCCCGCACCCACCCGATCCCCGCGCCGCGCCGCCTGCCGCCGGGCTCGGCCGCCCCCGCCCCTCCCGACTCCACCATGACCCCACCCCCGGCCCCCGCGGCCGCCGCTCCTGTCCCGGCCCCCGCGGCCGCCCCGCCCCCCCCACTGGCCGCGGGGCTCGTGCCCGCCCTGGCTCCCCCTGAAAACCCTCTAATAGCAGCGGCTGTTGCTACTTTCGCTGGCTCCTTACAAAGCGCCTTCGCCGCGCTTCTACAAACGCTCAATCCAGCGCTCGCCGCCGCCGCTGCCTTGCCGCCGCCGCCCGCGAGGAGAGAGCGCGTGGCCACGCCCCCAATCCCGGACGTGCGACAGGAAGCACCGGGAAGCCCGGTGCGCCCACCCCAGCCCGAGCCCCGGCCGTGGGGGGACACCCCGGGTCCCCGCGCCGCGACCCCGTCACCCCCCGCCCCCCGGCAACCCCCCCGCGGTGCGGCCCCAACCCCAGAGAGCTCCGGCGGGGCGGCAGACGCGGCCGCCATCTTGGTTCGGCCGGCGGAACACGTGAAGCCCCCCGCGCATGCGCGGTTCGCGGTGCCCCCGGTCCAGTCAGTTCCTGCCGCCTCTGCCGCGCCGCCGATGGAGCCTGCCACTCCCCCCGCGCCCTGTGCCGCGGTCTGCGATCAGCCAGAACCCCCAAGCCCAGCGGCGGCGCTGGCAGGACCCCCGGAGCCGCCAGAAGGAGTTCCACCGCCTCAGCCGGGGAATTTCGAGTCGCTTCCGGGTTTGCCGCTAAAGCCCTCCGTGCCGGGTGCCCGCCCGGAACTCCGGCCAGCCGCGCAACAAGTTCTCGTCACCCCACCGCCGCCCCTACAGCCCCTGGATGCCCCCACTTCCTCTCCTAGGCTGCATCCACATTCCACAGCTGCAGCCTCAGCTTGGAGAGATCCCTCCGCATCCTCAGGTTTCTCCCATGAGCCTTTGCTGACAGTCTCCACTCCTGCCCCTCTGCCCCAGCTGTTGGCAGCTGCTGCATCTAATTTACAGCTTAGCATGCAGCCAGGGAAAGAGGAACAGCACCTGGCAGCTGCTTTGACGAGTACAGGATCCACGGAGAACTGTGCTACCCCTACCAATACCACCCCTGCTGCCTCAGTTTCCCAGGATGCTCAGGGGAGCATTGATGGCCTCCAACTGATGGACAGGCATATATCCAAGCCTCATGGTCCCAGAGAGTGGACGGCTGTCCCATCTCTGGACAAGAGAGAATTCCTAGTAGCGGCAGGAGATAGTTGCTTCCCTTTCTCCTATGGTTACCAGCTGTTGGGGGGTACCATAGAAAAGACATCTAAAGCCCTAGAAAGCAGCTTATTAAAACAGACAAGGGGAATATATAAGGCCACACCCTAAAATAGGTTCAGCAAAGCCCCATACGCATACAATCTTTCAAATTGCTGTATAGGACAGCCTGACATGCCCATTTACAGACACTTTCTGAACAACAAAAAAGTAAAAATAAAAGTCTTCATCAAGACCTCAGTCACAGGACAAATAGAAAGCCCATGCAACCTTGTAACGTGGGAGAGAGGGTTTGCTTGTGTCTCTACAGGTGAAGGACTCAGATGGATCCCGGCAAAGAATGTAAAGCCTTACCATACACCGAAATCTGGCAGTGCCCTCACCAGTGGCAATGGCTTTGCAGGTGAAACCAAGAAGCAAGCGCTCAGATTTGAACTGTGCTAAGACGAGATGAAAACTACCTGCCAGAAACAATGCAAGATTATGGACATTTGTTTTCACATGCATGTTACTTTTATACCCTTGTTGTTACATTTGTTCTCTTATTTCAAATTTTTGTATTGAAGTTCCACCTATAGGTTAACCAAAGACAAATGCCTGGGTAACTCTGGCCAAGACTGCAAGCTCTGATACCATATTTCTAACTGATACAAAGCTCTAATAGACTTTTTCAACCTAGTCAATTATAGAACCTTCCCCAAAAGGTTTTAATAACACTACCTCAGTTAAATTCTTCCATTAGACTAAAGTATTCAAAAGGTTAAAATGCTCAATCAGTAAAGAAATAAACGCCACCTTGATTACAATTAAAAATCTAGCTAAACAGTTTATCTGAAGGTTTGAGCTCTGCATCTTGGCTGAAGGAACTCTGTAAAGTAAGCTTGATTGTTTTTAGAGTAATAAGTATAGTTTCACTAGCAATATGTTATGTACCCCAAGTTGTGCAAAAATAGTAATTAAGTCTGTATTTACCTTTTCAAAAGTTTAACGAAAAGGGGCAATTGTTGCAGAGGATAGATAGATACGATTGTTATTTTAGCTAGCCGGATGTCACTTCTACCCTTGGATGAATCCTGGAGTGAAATGGACTGTTCCATCCCACCCTGCAAAAGATTGTGGCTCATCCCGCACCTCTGTACCTGCCCCTAAAACAGAGTCTGTAACCCCATTGGCCCATGCCTTGTCCCAGCCCACCTGGGAGCCCCTGAAAAGGGGGCTCCGAGCGGCCATGCGGCCTCTTGGACTTCCTCCCTCTCTTGGACTTCCTCCCGCTCTTGGATTTCCTCCCCTCTAGGACTCCCTCCCTCCCTGGGGCTTCCCCCCTCCTAAACCCTCCGTTTCTCTCTCCCCTCCCCCGTCCTCCTAAGCCCAGCCACGTGCTACGCCTGAGAGCACGAGGCTTGGGCATTCCTGAGTCTTTGAATAAACCTCTTTCCCCAAGAGCAAGCTTCAGAGATCTCTGCCTCCCTACACCCCAACCGTGCGAAGGAGCATACTCTTCCCACAGGTAACAGCAAAGACATGGTTATTTCAGTCCCCTTGCTAAAACCTTAACATGAATTTAGAAATCAATGAAAAATTTTTACTTTCCCACTGGACACCAGAGTTTAAAAAAAAAGCCTACGTGTTTGCAAATTAATTTGATACAGTACTTGCAGGAGGCAGAAAATATACACTTTAAATAAGATAAATGAACTAATTTAACAGGTTTTAAATTAAAATATTGAAGTTGCTTAAGTTTCAATTGTGCACTATAAACCTACTATTAATTTAATGTAGGCCTATTTTATATTTGGTTTGATCACATTTAAATATTTTTTATATAAAAATTTGCCTGTTACATCCAGATTACAGTAACACAATGAGATTGATATGCCACTAGATTTTGGTGATAAATGGGAAAAAAGCAAGGTAGAATTTGCTGTATATGTAGTTACTCTAGTTTTTTGAGTCAGTTTCTAGTAAGAATGTAGTATTCATATTATTTCAAGGGTATAAATTATTTCTCTGTTGGAAAAACCTGAATCTTTATCAACATTAGTATAGAAGGCCCTCAGATGTCCATGTCTTATTCCCATATGAGTAGTTGGAGATGTACAATATTTAAGTGCTGCACAAGGAGTGAAGAGACCACTGTAATACCACCTGTGGATGCTGAATCATGGTGCTATTGCTTATTGAATACAGAAGTTGAAACAAAATGCCATTTCAAATCTTATCCAGTCTGAGTGGTTTAGTATAAAGCATAACAATATATTTTTCAATCAAGAATTACAAAATTTTAGAAGTGTTGTTCTTCAAAAGGAGTGCTCTATGTAGCTCTTGATTTGCAGTTTTGTATTCTTTAAAATAGCTATATAACTGAATTAATGTTAGAAAAGCACAGAAAAGCAATTTTCCTGCTGGTGTTGTAAACATATAAACCTTTCCTCTGAGAAGACAAAAATAAATATCTTGTGTTTTCTCTCAGAAATTAATATTCCAGCTGGGAAGCCTTCTTCCACTAAAAGAAAACATGCATTATGGCCATCCATCCATGGAGGTTAAGGATGTCCACCTCTACAAACTTAGCAGCTTGCTTACATAATTATTCTATGGATTTGTTTCTCTATTCTTGTGATTACTATAAAGGTCTGCGGTGTTTTTGGATTATAAACAAAAAGAGAGAAAAAAATGATCATTGGCATAACTCCAACATGGTCTCAAAATTTCTTGAGCTCCCAAGAAGAGGACACTGGTGTGTGCTGTATTTTAAATCCAAAAAGGGGTGTTCATTCTTTTCTGTCTGCATCTTATATGCACCTCAGGAGAAATATTACCAATCTGTATTAATTTAAATAGGATTTAAAGGCTTTGAATAGATCCAAATTGATAGCACTTTGGAATGGAACTCCATGTCCATGCAGAAGAGGTTACAGTAATCTCAGCATAGATGGCAAACCCTAGAGAAGCTTTTCACTTGACATCCAGAGCTGTGATTCTGGCAGAAGTGATAAGGAAATGAAAGTTCCTTATCTCAATCTTGACTGCCAATATGAGAATGTGTATTTAGTATGAACTTAATATTTTTGTTTTTTTTGCAAGGTGTACCCAAGAATCAGGAACTAGAAGCCATTTGTGGTGATGTTTCTTTTGTGAGAGGTGGACATTGCTATAGTGAAAGAGATGAATTATTAATACCATTTTATTTCAGAAGAAACATTAATCTGATGCTAGTACAGTTCAGTTTTTCTCTCTTATTACATTCCTACTGAGACTACATGGTGTGTGCAGAGAGCACATAATATTCCTCCACTTCCGAATCAGAAAGTAGAGAGATTTGGGATATACAAAATAAACCTAATTTGAAAGTGGTAAATAGCTTGTGTTGAAAAACAGTAAAATAGTGTGCATTTGATAGGAAAGGGTTTCACTTTTATCCTGTTTAAAAAGGGCACTAGGGTTTGAAAAGAGAGAGGGAGGTCTGTGTAACAAACTTTTTGCAGCAGAGCCCATCCCTCAGGGAACCTGCACAGGCCTCTGCAACAGCACAAGGAGGTCAGCAAGGTCCAGACTGCTTCTGGATATCATAAAATGACACAGACAACACATTTAGGCTTTGAACAAGAACTTGAATTTCAGTAATCTCAATCCAGTGGTTCATTGTTTGGCCTGGAGAAATGTAAAGATAAGCATACAGACTTCTTTCCTACATGCAGGTGAAAATACCTGATATGTATATTTTCTCAAAATCTGTTATTAAAATCGTCCAGATGTTTTTGAACTCACCTGTTTTTCTCTAGCCCACTTTCTGCTAGGAAGTACTAGTAATTTAATCTGATGTAACACAAAAGTCTTTCTATTTTTAATGACACTATGCCTAATGCCAAAGATCCAGAAACCAGCATTAACAGATAGGAGTTCATTCAGCAGTTCTTAATCCCTGAAACACACACTAGGATGAAGGGTCTACCAGAGTCATGTATTGCCAGCATATATTCCTGGTATTTATATATCCATATAACCTGTGTGGTGTGTTTTCTGAGAACATACCTTTTTTCATTTCAATGAGTTAACACACTCTGTCATTACAAAATGTAACACAGCTTGGATTCTCTGCTTTATGGAAAGAAAAGGGCAAAAGGAAAAAAGTTAAGCTTTTTTCCAAGCACTACCAATAGGAAATTGAAAATTTAATGTAGGCTATGTGTGCTGTCAACATCCAAATAATCTTCAATAGGAGTTTGCGTTCTGTTTAACTGATGGCTTCAGAGGAGTTTTGCAAGGCAAGAAATGATGCATTGTGTTTCCCATGGGCTACAAATTTTAGGATACTGGATGTACAGCAATTAAAAAGCATTTCTCAGCAACCAAAAATTATATGGAGGAGCCATTAAGGTGTGGCAATTGAAGGTCATTATCATTAACTAGAGCTGAGTAGTGATGTTCCATTTTCAGTTTTAATAATTTTCTAGCACCCTGCTATTCAAATATACATGATTTCCATCCAGACTAGGTCATTCTAAGACATTTTAAAAGTCTGTTCTAGATATTCCTCTGTACTATGTCCCTCTGTATTCAACAGTGTAAGCTATTTAAAAAAATCTAAAATTATAGAGGCCTGCTTTCTTAACACTGCATACAGAAGGTTGATTATAAGTTGATTTGGTAGTTGATGATATTTGTATCCTTTTTGGTATTCAATGTAGAGATAGATGGGAGGTAGCCTTTCCCTCCTACACAATGGTTGAAATTTTAGTTTTTCCCTCTGTGATGGGATATATACCAGGCATTCATTTGGCTGTGTCAGAGAGAGGGAGAGAGGAAGCCTGGATGTGAAACCTAATGAGCAAACAGACTGGGTTTATATACTTAGTGAAGCATATAAAGTATATACAAGGCCAGATCCTTTGTCTAACTACCACTAAACAATAGCTGTCTTCTTATGAGCATCTCTTTATGCTGCCTACTGGAGCTGTTCCTCTTTGGGTAAGAAAGGGTGTATCCAGTGGGCCAGGGAGGCATCAGTTGCTCAGAAAAGGGGTCAGAAATTTCTCATGGGACACAGCAGTTCTGGACCCAAAGGCTGTCTGTTTATCTGGGCAAACAGTTTCAAAACAGTACGAGAGTGCGAGAGAAGCAAGAGTTGATTAGCACATGTGTATGTTGCCTTGGGTATTCCCAAAGCTTTTGGATATTTTTCTTTTTACCTATGCCCTTGAACCTTTAATCCATCCTGCTGGCGCTCAGCCTAGCATTGCTTGCTTTGCATTGAGACTGTCAGAGAACACTCAAAAGCATTAATAGTCACTTAGGAAATAGCTGTCAGGCACCATGGCAGGTACTGAAACAGAAGGTTCCAGGATAGAACTTGCAAAGGAGCTGATAAGGTTTGTGAGGCCTTCATAATCAGAAGTGAGTTTTTCTTTGAGTTAATTTGTGTGAGGTAGGATGAAAAACTTTTCTTTCTGAAAAGCACATACTGAGCAGAAGTTCTCATTCCAGATCTCTCTTCTCTTCAACACTTGATTTCAAAGCCCCAAGAGCTCCCCTGCTATGTATCTGCAAATAGCTATGAGTAAAAGTGTACTTAATTTTTCAATCAACATCTCTGTTAAAAAAAAAGAGAAAAAGTTAAAGTAGCAGAAAAAGAGCCTAAGTAGGCAACTGATTACTCCTTTCTTTCATCAGAAACACAGATGAAACAGAAACAGATGAAAATTCTTCATGAGAAAGACTAAATTTTGAAATTACCTCTACATAATGTACATAATGTACACACCAGAAGAAATTGATTTTTAAAATTCTGATTTTTGTAGCATAAGAGTCTCTGCAAGCCCCTCAAATCTACTACTTTTATTAATTATATGTGGAAGATGCTCAAATACTTTGTGATGCCCAGTAATGTAAGTCTCTGTCCCAGTTTAGAGCAAATTTTTGAGGAAACCTCTGAATAGGGTCCCTCTAAAAACCAGATTCAAGTGGCCCCTCCTCCACCTGGTCTGGGAAAATATTTTCTTGGAGAAAAGTGGAAAACCCTGTTGATTTAACAATCAAAGTATTCTAAAATAAACATGGAAAAATGAATAATATTAAACAATGGAACCTCTTGCTCTTTTGAAGGCATGGCAAATTCAGAGGGTGTCCTTTTCATGGGATCTAGCTCGGCTCACTCAGTCTCTATCAGTCCCTCCAGTGCTGGAAAATGCAGTGTCTTGGGCCCCAGTGGGCCACAGGTGGGAACTCTCAGTGTTCTGGATATTCAGTCCAGAGCAAGGCTGATCAGTTTCAGAAAAAAAAGAAAAGCCACAGTTGGGAACTTCCCTGCCTCAGCTAGCTAAAAATAAAGCAAAGAAGAGCTCTCTCCCACTGTCTCTGCTGCAGACAACACAATCCAGGAGCAGGAATGCGAGGGAGCAAGTGCAGTTTCTGAAAACAAACTTGTGCTTCTTTTTCCCCCACTTCACTCTTGGAACCAGTCTTAAAGGTGCAGAACATAATATCCAGCATAAACGGAACAGATGATTGGGATACAAGCATCATAAAGTCACCCTAGGACAGTTTCTCATCAAAATACAGCCAATAATTCTGACTTACATACAACATGGGAAGTAACTACTTCCTAGAGGAGAGATTTATTGCCACTAGAGGAAAAGCAGTTATTAAATGTAATATATATATTCATTCAGTGGTTTTATTTATGGACTTTGGGTTTTTTTCTCAGAGAAATTCAGGGATTTCATCAAGAATATGACCCTCATCTTCAGTTCACTATCAAAGGCTTGGCATTTTCATATTATCCGATCAGAAAATTCTCAGATTGATGCTCTTTGTTTTCTGATTTAGCTAAACTAAACATTTCTTTTTCTAAACAGCTATTATTCAAAATAATAAACTGTACTCTTGCAGCTATTCAACCCAGCCAATTCTTATGCAAATACAGTAATGGGTCACAAGGTTAGCTGTGAATTGTGATCCCTTATGCAGTTTCTTAAATGAGGGGCAATGCAATTCAGCTTTGCTTAGCTCATTTACTCTGCATCTGTAAATTAATCATTGTTGGCAACATCAATTTGGTTGTAATTAATCATACAGGGAGGAGCAAAGAAATTGCACTGAAGTGAGTCATATTAACAACATTATCTGGTTGCTCTCAGTGTAATTTACTGGGATCCTGATGTGTGTGTACAAGGCTTCTGGCTGGTACCTTGGCACAGAAGGAAATGTGTAAATTGCTGTAGAATACTGTCTAGCCCAACTAGCCATACATGTAGGTTTTTAATGAGCCCTGCTCTGATACATTAATTTTGTGCCCATAATTGTGCAAGTTCTCAGTCCTTTAACTCTCAAACTGCCAATGAAGGAAAGGGACTTCTAGTGCCCCTCTGGCACATAAGAAAAACCAGTGGAGTTCATTTCCAGGCAGGCTTAGGAGCTATTAGACAGCATCCAAAGGAGAGCCTGAGGAAGGTAAAGCATCTGGAGAGGAAGCCGTGTCAGGAGCAGCTGAGGTCACTCGGTCTGTTCAGCCTGGAGGAGTCTGAGTGCAGTTGTAACTGCACTCAGCTGTAACCTCACTGCAGTTACAACTTCCTTGTGAGGGGAAGAGGAGGGGCAGGCACTGATCTGTTCTCTATGGTGATAGTGACAGGACCCAAGGGAATGATCTGAAGTGGTTTCAGGGAAATTTAGGTTGGATATTAGAAAAAGATTCACCACCCAGAGGGTGTTTGAGCACTGGAAAAGGCTCCCCAGGTAAGTGGTTACAGCAACAGCCTGAGAGAGCTCAAGAGGCATTTGGACAATGCTCTTGAGCCCATGGTGTGACTCCTGGGGTGCCCTGTGCAGGGCCAGGAGTTGGACCTGGTGATCCTGACAGGTCCCTTCCAACTTAGTGTGTTCTATGATTCTAAGATAGGTCCACCTCTGTGAAATATTGCTACAAAGATAAAAATCAGATAAAAACTTTGTATTGTATTTAAAGCCAAAATTAACTGAAGAAAATAAAAATGGAAAACAACTAGCTAACAGTTTTTCATATTAATGAGGACTTTTTTTTCCTCTCCAAACAAAAGCAAATCAAAAGATTAATGGCCTTAGGAGACAATGGAAGAATTGGTCTTTGTATTTCAAAGAAGTCCTGTTAATAAAATGCTTAAGAACCAGAACTTGAAGTTTATTTATCTAATGATAAACATAATTTCATTTCTAAAACAATTAAACTATGGCAAAATTCTTATCTGAGATGCTTATCATTATCCAGAGAGGAAACAGGAAAGCGGTATGACAGATGATCTTAAACAATAAACCAAAATCTGAAAGTCAAAGTCTAGAAGCAAGACAACTTCTGTTGTTCACATTTACATACCTCTAATGAAAGTGTATGCCCACTTGTTACATGTGGTCTTGACTTGCAGCTTTAGGCTGTGCCTTCCCAGAGGATGTCAAAATTTCCTTGGGGCTGTGAAAACCTTTATACTTTAGATGCATACCCAGGGAAAGAAACTTGATGGGTGAGTTTGTTTCTGCTGATGCTTTCCAGATCAGCTACGAGAGGAGATATGTGTGATGGGGTTTGTGCTAACACTGAAATGTATCACTTCTCAGTGATAAATTGAAATCATTATCACTTCCCAGTTTCAATTGAAATCATTATCACTTCCCAGTTTCAATTGAAATAATTGCCAGGCATGGATTCAGAAGCCTTTTTTACAGTCTTGAATTTGTTTGGGGTTTTAGTTTTGTAGTTCATGGTTGTAGGTGTGTCACAACACATCCAAAGTCTCTGTTTATTGTGACTTATGGATCTGTGCCTGCAAGGGACTGAACTCAATGGCTAAGATGGTATCTGTGGCACCAGACTTGTGCTCTGGCAGATCCACATGAAATAGCATGATTTTATGGGCTCTTGCCATTTACTGTTTGATATTTCATAAGTTACAGGTGCAAACTTTTAGCCACAGCCAGAAGTTTGTTGCTGTATAGAATGTGTGCATCCATCATAAAAAGCCCAAAAAACTAAATTTCTGAAGACTAAGGGAAAATACGCTGGTTTACTTACATTATTAAAACACTCAAACAAACAAGAAACAAAAAAAAAAAAAACCTATCAACCAACCAATTCAACCAAACATCACAAAAAACCAACCAAACAGAAACAATAACAAAACCAAACCAATAACCAAACCAAAACAAACAAAAAGCCACACACAAAAAAAAATCCCCAAACCCAAATAATTAAAAAAAACCTGTGGATCACATTAGTTTAAACAACTTTATGTAATTATAAAGGACATGAAATTAGAACAATGAAGCAACCATCACAAGGTTGCACTTTCTAGGTTTTTTTAGTTTAATTTTTATAGAAGGTGTGTGCCCTTTCTTCTGGCCAGGAGAATCAATATTATGTATATTTCCAAAGAGCAGTGGTTCCAGGTATGACAGATATGTACTTTACCATTAAAGAAGAGATGAAATTTGTTAGGCCATTATTAGGGATTTGGGGAAATTAATTAGTGAAAATGTTCTTGAATGACTGCAACCTGCCAGAGTAATTCCAGAGCTCTTTCACTGACAGAGCTGAGAGAGAAACTGTGTCCCTCTTGGAAATTCTTGTTTTTGAGACAAAAAATTAAAATTGAAATTACATATCTTTAAATCACAGATTCCAATCTCCAGTGAACAACATGGAAGACTATCATGTTTTGGAGAACAAAGGAAATCCTACAGCCATAAGTTATCTACGGAATGTTTTGGTTTTAAGTTAGAGTAATAGCCAAAACATGACACTACTCAAATGCCCATTACATTATAGGAAGCTAATTGTTCTAAAAATATGCCTTTTTGTAAAGCCTTGCAAATGGTGATGATGGAGTACCAAACTTGCAGTTTTAAAACAAAGGAAGTCACAGGCATAAAAGTCAACTCGTTATCCTGCAGTGGAGAAAGTTATGTAAGAAGTAACTCCCATAGCTACTTCTGAGCAGGGACTCTCAGGATAAAGAATCCTTTAAAGAGGCACAAAATTATTTATTTTCTCTTTTATTAACCCAGCATGGTCTGTCTTTCTTTTATGGATTGGAAGACAGTTTTATTTTGAGTTTCACCCACTTGTGAAGGAAAACTACTCAGCATTTCTACAAATCTGTGTTTCTAAAGACCAGATGGTATTGATTTGAACATAAGATAGATGGTAGGAAAAAAGGCAGAAAAAATATCAGAGGATTGGGGAAACCAACAAACAATCCTTTATGAATTCCATAGCCTCTTATTAATTCTGATATTTTTTACATTTGAAAACATGTATTTTTCAGCCTAGCTGCAAATATTGTGTAAAGTGAAACCTTCTTATGTCATGTATTTTTCTCTTGCCTACAGCAAATTAGTTACACTTGATTTCCACAAAGATTTAATGTTATACTAATCATCTATTACCTGTAGTGGTAAGCCTTGCTATATAAATCTGAAATTCTCTCTCTAAATTTAACATGAGAAGTAGAGCAGGTACGACAGTCAAAGAGCTATTCAGGTTGTCATTGCTGAGAATGTTTTGAAAGTGGCAACTTTTTTCATATGTTTAATTGAACATTTGTGAATATTGATACTTTTTAAAAGCAAATGCATGAATTAAGAAAAGCATCTTGTATTTATTTAAGAACCCTAAATTATGTATCAGATCTTATTAACATACCTAACCTCACATTAAAAATAGTGCCTGGATTTGAAAGTACCTGTCAAAATTCATAAGATTTATCCTGAAGTAAGTTCTCTCTCAATAGAAAAAAATCATCCATAGGAAGTGTCTTTCTGTCTTTCTATCACTATTCATCTTTGAAAATTACTATAATTTTATAACTTTCTTATCTTTCCAGATTATTTTTAAGATTCTTGATGGAAAATATAAAACTAGATTCATAATAAGTACATGCAGTTCTAGATGAGGTTATCCAGCCTTATTTTCTAAATACCTAGATTTCTAGATTTTCCTTTGCTTTAATTTATAGGTGATTCCATGATGAGTCAATTAATGCAGAATCATTATTTCCAGGATCTCCATATCTGTTGACCACTGAGAAGAAAAATAGTGAAAACCAGTCCTGTTAAAGTTCTTAAAGAAGCTTCATGGGTATCAGCAAGCACAACATTCCTACACAAATAAGCCCTACCAAACTGTATTGTTTAGTGAAAGCATTCCTTCACAGTCAAAAATTTTGGTTCTTTTCATTCTAAATACAAGAAAAAGTCAGAAATCTATGTTGTATTTTCCCCACTGGCTGTACTTCCACCAGCCTTCTTACTTCATAAGGACAGGAAAAGACAGAAAATGCTGCCAAAAGCTTTTTGGTCAACTACACAGTAGGAGAATGGAAAACTTATAAAAGTGTTCCTGACCATTTGGTTAGTGGTCTTAAAAATACTGACATTTTGCTAAGTGCATGCAGGGAGCTCCATGGTGTTGCTGAGAGAAATACAAATCCTTTTCAAGGCAAAGGATAACATGTTCAAAGATACCAAAGTGGGAAGGAACATAAACCACTACTTACCTTAGATATTTACCAAAAATTATAGACTTTCTCTTGGAAATAAATTAAAATTCACATCTAGATCACTTCAGAGCAAACTGACTCCAAGGTTCCTGGTAGTAATTTTTCACCTAAGTTCTTGGTGATAAACTCCAACATTTTATAATTGCCTACTTCCAGCCACTGAAACTTGTTACACTTTTCTCATTCAGATTGAATTGATTTTCTCAGAGATTTGCTCCTTTACATGAGGTCTCTGCCCCAAGTTGATTGCATGTATAAAATAAATAAGTCACCTTTCTCCTCAAGGAATTGAATGTCCTCATGAGTGGCTAGGTACTCAGATCTAGGTGACCTTCACACCTACTTCTTTTGCCTTCTGAAACTTGGCCTTGACCTTCCTGATCTCAGCATTTGGCCTTCCTGATCTCAGCACTACCTCAAAGCACTCCCAGAGACTGCTTTCCAGCAGGTTTCCCACCCCTCAGTAGCCCATTGCAGTAATTGTCCTTACATGCATCTGCTGTAGCACATCTGACTTGGACCCAGCTGCTTAAACAGCTGATTCAGATCAGTTTTCCAGGGGGGGAAAAACCCAAAAAACTCAACACTCTTTATTATTTATTGCTAGACCAATCCTTATCCCATCTGAATTATCTACAGGAAAGACATGGTATAAAAATTCATATTTGCATTTTTTGGACCAAGACTTTGTCTCCTAGCAGAAAGAGTTGCTGATTGATATCTCTCTGTTAACAGCTATGTTTTGAGAGCTGGGAGCAACAGAACAAAATTCCATTTAAAATTTACTTCCCTTGTGCATTGCTTTAAAATTTGAAGAACTGGCCCCAAAAATACACTGATGTGTTTTCTTGTCATAAGTAAGCACTGTAAGGTCATGATAAAAATATCTAAGCAGCTGCTAGTTTTAAGTTCACAAATTCTCAAGCAGATTGAGAGCCAAATTGAGTTACCTTCTGTTAATTGCAAGACTTTTGGGGTAAATAAGGGAGTTTATATTTCTTTGAGAAAATAAAATGAAATTTTGTCACTGGAGGTTAGCAGAATTTAAGAAAATATCACACATGAAAAAGCCACCTGTGATTATTTCTTTATTTCAGGGCAACTATGGGATAATGCTTTAGAACTTTTCCTGTTTGAAAAGTTTGTTTTTTCCTGTTTGCTTACTGTGGTAAAGAGTTATCCAGTATTCTAGTCCAGTCTGAGTTGTAGTTCTGAATTACTGATGATTAACAAGTGTCTGATGTTTAGTGGGCCCTTCCAATCAAACAAACTTATTTAATGTTTTACTTACACATTATATTTTAATAACTTATAACTTTCTGTTATAACAACTGTGTCACCTTTCACACGAGAATATCTCCAACGGCTCCATTACTGCTTAGAGAGACAACATGAAATGTTGATAATGTTATAAAAAACCAGAAAAGTAACTCTAGTTACAAGTGAAAATAACAATGCATCACAACCAGAGTCTTGGGCTTTTTTGATGTTTTAGCTGGGTTTTGTTTGTTTATTTGTTTGCTGTTTGGGTTTTTGATTATTTATGTTTGAGTTTGGGGTATTTTTTGTTTTGTTTATTGACTAAAAAAAATAGAAATAAGCAAACTGATGTTCATATGACAAGAAAATATCTGGTTTCTGCTCAGAGAAAATGACTGTAGAGATTCTGCTCTCTGCCTAAACTATAGTGTCTGAATTCCTCCTCATGTGCAAAAGATATGTCCACTAAAGGAACTGCAGGAAATGGCATTTAATTTAGAAAATATGGCTTCATTGTGTTTGTTTATTTATTTATTGTTCTAGAAGCTAACCACATATGTACACATGAACATTTATTAAAACAAGCTAGATATTGTCTGGCAAAAATAAATATGTATTTTGCTGAACACTGAAAATCTTGTAGAAATACATCACTGTAGGCATTTTTCTTCAGAAAAGACATAAAAAATTGTCACGTGTGTTGCATGCAGTGGCGACTGCAATGAAAGCTTGGAATTTAGCAGACCTGTGTAAGTGCCCTCTGGAGTCAGTATGCTTGTGTAATAGAGTAACAGACCTTTCTTCAATAGGAGACATAAGTTGTAATAAAAAGAGGCATTGACTAGTCTATTTCTGCTTATGCGTTGTTTTAATTTCCTTAAAGTCAGTAAAGGATCAGTATATACATAAATATGCACATACAGATACATATACATGTATTTTATATATATATAAATATATATATATATATATATATATATATAAGAACTTATCAAATGCTGTAATGCTTCCCTGGGTTGTTGCGTCTTACTCCATCTCCCCAGGGAGATGCACCCATGAGAGAATTTTGCTTGTGTGTAGAAAAATACTGCTCCAAGCACACCCAACCCCTGCCTGGACTCCTGATGCCTGCATCCTTTGAGAGCAGCCATAGTGCCACCTGCTTTACTGTCTGCCTTGGCTCTTGAACTGCCCTGCCTGATCTCCACCCATGCTGATCCCAAACTTAACAGCTCTGCTGGATGTGCACTGCTTTAGAGCTCACACGTCAGTGTAGCTTTATGAATTTATCTCAGCCACATTTACTCTTGATCCAAAAATATCTTATTCCAGCAAAGCCTGTAGCCACCCAAGTGGGCAATGGAAGACAGGACTGAAATAGTCCTTAGTTTGTATTCACAGCAACTATTCTTGTCCTAGAGAATGACAATGTGTAGATACACCTTGTGAAATCAGGTGATACACTATGATTATACACATTCTGCTCAGTAATAGGGATGACAACAGTGTCTCAAGAGTTGTTTCTTATTAACACTCTGTTTCTTGGTGAAGAATTGCAAGAATTGAAGTAGTGAGCTTCAGCTTTTTTTTTCTGCATGATGTCACAGTACACCAAACCTGAAGAAATGTGACAAATGGGGTGAAATCTGCCATTAGAAAATTTTCGCAACTACTGCATAAGAGGTCATCTGCTTACTGCTCTGTATGTCCAAAATCTTGAGGGGCGTCCACATGCTAAAGGTTGAGGGTAAGCTCCCTTTTCTTTGGAACTTCTTCAAACCCTTTACAACACAAAATTTTCAAGAAAATTTGTAATACAATATTATGTGAGATCTTAAACATTGTGGCCAATTTTATCAGAAGCACTACATAAAATGAGGGATGCCAGTAAGAAAAAGGTAATGTTTGAATATTGAACCACCAGTGCCCACTGAAAGTGGAAGCTATATCAGGAAGATGACAGTAACACACTAAGTTCACCAAAACAGTGGCACTCTTTTGCAAAGATACTTGAAACTTTAATAAAAAATCTGTGATATAAAATCTCAGAGGGATGCTCTAACTCACAAGAACAACATTCCCTAATCAAAACAAGTTTCATATTCCTTGTAATGAAAAAAAATTACCTAATTTTTAAGACAAAATTTCAAACTGTGGGACTCAGAATAAAAATATGGACTTAAATATTTATAATTTTCTTTGAACATGATTTCTTTAAACAATTCTGAACCATTTTATCTAGACCATATCTAAAACTTATATAATGAATTAGTTCTCAAATAAAGCATCAAGATTGAAAAGTCTTGATTGGTACTTTAAGAATAGAGAAGTGAAATCTAAATCCAGTAATATTCAAGATTTCTGTTATTCCAGAAAACTTACTCTTTGTCCAAATATTGTGTGTGCTCAAAAGAAAAGAAACCATATTCAAGGGCGATTATGGAAACTTTTCTTTGTCTAAGAAACTGCTTCTAATTCAGCTTAAGAATAATAGGAACATTGAGGACTCTTAATGGCAGTACTTGCAGACACTGGGCTGAATTGGCAGACAGATTTCCAATAATGCAGCGCATAGAGGGGAGAAGGAAATTTGTTTTGAAAAACAGACTCCTCAGAAGTTAGCATATACAGGGGAGAGTAGAGCTTTACACGAAACTGTTGATGAACAGTTGCAGTCGGTCTGTAAATATATTGTATACTGTTAGAGATAGTTAAAGGAAAGAAACATTGAGATAGTTTTATTATCTGTTTTAAATGGTAAGGAGAGAGGAAAAACAAGACAATGTTTTTATAGAAGTGGTTTGCTGCCTGTTCTAGATAACTCTAATTATTGAACTATCTGAACTATCCAAACCTTTTCCCATGGTGTGTAAACAAGATTTATCTTAATTGGAAAGTATTTCTTCTTTGCAATGTAACTTTCTGTTCTGCTGCAACCTCACATTGCTTGAGCATTCAGCTGCTAGTCCAGAGAGAATCTTACAGGAATGCTGCCACATTGATTAGACAGATTAGGGAAGCAATGTTATGAAGAGATCATAATCTTTCACTGATTCTGTTGCTGAGCTGTGGCCAAACACATCATGTTAATCATTTAACTTCTTCAACAAAGAGGAAAAAGAAACCCTTTCTTATATCTGGTCAGCCTGAAAAGATAAGACAACTGGTTTCCCAATAGCATTTCCAAACCCATCTTTTAGAATAAATCTTGTCTGGACACAGACAAGGGCCACAAAGATGTTTAAGGGCTTGGAGTAGCTGTTATATCGAGATCCAATCTGGAGAGACAACCTGATACAGCTGACCCTACTTTGAGCAGGGAGATTGACTAGACAACACCTAGAGATACCTTCCAACTCTGTACGTGTTGTGATTCTAAGAGAAGAGGCATTCTGAATCTGTTTGCTGGGATTCTTACATAGGCTTCTCAGGAAAACAGAAATATCATTCAGTCCCAGACATATTATGTGGTGAATTAAGTGCAAGAGGTGCCTGATTTTGCTTCTGGTAACAAGTGACTATGTGTGGTATTAATGAATGATGGCAAAAATGCAAATTACAATTTCTTGACATGTATATTTTTTGTGCATACAATTCAATAGCTCTTTTACTTCAAGATAATGAACAACTACAGAAAACAAAAATATTTTTTACTAGCACTTTGCTAATGCCATAACACTCATTCCACCCACATGCCATCAATTTTTTCATCATGGAAAGAATAAGCTTTTTGTAACACAAGGCAGTGTAATTTTGAGACTTTTCAAGCAATGCATATGATCATTACGAAAACACTTTTCTGAAATACCCTGAATCATCCCATAATACATCAATTTATCTAATTTCATAGTATGGTAACATAGGAGAAAGTCTTAACAACAACTAAAAAGTAAGTACTTAAGTAATTCAAAATTTCAGCTAAAACAAGACCTTTATAAATCCCTGTACTCCCCCAAAATAATAACAAAAGCCTTTACAGATACTCAATTATTAGCTTTCTTGCTGTAACAATGGAAATACAGCTATTAAGCCACACTGTATCACCCCTTCCAGCCTGACACAGCCCTTCTGTTTAAATATCAGCATCCAGAATACAAGTGTGCAGACCTTGGGAATAAATCATTGTTTGCCATGCTGCCTAGTTCACTTTGATGGCAGTTTCATAGGTTTAATATTGGTATGTGCTTTCTGACCTGATTTTGGAGTTTGCAACATATGCTACTGATATCCATCCTTGTTATCAGGATCCTCTCTTTGTTAGGCAGTGTGGCAGTTGTTTATGCACTTGGATTTGGATTTATATGTGCTTTTGAATCAAAACTCTCTGACTGAGAATAGTACAGTCATACAGATTTTCCTGTCATAGAATCCCCTTCACAGTTGCATTTCCTGGGTTTTTATTATCCTTTAAATTTTCTTCTTGGGCTGAAGTTACACTTCACATTTTATTTTGTATTCATGATCACTGAAAGAGGATTCAGCTGTTTATCTCAGACATGTTTCAAGGTGATTGTATTTTTTTTTTTATTTACCCCAGCAAACAAGTGCAAAGCTACTAATTTTCTAAAACTATTTGAAATTATTTGGTTTTGTTTGCATAGCTTTTACCTTCTTTCATTTTACTTGGATGCTGTAATGCACTGCAGGTTTCATGTCAAATTGAAGATAATGTGGTGTAAGTTTTCTCCATTTCAAGGAACATAATGAGTTTACCATGGGTTCCAGATTACTGGAATATCTTTATAACTCTTCTCTTAGACTCTTTCAATGGCAAACCTGTAATTAAACCTTAAGTATATTTAAATTATATATGTTCATTAAGTTATAAAATACAATGGTAGCATTAATTTTGGAGAATTTTAAATGCAATTTTTTTTCACCATAAGAATAGTGATAGATTATTTTAATAGGACTGTTCCTGTGTATAAACCCAAGCATGTATTTAAGTGTTTGCATGATTGAATTCTTTGTATATGCAACATCCAGAGAAATTACACTTGTATGCCTGACCTTCACAATTTTGAGGATTGTGAGAAATGCAACAAATAGAAATTTGTTTTCTCTCCAGGGGCTAATAGAAGTTAGCACCTGTCCTTAGCAGGCTAATCTGAGCAATCCTGGGAAACCAATCATTGAACTCTGTGAGCCTTTTCTGCACAACTTGGAAAGGAGTGTTAAATCCATCATAAAATATTTAAAATATCAATCAAGTTAGAAAAATATAGACTGTGAGAAGGGGTAAAAAAAGATTCAAAAACAATAGAAGGCTGATCATGCAGTCCTTAGTGGTCTGGGTTTGGATATTATGGGTTGTTATTATTAGGTATTATTCACACTCATCCTGAAAAACAAAAGAATCTCTCAATAATGAAGGCAGTATACACTGCATTTGAAGATGAACTACAGTCTGACAGAAAAATCGCTGTCTCCATAGTTAAAAATAATGAGACTGTTGATAAATACTTTATGAATATTTACCTGCTAAAATGACAAAAATAAATGAGACTAGAAAGAATAGAAATAATTGAATGTGGCACTTTGTTCTGTAGTTTATAAATTAGTAACATACATTTTGTTGTAGTTTTGTTCCCAAATCCTCTTTATTTCAGCAAATAGTCAAAATCAGCCACGAATAGTCAGCCTGTTGTTGTGGTGGTTACTTTTTTTCTGTGACTGGAGTACTCTTAAGACAAGTCTTAAGAGTGAGTCACAGTGAGAAATGAAATTCCCTTAGCCTTCAGTCAGTCCCCAGTGATTCACAGAACTGGTGCTTTAGTATTATACAAATGGGCAGAAATTTTCTGAAACCTGGAGTGATGCCGCCACTATAAAACTGTGCTACAGACATGGACATTCCAATTCACAAGGCTTCTTCACCTAAAATATACCTGAATGGAATGAGTTCTCTTATTGTCTGTTAGGTAAAACTCTACCTAATGACCATTTGGATGCATCCTCTACCTCTTCAAGATTTTTCAGGACCACAGCTATTTCACATCTGTTAAATTCCTCTCAGAATCAAGCTGTTTACTCTGTACCTCACCTATTTCCAGCTCCTGACAACTTTAATTCCTTGTGCTTTTTTTTTCAAGAGTGTAACAGATGACCTGCCAATTGTACAGCACTCATGGCAGAGAGCAGGTAGACTTGTGACCCCCTCTTGATAGATGTCACTGATTTTGACTGAAACGGAATTATTAGAAGTAGAAAAAATTACAATTAAAATAATTCACAATGGAAATTTTCAGACAGTACCAAGAAAATGCCCAGTGATGAAAATTATAAATTACTAAAACCTATGCCTAATGTCACATTTAAAAACAGGGTCACATTTTCTACCTGCAGAGGATGATTTTTTTTTTGCAATGTGTCTGGCTGGTAAATGGATTTTAAGCATCTGGGAAAACAGACATGCAAAATATGGAACACATATTTTGCAACAAGAGTAAATCCAGGAGTGCAATAAAAGTACAGCTCTCACCAAAAATAACTTTAAATTATTTACAATTGGCTGCATATCCTCTTTCACTTTGAAATCATGAGTTTTTCTTTAACTCGTGTACTTAGATCTGTGTCTTTTGCTGCTAGAAACTTTGAGAATATGCTCATGTATTATACCTCTTTAAACTTTTCAAGTTCCTTCCTAATCCTTTAAAAATGTCATGGAAAGAGTTGTCTAGCGAAGCCAAAACTAAGATGTGGTCTTTGCTGTTTACAGATTCCTAGAACTGATATCTGGCAATAGCTGTGGAAATATGTGCAGGCTCTAAACACAGTCTCACTTTGAAGCTTACATAATTGAGCAGGAGCTCATGGAAACTGTCAGTGGTTTTCTGTCACCTGTCTGCACTTTCCTTCTTACCAGGGCTCATCTCTTTCCAGTTTGAGGTGTGTCCCTAGATATTACAGGAGATGGTTCCAATGGGCCTCCTCTTCTGAGTGGAAGCTGTCATTCTCACTGCTGACACAAAGTACTTCAGGAACAAGTGAATAATACCCTGTGTTTGCATTTGCTTTACATACTTTACAGCAGAATCAGTGTTAAGAGTGACATTTACACAACTGATTTTAGGCACTGAATTTAGGATATTAATCTCCCTAAATTTATTACATAGCCAGCAGAAGGAGGGAGGGATTGCTTCACAGAATAATTCCGAGCAAATGATCATGGAATCATAGAATAGTTTGGGCTAGAAGGGACCTTAAAGGTCATCTAGTTCCAACTGGAACAGAAGAGAGAAATATAGACAGTAATGGACTGGGAGCTACATTTCTGAAAATCTTAACATTAAGCAAATGCAACATTGATCTGTAAAAAGAAATTAGATGACTAACACACCATCAAAGTACACAGATTTTCTCCTGTATATAAACACTTTTATAATAAACTATCCTAAAATTTATACTTGGATAGTATTAAAAGGAGGCAGCTATTAGCTTTGGCCAGTATGTCAAATGTAAATACAGATAATAGGAAGGACCACTGGTATGTGGAGTACCTGTAGCTCTAGGTAGGGAGACAATCCACATACCACACAGTAAAATGCAGAGATAGTGTGAAGTAGAGACATACAACTACATCTGGAGATTTAGCAACCTAGGCCTCTACCCTAGAAAGAGAAAAAAGATAAATGTTTGGGAAACTCTGAAGGGGACAAAGGAGAAGATAAAACTCCTTTGTCATCTTCAAGCCCATTCACTATAAATAATATAGGGGGACAATCTAGGGGCAGAGTCTTTGCATCCTCAGATTTCTACTGGCTCCTTTTAGCTCCTGTTATTGTCCCAAACTCAGCTGAGTCACTGCAAGCAGCAACAAACATTCCTGTGTCTGAATCTATGTAAGCCATGTTCTGGATAAGACCTGGAAATGCAGGCAAAGGAAATCTGGGAGTATTCTAGGCATGCACCAAAAAGATGTTATAAGGATAATTGGGAAGCCAGGACTTCTGATCACAGTCCTGACTAGGTTCAACCTCTAAGAGTCTAATTCCACATTTTACAAGAGAGCTGCTGTGCTAGAGCCTTAGCTGTAACACCTGTGTGTTACCCATAATTCAATCAGAGGCAGGACATGTAATCCATCTTGTTTCCTTTTCTCCTGTGCAGTTCTATTTATAACATTTTGTTGCATTTTCATCTTCTGATAACAAGTTAAGCATCTGCTATTATTTGAATCAATCCTGTGCCCTCATTCCCATTAAAAAAGAAAAATCTGAATGTTTTACTTTTCCTCAACAATCCACTTTCCTCAATATCAGCTATCTACTATGTCTACATATGAATATATTTGGTGATAACACACATATTTCCCTAACTAGAAGTTTTAAAAATGGCCTAGTTGTTCTGGTGGAAAGATATGTACATGTAAACATTCATATGTGAGATGCTACCCAGGAATCAAGTCATTGTGAGAACCCTGGGCTTGCTCTGGGGTCTCATGTCGTGGTAAAATTTATCCTCCTACCTGTGCTTCCAAAGAAAAACTCCGCAGGCTCTTGCTGTTCGGTCTCAAGGCAGTTTATTGTTAGTTATCTAAAAGATTGTCTTCTCGGGCTGTGGCTGCTTGGTCAGCGGCCCAGGCAGAGGCACACACACACCCTGGCATCCTCTCTGTCTGGTGTCTTCTTCTTCTCTCTCCTCGCCCAGGGCTGCTGCTATCTTTTATATGATATATTACGTATTGCATGTTTATAGTTTTTCCCCAATACCTACTACCTATATTACAAAGTGCTTTTCTACTCTAAACCAATCTGTGAGTGCCAACATCACCAAGAACATGGAGGCAAGGAAGAAGGAGGAAGAACAGGATCAGCCCACTTTCCTCCATCTTAGAACTTCTGACCCCCATGTACAAAGTAAAAACACCCCTGTACATGTGCTAAAACCACCCCCCGTACAATACTAAAAAAATTTCCCCTCTGTTTTGTAACTACTTTTACTATACTGTCTAACCTTTTGTGACTGCTTGTTCCACCTCCAAAGTTGGTAACTCATTCCATGGCTCAAACTCAAAATCACAGCTGTTTCCAGCTGCCTGCCAGGGTCTAAAATGCTTCTGACCAAGGCCTGGAACCTCTAAAAATGTCTGAGAGACATTTTGAGTTCCAACATCTCCCCTCTCTGTTTGAACCAGAAACACCTGCTTTGCCATTTTGTTCAAGGCCCTTCGAATGCACATGAAAATGCATGGCAGAACAAGCAGAACTACAAGCCCTATAAGAATATAAAATACTATTCTCAAAAGTTATTTCCACAATGGTGAGAGGTCAAAAAGGCCAGTGAAATCATCCCACCAGAATCCTGTAACTTTTTTCTCTTTTTTTTTTTCTCAATTTGCTGATACTACTTTGTATCTGTTTCATATTTTCATTAATAGATTTTGAATGATCAAAGAAGTTCATGCAGCACATCCCCTCAAATTTTTCACATCTGTGCCCATGTGACAGCAGCAAACAATCAACTGCTGCCCTGTTTTGAAGCACCGCTTGTCTTGCACTGCTGATATCTGTTAACATGTCACTCAGTGCAGACGAAATTACATGACTGTGTTTGCTCAATCCAGCAAATTATGTGGTCCAAGTGTGTCAAGGCCACCCCTGACACTGTTTGGGGTGAGAAAATTGCTACTGCAACCCTCCGAGCCTTGTCCCAGGTATAAACATCAACATCACAGTTGGGCTATATTGTTCAAAGGATCTTTTTTCTTTCCTATGTGTCTGCTCCTTTAAGGTTTTCAAATCAGGTGTTATCAATGAGAGTTCCCCAATGCTGCATGGACCATCCTTGACTTTTGCAGGGATAGCAGGCCAAATTCTGTCCCCGCAAATCAAAAAACACTCCCTTCGGTAAATTGGCTGGGTGTTGAAGGGATAGTTTGCTCATCACTTTGGTGTGATTGCACCAGGATGACGCATTTCTATAAAAGAGCTGATTTGGAATGATATCTACTGTATGATTATCTGTCTTTGCCACTCTCAATGGATTGAATTTGATACCAAACTTCATTCTTGTTGACCCAAAAATGTCCAACTCTGGAGGTTCAAAGTGAGCCACAGGAAGGAACTGTGTCCAAACATGCCATCCTTCCACAGGATCCTAAAAAGACTTCAGAACCTTTTGGAGGGATGTCCTTTGGAATTGGTCATTCCTTCAGTGGCACATTTACCAAACATGTTGAAAATTGTTTCCCCAGTTCTGAATGGGTCAGGCAAATGCTGTCCAGACCCGCTGCTTTTGCCAAAGTCTCCCACGCATATTCCCTTGGTTGTTTCATGGGAAAGCCTGTCCCATTGCCCAAGGCAACAAGCAAGGGAATGAAGCACATGAACACTATCTGTCTGAACCCCATGTTCATGTCCCCAATCTCTGTGAGAAACCCTGCAATGCAGCAACATCCAAACAATATTTGATTCCCCAGAAAAACCGCAAGTCTCTGAGTTGCCAATTGTTGTCCGACGAGATGTCTGCAGCGTTGCTGTCCACCTTCGTCTGCGTGCTTGCTTCTCTGCTTCTCTGGTCCATGTTCACTGGCATCTGCACCCGATAAGGTTTCATGTGCCTCGCCGACACCCACTTTGGTCCTCATTCTATAGAAACACAGACGGAACCCTTGCCTTCAATTTGTCCTGACTCTGGGTTTCTGATCAACACTAAAGAATTTTCCCTTAGTTTTGCTTGTGCACTGTTTGTAAAATGTCTGACAATTGGTGGAGTGGACTCTGAAAAAGAACCATTTAAAAAATTCAACACATACAAAGCTTTGTTCAACTGCATATGAGATGTTGCGCCTGCCTCCCCCTTTTCTGTTTATCCAAATGGATTTCAGGGTGTGATGTGTTCTTTCAATGCTTGCTTGACCTGAGGGAGAATGAGGAATACCGAAAATATGTTTGACTCTCCATTTTTCAGAAATTCACCAAGCACCTTGCCTGTGTAAATTGGACTATTATCCGTTTCTATTTCTTGTGACACCCCTAATGATGCAAATGCTTGTAAAAAATGTCTGCAGGCATGTTCTGTGGTTTCCCCTGTATGTCATGATGCAAAAATTGCCCCTGGAAATGTGTCAACTGAAACATAAATGTGAAAATATTCAACTGAAACATAAATGTTTTCGAGCCTCTCAAAGGATGCATATTTTGTGACATCAGCCTGCTACAGCTGAAGGCTTTTTCAAACCTCTGGAATTGACCACTCCTGTAGATACAGGAGGCTGCACAAACTGGCACTCTGACTGATGATTTCCTTTGCCTGACTTTCAGAAAGGTGAAAGGATTCCATCAATGTTTGTGCATTTTTGTGAAAAAATGCATGGCTCAATTTTGCTTGCTCAAAAATGTCTGGCAGCGTCTGTGAGATGGGCATTGTGAGTCTGTCTACATGAGCATTCACTTTTACTAAAATCCTCGGAAGTGAAGAATGCATTCTGATGTGTATAACAAAATATGTATGTTCTCTGTTTTCTAGGATTATTTTCATGCATAATAGATATGAATATAAAACTTCATTGTCTGTATGTTTTAAAAGTGATTCCTCTAATTGTTTGACCACATTTGCAACATACACTGAATCTGTGATCAGATTGATGGTTCCTGAAATAACTGAAAAACCCTGACTACTGTTACTAATTTTACAATTTGTGGTGAACTTTGTACCATTTTTTACATCTGATTCCCATTTTATTGTTTTTGGAATTTTCCATGTGATTTGTGAGTTTTCCCTGAACCATCAGTGAACACTGTCATCTTTTCCATTGGATCCTAACTTATTTTTGACTTTTGCTAAAACTTATTTTTGCATTTAACATTCTGTGAGCTAAAAAATTAACTGTGCAAACTTCTGGATACCCTAAAAACATTATTGAAAAATCTTGTGACTTTGGATTGTCCACTCAAAATATTTTTTCTTTAAATGTAAATGAATGATTAAGAAATCTTTCCTGACATTGTCAGCAATCTGGTCTTTGCCTCAACAATGGTCTGAGCCATCATCTCTAAATATGTAGAATCGTTTTTGAGGGCCTGTAAACTAAAAGCAAAAACCCACTTTAAACTTCTGTGAAAACATTAACACAATCCTTGCTCAAAGTTATTAACTTGACTGATTTTTTCAATTTGATCTGTCCAGTGTCTGGCACTCTCCTTATATTTGCCTCGATGATCATCGAAATCAGGTCTACAAAAGAATTATCTCAAAAGATTAAAATATACAAAATCTTCATTGCTCATTCCAGACTTATTTCAGGCACTTCTTCACTTCCTTTCTTTTTTCTCTTTTCTCCTTTTTTCTTTTTTCTCTCTTTCTCTTCTTCTCTTTTGAAACAAGAAGGTTGAAATATAAAATATAATATAGAATAACACAAAATATCTCAATAATAAAATGCATAAAACCTATAAAAATCAATAACAATTCAAGAAATTTCAAAAGAAAGATTCTAAATAACATATATAAAATTGAACAAAACATGATTATCAGAAACCTTGTGCCAGCAGTTCAGAGTCTACAAACAGCTGAAACATTTGTTTCCAGTGAAAATTGGCATTCCCTTTCCAGGTAGGGCTGACAAGTTTCACCTCAATGTTGTGTCAGTTGTCACATTTGTAGGATCGAATTGGTGGATCAAAATGATCTACATATCGTTCATTTTTGTGCAAAAACCTCTGGATTTTGCTGGCAAACTCATCCATCCAAGTTAAAATCAGGGCCTGGCCAAAACCCAAACTTTAAATTGGAGTGATGTTCTTTAATATATCATCTTAAACAAAGCTTATACCAACAATACATATATGATACTTAAAACATAACAACTCATTATAACATTTTAATATAAAATAAACACTAGAAGTTCAAACTGATAAATTGATCAAATGATACAAGGATTCATTTTTCTTGAAGCTTCTTTGAGGGAAAAGGATGTCAATTGGAAGAAATCATGAGATTAACAGTGACAAAAGGCTGTCAGAATGCTTCAGGCACCTCCCTCTGAGATCTTCTGAAAAACATCTGAGAATGATAAAAAATAGAAATGCAATGATTCCACTCACAAGAGATATAAAAACAAACCAGAAAGTTCACCTAGAAAAATGCACAATATAGTTAAAACCCAAAATGAGACTTCAGAATGGCATGTAATCTGGATAAGATTACATAAACAACAATAAAACATACGAAAATTCACTATGAAAAAACAAAGCACAGAGCTTCACCTGATAACATGATAAAATTTCTTAACAATAACATTTATAAAACACTTAAAACTAAAAGAAATTATTTGGAAACAAACACCCTTTGTATCATTACACAAAGAAATAAAAGACTATACAACTGATCATTAAATAATGAAATCAATCTCAGAAAAACTCAAAATAAATTCCTTTGAAATTCTTATACACTGATGAACTTATAATAAAACAGAAAAGACTAAAATAAAACCAAGGATCCAATAATAGATTGTGTCTTCCCCTTAAATCAATGTTCATTATCATTTCATAAACCCTTTCAGTCAAAACCTTCTCATCCTTAAAGAAAAACAACTAAACTTTGTAAATTAAATAAACTTGACCTTTGAAAAACTTAAAATAATTTTTGAATCAAACATTATTTAACTCCATATATAAAAATCTTGGTAAAAAAATCCCTAATTTATATTAACTTTATGAAATCTATATGTATCAAATTAATAATATATAAATCCATTACCAATTAAATTTTACAAACTTACCTTTTTCAAGGCCCAAACCTAAAATAAACTTAAAGTGGTATATTCTAATTAAACAATACTTAACTTAAACTCAAACAAAACAATATAAAAATTAATAGAATGTTAAAATGCAACCTAACTTAAACCTTAATATAATAAATTACTAAAATTTCATGCTATTAAATTTTCTATTTCAATTTTCGTTATGATATCTCTTTTTTACATTGTGTTCCACAATCAATACTCTTTATCACACTGGCTGGGTGTGTCTGCTGATCAGTTCTGCTACCTAACTAAAAAATCTGGGGTTAGTGTTCAGAAACATTGGAGAAGTTTGGAGAAAACCCTTATGATTTCAAGTGGAGACTTAACTGTATCTTATTTTTTGGTGAATGTTGGAGTCCCATCTCTCAGCATTGCTGCAGGCTATTTGGTGCAATGGATGTGCTTGTAAAAAGTTGTTTGCTTTGGCTGCTGTTGAAAGGAAATGGGCAGTGCATCTCTTGCACTTGCTGCAGAGAGGCTGTGACCAAGGAGATTCCTGCAACTGGCTCTGCCCAGCCCTTGCCTGCACGAGCATGAGGGGTGCAGAGGGGAGCAGTTCTGGCACAGTCACACCTCACTTCTGCCTGCGTCACCACGGGGTGTGGAGGACGCTCCTGCTCTGACAGCGGCTCACACTGCCTCTGATTCAGAGACTCTGCCGTCCCCCATCCCCCACCCCGAGACTGATGCAACCACCTTTCTGTTCCCATTCCAGCCCCAATGTGTCCGCCTCGCTTTGCCCCTCTCCTGGCTCTGTACCAGCACCGACAACCTGCGCTCACCAGCCCCGCCCTGCCTGCACTCATGGCACGCATTTGAGATGTGAAAAATCCCCTCCACCCGTGGCTTTCAGGTTCCGCTCGACCATCAGCGCATGCCCGCTGCCTCAGCTGCAGCGAGGGAAGCCTCCCGCTGTCCCTCTGCTGCTTCCTCAGCAGATCTGGCTGCTGTGGTCAGGGAGCTGTCCTCCCACAACTTTTGGGCGGCCGCTTTTGCGGCCTCACGGATTTTCGACACCGAACGCATCACAGGACGCTTGGGCCGCCCAGCCGCTGCACCCGCGCCCCTGCCACCCTGTGTCTGCGCTGTTCCCAGTGCCCCCCCTGTCGTCTGCACCACGGGCTGTTTTGAATTCCCCGCCTGCGCAGCTACGAAAGATTTCTCCTCTCTTCTTCCCTTTCTGCTCTGCACTCCCTCTGCACCCTCCTCCACTGGAGACGCCGCCGCCGCTGCCTCTCTCGCCGTGGGTTTGGACTCGAGCAGTGCTTGGTCCCTTCCCCCACCAGGGGCTGCAGCTGTGCTTGGCTTATCTCTCTGTCTGGGGAGTTTCTGCATCAGAGGAGCTTAGGGATTGAGGTTCAAGGGAAACTGAGGAACAGTGGGAACCCTGAGACACAGGGCATGATGACATACCATCCCCCTGGTCCTCCACGGGAGGCAATCCTGCTTCCCCTGGATCTGTGGTGAGGAAAACTGCCCCAAGCTGCTGGCTGGGCAATCTTCCCCCTTCTGCTCCTATAGGAGCCTTAACTGTCTGGTTTGAAGTGCCACGTTGTGAAGATTACTCTAATATTGCCCTTGCTAAAAGCAAAGGTTTTGTGGCAGTCTTATATTTTTTTTTTTTGTGGCTCGGTAATACAGTTGCTTATTGATCCCTTGCCAAAAATTCAACTCAAAGAAAAGATGTGCCTCTGTGTGCGGGTGATTACACCGCACCCACAATAACAAAGCTTTCATTTCATTCGGAGATATCTCTACCTGATGGGTAGAAGTCTTGCCCTATAGGGCTAAAAAAAAAATCTTTGGTCTGTCCTTGGAAGCATCCCCTCCCCATGTTCTTAATTGCAACCATTCTCACCAAAATTTGAGTCAGCATGAGTCAGCGGAGATGGCACTGTTCACCATCCAGCAGGTCACAGGCAAGAAATCCTAGGCATGTTTCTAGTTTCTCTCCTCCTGGCTGTCCTCCAGACGAGTTGTCTTGGTGAAGGTCAGGTTCTTATCTTGAGCTTTCTGCTTCCTCTCTTCTTGGAATTTGCAGAGAGTGTGTATGCTCTGCTCTTCTTTTTTTTTTTTCTTTCTTTTTCTGCTGACGAAGGTTGGAGGTTGTTTGATGTTTCTTTTTGTTCCTTTTGTTGATGCCTGCACAGGGACGCCATTTGTGAGAAACCTGGGCTTGCTCTGGGGTCTCATGTGGTGGTAAAATTTCTCCTCCAACCCGTGCTTCCAAAGAAAAACTCCGCAGGCTCTTGTTGTTCGGTCTCAAAGCAGTTTATTGCTAGTTGTCTAAAAGATTGTGTTCTCGGGCTGCGCCTGCTTGGTCAGCGGTCCAGGCAGAGGCACACACACACCCTGGCATCCTCTCTGTCTGGTGTCTTCTCTCTCCTCACCCAGGGCTGCTGCTATCTTTTATATGATATATTACGTATTGCATGTTTATAGTTTTTCCCCAATACCTACTACCTATATTACAAAGTGCTTTTCTACTCTAAACCAATCTGTGAGTGCCAACATCACCAAGAACATGGAGGCAAGGAAGAAGGAGGAAGAACAGGATCAGCCCACTTTCCTCCATCTTAGAACTTCTGACCCCCATGTACAAAGTAAAAACACCCCTGTACATGTGCTAAAACCACCCCCCGTACAATACTAAAAAAATTTCCCCTCTGTTTTGTAACTACTTTTACTATACTGTCTAACCTTTTGTGACTGCTTGTTCCACCTCCAAAGTTGGTAACTCATTCCATGGCTCAAACTCAAAATCACAGCTGTTTCCAGCTGCCTGCCAGGGTCTAAAATGCTTCTGACCAAGGCCTGGAACCTCTAAAAATGTCTGAGAGACATTTTGAGTTCTAACAAGTCATTATCATTTTTATGTATCTCTGGGAAGCATTAGCAAATCTAACAGAACAGGCAGAAGGAGACACTTGAAATAAGAAAGTGATAGGATTTCTGTGTATATTCCTCCTTTGTGTAGTTTTTTTGTTTGTTTTCTTGGTTTTGCTTTATTTTGTTTGTCAACTTCTTGAAACCATGTGAAGATTTGGAAAAGCAGCCAAAATTTTAATGCTTATTCTAGCTAAAAAATAGCTCCAGACCTTTTGAGATTTAACCAACACTATTATTTCATATTTTGCTTTATAATGTCACAGACTCATTTGTAAACACATTATATCTACAACCATCCATTTCTTAAACTGCCTTAGATTTAATATGTAGTTTTCTTTTACAAAGATTTATTTGACTTTTGATTACTTCCATGTTGTTTTGAATTGGCTTAATATCCTAAAGACTTTTGGCACTTGTGCATCAGTTTAGCTTTGTTTCTTTTGTCTCCTGCTACTTGTTTATAAAAAGTGATGACATCTTTAAATGTATTTAAATCCTTCAGATAAACTTGAGTCCTCAAAACTGATTGTTTCTGTTCTTTAATACTTAGCTTTATAATTGCATATTCTCCATAGGAAATCTGTTTTGAGTCACTTCCTTATGATGAAAGTTAGGTGAAATATTCTGCAAAAAGCAGCAAACCCACAACAATAAGAAAACAATCTGTAGGGGGAAAACAATTTTTTTCTCCCTTGATCTCGACATAATTGCTTTTTTCTTTTCTAACATACTTCACAACATAATAAAAAAGTTATTCAAAGGACTATAATTTTGTTGGTTTGGTTTGTTTGTTCTGGGTTTTGTTTGGTGTTGTGGCTTAACCTCAGCCAGCAGCCAAGTCCCAGGTAGACATTCACTCATCCGCCATCAGTGGGATCAGAGAATTAATGGGAAGGGTAAAACCCAGAAAAATCTTGGGTTGAGCTATAGACAGATTAATAGGGGAAATAAATCCATGTACACAAGCAAAACAAAACAAAGAATTCATTTACTAGACCCCAAGAGCATGCAGGTGTTCAGCCATCTCCAGGAGAGCAGGGCCCCATCATGTGTAACACTTGGATAGACAAATGCCATCACTCCAGACATTCTCCCCTTTCTCTTTCTTCCCCCCACCTTTATGTCCTGAGCATTATGTCACATGGTCTGGAAATCCCTTTGGTCAGTTGGGTCACCTGTCCCAGCTGTGCCTCCTCCCAGCCTCCCACACACTCCCAACTTCCTCACCAGTGTGGCAGTACAAACAGCAGAAAACGCCTTGGTTCTGTGTAAGCTCTGCTGAGCAATAACAAAAACATATCTGTGTTATCAACCCTGTGTTCAGCACAAGTACAAAATATAGATCCATTACAGCCACTGTGAAGAAAATAAACTCTTCCTCAACCCAAACCAGCACATTTGGATTCCTGGTTTGTTAATTGTTTTGGTGGAGATGGCTAATTTTTTTTTTAATTATTTTATCTCCATTGGACCTCCTCTCTTTCTGTGAGATGGGAGGTGTGAGAGTGGATAGGACTTTAGCAGGAAGAGTTTTGGAAGATACATTTTTTCTTTTATGCACATTGTTACTCAATTCCACCTTTGCATCATTCCTGCTAGCAATAGCAGAAATATTATTCCCCTTCATTATCTTACTGTTCCCATTGCCCCTCTCTGTGCTTACTTCTTTGCACTTCAGGAGTTCTGGTTGTGCTCAGTTTTTAAGGGACCAATCTGACTTAAGTCTGTATTAGTGTTACAAAAATATTTGCCTTATGTTCCTCTGATTTACAGAGAGACAAAGGAGCTGACTATCCAGATAGACATGATGGGAGTTCTGTACAGTAAAAGAAGAGAAGGAAATTGGATATGAAAACAACAATAAATTAGCAAATATGAGGTATGCTCATATCACACAACATTTCAGGGGTTTGCTCTTTTTAAATATATGCTATAAATGACAACAGGCTACACAGCAGATTATACTGTCCAAAAAAAAAAAAAAATCTCTGTGTAAGAAAAATGTTAGAAATAAGAAGTAAAAATTAAATGTCCCTGCTCCTTTCACTCTTTCCCAAAGAGAAAAGTCGAGAACTGGTTTAATTTTAAACAAACAATGTATATGTTTTATTTAGTCTTCTAAGTAGTAAGTAATCAAATATTTATTATGAAAACCCTCACCCAATTCAATTCACTTAAGTATCATCTATCAAATTTCAAGCACATTGTTTAAGAGGTTGTCTAAGTGACATATACACCTGTCCTTGATGACTACGCCTCTGGCTTTCACAATATTGTGCTTCCAGTCTAATAACGCCCTATTTCAGAAGCACCCAGATATGCATCCCCTACCCAAGCTTTGGAAAAATCAGGACTTTCTTTATATATAATTGCTTTCAGTTCTGTGGCCTGTAGGACATGGTCCTTATCCTTAAAGTGTATCAGCCAATCAATAACTATTCAGAAGAGTACAGCAACTGCCTCTGTCTTTTATTTGTAATCCTCTGAGCACATTGAAAAAACTCTTGCATTCTCCAGGGCATTCAACTGCAGGATTTCTGGTGGCCTTCTCTCTAGTTTCCAGGAAATGTGACTCTTGGGTATGGACCCAAACCCATGTGCAGCAGGCATGTGTAACCAAGTAATAGAGTTGTTAATTTCACCCCATCCTGCTTTGAGAGGCCAGCAACAGTTTCTTCCACACCACACAACTGACTCCATGAATATGGCTTTGCAGAGAATCTTGATTTTCAGCTTTATAGGCCAGGTTTTTAGCTACCTTTAGTCAAAAATCTTCAGGTAGTACTCCCGGACCCAAACATTGTTTTATGCTTCAGTAAGACAATGGCATGAGCAAGAATTTTTAAAATAAATTGGGCTAGGACAAAGTTGAATTTGCATGTTCTATTTTATCTAAAATTAAGGTTGTTCTGTTGCAATGTGGATAGAAATTATGTTAAGATGTAATATCTGTAATTCCCATAGTAAGATGAGAATGGTCAGACCAGCTCAGAATTATAATTTCTGTATGTTTTCTCTGAAACCTTTCTGCCAAGAGAAATAAAAATAATAATAAACAAAGACTTTAAAATCTGTGAAATACATGTGATGTCCATAAAAATGAAATGCTGGCACTACTTTGTTAAATACATTTTGGTCTTCTGGAATATGGAGTCTGAAAGGACATCCTTACCATTTCTTTATCATTATGGAGGATTCCTTTCCAAACCAGGGAAACCAGTCCTAGTTCTCAGGAGACATATGGAAATGTTCACATCTTTGACCAGACTTCTTTCTCTGTTTAGCACCAGTGAAATGCCAAAAAGAGCTACCAAGTTCCAAGGCACAATCACCAGTTCCCAGACCTTTAAGCACTTCAGTATGTAGTGACTGTGAAAAATGCCTCAAACCTGCTCATTTTTGTACACTGATCACTGATATTAGCAAATTCAACAAAAAGTGCAAGCAAATCTGAAATCAGGTGTGTTTCACTTAATTTGGAATTTTGTTATTGCAGATGTGGATATCTCCAATAGAACATCTGACATTAGTTTTCATCCATAGTGTGGTATTGTGCAAAATAAAAAAAAAAAAGACACCTACAAATTTTAAAGAAAGGGGCTATATCTGCACTTTACAGAGGTAAGGGAATGCTTGAAAACCTAACATTTTCTGTGAGTTATCACATATTTACTTAGACCCACAACATCAGTTTTAGGATAAAGAATTTTTTTCCAGACTGGTTTCCATGACAGCTTTACTCATTATTTCCTTGAGATTTATTAGTGTGTCCTGTAAAGCTCTAGCAAGAAAGTATGCTAATTCACATCTGTAAGAGAATGAATTACTGTCAATAACACTGAATAATGTGAAATGGATCAATCAGTTAATTGTTAAAAGTGGGAACTGAAGTACCTAGCTATGGAAGACCCTCAAAGGATTTTCAAAGCAAAAAACCATGTATTCCAAGCACAGATTCAGAGTAGCTTATTTAGGCACACTGTACCTTTGTATTTTCAACATATTGCCTTATTAATGTAACTTTAGAACTTGAACTATATGAACTCTCTTCACTGAAACAGAAAATCACTCAAGGCATAGTCAGATTAGGATTTCATTGCAAAATGAAACATTAAGGCATTCAGCAATCTTGAAGGCCTGGCCAACATTACTTCTCACACACACACACCCTCCCCTTAAAATAAAGGTTTGAATCAAAATTTTATCTGCTTAAATCATGGTTCCCTAAACAGAAGCAACATGGACATGGCAGAGATCTACACCACTACTGTTTAACCTTGCTCAAGGCTGCTTGTGTGAGATGATAAGAAAAAGCAAGCAAGAGACTGACCTGCTAAAATGGACTGAACAGGGTATCACTCTGAGAGATATTCTGGAGAAGCCTTGCCCAAACCAATGCAAAAATAAATTGGATTTATGGTGGGAAAAATATCTCAGAAAAATATGAAGAGACTCCTTCTTCAATTTTAGTTGGTAGAAAACTCCAATCTTTCGATGAATTTGCCCAGAGGTCACTGCAGCTTTTCTCCACTTTTGTTGCAGGTTGTTATTTAGTAAGCAAAAAAGGAGTGGAAGAACTTATCACTCACAATATCATCATAGCATAAAATGCTATATACTCCACTGCCCATCTTCCCTCTTGTACAGATTTTGCCATAGAGCACTTCACTAAACTCAGCTCTGTTTTGGGAGAAAACTAAATAAGGATGTGTATTATAAAATGCAGGTGAACCCGGTAGGAAGAAATGATGATGTCTGACTCCAGTTTGGAAGGCTGAATGATTTCTTTAATATAGCTATGCTATAATACGTTAATATACTATTTAAAGGAGATACTAAAACGCCAAACCTACTTGTTCTAACTACCAAATCTAACTCACTCACAACTTGTGACCCTCTTCTCGAGAGTCCAGACACAGGTCAATTAGATTGACCATCAGACTCAAACAATCCTCACCAGAATCCAATCAAGCAATCACCCCAGGTAAAAAATTCTCCAAACACATTCCACATGGGAAAAGAAGGAGCAGAAATAGAAATTGTTTTCTCTTTCTTTCCTCTGTGCTGCTCTATGACAAAAATCCTGAGAGAGAAATGTGCTCACCACAGATGTGTGTTTCATAAAAAATAAAAAAGTAATTTTATGCTGTATTTTCAGCAGTACAAGATAGCTGGGTGGTCCCAATATTTGATGACAGGAGGCTAGGTGGGGAGTTGAAGATTAAAGTTCCAAGGAATATTACAATTACTTTTACACAATAACATTTTTACTATACATATTCCAGGTTGAAAATTATAGTGCCATAACAACACTTTCAGAACTTATTACCATCTAACATGGGTATGAGTCATGCAATGACAAGCATTTTTTTAGAGACATTTTTAAAAGTGAAATGTTTTTCCTCCAAAATATGCAGCATTATGAAAGTTATACCCTTTCCTTCCTCTCTTCCTCAGTCCTTCAGCAGAAAAACTCTTAATACTAAAACAGGTAGACAAAGAATTTTTCAAATACACTTTGGTGAATCTACATGAGTGCACAAAGATGGTGTATATCTAAAAGCAGAACTGACCTCTGTAATAAGTCCTCCAGCTTAAAATTTAGAAGCTATTTTAATGGAGACAAAATTACCACAAGCACACAGTAGCTAATTTCTAAATGCAATAATGTGGTTATTTGCCATGATGGTCACAGGCACTGCATTGGTCCACATTAAAGACTAAGAAGTTAATCATCTGGAGTTTAAAAGACGAAAAATTTAACTGGCTTGCTTTTGAGTTACAGGACTGTAAAATGTATTTGAAATTACCTTTTTTTTTTTTTTTTTGTGGCTTTAGAACTTTTAAACAAACACATTTATATTTATGCATTTATTTATTAAATGTTTTCCTGCTTGAGACCACATATGCTTGGTATGTGTAATTTATAGGTCAATTATGAACTTCTATAAAGAAGTGTGAAATGAAAATATTGACAGCTGAGCTTGCTGGCAAAATTATGCCATTCTTCAAAATAAAGGTCAAAACTCTGAAAATCATGGATATTCCACATCTCCAAAAATAAACAAAAACATCTGAACAAGTGTTAGAATTTTTTAAAGGTTTTAGTATTTCTTTAGCTCAACCATTTTAAAAACATGCCGTTTCCTTTACCAGACATGTCTAGTTTTCTTGTAATTCTTTCCACTGCTTTTTTAGAAGATCAAAAAACAAATTTAAAGAAAACCTCATATGTTGTACAGAAAACTGAAACACACAGATGTGTGATTTTAGGAAAGCAAAGATCAGAGCCCAGCAGACAAGTTTTCTCAAAGACTGGCAGGGTAATTAGGACAACTCTAAGGTAGGTATGAGCTGCCTGAGAAAGAAATCAGAAGACTACAGAGAAAGGAGCAATAACTACCCTTACTAGCACAGGGCCTACTGAAAAAAATTGCAAAAATGTAGGCTAGGTTAGTTCCTAACCTCTGTGGCTCTCAGCAATGTCCTTTAGCTTTGTGAAAAACCTGACCATCAGAAAACAGCCTGGGTGAAGGTAGAATATATGTAAAAGAAGGAACAAGAAATCTTTTCCTGGCATCACATTAGTGCTGAAAGCAGGCACTTCAACCTCAAAGCTTGTGGGGCTGTGCTGGGGCGTCTTTCAATGTGCAGAAAGCCCTCTTATGGAAACTTGACGAGCTATTCTGCTGCTTCCCTACAAAATGGAGCACCACTTTGAGAAGTTGTGTCTTTAAGAAGCAGGATGCCAGCTCGGGTGTCATCAGGGTGTGTGTCGGGGAAGGCATTGGTTGGAAGGGTTAATCAGAAACTTTCTGTATATATTTATGGCTCTGTTGAACTATCACTTGAAATGAAATCACAGCCCAATGAAGTCTTTTGGGATGTTTGGCTTTCAAGGGTAGCAGGTCAATGGACCAAATAAACTTTAATGTGGACCATGATCAGTTCAAGAATGTTTTCCTGGAAAAACATGGGATAGGATTTATTGACCCTGGAAATTACTTCTAATTTCATGCTCATCATGGCCAGAATTTCATCCCTGGCTCCTGGCCATCCCCATGTCAACCAACATTTGTATTTGGCTTTTTTTGTTATTAATTTAGACTGCTCAAGACAGAGTCAGATGTGTTGTGGCTACAGCTGTGGCTACAGCTTAAGTTGATTAAGAGGTCACTGTCCTCATCTGTTCACTCCCTCCTCTGTCTCGCTTCTGCTCCCTCAGCTATGTAAGCACAACTGTATAAGCAGTGACACCTTCTCTAGTTCCTGTGAAAAACGTGTTTCAATACAAAAAAATACTAAAATGTATACAGCTTAGAAGAGTTTATTCTCAGCAGTTACAAGTGCAGTAAATCCCAAAAATCTGAACCAGCTGAGAATGCACAAATGCATAAACTCATCTCCTAATCCAACCTGTTGCAACACGCAAGAGTATGTCTGACTATGGCCGCTCACCAGGGTCACCTGATTTGGGTAGGAACAGAATTTTCAAGTGATGTAGTGAATTCAGAGATACTGTGCAGTGGTTCTGGCTTTAGTTTAGTGTAACTCATTATAGGACTGAGACGTGAAGTGTTTTTCAATAGCAAAAGTGTGCCTAGTGCTTGCAGCTCTCCCTCCACTCTGCCAGTGCCAAGAGTTGTGAGTGCATAACTCAAACAGGAGTGCAAGGGGAACCTGCAGAAAATGAAACATGAGAGCATGCAGTGGTTCAGGTGCTCATTTTTACCTCAGCTGCTGAAGTATATTAATAGGAGAAACATCTCATGCAATACTAAGATCCAAGTCCAAAATATATTCCAGGACTTGGTGACAGAACACATAAAAGAACATCAGAAAAGCCTTGAAATCTATGTTTTCTTACTCAAGTAACCAGTCTTAAAAGAAAATAAAAAATAATCAAATTGGTGTTTTTCTCTGCTTTTTTTCACTCTTACAGCAAAATTTCACATAGACATTAAAGTGTAGTAAAATTACTGACTAAATCAGCAAACACAGGCATTAGTCTAAGCTCAAGGAAATAAAAGCAGACAGGTCTTTTTTTAATCAAACAGGGAGCACTGAAGTTGAGAAATGCTTTTACAAACTATACAGCCTTAAGTACAGCTTTGGTAAATATTTTCTGAGAACAGTCTAGAATCTATGTATCAGCCAAATGGAAAAAAAAAACCTGAAAGCATTAATCAGTCTAAAGACCAGATATGATCAATCTAAAAACTAGTTGTCTTTTATTAGAATAACCTGTAGCTGTTTGCAAAATGGTTGAAGACAGTAATTATCAGGAAATTATCATTACCTGAGAAACAAAACCATTATGAATCATAATGTCTAAGGATTCCTAGTAACGGAAAGTTAATATCTAAGTCACTATTCATAATTTAATTACTACCTATACCAATTGTCCAGACACTGCTGTAATACCTACTATATATTCTCTGGGTTTGTCAGAAAAAATGACTACCTAAGTCTTTGACAACTAAGCTGTCAAAAAGATCTCAGGGTGTTGCTTGAAGTAAGAGGAGCTGTCAAGAATTGTTGGAAAAGAAAGAAATTGTCCTAAAAGAAGCCGTTAGAACATAGCTTAAAAAGTAATTTTCAATTGTTGGGGGAAAATTCTTGTCTGACAGAACTGAAATCAACCCCTTGTATTTAGCCATACAATAAATAAAACGTTACCACCAACCATTACACCAAATTTACTGTGCCCATTCAGCATATCTCTGACCTAATGAACTAGACAGAACAATTGAAAATCCTAAAGAGTACCCCAGGAAGATCTTTGATTCCCAGAATGGTACTCAGCCCTGATGTCAGTTTGGGCCTTGGGCTCTTTACAAGCGCTCATAAGAAGAATGACAAATGTCTGTGGGTTCTGATTTTGGAAGTAGACTGAGAACCTGTTTGTTACACAGAAGCTACAGAGGGACAGCTGTTGTATGGAAATGTTAATGGGCATAGTTGACAGGCTGCAACAACTGGCAAATTATTTCATAGGTCTGACTGAGAAGAGAATCTGAGGACAGTTATGAATATAAGAATGACAAAAGAGAACAGCAGGTCAGCTTTCATTCACATTAATGCTTTCATGGCAGAGCCTTAACTACCCTTCAGTAAATCATTAAGGCATATACCACAAACTGATCCCATTTGATTCCAATATCAACTTTAAAAAACAAGGAAAGTAGAGAAGGCCATAGAAGGATAATATTACCAATTCTGAAAGATAGCATTTTATACCTCCAAATACTTACAATACAAAACTGACAGTAGTTTTTCAAAGTTGGTCTTCCTGTGATGGGTAATAAAATTAAGGGGAAAAAAGCCTTCTCCCTTCTGCATCCTGTGTTTTGTCATTATTTTCTGTTGTTTCAACAGTGTGCAGAAGTGTGTTACAGATCTACAAGTTTTGAGACCTGTCTTAAAATCTCTGTCTCCTTTTGCAATCCACAAGACTCTGAGATTGGCCATAAATGAGAAAAATTGAAAACAGCATAGTGTACCTTCTTTGAAGAAGACTCCATTGCATGGGTGCTGATCTGAGGTGAGACATTGCCTCTGGTAGCTGTGACTAGGATTGGATTAACCAGAAATTGAAATCTTACAAATCAACAACATTGAGTCCCAAAAGAATGGTAATGAGTCTTGCTAATGTGCTCAAAGATGTAACATTGAGAAGTAAAGGCGGGTGGAAAAAGTTAGGAGAATAAACTTGGATGAGAGGTAAAAAACCTATCCTACCTTTGTGTGTGTCATTTTACTATACTTCATGAGGATGTGATAGTGAACATAAACTCCAATAAAACAGAAATCTGTACCTCCTCCCCTCTAAGTAAATACTGTAACACACAATGCAGTGTGGAAATTTCAGTCAGAGTCATCACCTTGAATAAACACCACCAAAATCTTCTGGATGATATCTGGAGAGTGAGAGGAAACAGCTAAGTTAAGTATCTTCAAGGAACAGGGTAAATGAAAGGAAGTTAAAAACAAAATTTACCTGCCCTGCCAAATAGGAACAGACGGTGAGATCCAAGGGGAGATAAACATTAGAGACTGGAAACCAAGCAATTCATCTTGCCAGCTTTCAGAGATCCAGTACAACAGAAAAAATCTAAGTACCATGTTAACAATAAACAAGAATATAGGGCAGGTAAAGTGGAGTGAACATGCTGAGCGGAGGGAGTTGAATGCATTCACAAACAAGCCCATGAAGGGTTCTTGAAGTCAGATTGCAAGGAGACTCCATGTAGGAAAAAATTAAGGGAAAGCTTGAAGAGAAAAGACAAATTGTCTGGTAAAGCGTATGAAGCAAAAACAGTCTTTTGCTGAGGTATAAAGCCACCTCAACAACATGTCACAAAGCTCAAGAAAGCTCAGAAAAGTACAGTATTTTTGAATTTCAAGGCAGTGGACAGCACCAGAAGAACTCTAAATTCTTTTATCAAAATAAAAAAAAAAAAAATCCCTAGTATAAACAGTAAGTCACAAAGACGAGCTTTTGGTTAGTGCAATACTTGGCTCTACATAACAATTTTCAGCCCCTTTAGCATAAATGTTAACTTCCTCCTACTAAATTCTTCTGGCCCATGGAGTACAGATGTCATAAAGAATAGGTCTAAATATTTCAAGGACTTCTCACAGCTGCCATTTTGCTCAAAGTGCAAGATTTCTGTATCAGAATCCTCCCTCTAAAAGTTCATCAGATAATTTGAAAAGCTGCCCTGGAAAAGATCCAAGTGTATTGAGAGGAGATTGTAGATACAGTTGGAAACTCGGCTTGGCACTGATCAGCTGTATCTACTGCTTTTTTCCCTTCCCATTTGAATTGCATTGCAATACAAAGCAATTAAGACTCCAACCCAGGGGCAGAGTCCACCTGTGCCAAGCAGAGGGAGGTCTCAGATCCAGCCTGAAGGCCAGGATCAGTTGCAACGTGACTAGTTCCACTCCAGCCAGGACTGCACACCAGCACTTCCTCTGTGAAGGTCAGCACCAGAACATCATCTGCACACAGAACGTGTAAAGAACAAAAAACTGAAGAGGAAAGCAGGAACATTTTCACAAGGCTGCCATATTAGATTTAACCTCAACACACAAATCTTTTGAAGTTTGAACTACTGCTTTGAATTTCTTAGATTACTCATATACTTTGGCCAACACTTGGCCAACACATACATTTTATCTGAATATGAAAAAGCCTTCTAACTCACCAAACTGGACTCAAATAGTTGAGACATTTTGAGGTTAAGAGAATAGATGAGTTAGACATAAATATGGTGTAGTTATAAAACAGTGTGTCTGTAATCAGTAAGCCTTTCTGTTTCCTTGACAAATCAAGATAAACAGTTAATTCCTTGGCAAATCTACAATTATAGTAAGAGACCTGTAGAAGGTTTCTAGTCCAGCAGCTAGAGTGAATACCAGCTACATCTTGGAAGTCCTAAATATTTTTGATTGGAAAATAGATCTATGAAAAACAGTAAAGGTAAAATAAAAATGTCCTAGATTCCTTCATTCCCAAATGAGATTTCCTTCTCTATCTTAAGCAGATGGCCAAACTTCAGCCAAATATAATCTCCTGATTATATATGTATAGATGTCCCTTTATTCCAGGTCCTTTATTCCTCAACTCCTTTTTCAAATATCCAACTGTTTTCAGGAATCAGGATGTGGCTGGGGCAATCGCTATGTCCTCTTAACACAGCTAAATTTTCTTTTTGACCATTGATATCCTCATTATAGATGGAAAAGATAGAATTTCAGATGCTTTTTGTACTTTTATGGTACCATGGGAAATTGATCAAGAAGAGCACAACGCAATTCTTGGTGGTCATTCCTGGGAAGGCTCTCCTTCTTTGCTCTACAGCATTTAGAAACCCCTCCTAATTTGATGACCACTTGTTTTGTGCTTTCCTCTCTTGCCTTATGGATGGTTACATGGTGAGCTTTGACATTTTTTTCTGAGGAAGGAGATTTTGGCAGGCCTTGGGCAGAGGACAGATAATTTTCTCTCCTCCCTACACTGAGATAGATTGGCTGGGAATTTAACACCTCTCTGAAACAAAGACAATCCAGAGTCCACAGTAATGTTAAATATTTATTTAATAACACTCCCTAAAGTTTCTAATGGAAATAAACTTCCTAAGCAATAATTTCCTCAGCAATCAAAAATCAACACCAATCTTTGCCAAATTATAAGGAGAGAAAATTTTGTCTGCAGTCCCTGAGATACCATTCTGTAATGGATGTTTTTTTCTAAACATCCTTGTCTCCTCAATTGACTTTTTGGCAATTTTCAGGAGACTATGCACTTGCCATTTAGATATAGATACTCTAGATCAAAGCATAAGAACCCACAGATTAAATTATTTATTTATTTCTTGCCACAACTTGATTTCATGTCTTTTGCCTTCTCCCACGGCATGAATTTTCCAGTGTGCTGAGGGCACAGCTCTAAAAGCCCTAAAAGGCTGTTCTTTGGCAGAACAGGAGGGATAACCTTGAGGCTGGAGACCTGAAGTCCCATTTGCCATCAGGGATTCTAACTTCTCACTGACAAGCAGGGGCAAAAACATCCTTAACACAAAAAAAACCCAAACAAATAAACAAAAAAAAAACCACCACATAAAACCAAACTGGAATATTGTGATGAAAACTGGTAGCGGGTGTCTGAGAAAGTTGTTAAAGACAGAAATTCTCATGATCTTTTTTACTTTAATGTTTATGACTTCTCTGTAGTATTAAAATCTCATCATAATCATATATACAGACTTCTCTTTCATTTTCACTGGAGACTTCTCTCCATTCTGTGAAGTGGAAGAAATCAATATCACTTTTTGGAAGCCCCCCTCTGGAAAGCTTTCTTGGAAGTTTGCAAAAAACTGTATTATCAGCCTGTCTTTTGCAGCACATTTTTCTTCTGGGTCCCTTTAGTCTTTGTTCCATTTTTATACCTCTTTTATTGTGGACTACTTAGTCCAAGGTGAGCAGAAATCTTCACTACTAAAGTAGAACAAAAGAAGCTTATACAGTTATTGAAACAGTTGTTTAAATGATTCTGAATTGTTATGAACAAAATAGCCTGGCTGGGACACTTGGCTGGAACTCAGTACTGACATTGAAATGTTAATTAGCCAATTGCTCCTGGGAATCACCTACACCCCAACTAGGACTGGGATGCAAAATAATCCAGTGGAATCATGGGAGGGGGGTTTGGGGATGAAAAACACCTCAAAATGAAAAAGAGGGGCATAGTGGAGGGGGCTAGATGGGTGTGCAGGTTGGGGAAAAAGGAACCCCATCCCTATTCTGTGTTTGACCTGTCACCATAACCTGCAGAGGACCAGACTGGAGTGGGCTGTGGGAAGCAGGCACAAGGAATCAGACACTTTTCCTGGTGTTATCAGGAGGGAAGGAGAAGGATAGCTGCTGCTGGACCTCGGCAGCAGGCTCTGCACATCCCCCCACCCATCGGCTACCAGTGTGCCAGGAGGAAAGGAGAGAGGATGGTCTGCTGATCAGGACTGCAGATACAGACTGGACACCTCTTCACCTCCGGCTACCAGTGTGCCACGGAGACTCCAGGGACAGACTGCAGCCTTCTCGCCCTTCAGCTACCGGAAGAAGCTACAACACCCCCCTGCCGAGCTGACTTTTTAATAAAGAGCTGAACACTAATAAAAGCATAGACCCTGTTCATTTCACGAATAACCCCAAAAAGTAGGAGAAAGTGAAGAGGGGGAATGTCCTTGTGGAATGGCAGATTTTAAACGGTATTTAGAGAACAGAGTTGTATATGGGCATTGATGGGGCTTTTAATAGTAACAAGGCATGTGTTCAGATCACTGGTTATGTTTTCTAACTCTCCCTAGAAATCTGTCTATCTGCTGCTTTTCATTTCTAAATAACCTTAAAAGCTCACAGCTCCATCTGTCCTGTTTATACAGTAAGAACAGCATCAGTGTTGGTGGAAGTAATTTGTTTTAATCTCTCCATCTGTAAGGAAATTATCATCACCAGAGCAACCATAGGCAAACAAAGAAGGCAGTCACACAGTGGCCTCCTTGAAACGCAGCCCCATGTGTGTACATACACTGTGTGCACACATTCAACCTACAGCTTTTTTACATAAGCCTGTTTGCATGAGAGAAAAGAGCAAGGAAGATATAAGCGTTGGTTGAACAAGGTTTTTTGGTACACAAAAAAACATTTGCTAAGGAAATACTCTGGGGTCACTTTTGCTGCTGCATCTCTCCCTTTCCTTGTGTATATGTCGACTCCTCAGCCTCTGCTTTAGGTTAAGTCAAAACTCCAGATCTGTAAATGGCCTGGGGGAGGAACGTGTTCCCATTTCCTTCTTCTTGAGATTCAGAATTACAAATTTATCTGCAGGAAACAATTGCTTGAGCAATTTAGAAGTGGTGTCGGCAAGAGTCCACACATTTCCCTTCTGATAGCCAAGAGGAAGAAGGGGAGGGAGAGAAAGCAAGAGAATACGGAGCTTCTATTGTGCTGCTCCTTGCCACATTGTATTGATAGTGTTCATTTTAGCTTCTTACCAAGGTTAAGCATGATAATTGAAAATGTTCATAGCTTTGTAGTTCTATTCATGGTTCCAACACGATGAAATTATCAGCTATTTAACAGCCTTTTCATGCTATTCTGACTGCAGTACTTAAATCCATACCATAATGCAAATGCAATACCTGTCACTTTTTTTTTTTCCCTGTTGAGAGATAAGTGGAATTTAATACTGGCTTCTACAAAAGCTTTCTTATGGGGCAAATACCTTGTACTACTTCTATGGGGTTAAAGAGGTATCTAAAACCCCTCAAATTAAATCTGGCACTTGTTGAAAATATTTGGCTCATAAACTTTTAACAAAAGGCACGTCAAATAAAACATAGACTTGCACTGGAAGAAAAACATTTTCTGTCAACAGAGCCTAAGCAAAAGTAATCTTGATGTTTCCCACACCACCGCTTTGTGCTGTTTTTTCATTATGTGTTTTGTACAGTGTGGGCAGCATAATTTGATGTAGTGAGAAAACGAACAATTTTATGCTAAAGTAGATTTGTCAGAAAACTCCAGTCAGTTTAGAAAACTAATCCATTGCAGCAAAATCCTTCAAAAGAAAATGTAGTAGCAGACAGAATGCATAACAGTTGCTGCTTCACTCAATCCAAAAACAAATATTTGAGTAATATAATGACAATATGAAAAAAAAATTATCCACTCTTCAGGGTCCATCAGCCACCAGGGATAGGTATTAAAAAATAATTCAAAGGCTATTTAGAATCCTGTTTTCCACAGTATTTTTGAGAGCTCTAAGTAAGGAGTTGGGCTCTTACTGTTCTGGTGCCCAGAAATTTTCTGGACGTTTCAAGGGAAGTGGTTTTGGCACTTTTCAAAGCTTTTAGTCAGCTCCTGAAGAATATATAGAAAAAGTTGTTTTATTTTTTAAAAAGAACACAGTAACAACACAAGCACCAGACTCACCTATTTCTTCTGTGACTGTGATCACAATAATAAATAAAATTTAATTTTGCGTTTACTAAATTGTTAGATATCTCTTTGATTAATATTTGTAGGAAAAAGGTGTAAGAATTTTATGGCACTAAAGACAATGAAAGACATTTTTTATTTGTGGATTTATGTACAAGAAAATGTGATGGAGAAAGGAAAAAGCCGAAATATGAGGCCCTAGTATCTAGGAAAGTAACAATTAGGGCTTCTGTAGAAAATCTTTGGCTGCATCTGAAATATTATTTTAGTTCAAGGAATAGAGAGGTTTTCAAATTAATCCCTTGAGCTTTCATCCTCACAGTGGTTTTTGGTATACTTGAACCATATTCCTCTCAGAGAAAGCTGAGGCAGAAGCTGCAGTCCTGGTGCAAATCTAAGGATGTCCCTGTTGCAGGGACACAGAAACTTTAGGCAAAGATTGATGCTTTGGACAGCTTTGAGCCACCTGTGATGAGATACTGGGTTTGAGAAAACTGAATTTAGTCTAAGAGCCACAAACAATATAGGGAATAAATATTAGTAAGTCAGCATCAACTACATTAATCTATTGCTCCACTCCAGTTGCATCAAATTACTGTTCATGTTGATACAGCCTATTACCTTCAATATATTAATCTTCCCATTTAGGTCTGTCACCTCTGGCCAGAGTTAACCATGAGACTTCTGTGTGGACAGACTTCTTCCCAGCCTTATGCTGCAGTTTTTATTTGTGAAGTTGACCTTTTGATTGGATGGACAGTTTTCCTTTTTATATCTTATGTGTACACCAGGGAATGCAATCAGGAGATTTCTATTGATTGTTCTCAAGCAGTTTAGTTCTGGTCATGGTTGTACTGGATTTGCAATTATACTGAGGAGAGGTATTATTGACTATGCCTTGTAATTACCAGGCTGACATCAGATTCTTGTATAGCTGAAACTAACTTACATCTCTCTGACCAAGTGACCATAATGAGATGCTGTTATTTTTCCCCCTTAACCAAAAGCAAGCTAATAATTTTGTCTTCTAAGGGAAATTTTACACATTATTCCTTTAAAAACAGTTATGTTCACTTAAAGGTACAGAGAATGCATTTAACCTTAATTTAAAAAGATTTTGGGGTCGGAGATATTCTCTAGGTTCTAGTGCATTTCTAGAAAAATACTACCAAGGCCTACACAAGCTAAAGCAAGTTAGATTGACTGTTATTTGAAGAAATTTAATAACATTAGCTGGACTTCTCTGGAGGCTTGTTCTACATCCTTAGAGCCACTGTTGTCACTTAAAATGCTCTAAGAGTCATACTGGCAACTTTGCCTCCTGAGCTCAGTGATAGAAATGAGAAAGGCTGGTAGCATTGTAAATTCAGACACATAACTGTGTCCCTTTGTTGCACAAAATGTGGGAAAAACACATTTAGGACTGGAACAAATTCTTTTTATAGTCATACCATAACTTTTAAGTTCACACTGGTATTTGTAATGCACATACACATTTTACCAAAAAAATGTAAGCTAGATACCAGTAAATAACAAAAAATGTATTCACTGTTCTCCTCCATGGAAGTAATGAAAATCAGAAGCTGACACCACACATGACATTTGTTATTACTGTTTGCTTTGCAGTTACCAACAGAGTACTTCCAAGTATTTCTGAGGAACAATATCTGGTATAATAAGTAATCTCTGTTTCTAAGGCTTCTTGTATATGCATTTGTAAATGCATCAGAAGGACCTGTTTGCTACTTTAGTTGACCAACTTCCAGCCTAAAGCTCAGGGAGGTACAGGATGAGAGTTTGGAAGTTAACAAAAACTGAGGGGAAAGGTGACATGTGATTGAAAGCAGCAGAGCTGATCCTTACGGAAATCCCAGACAGCAACATGGCTGTGGAAATGACAAGGCCTGACAACTGCAAACACAAATGCTCCTATCAAAAACTCGAGCAAACTCTGTCCGCCTCAGTCCCTCCCAGCCCCGTTCTGTCAGCCAGGGTGCATTAGCATTCAAACACCTCGTAGCACCCTGTAAAAAAAGGTGGCAGCACCTCTACCTTTCACTGAAGGGCCAAGCTCTTTCATTTGTTCACTCTTGTGGTCAAGTTCAGGAAGTCCTTAAAGAACACAGACATATTTAGCCTGTCAACAAGCAGAGCAGGTAAATTCTTCTGGCATCAGTGCTGGATGTGGAATGGGTTGTGAATGCTTCTCTGGAGCACAGGAAAATTGTGACAGGTGCAAAGGAGGTTCTGCAGAGAGCAGACCAAGAAGCAGCCAAGTTCCAAAGAAAAATTTGGCAGGCGTGTTTGCTGTTATTTAAGTTAACTACAAAGGAGCCCCTAGGGGTGGGGAAAATCTGGACCAGTACCAGCAGGCACGTATGCTGTGCTAGGAGGGGTAAGAATGCCAGTTTCCAAAACTATAACATACAGATATGTGTACCCAAAGCACACACACACAGACATACATAATAACCCACTGCAGCTTCCTAAAGCCAAAAAATAGCTTATGTCTTGATACCATATTTGGTATTTATTGCTAGGGATTTATTGCTAATTTGGCTTACCACTTCTTGTAGTAACAACGTTTGTGTATTTTTCCTGCTGTACCTGCACTGGAATGGGAATGATCAGAGTAGGAACTTCTCAGATGGCCTTGTTTTGAGTGTACACTCCCACAGACACTCATTGTCTGTACAGAAGTCATACTGATGTTTTGCAGCTCCTTCCTAGAAACGCCACAAAGTTAAGGCCTCTAACCACCCTTTTTCTTTCTTCCTCTATGGTAACCTTTATGAGTATGCACAGAAAAGCTGAGAAAAAGCTGAGAAAAGCTGTCATTTCCTTGGGTAACATTTTCCAAAGTCACTAAAATAGCTTTTAGAAATATCTTGGGCAAGAAGGAATAGAGGTCTCATCACAAGTCAGTGGCTGTGTTCACACTAGCAATTTTCTTTCACTAGCTGAACTGAAATAGTAAAAGAAGAAAATTGCAGCTGAGGTCTTTACATGTCTTTTATGATGAAGTGCAGTGGGGGGCAGGGGGGAAATAATTCTGATTTAAATACTTGTGCAAAATACTCAAGTCAGTTCTGCTTAAAGCTGCCAATATAGACATATACTTTGGTATCCTTATAATCTGCATACTTCAGCTGTGTTAGAATCCAAGGTCAATTTAGAAGTGCGTGTTTGCATTATAAGTAAACTGATGAAGTGGCTACTTCTTGTAATACAAAAGTGTTTGCTGCAGCAATCCTGGCAGACACTCACCAGAGTGGGGCATAAAAATTCTTGGTATTTTTAGTGAGTGGCATCAGGATGCATCTACCTACTGTTTCAAGAAAGCAGTAACACAGGAAAAGGTTACATTACCTAGTCTTCTGGGACCAAAGGTGATCACCAGGTGAATTTCTCATAACTGCAATGTTATTGTAATTGTAATGAAAAAAATTAACTTCTTATAATGTGTCTACACTATTGTTTCTCAAACAGCACAATGTAATCTCATTTGTTTGCAATTCTTTTAAAACTCAAAATACACAGGTACCACACACTCTGCCTGAATAAAACTTGGAATTCAACTACATTACTGCTAGAGTTTAACATAATTGAAACTAATTTTACTATAATTGTGAAATGTACTGAGTGCATATGAAGAATGGTTTTCCAAGGCTCATAACCTAGCTAAATCAAAGCAGTTTTTTTCCTCTGGAGCACACAAAGCACATGTGAGGCCATTATGGCGTCTCTCACTGCCGGGTTTTAACTTTCAACTTCCAGCTGCTTTGACTGGGGAGCTGCATGACATAAAATAAATAAACAAAGAAATGCAAGATTAAGATAATGAGTAATGTGTACTCTTTCTTTTCTTTTCTGGTTTTGAGACAGCTTTTCTGCATATTTACTCCTCAGGAAATATTGGTTTTACTGCAGAGAATAATACCGTGAAATGCATAACACTCACTGTCATACCCGAGCAATTAAAATAGTTTAGGCTAGCTTTATCATAGTCTACATCAATGATAAGACAATGTCTTTGTGCACTTTATATCATACAGTTATTTTCATTATTTTACTCACTGCTGCTAAAGAATGTAAATAAAATGTTCCTGTCTTTTTTGCTCTAGTATCCCAAGAAATCAGCTCTGCAATAGTTCAACACAAATACGAAGCCATTTAATGAAGATAGCTATGAATGACATAGAGAATTGTCTTCCTAAAAACCACTTTCTCTTCCTTCCCAATATAATGATGAAGTAAGGGTGGTATACAAATGTAGGACTAACTAGAAGATCTTAAAACCAGAGCAGCTCAGAGGCTACTGTCACTGGCAGAACTCAAGGAAGAAATGAACTCGTAGTTCCAAAGCAAATTGATCCTGAGCAACTTGCATCCAAAATTAGAATCTAGCCAAATTGTAAAGTATAGTTGGAAAGGCTGTATAGTTTCTATCAACTGGTTAAATGTCCTTAGCATTTTTTCAGATGTCCCTGGTCTGTACAGGTGAGATTTTCAGTTAGAATTATCAGACAAGATTCAGGCATTGCTGGTAGGAATTAACACTCAAATTCCCTCTTGTAATATAAATAGCAAAAGAAGCAGGATCTCAAACACTGAATCCAGTAATCACTCTTTTTACCTTCAGTTATGTATACATTTAATAGTAAATGAGGTGTCCATTATTTAACTGGGATTTTCTTTTAGAAGTTTACATAATTTTTACTTTACCAGTGAGTCAAAATCACTTCTTAGCTTTACCATTGCAGTGTTGTTATGTTCCTGGCAAGCTACACAGGCTTACATAAAATTCAGATCAGAATTTGGATACAAGGATTTGGCTGCAGAAAAAAAAACAGAAAGAAAATTAGATCTGCTCCCTGAAGTAATTTAACTTGGTTATGCAGACGGACATATACTTAAATCTCCCAACAAAATTATTTCATGTACTCATTTAATTGGCTGTCTGGTAGTCACGTATCAGTCATGTTAATCTGATTTTCAAGCTTATTAAATGCTTAACCCTTTGAAAGAGGTTCTTGTTTAGTGACCTAAATTCATCTGTATTATTGAGACCAAATACTTGAAACAACTTGACTGGACTCTGAAATAGGGGGTTTCTGTTCTGCTAAATGAGGCTGGTTTTTTTAGATGGTGCTTGCGAAAGAAGAATCCTGTCCCAACCCCTCTGACCATCTCCTAGGAAACAGTTTGCAAGAGTAAGCCAAAAAAAAAGGAAATCTGGAAGATGTCCAATTAATGTTCACTTATAGGTGTGCATTCATATCCATTCATATAGATAAGCAGAGACAGATCTATGTATAAATGTGTGTACTTTAGAAAGAGACAAGGGATTTGTGGATTTCATGACCATAAATGCCTCTAAAATCATCCGTGTTAAGTTGCTCTGAGTTCTCACATGGGGAACTGGGAGGCCAGAGGTTGTCTGAACCCAAAATGTTTCTCTTGTCATAAAAGCTCAACTAAGCAGAAAGCTGGGAACATAGCTGTTGACAAAGATAGAGCCGAGAGCTCCACGGTTTATCCTTAATTAGGTGTTGGCACAGGCTCTTGTCAAACAAGGGGAAAGAGTGTATGCTGAAGAACAGTGACACACACACAGACAGCACCAGTCACAGTTGGAGAGAATACAAAGTGCATTCAAGCTGGCATTGGAAGGGATTTAGATAAGTACTTGAAGTAACAAAAATCGAAAAAAGAGGATGATAGCAATGGAAGCTTTAGATGAAATTGCAAGAGAGTGCACCTTTATTACAGCTTATCAGTCTCCAGACAGCAACAAACCAGCCTTCCTAGTGCATTTCTCTTCTTGGTCTTTTGGATTAAAGGTCAAAGTAACTCAAATTTATATGTTCTGTCTCTCTTGCTGCTTGCACACATTCAACACACATCTTTGTGAATTGGTATAGCAAGGATGAAAGCTTCAGCTCCTTGAGTATAACAAAGGCCTTTTCCTTTGTCAAAGTGGCTCTGTTTCCCCCCTCAAACAATTATTGTCTGGAAGAGATTGCAAACAATATGATATTAAAAGGTCACAATAGAAGTGCTGGAATAAATGCACATCTGGCAGTGTGCCAGGCCTAATCCTTCTTGTCTAGAACCACTGTTCTATTTTACAATCATTTGACATATTCAAATGGCTAATATATGGGTTTTTTAATAATATATATAGGCAGAACTCTAACATACGCAAAAGCTGTGTGTTTTCACAATGTGTATAAGCATTTCAAGCAATAAGCTGTGCACATTTAGCTACCAGATGGCAGTTCATATCTCAGATAAAAGCACATATATATTACTATAACTACACCCTCAAAAAGCAAATTATAAGAAGAAATACTCTCCACATCACAACTTGCATTATCCCTCTATGAAGGCAGAAAACAGTATATGTTTTACTGCTAGGAAAGTGCAGTACTTGAGAGTAAAATATGATTGCAGAAGTGAAAAAAGGTAGAAATCCAGTGTGACATATTTAATGCTCAATGAAAGGTTTGTTCAGTATAATAGTAGTAGAGTGCAAGTGTTGTGATTAATGCATTTAAACTCTGAATTCCATATGACAGGCAGAAGAAGATTTGTCCAGCCTGATCCTCCAGCTATTTTTATTCTTTAATACCATGTGAGCTTAATGGGAGGTATAACAGTAAATATTTTAGGGAAATAATTTTAATTTGGGTATTAAAATATTTTGGTAACTCCCCACCCAAAACAACCTAACAAAACAACAAACTGAAAACAAATAAAAATGAGTATATTTGATTCACTAAAAGCAATAGGAACAATATGCTGAATTGTCCTTATAACCCAATCTACATCCATTAAGAAAGAAACTCCATTTGTGTGAAATGAAGTTCAGAACTTCATTTTCCATATTTTATATTTCTTTCATGTCACACTTTCCATTTTAAAAAATTCATGATAGAAAGGCTGCCATTTGCACGGAAGGGCTCATCTCCCCGCAGAATGCTGTATGTGTGGATGAGCAATCTCAAACATATTTTGATCCAAAGCAAATGTAAGTGATGCGTCCCTTTGCCCCCCGCCCAGCACCGCAGGGGCAGAGAGCCCCTCCATCCCCGTCCTGTGCCCGACTCCCCCCGCTTCCCATTCCCGGTGGAGGGACTGCGGCAGCCGCCGCCAGCACCACGCTTTTGGCAGGCGGCCAAGCAATCTCCGCTTCCCGATGAAGTCCTGATTCCATCTGCTCCAGAAGTGCAATATATTCCACTTCAGGTCAAAAGCAGGGAGCCAGCAGTATTAACATTACTCTAATCTGTAAAGACATTTTCACTAGGCTAGATAGGCTAATGTTACACAGAGCTTTTAAAGGCTGCAGGGATAAGGAACAGCAGTAATTGTCAGAGGAAGAGATAGTATGCAGAACACAAACAGAGATGACAATAGACAGAGTATTGTCAGAACGGAATAAAAAAATTACTTGCTGGGGAGATTAGAATTTGAATATGGATACAAGCTTGCAAACAATTTAATCTTTCAGGCATTTAAAAATAATTGCAAAAATATTTTCCCTTAATTGAAAGGAGAATCCTTCAATGTCACATTTGGGAAAAAATGGAATATGAAAATAGGTCAATATCAGCACTACCTTCTGCAAGAGATAAACTTCAAGTATTTCAAAGGAACTAGGCTTATTCCTTGAAAAGGAAACAGATGTGTTTTTTGTTTCTGGAAACTAATATACACTACACATTTTGCAGATAGAGTGGAATTATTATCAAGCACTTTTGAAGTAAATATTTTTAGATTTTCATTATTACAAGTGCTCAAGAACACACTACAGCAATACAATAAAAATAGGTTAACAGGGAAAAAAAACCCTAAAACAAAAAGCAATCCCAAAAAACAAACTCAACATGTTTTTTCAGTTTTTCTCTCACACATTTCTAAGAAAGTAGTTCAAGAATCATGCCTTTAGGCACAACAGAAACCATTAAGAAGTACATTTCTGGAAATCATAAAGTATAAAAATTCAGTTTAGGCTGGTAGACATTTTCCTCTGAGATCTAAGGAAAAAGATATTTGGCTGGAAATGAATCATCTGCAAATCCACACAATTAAGTATGCTACTATGTTTTAATATACTTCAAACCATGTGACACTGACATAAAAGATAACTTAAACAATAGAGATTCAGTAGATGGAAGTACATTGTTCTTCAATTAAAAAAAAAAGCATAAAATCCATCACAGTAGTGTAACATTTCACACATGAAATTACAGGCTTCATTTGTATTTTGCTAGTTATTAATTTCTACCCATATTACTCCTTCACTGCATCTTAATGGGCACATGTTAAACAGTTACGTCTTTATCAGACCTGATTATATTCTCAGAAGTTCAACAATTGTTACTATTTTGCAAATGGGATTATGTTCCTGCTTGTGAAATAGAACTCTGCATTTCCTGTAATCTTATTTTTAGTTATATTTATATAGCACACATGGCATCAATGCACGCGCACAGGTCGCCACCCAAATTTGTGACTCAGCCAAAGGAACAGTGGTCAAGAAGGATTTTATCTGGTGGGAGAACTCTGCAGCAAGTTCAGATAAGTATGCTGATCTCCAGCCTCCTACCTCAGCCTTTCTGTGCATTTTGCATGCTAATCACTGCACCCAGTGTCGACCCTCGAGAGGTAGCCACTCAGCATGGCAGATAACCCTTGTGGCCATGGTGGCTGGGCCTGGCCCTGCCACAGGCTCCAGCATCACTGCACCCGCTCCTCTGGCAGGAGGAGGAAGCTGGAAGCTGGAAGCAGGAAGATGGAGAAAGCTCACTGCACTGTAATTGCCTCTGTTATGAAACATCTTCACCTGTTATCTAAAGCTGACCTGAATCACATCTGAAATTATTAACAGTGGCTGTTTTCATGCCACCTTAATTTGAGCTAATGCTGCTGTTCACTTAGCACAGATTAATAGGTGTGTAGGACGAGACTTTAAACAGAGATGACATCCCAATAAATATTTGCTAGCAACTGTACTGTGGGGAGCTGTGCTGGAGAACAGACAATTGCTAGACGAAAGTGGATGGGGGTGAAAGGAGACACTGCCATCAGTATCTGCTGACAATAATTTTCTAGCCTCGTGTCAGACTTTAAAAGCTAAATCATTTTTTTCAATTGGTTTTCACAAATGTTGGCAAACACAGGCTGACTTTTTATGCATACACAATGGTATGAGAAAATGTTGCTGCATCAAACATGGCCAGAAATATGCTACTCTGCCAAACAAGCATTAAATTTAATAGTCTGCTTTCATTTTCGCTTCAGTGTGCTTTGAGATGATTATAAATTACAGCATTCTGCTTACTTTTGACTAAATAAGGCATGTTTTAGGATTTGATTTAGAAGTAATGTGTGCCTGACATACAAACCAAATCTTGCAGATGCAATTTATCACATAGTACTCTATGTTTCAACACAAATTGTTGCAATACCCAGTCACCTCTTTGATGAGTGGTTATGACTTAGATGTGGCATTTAGATAAATGCATTATTCGAGTTAGAATAAGGCCAGGATTTACCTGCGACCTTCAAAACCAAGGGGGCATGTTTCACTTCCAGAACCACTAATCAAATACCTCATCAAGGCTTAGAGAGATGGGGGGCGTAAGTACAGTGTCTTTGTAAATTAACTTTATTGAGGAGCCCCTGCAGGTTGCAGGTGAACATACCTTGACCTTCCTGCTTTTGCACTCCCACCTCTGCACATGTTCTTCACATACCCACAATTAGCCCAAATGTAGAGGAGAAGAGCAGTGAACATGCTGGCTGCAAACCCCAAAGCAGATCCAAATACAAAGAGCTACTGCCAGCATGGTCAGAAACAAGGGGTCCAAGCACAATTACTAATTTTGGCACTAGAACCATGCTTGATTTTTGTAAAAGGTTCAACTAGTGCCTGGATTATTTACAATAAAGCACATAATTTTGGCTCCTAACCATTACTACTGACCCATTGTATCCTGTCTGCAGGGGAAGAAAATTACAGTTGAATAGCAGAAGCATTACTAAGGGTTTTAGATTTGTCTTTTATATCAGTGAGACATTTGAGATAGCAAGTCCAGGCTAGTAGCCAATGTCAGGGCATTTAGGTGATTTTCTGATATCTCTGAGGACTGTTTGCCTAATGAAATGGATCAAGGTGCCTCTTATGATCAGTCCTCGTACTAAAGGAACAGAAGAAATAAAATGGTCTGTTCATGGATATGGGGATGCCTAGAAGACCCACAGATATGCAAAATCTGTTGAAATGCTAAAATTTTGGTAGCTGTAGTTTTAGTATTTCTGTGAGGAGCCATCTCTCATTCCAAACATTTTCCTTGTAAAACTATGTACCTTTTCTGAGCACTTAGCTCTATCAGTTCTGTAGTTTTTAAATAATACAGACCTATTTGATATCCTAAAATGTGATTATGTGTTTACATTTAGACTGCTCAACAGTTGCACTGACATGATCTAAATTATTACAGATAGAACTGTGGGGCTTAAATAGTTGGTAAAGCTTTTTAAACCTTTGGAAGAAAACACTTTGGAAATGTCAAGTGAGTAATATTCATATTGTACTGGCCACAAAAGTACCCACAGAAGTTCCTCCTATGTGTTCTGTCAAGCAACACCAGCTACAAAAAGCTTTCATTTTCAATAGCCTTAATTAAAATGATGTGCTGTTTTAGAAAATTGGATACATATATCTGTTTCACATAAATTAAATCTGAATGAAACTATGAGACCTGCCTTTTCCAAATTATTTCACATAGAAATGGATGACAGCTCTTCATAAAATATTGAGCATGGGGGGTGTGTGTGTGTGTGTGTGTGTAAGCATTAAAAATGTACATAGCTTCTACAAAAGACAAATGGAAAAATACAATGCCTCAGGTCAAAATATTCTCCTCTAAGGTAAAAGTAAATGGATCACCTTCAGTGGAAAGAGGAAAGGTTCAGATGGAATACCATGAGGTTTCTTCTTTTTTACTCATACAAGTTCTCTAACTTATAGGGACAGAGCAGTACAATGCATTGTCTACCTCATACATACTTAACAACTGACCCAGTAGGAATACGGGATTAGGAAAGGGTAGCTGCAAGCCTTTCATGGTCTTGCCTTTCTGAGAACTCATATAACTTTTCCTCCCATTATTACCTACTGCTCAAGACCCTGCTTTTGGCCACTGGAGAGGCAGAGGGAAATGGGCAGGCAGGATCCCCTTTCAGGGTAGAGAGTATACATTTCCTCCACTGTGTCTTTATCCCTGCAGTTTTCCCTTTTTTTTTTTTCCCTAAGTAGACTTTGCCTCAACCTGACCATTTAGAAAGTTCCACCCAAAAAGCTTTCTACATTCAGTGGGCTCTAGCATGGGGACTGAAAGTCACAAAATGAAGAAAGGTGATCTTGGAAGTAGTCAGGAAGTGAAGGTAGTCTTCTCTATTTCTTAACTTTGCTCTACAGAAACATACACCCACTGCTGAAAGATCATGTATAAGTAATAAAGGGCACTTAAAGAGTGAAATAATCTTGAATCTGGGTATTTTGTTATCATTTCTTCATACATGTTCAACATACATCAGAGAGTTGTTGTTCTAGAAGGTAGCTGTAGCAGTGACAAGGGGAATGTTTTGAAATTTATAACTTTCTTTTAAGTTTCTGACATTCTTCTAAAAAGAGAAAAAAGCAGAAAAGACTAAAATAGCTGGAAATGTAGTTTTGTCAGTGGAAGAAGGAAGGTTTCAAGTAATGAGACTGCAGGGGAAGAAGTTTGCCTGAACTGTGGATCAAGTTTTATAATGACTTACAGGTAGACACTTCAAAAAATCTCTGAGTAGCATACTGCGTTTTAATGCGGATCAGGAAAACTATCAGAAAGCAATTAAAAATAATGGATATTATAGAGCAGGTAATTTAGGAAGATATTTTGCAGGAAATAATGTTCTAGAAAGAAAAATCCATCCCTCTCAGCTAACAGATTTATTTGAGTATAGCAATATTGTTGTTGCTAAAGATACTAGTTACTTGGGCTTTGAAAAAGCCTTTGACAAAGTGCCTTAATGGTAATGGAGGGAGAGAGGGAGGGAGAGAGGGAGGGAGGAAGGGAGGGAGGGAGGAAGGGGAGGGGGGAAGGAAGGAAGGAAGGAAGGAAGGAAGGAAGGAAGGAAGGAAGGAAGGAAGGAAGGAAGGAAGGAAGGAAGGAAGGAAGGAAGGAAGGAAGGAAGGAAGGAAGGAAGGAAGGAAGGAAGGAAGGAAGGAAGGAAGGAAGGAAGGAAGGAAGGAAGGAAGGAAGGAAGGAAGGAAGGAAGGAAGGAAGGAAGGTTGGTTTTCATCATGACAGGATTGCAATGGGATTCTTCATGTTTCTGTACTTAGATAAGACTCTTTTTTCCTTTTTAGTGTTCTGGGGAGATGGGTGGGAAAAGAAATTACACAGAGCATAATTATTTAGATTAGTCATTACTAGAGAAGGTTAAGAAGGTCCAAAAGGACTCTACATAATTCAACTAAATAGGCAGCAGGGCTACTTACATATGAAGTTGACAAATGCAAGATAATGCAGATAGGAAGGAGTAATTAAAAGTAATCAGACTAAATTAATTATAAACATCTGGGCATCTCAACAAACATCACAGTGCAGAACTCCACACAATAGAGCCATTGAGAAAGCCAGCAACCTTTAATGCCTCTAAGGACTTTTCTTAGACACACAAAATGTTAGGGGCAAATTAACAAACTGTCAGCTCATCCTGCCCACAAGTCTGGTAAGAGTTCATAGCTTAAGGGCGGGAGAAGGCTTTCTTTCTTCTCCCTTCCCTCCAATCACCTCCCAAGTCTTCAGACACTATGCTCAATATATATACAAAATATATTTTGTATTTTAACACCTAAAAAAGGGTCTTACGAGCCACACAGGATTCCAAGTGTAATTAATGTCAAGTTAAGTACAAAGTGGTGTTGCCCTCCTGCTGCCCTCTCCACCTGCTGCCTGTCTGGTGTTGCCCCCCTGCTGCTCCATCCACCTGCCAGCTGTCTGGGATTGCTCTCCAGCTGCTGTACCCACCTGCTCACTGGCCTCCTTGGAGTCATTTGTGGCCTGCCACACTCCCTCAAGCCCCAAACAGCCTGGGATGGAGCCAGTACCACAGTATGATTGTGTGAAGGATCATGGGAGAGCTGTCAGGAGCTGAAGGGAGGTGGAGGGCTGCAGGTGGTAGAGGGAGACTGTGTCCATTCAGCAACAGCAGCCAGGTCACTCCAGACATAGGAGGTCCAAGGCAGCTGTGAATCTACTTCTTCATCCTCAGTGTGGAAGGTTGGTTCAGCCTTCAATCTGTTCAACCTGTTCAGTCAGGTTTCTTTTTCCCAATCCTTGCATTTTATTGGAAGGGAAAGCAAAGACTACATAGGCAGATGCACTGATGAGGATTTAACATCTCTAGTCATCATGTACACTGTATCTGGTTTCCAGTAAAGTCAAAAAATCCAGAGCATACTTAAAAAGAAATGCTATCCCTTCAGTATATTACACTATAATGGTCTGCTTTCACAATGGATCAAAGCAATCTCCTACACTATGCTGTTCATTTGTCATTTCTCTAAAAAGAAGGATATATTTTACTTGCACAGTTTAAGTTCTGCATTATATAAGTGACGGAGAACAGGGTATCAAGTCCCAGAACCACATAGAAAGTCACGTCTATAGCAATGATTAAGGGACTTCTGCTAAGCTAAATATATATTTATATACACCTAAGTTGTATTTTACTATAATGGGACTTACGATTTTTATTTAGAATCAGAAGTTCTTTGAAGTAAACCATTTGATTTAACTTCCTTGATCAGAGTATCAGCCTGCTGGAGTCCCTTGGAATAACGCTGTATAATCATGGTTTGTATCCTAATATAAACACAGTATCAAAGAGTCAGTGTGTATAAAAGCAAAATACAAATCTTTTCCTTTCAACAGATATATGTCCTTGGGAGAAGGAAGGCATCCTGATTGTTGCTACTCTTAAAGGAAATTAATATAACTGCACGATCCCTTTCTACATGCTATATGCTCTCACATATGTCTTCTGTCACTCCATAACCCCAGTACACAGTATTTTCAGCATACCAGTAGTACTCCCACTCATTTGACTTGAAACTCAGCAGGGAATAAACCCCTCCATTAAAAAAAAAAAAAAAGGAAATGAAAAGCACTCTCTGTTAGTCAACAAGAACAACGAAATTTAGAAGAGTGTTTCGATATTTTAAACAACTAGAATTACAGCAGCTAAGACTAAATGGTAAAAAAATCTCAGATGGTGATTTCTTGAATACAGAGACCTTTGTAATCTTCAGCATACCCTGTCTATCCTAGGCATAAAGCTACTGAAAAACTGGAATATCCCATGCACTGCCACATGACTTGGGCATGTTTCTCCACCTGTACTTCATAATCTGTGCTAATTTTTTGTTTGCTTCCAGGTGACACCTATGAAAAGCTCTCTGATTACATGTGATTTAGGAAACAGATAAGAGAGACAAATGAACTTGTTAGTTTGTCATTCAGGCTGGTTCTTTTAAACCATTCTTTCCTATTACATATTTTGTCTTTGCCATTCATCTGCTTTAGTTAGAAAGAGTGTGCGGGAAAAACACTTGGGATTCTTGCTTGAAAATAGCATCTTAAAAAAACAGGCATTTAAAAAAATATAGAACAGAAATAGAGGGTGGTTCAGTGTTGAAGACGGATGAATATCCTTTCTATTTACTGTTGGGAAACTGGAAGCCCAATCATGATGTACTGGTAACTGTCAATGGCACTCTAGTACTGTGTCCAATTAATCTTACAAAAGTTTCAGGTGATGTTCTCCTAGAGGTTATTAGTTTTGGGGTTTTCTTGTTTTCTTCTATTCTTAGACTTGAAAAGTGCTCAAAAGCTGTTGCAACCTTTTTATTCTGTCCTCATGTTATCAATATGTGGGCTATTCACATTTACATATGGGAGTGTTATGAGTGGTCTTTATCCTCGTTACAGAAAGCCCAAATTTATTTACCCTAGTGACGTGCTGCAAAATTTCAACATCAATTCAAGTTTTTTCTGATGGAAATTCAGGTTTCTTCTGTGTGAAAGGAATAGGAATAAGAATCCATTTAATTGACTTGGCTCTGAGAGCATTATTAAATTTATTTTAAAAGAAAATGTTTTTACATCAGACAGTACCAGTATTTTATAACTAAAATATAACTTAAATTATAGACAGAAAATTTCAGAGAACCACAGATTATTCTGAATTGGAAGGAGCCCACAAGGATCATTCAGTCCAGCTCTTAAGTGAGTGGTCTTTACAGGGTTCATACCTACAACAGTGGTGTTATCAGTGCCTTGCTCTAACCAGCTGAGCTAAGTACCATGTAGTCACTAAATATGTATTCACATAAACCCCATTCAAGGCCATATAACTTATAATACTTTATCAATTGAAATATTTTGTTCTCAGGCATAGATATTACACACCATCATAAGCTAACAAGGAGGAAACACTTTGGGAAATGCTTTTATTTTTCTTTCCTAAATGAGTATTATGGGTTGAATTTTTTCTTGAGTTCTAATGGAAAACAAGACCAGTAGAAATGAACAGACAAATATTACAGATGAAGTGTTAGAGTTTGAAGAATCTTCTGTAGTGCTAAGGGATGAACTACATTTTCTGTTATATTAACTACCTTTAAAGGAAGGCTAGAAAGTGGTATATTTGTTTTAAGAAAAGCAGATATTCTTCTAGTTAGCAGTCTTTTTCCTCTAGTGCTTGTATGGGAAAAACCTCTTGGAGCTGGACACTGCCGGCTTGCCTTCCCTGTAGTGTCCAGTGGCACTGGAAGAAAGACAAAGTCCCTGGGCAGGAAAGCATCCTTCCACACACTGTTCTCTAAGCAATCCTTCATCTTCCTGGCTCCCGGAACTTTCTGCTCATCTGCTGCCCTCCAATGTGCCATATTCCCATTAAGTGTCAAGGGCATTCTAAGGCACACCCAGACATGCCAGGGATGTATTTGATATATTTATCACACCTCCTGCTCTGCAGTGGCTCCATGGACCATGCTGGTACTCCATCTATGCACTTCATTACCTGGTTAGCACTCAGACAGGGGAAGGTCATGAATCCTGCTCTTATCAGATTAGTGGTTCCAAAATGACAATGCTTTTTTAAAATATGTCAAACTATATCCTTTTTTATCCAAACAGAGAAAATGCAGAAATTATGTTTCAGGCACAAATGCTTGGAATACACAGACTGAAGCAAACCACACAGTTTCCATGGCTTCTTACTGATGTACTTTATTCAGTAACCTAGCAAATTTAAGGAAGCTTTTTCCTAATTCACAAATAGCAGCTGTCTCCCTTTCCCTACCTCCAACTCTTCCGTCATTTTACTGACTTGAAGTTATGGGAGGAAAATTAAATGTGAATAAATGAAGGTCTTGGCATTCATTCTGTATGTTATTTGCTAGCAGCCATAAAAGGAAAAAATAATGGAATTAGGCTAGGCAGTCTAAAGGGAAAATGTGGAAATGACTTGTAACTAAGAGGATGTGACCCTCTGCATAATTCATAATCATTAGTCTAAGTGACACTTCCACAGCATGTGCAGTACCCACTATGATAGGTCTGAGCCCAAATGGCCCATTCAGCAGCAGTCTGTTTGTGATCAGATTTCCCTGAAAGACAACTCTCAAAGCTTTATTTGCTCTGTGTGCATGTATATGCATGTTTGGTTGGGGTTTTATTTAAAGTAAAGATGCTGTCTCAGCTTCACCATGTGTGCAATTTAAGGTATGCTCAAGTGATTCTTTAAAATTGCATAAAGGAAATTCTACTGTGCCTTGGAGACAACATTGCTGTAATGTTCTGTGCATACATCTGCATGATTTCTCAAAGCTAATTCAAATTTAATGCATTGGTAATTCCTTTTCTGCAGAAGTCACCCAGCAGTAATCTGAAGGTTACAGAATTATCTTCCAGATCAAATAACCCTTCTAAAATAGTATAAACCAGGAGGCAAGATTATAATGAGTAAAATTAGACTTTCAATGAGTCACTACATCCTCTTTAGTATCTTAAACATAGCAACCTGGTGTCAAAAGTACTTTTAGAAATGCAGACAAAAGAAAGGTATAGTTTTTAAATCAGCTACATGACAATTTACAGCACTGTATTATCAGAAGGACATTATAGCAGGGGTTTGAATCACTGGGAACTTGAAGAAGCAGGACTATTTATGTGTTTTGGTGTGTAGAAAATTGGAGAATTTTGTTATTTATATAATTTAAGCAAACTATGAACACTATCAAAACTGTTTATGGAAAATGTAAATTATTCACAGTTAAATTCTGATGTAAATTGAGCCTAAACAAATGAACAAAAAAATTACACTCCTCTTGGGGTTTAGACATCACAGTACTAATGGATCATTAGTTTTATTTTATCCATCAAGCACTTATTGTAAAATGTTACCACATTGGACCACACTGAAGTAGCAAGTTAAATAGGTTTATTTGACAATGACCATTCTAAAGCAAACAAATCTTGTTTGGTTTTGGACCCTCACATTACAATTTAGTCACCAAATCCCAGAATGTGATGAGTTGAAAGGGACCCACAAGGGTCACTGAGTCCTGGCCCTGCACAGCACCATCCCCAAAAGTCACCGTGCACCTGAGAGTATTGTCCAAGTGCTTCTAAACACTTCCTTTTAGTGCATTGTTCAAATGCCTCTGAAGGCTTCCTTGGAGAGCCTGTTCCAGTGCCCAACCACCATATGGGTGAAGAACCTTTTCCTAATATCCAAAACAGATCTCCCCTGATGCAACTTTAGACAATCCCTTGCATCCTGTCACTGTCACCACAGAGAAGAGATCAGTGCCTGCCCCTCCTCTTCCCCTTAGGAGGAAGTTGTACCTGCAGGGGGGTTTCCCCTCAGTCTCCTCTTTTCCAGGCTGAACATGCCGAGTCACCTCAGCCACTCCTCACACAGCTTCGCCTCAAGGCCCTTCACCATCCTTTGGACACCTTGGACACCCTCTAATAATGCTTTTTTTTTTTTTTTTTTTTTTTTTTTTTTTTTTTTTTTTTTGGTGTTGTGGCACCCAAAACTGCCCACAGCAATTGAGATGAGGTGTCCCAGTGCACAGCAGAGCAGGACAATCCCCTCCCTTGCCTGGCTGGTGATGCTGTGCCTGATGGACCCCAGGACACAAGGGCCATCCTGCCTGCCAGTGCACTGCTGGCTTATGTTCAACTTGTCATTGACCAGGAACCCCAGGGCCCTTTCCATAGCACCGGTCTCCAGTCACTCCTTTCCCAGTCTATCTGTACATCCAGGGTTCCCTCATCCCAGGTGCAGAACCCAGCACTTGCCCTTGCTGAACTTCATATTTTTGGTGCCTGCCCAGTCCTCTCATTTGTCAGTTCCTCCCAGTTTTATATAATCTGTGACCTTACTTAGTAACCCTTCCAGTCTTGTGTCCAAGCCATTTATGAAGCTGTTGAAGGCTCAGGGCTGAGGATGGAGCCCTGTGGAACGCCCCAGTGACAGGTCATCAGTCTGACATCACCCCATTCACTGTAACCCATTGTGCTTGACCTCTGAGCCAGCTGATCACTCACTACATGATGTGTTTAATCACCTGGTCCTACATAGACTCATATTTTACCAGAAAAAGAAGAAAGTATAAGGATATAATTACATTGCCAGGGCTTTTTCCTATGCTGTAACTGCATTACTACAAACGTTTTGCACCTATCTCCTGTGATTTACATATGAGATACATGTCAAGCTGGAAATAAAAACAAAAAATGAAGGCACAAAAGCTATTTGCTTTTAATTTGGGCTGTGTTCTCTTCTCTGATTTATTTTAAGTAATCTTTATTTGCAGGCAAGGCTTGAAGATATTCCGCAATGCCTTCTTCAAACCTTGCTACATATTCTGAAGATTGGTGTAGTTATTCTTCAACTTCCCCTATGCATTTCCACAAGAGAGATGTTGCATCTTTCCGGTGCCTCTGCTTGTTGCTTGTTGCTTGTTGCAACTTACAGCAGAGGTATGTGGTGTATGTAGATGAGACACTTTGGTCATCTTGAAATACTGCAAAGAATATTTAGGGGATCAGTATCTGTCATTTTAAAAAGATTTCTGAAACCTATGCTAAAAGGTCCTGACTTTTCAAGGGAAACTCATTTCAACTGTCTGCTTCTAGGGTGAATTGTTTTTTAAAAAAGAATCGCAGAACTGTCAGGGTTGGAAAAAAACACTTTCAGGACCATCCATCAATCCTGCATCACCACGAAGGGCCAGCATAGCACAAAGCCATATCCTCCAGGGCCACATCCAGGCATCTCCTGAGCACTTCCAAGTATAGTGACTGCCACCTCCTTGGGCAATTTATTCTACTGCCTAATCCCTCTTTTAGTGTTTTTTTTTCCCCTAATATCTAATCTGAACTCCCTTGCTGCAAGTTAAGGCCTTGTCTCTCATCTTTTTCCTTGAGACATGGGAGAAGAGATCAACCCCACCTAGCTACACCCTCCTTTCAGGTAGCTGTGGAGAGTGATAAACTCACTCCTAAGCCTCCTTTTCTCCAGGCTAAACAAGCCCAAGTCCCTCAGCCACTCCTCATCAGACATGACTTCTAGAGGGAAATAACTCTTTCAGATAAAAGAACTAAAGAAAAAATTGTTCAATCCAAGATACAACATTGTCATGGTGTGTCTTTAAAGCTTCTGAAAAACATATTTGATTCTAGGATTTATCTCCAGGCTTCAGAATGAACACATATATCCTTTCAGACTATTGACAATAGCATGATTAAAAATCCCTCCTATTCATTCTCTGAAAGAACCGGTGTTTCCAGGACCTGGCTTTCTTTAGACAATAATGACTGCCAGGAAAAAAAACAGCGCATCAGTTACCATATTACAATAATAACAACAGTAACAAGGTTTCCAGAAAATTGTGATTAGTACTGCTTAGAAAGAAAAAAACCCTTCCCCTTTCTCAGATAAACTATAAAAAATAAAGAGGACTGTGAAGGTATGAAAGTAACAGTCCTTCCTGTGCATCCATAATGTGGGGTTTTTTTTCCAAGGGATATATAATTGTATGAATTGTGAATGTCAACAAAGACTTATTACTTTGAACCTGTTTAAAAGGAAGTGTAATGCAATTTCATATTGCAAAATCCCTCTGTCAGATGTTTCATAAACAATTATACTGCTGTATGCTCTTAACTAGACTTATTTTTTATAGTCAGAGAATGAGGTGAACCAACATCTATGTAGTGATTGAGGACTGACTTTCATTAGTTTGCAACAGCTAGAATAAAGGAGTCTTGCCTAATGAACTGAAACCATTTATCACTGAACAATGCAGGGCAAGCATTACTGCCCTATCATCCTTCAGAATAATTAACAAAGAAAACATGACCTGAAGTGTCCATCAGGAGTTTTTTGGACTTCCTCAAAACAATGACAAATAATTCAGTCTTCATGGAAAAAAAAAAATCTACTTTAAAATATTAAGTTTCACTTTATGCTGGATACTGCTCTGTACCCTTTCAGTGGACTCCACATGCAAAAGGAAGGTTCAAATTTACAATCATTACAACCTGTTTTCTAAGCAGAGCTCTGTAATGTCTGAACTCAGTAGGTGCAAGACAAAAACTCTGAGTTTTTCCATAAAGGAATAAACAAAAAAATCAATGCCTTCCACCTTGATAGAGATTTAGCAAATCCTCGAAGGAATTTTTAACACAGTGAACCACATTTTCTGTGTTTGTGACTCTTTATCAAATTGAGGAACCATAATGTTGTAGATCAGGTAAAATTCTGTATTTGCAATAATATTTTGAGATGGTCCTTGGAGAAGCAAGGTTGTTTGTAAGAAAGGACACAAGACTATTAGAGAAGCATCACTTCCTTAATGGTTGGTTTTGATCTTAGCAAATTTTCATATTGAATGTGATGGCTTGCATTTATAATAGTTACTGTTTAGGTGTAGTGGAATTCCCTTGCCTGAGTTTTCTAGTCTGATGAATGCAGTGCTGGTCAGATATACTGACATATGATTACTGTGCTGATTATTCAGTTAATTCATTAAAAATGTTGATATATTATAACTATCAAAGCTACTAAGAGCTACCTGTGTTTGTAGAGTTCTAAAACCTGCTAATCAGACTACATTGTGACTCATTTATTCTTTGGATGGTCAATATCTCCTTAGATTTGTCCTTAAAGAACAGAATTTAGTAGTTTCATCTAGGCAGTAACAAAAGAAAAGAAGCTAAACAATGCGGGGTTTAAAATGGAAAATTATTACAAAATTAGAAACTATGTTCATGCAAGTTTAAATATCTATTTAGTTTAGTCTCTTTAGAGAGGATAGGTGGTAGCACAGTGTGAAGTTTTATAGAATTGGGATAGTTACACTATGAGGCCAACGAGGAATTTCTTGTATGATTTATCACAAATAAAATAGTCAATCTATTTTCTATCACTTTGTACCATTGTATGAAATCAATGCAATTGCAGAAACAGAGTTTAGGAAATATATAATTAAATAAGTAAAGTTGCTAAGATGTAGATTTTCTATTCTCGCCTTTAAAGTCAAGATCAGTCAGCATAACAACAAATACGAATGAAAACAGCTGTGGAACAAATATGAATGAAAATAGCTGTAATAAATACCTTTCCACATACACCAATATCTTTGATATATGTAATCGCCAAAGACTTTGACATTAAAAATGGTCCTGAACAATGAAATAACTACAAAGATGACAGCCTGGCTTATAAATGACAAAAAACATCTGCTTTGACCAATCATCTGATGTCAGACTAACTCTTCTCTGGTCCTGGTCTGAATCTAATACCATCTGTGTATTTTCTCTGGAAAATTCTATATTTGCATACAGCAAAGAAGAGATGTGCTTTTCTATGGAAGGTAATTAATCATGTGTGTTAAGATGGTGTAGCCAGGGGTTCAGGGCTTAGCTGGTGTCCATCTGTGAGGGAACTCCTTCCCAGATGATGCATGGAGAGTGTTGATTAATTCTCCACAACTGATCAGGAGGAAACTGAACCGTTTCCTTGGTCCAGCTTGACTCAGCATATAGTGCTGCAGCACAGTTACACTGGCTTTCTGAAATGGCACCAGTCTAGGGTACCTAATCTCCTTTTCCTGTACCTGGCACTCAAAAAATCCTCATTTTAAATCAGGTTGAAAGTTGTTTCCTCTCAGATGGATATCCCAAAAATATGAGTGAGAAAGACATTTGGAACTGGTTATTTATTTTAGTTGCACTCTTCATCACGTCTCCATTACATAACCACACCATGGGCTCACTGCTTCTGTTTCTGCCCTACTCAGGCCAAGTTACTTCAAAAAGACATAATTGCATTGAAAATTCCTGCTGTTCTCCAGACGTATCACAATCTGTTTAGTGTACATGAATCTCATCACACAAATTTATAAAACGGATTTAGTGGCAATGGCTTCTAATGTTAAATAATTGGGCACTGAAAACTTAGAAGGAAAAGGTATCCACTGTACATAAAAAAACATTAAAATTTAGATTAGGTTAACAGTTCAATTTTACACCCTGCAGAAAAACATATCAAGAAATACCTAATAAAAGCCCTCTAAAACATATTTTCCAATTCCTGTACACTTGTCTATGTTATGCAGAAGTCATGCAAAGTGCTGTAAAGAAATAGATTTACTTAAGTGTCTAATCATTAAGCAAACACTAAAAAATGTAAACTGGAAGAAGATAAATATAATAAGTTAACTCTGATCAAGGGATGTAGGAATTTTTTTTTTGCTACCAAGACAGAAAATATTAACCTTCCCTTGTATACCCAAACTTAGCATCAACTTAGTTGCCTCTGCTTGGTGAAACAAATTAATGACTGCTCTGAGTTTTGTGAACATTTAAAAGCTAATAAGAAAATTTGTAACAGCAGCACTGTGGGCATTGTGTATGTGCACACACATGCTGCTTGATGGTCTTTGCACTAGCCAGCAAAGGCTCAGGAAGTGAGTGCACTAAATGGATAATATTACTGAGAATAGCAAGAGCAGAACTGAGGGAGAAGTAATCTGGCATATTGTGTGAGAAAATCACATTAATATACAAAAGTAAATTGCTTTACTCGCCCAGTACTCACAAACCCTATCCCTGGATAATCATCTTTGCACTCAGATGCATTTCATAGCTTGTTTACCATGTTGCACTGATGTTTACTACCCAAGTTGATTTGATGTTTGCCTTTTGAAAACATTATGATTTAAATTAGTCCCTGTAACTAATGAGCATAGGTGTCATGTATGTTCCATAATAATAAGGAAACAAGCATATTTTGGGTTAGCATTGTCTTTTTAGATCAAATTTAAGTATCTTGGAAAATAGAGAACAGAGTACAAAGACTTATTCTGACATAAGGTAATATAGCAGGAATTCAAAGCAATTAACAATACATTATAAAGATTTTAAGGACTTTTCATGTTAAATGCATGACTATTCCAGCAGAGCTAAACCTTATATCTATTAGGATTCTAAGAAAAACTAATTATTAAATAGTTAGTGAGGCAGAAGAAACTATGAGGCAGCTCACTTATCAGCTCATAGTCCATGTTATCATATCTGCAATATAAATGTCAAAGCACTAAAGAAAACAGCACTAATGAAGCACTAAAGAAAACAGGTAGTGCAATAAAATTAGAAAAAAAGATAATAAAAATCCAATGGCATTACAACTCAAATGGTGGGCAGTTGGCAGTTGGCACTCTTCAAAACTTCAACAGTTCTACCTTTGAAGACTCTGGAGAGGAGACTCAGTTTTTTAAAAGATATGCCACTCCATTCTAAAATTTTAATTTTTCTGAGTAAGGGAAAATTATACTGAGCTTAGCATAAGGGTAGAGAATAATATTGGACATGAAATGATGGAAACTGAAAAAAAAAATCAAAATCCTGCTCCAAGTAGCAAAGAAGATATCACAGAGAAATGACCTGTAAGTGGAGAGAAAAAAATGTTAGATATTTAAACATGCTATTTGACCCTCTTGACCTTCCTAGTCAGCTTTGCATGTTTATAACATGGGAGCAATTTGGAAATACCTATGTTTTATTCAAAGTTTTGGCTTTGATATATTTGCTTATTTAAACAGTAGGCATCTAAAAACACAATCAGCATTTTCCAGTTTGTGATGCACTGATATTTTCAATACCAGAGTTTGTCTTAAGAAATATGTCTTTTAGACAGTGTGAGGATACACATGGCAGGCTGTGGAACGTTCTACACGCGTTCTACTGTTTGGAACAGACTGGGAGGAAGCCCTCAGGGTCTGCATCTGCCTGTGGCCTCATCTTGCCTAGAGATGAGGAGTTGACTATGATTTGGTAGAGTCATACTATTCATAAATCTTTGTGATATCTAATTTGAGATACATCATTTTTCAGCTTCACAAGTGTTATAAAAGTTAATGGAGGCAATTTCTGACCAGTAACTTCCATTAAAACTCTTGCATAAGAGCTTTCCACTCACATCCTATGTACCTAATTCTACATGCAGAAGACTTGAAAATGTACTATTAGGATCATTAAATCCTCTTTTGTTTTAAGATCTTTGAAATCTTGTTGGACATTAGTTGCCTAGTTTTCACAAATTCTCAATGGCGAAACCTCATGCTCTTTACATATAGACAATAAACATGAAAACTCTATAACCAGCCAGATATTCAAAATGTATAAATTCTCCTAATTCTATGCTTGAATAAAAAAAAGAAAACAGCTCACAATGACTCTTTATTTTGCAAAAGCCCTTGATTACAATTGCAAAGTCTGCTGTCTGCTTTTTGTTTTTTTTTTTTAATTTTGGTTAGATTTTAAATAGTTTTTAAAAATAAATTTCCTAGTTAGAAGTTTTTTTTAATTTCATCATACTTTTGAAGCATGTTAATGATAAATTACCATTCTACAGTGTTTCATAAAGCTGTTTATATCTTACTTATTAAGAAATTTCAGTTGATTCCTAATACAAAATTTCTGGTGTCAAAACTAAAATCTTGGCCAAGTGTCGTGGTTTGACATTGGAAAAAGAATTTTTCCGGAAGGAAGAGGTCAGTTTGGATATTGACCAATTGAAGGTGGACACGCCTCTGAGAACACAGAGGGGTTAAAAGCAGAATTCCCAGGGGAACTCGCTCTCTTTGGTTCCGCTCAGCCGCAGTGCAGCCTCTCCCCTGCCCGGCCGTGGCTTATGGGGAGGGGAAGGCCCATGGCCTGACTGAGGTGGGCCAAGGGTGGAGGGACTGGAACCGGGCTGGCCCCTGCAGATGGAAGGGTGGAGAAATTTGGGATGTCTCCGTCCCCCCCGCGTTCCCACCCCCCCAACCCCCCAGTGTCTCTCTCCCTGTTATTAAGCTTGGGCCTGCTTTGCTCTGTTCTCAGTTGCATTTCACAGCATTCAATTGATAGGTTACATTTTCATGGGGGGCGCTGGCATTGTGCCAGTGTCAAACCATGACATCAAGATAAGTAAGGCATGTTGCTTAAAACAAAATAGTAAACTTTAGTTTTAATGACTGAATCTAATAATTTGGCTCCCATAAATGGTCTCATAATTTGGCACCATGATGAAATTAATAGCTAGCATGGTACAATTTCATTCTCTGAGCTCTCTGAAGTTTGACTGCAGTCATACCTCTGCAGATGACTAACAGAGAGGCAAATATGCATTGTCTAGGTGCTTGGAAGATCATTTTGGACAGATAAATGTTATGGGACAAGAAAGATAAACAGACTTTTCTGCAAGAGCTAACATCAACTCCATTGTGAGTTATTGAAATAAAAAGAAGGGTTAACTTCACAGATATGTTGGCATGGCTATCTGTATTTTGACTTTTCCTCCATTGTGGCAGAGCTATGTTTCTGAGGGAAGTTTTACCTACAATGCTTCCTGAAGCTCCCAAAAAATTCTGTCCTCCTCTTTCTATGGTGTGAATTTTCTCAATGCCAAAAATGTGTTCATTTATTCAAAAATAAAATCAATCAAATAACTTTTTTTGAGGTATTTCTGTAATTTTGTTGGTATTATTGTGTTTTCAAAAGAGGTTAAGAGACAGATATTCCTTCAGTTTGAAATAATTGTTTGCCTCTTTGCTGAGATGTAAGGAAGCTGTGCCTTTCTGTAAAGCTGTGATAACAGAAACTTAGGGAAAGCAACTGAAAAAGGACAATTCAATGATCCCGACTTATGGACAGCCAGGAATTCCTGCACAATTTCCACATCAGGTGCACTGCCCTGCTTCTACATACCAAGCAATTCAGGTAGAAAGATTAGCACAGTTCAGTGGATGCCTGTAAGCAAATGAGATGCAGAAAAAGCTGCCACCTGACATGCACTAGTACAAGTGAAAAAAGACACATGCAAAATCCAGCAGTACTACTCTCCACAAGTAAAACTTGTTATACAAAATGTTTAATTTGGCTGAGTGTATCTTAATCCATTTCTAATACCACAAATAACATTCTCGTAGTTGATTATGGGGACAAACAGCTCTTTAATCAATTTAATAAACATAATCTTATTAAAATAACTCTTGAGTTAACTGTAGACCATATCCTCAATTAACCTGAGTTCTGAAATAACCAGCTAAATGATCAGACATCAAAGAGGCTGCTGAATTCAAACATAAGCCTTAGTGTTTGGATGGTGAGAGAAAGGAGAGAAAAATAATTTTCTGGCAGATGCAATTTAGCTGGTTTAGGTTGGTTTTGAATACAAATAAGCAACAACATTAGTCATGGCTACCTGCAGGAATAAAATGTATTCTTAAAAAAAAAAGTCAAAACCACAACTAACACCAGTATGCATGAATTTGAATTACTACAGAGCCACCCATGTCTTAAGATCCTCTCCCCTCTATCCCTAAAGCAAGTAGTTTAGTTACTTCACCTACAGATTTTTCAAGACACAGATTTTCTCTCAGTGATCCTGTTGCAAAGGACAAACTACTGGTCCTGTTTATTTTCCATTAAGGCCCTGCCCAAGACAACAGGTTTGTAGACAGGATAACACAGGACAGGAAATAATGTCTTAGTATGTTAAATAATTATTCAATCCACAGTCACTTCTTTTGAGGGCTTCCAAAGAAGTTTTCATTTTATTTTGGTTGCTTTGCAACATCAGAGGCTTCCTCTGGTGTTTGGAGAGGGAATAATGCAAAACTTTAGAATGTCTACACATCTCTTCCCTGCTGCCCACCTGGGAAATGGCAAAAGAAACTGTATTCAGTAAGATTTGTATGGAGTCTCCCACAGCATTGCAATGCCCTCTTTTCTTCCTGAAATTGCTTAAAATAAAAGGAGATAAGAAACCACTCTTTTTCTCCAATGGCCTTTTCTCCAGTGGGGAAAAAAATGTGGACTGTGATACTACTTCCAACTGTCCCACAGTACATGAGCTGAGAACATGCCCATAAGGAGAATAGAGAGGACCCAAGTCATCTTTGTTCAAGAACTTCTAGGTACTCACACCACAAACCAATTATAAACTTCTTAACAAACTATTTCCACACTTCCCCCTCTTCTTTCATATGATAATCTGAACCAGAAATTTTCATGCTTTTAAAAAGTTGTGATTACTTTTTATTAACTCAACTTCCTTATTTATTATAAATACCTTTAACTGTAAAAAAAGTAATGCTTAGACTGTAGTCACAAAAAAAACTATCTTAAATATTTGTTGATACACATTTTAGTTTGCAGTGGCTTGCAAAAGAAGTCAGGGTGTGCACTGCTAAGGCAGAACACATGCAGGCAGGTGCTGCTTCTTGGTTCCTGCCACAACCTGGTCAATTTATAAGGGTTTTTTTAGATCCTTATAAATGCATAAGGATTTTGCTCTTATTAGATCTACAAAGAGGGTTAGATTTGGAGACAGAAAATCAAACATAAGCTTAGTATTTCTTTACTTCTGCATGCCAGATTTACCAAATGCTTAAAAAATTACTATTACAATTATGGTATCATGAAGGGAAACATTTTAAATTATGAAGGCATGATCATTACCAAGGTTTAAAGATGAGATCAGAGTCTAAGTCAGGCATTTCTAACAAGAGCATCAACGAGGTTCTTTAATTACCCTTACAGCTTTCTGAATATGGTAATTCACATAAAAATTGATTCAGTGACATGAATTGCTCATTACTTTCTGTTTGGGTATAGGTCCATAAAATATCATTGTAAATAAACACACTATCAGTAAATTGTATAAGTAATATTCTAAGGGGTAAGATGGATGAAAATTCACACTATTAAGTATCATGCGTTTATGTCTATGCATAGACACTGCTAAAACTATGCCTCAAGACAGGTGTTCTGTATTCATTAATCTTCACGTGGATTGTGCTCTCTCTCAGGTCACCTCATCTTTTTTTTTTTGTGCCAGAAATTTTAGCCTCTGTTATTCTTTCCTGCACAGCCATTATTTTTTTTTTTATTTACCATTTCCTTATTACCTCTTCCTAAGAGTTGCTACACTCTACAGAGTATGGTTTAAATTTATGTTTTAACTCACTTTAACATTCTATCCTGATTAGGTTTTAACTTAATAACATTAATATAATTTTAAACCAGTGTCAAGTAGACCATTAAATCTATGTAGGGATTCTAATTCAACTTTTGAAGCAGGCATAGACCAGTTGAGTTTAAACACACTCAGAATGCTTCCATAAATCACTAGCAAATAGGTAGAAGTGTTTCCAAAAAAATACACAGACTGCAGTAAATTAGCAAAGGAAACATCTTGGTCTGCTTCATTACTTCAGGAGAAGAAATTTATCAAAAGGAACCAACAGACCTCTTATGCTTCTGATTCTAAGCTGGATCCAGGCCAAATATTTAGCAGCAAAATACTTTAATAAATTAACTCATGAGGCAGAGGAAATGTTTTTGAACAAAGTCCTTATGTTAGAAATAAAAGGGCCAGGAGACCTTGTGCTCCTTTCTTGACAGGCCTTTATTATAAAGAAAGCCTATGGGGGTGGGGGCTCGGGGTTCGCGACGCCGCCGCTGCTCCCAGTTGAGTCGACGTCCCGGAGGAGGGGTGGACGATCCTGTCGACTACGGCAGAATCGGAGTCTGCGCCCTCACGGGATACGTCCCGAGACTCGTTCGTAGCTCGCCGGTCTAGGGGTCTCTTTGTATTTTCGCTCCTTTAAGTTTATGGCGATTACCTTCGGAGTTCTTAAGAGTCCTCTCTAGTCTTCTGAAGGTTTCCTTACAGGTGCATGTAGAACATTCGGTTGTTTCTGTCCTTGGCTCGTTGTCAGAGTCCATTTTGTTGTGCATAGGAGTCTGATAATTACTAGTCAACACTCGCTTGGCCTTCTGGGAAATCGGAGGCCTCCTCTGGGAGTGGTTTTCTGGGAGCAGCTTTGGAACTACCCGACACAGTGGGACAAGGGGTCAGAAAATGCTTTTAAACTACCAACAACAACAAACCCGGTAAGTAGAAGGTCTTCATAAGGGGATTTTTAACAAAATACTTGTAACAGGAGGGGGGGTACAGAGACTTAGGGGGTTAACTAGGGGATTACAGTCTGGGTATAGGGGTAAATATATTTGGGGTAATTAACAAGGGATTTCTGAACTGTGAAGAGATAAAACAGGCAAGAGATTAGACATTAAATTTCATCCATAACACTTAGATCTGAAAGGAAGTCAGTCTATCCTTCAGTGTAGTGAGAGACTATAAACAGTGATTAATATTACTAATTTAAATGCAGAACAATTAGTATGTTTGAAAGAGCTAGCTATGGGAAGGCTATAAGTCCCCATGGGACTAAGAAAGATGTATTTTGTCACTATTTCTAGAAAGACAAAAAGTTAAATTCAAGTTACTATATGGCAAACCAATGTGCAATCAAACAAATATTCCCATTGTTACTATAAAATAGGATTTAGAGATGCAATTAATAATTTTACCTATTTAAAAAGTATTATTTTAAATGCAGCAGGATTGGTGTAAATTAAACTAAAGGGAGGAGTATTTTCTATAGAAAATATACTCTCTTTGCCAGAAGAAAATGTAACCTCTTTCAGTTTTTGGTGTTAATTTTTTCCAGTCTGTAATACCTTTGTGGTGTCGCGGCGCGGCATGCGCCCCCCCCTCGCCGCGATACCCCGAGCGGTGGCATGCTGGGCGGCGAGAGCGAAGAGAACGGGCGGCCGCTCCCCCTGGGGTGCTCTGCTGTCCCAGTCGGTGGCGCGGGAACAGAGGGAGGCGACACGGGACTTGGGGGTGAACAAGATGGATTTATTCGGTGAGCCCCAAGACCTTGTGGAGAGGGTGAACAAAGGTTTTATACAGAACTCAAGAGAAGGGGAGTAGGAACAGCAACCAATGAGGGTAGGGCTGGGGAGGAGTTTAAGGCAGGACTAACATAGCACAAACCAATCAGGGGAACCAGGGGAGTGGAGTAACACAAAGTAACCAATAGGGTGTTGAGCCTCACTAAATAGACAGGGAATGGTCTGGAAGCAGGGGAGGAGGCTGAGAGGAATGACAGGGAATGTTCTGGGGAAAGGGGCAGGGAAAGGGAGGATTGACAACTTGGAGAGGAGTGGGTTAGGGAAGAGCTTGGGGAGATTGACAGCCGGGGAGAGGAGGAGATTGGGGGGTTGGGGGGTGAACAGACACTGAACAAATATCAAATAAAATAAAAACACACTACCACATTGTGGTTTCACACATATACTTCCTACAAGTGTATTTTGCTTTGATGAATAAAGGACCAACACAGTCTAGACATGCTTATACGAACTATGGGGTTTTTTTCTAGTTCTTACATGTTACATAAATATTTCATTTGACTTTGCATTTTCTGCTTTGGCTTTGTAATATTGCCATATCTGCAATGAACAATTCATTAATGAAAAATAATAAATAACTGCATTTTTTCCATGTGGAGTGGGAAATTGTGTATCAGAATTTGTGTTCTGGTAGGCATTACTAGTAAAAACATTTCATTTGCAAATGCTACTGTAAACACACATGGTCAATTTCACATTCCTTCCAAACTGTATACTTAAAATATGTTAATGGCAGTGCAACACAAATACTTTAGTAGATGCTTTATGGTTAAATAATGAAACAGTATTTATTACATTGTTTGTTTATGAAAGAATTTCATGTTTTCCTTCCAAAGCTCCCACAATCAATTTGGACCAGCTAAATATTCCCTATTTCTGAAAAGCAGTTCACCACCTTGGTCCCAATAAAAAGTAATCTAAACTGACATTAAATTCATAATAAATTCCCACTGCACCCAGCATGACAATGTCTATTTCTTTTTGCTACATTTTTTAAAAAGCTGCTAATCTATTTTGGCCATTTATGCTGAGAATAGAGCATTTAAGAAGGTTTTGAATTCCGTTTGGATTTAAGCTACTGGTCTCAGTTTACATCGTCCAGTGAAACCTTTGTACATCAAAAACCCTTTGTAAATCAGAACCTATTTACCATAAGGCCTCATTTAACAAGGTATCATTTGGCTATACATCTAGTGTGTCAAAAATGGAGTACAACTCTACACATTCTTTTTTGCTCTCAATACAGCTGAAATACAGTCATTGACTTCACCAGATCAAACACAGATGCCCAGACATAAGAGTCACTCAGTCATTTGATGGTCTGCCTTTCAAATAAGACATAAATGAAAGCACAATTTAAACAAGTTAGGTCATGCATTAATTAAGTGGGAAAATTCACTGTGAAAAAATGGTGCCAAGATTAGGGCTTTTAACATTTAATAACTTAGAGATTAATTCTGAATAAGAATCATGATGTAACCATTTAGACAAGAAGCTATCGGGAAGTATTTCTAAAAGTGACAGGCTTGTTTGTTGTTTAGTATCTATTAGAGGTGTACTTGAAGGTTTGTTGGAAAAAAGTTTAGATAATTTAGATTTTATCTCTGCCTACACAGGAAAGGAAACTTTTTGATATGTTTTAGTGCTATAGAATTTCATAATCTGTCTCAAGATGCTTTTTTCCCTCTGGTCTCATATTTTGCAGAAAGACTGAACATGGTCATTTTTTATAAGCTTGAATATTAGAGTCCACTGTTCCCCTGATAAGGATTACATTAAGAAACCAGTTGAGGGAATGGAGATGATTCCACCCACTGCACTGAGCAACTCTGGAGGAGAGGTGAAAGCCATCCCTTGCCTCAATTCTGCACACTGGCATTGGACTTCAGCATTTTCATAGCAGACATCAAACTCTTCCTTTCAAACTCTTCCTTTCTCCACATGAAATTACAGCAAGAAACAGTGTTGTTGCAAGTGACAGAAAGCAGATAGACTTAAAAGCAAACACTGTATCTCACAGTTCTGTCTAACTTCCAACTTATCAACTCAATCATATTTACTTTGTGCAAGCCCACTGGCACAGAAATAGCAGCATACCTGCACTGCAGATTAACAACATAGAGATCATCTTCAATGGTGGCTGCAGCTCAAGAGTTAATTGTGCGTGGATGTCAGTCATCATCAGCTAGTCAGTCATGCAACTAATTCCTTCAGGGGTCACAGTTGCAACAAGGACAGCAGTTGACAGGAGAGCTGACAGACTGAGAATCCTACCACCTAGGTAACAGTTTATGCATACCAAGTCACTCATTACACAAACAGATGGCATGGACCATTCAGCACAGGGTAAGCCCTTGGGCATTTTTGACATTTTAACCAAAACAATCCTTTTAAGAACAGGATGAAAAAAATGTCCATTTTTGTGCTGCACTGCTTTCAATCTACCACAGAAAAATGCTTTTGTCTTCCTACTTCTTTTTCCCCCCTCCACCAAAAGGATCTTTTGCAAGCAAGAAATAAGAATAAAATGAACACAGTTCAGATTTTTTAAAATGTTATCTATTTAACTGACCTACAAATTTATGCAAGGATACATACAAACGGCTTGCATTCTGTCACTTCTTTAAGAAATAAAAATCTTTGCATGGCTGTAACTTATTTGTTAATGCTTTAAAGACTACCCCTAAATAGACAGACAACCACCTGCTTCCATCAGAATAATAATTTTTACTTAAGAATATGTCTTATTATAAAATGAGCCTAAAATTCATAGCAGAACCAGATAGCTCCAAATATTTTTGTTTAGTTCCCAAGGGAAAAAAGAAGCTAACTGAGAAATCATTGGTAAGGGGTGTTAATTAGAGAAACATTGAAAATGAAGTAGCAGCAAACCTTTTGAAGACCCTAGTGCAAAAGCTAGAAGTCTATAGGATGGTGAGAAATATATGTCCTTGTGTATATTTAGGAACTCACCAGCAGAAGGCAGATAGGAATTACCTGGACCATACAATTAATTTCTTTTCTTCTGTGCTAACTCAAAGCTACCAGTATACAAGATATGGGAAAATTAATATTTAGTGTACTATACTACAAGACATTTTCCAGCAGCCCTGTTTTACTTTTCAACAACTGGCATAATATCCAAACCAACCAACTAAAGCAGTACAAGAAAGGGTAAGGGCACTGCTCTCCTAAGCCTTACAGTACCTATGCTGTTGTTCTAGGAAAGAGAGCACATAGCTCACAGAAAAATTTATTAATACCCACTATTCCCTATAAATTTCAGCCAGCTTTGGATCTATCCATTTTTCTAAATCTGAGTATAGAAATATACATGTTGGTAGGTTGGCTGGTTGGGTTTGGGTTTTTTTATTTTATTATTTTTATTTTTTATTTTTATTATTTTATTATGCCCAATGAAAACTTTGGCCTATCCCAGATATTTCAGGGAAAAATATAAACATCTGCAGAAGTCAAAACATGTCTTTAGAAAAGGACAAGTTCTATGCTACTTCTGTAATTGACATGAAAAGGTCCAAAATAAAGCAAATAGTGTAAAGATAGTGCCAAATATGTAATCAACAAGAATAGTTTAAGTTTCTTTTTTTCCCCCTACCATTAGCTTGATATCACGGCTATTTCAAAGAGCTTTTGTAGGTTGCAGAGATGGTGATTTCAGAAATATCTCAAATCATTCATTAGCTTCATATTGTGCCACCACTGAAGAAAAATTTTTCAAATTGTCTTGGATTGCTCTTCATATTTTCATCACATCCATCAGACTAATTATAGCTATTTTTTCAATGTTCTTTTTTCTGCTATACCAGCTAGAGATAAAAGACCATATTGCATTCATGGACTTTCTGCCTTCAGAAAGCTATATACAAATACCAGTTCCAGTTAATAGGACTGCAGTGTAATGTAAGCTAAAGGCAGTTGCATTATTAGTTATTTTCTTGGTTCTCCGATATTATAATCCTGTCACTTTAAAATGAGGCTTCTATAGCAGTCTGCAAGTGAAGGACTGACCTTCAAAATGTTACAGTTTCTATAAAGTTTATATATATGATTCAGATAGAGTTAATAAATCCCTAATCAAGTTATATAAGCAGGTGGCAGATATACCTGGGACAAGCGTAATATCCAGTTAAAAGTTGGCTCACAGGATGATATCAGCATTGATTCATACCTGGAATAGTGATATTGAAGGTTTGTGTTCAGAAAGATTTAAAGTTTTTACTTCTAATTGTTTGAACTTAACTGTTCCAAAGAATGAAAATAAACTTTAAAGGAAACAGACAAATAAAAAAATCTACTAAAGTTGCAAAATGAAATAAGATATCCCAGATTAAATGCAAAATATGACCACAGTTGCTACCAAAAGTGAAAAAGACAACACATTGAATCATCATATCAGTTTTCATCAGCCTTATATATACTGCTTACATATACTAAATAATATGCAGAACATGGACATTTTCTTCTGGAAATTCAGCCAAGAAAATCCCCTACAAAAAGAATATTTTTGATTGTTAGAAATTACTTTTTTTTTTCTCTTGTGCAGTTTTGGTCTGACTTGGATCCAAAACAGATATTAAAAACAAAAAAAATTCTGATGACCCAGAAACTCTTGAACTTTTCAGCTGTAACATCAAACTGATGATACCATCAGATCCTCTACTTGTAATCACAAAAAATTGAAGAAGACTTTGAATTTACAGATCATCTGCTGAAGGTTCCCATGGACAAGAACAAAAAAATTCTTCCAAGATTTCAGCACTCAAAGAAGAAAAATAAAATTGGGAAAATTGTTATCAGTTTCAAGAGAAAGAAATTCCAAAATAAAAATCTCCAAATAAAGATGCTCTGCATTAGGTTCAGTCTTGCCTTCTCGAAGCATAATTGTCCAATCTCACCTCCAAAGCAGCACAAAGAGTTCATGAAGGATCTCTATGCATCTCTATCTGTTCTGCCTTTCCAAAAGCATTTCAAAGACAACCACCTCTCTAAAAAAATGTTCTGAGAAATTATTCAATTATAGCCTTAATTTAAGAAACCATACTGATTTTTCCAAGTATAGTTCTACCTTGCCTTACACCTGCATTGGTGTTACATCCACATTTAAAATGGAGAAAAAATGGTTTTTCATTGATTTACCATATCTTAAAGAAATTTTTAAAAGCAGGGTTTTTTTTTTCCCCTACCCAGACTTTCAGACATTTATTTTTGAACCCCATTCTATCACCTTCCCCCTTACTCCCTTCTAATGGAGCTTTTTCCTGCTGGGGCACCCAAGATACAGCCTCCTGGAGGGAGGCATAAGGAAAGGTATGTGAGGAGTGTTTATGTTTGCTTATGTCATAGTTTGACACTGGCACAATGCCAGTGCCCCCATGAAAATGCAATCTCTCAATTGAATGCTGTGAAATGCAATTGAGAACAGAGCAAAGCAGGCCCAAGATTAATAACAGAAAAAAAAAAAAAACTTTATTAAGCTACTACTATAAAAGGAAAAAAGAAAGGAAAAAAACCACACACACACACAAAGATCAAAATCAAAACCTTGCAAAGCATTCCTCCACCCACCACCCAACTCCAACAAACCACAGTGAGACACAATCTGGACCCCAATCAGGTTTCCACCCTCCAGACAACAGATACTCAGTCTATCGAGCGAACAGGAGTCTCTCCTGTGTCACAGACCCCCCAGGAAACACAGATGCCACATCCTGTGTTTCCATGTCACACATGGCACCACCCAGAGAAAAAGTTTGCCATGATGACCCTTCTCCTTTCCATGCATAGTGCTCTCACCACCAATGCATGGACAGACAGACTGCTTTTAGGATTTCCTTTCAAGGATGCCCTACCAAGAGGGGGAAAAAAACAACAGTTCAGTTTTTCATTTTTTGGGACCACAGTCCCCACCCCATTTTCCCTTGGGGCTGAGGGTCCAAGAACAGACATCTTCTTCTCTTGTCTTCCTTTGAGGATAGGGGGCACCACCACAAATCCCCTAACTTTTCTCTGTTCGCTCCACTTCTGTCTTTTCCCAGCTGAAGCAGGTCTCTTGGCTCACTGGCATCCTCCTAAAATACAGTCTCTCTTGGAGGAGAAAATTTGATTCAGTCTATGGCTACCAAAGAAAAAAGTCCAGCCAAAAAGCCACTCCATCGTCCCTTCCCATCTAGAATTCTTCCTTATAACATCTTCTCTTCCTCTCTTTGAAACCGAGGAGGAGTGAAATTTCACAAAGCTTTCATTTCTCAGGAAGGGTTAAAAGTCCTGATCCCAGGATGGCTTGATGCCCAGTTTCTCTGGCTCCCACAGGCAGCGGCCCCCCCGGCTCCTCCTTCCCCTCGGTGAAATTGCTGACAAGACTGCTGCTGTCTCTTTCTCTCTCCCTCTCGGTAGAGAAAATCTGGTGGGGGGGGAACAGAGACATCCCAGATTTCTCCACCCTTCCATCTGCAGGGGCCAGCCCGGTTCCAGTCCCTCCACCCTTGGCCCACCTCAGTCAGGCCATGGGCCTTCCCCTCCCCACCAGCCACAGCCGGGCAGGGGAGAGGCTGCACTGTGCGCTGACCGGAACCAAAGAGAGCGAGTTCCCCTGGGAATTCTGCTTTTAACCCTCTGTGTTCTCAGAGGCGTGTCCACCTTCAATTGGTCAATATCCAAATTGACCTCTTCCTTCTGGAAAAATTCTTTTTCTGTGTCAAACCACAACAGCTTACCTTTGCCAAGGCACATTAGTGTAAGGATAGATGTGGTTCTAGATGCACCTTGATATAATCACTGTATATTTTGTGTGCCATATTTATAAAACAGGAAGGCTCAAATGTCCATCTGCATCAACTGTAGCAATTGTCAGGTAGGCCACACTAGTAGCAAACTGAAAGAGCTGTACAATCACTGACTTTTCCGTTTGATTCGTTTTAAAACAAGAATCAGAAAGTATGTCCTTAAAAGGTAAGAGTCAGTAGAAGTTCTCTGAGAAGATATTTGAAGAAAAGTCTTCTCCCTTTACCTAGCTCATAGTGAATATTCTCCAGTCTTTGGAAGTCTGGTCAAGATGGGGAGCTAAACTAAGATATATTCTAAAGTTTTGCCTCTAAGGTGCAGTTTGTGCTCAAAATTATAGATATACAAGAAGTGACAACTTTTTAAAAACAAAAAAAATTGCTTTAAACCTTTCAGTATGTAACATTTCTTCATATTAAATGTTTAATTAAAGAGCACCTTGCTTTCTTTGAAGTTTGCAAATTAATTAACATTTAAAAATTTTAGAATTTAGGAAGAGAGTGGAGGAAGGAAAAGAAAAAAGCTGTGTAGTGCTATATGTCGTAAATTCATATCTACCACTAAACATACAAATGAAAAGAGTTTAACTAATATAAAAAAGAAATGCAGTTGGAACCTAAAGGAGGCTTTCATAATTACAGGGATGATATTTACTTTTCAGAATGGGATAAGAAATAAAAAAAAAAGAAAGAAAGAAAAGTAAAAAGAGAATAGAAAAACCAAATTCTGCTTGGATTCATTTTGATATACTAACCTTGCCAATAAAAATGCTTAAACTTCAGTTACAACTCCCTGGGGAATGGCAGCTATTGTCCCCTATTGAGTTGGTGCTTACCATACAGAGTCTGAACAAGTCATACAGAAAAATAAACCATAACATTCCTGTTTATTATTACTTTAGCTGAGAGGTGCTGACATTAAACAGTTCTGCACTGCTGCTATAAATCACGCTGTGGATGTTCTCAGCATGGGACTAGGCCTCTCTGGTAACAGCTCTCATCAAGGCAACCAGCTGTCAGAATTCTTCAAATTAAACTGTTATTACTGCAGTATTCATTAGTCAGTTACTGACTATTAAGATATTTTTATATCTGAGCCATTGACATTGGATATTGCTTTTTAATATGCAAGTTATATATAAACATGATTAAGTGGTTCATGTGGGGTTGACAGTTTCTATTATAGCTGGATCTCCCCTTTGTAGGGACTATGGTGTTGGAGATAACATCCTAGTCTACACTTAAACTAATTTTCTATTTAAAAGTCTTGTATTTCTGCTGTGATTGATAAGCTGTTTCACTAAGTGCCACATTCATGTTGCAGAGCTATAACGCAATACAAAAAGAATGTGCAATAGATTGCTTTGACCATAACACAGAGAGACAAAAATTAGTAATTTTAATTACATTGCTGTCCACAGTAGCTTCTAATCATTTTGTTTATATAATACCCATGTACCTGTGGCTGCAGCAAAGATGAGATTCCAATTTTTTTAATAAATGCATTAGTTGAGTAATTATTTTGTATAAAAATGTAAATCATTTAAGTTGGAGCATTCTTAATATTTGAACAAGTTTGGGGTTTCTCCTTCTTAAAGAGATTTCAGTTGCATTCAGAAAAATCAGCATATCATGTCTGTGACACAAATTACAGACTTTCAGATTATGTTTGAATAATTAAATAATTTATTATACCCCAAATGATAAATCTGACCTTACAACCCACAAGTCCCCCTCCCTGCCCGCCACAGGAAAATATCTAAGCATTTGAAAAAGTCCCTCTAAGTCTCTCAGTTCGACAAACTGATTATTCTCTTGGAATATTTTAAAGTTTAATGAACATTTTTAATGTATTTGTAAGAGTGAACCATTGTGTGGAGAACGTTACAGATAAATAAATATTTGTCTACAGTATTTGTAATAATTGGAAAAACATTTTGACTTTTCACTATGAAAGTACATCTAATTTTTGCCAAGGTCTTAGTCTGATGATACTTAAGTATGAAATTTACCTTGCACTTGTACATTTATTGTCTACATTGTTATTCTCATAAGAGAAAAAAGGTCCTCAAAGGACTCATGGTTAGAGGTGTGAATTAAACCCAAATGTTTCATGGAATGCCAAAATGTTGAGTAAAGCAATAATATACAACTGAATGAAGGCTAGAAACTTTGTGTCTAAATAATTTATCTTGAGCAGAGGTCACAATAAGCACTGTTATTTTAGTGCAAAAATAACTAGATGATGTCCTGGACCCTGTGGGATTAGAGGGGTATAAAAATTCCTCCAGACATGAAATCCTAAGACTCCCCCAATTACATTTTCCACCCATGCCATATTCACCCATGGCATTTTGCTTTTCTCCCTGGAAAAAGTTGGAGGGAAAAAATGAAGAGACATCTAAAGGTGTTACAATGAGCACAAAGAGATACTGATAGAAAAATAAAGATCTAATTCACTTCAGACTCTCCCTATTTTTATTTTATTTTATTCAACTAGACTAACTGAGAATAGAGTGTCTAGCTATACTTTAAGTCCCGAAAAAGTAATTTTCCATTTTTTGCACTGTAGAAGTTATGTAATTCATATGAAGGTAGATTTTAGGATTATGATTCCAAATCTTATGAAAGAATCAAAACAGTAGGGGTACTGAAACATCAATTGGACTAATAAAATCAAGTTGCTTACACATTCTGTTTTATCTGCTAGTAAATAATAGATTGAACATATCTTGGAGCTGCCCTTATAAAAATTTCTAAACTTTTAATACAAACCGATGTGGGAGGTGGTACCAGGGAAAACTATTCGGGAATGCCCTGGGAAACCACCAATGTATAAGCTTCCCGCCTTAAGATGTCCATCACAATTTGTGCCCTTCCCAGTTCATGTCTATCATTGTTCATACCATCCCTTAGTTCTGGAAATTTCCCTGTTCTTTGTTTCCCCGTTGGTTCCCTTTAGTTAACCACTCCTTCCCTTTGCCCTCATTGCTCCTGGTTATGTCACCCCATCCCTGCTCCTCACCTAAGCCCTCTCCTGACTGGTCTCCATGTACCCTGACCCCTCCTATCCCTGCCCTGTTATAAAGCCTGACCCCTCCCTTGGAGGGGGCTCCCAGAGCTAGCTCCCCTCTTGTGAGGTTTCATCTCTCTCACCTGCTTCTGCCTTCCTTCCGATAAACCTGAAAGAATCAAAGATACCTGGGTGTTCTCTTGTCTCTCCAGTGGAAGATTTGATTACACTATCCAGGACTCCTGCTGAGCACTCCTTCTGGGGGTGACCCTGAGGGACGAAGGTCGAGGACGTCCTCAAACCGAATTTAGAAGAAACTTGAAATGTAGCTTAGCAATCGGCTGAGATAGTGCAAAACTTTCCAGAAGTGTTTCAGAGGAGCAAATATGTGGACAATATTGTCTAAACTCTTTACATTTTATTGGATTCTTCACAACTTACTTTTTGATACATGTTGATCCCTATTTCCTATTTCAAAGTTTTTTTAAAGAATACAAACTTGGGATGAAATCAGTATAGAGAAATGCATATAACAAAAGCTCATGCTTAATTAATTGATATGCAGAGAATTGTTTACAAGAAAGGAGATTGCCAAAATTCAAAGTATAAACAGCAAAAATAAACCACCACCTCTTAATTGCGTGTGAGTTTTCACACCACTTAGCAGGTAAAAAAAAAAAAAATTACAGATAAAATTGAATTTTACACACTTATGCACAGTATAAATATTGAATTTTTAAAGGTGTGACCTGTCTTTACAAGCTGAGTACTGAGGAGTCATCAGCTGTGTAAATACTAGCAGTGACATCTTGCTTGGGCCCCCAAACTTCTTGTTTTTTGTCTTTTAATTAAAAGCATAGATAAGACTCAAACGCCTGGACGAGGTTTTTTATTTCCTAAATACAAAGCAGATATAACATCTAAACTGCAGGTCCTGCATTAAATAATTAATACTAGTATTTTGGCTGTCTGCAAAATTCAGCTCTCTTAACTGCATGCAAATTTGTTTCATTTTCCACCATGCTAGAGTTAACTGTTAAATCTATCACATGGCAAAAATGTGGAAAACGCAGATGAAACACAATGAAGAAGCACTTGATGTGTAGCAGAAGGAATCACTGTGAATTATCAGAATGGATAACGCTTCAAAAATCACTAAAGGAAAAATGTTACTCTTTTTAAGTGTCATATTGCAACAATATTTTGCTGAAAACTTGTCTGCATCCAATTTAGGAAGGCATCTGCTCATGTTTGCTTAAAACAAAAGGGTGGTTGACTATGAATTATTTACAGGCATGCAATATGGCAACAGTATCATTATGAACTCTCTCCTAAGATCTCCTCTGGCTACTCCTGGCATGGTGTCAATTTGCTTGTTTTTATGGAAGGTGCAAGAAATTATGAAGCTATTCTCTGAAATGAGATTCTGCTATTCTACTCACTAAATGTTAACAAAGTCAGTGAACAAACCACACTACTACATTGCTTGGAAAAGGTTTATTTCATAATAAAAGAACAGTGTTCACAAGCATAATTTTAAATAAAAATTTTCAAAGTAGATTTACAGAGATTTACCGCAAACAGGTAGTTTTCCAAAACAGCCAATTTTTAGAAAGTAACATCAGATTATGAGTATATTTTAAGAGGAACCTTTTAAACACAACGTTAATTTTTCATGCGCTTTCCTTATTTTGCTTCAGCATAATAAGGGCCTACATGGAAGTAACACCAGCATTACATAATTACAGAATCCAGGGGAACAACTATTTAGCAGCAAGAATTCAGAAGTATGAGGATTTCTTCTGAAAGGCAATGTATGCAACTTCCAAACCGCTTGGGCAACTGAAACTTCAAGACCTCCTTTTAGAGAGGTCACAGTGCCACTCAATTTCAAAGAATAAGTTGGGGAAAAAGGGCTAATGAAAATATCCCACACTTCTACCAAAGAGTTACCAGCAGAGCACTGCAAAAACAGAAGAGAAGAATGAAGTGGGGTGCCCCAAAACTCCGCTCCCAATCTCATACTATTTCAGTCACTAATGACCTAAATTAAGGAGTAGAGCATAATTAGTACATTTGAAGATGACACCAGGCTAGACACAGTGGCAAGTGCTGGAGGGCAACTTTAGAATACAAAATTCTGACAAACTGGATATATAGCCAAGGGGAAAAAAAAAGACCAAAAAAAAAAAATTAAAGGAACAGTCACTCAAATGTGGAACAGGGAACAAGTCCTCAGTGGCAATACTGCACAGATAGGCAGGTTCTACTTAAGCATAAGCAGAACATGAATTCACAGGAAAACACTAAATTATCAGGATGCCCAAACTATATGGATGACTATAGAGACTTAGTGCTGTGACTCTCTTAGCTTTCCTTACCTTACTCCAAGGAGAGAACATCTTTCTAATCTGCCTCCAACTGGTCTGCAAAAGAAGCCTAAAAAACACGTCTCACAAAGAATAAACTAATTGTACTGATTTGTCATGAGGAGCAAAAAAAAGGGAGAAGGACAAGGGAAGAGAATCCCAAATCTAAAAACCTTTGCATAGTCAAGTGGTTTTCATGTACATGAATAATCTAGTTTAAAATTAATATTCCATTTATTCAAGTAATTTCAACAATTTCTATGGTAATACTTAATTTATAATTTATCAGATAATAAAAAAGTAAGCTTTATAACAGGTGTATAATTGAGCTTCTTAGGCACTCATTTGAGGACACAACAGGCCAGAGGCTGTCAGAACTGAGTGCATGTGTGTTGTACATAATACATTGTACATAGAAATTAAATACTGACTAACAAAAAGTTATTTTGCTCATTTCGTGTCAACTCTGTTTGCTCAGAACATGTAATTCAGTGACATGGTCCAGGAGACACTGCATCATCTTTCCTAAATAGTTTCTTTCCCTAACCTTGTAGGAGAAAAGGAAAATACAGAAAAAGAAAGGAAAAATAAAAAAATAAAGGTGGCAGAAGATAAAAAAAAAGGAGTTTCTCTTTCACAAAGGGTGCAGATCATGGAAGCCATATAATTCAAGTGTATCTGCTTGTAGTTGATTTAATAAACATAGCAGTTTTACAAATTACTTTTGTGTATTCAGGTGGGGTGATAAATGGATGTTCCATATTAACAGAGATCTCATTCATCTCATTTGGGCTCAATATCACTTGCTTTCTGACCCAAGCAGAGTGTTTGTTTCTCTTTGTTTTAAGTCTTCTGGGAATCATGGCATTTCCAAAACAGGTCTAAAGTCACACAGAAAAGATTTTAGGGAGGCTATCAAGTTGTATATAATTGGTTAATCTGGACAGGTTCTGGGTGACATTGTGTTCTCAGCGCTGAGGTCTTTTGTCTGAAGGGAGACAAGGACAGGAAAGCTGGCACCTGTGTGTGCCTGGCACTCTGACCTGCTTTCCTCTGCATTTATTACACCCCAGCTATGTACTGTGAGAGAAACTGCAACTATGCTTTTCCTTTGTGGGACAAAAACCTATCAACTTGACAAATCTATGGTCAGATTGAATAACATATGACTAAATGGGTATTTTCCAGAGCTATGAGAGGGCTTCAACTCTTTTAAGGGAAGACAAGATGAGGAACTGAAGTAGAATATCCCAAAACACATGAAAAGGCACTGTTTAGCCCTTACTATAGTCTTCAAGGATTGCCCTTTAATGTTTATGTGTAGTCCTACTACTAGGAAATTTCTTATTCTGTTATTTAAAATTTTCTTCTGAAATCCCCTTAGAAGAATCTTCCCTTGATTGATTCAAAAGGCAGACATTCCACCCCCAATATCTGCAACTTAAAAATAACTAAATACAGGTTTTAATTGTGCGATATAATATGCTTACCACTCCCATTTTCCTCATTATATTAAAAAAAAACCCCAAACATTTAAACATAAATATGCCAGAGCATTTCTACCTTTAAAGTAGGAAAGAGATCATCTCTGTTGTTTAGGAGTATGTCAGCACAAAGCTGGAAAGACATCAGGACAGTTATAAACATAGCATGTAATTTTAGTTAATTTCCCTGCCTTATAAAGATGTGTTTCCATTTAGCATGGCTAATAGTGTGTTTGTGGCAAGGGAAGGTTAGGCTCAATTTATTGTGAGCTTAGCTCTTACAGCCTTCAGCAATTCCAATCTTTCTGCTTAGCTAGAGACAATGTCATCAGTCTTCCCCTTACAGCAGTGCTAAGCTTGGTGTTTGAAAAACACATTGTATTTATGAAGAGAGAGAAAGAAGGACTAAACAGAACTGTTTGAGAATAACAAATCAATTTGTCTTTATAGTTAGAGTGCAATCCTGTACATTCTGTGTTGTTGTTGACTAAAAGACGAAACTTGATCTGTCTTCAGTGAGGAATTACTTGGTCTGTCTTCTGACAGTGTGCTTGTCTATGTCACCAGGGCCTTGGGATGACCATCATGCATGAGCAATATAAACATCTGAGAGTATCTGGCAGAGGTAAGCAGAGGTATGTGACAGGACATTAACTGCTTAGTGGGTTGGTTTCATTGCTTTCACAGGTTTCACCAAGGTTTTGCAGTCCGAGAGATGCCACAGCCAGCCTACAAAGACAGCTGTACTCCCTTTGCACACTTGGCAGCCATCCTTCAGTGAAGGTTCTGCCCAAAGCTTTTGCAGCCTTATTTATCTGCTCACATATATGACACTCCATCAGAGAATAAACTTTGAACACCCTCAGGCACTTTGTGCAACATTGTGCTGTTTGTTAATGAATGTTTCCAAAAAATTTTATTTTTAAACTGAAAAAACAAGTACATCTAATTTTCATGCGAGGCTAGATATGATGCAACCTATGGCTCTGGACCACCTTCTGTATGTTGTCACATTAAAATACAATATCTGTCTTTAGGCTGGTTTTCCCCTCCTCCTCCACTCAGCCCCCATTTTGAAATTTCCACTGGAAAAAAAGGCATATTAAGATGGAAGAAGCTGAAAGGCCTGAAGGTGGTTAGAGAAGAAGAAAACATAAAGCATTGTGCATGCTGCTGTCTCAGGCTCTTATTCCCATGACATGTGAACCATGGCACCAGCGCAGTTCAGAAGGCACAGGAGTTTTGGGACAGAAGGTGGAGGCAGTGCTGGCTGCTGGTGGGTGCTGGCTGCATCTGGCTGGTGCCACCACTGCATCTTAAATTAGGCAATTTCTCCTAGCCTCCTGTCTAACTTCTGGTCAGGTTCAGGTCAAAGTGAGAGAAAAAGAGGTGTAAGTATTCATACACATGCACATATAAACAAAAACACAAGCAAACACAAAAAACCCACTAACATAGGTGCACACCCAGTTGTGCACCTGTACTCCTCTATCCCAAAGGTCACATCCCCCTGTTTTCGCAGGTTACAGGGACCTTCTTGGCCAGAGTTCTTCAGGGGTATTCCTGGCCTGATACAGTTTCCCATGGTCACGGTCCCTTGGGGTTGTCCCTGTCCTGGTAGGTGTATCTATGGCTGCTGTCCCTCAGGGGCTCCTGTCTCCCTTAGGCACACTATGTGCTCCCCAGGGTGCATCTTTAGTCCTGATAGCTGGGGCCTTTCTTAAATACAGCTTTTAAGGATCTGCCTGTGTTTCTGCAGCTGACAGTCATGGATCAGGGTGGGTGTTCCTTCTAACACATCCTATACTGCTGTAGTCTCCACCACTTAAACCTTGTCTCTCTAAGAATACAAGCCTTGAGTGAGCCCATTCTGACCCACATCAAGAAACCTGTATTCCTTAACAGGGATCCCTGTTCTGTGTTTTCCCAGTGTCACCTGTTTTCCTGGGTGTTTTTGTAACAGTGGTTGAGGACCATCCCAGCTGAGGTCCCTCCACGCAACAAAGCTTTCCAAGAAAACAAAACCCAACTTTGTGTCTCCTCATTTCACACAGATATTTTGAAATTAGTATGCCCAGGGGGAGTCTTTATATAAGCCCAAGTCAGTACAAGGAGGATGGCTGTTGATCTCCATGGCAGAAGGCAGGGATGCCCCTCATTTCCAAATGAAACCAGCCCCAACAAATGCTATCAAATTTATATCTGCCATTAATCACGTCTCTCAATGTTTCTTGGAAGTCTTGAGGAAAATGCTCTGGAGAGGCTGCCATAGCCCCAGGCAATCTTTTGCCAGGGTATATGTCTTTACATCTTTATTTTGACATGAAGCATGTAAAGTTGCTAACAGTACCTAATGGTTTGAACATAGTTTTAATATTTATTGAGTTGTTACCTCATGAGCTGCAGATATAGCTAGGTTCCAAAGATGTAGAAACAGATGTGAATATTACCATCAATCAAAAGCAAATTAAAAGGAATAACTAGATCATGAATATGAAGAAAGGAAGTCATTAAATAAAGCACAAGAAAAATGTAGTTTCGTATGCTCTACATATATTTCTATACAGAACTACATGCTAATTTAAAAAAATAGTTAAATTGTCCATCACTAGATGCTAATGTGGCATAGTTGATCTGATAATTGTTTGTAGATGTCATTTAAGAAGTGGGTGTTGTTAAGTCAGTTAAAAAGCAGGTGAAGTTCAGAGCACTTGTGTGACAAAGATGGAACTGAAGCAAACATGGAACTGATTGTGGCATGTGAAGGAGGGTGAAGATTTGTAAGGAAAAGGTGCAACAAAACAGAGGTGGTGAGAAATAGTGGAGGACAAGTATCGCAGAAGAAATTGTAGAAACTGAAGAGTGCAGGTATCAGAAGTTAGAACAATTAGTGTGGAAGAACAACTGACACTAAGGAAATTTCTATGAAGAAAGCATTACATACCAGATATATTGTCAGCTAAATGTCACATTTTTTAAAAAAAAGTTGTCTACCTCCTGAATTAATCACAAATTACTTATTTATGATTTCAATTTCTAAATGTGTGAGAATGATGTAATTGAGATTTATCTAAGGAACAGTATGATACTATTTCTTTTTTTCCTGGATTTTTGTGAGAAAATATCTTGTGAAATGTATGCATAATGTAACCATTCTCATAAAGCTTTCCAGACTGAAATTAGCTTATTACAAATATTTTACCAGAAAAGTCTACTGCATAAGTATATGCACAGTCTACTTGCAAAGGAGGTCAGGTCTTTGTCATATCTTTTTGAAATGCAAGTACAAGGATTCTCAAATATGTCAGTTCTTGTAATTCTTAAAATCTCAAATAGTCACAGAAACCATGAATAATTTTAGCATAAAAGTTCTATGGATACCTTCTCTGCAATTGTTTTGATGTGTACTATTATTTCCTATCTATTCTAGGAGCCAGACCATGAAGAAAGTAATTAGAAATGAAAGATGAGTCTGATAGATGAGGCCACTATCTCAAAGGTTGTTTTTTAAGAAAGAAGGAAGTTTAATTTATGGGCAGAAATGTTTTGGCACTTCAGTTATTTTATAATCAGTGCTGCATTACTAAATTAAGTCATTATATGATAATGCATATAACATATGCGACATATAATTTACAATAGAAACCATGAAATGAATGAGAATGAACTATAAACGGTCCCATTTTGATGACTGCAGAAAAATAAGGGAGAGGGAAAAAGATCTCAAGAAAGGGACTGATTCCTGGTAAGAGCAAAATCTTCCATATTATTATTCCCAGACATCACTGAATTTAAAAATATCTGCAACTTAAAAGGCAACATTGGATCTTTTAAATAATAAAAATTGTCCAGACATTAATATAGATATGATATATGTTGTATGATATATGTCGATATATATGTATGATATATGGTTGATATGATATAGATTTTCCTAATTAACATTATAGCAATAATAATGTCAGATTTGAGGATCTGTTCTTGTATATTTATTCTTCACCCATGTATTTTAATAAGGCTACTGACAGAATCAATACATGGTACGTTGGATTCACATGGTATATTGGATTCAACTTCCTGTACTAAAGCAAATATGCCACATGGATACTCTTAGTACACTGCAACCACAGAAGTCTATTCCAGAATGTTGGACATTGTACCCTTTCTGTTCCTACTGAGATGAAGACCATTTTCATGAGAGAGAAAAAGTGTTCAGACATTCTCTGGAACTGACAAATTATAAAACATCCTTGAATTGTTAAAGCGAAACTAATCTAGGAAAATATTCAAAGCACAAACCATTTTGCCACTGAGTAAATATACAGTATGTACTAAACCAGTGTCAAGGAGTGAAACTGCACTGCCTGGAGTCCTGCTATTAATATGTTATATTAATCAGCTCTGTAGCCAAAATACCATGGAGTGCTGTTGAAGATTAGTCTTGGGATAAATAGAAACGTCGTCTGTGTAAACGGCAATGCCTAAAGAACAACACTTGCCATATTGAATATATTGTTTTCCAGGGAAATAGAGTGGTCAGATGTGACATCAGATTTGCCTCTCTCAGGAACAGCTGAGTTAAAACTGAGAAAAACTCTTTGCAATGATATAGTGCAAACATTATTCCTCATGGCCTGCAGACAGACTGCTCATGTAAAGTATATTTTGAATTTTAAAAAGGGTCTAAAGCTTATTCCTAAGAATACTGAAATGGGACATTTCATTTGAATGTCAAAATCTTGAAATATTGAAATCTTCTATTGAGGTAAAGTTAGAGATTGACTTATATACCTGTATTTTGACCTGTTACCAAATGCTGATACTGTCAAAGGAATTATCATAGTAAATGGTGTAAGGGAAATCACCAAACCAGAGACACGGTTGGTACCCAGAAAATGATGAATTGTCTTTATATCAATAACTTCTCAGAACAGCTTCCAATAAGTACAGAATTATTCTCATTAATTCATCATGTAACATGAAGACTCTATCTAGGCTTCAGTGGTTAAGAACAGGAGAGACAATAGTATACCATCATAAAGATTATAGTCTATACCCTGTTCAGAAAAGGTCTGCACTATCCTACTAGAAGAGCTAAACAGGAAAGCATAACTTTGAATTTTAGATTGTAGAGGAAGGGAGAGGGAGCAATTAAAATACTTGTCTTACTAGAAAAAAAAGAATAATATCTTTTTCTTGAGATGTAATGGGATGAATTTTTGACATCCTGATCCATCTTTCATGATATGGTGGAATAGCAAAGCATGCCTTTATTTCTTTCTGAAAGAAAATGTATGTTCAGTCTATATTTCTGCTCACTGTTCACAAAAATTCTCAGTGGACCAGACTTTGTAACACAGAAACCAATCTTGTCAGTCTTTGGTCAGGTTTCATTAGAACATTCTCTGTTGCACTTCTCCATTCTTGAGGATCAAAAGACAGCAATGTGGGAGGGGGTCCCAGGGACAGCCCACCTGGGATGCCCTGGGAAACCACTTCTGTATCATTTTCCCACCTTCCCCGATGCCAATCATTTATCCCTGTTCATGTCCATATTTGGTTTGAGCTATCCCTCTATTCCAGAATGTTCCTCGTTCTTTATGCTTTTATTGGTTCCCAATTCTTAGCCACCCCTTCCCCCTGTTCCAATCGGTTCTCACCCTGTCGCTCCTCCCCTGTATCGGTCCATTATTGGCTGATTTGTACCCCGACCCTCTGACCCCGTTGCCATTATATACCTTACCCCACCCTCCGGACCATGCGCTCAGAGCCCGCTCCCTTCCTGAGAGGGTGTCTCCCTGCACCTCCAACTGCTCTATCCCTCAATAAAACTCTCTGGAAACTACAGCCTGAGTGACATCCCATCTTCGGTGATAGCCCCGCCATAGCTATCTGGCTTTGGCAGACCGTATCCTCCATGGCTTTCCTGGTGGGACACAGGTCCCGGCTGTTACACAGCAACAGTCAAATTTTGTGAGTTCTGTTCAGGAAGGATTCTCCTACAGTCTATTTTGAATTGTCCCGCTCACACCACTTAAAGCTGAGGTCAGTTACTTCGTCAACAATTTCTTCATGTTCTGAAGACCAGAAAAGACAATTAGGATAACTCAGTCTGAATCTGCTAGCAAAAACTACTACAAATTTTTTCATTATTATACAAACTGGTGAAGGATTCTTATCTTGACAATTTTGTGGTGAATTAGAAGTAACTTATAGATGTACAAAATATTGTATAGATGTACAATATTATCGCTGAGAAAGTTTTCACTATGCTAAAACTGTCAGACATCTTTGCTCCTCCAGGATTTACAAGCTAGTTTTTCAGACTGAAGATTTTATTCAAATACATCAGAAAAAATATGGTTACATTTACTTTAACTTCAGCCAATCTCACCTGCCACCAAGTGAGTTCTGATTATCAAAAGAATCAAACCAGATTTTGTTTATTTCTTGAATGGCAGAGTTATCACTCTTTGCTTTAGCAGAGAGGTTACGTTTTCATGTTTTCCAATATTTCCGTTTTTTCTCCCATGAACTTGCTATAGGAGGAATGAATAAGCAACTTTTTTCTCTCTCTTTTCTCTTTTTTATGGTGTTTTTTTCATCCTACCACTTATTTTGAGATATTCAAAGTTTTTCTGAGCTCGGTGCTGCTTCATGTGACTCTGCTAACAGAGGGATTGGACCAAACAACCTTGACAGGTCCCTGCCAACTTCAGTGATCATGTGATTCTGTAACTTCAGATTGTGGATCACTCGACATATAACCTACGTGATAAAGACCATGGAATTACTGTATTAAAAAGACCCCATGTGGGGAAGATATCTCAGCAAAATTATGTTTCTTTTGTCAGGGCAGCAACAATCAGAAGCAGCAAGCTGTGGCCATCTGTCTGATAATACAGCTAAACATAGGTGGAATAGTGCTACTCTAGAAAAGTAGTGCAATATCTAGCAGCTGGAGTTGGGGCTTTTTGTTAGTTTGTTATTAAAAGATATTGAATGTGTTTTATCTGTTTCATTCTGTGCTACAAAGACTGCTACATTATAAAAAACTGATGTTATGTGTGATAGGAGAAATGCATAACATGTAAGAGAGGTGTGGGAGTGGGGAAAACATTTTTCAGGGATGGTGAGTTTCCTAATGTTGAAGCTTTTATCTACCCTCTTCAACTTCCTGATTTCTTCCACAGAAATATAAGCCTTCTCTTTATGATTTTGTTTATGCATTTATGTGGAATTAGACAAAACACTCTAATGCTCATTATTATTAAAAAAAGCAAACAATGAAAATCAGCGTGATAGATCAGTACATTTTTCTTAAGAATTAAGCCTTTTTCAGTTCACTTTATTATAATGAATGTCATACCTTGATATAGCAATGTATAATTAAAAATACTGATAATTTTTTATTTATGCAGTTTTTCATGTCATTGACATGCCCCCCCTAGAACCAGAAATTTGGGATGGGTGATCTATTTTGTACCCTCTTTCTTTAGGAAGAAAACATAGGAAATGCTACAGTATTAATAAGTGTATTTACTTCAATTTCTTCTCTTCATGAAATTGAGAATTTTGAACATCAAAAAAATCATTGTGTTGTTCCCTTAGATTAGCTCTCCGAAATATACTGTGCCAGAATGTTAAATGAGTTTGACATAGGCATGGATATAAAATGCATCATGCCACTCAACTTACCAGCAGTGGAAGTGATTACCAATTATAATCATTTCTCTGCGTGGTGACAGCATACCATGATGGAGATGTTGAATATTTCAGTTTGCAATATTATCTGGGTTGTTTAAAGTACTGACTACGTGTCCTGAAACCAATAGAGGTAATTGGTATGCATGTAAGAGCTGGCAGGCTGAGCACATCGCTTATTTATAGAGTCTTCTGATGTAACTCTGTGGAAAAAAATGTTAATAAAACATGGTTCAAAGGAAAATTTACACTCACCATTATAATATGACATAAAGTACAAATTACTGTACCTGAATAACTGTTTTCTAGTGAATAATGTTCCTTTTTCCTTTTCTTGAAATAGTCCACTGAAACCTATCAGAAGGGGGAAGGGGAACAGAAAGAACAAGGCTATTGACTCTTTTAATTTTGTGATGCAGCTATCTGGATATTAAGATTCATACACAAGACATAACCTTCTAATTTGCTCGATAAATTGGTTTATGGTCATCTTAGGGCATGTTCATCAGCAAAGTTCATGTCAACAATTGATATGAGTCTTGAAATGGATCAGAAAACAGGATACAGGAAGTAACATGGTGACGTCAGTTGAAAGGCAATGAGCCTGTAGCCTTCATGTAAGTCCTTTTACTGCAAGGACACTGGAAATCCTTACCTCTTTTCAAAAAGGAATGTAGCATTAAAATATTGAGATAAAGTTTACAGAATGCTTTGCTTTTGTCAGAACTAGTTGTAATCCTGATTGAATCTATGTGCAATACAAACTTTGTATCAGAAGTAAAAAAAAATCCCTAGAGCTTCTAAGCATCAGATAAGAAAAGACACACAGTATTAGCAAATGCTGGAAAAAAGCAGTTTCATTAAACCTTAATACTGGCAACAAAATGGGAAAAGGGGACATTAGGGTGTCTAGGCTATCTCATGGGGGTAAGATACTGCATTATATTAATGAGAAATTTCATTTAATCTTGTCATTAATCACTGAATTCTTATGTTCATGCCCAGTCATGGCAAATTAAAGTTGACCAAGCATTGACCATTGTCATTCCCATAAAGCTGACCATTTGCATTTCCTGCTGTTAAATGTTTCACTGTGCAAACTCAGTGACCATGGCATATATTTTTAAGGGATTGTCAGCATTTCATGTAAGATGAATAGCACATTAGTAATTTCTTTTGGTCTTTAATTTTTGCCCTGTGATGCCTGTCCATCATGAAAATGTAAACTCTGCACAGGTACAGAGATTAGCTATTAATGTGTCCCAGAAATGCCTTAGCAAAGTAATGATTTTGCCTTAAAGAGAGGCAGATACTGGTAAAAACAATCAGAATCTACAGTGAATTAATTCCTGTATAGTGAATTCCACACTCGAGTAGTCTCATTAATGTAATTTAAAGCCTTCAGTTGTATGTAACATTGAAGGCTACAGCTGTCCATCAAATTATTCTGTTGATCTTGTGGTTTTCTGCAGACCTGCTGTCATGGAGATCTTCCTGATTTCATTTTGACTGTATAAAATACCTGGGATCACTTTTCAACTCTACTTTAAATGTTAAGTACATCCTCTTGAGATCATAATTTTGCCTGAAACAATATTTATTTACTTAGAGAACATTTGCATGATTAGAGCATGAGGAGAAATATGGTTGGGAAATGTGAGTAAGGACTAATTCTCTTCAAGTTGACTGCTATCAAGACTGTAAATCCTGGAGAAAACACCATTGACTTGAGGTGGGTAAGAAAAAAAACTAAATTCTCCTAAACAGTATGTTTCTTCTGGGCTAACAAAATTCATGTTTTATTAATAAAACACATAATATAATGCTTGAATGTAGAACATTATTTCCCTGGAACCAAAGTCTTCAATAGATGTCAAGACACAGGAGGAGGGGAAAAAAACAGAATTGTACATACTCCTTTCCTCACTCCCCATCCTTCCACTCTCCAGAGTGCTTTCTGGAGCTGTACTTTGAGATCAAGTGCAGCCCAAGCGCACTGTCCATGTGGAAATTCTCACATGGGGAATTGTCCTTCAGGCAAGTATGTAATCAGTTTGCACTCAAATGACATCTGTGTATACTGCCTTGGCAGGAAAAGCTCTAGTCAGCCAACTTACAGGTCAGCTTTTCCCAAGGTCCCTTGCAAAATGTGTCCCTACCAGAGGTGGGCACTGATCAATCACCAGGACCCAGATGAGTGTACCAGGAGCTACGGTAGTGGTTAGCTGCAGGGAGGAGACTTAACCCAGTGGTGGAGTTAGGCCAAATTAGGACACTGTTTACTTCTGCACATGTAACTGAGGCACCCAAGGCTTATGTGTTACAATATTGTTTTGTTAATAACTGAAGTGAAATAATCCTTAAAGTTGTTTTCTAATATTATTTCATCAACATGAAGACTTACTTTTCAAGGCATCAGCAGGGGTAAGATCCTGTTCCATTTGCTCCCATTGATTTCTGTAAGCCAGCTATTTTCTCCCATCTGGCTGGCTGTCACTGAAATCCTAAGTCAATCCTTCACAATGGTTTTGCCACTGCCTGCTCAAAACAGACCCTTAAGGTAAACCAGCTACCTAGTACTTCAGGCCACCTACAGGCATATGAGTTTTGGTGTAAAATGCAGGGCTTTTCATGAAAAGGCATCAGGGTCTCAACAGCTTAATGTTAGGTATGGCACAGGGCCTGCAGATTTGATGTGACCCAGAGCTGCAACCCACTGCAGATGGCTCTGGGCTTAGAGGCAGAGCAGTCAACCTCTGCCTGATATCTAGAACAAGTTGAGTCCAGTGCAGCCTCTTCATTGGTGCCAAGTTTCAAGTTTGGAACTATTTCTTGAGTACCATCAAGGATGCAGCTGTCAGGACAGGAAAATTAGGTTGATTTACCCTCAAAGAATGCTACACTAATTCAGGAAATGTAGACAAAGGACATGAGAAACAAACATCAGTTAGAAGAAGAGATGTGAAAATATCTTTCGGCATCTGCCCTGCCCTTTATTATTATTATTCTAAGTGCATTCAACCAATCATTCCTTCAGTCTGCTTCATTATTAGCAGGTTGTAAAACAAATACTGTGTATTTTTATCTTCCTGTTAGCAATGCTGAATCTCATTTTCTTGTCTAGAATATTTCCCCAACTGCCACAAGGGGAACCATCGTGTGGTGGCCACCTCATTTTAAATATGTCTTTGAAAGAACATAAGGTGCAATTTAATCCTTCTAATTTTAAGAAAAACAAGAAAAATGTTAATTAAATTACAGCAGCATTTTTCATTAGGGTGTTAAAAGTTTGATCTGAGTGCACCATTTAGTGAAACACCACAGGAATAAAGAAGGAAGAAAATACAAGCAGTAAGAACTTATTTTGTTTATGGTTTGAAGCATGCTGACAACAGTTATTAAGTTATTAATATTGAATAAACATATGCTTTCAGAGGCTGCATATTATGTGGGGAAGACTCCTCAGCAGCTATTTTTACCCCATTCCTAGGTGATACAGAATACATAGCCTTCTGTACATCAGAGATGCTATCTACAAAGCTCCTGAAGAGAGGAGGTCACCTTGTGACCTTGATCTTGCAGTGGGCCCTGCAAGCAGCTGCTGTGCAGCCTGCATGAAGAAGGTCCGGGCTAAGTGCAACACTTGCAAGTTTAGTACCTCTGTGTGCAGGAAATTAATTTTCTTCTCTTTGATGCAAACTTCTAGTGGAAAACACAATGCAAAGTGGGAAAGCTGAAGAAAATTTTCTTTGTGTAAGTGTATCTAATTAGTGTATCTAATCAGCAGCCACTCTCCACCCCAGGGTCCTTCGTCTACTTCAAGTGTCTTTTTATTCATAGGAGAATACAGAAGGAGTCCTGTGCCAGAAAAAGAGGGAAGAAAACACAAAAGGGAATTAATGCACAGTTTTCAGAATTTAATTCAGCTTCTGACTGATCATGCTCAAACTAACATCTTGTTCCTGTTGAATGACAGCTCCCTGTATAGACTGTTTAGCTCTCATGGCTTAACTGACAAAAAACTTCAAAAAGAAAACCATTTGGTAGATATCTTATTCTGACAAATCAGCTTGTTTTACTGTTATTGGATAGACTATATTAACCTTCAGGATATGCATAAATATATTTCTGAGTACGTATTTTAGGCTTAAATGTTGGTATTGTAATATTTTCTCTGCTGGCTGTACAGATCAATGTTTGCTTGCACAATGGTCATTTTGCCACTGAAATGTTGTAACAAAACAGACAAAGCAAAATAGAAAATCTGCACCCCTGAGTAAGCAATTTAACCACAGATAAGCAAAAGATGGATTCTAGTATATTTAATTCCATAAACTGAAAATAAAAATGATAATAATGATAAAATAATAAAAAAAGACAAATTACAAATATTACATTATTGATTCAGAGGACTGTAATTTTAGAAAGGTGCTTTCAATTCTTTCAGCATTATAGATCCTGAAAATTAATGGATTCTTTTAGCCATATTGTCTTCCAGAAACCCAACTCTTATTACTTGCAATATTTTGAACTTGAATAAAACTAAGGCAGCACAAAACTTTAAGTAGATGGTTCAATGGCTTTTTTCTTTACTAATCATAGTTATGGAGGCATCCACTTCATATTTTATTGCATTTTCAATAGGTATAGAAAATTTCAGTCTGATAATGACCTTCGTACATCATGCTGCAAATTGATTTTGATGACCTTTCACTCTCACATAATTAGGCTTCATGCACATTAATCTTGTTCACATTGTACTAAGACAGCCTACTGCTCTGGGCTCTGTAATCTTTCCCCTTTCCAAAATGTTGCCTCTTATTTTTCATCACTGGTTTGTTCCTGTTGGATAAAATAGGACTTTTTTCTGTGAAAATTACATGTTCAACTTAGCTTGTCCTTACGTCATAAAATCATAAGGGCTGGAAAAACCTGTAAAAGTTTTTTGGACTCCAGAGGTCCAACATCTGACCAAACACCCTACATTAACTAAACCATAGTACTGAGTGCTGTCCAGCTCTTCTAGAACTATTCCAGTGGTTGCAATTTCACCACTCTCCTGGGCAGCCTTTTCCAAAGTTTGCCAAACTTTTCAGTGACAAAATTCTCCCTGATGATTAACCTGAACCTCTCCTGATACAGGCTGAGATCACAAGGTTAAAAATTGTGCTATTAATATTTGGTGTGAAAAGGGTTAAAATAGGGTTTTATTTTTTTTCTATTCAGAAAAGAAAATTTAAAAGAAGAAATTATCCAATAGTTTTCTACTCATTGCTCTGCCTCCTCAAGTACACTTCTTCCTCTAAACTAAGTCTTATCTGGATGGTTTGGTGATTCAGTGTAAAATATCATTCAGTCCTCCACAAACTCCATATACACTACATCATAATCAGCGTAGAAAACACTGTGATATCCTAGAAGAGGGTGATTTCCAGAAGGGAAAAAGCCCCCTTGGACAGAAACAATGCATTGAGACATAACACATGAATGCAGCTGTCTGTAGTGGAATATTTTTCCTTGGGCAACAGCTTCTCTAAAAAGAAATATGTTTTAGGGAAGTGCACCTGTTAAACCAATATATACTTAAATATGTGTTCATGAATGTGTGAATGATTGGAAGTTTCCTGAATATGAACTGCTAAAAATCATGTAGGTATAAAAGCAGATATACTAGAAGGTAAAATAGTCTTTCAGTTGAAAATTATAAAAGAATTAAACTCCTCAGATTGCAGACAATAACTTAATCCTAAACACATTATTCTAATCAGGGTTTTTTCATGTTTTGACAACAAAAGTTGTTTATATGTTTCATGTCCAACAAATTAATACCATAAGAGATATAATAGGATAAGTAATATAATAAATATCAACAAGTCAGTTCTGCATCAGGAAGGAATTGTATGGCCAGCACAGCCAATGAATCAATGTAGTTTCTCTGTATGCTTGCCTTACAGACCTGAATAGAACACATGGGTCTGCAGCCAAATCCTTTTGACCCAATATGTCATAAGCAAATTGATTTGCAAGTGTGTAAGAACATTGAAAGAAAAAGAGAGAAAGAAAAGTAAGCAAACAATACTGTTGTTTTGTAAAAGGTTAACAAGTTTAAGCTCCCTGTAAAGGAAGATAGAATTGTCTCTGTCGACATGCTCTGATACCAATACAGGTTAAATCCTGTTAACTTCAGTACAACAAGAACATTTGTGTATTTCTGCTAGAAAAAGAAAACTTGAGCAGGAAACTAAGATCTCAGAGGATAAGAACATTAAAGCCAGACAAGCTTAACAGTACACTCATATTGAGATATATTTACTATTAATTTTATTGTTGTATTTGTCAGCGAAGGAAAGCTCCAAGAGAGGAAGAATTCTGGACCACAGCCAGAATGTGTTTACTATCTTATGAGTAGGATGGAAAACAGCTTTCTATGTTTCTTGCTGCATAAGATGCATAAGGGCAGGTTCTTTGTCTTCTCCTCTATTCTGTATAGCTATCAGCATAGTGTCAGGACTTAATAAATAATAAATAAAATAATGACTTGAACATATAAAAAGATGAGTGGGGAGGACATACTAAATTATTCATAAATGTTCCCAACAATACCACTTTCCAATTAAAGTGTCATCCTAAAGATGTGTGGGTGAGACAACAACCTTCATCTCACACAAATGTGACAGCATTAAGAGCAGAAGGATTTTGTCATATATTAGTACCTAGGGTGTGATAAAACATATAGAACAAGTTCTCAGGAGTGGAGTTTTTCTATAATTGTCTTGCCCATGCCACTGAAATTCCAGCCATTTTTCTCATAGGAAATAGATGTATTACAATTTGTCAAATAATTTACATAAAACATTGAATAAAAGCACATAAACTACTTAATAGTTCTCTTTTTTGAAGAAAATCACACTAATCAAAAATAATGTTAAATTTATTAATGGCTGGCTCCCCATCAGTTTCTCTCTACTATGAATCTGCTGAATTAGGCTTGAAGGAACTTATTATATCTTGCCTTGTTTAAGCAGGAGCAGTGTGAATCCTCATGTTACAAAAGCAGTCTAGTTTATGCCCCTGTTGCTCAAGCCCAGTTTATTCATATTAGATGAAATGAAGCATGAGGTTGTCTCACTAGCCTTTGTAGTCTACAATGCAGACCTCCCCAAAGCCATTGTAATGACACCCCTGCCCTTCCATGAGCACTAGGATCAGCATAACCTATATAGCAAGGGTGGTACTCTGCACCTCTCCCTCTGGTCCAGAGGTTTTCTTGGTTCCTACAAAGACAACGAGCAACATGGTGAGAAGGCAGGAAAAGCAGGTGAAATGTATCTGTTCCTCCAACCTTAAGGAAAATGTTCAGACCGGGGTGTTACTGCTCTTCTCCAGTGGTTCGGTTCTGACTCATACAGTGTTAGCATGCTTCTTGTAATTACAGAACCAGGAGCCATGAAACAGTATTACAATAAACATGACATTCATTAAAATAAACATGAAATTCATTGCAGTAAATATTAATCTAGCTATCAGAGACACAAAAGTTGGAACACTAAACCCTGCAATATGCAAACAAGAAAGAGCAGTTTGAAATGTGTGTTGTTTAACCTCATGATTCCCAAACACATTTTACCTGCTCAGAGAACAGCTTGGGCTGCCAGTACTTAGGAAAGATTTCTGGTGTTAGCTGTCTTTCTTCTTCCATTTGTTCAGAGATTTGGACTAAGATATGAAATTTCCTAACAGCAATGCTGTGTTCATTTGAGTGTATGCTCCCTCATTATATCATCTGTGCAAAACTAATTAGTTGATTATATAGACAAGTAAATACAGGTCTGCATAGCCAGGTGAAGAAATATCACTAGTAACAGTTTGATATAATTGACAATAAGCATGAAATAAACTGTTGAAAAATTTCAAGGACCAGATTTTTTATTTGTTTTACAGCTGAAACTGATGGTGAGATTTAAGCACGCGACAAATCTGTATAAAATGTTATGGATAACACAAGCATGCAGAATATTTCCAGGATCCTCTAGTTTATTTATAGCTGAGATGATGGACAAAGCCTTTCTGGCTTCTTAGAGCATACTGCACAATAATTTCATTCAGTTTGTCAGCAACCTTTGGTTTAATGAATTTCAACAGAAAAATGCTGGGTAAAGCATTGCAGACCTGCATGATTCATTTTGCAGCAATTTTCTTGAAGCTGCCTCAAGACTGACCTGCCATCTTCCTCGTCTTATCATTTTCCCATCTGGAAAAGTCTGAGTCCTGTGATACACTGGGGAGTAAATGATCTGAGACTGCTGGAGCATTCAAAAAAAACAGTCATAATTCTTAAAATCACCACTCTCCTGCAGACAAGGTTAATAGTAGTCTATAGAATTGGTAGAGAGGTCAGTAGTTGACTTTAACTTGTATAAATACTGAGTGATTTTTTTTTCTTTGTTACCTTAGACATAAAACAAGAACTGCATGTTTTAAAGGCTGAAGATTATGTTGAAATTTTGGAAACTAAAGATTTTAGACTTGGCCAGTGGAAAACATAATTATCTATATATCTTTTGGATTCATTTACTAATTTGCTTGCTCTAAAAATGAAATATATCTGTATTTTCATAGTGCCTGGCAAGTTTGTTTAATATAGCAATTATCTTAGCAGTCCAGTCCAAAGGTTTTTAATCCAAAATTTGAGAAATTCAATTTCAATAGAGGGAAAAAAAATCTACAAATTTAAGAAAGACACTAATTGGTAAAAAACACCACTTCCACATAAATCAGTTCAGTGCCATAAATTAAAAACAATATAAAAATCCTAACCTTCCCATCCTCTACCTTCCAAAACCAATGCAGGAATTAAAAATAGTAACAGACTTCAAAGTCTAAATTTCACAATTAGTCTTTGCTACCTAAATAAATTGAAAAAAGCTTTTTGAATAGAATAGGAAATTCTGGATTTAGAAATAATAACGTAAAAAAATCCACTTGCTGACATTTTAGACAAATGCTAAGAATGACAGATAATCTAGAAAAGTAAGAAACAAACAAAAGTGATTTCTTTAAAAGAGATACAAAGAGTGATCATCTAAGAGTTCATCGTAATGGTAAAAACATACTCTAAGTATAACTGAGTGATAATAAGCGTTATTATTCCCAAGGGAGGTAAACTCCCAGATAATTATATTTCTAGTGGTACATCAGTTAAATCTATATGTGTGAATGTACACACACACACAAACACAATGAGGTATGTATATGAATGGCAAATATCAGTGATAAAATGGAAGAAGTCCACACATTATTGTGAGCTAATTATGCAGCTATGTTTGGAAAATTCATCTATTATTTACATGAAAAGTTTAGAATTTAAATATTTAAAATCCTTCAACTGGATGACTTCTTTTATTAAAAAATACTTTGCTTCATGAAATATAGAATTAAGAAAATATTTTTCTGCAATCTATATTTATTTGTAATACTCATATTTATAACAGCATTCTACTCTTTTGTACCTACAGATCACACTTACCAAATCTGAAGTAGTGTACTTTACAGGTGTATGAGAGAATAATACTTAATACACCCTGATGAGTCCTTTGTAAATATTTTGAGAATCCTTCTACCCCTGCACTCTCCCTTGAAGTCCTGAAAGACCTGGTGAATTACTGAGTTTGTGGAGCCTTTCATTCTGGGTCACTGATGTGATTCAAGTCAAAGTCATCAGTGGACCAAGAAGCACATCCATCTGAGGATGAGTTTGTTCTCTAAAATGAGTTGGTAGCTTGAGCCAAAGTTTCCTTTGAGGCAAGGGTGAGAAGCACCATCTCAGCTGACCATCAGATCTCAGCTGAAAATCTTTTGGTTCAGTCTTAGCTGAAAAGGCTGAATAGCTGACCCACGGACCAATCACTCCAAGTCAGAGTGGAGCAGTACTCAAGCTCTAAAAGAGCCAACCATTTCTCTTGTGTAGAAAAGACAAATAATTTTTCTCCAAAGCTATTTGTCTCTACTGTATTCATAAAGATTATGCATGAAAAAGAAAATAAAGGATTTATGTGACTGTATAGTGAAGTTGTCATTAAGGAAACTTTCTGAGAACACAGGAATGTTATCTTGTGTTCTTCTTCTGATTCTCTGGAAATTAATGCATCCTGATTTGGAAAAAAAAATCAAAATAATATTATTTAATCACTAGAAGTTGATGTGACTATGAAGGACACATTAGTTTTGCTATCTCCTGTAGGGCTGTCTTTTCTTTGAATATGAAATCTGCATTATTTTTTAATTTAATTACCTTTTCCAATAATTTTTTCTCACTACAAGGGTAGTATTTCAATTCCTGCATTATTTACAGGCAGCTTTAAAAAGTCTGCGCTCATGTGGACAGTAACCTCTGTGAAATGTTGGGCAATTTCTGATTTGTTTAAATTTCTTTTCAGCTGATAATGGAACTCTATCTTTGTATAAAAACACATCCATTAAGTGATGAGGTTGCCTTTCTATTGATGGTCCTTCTCAAATAAGGCTTTTCTCTATATTTATATAATTCCCATTTTCATGGTATCAGACAATCTGGGTGATTTCTAGCCCTGATCCTCTTTGCTCCTTATCAGCACTGTTTGCCCATACCCATAACAGCTATCTATCTAAAAATGCAGTCTACCTCAGTTTTATCCCATTTCTGCAGGCTTTAACTGGCAAAACCTTCTATCTTACTAAATAAGGAAATCTCAGATCTGTGAAATAAAATAGCCACTTTCCTGTGAATTAGTACTCTTCATCTGACTTTGATGGAACCTTTTCATACTTGTTCAAAACAACATCATTGGTGATTTACTAATTTGTTTCTCCAGATTGCTATTCTAGTTTTTTTGTTTGTTTGGGTTTTTTTTTGTTTGGTTTGTTTGGGGTTTTTCTGTTGTTGTTGATACCCATGTAAAAGAAACCATGCATTCAGAGCACATTTTTTCACACGTATCATTCTGTATAGTACAAAATAAAATACTGTTGTTCATCAGTTGCCAGTCTTGAGTTAAGAGTACTTAATGCTTGGGTTGACTGACTGGTATTTTGAGGTTCTGTTTAATTTATTGGCTGAAACACAAAACTGATGACTGCTGTAGCACAGGACCAATCTCAAGCCTCTTATTCTGCAAAGCACTCATACTTGTAACTACTTTTTCATGCATGGACAATTATAACATGTGAAGGATATTTAAAAGATTGTATAACTTTGCTTAAAAAAAAAGGTTAATCTTTTAGGTCTGATAATTTAGTTGTGAATTTTAATAATTTACTGGATATAAAAGGAAAAGCATATGTTCCACTGTTTATATTTGCTCATAAATATCTTCTTCTAAAATGGAACCTCTGAAGAACAGTCCATTTAAAAGGCCTACACTATATACTGAAATGTGTTACAAAATTTATATTATATGGATTCATTGGATGTCTAACAGGAAATGTTGCAAAAATGTGGGTTTTTTATCAAATGTATTTTTAAATTAGTCTTATAGTGAATCAGTCTGATGCAACTAAAAGGCAGAGAGAATGGGATGGAGAGGGTGACTCCTGTAGAATTAATTTTGCCTTCTAGAGATCCCCATGGCTGCACACAGTTCAACCCATTGTGGCTGTTCTACAACAAAACATTTGGTGCACTGATCAGAGTCAAGAGTGGATGTAGGGAAGAGCCACAATATAAGGCTGAAAATCCTTGGTCATACCAGTTGCTCTCTAAGCTTGGCTCTGTGGTGTATTAAAGTAAAAAAACAGCAGCAATAAATAGAGAAAGCAAAAGAAAACCAAGAAAATAAACAAAAAAAAAAAAAATAAAAGCAGGAAAACAGAATACACGAAAATATTGTATCCTCTAGAAAATAGCCTTCTTTTTTCAGTTGCTTATGCCTTTTTTATTCTCTATTAATAAATCAAAATATAAAAGCACTCATGTAAATGCCAGTCATGGGTTCCCTGAGGGAAAATAATTTTAATGTTCTGAATAAATAACAATATTTCCTTTTAATTCATAAAATCAGTAGTAGTAGTAGTAGTAGTAGTAGTAGTAGTAAGCTTTTATAAGGAAAAAAAAAACAGATATGTATGCAAAATCTGTTTCTTCCTACAAACTTTTGGCACTGCTGTTCATTTATAAAAGATTCACAGTAATAGAAAAAATAATAAAATGAAGAATTCCTATAAAAGAACAGTATAAGCATTTAATGTTTGTGAGTCAGAGAAGCTTATTGTTCTTAACACAAACATTTAGGAAGCAGCCTCAGAAGCATGGAAATTATTATGCAATAGCTAATATCAACATAAAAAAGAAACTTCTAACTTAAATATACTGTAGTTAATGACTTAAAATACTATTTACTATTTAAGTGCTAGTGTACCTATATCCATCTATATTAAAACCAAAGACATTTACAAGCGGAGAGTTCTCCTTTTGGAAAGTGTCATTATATTCTCCATGTTAAACTTTGGTGTCAAAGGTTAACAAAACACTCTCTGAATAGAGTAAATTATGTGTTCAACTATTCTTCTTTAAATTATTAATTTATGTTCATCTTGGTAATACCTAGATCTTTCCAGATCTTTGGTTCACACTTTGATAAAAATGGCACAGGCTAACACGGGCATACAGAATAGAATGAAGTTTAATGGAGAATAAAAGAATCCAAAGAATGCAAACATCCATAAAGGACAAAAAAGCATTATTGGATTCAAAAGATTAAGCAACCTCCCAGATGCTTCACAAAACCCTGAGATTTACAGCTTCAAGTACTCATAATTTATTTTGTCTTGTTTTTCATAGTTGTATCTACCTCATACAAAGCAGAAGGAAGAGTGAAGATTATACACTCACTGGGACTGGGCAAAAAGATGTTGTATAAAATGAAAAATACCTGAAAACTGTTTTGAAATATACAATTGAACTAACATGCAATATTTCTATCTTGTGTTAGTTAAAATCACTTTCTATATTTAACTTAAATTCACTTTCTATATTTAATTTTACTTTCCATATTATTTCAACTTTCTTTGCCTCTGCACTGAGGGATTTGGATGAAATGGAAGTACCAAGGAATTGAGTTATTCTTACCTTCTTTCAGTGTGATTCTTGTCAAGGAAATTATGTAAGCTTTATATTTTTGAAAATTTGGATGCAGATTTAAACCAAAATCTCCATGCAACTTAACTGCTTCTGGTAGCAATAGAAAGGTAATTCAGCGTCTGTTCTGGCCTCTCACAAGCTGGATGCCTAGCTGAAAAAGAAAGTTAATAAGACTGTCAGTAAAAGTTACACTGCATGTGGATATGGTCCCCTGGAACCTGCCTTTCACCACTGTGAAGCTCAACACTGTCTAGTGGCGATCCTGGACATATACAATTACAAATGTGATCTGTGCAGACACAAATGTGACCTAACTTCACCTGACAGATGAGCTGTTCCATCTGCATGGTGTTTTTGCAGGATCTGTTCAAGAGGAGATTGGAGGAATTCAGGGCTTTGGCAAAAGTATAATGTTTGGCAACTAACCTTGGCTGGCAAAGAATTGCTTGAGCAATTGTTTCAGAAGAAATTCTCCATTTAAACCCTGCCTCATAAGGACCTGATCACAAATTAATTCATTTTCCTGAAAATTTGAAGGCTATTTAATGCCATCCCTGGCACTTAAGTAGATAATTTTTCTAGAGCAAGAGTTTGAAGGCAGCTGGGTCCACTCTCATGGTTCACATTCAATGCTTTTAAATCAGTTTTTGCCTCTCATCTTGAATGACATTACATATCACTCATCACTATTTGTCAGAAGTTGTAGCAGTATCTATACAGTAGCTGTTGCATTTCCTGGATGAAAGGCTCAATGTTTACCTTTAAAATGTCAATCCTTATGTACTCCTAGCATTCACAAGCCTGTTTATTAGTTTGTTCTCCACTGTCACAGATGTATGATCAGAATAAATGAAGAAAGAGGGACAATTTACAAGGAAGAAACTGTAGCCAAAGTCATCTGCAGGTTTGAATTCACTGGCCATCATTTCTCTCAGGGATCCTTCAGGGATCCTTTGCAGTGATAGTGAACTGATTCGAAAGTGAGCTTTAAAAGTGTCAGAATTTGTCCATTTAGGTGACTGCAAAAAGACAGGAGACTGAGAGAGAGTGGTGTGATCATTGCTGCTCATGTTATCTGCCACAGTAACATCTCTATTCAGGCAGTACTGTACACAACACATGGTGCAAATCAAGAAATCCTTTCAAATCATCAGTGTAGGCATTCAAGATGCCTGACTGACATGTTCAGCAAGCAGAGGTAGAGGAAAGGAATGGCTAGGGGGGTGCTTCATGACCTGAGAAACATTCTAGGTGAACTTGCAAAAATCATTTTCCTTCCTTCCTCAAACATCACTGGAACAGTCTGCTTCAAATAAAGGGAACATGTCCTTCTGATGTCTTGCCCTCAGATTGTATTGCATACTTCTGAATATGAACATCTAGCATTTTGAATGTACTACTTAACAGACTGACTTGATCTGCTTCTGATCATTGCCACAATGTTTGTGACCTAATCATGGAAGCGTACAGAAGATAATCATCATAATCCTTAACATCAGTGTATTAACTATTACTAGAAATTTGGAAATTATCATCATCTTTCTCTGATAACAGTTCTTATATCTGATTTGTATTATTCCTAGAAAATAACACATTTGCTTACTTTTTTGACATAACTAGTAAAGCAAATATTGTATCACAGAATTGCAAAATAAGTTGAAGAGTAAAATGCACCTTAAAAACAAAGAAGTCTTAACACCAGTGACTTTCACAGGATATCTTCTAAAAAAAATCCATTGCACTTGCATTTTAAAAAAGTGTCAGTATTTGAAGTAAACTCATAGATACAGAAATGCCATCTCTGCTCTATAACCTGTCTATGGAAGTATGTTTTGGGTCTCTCAGAAAGAGCAAAAAAGGATGGCAATTGTCATGGTTTGACACTGGCACAATGCCAGTGCCCCCATGAAAATGTGATCTTTATCTTGAATGCTGTGAAGTGGAATTTAGAATAGAGAAAAGCAGGCCTAAGCCTAATAACAGGAAAAAAGTTTATTAAATTATTACTACAAAAGAAAAGAGAAAACTAAAGAAGGGGGAAAAAAAACTACATAAAGATTAAATGAAAACTTTGTAAAACATTCTTCCCCCTACCACTCAACTCTAACAAACCACAGTGAGACACAATCTGGACCCCAATCAGGTTTTTACCCTTCAAACAACTGATACTCAGTCTATTGAGGGAACAGAGTCTCTCCTGTGCCACAGACCCCCTAAGAAACACAGCTCTACATCTTGTGTTTCCATGTTACACATGGCACCGCCTGGAGAAAAAGTTTGCCATGGTGACCCTTCTTTCTATGTACAGTGCTCTCACCACAATGCATGGATGGTCAGACTGCCTTTAGGATTTTTCCTTTTAAGGATGCCCTGCCAAGAGGGGAGAAAACAACAGTTCAGTTTTTCATTGTTTGGGACCACAGTCCCCCCCATTTTCCCCTGGGGCCGAGGGCTCAAGAACAGAGATCTTCTTCTCTTCTCTTTCCTTTCCAGGGCAAGGGGGCGCCACCACAAACCCCCTAAGCTTTTCTCTGTTCACTCCACTTTTGTCTTTTTCCCAGCTGAAGCAGGTCTCTTGACTCACTGGCATCCTCCCAAAACACAGTCCCTCTTGAAGGAGAAGATTTGGTTCAGGTTGTGGCTAACACGGAAAAGTCCAGCCAAAAGCCACTCCTTGTCCCCCTCCCATCCAGAATTCCTCCTTCTAACATCCCAGGGTCCAAGGTGTCCCTCTTCCTCTCTTTCAAACCGAGGAGGGGAAAGGAAAATTCACAAAGCTTTCATTTCTCAAGGAAGGGTTAAAAGTCCGAACTCCCAGGATGGCTCGATGCCCAGACATTCAGCAACTCCCACACAACTGGGCACCTTGCAGCAGCTCCCCCCGCTCCTCCTTCCTCGCGGTGGAATTGCTGGCAGGACAGGATCGCCACCGCCTCTTTCTCTCTCCCCCTCGGGAGAGAAACCGGGAGGGGGGAGGGAGAGACGAAATTGAGACATCCCAGATTTCTTCCACCCTTCCATCTGCAGGGGCCAGCCCGGTTCCAGTCCTTCCAGCACCCTTGGGGCCTACCTTTCAGGCCATGGGGCCTTCCCCTCCCCCACCCAGCTTGTGGCTGGGCAGGGGAGGTCTGCACTGCACGCTGACCGGAACCAAAGAGAGCGAGTTCCCCTGGGAATTCTGCTTTCAACCCCTCTGTGTTCTCAGAGGCGTGTCTACTTTCAATTAGTCAATATCTAAATTGACCTCTTCCTTCCAGAAAAAATTCTCTTTCCGTGTCAAACTACAACAGCAATCAATAATAAGAAGTGAAAGATTTTAACTGTTAATTAGTCCTGATATTAATAGGTTATACATGCCTGGTGTAGTATCTTCTAGGGTCTTCCTCCAGGTAGTAATATTAACACAGCCACTCTATGTATCTGTCTATTTCTTTATTTCTCTATTTCTCTCTCTCTCTCTCTCTCTCTCTCTCTCAACTTGCTAATGTACAGAGGGAAGTGAAAAACTCTAGAAGCTATATTCTACCTCAGCAATTACTACTCTACTCCAGAGCTGGACAAGGCAAATAAATATTGAGTTGCAGGGGCTGCCAGCCATAGCAGCTGTAAATACAATCCTTCTCATCTAGGACAGAAAACTTTGGCAAAAGAGACATCTGTTTCCACTGTGTCCTCTCCTCTTGAGAAGCAGAAACACAATCTCTTAAACTGCCTAGCCACTAGCTACTGAAAGAACAGCATTCACTAAAAAATAAGAAAGCAAGAATGTCTTATTTTGATCTACAATCGATGCTATGCCCTTCCTCTGCACTGTTCATAGATATGTACCACATTGAAAAAAACCAACATCTAGAGCAAGTTCCTTTCTGATGTTCATATATATGATCACAGGCTTGATCATCCAAAAGAATGAGCAGGTGGCACACAGCCAAGATCTCATTCATTAAATTCACACAGTTTTTATTCACTGGCTCATTGACCCTTTGCTTGGAACACTTATGCAAAGTTCTTCTGCCTTTGTGACTATATTGTTATGAGATTTTAAGGCAGTTTAGAAGTGGGAAAAAACAGCCTGTTTTCTGTCTGTTTCTTTATCACAGCCAGACCAAGAAATGGTGATGAACTTTCACATTTGCACATTCTCTTCCACCAGGGCTGGAATAGCAGTTGCACATCGTAAATGCTTTGTATCAGTAGGTATCTATGACTATAATCCCTTGTCCTAAACTGGACGATTTGTGTGAATTTATGATAACGTATTATAACACAAACTGTGACAGAAATTTGATTTTGCTGTTTCACAGAGAGAGGAGAAAGTGTCACTTCTGAGGTTGAGTGATAATTAAACTCTGGAGCATAGCAGAACAGCTAAATGTAATGGTTAAGTAGTCACTATCCTGCAATTATATATTAGAGTGTTAGTGACTTCAGAAATTATTTGCTATTCCATCAATGAATCCATCTGAATCATTGAATTAAAAAAATTATCTAATTCCATTATGAGTCTTTTAGCTCTATGTTAACAGTCTACCTATATTTTGTCACTTTCAATTGAGATGTGGTTTTAAAGGTTTTTTGACTTTTACGGATGCACACATGAGGTACCTATGTACTTAAACATGTAGGTAACTTCATTCCACAGAGGAACTCATTAGTGTCCAATGCACAATATGTCAGGATAAAAGTACATTTAAAAAATAATGTACTTCAAACAAAAACAAACACTTGTTCTGCTCCGGAGTTATTGTTACACCATGTTTATGGGCATTTCACTGACTCAAAGGTATTTTTGTTGTATTAAAAGAGGAAATTAATTTAATTAATGTTAGAATCCTCCTGGGAATGTGAAAATTCCTTTAAAAGATTTTGAAATTAAATTTTCAAATTTCAAAATCCAAAGCACATGTCTGGAGACAGGAGCTACACAAACTAAAACATATCTAGATCGTGAATATGTAAATATATTTGCTATGTGTGGTATTAATGTCCTTTTCATGCACAGACATGCAGCTGAAAAAATGATGATTCAGAAACAGAAGAAAGCATTCATTTGCCAGTAGGAAAAAATGGTAGGGCACTTCCTTGATTTTAAACAATTGAGAGGAGGCAGGGGAGAAAGACAAAACCCCAGTTTTTAAACCATGATATTTTAGCAAGCTAAGACTGAGACTCTTGTAGAATATTCCTATTTTGTTCATTTTCTACTGTCTAACTAGAACAAAAAGCAGTGTCAAATGCCCAAAGCAGTGTTTGTCAGCAGTTCTTCTTAGTTTCAAAGCATCTGAATAGAAGAAGACTAGTACTTTATTTCCAAACAGTCGCAGGAAGGATCTTGTTGGCAGCCCGTTGCTGCAGAATGAATACATGCCATGAGTATAGACCATTTGTCTGCTGATTATAGCAGACCCCGGGGGAGCTGATGCTAGCTCTCATTTTCACCTCCCTCCCTCACACAGTGTCTCCTTGCTGTTGCAGTCATGATTCCCCTCCTTCTCCTTGCCTTCATTCCTCACAGCTTTGATTCAATCTGACTTGTCAGTGGTATTTTTAAGACTGTTTTCCAAATTAACCAGGCTGGGATGTTTGAAAAGCATTGACTTGCCTTGAAGGTTAACACAGAGAGGAAAAAAATGTGTATCTATTCTCATTTGGAATTCAGCACTGATCATAATGAACGTACGTGTTATTCATGTGAATCTCATGTATTTCCCTAAGAGTGCTGCTGTAATGTAATGTTGCTACTAAAAATATTGGGGGTAGAGGGGCACTTAAAATAAAATGTCATTAAATAGAAGGAAAGGATATACCTCATGTCTCTGCAGCAGCTCTGTGGTTTGCCTTGGTTTTATACTTGATTTATAAGCTTTCTCTCCCATCCCCCACTCATCTCCATAGAATTTTCTGAGAGAAAAGATTAGAAACATTCTTTTACTAAATATGTAGCCTCATGATCCTTATGGTTCAGTACTCTCTAGGGCAATGGTGATGTATGTTCTATCAAATGATATGGATTTTACAGACCCATTTCTCTGATACCCAATAAGAAATGTGTACTTACTGCAGTAACCTTGCATTACTCATGCTATACTTTGGAGAGACAGAGCATGCTTCTCCAAGCACATTCCACTGCTTGTAATCACATTTTTCTCACCTTACAGTATTTAAAAGAAGAAAATCTTTGTTATGCTTCAATACATAATTTTCTGAGATTCCTAATTAATATTTAAAATAGGGTAAATGGCCATATTTTGGTGGCAATGGGCTTCAGAACAATGCAGTAATGTTGTACAATACACTAGTTGAGAATAATTTCTGCAGATGTAAATTTGACTATTCTACTTTGTTTTCTTTGTGCAAACAACTATGATTGTGCTTGGCAGTTTTCTCCTCTTTCATTAGAATGCCATTACTAGAGCAACACAATTAATAGCAGCTTTTAAGGTTTAATTATGGAAAAATCTAATTACAGGCCAGTGCTGCTCTTATAATAATTCCAGACTCAAAGAGTGTGTCCCTCTACTCTTCAGTGATTCACATATTTGTGACTTTGCTCATCTAAAGCTTTATCAGAAAACACTACATTTGTGGCCTAAAGTCAGGAGTTTGTTCAGCTTTTCAACACAACAAATGAGTCACAAAAAGTAAACAAGTGAGGGGCTTTTCCAGATGTGAGAGAGTAAGAAGGGGTGGGATGTAAACCAGTTCTCTATTGATAGCAATATCTCAGCTTTTTCAGTTTTTCTGATTTCTAGGAGAAAAGCATTAAAAGTAATTATTTATTAATTGATAATTAATAGATATCTGACTATTTTTATTATACTAGAAAAACATGCAGAGAGTCTGATATCATGTAAGACTTACAGGATTCATTCAGTTCCCTTAAAGAAATCCCCTAAATCCCACCCTACTCAGAGGAAAAAAATGCTAGTCATTTTGGAAACTCTCTGATAAAGAATCTATCCTTTCAGTTAAGGACTATGGGAGCTTAAGTCACAGCAGATCTCATTCTAACACTCTAGAAACATGTCTCTCCTCTGATTTTTATGGAATTCTTGTTAGGAAAGCAGCCTCATTAGGGACCTACACAGTGCTTGGATACCTGAGACTGGAATACTGAATTTTACACTCCTGATCAAACGAAAGCAAATATTTAAATTGTTGACTTTTAAATTAATCACCTCTACAGGCAAGAGAGGATATGAAACTCTGTGTTATGATATGCATTCTCTTCATATCTCATGTTGGTTTTGGCCAAATAAGCCATTTACATTGCACAGAGGAACAACCAGAGGTAATACATTTTTTATAAGAATACCTGCATACATTTTACAGAAATAAGTAAACACTTTAGGTAATTTCATTTTTTTTTCTTTACATGTAAATCTGTTATAAAATACAGCATAATTACATCCAACTTCCTTGTGACAACCTGGGGAATAGGTCTTGATTTAGAAAAAATTATTTTTTCAGACTAATTTTACAAACCCCATCTATATTTTGGCAGCCACCAAAGTTGAAGGCAGGTTGCCGTATTTTTCCTACTAGACAACTAACAAAAGGATGTGAGGAAAGGTGAAATAGTTGAAAGTGAAATAAACTCCCACATCAGGAAAAAGGGATACAGCAATATGTTACTCCCTCAGTAGTTCCCTGTGACTTAGAGCAAGCTGAAATGATGGCACAAAGGTAGTGAAAGTCTTGTGTAAAACCTAACTTCACATATTTCTTGTTCAGAGTGGAAGGTTTGGTGACTAGTATAGCTGACATGAGCTGAGTGATCAAAGACCATTCTACATTGTAAAACACAAGACTTCTGACAAAAGGCTGCTTACCCTATAGGGTAGTCTTGCAAATGTTTATGATCTGAATATATATAGCTGCCATTACTTTGTATATGTCAACTTTGGAATTAAATTACTTTTCTGCTATATCTATTGCACTATGAAATGGAATATTCTTTTGCAGACTACATTATAACTGCTATCCTTTAATATCTACAAAAATACATGTCATGAAAAGAATTTCAGCTGAAGTGTTAATAATAGAAGAGATATAATGAAAATTAATTGCTCAGTTATAAGCTATTTTTTTCCCTTTTGTTTATCTACACTATGCTTGTAATTTTATTGGCATTTCCCCTAAACTGTTACCAACGAAAGCAGTATTCCCCTTTCCATGACCATTTTCAACGCAGTACGTAGCTGTGTTTTTTTTTTGTAGAGTATGTGATGAGCAAAAATGTTTTTAGGTAGTAAGAAGGGACTAGACAAATGCTGAACCTGGCACCCACTGATAGAAATATCCCTAGAAACAAAGTTGAACATCACAGAATAACAGGGAGTCATCTTACGTTCTTTTTTCAGGTAATATTAAATGGTCCCCTCACATACAAAGTGGTATCAGCACACCGTATTTCCTTGTCTTTGTTGCTGAAAACATTATTGTATTTGTTCACTTACAGTATTTATGTGATCTGTCTTAGTTTTCACATATAGTTTTTACTGAGGAATTACAGCTTCTTAAAATATCCTACCTTGAACACTTTATAGAAAGTTGTGATAAACCACTATTTTATCCTAAAAGGTGTTGTGCTATACTGGAATTTTTTTGTCTTGATATTTATTTAATTTAATGAAATTAGGATGAGAAAAAAGAAAGCAATTCTAAAATAAATAAATAAGAGAATAATTTACTAATTAAAGTGATGGAAATTTGTTAAACATCATCATTTTATTTATTTTATTTTATTTTATTTTATTTTATTTTATTTTATTTTATTTTATTTTATTTATTTTATTTTATTTTATTTTATTTTATTTTATTGTATTGTATTTTATTTTATCATCACTTTAATTTGATAATTAAAGTGATTACTTGACCCTACAATCCTATAATGTGGAGATATTAATATCCTCAACTTCTTATTTATGATCAGGGACCTGAGTAGGAACATACTTAGGTTATACTAATCTACTAATCTAAGGGGCTGGGTAAAGAATTATGCAAGAGTGTAACACAGTTGTGAGAAAGGAATTATACATTTCATGGTACTGAAAAGTTTTAGTTCTATTATCCACTTCCTCCATACAAATATGCTCTTTTGTGGTATAACCAGTTCTTGAAATCTTAAACTGGAAAAAGCTAAATATCTGCTCAGCTTTAGGCCTCCAGCTATTCTTTGGACTTCATCAGGTCTCTCTTATTTCAAAAAAAGTATGTGTTTAACACGTTCATGGGTCAGAGCCTTAGTAAGAAGCAGCAATTTTTCTGCCAGTGAATCCCTGTTAAAATTTAAAGATTAGCAGTTTGAACAGTCAGACATCCATTCTGTTCTCCAGAGCAGAGTTGTTGCAATCTGACTTGGCATTTTTGGGCTCTGGTGTCTTGGCCTATATTTGTCACCTTATTAAGCAGTGCCTCCACATAGTAAGAAGTACTGTGTTAAAATAGAGCTTTTTGAGGGGAAAAATTAGACTGCCAGACCACTGTTAGTATCCTTAGTTTAAGAAGTTTAAAACCCCTTATTTTTAACGAAAATGCAATGTGCATTGCTGTATGGGTTGATAGAGAATAATTCTAAATTTCAGGTCCTTAGTGAAATTTTTCCTGAATATCTCACTTGCTAAACATGTAAATCCAACTGAAAATTCCCCATAAAGTGTGCCTTGGTGTGGTATGTGTTATTCCTTGGATTTGGTCAAAGGAAAAGTTACCTTAGCTCAAGAGGACTATAGTTTTTATATATATTTATATATAAACCTAAGTGAGAAATAAATGAAAAATACAATTTTAAGACTGCATGAATTCTCTTGTTTCAGACTGCCAGATACTAAAAATTGAAAGTATGATTCCACAAACTCAGTTTCATCTGTAAGTCTCTAAAGTCCCTAAAGCATATGACTCTTAGTTTAAGTTGTACTGGTCAATGAAAGATGACAGAAGCATTAAAGAAGATGGAACTATAACAATAAGGAAACTGCTAGGAACTTCAACATTCTCCAGAGAAAATTCTTAACTAAAATTATTAACCAATATATTTAATATCTTTACCCAGCAGAATTCTACAGCAGAATTGATAAAAATCCTCGGTGTCTTCAGATGTTTTAATGCAGCCTTCCTTTCGGTCTCATCATGATACACACAAATGACAGTATAAGTATGAATCATGCTATGTTAATTCTTTACTAATTTTAGTATACTATTTAAAGTTATTTCACTCTATAAAAAAGAGTGAATTAAGTAGTCTTCATAGAAGGAACAGGGTTTGAAAAAGAAAAATGCTATTGGTGAATTCAGTTTTCAGTTCAGAAAACTTGGACTTACAGATGAGACTCAACCTTCAGCAAAGACGTTGACACCATTCTTCAGTTTCCAGGAAGAGATCTGCAAGAGTAGATTCTGAAACTCTGTAATATTTACTATCTGTTTTAATGATCCAAAACCCTGTGCTGCATCAGAGGTAGAAGTGTTAAAGTAATTATCCTGGAAATTCAATTTAATTAATGCCCAATATGTGAAAACATTACTTCTGTAATCTTTTCTATTGCCAGATCTGTAATTTTTATTTTTCATTAACCTATGTTATATAGTTCTGGTATGAATTATATTCTCTAATATTTGTTTTTCTTCAATATGACTTGTTAGATAGCTATTGAAAAGATCCTATTTAAAGACAGACCTTTGTACTCAAGAAAACTTTGAAATATAACTAAAGGTAAATCCATTCCTGTCTCAGGATTTCTGGAAATATTCCTGTGCTTCTTACTAGAATTAGCAGAAATGTTTGTTTGAATGAGGCACTTTTTAGGTTTCTATTTGTTTTGCAAGCATGACAATGTTACTGATTTTTTGACTTCCACTATCCATTCTCATGTCTTAACTGTGCAAAAATTATCTGCATCCATAAATTTGTTCACATCAGTAATTTCTCAGCTACTTAGTTGAAACACAACCTGAGATGTGTGACAATGCACACAAAAAAGGATTGCTGATGACATCTAGTTCTAGTGCATATGTTCATATGATAAAAACACAGTACTTTCTTCTGAATTCAGGTATAAACCAGTTTAGCTGACAGAGAAAATAAGTCTCATTTGGACTACAGCAAAGAAATCCCATCTCTCAGTGTGATATGATTCAGAAACTACATTTGGAAGATTACTGAAAGAGCTTGTAGGAATTTTTGGGGATGACTCACTTTACATTTTTCTGGGATAATGTTCTCTCTAAGATAAAAAAAAAAAAAGCACCTTCCTTGGCACCTTCCTTGGAAACCTTGAATTAAAATAATACAGATTATGATAGACATTGTGGTAAAGCAGAACATACTTCCTCATATTTAAGGAAAGTGTTGTTAAGTTTTAAGGGTTTAACCAGGCACTTGGTCTAAAACAAACTGATGAATAAGAAATAGGCAGGCAAGGTGCAACTTTTAAGAGAGTGCTGGAAAATCAAATGAATCGAAATAGAATACTACTGGATCAACAGCCAGGACAAAAGGAGGCGGAGGGGGGGGTGGTAAAAGTGAAGATGACAAATATTTTGATATCCAGAGGGTTCATTTGCTTTCATGGAGTGACTGAAGCACAGCCATACACTGGCTTTAAAGCCAGTATAGAGGCCTTATGGTATCTGGTTTAGCCTCAACTTTCCAGAAGGGAATCAGGTCATACTTATAACTATTCCATATCCCACTGGTGCAACATCTCTACAGGAGAGCTCTCCACATCCACAAAGAAAGAAGAAAGACTAGTCCATGCCCAAACAGAGAATTAGGATCTATTGGGCACATTCTTAGGGGAAGAGTGATCAGATCTTACTCCTATAGGCTCATATTGGCAATTTTAAGGTGTAGTTGAGAGCACCAATAGTCACTGAGGGTTCTGAGGAGGAAGGATTAAATACAATGAAGAGCATACAAGGCACTCCATGAGATGGAGAGGAACAATTTTGTATGGGTTTGCATAGTTGCTGACTTTGGCATTTTTTGGAAACATGAAGTAATTTGAATCCAAACCCAGGACAAGATTATCTTCATAAAAGGACATCATGGTGAGTGAAACACCATTTTCTAAACCAACTAAGGTTGCTGTAGAAAAACCACCAAGATCAACTTCTTCATACTGTAGCTATGACAAAGCTCAAGCCCTGTTTATCCCCCACAGATGTGTGGCACCCTCAAGTAACCTGCATGAAAAAAAATTTAAAATATTGATCTTTCCAGTAAATATTCTACCAGAAGCAAAAATTTGCAATCCAAAAATTTGAAGGATTCATTCACATGCACCTTGAAGAAATAAGGTTTATCAGGAACTGGTTTACACTTCTGGAGGAGCCTTTAATAACTAAAGAAATACCATTTGAATTGAAACACATGATAATCACATGATTATATTTTTTGATACAGTGCATAATGCTAATGTATAAAAATAAAAATACATTTAGATCTTAGGCTGTCCTTTATTGTATCAAATTAAATCAGATTTAATGCCTAGTTGTGTGTCATGCATATCATATCCATTTGTACAAGGCTGTACAGTGTGGAGCCAGTTCAAATGAATGAATAGCTTTCTCATTACTTCACCCTATTCTACTGTCTCTTTTCCTGTCTTTTTTAATATAATGGAGGACAGCTATGGCAGTGAAGTGAATATTAACTAACCCCAGCGCGTCAGCAGATTGTGACTTAATCCCTGCAAATACCACTAAAATCAAAATTTAATTACTGTCAGCACAGCTCTGTTAATGCCTGAAAAATATTTAACAATTGCTGGTTGGCCTAATTAAGCAAACTGCCTTTCACAAAGCAACCTGAAAAGTTTTTTCCTGTATTTTATCCCTGAGACTAATTAGTCTGATGTAAGCTTATAGAACTTCATTTACTGTTACTGAGTCTGTTACACTACTCATCCAGTTCCTGCAGCTTAACAGTCTTTAATGGAGGAGAAATTGTTAAAAGAAAAAAATAAAGATTAATTGAGCAATGCTACTCCTTAAAAATAAAAAAAAAACCCTTTTTAGTAAAACACTTCATTAGTTATTTGCTCACATGAATTTAAGTATTAAAGTTGTCTTAGCTATGATTATATTATTTACACTGGTTTAGTATGTGTTGAGTAACATGTAAACTAAGGTAGAGTCATGTCTGTCGGAGGATAACATCTTGTACCTCTGTAAAAAGAGAATTGTATCTAAGCCTAGTGAAAAGGCTTGGCCTTCAGTAGCCAAGGTATAGATTCAGGTTTTGAAAATCTCTGATAAAAAAGGAGAACTACAAATTAAAAGATGATTGATTCACAGCTGACTTTTACAATTAAGTCTTGTAATTTCAATTAACTTGATGTAGCTTTGATCTTGCTTGTTTGTGCTGTTATGGTACAAGATCCATTGCTCTTGCTTCTGTGATTTTACTAAAGTTGCATTTCTGAAAACTTGTGTTTACAGACAGGCTCTACTCGCTGTCTGGAAATGGAACCATTGCAAGAAATTCCTGTAAAATGTGGCTTGGATTATAATATTTTCATCTGGTGTCCTAGAAAAAAGTACTGTTTCACAGTTGAAAGAGCAAGATACACCACTTCAATATTTGAAATAATTATTTGATTACACTTTTCTCCATACTGTAGTGGCTAGCATAGAGTCATTTAACAGGGTGGCAGATGTTTGTCTGAGGACATTTAAGTACAAGCATATTACAATTTTCAAGATAAACTCTTACAGTTCTTTAGTTCAAAAACTAAGAGGTACAAAATTAATCCATACATTTATGAAGTGTATAAATATGTTTTGGGGGAGTGAGTATAATAAACTTAACTAGAAAGGGTGAATTCCTTCACTGAGGACTATTGTCTACACAGAGAAGAAATTTTAAAATATTTTATATCATTAAAAATTTACAATTAATACAACCCCAGGCAACTCATTCATAACATTGGCTTGAGTCTACTGCAAAACCTTTTGAAAAAAGTTTGTCATACACCTAAGTATATCACTCTCAAATTATTTACAATAGTAGGGACTGTAGGTTTACTGTTGCACTAGCTAAATAATAAGTAAAATATGTCTGAGAAATGAGATTGTCTTACTCTAAGTATATAAAACTGAAATACAAAATTGATTAAGATTATTTAAAATCAAAATGTTTTATTCCTTTCACATGCCTGTCTGACACTGAGATTTACAAGAATATGGTTTATCTCTACTTTCTTCAAAAGAAAGGTATTCTGCAGCATAACTGAACTATTGTTCCATTTGCATAATTTTTTTCTTTTTTCAGAGAATCATAGGATCACAGGATGTTTTAGGTTGGAACAGACTTTAAAGATTACTCAGTTTCAACCCCCTCCCCTGTGCAGGGACACTTACTAGACCAGGTTGCTCAAGGTTCCATCCAGCCTGGCTTTGAACACTTCCCAGGATGGGGCATCCAGAACTTCCCTGGGCAGCCTGCTCCAGTGCCTCATCACCTTCACAGTGAATAATTCCTTTGTTATATATAATCAAAACCTACCCTTTTTCAGTTTCATGCCATCACACCTTGTCCTGTAACTGCATGCCCTCATAAAAGTCTCACTCCATCTTCCTTTTAAGTCCTGTTTAGGTACTAGGTGTCATAAGGTATCCCTGGAGCCTTCTCTTCTTTTTGCTGAGCAACCCCAAATCCCTCAGCCTGTCTTCAAGAGCAGATGTGTTCCAGTCTGGCCAGTATCTTCATGGCCCTCCTCTGGACTAGTTCCAACAGGTCCATATCCTTATGTGGGGAGTCCCAGAGCTGGATGCAGCACCCCAGGTAGGTTCTCTTGCATGTGACATAGAAGGGTGAAAATCCCCTGTCTTCCCCTGCTAGCCAGAATTCTTTTGCTGCAGCCCAGCATACAAGTGTTTTTCTGGGCTGCCAGCATATGTTGCTGGGTCATGTTGGCAGAACTGCTCTTGATCTATCTTCAGCCTAGCCTGAAATGGTACTTGGGATTGCCCAGATCCAGATGCAGGTCCTTGTTCTTGTTGGATTTCAGGAGGATTATGATGGCCTGTGAACCTCTCAAGCATCCTTTCCCTACAGCATTGACTGTGCCACACACTTTGTGTCACTGGCAGACTTGATGAGCATGCACTGAGTCCCAGTGTCCCTGTTGCTAACAAAGATGTCACCACCCCATCCCCTGAGGATCACTGCTCATCACTGGTCTTCAGCTGGACATTGAGCCATTGACTGCAACACTTTGAGTGCCACCATATAGCTAATAATTTATCCACCATGTGGTCCCTCCATCCAGTTTTTTCCTCTCTAGTTAAGAAACAAGGATGTCAAAGCAGCTGAATTAGTAAAAGCTGTGGTTTTTGAAATAAAAATGAAATCACTGAAAAGGTAATCTCTGTAAAACAATTATGCATAGTTTGGTACAGTCTAATATAATAAGCAGCCTTTGCTTCTGGGGTCATGGTGAATTGAGGATGGAGATTAAATTACCATTCATAATACTGGAGAGTTGGTCCATTCATGTCATATCTTGAATACTGAATGTTGGTTGAAAAATGTAGAGAAGCACCGGGCACCTGCATCAATTATTTCTGGGTAGTAATTGAACTAATTATGAAGGAAAAATAGAACCAAAGTGCATTACAAATCTGAAAGCAGAGTAAAGGTTTTTTCAGCTATCATAAAAAAAGTTCTCAAATATTTTCCATGATATTTAGATAGACTTCAAATATCTCTGCCTATATCATCATGTACACTAACTATTTCTCTGTCAATGTATACCTGTATTACTACTAAGCAAATTCTCTTTCATCAAGTTTTATTCTTGCTTTATGGTTGCTCATTGAAAATGCGTAAAAGTTTTCCTTAGTGATACAAGTAATCCACATAAATGTCTATCATACATATTTTTTCAAAAAGCTATTTTCTTTTTCTTTTTCTTTTTCTTTTTCTTTTTCTTTTTCTTTTTCTTTTTCTTTTTCTTTTTCTTTTTCTTTTTCTTTTTCTTTTTCTTTTTCTTTTTCTTTTTCTTTTTCTTTTTCTTTTTCTTTTTCTTTTTCTTTTTCTTTCTTTTTCTTTTTCTTTTTTCTTTTTCTTTTTTGTCAAAAGCTGAAAAGTTTCTTAATGGTTAATATGCTTAAATGATCTTTATATTTTAGTGTATAAGAGCAACAAATGTTAAAAAACAAGCAAAACTTGATCAAAATTTCTTCCTCTCAGAACCACTGCCACAACTCTCACAAGAGCTACTTTCCTATGTTTTCACAAAAAGATCGAGCCCTAAGCTTTACTTTTTACAAGAAATCACACTTGTAAATCTTTGGGTTAGACCTTAGAAGAAAGTTCATGAAGTAGAATTTTTTTACTGTTTTTCCCTCTTTTGAATTGTAACCATCACAGTGTTTAAAAAACTGCAGAAATTTCAAAGCTGAGTTCAAATAAAATTGATTATATCTGTGTATACATGTGCTTACATGTGTTAAATGTTTAAAGGTGAAGTCCTGTACTCTGTAACACTCATGGTACTCTTGCTGAATCAAAAGGGAAGTGTGTGTATATATATTAGGAAAAATAATAATCTCTTTCTTATGCTTACTGTAATATTTATTCAAAATCTATGTCTAGAAGCACAGCTTATGTAGATCAGCAAAAGGGTATTCACTCATTATACTAAAATGTAAAGCAGTAAAATTCTACTTCATTAATGTGTTGGAGTAATGTCATACAGATATCGGTAAATGTCTCTTTCCTGTCTTCCATGGAAATGGTAGTATCCAGAAAGGCAGGAAAGCAGGAGAGCTTCATTGGAGTTAAACAGTGATATATTGGGATCCACTTAGATGGAGCTGTGTAAGAGAAGGCAGCTGTTCATGAGAATGCAACTTCTTGGATATCCAGGATTTGTCTTTGACCCTTAGTGAAATTTTCAGACTTGTAGTGCTCCAGTTTATGCTGGGATTGATGAGGATTGATACAGAAGTTGTAAAAACATATTATATGTATATATAAGTATATTATATACTCAACCCTGATTGCAGTACTATTTTTTAAACAGGAAAGGAGAGCCATTACAACAACTCAAATTTGAGTTTATGTAAACCCAACCAAATAACCTTACTCTTCTCCTATATTGCACTTCGTCTCCTGCTGAATCAATATCTAACCCTTGAAAAACTTATAGGTTGAAATCTATTAAAAACATAACTATAATGTAAAAGGAGTTTTCCCCTTTATCTTCTCAATTAATTGTCAGCTCTAGATCCTACATTCCTTTTCTAGAATTTATTGATGCCTTAGAGTGGCTGCCTAGAGCAGAGTCTAGTCAAAGATAGAGAATAAAGAAGGTATTTATTAAAGGCCTTCAACAGATACACCTTGGGCAGTGCAAAAGCCTCCAAGAGGGGCTACACTAAAGATGGACAGTGGTCATGAGTTTTCCAGTTTGGTCTATTTCCTTATCAGAGGTCAATTGTCCAGTTACAGCTTCAGGTAATGAAATCATATACCCCCAATTTGCTCCCCCCAATTCACTATTGTTCATACTTTTCACAGTCTGAGGCAGTGACCGTGACCTTGGTTCTCAGGTCTGGAAGGATTGTTTTGTCTTACCCAACAGTGAAGAGAGCTTACTAACACACTATATGGAGTTCAGAGTTATACACTAGTGCAGTACAGGATCGGAAAAATATAAAAGCAAAATTTTAAAACATTATTATAGGATGTTACAAAATATTACAGTAACAAAAAAACCCACCCTAGATTTTAATGTGAAATAAGATAGCACATATTGACAAAAATTAGTCTATGTCTGAGTCTGAAATTTATTTTGTGAGTCTTTGGCTCATGTATATATATGTATGCTAAGACAAGTGATTTAAAATACAGCTCTGGATCTCTGCAAGTTGGCAAATATAGCTAAATAATGCTAATGAATAATATTACAAGATTTCAATAAAATAACCTAAAAAGATCAATTATCAATATCATTGCAAGTGCATGTTTAGTACAAGGAAAGAAACCAAAGGAAACTAAAATTGTTGTAAAGCTAAAGAAAAGTTTGGCAGATATCAACTGTTGTACAGAAAGGTATGTTGAAAAAAAAAAAATATACATATTTACTTTGTATCTTTGTCCAGTCATGCACTCTATACATGTAGTAGGAGGTTTTAATGACGACTGGAAACCGCTAAGTAGTAATTAGGAAATCTTCCAAACCTAGTCAGCAAATTAATAGGTCTAGGAAACCCATACTGGAATGGGCTTATAGTTGTTTTTTGGGACTAGTTTTTGTGAACATAGCAGACTTTTTTAAATGCTATAAATCAGTTTAATATATAACAGAATGAGTTTAGGGCTACAATAATGTTATAAATCAAAAACATTAGACTGGGTCATACTGAAAGTTACATTTTTTCCATGACTCTTTGTATTTGCAAGCAGAGTCAAAACTACACTTTTTCCCAGTCTGGTATGATTGAAAAAATAATTGTTCATTAATGTTTTGCTTGTTTTCTAATGGTATTGTTACTAGTCCAAATTAAACTCTTCCTTTTGTGTTGCATAACTAATCATCATACATAATTTCTTATGCAATTTTTTTCTGTCATTCAGAAGAAATCAGTATAATAAGGGAGATATCAGTAAAGTGCTTTCTTCCCCTGACATCACACTTCTAAACTCCATGCCAATAACTTTCTTTACCCATTATGAAGTGGATTATTAAGAAAAATAAGGATAGCCATTTTATTTTACGTAAATTATTTTTCCTTATGGCACAGAGCTACTTTAAAAATGTAACTATGTACTAAGTTATAGAACAAATAATGTCATGATCCTAAGAGAAAAACTTTGGAAGAGCATTCCTTGATAGAATCTGAAAAGACAGTGAAAACAGCAGAATATATTATTATACTGGTGTTTAGAGTGTGTCATGTCCCATTATTATCAAAACTTTCAGAGGTCATGGTGTGGCATCTATGACATGATCTTGGGATCAATATGCAAATTTTTAGCACAACACTTTGCACTTAACAAAAATTGTCTTTAATGTGCTTTGGAGGGTACAACATCCTGGGAGGTATTCCTAATTAGGAACAACTAATTCTACTTCACCAGATATCAGAAATGTTTCAAAACCACATCATGTAAATGATGGTATGAAAAGGGATGAAATGAATACTACTGACTAATAAAGCCCATTCAGTTTCTGATTGAATGAGAACTGCACATTAAAAAACAAAAAAGGTAATTTGGTATGCTCCATTTTTTATGAGCCTTTTCAACTCTTCTCTAAATAGAGTTACAGAAAGGTGAATAAGAATATTCCAGTATAATTTCTGACACTGCAGGCAAACTAGAATCATAAGTCTATTTTCAGAAATAAACAAATCTCCAAGTACACTTTCTAGTGTAAAAAATCCAGATAATTTTTTGGTAAATAAATGTTGTGCATTTATGAATTTTCTGTCTTTGGTGCTTTGACAAACTTAGGGTTCTTGAAAAACAATAATTTGTGTTAAAGAAATAAACCACAGTCTAACAAAATTTTTCCTTCTGAAACTGACCTTATGTAAACTCTCATCTGTCATTTTTGATGATGCTATTTTTCACAGTTATGAAACATTCCATGTGGTGTCTTTCAGCACCAGCTCAAACTCTACTAGCAAGAATAAACTGGGTCAGTTTTAGGCTCAACTTGGGAGTGGTCATAGTGATATATTTCACTTTTTACTATGAAAGTGAACCCAAAATATAACATAATGGAACAGAGGGCTTTAAATACAGATGTGCACTTATGATGAAATGTGAACTACATATTTCGTTAAATATGTTGTGATTCTCAGGTTTTTTTTCAGAAATTCCATTCATGTCATCCAAATGAAACATTATATCAATGGATCCTGATGCTATGGTTTAGACTACTGCATCTTGGATGTGGCCAGCCTATTTATGTAGCCACTATCAAGTATGTTTCTATCATGTAATAGGTATATAGAAAATAGCTGCCTTAGATTTCATATACAGCCCTTTCTGTTTCCAAACCAGGCACTAAGGATTGGAGGCACAGGAAAGAGCAATTTGCAAAGACACTTCCATTTCATTTGCAGTTCACAGCTCCTGGATGTGAAAACTGGGTATTAATAATGTTAAGGGGCAGAAGACATTTTAATAAACCAAAGTCTCAGAAGTTTCAGTCTCTGGGCAGTACAGTGTCATATTTTTTCCCAAGCCTAAACCTTTTTGAGCTCAGACTTTGAATGCATTATACATGCTTCTGACAAATTTTCCGAGCATATTGACATCAGGCAGGCTTCAATGAATGAAACATTTTATGAAATGTTTTATGAAATTTTATGAAATAAGAGACTGACACTGACAGGGAATAGCAGAGTCTGTGTGATCATAAGACACAGATACAGACATCTGCCAACGAGGTCAAAGTAAAGAAGAGAATACTTTGATCAATGCTCTCAGCATTTATGTCAATGCTGAGAGCATCATGAAGAAAGGTGGACATCTAGGCCCTGTAAATGTCAAGCTACACTCATCGATGGGATGCATTCATGAATAGGGACTGATTTGAATGCTGTGCAGTTGCTTCTTATATTAAAAAATCTCAACATCAGAGGTAACAAATAAACAAAAATCACCATGGATACTACTATCAAGTAATAAGAGTCATGAGAAATTTTTATTTGGATCACAAAGAACATGAATCTGTTTTAAATTCAGGCTATATTTCATGTGAGAAAATTTCTTTGAGCAACTTTGTCAAGTTTTGCATTGACTTCAATTTTCTAGGGTGAAACCAGGTGCAGGTCATGGAAATATAGTGCTGAATGTGCCTTATGAAATGCTTTGGGTAGCTGGAATCACATAGGCTTTGAGCCCACGGGTCTGCAGAAACCTTCCTGAAATCCCCAAAGCGTATGCACCTAAATTTGCTCCCCATATGCAAAAGCTTTCCTTAACACTCCATTTACATCATCAGCAAAAAACCACAAAACACCTATAAGAGATCAACATCAAGAGTTGCCAGAGTGTGTGGTGAAGGAAATGAGAAAACAGTATTTTCATAGGTCCACAGAATAACCAAGAGACCACCAGATAGAATTCACATGTAAGGCAGAAAGAAGCATTGTGTTTCAATTGTGTGTGGAGGAATCTGAAAAGTCCAAGGCAGTTCTAATGAGAAAAGATTCCTTCTTGTCTTAAAATCTTGCTTGAACCCTGAGAGGTTCCTGGCACTTTACAGAATACTGTCTGTAACAAAGATAAATTTGTGATGCAAAAGAGCAAAAACCTACCCCTCTGGAAAAAAAGAATCTGTGTATTGGCAAATATCAGCGAGGTAGGGAGAAGAGAAGTAGAAAAAGATAAAATTATAAGGAAACAATTCCTTTTTTCCCTTTTCTGTTGAGACAGAGAAACAAAAAAAACTCTATAAATATATCTTAAAAACAGAGTTATGGCAAATACAGAACTGTTTACCTTATGCTTGAGCTGTCTTTTCATTGGAAAACCATTGGACCTTTCAAAAATGCAGAATGTGTTTGTTTCCCCACCTCTAGTTTCTAGTTTTGTAGGTTAGTTTGTCAGTATGTTTTTATTTTCCCATCCCCAGCAGACTCAAATCTCTCTTAAGAGTTTAGACCTTTGAGTTTCTGTTTAAATCCTTTGCATAAAAGTAATCAGACCCATAAACAGTAGTACAAAGAGAATTTAATTTGCTGACTAGTAGTTCTATGTAGCTGTGTCTGTATATAACACGTTATATTATTTTTGTATTAATTTTTTTTTCACAACTGAATGAACACTACTCCTCTCAGTCACCCCATGAATTGTATGCTTATAGCACATCATCACTGCAATTGATCAGGACTTTATTGAAAAACCTTATTATTAGTGCTCAAATACATGAGTTTGCATTTTATGTACTGAACATTTGATTCTTTTTCTATTCCTTATTTCCATCCTTCCTATTTACAAGGTCATCCTATACTTCTCAAATAGTATTTTCCTAAGAAATAGTAGGATTTAGTCACCACATGCCTGCAATTTTCACCCTGTAATTTGTAGCCAGTTTTTTGCTTTCTATATTGAACATTTGTTGAGGATTTCTGCGTGAGAGGTAAATCAGAGAGACTAGTAAAAGTGCTGGTGCCTTGCTGCCTGAGCAAGGGAAATGCAACATAATGCCAGCTCCACCTCAGCAGTGTGGCCAGGAATGCAGACATGGCCACTACTCCGGTAAATCTGAGAAACATCTGTAAGGTATTGCTTTTCATATATGAAGACATATTGCTTTCACATATGAGTGGGTTTAAACTTAGAATTTCTGGGGTTTTTTTGTGTGAATGCAGTTTATACAAGAGTAAGTAAAAAGAAACCCTTTTAAATTAACTTCTCTTTAGGAGAAGGACACAAATTTATGATAAGGTGCTCCACTGTTGAAAGGATACGAGTATAAAAAAGTACAGGAATGATGCAATCATAAAATCATTAAGGTTGGAAAAGACACTCTGGTTCATCAAGTCCAACTGTCAAGCACATACAGCCAACATGTTCACCTTTATATCAGGTCCTCAAGTACCATTTTTTGAACATTTAAACCATCACTTTTCTGGACTGTCTGTACCAATGCTTTACGACCTTTCTAGTGATAGACTTCTCTTAATATGCAATTTAAACCTTCTCCAGTGCACCTTGAAGCCATTTCTACTCATCCTGTTGCTGGTTGCCCATGAGAAGAGGCTCATCCCCATCTGGCTACACTCTCCTTTCATGGAGTTGTAGAGAGTGATAACGTCCTCCCTGAGCCTCATTTTCTGCAGGCCAAACACCCCCAGCTTCCTCAGCTGATCTTCATAAGAGTTGTCCTCTAGCCCCTTAGACAATCTTGCTGCCCTTCTCTGGTATACCCACTGGATAGACCTGTGGTCAATAGATAGCCTCTGAACGGGACCACAATATTCGGAGAGGAAGGCCATCATGCAAACAAAGTTTCTTATTCCCTCCTCCCAACTCCTGTATTCCCAGTCCAATCCCTTTTTTAGAAGCTACATTCCTTTATTTTGCTGCCAGCAATGTGACAGTCAGGATGCATAATTTATCTATTTCACCTACATGTATTTGAAGTCTATTTAGTCTGAGATAACATTACAAAGTAGAATATACAGACTATTTTAAAGAAAATGCCAAGACACCAGGGACATAATTCACCCCTAAATATATGCTGTTGCTGTTTCCTTTTTAGTTTCTTCCCCCCTCATCATTTCCATCTTAATAGCCATCATTTCCATCTTATGTGCTGATTTACTACAAGACACTGTGGGAAACACTTTGCATTAAGATAGATTAGGTCCACTTTATTAACCCTGTCAAAGAATTCAGTTATATATATATATATATATATATATATATATATATATATATATATATATATAAAAGGGTATTAAATTAGTCTCACACAATCTACCTCTGGTAAAACTGCACTATATTTTATTATTTTCATTTGTTTTTATGCCCTTGGCTTTGCTTTTCTACAAAAGCCTTTTTAAGGCTTTACACAGTACTGAATAAAATCTTCTGCATTAGAAAGAACACTCTTTGTCCCTTCTACATACCATCTTCACCATCTTGGTTAATATACAGGTACTAATCTGCCATTTCCTCATTCAAACTTTTACCAATATATTACATTTCTTGGTGTGGCAAAATTTCATGTTTGCAATTTTTACTAATACTTCCAATATTCTACAGCAGTTTCTCCCTCCAACCTCCAGTTCCCCAATGTTCTTCACAACGCAGTATAAGTTGGGCCTGCATGTTAGGTATTGCAAAACACTCATTCCTATTTTCTGTACAAATTTCTGCTACAAAATTCATCATTCCCCAATTGGAAGTGTGGGCTGTTTAGTGAGAAGCATACAGAGCTGTAGGAGGTTCTTCTACTCACAGTGAATCACCAAAAATAAGATGGAATTGGGCAAAATTTATCTGCTAAATTTTCACAAAAATAAAAGCCAAGATTTTGCAAGATTGAATTATCAGTGAGTCTCACAAACCTATGAAGAGCAATAGCTATCTCTACGGCAGTGATTATGCATTTAGTGGTTACAGATTTTCTGTCTAGAAGAACCTTTCAGACATCTGTGGTATGTCACTTTTTGACCTGCTCTTTACCTCACAGACACACATCATGAAATTGGGCCAGTTTTATTAAAAGGTTGTGATACTCACTTCACAGCTGAAACATAATTATTAGAAGTTATTTGTGTCAGACTGATTTGCAGTGGAGAATCAGTAATGTCAATAGAAAATATGAAAAGAGAGCTTACATATATTTTTGACTAGTACCTTATAATGCATTATCTATAATGAGGCTAAAACTTTTAGTCTAGCAGAAAGTATATACACAGATAAAATATGACCTTATAGATTGTTCAAATGAATGACCTCCTATCAGTAAAAATGTTTTAAATGTGGTCTTATATACCTTTATTTTCTACATTATTTATAATCTATGTCAGCAACAAAAAATTATTATACTTGGGAAGGAGAATAATCTATGTGTAACCTGCAATATTCAGGAAATTAAGATAACATATTCTTCTGGTTTTTCCAGAGTTACAAAATGCAGTGTATTAGAAACATAAATATCTGGAAATTAATCTAAAACAAACTTTTATTTAGGATCTTTTCCCCATCACTTCTAATAAATTTACAAAGGATTTTTATAGAGTTCTTTTCTTCCATGAATCTTCAAATGTCATCATCATATTTACAAGCTCCTAAAGGATCATAAACATGCAATAGATAGATGTTAAAACTTACGATGAAATGTGCAGTGCAGTGAGACACAATCTTAACATTATCCTACGAACAGTTATTTTTACTTGCTTACAAACTATGAAATAAGTACTTTTAAATCAAAATTTCAGTCCTTTCTTCCTAATTTGCATTAACCTGGAATGAATGAATGAAAAGGGCTGAGATTGACTCACTCATTGCTGACCTGTACTAAAGAAAGGTTATTACATGTTCACTTCTCTCACAGCTGGAGAGAAAGTACAGACCTCCAGCACGGCTGGTCCTAAAAGGAGTGAGGCAAAAATGCTTAGAGCCTGTATTTCTCAGAGTGTACCAAAATGCAGTAGGGTGTGCTTCCAGCAGTTGTGGATTGCTCTATAAAGGGAAATAAATATTACTCCTCCTTGTTGATCACGAAGTTCCATAGGGACTTCCTATGGAAGCAAGAGCAAATGGTGGATTTTCCTTAGAGAACATCCTGGCAGAATTGGCCTGATCAGAAATCAGAGAAAAAAGGCAAAATACATTTCAGGGTGGAAGACTGTAAGCTGAACAGTTCATTCATATTAAACCTTTGCTATGCAAATTGAGCTCAAAGAGAAGATAAAGGAAAAATAATTTAAAAAATATTATAGAAATTATATACACACACAAAAATAAACAAACCAGGAACAGGACAGGATTGCAGGGCTTTGTATATCAGAATTATAACTGGAACAGTCATCATGGCTGAGATGGGGTTAGTGACCTGCATAGACAGCTGGTTCCTGTGAGCACCAACAAGAATGTCATTACCAAAAGAGGCACTAAGGCATGCTTTTCCATGCACTCCCATTGATGATGGCAACCTGGATATGCACATTTACCTATGTCCCCATAGAAGAGCAGGCATTTCTTAATTATAAACAATTTAGAAGTATTTAGAAGTGTATTGTATTTAGAAGAGATTGGAAATATCAAAAATCCAAAATATTATGTCTGCAGTAAAACATCAGGCAGGTTTCTGATCATTCCTTGAAGGGCTGCTGGGAAGACTGAAATTCCAATATCCAATGGATGGCCAGCTCAAGCCAGTGCTGGCTTTTGTTTCTAGGAGCAGAGAAGTAAGTGTCCCATTTCAGAGGAGGAACAAGCAAGTTAGTGGCTTACAGGAGGCATGGCTTATGTTGGAGTATGAGGCTAAACATAACAGAGCTGCAATATTTTATAAGCATTGCACCGTCCAGTCCTGCTCCTAGGCTCTAACCTGGTCATAGGCACATTTGATCTCTGGTCATTTGAGTCTCACAAAACTTTGGACTTTCTGAACTTTCACAGAATAGTCTCAAGAAGATGTCCATGATGTACTTGCTTGTTTTGCTTTTAAATTGTCTTTGAAATATTAAGAATACAAAGAAAAGTGCTTTCTAGAAAAAAGGATATTACTGACATGAGCTGGTACACCAGCCAGCAGGAAAAAGCTCATAAATGGGATTTTTCTGCTGAGATCCTTCTACGGGCCTGAATATTATGACAAACAATGATAAAAAAATGTACATCAGTTCTCACCTTCAGTACAGAGACCTGGAAGGAACAGCAGCTGGTCTGCAGCCAAGAAAACAGCAAGCAATTACCACAGCCTGGAGAAATCTTCAGCCAACATCAATTGCTGCACATTGATACTCTGGTTTTTGCTTATCTTTTTATACTCCAAGGCAAAAGGTGGATTGAGGTGTATTGTTCTGTCATGGTGCTGCAGAAGTAGTTTATGACCAATGTAAGATTGTGCAGAGTTTGAAGAAAGGACAAGAATTACTACGATGCTCCACTAACTTTGCTGGCCTGGACTTCACACAGTGCACTGGTAGAAGCATAAAGTATAACTTGCTAGAAAGCATCTGACATTAAGAACTATTTCCTTGAGTTAATTTTTAAAGGAAGTTAAATTTTTAATTTATTCTGTATTCTTTATACCTTTCCAGACTGGACATATCTGTTGCTATATGAAGGCTGTAAGTTCAAATATACAACTTGGTCTTCTTAAAAATAATTTCTAAAATCCAGGATATAGTTAGAATGATTAAGGCAGAATGAAAAAAAATATGAAAAAGGAGAAGGTTTCTGACAAGGTCTGACTATAGAAGAGCACAACAGCTGTAAAAGTCTTTGTGAGGGCTTTCCCTTTAACAATGTCACACTTTAATAAAGTAGAGAGGTACAAAAACAAATCTTGCAAAGGCTGTGAAGTGTTAATCTCACATAGCATTAAATGTGCCGTGAACAGCATGGAAAAAGCAGTGTTTGCTCAGAGCAATTAGTAGGACCAAAGCTGGTGAAATCTTAGAAATATATTAGTTTGTAAAGTTCAAAAGGCTAGAAATTATATTCCAGGGCTTGCTTCTGTGGAATAAGGGGGAAAAAGTGAGTCAGTCTATGTCCTCAATAAGTTCAAACTATTTAACTATCTTGTTCCCAAATATTGACAGTACTTAGAAATGGAGATTTAACCACCTCTGACTTCATAAGAGTCAGAGGACTATTTTTTCCCTTACTTGGACAGTAAGGGGAAAAAATGGACAAATTACTAAACAAAGGATAAATTAGCATAGTTGCACTGTCTAAAGAAATAGATAAGATATGTGATACCACCAAAACAAGTGAAATAGACATCAATTTATGACTTATTTATTTCCTGTGGATGCTTGAATATCTTCTATTTTGGGACATCTATCCTTCTTGAAACAATTTCTTCACTGGTAAGGAAATTGGGCATATGTCAAGAGCTTGCTAAGGTTCCCTAGATGCTGTTAAGAATTTAATATTGTGAACTAATATAACAACATAGGCAACTCTTCTGATTTTAAATGAAATAATTAATACAAAGATTGATATTTCAAATTAGTAAAACACCTATTTCCCAAACCAAGATTTTGCAGAATATCTATTAATTTCAAAAGTACTTGTATGTTTTAAAAGTTTGTAAACATATTCAGTAAAGTCCAAAGAGAGGAAAGAACTGTAAGAATACTGAGGTACTGAATAAATAGAAATGTCTGCAGATTGCTTGAACACAGTTTTTTGGTCAGAAGAAAATAACCTGGGATTTAGACTTGTTTCATTTGATAGTTATGCTTAAAATACTGGTGTAGTATTCCAAGCAATATACTCTAAACTGAAGCATATTTCTCAAAGACAATTAAATAGGAAACATTCATCATTGCAGAGTATGTTCATTAACAAACTTGTTTACCCTGAGGACTGATTATCCAAAGAAAAAAGATACAGAGGTCAAGATCATGCACTTGAAGGTAAAAAGAATTTCCGTGACATGCTGTGGGCTCATCAGGTTCAAGCATATGAAGAAACAAAGTAAGTATTTATTTAAAAGAGAATGACTACTAGCTACTAATGTAAATTTTTTGTGAAATAAAACCAGTTGAAAGCTAGTGTATTTCAAAACATTGGTTTAAAGGAAGTCTTAATCTGCAAATCAATGATGAATCCTTATCTGGAAAATCATTCAGAACCCATATACCCATAAGATAAGTTTAGACAAAATTAATGTGGTCTTCTAGAATGGCCTTGAAAATAATGTTTTCTTGGTGGACAATATATAGAAAAAAAGTGTCTCTAACACTAGACTGCTAAAAACCAATTGGTTTCCTCAACTGAAGATATGAAGGCTGTATTCTATAAATACACTAAATGTATATCAAACTGAGGAAAAAGTCTTCTTTAAGATAAAATAGAAATAAGTTGGCGTAACTGGACCATGAGGAGTTCATGGTGATCTAAAAATTCATGTCCAAAGGAGCACTCACAAACAAATAGCTGGGATAAAAGTAGTTGTCAAAAAATAATAAATAAAAATACTTAAGAGTGATGCTTGAATGAACAGTAGTATCTGGAAATGCAGTCAGCCATCACTCACACATCCCTGTATGCTGACATAAATTGCCTGGGTTTTCTTCTTTCATGTGCTTTTGTGTTGACCCAAGAAAACAAATTCAAATCCGCATATATTTTTTTTCCAATTCATCTTACAAAGTGAATGCTTGCAAAGCAGATATTTGCAGCAGGATAGTAAAATGTGCATTTATCTCCATGAAGGGACTGCATGTAGGGCTGCACAGAACTTCAAGCTCCAGGTTACTTTTCCTTGATTTATCAGCTTAATGTTCCATTTTTAGTTTTATGTTCATTTCATTTCAAAGTAAATATGGGTGTCACTACCTTTCAGAACTCTAAGAGACTGCTGTTTCATTATTGTTAATTAGGGAGTTGCTTTACTTTCATGTTTGTTCATAACTTGTATTGCTGTTAATGTCTATTTGTGCACCGATTTGAGAACAGACCTCTCAGATATCATGTAAATAGCTTTACAGATGACTGGCCATTGCTGACCAGCCGAGCAAACTGATATTCTCAGGTATTACTTGTCAGAAGTTGCATTTAGACCAGAAAAAAATACTTTAAGGATTCTGAAGGGCAGGGTAAAGGGAAATTAACAATTGAAATTAGTATAGGAGCACCACAAAGGCATTAGTTCAGCTTATCCTAAGACAATGATCACACTTAGCCTCCGTGAAAGCTGTTTGAGCCACACACCTCCTACACCCCAGGTAACATAGAGTAGAATTCACTCCGAAACAGAATTTATCTGACTCCTGTAATCTTGCTCCATTTCTAACCAAGAAAGAAAAGCACAGGGAGTAAATCTCCGCTTGGAAATATTTGTGCCTTTTTCCAAAAACTGGATGACCAGTGCAGGATGTCAATCTTTTAGTGTCTAAAATCATGAGCTGAATCACACCTAGACTGTGGGACACTTTAGGAGAAATGTAGGACACTTTGGGGAGGGGAGTGTCCCTGAGTGCAAATTAACTCTCTCTTTTATTGAATGTGTTGGAATAAAACCTCATTATTTCTTTTCTGATTTAAATTATATTTAATGCATTTCTAATTAAACAGGTCATGTCTTAATCAGCAAATGTTGATCAGAAGACAGAGGATTGATGGAGGAGTACAGAATTTAAACTCAAAAAAATCATTAGAAAGAGCTATTGGTGTTCTGAAGGCATGTACTTTATGCAGTATTAGCACAAATATTTATAGTTATGGTACTAGAAATCAGTAATTACTGTGGAAATAATCTAGATTTCACTGCAGTAACCTCACATGCTTTCTCAGTAATAAGCTTCTACGTTCCTTTTCCAGGCAAAGTAAAAGTAGTCCCACAGCAGGGCATAATGTTACTTTCTAACAGAGTTATTATTTTGCTATTTTGAAGATAGGACGCAGCAGCAAACTGAGCAGCAGTTGTGCTGTTTAAAAATCCTGAACAACAAACCTTTAACCTTGTGATCTGATGGCCCTAAAAGCCTGTTCATCATCTCAAGCTTGAATACACACATAAGGGTTCATAATGCTTATAGTGAAACATGAGCCTATAAAATACATGGAGGAAAACAAACTCTGCAGCCTCAGAATGTGGGAAATGCTAGCAGTCTCATGAACATCTGTTGAAATGATGAAGAGAACCAGTGTTAAGGATGTGGTCAGGATACTGAGGCTGAATTTTCAATTTGATTCTTTGTCTGTGCTAAAAGTAAAAGATGAGCAATTACAAAAAGAACAATAGATTAACAGACAAGGAGAAAGGTTGCACAGTAATTAAATTTCATTCCTGAAAAACATAAGAACTTGCATATATTATATACAAATTAAATCCATTTTCATTCTAATATGGTGGGCCCTATTGTTTTGTGATTCTTTTGCTTCTCACAGCTTTCGTTTTTGACTATGAGAATATTAAAACCAGACATCTTCATTAAATAAGACCATTATAATGAGAGTTTAAATTTCCTAAGTCATTATAAAAATCCCAAAATAAATGGAGTGAAAATGTGAAAACAGCCCCAATGGCAATTGAATTTACATCACAGGTCCAAAACAAATGGAGATAAAAATATGCTTGTGATAAAAACATGTCTGATTTCAAAAACAAAGCTTTTTGTAGCAGCATGATGTCTAGTTTTAAATACTTTTCCTCCAATTCCTGAATATGAATGCCTTAATTCCTTTCAAAGAGAATCTTGGAGACAAGTCTACTTAGAAATATATATATATATATATATATATATACATATATATATGCACACCTATATATATATATATATATATATATATATATATATATATATATATACAGCATACACATTGTGGTATTGTCTCCCAAATGTGATTCAATGAGATTTACTTCAATGAGTATGTGAGTTCTTTTTCTTCTCTTCTTCTCTTTCTTTCAGCCACACAAAGAAATGACGCCCCAGTGAACTTTGTTACCAGGTGGCTTTTGCTTTATTTAGTAGCAACAGCTACAGAGCTATATTTGGTTGGGTTTTCGCAAATGCTGCACTTGTTAACACTCATCAAACAGAGAAAAAAATAAAAGGGTACATTTAATTTCTCTCTCAGTATGAAAGAGATGTGCAAAGAACCAGCATGCTTCTAAGTAGACACTAACAGGTACATGGCAAAACACTTGAAAAATTGGAAAATGAAAGCATTCTAGCTGAAATATAATCACTTGTGCTTGGTCTTTTCATACGTAATTGTCAATATGTTAGTGGGAAGAAGTCGTATTACCCAACTGGGATCCATTTACAATGAGACAACCAAATAACACACATACAAAAATGTTGCGCTTGGTTTTGGAGAAAAGAATGCCATTCTACTGCTACCAAAGCTAAGTGGTGTGTAAAGTTAGTAAATCTTTTCTCAGTTGCAAAATAAGTGTCAAATTTCTAAAGCCACATACTATGCCAACCTAAGTCACTCCCATTAATTTGATGGGTGAAGGAAGGATTTTCAAACAGCAGGTTTCTTATTTTAGTTTTTATTTTAATCAGCTAAATAATGAGGTGGGTGTAGAGCTGCTTAACCAGGCCAAGGGAAGAAGAAAGCAGAATCATCTTAAAACACCAATCCTGGATTTAATAGCCTACAACAAAACACTAAGCAGGTCAGCTTCATGGTTCAGCAATTCCTAAAAGCCCTGTCTACTTCTCAACAGCTTATCGGCAGCCAGTGTATAAGATCTCCCAATGAGATCTGATTTACAGCACTAAAGGGTTTTGCTTCAAAATTGAAGGGCAAGAATGGCAAAGTTTTCTTGTACATTCTGTCTGTGTGCACATATATTAAGAAAAACCCAAACCCTCAGAAACTAATATGGCCCTCATGATAAGGATCTTTTGCATTTTTCATTTACATAAACAGGTCACAAAGCCTGGAAAAGCTTACGTAGAATTCAGCAGCAATCTGGTTTGCTTTTTTCTGGGTCAAAGTCAGAGTTTATCTTGTTAAGGTATCTAATTGAACACAGCCCATGTGATACAAGAGGACTAAGTGCATTAAATGAGGAGGCAGTAGGAAGTGGGGGATAAATTTATTTCTGTATAGTATTGGAAGGAAAAAGCTTCTTGGAAATACCTAAATTAGCTTTGAAATGGCTATTTTTGTGGCTGAGAAAAAAGATGTCCTACTTCTATAATGCATGTTCTGTAAATACAGAGTCCAAAGTTAGTTTAGAATATTGTGATTGTGAGATGAAATACAATAAGCAAGCATATTCTGATCTCCATTTGTCTGTGGTAAATCTGAAATAATTGTATTGTTGCTAGATGAACAATGGCAGATTTTCATTGAGGTACCCAAGATCTAAAGCAGACCGCAAATGTCAAGCAAGTTAAAGCCACAAACAGCATGATTTAAGACACTGTTGCACAAACCAGGCTCCATGCAGTTCTCAGTAAAGTGAATTATATATAATAACACTTACAGTTTCCTGCTACTATTGGATTTGCCTTTTTACATAAATGCTTAAGTTATGATAAAAAACAGAGCCGTGTCAGTTCTTTTCAGTTTCAGCACATTTGCTATTAGCATAAGAAATGCTGCTTATGGCAGAGGCAGCCGTGCTTGAAATTTCTGAATTAATGGATTTGATTTCCTCTTGAGACAAACCATCAGCCTTGCAGTAATGGAAATAGATATAGTTGGTAAAACACATAAAAAGCTGGCATGCAGATAAAATGGGTTTCAGTATAAAATAGTAATGTTGTAATTGAAGTGAACAATTACAGGGTTGCTTCTAGGCACAAAAGAAATACCATGAAAATGAAGTAATGTTTTTGTTAAGTATAGACATTTCATGAAACTGTAGAGCTGAAGATGTCATTGTCTGGAAAAAGGAAAACAATAGTTATTCTCTTTAGCTTAGATACTCTGATAATTTTTGCTAATTTTAATAATAATTACTAAAGCTAAATCTAAATTTCACATGGGTGGAGGGGGAGAAGAAACAGACAGCTGAGATTTACAGCTGGTACAGAGCGAAAACCTTGCTTGCCTTTTGAGTGATTTTGGCTATCAGGGGTTAAAAACCTGCAGTAAGAATTTCTGGAGGACAGCGAAAGGGGATAAAATTTTCTGTAGATAGCAGAAAGGATCCTTTCTCATGGCTGCAACACTGTAAATCCTGAGAGAAAAGGAGAAATTCTGGCGATGCTTGGTAGTCAGCAGCTGGAAACTATGAGGTTCCCTAAGGGAACAGGGAGGAAAATGCTCAGCATAAGATCTCTTTACCAAAGACACTTTCTCTAACTGGGTCGCTCTTCTGGCTGGCTTTCAGCTATACACATCACTGGGGAAAAGCAGGGACTTTCAGCACATGAAAGCCTTCCATGTTAACATGTAAAAGTAATGAAGAAAACCAAAAGCCACCAAGTGTCACCTCAAATCTGAGAGTGCATTCATTAACTCCACTGCAACAAAATGCTCTACTGTGTCCTATATTTCCTCTTGCTTTATACACATGACAGCAAATGATCTCATCACAATTGCTTGTAGAGGTCTATTAATTAACAAATCACAGTTAATGTCTTGACAGTCAGCAGAGCACAAGGCTCTTCTTGCAGTGGGTAAGCCACAGTAAATGCTGTGCACTCTGCACTCATTGTGTTTCTGTCACCAGGAGTTTGCCTGTACACCCCTGGTGCAGCACATGGCTGATGGCCTCACAGCTGTGCCACCAGTGTATGGCTAACATATTTCATGGCTGTACTGGCTTAGTGGTCCCAGGAGCAATTTTTAGGTGTTTTATGACCGTTGCCAGGGGTGACCATGATGAAGCACAAGGTTCTGGTAGGCAAGCTCTGCTCAGGCTGCAGCCCAACCACCACGATCTGGTGGACACCTTCTGTGGGTCTAGGTCACTCAACAAAGGAGGCAGGTGTACCTTCTCAAAGAGATTTTCATGAGAAGACTCTAAGAGCCACAATTTGTTAATATTTTCAATTTAATTATAAAAGCTTCCAGTATCCTGCATGGTGTTTAAAACACACAGGCAAATCTTCTATATATAAAAGCATTTCCTACTCTATTGGGCAAGATATAACAGCAGCCTATTGACATATGTCACTCTTTAGTGCTCAAACTGAAATTTTATTGCTTTCTTCTCATTTTTGCACTTATAAAAATACACACACATAGTACAGGTGTATTTCTGAATTATCAAGTGTTCTTTTCCATAAGGAGAATTATTTTGCAACAAATTAATGACAAGTACATAATGTTTTATTATTTAGTGTTTTATTTAGGGTTTTATCTGGTGTTTTAAAAGCTCTTCTGAAAAGTTTTAAATATGATTATGTGCAACCATAGAATACATATGTAATCCATAGAATATATACTTAATATGTGGAGGAAATAAATGTCTGACATAAATATTTAAATCCTTAGTTTTCTCCCTTGACATAGTGGCTGATGACACATAAATGTTCTTTTTTTTTTCTTTCCCTTTGTCAGAGTAATAAAAATCTCATTATCTCTGAATAGGCAGCAATTTCATTATCTAATCTTTTTACCAAAAGGTCAGTTAATTAATCAGAAACAAATCCCGATTATTATTTCAATAGAATTAGAAAGACAAATCACCAGAGTACAGCTAAATAGGGCAGGCCTGTGGTTTAACCTGCTTCATTTACATCCAAGTACAATGATAGTCAGAAGCTCATAGTGAGCAAACATCCCCAAGAACATAAGCCAGCAGATGGTTTTCTCTTGTCGCTAGCCTTTCCTCTCCTCTAATGTCTCTGATCCCATTACTTCACTGAATCTGTTACCAGGGTAACTGTTAAATTGCTGTGAAAGGCATGGTAATAAAGTAACCTGTCACACTGGCAATAAAAGCAGCGGAATTTTCCTGTTCAGTGGACTTTTCAGCTCATCAATACTCCCTTTATGGACAAATTCACCACTGCATACAAGTCAGCTGTGGGAATTGTTTGTGAAGTTTTTGAAAAGCATATCAAAGTTCATGTAAACATGGGAAAGTTATAATTAAAAACTGAATTCAGAAATGCACACAGAGTTAATGCTTTGATATTTGCTGTAGAAGGTTAGTAGGAGATTAGAGATATTCAGGTTCCTTCTTTCTTTAAAGTTGGTTCTATAAATAACCTTTACCACCAGCAGGAAGGCAATTAATCCAAAATAATTTTGATAGTGTTTAAAATCATAGTCTCCATTGCATCAGGTTGCATACTTTTAGCAGCTGTAGTCTAACCTACTTGTTAAAATGAATGATTACGACAGAATAATCTAATGCCAGAAAGATTCATTTAGAAGTGTTTTCCAGCTTTTGTCTACATTTTTTACAGACTTTGAAATAAACTTGAGATCTACAACAATTTTTTGGCAACGTATCTGTTTCCATTAATAAAACCTTACTGAATGTAATTCTAGAGAGAAAAAAATGCATATAGCTGCTGTGCCAGTCCCAGCTGAAAATGCTTCTCATGGTTTTCTAATGTAACATATCTGCCTGCAACTTTAATCAAAAAAGATTACAGCAAGATTTCTTTTTTATTTTTTTTCCCCTAGCAATACATAGCAAGAGGTTTTTCCATAGGGTATGCACACTGTTTGCCACTGATCAGAGCCACATTTGAAAATGTCATGTGGAAGAACCCTTCTGACTTCAATTAGGCTCACAAGAAACTATAAGAACATGAATTAAAAAGAGAGTGCATATCTAATCCTTGTTATTAGCCTTTTGCAGACTACACTTTCGGCTTCATTTGGTAACACAATTAATTATACAGCACTAACCTTGGAATATATTGGAGTTTGCTTCTTCTTGAGATAACTTCTCTCTTAGTCTTATTTTCTTTTTTTATTTTTTGTTATTATTTTTATTTTCTTTTAAACTTAAACTTGCTGACATTTACAGCTTGTTATGAAAAATGAAACCATTTCTTTGACTAACAGCAGGCATGAACCTGCAGTATATATTCCAGCTGCAGGCTCTGGAAGGGAGGTGCCTTTAAATAGTAGGTACATTATATAGTCCAGAGAGTATGGATTTAAAGGAAAGGTTCTGGCAAATGAATCTTCATAGAGATTATGTTCAACCTGTAGATAGCCACAATCACAACAGTCTTTGTCAGTCTTGCTTTTGACTGGAATGGGCTTATTTTACACTCCTGAATAAAGACACATTTGTGACTTTAGTAAAAATTCTCAGAACTCTGGAAGTTGGTTGGGAAGGAAAGGACATGATGATGGTTCCACTGCATTTAGGCACAATATCAGGTGTAAGTTACTTGCATGGGCTAAGGTTCTTCCAAATTCTGGAAATCTTCAGAAGAAGTTTCAAGCCAACTGCACAAAAGCTGCACATTCAAAATCTTCCGCACAGAAACACTTATTAATCCACTTAAAATAAAACCATTTGTGTTGATCTATAACCTGGAATTTAACTGGAATATTTCTGAGATTTTGGGAACTAAACCTCTCTGGTATCTGGTCTGTATAGCATAGTTATAGATAATTTTGGAAATATGTCCACAAATAAACCAAAATCCTTTCCATTTCCAAGTGACTAGTAGGGGAATCACTGTTCTCATGAGATCATTTTTCAAGTGTCAGAACTCCCAGTAAGATATCCCGTGCAAACCTTTCATTTTGTGCTCTTTATTTTTAAATATGTCAGGAAGGGTGATATGAACATAGTTTCAATGAAAAAAGTTTACTTTTTAATAGATGCCATTTTTTAAATTTAAAATTTAGTTTAAATTGTGTGTGTACTGGATTGTTCATGATTACACTTTGGCAGAATGCAAACATAAATGAGATGTCAACATGGATAAATTCCTTCCTTTGTTTTATGAATATTCATAAGCAACATTTGTTAGCTCATTTTCCCAGCTCTGTTTCAAGTGTATAGAGCAGGGTTTCTGTGTTTTGCATCAGTCTGTATTGAAACACCTTTCTGCTGTACAGACTCTTTTGGTGTAAAGAGACACTGTCTTTGGATAGTGGCTTTCTACTCCAATTTGATTTCACCATCCCTGTAGCTGCAATTGCATATTCAAAAACAATCAAGAGTTCACAGTGAGCTAAATTACAACTGGCTCTATTTGCATTGCCACACCTTGGGTTTGCCTCACTGCAAACTTAAAATTGAAGCATCAGAAATTAAAAATGGTGTCAGAAGAGAATTAAAGCTACTGTTTTGAAAGAGAAAAAAAAAGACTAACAATAGTGTCCCTTCTTCCAGAAGGGACATACCAGATGCTTTGTCCTTATTATTCTCCTCCTTAATAGCAATTTGTGACTAGACTTGCTATACAGTGTATAGCCCTTTTCTCCTTGGATTAAATTCAGCTCTGTGCACTGGAGCATCATGCAGTCTCAGCACCACATAAACCTCATGCTTTCAGCCTTTGTGTGTTGCACAGTTCTTGTACAAGCTTTGCACAGGTGTGAATTTCACCTTCCAGCTTTAGTTCCAAAAACAAGTGCAGGAAAAATACCACAGACAGATAAATATATCATGCACTGCTGGTAATTTTCCAACCTCCCCGACTAAAGTTATTTTCTGAATGCCACGGTCAGCCATAAAATCTGAAGGGTTTCATTTGCAAAAACAGCCAGGCATTTCCCAGTTCTAATGAAGTCCAGACACATGACCAACATTTCTGTATCACTCCTAGGTTTGTGAAAAATTAAGGTCTCAGATGCATTAGAACCAAAGTTTTCACCCCATCTCCTCCAATTTTTTTAAGTCTCTTTTGTCTTTTATTTCCCTGTTTGGAACAGCAATATTTTCCATGTTTCATTTCTTTCTCTGAACATTTCTCACACTCTGTCATAGCTGCCAGTATTGAAGTCCAAGGGAGAAAAAAGAGTGTAGAAACAAATTTAAGACATATTGAACTACTCTTTCATTGAATACTTTGTAGTGGGCTGAACTTGAAAAACAGATTCACAGAGAAAAAAGTTCCAACAATGCTGCATATTTCAATTGAGTTTTATTGATTTGCATTAACCGAGTAACCAAACTGCAGCTATTTATCTTGATGGAGTGAAAGAATTGGGAAGGACATCTGTCTCTCAGGGTCACCATATGGTTTGTTTGATCTTACCTGTATGTATGATTAATCCCATGAGCTTATATTTAAAGCATCTTTTATCCTATGGCAGTGGAATAGTGCAAAACTGTCTCTTCCTTTGTTTTCTCTTTTAAAATTTTAGACTGTGTTCCCTGTATTATCCTTCTTCCACATACAAATAAAAATTTATAGCTTTTATATCCAACATGGACAATTATGTGCAAACATCAATCCTATCACTTACTCTGAAATAAAGCTTTATGATGCAAGCAGTTTTTTGTAGTCCTTCACACTGCCAGAGACCAGAGGGGGGATGTGAGAGGGGGCAACAAAAGCCCACACCAACCCTTAATTTTTTATGTCACTGCTGTTTTGTTCTGTGACTTCAGGCTCCCTGAAGAAACAAGATGCATCAAGCGGTGCCTAAAACATGTTCTCTTCAAACATTGGGAATGATTATTTCGGCAAGTTTTAGCTTTCAGCAGCAGCATATGTAGTAGCAGCTGTGCAGTAGCACTTTGAGGCCATGGGTACTTTGGAAACAATAAGAAAACTGTGACTTTTATGTAAACAGCAGGAAAATTATTCTTTCCTCATTCAAAACTGTGCTGAGACTTCAGAAGCTTAAAGGACTAAGAAAGCTAAAATATATATATTAAAAAAAAAAAGACCAATAAATAACTGGTTTGTTTCAAAATTTCATACCAAACAAAAATGGTTTTGATCCCCAGATAGCTTCTTTTCCTCTCAGGTCTTTAATTCCTGACTTTTTCTATTATTGTTCTTTCTATATGCTACCAACAGAAAATCCATGAGGTCACAGCCTCAAGATTAATGATGAAGTTTAATCTTCAGATTGTGCTGCTTGTGCTCATAAACCACTCAAGCCCCAGTCCCGCTGTCCGTGACAGTGACAGAATCCTTGATTCAATTATAGGTTACAGTCAATGGGGAGCATGCTTTAATCTGTGTACAAACAAAGGAATAAAACAGAAACATGTACCATTCTAAGGATAATACTTTATTACACTGAGACATCAGTCAGTATTGCAATAATGTAGGCTGGATTTGTAAAATGGATGAGATTAAATTGTCTACTGGGCTATGGCTGCCTCTCATGTACGGATTGGTGCATGTACTGCTCTGCTTCTCTGTCGTGTATCTAGCTCACAAAGACTCTGATACTCTACACGTTGTGTGATAGCACAAATTTCATGAAATAAAGGATTCCCAGAATTATTCAGGATTAGACCATTATTCTAAATATGATAGGATTTTTCAAACACTATTTGGATATGAGAAATTATTCCACGGTGCAATTCCATTGAAATAATCAACATTTTTGATACATCATTAGTATGCTCACATATCAGGGTCTCTGGAATCTGTTTCTGTATTTGCCAGTGCCTTTCTAACACTCAGTGTTGAGTGCTTCTTACAAGGTAAATATAAAGGAAATGTAATTTTGCAGAGAGCTGACTGGGCTTTAGTGATGACAGCCTTCCACCATGTTAAAGTAAAATTTCTTTATGAGTATTGTTGGCATTCCCCAAGCTCCATAATTGTTATTCCAGTTTCAGAAAACACATGCTTTATTTCAAGACACATGTGTCAAATATGATGGAATTTTGGCATTTGCTTAAGTACTTTCACATTTTGATTAGTTAAACAGTGAGGGAGTGACAGCCATGGAGAAAAGAATAATTTTGGACCTAACAGTCCTTCCACGTATAAATTCTTCATTTTTATCTTGCTCATCTCCCTCCTTCCTTTTTCCCACTTTCCACCCCTCCAATTGTGGTAGAGTGAGTGCTGTGACAGCATTTGGCTGATGGCAAGAACAGGAAGAGAAGCAGGCAGAAAACTCTGTGCCACTAGCTTCAGCCAGTGTCTACCTCTGCCCCCTCCATTACTGAATGCAGCACATTAGCCTGTTAAACAGGGATTTTTATTTTCTGATAAAAGAGCTTGTCTCCTTTTTTTTTTTTTTAATCAAAAAATGTATATTTGCATTGTTGAGACTTTATTTTAAAATTTGTATTCCATTGTATCAAGTGATGCTTAATAACTTGACATTACTGTGTGGCACAAGGAAAAGCAGAACAACCTCTTTTGGGAAAGAGAGTGAAAAGTCTTGGCATGATGTGAGAGCAAACAGCAGCTCATTCAGTGCTCATATCACTTTTAAAGCACCATTAACCCGTCTTTCAACTACTAATAATTTTAACATACCTTCATCAGAAAAAGGTATTATTTGATAGCTAATGTGATTAAGCTTCTTAGCTTGCATTTATTAAATCTGTTTCTTCTTCCTGCCATTTTCTTTGAATAGAAGTTATAGATTACAAAAAAATTGTTACAGATTGATTTAAAATATACAGGAATGAGTTAGCAGAGAAGAAATAAGGAATATCCCCGGAATAATAATGTTTTACTCAGCAAAAAGGATCTTTTAGAGTCTGCACTTCCCAAGAAGTTCCTGAACTTCTCTCAAGTTACAGATATTTCACACTCCAGAGTAAGGCTGTACAGAAAGGTATGAGAAAAAACAAATAGTTTACTTCTTACTGGTGTAGTTAGAGAAGGTTGAGAGAGCTTCCTTTACTGTGGGTGCCATCTAAAAGCCAGCATTTGTTAACAGGTACCACACAGTTGTTTCCTGCAAAGATATGGTGCTTCAGAAGCTGCTCAGTGGCAGGTCTTGGCAAACACTGACTTTTAAGTGGCAACCAATATAATTATAGCATTCATGAAAGTGAGAGATGAACAGTGTGGACTGAAAAGGAGCCAGGTATCACATTGTGTGGGCAAGGGCTAACCTGGCTTCCCACACCATACTGCCAGTGCCACTCAGCCCAGAGCAGCAGGGTGCCTGCTATCCTGTCCTGTGCTGCTCTCAAGCTGGAGCTGAGCTGTCAAATTTTTTTTCCCCAAACTTCACAGTGGATTTTATAATGAGATGGTTTCAAAAGAATGAGAGGTCACCAAGCATATTTGCATGCCTAACATAATAGTGGAACTCATTTTATCTGCTCTATTTCTGTTCAAATTTTTCTGTGACATCAAGAGACTAGGCTTACAAAGATGGCATGAATCTGGTAAGCCAGGCTATGCATGTCTTAAAGTAATTAATTTTTCAATAGCGTTCATTTGCCAGATATATTCTCTTCTTAAGATTAGGATGTAATTCACTATATAAACTAAAGTTCACATACAAACTGTTGCAGATGATAGATAGATATGATTGTTCATAAATAATACAGCTAGGATAAGAACACTTCTCCCAGCTAGCCGGATGTCACTCCTGCCCCTGGATGAGTCCTGGAGTGAAATGGACTGTTCCATCCCACCCTCCAAAAGATGTATGGCTCATCCCACACCTCTGTACCTTCCCCTAAAACATCAGTGTCTGTAACCCCATTGGCCCATGCCTTATCCCAGCCCACCTAGGAGCCCCTGATAAGGGGGCTCCGAGGTGCCACGCGCTCTCTTGGAACTTCTTCCCCCTCTTGGGCCTCTCCCCCTCCCTTGGAACCTCCTCCCCTCCTGAAGCTTCCCCTCTCCTAAACCCTCCTTTTGTCTCTCCCCTCCCTCACCCTCTTAAGCCTGGCCATGTGCTACACCTGTGAGCACGAGGCTCGGACCTTCCTGCACCCCCAATAAACCTTTTTCCCCAAGAGCAACCTTCAGAGATCTATGCCTCCCTCCACCCACACCGTGCTGGAGCGTGCTCTTCCCACAACAAACTATAATTAATTTTGTCATATGAGCTAAAATGTTGCTAGTATTAATTTTAAAAATTGCATTTAAACGAGGCCTATTTCATATGCAAAGAAAAGTTCTTGAGTCCAGATTTAATGTTAATTCATGCATTAGTGTAATCCTTGTCTGTTCATCATATGTTGTGAATATTTCTATGGTCCATAGGATAATGAAAATTACTGGTTTGTTAATGAAGAGTATCTTCCATGCTAAGGGACTTAATTAAAGTTACATAGACAAGATGAATTTTAGCACTTCATTCTTTCACCACACTGTGAATGTAACATGATTTTGTCTGTTGTATTAATGTTCAAAATGTTACTAGTTGTACATCTGAATAGCTTCATTGAAATCAATGGGGCTAACTCACATGAGTAAGGTCTTAGAAAGCTGGAATATATTTATAGTCATACCAAGACCATGGCTTCCTTGTTTTCATTGTTTCTTAACTTGCATTATTAATCTGCTGGTATCGTCACTCAGTTTCAGTGAGGAGTATCCAAAGCAAGAGTATGAATCAGTTTCTGTTATTTTTGGGGAGTCACAGCAGTCATTTTAATGCAAATAGTAAAACTCATCTGAAATAAAAAAAGTTTACCTGAGATACAAATTCATTGTTTCATCTATAAGTAATTATTTTTCTGGCAGTAGGGAAAATGAAAACTAAAATATTTATGGCTCCTCATAGCACTGATTTCAGTGTAGTCCTACTTGCCCTATTGCATGGTACACCTTCCCACATTTAACAAGCCAAATGTGCATAAGAAAGCAATGCTTACACAGGAGTAAAGGCATAGGGGTTTTTGAATAACCAGCATAAGTTTCCTTTCTGCACAGATTGTATTGCTCATTCACATTTGGCAGCCTTTGACAGCCAGTTGTCAGGTGAAAGGAGCATGACTATGGCCTAAAAACTCAGTTTTCTCTGATTCATCCAAAATTTTGCCTGAAATACAATTTTGCCACATGGATCTGTTCCAAGGATACATTACACACATGCTGACCTGTTTTGTCTGTGCCATGTATGCATTTCATTTGCATGAGGGCACATACGATCATGCAGGTTTGAGTCATAATCATCAGATGGATGCTGTCAAAAGACCCTTGTGTTAATTTATATGGATATAATACAGCAAAACACAGCCAACAGAGAATCCCTGTGTAGTTGAAGGCATCTCGATAGGCAATATGCCACCACCTCTGAGACCATTAACAATAAAGGTGGAAATACAACCATCATATCGCCCAATTAATCTAAGCACCACCCTCTGAAAACTTATTCCATTGTATTCTTTTTGTCTCAAAGGAAAAAAAACATTTCCACAATTGTCTCTTTCTTCACAGTTTTGGTTCTGAAAGTCATTGGATAGAGTAGCAGCAAAATTGTGGGAAACAATTTTGTCTTATATTTGTGTGGTCTGCTTCTCCTGGCTAAATACCCCTTTGTCTCCTTTCCTGGGGAAAGAAGAAAAAAAAAAAAGAAAAAAGACAGAAAATAAGATGAGAGAAATAGCTGACATAAAAAGATAGGATAAGACATATAGGAGTAGTGCTAGCCAGTTTTCAGGTAATATGAAAAATGGGATTGATTAGGTGAATATACATACAGATATTTTATTGTTACCTTACAGTACTTTCAGTACTGTAATAATATTTTGACTTTATTATTATATTTTATTACATTATTATTGGTATTCATATTTGTGAATTAAAAAAAAAAAATCACTGTAGAACTCCCCAACTAGAAATAAAAAAAAAATATCTATTCCTATGTTCCTGCAACCTAACAGACCAATTTATTAGAGTATAAGACTAAAACTAGGGAAAACAGAGGATAGATTAAAGATAATCACCTTGAAAATCACTGGAAAAAAAAAACAGAGAGTAAACAAACAGGAGAGGGAATTTAGGACTAGAAGATTTTATAGATGCTTTTAAGTCTTGTTCAAAATGGTCACTCTGGCAGTATGTCTGAATAACTGACATACCGCATTTCTGCTATTTTTTGACAAAGAATTAAAGTTAATCCCATGATCTCTTTGAAAAGTTCCAAGAGCAAAGCTACTGTTGAGGAGCCCTGTGTCTCCCTCCACATCCTGCTGCCCTGGGAAAATAATAATAAAGAAACACTTATTGTAGCACCAATACAGCAATCATTCTGGGTCATGAAACTAATTATGTTTTGTGATGGTGGAAATTCTCTATTTCTGTGTGAAGGGGCACTGTTTCATGATAGATGAATGTTGGAAAAGTAGTACATTGTGCTCTTTCGTCTCTGTCACTGTGTATTTATTCTAACTGCTCCTAAATTATTCATTTTTTTTAAGCAATCAATATTAATAATCTGATTTTCTCCTTGGCATTTTTAGTCACACTTCTGTTTAACTGACTGTAAATAAAGGTCACTTGGAGGCTTCCTGCTGCTGTTCTGAAGGTCCTTGCCTAATTAATTCCCAACACTTTTTTTCCCTGTGACTCTGATTAGCAGTTGCAATCAAGTTCAGCAATTAGCTGCCTCTTTGCACAGTGATTTGCTCACTCTGCCTCCCTGTATAGAGCTACATTCAGTCTCTACTATACAAAGGCAAATGGAGGAATTTAAATGTATTTGTTTTGTGTTCCATGACCATGCAGAACAGGTCAGATTTGTCACTGCTTGCACATAACCTTTGGCCACCTACATCATACCTCCTAATCATCCATGATACCCCAAAAGACATCATAAACATGATGAACAGCCTCACCAACAACTCATTTGTGGTATGCCTAATACTCCTGAATATTGTGAATCAGCAAAGAGCTACAGCACATCAAATCATACTTGGTTATTTAAGAATACCCATGGTTTAGCTTACATAAAATTGCTTTTTAAAAAAGGGGTTGCTTCTTATTTAATGGATTTACCTCAGTCTGCTTGGGGGCCATGGACAAGGCCCAGATTTAAACACCTTTGAATGCCAGCTTCCAGTTCACAAGAAGACACAGATCTTGTGTTAAAGCTTGAGAAGTAATAACCTCAATGAACATTATTCATCTTTTCATTTAGAACCACAGAAAAGCTGCTGAAAACATCAGGACTAATTAAATTAATAAATTAGACTATAGTAAGAAGGAATATCTAATTAGTAGTTGAAAGTGCCAGGAGCACAACCTCCTCCAGGAGACTCCTCTTCAGCAATTATGTCTTTGAAAAGCAAGAAGCAAGAGTTACAATAAATATTACATAAATATTATAAACATTTTTCACAGGCTTTTCAGTGTTCTCCTTTCTTATTACTGCATCCTGGGTAACAATTTTCAAGCAATAGTGTTTAATGAAGAATTTCTGCAAAGAAAATAGATTTTTTTCCAAGTTTGTTTATAAGTTCATTGATTTAAATTATTCTAATTCTGATTCCATATGGATATTAATTCAGACGGAATTATTTCCATTGTCAGAGTAGAAAACTAAGATGTATGCACAAGATAAATCTATATTCAGCTATTCTATAGCTGAAGTTTGTCTCAATGCATTTACACTTCCTATGAATCTACAGACAGATTTTTAAAAGGTGGTAGAACTGTACCTGTGAGAAAAATTGACATGTCAATCCACAATGTTTTTGTTAATATTATTATTTTTTTATGCATCCCTGTCCTTGACAAGTAAGCCAGCAGTAGGACTGAATAACACCACCAGAATGAAATTAATATTTCTGAATACATCTTTAAGACATAGGCAGACTGTAAGGAAGAAAATGATAGGTCTAAATTCTCACATATGGGCATAAGGATTTAAATTTTCACCTACCTTTCACAACTCACTACCAAAAATGTCAACATCTTTGATTTTGGTCTTGGAGTTCTTGGAGCTTTTTGTATTGGTGGGTGCCCTGAAAAAGAAATCAATCAGAGCTTAATCCGGTTACTCTTACAATTTAGTAAGTATATGAAAGCAATTATTTAAATCACAGTCCATTTCTCCTGCTAACACCTACAGAATCTCTCTTCTGACAGCAGCAAGCCAAAGCATACGTGCCTTGAACAAGCAAATTTTCTTTATCCTTTCCGTTCTGGCAAGTGTGTTCACTTAATCTCACAGGGGATCTGTCAGCTTTCCCCAGCTCCAAAAGCAATTCCTTAGCACTTACTGAAAAGCGCTGTAAGCAAAAGGCAGCAAAGCTGACTGGTGTTTGCATGCAGAGACAGGCAACTAGAGCCCTGAGTCACTCTGCCTCTCCACTGTGTGCTGCCTGAGATCAGGGCTAGAAGCAGCAGTTCAATCACTCTTGTACTTACCACTTAATGAACATAAATACACAAAATATGCCATTTGTTGGCATGATGATATTGCCATGAATCATTATATAAAACATGCGGTGCTTTGAAATATAGGTGTGTAAACACAGCGGAGCACTTGTATGGCTGTAAAACTCACACACTCAAAACAGATCACTCATTTCTAGGGTGGCAACTTTCCAAGTTTGGTTTCATCCCCCATAGGAGCACTTGGAACAGTTAAAAAATTTCTTTTCTGTTATCTGAAATTTATACCAATGAAAACAATTAGTTTGAATAAAAATCCAAACCAAACGCATAACAAAACAAACAACAGAAAACACAGCCAACAAACCAACCAACCAATAAAAAAGCATAAAAAAGCAAAACAAAAAAACACTCCTAAACTTTTCTAAGGAAATAAATTGCAGAATGAAGTGTCTTTGCCTAAGAAAATATAAGAGGAACCAAAGCTGCTGTTATAGAGTTGCAAATATGCAATTGTTTGGTTAGACGCTCTGTGAGTTTTTGTTCTGTCAAAAATGCATGTGATGTACATGTCTTTCCTTCACCACTCTTCCCTGCAGTCACTCTGAAGTTACATGAGCAGACAACATCGCAAACAGGTCTTGCTTGTTTAGTGTCTATTGCACTAAATCAAATATCATTATTGTTTTCTCTATAGGACATAAAGTATCCATCAGATTTGGAGCAAAGCACTCGTGTTAGAGAAACATGCTGTCTCTGTAACCTTGACAAACAGATTTAGCTCTTCACATTTGTGTAATAGCATTTATAATTAGTCATTGGGGAGGTATTATTTATGAAACCTTTCCTGAATGTAATTCTTTGCAAACATGTAAAGGATTAAATACATATTTGTTGCCTTGTGCTTGGAAGAACAAAGCAAGCAGTATGGGAAAAACTGTTTTCCTTCTGTCCCAGGTTTTGCTTCCTTCCTCTGAGCCCAGCATGCACAGCATTGGCTGAGTCTGAGGAAGCAGAAGAAAAGCAGAAATGATGGGTGGTGTGAAAACACTGTCTGTCTCCACAATATCATTTCTTGATAACTGTAGCAGTTATTTGACAGGATGCGCACTGACATGACATTTGAAATCTTTACTCTTTTTTGGGAGTTCACTTTGTTCACTTTCTACCCAGTCATGAATTAACCCTTAGGTTTATTCTCTCTTTGCCTCAAGGACAACATTAGACTATTTAGTGTGAATTTTTCCACAACATATTCCGCAACAAATTTTTATACCTGTCCCCTAATATCATATGAAATTTATGGAACAGGTAGTGCAAGAGCAGCAATCTATATGCATCTGATAAATATTTGTTCTTTCTGTTTAAATTTTTGAGGCAGTTGATTTTTGCCCTTTATTTGAAGGAATGGCAGTTCTGCAATAATTTGAATATTAGGCGTGTTTGGAAACACAGGCCTTAAATATTGTATTTGATGAGGTGCTGTCTCCCTACATATCAACTGAATCTAATGATGGTGAACAGTAATCACCATTGTTTAATTGAAGCAGCATTACCTCAAATCTATCAATAAATCTATCAATCTATCAAATCTGGCAATAAATAGGCTAATGATGACTGAGGTGATACTTTTAATGTGGCTGATATTTTAATAAATAAGTTGCAAAGTGGAGATTAAAGAGGTTTGTTGTTTTTGTTTTTGTTTAAAAGTTCTAGATTGTTTTGTTCTGGTGATGTTGAAAAAGAACAACTGAATTCATAGACTGCTCTGACACCTACCTTGAAAATTAAATGAATGACATTATTTGCAAATTGAAAAAATTCAAAGTCCATGTATATCTTATGTATCCATTATGTATCCCTTTTCTCTTTTCCTTGTATATATTTTTCCTGAAAGAATGGAAGAAGCATCAAGAACTTAAATACCAAAAAAATTGTGTTCATGTAGTATTAAATTTACATGGTGAACTACTCAAATGTCAAGAAATGCCAAAGCTAAGGAGAAACCCACAATTAAAAAACTGTTGTCCTCTCTGTGTGTATGTTATAATACTCTTAAGTTACAGTATCACATAGAGCAATGTAAGCTATAGAGGAAAATAGAATATGAACGTTCTTCCTACCCTGAAGTATGAACAATATTCATACTTCAGGGTAGGAAGATAAAGAAGGAAAATAAATCTTCTTTGTCCTTAATAAAAAAGAAATATAGAAAAAAACCAAGGAGGAGGAGGCTTGGCCTCTCAGGTCATTCCCATGAGAGAACATGGATGGTTGTAGCCTAATATTTTTGATTCTTTACTGATGAAGTAATGGTAGCTGCATACAGAGTTTATAATATTTTGCATCCTTGTCATTTCTGTACAAGAAATTAGAGCATACATTAATGCATTATCTGCAATTCCTATTCCCTGCATTGGAGAAGTAGTCTGAACTGCACTGGATAGCTGAAAATTTGAGAAATTGCAAAGAAATGCCCCTTTCTGAAGAGGAGTCCAGTAAAGATACTTAATGGGTTCTTCTCCCTTCCTACAAAATCCTGAAAGCTTTACAAAGTTTAAATTACACAAAATAACAGTTTATTCTTTTAGTTTTACAGATGGCATTGTAACCTAGAGTCATTGTCCAGGGTGAAAGAGACAGTTTAAAATACTTGAAAGACAGTACCTTGCTTTTTCCCAACCCCACTGACATTAGCATTAGGATGAAGTGGTATGTGAGCAGGTATTCAAAACAATTATAAGAAAATAAACCTTATATATTGCTTCTGCTAAAGTAAATCCATGAAAAAAAATATGTTTAACTTTGTGATTCTAATTTAAATCAATTAAAAACAAATTAAGTGAGAGAAAGGATTTTAGGAACGGCAGGAAGTAAAGGCAGCAAGTATCAAGAAAAATGTACTATGATATTCTGTGAAAGAATATTTTGGAACTGGTGCAACATAAAAGTGATGAAAAACATATTTATTAGCACCATTAAACCTTTCATGGATGATCCTACAGCACCAGGGCACTCTAATGTATTCTGTGAAGACTAGTGCTAAAGTTATAGGAATATGGTTTATTCCAGAGAACAGAGAAAATTAATTCTCCTCATAACAGTTCAATGACTATACTAAGATCCCTCTGGTTCATTGATATTGGAATAAATGCAGAAAGTTCACAGTCACAGAATCAGAGACTCACAGAGCTGCAGAATCACAGAGTTACAGAAAATCTGAGTTTGGAAGGGACCTCTGGAGGGCTAATTCTTATGCCTGAATAGAGCACCCAGAGCTTAGGATTATTTCTGGACAGCTGTTGTGTATCTCCAAGGATGAAAACTCCACCTTCCCCACTTCCCTGGGCCATCTGTGACAGTGCTCAGTCACCTTCACAGTGATTAATGTTAATGTCCATCTGAAGTCTCCTGTGTTTCAGTTTGTGCCCATTGTCTCTGGTTCTGTCACTGAGCATAACTGGAAAGAGCCTGGTTCTGTTCGCTTGGCAGCCTCCCTTTGATCACCTTGGTGGCTCTCTATTTGGCTCTCTCCAGAAGCTCCGTGTCTCCCTTGTACTGAGGAGCCCAGAACAGGACACAGCATTCCAAGTGAGACCTCATTGAGGCTGAGCAGAGACAGGATCACCTCCCTAGATCTGTTGGCAATGCTTTTCTGAATGTACCCCAGGGATACCTTTCACTTTGGCAACAGGTCTGCTCTGCTGTCCTACTTGGTGTCCACCAGGACTCCCTAGGCCATTTTCTGCAAAGCTGAGTGTTGCCCTACATATACTGGTTTCTAGGATTTCACATCTCCAGGTGCAGGACTTGCACTTAACTTTGTTAAATGAGCTTCACCAGGTGCCTGTTGGCTCATCCTCTCAGCACATTAAGGCTGCTTGGATGGCATCACAGCCCTGTGGTATATCAACCTCTCCTCCCAGTCAGATGTCAGTCAGTTTTATTATTCTTTATCTGGAAACTTAAGAATAGTTTCCAACTATTTTAACTGAGAGACTAGTTTGTCTCTCAGTTAAATTTTTAAATGGGCAAAGTGTGATGTGTTTTCTATATATGAAATTTTCAGGAGCTGTGCAGCAGTAGAGATAACCAGACACACATTAATTGAAACCCTCCAATTCTTCCCTCACAGGTATGTTAGGGGTAAGTACACAGCCCTGTTTGAATCCAGTCCTATCCAGGTTCAGGCAGCATTAGATCCTAAAGCACTTTAGTCACTCAAAAGTATACCAGAGTTCTCAGAGGAGATACAATAATGCTGAGATCACATAATCACATAGGGTCAGGTGTAGGAAATATGTCCATGTACAAGCAACTCTCTGATATACTATTAAAGGAATAGATGAGAGATGGGAAATCTCAGCTGAAGGTCTGTTTTGCTCTTTCCATCCCACTGCTGGTTGACTCTTACTTCTCCATGGTATGTTAAATGTGCTGGCAGCTGGGATTACCCTGCTGACCCATCTCTCCCTTCCTAGTGTTTTCATGAAATGCATGCTTATCAGACCCTGGCAAATTCCACTATCAGGACTGCAAGAACAAAGAATTATCCCTGAAGGCTCATGACAGGGCAAAGCAAATGAAATTAACAGCTAGTCAGAGGTTGGATTCTCATGACTTTTAAATAAAATGATTAAAAATAAATGCATGCTTCAGAAGTGAACCAAGAAGTAGTCAGGATTCAGTGTGGAAGAAAAGACATTTGTGTTGAATGCTCTACACATTAGATACCATTTGCATACACAACAGAAACATCATAAGGAATACTAGAATAAAATCATACAAATGCTCTGAGTAAAATTCTGTAGCCATGACATATTCAAAATCAAGCATTAATGTTAATAATGTTAATGTTGCTAGATATTTGTGATTTTTGATGATAACTTTACAGATCCAGGAACTGCACATGGCACAATACATTGTTTCTCCTGCTCAGTCTCAATTCCTTCTGTTTGTCAATATTCAAATAGATCCAACTTCAGTGATATATTCTAAGAAGGAAACATCAGCTTGAAGAGCATGGAGAAAAATTGTATAGATACAAAAGCAGATAATCTGTAAATACAAAATTAACCCCAAAAGACTTCCCACGTTATTCTCAGAAGTGAGAATAAAGTTGTTCTCCAAATGCAGTATTTAGTCTATTCTATGTGTTAATTTTACAAGAGATCATAATTCTTTTCACTTTGAACTTTTTACACTGGTATCCCACCTAACAGGTATATATGGCTATCTCTAAATTTTGATATATGACTTCTAAAGAAAAATAATATACATTAATTTGAAATAATTTATTCAAAGATACTTAAGTTGGTTTTGTTTAAAGCTTTTTTAGTCACTTGACAAGTATTTTTCATTCTCTTTTCAATTCTTGATATTATGTTGACTATGATGAAAATTTTCCACTTTAATTTGACCATAAAAGTAGCTAAAGAAGTTTTCTCAATCTTTGGCCGCATGTACTGCTGGTAGAACCCGCAAGACTATCTCTCATGTCTCATGGTAGACCCTGTTTGGTCCTCACCAAAAATAATCATGGTCTTTCTCATTTTCCTGAATATTTTAAACATGATATAAAAGGATTTTCATGGTTCTTATGTTTGATTGCATTTTCATCATCCTTATGTTCGATCAGTCATTCTTTGCTATTATATCTGTAAAAGTACTTTAACAAATTCAATGTTTGTTTCATGAATCAAGTTTTGAACATGTGACATTTTTTAAGATATAGGTACTGCCAGGCATCTGGAAGACCAGTGAGTTTTGGCTGCTAAAGCTTTTTTGTTAGCTAGTGCACTTTATAATGAATAAGTATTTTCTTCTTTGTGGCATAGATAGCCTAATTCTTTAGCATGTTGATTTTAGAGACAGAAATGGTAAAGTACTTTTATTTCTGTGAAGGAAACAGCATTTTAAAAGTAGATGAGGTGTGAAGTTCTCTTCCAGTGCTCTATAGCCACTCTTGGCTATCAGCTACATAGGCAGTTTGGATTGTGTGAAAATATATAAACCCCATTGTGACAAGTAAGAACTACTGCAAGTGCTTTTTAACTTAAATATTTAAGTTAAAGCATGCAAAATCTGCTAAAGACAATTGGTATAAAGGGGGAAAAATACTCAGGGAAGTCAAACTTGAAAGTTTAGGGAAAAAAATTGAAAAAGTGGCATTCTAAACATGTTTAACTAGCGCAGTCCATGTTCCACTTTCAGAGATATCTGTAGAAACTAGGAAGAGAAGGACAACACCCCCAGAAGTAATTTATTTTTCATAAGTTTGGCTTTTATGATGGTTGAAGTTTGTTTTTGTGCGCAAAAACCTTTTATGTTCAGTTTTGTCATCTTTTTACTAAGCAGATAATGGTGCTGGCTCCTTCAGGGGTCTACATGAAGGATGTGGTAGGTCCTCCAATCCACTCACAGCTCCTAATTTTCATCTCTCATCCATCCCATTCATGTTAATTTTAACCCTACAATAAAAAGGCATCCATCAACATTGTTGTCTTCATGTACCTCATCTTTCCTGATAAATGGGAGCAGCCATTCTCCTGACTATTCCTTTGACTCTTCTCACAAAACATCTGATCCAAACCTTTGTGAATCTTGGGAAAAACAGTAATGGCTTAATAGTTAATTAATAGCTACAGAAGGTGCCAAAGACTCATGAAATCTCTTTTGCCCTAAGGATTCCTGTCTTTCTCTCTTTATCTGTAACCATCCAAGTGCTCATTCCTCAACTCAAACTGATATGCCTTCTGAAACATCTAAGAATAATCAGCATTTCTCATTCTGTTCTTTATTTTTGTCCTGTGGACCCAGTTCACATTTCACTTTTCACTTTATTTCACTGACCATATGAATACTCTTAAATCTATTCCTTACTCTCCTACAATATATAGAAAAAATTCTCATCTTTTTCTGTCAGTTTGAGCCCAACGGTAGGATGTAGCGGTCTCTGCCTGCTCCAGGATGGTGTAGATGAATTGAGGCGAGAGATCTCTAAAGGTTACTCTTGGGGAATGAGGTTTATTGGGGATGCAGAAAGGTCCTGCCTCGAGCTCCCAGACGCAGCACGTGGCAAGGCTTAAGGAGGTGGGGGAGAGGAGAGACAAGAGGATGCTCTAGGAGAGGGGGAGTTCCAAGAGAGGGGAGGAAGTTCCAAGAGGCTGTCCGGCCCCTCAGAGCCCCCTTATCAGGGGGCTTCAGGGTGGGCTGGAACAAGGCATGGGCCAATGGGGTTACAGGCACTTGATGTTTTAGGGGAGGGATACAGGTGCAGGGTGAAACATACATCTTTTGGGGGTGAGATGGAAGAGTCCACTTAACCCCAGGACCCATCTGTAGGCATAGGCAGGGGTGTTGTCTGGCTAGCTAGGAGAATTGTTCTCATCCTGGCTGTATTATTTATGGATAAACATATTCATCTATCTTCTGCAACAATTCCCCCATTTTATTAAACCATTTGAAAGCTAAACACTGACTTAATTACTATTTTTTGCACACTATGAGGCATATAGGGTATTGCTACTGAAACTACACTTATTATTTTTAGAACAATCAAACCTACCTCACAGAGTTCCTTCAGCCAAGGTGCAAAGCTCAAACCTTCAGATAAACTGTTCAGCTAGATTACTGATTATAGTAGAGGTGGCATTTATTTCTTTACTGAGCCAGCATTTTAACTTGTTTAACTGCTTTAGTGTAATGGAAGAATTTAACTGAGGTAGCATTATCAAGACCTTCTGGAGAAGGTTCTCTAATTGAACAGGTTGAAAAAGGTCTGTTAAGGCTTGTGTCAGCTAGAGAGATGGTACCAGAGCCTGCAGACTTGGCTAAAGCAACCCTGGCATTTGTCTTTGGTTGGCTTGCAGGTAAAACTTCAATATAAAAACTAAAACAAAAGAACAAAAGCAACAACAAGGGAACAAAAGCAACATGCACATGCGCAAACAATAAATCTCCATTCTTTTCTCGGGCTGTCTCTGGCAGGTAATTTTCTCTTGGCTCTGCACAGTTCAGGTCTGGGCTTTTGCCTCTTGGCTTAGACTTGCAGAAACATTGCCCGGTGTTGGGGTGCCAGCAGGCTTCATATTCTTTGCTGCATCCCATTTGGGTCCTTCACCTGCAAAAACATAAGCAAACCCTTTTCCCCATGTTAGAAACTTGCATGGATCTTCTATTTGTCCTGGGTCTAAGGTTTTAATTAAGACTGAGGGGTGCCATTTTTTTTTGCTTTTTTGTTATTCAGGAAATGTCTATAAATCGGGGAGTCAGGCTCTCCTGCAGAGCTATTTAAAAAATTGTAAGCATACAGAGCTTTACTCAACCTTTTTTGAGGTGCAGCCTGATAAACTCCCCTTTTCTGTTTTAATAAGCTGCGTTTTAGGGTTTCATATGTTTTTCTATGGTATTTTTCAACAGTTGTTTACCATAGGAAGGGGAGATACCACCATCATTTGCTGCTTTTAGGAATTTTCTCTCATCCTGAGATAGGACAGATGTCCATTTTCTGGGACCACCAGGTTTCTGGCTGAATGCCACAGTCATGGATTGGGGATTCAGACTGTCTTCTTTGTGACCATCACATCTGAATGCATGCCAGTGTAGCAGTTGGTGATTATCAACATTCTTCTGGGAGTTCTGTGAAATTGAGGTAGAAGGGGTAGTATTGGCAGGGGAACCACAGATTTCTGTGTGTCCTATATTTGCCAAAGCAGCTGCCAGGTTCTGTTCTTCTCTCTCTTGCTGCATGCCAAGCTGTGGTGCGGTGCTGCGTGTAGCAGGTGCAGGAGCAGCTGGTAGCTGAGTCAGAGGGGCAGGAGGAGTGTCTGTCAGCAAAGGCACATGGGAAAAATCCAGAGGTGCGGAGGGATGTATTGAGGCTGGGGCTGCAGCCGCAGAATGTAGATCTAGTGTAGGGGAGGACACAGAGGCATATGCAGAGTATGCTGTGGAATCATGTTGTGGTGCTGCAGGCAGACTGGTTGGAAGGTGGGGGGTGGGGTTTGAAGGCTGCAGTTGAAGAGAAGCTGCTGGTGGCAGTAGGGCTGGGGTTTCCAGAGGCTGCGAGGGCAGAAGTGTAGGAGGAAATATGTGTGATGCAGCTGCATCTATCTATCTATCTTCTGCAACACTAGGATACCCTAAAAAAAGGCAGTAAGGGTTTCATTGTCTTTCTGGCTGTATTCATCCTGTCTAAAAATCTTCTCAACATCTTTTTTATTCTCTGCTTTTAATATATGCATCTAAATTTTGCCTTCTAAATGGAGATCCCTCAATTTTCACAGCTTTTCTGTGCTTTGTCTCCCTCTGTTATTTCCAAGCATCTTATCAAGCCTGTTCAGCATCATATTCCTTGCTCCTTCAGGCCTGTTTCATACCACAGCTCTCTTCCTTTTCAAATCATTCAACAAAATATTCTGCTCTGAAATATTTCAATTCAATAGGTTTTGCTAATAATATAAAGACAGAAGAATTTTTAAAAGAGGTATAGCAAACCACATGGATGACTTAATCATTTAACTATTTTCCTTCACATGGTACCCTTCTCCCTTTTGTTTTCACATATGATTCTAACTAACATAATATGTACTCATTTTTCCATTGCATCTACTTACACATGTTGCATATCATCCCTTCCTCCTAACAATTTTATTCTTCACGTAAAGCAGACATAAATGAACTGGTGTGGTCTTTTGTCTAGTCTGTAGACTATGTTTATTTCTATCCGCATTCTTTATTTTAGGAAAGAAAACAATACTCTGGCAGATCTTTCTAGTAAGCAAACCTCAGCTGCTCTAAACTTATAATAATTTGCACACTAATATGTTCTGTAGGTTTAAAGGAGAGTGTTCTAAGATTATTAGAATTTACTCACTTTTAGGGACATTCCGACTGACCTAATTTGTATGAGCAGGGGTCATGGTTAAAGGATAGGTCACTTGAAGAGATTATCCTTGTTCTCTAGTGTTCCTTAATTTCTGAAAAGTGACCCTGGAGATGGGACAAAGCCTTTTAGCAGGGGGAAAAATCTAGTAGGGAAATCCAAATTACAGAGCACAGGGAAAAACTAAAGTAAACTAAAGTATACATAAAGAGATTTCCAACACCATCTTTCAGAGAGAAATAGGCTTTTCAAAACAACCTTGAGTAAAAATATTAAAAATAGTAAAAAATATTAAAATATAAAAAGTGTAATTACTTTCTGCAAGAGTTCTTACAAAGTTTTGTATATATCTATATCCAAGACTATGTTTTAAAATCCTTTTTTAGTCAGTTAAAAATCTTTTTGAGATTGTATTTTATATATTGTCCTCCAGAGAGGGTCATTCAATTTCCCAGACTTGAATAACATGTTTGCTGCAGGCAAACTAGTAAGAGAAATACTTCTGTCCTGTTATAGTTTCTAAATGTGCAGACCCTCTGAAATGTACAGATGAAAGACTTCTGCACAATTTTTTTTTCTGTATATTAAAAATTATGACCTACTACTTTTCAGTGAAATAGTTTTGCCTCTCATTCTCCTTGTGAAATTGCATTTATCTTGTTACATTTAGGGTTTTAGATTTTGGTTCTTATTCTCTTTTTTGGTTTAATATGTAGAAAGGAAAATTTATAAAATAGAGGAGCATTCTGCATACATCACTTTTTGATAAAACTGGTATCTCATAATCACATAAATAGACATAGATGTTGTTCTGGTTTGAAAGCAAAACCAGTGAGAGACTCTAAGTCAGAAATACAATTTACTGGGAAAAGGGGAAAAGGACAAAAATACATGCAACAATACAAAGTGAAAGTCTACTGACAAAGTCAGAATACCACCTGGCCAGCGTGCTGGTAGCAGTCCAAATTGGAGTAGCTGTAGTCCTCTTGGGATGGCAGATGTAGTTGCTGTGTCTTCTCTGAGAACCTGTGAAAAGGCTGTCCTCGGTCTAGAAATCTCCACTTTTATCCAGGTGGGAATGCCTAGCTCCTCCCCTTGGGCAGAGCATCTCACAATGGGTTATTAGGAGTAACAAGGTGTGTCCTTAATCACCTCCTCCTCCTGGACAGTGTTATCTCTGAGTCATGTGGCCAGGCATTGATGGGGCCATTAACAGCAGATAAGGAAAACTGCCCCAAAGCAACTCCTACTCAGATGGTAATTGGAAAACGTTTTTTTTTTTTTTTTTTTTTTTAAATCTTGGACAGATGTTTATAAAATTAATTACAAGCACACAGCTATTTTAAAACTACTCTTAACTGTGGTGAGATTCATAGTAATTTTCTCCACTTATTAAAATACTGAAAGAAATATAGGTTATTTTCACTAATAAGCCTGTGAATAAACAGCAATTTAACTTTGTTTCCCTATTTTATCCTCTTCTGTTGGTCAGTCTAATGCAACTCTACTAGTGACAGACCTTCTGCCTGTCCAAAAGGCTAGACAGGGCTTGTGTATGGGGAAAAAATATATATGCCAAACCATTAACCTAAAAGGACATGTGTTCTTTAGCTATTCCTCATGTGGAATCTCATAGAAAATTCTCAGGATTGTATAAATACACCAACAGGCTACAGCATTGTTTAATGCCAGAGGGATATATTAGTTTTTCAAGTTCACACAGCCTGCAAAAATGCAGGAATCAGCGGAATGGGAAGCCCAGATCCCTGCTTCTGCCACAGCATAGTTGAGCCACATAGGGAGAGGTCACACTCTCCCTCATGGGGACAGAGGAGACCTCAGGCTGCACAGGGGAACAAACAGAAGTAGGCAGTAGTTTTAGCAAAAGGGCAGAAGGAAGGGAAATTATGGGAAGGGAAAGCTCTGAAGCCTACAAAACTTACAGTGAGCTGTTGGAGCAGGTTCATGAGCACTACTGTGACTCTGTTCAAATGCCTGTCACTTGGATGAGCACTTGGACCATTTGAATAGTTCTCAAAGCTTTGACTACTGATCTGAGCTATGTCTGTTGACTTTTCTCTGCTGCCTATCTCTGTGCTGTGGAGAGCAAGGCTTGGCAGGGGATGAACTGACAGCAGAGAAGGCTAGCTCTGGCCTTCACATTAACACATCCTGTGCTTTGGCACACACAGCATTCCTAGAATGCGAGTTTTGGGAAGAGACACTTTGTGCTTCTTGCCAGATGGGACTCAGAATGTTTAAAAAAAAACCATGAAAAACCACATGCAAATAAACAGAATGGTAAAAAAATATGAATGAGGGAATTTGTTTGGGTTGAGAAATCTCCTTCTTCCCACTCCTTTCTCTGACTTTTCTAATTAATAATCATACATTTTATTAAAAAATAAAGGCAGAAAGAGGTCTCTGAAAACATGTGTTTGTGCAAAAAGACAAAATTTGAGGTTTTAGCTCAAACACAATAGGAAACACAACTCAGCCACTTCACAAAAGAAATACCCCCTAACTGAAGTCTACAGAGTCTGTGGTGGGAATTATTTGGTGAAAGAGTGTATGAAATAATATGTTTCACTTTCCAGGACTGGTAGATAGAATTAACTGGATACTAATTTAACTGTGACTAGGCTAGACTGGGATCCTTTCCAATATATGCCTGTCAGTGTATTCTATTTTAACCTGCATTCCAGCTTAGTGCCATGAGACTAAAACAGATGTCACATGCAAGGCAGTCATGTCTTTGGTTCACCGAAGCCCCCTAACCACTGCCTTTATGCAGCTGGACAGAATTGTAAGGCATTTCTGCAGGATTTTGGCACGGATCTTCATGCAAGAGGTAGAATGTTTTGGTGTGGGGGTTCTTAGAGGATTTTTTTGTTTGTTTGTTTGTTTTTTCCTTCTTTATTTGTTTTTTGTTTGGTTTTGGTTTTGTTGTTGTTGTTGGTTTTGGTTTTTGTTTGGGGTTTTTTGTTGTTGTTGTTGTCATTGGGTTTTTTTCTTTCCGAGTATAAAACTTAGCACAAACATTTTCCATTTACTTCACAGGTCTTTGTCCAGGCTTCAGCATGTGGATCTGAAAACCCACTGGCACATCATGTAGCAGCTATCAAGCTAAACAATTTACCTGTCACATGATTGCCTTGCTAACAAGGACACTGCTACCCATAGTCTGCCCTTTGGGCTGCATGACTGTGTGCTGACCCTTGCCCTGAATTCATAGTAAGGTAATAACCAAATATAGCGCAGAACAGTTGTACTGGTCAAATAAGCAACTGCAATATGAGAGAGGAAAAGTATCAGCAGTATAAAAAGAAAGGGAAAGGGTAGCATAGAACTGCTTAAAACTTTGGAGGAGATGAAAAATAATTTCTTCTTTTTTCTTATCAAGGCTGTATATTTGTGAAAACGACTGCCTTGAATACTCATTTTAAATGAAATTATTCCTACTTTAAAGAGACAAAACTATGTGGGGTTTGTAATCATAATTTCATGTGTGGCCAAACTAACAAATGAATGACAAAAGTGCTGTACATTATTTGGGTACACAGCTGAGGGGAGACCAGAAGTGCAAATCTATTTGCTAGGTCTGTTATGATATTCTGGCTTTCTGAAACAGAAATTTTCACACATATCCAGGCTTTTCCAACAAAAAACAAATCAGAGGTTTGTGAGTTTTATATGATTCTTAACAATTCTTTTTATTGTGGAATAACATAACTTTGAAAATGAAATCTCATAATAAAAATATTCAAATTATTTTACCTGGCTGTGAGATGTGTGGATTTCTAGGAGGATATGACTCTTTTATACATATTCCGAAAAAAGTACTTAAAATGATTCTGTAACCTATTTACAGACAACATATTAAAAAAAGCTCAAAAATGCAACATCCCACTGTATACCAAGAAATACAGTTTAACTCCAAGTCCTCCTATTCAAAATAAAGTATTTTTCTGGAAAGCACCTTGTCCTGTTTCAAAATGCAATACAAAGAGGCACTCTTGCTTGCTGTGTAGTGATCAGAATTGTACAATAATGATGTGAATCAGTTTAATCATTAAATGAGTCTAATTCTTTTCAAATATCTATGAAGACAGGAACACCTCTACATACACATATATATTACATATTATATGGATACAAAAAGCATTTACCTTGTCCTTTTCCCCTCCAGTGACTCAATACATGATTAGACACAATAAAAACCTTCCCCTTATGAAATTGATGCATTTCAGAAGATTGTCAGTGATAGCTGCACAGTGATATATTCCATACAAAAACATGCAATTCTACCAAGTTTGCTCTCATAAAAGATTTATTTCTATCATAAACCATCACCTGTCTCTTGGTCCTCTGACATTACAATGCTGTCACATTCAGCACAGTGGGGTGGCTGGTGTGTTTTCTTTCTTGCAAATATGAAGATTGACAGACAGTTGACAGTGTTAAAGAACAAGATATGACCAAATACATAACATTTGTTTCAGCTGAATAGTTACTGCAAAAAAAGCATAAACTCTCCTTTTTTAACCTTTAAAAATACTCATATAGAGAATAAATATGGTGTACATAAAGAGAACATGGACAGGACTTCTTACCATAAAATATTTTCTAATTGTCACTATAATTTAGTATATAATTTAGAATTTATAATTTAGAATTTTCTTTTCTCCTTCAGTTTTTCTCTTGCTGCTCAGTGTCTATTTTGTATTGCTGACATACATTGTTTTTCAGAACAAAGACAGTTTTTGTATTGCCTTCTCACCATCTAACTAGTGTTGAATCACTGCCTTGACAGTACCTGTCCCTATTAACTGGGAGGAAATTTAGGTGACTTATTTGGTCCACTTAATTGTACCCAAGCAAGACTCCAAAGTGGAATGGACACTATAAATACCCCTCAACGCGTCCTCTACTCTGAAAGTTGTCATGAGACACTCTTGATTGTGGTTCTTATCTTTTTGCCAACATTTGTTATGAAGGAGAATATTAATGATGGAGTATTTATACAGATGCCTACTTTTCTGACCTTCTTTATCCTTAACAGTCCTGGCAATCTAGTCTCCAGGGGTTTGCATAACCCAGTAAGAACAGATGGATTTCCTTTACAACTCAGGGTCAAAGGTAAAGAAGCATATTCTTAGATGTGTCACTACATGAATTAAAATGTAGTAATGAATTTGTGGTGTACTCTTTGACTTTATGTTAGACCTTGACCTTAATATCACATTTAACTGAGCACAATCATAGGTCACAAATTAGAAAGCTTTAAGCAATCTTCTACTCTATCAAGGGAACCCAATTTAATCAGATCTATTTAATATTCTGCTCAGAGTTTAGGGAGCACTAGACTAATATTACTAAGAAAAAAATTGTCAGCATAGTTACGCCCATGCTGCAGAAGCACAGAGGCATTGGGGGGAAATTTTAGCACTTTGCAGAAGCTTACTGTCAAGCATTAGCTTTCCCTTTCCCTTTCCCTTTCCCTTTCCCTTTCCTTTCCTTTCCTTTCCTTTCCTTTCCTTTCCTTTCCTTTCCTTTCCTTTCCTTTCCTTTCCTTTCCTTTCCTTTCCTTTCCTTTCCTTTCCTTTCCTTTCCTTTCCTTTCCTTTCCTTTCCTTTCCTTTCCTTTCCTTTTTTTTCTTTTCTTTTTTTTTTTTTTTTTTGCAAGATGGCTTCCCCCCTCCTCCCCCAAGAATGGCTCTTTGAAACTTTTCTAATACCAACTGTTTTCTACATCATAATTGCATTATTGCAGTAATGTGTTTCATCATTCACTAGGAGAACACCTGTGGAGAGGCAAGCCTACGCTGAAAAGCACACAAAAGAGCAGAAGTGAACACATCATGCAGAGCCAGCAGCTCAAAGCATGACCATAGAAGGAACTGCAGAGAGATCCCCAGTACTTGAGAGTGGAAACAGAGGTGCAGAGTGACTTCATGCCCCTGGAAGTGGCAGCGTAGAACAAGTACTGTCATCTAATTGTACAGATCCAAATTCCATTCCTTTACAAAAGCAAAGGAGGAAAGAAGAGAAAGTAAGGCTAAAGCATGTCAACAGCAGGGTCATGACTAGTGTTCAACTCTGCTTTTTTTAATGCACTATGATATCTGCAGATGTATTCATAATTGCTCACTTAATGCTACATATACATAAACATGCATAATATACTCATAAGCATCTTCTCATCTGAGACAAATGAAGCCTGCCAAAATACAAGAATGCACATATAATTCTCTAGAAGTGTGAAAATTCACTTCACACTGTGCATAGGAATAGGGGAGTCTATTCCACAGGGCTTTGGATTAGATTAACAAGATAATTAATTTGCTGATTTATCAGTCCTTAAATATGCATATAGATAAGACATATAGTACAGATTCAATCTGAACATACCTGATGGATCCAGCTACTTTATGAACAACAGTGAAATAAGCACACTTAGTTCCCTTCTACATCTGCTCCAAGTCTGCTGAACAAACACTGATTTTCTTTCATGTTTAAAACTGGTCAGGTTACAAGTATCAAATTACATTAATTGAAAGTACCAGGTGAAAATAAACTGATTGTTACCTATGAATGTAATCCTGAGTTTCTGTCCAGTAATTTAATCTTCTCCAATTCACAGCAAACATGTTTTTTTTTTCTTTAAAAAAGGTGATTAACACTGAACCATTCCAGCTTTGTAAAAATGAGTCTGCAGTGCTGAAGCAACTCTGCATGCTGCTCTAAAATAAAATCACAATATATTCTATCTTAAAAATTATCTTGAAAATAGAATGTCATGGTCTTACCTCAGAAGGCCCATGCAGATAAATGCCCCAGAAATTGAATTTGTATTTCTAATTCTTGCTTATTTGAAGACCTTCTTAAGCTTGTGTAAGATCTTCCCTTATGTATGTTATCTATTCTCAATACTAGATCTGTGATTTAATAAAAAGGGTGAAATGTGATGATAAAAAAAGGAAAATCAAACTTTTTCACTTACAATTTCAAAATATTTTAAAAGCATCATTTGGAAATGATATAAATTGGATTGTGTTACTACATAATAACCCTACTTAAATGCAATATAACCGTAACACCTAGAAAACATTTACATTGAAAAGACCAGACAAACATTTTACAAATTAAATGCCACAGTTCATCACATCGATATAAATCATGTGACATACTACATACTACCCTTGACTCTATATCAATATAGAAGTAATTTGTCAATTTTAAATTTAATGCTGAAATGGTTTAAAGACAAACACAGAACCCATTTTCTATAATTGAGATAAACTTGATATGTCAACAAACAACATACAAAATGAAATAAAAAGGAGAACCTCCAATAATTTAGCTTTAGTCAATGCCATTATAATCAGCCTGCCATGATGGAAAAAGGAAAGCTGCCTATTTTCCATGGCTTTTTACTATTTATTTTGGCATACATAAATATAAGTCTTGCCATTTGTGAATGGGAGGGAGAAAAAGAAGTCACCGTCAATAGGTAGAGAGCTGTGTCTCAGCAAAATACTGCAAAACGTTATACCAAAAAGAGTAATGAACTTAAGTATTGTTCAATCTTCATAAATCTTCAAAATTCAGAGATACTTGAGAGTAAATCAAGAAAAGTGTAGCAATTTAAGGTAAAATAGGAAATAGTTGCAGAATCATTGAGTTATAAGCAGGGAGAGCTTTTATTCTTTCAATTTATTCACTGCATTTTCAGTTAAGACTGTTTACAAAACCTCTCAAACAGCTATTCTCCCAACAATAGTCAAATTCAGTGAGAACTTAGAGCCTCTGAAAGAAGAGAGGACTGGAAGAAGTTGCAGTTTTCTTTGTAGAACTGTTGTAAACGGTCTACATTAGACAAACTTCATGTAGTTAAAACAATGCTAACCATTTCCAGCCTATAGGACTAGGATTTGTCTGCAATTTACTTTAATTCTCTTTTCCCAGCCTTTAGCTAGTAATTCATAAAAGCAATCAGTTAGGTCAAGAGGCTGCACATCTGGATTGGCATATTTTCGAAACCATAGAACCTTTGAGAGGGAGGAATGAAAAAAAAGTTGCTAAGTTTGTTATACTGTCCTTTATTCTCACAGCTACAAATTGGATTTCAACCTAGTATTCAATGCCTGAAGTACTACTGGTTTTGGAAGAACAAAGACAAATACCTCAGTGACAACAGATTTCTTCCCAGGGCTTTCCTTCCTTCCCAGCTTTTGATATATTCTTCCAACTAATCCTGCATCTTCATAGTGTCTCATTCATTCATCAAAAAAATGAGATCTCAAAATACTTTCATTGACAATACAAAAGATGGTTGCTATTTACTGATATCTTTGATAACTAAAACATAGATGTACTCTAAGTAGAAAACAAGAATAACCTACAATACTCAATGCTGTTTTGTCCAAATAGCTTCCCATAAATTAGAATTCACAGATTCAAACCCACATATCACAGCTCCTAAGTTTTTCAAAGTTGATATTATTCATTCCAATTTCTCTGGCAGGTTTCAACTTGATTATATCAACTAAAAGCACATCAAACCAAACATTTCAATCTACAAAAATGGAGATAACACTTCAAAGCTCCAGTCTTCCTTATCTCTGCCATGTTTTTCTCTTTTTATATTGTTGTCTACTTTGTTTCTCTTAGTGTTTAAAGACAGGCCCTGACCCTTTCTACTTGAAGCAGTGGGCACAATAAATAACAGAATATGTATTTACTCCTTTATTTCATTGTCTTGGGTTTGTGTAGCAATGTTTTGGTAGGGGAGGGAGGTGGGGCTGCAGAGGCATCCTCTGTGGCAAGACACCAAAAGCTTCCCTCATGTCCAACATGAGGGAAGTTTCAAGAAAGACCTGCTGCTAGTCAAAGCTGAGTCCCTAACTGTGCTTATGTAGTGCTTCTGGGATAATGTATTTAGAAAGAGGAAAATATATATTTATGAAGAGAAAAAAATATATTTATGAAGAGAAAAAAAACCCTGAATCCCCTATTCTCCATTCGCCTGTGTTCTGGAGTAGGTAGAACAATCAGAAGTGAAGTAGAGCCTGCAAAGAAGGGTGCATGGGGGTAGGTTGGTTTTAGGTTTTTTTATTTCTCACTATCTTGCTCTATTATTAACTCATAATAAATTACGTTAATTTCCCCTATCCAAGTCTGTTTTGCCAGTGGCAGTAACTGGTGAGTGAGCTCTCCCAGCCCTTATCTTGACCCACAATCTCTTTGATTGTGTTTGCTCCTTCTGCCCTGCTGAGAAGGACTTGCTGGATATCTGGCAGCCAAACAGCCACCCCACCATAAAAATATAGCCTTAAGATCCACCAGCTGGGATCCTGGGGTCTAAGATATTGGAGACTTGAAATATTGTTATCACTTCCTTTTCTCTCTCTAAAAGTATCTAAACTCATCAGAAATCCATACAAAGAAAACCAGTCAGAGGCTGATGGTCTTGTGGCAGTATCGTCACTTAGACTTAATATCTCTATCACCCTTTTTTTAACCACTGAGATCCTACACACAGCTAAAAAAAGATCCATATTTTAGGCCTATCTGATGAATCTGTGTTCCTAACAGTGAAGGCTAAAATCACATTTCTATTTGATTACCTGCACCCAAAATTTACCTGATACCAAGCTCCATATCTATTAGGTTTTTAAACTTTTAAGAAATATTTTAGCTATTAGCTATTAATACATTTCTTTTTATACAATTTTAGTAGAAAATAGGACTATTTTCACAGAATAGACTCTGCAAGCAGTATTAGCTCTGCATATCACACCATTGTTACAGCATGCTCCCACTGGCTGTGCCAGGCAGAACTGTACTGAAGATATGATCTTTTGAAAAACAAAGGTGTAAAATACCTATTTAAAAGTGTTTGTATCAGCTGTCTATTCAAAGTCACAGGAATGGTGAGGCAGCAGGGGTGTACACTGGTGGCAGGAGCAAGCAGGAGAGTTGGTGTGTAGTAGGGCCTCAAGCCTGTCTGTCCTGACAGTGAAGATTGGGTCTTGCAAAAGTGCACAGATCACAGAATAATAGAGTCAAGGAATGGTTTGAGTTAGAAGGGGCTTTAAGGATCATGTCATTCCAATCCCATGCAGTGGGGAGGTACACATTCTGATAGAACATTGGATAGCCCCAGCTTTTTTGGGTGTCCTGTTCCAGTGCACCATCACCCTCACAGCAACTAACTTCTTCCTAATATCCCATCCAAGTATTTCAGCTAAAAGCCTTTGCCCCTTATGCTTTCACTACATGCCCTTGTAAAAAGACTCTCTACAGCTTTCTTGTAGGCTCCCTATATGTACTGAGGGATGCTATGAGGTCTCCCCAGAGACCTTCTCTTTTCCCATGCTGAACAGCCTCAACTCTGTCAGCCTTTTCTCATAAAAGAGGTACTCCATTCCTCTGATCATCTTGATGTCCTTCCTCTGGACTCATTCCCACAGGTCCATGTCCGTCCTGTGCTGTGACCCCACAGCTGGATAAATTGCTCCAGGTGGGATCTCACCTGTAGAGGGGCAGAATCGCTTTTCCTTCCCTGCTAGCTACATTGCTTTTGATGCCGCCCAGGATGTATTTTCCTCTCTTGTGGTTGGCAAGATAAAGAGGAAAGATTGCTCTAAAGGAAAGAGAAAGCAATAAAAACAAGATTCAGAAATAACTATACTAAAGTCCAAAGACAAAAACTCCTCTAAAACAAATAGAAGAAAATTAAAATATCCATTCTATAAGATGAGCAGCCAAAAAGTTCTTTTTTACCAACAGGAACTGGATATTGATAAAAAAAAAAATCAGTGGAAACTCCATTGAAATCAGCTTAAGACTGTTATCATTATTATTAAGTTAATGCAAACAAGATCAGATTCCGTTTAGTTTCACAGAAGCTGAGAAAATCAGTGTAGTTCGTAGTGTTAAGCATATTACTTGTGACTGAAATACACCAATTACCTCCAGAAAATGCAAACATATAAACACGTTTGCAAAAGGAGAAATTCTACATTAACTATTACCACCAAAAAGGCGCACAATAATTACAGTATTAACATGCTTTTCTGAATTTCTAGCTATCACCTAATTCCTTCCTGAGATATCATGAACATTTTCATCACTTTCATGTGATGAACATACTAAAAATATTTGAATTTGGTGACCTTGTTAGCGTGCTTAACATAATGAATATACTGAAATTTATTACGGTTCAGAATACTCACTTCAATGTTTCCATGGATGAGATGATTTTTCTATTGAATGATCTCTATAATAATTACTAGCTTTTTGAGTTCAACAAGTACATTGATCTCTCAAGAGGACTCACGAGTCCTGACACTTAAAATCTCAGATATCTTACATTGCAACCATGCTGTGCTACATATTCTTTTTAAAATTAATGTCATCCTAGGAATGTTTTTCTTCCCTGTGAATTAACATGCAACTTAAACCCCCTTCCACTAAGCTAAAATACAGGGTAAAAGTGAATAGATCACACAGTTAAGATTGTTAAGACTTTTGGTTTTGTTTTGAGTTGAAACTATTGGCATACCATTCAGGGTAAGCATATTAAAAAAAACCCCACAATTTTTCATTGTAAACACAATTTATGTACCACAAATATGATACATAATTACAACACTAGCTAAATTGCAAATTATAAACATGTCTGTCTGAAAATTCACAGCAGAGATACACCATAATTTTTAGAAAATATTCTAAATACAAGTACATTTTGACAAAATCTGTGGGTTGCTAAACCAGTGGTTTGTGTAAATCTTGGAGTGATTTACTTTTATATTGAAACACTTAGTTTCAAGTTGTAGAGTGTGTATTTTCCACAATGTAACTCAAAAACTGAAAACTAAAGAATTAATGAGTAATATGCAGCACAAAAGTGACAAAAACAAAACAGTAGTATAAATGCAATGCAGTAAATCAAGACCAGATATAACACATAATAAATCAATGAAAACTGCCAAAAATTGCTAAATATAGAGCATTTAATTAAAGTTTCTGCCATGTCTCTAGACAATCCAAGTATAACCATTAGCATAGCCTTCTTCCTTTTTTCCACACTCATTTTTAGCCTGTAACTTGGCCTGTCTTTCCCTTCTCATTCAAGTAATATCCATGAAAAGCATCAGGAAGAACACAGAGCAAATACAGCAGAAGAGAGTGCCACGGCACATATTACAGCCAGGAGGTGGAAAAGATTGATTCTGAAGAGGGGAACATAACGGGCTAACTGATTTAATCCTCTGGAGATAATCAGTAAAACCTATCTGTTGAATTATGTATACATACATACATACATACATACTTCCTTCTCTGTGTTTACTGTTCAGAAGGCACTCCCGAGGCCTGGCACACATTACATGCTCTCACTGGTGCGCACCTGCCAGTCCAAAGCAGGTACACTCCATAGTCCTGCTCAACAGCAGGGATTTGGAGAAACCTCTGCCATGGATGCAATGTACCTGAAAGAGGAGAGTTTGGGCTGAATTAATGCTGTTTGTTCACAAATTGGAATGTACCATCAGAAACAGACTGTAGCACACATCGTGTCTACCCATCAGTCAGCCATGCATGTTTTGGGGCTGAAGATGGGGCTGGGGGAGTGTGACCCCATCAGTGACAGAGAAGCATGAGGCAAGTTGTCAGAATCCATTAAACTACCTGTTAAACTGCCATCACCACTTACTTGTCAGTGCACTGCATTGTAGAGACCACATCCAAAAGCACGTATGCCCTGAAGAGGTGAAGAATTGTGCATTCCCTTCCAATAACAAAATGTGAAAATGTCTCTACACTATAGATTCATCCAGCTGAAAATAAAGTCAAGTTTTCCCTCTCCCTTCTACGAAAAGGTGCATAAAATAATTATAATTTCCATTTTTAAAGCTGAAATCTGGATTCCAGAGAGACATCACAATAACAAACCATGGTGGGATATTTTTGCTGAAAACCTTCCATGTAATCTATCCAAAAAATTATTTCTGATCCCATGAGTAAGATTCCACCTACTAGTTACCACTGGGTATGATTGACTACATGTTAAGATGTTGCTTCTTGCATTAAACATTTTTACCTTGAGTTATTGACACATTTTAAATTATTCTACTTTATGTCCATCCTTAATAGAACAGAAATCTACTACAAAACATCTTTCTTAACACACTTGCCTTAGGTACTGTGTAGAGATTCATGATTTAACAGCTCTCCAGACAGGCGTATATCTTGTTTAATAGACTTGTTCAACCATTTGGCTTCTGTGAGGTGTAAGTTGATGATAGAGGTTTGCCTGGCTATCTTTTTACACATCTTCCCAAATAATTGTCATAAATATCCATACTTCCTTAACCCAATTAATGAAACATAGCAAACATCTAGTCTACTGCTTCTACTGATGAAACAATTTCTTAGGAAACACATAATCATTGCCACCCCACGCTACATGCAGAGGTTCTAGTCTCACACAAAGAAGCAAGATACATTTGAAAAGGAAAAAAATAAAAGAGGAAAAATTCATATAAGTAGCACAACAATTTCTTTAGTCACTGATAAAGATTTTTTTTTCCCCTGTGGTGAGTTTTCAGAAGACAGGTTTAATGGAAAACATGTGGATTCATCATGGTTGAAAATCAACCTCACTTCAGATGATAATTTACTTATTTTCTAGAAAAAGGTATTTATGCATAAAAATTACACTCTGGGAGTTTTAATAGCCCTTTTGCATTCCTGTAATGGTAAATGCAATCTTGCACTAAAAGCAGTCAACCCAGGTGTGTTTCAGCAGCAGGGTGAATGGAGAGCTGCACTCAAACAAGCAGGGCTGGTAGTTCTCAGACCTCAATATTTTTTCTTTTTCATAAGCTAAGCAAAACAAAATTGCAAATAAGTAAAGTAAATTACTTCATTTATAATAGAAAACACTTAAAAGAATAATAGTTTCCCTATTCAAATAACAGATGTATAGTAACAGCACTAGGTTCATGGAAAAAAATATGAAAAGCTATTAAAATATTAAATATTTATGCTTTTAAATCTCCATCTATTTCACATCCCCTTAACTATTTTAGCATAATTTTATGAATATTTAAAGTTATAAAAACATTCATTTTATGATCCTGTTGAAATATTCAGCATGAAGAAAAATGTCATTTACACCACATGATTAATGTCCAAGATTCCTAAATCAACAAGCCCAGAATCCAGGAAGCCTGAGTAAAAAATGTTGCAGTCTGGAATCTGAAACAGGGTTGTTGTGTCCTTGGGAACAGCAGCATTGGAGATACACAAAAAAGGTTCTGACTGTATTACATTTAAAAACAAGAGGAGATGTGTTGAAGTGGGGGAAGATGTATGTGCAGTGTGATTCAGTATCACAGTAACAGTGGTGCTGGGGAGTGGATCTGCTTGTGAGCAGAACAAAAATGAAAAGAAAAACAAACAATTCTTTGTGCAAAGGCAGTCATAACACAAAAAAAACGCCATAAAATAAAAAGAAGAGAAGAAGGATGGAATTAGTGGTCTGAGTGAAATATGCTTGTTTAAAAAGACCATTGCCCCATTCCCCTGTGGAGACCAACACTGCTTCCCTTCTCACACTGCTGTAGCATTTACCTGGTTTGCTGAAAAGTAGAGTGTGCTATATGCAGCTGCTGACACGGTCAGACATTAACTGCCCCCAATTACTTCATTATTTATGAAATGTTTGCTGGGTGCAGTCAGTGGCTTCATGATGGAAAAGCTGCAACAATGAGGTTCTGTCAGATTTTTGGCAGAGACATATCCAAACACATAAAAACAAGTTAAAACACTATCTTTATGCATAACTCTTTCTTGGCATGTGTCCTCAGTTACCATAAGTTGAAGCGAGAAAACACTTCTACTTTTTCTCATTCTGAAATAATGTGGTCAAAAGTTATCTAATTCTCCTCCTCTCCCAGAAGAGAAACAACCTTGTCAAGAGCTGGGTTTTACATGTGCCTGAGATACCAAGGTTTCCATTTACCACACAGCTTCACCAACTCTAGCAGCCCTGCCTGCTGCCACATGCCTGGAGACACAAATCCACAGCTGCCCACAATGGTCATTGGTGACTGGCCAGGGCTCAACTTCTCTACTAGACTCAGCCTCTGCTCTGCTCTGACTGCTGATCCACTCCTCTTGCAGGAAATCCTGTAAAGCACATGCAGAATGGTGAACAATCAGTGTGCCAAGAGACAGAATCAGTGTAGACAGAGGAAAGCACAGTGCAGAGCCATGAATACTTTGCAAAACTGTGCTTCAAAACTGATTTACAGCTGGAAAGCCCTCTTGGTACAAATAGGTCATACAGCATATGACCTAAGTACTTGCCCACAGGGCCACAATAACATTTATGTAGCATAAATTAATGTGTTTCAACCTCTAATTCAATCTGGCTAGCTAATTCCTCTAGTTTTGGCAGAATGTGACCTCTGCAACCAAGTACTGTGCTTGTGGTGATGAACCACAGTTCTGCCTGCCTTGCATTTGAGAGTGTTACACACACCCTCATGAACAAAGAGTGCTATTTGTCAAGCAGCCATAAAAATATACTTCCAGAATATGTTTGGATCACTGCTAATTGAAATTTCCTTTTTATAGGAGTCTGATCAAAACCAGCTGTGGTTTTGGAGTCATGCAGGAACAGATGTATGTATTACATTAGAAACCTGACAAATTTAGACACCAGCAGCTGAGTGAATGCCTATAACTGGCTGGAGAGAGACACATATAACATGCAATTACTTGAGACTTCCCCGAAGGAAAATTCTACACTGGATGTGGATTATTTTTGTGTTTCTCTTTTCTGATTTCCTCTTCAGTGAAAAGCTATATCTAAGTAGTACCCCAAATTCAGAAGGACTTTACTAGTGATTTTAATGATGCCACAACGAGAGAACACAAAGTGAGGCAAATCTCTGAGGAACACATTATTTCTGTGCCTCTCTCCAACAAGTATGATTAGGAAGATGCCTGTCTATAGAAAGCCAGCTGTAGCTGCACAAATAAAAATGTTGGAGGGAAAAAGCAAGTGGTTACCAGTCTCCCTCTGTAATTTCCTCAACTATTATAAGACCAATTGTTATTAGACTACTAATTCTGTTCAGGTAGTGAAGCCTTACTGAAGTTCTACAAAAAATCCATTCTCTCTACTTCTCTCTGGTTGGCTGACTGTTTCCCACTCCTCCAGATCCAATTGTGCCTACAGCAACTGCTTACGAATCAGTTGTGAACACATGTTGCATGACGGAACCCAGGCCTGGTTCAGGGGTTCGGTATGGTGGAAAACTCTCTCCTCCAACCCGTGCTTCCAAAGCTTAATAACAAAGGAATAACAAAGGAAAAAAGTTTATTAAACTACTACTACTATAAAAGACACACACACTAAATCCAGAATTAAAACCTTCCAAAACATTCCTCCTTGCCTCACCTCAACTCCAACAAACCACAGTGAGAGACAACTTGGACCCTTAATCAAGTCATCACCCTTCAAAATAATCAATACTCAGTCCAAGGGAGAGAGGAGTCTCCCTTGCACCACAGACCCCCAGGAAACACAATTGCCACTTCTTGTGTTTCCATGTCACACATGCCCAAAGAAAATCTGCCAGTGTGACACTCTCCATGTCACAGTGCTCTCACCACCATGCATGGACAGACTGCTCATAGGCTTCTTTAAGGATATTTTGCCAAGGACCAAAAGAAACAACATTCCAGTGTCTCATTTTGGGGCCACAGTACACCCCCATTTTCCTCCTCCCCTGGGGCCAAGAGTGAAAAGAGAGATCTTCATCTTCCTGAAGACAGAGGGCATCATCACACCCTCCTCAGCTTTTCTCTGTTCATTCCTGTGCTGGTAGTTGCTGGAGGAGTTTCTTGGCTCACCATACATCCCCCTAAAATGCAGTCTCTCTCTTGAAGGAGAAATTGGTTTAGTCTATGGCTAACAAGAAGAGTCCAGCCAAAAGCCATTCCATCATCTCCCCCAACCTTCTCTTCCTAACATCTCTGGTCCCAGGCTGTCTCTCTTTCCTTTCAAATCAAGGAGGAGTAATATTTCACAAAGCCTTCATTCCCCAGGAAAGGGTTAAAAGTCCTGGACTCCCTGGATGGATGAAATCTTGGCCCAGGACTCTATCTCCCACAGCCTCCCCCTGCTTCTCCTTCTCTTCTGCTGGCAAACTTCCAGGTGTCTTCAGGCTCTCTGTCTCTTTCCATCTAGGTTGGTGGGGAACAAAGACATCTCAGACTTCCTCCACCTTTCCAACTGCAGGAGCTGGCTCAGTTCCAGACCCTCTATCCTTTGGCCTACCTCAGCCTGGCTGCATGGCTTCCCCTCCCCCACCCAGCCCGTGGCTGGGGAGGGGAGGTCTGCCCTCTCTGATGATTGATGACTGGAACCAAAGAGAGCATTCACTGGGAGTTCTTGCTTTTTAACCCCCTGTGTTCTCAGAGGCATGTCCAGCCTTCAGTGATCACTCCAGGTGCCAATATCCAAACTTGACACTGATTGTTTTGACTACCCACTTCCTGAAAAATTCTCTTCTATATCAAACCATGACAATGGCTGATGCCTTACTGGAAAAATTCCAGGTCTATCAAGCCATAGCAAGCTCTCTGTAATCATCCTATCACTGTGAACACCCAAGAGCCTCATCTGCAGACAGCCTTGCCCTAAGAAATCAAATCTGGTTCCAGATTCTTTTCATGACTTTCAAGATCACCATAATGCAAATCCACACCTATCCAAAAAGAGTGGGAAGCAAGAACTCAGCTTAGACAGCTTTATTACTAATCTACTATTATTTAATTACTAATTACTATGATCTTTGTTAATAATACGCTACATACATTGTAAGACCATCAGAAAAGTAATGGTTCCTATGACTTATGAAAATGTCAAAATGAAAATCAGCTTGTGACAAAAGTAATCGAATTAAGAATTTGATGACCAGTTTGTGGATAATTTACATCCTACACATTAACCCTTTCAGAATGGGAATAAATTTTAAGAATGCATTTCAAGGCTAAAGTAAAAGCACATGTTGGTTCCAGAAAACAGAAGCATTTTTTGGTTCCAGGAAACAGAAGCATTTGTTGGTTCCAGGAAAAATAAGGTTGTATCAAAACAGAGCCTAAAAGAATCCTTGACTTGCAGCTAGAACAAGACTAGCAGGTGAGGTGTGCGGACAATAAGTGTTTATCTGAATAGACAAACTACTTTAGTTTAGGAAAATTAAACACTCTTTTGGTTACCTAAAATCTTCCTCAGGTGAGAAACAGAACAGGATATACATTCTGGGGTGTCTTTTTTGAACTATACTTCTAATGCAGTATTGAAAATCATAACCTTTTATTCTACAAAAATGAGACTAGACTTGTCCTAATGTTGACTGATCTGAATCAGAGGAGTCAAGAAAAATTGCTCAGATGAATGGCATAGACCCTGTTTATCAGTGTTGAAGAAGAAAATAAGTTTATTGAAGAATGATTTAGTTCTAAGTCCAATGGCATGTAGTGGCAGGGATCTGTTCCTCATGAAACTTTACTCCAAGGCTGATAGCACCTATTCAGAGTTTTTGGAGAAGGCTCAGAACTATCTTTTGGGTGTTTATCTCTCTGAGGAGTTAGCCAGGGCATAATCAACTTTTTCACAAAAGAAGGTGTATTTCACACACCTTTCTTATGAATTATGGTCTTGCTCCTTGCTCGTCCCCAGTTTATGCTGCAGTAGGTAAAAACATCTTTGAAAAGAAGCCTCACTGCTACAGACAGAAATTTCACACAGACCAGCTCTTTGCTGGAGGGATTACCCTTGAAAAAGTAAAAAATAAACAATAAACTAGATAGTTAAACACCAAATAAATTTCTCTAAATTAGTTTTATCTCAGGAAATTATGAACACATCCACTTAAGTATAAACACAAGTACATTAAAAAAAAAAAGGTAAAACAGTAGACCAAGAAACTAACCAAACTATTTCTGCCTCATCCTCAGAAAGAAATGGAGATGAAGGAAACATTACTCTATAACAGTTGTCATCACTGTAATATTGAGTATTAGCAGGAGACTATACATTTTGTCACTGTGATTGAAGGCAAATTGTTGTGCATTGTATTTCCTTTCACAGGAAAATAGACATCTTATGACCAATTGTGTGTTTTTGTCACTTGGGGTAAATCTGTAGAAGACTGTATGTATGTATGTAGAAGACTGTAGAGTGAAAAGTCACTCTGATAAATACTGTGAAAAATCCTAAAGGAAAAAAAATGGGATATTTCAAACCCTTACATTTCCTAATGCTGTACAAATGCAGTTTTGTATTTTAGAGTGTTTTTTGTTATGATGATCAACTAAATGTTTCCAGTCTGATGAGGCTACTGCACCTACCTAGACAATCAAAGATGGCTTCTAGATATGTTTGCTACAGTGTATTTGCATGGGGAAATGTCCCTGGAGAGATTTGGGAGCCATCATTTAAACAAAATTACACTCTTCAATAGCTATAGTTACTGTATATAGTTACTGTATTGTGCCAGGATTTAAAAAACAGTCTCAACAATTTATTCGTTTCTGGATGCATCTCTGTGCACAGAGCAAGTTTCACTTTTGTGAATGTTCTGATGATTTTACTTACACCAGCAGGAGTAGTACTACATTAGCCCAGAAGGGTTGCTTGTAACCCTGATGCTTCACTCAAGAGCCAACACCTAATTACACCTACTCATTCTAAAGCCAATAACATGCTATGGCCTGGCTGTATCTGCTGGAAATTGTAACTTCTGCCATTTCCAACATCTTATCCAACAGCACATAAGCTCAAAGGCTGTCATGGTTTGACACTGGCACAATGCCAGTGCCCCCATGAAAATGTGATCCCTACCTTGAATGCTGTGAAGTGGAATCTAGAATAGAGCAAAGCAGGCCCAAGCTTAATAACAGGAAAAAAACTTTATTAAACTACCACTACAAAGGAAAAGAGAAAACTAAAGAAGGGAAAAAAAACCACACAAAGATCCAAATGAAAACCTTGCAAACCATTCCTCCCCCCACCACCACCCAACTCCAACAAACCACAGTGAGACACAATCTGGACCCCAATCAGGTTTCCACCCTCCAAACAACCGATACTCAGTCCATCAAGGGAACAGAGTCTCCCCTGTGCCACAGACCCCCCAAGAAAACACAGCTGCCACATCCTGTGTTTCCATGTCATACATGGCACCGCCCGGAGAAAAAGTTTGCCATGGTGACCCTTCTCCTTTCCATGCACAGTGCTCTCACCACCAATGCATGGATGGTCAGACTGCCTTTAGGATTTTTCCTTTCAAGGATGCCCTGCCAAGAGGGGAGAAAACAACAGTTCAGTTTTTCATTGTTTGGGACCACAGTCCCCCCCCCATTTTCCCCTGGGGCCGAGGGCTCAAGAACAGAGATCTTCTTCTCTTCTCTTTCCTTTCCAGGGCAAGTGGGCGCCACCACAAACCCCCTAACCTTTTCTCTGTTCACTCCACTTTTGTCTTTTTTTCAGCTGAAGCAGGTCTCTTGACTCACTGGCATCCTCCCAAAACACAGTCCCTCTTGATGGAGAAGATTTGGTTCAGGTTGTGGCTAACACGGAAAAGTCCAGCCAAAAGCCACTCCTTGTCCCCCTCCCATCCAGAATTCCTCCTTCCAACATCCCAGGGTCCAAGGTGTCCCTCTTCCTCTCTTTCAAACTGAGGAGGGGAAAAGAAAATTCACAAAGCTTTCATTTCTCAAGGGAGGGTTAAAAGTCCGAACTCCCAGGATGGCTCGATGCCCGGACATCCAGCAACTCCCACACAACTGGGCACCTTGCAGCAGCTCCCCTCGCTCCTCCTTCCTTGCGGCTTTCTCTCTCCCTCTCGGGAGAGGAACTCTGGGGGGAGAAATGGAGACATCCCAGATTTCTTCCACCCTTCCATCTGCAGGGGCCAGACCGGTTCCAGTCCTTTCACCACCCTTGGGGCTTTCGGCCTACCTTTCTCAGGCCATGGGGGCTTCCCCTCCCCCACCCAGCTTGTGGCTGGGCAGGGGAGGTCTGCACTGCACGCTGACCGGAACCAAAGAGAGCGAGTTCCCCTGGGAATTCTGCTTTCAACCCCTCTGTGTTCTCAGAGGCGTGTCTACTTTCAATTGGTCAATATCTAAATTGACCTCTTCCTTCCGGAAAAAATTCTCTTTCCGTGTCAAACCACGACAAAGGCTTAGAAAGTCATCTCTGTTTCTCATACAATTTTCTGAAAAGAAAGGGTGACAAAGGTTGTTGGAGGTTTCTTTTCAGAATTTCTAATCTTTTCCCATAAGAAACCTCATATGTATGGATTTTTTATTAGATTCAATACACTTATTAATACTGGATTTCTTTAGGGCATATTAGGTATAACTTTTTGAATGCAGAAGAAAACTTTTTTAGTAAAAAAAAACCCAAGAAATTATCAAATTGTAGGTGTGATAGTCAAGAATATTATTAAAGCTACAAAATTCATGGTATCCATAATTAGCTCCATGTAAATATTGTATGAATGAAGAACAGCTTAGCTTCAGCTTCAAAACAAACATATCCTCAGCCAGGAGGATGAATGTTGAATTTTCATGGTTACAGTGGCTATACATTTCCATCAACAGACACAGCAACTAATGAGTGAAGCAGTCACTAGGACAGATTAAAAGAAGAAACATTGCACCCTTTAAAGATAGAGAATTAAAGCATGTGATAAGAGTATCTCACTTTTAAAAAGCCAATTTTACATTATACCACTGAGAAATGTGTAAAAGAAGTTTTGAGGCTTTTAAAATCTTTGCACATTAATTTAATGGCATGTCAAGCTTGAAAGAGAAAAGTGTAGAATGATTTGATAAGAAAGGTGTCAGAAGTACCTTTATTTAAAAATGTACAAAGACTTATTTTATGCTAGGATGGAATGAGTACAAGCAAGGAAAAACAAACTTATGTAAGTGTAAATTACATTGATCTTGTGCTATAATTCAGTGATACTGTGCTCATGTACAACATATATATGTTGACTGGGAGAACTTTAAGTACTTAAAGTACTTATTTCCCATCTGTTTTGATCTAACCAGAGTTTTTCTAATTTCATAATCCTTACATGTCAATCTCTGAGGTAAAAACATGAAGGAAAACCTCAAAATGCCATCATTGAAATTTCAGTGAAGCAAATGGAAAAAAAACTATTATAAAGGGTCACAACTTCTTACATCCTACACTACATCAATTTAATGCAGAGGTATAGGTTCTCATTTAGGAAATAACAGATCTCCCACCTCACAAAGAAAGTTGACTACAACCTTGAGGACAAGAACTGTTGAAAAAAGAGAATGAAAATCAACAACTTGGACTGGATTAGAGTGAAGACTGGAGATTCACTGCTTTTTAAGTGTTTCCAGATCCCAAAGCTCTCTTAGTGATTTTGGGTTTGTGGGACAAGGCTGAGCCATGTGGCAGTATTCTCACATGCTTCACTGAGGTGCACCACACACCTTTCTAATTCTGGGGTGACAGAAGTCATCCTGGACTCATTACTTATAATCAAGTGAGCATAGAGAGAAAGAGTTCTGCCTTTCTGTCATAGGGAAATTATGAAATTTCTTATCCTTTCACTTTCCCCAAAGTAGTGTGATAACAAACAAATTGTTTGGTGCTGGACAAATATGCATGAGATTTATTCATTTGTATCCACTTTAGTAGTTTAGCAGATACCTGTCAATGGTACTGGAAGATAAGACTAGCACGTTTTCAATTTATTTTTTTTAACAGCATTGAAAACCAGCTGAACCAGTGTGACAAAGGCAAAGGACAAATGTCACATTTTAATCCTGTCAGTAAAAAGGCATTTGAAGTACTGCCTCTCACTAAAAATACATGTCTTTTTCAATAACATAGCAATTCTACCTGTCTGTTTCCTTCACCATCTACTTTACCAAAAGCAGATTTAAATGTATCTTCATGGATGTAGATGTCACTTGAAAGGAAATTTTCCACAATAAGGAGCCTAGTGGACAAACAAGTCATAACCAAGAAATCACAAGTCAACCATGTCAAACGAACAGGGAGAGATAGCAGAATGGCCACATTGAGTCAGGATGGATCCAGCAGAATGTCAGTGTCAGCATTCTCCTACAACCTCTCACTCTGCCTGAATATTCAGAGGTTAAAGGAGGAAATCTAGGGAGTGGTTGAAAGTGGTGTAAAATTACTGGAGAATCACACCTGCACAGAGCAGTTTTTCTGTTGTGCAGTGTTTTTTGTCCCTTCCTCCTTCCAGACAGCCTGCCATAATGTTGAAGAAACAATTTCCTGGTATGCATAGCCTTGAGCAATGAACTTCTAGTAATATGAAATCAAATTAACTTGGAATGGTCTAGTTGATAGATATTCTCCCTTACAGTAAGCTCAAGAAATTAATTGTTTTTATGTTGCTCTGAAAGATGAATTCTTGCCCCACATTGCCATGTTTTTACATAAATTTACTCCTACCCCAAAATAAACTAAAATTATGTTTAATTTTAATCCCATGGTCTTTTCAGTGCTGTCAATTAATTCATTAATTAACAAAGATACTTTTAATTTTAACCTTATTAGTGAGAGATTAAAACAAAGACCCTCAAGAATTTTATTACCTCTGAGCAATCTTTACTAAGATCATAAAATATTTTTGTGCCAACTCTTTGATAAGTGCTACAAGCACCTACTTTACTGCCAGAAGAATGCATCACATGCTTGCACTTGTGTCCATGGGAAGGGCTGCTCCTTGCACTACTTATCAAGGTTCCCGCGCCTGGGCTCTGGCATCTCCACCTCCCTATGAAGCCAGGTTCAGGCACAAGTATCAGACCTTGCAGAAAGGATATTTGCATCTCTGCTTTCCCAGGGGATTAGTGAGAAGGCTATCACTTGGGATGATATTTTCTGCTTCCTGTTTTGTCTGAGAGCAGGGTACACAACTGCACAGGATGCCCTCCATGCTGACAAGCTCCTGCTACAAGAGTTTTCTCTAATCATAAACAATGAACATTGCACAAGATGCCAGTGCCTCTTCAAGGTTCCTTATGCCTTTCTATTCATATAATTAGAGAAAGTTAGAGAGATACACATTAGTTTTGAAGATGTGACCATTTCCAGGATAGAAAAACCTAAAGTAGTAAACATTGAAAACACACAATCAAATAAGAAAGTATATCTATTTTCATAAAAATAAGAAATAAGTGGATGGATTTGCATATGTTATTTGAAAATTATTATCATAACCCTCTAATTTAAATTATTTATTAAGAGGCATATATTTACTTCTCAATTTCTTCATTATCAATAAGGAGGGAAAAAGTTATTCCTTCCATTCTTTCCTTTAGAAGACCCTTCTTTTGGGTAAAGAATTCTGCCATTTTTGTGACATAATTTATTTTTCATAAATTCCTTTTATCTACTGCATTTCCCAAATCTGTTTGAAGTTCAGACAGCTCTAGACAGATGAAATCACTGGCATGTATTAAAAAAAAACCTGCCTTTGAAATATAATCAACAAGGAATCTCTAAAGAGAAAATACAATCCCTCTGTGTTCCTATGAACTATAATTTTTACTGTCTTTGTGACCAGTACCAAAGTTTGCGCATTTGACTTAGGCCAACTAAAATAATATAAGCCATATTGGCCAAAAAATCTTCATGAAATGTTAACAATACGCCTACTTTCAAGAAAGGAGGCCTTTATAGGTGAAGTCCAGGCTTTTGGAAATTTTCATATAATTTTGGATATTTTTTTAGGTTCACTATATGTCTTTCCTATGCTTTCTAACAAAGCAATGTCTCTTTATCATAATGAAAAATCTGCCAGTTTAAGGTAGCCTATCCCATATTGCTTCATTTTGTGAAGTATGTTCAAATTATCAACAATACTTTTATTGACCTCATAAATTACTTTATTTAAAAAATATTTAATTTATCTGTATTAATTTGGCTTATTATTATGAAAAGATTTTTCAAGCATGAGACAGTTATTTGAAGGTAAAGGTAATTGTTGATTAGAACACAATTCTGCTTCAAAAGTGTTGGGGTAAAGCTGTCAGGCACTTTATATTTAAGTAAGGTTCAATTGTGACGACTCAGACTCCAGAGCAAGGGCTTTCTTGGTTTCAACAAAGACACAGTGCAGATTAAGGCCTTTTGTAACTCAATGACGTTATTGTCACAGTAGAAACCTTCACAGCTGTTTCGAAGCACAGAAAACCACAAGTGTTGCCTACATGCACTATGAAAAAATGTTCTGTGAAACAATAAATGCACCCACAATACTTTGTTGTTTGCAAACTATCACTTTGGTCTCTTCCAGCAACAGTATCAGTCATACCATGAGTGAACATGGTGGGATAGGAAAGCAGGGGAGATGCTGCTTTCCTCAGTAGAAGGTAGCGTGGAGGAAGGTTTTAGAAAGGCCTTGGGAATGGTAAACTGAGGAAAAGGATGCATTCATGTATGCCCCATTGTTTTAAAAAGGCTTTGGGAATGGTAAACTGAGGTAAAAGATACATTTATGTATGCTCCACTGTTTCGGGAAAGTCCCACTTCAGCATTCCTCTGTAGACCCCCTTCTCCCCACCCCTGAGCAGTTCCTATTGGACCTGGCCCCTGGGGTGGTTCTGATGTGCCTTAGCTGGACAATATCCTCATTGTTTAGACCTTATCTCTTAATTTTGCTGTATAAAACTGTATCTGGGCAATAGCCCGGGGCCTTTGGTCCCTGCTATGGTTCAGGCAATACAATCTCTCTGGACAAGCATACCATTGGTCTCTCTTGGTCCCTTTATCTCGAATCCTATCGGTGACTGAGGCAACGCCGCAGCTCGGACCGTGCTAACCCAGATGCTGCCTGGTAAGCCAAGGGCAGTGGGACTGCGGAAAACCCTGGCCCTGGAGGGGACAGCTAGCTGGAGGGTCCCGGGGGGCCGGGGAGGGGCAGGGGACAGCGGCGAGTAACCCCCGAGAGCAAAGTGGAGGTCGAAAGAGAAGAAACAGTGTAATTTCCTACTGGCTGGCCAAGCCAATTCAATCCAAGTGACCCTTCAAAGCCCCACTGTAAATGTCTTCCTTATACAAGTTCTCTGAAGAAACACTGACCCACCATGGTCCTCCTTCACTCAAGGATTCCACTCATTGTCATCAAATTCGGGTTTCCTGACCCCTCTCGGCATGCTCAGCTGCATCCCAAACAGCACACGTTAACTTTGATGCTCTTCTCCTCTCCAAGAATCAGTGCTCCTCTCGGACTGCTCCTGGTTTTCTTTAGATTCATAACTGCAATTTATATGACTGTAATAGAACTTTATTGGGTTTTCTGACTTACTGAAAGGCAGAATGCATCCCTAAAATGTTTGCACTCCTTTATTTCTGTAAGAAAGAAAAACTGAAATTGTGCAATGCAGGCACAAATTGAGAAAATGCATCAAACAAGCTTCTTTGTTAAATCACAGGCCTCACAGAGGAAATGTGTCTCTACATTATCATGTTCTGTCTAGACAAAGCAGTTTTCATGCACAGTGAAGGCCAAACTGCTGAAGTTCAAGAATTCATGGCTTGATGATATCAAGTTTTTCCTACTGCCTGCAGAAATCACACCACCACTCTGCATTTCCTAAAATATTAGACTCATATTCCCAAGATTTTTGAGCTAGACTTGTGACATCATCTTTCCAGCAACATATGCAACCTTGCTATTTTCCAGTATTTAGAGATCCATAAATGAAGCCTGATAATAATTATGGGAGGAAGCATTTAAATAACAAGGTAGGTAACATGGTAATGTTATTGAGAACTGCACTAAAGTGTGAATGGGAGAAGGTACATCTCCTTGTCCCCGCCTTCAGAACACATGCAGTTAGCCTTCCCTGAAGTGTGGAATTACAGACAAGTCTCCCCATTCAGTTTTGCTTCCAGATATGACACTGGTTCCACACTAGATTTTATTGTCATGATAAAAAAATCTATGTGGAAAACTTGAGGAGGAGGTGTGAAAATATTTGACTTATTAGGTTAGAACTGGTATAAAGGGATGAGTTGTGTCAGTCTTATTCACAAAGAGAACTTCCTTTCAACAAGAAAACCAGCTGGAATAATAAAGGTAATTCTGTGAATGTTCAAGTTAAATTGAACTATTTAATATGGATTTTTTTTTTCTGATGTTTATTCCTCACAGGAATAATATCTGTGTAAAAAAAAAAAAATTCTTTTTCCCCAGAAGATCAGACAAGACAAAAAAAAAAAACAAAACAAAACAAAACAAAAAAAAAAGGTGCTTCTCTTTCGACCGCCACTTTGCTCTCGGGCGTCACTTGCTGCTGTCTCCCGCCCCTCCCCGGCCCCCCGGGACCCTCCAGATAGCTGTCCCCTCCAGGGCCAGGGTTTTCCGCGGTCCCGCTGCCCTGGGCTTACCAGGCAGCGTCTGGGTTAGCACGGTCCGAGCTGCGGCGTTGCCTCAGTCGCCGCTAGGATTCGAGATAAAGAGACCAAGAGAGACCAATGGTATGCTTGTCCAGATAGATTGTATTGCCTGAAGCGTTGCAGGGACCAAAGGCCCCGGGCTATTGCCCAGATACAATTTTATACAGCAAAATTAAGAGATAAGGTCTTAAACAAAAGAGACAGTGTCCAGCCTGGGCACATCAGAACCAGCCCAGGGGCCAGGTCCAATGGGAACTGCTCAGGGGTGGGGAGATGGGGGTTTACAGAGGAATGCTGAAGCGGGACTTTCCCGAAACAGTGGAGCATACATAAATGTATCTTTTACCTCAGTTTACCATTCCCAAGGCCTTTCTAAAACCTTCCTCCACGCTACCATGCCAGCTGATAACAACAATTCCCTCTTCTTTACTTATAAAGAAGAACAGTGCCTTGGGAAAAGGTAAACTGTGGCTCTTAAACTACAGTGTCTTTCTGCTTGTCATCTTCCCACCAATCGCTTTCCGTGGCAGCAGCAGCAATGAAAACCGGCGCGGAAGCCTTCGGCTTTGAGGTGATGACCTTGGAGACGATCCGCTTCAGAATCCCAAATGCTAACAGAACTAAAAACAATGCAACTAGAAAGTAAAAGATGTCTTTTAAAAGAGACACTGCCCACCCAGAAAGGTCCCAGTCTTTGAACAGATTTTTAAACCAATCCTCATTTTCTTGCTTCACATTCCCAATGAGGCTTCTCATTTCCTGAATGGACGAGTGGACACTCTGACCTTTAGATGACAGATCAAAACAACACAACCCATCAAATTCTTTACATCCATGACCATGTGCCAACAGCAGGAAATCAATAGCTGCCCTGTTCTGGAGGGTAGCCTTTCTGGTTATTTCCTCGTCTTCTAGAAGGTCACTCAGGGCTGCTGATGTTAAATTTGCCTGCTTTGTCACCCAGCATTCTAGATTGCCTAATTCACTCAATGCTTTGGCTGCCGCAACCCATGGTAAAAACACCGAGACGGCAACTCTTTTGGATTTTGCCCAATGATAGATTTCTGCATCACAATGTTCATCAAATTGACTTGCACTCCGCTTAGTAATTTTTTTCCCACCTTTTGCTTGCCCAATTGGAATTTGGGTCATGTTGGGGGAAGCAAGGGTCAGATGCCCAAGAGTGCATGGACCTCCAATAAGACAAGAGGGGATTCCTGGGTACGCTCTGTCCCCACAGATAAGAAACATTCCCTTGTCCAGCTTGCGTGGATGGAAATCAGTGGTGGATATAAATTTCAGCTTGTAGACAGCTGTGCACCATTGACCTGCTCTGAATTCTACCTTGTACTGTTTGACATGCTCATATAGATTTACTTCTTTGGTTGGGGAAAAATCAAATTGAATGCAAAATTCAGCTTTTGCAGAGCCTAGGAGTTCTAATTCCTGGGGCTCCCCCTCAGCAGTGGGCAAATGTGAAACCCACCCTTGCCACAAAATGAGGGGATTTCACACTTGTGCTTTAACTTGTCCTGCACCTTTAGGTATTTTATTTTCGTTCACCTGCTTTTGCAAACGGACCAGATCAATTGGGAACTCATCCTCCTTACATGGAACCCCTATTAAACCTGTGGACATCGGATTTTCTGCTGAGGCAGTGGACAAACACATATGATCCTGTTGCAAGGCTTGGGCTAGCGTGACCCACACATTTTTCTTGGGCTGTGGAACAATCCATGCACCCACCGTGGAAGGGTAGATGGCCATTCCCTGGAACCAAGCAATGAGCAGGAATGTGGAAATTGACATTCTGCTAGTCTGAAAGAAAGATAAAATCATACAACAAAGTGAACTAACTCTGAAAAAGATACAATTTGCTCTGCCAGTATAAAGGAAAAATAGGAATTAGGGGTCTCCTCCTTCCTTGTGGCGTTTTGTGTTTGACGCAATTGCATTCTCTGTGGGATTCCCCTGAGCATCAGGGGGGTTACTCTGTGGTCGACTCACTCCCTGTTCAGCAGTATATGGTCTGGCCCACTTCTTAGGAATCCACCTGAGTCCGGAGGGTGTGGACACACACGCATACCCTCTTCCCCAAGTGATAAGCTGGTGGGGACCCTGGATTTCTCCAGAGTCTGGATCCCTAATTAACACTGGAGGTCTCTCTTTGGGTCTGAGCTGCTGATGTTGTTTAAAATGACGCAGGACTGGAGGTTCAGGCCTATCAAAAGAACAATTTAGGAAGTTAATGGTGAAAAGGGCTTTGCAGAGCCTCATTTGCGGAGACATGGCCTGAATATCTCCCCACTGGCGAAGGAGGACCTTTTTTAGGGTCTGATGTGTTCTTTCTATCACAGCCTGGCCGGTGGGGGAGTGTGCAATTCCTGTCTGATGGTTCACCCCCCACTCTTGTAAAAACTCACAAAACGCTCTGGAAATATAGGCTGGGCCATTATCTGTTTTGATGGTAGTGGGGACCCCCAAGGCTGCAAATGCCTGCATAAGATGTTTTTTGGCATCTGCAGTTTTCTGTCCCATGTGGGCTGAGGCAAAGACTGCTCCGGAGAAAGTATCTACTGAAACATGTACATGTTGGAACCTCCCGAATTCCTGTATATGTGTGATGCCAGTTTGCAACACTTCACAACTGAGGAGTCCCCTGGGGTTCACTCCTGAACTTACTGTTGGTAGAGTGGACTCCTGACACTGGGGCAAGCAGCCACAATTGCCTTGGCCTGGTCACGCCGCAGTTGGAATTGGCGGACCAGTCCTGGGGCATTTTGGTGGAACAATTTATGGCTCACCTTGGCCTGCTCGAGGATGTTTGGTTGGCCAACCAGCTGCAGAGGGGCGGCCAGTGCATCTGCCCTACGGTTACCTTCTGCTATAAAACCAGGAAGATCGGTGTGTGATCTCATATGCATTACAAAAAAAGGCTGCTCTCGGTGTGAAACTAGATGGATTAGTTTTGAGAGCAAACTGAATATCACTGGGTTGGAAACCTCTTTGAGCACTGCGTGCTCTGCCCTGGACACCACACCTGCTACATATGCTGAATCTGTAACTAGATTAATTGGTTCTGAAAACTTCTCAAAGGCCCTGACAACAGCGTCCAGCTCAGTGACCTGTGGGGAGCCCTCTACAACTTTTACATCAGCTTCCCACTGCTGAGTCTGGGGGTCTTTCCATGTGATCACAGATTTGTGGGACCCTCCCGACGCATCTGTGAAAACTGTCAGTGCTTTTAGTGGTTCACTGCTCTGGATACTTATTGGAATTAAATGAAACTGCACTTCAAACAATCTGTGGCCTGGATGGTTGATGAGAATTTGTCCAGTAAAACTGTCTAAGGAGAATTGCAAGCTTTCATTGGTCTGAAACAGGTGCTCGAGTATTTCCTTAGAGAGTCTCCCTGAGGATATTCTGACAGGGAGATGAATGCATGCGAAGTCACACCCCGCCAACACCTGCAAACGAGCTCTGGCTCTCATGATCAGCTGGGCCATCAACTCTTGTGGCATGGTGATACTTTTGGACAACTGGTGACCAAGGAACACCCACTCTATAATTAAGAGGGGATCTCGTTGTTCTGTGTCTCATTGAAAAATCAATCCATGGAGGTGTGGCAACTTACCAAGAATGATGAATCGGAAGGGCAGGCCCTCACGACACCTGTGAGCCTGTCTGTCTGCTAGGGTGGACTGAATTTTCTCCAAAGCAGCCTTGGCCTCCTGGGTTAGGGCCCTCGGGGAGTCTAAGTCTTCCCCGCACCTCAATAAATTGAAGATGGGAGACAACTCCCCCGTGGTGAGTCCTAACCAGGGTCTGATCCAATTTAGAGATCCACAGAGCTGGTGGAGGTCTCTTAATGATTTTGGACTATCATTTATCATGGGTCTCTGGGGTGTGATGGTTCTGTTACCAATTTCAAGGCCCAGATACTTCCAGGTAGGTGCTGCACTTTTTCCTTCTGCAACTCAAATCCAGCCACCGACAAGGCTGAGATAGTGTCCTCCACTGCCTCTGCAAGTACGTTGTCACTGTTGGCACAGACAAGGACATCATCCATATAGTGATACAAAATGCAATCTTTCCACTTGGCACGGACTGGGGACAGAATTCTGGCCACATACCACTGACAGATGGTGGGAGAGCATTTGAGCCCCTGAGGAAGGACCGTCCAATGGTAGCGTTTCATGGGTGCCGCTCTATTAAGAGAGGGCTCAGAGAAGACAAAGCATGATGCATCATCTGGGTGTAGGGGAATTTGAAAGAAGCAGTCTTTGATATCAAGCACTGCCAATTTCCAGTTTTGGGGAAGCATCGATGGGGAAGGCATTTCAGGTTGAAGAGATCCCATGTCCTCAATGACATTATTAATTTTTCTCAGATTGTGGAGGAGCCGCCACTTGTCTTTCCCCAGTTTCTTAATAACGAACACTGGAGAATTCCAAGGGCTTTGGGTTTCTACTATGTGTCCCTTTGCCAATTCCTCTTTTACAATTTGAGAGAGCGCACTCGCTTTTTCTGTAGTCAGCGGCCACTGGTCTACCCAGATGGGTGTATCTGTCAGCCACTTAAGATTTTGGGTAGGGCGCTTCTCAGTGGCCGCACCTAAAAATCCTGGGGGCCTGGAAACTCTAACTTTGCCCCCCATTGGGACATGGCATCTCTTCCCCAGAGGGTGAATTTTGAGTCCAGAACAAATGGGCATAGCAATGCTAATTGCCCATTTGGTCCCTTGATTTGGACCACATTTTTGGATTCTTGTGCCACTTTTGGGCCTCCCACTCCTACAGCTGGGTGGCCTACATTTTCCAACTCACATTGCCTTGGCCATTTTTGAGAAGGAATGACTGTCACATCTGCCCCTGTGTCCATCATCCCCTGAAGGCGAACAGAATGGCCCTCACTCTGGAGGCCACACCACACAAGGGGTTTCTCTTCTCCTAGGGTCTCGGTGTAAAAGACTGAGAGGGCATGGTCATAGCACACAAGATGGGGCACTGGAATGACCTGTGCAATGATCTGTCCCTCCGCCAGGAAGAGAGGAGGGTGGACACAGCGTGCCATGAGATAGAAGGTCCTGGGATCAAGCTAAACGATTCCAGGAGGAATTTCTATCTCCTTCGGGGTGTACTTTGTGTCCCCAATGACAAGGTACTTGCAGTTTAGCAGATCATTTCGTCTACGAGTCTCGCAGTCCCGAATGCGGGGCAGAAGCTCTGCTGTAGCCGTGATGAAGTGCCAGTCCTGATTAGAAAAATGAACAGGTTTAGTGAGTCTCAACCGATAAGGTTCAGTTTTATCAGTGGTGTAAGCTTGGCTGCTGACACTAGGTACAATGTGGTGGACAGCAGCTCTGGCCACAACGTTTTGGCCCACCCCATTTTTGTCGTCACGCGGGATAGGACCGCGCTCCCCAATCAGTTTTTTTGCTGACTGGAGATCCCTCCCGCTCCCACTTTCCCTCTTTTGAAGGCCCTGTCCCCCGCAGGGGGCACTGGCCTATGAAATGTCCCTCTTGGTTACAGAAATAGCATCGGTGTTTGGGTGCAGGAGGCTTGGCAGCCCTTGGTGTTTTCGGGGTTACGGTTGCCTCTGCAACCACTTTTCCCCGCGGTTTTATCACTGGGTCCTGTGTCATTAATGAAGCCTTCCAGGTGCACTCCTCGATGAGCTGATCGAGTGTGGGGGGAGGCGATGATGGAAGAGATAGGATGATTCTCTGACAGACTTCATTTGCATTTGTGGTGACAAGTTCTAATGTAAGTTGGTCTTGGAGCTCTGGATTTTGCACCCTTTTTTCCAGAGGCTCGCACTCGATCCACAAAATCCATGAATGGTTCAGAAACAGACTGCTTCAAGGCGATGTAAGAGACAATAGGTTCTTTAGAAGGCATATTAAAAAATGCACGTTCTGCTGCATCCCTGGACAGGTCCAACACTGCCCTGGGAATGCCTGCTGCTTTCTTTTCAGCTTGGCTCCAATCACCTTCACCCACTAGATGTTCTAAAGTGATTTCCTCATCCTCTATATCTGTGGAAAGGCTTGGACTCTGCAAAATCTCTGGGAGGAGATCTGCTGCAAGTCTTTTCCACGTTCTTTCCCACAATCTAAACTCAGACTGAGGGAGCAAGCAACTGAAAAGACGTCTCAAATCAGCGGGGACAAATGTCTTGGAGCATAGAGTAGCTTTTAAAATGCTCTTAAAAAATTCACTTCTTTCCCCAAACTCACGCTTCGTTTTGCAAAGTTCCCTAATACTATCATACAAAAGGGGCTCCCATTTGGCGTTCTGTCCCCTGGTATTATAAATCACAGGGGCCAAGAACGCAGGGTCGGTGTCTCTGACCACTTCCCGGTTCCCCATGCTGACAGCCTGGGCGCTGCCGTTGCCAGGGAGACCGGGAGAGGGAGAGGGAGAAGGGCCGGCTTGTGTGGGAGTGGCCACAGCCGGCGGGGCCGCATGGAGCGGGGCAGGGACAGGGGCAGGGAGTGGTGATGCAACTGCGAGGGGAGGAGCTGAGGGCTGGACCAGGAGCTGGATCACCACAAGGGAGGAGGGGTTGGGATCAGGGACAGGCAGAGGGAGGAATGCGAGGGCTGGGGGCGTGTTCTGGGCTGGCACAGGGAGCACAGGGAGCACTGCGTAGTCGCCTCCATCTTGTGGGGGCTGCACGGGGGGGATGGGGGGTGCAAAGCATGGATTTTCAGCTGCGGGAGCAAAAGCAGGAGGCGGAGAAGGGTTAGAAACTAAATCTACATCTGCACGGTTAGTTTTCTCACCGCAGGGGACACGGGGGGACACAGGGGACGCGACGGGGCTCTTTTCTGCTCCCCGGGTGCCCTGAGTGTCTGCACTCTCTTTCACAACATCGTAAACGAACAAAAACATTCTCATAAAACCTTCTTTCACTGAGGGATCTCCTGCCTTTGTCCTTTCACTCAGCACTGCACCCACACGCTTCCAAAATCGTCTTTCTCTCACTTCTTGCTCTGTTACCTCCAGAACATTTACTGATAACCATCTGACAAACTCTTTCACAAGGCTCTTAGGAAATTTGACACCTGCACTCTGCAGGGGCTCCTGAACTTGTTTATAAATCTCTTTCTGCTGTTTAGTCAGCCTAACACCCATGGCTGGCTTCACAGCAAAATCTCAACCACTTAATGCAGCAAAACCCAAAGTTCTAAAGCTACTACAGAGACTCCCGTCACGCCTGCGCACTGGCGTGTCCCCCCCACGGGCACACAGGAGCCAATGTCTCCTGGCCGGGCCCCTGCCCCCAGAAACCGAGACTCACCCACCGCCGTCCTTTAGACACCACTGCAGCAACAGTTCTCGAACCCACGGGTGGTCTCCCGGGTGTAGGGAGGTGCCGTCTGACCCGTGGAGACCTCACCGGAAAGAAATCTGCATCTGTTCCCACGGCAACAGTCCCGCTGGGCTGTGTGGAGAGGCAAATGGCTCACCACCAGCGTGATCCCAGAGCTTCTCCCCGCAGAGCCAACAGCATGCGTGGCAGCTTATCCGCACCGCTCTCCGCTTTGTTGCTCGTGGTGACACTGCAAAGTGTCTGGAAAAGCTCCTAGCCAGTGCACTGTCCACGACGGCTGGGGCTCGCTTGCTCAGACCAATGCAAAGCCCAACGTTGGTGGGCCACTTGTTGCTTCTCTCTCGACTGCCACTTTGCTCTCGGGGGTCACTTGCTGCTGTCCCCCGCCCCTCCCCGGCCCCCCAGGACCCTCCGGCTAGCTGTCCCCTCTCGGGGCCGGGGTTTGCCGCAGTCCCGCTGCCCTGGGCTTACCAGGCAGTGGCTGGGTTAGCACGGTACGAGCTGCGGCGTTGCCTCAGTCGCCGCTAGGATTCGAGATAAAGAGACCAAGAGAGGCCAATGGTATGCTTGTCCAGAGAGATTGTATTGCCTGAAGCATTGCAGGGACCAAAGGCCTCGGGCTATTGCCCAGATACAGTTTTATACAGCAAAATTAAGAGATAAGGTCTTAAACAATAGAGACAGTGTTCAGCTAAGGCACATCAGAACCACCTCAGGGGCCAGGTCCAATAGGAACTGCTCAGGGGTGGGGAGAAGGGGGTCTACAGAGGAATGCTGAAGTGGGACTTTCCCGAAACAGTGGAGCATACATAAATGTATCTTTTACCTCAGTTTACCATTCCCAAAGCCTTTTTAAAACAATGGGGCATACATGAATGCATCCTTTTCCTCAGTTTACCATTCCCAAGGCCTTTCTAAAACCTTCCTCCACGCTACCATGCCAGCATGATAACAACAACAAAAAACCCCCCAAAAATACCAGCCCAATTAAAAAAAAAAAAAAAAAACAAAACCAAAAAAACTCTGGCACCTCATTTGTAATTCTGACAAAAATGTCATTAAGAGTAAATGCTGCAGCTCAGTAGAAAGGGTGTGCTCACAGAAATTATTTATGTTCACAGTTTTAAGCATTTATAGCTTATTTCTTTTGTTATTAAAAACACAGGAGACAAAAGATACTATATACATCAGTTGTAGTTTTTCTGAATGCAATGTGGGTAGTTATAACTCCTGAACTTTTACTTTTTATGTGTATTGTTTAGAAGAAATTCAAAGTATGAAAAACTTAAACTGTGTCAAGATACTCACATATTAACACAGGCATAAGCAGTTTTCACAAATGTATTTGCCATGCAAAAATATTCCCTTGATTTCAAAAGAATCAGGTAATCTACAGATGAGACACTGAATTTTTCTCTTGCTTCTAAATGGTGCAGCTTCAAGGACATGATTCAACATAGATCATTTGATCTCTTGAAGGATGGATGTGATTACAGTATGAACCAAAATAAATATAGATTTGTGTGTGCTTGTAAATTTGGAATTTGGCCAGTGTTCACTAAAACGACCATGAAAGTTCATAAGCCTACAAATTCTTTCACATGAGTTATGAATGATTTATGGTCCTGTAAGAAAACTCATCTCAATATCTTAATGCAAAACATGGCCAACAATGTTATTACTTGCATTCATTGAAAATAGACAAATATTTTTTGACCAATAAGTTTTTCTCAGTTCAGCTAAAACTTTTATAAATTTTTTTTTATCAAAAAATTGAGCATTTCTTCTCCTAAGTTATTTGTAGAGACTCCTCTGTAAGTAATTATTATATTGTAAATGGTTCAGAAAATTTGTTGTGGAGTTGACTTTTAAAAACAGAGGTGTTTTAACATATTTGACCTTTTGAATGTATTATTTGCACAGATTATTTTGTATTCCTGGTGAAAAGCATTCTTTATACTTTGCACATCCACTATTTTGAAATCAAAGCAATTCCTCATTAAAATTTTTATCTGAATTTTATGCAGTAGTATTTTCTTTAAAATACCTTTGAGTAATTTTTTATGTTAAAATTTAAAAAAAAAAAGTACATATGTAGAATGAATTTCTGGAAAAATTCTTATGGGCACAACTTTGCTTAAGCATCTCCCCCTGCCCACAGCAACTTGGCGAGATGGTACTGCAATTTCAGGTGACATGAATGAAACCAAAGAAAATTATCATATAAACTTCTAAAAAGTGGAAGTACTATATTTTTTATACATGTATGTTAGGTGACAACCAGATGGCTTAAAAGGTTATTTCTAATGTTAATCAAAGTCGTCTAGGAGTCAGATATTGACTCTCTTGGATTTTTTTTTTTTTTGAAGTTTTCTCATTTCATCTAGGCTACAGGTATTATTAAAATAGCTTTACATAGGGTAATTTTGCTTCTTCCTAGACCAAATTAATTTGCACTTCTTCCAGGACCAAATTAGCTCAAAAGCAGGAAAGCATTAAAACAAAAGATATACAGTCAAAAAATCTGCATAAAAGTATGAACATTTTCTCATGCAGTAGTATTATGATGACAAATTTTTGCAAATAGAGAATGTAAATTGTCATTTGTATATGAAGATGAATCTGAAATAAGGTTCAAAGGAAAAAAAAACAAACTTAAAAGTGGAGATGTGTTATTGGTGATTTCCTTGCTTATCTTATATTTCACAAATATGTGAGAAGGTATTCACACAGATATCTTTTTAAATTATTTTATTCATAGAATCATAGAATTTCAAATGTCAGAAAAAACTAACAATCATCAAGTCTTACCATCAGCCTAGCACCACAACCATATTCACCAGTAAACCATGTTCACAAGTGCCATGTGAACCACGTTCTTCAAGAGTTCTAGAGATTGTGATTCCATCACCTTACTGTGCAGTTTGTTCTTTTTTTCAGTGTTCTTCCTTCCTATGAAAAAACTTCTTTCTAATATCTAATGTAAAGCTCCTCGGGTGCAATTTGATGCCATTGCCCATTGTTCCTTGTTACACACAAGAAATGGGCAACCCCCACCTAGCTACACCCTCCTGTCAGGTAGTTCCAGAGACCAATAGTGTCCTTCCTCATCTTCCTTTTCTCCAGGCTGAACACCCCTAGCTCCCTTAGCTGGTCCCTGTAGGATTTGTGCTCCAGGCTCTTCACCAGCTCCACTGCCATTCTCTGGACTTTATCCAGGACCTCAAGGTTTTTCTTGTCATAAGGGGTTTAAAACTGGACACAGTACTCAAGGCACAGCCTCAGTGGTGCCCACTACAGCAGGGAGAGTGAAGTGCCTGATTCTGGTGGCCATACTATTGCTGATATAGGCCAAGATGTCCCTGGCCTTCTTGGCAACCTGGACACACTAACAACTCTTATTCAGATATTTGTCAACAACAAACTCCTCTTGTTTATTCCATTAAACAAGACAGGCAACGACTTTAATGTATTTTTTATTTCCTTAGTATTCTTTTGAAGTAAAGCTACTGTCTGCACAGAAGAGGAACCAAAAATAACCTAAAAGGTTTAAAAGCTTAGTCTGCCTTCTCACTGACCAATCTATTAATGTTATATGATTATTGATGGTGCTGAATAAAAAAGAATCATCTCTGAATCCAAGTTCCACAAAGGTCAACATTTTAGTTTACCTCCATTAGAAAAGGATGGGTCTGACATTAGAATCAAACCAAAATATAATGTTCTCATACTTTCAGGACCATCGCAGTGAAGATTTTGTTTCAGCCTGTTTCTAATATTAATGCAGTCTACATCGTGAACATGTCAAGCTCTTGGAAAAAGTAGACATACTTGCTCTGTAAAACAATCCTTTCAGATAAGAAACACATATCCAAATTCCTTTGAACAAAATGTTAATTTGTAAATAACTGTTGAGAGAAGTTGTGTAGTTCTACTTTATATTGAAATGACAAGATAACATCATAAAATAATCTTCATTCTTTTAGACGTTATTTCATAACATTTGAAGTTGTTATTTTATAAAACAGTTTATAAAAAGTTTTTAGTGTTCATCTTATTATAGTCATATAGGTTTGGGGCTTTTTTAAAATTTCTAACCTAGTTTTCAAAAAAATTTAAGATTTTTATGTAATTAGAAGCACCAAACACCACTAGCCTATAAAAAGGTTTTAGATGAATAACAAAAAAGAAAAGTAATTATAATTTTTTGAATATTTCAGTCAGAAAATTGGAGACCATTAAGTTATTTAGCTTTAATCTTTGGGATCCAGTTAAAAGCTTAATAGTGTCCATTCAAAATCTTAAAGAATTTGCAAAGAAAATGCCAGGAAAATTCATAATTATGAAAATACATCTTTTAAGAAAAAAAGAACTTTCATACTTTGAAGATGAAAGTATTACAAGCACATGATTTAAGACAATCAAATAATTTGAATGCTAAACCCTCCTATGCAGGACAATGACAATGATGAATTCTTCAATGAATTGTAGTATTTCCAAACCAGCTGTCCTTCCCCAGGGACGTGGTCCCAGCACCAGCCTGATAGAACTCAAGAGATGTTGGACAACACTCCCAGACACATGTTGTGATTCTTGTGGATGTCTTGTGTAGGGCCAGGACTTGGGCTTTGAGAATCCCTGTGGGCGCCTTCCAATCTGTCTCAAAATTTTCAAGCCAAGTCCTCACATTTAAATATGTATAAAACCTTGATGTCCATAAATAGATAAAATCCTTAAATGGACTTGTCATCTCAAGAAATTCCAGTTCTCTGGGTGGTATGTGCACAGGTTGTTTAAGTCACTGCTCCTCAATATCTGCATGGGGATATTGTCTCTGGTCCTGAGCATGATGTAGGGCAGGACAGACACACCTGGCAGGTATCCACTGTGTTCCAGTGTCCATAGAAATACATGCATATCCACATCTCCATGTAATGACATCTTATGGACCTTCCCACTTATTCCTAATAAAGTTTTTTACTGTTACCTTAGACCTAGGTAATTGAGCATCACCATATGACTGCAAGGATAGAAAATAATTCAGGATTGTTTGGTTCTAGGATTTCTCTGGGATCGTTAAGTAGTTTAAGGTGTAAACTACTTTGGTAACTCTACTTTGTGGAGTCTTGCCACACATTCCCCTTTTTTTTGTTTCTCTAAAATACGTTTTAGAAAATGTATGAACATGCCATGGGCATGTTCAACAATGGCTTGCTCTGTTGCTTAATGGGGGATACCTGTGTGGTGTTTTATGCCCCATAGTTGAAGGAATTGTTTGATGATGGCTTTGTCTTGAGGCTCTGCAGAAAAATGGTGCTTCCAGCTTTCAGTGACCCTAGCCAGTAGGTATTCCAACAGGTAACTTTAGCTGTTGCAGCAGCGGCATGTGCACAGTGGTGGCAGTGACTTTTGGACCCTGCAGTCCGCTTCTGCTTCTGGATATAATGTTTGCTGGTATCCAGGCACCAACAGTGACATACTTCTTCGATCCGCCCACGAATTGGGTCTGGCGCTAGGCACAGCTCTTCCACAGTCAGGGTCTGCTCTGGAGTGGCCGGGATCAGCTGGGGCACATCTAACTGTCTGTATGTCCTGGCATGGGGTGACAAGCCAGCCTATAGTGGCCACAGGGCGCTCCATAGGTGAGGTGTCCCAGAGTGGCACAGCAAGCTCGGTTCCATGTGGCCACTTTGCTCCCCTGCATGCCCAGAGCAGTGGCCATCCTGATACTCGGTTCTCCTCACTCATCTCTGAAGGTGTCTGTGGCACCCCCTCCCTCTGTAGCTGCCATAGTGGGTCCATTGTGCGTCTCCATGGCTTAATAATGCCAATGGCAGCCTCATGGCTGTCAATGGACCCTGCCTGGAGTATGAGCCTGCCAGCCTAGAGCCACATATAAAATCTAAAGTGGCCTCTTCCCCTTCAGTCATATCCAGTTTGTGGCTTTTCCACCACATTAGCAGGGCAATTAGAGCACAGTTGTCATACTTGAGACTTCATTTCTTTAGCACAAATGTCCATACCTGAAAGGTAGGCTCTGCTGGTGTAGAGTCCCATGTTCTCATCCTGGCAGCTTCCTCTTAAGTCCTCAAAAGAGAAGGAGGTCCAGACCCAGAAACAGCTCTCCATACCATCTTCTGCAGCTCTACATGCTGCAGGTAGCAGCTCTACACACTGCCTTTGCCAAGGTTCTGCAGCTCTACACTTCACAGGTAGTAGCTCTGCATGCTGCAAGCAACTGTTCTAGCTGTCTTCCTTATTCCTCCACTCTACACATGGATACTTGTTGAAATCATGTTGGGCTTACCAGATGTCAGTCACAATGATGCGTCAGAGGAAGGAACATGATGAACACATGAAAGTCATGCAGCAACAGCCACCTTTATTGAGACCTCTTTCCTAATATAGATGAGAAGGCTCATGTAGTTAATCCTCACTGGTTGAGCTAGTTTCCACCTGTCCAACCAGCCAATAGCAGTCTGAATCCCCAACAGCCTGGGCCTGAGGTCTTATGGGCCTTACTGGTCAAGTTACGTAAGCAAGGTAATCATATAATCAACCTCATTTCACTTATAGAGCTGGTATTATTTATTACTGTAAAGCCTAGAGCTGGCCTGTAGGCCACTGCATGCTCCAAAGCAGGGGCACACACACTGTGTGTGTGCTCACTCATTGGGAATGCTTTGCTGGGGCGCTGGACCCTTTAGACTGCTTCATCATCCTCATGACTAAAATCAGTTTTGGACATGAGTGCCTTTCAGTTCCTGGGGAGACCTCATGGGTGACATGGCACCACTAAACTGAGAGCACTTGAGGTCTGGCACTGGGACTGACATGGACATCATCAAGTTCTTCCTTCAAAACTCAAAGGCTGGGTGCCATGTGATCTGATGGGGAGCAGTCATGATTTTTGAAGCTGTTTCCAGCCTGCATAAGAATCAAATGCTTTTGTCATCTGGTAGTCTCTAAGGTGCCTTCATTTAGAGAGAGGTGTAGATTGAAGAAATTAATGTAGTACATCCACTACAAAGGGCTAGATTTGACATATTAGACTATATCACAGTATATTTTGTTGGCTTGGATATGGGACTTACAGTAAAGAACAAAATAAGAGAAACAAAGAAACAAAAGACAAATTAATGTTGTCGATTTTGAAAATATACTTAATATTAAATCAAAGCAGTAATTTTTGGAAGACAGTAACTTTAGAAAGTATGTGATGTTGACAATTTTTTCACTTGATCATGTAGAAATATTTAAATATAATACATAATATAATTTGAAACAGAAATAGCTTTCAAGCCACAGATCAATCTTAACAGAACTCAAAAAAATTATGATAGTGCTGGAACAGTGAAATTCCACAATGCAGTCTGCAAATATCAAATTGAAACAGAACAAGGACTTAGCAATTTATTTCCACTTGACTAAAGCATCCACTGGAGAGTATTAATACACATGACAAGTAGACAAATGCTGACTGTCTGGATTTTAAAACTGGACAACTGCTTCATAATGATCACTGTCTTACCAGACAGCAAGAATGAAATAATTGTTTGCTTTAATTTTCCATCAGACTGTGTAAAGGATCAAATCTCTTCCATCTTTTTCAAATAATTTTGCTTTCAATTTAGACTTTCAGGGTTTCTTTAAACATTACTGCCTTTCTTTCATCAGCTGTCTGCTTAGAACACAATTAATACAAAGAAAGCACTTTGTCAAAGGCATGATCTTCCTTATTCTTTGACATATTACTTCCTTCCAGTTAGTTGTAACTCCTTAAATTGATCCAGTGCAGCTGCATACTTGAAAGGACTGAAGAGTCACAGAGTTTATTTTGTGTTTACATAATACATTTGGTGTCAACAATTATTTTTCAATAGTAAAGACAGTAACATTTCTCCAGGTTTAAGAACTGTGTGGGTAAAGCTAGAGTACTCAATTGAGACTTGGGATTTTTACTTCATCATTGATTGTGGTTAAATCATTTGTTTATAACCAAGAATCCTTATTTTCATAAGAAAGCTCTGTTTTGGTAAAATGTAGCAATAAATCTTTGTGGAAATTAGTTTTAATACCAAATTCTAGACATTACCCTGAAACTTAATAGTTGAGCACTAAGGGCTGGTCTTTGCACTTTTCAAGTAAGACAAAAGTAATGCATGTGGATTCTGATTCTGATCCCTCTAAATTTAGTCGAGGGACCTAGAATATTTTTATTAATCTATCTGAGTAATGATCTCCTAAAAACATGGTGATTTATATGATTATTTCTATTTAAAATTAAACAAAAAATTATTATTGATCACAATAGAATGAAATTGAGTAAAATTACAGTATTTAACATATTTTATTTTGCATACATTTATATACATAACTATACACACATAATTATGTGCCTATAAATGTAAAATATGATGGATGAGGAGATTCCTATCATCATTATCTAGATTTGCAGCAGCTTCAGCTTTAATTTCATAATATCTACTAATTTACTTACTAAGAGTGTCTAATGCTACTGAAGCTGAAAACAGAAATGAAGGTAGGCCATAATTGTATGTAGGCCCCAACAAAATCTTTCACATGCTGCAGGTTAACCCAGCATCCCAGTTTATGGCATTTTCAAGTTGATTGTGCGTTGTGCTCAGGGGAAGTCACTGTCCAAGCAGAGAAGATTATCAGCAGGCATCTGCACCTTTGTTTTGCAGCCTTGGGGAAGCAAAAGTTTCTGGCCCACATCCATCACTACAGTTTTACTTGCTGAGGTCAGTGCCATGCAGCTTGTCAATACTTAGAATACCTCACAGACTACACCTGATTAAAATTGCTTGGTGAAAGGGAAAACCAAGATTATTATGGTCTGCACTTCGTATAAATTTTGTACATAAGTGTAGCATCATGTGCATGCACTTGTAGCTGCAACACATGCTACCCCAGGATTGGGTCAGCTGTGAGTACAGCAATAAATAAAGAAGGGATGGGAGTGACTAAAATGTCAGAAACTGAAAGCTTTAATATAAAGAAGGTGCACAAGGGAGCAACATAAACAGCACAGATCTACATAGCTCCTTTAAAAGACCACCCAAATGGGACAGACAACCTTACACAGACATTATCTAATGGGAGGGAACCAATGAACAGAGAGAAACAGAAACAATACCTTATATGGAACACAAGATTAATCAATCAGAGGACAGGGTTCAGAACATAACCTTGTAAAGAATAACGTAATCTGTATAATTTTCCCATCATCCTTTGCATCACCTTCACTTGTCATGTAACTTAATAAGATGTTTCTTGTCTTAGATTCTCAGTGTCCAGGGCCCAATGTTGTTACCTGCTGTGTCACTGGCCCACAGCCCATGTTCTCTGAGATAGACTACCACACATTGGGAACACCAAAGGAAGTGAAGAAAGTAAAACAAAACCCAAACTGTAGATATATCAAAATTGAATATGTATGAAGTATTAGCTTTTAGTCTTCTTACTGCATCCTTCCAGTACCTGAGGGGAGCCTACAAAACAGATGGATAGAGGCTATTTTTAAGTGTATCTTTTGATGGGACAAGGGGGGGTAGTTTCAAATTAAAAGAGGGCAGGCTAAAATTGGATATTAGGAAAGATGTTTATACTGGGAGGGTGGAGCACCATAACCTGTTGCCCAGGGTTGTGGCTGTCCCATCCCTGGCAGTGTTCAAGGCCACGATGGATGGATGGGGCTTTCAGCTTCTTGGTCTACTAAAAGATGTCCCTGTCTATGGCAGGGAAGCTGACACTAGATTATCTTTAAGGTTCCTTTCAACACAAACTATTATATAATGCTATGATTCTATAAAATTTTAAAAAATCATGATGAAATTTAATGAAACCCTGTGGTCAGTGAACCCTGTGATAAAAAAGCAAAACACAGCTACAGTTCTCTTAGAATAAAATTTTGGTTTGGAAGATCAGTACCCAGTAAAAATGCAGTTTAAACTACCATAAACAACATAAAGTTGTTGCAGTAGCTGATATAAGGATTACTTTTCCTCTTATGATAACCCTACTGATACAAGTGTTTGTATGAGATCACATTGTGGGAGTCGTGGTTGAGAGCAACAAGGCAGGAATGCCTTAGGAGGATTCTTATGGTGAGCAAGTGTGACGATTTCCCAAGGTCCCTCACTCCCACATGTAAATGGCTGCCTACCTGTCACCCAGGACTCACACCCACACTCCAGAAAGTTCTGTGTCCCCAGTTCTCCCATTGGCTCACACATTGTAGTCACTCCCCTCCTGTTGTGTTATTGGTTGGATGTGTGTCACCCCACCTCAACTCCTCCCTCTACTCCTATCCCCATTGGTTCATTGTACCCCATCCATGCCTACCTTCCCCCAGTATATATACCCCGGACCTCCCCCCCCTCCCCCCCCCCCCCCCCCGGTCAGGGTCTTTTGGCTGGTGGTTGGAGTGGTTGCTGCCTTCATGGTTGCTGCCCTTCTGCCACCTGCACTCCTGCGGCTTTTGGGGGCCAACTGTAGCTGTCCCCCATTCTTCCCCAGCCCCCCGGGACCCCTCCGGCTACCTGTCCCTGCCAGAGACTGGGGTTTGCTGCGATCCCGCTGCTCTGGGCTTACCAGGTGGCGGCTGGGTTGGCGCAGTTCCTGTGGTGGCATGCTGCAGTCGCCTCAAGGATTCAGGATAAAGAGAATGAGAGGTCAGTGGTATGCACACCAGAGATTGTATTGCCTGAACGGTGTAGGGACAAAAAGACCCTGGGCTGTTGCCCAGATACAGTTTTTATACAGAGAAATTAAGAGATAAGGTCCAAACAATAGAGACAGTGTCCAGCCTGGGCACATCAGAATCACCCCATGGGTTAAGTCCAATGGGAATTGCTCAGGGGTGGGGAGAAGGGGGGTTACAGAAAAATGCTGAAACAAAACTTTTCTAGAAACAATGGGAATACAGAAATGAATATTTTCTCAGCTTCCAATTCCCAAAGCCCTTCCAAAGGTCTTCCCCCATCACGCCAGCGTGGTAGCAACACACTCCATCCCTGGTTCCTTTCAGCTATGGCTGTTTTCCTCACCTGCTTCATCTACCACCCTCCCAGCCTACCTACCTTCCTCACACCCTTCTGGACCTACAACCTACCCTGCAATCAGCATACAGAGTGCACTCCCATTTGTTACTGGTGAAGAAAAAGTACAACATCTGGGCACGTACATCTGGTTAGCTGGAGGAGCTGTTCATTGGGCCTGGTACAGAGACGTCACCAGTTCAGCAGGCAACCCTACAGGATCTGCCTGGGATGGCCCACATCACGTAATGGCATCACATCATCTTTCATGGACTTCTCATTCCATCTTGATAATATCACACAATTTAAACACAGAAGTACTACGGTCCTAGTCAGATATCAAAATCCTCTATGCAGGATTATGATATATTTGCATAGGTATCCTAATACCTATGTATAAGGTATCCTAATAGCTATATAAATAAAGTACGTTAATACTTATGTCTTGGAATCCTAACAAGGTAGTAAGGCTTTCTAGTGTCTATCTATGCCAGCATCTTGCATGAGAAAATGTTGAATATTGCTAATAGCAGCTAAAAAAATATTTGAGCACAGTTGCATTCAATATTGAATTTAAACTGATCACATTAAACTGCAGCTTTGCCAACAAATTACAGGATTTTTTTGTGCATCATTACATTATCTCTGTCCCATGGTTCATAGAAATGAAATGGAAAAAAAAGCCATAGTCACAGACGTTCAAACCGGAAAAGAAAACCAAAATTAGCAGCTGACTTTGTCACCTGCCAGCTAATGACTTCAGACTGGAAAGAGTTTTGGAAAATAACCATCAGTAGTCAATTTAAATCCACTAGAAAAATTTTAATGCACCCTCTCCTCTTTCCATATTGCACAAAACCTTGTTTCAAAAGCAACACCTGTATTATAACATCCATGTATTAACAAAAAAAAAAATCTTAATTTACAATATGACTATAAAATTAACAAACAAGGGAAACCATCCAGATAGTTTTGTGCATAAGATAAACTTACTCTGTATGAATTGCTGAAGTCTTAAATGTTAAATTAGCAATTAATAACTCTCTAATGATTGTGATATACTGTAAACTAACTAATGAGTACTAATGAGTGAAAAATTTCACTTGAGGTATTCAGAAAAATCAGTGAAACCGGCACCTCAAGGAGTTTTGGGCAACTGCTTTCAAAAACGTGGCTCCACTAGGAGGAAATCTATTTTTAAAATGGAGCAGGGTTTTTCTAGCCATCTATCTCCTTTATGAACCTTCTGGTCATTCACAGCTCCCCTGGGAGGGGCATTGATAGGGTGGCAGGGTGGTGGCACTGAAATGGAGAGGACAAGCCACTGGGTAAGATGAAAGCATGCAGGGTCAGAGCAGTGCTCACCCTGCAGAACACTGTGAAAAGGAGTCTGCTGCTTCCCCTGACCCTCACCCAGCCTGCAGTAACACTGCACGTTTTTTGTTCCCTGAGCTGCTTAGCTAATTAAAGCATGAAACTTGCAACAGGGAGATTGTCTTATGTCCTGAAGTGGTCACAGACTTGCCACTCATAGGAGAAAAGGATGTTGTTACAGGACCTAATTAGCAGAAGTAGTCACATTAGAAAGATGATGATAGACTATAACATCATTACTCACTTCAAATAAAAGAAATATCCATCCAGCCTCTCCAAGCACCTTGAAATAAGAATACTTCACCTTTCCCAGGGGTTCATTTAATTGCAACTTAGCACTGGCAGTGAGGACAGGATGTGTGAAGGCTGGTACTAAGCATAAGGCAGCTAAATAGCTTGATATAATCCTATTCTTAAAAATAGTCAGCATTTTCCTCAATGGGACTTGACAATCCTGTTTTACACAGCTAATTTTAAGCATTCAGTTTGAAACAAGTATGTGGTCACATTGTCACATTTATAAACTAAAGATGGCAGAGCCAGTGTATGCCTGAAGTGCTCAGAAGTTTTTATTCTTTGCTTCAGAGGAACTCCTCCCTATGTATACATTTTATTCCTCCTTCTTAAGCATCTGTACAAGACTATTTGTTGTGGTGTGCTCACTATCTTGAATCTTCCAGAAGTTACAACTCTCAAGATTAGTATATTTAGAAATAGGCCTTTTAAACTATTCTGAGAGGATTTCACCCCAAATGAACATATTTTTCATTAAGCATCATTCTAAATATTACAGAAAGGCTAACAGATGTTTAGCCTCTATCTTATGGTCTAAGAAAATGCTGAACCTATTGATAGATCTAGTAGCAAATCCAGCTTTAAGTAAGTGAACATCCCAAGTAATAATGTTAAACTTCTTGTTTATTCAGGTAATTGCCACTGCCTCGCTCCGGAAGACTCCGACCGATCTTCCCTAGGCAGCCCTAGCTAGCCACAGCCGATCGCGAGGCGGGCAGGCTAAGGCTCTGGCCGCTGGACTGCAAGGCAGCTTTGGCCAGGGCCTTCGTGGGTTCCACGAGCACGGACAGTTGCAGGAGTCCAGGAAAAAGACACAGAAGGTCCAGCTCAGGGAGCAAGCTCTGGTATTTATTAGCCCAACGGGGCAGAACAGCAAACCAAAGCAAATCCACAACGTGACAACATGGAAGGTGGTGCTAGCCGGAGCTGGCACAGAACTGAACTTGGCATGGGATTTTATAGGGCAGGGGAAGGGAAAACAACCTCCAATCAGGGGCTAGCAGGGAGTGGCTAGGGGGTGTGCCAGGAGAGGGGGACCACCAATAGGGGAAAGGTAGGGGAGGGGTCCCAGGTCCTCATCCAACCACTCGGTGCCCTGGGTAGAAGCTTCTAGATGGGGGGCAAGGAACACCGAGTGACAGACAAGACACCTGGGAGGGGTAAAGGGAAAAGACTTTGCCCCTTCCAGGGTGATGGACAGATACTGGAAAGGCGGGAAGGGAGGACAATGGCGGGAAAACTAGGGAAAGAACCATTACAATGTGGGGGGGAACCGGGATGAACCAAATAACATTACAAAACATACCAATAACAAATATAACTGAGCAAATATAACAAATATAACCAAATAGGAACCGAAAACACACCACCACAGGTAGTAATAGGATTTAAACACAGAGTGCTGCTGAAACTGTAAAACACACTTCAGGGCCAGGGGAAGAAAATTTCAGCACTGTTCAACACAAACCATGGGAGATTATTTAATTAGGATCACTTCATCCTTTAAGCAAATAAAATAACTTGAGTCTGCCTTCTTTCTGACTCCCACCATCCTCTGAATCATTTTGATCAAAAGCATGGTTTAAATCCACATCATATGCATCCATAACACCTGTTTTATACTTCCTAGCCATTTCTAAGCTTCTTCTAAATGAAATGGGGACAATACTTTCTAGCCATGTCATCCAGAAATAGATTCCTTGTTGGTATTTAATCTTGCTTTCTCTTCTTTCCTCTGTTTTCTATGGCCAGTTATCCTGTTTTCTGCTCTTATGTCTTTTGCTAACCACAACATTCTACAACCTTGTTCTTAAGTCTATATTTATTCCACACTATTAAGATTTTATTACGAATCCAAATGAAGGATCTTTAAAGTGTGGGTGCTATGTCTGCCATTATGATAAATTCAGTGCCTATGCCTTTGCACTTTTTGTCCTGTAAACCCTTCCTCTTAAAATGGTAGTAATTTTCATAGGTTATTTATGCTTTAATGTGTTGTGAATCACTCAGTAACTATGATAATACAGGGACTCAATAATTATGATAATACAGGGAACGTATTTACAACAGTATCAGATATATTGTATTAAAGTCAAAGCTACTTATGTATTAATGATTATCAGAAAAGCACTCACTGGACTTTCAAAGGCACATTATCTCAGTGCACAGACACAGGATTCCTGTAAGTCCTTTCATTTCTGAGTTATTGTAATTATTTGTTTTTTCCTCTTTCTTTTGCTTTCATGGTTATGTTCTGATCAATTCAGAGTAGCTGCTTTTATAATATTCTTTTCTTTCCTTTTCTTCTGTAGAAAGAAAAAAATAATCCCAGAGGCCAAAATTCTTTTTCATGTTTTCTACATTACAGAATCAAAAAGACCATTGCTTTGGTATGTATGAACACCTCTATTGTGCATTTGGGTTGTAGAAGAGACAGAATTTCGGTTGGGAAAAAACCAAAGGAATCAGGTTTTTGTGCAGTATTACTAAAAAATTCAATATGATTTCATCCAAAGGGTGCTTTTCCATAAGTATTGCAGTAACAACACCATCAGTTAGTATCAAGTACAGGAAATGAAGAATACACTATAGCTTACATTCTTTAGTAATATGTATTGCTATGTTCCAAGTTCCATCCATGAAATGGATGTTGAAGGAAATATATCTATGTAAATATTTTTTCAAGTAAAAAAGGAAAAGTATGAATATAAATCTTCTGATACAATGAATGAATTTAATATTGTGCAAGTTAAAAAAAAAAAAAAAAAGAGAGAGTCTTGGGTTCCAGTCTAGAACTTTTCCCCTATTAATATAGAGTGGAAGTCCATGCTTCCAACAATACTTTAGTAAAAACTGCAAATAAGATAAAAAATTTTTAGGGATACTGTATTATTTTTTTAAGCCCACAAATAGTTGCACAATTTCCCTGCAATTTTTTTTCTCAAAATAGCACATGACTGAAATTAATATGCAAAAGTTGTTGGGTCTGTGGCTATATGGAATGTCAGTGAACAGAACAGGCTTTTATGGCCAAGATAAAAAGCATGGCCCAGGTTTATGTAGGCAAAAATCCTTATTCTCTCAGAATAAGTCCCATTGAACAAAATCTGTCAACAGTGGACAAGTGGTCTGAACCTCCAGGACTAGGAGGCAGAAGACTGCCATAAGTTTCTTTATAAACAGGATGAGAAGAGCACTTATATGATTTAATCTTTCTCTCATTGTTGCACACACTCACTCACAGGCTCTGAAGGATATGTGATCCAAATTTAGATCAGATATGGAGTAGAGTCTACACAGGACAGGTATTTACCTGCATTATATTATTTACCTGTAATATATTGCAGACTGCATTTTTATGGGCTTGGTTAGATACTAGGCTATGGCAGCATTTGGATAAAAAATCATGAAAGATCGAAACTTCTTTAGTAAACACTACAATGAGAGAACCTCACTGAAACCCCACACTCAAGGTAAGTGTTGATCATATCTGTAGTCAGAGAGAACCTTCAGGACTTGCTCTAGGCTTTTGATTTCTGATGTGCATGCAAAGCTAGAGAATCAAAGTTTGGAATGACAAAAGTAGTGCTGAGAAGTAATTTCACATGCAAGGAGATCTATTCAAGAAGACCAGCTTCTTGAGCACAAATAGTAAGAGAAGTTGACTGTATTTCTCAGGTTTAATTTTTGGCTTTGAGTTTATTTTGCCCTGATATGCTGTTTCAGGAACCTTGACAGTGTCCTTGTTAACATTCAGAAGCACACATAATCATGGGATATGATTATATGCAGGTGCTTTTATTAAGAGCTCTGGGAATCAGGGGTACAGACCCAAATCTGACTCCGACATGGCTTTCGAGCTGAACGTATTTTATATTCTATCGTTACATAACACATATATTAATTATTAAACTTATATTATTCTATTGTATACATTGACATGAGTTTCACGTGATCTTTCTTAGGTTACTGACCACAGTTTCTCATTATTATTCTTATGATTAAACAGTAATTATATTTAATTACTAAACAATTATCACATCTAACGATTATATCATTTATCATGTACTAGCTACACAGTGCAGTTCTAACAAGTACTAGTTCTCCATGTGCTTTATTTTTCCAGGGCCTACTAAGCTTATTTTTCCTTTTAACCCTTAATCCCCATGATTTTAAAACCCTTTTACTATCATCCTGAGAATGATTGAAGGGCATTTGGTTTCTGGGCAGCATCTTTTCTTCCAGTTCTTGCCAATCTGTACCTCATCTCCACAACACCCTGAATTATTGAAGAGTGCAGATTCCCTTCTGGGCAGTTTCTACTCCAGCCTCCTAGGAGTGAGGACAAAGGATATTCAATTCTTGACTTATCTATTTAAATATTTCTTTGAATTTCAGTGCATTCTTACTTTCCTGGTAAAAAAATCTGTGTTAACAAATTAAAAAGTATTATAGATGTATCAAGAAAAAAAAAATTTATCTAGAGCACAATCTAAAATTTTGCTGAAAATTATAGCAAGAAAAAACCCAATATTAAACTAAGCTTTCAAATGGGTATGAGTGTTATAAAAAAGATCAGTGATAGCTGCTTGCTCTTCTCTCAGTCATGTGAAAGTATTATTTACTTAGGGATCAAGTTCAGCCTTTAGCTTCTTGACCAATGTCTGTTATTCCTTCAATTTTCTTCTGTGCCATCATGCTGAGCAGGAGTGATGCACAATAAAATTGATATCTTATTTAACTGCCTATATCCACTAGAGAACATGAAAAGATTATAAAAGGAAGTAAAATGAAATTTAAAAAAAATCAAAACAAAAAAAACACAATAACCTTTGACTCACTTTGAATTAAGGAAAAAAAAATAGAATAGCAAGAAATGAATCTAAAACAAAAAAGTAAAACTCTCTCTGGGCAAGAGATCTGAGAAATACAGACAATGCCCATCCTTAGGACCTAAATTAAAAATATATATACTTTTTTGATCAAAATATATAAAGCAGAAGTCTTGTCATTTTAACACTGTTATTGTTGATCTGAAACAGTCTGTGTCTGAGTACACCATTTTAAAATTTTTTTTGTTTTGTTTTTGGTTTTGAGTTTTGGGTTTTTTTGTTTGTTTTTTGTTGATGTTGTTGTTTTTATTTTTATGGACTGTGTAGCCTGAAGGACAGCTTATTTTGGCTTAAGATTATTATCCAGCACAAGAAAGCAACTTGTCCTGTATGAGGTATTTGTAGTATTGTTAGTGCTTGAAGTGCCAATTGAATAAAAAACCAAGGAGAGTTTGCCATGAAAACTCATGGGTTTTAAACAAAATTTCTCCATGCCCCAGCTGTTGCTGTGGATTCAGAGTTTTGTACTTATTGACAATTCAGGAAATTTATGGGTTACAATATGGTATATCAGGATCACTCCTGTGCACAGCATCTTCAGGATAGAGACAGGGAAATAGCTGAAATTGATCTTATGCACTGAACTTCATTGAATGTCTTTATGTCACATTCAGTGTTTGTTTCCTCTGTGAGAATATAGCTCAGTATGATTTCATCACATGTATTGATTTCCTGTGAGATAAAATATTTTTAACAATGTTTTAACCCAAATATATTTTAATTAATATAAGTGCAAGAGAAGAAAAAATTTGGAACAGGTTCTACATTTTAGTCACAAGTAAGAAGCATGTTTTTTATAGACTTGAACCAAAGCTAATGAGGCATGATTAAGACTGTCAGCTTGACCTGAACAACTGACAGTTGTGCATGAAGAACAACTGAATAAAAGCTGAGTATCAATAAAGCTGCTAAGCAGATGTATCTAGCTGCATATCTTGCACAGGTTATGTACCATTTTGTTTCCTGAAATCACTGGTGATAAATGAAAACATCAACCACAAGTAATAAAGGAACACTAGTGTCTATACAGAACAGGAACTGCGTCTTTTTTATTGTACCTATGTGCTATTTATTTCTGCCAGTACCCCATGTGCTTCTGTTAAGTTTAAAATTCCTGAGAGTTTAAATGAAAATATGGCCAAAAATATCCAACATTTACTATGCAGTGTACATAGTCATCATAAAGCATTATTAGTAAAATAATAATTCTTAATTCTTAGTATTCCAGTTCTTTCTTTTCCAATTCCAATTCTTTAGTTATTACCAAAGAATAACAGTCAGCACTGAAAATCCTGAGGAAAGGACCAAATTTTAAATCTGCGATGACATGCTATGTCACAAGGAATCACAGAAATCTATTCAAAATAATAACAGGCTCTACATTCTTCTGTAGCCCGTGTCTGTTAAGCCCCATTATGAACATGAAGATTCCATTGGAGTTTGAGAGCAGAAATGACTGCTTGAATTCCTACCTTTGGTTTCAAAACATAAAATTACATAGATTTCCTTCATAGCTGTATGCTTTTTCATTAACATCCCATTGTATACTTTGCAAATCATTCAGAGAAAATGTTTTGCTTCACTTAGGGAAAGCTATATTGTGCTGAGTTGCTAACAATAAAAATAATTCCACAAGATTTTTTCTGTTTTGTTACCACATGAAGAAGTGTGACAGCTCTAGCCTAACAGCCAAATAGAGGTAAATCTGGGGGCAACATTTTTGCAGCAATGTGTAAATCACTCCTGCAACATCCTTATTTTGAGGAATCTTGTCTTATATATTTACTGCTCACTTTCTTCCCCTAACACCTGACATAAATTAGTGAAATATGTGTAGTTTAGGTGATTGAAACTAGGTCAGTTACCTTTTCCTATGCAAAACTCTGTCACCTAAGCAGAAGTGCAAGAATAGAGACAGTTCTTACAGAAAGCTTAAGAGTCTGAGTAAATGTCACAACTTTCTTTGTAGAGAATTAATTAGTCACAGAATCACAGAATGATAGAATAAGGTGAGTTGGAAGAGACCCACAAGGATCAATGTGTCCAGCTTCTTACCCTGCACAGTACCACTCAAAAGTGCCTGAGAGCATTGCCCAAATACCTTTTGAGCTCTGACAGGTTGGTGCTGTGACCACTTCTCTGGGGAGCCTGTTCCAGTGCCCAACCAGCCTCTGGGGAAACAACCTGTTTCTAATATCCAGCCTAAACCTCTCATGACACAACTTCAGGCCATTTCATCATGTCCTGATCACCAAGAGGAAGAGATCAAGTGCTGGCCCCAGTATGGAGCAGAGCAGGACAATCCCCTCCCTTACCCAGCTGAAGATTCTGGGCCTGATGCACTTAAGGACATGGGTGGGTCTTCTATTTTTCTCATTTCATAGAGAGCAGATAGTGGAATCTTTTTTGCAATGCTGACATGCATCCATTTGCTAAATTTATTGCTACTGAGGCTATGTCTATTCTGCAATCCAAGGGTGACTGCTTAAGACCACTGACATTTGTTTCCAGGAAGTTGACAAAAAAAGAGGTAATGATCACTGGGATCACTATGACATATTTGGAAATAAGCTTTTTTTAGCTGGGAATTATCATTAGTATAGCCACTAGATTTATTGGAATAAATCACCTAAAACATGGTGATAAGCATGAGCTGGCTAATACTGTGTTGTTGAACTTTCAGATAAGCTTTCAGTCTTGCTCCTTATCAAAAGTTGGTTCCAAAGGTGTTGCAAGACAGGAGAGGAGACAAGCCCAGGAAATAAAAATATATTAAAAACAGAAAATAAAATGTAGAAATAAATGAGTATTTTTGTTGACAGAGATGATGCCACAAGGTTGTTACCAACATATAAGCATTTTACGTATGTTTAAGTAATCAGGAAAAGACAACGATGAGGTAGGTGATAGAGCTTGCCAACAACATTAGAGACGGGAAAGGATCTGATGGAAAAAGAAAAATTTTTCTAAGATGTTTTATCTTGAAAGCAATATGACCAAAGGGGTACAGATGCAGTTAATAAAATTATAAATATGGGATGAGCCCTACAAATTCCTTGAGAAGGAAGTTTGATAATCATCCAAATTGAGACATATTCTTTTCTCAGCCTTCCAATAAACATACTAAAGTATTGTCTGCAAAAGCAAGGTCCTCATTTGCAGATTCAGTCAAAATTGCAGATAAATGTCTCCCCTTCCTTAGGCAAGGGAGACAGAAATAAAAGTTAGGGTTTCATTCACCTGATTAAGTACATGAAAGAAGAGAGCTGCAATTACCATGGGGAGTGCTACAAGGCTCTCTGTGATTTCCCTCAATGGAAAGCTGCAGTATCACAGAGTAACCCTGGCAAAATACACTTGTGGCGACTAGCTGCATCAGTACTTCTCCCCAGCAGCTGGCTGGGGATGCTGCCCTGTACTTGCAAAGAGCAATGATGTATACATGCATTGGGTGACTGCCTGCTAGCTGGTCTGAGACAAGTTTGGAATTGTTGATTTATCCAAGTAATATGTCTGTTCTCAAGTCCCAGCTTACACCCCCTGAATTCAGAAAGTGAATCCAATAAGACTGGAGAGACTTAATGAGTGAGAAAGAGGGTTAAATGCCTAGTAATACCATGGAGAAATAAACTCAGGGCTGGGGAAACTACTTCTAGCTCGTGGGACATTTTATATCAGTATGTGGCTTTAACATTTTCTATCATACTCCAACATTGTATAGAATAATTGAATCACTCTCCTGTTGAACAACACCTACAAAAAATGGCAAAATGCAACTGTTTCTCTGTACACATGGGCCATCTGTAAGTAATACCATTTTTTCCTTTCCGAATATTGCAGAGTCTACTAAGAAGGACTAAGATCTTTCACTTTTGGCTTTCCTTGGAGCAAGCCAGATGTCTCATGAAGCTATCAGCAGTGTTTATTTTTCCTGGTTTGGATGCAAACTTCCAGTTATTAATATCAGAGTGAGCTCTGCTAGCAGACAATTTAAGATAGAGTAAATTGCAAGTGACATAAAGGAGCGTGTGAGTGTTAATGTTCGTTACCAACATTCTTTTCTGACATCCTGAAAGGTCTCATCTGTATGGCTGACACAAGCAACCTTTACCAGTGAACCTGTGCTATTAGAGGGTAGGCACTCTCATTGATTTGTGAAAGTGACAAATGCTGCATGTGGTTGTAAATTAGCCATGTGAAAACAGTCTCCAGAGATTTCCAAGACCGTTTTTTTCTTTGCAGTGATTTGTGTTCTTCCATTTGCCAAGCTGCATGAAGCAAAGCACTTAAGTCTTTCACCAGTCATCTTGCTGTATTTCACCTTTCTTCTGAGTTTGGGTTGGTTTTCTTTTTTCTTTTCCTGCCTTCCCTCGATTATCATGATTCATAAGGCTAAACTTCTGCTCAGTTTGTTTTTGAGATGTTTTTCCATTTCTCATCACAGTGTTTCTGAAAAGGGTTAGCAAAGTCATATCAGGATAAGCTGAAATGCTTTTCAAACCATTAAACTCTCTTTTATTTACAAATATATGCATGCATACATAAATATGTTTGGTAATTTTTACATATAACAGAAAAGTCTGTTCTGGTGAAGACTTAAGTGAAGGCTTTGTTAAACAGAGACTGCAGCCCCTGCTCACACTTGCAGATACACAGTGTGTGAGTTTCCAAGTGTCTTCACTTATTACACAGAAACCCAGCTGTGAGAGAGTTGCACAACTTGTGACAAGGCCAAGTCAGCTTACACAGCAACAATAGTATCATCAAAAGGATGATAGCAGGGAATAAAGGCTTCTTTAGGCTCAGTCCCATGGTTTGGTTTAGTTTTGTAACAGATATCTACCACGATTGCCTGAAATTACGACTTATGAGTGGCCTGGAACGCTACAAGGTGCCACCAGGTATGCATTCATCAGAGCACACAATCTGTCTTCTTTGTTTAGTTTGGTTTCTTTCCATGGAATTCAAATCATGCCTTTGTAATGCTGATTATAGATATGAACGTGCATTGTAATTAATGTACTACAAAAATCATAAGATGAGACAAATAATCAACCTTCTAACAATCCAATTTAGGGCATCTAAGCACTTATGAGAAGTATCTATGTGCCACTGCTGCAAAAGAAAACACTGCTACAAAACTGAACACAAAGCAAAACAAAAACATGGCAAGACAAATTATTCCCTGGACTAAATGTCACCAGCTGTAAAAAGCACCATGAAAAAATGTGGAGGTTAAAGGTCATGACCCTACAAAACTACTATTTTAACTCCTTATCCTAAATCACGTCCAATTTTGTATGGTAAGGTCTTTCCATTCTGAAGTAGAAAATACTTTTTCTGAGAACTTCAAGCTGAACTTTCATCACAGATACAGAGGTGAAAGGTTCAAAGTTTTAGCTACTAAACCACCAAATATCAGCTCTCTCTTCAATTTTCTCTCCCTTTGAAGTTATTAACAACTGTTACTTCTAGAGAGTCTTCACTCCATGGGGCAGGCTTGTGCAGCAGTCATGGTAGACTCTCTGTCTTCTGTCTTCCACACTTTATTTTTCTACTAGTTCCTACTCACATTATTCTTTTGAGCTTTATCTAAATATGTATAGGCACAGCTTTAAAACAGAGATGGTCCTTAAAACTGACTTTGGGGCAGATAGGGGGGGAAGCGTTCTTGTAATTTATGAGCTTTTTTCCTGTGCAACTGCTGTGTGATTATTATTAAATCTTGCTATGCTGAGATCATACTCTAGAGCCTGTCCAGACCACCTCAATGCTATCACATGTGACTCCAACACACATGTTGTTGAGGCAAGATCGCTACCTGAAAGTGGAATGATTGCAAGAATTACAGGACTCTTTATAGGGAAAATTTAGTACTAAGCTACAGTGCCATGATCTTCACAATGGAAACCACTGTTTCATCAAACTACCAAATCTCAGATCACAGTGTAAATGTTTTATTGTGTCCAGAATTGCTGTTTGGAGTAGTTTTGGAAGGCTGGGTTAAAACTCTGTAAGGGGCTGGAAAGGGCTCAAGGTTTTTCATTTATATGAGTTTTGGCTTTTTTTCCCCTAATAGACCCTAAATGTTTTATAATTTTTTATTTTAAATTTATTTCTTGGTCAATCATTCTCATTCCCATCCTTTAGCAAAGTACAAAATTGAGTGTTACTATGGAAACTGCCACAGATGTAACAGCTGCAATTCACAAGAAAGAAAAAGATGAAAATGGATAAGAAGTGTCACTTGCATTATGCAAAATTATATAACTATGTATGAATTGCATCCTGTGTATAAGGTTCTTTGTGAAACCAAAATGTTAGAAAGGTCCTACTAGCCTTAGAGGAAATTATTTCCAAGTAGGTAAATTAATTGCTTTCAAAATTCCTATTAAAAAAATAAAGGAACTATTTATAATCTTTCTTTCTAAATTCCAACTGTTTTGCATACAAGAAATCGTATTTTTTTGGCTGTTAGCATGTAATGTGATTTTGTAGATTTTCCGTTCTGTTGTTAGCAAACAGAAGACGTAATCCCAGATTTCTTTAGGTCATAAACTTCTTTAAGTGCAACAGACAAGCCAGCAGTGTTTTTATATTTTAAGGTATTTTCCTAAACTCTTTTTGATATATCTGTGTAATCAGCAAAAGAAAATAGGTCTACGAAAATGCAAAACAATAGTAATAGTGTAGTAAACAAAAGCTGTGAAGGCATGTACGCAGCCTGTTTTTCTGACCAGCTACAATATTTTTACATCCTCATAAATTACATTATTTCTCATGGTAATTTTTGCAGACATGGCCTGGAGAACCTTAAAGAGGGGAGGGAGAACCAGGCCTTCTGTCTAGTGCTCAGCCACCATCAATTATTTAGGGGCAAAATTATGTGACATTTTTCTTTCAATTATGCTGTTTTACAAGGCTTGGGAGTTAATACTGAGCAGGAGATGTTTTATCCAAGATGTGCTGTAAAATGCTCTGCTCTCTGTAGAATATATCTCCCTTGGCTCTCAATTAATGACTGCAGCCATGTAGCTGCACTAAACTGACTAATCTCACTTGACTGGATCTGAAAGCACTTCTGTGTTTTTTTAATAATTTTTTTCTTTTTTCTGAGTATTTTGAGAACTATTTGTGCTGGACACACAATAATAACAATTTGTCAAATCTGTCAGAAGGCTTGACTACTCAAAACAGTTCTTCAAAGAGAGAAGTGTGTAAAAAACAGAAGTCATGCTGCTTTGTTATTACTGTGGGGACTGTGTGATCTTGTGCCTGACAAAGATCAGTTTAAGATGTAAGACTTGTCTGTGAGCCTGTATCCAACACTATCTTTACTGCCATGCAGCAGTTTAGTCTTCATCCTGGAAACTTGCTCTTGCCTTTTGCCCTTGGCTTCACAGTTCAGCACAAGTGACTGAGCACATTCCCAAGCTGTGCATTTTACATAATCTGAATAGTAAGCAACCACTTAAATATCATTACATCCACTGAGGCATGCATCAGATACAAAGAGGAAATTCTTAACAAGTATATTTTTTAAAAAGTCTTAATTTCTACATGAAACTCTGCCTGGCACCACAGCTTCTGAAAAACTGTGGTGACTCACTGGAAACTCAGGGCAAACATGAATGCAAATACAATTTCTGGATTTGTCAACCACTTGTCCCCTTTACAGCTCAATTATTTGATATTTTCAAACTTGATCATAAATTATGGGAAATAAATTTGAGAAATAACATAATCTCTTCAAAAGTTATTTGCTTTTGTGGTCAGCTGTTGTTGCAAACAACATCACTATGCTTATCTAACAGGTTTTCCTGTCTTTTCTTCAATCCCAGAAGCAGAACATGCAGTATTAGGAGATGCAGGACTGTCCACTTTCATGTCATTGCCTATTGTACACTTGAGTACAGATTTCAGACCAGCACTGAAAAATCAATCCTGACATTACCAACATAGTATTTCTTGATGTTCTGATAATGAGGGAGGTTATAATTTCTAGAAGCATTGAAATTGGTGAAGAATATATAGCTGCAATTCTGTTCAAAACATTTGTCTTTTGTAGATAATTATCCAGTCTATTAAAAAAGACTTCAGAAAACCTTTAACCTCTATTACACAGAAGTTTTTCCCTGTTCTTGTTGTTTAGGGTCCTTAATATCCAGATTGATTGCTTTAAAAATCTGCTTTACCTTTTAGTCATGATTAGTTAAATTTATACATATTGGTTAAATTCTAGATTAAGTGGTAAAGTGGAAGAACTGGACAGAATAATATGATTCAGCAAAGCCAGAGAAACTTTATTCTATAAAAATGTTGGCCATATCTTCAGACTGATTCCAGGTTATTTAGAGCATTAACTACAACATAAATTGAGACTTCAGGAAGAGCTGTTTAATGGAGCTATTCATACAGCATTTGGAGATTCATGTTGTTTGTTTTGATACTTCCTCATGGACAGCATCCTGCCTCCTGAGCTTCAGGTAGAGAGGAACTTAAGTGCACACCTGCTCAGTTTGTGTAGTCAGTTAAAACTGGCTGTTGTTACTTCAGATCCACATCTTGTAGAGAAGGCAACATAGAGCTTGCAGCCAAGGGAGGAGACAGCCAATTAAATGACTTTCAGACTCATTTTTGCTGGTCCTTGACCTGGAGAGGTTATCAGCATATCTACAGTAGTGGTGGGACTATTGGGCTTTCCTCCCAATAGACTCTATGCAGCACTATGTCTAACAGAGGCAGCATGGCGCTTCCTGCTTGCTGTCTGAACTCTAAGAAGGCCCTTTTCACTTCAGCTTGCCTGCCACAAAGAACTTCTTCGCAATACTAGAAAATGAGGGTTTAGGATTTTTTCCTTCAGGAAAGGGACCAACAACATGGAATGAGGATTTTGCTTTAAGAGCTGCAGCATTCCTCTCCTTTGTGATCCACAACAAAAATTCTCATCTGAGAAACAAGAGGAAACAACCAGTTTTACCAAGACTTACATCCGGAAAGCAAAATCCTTAGAAATGAAAGCTGGGCTTGATTTTCTCTTGTCCAACTAAAATCATAATACATCCCTATTTTTCTCCAACCTGAGGAACTTCTCAGCAGCTCACGCTCTGGCAGATGATCTATCAGCAGACAAGACTCTGTGAAATCATCTCACTCTGTTTACAAATAAGCCATACATTAATTTTCCCTTGGAGTACCAGGACTACTATTTCCTCTCTTTAAGAAACACTGATTTTTATTTTTTCAGTCTTGCAGCAAATTACAAATACATAAGAATAATACTTAAGTGACATAATACACATAATACTTAAGTGTCTCATGAGGACTACAGAGTATAACATTTCACACAGAAGTGGCTTGAAAGCATTTATGTGTTTCAATGTGAAAAATTTCTATTATTTCAGAGGAATTTTATGGAAAAGTGAAATCTCTTCTTTGATTTTTAACTTTATAATACCACCCCTTCTTTGGTCATACTCTAGACTTTATCTCAGTAAATTAAACTCCAGAAATAAAAATAAATGTAAACAAAAGGTCATAATTTTAGACAGTCTTATACAATTATGAAAGTCATGTGAGAAACACATGTGACACAACACAACCTAAAGACCACAAGTGGGAAAAAACAAAGAGTAATATGATATAATTGTGGAATAATGGAGGTTAATTGTGGAAAAGAGAGCAACTCTAAAAATAATATATGAAGTACTGATGAGAGAATTTAGCAGCAAAGTCAGAATCACATCTGACCTCTAATATCATTTGATGCCCTTCTTAGTGTCATATGAAGTGTTTTCTCAAGAGAATAGTTCCATGACTCTCCAGAGTCTTTGTAAAGCCAGCCTTTCTTGAAAACACATTATATGTGACAGATACTCCAGCAAATGTCTGGCTTCAAAGAAATGAAATAAATATTAGAAGGCTTGTTTTTTAAGGCAATACTCTGTCTCTTTCAATCACAAGGCTACCTATTACTACATCCTTTAAATTACAGTATTGTCTTCAAAAAGCTACTGCCTTGGTTTAGATGTTGCAAAAAGCTGCCTTGAATGAATCTAATTTTTAGCAGAACGAATCATGACATAAATTCAAATTTCCTTTGAGGAACTGTTCTATATTTTTTCTGCAAAAATAAATCACTGTGTTAGTATGTAGCATTTCCTGATGTAAAATTTAATAATTTAACAGAAATGTGTATTTTTTGTTTATTGATCAGAAGCCTAATTTAGTTATTGGAAGCCTATCTTCAAAGGAGAGTTAGTATTAGAACCTTATAAACATTAGTTTTGTACTATTTCTTAAATATAAAGCCACTAAATTTTAATCTATTTGATAATTGTTTCACATATAGAACTTACTGGGAATTCAAAGCAAGCATTACTGCTTGTTTATTATGAAAATTATAAACAGCAATTGTCTTATAGATAAAAATTTTCTTATATGTAAAAAAACCTACAAATGAACTATCTGCTTGTTTGCAGTGTTGTGAAGACTTTTACCTGTATTTGTCAACAGTTGTGATTCATGACAGACAGCAGAAAGGATGCATGAATAGTGTATTATTGTGGGCCAAGAATAGATTATGGTATTTAGATAGTTTTTATTCAGTCCAGTCACACACTTGTAACACTGTATAGATCAGTGCCTGGTTTAGGACATTGTAAAGGTCCTATGCCAGACTCTGAGAAATCTCTGGATGTAAAAAGCTGTTCCTATATAATGTAATAATTATGAAGGTGACAGGTAATCTGCGCTTGGGTTCAAGCCACCTTTCACAAAAAAAAATAGGGTTAGTACCTAGGTTTTATATTTCCATTAAGAAGGAAATGGACAAGTTCTCTGTAAAATACAAATTTCCTCTGACAAAAAAGGGGTCTGTTTGGCAGCTCTGAAGTTTTCCCTGTTCTGCTTAAAGAAGTTCAGCACCTCAAACATGATGGACACTCTAGTGCAGGGACACTGGTCCCCATAGCCAGGGACACAACCCCCTGACAACAAGGCAATGGGGCAGTGCATGCCAACCTTTCCAGTGCTGCTGAAACTGGTGGAAGGAGCACACACAGCAGGGATGACTCAGAGCCTTTCAGGAAGGTTCCAGTGAATTTCAAGACAGAGCTGTTTTGAACGTCCTTTGAATGCAATCTTTTTCTCATTTTTCCTTACATATTACTAAAATTCAGCATTTTTCAGCACCATAAAATAGGTCCAGGACCTGAATGTAACTAGCATGATCAAAACATCCAGAAAACTGGAAGGTGACACAATCTGCATCTCAAATACAGAAGACCATGCCATAAGGCCAGAAGTTTTCAACACCTGGCTCAGTAACAATGGTGCCCATAGATCAGTCTCAATGTTTTTAGCTTTTTTTTTTTTTTGAGTAAGTATTGGTAGGAAGTCTATTTTGACATTTGAACCTTATTTGAACTTATTTGAAGTGCTAGTGTGTGTTGGTTTGATAGCAAACCAGTGGAAGAAATTAATCCCACACAATCTCACCTTGCTTGCGAGAGTTTTCAAGTCAGAGTTACATTTTAATTGAAAAATTACAATAAATGCAATGATACAAAAAAGCTTGTTTAAATCCACAAAATCAGAGTAAAACCTGGCCCCTGATAGTCAGGGTGGTGGTCACAATCAAATTAAGCAATGGTTCCAGTGCTGCTGAAGTGATGTTCACATTATTTTCAAAAGTAGTGGTTCTGTGGAAGTTCAGGTCCCTCTCTGGATGTCCAGTGGTGGTGGTGTCCAAGTTCCCAAACCCCAGGATGATATACCCTCAAAATCCAGTCAGGAATGTTCAGAACCTCCCTTGAGGCACGGAGTTTCACAATGGGATGATGCAGTTCCATAAGTCATAAAATGTTTTTGGAGTCCTGGATGGCCATTGCAGATGTCTGTTCTGCTGGTGCCACTGAGGTCATCATGGCCCATTTAGCAGAAACAACCCCCTCAGGACTGTGCTGCTGCTTCCCCAGAGGGAGCTACCAGGACTGAGTCATTGGTGTGAAGGAAAAGAAACATCTCCCTTCCTAACAGGATTGTCTCTTTTCCCTTATCTCATTTAAGACCCAATTCATAGCCTGAGGGGCAGGGTCGGCACTGGACAGCTGCTGCAAACGACCCACCATTAACAGTGTACCAGGAATAATGGAGATGGCTGCAGAATATATAGTTTGGTTACATCTTTGTACCTCTTTCTCTTGTAACCATGACATAGTGCTACCACATTTGAAGCAAAATCAGAAGGGTTTTCTTAAAGTCAGCCACTACTTTTGGTATAGAGAATACAATGTTGAAGTGCATAGTGTTGATTGTTATGGCTTGCCTTTGTAGAATTTGTATTTTAATAAATTGTGTATAATATTTTTCCTCACTTTCTGACATTTTGTTTATACAATATAATCACATTTAAGTGGCCATCATCATACTATTACTATACAGCAAACAAATAATTACTTTTCCTAAAAGCTTTCTTTCTGAACTTTCAGACCTCCACAAAAGCATGACAAATATGTATCTGGCATTATTATTTTTTTCACCTAGAAAAATCACAGAGTTGTTCTGGGAACCTTTTAAGCATTTAGAAGTCATCTTCCATCTGTATATTTTCCAGTACAGCTCAAGAACTTATTTTCAATTTGCAGTTTTGCTGGGGAAGTGTTTTGATTCTTGACTTAGACTGTGGTCTCCCACAGGTCCCAGGGTTTCTGCTTGAAAGATAAAGCTTCATACTTTATGTTTCCTTGCAGCAGAGCAGTATTACACACCACACACTCTGCTCCAGTCCATAGGTTTTTGAAAACAAGACCACCCAGTACTTATTTTTTTGGTCTTCTGGTGCTGGATATTTGGCATGGGGTACAACAGGCTGGAGCATAAATCCATGCTGGCATTCAAACAAATTCTGTGTTCTCCAAATAACCTATCCAGTACTGGATGCAAAATTAAATAAATCTTCTCAAACATCAGTTATCATGAGGGACTGTAACTACCCTAACATCTGCTGGAGAAGCAACACAGTGAATCACAAACAGTCCAGGAGTTTCCTGGAAAGCACTGACAGCTTCCTGACACGGGCAGTGGAGGATCCCACAAATAACTTATACAAAGAAAGAGGGAAAGCCTTGCTGTAGATGTGATGGTTGGAGATCATGAGATAGTGGATTGCTTAAGGCTAAACAGCTGACTTTAGTCTCTTCAGGGATCTTCTTGGAAGAACAAGTGAACAGGCCCTGCAGGGAGGAGGTTCCAAAAGAATTGGTCGATATTCATGGATCACTTCCTCCAGGCTTAAGAACAATGCATCCTAGTGAGCTAGAAACTGGAAAAAGAAGGCAAGATAACCACATAGATGAATCAAGAACACCTGTCATTACTCAGGTTTGAGCAGAAAATACATAGGAGATAGAAGCAATGTCAGGCCACTTGGAATGAATATACACAGGTTGCCAGAGTAAGTATAAATGAGATGAGGAAGTCAAAGGCCCATCTGGAATTAAATACAAACACATCCATAATCAAAGGAAAACTAAGGATAGTGTGGGCCCATTACTAAATGAAGTGGAGACCCTGGAAACAGAGGACAGAGAGAAGGCAGAGTTACTGAATGACACCTTTGTTTTGGTCTTCACTGGCAAGACCAGCCTGCAGGGGTCTCTGATCCAGGAGACCAGGGTAAAGGAATGCTGGGAGAGTTTTCCTTGGTCAAGAAGGATTGGGTTGGAGAACACCTAAGCAAACTTGACATCTACAAGTCCTGTGTTCAGGATGCACATAGGAGTGCTGAGACAGCTGATGGACATCATAGCTATACTTCCGTATCTTTGAAAGGTCATGGAGATCAGGACTAGTGCTTGAGGACCAAAGAAAGTAAATGTCATCCTATTCTTCCAACAGGGCAAGAAGGAGGATGCAGGGAGCTATCAGCCAGTCAGCCTCACCTCAGTCCCTGGAAAGGTGATGGAGCACCTCATTCTGGAGGAGACCTCTATCGACGGAAGAAAAGAAGGTGATCAGGAGTAGTCAGCATGGATTCATTAAAGGTAAATCAAGCTTGACCAACTGGATTGCTTTCCATGATGAAACAACTGCCTGGATGGATGAGGGGACAGCAGCAAATCTTGCCTACCTTGGGAAGTAGACAAGGCAAATTCAGGAAGACTGGATGAGAGGACAGGGAGGCAGATTGAGAACTGGCTGAATAGCAGATCCCAGAGTCACAATCAGTGGCACGGGCTCTGGCTGGAAGCCAGTCACTTGTGGTGTCCCCCAAGGCTCAATAGTGGGCCCAGTCTTATTTAATTTATCCATCAATGACTTGGATGAAGGGGCAGAGGCCTCCTCAGAAATTTCACTGACAACACAAAGCTGGGAGGAGTGGCTGATACCCCAGAGGGCTGTGCAGCCCTTCAGAAGGACCTCGACAGCCGGGAGAGATGGGCACAGAGGAACCTTCTGAAATTCAGCAAACGCAAATACAGGATTCTGAACCTGGGGAGGAACAACCCTAAGCACCAGCACAGGCTGGGGGTGACCTGTTGGGAAGCAGCTCTATGGAGAAGGAGCTGGGGGTTCAGGTGGACTAGAAGCTTTCCATGAGCCAGCTGATGGTGGCTAGGGCCAGTGCCATCCTGGGTAAGGTATTAGGTATTAGGAAAAGAATTACCAGGAGATCAAAGGAGATCCTGCCCCTTTGCTCAGCCCTCAGTGAAGCCTCCCCTGGAATGCTGTGTCCAGGGAAGGACTCCTCAATTCATTAGGGACACAGAATAGGTGGAGTGGGTCCAGGTATGAATAACAAGATGATTAAGAGACAGGACTATTTCTTTTATGAATGGAAAGGCTGAGGGAGCTGAGCCTGTTCAGCCTCAAGAAAAGACAACTGAGAGGGAACTTCATCAATGTCTATGAGTATCTGAAGGGAGGGTGTCAATAAGATGAACCCAGGCTCTGCTCAGTGGTGCCCAGCAATAGGACAAGAGACAGAAATTGATGCACAGGAACATGAAGAAGATTTTTACTGTACAAGTGTCCACACACAGAGACAGGGTGCCCAGAGAATGTGTGGATTCTCCCTCACTGGAAATATTCCATACTTGTCTGGGTGCAACCCCATGTCTGATGCCCTGGGACAACCTTTCTTGACCCTTCTTGGACCAGATGACTCACTGTGGTCATGTCAAACCTGACCTATTCTGTGATTCTGTGAAATTAGGAACTGGTATTTATTATTTTCTATGTAAAGCCAGTCAGAAATTAACATAGATGAAATTATATTTTATTTCTTAATAATTCTTTCACACTCAGATGTATCTTGAATATTTTTTAAAAAAATAACATGCTATAGCCTGTCACATGTGGGAGGCATGGAACCACCAAAGACAGGTCCAAGTAGACCAACCTGCTTACTGTTCATCTGGGAAGGTTATCCAAGCACTTACCTACCTGAAAGTATAGATATGTTAAGCCTCACTTAGTAAAATGTACAATATGAGAATTATCACCCCATATTCTTTGCCATTCTTGAAAATATACAGTGATGATATAATACAAGGAGGCCTAAAGTTTCTTAAAAAATACTAATTTGAAATTAGAGATTTACAGTTACAAATACAGAAGTATTAAGCTAGCTTTTCTCTTTAAACCTAGAGATCTATCTTTTCTGTGTCTTTCCCCACATCCATGCCACTTCTAGATTAGCTGAAATACATTTACTTTCCTTTTCCTTCCCTTTGTTTTTCAGAGGCCTGAAAGGTCTCTTTTTTTTGTGTGTCAGTTCAAGCTATAACCCTGTAGTTTGAGTTTTTCTTGGCCATAAAATGCAATAGTAATTTATATGCTCCCTTACCTCACACTCCTCTGAGGCATGGCCAGCTGTCTAGCCAGCAGTTTAAAGAAAGAGCTGTAATGAGCACAAGCATGCAGGGGGTAAGGGGAAAGCACACACAGCACACAGCTGTGTTCGTTCTTCTTTGGCTGGTAGTGGTGATGTCTAAATGGCATTACAGCAAGCTGAGAGCATAGAGAGATTCTCTGTGCAGGCACTGCACACCTTGTTCTGTGGATTTCTCATTCCTTTCTTTCATTCCTCAGTAAAGAACAGATTTAGAGGATGAAACAAAGCTGTTATGTGATATGAAATGTGAGTTATGAGTGTAAAACCTTGCTTCCTCCTACCTTTTCCCCCTTTATCAAGAGAAAGCTCTTTTTAGCAGCCAGACAAAGCCTGATAGTGATCTTGATGTACTTGACATAGGCTTTGATTTTTGCTTGCCTGAGCTCCAGTTTTTGGTGTGACTATTTCTTCTGTATCTGTGCAGTATGCTTATTTAAACTTTACCAACACTGTAGTGTTAGTGGGAAAAAAAGAAACTAAAAAGTAGAAAAGTATTTTGCCTGTAAGTCACTTCTGTCAAGGATTTTTTTTCTCTGCTGTTGTCTCTAAAAGGTTGTCATATGCACATGTAAAGAAAAAAGTCATATAACACACAGTGTTGCAGAATCCTTCAAATAGAGTCAATACTTCCCCTAAAGTCAATTCCAAAAATAGAAATTTAGACTCTGATCTCCATGAGTCCAGTGTGAATCCAGCTAAAAAATCTCAAGTCTTTGCACTAGGATCAGTAGAATTTGGTTAGAATTACAGTGATGCAACAGATGAAAACCTGGCTCAGTGCAACATTTCCACTTATATAGCAAAATACTTTATTTTCCTATAAATATTCTGTAAAATAAAACCACTGAATTTTTAACTGGAGTTTTGGATTCTTCAAAATACTAAGAGAAAAATATGGTTGTTTTATTGCTATTCTTACTGTATAAATAATCTGTGAGTTAGGATCTGATAAAATATACTTTCATTGCAAAGTTCCAGATGTCCCTGAGCTTCCACAAATATTGACAGGCTAGAGTTTAGCTATTTAGTGCTTCAGGACAACAAATTAACTTCCTAGAAAGGCAAAAGAGTCCCCAGAAATGCTAGAAGGACCTTAATTATGACAAAGGACAAGGCACAGGTAAATTCTTCCCTATGTAGTATTTTCAATTATTGTTCCCACATAAATGTACCTGAGAAAGGAAACTCCTCTTCAGTCACCATACTCAGCCTTTTCAAATCCATGGTATACAAAGGCTTTTATAGTATCTAAACCAAAAATAATGAGCAACTAGTCTAGGCTGATCCAAGATTGATTAATCAGAGGACTTATAAGTAGATAATGCATAAGTCTGTATATATTTTGAAGCAAAATTTAAAGTGAGAGGCCATCTGGAAGTTACTGTCTATTTTTAATAAATTCTGGCTAAGTAGTTAAATGCAATATGTCCCTCTCTCAAGGTGCAATTTTCACCATTATTCAATAAAAATAAACCTACAAAAGCAGAGTCTTTTCTTTCATGGAGCCTATCAACAGGTTTGTTTGATCATAAACCAGAGTGTCCTAGAAGGGTCAGAAATATAGGCAGGAAGCTACAAAATGAGAGTCTTGTAAAAAAGGCAAGTTAAAGTGTTTGAGGGAAAATAAAATTAAACAGAAACCCAGCAGGAGGGAGGTATTTGCAAAATACTGAAGGGAAGAAAACTCAAGCAGACTAATAGGAAAGTCAAAATTCACAAAGAACATGCAACTAGAAAATTGGTGGCAAAAGAGATCAATACACTTTATGAAACCATATGAAAAAGCCATCATTTTTCATATACAAGAAGTGACAGTTCTCTGTATAGCAGCAGTGTGACTGAACTCAAATATCAATATTAATTTCTTGGCAACTCAGGTAAAACAGAAAGTTGCTAACATGCCAGAGAAAGTTCAGAGAACTTCCATAAATGAAGGTTTAAGCAGCATGATCAAAAACACAGGTCCTGAGCTTTCATCTGTGGAAATCAATTTCATTATTTTCACAGACTTAAAATGCAGCAAGATCAGCTAAATAGTTCTATGATCAACTGCAGGATGCATCTACCAGGGAGACATCATAATTATTCAAGTCAAGGACTGAATAAGTCACAAGAGACCCTTCCAGCCCTTCTTCATCACTGTCTAGGTTCGACAAGACAGGAATCTGCGAAGGAGGGCTAAAGCCTCCTGTGCAATGGAGAAGGTAAACCCCCTCCCTCTGAATTACTAGGAGTTTTAAATCAAAAGGCTCTCAGGCAAAGATATGGGAATGGGAGTAACAATTCTTTACTAGGAGAAAACTAGACAACAATTTAAAAAGGCAAATGCAATCGGTACAAACAAAACCAGTGAAAAAAAAGTCCAGAACCTGAGGATTTGGGGTGCCAATAGCAGTCCTGCTGGGATCATTGCTCCCCTTGCAGTGGTTGATGAATTGCAGCTGCAGTGGTGATCTTTAGAAGGCTATAGTTTTCCTCTGAAGATCTGGTGGCAGTGGGGCCGGTCTTCCTCTGCGCCGGGGTTGCCTCCGAGCTCCGCCGCCATCGCCTCAGCGCGCTCCAGCTGCTTCGCTGCGAGTGCCGCCGAAGAGAGCTGCTTCTCTGGCAACACCCCAAAGTAAAGAGCTGCTCTGTCCCCAAAAAGGTACCCCCTTATATCCAATAAAAGAGTGCTTGGCTTCCCCCTCTGGGTGGAACATCTCACAATAGCATGGTGTTATGTTACCAGCCCTGCATTGAATCAGTCAATGGCCCACTAACAAACCATTACCTCTTAGGAGCAAAACCGGTTCTTGGAAAAGATAACAAAACCTGCCCAACAGGTTTGCCTTCAACAGATGGCAAATAGAATACAAGCTTATCTTACAATCCAGGACAATCACCTACAGGAGTTCAGGGAGTACATTATGGTCTAAATCATAGAGCTGCACAGGCTTCTTGGTCCAAGAAGGTATAACTGGGAGTCAGAAGATGGAAATAAGCCAAAATAAATATAGACTGAATAATAGAAAAAATTCCCTTGCTCTGAAATCTAAGTTGAGCCTCCCTGAAATCTTGGAAAAATGTACCACCATCCATTGTATCATTTAAAACAAAAGAATACAGCACACTGCAATATACATATTTTTGCAATTTATATGATGATTCTTTCTCTCCGTGTCTCATGTTTTTTGTCTCCAAACAACACTTGTTTAGATCCCCACCTGTGTGGCATTTGTGTGGCACAGCTGTGGGTGTAAAGCTTCCCATTTTGGCTGTGACAGTCTGCTAGCTTGCCTTGGATTTCCAAGGGCCAAGTAAATTCCCCCACATTTTTCCTCAGTAAAATTATTGTTCCAGGCCCCTTTCACATGTCTGTTCACAGTCTTATTGATAGAGGTAATTTCTATTAAACTGCCAATACTTTTTTCCCAAACTGAAATGGATAGGACAAAACAGCCAATACCACTCTGCTGAGGGGAGCTAATAAATGTGCCTTGTTCACAGGTATAACATGGGAGAAATTTAATATAACAGAACCACAGACCACATTTTTGATTCAGGAGGATGTGCATCATGGATAAGCCAAAAGAATATAGACTTCCACAGGCTGCTGGAAACAATAACAATAACTCTGAAGGTAATTTAGATTTTTGAACTTCATCTGAGACAATTTACTTGTACAATTTATGGAAAGATTCTTGTATGAAAATGAAGAAAAATATTTCACACAGTTAAGCTTTTATTTAGCTTACATAATAATTTTATTTCTTTTCACCAGAAAGCAATAAATGACAGGACAGAGCATTTGCTAGAGCTGTGCCAAAAAAGGAGACACAGTATTAAAAGGAAGCTTTGTGGGTACAGCAGCTTCATTAACATTTCCTTCCTCCTTTAGAACTTGAAGCAAAGATAAGGCTGAACTTCAAAACCAGATTGACATAATTTTTTCCTTTCAGTTCATCATCTACTTTTTCTCTCCATATCTGTTCTTAGAGCCCATTGATTTCTAAAACTTAACATTTTCCTGAGTTTCCTCAGGCTCTTTCAAGTCTAAAGAAATATTGACAAAACTGCTAGAAAAACTTCTGCCTACTTTAGACAGATTCAGATGTACCTCAAACTTTGTTCCATCCTCACAGAATTTGCCTGCCTGGTCACAATGAAGAAATAAAATAAATTAAACCTTTTAAGTGGCAACTGCTTGCTATCTAAAAATCCAATATTATTCCGGGACAATCATACATTGTAATTTTTTTTTCTTCATATTTTACTTGTTTTCCTCATTCTAATCAGGATGAATAGATAAAATATACATTTAAATTAATTTTTTGGGGATCACCATAACTGATTGGACAGGAAGGTGGCAGTTTTAGTAATGATAAGAGATGTAGTTTTCCTCTACTTGGCAAACAAAGCCAAAAATTATTGTCTTCCTTAAAAAGATCTTGTTCATATTTAGAAGATTTTTACTCCATCAATTATATTGATGCATTGTGAGATTTTTAAATAATTACTTTTTAGAATCAATACTCTTTATGAATGCTTTTCATGTTAAAAAACAAACAAGAAAGCTTTTTGGGTTTTTTTTAGTTTTTCAATCACCAATTGGTTTTAATTTATTATTTTTAATAGAAACTGAATTATAGAGAAGATGGAAGTCACCTGTGTAATGACATATTAAGTCTTTGAAAGGAATCCCCTTTCATTCCCTGCAAGAACTTAGTCAAAATGAATAGTTGGATGAAGAGTAGATGTCAAAACTATAAACGCCAAAGTTATAGCAGCTGACAGAGAACAAAAGAGTTAGAGGTATTTTTAAAAGCATCCGCCACTTTTCAGATGGCCACCTGCTAGTAAGCTCCTGTCCCCGATAACTGATACAATCCACAGAGAGACTCCTGAACAGTTTCTGAAACAAAAAGCAATAAAAAGCAAAAAAAGATGCAGAACTGCCACGAGCCATCCCTGATTGAAAACAGATTGTGGCCTTGCTCTCCGCTTCCCAACTTCCCCCTTCCCCTCCTTGGATTTTTCATCTTCTGCTGTGAGTCAGAACTTCTTGAATCCTCCTTTTCAGGACAGCTTTTATGAGCCTTAAAAGGCCTTCACTTGTTCCCAATACTCTGCTGCACTTTCAGTTTTCAGTCTTTCTCCAATCCCTGTGTGTTTTGTTCAGTGGACACTACGACCCTTGCATGCCAGATTTAAACTACTGCAAACAGGCTTGTTTTCCATATCTACCTTTGATGTAATTCCACACCTATTGGTGGTTGCAGATTAGAGGGTGTAAACTGCTATGAAGGAGCATTTCAGACTCCTGTGCTCTTAACAGAGCACACCCCTCCCATCAGATTTACATGACTGGTTTAAAATTCTGGAAGCACACAAATACAGGAGTTGAACCTGGCTAATCAGGCACTGCTCTGGAGGCAAACAAAAGGAAGGAAGTGAACAAATCTGGGGGAGGCAGAGACAGATTAAGTTACCAGAGACTCTGACCTCGAAGGCTTAAGAAATAAAGTCAGCAAAATCAGAGGCACTAGTTAGCTAGAAATTCCTTTGAATTCCTCTAATCCCTCAGGTCAGTTTAAAGGGAAATGGTCTGACCATTCTGCATCTGTGAGTGATTGAAGGCAAATAAGAAACATTGTGTCAAGAAGTATATAGTACACACCGCTTTTATGAAAGAAAATACAACAAATCTCAGTTGACCTAGGCTGACTAATAAACCCTGAGATGTCTCTAACGTATAGGAAGCTGATGCTGGTACAGACCCCACAATATTAAAAAAAAAAAAGAAACTCCCAACCTTCCAAGTCTCTAAAGTGAAGTAATGAAAACAGGGAAATAATTTATTGTAAGAAGTGTTTTTGGCTGAAACACTCTAGACCCCAAATCATCTTCAATATTTTGTCTGCTGGAATGTTGATGTTTCATAAAATCACATCCTACTGGGCCTCTCAGATTAAGCCTTCTGCTACACATCTGTAAGTGGAAGCAGTCTTCCAAATCTTGTTTATGTAATGACAGCATACAATAAGAGCCTGGCTACAGAGGAAAGCTTTATTGGGCCTTCTAATAAAAATTTTTAATGTGTAGTACTGGAAATAGTCCCATTTGGGCTTATAACATGCAGTGATTAAGAGCTAGACCATGCCTGTAAAAGGAATAGTTTGGCCATGGGTGTCAATTAACACAAAAGCATACTTTCCAGAGACAACATGTGACTGCCTTTCTCTCCAGACTCACTACCTATTTCTTTATCATTCCCCTTAAATCCCAGAAATGCCAAACATGGTGGTCAAACAGTGACAATCTTCCTTTCCTACACTGCCCAGTCTGAGGAGGCTCATTTCTCGGGGCCTGGGGCTTACAAAATATTCAACAGAGATTAACATTTATTGAAAGGGTGAGAAGAATGGCTTGCCTCTTAAATCTGTATCAACACATGGAAAATAAAACATGTATCTGCAAATTGGCAAATACTGAAGGGGAAGGATCAGCTAGTTGCTAGAATACACACATAGGTGTGTTCAATCCTTGTAATTTTTTTTTTTTAAATGCTTGAAAAATAATATTAAGCTGAGCTAACTTCACAAAAATATTTGACTACTCCAGGTAACCAATTTTTTGCCCCATCCCCTACAAACTTCTGAAACACCAGGTATGTCTGTAAAATTCTGCTCCTACCTAGTCTCCTCCTAGGTGGTCTGCCTGACCATCTCCTTATTTTCAGGATGACCATCGCCTGTCTTTTCAGACTAAGAAAATAGATGGTAATTTTCCCCAACTGTATTTAGTTACAAAAGACCCTTCCATATTTACGTATGTCACTTCACTCTGCAATAGCAATTTATGGAGCATCATCATATAAATGCATGAACTCTGCATAATGGCTGAGCCTGGAGACAGTTTCGGTGTGTTGAACAGAATAAGATATTTGAAGAAATTCACATTTTATTTACTCAACAATAAATGTCTATGCTTTATTAAACATTAGTATGACCCTTACAATGTTTATAAATTTGAAGAAAGTAGAATTTTATATCAGAGCTGCTCTGTAGCAGATTACCTGGCCCCTCTTCTAAATACATAATTTTTAATTCTTTAAGACAAGTATAGAATTGCATAGAGTTCTAGTTACTTGTGGGAAAAAACTCTCCATTCCTTTCCTGCAAGTTGAATGATTTTGACAAGACAGGAGAAATAACACAAACAATATGAAGAGGATTTGTAATGTTAATTTTAAAAGTTACATTAGATAAACAGATTTTATTTTTCCTGGGGTTTCAAAAGATGCACTAGTTTTTGCAATGATCAAAGCTATTCCCTTACTCCTTCATGCTGCTGTGTTTCCTACAAATCTGCTGACATTTTTGCAAACTGTTCAAAGAATACAAAACAGAATATCTGCAAAGTTTTACCTCTTTTAAAACTGGCTTCTAATTGTACATCAGGATAGTATGCAGAAAGATACCTCTTTGAAATTGTTTTGAAACAAAGGAATTCACACACAAATGGAAAAAGCAACATAGAACTCCACAAAAATAGTAAGAAAAAAGTGTAATTTGCAACCAGATAGTTCTAAGTGCCAATAATGGTCCACAGCGAGATATTATCTCACATACAATCTGAAAAACCATGAGATATTTCTATACTGCAAGTACCTTAAAATATTTAATTTTACAAATAAAATTCACCTTTTTGCAAAATACTGATATAAACATGTCTATTTGAAAGTTACTTAATGTAATATGCAAATCATAACAATTACAAGAGATAGCTTATCAACATGGACTAAAAAAATTAAAGATGTACTTAATACAGTCTTTTGTCTAAAAATGCGGAGAAACGTGTTTCCAGGAAGTACTTATGAAAAAGAGTGTAGATATGTGCAAGTGTAGATATGTGTGGCATATAGAATATGCCACTGTCTTGACTCTTTCTCTCTTTTTGTACTTGGGAATACTAAATATGGGGTCAACATTGAGCCCAATGAGCTCTTGCAGATTGCTGAAATCAGAAACTAAGAGTGTGGAGAAGTAGAGTGAAATGAAAAGGAAGAAGGAAAATAGAGCAGATGGCCACAGACATGGATGTGTTTGCAAATGGAAAGTTTTTAGACAACAACAAAAAAAATCTGAAAGTGCAATAAAGATCTATAGCAAGAGAGTGTAGTTGACACTCAGGAGTCACTTCCTCCAGGCTCAAGAATGCTGCATCCCCAGGGAAGAATTTGAGCAAAAATGGCTGAGACCTGAGTGAAGAAGGAATTTATGTTAAAGCACAGATGCAAACAGAAGACACACAAGGTGGAAGCAGGTATGAATATTGGGAGGTTGTCAGTGTATGTAGAAATGCAATGAGGAAGACTAAGGCGTATCAGGAGTTAAATCTATCATACACAGCAAGCAGGCTTTGTTCAAATACATCAATAACAAAATGAATAGTAGGGAAAATGTGGATTTAGTGAGAATATAATGGGAACCCTTGAAACAGAGGTTGCAGAGAAGGCAAAGATAACTAAGCACCTGTGCTTCAGACTTCACTGCCAAGGCAGTGATGAGCGAAGTAGGGAGAAAGTCTACAGAAAGGAAGACTTCCTCATGTTGAGAATTACAGATCAAATCCCTGCCCCACACAGGATATTCCAAAAATCAGACCATAAACCTCTGAGCATTGCCTTTTTGAGCTTCATCAGGTTTGGCACTGTGGCCACTTATCGGGGGAGTCTAGTCCAGTGCCCAGCCACCCTCTGGGTGAAAAACCTTTATCTGATATCCAACCTAAACCTCCCCTGTGTCAGTTTCATGCTTTTTCCTTGAGTCTGGTCACTGGTCACAACAGAGATCTGTATTTGCCCCTCCTGTATTCCCTCATGAAGAAGGAAGACCTCCCCCAGTCTCTTCTCCAGGCTGAGCAGACCAAGTGACCTCAGCCACTCCTCACACGGCTTCCTCTCAAGGTCCTTCACCATCCTCATGGCCCTCCTCTGGACACTCTCTAACAGCTCAATGTCTTTTTTGTGTTGTGGTACCCAGAACTGTCCCCCAGCTGGGTTGTGTTCCTGTCACTGAGCAGGACCTTCAGGGCCCTTTCTGCAGTGGTGTTCTCCAGCTTTTTATTCCATTGTTTATGCACACAAACAGGGTTGCACAGTCTCAGGTGCAGAGTCTGACACTTGCCTTTGTTAAACTTTGTATGTTGGTGATTGCCTTTGTAGCTCTCTGATTTGTTGAGACCTATCTTTCTGTCTTTGAGGGAGTGAGCATCTCCTCCCTGTTTAGTGTCATTGCCAAACTTACTTTGTATTCCTTCAAGTTCTAATCTATTACTTTTTTAATAAACCTTTAATTTTGCACAGCATCAAAATCAATGTTAAAAGCATTGGTTTAGTATTAGCTTTATTCAAGTTCTGTGGAATTTCCTGTCTTTCAAAAAATATGGAAAACCAGAGGATCAGAGGTCACCACCTAGTTTTTTTACATCAATCTTGTTTAAAACATTTCAAATTCTTTAGACCTGATGGTCTTAAGACTTGATGCTTAAGATCTGATGCTTAAGATCCTTCAGAATTACTTAGAGAATAGGATAAAATATTATCATGTCCACTACTACCATCAGATGTTCAACAGCTGATTGTGACATAACATTTATTGAGCCACTGTCACTTTACCACTGACAGTCACATGCTGTGATTCTTGAGGAAGCCATGTACAAGGCTGAGAGTTGGACTCGATGATCCTTGTGTGTTTCTTATAACTTGGAATATTCTGTGGTAGTCTGTGACTTCCATGTGATAATGAATAATATGGTTTTTAGGCTTCATTTTGATCCTTGCAATCTCTAAACAAAAATTACTTAATTTAAAATATGTTTCAGTAATTTTTTAACATTTCTCCCTCCTACTTGTTGTGCATTTTGAATATTTTTTATGTTGCTTGAATATTTAATGATCAACTCTAAATGATGCTTATACTTGTCTTCTGTTATCTTATAGTATAAGTGGTCCTGCTTTCTGTACTAATGCCAGATATGTATTTTGGGAGCATGTACTGTGATACTTTCATAGCAGGATTCAGTTACCGCTCATATTTTTCTTCTTTAAGACACACAGATATTTTATTAAAAGATGAACACCAGAATTTAGTCTAATCTTTTTTTGCCCAGAAGAAATGCATCATCATTTAAACATGTACCATTTTTCAAAAGACTGCTAAGCTGATGAATAAGTTTCCATGTGTTGAATGTAGCTATTTTTAAGTTAGCAAACTGTCATTAATAATTTCTAGAACTTTTTTAAAAACTTACATCCTCACAGCATTAGAACCTATATGTCAGTCATAGAACCTCAACCTCAGAGGTCATCTAAATACACACACACACTTCTCACCATGGGTAGAGACACTAGACCAGGAAAACCAAACTAGACTAAAACTAGAAATCCAAACCCCAAACCCCAAGTCAAAACCAAACTAGAATCAAAACCCTATCCAGCCTGGCTTTGAACACTTACAGGTGGGGAATCCAAAACTTCTCTGGGAAATTCCAGTGCATCACCACCCCCACATTAAAGAATTTTTTCATAGAATCTAATCTATGTCTGTCACCCTCCTTTGGTTTAAATCAATCAGACTAAATTTTTCACTGCAGTAATGCAAGCCAATTTCTTCTTTCCCTATCTAGATAGAAAATTCAAATGCTGCCATCTTGTTTGGGAAGGCAATTTGATTGCTTGTAGCATAAATCCTGGTGTCTGCTCTTCAGCAGTGTGTCACAACTCTGCTCCACAGCTATTCAGTGTCACCCAGGACAAAGCAATGCTCTTTGTCATAGATAACTGTTGGATGACCCCTCCTGCAAACCCAGTTGGAGTGACCAACATCCCTCCTTCCTGCCCTATAGAAGCAACAGATGAACTCTACTTTGAGAACACTTATTCAGCGATTAAAGTAATTTTCAGTTTCATTTCTTCTTTGTTTTATGTCTTCTAGACCTAGCACAATTGGTTACTCCTTCAACAGACATCATATGATCTTACTAAAATTCTTCTTCCCTAATATAACATAATAGCCTAACATATAACAGAAACATTAAGATTTGAAAAGACCTCTAAGATCATTAAGTCCAACCTTTAACCTAGCAGTAACATGTTTGCAGCCAAAACTGTATACCCTTCCTAATTCACCAGTTTACTGGTATTATAAACACTCTCTCGTTAATTTCCTGTGACATATGAATATGCAATATCTCAATTAAAATAACTTTGTTTTTCTTTTCTTCTGCTTCCTTTGAGATTATATATTATCTGGTTCTTAATTTTATTCAGAAGGAATAAAAATTTATCTTGTTTAGGATTAAATTAGCCATTTTGTTTAACATTTTAAGCTATGTTGAAGAGTAAAATGTTAAACTATTTTAATTAAAAACTTTTCTGTAGTATTTAAAAATACTAATTACACTTGTGAAATAAATTGTATAATTTGGAAAATGTTGATGAGGTGTCTAAAAACTAAATCTTAAACTAAAATGTCTTTCCTTCAATTCAGGTGGCCTCCTAAAAGATTTCAACCTTAGTCATTGATTGAGTATTTAATCTTACTCTCTGATATCATTATTATTACCAGTGAAGAAAATTAATATACGTTCTATTTATGTAGATTCAATACCAAAGAGAAATATTGGCAAGAATTCGTAACTAGAAAACCACAGCAACAAGCATCTTACAACATAAAGATGCTCACAATAAGCTATGTCTTTTCCTGAAACAGTCAAATTTTAATTACCAGTAAGCAGTAAGAACAGGATGTGCAGAATTCAGTATTTTAACTAAATATACATGGATCATAGATATGAAGAGAATTTGGTATCAGCATGACTATTCCCACACTTGCTTGTTGTAGTTAGTAAATATATAAGAAATGGATTAAAAAAAAATAAGGAAATAAATGTTAAGATTAAGTAAAATATTATCCCTGGTACATTTAATGACTTCTCTGTTTTGACTTCATTCCTGATGCTCATCTCCACAAAAGTAGATTAAGAAATTTACAGGTTTTGCAATCTCCCTGATACTCATCCATAGCAGTCACATAGTGACATTTCATGGTGTGAACAAGCCAGCTCTCATACATTGACAATGAGGAAGTACTGAGGAACAACTACTAGAAAATAGTCAGTCTTGGCTTTTTAATGGAGGACTCTTGCATCAACATAGCATTAACTAATTCAGACCAAAAAGTACTAGCTTACAATAGTGTGGTGTGTAAAAAAGATTTTGCAGGGTCCCCACAGACAGGTAATTATTGCACAGGGACTAATGACAAATTCTTAAAAAAAATCTCCAGAATTGTTATTCAATAGCATACACTATTGAGAGTGAATATGACTTAACAAGACCTGAATGCTAACAATACTGCTGTGAATGTCTCTAAATGGATCAATAGTGACAATGAGGCTCAGATCAAGGGTGAAGAAGTCAGAGGTTCAGACAGCATTTTCATTAATTCTTCTATCAAGGATGAGAGGATCAAACCAGGACAGACTCATCCTACAGATGAAAGCACGGTTGCACAGATGATTCACCAGGAGGGCTTTAGTATCCTTGAGTTTGGGAAGATGGTCTATAAGTCATTTTTGGAGGGTGGTTTCAATGACATGAAAGGGATTTACACATATTGTGTGACATTCATTAGCTTTACAGAAGAATCTCTTCAGCTGTGACTAGCAAGTAGAAACTCCAACACTCTGGATAAAGTCCCTTAAAAGCAAGGAGGACAATGTTATTCATAGCAGCATCATATAAAGGAAGTAAGTTCAGTGAATGAACTCAATGTTACATGTTTGTGATTTCTGTGCACCAGTGGAAACAGATCAGGAAACAATCAAGATGTATAAGAAGTAGTTTAAGATAAAAGCTGTGATTTAACTGGCCTAACAGAGATTTGTTAGGAAGAGTGATATGATTAGAATGAATTATTTAGAAAATATTGATATGTGTCTCAAGAAGCAAGTAAGTCCCAGCTTTGGGAAAATACAAATGGTTCTGGTAGTGATCAAGGCAGAACACAGCCCAACAATCAATACATTCCCATGAATGAACTGCAGAATTATTAAAAAGCAGAAAAACCAAGGCAATTATGAAAGAAAATATCTTAAGTTATCAGAAAAAATTAAGGGTTTTTAATATGTGATGTGTTTTACCATTCTTAGTTCAGAGGGAAGCAGAATCACCTGGGATCATGAAGAAAATGTGGAAGGCATAAAAGATACCAGTAAACTGGCAAAGGTAGATCTGGTGTGATTTAAAAAGTAAAAGATGTCACAGAAAATTTCATTGCAGACATGTAGCTTCAGTATTGAGGAAAAAAATGTTGAACCAGACAGATACTTTGCCCACCACATCAGAAATTGCCATTAAAAGAACAACAAAAACCAACCAAACCAAGCAAACAAAAAAACCCAAAACCAACCAACCAAGCACCCCAATTGAAACGATTAAAACAAAAAAGACAAGACCAAACCAGCCAAAAAGAACACTTCTATCTTGTGTAAAATGCTCATAGCAAGATTTCAAAACATAGAGATGAAATTGCTGAAGGTAGATAAAAAAAACTATTAGAAACTGTATTCAGCAGCTTTTTGTTCTCTGTCTTAAAGAAGGGATTGACTAAAGCTGGAGATATTTATTCTGCTACTGTAATTTCATAGTTCTATTAATGATTTAGATGAGGAAAATATTTGGTAAATTATCCTTTATTGAGAAATCTGATAGGGACTGCAAACTTTCTGAAGGGCAGGATTCAAACTAAAAAGAATCCTCATAGCTAAAGAAAAAAAGAAAGAGGTATGCAAAAAACCAAGGAAATTTTAGAAGGGTTTAGCAGCCAGACTCAGCTGAATGAAGGAATGATGCAAAGCCTCTGGGACAGTAATCTTCCTGTCATGTCTGGGAACTATAGTGAAATCATGAACTTTAGTTAATAAAATTGCAAAATAGACAAATGTAATTTAGAGATATATGATAATATGGTACGTGATACCAAATTTATAACTGCAGAACTAATTCCTCACCTTCTTCAGGGCTGACCTGTTAGAGCAGTTTTGAGGAGATCTGGGTATCAAGTTGCCCATCAGAAGGCAGTTTGTCTTTGTGGCCAGGAGAGTCCATGGTCTCCTGGGATACATCAGGAGAAGCATGATCAGCAGGTCAAGTAAGGTCACACCTGGTGTGTTGTGTGCAGTTCTGGTCTCCACTGATCAAGAAAGACAAGGAGCTACTGAAGAGGGTCCAATGGAGTCCATAAAGATGGTAGTGGACCTGGAACATCTCTCTTACAATTGTGAGATGCTGTCTTGCAAGAGCTGGGCCAGTTGAGTCCACAGAAGAGAAGATTGAGAGGGGATCTCATAAATGCATGCAAATATCTCAGGCAGGTGCCAAGAAGATGTGCCAGACTCTTTTTCATCAGTACCCAGAGAGAAGACAAGGTATAATGGCCTTAAAGCACAATAACTTCCATGTCAACATGAGGAAGAACACTGGAACAGATTGCCCAGGGAGTCTCCCTCTCTGGTGACATTCAAAACCCACCCAGACCGATTCCTGACTTACTCTCCTGGTGGCCCTGTCAAGGTCCCATAAATGATCTCCAGAAGTCCCTTCCAATGCTAACTATTCTGTTATTCTGTGATTCTACCTCTATGGGCATTACTGAAGCACAGTGTAATATGATCACAGTGTAATATGATTAATTTGGGCAACAAAGATTCATGGAATCATTTAAACTGAAAAGGACCACTCAAGGTAATTTAGTAAAGTCTTCAAGGTAGGGACTAGAAATAATTTGAGGGGAAATGAAACATCAAGGTTTACTTTCTAGCTTTATAAAAAATACAGGACATTTATGACTAAGGTCTTGCAGTGGCTACCTGCCACGACCTCGGGCAGATGGGATGAGCTGGCTAGCACTTCCCATGTGAGGCTGTGTGGCCACCATAAGAGAGGACGCCTCAGGGGAACGGCATCTGCCAACCTGGTGATGCTGAGTCCTGCGGCATGGGTTGTGCAGCTTTGGTAGCTCCACACACTGAGAGGAGGTGAAGGGATGAGAGAAGGACACTTGTATGTGAGCCCAAAGAGTCTTTATTTCCCCAGGTGGGGCAAGAACAAAGGTACTCTCTGAGTGAGTGCAGGAACAAATAAGAAATCAAAGGTTACAGCAAATAAGAAATCAAAGGTTACAGCAACTTAAAATAGGGAGCAGGTGGACAGGGGTGCAAACCTGTTTCGCCCAATGGGGATAAACCAGAGAGGGATGGTATTCAATATAAAAACCAATGATAACATAACAGGGGTGGGCACAAAGTCAGGAGACAAATAGAAAAGCTAAACTGGGGTGATTGATTGACTTTCTTGAAGAAACTGGGGGTGGTTATAGGATTGACAACTGAAAGGGGTGAACAAACTCTGGCTGATGGAACCAAATAAGTAGAAATCAGGGAGAGGTGAGAAGATTGGCAGATAACTGGGGAGCCAAGTGGCGGGAACTTTCAGAGGAAACAACTTGGATGAAACCAACAGTGAGGGGAAAAATGGGGGAGTACAAAGGATAACAAACATTAATAAAAACTACTGACTAAATAAAACCACACCACAACAGTCTCACTTCTATATTTCTTTCAGAATAAGCAGATACCATAGGAGGAGCTGTACCTGATTCCTCAATGCATTGATGCTATTAAGATCAATTGTGTGTACAAAAGAGTATCATATATATGTGTGTGCATAACAGGGATAGAGGTACTTCAGTGGAAACAGAAACACAGAAGAGATGCCAAATCCATTCTGGAGTAGAAGTCTGTAGCTGGAATGCCACAGGCTCTGTAGAGGGGCCAAGTATGATCAAAGACTCTAGCCAGCTAGGGAGCAATTAAAATGCATGTGTGAGGATTTTAAAAAAGCAGATATTTAGTCATATCACCCTGCCATGGTACCACACAAATTGAACTTGCTGAATTTCTATTAAAGCCAAAGGAGGCTTTGAGAGGCTAGTACATGACCTGCCCATATGGCAGATGTGTGAGGCTTACATCTATCTACAAAAACAGTGCAAATGGCTGAGCCAGAAGGACTAACAAAATCAAAAATAAAGGTAAGGGGGGAGGGAGTGAAAGAGAATTGGCAAGAGAGAGAGAGAGAGAGAGAGAGAGAGAGAGAGATTATTAAAACTACAATCTATATATCTGAATGACTTCAAAAAACTACTTATTTCTGGCCACATCTATAGGCTTAAAAGAAAACGTCTTCTGAGGATCATATAACTCCTGGTAAAACATACGTGTTTGAGCAAACCCATAACTGCATTTATCCAGTTCAAACACATGGCAGGAACTGGTGCTGTGGTGGAGAGTGACTTCTCAATTTGTATAGAATTATTCACAAACTAAGGAAAGAGAAAGGATATAAGAAGTCCCTTGAAACATCATCTCTTTACCAGAACTAGAGGCAAAGCAATCTGCTGCCACAAGAGGAATTATCCTTGCCCCACCTGAAATTTCCATTTGGTGCTTTATGCAATATAACAATGTACATTACAATAGTCTTCCAAATTCCCAAGGGAAATATCTGCCTTCTCAGAAACAATTAGCAACATATTTTTATAAAATGTAGGCTAAAATATGCTTGGATAACCTTCATCACACATTTATGCATATGTTGGGTAAGAATCACCTTGGATAAAAACACCTCTAACTGACACCCAGATGGGCTTCTCTCAAATTGTGAGCCCTCAGAGCTGTCCCCTAGTCATTTATGCCCTTTTCAAGCACTGTATAGAGGTGAAGCCTTCAAAGTTTGCCAACTGGAACTCATAGGTAGGACTCAGAATGTTTTCAAGAATTTTGTGAATCAGAGATAGAGCACAGCAATAAACAGTCATTCAAATTTTTCTCAACATGGATCAAGATTAAGCAAATATAAACTTGACTGTTGTTTTCATTTGTTAGGCAGTTTTAACTGAAGCTCCACTGAAAAACAAGAAATTGCTTTTCCTTTTGTCAGAGTCCCTTGAAACAAGGCATTACAACAAGATTTTGAAAATTTCTTCCTCTTTCACAGAAAGAAATATATCACAAGAATACAACATTAGTATGGCTAAAGTAGAGATGATTTACTGATTCTGATTTTAGATAGATACTTCTTGGCCCTCTACACTAACTTAAAAACCTGAGAATTTGCCTTTGACATGGGTATTTGTATTAGAATGAGAAAGTGACATAAATCATCTATATAAAATGTGTTCTTAAAAACACATCAGAATTTGGTACTTCTCAGGTTAAGCTATTCAATATTGCACAGCATGAATATTGTGTCAATCACTGCTCTATTTGTTTAAAAAAAAAAAAATAGATTTGTTTTTTTAAAACATAGATTTGTATTTTCTCAAGTTTTGGGGAAAAGCAAACGATCTTAGTTGCTGACTGACTCTCATGTTGTCTCACATTGCTCACACAATGATACAGAATGTTTTTAAAGTGCTGGTGTATACTTCAAGGCAAGAAACCATCATTGTCTTTCCCTGGTGCTTTCCCCCTTCTACATCTGGTAAATATGATTATTGTAATCCACTGAGTCCTATAATTGTTGCACAATTAATTTTCAATAGTCTTATTCACCTGGATCTGAAATACTATTGTTATTAGAGTTTCAACTAAAAAGGTAAGCCTCTTTTTTCTTGTTTGATTGCATTTTACAGGTTATAAAGGTGATTATGAAGGAACCTGGCACAACTAGAAAAAGAAATGTTTTGGATCTCTTCTGCATTTAAACTGATACACAAGAAAGGACAAAAATATGTAATTAGCACACTTGGTCCTCTAAAAACTTTAAATTATGCATATAATTTAAATGTAAAAATGCTTTTTTTTTATAACTTGTTAGAATTATGTTAAAGTATGAGTTTAATTATTTGACTTTAAAAAATCATTAAACCACGATTTTTACTTTATCCCCTAATTTTACCATGCTTGATGGGGGAGATTGAGAAAAAAAAGAAAGGTCTCCGTGAAATGCTCTGAAAATCTGAATAGGGTAAACAAATGACCAGTGTGAGACAAAAAGTGAAAAGTCATAGGGAGTGAGCAATAGACAGAAGTAGCATGTGTAAGAAAAAATAGTTAAAATTATGAAGCTATATTGTGATGTCTGATAGTGGAGCAGAACTTGGTTAGGGGTCAATCAAGACCCCTAACCAAGAACTTGGTTAGGCAGCCCTGCATTCAGAAGTTCTTGATTAAAGGAACATGAGGGCATGCCGGTGTACTTACTCTAGGTATGGAGTGATGTGAGGACATCTGAAAGTTCATTCCTTTTGTTGAGTTACATTGCACCGCACTAATGTAGTCTATTCTGTTTTATTGTCCTCAGCAAAACCCTAAAAACAGGACATGAAAGCATGATATTTATTTCTCAGGGGGAGAGAAGATATAGAACATTCAAATAGATACTTTTAAAAGAAATTTTATTTAAGCCACCTGTACAATATATATAATGGGAAGGTCATAGCTTCCAGGAAATAATGTGTGCTTTTGATAAATAAAACAATTTTCACTTCAATATTAAGCATCTGGAGAGCTAATCACTGAAATAAAATGTCAGAGTGGTGTCTGTTAAATTAAAAGAATTGATGGTAACCAGATATTCTTTTGGATATACACATGTCAAGATGTAAAGATCTTCTTCAGTAATGGTGGCTTAGATGCCACACATCTTACAGCACATTTGCAAAGATAAACATTCTGTTTAAGCAGGCATGTAAAAATATGGGTTTAGGTGCAAATTCTTTCATTTGACAATAATTAGTTAAGATTTATGTCCAATGGTTTTTGTTTCTGTTATAAAGGAAATCTCAGCGTCAGCAGAATGAAATCTCTGGATGCTGTAAAGAGATAGCTGGCAACATATTGGGTTTTTCCACTGCAGAACTTCACCTGACAGCAGTGAAAAAATTTGTCAGGTTTTGATAAAGCTTCTATTCCTGTATAAATTTTTAACAATATTTGCTCTAGGTTTTCAATACCACAGGTGACTCATCAACGACATTTAAGCTCCAATTAAGTAAAGTAAAATAAACTTTCAAGAGTTATTAACACGTTCATATATTTTGATGTTCATAGACCACTATTACATCATAAAATCAATAAAGGACTTTCTAGGACTAAGCATGTGCTTTCAAGAATTATTATTATTATTATTTCAATCCCAATGAAGACTATGAAAGGCTTTTGCCCTTTGTTTCCCTTTGTATGACCTTGCAATACCCAGAGTATGAGAAAATGAACACAAGATAGCTAACAACAGTAGGAAAATAAAAAGTAAAATATTTTATTTCCATTAAAAGAAAACAAAACCAAATTAAAAAAAAAAAAAAGCAAAACAATTCCAAGCAAAGATTTTTCTTCAGCTTTCCATCAAAAGGGGTCTCCCTGTAGGACCCTTTTTTCTTTTGGCATGAGTATGCACTCATTTGTTTTCAACCACCAGTAAGATTCATTGCTGGTAATATGCTCTGACTCCTGCTCACTATACAGGATATATCTTAGACTTTTAAAAAATAATTAAAAAGTTAACAAATAATTCTAAGAGGGGAAAAAAACCCAGATGGTACGTTAGCCACTGTTTCATCAGATATTTAATCTAATGAGTTCATGTAGAAATGGAGTTATAAAGCATGCCTAAGATGTAGAAATAAGACAGACTATTGAAAGGTTTTTTTGTATTGAGATGATATGCAGGTATCTTGTTCGGGATTTGTTAATTCCTGATTTACACTGTCATTTTCCAGACTGGTGAGACATGTAAATTCTGCTGTAGGGAGAGGGAGTAAATTTTCAGATTTCATGTGAACTAAATTCAAAATTAATTTATAAGACCCACACCTGGCAAACAACCTTTTCTCTTTCTTCTAAACAGCCCATGAGAGGTTATCGTTACAAAATGCAGAGATGCCTGGAGAAGTCCTTTTCACTGAAATCTTTATGATCAGTTTCACCTGAGATGCAAGTGTGATTGACATTGTGAAGACAGTGTCAGCACAAGTGCTAGGGAGTCCCATGCTGAGAGATTACAGAGAGTGAGATGAGAATAAAAGATTTGATATAAGGCTGGTGTCATGTCTGATCTGAAATCCATGAAACGATATGTTGACATGAACGTATGCTCATATTGCAACTTTTCAACCAAAAGTTAGTACTTGCATTTTTTTTTTTAATCTAGCAGTATTCTGTGTCTGTTCTGTTAGCTTTCTTTCTGGTAATGTAGCACATTTATTGGTAATAATGTTAATTAAAAACATATAAAATTAATTAAATTAATTCATTTTCAGAGGAAGAAGAATAAATCCAAATGGGCTTCCAGCTTGAAGAACCCATGAATTTTGTGCAGAAACATAATTTCTGTTTCCCAATCTGGAAAATGGATCTATCTATCATAGCTAGGTCATTTTGGTATCATGAGATGGTGGGTCTCTCCCTCAAATCCACGGGGATAAAACCCCTGTGGAGCCCGGCCAGCTGGGCAGTGGGGCGAAGCGGGCAGAGGGAAGGAACTTCTCCTTGGATCCCAGGGGACTTGGAGAAGCTCCCTCATGAGTCCAAAGATGAGCTGATCCCACAAGCAAAGGAAAGAGGCGCTCTCCCTCAGGATTAGTTCCAAAGTTTAATGAGGGCCCAGAGAGGTCCCAGGCCACATCTGGCTTCGAAGGACCTCCCGAGAAAGAGCGCGAGCCCCGTCCAGAGCAGCCAGATATAGGGAGGGTGGGGAAAACCTAACAGCCAATGGGGGAAGGACACGGGAGTGGCTCTCGGATGGTAAAGCCTCAGAGTGACCAAAGGATGGGGAAACTGGGGTAGACTACACAGGTACAAAGAGGGGATATACATTGAAAACACAACTCTACAATGAGACAAAACCAAACCTCCTCCTGTAGAGACAATAGAATTGTTCATCAGGGCTATAAAATGAAGCTCAATTTAATTTTTAAATATACATTTAATAAGCTCAGATTACCCATTTTATGTATATTGAGTTAAAGCTACTGAATTCTGTCTGAAAACATCAAATTAAATTTGAGCCAAATATTATTATTGAAAACCAATTTATATTGAACAAAATAACAAAATTAGTTTTACACATTACTTTTCATTTGAACTGAGAGACTTTGCTATGCTCAAATGGAATTTTTTCCCTCCTTAATTTAACCTTTGGTTTGGTTAGTGGTTTTTTTTTGTTTGTTTGTTTGTTTTTTTGGTTTGTATTTTTATTTTTGTAGGTGCAGCAGTCTTGCTGTGCCAGCCGTCTGGGAACAATCAAGTCTACAGTAGCATCATTCCTCAACAAGATATACAGAATTATTTGGCCTTTGTTCCACCAGCACTTCAGACTTGGCTATGACACCTATAGAGGAATGGTTGATGGGGTGCTTCATCCTTCCAAAATGCTGGAATTTTCATCCTGAGAGAAGTCTTCTGGTTGGATGGTTGGTGTACCTTTCTCTCAAGAAATTGTGGCTGGTAAGTGGGCAAAATGTGAGAGGACAGAAAGAAATTCCAGCAGTACGCTACCAGGGTCTGTAAAATGTCCATCTAGAAAACTAAAACACTTGCAGAGTCTGTCAGGCATTTAGGGAATAAAAAGTAATTTGATTACAGGTGCTCAAGCAGCATTCATTTTATTCTTATTAGCTGAGAAATGTCTCTAGGGGTTGCATGCTAATCTTCTCTAAAGCAGATAAATGGCTCTATTAAAAGTAGTGTAATTTGTTCATAGCTCTGTAGCATCAGACTATTTTATGAACACAGGGAAACTGCAAATACAAGACAAAAGAGAAGAAACTTCTTCAAACCTTGTATAAATGATTGTATATGGAAGTATTTGGTGATTTATAATCATGAAAGAAGTTTATAGGAACATATTGAAAAATACTGAAGAATTGTGCCAATTTTTCCCTTCATTTGCTTTAAGGTCCAGACAAAATAAAAATGCAATATGAAGTATCTATCATTTTTAAGATTAAAAGGAACAAAAAACTTGAAACTATAACTTATTCTTTGGTTTATACAATCTTCAAATAGTAAGGAAGAAAGAAGGAGGGAGGGGAAGGGAAGGGAAGGGAAGGGAAGGGAAGGGAAGGGAAGGGAAGGGAAGGGAAGGGAAGGGAAGGGAAGGGAAGGGAAGGGAAGGGAAGGGAAGGGAAGGGAAGGGAAGGGAAGGGAAGGGAAGGGAAGGGAAGGGAAGGGAAGGGAAGGGAAGGGAAGGGAAGGGAAGGGAAGGGAAGGGAAGGGAAGGGAAGGGAAGGGGGAAAGTCTTTTCTATAAACAAAAAAATAAATATCATTTTAGTTATACATGTTGAATTACATAATTAAGATGTAATTGTCTAATCAATCAAACTAACTTTTTCAGGTTTTTATTAAAATATTTTGAAAAGAAACTTAAGGAAAAAAACAGTTACATTTTTATAATAGCATGCAGTATACAAACACCACATGATGCACAGCCAGAGACAAAGTACAACCCATTCTGAATACAGAGCACTGACTCCAGTACATTTACACTTGAGGATTGTTTTGAACTTAGATAACAAGGCATAGGACTCTGGTTAGTGTAGAACCATAGATATGTGTATGAAATTTCCATGAAAAGTTGTAATGAAATCAAAACACACATGTCTAAGGCTAAAATTAGGTTTTAAAGGCCAGATGTGAAACCTCACTGAAGTCAATGAAAGTCTTGACTCAAAGGAACTCTGGATCAATGCCAAGAGTTTACTTGGTAGTGTTTCCCCACAGAATGTTTGGGGTGCAAAATAAACATTTCTATACTATTTTATTGTAATAAGCAATTAAAAAGGAAAACTAAGAAGGTATCATTATTGGGCAGCTTTGCATGGAATTTCCTTTCTTTTAAGGAAAATATAGGTTTCATTTGGCAAAAAATGTCATTTCATTAGTTTCAAATACCATTTATATATAAAACATTATCTGATGGCTGAAGAAACTGAGCCAAGAACATAGATCAAGGGGAGATCTGTTGAGGCTGTTATTTTACAAAGGGTAAGTGGAGCAATGCCAAAACCACAAAGCTGCAATCAGGCTATGAACTTCTCTGAAGTTCAAGGTCACTTCAGCTGGGAGGTTTGACTAAACTTGTCCCTGCCAGTAGTTCACTTGTTTTTCACACAATGTTTGGAGGTCTAGTAAAAGCAATTTGCTGGTTTAGGGACCTAATCATGAGCATAATGTGCATTGGTCTTTGTGTGCCAGCACAGCTTGAGCACAGTGACCAAAAGTCTGTGGCTATCCCCACACATCTTATGAGTCTGTGGATGGTTGCAATTACATGTGTCAGCACAGCTGCATATCCTTTTTTTAAATGCTTCCCTGCCTGCTGGCAGTGACTGTAAATTTAATGAGAGCACCTGCTGCCCTCTTGCCTAGTTAATTCATAGTGATCTGCCTGAACAAAAGGAAATTTCAAAAAAGCTTCTGTTCTTCAGTAATAAATTACCAGTCTATATCATGGCCTAAAGGGCCTTTGATTCATGTAATATTACACTTACACTAAGCTCTGCTGGCAGCAGGAACATTTAGTTTCCCTGAGTAGAATGGAGGAAGGGAAAAAAGACAGAGGGAAAGGAAAGAAAGGGAAGTAGCTGGTGAGATTAAATAAAAGGAGGAGATCAATTGCCCGAATATTGACAGCTGAGGGAGATCTTTACCTTTGACCTCTTACCCTGAACCATGTACTCACTACAGGTAAAAGCCCTAGCTGCTAAAAATTCTTAATTGACAAGTTATGGTGTAGGACATTTAAAAATCTTTTTCTCAAGTAAAAAAAAAAAAAAAAGTAATGACTTCTTTATTCTAAATTTCTACTTTACCTCACATTTATCAGCAAAATTAGTGTCATTTGAGTTAGTAACATTGTAAACTGAAAGCAGTAATACGTTCACCAATTATCTTTTTACACATTTCTTTAAAACAGAAACAATAAATCTGGAAGCTTTTGAGAAAAAAAACTGCAATGAAAAAATTATTGGGGTGGAGGAAGAAAGGCAGGCAGCTAAAGTGAATATAAAATACAGAATATTGCAAAGGGGAATAGATCAATTATATTCCCCTGGAAAAGCATGTGGTGCAAATGAAAAGTTACAGCCATACCAAAATATCTGAAACAAAAAACATAAACAGTATCCAAAAAAGATTTATGTGAAAGTAAAAATAGTGGAAGTGCAAAGAATTACAAATAGAGTATTGTATATTCCACAGGGAGATATTGACTCCATCAAAATTTGATTTTGAGGGATTGTGATGTTCTGACTCCCACAGTTTGGGTGTCTAATTTATGTTGGAGACATAGGCCATTTTGTTAGATAAGTGGTAGGCAGTATACAACTCCTGTATACTTTACTTACACCAAATAGTATATCCACATGTAGTAACTGAATACATGCACTTATGCCTCAAATTTAAACATATGCAGAAAGATTTTCAGGACAGACTGAAGCCCAACTAAGTGTTCTGAAACAAGCACAGAGTATGGAATTATGCCAGGTATGGAAATGTGATAGAAACACAGATATGTTAAAATAAAAATGTATAAAATTATTAGGTTCCTCAGCCTCATACTTCATGCACTGAGAACACCCACAATAAAAAATAAATCCAAAGAAGAATTTTATCCATTGAACAAACTATTAATCCTAAATTTATCATATGAGAAAAGATGTTTCATATGATGTTTCATTGTATGCAGCTTGAAAGACATCTGAATATACAGTTCATGTATGTTTCTCTATCTGATTTCAAGAATCCTTTTATAAAAATAAGGTTTATAAGTTTTCGTAAACAAAGGTCAAGTTTCTCATTTTTGGCACCATAAGAAACAAAAAGGCATGTAGCTCAAATATCTCTCAAGAACTGGCAACACTACAATTTTTTTACCTTTTTTTTTCATAGGTGCTTATATTTTTATAAAGCAGGAATGAAATATTACCCATCTGGGCTGATAACATACCAAATCTGCCTTGCACTCGGAACACAAAGATGCAAACATTGGTAGCAGAACATTGTCCCGTTTTTCACAGCACTCAAACATCTCATTCTCTGGACTCAGAACGACAAGTGCTTTGTGCCTACACAGAATAAAATGCACATGCATATTGCGTATTTTCAGGCTACTCTAAACCATGGCCCAGACTTAAGACCCTGACCTCCTCTCCTCTCCTCTCCTCTCCTCTCCTCTCCTCTCCTCTCCTCTCCTCTCCTCTCCTCTCCTCTCCTCTCCTCTCCTCTCCTCTCCTCTCCTCTCCTCTCCTCTCCTCTCCTCTCCTCTCCTCTCCTCTCCTCTCCTCTCCTCTCCTCTCCTCTCCTCTCCTCTCCTCTCCTCTCCTCTCCTCTCCTCTCCTCTCCTCCCCTCCCCTCCCCTCCCCTCCCCTCCTCTCCTCTCTGCTATTAAATGGGTCAAAATAATAAACTCATATGAGTGACTTTTTTTGTTGTTAATTTTTTATCCCTTGCAGTAATCACAAAGAAATTTGGAATAGAATCTGCCCAGCTACATGATCTGATCAGACAGAATTGCTTGGGGAAAAAAATTGTAGATGGCTGCCTCCATCAGCAAAGAGCTATGACTTTTGTCAAAGAATGCTTTTCCATTTACAAATGTGGCTACATTTGTTATAGATTTTGATTAATGATTTGACGAGAGCTAAAGCCTATTTAAGTCTCATAAAAAAGCCCACTTTTTCTGGGACTTAAAAAACTTTAAAAATAAAGCCTCTTTTCAGATTACTAAAATTGCTTCCCCAAAAGCCAGTGTTAGCATCTGAAAAATGTTTCTAGTCCTGCTAAGACATCAAGAAAAGTATTCCTACAAATTTTTCTGCCTGCAGTATATGAGAGGGCTAGCATTGCTGACCTTGGACTGCAGTTCCAGTTTTCATTCATGTAACTTTGGCATTCTAAAAATTTACATCTACCACAAAAAATCTCACATCACCACTCTTCCAGGAGCATACCATGCTGCTGTAAGCTTTTAAAACAGACCCAGTGGTATCACATAAACAATTGGAATCCAAGAATGTTTTCACAGTGTTATGAGAAAACATTAGCTTTTGCAATGACCAACAATAGAAAAAACAATCAAAGAAAATCATTATTGTCAACAATGGGAAATAATGTTTCTTAGCAACCAAGTTTCAATTACTCTTTTTTTTGCTAACAATTACCAAGATATTTAAGGCTAGAAACTTTATTCCAGTAAGTAATGTACTATCAAAGTCCATGATAAAGAGCTCCTATTTTAACTGTTTCTATTTTTCAATCAAGCATCTTGCAATTAATTTTATTAGTATTTTAGAACTAATTTACTTTGAATGAGCTGTAACTATAATTTGTTATTGTCATGCAGTAAATGGAATTGTAATGTGTAATAATAGTTTAAATAATAGAATCACTGGCATACAGATGATAATCCAAGCAAGAAAAACAATTATTTCCATTAATAATAAGATTAAACATAATTGTATCCAAGAATAGATCCCAGGAGAACCTTTCAGCTATTTTAGGTGGAGTAGAAATAATTTTACTAATTAAGATAGAATACTGCCTGTCATAAAGATAGCTACAAACACTGCTTTCTAGTAAAACAATGAGACTTTATCTTATTAAAAATGACCTGACTTCAACACAGGCACTTCCACTTCCACTTCCAAGTCTCTGAAAACAGTTACCATTATTAGATATCCTGCTTGCCTTCTTATTTTTCCCCATGAAGATCAAAGATTGAAATTATACAATTTTTGAATGAAGTGTACAGTTTTCAATTTCTTGCTTCTTTTTCCCAAAAGAGGTTTTAACCAGACATTCAAGCATGTAATTTTCCTCCTGATATAGTAATTGGAGTAAAATCCAGGCACCTCAGTACAGAAAGCAGCTAGTCTATTTATTCCATCTGCTATGCCTGTGTATGTTAATGAAAGGAAGGAGTTCCCACTCTCCCATTTCTTCTTGAGCAACAGAGGGTTTTAGTTAAAAATCAATTACTTGAGCAATACTGTGTAAGAAATCAAAAGAATAGTGGAAGTCAGAGTAGGAACAAGTACTGATGTTAAATGGAGCTTGCAGGTCAACACATTCACCAGCCCTGGGTGGTCATGCTGGGCTGCAGCTCCCATTCTAGAAGATGCACAGACTCTTAGCCATTTGTCATGGTTTGACACTGGCACAATGACAGTGCCCCCATGAAAATGCAATCTCTCAATTGAATGCTGTGAAATGCAATCAAGAACAGAGTAAAGCAGCCCCAAGCTTAATAACAGGAAAGAAACTTTATTAAGCTACTACTATAACAGAAAAAAAAGAAAGGGGAAAAAAGAAAACCACACGAAGATCAAAATGAAAACCTTGCAAAGCATTCCGCCTCCTACCACTCAACTCCAACAAACCACAGTGAGACACAATCTGGACCCCAGTCAGGTTTCCACCCTCCAGACAATTGATACCCAGTCCATTGAGGGAGAGAGGAGTTTCTCCTGTACCACAGACCCCCCAAGAAACTCAGCTGCCACATCCTGTGTTTCCATGTCACACATGGCACCGCCTGGAGAAAAAGTTTGCCATGGTGACCCTTCTCCTTTCCATGCACAGTGCTCTCACCACCAATGCTCACCACAGACTGCTTTTAGGATTTTTTTCCTTTCAAGGATGCCCTGCCTAAAGGTGAAAACACAACAGTTCAGTTTTTCATTTTTTGGGACCACAGTCTCCCCCCATTTTCCCCTGGGGCTGGGGGTCCAAGAACAGAGATCTTCTTCTCTTCTTCTTCTTCTTTGAGGACAGACGGCACCACCACAAACCCCCTAGCTTTTCTCTGTTCGCTCCACTTCTGTCTTTTCCCAGCTGAAGCATGGTCTCTTTGGCTCACTGGCATCCTCCTAAAATACAGTCTTTCTTGGAGAAGATTGGTTCAGTCTATGGCTACCAAGGAAAAAGTCCAGACGAAAGCCACTCCATCATCCCCTCCCATATAGAATTTCTCCTTCTAACATCCCAGGGTCCAGGCTGTCTCTCTTCCTCTCTTTCAAACCGAGGAGGAGTGAAATTTCACAAAGCTTTCATTTCTCAAGGAAGGGTTGAAAGGCCGGATCCCAGGATGGCTCGATGCCCAGACTCTGGCGGCTCCCACTGGCAGCTGGACATCTTGTGGCCCCCCAGCTCTTCTCCTTCCCCGCGGTGAACTGCTGACAAAAACTGCCGCTGTCTCGTTCTCTCTCTCTCTCTGGGGGGAACGGAGACATCCCAGATTTCTCCACCCTTCCATCTGCAGGGGGCCAGCCTGGCTTCAGTCCCTCCACCCTTGGGCCCACCTCAGTCAGGCCATGGGCCTTCCCCTCCCCGACCCAGCTCATCGCCGGGTCAGGGAGAGTCTGCAGTGCACGCTGACCGGAACCAAAGAGAGCGAGTTCTCCTGGGAATTCTGCTTTTAACCCCTCTGTGATCTCAGAGGCATGTCCACCTTCAATTGGTCAATATCCAAATTGACCTCTTCCTTCCGAGAAAATTCTTTTTCTGTGTCAAACCATGACACCATTCAAGGCTTCCCAAACAAAGCCCTGTTGACAGTAGAAGTACATGGCACTTTGAGGATGCTGGTAAGAGCAAAGCACAGGACATATTGTCCATGTGGCAGTGACCATGGACATCATTGCCCAAGGCAGCTGTTTCCTCTGGAAGCCCTAATGCCCCCACTCCACACTGCTGATGCACTGCTGGTCAACCATTCTTTCTGCCCCTTGCTGCAAAAATTACTTCTTTTTTCAGTCCTGCAAATATGTCTGGTTCTCAAAGCTTCTTCTTTTTAACCTGAAGACCTATTAATTTATTTTTACTTGTTTTCACACAGCATTGGTGGCTGAGGCTTCACTGGAACGGTCAGACAATGCAAGAGTCATGCTAACAAACTGCACAAATTTGCAATTCATAAATTCAACTGCTGCAACTCATATTTTTGTACTACAAGAGTGGATTAGATGTTATTCTACCTTGAGAAAACTATAATTTAAGATGGCCTCAGCCAAAAATTTTTTGGATTGCAAATTTTTCTTGCCCCAAATGCAAAAAAATATTTATGGCTTTTTTTCCTCCTTCAGTAAGAACAAAATAAATAAAAGTATAATATTTCGTTAATTGATTATTTCTTTTTAAAAATTATTAATAATCCCCTTAAAAATTTAAATTACAGTAAGTGAATTTATGTACCTGCACACCTGGCCAATACAGAACACAAGATTTTGTGCTTCTTCCAGCATCTGACAGGGAAGCCCATTGCTCAATCAGTGGTGGTATGTATCTCTTCTAATTGCTCCATTCACATGCCTCAGTCAATCTGGATCTAACAATTCCAATATCCATTTCATCCTTTGTCTGACAGAAAATTAAGAAACCATTTTGATAGCATTAGTTCAAGAGCTTTTTTGGAACCCAGGAGTGCAGAGAGACTGAAATGCCTTCAGTATAGGCTGCCTATACAGGAGATAGGCAGCAAATAATATTTTTAGACTATTATTGATTCAGAAAATCCATGTTGAATAGTATTGGTGCCATGGACTTGTGCTTGTAAGCTGTTTGCCATAGCAAGACAAAATTTTGTGAGATGTTTCACAAAAATTTCTCCTAAGTGATGCCTGAGGAAAGAGAAAGAGCTTTAACCACGTAAGGAATCAAATGAAGGACTGACTGGAGTCCATGTATTTCCAGTCCACTCTGTGTGCTGCCCCCTGATATGATCAACCTCATTATGTAAATTCAGGAACTTGCTGTTTCTCATGTAGTAATCTACTACATAATTACTTTAAGATTTGTAAAGAAAGAGTATTTCTCTCCCTTCTCAGAAATTGAACTGATTTAACATCTAGTTAACAGTGTAATCAGGTCTGAATTAGTACAATTTCATAACTCAGATCTGCAGCTTGTGGATCAGAATTATAATACTCTTTAAGGAGGCACAAAGACTGCTTTTTATTTTAATGGGATTTTGGATCAGATGCTGAACAGCTAAGAATCCCCACTATCCCAATCACACTGACCATTCTCTGCCCTTCCTGCTGACTATGGCAGTAGTATTTTTGCTTTAACCTGACTTCGATGTCTTTCAGCTGTTCCCTCAGCACAACAGGGACTTGAACTTTTGACAGTGAATGAGATGTGCCAAGCTAGGAGTAATTACTTTAAATGACGTCACTTCAGCTTTCAACCCACGTTGGTCATTTGTAGCACATTATGCAAATCTTAGAACTAATCTTTTGCATAATACATAGGAGCTCAGTTTGTGCATTAGCTAATTTATCTGACTACACAGAAGCTATGAATGCTGATTTTTATTAAGCTCTTCACTAAGTCAAAATGTATCTGAATTGTGCATATATATATATATATATATATATATATATATATACAGTCACAAATGAAAAAGTGATACATTATCTTATCCACTAATAAATGAGGATTCCTTTCACACGAGACAAGCATAATCTGAAAGAAAATGGATTGTCCCTTTGCAATAAATGGATTAATTAATGCACACGTGCATATACTTCCAATAGATTTTGAAACTGTATTTGTATATGATGCAAATAGTCCATATAGATTACCAGCTATCATACAACTATTCCCTCTATTAAGTCACTGCAAATTGGATGAAATCTCATCCATCTCATCTGTAGGGTCTTTCTAACAAGTAGAAGAAACTGAGGGATTTATTTTTATTTTAGAGCTAGTAACTTAAATGTCCAGAAAAAAAAACCAAAACAGTGTATTATTGAAATAGTTATCATAATGATATTATTAAAATAAATTCGTATTTCTAGGTGCTGTCTTGTCAACAAATGCAGATGTCACTCTACACTACACTCTGTACTCAGTTATTGTCATTGTTGGATACCTACTTTATTGATGCTGATGGTTGGAGTGTTGCACATTTCAGAACTAGTGCTAGAACTTAAGGAAGCACAGGACTGTGCTGAACTGTTCTGTGCTGCACATAATGTGAGGCCTTTGGGGCTGTACTGTGCAGAAAAAGTTTCTTGGCTGCAGCATAAACTAAGCCTACATATTGCAAGAGAGAATTTTGTAGGCAGTTTCCACTGGGTATTGTTTATTGGACCACCTTTATGGCCTTGCCTTTACCTAAAACGGCAGAAGGAAGTTCTCATTAGAACAAAGTTGCTTGGCTTGTGAAGAAATTATATGACCAAAAGGGAGATCATTCCCTCATGGACAGGATCAGGTCTGAACAGACGGAAAGTCTACCTGGGCTCCAACTGATGCAGCACAAATGCAGGGTGTCCAACCTTAAGAGACACCTTAGGTCCCGGAGGGACTTAAGATTTGCTGGACATTCCTCTTCCTATTAAAACAGTTATCTTGTTACAGCATTTGTTGTTGGATCTTCCTTATTAATATCTGGAAAGAGTCCTGTGCTGAATCTCTTTGACCCCATGGCTCCCACCATCCTGTGCTGAGCAGCCATCATTGGAGAAGATTTCAGATCTTTCATTATGTTCTATTCTACTTTCAGGACAGAGTTTGCCAAGGCTATGTGCAAAAAGAAATCCCACAGATAATTTTCATGATACTCCTTCAAAATCATAGTTATGATCAAAATATACTAATAATAATGCTTTTAAAAGTAAGAAACACACACACATACCAATTGCATCAGCTGCTTTTGCATTCTATTCAATCTCATCTTTCTTCAAGAGAAATAAATTCATATTTTTCCTATTTGTTTCCTTCCAGGCAAACACTGAGAGATGAATAATTGCCTTCAGTCTCCCATAAGATGAATATTGATATTGCAGTCACTTTGCCAAGAGCCTAAAAGGTCAGCATGCTTCAAGAGAGGTAGTAAGTGACGCTCTCTCCTTGTATTCAACAGTAGTACCAAACTGCCTGCAACGGATGGAGAAAAAGGAGGGGGATGACAACTATCCTCCTAACTCCTGCAAGTTCTTTGATACAGTTCATTAAAGCTAATGACCAATAACCATGTGTTACGGATAAAAACAGATCATTCTTCCACTAGCTAAGTAAAGAAAAAAATATAACATTAGTATTATAATACTCTGTGCACAAACCACTCTGTGCACAAACCACTCTGGTATTTGGCTGTATGTCCCACTTTACAGTAGTGTATTTATTACATTATTAAAACCTGTGGGTTGATAACACTCTCAAACAATTTATTGCAACTGTAAAATATTTTAAAAATTTTGAAAGCACAAAATAGTTGAATTAATAATCCCCTCCCCTCCCCCCCCTTCCCTCTATACTTTTTTATTACACCTCATAAATTATAATTTACTGTATATTAATTATAATTTGCTGTATATTATAGAAACATTGAAAATAAATAGTTCATGTGAATTTCACCAGATTCATGTATTTTGTTGAGTTAACTAGAAAGCATAACCAATTCACACATGATCTCTGAACTCTGAGCACAGAGCCTGAAATTCAGTCTACCATCAAGAATATACATCTGCCAAAGAAAACAACTAAATGTTTTATTTAACTTGAGCCAAAATATTTGCCCTAATGACTACAGTATGAAAATGGCAAAAAACCAGAAAACTAGCAGAGTTGCTTCTGTTCTGTAAAAACACAATTGAAGTTCAAAGAGTTAAAGAAAAACAAAAAGCAAAACACTGCTCCTCTCTATGATTCTTGTTTAGTAAGGATGTGTCAGTGAAAGCAGAAGCAGACAGATTTAGTAAAATCTAAATGAAAATCATTTGTACTATATGAGTAAGAGATGTCATTCCAGTGTCAACAACTTCACTTTAGTCAAGTACCTTTTTAAAAATAATTCCCTGATTTATTTTGGTAGTGTTTGTGGAATTGTTTTGGGATTTGTTGTACTCTGTTGTTTTACACTGCACCTCAATGTACAACAGCTTTTAAAATACTCCAGAAGAAGCCATGCTGAGTTTTGCAAGGTTCAGAAAATGCAAAATGTACCACCTCATTTTGGTAAAGAATTTATTATAAAATAGTGATTCACAAAAGATCCTGTTAAGCCAAATGATTCCTAACAGTGATGACCATTGCCTGATAATAGTGTTCCTTATGAGTCTTGACAATTTTATAAAATTTACAGTATTTAACCCACCACATTTGCTTATATTCACTCTGGATCTCTCTTTTTCTTTAGTAAATTTCTTCCTCTTATGTTCGAAAATATATATAACTGCATGTGATATAATATACCAACTCCTGCCACTTTTGGTTTAATTTCTCTTTTTTGTGGTTACTAGCCATTCCTAGGGGACAGAAAAACTCTTGTTTAATCCCAGAGCTACCACATCTCATGATGATTATAATTAACCTTGTTGACTTTAATGACAGGGAATCACTTACACATCCCACTCCAGCAGAAATTATATTATAATCTTGTTGTACCTATGCCTGTTCCCAACAAGATTAGACAGTAAGGTAGTTTTGCCAGGTGGCAGAAAGAGAGGTTTAAAGCCATAGAAAAGTGTTTGGAGTTGCATTACTTCAAGTGTATAGCAAACGAAAATAGTTTGGCATGATGTCCTCTGTTGAAGGCAGGCTGAGAGAGTTGGGGTTTAATCTGGAGAAGACCCAAGGAGAGCTTATTGTAGACTTCCAGAAAGGTCAAGAAAAAAGCTGGAGACTGAATTCTTCCAAGGACACAAGGGAAAATGTCTCTAAATTGAAATAGGGTAGATATTAAGAAGCTTTTTCCTGTTGAGGTGTTGAGGTACTGGAACAGCTTGCTCAGAGAAATGGTGGATGCCCCAGCCCTGGAAATGTTCAAGGCCAGTTGTGTAGAGGCTGGCCCTGAGTATTGTGGCTGAGCCTCTACGATGTTAATAATAAGCTCGCACCAAGGCAGGATGTCTCTCTAAAGCTGCTTTATTCGTCGAGGGCTGGGTGTCAGCAGGGATCCATGACACGTCCACTCAGCGAGGGAGCAGGCTCAGAGAGCCCCGAGCAAGGGGCGGGGTAGGGTTTATAACCACGTGCAAGGTGGCAGGATACAAAAGATCCAATAGGAACAGGGTTCGGAGGAGGAGTTAGGATGAGGTGATAGGGATACAACAAATGAGGATGGGGGAAGGGGGCGGTAACTGGGAAAGAACCAATTATAACCAGAGAACTTAAGAACATTCTAGTACAAAGGGTAAGTACAAAGGGTGATTGACATAGAACTAAAGATGGGTATAACAGATGATTATATAACTCAGGGGGAGTGGTAGGTTTTATGGACATCCTGGGAGGAGGGAATCTACACCACAGCCTCTTCCCATGGCATGTCAGGGGGAACTCCTCCCAAATCCCCTACCACACAGTTGGATGGGGCCTGGTCTAGAGGAAGGTGTCCCTGCCCAAAATGATGAGTTGTAACCATGATTTTAAAATTCCCTTTCAAGCTAAATCATGCTATGATTCAATGATTCCATAACCATACATGGGAAGGCCACCTCATGATGGTCCATTGTTGTGGATGATAGATAAATATGATTGTTCATAAATAATACATTGGGACGAGAGCAGCTCTCCCAGCTAGCCGGATAACACCCCTGCCTTTGGATGGGTCCTGGGGTGAAATGGACTGTTCCATCCCACCCCGCAAAAGATGTATGGTTCACCCCGCACCTCTATCCCTCCCTTCAAACATCAAATGTCTGTAACCCCATTGGCCCATGCCTTATTCCAACCCACCTTGAAGCCCTCTGGTAAGGAGGCTTTGAGGGGACACGCAGTCTCTTGGAACTTCCTCCCCTCTTGGAACTTCCTCCCCTCCCTTGGAGCTTCCCCTCTCCTAGAGCATCGCTTTGTCTCTCCCCTCCCCCACCCTCTCAGGCCTGGCCACGTGCTGCGCCTGGGAGCACGAGGCAGGACCTTCCTGCACCCCCAATAAACCTCTTTCCCCAAGAGCAACCTTCAAAGATCTCTGCCTCCTTTCATCCACACCGTGCTGGAGCCTGCTATTTTCTACAGCCCATGAACTTACTCAGACAATCAGAACAGCCTATCTCCTTTAACAGCAGCATGAGAAATGGACACAGTCCAAGGATGTCACCACATATTCTACAGCATACATGTAGTCTTCTTACAAGGAAAACCCACCAGATTCTCCCTTATAATTCCATATATTCAATTTTTTACTGTTTTGTTTCATGCCCAGTGGAGCACAAAATACAATCTGGTATACGTCACAGATATGTTCACATTTGCTGCTATATTTTTATAAGGAAGTCCGTTAAGGTACTTGGCTTTCTCTAGAAACTCCTTCAATAAAGACATGTGGGAGAAGGTATGTCTCCTTTCTACCCACACAAATTCATACACATTTCTGTATCATACAGATACTTGCAGTTTAATATTAATTTTAGCAGCTACAGAAAATATCTTAGCCAACAATTTATTATCATTTGTCTTAATTAAATTAAATATTAACTCACTATTTCACAAAGAAAAACTCAAAAAATATTACAAAAATGTGCACATATACACAGATTCTGAAGCCATTAATATGCCAGTTCAAAATTATACAGATTTTTGAGACAGAAGAAAAAAAAATTGCCACTGCAAACAAACAGTGCTTCTAATAATGCACACTAATCCCACTGCAAGGTTCATTGACTGCTACCTATAACTTTAATATTCTTAAAAAAATATATTCTTTTGCTGTGTTTTTCCCCCTCGTATCAAAACTTCTTCACTGTGAAGTGTCATATTCCTCCTGATCTGTTCTTTTGAGTGATACACTCTTGCAGCAATGTACATCCCCGACAACAATCTGCAGAGTTGGCTGAGTCTACATGAGCCCTCAGAGCAGCCAAACTGATCTGTGGAGCTGTCGCTGACAGCAAGAACCTGAAACAAACACAACACAGATTTGAGGGGTTTGTGTGCTCTTTCTTACTTTTTCTTTTGGAGACTATTTGTCCTGGGCTGTGGCTGGCATGCATGAAGTGGCTTTTCCATGAGTATTTCATTTTTGTTTTATCTGAAAGAAACCATACTGAGCAAGCTGATGTCTGTGGGCTGTGAACCAAAGTGCAGTAAGTATAGACAACCTGGAGGTCTGTTTCAAAATCACACTCCTGATGAAAACTAAAAGCTTATGTAGGCACATTAAATATTTCCTCAAAGGAATACTGAACCTGTCTTCTCTGATTTGCAAGGTCACTTTAGGGAACACTGCTGAATTTATATGAGTCATGTATTTATAACATCTGCCTTTGTATATATACTGCCTTTTAGGAAATGGTGTTTGTCTTCCAGAAGTCTATACATGGTATGAAATCTGACACGGTTTTTTTCTTCTGAAATACCACTCCAGGTTCTTAAACTGTCTCAAAGTTTTCATAAGTAATAGACCTACTCAGTTCTTTCTGAACCTTCTGCCTTAGGGCAAAATCAAGTTATTACAGGAAGCAAGTTTGGAGTTGGTTGGACTCTTTCAGGTCTTTTCTACACTATGCTAAGATTTCCCTGGAACACAGCATACATACTGAAATCTTACAATAAGTATCATTTGATCATTATATTTCAGGATTGTATTGTAATACATACGAACAAGGAATCCTTATTTACAGTGGTTTTTCTGTAACATTTCATCACATTGTTTATAATCTTAATGGTATTGTGAAAGAACACACTTGGAGCTATATAAATAAGGACAGATAAGGCTATATTCCAATTTGCCTCTGTTTTCTGTACAAGCATACATGAAATATATGAAAGAAATTGTTCTGTAAAACAATTATTTTATTCAAGGAATAAAAAACTATGTTTCAGAACTTCTATACATAATGCAGGTCTGATTTTATAACAACTTATTAATATTCTTCCATGGCTAGGAGGAAAATGGCTTTGAGTTTAGGAATATGAAAATCCCTCATTATCACCTTTCTTTACAGAATTTGAAAATATTTTGAGGCAATAAAAATGCCTGGTCTAATCCTGGTTTTGAGTGGCAGAACACTAAGGCTGGAGCATGCACAGGACCATAGAGGGGCCTCTGGAGGAGATCAGCCCTTGGTATCCAGTCTGAGCACATCTCCCCACAAAACACAAGGGACACGGGCTCCTTTGCCAGGATCAGGTTTGCAGGAAAGGCTTTGGGTTGACTTTAGCTGATGTATAAGGATAAAAAGTCAAAGGAAGTTAGAGTCATAGATCTTTCACTCTTCCCCTGGCTAGGAGTAAAAATGTTGCTCCTCTTCAAACCTGATAGATTACAACCGCCTCAGAACACTGAGTTTCCTCACTGCCTTCAAACAGCAGCATCACTTAATGCACCCTAGCCTTGTTGTTTTCACTGACTGAAGGTTCTAATGAGACTCATAAAATTGTAATATTGTATCTCATGTACTAATGTTTTAAATATTTTAAAACTAAAATAAAGGAAAATGTAATCCAGTAGAATAATATACAATGTCTTCTTAAGAACTGTTTAATGATATCTTAAAATATAACAAATACATTTTCAAATAGGATTCCACTGAAATAATTTTTCATGATAATCAAATACAAAATCACAGTATGGTATTATTGTGAAGGAAATAATCACTGTCTTTCTAGTGAAAACAATTAAATACTCCTGAAAGAAAAAGACTGGAGGCATTTTTCACCTATCTAAGAAATTATTAGCTCCAACAATTCTTTCACAAGGAAGTAATCAAGTTACATATTAAAATAATGATATAAATCTCTATGGCATAAGAAAGATTTTTTTGTGCCACAAATCTCATTTTTCTAAGTACATCAATAGGTCTAACCAAAAAGGACTTATCACCCAAAACTTGTTCTTGTGCAAATTATATTTGTTAAAAAATGTAGCAACGCAATCTTTGTTTCTTAACAAATGTTTCACTCCTGTTGACCAGCAAAATGTTTTTAAATCTTGAGTACATAAGTATACAAAAAAATCTTTCTTTTCTACTGGAAATGAGAAAACAATAACATTTTAAAGGTCCCATTTGAACACTCTGACATGAATAACAGGTATTAACACTTTGCCATGATGACAAGTTTATTTAAAAAAAAAAAAAGAATACTATAAAAGAAAAATGTATCTCTAGCCTTTTCCTGAGAAAAAGGAAGGCACTTATGCCCCAAGGCAGCTCTGTAGGCCACATTAGGGCGTAAGGGTAGCTATGCACATCACAGGACAAATATGAATACGCAAATAGTTGCTTCCAATTAAAAATCTTTGTGACACAATGAATAAAGTTTCTTCACAATTAATACTGTGAAGACATTCCAAAGAACAAATGATAGCAAAACTCATTTGCAAATAATTTGTGAATAAAATCAGATTATAAACACATCAAAATATTGTTGAGGTATTTGCCTGCTTGGGATCATAATCTAAATCTTTACCACAATAGTAGTATTCAAACTATGGCAGCTCTATGTACAGTGATTTTGTTTACAAAACCTTTCCGTTTACTTGTTCACTACAACAGCATAAGAAATGCATGAATTTTGCTATCCTTCTTGTTCATATTCTACTAGAGAAATTTCTAGCTATTTCTCAGCCTTAGACAAGATTCCTGGTGAGAACACCCTTCCAAGTCACAGATGTAGTTCACTAAAAAGACTGTTCTATACAGCTATGTTCTGCAAAAGACATAGCTGGTAAGATGGTACCTTTTTCTGCTGTTTCTATCATTATTTCATCTGGAAGAATTTTGATTTATTGAGAAATATTTGGCTAACTTCTTCTGTAATTAATACTTGCAAACAGTAAATACTATCACAGTAATATTCGCAAAAACAGATGCAGAAGTGCTGAACTATCAGCACAACTGAAGCTTGAAAAAAGCTATTATTGAGCTATGACTGATTTTTGTTCTGACCACACTCAATTGGTGGTTAATAGAGAAGTTTATATGTGCTAAAAAACCCAAACAACCCAAAAGACAAAGCAAAAAATACATTTTATATTGAAAATAATTGGACTAGGATTTTTTTCTATATTAGAACCATTTTTATCCTTTTTTTATACATTCTAGAAACTAACAAACTCAATAGCCTTCAACTCCTCTAGCCTCCAACTCCTCTAGAAATGCAACTGCACAGCTTCTCAATGCAGTTATAAATAGGCTTCTGGGTTAGAAAGGACATTATTGTACACGAGGACATGGTCAGATGCTGGCTGGATTACAACAAACTGATAAAACTGCTGCCTGAACAGGAAAGAGAAGAGAATAGTCACCCCAGGCCCATGGTGAGTTGCCTTTAAGGGAAAAGATGATACTCCCATGAGCACTGAGCACCCACAGGGGCTATCCCTGTGATAGCCCAGGGCCATAGGGAGCCACTGGTTCAGCAGTTACTTTTCTGTCAGGGATCTTGTGTTTGCACCTGGTTTCTATGACATCCCTGCAGATGCATTATTTCTTGGGTAGAATTTAACCCTATATATTAAGATATCAATCTTTACATACATGTCTCTGTCAGTCTAAAAACCCTGTATGTTAACAGCATATTAAAAATGTCTTTTCTGCTGCAAAAGTATCTCAAATGAACCATAAAAACACAGAGAAATAGAACTCATATTAATGAAACCTTGCCTAAAAGCACCAGCGTGACCAGCTAGTACCACAGCAGCACACCACAAAGCATGCAGAACACCATGAGAAATCTAGTGTTTCAAGTGAAATCGAGCAGAAGTCCTGAAACTGTCTATACTTAACAATTAATTTCCTGCAGATTGTTCCCCTTTGCAAGTCCTAGATCTGAAAATGTATTTTAAGTGTTCTTTCGTCAGCCAAGTAAGGCTGGAAAAGGAAACTGTGAAAAGTTTCACCAATCTAGAGGGATTTGACAGCAGTGTCATGCATGGCATTCATAAAAGGTGTATCATTCATTCAGGGCATCCTCACACTCCCAACAGCGCTGCGTCTGCTACTCAGTACTACTCTGTTACTCTCTTTGTTACTGCCTGACTGACTTTTAGACTGACTTTTTGAGAAAGTGGTCAATTCTCACTGCTTGTCATTCCTGCTCTAGTGCTGTTCTTTGCAGTTTTATTTCCAAGACTGCCTGTGCACAAGCTTTAGAAGATCATTCTCACCAGTCAGGATCAAAATTAAAAGCTGTTTCTAGAACCCATAACTGTAGATTTTTATTGTTAACAAAACCCAAACAAGTATTTAAACCTGGAGACAACTTTCAATTTCGGCCCTTGTAATAAATTAAAAACATCAGAAATTGGTTTCAAGGCAAAGTAATAATCCGTGGCATGAAGACTAAGGAGAACCAAGCATGTCCTCATATCTTAGATGTGTAATTTATTGCTGTTAAGATGGACCTTCTGTCTTAGACAAGAGGGAAAAATCAATATTAATCCACTCATAGTTGTAATAGAAGGATGTGGTTGCATAAAGTATCACTGAGTAGTGCAGGACTGCAGTCTGAGTTTGAAGACAGATGTTATAGGTTTGCTATGGAAGCAATAGACCATAACAATGTATCTGATATGGAAAAAATCAATCACACTGCTACTAGCTGTAAACTGCATCTCTTTGAGGGAAGAATATAAAGTACTTCAACCAGTTGTTAAAGAGAAAAGGTTTCATAATTATTTAATCACTTTAGAGGTCAAACAAATTAAAATATCATTTGTCAGTATTTTCTCTGAGATTTATTTTCAAGACAGGGGGGAAGAGGAGATTAATGTTTTCTCAGTGTACATTGTTTTTATTGGAATATACATATGGACATAATAAAAATACTGCCAGACTAGAACCATTATGGGGTTTCTCAGCTAGAAACTATGTAGGGTTTCTATTTAGAAAATATAAAATACTTTTTAAAAATCTAGCACAACAATATCTCTCTTTTCTTTAAGAATATGTATTACCAAATAACAAAGAGTAACTATGCAGTCGTTCCAGTGTACAATGAATTCTGATATATACAGTCTCTCTGTAGCTGCAATAATCTTGTTACTATAGCTCCTATTGTTTAATGTCAATTATCATTTCTTCTAAAAATAAAAAATAATCAAACAATGCTTGTTACATAGCTGTTACACAGCTGCCATTTTAGTCATAGCAAGCCAAGCATCAGTGAAAATATTTACCTTGGATGACCTCCTCTGAGAGGGTGAAAATATCTACAAAAGATCAAGAAAAGGACACTGCATTTAAAATCACACTTTATCAGCTATGTGGGATAAACAACAGATCTTAGTCTATTTCTAAATTATGTTTTTTGGATCACAGTACAAATAATAGTAATATCAATAGTGATGTCAGTAATGTGTTATTTAATAGAAATAAACAGTTAGTGACACTGTTCAATATGATTTTTAGAAAGTTCTTCTGTAATAGTACTGAGGCTGAACTACAAATTATAAGAGTCAACAATAGCTACTCAAGCTATAGCAGTCCTGGGAATGGGCTGACAGTCACAGAATCATAGAATCATTAAGGTTAGAAATGACCTCCAAGGCCATTGAGCTCGACCTTGGACCAAACACCCCCATACCAACTAAACCATAACACATAGGGCCATAACCATAACATATTTGTTTCTTGAACACTACCAGGGATGGTGACTCTACCATCTCCCTGGGCAGCCCATTCCAATGCTTAAACACCCTTTCTCTGAAAAAATTCCTCAGTGTCCAAACTGAAGTTTCCTGGGCACAGCCTGAGGCTCTGTTGTCTCACCCTGTCACTAGATGCCTGCAAAAAGAGGTTAATTCCCACCTGGCTTCCTTTGAGGCAGTTGTAGAGAGTGATAAAATGTCCTCTGAGTCTTCTTTTCTCCAGCATAAATTCCCCCAACTGTGGCGTCTGGGACCTGTGTCCCACCGGGAACGCCACAGAGGGTACGGTCTGCCAGAGCTGGATAGCTATAGCAAGGCTTCCACCAAGGTGGGATGACGCTCAGGCTGCTGTAGTTTCCAGAGAGTTTTATTGAGGGATAGAGCAGTTGGAGGTGCAGGGAGACACCCTCTCAGGAAAGGAGTGGGCTCTGAGCGCATGGTCCAGAGGGTGGGGTAAGGTATATAATGGCAACGGGGTCAGAGGGTCGGGGTACAAATCAGCCAATAATGGACCGATACAGGGGAGGAGTAGGGATGACTGGGACAGGGGGAAGGGGTGGCTAACAACAGGGAACCAATGAAGGCATAAAGAAGAAGGAATATTCTAGAACAAAGGGATAGCTCAAACAATGATGGACATGAACAGGGATAAATGATTGGCATCAGGGGAGGTGGGAAAATTACACAGAAGTGGTCTCCCAGGGCATCCCAAGTGGACTGTCCCTGGGACCCCCTCCCACACCCAACCCTCTCAGCTGCTCCTCATTAGACTCGTGCTTGAGACCCTTCCCCATCTCTACCCTTCTTTGGAGTCGCTCCAACACCTCAATGTCTTTCTTGTAGTGAGGAGCCCAAAACTAAACACAGAACTCAAGATCTGACCTCACCAATGCCCAGTACAGGGAGACAGTCTCTGCCCTGCTCCTGCTGGCCACACCATTGCTGATACAGGCCAGGATGCCAGCGGCATTTTTGGCTATCAGGGCACAGCTGGTTCATATTCAGCCACTGTCAACCAGCACAGCCAGGTCCTTTTCCACCAGGCAGTTTTCCAGCCACTCTGCCTTCAAGCCTATAGCTCTGCATGAGGTTTTTGAGACCTAAGGGCAGGACTCAGCCTTTTGCCTTATTGAACCTCATTCAATTGGCCTCAACCCATCAATTAAGCTTTCCAGATCCCTCTGCCAAATTTTCCTGCTGTGCAGCAGATGAACACTTCCTCCCAACTTAAAGTCATCTGTGAACTCACTAAGGGTGAACCTGATCCCTTTATCCCATTTGTCAATTAAGATAGGGCTGTCTCCAGTACTGAGCCTTGGAGAACGCTCCTCATGACTGAGCAGTGTAACTCCATTCAACACCACTCCCTGGACCTGGCCAACCAGCCCATCCTTAAACCAGTGAAGTGTGTACCCGTTCAAGTTGTGGACAGCTTTCCCAGGAGAATTATGTGGGTGGCAGCATTGAAGGCCTAGCAGAAGTCCAGGTAGATTACACCCAACCCTTTTCTTCATCCACTCAGTGTTTCACCTGGTCACTAAAGAACTTCAGGCTGCTCAAGAAAGTTACTTGCAGATGTGTGAGGATGGCCCAGCTCCCCCAGCTCCCTTTTTCACTAATGTAAAACATTCAGTACTCAAAAGCCAAAGCTAATTTTGAATATATATTTATACAAAACGGTGTTCTTGCACAACAGGAAATCTCCTGTTAAAATGTTTACGTATGTGAACCTGGTAAATAACAAAAGCATGAGCACAAAGTTGCTAATCTTTCTGACTCCTAAAAATAGAGTACATCATCCTAGCAATGATTACATGCTGAAAATCAATGTGAAAGATTAATTATTTATAGTTTACTATCTATTGTGGTCTTTCCACTTTGACTTTTTAGTCAAACAGTCAGAGAGGAGAATATTATCAGCTAATATAATGTGAGCAACCATAAGAAACTGTGACTAGCAAGTAGTCCCAGAGAGCTGATCACATATCTTCACTGAGATCTTACTATCCGGTACATGTCTGCAGTCAGCCAAGGGAACATAGATTAAATTATTTGTGACTCCCATAATGTTTTAAAGAGGGAGATGGAAGATAAAATACTTCAATGTCTTACATTTCTCGCCCATTACAAAAAACATCATTTTGGCTTCATTACATGAAACATTCAAACACTTCATATATGGGTATATGTGTCATTAAATAGATGTACGTATTGTCTCCTGCGTGAACTGGATTTCTCCCCAGTAAGTTTATTGGCATTTTTTCCCACTCTCACTTGTCTCAAATATTTTCATGCACAGTATGATAGAGTGTTTGACCTCAGACAAGATTTTTTCTCCTTTTTTGGCACGAATGTGCACTCCTGGTAAAGTTCACTCTGAAAATATTGGAAACAGTCAGTGCAAATAAACAACATTCAGTTTCACCTTCTCTTGTAAAGAGGAATGAAAGCAAAGTTGAATGTGGTATAGGATCCAACTTTGTGCCGCTGAAGTCAGTGGGAGATGTGGATGCTTTTCCAAGGACAGAGTCTGTGTACTCAAAGACCTAATGTGTCTGAAGGGCTGAGGCTGACAGCCTTTCAAGTGAAATGGGATAACCATTTTTAAATAAGTCATTTCATCAAATGAACATCAACAGGCCCAACTCTGAAGAAAAAATAGGAACAGTACTTCCTTTTCATATAATGAACCCCTTTTTCCATGTCTCTAAGAAGCAGGAAGGTAAATATTGGCACTCCTCTATAAAGTTGTTCAAATATTATTGATTTATGGTCTTTATTATTTGGAGTTGACTGCAGCAGAAATATATAAAAATAAGCATGGATGTTCCTGAGATGTTGTAAAGAATGGTCCTCCTTTTGACATTACTTGAATTTGGATCAGGCACTGATATACCTAAAGGTGCCAACTTTTCATTTATTTATTGCATTTCTTTTTTTACTAATTTATATTTGCTTGCTAGGCAGGTTTTTCCTCAAGCTCTTGCAAGCTTTATTTATTATTAATTTTCATCCCAGGAAGAGAAACTTGAAATATTTATCCATAGGATATTATTTTTAAAAATACTTTCCATGAGTGCCAGATATGCTAAATGGCTAAATCCTTTCTGAAACAGCCAGCATGATTATCTGCTCCAAAATCTCACTTTAGAAAGGTTAATAATTAAAATATTTTACTCTAAGCCAGGCAACACTTAATAGGATGAAACAGATATTTGGAGAGAAACTGTAAACTGAATTTCTTTCATTTCAGTAGGCTTTAGCTTTAATTTTGTCAGGTTTTATTCTAGGTTTAAGAAAATTAATAATTTCTGAGAAATGCTAACCACAGTGACAGACTCACCAGACTGAAAGTTTTACAAGGAAGCTGTTTGGAGCCATAAGCTGCTACCATGAGCAAACAACTGATGGCCAGCAGTGTTTTTGTTAGACTCTGACAAGGGAATCAATAAAAAGACATGGAAAAGGTTCAATCAGAACAGACACCATTATTATGAATGGCCTTTTGGGACCCACGGAAGCATGGAACTGCTTTTCCATGTTAATTTCTCCTCACTACCCTTGGGGTTATCACCTTCTTCGGCCCCTGTTAATTAAAAACTGCCTCCTGTTAAAGTTCCTTGGCAGGCATTTGCCTTGTGTCAACTCATTTTGTTGGCTGCTGAGAGAGGAAATGAAGGGAAGGAGAATTCAGAAACTGCTGCATGAAATGCTGCCAAATCCTTTCTTGCAACTGTCACCTGACACAAATTGCAGATTTCTTTCTCCATCCCTTCAGATCCTGAGGCAAATTTACACATTATATTTTAAAAGACAGATTTTAAATATTCATTATGAAACTGTCTCTTTTTATGACGATATGGATATAGTGGCCCTGATTATGACTGTGCAAAAAATTAATTTCTCAGATGGCTGGCCAAACAATAGACCAAAAAAAAATAATAAAAAAGCATTTTATATAGTCACATAAAACTACATTGTATTTTTTCATTGTTTTCTATCCTGCAAATCTGCTCCTCTGCTCCTACTCCTCTCATACGTCTTCATGCTCATAATATGTTTTATCATCAGGGAATATTATAATTTCTGGCCAGTTTGTAAGAAAAGTAAGGGCAATTATATGACATAGCTTCCAAGAATGGGAGGGAACTGTAGTAGCTCTGTTTTACTTAATAGTTCAGTGATTAGGACTTCTGTCCTGGCTGGGTTCAATCTCACCCCTGCCTGAAGGCATTTGTATCCCTCTGTTCTAAGACACCACAAGGGTATTCAAAGGGGAGAAGCCTTTCAAGTCATGGGTCAGTGTTCTCTCCTCATGTATAAATTAAATACTCATTAGACTGAGGACCCAGCCGCCACTTCAGAGATTCATTTCCTCTTTCTAATTCAGTGAGTATATCTTTATTTTATGTGAAGGTGGAAGGTCTCCAGCCAAAAGGACCGAGACCTAGTCAGAACCATTAACAATGGAGTTCAGGCACACCTACAAGGGAAGGGAATTGTAAGCTCAGATAGAGTTTTGAGGCAGAGAGGAGGTGAAAGCTCCACTCTTGAAGCTTCCAAGGCTCCACTAGATAAGGCCATGGCTGACTTCCTGAACCTTACCTCGTCTTTCCCATCTATGAGTATCAGGCTGGGAAAGATGACCACCAGAGGTCTCTAGCATCTCTAGACCTCTTGTGTCCCTGTATTGCCCTGGAAATGCCAAGCTGACCAACAATTTTGAAAGATTTCTCTGCTGGTATCTCAAAACTTCATCTTAAACTCTTTCTCTAGAACTTCCCTGAGCTATTTTTCCACCCACTTTCTTTCTGGGTTAAGAATACAATGAGTAAAAACCCTCCTTTTCCAACACACAGCATCTCCATCACTTCTACTCAATTAATATTAAACACATAGCTATTCTTTAAAGGTTTAGCACACTGTATTTTTGATATCTAAAAGACAAATTATATATCCCATCTGATATTTCATATATGAAAAGAACATCAGTGTCAGATTTACATTATCTAAAAACCTGATTTATTGCAATGAATTTTGTAGTTGACATGAGTTGTCCACACCATCCATATAATTTTGATGAGAGAACCAAGTTAATGCTGGTAAATAATTATTCTCCTAAAAACATTTTTTTTGCATAATAAACGCCAACACTCTTTTAAGTAGGGTTCCTTGCTTGATTTCAGTGGCAAACATGAAACATTTTATAGTTAGAAGGAGGAACTGTAATATCAGAGGTCAGTCAGGTGGCCACAGCTCAATGGCTGTTAGTCTTGCTTCTTATTTTAATGTAAATGACAATTTTTAGTCATTATGCATGAATCAGATCAGTCAAAATAAACACGTTCCTGAATCATGGCTAATTTTTAAGATTTAGTGTTCTTTTTTTTTAATGACCTCAGTAATTTTCAGCTAAAGACACATCACTGTCTCCCACCCAGAGATTTTTTATTAACTTATAGTGCTGAGTCCTTGATAAAGGTAAGATCAAAACACTTCCTACAGTTTTAACACTGACTATTAAGTGACATTTTCAAAGATAACTGCACACATTCATTTTGTAAAACCTGCATATAAGGGCAGGATCAGCAACTCTCCAAGTAAAATAAGTCCAGTGTCAATGTTAGTGCTTTTATTTAAAAACAAGTGGTTCACACAACAAAGTTTTTTCAGTTTCCCAATTCCTCTTCTGTACACATGCTGATTTTTTTATATATTGTGTTGGGGAAAATCAAGTAAGATGAAGGCAAAGTATAAACTGGTTTATAAATAGGTGTAAAAAAACCCCAAAATCTACCAGTGTCTTTCATTTAACAGGTATGGCTTCACTTCACCCTTGGGGGGAGTAAAGTATTCCACAATTTTTTTCTTATTTTTCTCTTTCGTTCTTTTCAGTGAAAATGAAACAACTTCAAAAATAGAAGATTTTTGTTGTGCAGAATGAAAAACAAATGCTTTTTTAGTACCACTGTATGTTGTACATTCAATGACTGCTGGTATTAAAAATATATTCAACTATGTAGCTGTGATAAAATTTCATCTGGCCCTATTAGCTGGATTTGAACAAAAGTCTCATGAGGGCCTTCTGTTCCAGAGGGGAAGGTGCATTGGTCGGTTGTCATTTTCAAAATAAAACTGGGAGCCACAATTGCTCTTGCAAATGAAAAAAGCATTGTGGGAGTGACAAGCAAAAGGAAATAGCTTTGAGTAGAGGAACTTCTTCATCCATCAGTAAAAGACAAATGATGAACTTTAGCAAAGTTGTTGAAGACTTGTCAAAATAGCAGAAGTGTTACAATTCTGTCATGATATGTTTATGAAAATATTGGGAAAATGATAAGGAAGAGGACATGCATTTCCTGATACACTCACCCTTGCAAGCATTTACAAATGTAAGGCAGAAAGGCAAAACACTGTGACTCTTCTGGTTACAAGGCTGGGATTGCATTTCCACATTGTCCAAAACTGGCTCTAAAACAAAGAGCAGAGCACAATACAATCGTAGTACTCAAAGTACGATCATCTCCCTGTACCGTTTTATCCCGAAGCTGAAGAAAATGTTTCAAACGTGTTAAAATACTCCAGCTCTAGATACCATGAGATTTGGCTATCAGTAAAATTCTCTAAGTCTACCCTATCAGTGCTGAAACAAAGCAGTAGCAACAGAAATGAGCCACATATTTGTTGATATATTAATAAGCTTTGGATTTAGTTTGAGCAGTAGCTAAAAGCTGATGCAATGTTTATTTAAACTGAATTGCTGAAAACTCTTGAGATGTTATATTCAAGCCCATATATTTGTACAATAGAGACCACCGGGATTTTTTTTGCATCTTAAAACAACTGTGTGTTATTAAACTGAATTACAAAAGCATACACTTCAAGGAAATACATAAGTCTAAAACTTACCTCTGTGAAGCCAGAAAAGTGCCTGGAAAAGCAGATGGTGAGATTTGACCATGATAATAGTCTACATTTCATACATTGTAATATTTAAATATCTGCAGCATGAACCACTAGCTCTGCAACAAGAATTATTTATCATTTTAAATAAGTGTCTGCAGGCTGCTGTACATTTTAAATGAATATTATTAACTACAGCTTGCAAAAGCAAGTAGCACATATTATCAGCAATCACACATCAAACCAAGTTAAATGTTTGACATTGCATTCACTAAAAGGTAAGTAAATCATTCTGATGTTAATAAACAGACCAAAAGCTTTCCCTATTCAGAAAGGTAAATTAGGTTATACTATCTCTAAATATATGACAATAATGTATAGGATTAATCCTGTTTTACTTTTTTTCTTTAGAAGTTTAATATTTTATTACAATAGAAGGGTGCACAGCAGCTAACTCACCCCCTTCTGACAACCAGTTTCTTTGTCTAATTTCAATTATTTCTGTGGCAGCTAAAACACCTTGAAATTACCTTCTGCATCATGAAAGAATGATTTTTTTTTCCTCCTAGCTCTGGCTGTCAGAGTGATTAGAATTTTAATTAGTAAAGCAGTAAGGAGGGGGGAAAATCAGGGAGAAATGCACATGAAAGATTCACTAGAGCAGGGAAGACAAAGAGGCGTCAGAGGCAGATTCACAGCTTGCTTGTTACAGCAGCAATTGCAGGGATAAACTCAGGTCTATAACACTAACACAGCACCATCCTTTAGACCTCTGACAATGTCAGGCTTCTGGGGCGTGAGAAAACATTTTTATCAGTTGTCACTCAGTGCAAGACAAGGTTTTTAAAGCACTAGAACTAAGAGCTGCTCCATCACTCGGTTCATTTTGGCACTTTGATCTGCACTGCAGGACTCTAAGCTCAGAACTGAAGCCATGGAGACAGGATTGTCAGTTACACAGAATTTTACCATCTAGCTATTACACCAATTAATATTGCAATTTTGATTTGGTATCTGGGCTTTCTATAAAACAAAGAAAGCTTTTAAGCACCAAAGGGCTGATAAGAGAAATAGCCAAAATCCTTCTGTGAACAATGCAGTATATTTTAAGCTGAAATTTTTTTAAAAGTCATTTTAATAGCACAAACACCATGACTCATTCTTCATCTGTCTGTGATCTGCATTGTCATTTTACTTTGACATTGTGACTCTGACACTGCAGCTCAGCACAGGAGGTAGCATGGACAAGGAGCACAAGCCTGTTAAAGGTGGAGGAGCTGAACACTGAATTTGCATGTGGTTGCATCACACCTAGGCTCTGGGGAGACACAGATATTCACCCTGGGAGCCTTCACAGGCTACCCTCACGCTATCCTCATCCACCCCTGACACTGATGCCCATCTCTTGCTGGTACAGAGCAAAGGACAACCTGCCAGAGGAAACCCCTGCCTCTCAGGCTCTGATTCTCATGAGGTCTGTCAGCCCTATTCCCCACTATTATTGCTATCACTGCTGTCACTTATATTATATCAATGCATTCAGCTGACAAGATCAGCAGCACACTGTGCATGGAAAGGTACATGCACATACTAAATGCAGGGATGAATGTGTGAATCTGTTCAACAGAAGGAGAGCCCAGGAACTGAGGTGCTGAGTGGCAGAATGGAAAATTGAATCCCATTCGAATGCCTGAACAACAAATTTATTCTTTCTAAACTTATATCCTCTCAACCTTGTCCTTGTACACAAAGATATTTTAATAAACTGAGAGCAAAATAATTTTCTGTCTCTATAGGGTCTTATCCTGAATTATTTTCTCACATGACTGATTTCCTTCCAGTACACAGAAGCTTTCAGCAGATAACAACAGAGTAATAACAGAGCAGATTCAAAATGTTTTAAAAGAGGATTATCAATCTGTGCCACTGATCTCTCAAAACAATTGTGTGTGCGCTTCTATTTCACCAGTTTTTGCAAAGGTTAGTCATTCACAGCATGTCCACTGGGACTGCTGGAAATTTTTGAATGCTTTTTTGACAGGGTTTTTGGTTCTGTTCCAAAATCAGTCAAAGCATTATTCTACCTAGAAAAGAAGACAAGATTCTTCTTTTTATTTTTGCAAAACCATATTTTTGCAAAGGGTCATTGTACAATCTCCAGCAAATTCTCTAGTAGGAGAAACAATTGTCTTGATGATTTTTTTGTTTGGTAAAACAACACATGACATATTTGTAATTTATGGAAATCAAACTATAGAGAAATGTTGGGTTCAAGTAATCATATCTTAGTACAAGCTCTAAATAAAACTGATGAAAAGGTAATTAGGAAAGCAATACAAAAATATAGATAAATGCCAAAAATGAGGTTCAAAGCACCAATCTTAGCTATACAGCTGCAAATACTGGTAAGAAGCCAGTAATTACAGTTAAAGTAAATTGCCAGCTGTTTTAAAGCACATCTATTAAAGGAGTATTGCAATTGCTATCTTCCAGTCTTGGCTGCTAAAATAGCAGGTAAGAAGCAGAAAATTAAAATCCAGACATTTAAAAATAGCTCACCATTTTTTTCCTTGAATTGCTTGCCTGCTCTGAAATCATCTACATTTTATAATATGTTTAGTGACAAGGAAGATTTTGTGTAATTTTTTTGCCACTAACATGATCTCATTCTTAAATATCACTATGAAAACCATATGTGTTTACAGAAAATTGCAGGGGCCAATGATTGAGACTTGTGTCCAGTACCCAGTGGACAAAAGAAGAGATAATAGAATTCATAAGAAATCACATCTTCCTCTCATCACTTGGCAGATCAGCAAATACACTAAATGATTGGATGTTTCTGTGGAATTGTATCTTCCAACATGTGTAGTAGAATCAGGAATCTATTTTCTACTATTTTCAATATTGAACTGAAGCCACCATCTCTGAGCTGCCATCACAACACCAGTAGAAAAAAAATCTCACTTTGGGAATTTAGCAGGAGAAGCAGTCTTATCAGCAAAAGACAGGACAGCTTATTCCTGCAGAGGTGGACTCAGTTTGCACCTTTACAATGACAGTGGTATTAAGAGTTCCAAAAATAAAAAGGAATTTGATTTACACATTTTCAGATAATCTGTTACTGCAGTAATTTGAACTTCATGCTGCTTTAAACGTTCATTCTATGCTGTCTTGAATAAAGATTCTAAATTGGAAAGCTCATCCAAAAAATCTTGATTTAGCTCTTAAAATGCACCACTGAACTGTAATACAAGGCACACCAGTGACCCAACAGCTGTTGATAAGTGGTCATAATTATGTCTCTATATACAGTCTGCATGTTGAGTGACTTAAATTCCAACCCTCCCCTGGTTCCTCAGTCACACAGTTGCATCTGAAACTGAAAGGATACCATCACAAGGTTATGTTGCCAATTAGCTGATTGAATATTAGCAAGGCAGAAAGTCCGAGTTAACCTTGGAAAAACCAAAAAAATAGTACCAAAGCACTCTATTCAGAAATACCTTTTCACATCTCTGTGTCTAAGACATCCCAAAAAAGAAGGAACACATGAATGAAAAAGATGAAAACTGTAAGTGATGTGCCAGGAATATCAGATTTTAAAAGTTACTTTAGGAATGTATTCTAAAAAAAAAAAACATCAATAGCCTGAAGAGAGAAATCCTTCACACTTATGTGTTCTTCTGCTCTAGCCTGTACCTTCCCAAGCTTGATATATTTGCTCATTTCAGTCATAGGATAAGGCATTCAAAGAGAGTCCAGTAAATGGAAACAGAAGATATAACCCTAAAAGTCAAATATTGATTCTTACTAGGACTATCTTCAAAGCCTCAACAAAGACGGGGTGTACAGGGAGCAAGGATAAGAATCTGAGTGAGAGCTTCTAGATAAAACAGCAGCAATAAAATGTGTCAAGACAAATGGTGCTGTGTTGGTTCTGAGACTACACATGGTTCTCCCAGAAAGATTCTAACATCATGCACAAAATAAGAAGTATCTAATTATCAAAATATTCTGAAATTCTAGACCTGGGAGGCTGGGGGAAAAAGGAGAAGGGAAAAGAAAGAAAACAGGTGGGGGAAAGCATATACTAAGTCAAATAGAAGTGACATTTCCACACCTGGATTTTTTTCTTTCATGTATTATTTGAAGTTGATAATTCTGAACTCATCATTTCAAAGATACAGAGTAATCTAATAGGAGAAATAATTAAAATATTAATGACAAAAAAAAAAAATCTCCTTTCATGGTATTCCAGACTGAGGATTGTTATTCAAAATGAGGAATTCTCCTCATTTTCCAGTGAAGTCTCCATGGAGGTGTCCTCCCTAAGCTTCCTTTATTGTGGAGCTTTTCAAGTCTGTCTCCTCTCTACTTGTATTACCTGTTTTCTTTTTAATACAGTGAATAATTTTGCCATGTTAGGAAAAAATACTGATGTCAGTACATAGGGGAGGTCTCCAAAGGCTAATTGAAAATAAGATAATTTAAAAAGAAAATTACTCATCTCTCATACTTATCCCTTTCTGTAAAAATATAGCCAACATAAAATAACTCAAATTGACATAATGAATTTTGCAATCCACTTTGTTGAAATATATCTTTACACAGCCTGTCAGAAGATAGGAGACAGCTTTCAATGTTTTCCACACTACTCTTCAAATAAACCACATGAGTTTTATGAGTGTTTCTCAGTCAGAAAGAAAGTGGCCTAGCCAAACAGCCTGAAAACTACAGAGCAGTCAGATTTTAAACATAGACTCTCCTTTTTCCCTATTAGTAGAAAAAACTTCTCTGGAGAGGATCTGTCAGAGAGAGCTTTTGCTTTGCTTTTCTGCCTCTGCTCTGTTTCACATGGGATCACCAAGAAAAACAGTGCCTGAGGGATCTATATTCAGTTTCCTAAACCAACCATAATACAAGCACAATTCTTGGGCTACACATTTGACTCCTAAAATTTAAAATGTGAGATAAAATCCCCCAATGGCATTCAAATCAGATTCTTACAATTTTCCAGTGGCGAGTGCTTTTCATTTTATTTCTTACAAAAGAGATGTTCTCACAAGGACTTTGTGTGTTGAACAGCCATGCAAACTCTCTAACATGCTAGCATACAGTTATCCATGCCAGACAAATACCTTTTTTAGAGAACAATAAGAAATTATATGTTCTTATTTCAGATAATTATGTGTTCTAACTTCTAGATACTGAAGTCCATACTTTGGAAAAATGGTTACTTAATTATCACTCAAAATGTAAGCGATTGAGGCCAGAGGGATCATTAGAACTTCTTAAATTTCATCTACGTAGTTTGTAAATAGGCCCATTAAGTTACATTTGGTTAGAGCATAATCTATATTTGCTCTAACTAGGAAGTTTTCACTGTGTATATAGTAATGCTGCAGTTCATGTATGTTCCCAAAAGTTTAACAGCCTCACCTCTAAAAAAAGAAAACTATATGCCACTTTTTAAAAAAAATTAACTCGTCTTTGTCTACCTGTTACTGATCCTTGTTGTCTTCTCTACTAGATGAAACAACAGTTAAAACTTAGTCATGCCCCTCAAAAATATTCCTCAAAAATATTCCTCAAAAATATTTTTGCTTCCTCTTTTTACACCTTTTCAATATCTAAAGAACACTTCTAAAACTTACATGCTAGATTTGGGCACTGCATTGTAAGAGTAGTTTCACTTGCAGTGTTCCTTGCAGATAAAAACACACTTCTCCTGTCACTTACTACCAAGAACAAGAAATGCTTTTAGCAGTAATACTGCACTGAGACTCTGCGGGGAAAACTGGGCTCCAGGATAGTTTGGATGAATGGAGACGAGAGATCTCTGAAGGCTGTTCTTAGAATATCAGGTTTATTATAGATGGTGAAAGGTCCTGCTTGGAGCTGCCAGACACAGCACATGTCAAGGACTGAGGGGTTGGGGGAGGGGAGAGACAAGGGGTAGAGGAAGACAAGAGGATGCTCCAGGAGAATGTGGGAGTTCTAAGAGGGTGGGGGTTCCAAGAGGGTGTCTGGCCCCTCAGAGACCCCTCATCAGGGGGCTTCAAGTGTCACAGACTTTGGGCCAATGGGGTCACAGACACCTGATGTTTCAGGGGAGGGTTACAGGTGTGGGATGAACCATACATTTTGGGGGTTGAGATAGAACACTCTATTTGACTCTTGGACCTATCTGTAGGTAAGGGCATTGTCCAGCCAGTAGGGGGGATTGTTTCCATCCTGGCTGTACTATTGTAAATCTTTTGCCAGGCAATTATATTTATTCATCCTCCCCAACAAGACCCCAATAAGAAATACTTACAAAGAAAAGTACTATTGCTTTTTAGAAAAATATCCCATGGTCTTTGCTTCTGCATGTATGACTTCTCAGTTGGCTGTTTTTCTAGCATTTGATCCCACAAGGGAATCTGACCTCTATGAGAAGCAGTTTTCTTTCCCCATAGCTGTCAATAAACTTTTGAACCACACTGACTACCTGGAAGTGTGAAACAGAGAATGTGATGGCTGCTGCAGGGGACTGTTATGATCTGACAATATTTCTGAACATAGTAATAGAAATTAATGGCAGTTAATTTTTAAACATAGTGCTTTGAAAGTAATACTCTATGAAGTTATGGAAAAGAAGGGAAGGGAACAACATATATTCCTTAAAACCTCCCTTGAATTCTCCACAGAAACAGATATCATATTTAGACATATTTGCCTTTTGTATTTTTGCAGCGTGCAATGTAATCAACTCCCATCAACACAGCTTAATCCTTGAAGATGGCTCTGTCAACCCTGATGCTCATAAATAGGTACCAAGTGCAATTTTGAGGAGCATTTCCAAAGCAGTGACATCAATAAGAGTTTATATGGGAGATATAGTCCTTTCTGGAGTGGCTGCAACAATCAAACAATGACAATACATATAATTTATAACGTGCTGTCGACTTTGCCTTTCACAAAAAATTCCACACTTCACAACCAGCAGAATATTCATTGTTCCTATATGAATTATGAAACAGAGAATCAAAGCAAGGAATGTCCAGCCGGTAAGAGCAAAGGGCTAAATAAATGAGAGGAAGCACCTAGAGTAACAGAAAAAGAAACAGAAAACAGAAAAGTCCCATGTGACACATCAGAGGATGTATGAGCTCAGATGCAATAGTTTGACAATTGTTTTTGCGCACACTTAAATAGCAGGATATTGCTAAATAAAATGAGCTGAGTGAACTTTTCCTGAAATATTCATGTTTTCATAATAAAAAAAGGAATTATTCATTTTCTTATCTGAGATCAAGTCCTAGAGGCTATACCCACAGCAGACTAGGGGTAGGAAAGACAGTACTCATTCACTTCATACTGCTTTGCCATAAATGAGGATTGCAGTGTCATGGGCAGAATGGGAGTTTCAGGAAAACTTTATCAGAAAAACCTTTCTGCTGAGACATGAGGTGCAGAAAGAACTCCCTTACTTTCCAAACTCCTCCTCAGAGAGCAACCTAGGTGCCCCTGGATTTAATCTTAGCCCCAAACTGTCAATGGCTTAAGTCTAAGGAATTCCTGAGCCTTTCTACAGCTTTCTCCCACAAGATTAAGGATGGTAAACCAGATAGATAAATATTTATTGTGATAGTAATTTGACAAAAATATCTTAATCAGAGTTATTATATACTATAGAGTGTAAGAGCTATATCTACCAGTATAATATAATGCACGATTTTGAAGCAATATTGAAGCAATTATATTAAAGCAATTTAAAGACAGAAACAAAATAATATTAAGTAGAGATTGATGATACATATATACTAATCACTGTGGGCAAGTCACAAAAAGTAATCTTGAAAGGTATCTGCACTCAAGGAAGAAATCTACAGACACACTCCGAGCAGTATGTTAGAAAATCCTGCCTTTGAAAGGTGGAATTGAGGTTGTATAGTGTAAAGTAATTGACTATCAGTCAGAGGTCTCCAGGCCAGCTGTGTCAGCTCAGCAGCTTTGGAAAGTTATTAGTAGTACCTCTTATTTCTTTCTTGATCCATGTACTTTACCATATCTGCCACGTCTTCATCTCACTATCAGGATGTTTAACTTTGGGATTGATGAGTCAGATTGGTTTCAGCATTATTCAACTCCAAAAGCAGCATGATGTCCCCTTCTACATTTACCACTGGTAGTCTTGCAAAGAGAGCATTGTTTGAGTTATTTTACCCCCATTCTAAACAGAGCATCTTGCTGCATGCAGAGTCATATTTTGCACTTGAGGAATTTTTTTTTTTTTTTGTAACACAATGAGCTACATCCTCCTTGGTGAGAACAGAAGGCTTTGCAGAGCATCGTGAATCAACAGGCAGCAGCACTGTGTGAATCCTGCAGCAAGCAGAAAACACTCTGGATCCTCTGTTTATCTTTTATTTGTCTTTAAGTTCTGGCAGCAGCTCAGTTCCTTCTATATAGAGACCACAGTCAGTAATTGAATCTCAGTCTTATATCCACATCCTAGAAGTACCAGCCTCCTGCTGATCCAGTGTAAGTACAATAGAACAAAAAATGTAACATGCTTTTGAAGCACGTTTTGGAGCAAGAAATGCTAGTCTTAACTGCAAGACAAAAGCCACAAAACTTCCATCTGAAAATGTGCTAAAAGAGTCTGTGCTGCACAACATGTGATCTGTGTTGATGGGTTATCCCTGAGTTTTTCTAATGAAAAACATATAAAAAGAAACTGAAAGAGACAGAGGAGTTGAGTTCTTCAAATCATTCCTGATTGAGAGCATAAAATACCTCACAGATATTTCATTTACAACTAAATTCCATTTATCCAGAAATAATTGCAAGGAAAAAAAATTGCAAATATTCATTAAGATGGCAGTGAAACAATACAAAATATGTCTCTTTATTAAATAAATGTGCATGTCTCAGTTTCTAGCACTCTTTGGGAAATTATAAATGTATTGCCACAGTGACAGCAAATGACTCATTATTTTTGAGACCTTTATAAAAAAATCAGATGTTTGCCAAGAGGTTTAAGAATGCCAGATTTTTATGTAGCTTGAATATAAGTCACTTGCAGTTATATAGTTATGTTTTGTATTTGATAATACATTCATACTGAGAGGGGGCCAAAGTAGATTGGTAGGCACCAACACAATGCACACTCTCTATAGAAGAGCAATAGAAAATTTAGGGTTCATCCACTGAATTCCATTGTTAAAGCTTTTTGTTTCTAATTGATTTATTAATAAGATATGACAAAATGCAGAGATGCTGTAGCACTTGCAGAGTACTGTGCATTCAACAGGATACATAAAAGGGTCAATTCAACTAAATAAAGCAATATTTTTATCTTGGCACAACACTGCAAGACATATATGGATGATATTTAGCTTTTTCTCATACACCAAAAAAAAAAACAAAACAAACTGTGAGAAACACTTCTATTGTAAATGGAGGAAAACCTGGTGGGAAGAAATGATGATGCCTGACTCCAGTTCAGAAGGCTGAATGATTTCGTTATTATAACTATACTAAATACATTAATATACTATTTAAAGGAGATACTACATACCTACCTATTCTACCTACTATATCTAACTAACTACTAACTCGAGACCCTCTCTTGAGAGTCCGGACATAGGTGGATTGTATTGGCCATCAGGATCAAACAATCCTCACCAGAATCCAATCAAGCAATCATCCCAGGTAAACAATTCTCCAAACACATTCCACATAAGAAAATCAAGGAGCAGAAATAGAAACTGTTTTCTTTTTCTTCTGTTATACATAAAAAATAATCCAGCCAAATTAAAAAATAAAAATAAAATTTTATTACAGCTATTTAACTCTCTCTGAGCTAGCCACAAGGAAAAAGGACAGTGATGAACTCGGGTTCAGCGCTGGGTGCATCATAGAGTGGATATCTTCAGCAGAGGGTCCTCCTATGCCCACACACTACCCTCCTGATACAAACAGTTTTTATAGGGAAGCTTTTGCCGAGGCCAAATTTTCGGTAATCAGCCTTTTCTTTCCTTTTAAAGTCCCACATATTCATAAAGTCTTTTTTCTCTGCGTTGGGTTGGAATAATTCGATGTCTGGGTGGTGATGAATCTCCCTGATGTAGTTACTGGAACACAGCACTCAGAAGTATAAGCTTGGAGAGTCCCAGTGATCCCAATCTCGAGTCCTTGCTGGGATAATCAACACCCTGAGTGTATGTATCACCTTGAGAAATGACTCATCTCCAGAAGAGCCACATGTATTAGTTTGCAAATGAGGTTTTGTCAGAGTCCAGTTTTTCGAATATGTGGGGGCAACTCCCAGTGCTTGTTATAAATTGTGACACGACAATTTGAAGTGTCTTAATTCAATAAAGCAATTTTATTTAAAATAGCAAGCGAGTAAGGCAGGCAAAGCACAGCGCTGGGTGGCCAGGGAGTCTCCTGCTCCACCAACAGCGCGCAAAAATGTTCTGTCCCAACCTTCCTTTTATCCCCCCCCTTCTCCTTGCAGGCGTGACTCTCCAGATGTAGTCTGAGTCTGGTCGTTGTGATAGCTTCTAAGTCTCTTCTTTTGAGATACAGCAAGCAGACCAGATACACACACACAGGACTCTAATCTCAACCTCCTTATCACCTTGTAAGCAAATAAGCATTTCAAAGACACACCAATACATTCTTATGCAAACCAAGGTAAGTGAGCATATCACAGTGAACAAATGATCTTCCACTTATCTCAATTCCCCCCTTTTTCTTGTTCATCTTTATTTTGTTCACTGAATCTTTGTAACTCTTGGTGACTTAGTATTAGGGTCTCATCTACATTGTGTATGGGTTCATATTTTGTCCTAATGAGCATTAAATGTGCTGCCTCTAATCGTCCCTTTACTATTTTTATTGCCTTATTGAAGATGCATGGCCCAAAGGTCAGTCCCAATATTATCAGTATCAGAGGTCCTGCAAGGGTGGATAACAAGTTAGTTAACCAAGGAGATTGATTGAACCATGATTCATACTAACTTTGCTGTGCCTCTCTTTCCCTCTTTCTCTGCTCTAATCTTCTCCTTAATTCTGCCATGGTGTCTGTAACAACTCCAGTATGATCAGCGTATGCACAGCATTCCTCCTTCAGGGCTACACACAATCCCCCTTGTTGTAATAATAGCAAGTCTAAACCCCTTCTGTTCTGCAACACCACCTCAGATAGGGACCTTAATGATTTTACCAATCCATCAATGGCCTGCTCAATTTTACTCAGATCTTCATCTACTGAAATTCTTAATGCTTTAAATTCCTTTTGTTGATTTACTAGGGATGCCACCCCAGTTCCAGCTCCTATTCCTCCGATGGTAAGGAGAGTTGCAATAGTTAAGGCAGTGAGGGGTTCCCTTTTCATTAGATGGTGTTCTGGCACAGTTTGTTGTTCATATATGTAGTCACTTGTATGGTAGGTAATTCTGGGCATAATCGTTACCTGGATGCAGTAGTCTTGGCTTGGATTAAACAGTTTCAGTGAGATGCACGGTGTGACACCCAGAGTGTTACATACCCACTTAGTGTTAGCTGCTGGCAATAGCCAGTCAGCCGGTTTCTTTCCACCTGTTTCTATTACTCCACAAAGGTATTCTCTTTGTGTTGGGATTTTTCCTATGCATCTCCCTTTCCCTGTTACCTGAGCCAAGGTAAGCCCCAGTGTTGTCTCTTTACCCTTTTTCTACAAACACTGATTCGGATTAGTTCCATTCACTCTTCTGGGCTTTGCAGTGACCCCTATGGCTTCATAAAATGGGGGTCTTAAATTATAGCACAGCCAACAGTCTTCCGTCAGTTTTGGGTTGGTTCTATTTAGGACACCATAACTTGCTTTCATAACCTTCCAGAGTATATTACCCTCCTGGGTTTTTTTCTGTTCGTCTCCTGAAGTGTTTTCATTCTGAATTTTATTCTGGGTCTGATCCCTTTCTTTTGTTTGGTTGGCTAAAACAACCTCCTTTTCTAATAACACTGGGTTTGGCCCTACAGGTTCAGGATCAGGGGGTACAATTTCCTTCTTTATAAATATTAAGCTACCAAAATTGCCAAAATCAGCCGAATATAAACGAACGCCCTAAGTTTTTCCAATTAACCATATACTATCCTCTGGCCTTAATGCAGTAATTTGTATATTCCTGCAAATATTTTCTGGGGGTTTATGACCTGTCTAGTAGCCGGGAGGAATACAACCATCTGGCTTCCAGACTACCTTAATGTATGGATCAGGAGTGGGGGGGTCCCATGTACCAGCTATTGTTTCACAACCCCAATATGCACAGTAATATTGTCCAGGACTATTGCAATACCCTTTACCAGGATTCGAAGCAGGACACATATAAAACGATGAAACCTAATGGGAACCCCAACGAGTACCTAAGGATGCCACAGGTAACTGGAAAGTGGGAGCTCCAGCTGTAGTATTGCTCCTTATAACTCGTGAATCCTCCCATCTTCCTAAAGTCCACTTGAAAGGTTCATGAGTTGTTATTTCCGCAGTATTACAAGATATACAAAGGAAAATCACAAGCAGTAAGCAAATGGCATGTGGGGTCTGGTTTCTCACACTGCAACAATTATACCCTTGTGACTTCTTTCCCTCTATTAGCTGGTTATCACCAAAATACCCTTGAGCCCAAAAACTATTTCTGCCTTTGTTACTCCCAGTCCCGGGGTAGTTCCGCAAATATTGCTTGCGTATTCTATCCTGAGGGCTCCTTCCTCCACAGCTGTTTACTCCTCTGCCTCGCCCGTCGACTCGGGTGCTTCGAGCCACAGGATGTACCATCTTCTCGGCAGCAAGAGTATTCTTCAGGAGGGGATTTATGCCCTCTAGTGCCTTGCCGCATGCAATAAGAACGCCAATTATGATCTTTTACCTCTGGTGCGGTACAACTGACCCCTTTTAGGTCTTTCCTACAAAGGCCTTCTATGATCTCTGCCATAAATGGGCTCAGCTCGTTTGTATGGTAGTAGTAATAGTCTGGGTGAATGCCCTTTGAGAAAATTTCCCACCACTCCTTAGATTCCAATCGGATTTCCCCTCTAGTCACTTTACAGGTCAGTACCCAAGCTGTAATCTCTCTTTGTACGTTCCAACAGGAATTGCAAGTTCCTCGTGGAGGATACCCTCTGTTGCAATGTGACCACCACCGTTCCCCACACACCTTACAGATACAGCATACAAAAGGATAGCAATTACAATTTTGATTTTTACACTTTAACACTTGAATTACTAATTAGTCCACTATCTAAGTAATATAAGTCTGATGTGTATTCAATCTGATAAGAGTCCATTAGTTTCTCTGTAACTTCAATTTCAGGTTCCCGGGAGGACTGGTTATTTGCCACACAGTGTTGTTAACTGGTCCTTTTACTCGACTGGCATGTGTCCATCCTCTTTCTGCAGTCCGAATTGCAGTTTCTGTAGTGAGTAACACAAGATAAGGACCTTCCCATTGTGGGGTTAGTGTAGATTCTTTCCAGGATTTTATTAACACATAGTCTCCTGGGTGCATTTTATGTATTTTTAAATCTAAAGGGGGTCTTTGCGTAATGATTCCTTTTTCCCAAAGTTCATTGTGGCGTTTCATTAAGGCAATAATATATGAGGTTATTTTATAGTCCTTTAACCGGGGGTGGTCTCGGGGTTCCTCCAAATCATATGGCATGTGGGGTCCCCTATCAGAATCTATTGTTTTTACTATCCCATATCTAGGGATTATTTCTTCTAATAATATTCTGACCACTGTCTGAGCAGTAGTCCGAGTAGTGGGGTAAGCTTCTACAAAATGGGTGAGATGATCTACTATTACTAACAAATATTTATATCTACCCACTTTAGGCAATTCAGTGAAGTCTATTTGTATTTTGGCAAAAGGCCTGTGAGCTAATTCCCTTCCTCCCATGGGCCTTTCCCTAAGATGTTTTCTGTTTACTTTTTGACAGATCAGACAATCTCCCACTACTCTTTTAGCCAAATCATAGATTCCAATACTCATATATTTAGTGGCAAATTGATCTACTAATCCCTGAGTTCCCCAATGAGTCTGGTCATGCAATCTTTGCAAAATTTCTGAGGCCTTGCTTTTAGGTAAAACAGTTCTCCCATCTGGGAGCTTCCATTGCCCTTCAGACCCCTCCTCAATTCCCATCTTTTGTAATTTTTCCTTTTCTTGAGTGGTAAAACTATATATTTGCCATTTTTCTTTGGGGGAGTCCACAGATACAGTGTCGCTCTGCCCCATGTCCCCCCGAGTTCGTAGGGCTGCTTTCTTGGCTTCTTGGTCAGCTAAATTATTTCCCCTGTTTCTAAAGTCCAATCCTCTCTGGTGTCCCCTTAAGTGGACCACAGCAATTTGAGCCGGGCCCCTTAAGGCATTTAAAACTTGGACAATTAGCTCTTGATGAATTAGATCTTTTCCCTGTGAGTTTATAAGTCCCCTATCTTCCCAAATTTTCCAAATGTGTGCACTATCCCATATGCATATTTAGAGTCTGTGTATATTGTTCCAATTTTTCCTTTTAATAACCTTAAAGCCCTGAGTACTGCATATAATTCACAAGCTTGTGCAGACCAGGAGTTACTTAGTGGTCCAGATTCAATTACCTTTAAATCTTTTTATGGATTTGCAACTACTGGAAACCGGGCCAAAGTCCTCTTATTTATTTCTCTTAAATCATGCACCAATCTGTAGGACCCATCTGACTTCTTTACAGGCAGGATGGTAGTATTGAAGGGAGACATACAGGGCTCTAAAAAGCCCTTTTTCCAATAACCTATCTATTTCAGGTTTTAGTCCTAATTTTCCCTCCCTAGGGATAGGGTATTGTTTTATTCTTACAGGTTTGCCAGGATCACTCATTTCCACTGAGAAAGGCTTAATCTGCAATTTCCCCACCGTTTCTGGGGTATACCACACCTCAGGATTAATTTTCTTTTCATCCTCCACCCTTAAAGGGCAGAGCTTTATCTGTAATTCTTTATTTACAACTTCTAAATTAATACCCAATTCTATTATCAGATCTCTCCCTAATAAATTGTAATCTGCTTCAGGTACCAGTAGTAAAGAACCTATACCACATTTGGAATCAGTTTCTACCATCACATCCTTGATAACAGATACCTCAAAGGGCTCTCCTTTTGCCCCAATTACATGTACAGTGTCAGATGACTTTTTACATCCAAGCGGCAAGGCTTGCACCGTGGATCTTTCAGCCCCGGTATCCACTAAAAATTCCATCTCTTGTTGTTGGGGTCCCACTTTAAGCTTTACCAAGGGCTCCTTATGATGTTTCTTCCCCAACAAATAGAGCCCTTGACACCCCTAATCTTCCTTAAAGGCCTTCTCATCCGCTATCCGTTGTCTGCATCCCCTCTTCATATGTCCCTTCTTTCCACAGTAGAAGCAGACAATTTCACGACCTCTTCCTTTTCCTTCCCTAGAAATATAACTCTGCTCCCGATTCTCCCTTTGTTCTACATTCCTTGCATGGGAATTAGGGTTAGGCCCTTCCCGCACACTTCCATACAATAATGTATCATTTTAACTTTGTCTTTCCCTTTTCTAGATGGGAAAGCATCCCAATTAATTATCATCAAACCCAAGGGGCTATCCCTGGGAATCTGGGGAAGCTTAGCATGGGTCCCCTCTCCCATGGGACCAGAGGGCTTGCTTTTCCTCTGTCCCATCTTCCGGAGTGCACTCAATTTCTCACACACGTGCTCCCCTGGTTCGTGGCCCAGCCCCTCGCGGGGAATGGAAAATGCACTAATACAGAGTCCGCACTCACTTGGTCTCCACGAGACCTCTCACACACAGCACTCCGGGAAAACCACCCCAAACCGAGCGGGAAACCGGCCTATACTCACACGTCCTGCGTCTTCGCTGGTTCTTCGTGCACAAAGATTACAGGGGTAACTAGTTCTCCTTTGCCCATTACTCAATTTAGGTTCGTTGGTGGAGAGTGATCAGAAAGCCTGGGGCAGCCAGGCCGCCATAAGGGCGGGGCGCCTCCCGATCGTCCCGTAGCGACTGATCTACTTCTCCATCCGAGTCACGGCACCAAATTGTTATAAATTGTGACACGACAATTTGAAGTGTCTTAATTCAATAAAGCAATTTTATTTAAAATAGCAAGCGAGTAAGGCAGGCAAAGCACAGCGCTGGGTGGCCGGGGAGTCTCCTGCTCCACCAACGGCGCGCAAAAATGTTCTGTCCCAACCTTCCTTTTATCCCCCCCCTTCTCCTTGCAGGCGTGACTCTCCAGATGTAGTCTGAGTCTGGTCGTTGTGATAGCTTCTAAGTCTCTTCTTTTGAGATACAGCAAGCAGACCAGATACACACACACAGGACTCTAATCTCAACCTCCTTATCACCTTGTAAGCAAATAAGCATTTCAAAGACACACCAGTACATTCTTATGCAAACCAAGGTAAGCGAGCATATCACAGTGAACAAATGATCTTCCACTTATCTCAGTGCTGACTTGTGCATTCTCACAGTAATATGAAATACTACATACATCATTAGTATGTCTTCTGCTGAAGAGAGGGAACTTTTTCTTTAGGCTTTTCTTCTCTCAGCTTAAGGATTCATATAAGGGGGCTTTTACTGAGCTACACTCTGACTGGGGCAGGGTAAAGAAAATAGGTTTGACCAGTTTTACTGTGTAGGATCTTTTCTAGCATTGTGGTAGTTCACTGTAGGCTTTTTTCTACAGATCTAATATAAGCCATTAGGTGCTTTCCGCCTAATCTTTATGCTCTCAGGCTCATCTTAATATTTATTTAGTTCACTTAATAATTGGTATGGGTTAGCTCTGGGGCTTTTGTCCTAGCAAAGTCTGATTTTGTCACTCCATTCACACTGGCCCATTTTCTCCTGACTCTAGTACTCGGTAGGGTTTTCTGGCTGCTAGACCCTGCCCTTGTTGGTAGAATTTACTGTTAAAGTGGATACACACTTTAACAGTAACACTACTTTAGTGTATTCCCTCCCCTCTCTACTGAGACAGAATGTTACAATCACTCATTTGTCTAAGACCTACCCCTCAGGCCTCTCAGTTATTCTTGGGGTCTTATCATCTTTCTATTTCAGTAACTGCTCTGGGGTCAGACTCTCACTTTTTTAAGGCTATTTTTCAGCAGACTCGAGCCTTCTACAGATCTAGCAATTGGATAGATTTCTTGTGTGAAATCTACAAACAAGATTTGATCTAAAGTAGGTAGACTTCAGTTGGTGCATTGTTTTTCTAGTTGATCATATTGCTCACTTAAGGTCTTCAGCCTTTCTTGCTTTATGCTCTTTGCTCATTTTGGCTTCCTTCCTCTTTACCTCTTGTGTTACTTGTTTTATTTTATTTTTTGAGTCTATTCTCTCTTTATCTCTTGCAAAACAGTATGTCTTATCATATTACAAACCAACTCTGTCATCCTGGTCCTCTAGAAGATCAAGGATGATCAGTTCATTTTTGAGAGGCATCTTATTCTCATACTTTAGATTATTTCTCACCTAATAGGTTTTACTTCCCATCACACACATTCCTAATTTATTTATGTCATAACATAGTGAGTTTGCCTGGAAATAGGCTACAAAGACTGATTCTTTCTTCTTTCTAATCTATACCATGTGGTTGTATTTGTCACATGCTAGGATTTATATTGCTTCAGCATTCTTTTGGTGTACTTTATTTGTTGACTGCACGTTTTCAGGACCCACCCTTAATAAAAGGTCTTTCATTTTCTTCCTCAGTTTGTGAGTCCCTTGTTGAGTGTTAATCATGGGGTAAGACTTGTTTGGTTTGTCTTTACTGCAGTTCCTCAGGGCTGGGAATATTGGCCCCTCTGATCTCCCGTGTCCTTCTTCGACAGATTGCACACTATATCCATCCTCGCTGCCAGGTCTCTGCCCTTCAGGGTTTGGTATACTATTCAGGATTACTCCCACCACTAATACTCTCCTGACTCTCCCAATACCTACTGTGTTGCCACTAGCAGTGGGGTAGACTATCTTCTCAGCAGCAGAAATCATCGTCCGTGGTTTCATGCCAGGACTGAACTGCATACCTCCATTTGAAAATGCCCCACCACCATAACTCAACAGGATCTGTACTTCAGGGTATCTTGTTTAGTATACGACATGCAACAGCACTAACTCGAGCTTTTGCCTGTAACTTTCCCTTCAGCCTGTTTTGATACAGATGAATCTAGATTACAGAGTCTAATTCAATTAATCTCAGTCTTGTGGCTAGTCTCAGAAAATGGCTAGTCAGACACTGTTCTTGTTCTAAGCAATTGAGACACAATCTGGCCAAATCTCTGCCCTGTAATGTGTAACCCAAACTTTGTTACAGTATTCACAAATGAAATGCACAAAGGAATAAGAGTCACAATCTGGTGCAGAGCACTTGATCGAAATACTGTCAGTCATTTATTTGGCTGACACAGGGTTAATTTCAAGTCTCTAGAGGAGGAGGTGACTTTCCACTCTGGCGTCTTTTCTTGCAGTTTGACTTTCTTCACCCTTGAAGTGTGTGTCTACTCTTTTTTTGTAGTTTGTATTGCTATGTTTATGGTCAAAAGGACAAGATAGAGGCTCTCCCAATGAGGAAATAATGTGGCCTCTTTCTATGCTTTTATGAGTACTTTGTCCCCCAGTTGTATTTTATGTATTGAAAAGCCTAGAGGGCTGTTTTGCATGATCACCCCTTGTTTTCGCAATTCCTGGAGATTCTTGTTTATAGCTATCAGGTAAGGCTGTATTTGCCCATCTTCTAATTTTGGACGCCCTATAGGCATGCCGTGTACATAAGGGATCCCATATAACATTTCAAAAGGTGAGAGCCCAGTCTCAGAATGGGGCATAGTCTGGATGTTTAAGAAGGCTAAAGGGAGGCATTTTACCCACATTTTGGTTTCTAACATCAATTTTGCGAATTGGGCTTTTAAAGTTTGGTTCATCTTCTCAACTTGACCAGAGCTCTGGGGGTGCTATGGGGTGTGGTATTCTAATCTGATTCTCAGACGGCCAGCTAATTGCTTGATAACCTTTGAGGTGACATGTGTTCCCTGATCTGAGCCTATGTAGTTTACTAACCCATATCGAGGTATGATGTCTTTTAGTAGGAACCTCAATACTGTTTGGGCTGTAGCCCAGGAGCTTGGGAAAGCTTCCACCCAATGAGTTAGCTTGTCTACCATGAACAATAAGAATTTGTATCTCCCCACTTTTGGTAAATTGGTGAAATCCACCTGAATTCTTTCAAAAGGCTGGTATGCCACTGGGCGACTTCCCAGTGCAATCTGACCGGTGCTTGCCCGATTTACTTTTTGGCAAATTATTCACCCTTTTGCTTCTTGTTTTACCAACTCATAGATGCTTTTGCACACAAAGAATCTCAGGAATTGTTCCACAAGTGCCTGGGCCCCCCAGTGTGTCTGTTGATGTAATATCTCCAAGATTTTCTTAGTGTAATCCTTTGATAATAATTCCTTCACATCTGGTAATTCCACTTACCTCCTTCCAGATGACCCCCAATTTTCTGGTAACCTTCTACCTCCCTTTGAGAGGAAAGAGGGGGAAATTCTTGGGCTTCCCCTTCCTCAATCTCTGGGGTGCTTACTTTCAGTAAAGCAGCACTCTGCCTGTTTATCTGTTAAGTTGTTCCCTGGAATTCTGAACTGCATCTTAGTTTGGTGTCTTTTTGCGTGGACTATGGTGATTTTCTCTGATCCCCTAATTGCTTTCAGAATTTGTTTGATTATTTTCTCATGTGTCAGTCTCTTTCCTCAAGTATTGAGCAATCCTTTCTCTTCCCAGATCTTCCTGAGAGTGTGTACCACCCCAAATCAGTGAAAATTGTTTTCTTTTTTCCTTTCAGTCTCTGCAATGCTCTATACACTTGTCCTGGGTTGTAAGATAAGCTTGTATTCCATTTGCCATCTGTTGAAGGCAAACCGGTTGGACAGGTTTTTGTTATCTCTCTCAGAGACAATGGTTTGCCCTGTAGAGGCAATGGTTTGTTTATACACCATTGACTGATCCAATGCAGGGCTGGTAAATGTAATACCGTGAGGGGTCCCACCCAGAGGGGGGAAGCCAAGCACTCTATTGTTGTTTAAAGGGGTAGCTTTTTGGGGAGAGGAGGCAGCTCTCTGGGCGGGACTCCGAGAGAAGCAGCTCGCTCTCTCTTCGCGGGACTCCGAGAGAAGCAGCTCTCTCTCTCTCTCTCTTCGGCGGCACTCACAGTGAAGCAGCCGGAGCGCGCTGAGGCGACGGCAGCGGAGCTCAGAGGCAACCCCGGTGCAGAGGAAGACCGGCCCCACTGCCACCAGATCTTCAGAGGAAAACTATACCCTTCTAAAGATCACCACTGCAGCTACAATTCATCAGTCACTGCAAGGGAAGCAATTGTCCCAGCGGAACTGATACTGGCACCCCTCAGGTTCTGGACTTTTTCTTTCACTGGTTTTGTTTGTACCGATTGCATTTGTCTTTTTAAATTGTTGTCTAGTTTTCTCCTAGTAAAGAATTGTTACTCCCACTCCCATATCTTTGCCTGAGAGCCTTTTAATTTAAAGATCCTGGTAATTCAGAGGGAGGGGGGTTTGCCGTTCTCCATTGCACAGGAGGCTTTGCCCTCTTTCACAGACTCCTGTCTTGTCGAACCAAGACAACACTGCATAAAATTCACAAGCTTGAGCCAACTACTTAGTGCTCAGGGGTCTTGACTCTATTACTTCTCATGTCTTTCTATCACTGCATAGCTAGATTTCCTTTTCCTATCTACAACCCTTGCTGACCCATCTACAGACCATTTTTCTCTTTAAGTTCTTCTTCTTCCAAATCAGGTCTTATCTTGGTTTGTAATTCCACCACTTCAGTACAATTGTGAGAAGAGACCCTTTTTGCTTCCTTAAACAGAAACTGAGATGGATTTTGTGCTGAGGTGATTCTTAACTCTAAATCGTGGGAGTGGATCAGGATAGCTTCATACTTTAGGAGCTTAGTGTCTGTCAGCCACTTATCTGCCTGCTGCTGTGAATGCTCCTTACGTTGTTGGGGGTGTAGACTGCTAATTAAGCCCTTAAGGTTACTTTTTTCACTTCTTCTGCTAATATTGCTACTGCTACAATTGGTTGTAAGCAAGTGGGCCACCCCTGCTGACAGGATCTAGGAGTTTTGATAAATACTTAACTGTTTTTTTAGTCCTTGCCCAGTCCCGAGTTATAACTCTGTGGACAGTGTGGTTACTGACATCTACAAATAACTGGAAGGATCTTTTTACATTGGGGAGGCTTAGCACCGGAGCTACCATAAGGGTCTCTTTTAGATCTTTGAATCTTTACTCATTCTGGTTGGTCCATTTGAGTCTCTCTGTGGTAAGCTTTTCATAAAGAAACCTTACCTTCTCACTGTAATCTTCAATCTATTGTCTGCTGTTGCAGATGATAGATAAATATGATTGTTCATAAATAATACAGCTAGGATGAGAACAGTTCTCCCAGCTAGCCAGATGACACCCCTGCCTTTAGATGAGTCCTGGGGTAAAATGGACTGTTCCATCCCACCCCGCAAAAGATGTATGGCTCATCCCACACCTCTGTACCCTCCCCTAAAACATCAGTGTCTGTAACCCCATTGGATATGCCTCATCCCAACCCACCTCAAAGCTCTCCTGATAAGGGGACTTCGAGGGGCCACACGCTCTTTTGGAACCTCTTCCCCTCTCCTGGAACTTCCTCTCCTCCTGGAACCTCATCCCCTCCCTTGAAGCTTCCCCTCTCCTAGAGCATCCCTTTGTTGCTCTCCTCCCTCACCCTCTCAGGCCCGGCCACGTGCTGCATCTGGGAGCACGAGGCAGAACCTTCTGCAGCCCCAATAAACCTCTTTCCCCAAGAGCAAACTTCAGAGATCTCTGCCTCCATTCATCAACACCGTGCTGGAGCGTGGTATTTTTGTCAGTCTGCAATAGCCTAAAAGTCTTAGTAGCTGTCTGACCTCTCTCTCTGTTTGCGAGGGAGGTAATGTGATTATCTTCGCCACCTGGGCCGGGTCCAATTTCTTCTTGCCTTTTGTCAGCTAATGCCCTAGGTATTTCACTTACGGTTTTGTGAACTGTAATTTTGATTTTGAAACCTTTAATCCCCTTTTCCCCAGGAAGTTTAACAAAGCTACAGTTCTAGTCCTTACATCTTCTTCCTTGGGGCTGGCTACTAATAAATAATCCACATACTGCAGTAATTTGGTCTTAGGAACTGGCACAAACTCACTCAATAATTTCTCAAGGGCTTGGCTAAAGAGATTTGGTGAGTCTACAAACCCTTGAGGCAGGGAGGTCTATCTTAGTTGTTTTCTCTGTGTCTCTGGGTCTTCCCATTGGAAGACAAAGTAATCTCGACTCTTCTCAGCTAGAGGACAAGTCTAAAAGGCATTTTTTAAGTCTATTACACTGTACTAAGTGTCTTCTGGAGATATGTTATTTAATAAAGTATAAGGGTTAGAGACTGTAGGAAACAGGGTTTTAGTCCTCTGATTTATAGCCCTTAAATCATGTACTAATCAGTAACTGCCATCTGGTTTTTGTACTGCCTATATAGGTGTGCTATGCCTTGACATACAGGGTTCTTACGTACCCTTCTTTATCAAGTCCTCAATTATTGGTTTCAATCCCTTTTTTCCCTCTAAAGGAATTGTTTGATCTTTATGGGATCCTCTGGTCTCTCAATTTTGGTGTGTATTGGCTCTAAATCAGTCTCCCAGCCTCTCCTGGAATGTGCCAGACCCTGGGATCAAATCCTTTCCTCATCCTCAGTAGTTAATTTGTACAGACTTACTATGAGCTGTGAATCCCTTGTAATTAGGTTAATTCCTAGTACCACTATCAAATCTCTCCCCAGTAAGTTGTAGTCCGCTTTTTCCACCAATAAAATATTTCCTAAACAAATTTTATTATTAGATTCTATTTCTACATCTTTTGAAACAGGGACCTGAAAGGGTTCCCCTTTTGCCCCAATCAACGTCATTGAATCTTTACTTTTTGAACACTTAGGAGGCAGCCACTGAACTGTAATCCTCTCTGCTCCTGAATCAACTAAGGAAACTAACTCATGTTTTTGGGGTCTAACTTTTAATTTTATTAAGGGCTCTCTAGATGTCCTGGATCCCAAATTATAGACCCCAACTGACACTTCTATTCTTCCTGAAAGATCATTTCATCTTTCATTCTTTTGTTACATTCCCTCTTGAAGTGCCTTTCCTGTTTCCAGTAAAAACACTCAGGGACACTTAACCTGTTTGTCTTTCTTCTGCGAAGGTCCCAGCTTTCCCTGGGGCTTTCGAGCTTGCGTTGATTTCCATGACTTTTGGGCTTATTCTTGTTTGTGGGCTTCTCTAACTGTTGCTACTAACACCCTTGCCTGTGTCTTTTGTTTCTCCTCATCCCTCCTCATGTACGCTTTTTGTGCCTCCCTTAACAACTCCTCTAAACTTTTCTCCTGCCAATTCTCTATCTTTTCTAATTTCTTCTGCATGTCTTCCCATGATTTTGCAATAAACTGTGTTTTTAACAGAATTCCCCCCACAGGAGAGTCAGGGTCTGTTCTGGAGTACATTTAGAGGCTTTCGCTGAGTCTTTCCAACCATTCGGTGGGGGTCTGATGGTAGTTATTATTCAAACTGTAATCCCGGTCCTTACCACCCCTCAGAGTAATATTCACAGGGCATTATATTTTAAACTAAACTGCACCTATCTCACACCTGGCACCAAATAACCACCTATCAATAAGAAATGAAAAAAAATAAAGCCAACAACAAGCTGCCTTACTGAATTCTTGGGACAGTGAAGTGTGAACAGGTGTGATGATGTGTTAAACAGCATGTGGCAAAAATGCCTATGCTTGCTAATGAGATGACAGTTGCTTGTTATGCAAACTGTCCTAGTAAAATCATCTTTGCCTGTTACCTATGCCCTTGGGCTCATCCAATCAACCTGAGAGCTTCAACATGTCATTCAAAATGACATTAATCAGTATAGACAACTGTATGAGACCTATATGCACAGAAACCCCAATACTTGCTACCATTAGGATAAATTGAGCATTTCATTAGGGTAAGTCTGGAATGTGAAAGCTTTCCTAGCCGAAAAAGACTGGGGACTGATGAGAATTGCAAGCTCTGCTAGTGGGAAATATAAACTAATTAAAATGAAATCTCCATTCAGTGTATTTCTGCAGCTTGAAATAGCACTCATCTTTTCAAATGCAGTAAGTGTTAATGCAGTAAGTGTTAATAATTTTTTATTAACTTATGATGAGCTAAAAGTGGTACAATATGGGCTTGTCTGTGATTTTTCTCCCAGATTAGTCTTCTTTTTTTTTTTTTTTTTAATTTATTGCAGGGAGAAAGGATTTTTTTTTTCATGAAGAGTATTATGCCTTTTGCATTGTACAGAAAAGATAAAGAAATTAAAATCTACTGCCAATACATATATTAACATATCAGCAACAGAAAGGATTGAAATCAGAGAAGGAGGATGATACATTAACCTTTAGAGAACTGGAGTTCAAGATGAAGACTGATGGACTGCTACTGTGTTTGATCAGCTTGTTTAAGCCAGTATGCAATGTAAGGTAATTGGATGTTTTAAAGTAGTGCACAGAGATTTTCATGGTTTAAAAATACTTCATTTTAATTATTATCACAGCAAGCTTAAATTTTCCTTGTATTATTTCCATATCCTCTTCCTATGAGTAACAATATAGAAGGTACTTTGTACTACACTATATGCTGTAAATCAAAATCACTTTTTAGGCTCATTTTCTATCTCTCTTTTTTTAATTTACTGTGAAATTTACCTATATGTAAAAAGGAAAGGAATGAGGAGAACTTACACACATTAAATAGATTACTACATACAACCACACAAGTCCCGCCATACATGAACACTGGATAATTCAACAAAAAAGAATTTCTAACAAAATGCTTCCTGGAAATGTTGTCTTCCCTAGCAAGGAAGGAAGACAATTTATATTCAGTGGTAATGACAATAATATGCAAAAATACGACATCTGCTGAATTGAAAATAGTTCCTTTTAGCTTTTAGCCAAAAGGAGGGTATTAATGGCATGTTTTGAAAGAAATTGAATATATCCAAATTAATTATGAGAAAGGGTGAAGTTGATATCCAGAAAAAGACACTTTTTCCTGAGTCTTTTGAAAATACTTCAGTTTTTTACAACAAATTTGTACCACTTCAACAAAGACTTACTAATGCAAATGACTCATAATAGGCAATACATGTAAATAGATACCAAAGTATTATGGTAAAATATATTTCCTATTCATTTTTAAGACTAAGTACTGTCACTGAAACAATGTAGTTTGCTTAACGTTATACTCATTGCTTTATGTGACAGCTCTTATGCTCTTGATTATAGGGTGAAATAACTCATAGATTAGCCATTATTTATAATGTTATACAGCTATGATTATTTTTAAAGGGAGGGAAGTATTTAAGCACATGTTTGCATTCAGAACAAAATGTAATCCTATGTTTCTGAACTTGAGTTGACCTATATGGGTGTGCTGACACAACATAATTATGATGAACAACCTTATTATGCAATAAGGAAAGCTTCCTGTGGTTGTGCTGTTTTAGCAAATATCTGTACAATATCAACTAGGCAAATACCCTCCACAATGAAAAATAAAAGCAATAATAATATTTCATTAGGATCAATAACTGTTTTATTATTCACAATGCATGAAATGCTAAGATTAACCTATTATGTAGTAAATTTAGTGCCCTGTCACTTCATACAATATGATTTTACAATATAGATAATGTGCACAAAACATTGAAATTTATTGAAGAATATTGGCACATATGAGATTTATGGTAAATTTAAGATAGGAATGAATGTCAGCTATGTCTTCATGTTGCTCAGCTGAGGTCAAGAAAATAAATATTGTTCATAATGTATCTCTAACATAGAAGTTTAAATGAAAAGCCTTTTATATAAAAAGATACACTTCTCTATTTACCATTAGCTTTTTTTTTTCTAACAGACATATCTTTTGAAATCTAAGGAATCTTACAAAAATTACTAAGAAATGTTAAATCTTTCTAATAAGTACAGTATGGATGCTGTTAAGATCAATAAAAATTATATAGTTTTAACTCCTTTAAAATTATTTTATTTTCAATTTACTTCAGATTCACAATTTGACTTCTAGATTTAACCATAAAGCAGCAGAAGAAATACAGATCTCAAATAAATTCAAATTTATATTGCCAAAACACAACTAAAAAGTAAAAATTTGGACAGGTGTGCTTCATTTTTTTTCCTGTGGAAGAATTCTACCTTTACTACCCTTGTCAAACAGACTGAAAAATTTGAAAAAATGTAGGTGGTGAGATAGATTGCAATGTCATCTAGCACTAATACAACTGCTATTCAATATGTCAAGTTTTCAAAATAATTTTTTAACACCCTATGACTTTGTAGTTTTACTAGGACCCTAATCTGTTGATGTTAATACAATCAAACTGGAATTTTCTTAGTAATTGGAATTTTCATAATAATCTGTTAGAAGAAAATTAAGCTCCAAAAAACTTGAAGTTTTTATGAGAAAATTTTTCATTTAACATCTTACAGTGGTCTAAGAAAAGAGGAAAAATAACAGGATACATTAGGAAAATATCAGAAAATCTAGATTTCATTCAGCATCATAAAATATATAAAATCTGAAAGCTAAAAAACTTCAGAAATATCCTGTCGTACACTGAAAGACCAGAAAGAACAACCATTTTCCCACATCTATAAGAAATATCATCAAAACTAACAACTTCACTGGGAATAACCAGTTTTAAAAGCCTGTCAATGTTATTATAGTTTTATAGGCTGTACGTCTAATTCAATCCACATATTTTATTAGAGTATCCGTAATTTCAAGACTGCTAAACTTTTTCTCCTCAAAGTGATCCTAAAAACTAAGTCCAACAAAATCCTTAAAAAAAAAGTATTAAAAAAGTGGTCACTACCATACAATATCATTTGGACTGTCTGTAATATTTCCTCTTTTCTTTACAATTTTTTTAATGTCCATGCCTTTTTTCTGTTTAGAATACAGTTTCCTTATGGCAGAGACTAGGTTATTTTATTTGTCTGCTGTGGAGTCATATTGGTTACTAATAACACTTTTTAAATGCAGGAACAGTTCATTTTATTAAAGTAAAAATATTCATAAACAGGCAGGAACTTTCCAGTCAAGGATAACACTATTTTAGTTTCTTACCCATTCTAGTAAACATATTAAAATCCTGCGATTAAACTCAGAGGCAAGGGTACTTTCTAATTCTATGTGTTGAAAAATCTCTCTACATGCAGTGTATGCCTCTGACAGTTAATTGTAATTTAGGAAGTTAAGTAGAACTCTATAGAATTCATTCTGCTGAAAGTATTCTGGTACATCTTTGCTCTTTTGACCTGAAAGCCTTGACTGAATCCTGGGAACCCTATGGTATGCTGTGGATTTGAAGCACAGTGCATACTCTCATTTGCTTACGTATGTTGTACATCTTGCTTGAGCTTTATTAGAAACATCTACAAGTATACTGCTCAGCACAGTATCAAATTTACAATTTGGGGTCATGCAGTAAAATCATAATAAAGTGATTGATTTTGACAGTTTTTGTGGTTTCTTTCTCTACAACAAAGCTCAGACTCAAAGTACCTTGTATTAATGTGGCTTGGGTTACCACTTCCTGAATTATGCTAGCCTGATAATAATATTCACAATTTTTTTCACCACTCTTTTCAAGTCATTTCTCAACTCTTTCATAACTCCTTTTTGTTCTTATACCTTCTTTCATGTTTATGTCCAAGGCATGAGCAGGCTCAGACTTGTTAAGTGGGGTTTTTTTGCTTTCAATTTTAATATGCCCACCAGTGGAGAAACAGAATTGCATTAATTATGTGTAGAAATATTGGTTTTGTGTAGATACAACCAAGAGGTATCAAAGATGATGGAGGTTTGGAAAAACATGTTTAGTGATACTGTTCTTCTATGGCTCAGAAGTCAATTCAGAGACACCACTTCCTTCTCAAAATGCACATAATAAAATTCTGATAAAAACTAGTTTTATCCTCCCGAAGATCGATACCATGACAAAAGAATGGTCAAGTAGTCTTTGACAAATTTACATGTTATTCCCTGATAAACATACATCCAAAAATGGAACTTCTTTTCTGTATGAGTAATTCTAGTTGGACTTGATTTATGTAGAAAATGGATGACTTGTAAGACAGGCAACACCAGAACCCTCATTATCCATGAGTTAATAATTTAGTCCTCTGGTATATATTTATTATTATGATGAAAAACTGCAGATTAATAGATTTCTGAAACTGAAGTGTTGGCAATTGAAAGTATGACTGGTTTCATTCCCATAAAGAGATGAGAAAGTGGATGAAAAATTTGAACATTGTGTTTTCCCTTTTAAAAGAAAAATATTGGTTTCATCTTTAAAGTACAATTAATTTAATATTTTTTTCTCATATAATTTTAAAACATGGGAAGAATTTCATTTTAGTTAAACTAAAAACTTCAAACCAAGAATTAATAATATTGTCAAAGAAATAAGTTACATTTGTCAACATATTTTCATTACTATTACATGTCGGACCATAGCTAGTTGAATATGAAAGTTGAAGGTGAGACTATATTTTTTTTTCTCAGTTTCTGCATTAAAATACCATAGAAATGGCTGGAATGGGAAAAAATATCAATCTAAAACACAGAGTGATACAATGCTCAAGAAAGTGTTAGTTATTCCAAGCTAGAAAGTGATACCTCATGATAGAGACTGAATTATTCATTTATATGACAGGGTCAAAGGACTAAGAAGAGTGTTGGAACACTATTTTGAGGATCATTTTGGAGACAAAACAATCTGGTCTGAAGTGCTAAGAAAAATACTTTATATTATTGATTCTATTTTTTTTCAAGAAATGGGATTTAATTTTTTTTATTTTGTTTTACTTTTTCAAATAAATTTTGGTGCATATTCAGAATTTTTTTAATCTCTCATAATTTCTTCCTACTCAAAAGAATTTACTGTTTTATTTGAAATTTTGGGTAGTTGTTCAAGTCAAATAGTACTTTCAATGCACATCTGGACATTGTATATGCTCTGAATAGCATTGTTAATAACAAAGGTTCTGAGAGCAATGAGCTCAGAGGTCAACTAACATGAATGTTAATTCACCCTAAGAAAGGTCATAGTGACTTTTCCTACCTCAGGGTGATGGAAAAAGTGAGGAAAGAAAAACAGCTCAATACTTCATCATTTTGCAGAGCAGCTTAGTATTCTTGGCACTGAAGTTCATGATCATAAGATTTTTTTAAAAATCCATAATAACATAAAAGAACAGAACAAGTGCAGATGGTATAGATAATCACAGTTCAAGTGATAAAAAATGTTTTTTTCCTTTTAATGTTTTTTTCAACATATCTACTGATATTTGTGCTACTGTCATGATGCCCATCCCATCATATGTACAAACCTTTAAAGATTATTATTCACCACACACAGCTATTTTATTTAAACAGCTAGTTTAATTAAACATAGTGTCTTTGAATATGCTATGTTACTTCTCAGGTTCTTTGAGGTATGGGGCAGGATAACCATCTATTTAAAAGGAACTTGAGGACATGATGGTGTGTCAGAAAGTTGTGCTCTCTTTTGACATTATGAGGCTTTTGTAGAGACAGATCTCATTTGAAAGCTTTGGAAACTATAAACAATCAAAAATCCAAACAGTTTTGAATTAAGTATCTTTCATTGCAACATTAAAAACAAACAAGCAACAACCATAAAAGAGTATTATTGTGCCTCTGTGACATACCATTCAAGACAAATAATGGTTTTGCCTTGTTGGAAATCTGTAAGAAATCCAGTCATGGCTAAATCATGTATGAAAAAAATCACACTCTTACCCTGCAGTCAGTTTCAGTTTATAGTGAGCTCTCGCAATGCTTTCTAGGCAATGAAGGTGAAATGATGGCAAAGAAGGTTGTTCTCTGTGGGCAGTAGTTTGAGTGGAAAGAGGACTGCTTACTGAGGCAGAAGAAGCAAATCCCAGTGGCACTAACCAAATTCTTTCCAATGTGTATTAATTCTCTGAAGAGAAATCCGTGGTCAAACCAGGAAATTACAGGGATGCTATAAGAAAAAAAATTAGAAAAAGAAAATTCAAATGCTTTATTTCAGAAAGAGAAGAAAAGGGGGATAAATAATCCAATACAAATAAATTTTGAAGGAAATGAATTTTGAAGGACTAGATTACCTCTGTGTCCTTGTATTAAAACATTCTTCTAACTGGACTTAGAAAAAAATATTTTCTTTGTCAAAAGAGGATGAGGAAGATTTCCAAATGAACCTGCCTGGAAGCAGATTCTCCTAAAGATTCTGCCTCACCCTGGAAATATATTTAGAAAGTAATGGAAGTTCCTGTGCCCACAGCATATGGAGCTTCACCCAAAACATAGTATAAGAGCAAGACAACCCTACCCTACACATTGCATAAGGTCTTGACAAAGGTTGTATTTCTTATAGTAGACTAGATTAGATTAGAATACTTCTTTACAATCTTTTGGCTAGAGCCAAATTTATGACATCAAGGACGAAGTTTCTAAGGGAAAAGCAAAGTCATGCACCACTTTCAACTGGTATTATCAAATGGAAACAAATAGACCTCTGAGATAGTAATTCAAAGAAGAAACCTCTAAAAATTATTAGAAGATAAAACAGCTATTGTAGGATATAGAATTTACAGCAGAAACACAAGCACCTGAAATTCCTGTGATACTGACTCTGACTATGATTTTCTTCAAGCCTAAAAAACTGCATGTCCCTTTCTTCATGCTATAAACAAAAAAGGAAGGCTGATTAGGGAATCTAATAACAGATACAAAAATTCTCTTCAGCATATTAATTCATGTATAACATATAGGTAAACAAATATTTCCTAGGAATCATTTTTCCTTGTCCATTTCTGAAGTACATATCACACTCTTAAAACTCCAATGAAAAGACTTTGCTTTTTAAATGCGATTGTGAGGAAATAAATCTCTTTGCTAATAAATAATTCAGCTGAATATTTAAGTTGAAAACAGCTATTCATATGCCATTGACAGATACGGTCCACAATAAATAGCCACTGATTGTAGAAAATTCTCAATTAGCATTGTGAATATATTGATAAACTAGTCAGCCAGACTCTCACATATCTTTAAAAAACACACCAACAATATCAACAGTACTTTACTGGTAAATCATAACCCCAGCTTCTAGAATGCACTTAATTAATTCAGCAACTTTACTACTATCACAATTAGGTATTTCATATATATAAAATGAAATTAATTTGAATTTATAACAGAATTATCTAGATTGTACTTAAGTTGTCTAATAAATATACAAATGGTTCAAATAATCAGATTAATCATTTACATAAATGAGGAAGGCAAATTTTTACAAAGACAACATTGCAGTCAATGGACCCATTAATGTATTGAACCCTATATCACAATTTACATATTAATGCTTCTGCATGAGCACATCAAAAATAATGGAATTTAATGAAGTATTTAAAGTCAAAAAAGTAATTTTGCATTAATGAGTTATTTAGTTAGAGTCATAAACTAATATGAGATTCAGATACATAGCCTTTCCATTCCAATATAAAAAAATAATTTGATATTTCTAATGAGAGGAAGAAACACAATAAACTGCAAGTTCCATAAGCAAAGTAGAGCTAGCTAAACAAGTTAGCTCAAAGCCCCACTTCCACTTAACTATTTGCCACTATCAGAGAATTAAAGCATAAAAATACAAAAGATTCAGAAAGCAAATAAATTAGTATAGAGAGTCTGTGGAGACAAAAGGGGAAAGCCTTCTGGCCAAAACCAACACTAAACTATGTCTGTATTTTTAAATTTCTGTAACCAGGAACAAAGAAAATCTATGTCAAAATGTAGATGCAATCTAGTCAGGGACAAGGGACCAAAACAAGTGTAGAAGAGTTTAAGGACACCATCGAGAGAATATGAAATCTCTCAAAGTATGGACTTATGAAAGCCTGAAGAACCCAATTACCTGACAGCACTGTCCTGGAGAGTATTCTGATTGCCTGCAAGTAAAGGAGAAGAGAGGTTCTCAACCTACCTCTTTCTCTGTCTCCTAGAGCAAGCCACATGATTAGATGTTCACCAAAAATCCTTTGCTGAAATATATAAAAAGGCAGTATCTTTTGCTCTCCCAAGAAGCCCAGCCAGAGAAATATAGCTGATAAAACTGTTTCTCTACCTGAAATGAATCAAGCAGAGCACCTCATCAAACAATGAAGTCATGTAAGTTGATTCAGTCTCTTTTTTAATGTTCTCAGACTGTCAGGTTGAATGTGGCTCGCTCAAAGTGTTTGAAAGGAATGTAGTATTTCTACAAGCTGGCTGATATTAAGTGGCACTAAGGCCCAAAGACATGATATTGCAGGAGGAAGATAATGGAAGATGGAGATCAGAAGCTATAAAGATCTTTGGAGAGAAGTCTTGATCAGCAACAAAAAAATATCAAAGTTACAATGGAGAATGAAGCAGAAGAATTTTTAGTGAAAAAAATAGTATCTGTTACTTCACATCACTGTTGAATCTCTAATGATGGACTAGAGAAACAGAATTTACTGGGAATAAAAGAGGACATACATGTAATACATATACTAGATACACACACACATATTTCACACATGTATGCATATATAAGTGTATATATATACATATATGTATGTCCATAGCTATCTAAACACACACAATATATATCTATATGATGAAAAGTACTAGCAAGGTCACTAATATGCTGTTTCAGGACATTTTGTGGAAAGTTTTATCTATTCTAAGAGATCTGATATATTTTTAATTTTTCAAGAAAGGGTTTGCATTTAAAGAATAGTACCTATAACAACCAAAAATAAAATAAAATGAAGCAAGAATTAAAGGAAATGTTGATTTCATTTGTCTGCAATAAGATTAAGCTATTAGAGAGAGTGCCCAGAGGAGGGTAAAAAGGAAGGTGAAGAGCCTTGGGGTGAAGCTGTGTGAGTAGTGGCAGAGGTCACTTGGTCCATTCAGCCTACAGGAGAGGAGACTAAGGGGAGACTTCACTGCAGTTACAACTTCCTTGGGAGAGGAAGAGGAGGGGCAGATACTGATCTCTCCTCTGTGATGACAGTGACAGGACCTGAAGGAATGTCCTGAATTTGTGTCAGGAAAGGTTTAGGCTGGGTATCAGGAAAAGTTCTTCACCCAGAGGTTGGTTGGGCACTCAACAGGCTTTCCAGGGAATTGGTCACAGTATCAGCCTGACACAACTCATGATACACTTGATCAATGCTCTCATGCAAATGGTGTGACTCTTGTGGATGGTGCTGTGCAGGGCCAGGAGTTGGACTTGATGTGAATCCCTTCTAACTTGGTAGATTTTGTAATTCTGTAGCACATCAAGACCTACCTTAGGAAAAAATTGTGGACAGTTTTGTCTTCAGGACAAAACAGCCATAAGACATAGAAACAACCTGAAGCTTAAAATTGAGAAAAAATGAGAAATGCCTACAAATGAGAAAATAAATTCAATTATTTCCACTTTATGTTTATGTACAAGTTCTCTCTTGCAAATATGATTAAACACTCATTTCTTAAAGCCTAATGCCTGATATCTAGGACAACTCTTTACTCTTAGTGCATTAATCACTATTTGTGTTCCTTAACATCACAAATTTTGAAAGAATTTCAATAATTTTTTTTCAAAATCCTGGTAAATTTAAAAAATATATTAAACATATATTTATCTCTTTTTTTTTTCTCTTAGCTATATGCCATGCCTAACCATTCAGTAAAATAGTTTTAAAAGCATGATTTTGGAATATTTTATTTTTGCTGAAATCTGAACCTTCTGTAACCTAAAAAAGGTTCAATTACTTCTTCTCAACAGCAAAACTTTTTTTATCTTTTTCATTCAGACAATTAACATATCCACTCACTTAAATAAAATCTTCAATGCTGATTCTTCATTGCAAATATTGAAACCCATGTGAAGAAGGATCACAGTTAACAATATGATTACAATATTACTTAGTTAGTTACAGCTGTCATTGCTGTGAAACAGTAACACACAATTTTGTTCTAAATGTATTGCTACATACTTTATTGTAATAAATGTCAAGTGAAATTATCACTGTTATCTTACATCAAAGCATACAGACACATGTTTTGTGCCCTGAAGGACTTACATGTGAGAGAAAAATGTGTAGGTAACGAACAGCAAAGATTGATAAAAGGGCTAGTCTGAGATAGAACAAGGAATAAAAGTTTCTTTATCTGCCCAAAGTCAGGACTGCTGGTCATTATTGCTTGTTGATCCTTTGATTTTGAGGAAATTACTTACAACATCTTCAGTTTGTTCCAGACTGACACAGAGTGAGGTACTATCATTTTTGTATAAGCATGTATCCTGGGAGTTTTCTATTTCCCTGTTGTAAACAGTTAAAGAAATACACCATTCATATGTACAGACAAATTAAAAAACTCACAGTCAATATTAGCTAAAATATCAGTTCATCATTCTAAACCTACTGAATAGAAAATGAAACACTGCACTAGAACTTTATAATTCATATGCATGATATATATTACACAGGATCATTTACACTACATGGTGTCCTCACAGCAGGGCAAGTAAAAAAAATGGATTTATTATTAAAATCATAAATCCCTTCTCAATTGCAGTCATGGGTGTATGGCATAAGAATTTTCTTGGCATTGTTACCAATGCAAAGGTAAAATAAAACCTTGATAAAACTGTTAATTGCTCAATAAGGATCTGGCCACAGCCAAATGGTAATGGATCTGCAGGTTCACCTTTATTCTTACAAGAATAATTCCCCAGAAATTATAAAGTGTGATGCAAGACATTCCTTTTTCAAGAGATAACATAGCAGTGGAAGCATCAATTAAACTTAGGGTTTTAAATCACTGTTTTAATATCCATTTAGGATCAAGCTCTCTTTGGATAGTAACACAAATTAAGTCAATATTAACTGATATTTTTACAGTTATGGAGTCCATGCTGTGAATACTGCAGTAAAATTAACTAAAAATACAACATTGCCAGAATAGCAGATTGATATCACTTACAAATGTTGCTTGCATTTTCACTTTTGCTTCAAAAGTTCACCTGAACATAAAACTAAGAAAATCTTGACATTTAAATTTACATTTACATTTAATTTGATGGATAATCCTATTGTAACTTTCACTTTTATGTTATGTAATGACAAAACATTTTTTAAAAATTAAACCAGAAGTCATTTCCATTTAAATGAATTTTTATTTGCAATTCATAAAGTAGTATGTGAAAGTAAAGGCCTGTGAAAAATTAGCCTCACTTAAATACTAAACAGATGCTGGAAAGAAGATATAAAGTAAATTTTACTCAAAAAGGGAGGAAAAATAATTTCTCTAAAATTTTACTAAATTTCATATGTTAAACAAAAATTTGGTTAAAATCAATGCATTGACTATATTATGATAAGGCAGAAATTTTTCAACGGCTAAGCACTGAAGATCTTGAATATTAACTGAAAAAGAATTACCCATTTGAGACAGCTCTATGGAGCTTTCTGTGGAGACACCTCCCTAAGTATGGGCTCACCAAGTGGTGGTGACAATCTCTCCATGGAGGAGCTGAACAGGGGTATTTCCCAGACTGGCATTCACAGCACAATTGACCAAGCTTAGTCCTCTCACAAGTGAAAAAATCTATTTTGTTTTCTGAAATGCAGTAAAAGGTTAGAGTAAACAGAAAGTCTTTTGAAGGGACTGGCCAAAATCACTGGGTTATTTCCCATCCCTCAAGATTAACACAATACTGGTAAAATCCTCCCCACACTGCTACTATGCCTCCATAACAGCCCAAAGAATCTGCAAAATGGGGACTGTATAAAAGTACATTGTTGAGGAAAAAAATAAAAATAAAAGAAAGAACGCTAAGAAGCCGTAAGTAGGTATGAACTAGTCTTGATGAAAATATGTGTGCATTATTTCTGCTATTAAGAAACTTTGCACTGTATGTCAAGTTATTTGTTATTATTGTCAAGTTATTTACTATAACCTAGAAGTCTACAAATAAGAATAAAGGGTTTTTTCCACAGTGACAAATTTCCCACATTTACTAAACAAGGAACTAGTTTCTACTCATTTTTATATGGTACCATTAAACATAAACAGGATTTGGCAATTTTCCTCACCTAATGGTTTCAACTGGTGTTTCAATTTAATGTAACTCTGGAGTTTACATCTCTATTGGTGTGTTAATATTTCTAGTGATGGGACAGGGCTATTCCCTATTCCCTATGTAAGCAACTCCCAGTGAAACCACAAAAGCTTCTTCTTTCTAATAACAGTGGGAAAGAACCAAGTGCCAGAATAAACCCAGAAACAAATCCACATATTTTATCTGTTACTCGAGTGCAGTAGCAACAGAGGAGAAAATGGGAAGCTGTGTAGTGAGGAGTGTTACTTGAATCTTCGAAAACATTTTACTTTTTTTAAGAATGACACAACGGGACATTGAAATTATACCTAGTTCTATGTCATTTTATAAAAAAACTGTCATTGAAGAAGCAGTCATTGCAGTATTGACAGCAGAATAACACCACTAAATGTGGAGATGCTGACACTAGAAAGGACCCAAAGATGAATGATATCAATGCACCCTAAAGGGGCGCATTGTAACTTGCATTTACACTGCAAGTAAACCTCGATTGATGTTATTAGTCTTCTTCCAGCTGTTTGTACACAGCAAAATGTTTACTTAGAAAATTTCACTAAACAATATTATTAATGGTCTTGAAAATTATATGCAATTGCTCCTTTCTTTAGCAAATCTATTAAAATACTCCTAAAATCTTATTAAAGTGAAGGATTTAAGGGGATTCTTCTGAACCCTACAAAGGAAGTATCTCCTTTTACAGAAGAAAACAAATTTTATACTCTTGGATATGTACAGAATTTCAGTCACAGTCATTGTTTTAAAAACACGGTATGGGCATACTTAAGTTACAATTCTTCTCTTGCCAAATTTTGATCATGAATATAGTCTCACATGGGTGCATACATTCTTCCATAGAATAAAAAAGTGGTTTTTTAAATATTTGCCATTTTCACCATTATGCGGCTTTTTTACATACGTAACTAACAGAAAGGCAGCAATGTAATGAAGCAGACCAGAGTACTATAACTTGAAACAGGGACAAAGAAAACAAACATAGGAAAGAGAAAACAAATTGAAAATGTGAACCTGATTAAATTCAGTGAATGAAAGGCTTATTCTGATATAAAATAATGTATTAGAGTACAGGGATGTCTACATAACAGGTCCAAATATCATAATTAGGGAGAAATTCGTATTTTAGTCCTAAATGGAATTTTATCTATAACTAAAAGAAAGTGAAAAACCCTCTCTGTATCCAGAATAAAGTGTCCCTGGTGCTCAGACCAGGGAAATAGGGAAAATATTTTATAATATAATTGGGAAAATATTTTTCCCAATTTTTTGTGCCTTAATCATTCATTTGCCAGTAGAGCAGCACAATTATTTCCACCTTTAAAATTACATGCAAAATTACTTTTGGTACAACCTGCTTTACGTGACTGACTAGATCTGCATATTTAAAAAAAATAAAAGTGTGTTCAATTATAACACCAGCTGTTATGTGTCCTCTCTGCACACACACCCATGCAGACACACAGAGCAGACACACACAGCAGACACACAAATTACTCAAATTGAAAAGAGCAAATAAGACCTGTTTGGCAAAAGTCAGCATGATGATTAGTAATGATATTAAATGTAGCTTCTTATTAAATACTTACATGCAGAACTTCGCCAGTAAAATGTAAGGAGGTCATGTACAGCTGGGAAAACACAGGATATGTTGGAACCTTTGCCATGTTTTTATTCTCTGCTTGCAAAATTTTATTAAAATGTACAGAAATATTTCCACAATATTTTTAAGTTATAAGAAATCTTTTAAGTATTTAAGAAATACAAATATCCTAGCTAATAAATACAACATTTTCAATTCCTAATGCTATTTCCAGAATTAATTTACCAAGCATACCTGGTATCATGAGTATATGCTTGTATTTCCTAGGCAAAATGAACTTAAAAGAGCAATTTAAGGCTCAGAAAACACATTTACAATTAATTTCATATTCCACTAGTCCAGATGAAAAATTCATCTGAATTGTAAAATGTAGACATCTTCCTTTCACTACTCAATCTTCCCTCCTATTTGAATTATTAAGAAAAATCACTTTCTAAGGCAGATTAGCTCAGATTACAATTTCTTCACAATTTTAGTTGTCTGGAAGAGTGCATGCAGTCTTTCCTTCAGAGCAAGTTCCCAACTAATCTACTGGTTGTCACAGATCCATCTTATGTGGATTCCAGCGTTGAATTTCATAGCTGTGACAAAATTCTCTACTTTGACCCAGACCCAGGGTCCATTTTGACACAAGAATACAGGCAACAAGTTAAAGCTGAGTAACACAGCCTACCTTAGTGCTTACCCTCAAAGTCCATCAGTGAGGCTGAGAGTGTAGATCATTCTGAATTACTTAAAAAACTTGAACATTTCTGGAACTTGTTCTAAAATCTTCAATGCAATCTCATAGATGCTGTATTCGTTTTTTGACTCCTCTATACAGAAAAAAAATGTCAATAAACCAGAGTTATCTTAGCAGAAAGCCACTGAGGTGGCTGGGGATAAGTCACTTATCCTGTGAGGAGAGGCAGAAGGACCAGGTTGGTTCAGTCTGGAGAAGGGGCAGCTCCAGGGACACCTAAAAGCAACCCTCAGTGCACACAATGCTTTGTGAGGAGCTGGAGCTCGGCTCTGCTCAACATGGCACAGAGGGAGAGTGAGGACATGAGAAGTAGGGATTTGCCATAATAAATGTTTTCCTTAGATTAAATAAATAATAAAAATGGTTTGAAGTACTGGTTTGACCTAATTTTACTTCAGAAATATTTTTATGACTTCTATTTTATGAATTGTGAAAATTATTTTCAGAAAATCCTCTAGATTCTCATTTATGAAATATTATTGACCATTTTACAACAAAAGTGTATATAATGTTTTAAAATATTCACTTGTACATTTTATCACAGAGAAAACAAAACTCCTCTATGCAGGGGAGTTTTGGGGATATATACAATGACAGCATACCTACTTGTTAGATAACTGAAAATATAACAAAAAGAATATGAACAATATTAATGGAATTGAATACTCTCAGTTGGAAGAGACCTACAGTAATCATGTAGTTCTACTGCCTGATCAATTCAAGGCTGAAAACATTAAATCATGGTATTAAGGACATTGTCTACATGCATCTTTGATAAAAGCAATTACCAGGTTAAATTTGGGATGAAGTTTAATATAAATATCAAGAAAAACTCTGTAAGAAAAATCATTTGGACTGAACAAAGATGGAGTATTTTTCCACTGAGATAATTAGAAAATTGTTTCTGAATCTGTTTAAGGCAGATTCATTTCTCCGGACAAGAGATGTCTGGGATCCTTCTGCCAAAGATTTTAAACTCCATACCTGAAAAGAGTGTTCCTTGGCAGAGATTTCTCTAAATTTCTGATGAAGTTTTTAGTTTGGTGCCTGTACCTCATACATCACGGAATTTGAAACTAGAAAAATAACTCATATGGTAACTTGTGTTTGGTAGGTAAACAGACTCTTTTAATGAAAGTTCATGGAAAAATAAGTCAGACAAAAAAAAAAACAACTATAGATATTTTTCTTGGAATCCATTTCTATCAAAAATGCAAAATAACTTCACAATTTTGTCCTGCAAATCTGATAGAGTTTGCTACCACTAACTTGACTTTCCAGAAATCTGGCAATATTTATCTCCAAGATTAATAAAAAAATACTGATGCCTATAACTTAAAGTATTGCCCTCTACCCTTACAAGTATAAGATTCAGAGTCCTCTACTAAATAGTCTTTTGACTGGTTCTAATAGCTTGTGCACACATTGCAGAAATCTCTCATAATAAAAGCTATTGCATTCACTGCATGTGACTGCTTGTAGATTCAATCACAAGTCCATTTACAAATGCCTTCTCTGAGCAGCTGTAAAATTAGGTCAGCCAAGCACTTCCGACAAGCTACATCAGTCACACAGAACTTCAGCTGCTTCTTGCCACAAATCTGATTTACTTAGCTTCTTCATGTAGAAGCAGCATTTAATAAATAAGAGGTTTGGTGTTAACATGGCTTAAAATAGCCAACCATAATTAATGTCAGCTTGTCATTAAAATCTGATTTCTCTTAAAAGTAGTGCTTTTAATACACTTAATCAAGACAAGGCCCATTAAAAGCTATCAGAATTTTCCCTCACTACTTTGGTTCAGCAGCAGACACTGTTAACTTAGATCTTTTTATTTTCAAATTATTGAAGTGTAAAGCAAAAGATCTCTGGGTCTGATGACTGTGGCTGAAGCAATCAAAATTATAAGTATGCACATTATCTGACCATGTATATAAACTACTGCAGTGGTCTTTTTTAACACTGAGAGGCCACCATGTGTTGCAGTCACTGTTTGTGAATCTGTCTTCATGATTAGTTGGTGCTCTCTGTAATAACCCTGGTAGCACTGAACATATATCATGGGAAAATCCTGTCAAGCAAAAAGCTAAGCTAATCTCATCTATCTTTGTCACTTTTAATACATATGCTTACTTTTTCAGCTTCTTCTTTTTTTTTTTTTTTTTTTTTTTTTTTTTTTTTTCCCCTACAGGACAGTGGTGGATATAAAACATAGTACTTCTTCAAGGTTTTTTCACACCTGAATAAATTATTATTTTGAACTTAAAATAACATTAATTGAATCATGATAAAATGACCGGTTTTGTTGCCCAATTTAAATCCAAGTAATAAACTAGGACCTATAATCATTAGCCATACTTAATTAAACAAGGCACATGTAACTGAGACACTGAGCTAGAAAACAAAATGTGGTTTGTTACATATACCAATATCATATATGTATATATCAAAGCATTTGTTAAAATTTACTGTATAATGTCAGAAATTCAATGTTTGCATCTGAAAAGTAGTTTGGTTTTTTTTCTCTCAAAGCTGCAAACCTCAGAGAACCTTCAATCATAGTTATTGTTGATATATGTGTAACCTGGAAATCAAATGCCAATCTAGAATGGAGACTTGTAATAAAATGCTGACATTTTTTTTTTTTTTTGCACAGGTGTAGCATCTCAGATATAATTTATATTTTACATAGAAAAAATACATTTTTTAAGGTCGACAACATTTTTTACACAGAAAACATTTTTCAATACTTTTCAACAATGTCTTTGTTGAAACATTGTCATAAATAATGCCACAACTCCTGACTTTCTAATAAGCAAAAAGGACAATTATACAGTAATGCATTGAATACACAAGTTCATTCATGTGTAACAGTCACTGCCATGTTATACTGAATCATATGGTAGGGTCAACAGTCTTCTAAAATAATTACAGCCATTTAGTAATAACAATAAGTGTAGCAGTCTACAATGTACTTTGCTCTGCCTGTGCTGCTTGCATGGAAATGTTGCCATTTTGGATGGCTATTATGCAATTCATTCCTAAACACACAGCTTACACTTTAGTACCCTGTTATTATTCAAGTCATGCTTACAATTCATGAGAGACTGAGCTAAGACCAGCAGAACCATACTCAACACTGATTTTATAAATCAGTTCCAGCCAAATGTCAATAATGAGTGTATAAGGAAAAAAATCTAACATCCTCTGCTCCTCTAGAGCTGCTAAATTCTATAAGCAACTAAATGTACTACAGATGTTATAAGTGATTAGAGTGCTTGCTCACTGCTGTTTGTCAGTAAAGTGAATCTTATGAGAAGTTAAGATACAAAACAAGTGCAGGGAATTGCTCATCTGTAAATCTCTCTCCCCTCCCCCAACACCAGAGAAATATTTGAAAACGGCTTTGTTTTTCATTGGAAGTAGGAGGGGCTTGAGTAGGAGCCGATCACTTAAATTCTTCAAAATCATTATGAAGATAATTAAAATAGGCTTCTTTAATGAGTGAAACTTAAATTCAAAAAATACTAGGTCATGATTTTTCAGAAAACATTCTAAGAATGCTGACAAACAAACAAAAATATATATACTTAGAACCATCTGGACACAGTCCTGTGCAATGTGCTCTAGAATCACCCTGCTTGAGCAGGGAGCTTGAACCAGATAACACACAGTGCGTCCTACAAAAATAACCATTCTGTGATTCTGTGAAATCCTACTTAGAATTTATTAATAAAGTTACCCAAACAGGAATCATCAATTTATTTTTAATATAAGGGCTAGAATTTGGTGAATGCCTTAGCATGCAGCATTACTCATCAGAGCTCTTTTGAAGATGCTATGCCCTAAACTCTACACAGTTGTGCCAGTGTATCCATTTGATATGTTGTTGTGAAATCATCTCACATCTTGAATATGGACTGAGATCCATAGTTCATACTGGCAATCACGTGCATGCAGTAGCTACAGAAAAGTTGAATCATTCATTACTCACAGACTACCCAGGCACACAGAGTTTAGGAAAATATGGGAACATTATGTAAATAATGTCTGAGTAAAAACTGAATCTGTGTTCATGAGGACTACTCTGTCTTTTGTCCAGTAATATATTTATACACGTGTGTGCTTATGTCTGACAGCTTTCAAAAGAACCCCACATTTTTCCAGCCACTATCCCGCTGTATAAAATAGTCTTCACAGCAGGTTTTTTTTCTCCAGATGAAGGTAGTTAGTTGGGAATTATTCACAGGTATACTTATGTTATTCTGTCCACCTACTCCACTATGATAAAACCAAAATTATCCCTCTATGCAGACAAGGACATAAACAGCTCATTAAAACAAACAAACAAACAAGCAAACCCCAAGACAAAAACAAACAAAGAAAACAAAAAAAAAAAAAAAAAGAAAATCAAGCAGGAAAATTGGAAATTGTGCAATATAATTAAGACCCATTTTATATGTTTAGCCATATGTTTAGTTGTATTTTTATATATATAGAAACTAACTGAAGCCCACAGCAATAAGGCACAAGGACAGCATAAAATTAGATTTAAACAACCTTACACAATGCAGGCTGAGTCAAAGACACATTTCATACATATTTTTGCAAAAAGGCAGAGTTTGACTGTTACAGTAATTTATACTTCATTATGGAAAAAGTGTCTGTAATAAATGTCACATAAAGCAAACTGAATGCTCTTTAGGGGAGGATCCTCAGCCTAAATAACTGCTCAGAAAACCATTTACACAAAGACATTCTTGTTGCCTACTGGCAACTTTAATGGCATATTTCAATCTGATTCCACACAAACATACTGAAAGGTCTCATGCTTTAGTGATGTGTCAAAAAATATACTTATTATTTTCAGAAATATATTTTGTATATCTGTGTAGGTACATATCAAAATCTTATTTTTAACTTTAATGGCTACAACCAGTGATTCCTACCTGCTTGCCAGGGTTGTTTCATTGATCACTCACACCTAAAAAAATCATTCTGATATTACTGCGTGCATAAATCCTCCATTAAAGTTTGTATAGAAAATTAGAACTTTATTTCTAAAAGATATATAATCAGGATAAAAATGCAATTGTTTCAACTAACTTATTTTACAAAAATCTGTTAAACAATTCAGGTTATTCCCTATATTATTTTGGAGTCACACATAATTTTAAACTCTATCATAATTTCTTGTCACTATTACAAGACTACAGCGGTTTTCTGTTCATATACAGATGGGATTGTAGTTCTTAAAGCTGTCTTATTCAGCCATGTATTAAGTAATCCTAAATGCCTTGCAAAAATGCAGTCCAATCTAAAAATCAAAATATATGATTCTAAAGTGAGAAATGTTTTGAAATGTCCACTACTCGTGGACATCATCACTATTCATGCCTGCTTTCCCCATGGAGATGTCTAAAATGAATGCCAGTTAGAAATGGAATGAAGATTCATTAATTTGTGATCCCATTATTAAAGTACTTTCTAGAAGCACAATTTTAAGTATGCATCACCAATATTTTTTTAAAATGCACATTATATATGCCCCGTTACCCAATTTAATTACACTTAATTTATTTTATAGATTGACATTTTTTTTAGTGTCTCATTCTGTCATAAATTGTGACTTAAGGAAGTAATACAGTACCTTTAGGACCTTTGCCTACTGCAACCACACTGAAACCACTCTTTCCTTCATAAATTCAATAGCTTCACTCATCCTCACTGAAATGTCGTGTTCAGTTTCATCACCATAGAAGAAAAGATTGGTAGTGCCTGCTTTTGAGTGCCCTTAATACCACAACTCCCTTAAAAAACATTTAATTTCAAGATTAATAGTCTACTTCTATTCAATTAAAGGTAACTGTTAAGACTTCTCATAATTTTTTTAAGCAAGCCTTCCAATATGACTTGATATCAATTGTTCATGTTATATTTTGAAACCTTGGTTGCCTACTTAATTTCAAAGCACTGACAGTTTCTTTAATAAAGATTTTCTTTAAAGAGCAGACTGACTGTTTCTCAGGAAGCCTTTTTACAATTAAACTTTCTAAGTAAATAAGAAATATCTCCTAGTAGATAAGCTTCATTTTTACTCTAATATATTGTAACTGCATTTAGAAGGACTTTTACTATGAGAGGAGTTAATGGGAGAAGATACTAGGATGTCACAGCTGCATGCAAAGTGCAGACAAGGAAAGATAAATTTTCAGCTTTGTTGTGGGAAAGAAAAATTCATAAAAGAGGGAATAACTTTTCTTCTTCAAACTATGCTATATTTCCTTTCCCCTGCCCCTGTCCTAATGTCTACTGCATTTTGACTCTAAGAACATCTCTATAGTTTTGCATATCATATACATCCTTGTTGAGGGCTGTGTGAGACCCAAGCACTGTTTTTCATGCTGAAAGTATGCTAAACACCAGTTCATACAATGAGCTTCCCAGAAATTTTTCCCAGGCTCCAAATCTACAAGCCACCACTTATAGCCCAAAAATATCTCACAAGGCAAAGGAAAACACTTTTCTTAACACATCTTCTCCTAGTTTCCTTCCAACCTCATACATCAAGTATGTATGATGACCTTTACTCACCTTAATTTCACTCCTTTCCCCCGAACATTACATGTAAGTTGACAACTCACCACAGCATCAAAAGGAAAAGAAAGAATTGGGTTTTTTTGTTAGACTGGACAGTCAAAATAGATGCTTATAGGAGGAAAAAAGACACTTTGATACCTGTTGCACACAGTATATATAGTTTTGACTCAAATGGCTTGTTTCACTCTTGTCAAAAATATTTCTAGGTGTTTTCCAATTTTTTTACAAAGTTTAAATTGTTTCATATGAAGATTTTGAAAATTCTCCTAAGTCAAACTGAATATATTTAATGTAGATTTTCAAATAACTGTCCAGCAAATAGAAATTCAAAATATGCCAACCTTCCTACACATATTTTCAAGCAATCAGCAATAGCTGCACCCAGGCAGTAAAGATGTTTCATTATTGCCAATGGAAAATTTCACACACAGCTGACAATGCAGTAAACACACTTCTTTTCCTTCCTCTCCACTTACATTTAACAACTCAAACATTCCCCCTCTTATACTGGTCTTTTACAACAGGCGTCAAGACAGAATAAATCCTCTCATTTAAATCACCTTTACTCCTTTGATTTCAAAGTACTCTTTAAAGTATTTGCCCAACTCACCAACGTATTTAAGCTCAGATCAGTTTTTCTGCCTGGGGGTTCAGAAGGAAATGTTGGCAAGTAAGAAAATGCAGTAGGAAATGCCTTTCCTAAGACATAAACCTTTGAAGTTTCTGATACACTGTTGCTTTGAGTTGTCCTTTCTTATCACACACCTCTTATAAAGAACTTCCTTGCTCTCAACATTTTCCAGACTCCAATGTCTCTGCTATCCAAATAGTTTAAAATAGTTTAAAAAGTCATAAGGAGTGTACTGAGAACAAATTAATCTGTAGATAGTGATGTTTATTTTATAAATTTTACACAAATATAAGCAATACACATTTAAAAGATATGCTAGTATTTTAAAAAATATGCTAGTATTTTTGCTACCCTAGGTTCTACTAAAATACAAGGGAAAATTGGATAGTGCATGAGTCCCCAGTGCATATGATAGTGCTAGCATCACTGTCACTACAAAAAGAAATTATTGGTCTGTTGCACGTATCTGTGATTTTTTACTAGATTCTGTTTTTTTTCCTTCCTCTCTCATTTTCAGAAAGTTTCTCCTGTTCCCCAGTTAGCTGCATACAATTTGAATTTAAGTTATCCCTAACCTCACCCTGAATAAAGAAGCACAAACCAAATTTCCCACAGAATATTTTACCAGGGAGAAGATTCTTGTGAAGTGAAAGTCAGTGAACATAATGGTCAGAATCTAACAGAGGAGAAATTTCCACTTGCAATAGGCTCATAAAATTAGTTAGGCCTTGACTATTTTTTCCTGTACAGTCTACATAAAAAGAGTATGGATGTTTCCATAGATTCCCTTATGGCATCCTAGATAGAAGAATTTCTTTACTCTCTTTCCCTGCATCAGATGCATCTTCATTAAACAGTGCTCTTTTCTGAACATGTTATTACTTTTTCAGTCATGACAGAAACAGAGGCTATGCTGTAAAGCTCTATTTTGTGTCTAACTAGCCGTATAACCGGACCTGTTATTGTGTGTTTCTCTGTCTTTGAATCTATTCATGTGGAGGCATCCCTGAATTTAAAATTGGAGTTGGAGAGGCATCTTTTATATTAATTAAAGGCTGTCTTTTCCTTTGGCTTTTTTCACACCCTGTTTAAACAGGGTATTAATTCCCAATAGGGAATTCAGCCACACAAAGCAGAGATTAAATTGCAAAATCTAAGATAAGCCAAAAACCACACTCATAAAATTCAGGCTAAGAGGTCACCCAATGAACACATTGGATTGTAGTTTGATGTGGTTATGTCACAAGCAACTGATGAGGAAAAGCTCTGAAGTACCATGCTAATACAAATCAAATTTCAAAATTGCTACTGTTGTTTGCTATAAGCACTTGTATTCAATAAAACTTCCCAGACTATGTTAATAACATTCCTGAAAGTTTAGAAGAAACAATGGTTCATTCTTTTGTCCATTACAGGAAACAAACAAGCAAAAAAACCCACTAATGAGATTGCTATTAGCACCTCCCAGCACCTGAAGGGTGCTTACAAGAGACTGGAGAGGGTCTTTCTACAAGGGCAAATATGACAGGGTGACAGGGAAAGCTGAAAGCTTTAGCTGAGCTATAAGAAAGAAATTCTTTACTGTGAGTGTGTTGAGGCTCTAGAACAGGTTGTTCAGAGAAGCTGTGGATGCCCCATGCCTGGAAGTGTCCAGGCTGGATGGGGCTGTGAGCATCCTAGTGAGAAGTGCCCATAGCAGGGCAGTTGAAACCAGGAGATCTGTACGGTCCCTTCCAACCCACGCTGTTCTAAGATTCAGGGATTTACAGCACAAGAGAGAATAGGAAACTCCAAGTTTCTATCTGTTGTGGTGTGTTTTTCTTTCATTAATATTTGTTTAGTGTCTGAACAAATATTAATTAAATATTAACAAATATTAATATTAATTAACAAATTATTACAATATTAATTATAACAATATTAACAAATATCTGTTCACCCTCCCTCTCCCTAGTCTCCTCCTTTCCCCAACTGTCAATCTTCCCAAGCTCTTCCCTAACCCCCTCCTCTCCAAGTTGTCAATCCTCCCTTTCCCCGCCCCTTTCCCCATAACATTCCCTGTCATTCCTCCAAGCCTCCTCGCCTGCTTCCAGAGTATTCCCTGTCCATTTAGTGAGGTTCAGCACCCTATTGGTTACTTTGTGTTATTCCACTCCCCTGTTTCCCCTGATAGCTTTGTGATGTGTTAGTCCCTCCTTAGACTCCTCCCCAGCTCTACTCTCATTGGTTGTTGTTCCTACACCCCTCCTTCTGAGTTCCTGTATAAAACTGTTGTTCACCCTCCCTGGAGGGTCTTGGGGCTCGCTGAACAAGACCATCTTGTTCACCCTCAAGTCCCGTGTCGTCTCCCTCTCTCCCCGTGCTGACAACTGGGACAGCAGAGCTTCACAGTGGGAGTGGCCGCCCATTCTCTTCCCTTGCCGCCCAGCATGCCACCACTCGGGGTATCGCAGCGAGAGGAGCTGGCCACAACATCTATCTCGTCCTTAAATGTTACTACAAAATTTTTCATCCTGCCTGAAATCCTAGGAAAAAAAACTAGAGTTTAGCCCTTTGGCAAGAGGAGCCAGAAAGATTAAGGAAATTTCATTTAATTCTTGTAGTAGAAGAGAGCTGTTGAAGTATAAAGAGTAGCCTAAGAACTTAACTGCAGCATCTTTAGATTGACATCACAATATCATATTCTCTCACATACCTTTCCCCTTGTTTAAAAACAGATATAATATTTTATTAACTGATTTAATTGTAACTATTTAAGGTATTTCTAACATTTGTGAATGCAGTTAAGTCAGATTAAGAAAGTGAACTATAAAAAGCACAAATGTGTAAAGATAACTTTGCTGTTTAAATATTGAATAAACTTATATCTCCTACAGAAAGTGAAAAATAAAAAGTATGCCAGCTTTTTTCCACATACCTATTTGAGTTAAATTAAAAAAAAAAAAAAAACAATTATTGTTATTGCTTTTGCTCTTTCTGATAAATACCAAAGGAATAATTATGGCCTGTGCTTTTGAATGCCTGTTTAATTTAATATTTATTATACATAAGTGCTACTACAATCACTCTTGGCTGATGGTGGTTGTTAGGGTGAAGCTTGCAAACACCTGTCAACCTCAAACTCCCAACAAAGTTAACAAAGCTGCCGGGACAAGATAATGCATTAAAATACAACTTTTTACGAAGTCAAGACCAGAGTTAATAGACAGCTTCTAGAAATAAAATGTTCTTGAATGTGTATGCATGCAATTGGCTGTTGTTAACACAGATTTTTGTGCAGCAAGCTATTACGGATTATTTTCCTCAACATCAAAAGAGGAGTAATGCAAGAGCTTTCTTCCCAGCAAGACAAAACATTGTTTTTCCATCTCTACCCCAACAAAACAAAATGTCCAGTGCATTAGAAATGTTCTGTTTCATCTAAATGGCAAGCCGTTCTGTTGAGTTTTATTGGTCATACTTTAAAATTAACCATCTCCTCAAAAATATTTCAGGTCTTGTTCCTCCCTTCAACAATTATTCAACCAACTGTATTCACCTTAATTTAATAATATTTGCATATTGTTTCTTTGGTTCCTTTCAATTCATAAAGTCTCATATGAAGAGCTTCATTCAGTCTTCTAAGTCATATTTAGTACTAGTAATTACAACATAATTATTTTCTAAAGTACTGAAGGCAGGGAATGAGTTTTCTTGCTGTTTTTTTTCCCCAGTTTTCTCTTTCTTGTTAGCAAGATTGTCTGTGTGAAACATCAGAAAGCTTTTCTGAAAGCTTCCCAGTTTTTGACCTGTCTTGAATCTGTCTCACTTGGCTACAGATGGCCTATCAAATCCATCAAGTCCTGATTGGAATAGATTACTAAATTGTTGGAGCACTGGGTTTAGGCCCATCTGTCTACAGGAAGCTCTGTAATCATGATGAGAGGTTATTGTTGCCTGGGAGATGAAAAGCAGCAAACCATGCTGCACTAAAGGATCAACCAAGGCTTTCTGTAAAGTAAAGGAGATGGAAAAGCAATCCTATTATGCTGAATCCTGTGAACACCAGCAGGGTGCTGTAAATATTCTTGAAATACAGCTTCAATTGACATGCATCTTTTTAGAAGGTTCTATGAAAAAGAGAGGTTTAAATACAAGCCAGTTTCTTCCATTTCATTGTAAGAAGATGTCATCACAGTTTAAGAGAGCTGGAGACTTCAGTTTCCAGGCTGAATGCCTGCTTCATTGCTAGTAGTCTCAAAGCTGAGCAGATGAACTAGGATAAAATTAAAGGTTAGCCCTGTCCTACCCACAAAAGTCAAGTGTAACTAGACAACAGAGATATTTGGCAAATTAATAGACCATATTTAATTAATTTCTTTATTTGAAATTTTCTGATTTCTTAAGCTAGATCTCTGAAAATACCAAAAATATAATAGGAGGTAATGCTGAGACTCTCCTGACTTCAGTCTATTGAATTTTTTGGGTTTTCATCATGTTTCAGCTGTTGTCTGAAACAAACCAAACTTCTTTGAAAGTTTTTCACTGAAAAATTTCAACTGCCCCAAGACTTTCAAACAAAGGAAGTACAAAAATATCTTTAAAAGTTTGTATGCAACATAAGAAACTCTAGTTCAAGTTTCTGCTGTGCCTTCTTCACCAGAGAGTTCTGGAAGGAAGTCATGCTCTTGCACTCATCCGAAGGCATTCAGAGCAAGAGCCCATTCTAGGATAATGCCTCAGGAGTTAGTAAGTCTTCAGAGTAGGTTGCCAAAAACATTCACTTCTTTCCTCTCTCTTACTCTCTGCTTCAACAATCCCACCAGCCAGAGAGATTTGATGACACTCCAACAAAAACTCTTATGTGATTATGAGACTTTAATTCTCTCACACAGTTAATTTAGAAGTTCAGGGGAAAAAAAAAAAATCAAAGGGTGCTTTTGTTTTTATTGTCACTTTTGATTTAGTTAAGTTTTTTTTTTTTTTCCTTAATTTAGGGAATACTTTTTCCTGAATAAATACTGAGTACTTTACCATTATTTTTAGCAGTACCAGGACTTAATCTCTATATAAAAAGTTACTCTATTTGTGCTCTAAAATTATAACTTCTATAGACTCAAATATAACTCTATCATTCTTTTGGGTGACAGTATATGTGTGTGTTATAAAGATCAATGGGGTTTTTTCTAAGAGAAAGAAAAAGAGATATGAGATTTTGGGGGTTTTTTTAAAGATCAAAGAAAAAGAGCTTTATAAATTTGTCTTTGAGAGGACTTTAACGAAGACTGATTTTATGCCGCTTCTTAGGACAAATTGCGTTCATAAATTCTAATGCCAAATTCTATGAAAATGTGAAAAGAAAGGAAAAGAAAGATAAATTTAATCTGTTCATTAAATTTTTATATAGTTCCTCAGACTCCTCACTCAAAGATCATATCTGTTATTATTATTATAACTGTTATTTTTTTTCCCTTTCCACAAGTTAGCTATTTTTTGAATGCAGCTAGAATTTCATGGTTTTATTTTTACACATTCATGTTTGATATTTGTAGATTCAAAATATAAAGTATATAAAACCTATCTTCTAAGTTTTTAAATCCCCTTTTAAATTTTCAATTAGAACACCATTTCTCCGTTTTTGAGTGAGGGATACACTGGGTAAAGAATAACCAATGGACCATCACTAATCCTTTAGGCAAGAGTGTATTGATGTATATGAAGCTGTATACTTTAATTGTAACAATACTTTAATTGTATCTCTTTTATAATATAACATAAGTAAAAGTTCTTCTTACTGGTGAAAAAATTTCTGCGACTCACAAAGAAAATTTTCAAATAACATTGCCTGCTAAGGAAAATGTTACAGACTTTTTTAAGCAAAGCAGTTTTCTTCTTCCCTCTGAATGTGCCTATTTAGTCAGGTTACTTATCCTGCTGCAGAAAGCATGTAGGACAGTCAGGAGGCCCCAGAAAACAAATGTTTTGTTGTGAAATTGGGAATTTTCTGAATTAGGGAATTTAGAAATACTGAAAAGCTTCCTTCTTTTAGGAAAAAAGCTTTGCACTTTGATAGTAAAAGGATGGACCAAGAGAAAGGTAGGGGATAATTATTGAAACACATAAAAAGGCTGAGGCAGTAGAAGAAATAGGAAAGCTTAGCAGTTAAAAATCCCATTCCCTCAAATTTTGCAAGTTTGCCGGCCAAGTTTCCAAACAAGAATTACTGCCACTGGAAATTAGAATCTGCAATACTTTTCCTTCTTCTCTTAGAGTACAGGGGCAATATACATTGTCTTCATTGAAGACTGCAAAATCTTATTTGTGTTTACATGCAATAGAAATTTGGACATAAATATTAGAGGTTTCTAGGTTCTCACAATAACGTCAGGGCAGGTTTCCAAAGCCACTGTCTCCATCCTCTCGTCAGATCCTACTGCTCTAGTCCACACACCTCCTCACGGGTTCCCTGTCAGCCCTATGGAAAAGGCTGTGGACTTCTCCTCCTCAGTCACTTCTGTGCTACTGTGTTTCATGGTGCTGAAAATCAGGGGTGAGCAGAGTGACAACACACACCAACAGGTTAGGCACTGCACAGACCCCAGCAAATTTAGCTTCTCCTTAACTAACCAGGCTACAGGATGGTCAAACACACATTCTGCACTTCAGGTTCTTGTGGGCCCCTATGAAGGCTGCATAGGTACTTACAGAACCCCCTTATCAAGCTTACAAATGTTATTTTAAAAATATGCTCCTGTTATCTGGTTTAAGTGTATTTTCCCCTTACTGGTATGTCTGTTTTTGCACACCTCTTCAATGACCTTGGAAAAAGCCAACAAGAAATGGAACAGAATTTTTTATATTTTAATTTCTAATTGGTAATTTGACAATTGATGATGTGGTTTTGGTTCTAGATTTCAAATTCTAAAATTTTGAAATTGATAGTTAAAACTGTGATCATGTATAGTCCTTCTACATTGTGAAATATTTCTACCTTATAATACCTAAGGTATTTATATCTTAGGATATATGTCATGGCATTATTTTCCCTACTTCTTTTAATTAAAAAAATTTAGACATAGTTTCCTAATATCAAATAGTGGATAGACTAAAAAACCACCTTATAAATATTATTCTGCAAGTATTTGTGATAAGAAAAATTGAAGCAAAATATCACATCCTAAATGTTTTACAGAAATCCTTAAATAATTCTTTAATGTCTGTAAAAAACCAAATATTGATATCTCCTTTTCTCCTATGCCTACTTCGCTCACAGTGTAATAACATGTATTGTACTTTGTCTTCTATGTGTACCTTTCATTTTGTCAAAGTCTTTAATCCTCCACTTTTTATATAAAGTGCCATAACCATATGGTAGTGGCTTAGGATTGATTGAAAAGTGCATATAATTATGCCTTCAGTAGTGGAGTATGTTTTACTCCAAAATGTAAAACATGCAAAAGTGCAAAACCTTGAAAATAAAGATATGGTGCCCTTTCTATGGGATAAAAGGATCCTATCAAATGGTTCATTTCCTTGGCAGAATGAAAGGCTTCCATTAACAAAGAACACCTCCCAAAAGGCTGCTGGAGGAAGACTCTTTTACTTGATATCACTGCACCAATTAGAAAATCAAACCAGGTAAAAGCAGAATTTCAGGCAATGTTCCCCATTTACCTTTATCCTACATTCAGTCATACATGGAAAAGATAAAATAGAAAGAAATGACTATGTATTTTTTTGCCAGTATTTAGAAAAATTAAGATTTTTGTGAAACTAATAAGTTGGTGAATGGGAAAGACATGTTGGATCCTCCTAATTAAATATTCTGCACCTCAACCTCTGTTAATTCAGTTCCAATTGCTTTCACAGACAATAACATTTAACTGTAATCCTGATTCTCTTACTCTGGATCAGTGGCAATTCTCTTTTATTCAAATGCCTTATGGCTGGTGAGGGCCATAAAGAGAAGAAAGAGATTCAAAGGCATGATTCAAGTTCAGGTTTCTGTGGCAAGGGAGGAGCTGTGGTTTAAACACCTCATTCAGCACTGACACAGACATGTGCAATAGCAGGTTACTCTCTCTGTTACATGCTGGCCACTAGTAGCAGGCAGAGGTGTTCCGGATCAGAGTGTAAATGGGTGTGGGCAACCAGGCATCATGCGCAGACATACACTCTGGCTAATCAGGAGTAACAGAATAGATTACACCCTCTAAGGATTGCACTCCTGGACTTTGCAAGAAAAGGCATCTGGGAATGTGGACTTAAGCACATTCCCTGTCTCCAAACAGTCAAAGAAACTGTTCTTATTACCTCACCAGTACTGGCACCATCTACTGCTTCTCATAAGTCACTTATAAAGCTCCTCAACCTCCCCTCTCTTTGGAAACTTTATTACTGAGAAAAATCATTCCTTATGTGTAGGGATTTACTGCACCATTTTACCTTAGAGGAAGTTTCAACCCAATAGTAAGATTAATGGCAAAAAAATACAGAAATCATATTTGTGTGAATAGAGTTGTAGCTAAATACAAGATAGATCTGGTTTTGTTCTATATTTAATATTTGATCAAAGACATATCACACAAATCTCTAGATACGGGAGTTTTCAGAATTCAAGTAGAGCAAACACTGTGCCAGGTGCAGAACTTTTGAGGCTCAGCCCAGTGTCAAAGGGATTCACCATGTGTCCCACCATCCTGCCTGGCTGGCTGTTCCTGAGCTCTCCCTCACAGATGTCAGCTCTCCCTCCGGGCACCCCTAACACAACTAAACCATGTCCTGACCAAGAGGGCCCTCTACAGTGTACAAGACCTTGCCATTGTCTCTAAAGGAATGAATGTGTAATGACAAACAGAATCACCATCCACATGGACATAAGCACATGGAAGATGGACATATGGACCACACAAAACAACTGCTGGATCAGCAACTAAAGTGGAATACAGATTCCTTACAAAGAAATCCCATTACATACATTTATTTTCATGTTAATTTTTCAATTAGTGCTTTCCTTAAATAACAAAATTCTTTTATTATCACCTAAATGAAATTTATATGTGTAAACACGAGTAGCCTTTTGAAATGGTTAAAAAGTTGTTCAACCTTTTAGCTTTTCCACAGTTATCACTATATCAGGTGAGAGAAACTAAATGCCTAGACTAGGTGTTGTGCTTTCAGCCACAATGGCTGAGTAGAAAGTTTGTGACATGTAAGGAAAAAAGTATGGAGCAAAAGCTAACATACTAACAAGCCTGGGGTGGGGGGGAACAATACCAGAAAACAAGACAATAACAACTTTTATTTCTAACCATATTTACACTGGACTAATTCAAAATAACTTCCCTGCATCCAGTGTTTCAAACTGCATTATACTTTGATTTATTAAAACACTCAATATATAAAAAATGTGTACATTGTTCAATTGATTCAATTGACATACAGTTGATTAGTACAAGTGTATTCATTAATATCTAAAAATGTTATGTTTCCTACACAAGGGTCCTCTCCAACAGTTTACCTGAGCTGAACAAACATGGTTTTAATAATCCACAGGTCCATATGCATTTACCACAATAACTGTCTTAATACATTTAATTTAAATGTCAAATTTAGTCTCATTTTAAAATGCTGCCTTCCAAACAATACATCCTGACTGCTAAAATATTCTTTTTCTGAACATGAATTCTTCTTCCAAACATTCATTGGTAAAACAGATATTAAGGAAAATAGATCAATCCTTGAGAAGCTAAATCACTGTTTACATACCAGGAGATTTATTGCATATGGGGATTATTGAAATCATGTCAGCCTTTTTTTTAGACACAACAGAATAAATTAATATAATCTTAGTTGAATCATGCTCAAAACCCAATCAATCAATCAATTCAGCTCCTACATCCACTCTTATGATTTTGACAATATGATTTTAATCTTATGACTCAATGGTGAAATTAAGGCATATATTTAGTAACATCTCAGAAAACAAAAATAGAGTAGAATTTTTTTCTCTAATGTTTGGATTGTTACAATCCTGTCTTTTGCATCTATCCTGGTTTCTGCAAGACACCATTTAAGCTTACATTCTGAATTCTGTCTAATCATTGCAATTAAAAGTTGGAATCAGTTATGAGCAATAAAAAAGTAAATAATATCCAGTCTAAAAGTAGAACTAATTATAAAGCTGTTGCTTGATTAAGGTGTTTATAATGAAAAGTATTAAGGGGATTAGTCTAAAGCTTTACATACTGTGGCACATAATTAATACACAGGATTTAGATACTCAAATTAATTCAGGTGCACCAAACAATCATATGGAAAAGGAACACTCAACCCAGCTAATGGCCACACTAGTCTACCAAGCTAATTTATATTCATGTACTTATTAACCTCTCTGCACACCCACAAAAGGACAGTTCTAATGCTAATATGTGCTTCCAAGGCTTTCCCCATATACAGAATCTAATCACAACCTATTTCAGTGAGAAAACAAGATACCACCCCTCCATGATTAATATTTCGCTCCAATGAAATGTTTCCTGAAAAACAAATGTGACTCTCTTAGGTCTCTATGCACACAGTGGTCTAAGTTATGATCTTGGATGCAACAGCAGATCACTGCCAGTGAAAGAAGCTTCAGAATACACATTTCAGAGAACGACCCATTACAGATATGCACACATAATAAAAAATCAAACCAGCTAACAGACAAAACTACACACAGAAAAACAAACAAATACACAAAACTCCAAAACGAACAAAACCCAAACAGGCAAACAAAATTAAACAAACAAAAACCCAAATCAAACCAAACCAAATCAAAAAACAAACAAACAAACAAACAAACAAACAAACAAAACCAAATCCCAAGATACACTGGACAGTGCAGGCAACAATGTATGGAATGCTGTGAACAGGAGAAAAAATAGAAAAAAGAGGTGTAAGAAATATATCTCTGGTATGTAACTCCTATCTACACATACCAAGCAAATTTAAGCATTAAAATAAAGTAATAAGGTGCAAGGATACACTTAGTAACACAGCTTTTTTAAAAGCTAAATCATAAATGGGATCTTTTTTAGGCTGCTTTAACAACAGTCATCAGATGGATGTGTGACTTGTGGAAAGATGTTTGCTGAATTAATAAGCAAATAAAGAACAAGAGTTGATTTCAGGGAAAACTTACAAAGCCTTTCAGATCCTCAGCAATCACAAATAGGCTTTATCAAACAGAAAAACAAAACAAAAAAAAAAATTTAAGAATGGGTTTATATAACCATCAAAAGGCAAAGATGGCAGTGGAAAAGACAAATAAAAATCCTACATCCACTCTACAGCTCAGACCTAAGAGAATGAAGAAAAGTTTTAGGGTACTTTTAGAAGTAATAAATTGCAGCCAAAACTATTGATTCCATTTGGAGGGGTCAGATAGAGATGATCCTAGTGCTGTGTCAGGGCAATGCTGACATGCTCTGGTGAAAAGAGACCCTCTATTAATTCTCTCAGAATCTGGACCTGTCCAGAGCAACCAGGCTAAAGAAGAGTGGCACCCCTAAGCTCAGAAAGTAAGGAACACCAGAGTGGTGAGTGTGGGAAAAAAAAACAAACCTTCATCCTGATCTGCCTAGCGTTGACTTTGTTCCCTCTTTACCTCAGCAGCTTAGCAACATAAAGAGATACAAGCAACCATATCAAAATTTTTGACTGATAAACATTTTGGGGTTTTTTAAATTCTAACACTGTACTTAGCCATCTTATAGCTCTGTAATAAAATTTTGTAGCTTTTAACAGCACAAAAATAATTAAGTTTCAGTATTCTTCATTCTGTTCAGTGGCAAAAAATGCCTGGCTAGCGCCTGTTATAAATGAGAATTTATTCAGACAGATTAAAAATAAAAATAATTTTATTAGCGGTCAAATTCTATCTAGCCAGCCACGGAAAAAGACAGAGCCGAGCCTGGGAATCGACCCTGGGTGTGCCACAAGGAGTCAGCCTCAGGAGAGGTTTCCCCTATGCCCACACACCTCCATCCTGGTCCCAGTGCTTTTTATAGGGAAAATTCTGCCTGAGGCCAAGATTTCAGCAATCAGTCTTTTCTTGTATTCAGAGTCCATAGGTTAATAAGATTTTCTTTTTTTGGTGATGAGGAGGAATAGTTCAGTGTCCGGAGTAGGTGAATCCCTGATGAGATTTACGGAAGGCTGGGAAGGTTGCATTCACATGTATATCTGTCTGAGGATTTCCATGATATCCATCTTGGGTCGTTTACGCGATGATCAGCACCCAATGGTCAGCACCTGGAATCCAGACATGGCCCATCTCCTGGCCAAGCTACATCCTTTTACTTGTAAATCAGTTTCCAATATACACCCAGTCTCACCTGCAAAAGTGGGGGGAACTAATACAAACGGGCATAATATAACAAGTATCTAATATTAAATATTTTATACAAGGGATGATGCGAATTATATTTACTACACATAATACATGTATCTGCTTGAAAGCTTCAGGTGCAAGGTTTCTGACATCAAATCGTAAGACAATTGAGCCCTTATTGCTTTATTATGTACTCTTCTGAGAGTTTTCTTACCCTTGGAAGCATCCTCAAGCTTCTTAAAAAATGAGCAATTAGGACAAAATCAGGGGTTAAACCACTTATTTTAAAGTTGTAAGAAAAAAGCTCACTTTTTAGATTGCTTGTGCAGCAGTGAAGTTCTGTTTACAGTTCTGTTTTCTATTGCTTGTGCTCTTTTGGATTATTAGTTACCATCAAAATGCAGTCCAAATGTTATGAACAAAACAGCCTGGCTGGGACACTTGGCTGGAACTCAGTACTGACATTGAAATGTTAATTAGCTAATCGCTCCTGGGAATCACCTACACCCCCACCCAAACTAGGACTAGGATGCAAAATAAGCCAGTGGAACCATGGGAGGGGGTTTTGGGGATGAAAAACACCCCAAGATGAAAAACAGGGGCACAGTGGAGGGGGCTGTATGGGTGTGCAGGTTGGGGAAAAGGGAACCCCATCCTTAGTCTGTGTTTAACCTGTCACTATAACCTGCAGAGGACCAGATTGGACTGGGCTGTGAGAAGCAGGCACATGGAATCAGACACTCTACCTGGTGTTACTAGGAGGGAAGGAGAGGGATAGCTGCTGCTGGACCTTGGCAGCAGGCTCTGCACATCCCCCCACCCTTCGGCTACCAGTGTGCCAGGAGGAAAGGAGAGAGGACGGTCTGCTGATCAGGACTACAGATACAGACTGGACACCTCTTCACCTCTGGCTACCAGCGTGCCATGGAGACTCCAGGGACAGACTCTGCAGCCTTCTCGCCCTTCAGCTACTGGAAGGAGCTACAAACAACCCCCCTGCCAAGCTGACTTTTTAATAAAGAGCTGAACACTAATAAAGGCATAAAACCTGTTCATTTCACAAACACTTCAGACTAAGATATTATTTGCACAGCAAATTCAGCTTGTTTTGCTTACAGTAATCCTCTGAATCTTTGTTCTTCCTGTCCCACACCAAGTCACCAATATTTTTTTCTTATATTTTACTTTTTTTTTTTACCAGCAACTTGGCTTCTCTAGCTCTGCAAGATTTGGCTTCCCTGCCTCTCATCAACAATGCCTTGAAGTCCCTGAAAATATGTGCTAACATTATATAGTTCTCATAGTAATGCTCCCAGTCTTCTGGACTACTGTGCTGCATTCAGCTTCATCTATTTAATTCAATACTGCTGAATATATCACATTCTGCACAGAGCAAAATAAGGCAAATGCTAAAGGTAGTGTAATGAACAAAGTTCCCAGTATCCCTGGGGTTGCTGGACAGGTGGACAGGGCCTTCCTGGTTCCCATCGCAGCACTGGAACAGTTGCTGGTTCTAGTTAAGTACCGATATTGAAATGTTAATTAGCTAATTGTTCTGTTTGTTTTCTCTAAACCACCTGGAAGATCACCTACCCCCACCCACACTGCCATTCTAAGACTGAGATGCAAATAGGGAAACCCATTGAACCATGGAAGCCTGTTTTGGGGGATAGGGACACCTCTAAATGGCAAACTAAACACAACTGAGGGGGCTGGACAGGTACACACATCCCCCGACCAACGTTTGATTTGTCACCATAGCCTACGGAAAACAAGACTAGAGTGGGCTGTGGAAAGCAGGAGCAAAGAAGCAAGATTTTTCTGGTGTTACCATGAGGGCAGGGAAGGGCCAGCTCCTGCTGGGACTTCAGCGACATACCCTGCACACCTCTGCACCCTTGAGCTACCTGGAAAAACTACAACAGTGGGGGTGAACTCTGTGTCAGGCCCCCGCCCAGGTGATCTTTTTGATAAAGAGCTGAACATTAATAAAGGCATAAACCCTGTTCATTTCAGGTGGCAGCCTTCAGATTATCTTCCATTTACTGACTCATGTTGCTAGCAGATACAGGACAAGAACTATATGAAATTCCCTTTGGGAGAATTCTTTCAATTGCCTTTTGCGTTTCCAGAGAGTATCTGCTCCAACAGAGCTTTTAATTGTTCTACTCTTATGCCCGGGGTATTTTTAAAATTACTTTCATTCCTGATACTATGTTTCCTTTTCCTAGTTTACACATTACTCGAAGAAAGGTGTTAAAAGGAAACATCACAGAAGACAGCTATCAAAGACACCCAGCTATCTATTGCCCAGACTGAAATTTGAAGATATTTTATTTATAGTCACAGTGCTCTTGGTAGCAAACACACATCTTGTCACTCAAGCAAGTTTCCCAGAATGAAAGGTAGAGAGAGCTGGGTATGTTTACACTGGAGAAGCCTATATAATCACAGTCTTCAATTACTTACAGGGGAATCTACAGAAAACAGAGCCAGGGCCTTCTCTGTCATGCACAGAAAAAATAATCAGAGGCAGTGGCACCAGTCTGCAGCAGCAGGAGTTAGTATCAAACCAACTAAAAGAATAAAGTGGGTTTTTCTGCCATGACATATAAGTGGAGAATAAACACCAAAACAGGGAGTTTGGAGAAAGCTTAGAGATATGCGAACTCATCTGGACATAGCCCTGATCAATCTGGTCTATCCTTGAAGCAAGATTTTGGATAAGTAGACCTCTAGAGACAATTTTTAACATTTAATTATCCTGTAACAATCTTAATGGTTATACTTTTTCCAGATCCAAGACCTTCTATGATCATTATGTAAGTATAGAGGTGTTAGAAGGGACCTCAAAAGTCATCTATGCCCTTTTCCTACCAATGCCCAGTTTTCATAAGTTTTCAGTTTAGATATTTGTCAGATCAATCCTTAAATGTAAAAGGGGGAAACATGTCCCCATATTCATGTTTATTCATATTCATCCATAGATTACACAACCATTCCAGCTACACCCCTCCATGGGTTTTATGGTTAACGTTTTTTCTCTGAAATGTGATCCATATCCCTTTTCTGCAATTTATCATTATATTGTCTCACTAGAAAGGCTGAGTCAGAATTTTGAGGATGGAAACTCTCTTTGTGCAATCACAGACACAGGTCTACACAGGAATGTACAGAACTGCATTAATAAGAATAAAAATCCTAATCAGCCATCTATTCCTTTTACAAATCAAAAAACTCCACTGAATATTGACCAAAATTCCCAATAAAAAAATCTCCATTGCACTTTTTGCTGTTTTTTCTACAGGCACTCTCACTTAAAAGTTATTTTCTTGGAATCCTTTCTGACATAGCTGTGATTACTCTTGACACAAATATATAGCAGAGGATTCATCATTTTCTCTCTAAGATAGGCCACCACTTTTACACACTTAAGTCTACACACATAAATCCACAGTCTTAAGGGAAGGAGGGTGACAGGGGGGTAATTCAAGCAGGGTTTCACAAAGTTGCCTAAATTCAAAAACAAGTACTACAATGAAAAAACTTAATGTATGTTCAGATGATTTTGGAGGTAAATAACATGGTCTCTTGTCCTGAAGAGACTGCTTTCCTTCTTAGTGGACGTAGCAACCTTCTCCATAAAATATACAACATTAGTGAGTATGGTGCAATGATATGGAATATCTGGGTGCCTTGCTCTACTAAAGATGCAATGTTAAACAAAGCAAAAATATCTGCTAAGTCTATAATACAGATTATTTGCAATGTGAATGAAAAATACTTCCCTTCCTGAAATTCTGTTGTCCAAGTGCTAAAAAACCTGTTTTGATAATAAATTTCTTCAAGAATCTAAACAGAATTGCCACAATGCCAGGTGCAGTGCTCACCTCAAGAAACAGTAGCTGTACAGATTCAGTAAGGATCAAGTAAAAATCAGTCTAGCTATTTTGATAGCAGAGTCCTTGCAGAGGCGAGATATAGTTGAGTTCCCTCATCAGGAAGAAAATAGAGTCTGGGGGTTTGATTCACAGGTAGGAATTTGACATCAAGATTATTCTTGTGTTGCTGTCATCCAACACACCCAAGCAATCTTAAAATGACCTTGAAACATCTACAAACCAGGACACTCTTTTTCTGTTGATACATGCTTCATTGCAATGTATTGTAACAAATCCTGATAGGACACAGAGATCACAGAACTGCCACTGGTGCCACAATCTTGTTTCTTTCTATCTCTAAAACAAAATGATTCTGTAAACACCCACAGTCCACCAGCACAAACATAAATCATAGAAGAGTTCTATCCCCAGAAAATATCTAAAATTCAGTAATTGAGATCTGAAAGTTGCACAGTGCCTGACAGCTGAGACTATTGAGCCTGAGACTAGTGTTAGCTCCACCAATAAGCTCTGAGTAGGGAAACACTATCCCCACCCTCATCCCTTTCTGCCTAGACAGATCTCTTAATTATTTGGGATACATTTACTAGGGGAATTAATGGATAGATCTTTTCAAGGTCACTGTGCCAGCCCACACAGCTTTGGAAAATGCAGAAGAAAGAGTTTTTACTTAACTACTCCTAGAAAATGATATGTCATCTGAAGAAAATCTCTTAGATACTTTCAGCTATATGGGCAGCCTAGGGCTTTTCACTTATTGGCTCTTTTTTTCCATCCCATCTATTTTTTAAAATTTGTTTATTCATATGTACAAACACACACACATATATGTGTATATATATGTAGAGATAATTCTCTTATTCCATAATGTACTTCTGTCAATAGGATTAGTCAAATATTTACAAGGACAAATTAATTCTTGCTAAACTGAATTCCATGTGAATCATGTACTGATATTAATATATTTGCATTTTACAAATAGGTCAAAAAATCTGGGCAGGGAGGCAACTATTACTATGTAAGTTCTCATTCCATATTCAAGTAACTTTGACTTAAAAGAAACCAAACCCTGGAAGTTTTTTTATTGGAATCTCATTTTTCATCATAATTCTTTCAGTTCCATTTTTGTAAAGACAGAATAAATAGCTAATGTAAAGAGAAGGTACTAAAAAGTACAAACTACTAAGCCGTAGATCTTCTCAGTTTATCTCCATCAGCTTTGTGCTCCTTGGAAGTCTCATCATTTCCAGCGAACAAAACTATCATATAAGAGGTATGTGAGTCTACCTTTTGATTATTCACAGACTAACTGCATATCAGCTCCTAGAAAGTGTTCTATATTTTGACCATATATTCAAAATTTTAACTGAATGTTGACTATATCACCATAGTCTCCTTTACAGAAGAAACAGATAAAGAGCATAATGTTGACTACGTTTTGCAAATATGTCATTTTTCCAAACATTCCAGTGACAAGGTCTTCTGGACACAGAAAATTGGTTCCAATATTTCTGAGGGAAAACATCTTAAGTCTCCTCCTAATTTTAGAGCTGTATGGATTCTATTCCTGGATTTATGGAAATCAAAGCCACCAAATGCAAGCTCCTGGAGAAAAGTACATTAAAAAGCATATGAATTTGACAGGATAAGGTGCTGCTAGAATGCACAATCTTCTTTTAAAAATACTTTTAAATCCCTCTTCTCTTTTATTCTCTTCTCTCAACTTTGTTATCACTGCTTAACATAATAAATAGATTTAAAAACGCCTTCTAATGTCACACCTATTATCTATAATGCACAGTAAGCTTTCTCTAAGAATGGTTAACAGGGAACACCTAAGGAGAAGTATAAGAAACAGAATTATTGCAAAACAAAACTTCTCCAAAACCCCTTCCAGTGTCCATGATTTTAATTGCAGGACCTCCTGAGCCAAATGTCTCATCTCTGTGTTTGACCAAGCATGTTCAATTTTTCTGAATTCATTTTTCAATTGCTTTGAATATCTTCAGGCAATCTTTGTCATCTTTGTTATCTTCAGGCATTCATGTGCTGTGTGGAAAGAATTTTACACATTTACTGAGACACAATTTCCTCTTTATTTTGAAGATACTGTCTTGCTATTTCACGTGATGCTCCCTTGTTTTCATACCATGAGAAGAAATAGTAATTCCTCGTTCACTTTTTCCATTGCACTCATGAGTGACTATTATGTTGTAATCTCTTCACTGCCACTCATTCCGTGGGAAGAGATTATTTTTGAACTCAGGAGTTACAATTCTCATGAGGAAATAATTTCATGCCTTTGCTAATGCAACAAATATTTACTAGGTAGCACTCAAAATCCATGACAGACACTCCCTCTTATTTTGGTCTATTTCACTGGAACCTATTCCACCTAACACATTCTTCACAAATAGTATATAAATTAATTTGAAACAGCTTTTAAAACTTGGTTTTTTATTTTGCAAATGCAAAAAAAGCATACCTAGTGAACTGTAAAAGAGAAGTGGTACATGGTCCATCATAATTTTACCTGGTCAATCCATCTCTTAGACTGAGTCATCACCATCATTTGAGGCTAGAGAGCTGACTTTAAGGCACAGATTTCATCCTAGACTTTCTATAAAATTATTAACATAATAAGGGCAGCAAATTTTTCAAGCACATTTTGCATTCACCTCTTCCATAGGTAAATGAAAATCACTTGTGTCTATTATTGATTAAGAAATAGTTGATCATTATACTATTTTTTTTTTCATGTCACTGTTGAATCAGATTTTTTTTTACTTTACCAAGGCTCATAAGGGATACCGATGCTAAATCTGAGAGCATAACATGTTAACATACACAGGAAAAAAATGGGTATTTAAACATGAGCCTTTAAAATTAATTCCACAAGCAGACAGACCCGGGTAAAATATATCACTGTTGTTCCAATTTTTACTAAATTATTCTAGGCAGCATGAATCAAAAACTTGATATTTGTATCTGATTTTCTTTTCAAAGGTCATGAATAGCACTATTTAGACTTACTATACTTTGATTCATAGTTGCTATAGCAACATGTGTAATTTATTAATCTTTGTATGTGAAATATTTCAAAAGGACAGATTATCTTTGTGTCAAAAATACAGTTTAAATATTTCCCTGTGATGAAGTAGACTGCTTATAAAACAGCAAATATAGTCAGAAAAAATTAGGTCTCCTGAAATGTTTAGTAGGTACCCCAGAACTGAAAGCCAATCTGAAGCCAAAAATAAATTAATAGGAGAAATTTATGAAATTCTGTATAATATTTTAATTGGTCAAGTATCTTGACTTTATGGGGATGTTTTTTCTAAAAATGTTTCTGTTTCACTCTCTTATATAACATAAACCTGTACAAAGCAATGGGATGCAAGAATCACCCAAGAAAAACACATTGCTATACAATACTATAGAAGATAACACAATTATGTGCACTGAAGAGGAAAAAGTCTCTGTACATGAGGATGCACTACTGAAATACTTCTGTTTTCTCTGAAGGAAAATAGGCTCTCTTAAATTGGGATGGTGAACTTGTGGAAGTTGACATTTTGCAGTACCTTATGAAGTCACTGTTTAAATCTGCCTGGATATTTCATCTCTAGGCACAGTCTTTCCTTTAGTAGACATACAAAATTCTATAGAGAGCACCGTGTACCAGTGTCTAGTAACAGAAGACCAAGTCAGCAGGAGACCTTCAAGGACATTAGTACAGTTTGAGACATTTGCACTGATAGGCAAGAGGTTGGGGAAATTGTCAAAAACATATGTTCTCATACATAAATAATTATTTTCTATAAAATTCATTGAGAAATAAAGAAAGACAGTTCAACATTAAGGCTTTGTCAGGAATCACACAATAATAAATAGAAAAAAAATCAGGCCACCTTTGCATATAGCTTTGGAGACATTGTAAGTTAACTGTTGTTAGGAATGTTAGTAGGTTTCCTTTATTAGGAAATGTCTTGTCAGTGAATAAGAAAGAAAGCCAATAAAGTATCTTAGTAAAATTTTATGATAGTTATAAACTTTGGCCCCTACTCAGTAATTTAGGAAATGAAAACCACTAAATCTGGGATTTTCTCTACTGGTACTTAATCAGGTCCAATATGCAAACTGAGGATTTGTAAAGGTTTTCTGAAAGAAATAGGGAAATGTCACCTGAAATAACTTGCTAGAATTCTACTGAATCTGTTAATTTTGCCTAAAGAATATAATGGTGCAGTTATGTAATTTACAATGTATATGACTCATGACTATGGCATCAAATCCCAATATAGGGTCTGTATTTTTTATAAAAAGTTTACATGTCTATGAATTACTTTCTTTCTCATTCAATAAAAATACCTAAAAAGCTATTAACAGTATTTCAAATTAATGGAAAACTGAACATGTGAAGAAACAAGAGATTGTGTGAAAATGGACAGTATCTTCAGACACTAATGAATATCTGCAATTAAGCTAATGTTTATCACTTCTAGTTAAGCAATATGAAGCATGAAATCCATTCAGTAAGTTTGGAATTATATGTATATTGAAAGATTCTGATGGAGGCAAGTAGAAATGGAGAAGATTTTTGTAAAAAATGGAGCATAACACTCTGAAAACACTCACAAACAACTCCTATAACCTCTTTTCTTTAGAGAAGAAATTGAATTACAAATATATTAAATGTCTACAAACTGAAAAAAAAGAAGGTATGAAGGCATTTCCTGACCTAAACATACTGCAAAATTCGCTCCCTTTTTTTTTTTTTTTTTTTTTTTTGCAGGGGGTGGGTTGGGGCGTAAGTCTCAAAATCTTTAAACTCTGGAGGTAATTATCAATTTTAAATTATATTTCCTTGCCATTTTTCTGCCCTTTTGATTTACCAGTTTTTTGCTTATATTTAATTCTAATTCAACCCCAAACAACATGCATAATCACAGTGATACCACAAAACTTATCTTTGAAATGGTGTGCAAGGAACAATGCTTTGTATGGATTTCCTCAGTAAGAAAATGCATCTCACTTCTGCCTCTCTGGCCCTGAGATTTATCGAAAACCTCCTAATAGTATGTAGACCACTTGTAATCAAATCATTGAACATAAATACATGTTACATATCTATGTAATAAATGAAACACACTCTACAACACATCCTAGCAATTTCACAGAGTTGAAATGAACAGGGCTTATGCCTTTATTAATGTTCAGCTCTTTATCAAAAAGATCAGCTGGGCAGGGGGTCTGACATGGCAATCGCCCCCACTGTTGTAGCTTTTCCAAGTAGCCAAAGAGTGAGGAGGCATGCAGAATCTGTTGCTGAAGTCCAGCAGCAGCTGGCCCCTTTCCTTTCCTTGTGGTAACACCAGGAAAATCTTGCCTCTTTGTTCCGGCTTTCCCCAGCCCACTCTAGTCTAATCTTCTGTAGGAGTGTCCTTATCCCCCAAAACACGCGCCCATGGTTCCATGGGTTTCCCTATTTGCATCTTAGTCCTAGAACGGCCACTGCTTGGGGGGTAGATGATCTTCCAGATGGTTTAGAGAAAACAAACCGAGCAATTAGCTAATTAACATTTCAATATCGGTACTTAACTAGAACCAGCAACTGTTCCAGTGCTGCGATGGGAACCAGGAAGGTCCTGTCCACCTGTCCAGCAACCCCAGGGGTACTGGGAACTTTGTTCCATTACAGCGTAACTGCAGCAGAATCCCAGGGAACAACTACAGATGTCACCTATCTGTTCTTCTATAAGACCTTTCACAATGCTCACTGTCTAGGTTTGGAAAGACAGGTATCTGCTAAGGAAGGCAGGAGCCTCCCCTGAAATGGAAAAAATGTAGACCCCCTTCCCTCTAAATTGTTATAAATTTGAAATTAATGGGGGCTCTCAGGCAAAAATATGGAAGCAGGAACAATTCTTTATTAGGGAAGAAAATAAAAAGATTAAAATAAATGATGCGGTGAACCAAAACAACACTGACAGAGTCAGAATACAACCTGACACCCTGTTGGACAGGTGTTGGTAGCAGTCTAATTGGAATTGTGGCTGCATTGCTCCTGGAGTGCCAGGTATGGTTCTGTTGGAGTAGTGATCCTGTAGAAAAGGGTGTAGTCTTCCTATGAAAAGGCAATGGAAGAGGCAGCTGTTCCTCTGGGAAAATCCAGCACAGAAAAAGTGGTGCTGGTGGGCCAGAATCTCAAGACAATATGCAGATAGGAATGCTTGGCTCCTCCCTCTGGCCAGAGCATCTCACAATGGGATGTTAAACTTCTTATCAGTCATGCAGTGACACTCAACGGCCCATTGTCAGCAGATGTCTCCCAGGAGGATTGGCTGTGGAAGAGGTAAGGAAAACCTGCCCACTTAACACAAGACAGCTGCCACATAGATGGTAAATAGAAACATCTTGCTTTTCAATTTGGGACACTCACCCACAACATTCTTCCTCATAAATTAACTCCATCTCAGCCAGACTCAATACACAGGTATTGATGATAAGTTGGACATGAGCCATTAATGCACACTGGCAGCCCAGAAAGCCAGCCCAAACCCAGGTTGAAACCAAAGCAGTGTGACCAGCAGGGCAAGGGAGAGGGTTCTGCCCCTCACCTCTGCTCTGGTGGCACCCCACCTGGAGAGTTGTGTTCAGCTCTGGGGTCCTCAGCACAAGAGAGATGTGGACCTCTTGGAATGAACCCAGAGGTCGCCCCCAAAAAAGTGTCTAGAATACCTCTCCTATATTAAGTCTGAAAGAATTGGAGACGAGAAGGCTTCAGGAAGAGCTACTGCAATCTTTCCACTATCAACAAGGTCTGTAAGAAAGGTGGAGGGTGATTATTCACAAAGGCCTATAGTGACAAGATAAAGAGCAGGTCTTAAACTGAAAATGGATAGGTTTAGACTGGAAATGAGGAAGGAAGTTTTAACAAAGCAGATGAGCAAGTTTCTCAGAAAAGCTGTGGATGCTCCATCATAGGGAACATTAAAGGCCAGGATATACAGGGCTTTGAGAAGCTTGATCTAGTGAGAGATGACTCTGCCCAGAAGGACTGGATGATCTTTAAAGGTCCCTTCCAATCCAAGCCATTCTATAAACTGCTTCAGAGTTATTTGGGCTGGTAACCCTGGTTGTCTGATATGAACTCATAATGTGCAATAAATGATTGCATAGAGTATTAACTACATAATCCAGGTGGATTTTGCATTAAATCACAGTCAAAGTGATTCTACAATTTTATTAGTGGGAACCTTAACTGGCAATTTGAGCTGAATTATTGAATAATACCACTTATCATCTCAAGTATCAGATACTACATATCAGATAAAAACATTCTAATGCACTTTTTGTCCCAGAGCTGATGCAATGTAAGCATTCCTCCATCTTAAGGAATTCCATAGTCTTCATGCAGAAACATACTTTTTTCAATTCTATTTCTTGAATACATTTAGGATTAGTGTTGCTTGCATTATGTGAGTAATTTACAATTGTAAGGCAGAGTAATTTGATTTACTGTTGTTGGGACTAGCTTTGATTCACATATGTCATTTCCCTTTCCAAAACTAAAGTTCATATTTGAACAGTATTAGCTCAAGTTTTCCAGCTAGCTCAACAGAAACTGTTGTTTATCAAACAATTTCCATACCAAAAACGACAGAGGAATTTTGCTGTGTCTCCCCCTCGAATCCACAGGGACAGATCCCCTGTGGAGCCCGGCCAGCTGGGCAGTGGGGTGAGGCGGGCAGAGGGAAGGAACTTCTCCTTGGATCCCAGGGGGCTTGGAGAAGCTCCCACATGAGTCCAAAGACAAGCTGGTCCCACAAGCAAAGGAAAGAGGCACTCTCCCTCAGGATTAGTTCCAAAGTTTAATGAGGGCCTGGAGAGATCCCAGGCCACATCTGACCTCGAAGGGCATCCAAAGCAAGAGAGAGAGGGCCCCTGCACAGAGCAGCCAGATATAGGGGGGGCAGGGAAAACCAAAAAGCCAATGGGGGAAGGACATGGGAGTGGCTCTCGGGGGGCAAGGCCTCAGAGTGACCACTGAGGAGGGGGTGGGGGTGGAGTCCCAGCCAGGGTCCAGTTACCTGGTGACCCTAGGGGAAGGATCTGGACAAAGGGGAAGGATCACCAGGTGATGGACACATCACCTGGGAGGAGACAGGGGGATGGGATGGGGTTTGATGGACATACAGGTACTGATGGGAAAGCTGGGATGGACCAAATAGGTACGAAGAGGGGATATGGAGGGACAAACCATTATGAGGGGATATACAGTGCAAACACAACTCTACAGGATTTTTCTTCTCTTTTAAAGGTATATGCTGGTGTATGTCTATTCTCTATGCTGGTGTATGTCTATTCTCCTTACTGAATGGTTTCATGCATGTAGAAAGACATGTATGCGGTGATCCAACCCAGAGGGTAATGAGACACTGGAACCAGTTGCCCATAGAAACTGTTGATGCTCCATCCCTGGAGGTAGTCAAGACCAGGTTGGATGGAATTTCAAGCAACCTGCTCTTGTGGGAGGGCTCCTTGCCAAGCATGAACATATCTGCTCTTCTATTCACCAGGTTACTGTACTGAAAATATTACAACATGACAGTAACAACCAGAAAGCAATTAACAGTTATGCCAAAAGTGCTCAGACTTCCTAGTTCATTATCATCAACCACACTGTTCTAGGAAATCAGGAGTGCAAGCTAACTGGACAGTCGCATGTCTGTTATCACCACCTAAAAGTAGTATTAATAAAAACCCCTCAACCATTTCACTTCAGAGAATAAATGCTGACTAAATCTGATCAAGACCAGTCCTTACAAATACTGATATGTCCAACAGTACATTTTAGAGACACACCTTCCAGTTAGGAAATATTACACTGAGATTTCATCACTTTTCTCATTCATAGATGCATACTGTGAATTAGAATATAATTCAATCAGATGGCTTGGGTTGAGGAAAATTTAGTATTATAATTAATACTTGAATGCAATAAACCAGAATTATTCAATTTGTATTGCTTTGACAGGTGTACTTTCTTCCTCTTGCAAAGAAGCAAGACAATGCTTCTTACAACTTCCCACATTTTACACTGTTTCCTGCAGAAATTATTAACACAACAAAACTACACTTTCTTAAATTTATTCCCTCTGTAACTGCTGATTTTTATTGTTATAAAGTATTTGGGATATAAAATATTTGGGATATAAAATCTCTATTTTTAAGCCCTTTCTCTTCTCATTATACCCAACAGCTCCCAATAGTACAGAGTGGGCTTTCCCATGCCACAGTTGTGCGGACCTGACCAAAGCAAGGACAAGATCAGAAATGTCAGCTCCAGTCAATGGTGGGAATGAAACCTTTTGGCAGGGTAATGACAATGTCTTGGTCTCTTCTCCAAATAGCTGCCTAGACAGGGACTAGAGAAAGAGTCCTAAAGATAGATGATCTGAAAAACTTCAGACATAGATTTCTCTTATTCATATTACACTTGTATTCAGGTTTTAGTGTTTATATAGTTACTAAAAATGAAAATATGGAAATACTTGCACTTGAAAATACAAATATGCTATTTGGAATATTTGTAAACCTAGCAAAGAAAAGTTTACAGTGACCTTTTCTTCACTTGGCTTTCTTCATCTGAATAATATGAATAATTATTCGAAGATCAAGCCTTTCTTGTCCTAATGCTGCCAAGACACATAAGATAAAATAGAAATTAAACATTAAAACAAGTCAGCATTATAAAAGTAAACAAAAAACCAAACAAATATGAGTTTATGAGAATGATGTTGAATATTATGAAAATGGTTGGTTTTGAGTCTGTAAAACAGTTGGGGGAAAATATGCAATAGTTCAACTTTTAAAACTGAAAAAAATTCCTTCAGAATTGAAAGTCACTAGAAAAAAAAATGTCATTGACATGCTATATTTGTGTTACCTTCTTTTCTGTAGTGATAAAATCTTTCCTGGGCCTGAATTTTAGAAAAGCTGTCTTGGAGGCATCTCTTTCTTTTGTAATTCTGAAATGAAACACCAGAATCCTCACTACATTGATTGTGAACATTTAAGATAGTTTTTTTGTGAATCCATATTTCTGTATTTATTGCCATCATGCATTTTGGGAATAAATTGGCTAGGCACTTAAAAAGTAAATAAAGGAGCATCACACATGCTTTTCACATATTCATTCAACTGCCTCAAACTGCATTTAATCATAGCTGACTTGTAAAGCAGACTTGCAGTTTAGCTGAGTTTGGATTGCTCCTCTGAAATTTCCTCAAATACTTTCCTCTGTTAAGCCTGTTTTCTTAAGTATCAGCTTTCATACCACACCATACCAACCACAGAATAGTATAACAGAGTTTCGCTGTCTCTGTCACTCCTTGTCTGATGGATAGTACATTTTTCTAGTGCAGCACTTCACATTCTGGCACTATGTTTAAGAGTTCCTCTCTTTCTCACAAGTGACCTTAATCCATGTTTTCCCCATGCTGAATATTTTTCTTTCTGACACCCCTTCTTCAAATTTGAATTCTCTAAGCCCTTTCACATTATGCTCGCCTGGCCTACAAATCACATTAAGTTTATAAACATCTCTCTTAAATACTTTATTTATATGATGTGCAAAGAGTATACTGTACAAGCAAGAAGCAAGCAAGCAAAAAAAAGGAGAAAGGGGGCAATAGGAACTACTGGTAGGCCTAAAGCTCCTTTCTAATTCCACTTCTAACACCTGCATTATGATATAAAATTCTGTTTAAAAAAGCAGATTGGAAAGCTAGCAGACAGCTTCACAACTTCAGATATATAAAAGTAAGCTCTTATATATACATATATCTTACTTAAAGTTAAACTTCAGTAAATGGAAGGACAATTAACATCACCTCTTCTTCTACTCATTTCCACCAGCCATACAATTAGGGAAGCAGAAGTAGCCGGTGTATGAGCTTTTCTTAAATTATATTTCCAGTCTTCAAGCCCACTTTTATTGCATGTCATGCCCAGGCAGATTCTAACCACTGTGTGGCCTCCTGTAGTCATTTGACAGTGTTTGGTGTATCCCTGGCAAGTGCTTCTGTGGTGGTTTTACATGGTTTTTGCATGGTGGTAGGGGAGGAGGGGGATCCACAGAAGTGGCTTCTGTGAGAAGCTGCTGGAAGCTTCCACCATGTCTGGCAGAGCCAATCCCTGATGGCTCTGATGATGGACATGCTGCTGGCCAAGGCTAGGCCAATTAGAGATTTTGTTAACATCTCTGTCATAACATATTTAAGAAGAAAATCAAAACAAAGATGGTGGTGCAGTTTTAATTCCAGCCAGAGAAGAGGAGAAGGTGAGAACATGTGAGGAAAACAACATGGAGACACCAAGGTCAGTGCAGAAAGAGAGGGAGGAGGTGCTCCAGACACCAGAGTTGAGATTCCTCTGCAGGCTGTGTTAAGACCATGGTGAAGAAGCTGTGCCCCTGCAGCCGGTGGGGATACACAGGGGATGCAGAGATCCACCCAGAGCCTATGGGGGTCCACAGGCGATGCAGAGATCCACACAGAGCCCATGGAGGAGATGCCCATACTGCAGCCAGTGCATGCATGGAGGAGGCTGTGATACAGTGGGAGACTCAGTTGAGAGAAAGGGCCCTTGTTCCATACTGGAGCAGTCTGTCCTTGGAGGACTACACCCCGTGGAAAAAGTGACCCATGATGCAGCAGTTTTGGGAGGCCTGCTGCTTGTGCAATTGGACACATATCAGAGAGGTTTGCAGAGAACTCTCTCCCATTGGAAGGGACTCAAACTACTTCTCTCCCTGTGCAGTGGAAGAAAATCTCAGGTGACAAAGTGACAAACCTCCCATGACCTTCCCCACCCTGCTGGCCATGCTGCTTTGGATGCAGCCCAGGACATGTTCAGCTTTCTCGGCTGTGTTTGTACATGGCTGGGTCATGTCCAGCCTCTCATCCACCAGCACACCCAAGTCCTTCCAGCAGGGCTGCTCTCCATCTGTTCGTCCCTCAGATTGTGTCAATACCGGGGGTTGCCCCAACACAAGTACAGCACCTTGCACTTGGCATGTTTAAACCACAAAAAGTACCCTGTCTTGACTTCTGGATCTTATCCAGGGTCCCTCTGGATGGCACCCCGTCCTTTAGATATGTCAGCTGCACCAGCTTGGTGTCTTCTGCAAATGTGCTGAGAGTGCACACAATAACTTAATCTATTATATTAAAGATGTAGGTAACATGGTCCCAATAGGGACCCCTGAGATCAACACTTGTCATTTGTTAATGTATTAGTCCAATGGGATTCTGAGCCATTGACCACTGCCCTTTGGATGTGAACATCCCACAGTTTTCCTATCTATCAAACAGCTCGCTCATCAAATCCTTCTCTCTCCAATTTAGAGATGGGGATCTCTGATTTGGAGAAGGGTTTTTAGCTGGGATTCTTCCCTTCATCCACTCCAGAAAAGACCAATCCTTCTATTATAAAGCAGATATTTTGAGCATTTTCTTCCTCTTTTAGTGTCATTTTGGACTCACAAATTAAGTGTCCTGTTTTTATAAGTTCTGCAGTTTATATCTTTCCCTTCAATGACAGCCAAGTTCAACCCAAACCCTGATGTCACTGCCAGAGTTCTTAAAAATAATGTTTCCTTCCACATTCAGGTTACTGCTATTATTTTAACACTCAAAATCTCACCCAAGAAACAGGATACCAAAATTTGTCACTTCAGCATGAAGAATTTAAATGCATAGCACTCATAAGCCCAGATGACTGTCCTAATAACAGCAATATGCTGTTTTATTCATTTTATGCAATATTTGTGTAATCAGAGAGAGAGAAAATACAGGCGGATGCTTCACTCCACAGTGCAGTGTATCGGGGCGCGGCTCTCCGGTACGGAGGCTCCGCCGATACGGTGGTAATAAGAATGCGTACACCACGGCAGGTCGTCTCTCAGACGCTGCTTTATTCGCTGAGGGCTGGGTGTCAGGGAGGATCCGCGACCCGTCCGCTCGGCAAGGGAGCAGGCTCTGAGAGCCCCGAATAAGGGGCGGGGTAGGGCTTATAACAGGTGGCAAATAGGAGGGACAGGGTACAAAGGGTCCAGTAGGAATGGGGTTCGGAGGAGGAGTTGGGATGGAATAATTGGGGTACAGCAAATGGGGATGAGGGAAGGGGGCGATAACCGGGGAAGAGCCAATTACAGACAGAGAACTTAGGAACATTCTGGAACTAAAGGCAAGTACAAAAATGATTGACATAAAGATGGACGTAACTGACAGTTACATAACATAAGGGGAGTGGTAGATTCGATGGGCAGCTTGGAGGCGGGAATTTATACAACAGCCTCCTCCCAAGGCATATTCGGGGGGGCTTTTCCCAAGTCCCCTACCACAGTGCAGGGCTGAAGACAGCTTGCTGGAATTTAAAAATACTTAAATCCCCTGAAAAGTAGAATTTCAGAGTAATTTCAATGAGGTTGGCATTGTTGAGAATACCAGTTACAGCTCTTAACATTAGATACCTTATATCAGTCCTTAGACCTTAGACTTTGACCAGTTTCCTTTAAAAATGAGGAAAAAGTAGAAAATATATGTTTATGCATTTACAATGAAACAATGCAGCTCTGGCCTGCAGGGCACAGAAAATTAATTTATAAATAAAAGTGACAGAATACATGCTGACTTTCATTTTTTGCTAAGAGTATACTAGTATTCAGTCTCCTAAAAATCTCATTCCATGAGATTGTGAGTATCTTAAAACCTAAGAGGACTCTCCAAAATTTGCATATTGCTGAAAAATTGCTTTGGTAAATAAAAAGCATGAAAGGAAGCCAGTGTGCACAAACTACACTAAAGAGCTAAAGAAATAATGTACATACTTTTGTGTCCCCATAAATACAACCAATAGGGAATTATCCAGGAACACTTATTTTTATGCTTATTTTAGCTAAATCTGAGATGTAAACCAAAAAGCTCATACTAAAGGATACATACCTGTGTCATTCATCAGAGAGCTCCATAACAGCCAAGTGCCACTGCTTTGTACAGGAGGCAGAACTGTATGTCACAATGTTATCAGAAATAGAATTTTCATTTTCTTATGCTTTAATTGAAAATATAACTTGATGACAATTTCTTTATTAAATGGGTGTGAGAAAACATCATGGCAATGCAAACACCATCCTGTCACATCAGAGTGTTTTAACAGAGTATTTTACTAATTCCTTTACTCTGCCCTGAATAGTACAACATGGAACAAGACACACATTACAAACAACAGTTAAGAATTTTACTGGTAGTCCTTCCAATTTGCTTTACTTCTGATCACACTTTTCCCAGGTTGAAGTTTCTTAATGAACAGTATTTTTAAAGGAATGCATATGAAAATAAAAACAACAATAATCCCAAACCTAAAAGCACCCAAAATACAGATATTTTTAATTTTTCAAGTACACATTTTGAAGAACACATTTATTCAACTGCCTAAATGCTATGGTGCTTTTTTTCATAAGAACATGATATGTTTGCAAAATTTTTTAAACAAATTATTGAAACACAACAGTATCTAAAACCAACAAAATTTCCTTAAAAATTCAAATTTAAATAATTGTGCATCTCTGGAAGTTTCTCCTTTTTTCCTTTTTCCCTTACAATAGAAGTTCTAACGCAGAACACTAGTAAATCTGTTAGACAAGTGTCAGCTCAAGAATTCTGTTCTTGAAGCAAGAATTTGTCTTGCTTTAGAGGTTTTTAAGCTAAGTTTTATTCACTAAAGTATCAGGAATATTTATACATTAAGACCTCTTCTGTGAATTTGCATTTTCTTTCTTCTACACTTTCTTTTTTTGTCAAAAACATAGAAGGTGAGATTTTTTGCAGGTATACATATCATACAGTCTGTACTCATCTATGTTGTTCTTCCCAGCTAAACATTGGGAGCCAAAAATGAGCGCTTGAAGTCAGAAGTAAAAATTTGGAAAGCAGCAATTTGGAAAAAATTATGGAAAATGAATTTGGAAAGCAGGAGCAAGGAGGTCATTCTTCCCTTGTACTCAGCACTGGTGAGGCCACAACTTGAGTTCTGTTTTCTGTGCTGATTCTCCCAATTCAGGAGGGATGTCGAGGTGCTGGAGCATGTCCAGAGAAGGGCAGCAAGGCTGGTGAAGGGCCTGGAACACAAGCCCTGTGAGGAGCAGCTGAGGGAGCTGGGTCTGTTTAGCCTGGAGAAAAGGAGGCTCAGGGGACACCTTATCACTCTCAATAATTTCCTGAAAGGAGGCTATAGCCAGGCAGGGATCAGCCTCTTCTCCCAGGCAGCCAGTGACAGGATGAGATGACAGAATCTCTTAACTGAGCCAGAGAGGTTTAGGCTGGACATTAGGAACAAGTTTTTCTCAGAAAGAGTGATTGAGCATTGGAATGTACTGCCCAGGGAGGTGCTGGAGTCACCATCCATAAAGGTGTTTAAGAAAAGACTGGATGTGACACTCAGTGCCATGGTCTAATTGACAAGGTGGTGCTAGGTCACAAGTTGGATTCAATGATCTCAGAGATCTTTTCCAACCTAGTAAATTCTGTGATTCTGTGATTTAGTCTGAGGAGGCAAATACCATGTTTTCCTGCTCGTATGAGATTTTGGTACTCAGATCTCATGTAGTAAACTAATAGAGCTAAACTGTCTTCCTGTTTTAATCATAACTACTTGGTGATGACATAAAAAACCACATTAATGATGCAAATCAAATAAACACTGACATTTTCTATGACCTGGTTCAGTTTTAAAGGGTTATATTTAACTTCCTTATGTCCTCCTCCCACCAAAACAAACAAATAAACAAACAAACAAAAGCCCAAAACAAACAAAAAACAAACAAACCAAAAAAAACAACAAAACAAACAAAAACAAACAAACAAAAAAAAACCACAAAATTTAAAAAGCTTTGGTTTTGTATACTGATATATAAGGTGACTGGAATACCACATATATTGGTTTAGACATCTTAAGTGGCGGAGATGTCATTACAATGGTACTGAATGGTGATGTATGTCATTAAACAAAGATGTTGCATGACATGTCTTTCAATTATTTGGCTGTGCTGGAAATACTGCAGGAATTTCATTTAAACAATGTAAAGCTAATGGCATGCCAATCAAATTCAATAAAATGTCACAAGAATGCAGATAGCAGGAAAAAAATTGCATCATTCAGTTTATTGTGTCCCCTCCTCTACTAGAGAAGCATCTTTTACCAGAACATGAAAACAAGGCAAGCTGGCACTTGCATCCAGCTTAGATCCCAAAAATAGTCTAAATTCAAAAGAGAGGTTTGTTAGAAATATTGATAAACTAGTTCAAAGTTCAGCAAACACTCTCCTTAAGACTTAGGGTGCACATCTGCCTCAGAGTTCACACACTTGCAGACTGATTTGAGGTGCTTAATTTGACAGGCCAATGTGTGGGGCACAGGTCTCTAGTATGCAGCATAGATAAGATACCAAAACAGATTTCCATTACTTGTAACTGAAATGATTTAATGGGTAATGGGAAATGAGGCAAATATTGAAAGGAAATGTTTTATACTTGCTTACATTGTATCTATATTAGAACTGGCACAGGGAATTTTGTAAGACTTATTGCCCAGCAGGAATGAATTGTCCTTGACTATGCTTCAAACTATTATTATCTTTCCAGTGATAATGAATCCTTCCTAAACACTTCAATCATTATTTCTTTCAATACTGATATACTTTTAACTAGAAGGTTCTGCTTGCAGAGGTATAATTTTCAGGTAAGCACAACCAATCAAGGCATTTTATAAGGAAATCAAATAAGTAGAAGTGAAATAAATGCATGCTCTAGTCTCATGCCAAGGCACTTCCTACAAAGGGAAGAATGGAGAACGAATCATATGCAATTAGTCCTTAATTTACAGTAAGAAAGCAGAAAAATATATTGTGTTGGGAGCACAGAGAGGTCAATGGAAGAGTTTTTTCTGCAGGAGTCCATGTGTTACTTTCAGGCAGACTGTGTAGACACTTAGCTTTAGAAAGAGTAGAGGAATACAAGAAAAGAAAATTACTATTTCAGTGTTGGGGGGTTTTTTTGCTTTTCTTTTTTTTGTTGTTGTTGTTGTTGTTTTTTTGGGTTTTTGGGGGGTTTTTTTTTGGGTTTTTTTTGTGTTGTTTTTTTTTTGTTTGGTTTGGTTTTTTCTGTTTTTTTTAGTGCCAGGGTGAGCAGTTTTCCCAACAGCAAGGTTCCTAATTATGATTAGCTATTTGCAATTTTGGAGGATGAAGTAAGTTAAGTGTCTGCATTTTCATCAGGATGAGAGGATGGGTTGTTGAGTTTTCTTCACAGGAAGCAATGGCCCTTTCAAAGGCTTATCATTGACTAAGTAGGAAATAGGCTATACATTAGAAATGCTATAGCGTGGGCCTTCTTCTGACAGCTTATACGAGAAAGTATTTTTTTGAGCACACTGCACAAAACCCAAACCTTCTCTACCTTCTCTGTTACAAAAACAATTTAAATATGTAAACTGCTCAGATTAAAACTTGCCATATTTTAATTAAAATTATTCACACATTTTGAGAGCTAATACCGGTAATGATAAAAAGGAAAATGTTCCTACATTGATGCAATGGATGTGAAAAAAGGAAAGTTGCAAAAATTTTCATTTTGTTTCTCAGTTCCAGAAAGGTAAACAGCAGAAAAAAAGCTTGGCTTATGAATCTACATGTACTTGATACTTCATCAAGAATCTTAGCAATTTCATGTGACCCTGAGTTTGTCTCCAGTCTCAGAGCAAGGAAAAAAGAGCAAAAGCAAAATTATAACCTGATAACTTGGTCAATCATGCACCCAAGTCCATGTTTTCTATAGCTATTTACTGAAAATCCTAGTGAGGGGTGGGTTTTACCAGCAATGTCTTGCATTCTTGCAAGCAATCTCAAGATACAGTAAAACAAAATTATGGGGAAAAAATCCTACAAAAAAAAAGAGCACAATTTGTATTTTTTACATTCAGAAAACTTACTCATGACAAGCATAATCCATTTTTACATATGTACATACTTGTTAAAGCTCAATAATAATTTTAAGTACTTTAGGAATTTTACCATTATTAATATTTATAACATTTAATTCACTAGTATACAATCAACTGCCATGGCTTATTTACAACTATGCACTAAAAGATGAAAATTAAGATAATCATTCAGAGCACAGTCAGCAGAACAAAAATATTAAGTATAAAAATTGAACTATGTATGACCCAGAAAATAACCTTTTTGTTTACTGTCACAGTGATACTTAGCCATCACTGGGAAATAATTCTTTACCACAGCTTCAGAAAATCAAGAGTTAGGCAGTGTTTCATGTATTGGACATCACTATTATTTTGCATCTCAACAAGAACTGAAAATGACAGAATCTTGCCTGATTGCTTTTTAAATTTTTTTAGTGATGTAAAGGTAACTCATTTGCACAGAGAGAATCATCTTCATTTCCTGATTAAATGCAATCAGAGTGCTTTTGCTGGCAATCTGGTCTAATTTAAAAACTATCATACCATGTTATCACTGTTAATAACTACTAGTATTATACAGCTTTGAAATGAATGTCAAAAGCTATGGTTGGAAAGCCAAAACAGGATCATAGTTGCTGATGGAAAGAGCCCTTTATTCTTTGCTTAGAGCCCTGATAGACAATCCAAATGGTCCTTACGACAAATGTACATAGCAGATATTTTATTCACCCCTCAAACACATAACACTAGCAAAAGTGCAATGGAACAATATGGTTTATCAGCCCAGGATCCCTCATGTCTTCCCCACAGCCCCAAGTACAGTATCCTGGCAGTATCCACTCTCTACAGTGTAATAGAACAGAGCTTTTATGAAATCCCTCCCTCTGCAGAGGTCTGCATAGTTCATGTAATTAAGGTTCAGTCTTCTGATTGCATAATACTAATGCAGAGACTGAGACCCTTGAAATATTTTCACAATACCACTGTTCTGCATATATCAGTGGTGAGACCAACTGCTGCTCTTTCTATGGGAAATATCAATTGCTATCAACGCTGCTATGCAGAAGGTTGTGATGAGGCTGTACTTTCAGCCTGAGCTTCCCTGCTGCTCAGTCTGATTCCGGTGGTGTGTTTTCTCAAAAGGCATTCACCTTCAAGCAACATGGCAGCTGAGAGTGGGGAGTTACAATTACCATGTCTAATAATAATATAATAATAGCCACACACACCAGCACGAGGACATTTTTAAGCAGCCATAATTCAAGTTAAGTAGATATGTTAGTTCACAGAAAAAGCATTGTTACTGTTTATATACCCTGGTCAAAATAAGCCTGGTGAGGGGGCACTAAGATACATTCTTTTGTTCACAAGTAACAGAGAGCTTTAACGCCTGCCTCAGTTTCAAATCTCTATGCAGCCTTAACAAATCACTCCTGTAGCACATCCATAATATGTAGTGCATTTTGAGATTCTCAGATGAAAGCCCCTATATTAGTGGAAACTATTATTATCTATATAGCAGATAGATCCTAGCTCTGCTGTAATATGCTGTTCTCCTCAGGGAGCTCAGGCATGTGAGCTGCTAAGTACTCTCCATTTCCATTGCAACTCCTTGCAGCTGAGAGCACTCAGCACCTAGGAGGATCAAGCACGGAACTGATTCTGGGCTTCAATCTCACAACCTTTACTTATGCAAAACTTCAATCATGGTTTTTAAACTATGCTTTTGGCTATGGAAATCAAGACAGAAAAAGGAAGTGTAACAGAATCACTGGTGGGGGGGGTGGGGGGTGGGAAACAATAGAACTGCAAAGATGTGAATTACTTATACCATTAATAGGGTTATGTTAGTTTGAAAACTAGATTAGTGAGATTATTGTCCTCCAATCAGATGACTAAATAAAGCACCACATAAACCAAGAGAGATTGTACCAGCCATAAAACTCATAATTTCAACAAAGAAATACACTTTTTTAAATTACAAAAAAAAAAAAAAAGAAAAAAAGAAATAATTATTACATGAGTATTAAATGTAAAATATATAAATGAGAAATTCAAAATTTACATGTGCATAAACTGAAACATTTGCTTTGTTTTGTTCAGTGCACACACACAAAGCAGTAAATTTCTCACTAAGGGTTTTCCCCCTTCCACCTTGCCCCCACTGGGAATAGCACAATTTCAAATCCTCAGTATTTCCACCTCTAATTGCTAGAAGGGTTCATTATCAGCTGTCTAAAGTGCAATACATCAACCTTGCAAAGCTGGTATACAAAAGACTTTCACACATCTGATGGGCTGCTGTGCTAAATACATCTTAATTTGTGCTGCATCTGCTGTTTTCTAATTTGTTTGTCATGCTGTGAATGCTACAGACTGTGCTACAGCAGCTCCCTGATTTTTTATTTTTAAAACACAGTAGCTATTCAGGAAAGAAATGGCTGAGTGCCACCATTGTTCCTTTGATCCATGGAATGACATCAGTTTCCTCATATTAACCATTAAATACTTGATTATATATGTTTAATATATTACACTTACATGCTACCATATGTCTCAATATAAAAACTGTATGTATATGTGTACTATTTACACCTTCCCTGTCAACATTCATTATATTATAGATCCCTTCAAACCAGTATCTACATTTGAAAGAATGTCTAATTTAAGCTCCTTCCTGTTCTGTGAGTCCTCAATTTTTACTAGGTAGCCATTGTTGAAAATCTGGAAGAATGCTGCTAAAATCCTGACTCTTCATGATTCATATGCAAAAATAAAGCCTGATGTCTTTTTTACATATTGAAGGACATTTCATTGAACCCACATACAGTCCTCAGTGAAATGATTTTGGCGTTCTCTGCTCAGTCCCTGCTGAGCTGAAAAGCACATGATAGGACAATATGTGTAATTCTGCACAATTCATAAAACATCAAAGACTGTATAGGGGGGAAATTAAATTTCTACTCTTTCCTTCTTAAAGCAGAGATTTCTCCCAGGTACAGTGAGCACTAACACTGTACATAATGAATAATGAATTTCTAGAGAAATAGTCTGTGTTGTCATTAGCCTTCATATTCACAAGAATCCCACACACACACCTTCTCCAAAAATGAGAATGAAACATCAAGTGGTATTTTGCACACATCCTCGTGAAATTTCACAAGTTGCAAGGTTAGAAAGGAACTCACTTGGCACCACACACATCTTCCAAGAACTCTTTCTTTTAGAGAGGCCAATCCACTGCCAATCTCATCCCAATAAAATAAAGTCTCAAAGATATTTAAAAACTAAAAAGCAGAATCTTGCCATCGCCCAATTCCCATATGATGTACACACAAAGAAATACCATAACCTAAGCCATAAATGTTGCTACAAATAATGTTCCTTACTTATTTATGTTCACATGTCCATCTTCCTAGCTAGACAAGAAAATGTGTTTTGTGCAGGGTAGGTGACATATAATAGAAAGGATAATTCCCTTTGTTTCAGCAAGTCCTAACTTTAGAGGAGCAGCTGGAATGCAAATTTCCTTCTTCTGCTCTTGCAGTGTGATTCTTGATGCTAAAGATGTGGAGAGCTACTTACATAATAATAGAATCACAGAATCATAACATCATTTAAGTTGGTAAAAACCTTTCAGACTGAGTTTCACTGTTAAGCCTACACTGTCAAGTCCACCAGTAAACCATATCCTTTAGCTGCCTATCAAATCCATCTTTTAAATATCTCCAGGAATGGTGATACACCACTTCCCTGGGAAGCCTGCTCCAGTGTTTGCATCAGTCTCCATTTTCCAGTCAAATGACAATCAGTCTCCAGTGTTAAGTCCTCCTCAGGAACAGGCAGCAGCTCTTACAGAGGCAGCTTTATGACTGGAGAAGCCATAGATAAATCAGTGCTACCATAAAGAAGTATGTTTAATCAATAAGGCATATTGTTACACTAGTGTAGAAGAAAAAACACCTTGTAGAGTAACAGCATTTGTAAAGGTTAGTCAATTCAGCTAATTGTAAATGCCCTTAGTTGCCAGTCTTTAAAGAGTTCCTTCTCTTTGTAGGACCTAATTCATTGGGATGCAGCAGTGCTAAACTGGAAAGGAAGGAAAGGAAGAAAAGCAATCAAATTTCTCATTATTCTCTGTGCTATACTGTGCCTCTGTCTGTAACATCAATATATTTACCAGAGGGAGATAATATTTTCTTTCTGCTAACACTGTCTTACCTCCTTCATTACACAATAAACAAAGCAAGATGTTTATGCTTCACAGTCCAGGCAGATGAAAAGGAAATCAGGTTACTGATCTTTTTGTTCAGTTCTTTAAAGGCCAAATGTATGACTAACTGTTCAAGTAGTTTTTGCAGTGCTCTTTATTTCATGACCATAAGAAAAGATTTTTTTATTCTCAAATAATTGTTTCCTCAAATAATTGTAGAAAAAGGAACAGTCAACATGATTCTTGAATGATGATTCATGAACTCATGAGAAAACTAAAGAGCTAAAGACAGGCCCACACTATAATAGAAATACAGACTGATTTCAGTTTATCTCTAGACCAATTTAAAATGAGCCTATGAAGGCAGGTTGATGGTCTCTGACACTTCTGAACTGTTTATGAAAGATTTTATAGTTTTCTAAGGTGATATCTGGTCCTTCTTCAATGTATATTCAATGTCACACTTGCATATCTTGAGTTTGAATATTAAAAAGCTTTCCTTTAGGCACCCACCTCAAATAATGCCAGAGTTACCCTATAGGTTGAAAGCAGTGTTTGGTTTTTGTCCCTAATGTATTTACGGTATTCTCAGTAACTAAAAGATATTAGCACCTTTTAACTTTACTTCTGCAAAGCCAGCCAGAGGTCAGAGACAAAAGCAATCAATATTGATTTAAGGTCAAAAGAAGTGATGAAAGCACAGTGTACACTCCCACCAAACAAAGCACTGTCCTTCCCATAGCAAAAAGAAAAAAAGGACAGAGGGGGAAATAGCAGCTTGTCTCATCCTTTCTGACTTCTAAGCCCCACCTGCCAACACAGTCCTTGTCCTTTCTGTGCCCCTGCCAGCTCCTTCTGGATCAGTGCAGCCAATTGACCCCACTACCTGCTTCGATGTCTCTCAAGAGGAAAGACCTGGATATTTTTTCCTTGTGTTTCAGAAATCTGAACACAGATTTTATTTGTCAAAACTGCCTGGACCAGGCTCTGAGGATTGATAGCAATATACATGCAGAAAACATACATATTCATACAAGATAATTCAGCTAAGGTTATCATATCAACACTCCTACTTGGATGACAATTTCATATTAAACTGATAGCTGTATGTTTGGTTTGGTTGTTTACAAGTAGATGGTCTGATAATTCTCCTCTCTTACTTTTTATAGAGAGGTCTCTTCCTGCTAGGCATATCACTAATATGTCAACTTTCAAGTCATACAATTAAAAGCAAAAAAGTGTTACATCAGCTGAGGAAACATCTGAAGTGCAAATTTCATCACTGCAATGGCAATTAGATATTTCCTGTGTTTAATGAGTTGGTATCTTTGTTACAAATTACAAGCAGAAAAAATCTAATAACAATGGGTTGGGATTCAAAAAAAGCAGGAAACATCATTGTGGAAAGGCTGTTTTATTAAGCAGAAATGCTCTTCTTAGAACCATTGTTACAGAAATCAGTTAATAAGCCAGTTGTTTATTTCATACAAATAATTGCAACTTAAGTATGCCACTCAACTTCACAGCATAAGGAATGTTAAGGAACAAACATGCACCTGCATACCAGCCCTGTTAACAGCATAGGTGTTGAAAGCCTAAGAGATGCAGTGTCTGTCAGGTGTGCTCTTCCTAAACCACAAAGACCTTTTTCCTCTGTCACTATTAACCTGAGCTAACCCTCTGGGTGGAACTGTAATAACTTTAAGGAGAGCTTTATGGCCATGTTTAGGCAGCTGCACTAAGTTTTGAAGTTCTATCTCTCACACAACAAACAAACTCTGAGAGGTTTGGGTTTATATGTTTTTTCTTCTCATCCTTGTATTCTTCACCACTCACACCTTACTACCTCTTACATCTACACCTCTGCCTTCTCTCTTACTCCCCCCACTTCTTTTTCCTTTTTTAAAAGGAATAGTTTAACTTTCTTTCCAGATGGTAAATTTTTACTTCAGTTTAATAATCTCTTGAAGGTATACTGGAGTATTGCTCAACTGACTTCTAAATTAAAGCAATTATTAAAAAACTTTGAAGCACTTTAAGAATTTTAAATCACTCAGCACATAGCAATTTAAAATTATTGGAGCAGTTTTATAAGGACTTGGATTTGGAGGTGATCAGAGACTTGAAAATGTGCAACACAGAGAAATTTAATATTAGAGTACTTCACATTTTTCATAAGCTTTTCCATTTAGAAGTAATCAGGTTCTGATTTGTGAGCTTGTGCATTGTAATGTGAGTGCTTCTTATTCTTAGAGAGATACAGCCTAATAAATCAAACTTCTTCAATAATTATCAATTACTATGATCAAAAATCTGACTTTATTTCTTATATTAAAAATATTTTGCACTCCAAGTCTGTAAGACTTTTAATAGTCTGTAAGACAGAATAGTAATTTAAATTTTTGGATAAGGCTGATTTGTATTATCCCAGAAACAAAACCAAATTAAAATACCTACATAAAAATACAGAGGTTATATAAGAATATTTTTATGAGTCCATATTATGAATCTTCAATAGTGTTCAAAATCAGCCTTCTTCATATACAGATTAATTTTTAGATACACATTAATTTAATGAATAAAAAATTTCAGCTCAAACTTCATATACAAAATTGAGAGAATAATACAAGGATAAATCTGTATTTTTCCAGGTTGTTCACAGTTGTGATTACATGTAACACCATTAGAAATTTTTACAACTCCTATGCACTTCTTTAGAATATAATTTCTTTTTCTTACTATCAATAACAGAAGGATCATGTCTGGAAAATTGTCTCAAAACAAAATATTCATAAGGATTCAGAACAGGCAGAAGAGATGATCACAGTGTAGACATTGCTGTGTATGTACAACATAAAGGTATAAAATATACTTTACAAAAAAAGGTCTTTCAGGTATTTTGCAGGAGGCAGCTCAGATTGGGGTTTTGCCAATGGAAAACTTCAAACATTAAGTACACCAGAAAAAACAACAGAAGACTGTGCTTGCTAAAAAAAATTGGAAACAATAAGTTAACATTAACAGTGAAAGAGCTGAAATGCTCTTATTTCAAAGTGCTGCAAGTCATAGAGTGTGCTGATCAGAAGAAAGCAACTAAGTGCACATTGAAGCAAATTGTGCCGAGTAGCTTTCTATAAAATAAATCATCTCTAAGAGTTCAGTGAAAGGGCAACAGTATCAAGACTACAGTGCTCTCTGGTAGATGAAAGCTTTAGACTTTAAAGTCAAATCTGAGAGAAAAATTTGTGATTATATATCGTGACTTATGTTCATTTCTATATCAAAATTGTAAGAATGAAATGCTGTTGATTGCTCCCATGAACAACTAAATTTCAGGCAGGCAGATGGGATTAAACAATAATGCCAAAATAGCATCATAATTAATTACCATGTATCAGCAATAAATGCTCTATCTAGGCAATCCTTGGTGATTCAATCTTTCTAAAATGTGAAGCAATGATTCAACATGAAATGTTTGCATATCAGACTGCAAACATGAAGTTCATGTGAAAATTTTTGAAGAATCCTTTTCAGCTATCAAAAAAAAAAAAAAAAGATAAAGTACAGAAAGATAAACTAATTGTTGAGTCACATTGTGTTTCCCAGAGAAAGCCATTCAGCTTAGGTGGCTGAACTGTCTTTTTTTTTCTTATCTTCTAGAAACCTTTTTTCTTAGCTTCTAGAAGGTACTTGACAGTGTAACCTAACCCAGAGCTGCCAGCAAACAAAAGCATGCAATAAGGACCCAGTAAATACCCAGAGAGTTGTATAACATACAACACACAATAGTATGGAAAAAGCTGCCTATCAGGAAAGATTCTTCCTCTGCTATTTTCTCAAAATAATAGCCTTGAGCCCAAATTTATAGGAAATTATACCCCTTTCTATGAAAATACTCATACCACTGGATATATATTTGTTCACATAATGTGTTTCTCTCAGAGTCCTGTAGAGCCCTTCACATAATAAAAAATTACACAAGTTAATGCACTATACTGAGCTAAGCTCTGTATAAAAAGTGGTTCCATTTATCTGTTTCAAATTTGAGTCTTCAATTCCACAATCATTGAAACAGCCTCTTTCCTATTTTACAGGGTCAAGCTTCTTAATATTACTTGTCTTAAAAATGTCAAACTACTTTTCAATTTCCTTTCATCTACAGATTGACTCTGGAGTAAATGTTCCCTTTCTTCTGTTGTTCCCAATGATGCAACTTCAAAGAGTACTTCAGAAAAAGTTTTGCAGGGTTTGTATTTTTCTAAAAGTTTTTTTTTGAGGGACCTTCCTTTCAATTTTCTGCACATATCTGATAGCAGCCCATACCAGAGCACTTTATCAAAAGATGTTAAAACCTCTTTAGAGGACTCCTGCTGTTTGTTAATTCAGTAGCTATACCACTGAGCAGTTCTCACTGTCACCACATTAGCAGCCATCAGCTGTTATAAGCACAAAACCTCAATTGCTCTTCCTCTGCAATATATATAAGGCCATGACCCAAGACTATATTGTAGCTCCTCAAGTCACCTATAGAAAATTTCCTTCTTTACAAGAAGTTGAGTGCCCATTACAGTATTTTTCTTATCTATTTTATTTTTTCCCTTATTCTTCATTTTACTCCTTTTTCCAGCAAATAAGAGATACATATTTACTGGAAATAAGTAACTCCTATACTCTGTGATGTTTCCATGTAAATACATCTAATACTGAATTTTGGCTTTGATGCATATTCCATTTGGACAGCAGGGAGAAAACTGGATGTAATCTGCTATGATCTTCAAGCTAGAATTAAACAGTTTATTTTACTTTATCACTTTGTATTCTGCTGTTTAACCAGGAGTTATTGTTATTCTGGGGTTTTTTAACATATTTTATTGACTGTGTTATATATAGTAGATATAATTTGCACCATTTCTAATATGATATATGTGATATTTAATATTTGTTAGAGTATACACGTTTATATTAGGATTCCCCCCACCCTCGCAGGCAAGACAGGGTGTATATTAGAAACTAATTTACAAGTAAGAAGGTACAGCTAGCCAGGAGATGGGCATGTCTGGAGAGATACGGGAACCCCAGGTGCTGATCATTCGAGTGAATGACCCGAGATAGATATCATGAAAATCCTTGGGCAGATACATGTGAATGCAGCCTTCCCAAATTCCCGTAAATTTCATCAAGGGATTCATCAAACTCTGGAAACTCCCTCATCACCAAAAAAGAAAATCTTATTAACATATGGACTCTAAATAGAAGAAAACACTGATTGCTGAAATCTTGGCCTCAGGCGGAATTTTCCCTATCAAAACCACTTGTGCCAGGATGGAGGTGTGTGGGCATAGAGGAAAACCTCTGCTGAGGCTGACTCGTTGTTGCACACCCAGGGCCAACCCCGGGCTCAGCTCTGTTCTTTCCTTGTGGCTGGATAGATAGAATTTGATTGCAAAATAAATATTTTATGTTTTCATATTAATTTGGCTGGACAAATTTTCATTTATAACAACTTCAATCCACTCAAAGTTCTCCCCATACTCAGCAAACACAGGGAAGCTCCCATGTGACTATACACAGTGTTGTCAGAGGATTTTCTCAGCTGTTTCACTTTACAAGATCACTTGTCCCTAGTAATACATATATAATTCACATATAACTGAAATAGTTCCCCAAAAGCCATTCATCCCCAGAGGAAACTGCTCTTTAATTGTTTGTTATACCCTCTCAGCAGGGATGCTGTCTTACACCATATATGTGCATAATTTTATTCAAATGACATCCTACCTTGCTACAAAAGCTGCCAGAGGTATTTGATCTTCTTCCACTAAGGCTGGCAACTACAGAAAGCCACACCGAGACAAAGCAGCAGATGAAAAAGAAGTTCTGATGCTCCAGGTAAGCTCTTTTAGTCAGAGTTGTACCAGTAGCAACATGCAGCAGGAAAAAATACATGCTTCAAAGGTAATTACAGAGTGTTGCATCTTCCTATCTTTATTTAAGATATTTGGGATTGATTTCCATCCCTTAGCAAGGCAAACTGCACCACAACACCAACCTAAACGACCAAGCATGAACTTCAATCAAGAAAAAGAGGCCTCTCTCCTCCACTCTCTGCCATCCTTTCTGCAAGGATCACACCATGTGATAAACGACACTAGGCTGGATATCCTGTGGCGCCACTTCTCCCAGACACTCTGGGGGTGACTTGGCCCCTCATGGCATCATTTTCTCACCTCATTCCCCTGACCATGTCACTTGCAAATTGCCACAGGTTGGATTGGGATTTTTTCAAGGATTTGGGATTGGCAGTGCCAACATGCTACTTAAATGGGCAGGATCGGGATGGAGCTAAGCATGAGAGAATAGCACCTCACAGAGAAATGCAAATGCACAGGCTGAGAAAAAATTAGTTGTTTTGCTTGTCAGATCTTTACACAAACCTCCACTTCTAATGTTTGGGAAATTTTTTTCCTGAGGTTTGGATTCATATTCAAGTTCAAATGAAGTGTTAAAAAATACTCCCACAAAGGAAAGTAGAATGGCTGAGTTTCTCTTGGTTTTGATTATTAAACCTCAAAATTACCACACCACTCCTTCCCTGAACCCAAGCAAAGTTTCAAGTCTGTGGCTGAACCCAAAAATAAGCCATGCTTATGGGATTTTTAAAGTTTCAGTATAAGTGGTAGTCATGGGTTTATACTCAACCCTAATATAATAAGTAAGCAATTAATTTACAATATGTCTTATAGTCCTTCTGATAAAAAACATCATTACTGGTCACTTAGTCTCTGGAGTTTGAGAACAAAAGTTTCTATCTCTGGCATAAGGTTTAAAGGGCATGCCCTGCAGATTCTTCAGCAGGATTACCAAGCAAGCAAAGTCCTCACCTTCAAGGTCCAAATCAGCTTTTAATGGGTGTTGAAAATGCTACAAAAACATTTCAAAGTGTATTTTTAGGCTCCTGCATTTAATTCAGACACTATCAGTAAAGGTCAGAGCTATTTATCTCCAGCTCTCATTTCACTGTTGATTGGAAGAACTCCTTGCAGCCAGCAGCAAGCACAGCACAATTCTGCTTGGGAGAAAGCTGGCAAGGGCATTGAGTTTTTAAGTGGCTGTTATCAATTCACACTGTTAGCACCTGCTGCTGCTACAGCTTATCCAAGAGCAGCACTGACTGGATCTATGCCAACAAATCATGGCATGGATCAAACGCCTGAACAGCAGCTGGATATCTTAGAGGAGAATGAGAATAACCCTGATTCACATCAAGGTAACCAATTCAGAAAGACAGAAGAAAAAGCAGATAGGCAAAGGAAAGTGCACATGTGCCAGATCACTAATTCTTGCAAACCTCCCATTTTATAAAAGGATCAAATACATTTTGTATATTTATACACCCACATTTCTTTCTTCTGGACAGGCCCATGACAGCCTGCAGAGTACTGCATAGATTTGCCAAAAATAATTGCTCTGGTCACTTAGCAAAGCAGAGGATCTGTCATCCAGAAACATATTGCCTGGCAACAGTTCGCTTACCCTTCCTCCCTTGCAATAAGCAAACACCGCCTGCCCTCCTCACCCCCTCTCATTTATATTGGCTTTCTGGCTGCTGGCACACAGTTGCTCACCTGGGTATAAAACTGCTCCTGACAGGAGGACTCTGTGCTGTTTAAGTCCAAGTACATGTGAGAAGATGAGTAGTGTAGTTCAAGAAACCCTGGCTGCCAGGAAAAGGTGCAGTTTCTGTCTGTGATAAAATTGTCTCACAGTTTGCTTAGAGAAAACCCACTTCAAATGAAATCAACAGTGTGGTAGCTCTTGGCAAATTGTGGCCTGTCATGGTGAAGGAAGGAGAAGAAATAAAACACATCATACCAGAAAAGCCCCCACAAACTTAGGACACCTTATTTTCCTCAAAAATGTTTCGTTAACATATATTTTATTACAACTGTAGTGTACAGAATGATACTTTCTACATTTTTTAAAATATGAACATATTTAGGCAGTGATTTATGGAAAAGAACTACACCATTCCTCCTTCCCCCATGGAAGTCCTGCTGTTTCTTCCACACACACAAGTCCACACCATTTGTCTTTCAGCTGATGGTTGTCATCAGTCCAAGGCTTTTTCTTATTTTTCAAAAAGCAGTATCTTGGAAAATTGTGCAGATCATTTTGCTAACCACTTTCTGCAACATTGTGGAAACAGTCTGGACATCTTAAATCTGCATACAGAGATTAACATGAGAGAACTTTTGCACTCTGCTACTCGTCCCACCTCTCTACAGCCTGTTACAGTAAGGAAGCCTCAGACCTGACAGCTGCCCTAACTCTCAGTCGTGGCACAGCTGTTAAATATCAGATTTTCCAAGAGCTGTATGCACATCAGTGACAATTATCTAGGATGATATTAATATCCTTTTTTTTTCCTATGCCACACCTGTGGCTGTTTCATAATGCAAAACTTACATTATATATAATATATATGGCTGTAGCTATATTTGTCACTGCTTGGCATGCCTATATTAATAGAAATATTTAAAAAGTAATTTCAAGTTCAAAAATCTTAAAAAGTTCTCTTTCTAAACATTTTTTTCCAGTTGGTCAGAAATATTCTCTTAAAAAATCTCAAACCAAAAATACAAAGAGACTTGTACACTTTTTTTTTTTTTTAACCTGGGCTAGTGTTTAATACCTAAACACCATCACACAAAACAAGAGATACCAGGTGTGAATCTTTGTTTGAAGTACTGTCAGATGCCAGTCCTGAAATACATAACTTTGAGAAGAACATTTTTTTTTGGCTTTGAATAACTTAATAACTAACACTCAGATCATACAGTAAACAGACATAAAGGGGGAGATATTAATATTCTATATATTGGAATTTGCTACAGTGATTACTGGAGAGTTCTTTGAATAAAGGCATGGTGCCCTTATAACTGCTATCATGTTTTATTTTCTTTTAATTGTTTCAAATTTTTGGGCAGGTCATCTAGTCATTTCAGTACAGTTGATACTTTATTGCTTTTCATATCATGTTTCAGTCTGATATAAAATATTTCTCCTTAACATTCTTGTACCTGCCCATTTGGCAATGAGTTTATCTTTTGTTTTAAATGTTGTAAAAACTAATACTATCTTTGTTCAAGTGTCAGCATCCTTGATTATTTTAGCTGCAGTATGAACAGATTCCTTTGCTGGTTAGATACTGATGAACAACCTGGAAACTGAAAAAAATACTTCCTTTTAAAGAAATCTTGTCATTATAAGGAGACTCTTTTTTTCCTTGTTTTTTATCCTCAACATGAAAATGGCAGTTTTTTGTGAAAGATATGCAGCAAATCCCTGAAGTGATCTCTGACAAGTTGCAATCAGTTCTAATGGGTGTTTATTTAAGGTCCCAAAATTTGGTAGTTTTTGCTTATAAAATATTTGGCACACACATTTAAAATGAGGGAAGAAAAAACAGGATCATTATAATAAGAGTCTGTATAGCTATTCAAATCTATTAATTAGCTATAAACTTATATTTCTGCTGAGAAGCATCTAGCCACAGATTTAAAGATGCCTCTTAAATCTAAATTGATGGGAACAGGAATGCCCATACTGTACATAACATGTGCTACACTTCTACAAATACAAATGCTCATTATAATACATTATCTTTGATGTTTGTAAAATTAGGCTTGATTCAGCACTACTGAAACATATGGAGACCTTTAATATTGTTCCCTGCAGAAGCAGAAACACACAAACACTTGAGCATATGTCCTGATAGGAAGTCTCAAACTCATTTTGAATGTAATGCCAAACCAAAAACAAGTTGAAGTTGAAGAAGTCAGTTTTTAAATGTTCAGAATGAAAAATGAACAGAGCAGATGAACATACATGCAATAAAGTAGGGTAAAGATAGAATAAATTGATTATGACTACTAGCAAGAACAAATTGTGTTTCCAAACTTCTGTCTTACAAGTAATTCTTATGCATAGGATATGTAGTACCAAAAGCAAGCAAAACATAATACTTCAGAAAAAAATACTCTTCAGATATCACTGGAAATAGTCACAAAGCCAAATATTTTCCCTTGTACAGAAACCAGTCCCTCCTCACTGTCTTGGTTTGACAAGACAGGAGTCTGTGAAGGAGGGCAAAAGCCTCCTGTGCAATGGAGAAGGTAAACCCCCTCCCTCCGAATTACTAGGATTTTTAAATTAAAAGGATCTCAGGCAAAGATATGGGAATGGGAGTAACAATTCTTTACTAGGAGAAAACTAGATAACAATTTTTAAAAAAGGCAAATGCAATCGGTACAAACAAAACTAGCGATAAAGTCCACAACCTGAGGATTCGGGGTGTTGGTAGCAGTCCGGTTGAAATGATAGCTGCTTCTCTTGCAGTGGCTGATGAATTGCAGCTGAAGTGGTGATCTTTAGAAGGGTAGTTTTCTCTGAAGATCTGGTGGCAGTTGGGCTGGTCTTCCTCTGCGCTGGGGTTGCCTCCGAGCTCCGCCGCCGCCGCCTCACCGCGCTCCGGCTGCTTCTCTGGGAATGCCGCCGAAGGAGCTGCTTCTCTGGGAAATCCCCTAAAGAGAGAGAGCTGCTCTGTCCCCCAAAAGGTACCACTTTATACCATAAAAGAGTGCTTGTCTTCCCCCTCTGGGTGGAGCATCTCACAATGGGATGATGTTACGTTACCAGCCCTGCAGTGAGTCAGTCAATGGCCCATTAACAAACCATTACCTCTTCGGAGCAAACCATTGTTCTTGGAAGAGATAACAAACCTGCCCAACCTCCAACAGATGGCAAATAGAATACAAGCTTATCTTACAAACCAGAACACTCACTTTTGCTGTTTGTTGTTTGCTATTATGTCAGTGCATTGCATTTTTTTTCCATTTGTCAGAGTTAGAACCTAGAGAAAAAAATATGGTGTGTTTTAACTAGCAGAAGTTTCTTTTCATTCAGTAATGCTCTGCTGAGTCAGATCTTGAAAAACCTGTTCAGGATCAGATCACCCTACGTTCAAATATTTTCATTATTAACCTATATTTCATCTATCTCTGGTTCAAAGACTTCAACTTCAGAACACAGACTTTGCAGGGCTTAAAAGCAAAGCCAGGATTGCAGAAGTATTCCAGATTACACAGGTCTGTAGCAAAACCCACAGTAAGCACTGGCAGAAACTGACCTCTTCATACCAGTGGAAAGAATCAATTTCCACCTGAGCTGATGGAGCAAAAGAATTGTTTGGTCTCTACAGGGGCTACCAGCATGACTTGCACCAATATTATATGATGGTGGAAAAATGTTTGAAAATCTTAAACAAAGTCTATTTTGAGCTGAACATATCTGTACCCAGTCTCAATGAATTAACTATTTGTTCTTGCTCTTTGTTCCAGTCACAAATTGTACAGGACCCGCTGCTGATTTTATTAGCTATTTTTCAGTTAATTTTCAAAAATTTTATAGCAAAAGATACCTTTGGCTTATTGTTTTAAGTAAGCATTCGTTTTGAACTTCATACTTGCTTATAATTGTAATGAGTCCACACAATCAGTGAGAAGCATTAGTGAAAGGAGGAAAGAGCCTGCCAAAAATGGGAGGCTTAGGCCATATGGAGACATCAAGGGATATCTCTGATGTGGATGCTGCCAGCATTGCTTCTTCCTCCCTGCTTGGCATTTCTGAAAACCACTTTATACTTCTGAAATTCTCCCAGGTCTTGCTGTGTAGCACAGGGAACTATTGTCCAGTAAATGAGACATCACTGAGCTCTGTCTTTTCCAAAATGCCTGGAGTAAAAAAATAAAAAGCAGACTTTGAGGTTCTCCCACAACTGGCATACAGCCAATTTTAATAGCAGACCTAGATGCCTGTATACTTGCACTGAAATTATCAAAATAAGGAAGGGAAGCAAATGAGATAAAGGTGTATAGAGCAGGGATGACCAATTAGAACAAAATTATGATTGTAGCAATATCTTTCTGTAAGAAAGTCAGCCCTTTTGTCATGCCTGAGGCTGGATATTTAGATCCTTGCTTATTTGGCATCCATGCCCTAATTGAAGGTTATGACCAATTTGTGAACAGCCATAAGAGTACATCACCAAAGGATATGGCTGAGCAACTAAGAAACTGTATGTGAAAGAGAATGGAGAAGAGGAAGTCCAAACAGAAATTTCCACATAGCTATTCATTCTCATCTGTTTTCTGTGGGTAAAGAAACACACTACAGTAAATCAAGATCTTTGAAAAAATAGCTCAGAAACATAAAATTGTGCATTCACAGCTGCAAGGCACCTTTTGGCCTTCATGAGCTGAGCAGACAAGTGTGGGAAACACCTCCCACACTGATTTTACATCTGAAACATAGCCTCCCACAGAACTGAACAATACCAAATTATGTACCCCAGATGGCTTTTGGTTTAATTAGCTGGCAAAGAACAGTACAAATTCTGTGGGATTTTATATTTATGATTGGCAAAACATTTTGCTCAAATTGATTTTTGACAACTGAGTGACTTTTGAAAGATCAAAAGTTCATTTTGCATACTACATTTGCTTAAAAAGGAAATTAAAATCTTAGCCATTTGCCATTTGCTTGCTATATAACCCTTGCTCCTGCAGAGCGTGTAAATATTCACTGCTTATATATCTACTACTAGTTCACTTTTATTTTCACTAAAGCTACTGACATCATTATTTAACATTCACATTAAAGTACTACAGGCAAGATTTGATTCTTTTTCTAAGTTTTGAACAAATGTATTGGAATGACCTCTCTTCCCTTTACACATGGAGCATAGAAATGGGGGAGGTGTCTCTCTTGTGAAATTGTGTGCTAATTAAGTACACAACATTTAGCAGCTAGATTCACCATGACTGATAATTTTGAAAGGAATGAGTCACAGTTTACAAAGTTTAAAAAGAGCTTAATGTGGTCTTTTAACCACTGCTTATTTCAGCAGATATGTGTATTTCTATCCCAGCATTTGGAGATAATTCCAACATGAATGCTCTTGGCATTATTGGTGAGCAGCTAGTTATAAAAACATCTCAAGAAATGCCTCTGATGTAAACTATCCCCACAGTCTGCTGTCACACTGGAATAGGGAAATAAAAGTTGTAATAAAACTTAAATACACATTTTCTTTAGCTTTTACTGTAATTTATTTTACTTAAGCATGGTCACAGAATATCTGGCCTGGTATTTCTTTGTCTGTGATGTAATAACAACTTAGACACAGGGAAAGAACATCATGGAAAATATTTCTGTTTCAGTAGCCAAAGAGCATCAACTCTAAATATAGGAGTAACAAAGAGAGGTCAATGTCCTGACTGTTTTAATACTTGATTTAATTTCTTCCATTTCATTATTTCGAATTCAGCAGTTTCAGCTTTTTGAAGGATTAGGATTTTTTCCCTAAGTCATTAGCAAGCTTTCAGTTTTGGCCAAATGCCTGTAGAATGGGAGCATCATAATGAATTACAACTTCTCTTTAGTGAATTCTGCACACCTGTGGATAATTAGATGAATTTTCCTTAGCCCAATCTTAGATGTAACTCACAGCAACAAGGGTTTCTGCATGCTACAAGGACTTCTTCTCTGTGGAGCAGCTTGTCTGCAAATCCACTTTCCAATCAGAATGTAGAAAAGCAGGCAAGCCCACAAACATGCATGTTGGGGCTGTCACTTCAGGCAGAGCCAACCACTAACGTCTGTGAAGTCAGACATAATTCATGAACATGATGAGCCATGTAAATTGATGCTGAAATATAAAGTCATGTGTTTTGCTTTATGTTGCTTTGCTTTGGGGTTTATATTCTGCTAGAGTGACATTCTTTTCCTATAAGACTCATTACTTCACATTCAACTTCAAGTCCTGAAGAAGAAAAGGGTTTTTTTGTCCAACCTCTCAATGCTGGATACCTGGGTACCAAATATTCCTTAGCTTAATGCAGAATTATTGTATGGAATAAATACCACTGCTCTAAGTAACATATCTGAGGAACTTTCCCTAAAAATTGTGACACTTCACAACAAGGTATTTAAAGGCTGTGTGGTCAGCTGACCTACAAATGAGCCAGTTAGAAATGCAATGCCTGGTGTATGAAATCCTCCTTTTACACTCTAATTTCAAAACAAGGACTGCACACCAACATTTCCACATAAAATTACTTCTTCCAATAGGCACAACATGAGATGAAATATTCTCTCAGCTAAAGGTTAAAATATACACAGTAAAGTATCACAATTGCTATCCTATTTTGATCCAATTCTAATTATTAATCATTAAAACACTAATAAGGTATTAAAGAAAGCAAGAGCTGTTCTGCAAGGATGCTCATCAGCAAGTATTAAGGACCCCTGGCTGTAGGAAAGGAAGGAGGTTGCAGGGTGTTACTGATTTTTACTGCTTCACTTACGGGTTGGCTAGTTGTTTCTTTTCTTACCCCACAGGTTGTGGAGGAAAAAAATAGCCAGCATTTGCTGGGCTGAAATCTGAAGGATCCCAGAAAGGAACAATTCAAAGTGCAACTCAGTCCTGATATTCGTACATTCAGACTTCAGACGCACAGTACAGGGTCTGCATGGATGCTTTCTTTGGCAACATTGTGTTGCATACTGTAATTTCTCATTAGCAACAAAACCCTCAACCACAGTCTACATTTTACATTAGACATTTTGTTTCTCAATTATTTTCACATGTTCCTAATAAGGCTCCCTGCTGTGAGAATTGTTGGACAGAAATACGTCTAAGAAAGCAGAATACATACTTAACTTATTTTCCATACAAAAAGAATAGCTATATCTAATTGTAGCTATAATGAGAAATTATGGTTTCAAAAAAATATCATACCCTATTGTGGACTTGCGGTTTTATATGTTTTATTACATCTTTATTCTGTCATGGTTTGTTCCAGTGTACCCCCATACTGGCACCCTATAGTTTGAATAATAGTTTGCCACTATGAGTGAGACAGTTAAATATACTTTTTGACAGTTCAGTGAGGTGAAACTTTAGATTTAAAATAAGTTTTAACAATATTCCATTTTTATTGCACTATTGCTGACATGATGTTGGTAAGAATTCATATCAAGTCTGTTACCTGATTATTTAATTCTTGAATTTATAGCAGGAGTGCTTAATTGCATGTGGATTGTGGGCAAATTGGTAGAACAGAGATAGAGTTTAAGTTCCTACCATTTCCAACATTCTTGTCTTAACTCATTTTTCTGACCACTTCTAATCTCTAACAACCTAGAGGCTAAATTATTTTAGATTCTGATGTTTCAACTTAGAAACACATATTTAAACTAAATAAAATGCCTCGGAGGATTTATTTTAACAGGTTGACATTTTTTTTCCTAATAACATAATTGCATTGTTTGACATTTTAGGACAAGAGATTTCACAATGTATTTGTTATGAAGAGACAAAAATAGTCATTATTAATATACTAGCATAGCCGTTCTGCTATCTTCACATCTATGACCATCACCTGAAGATCTATCCATCCAAGTGGTACCCCTTACAATCCCCACCCACTCCAACTCTTCCCAGCCAGTCAACCAATGTCTGTTGATTTTCTTTCTTGTACCATTACATCCATTTCTTTTTCTTCTTTTCTAAGGCACCTGAGGGAGAGGGGGAAAGAAATAAAGGACAAAAGAAATCACCAATTTCTTCCATCTTGCAAAAGAAGACAAAAGATTTCACACTAAAACTTCACAAAGACTTCAAAACTGACCTCTCCTTGGCAGCTACTTGATTAAATTATATTTCTGTTCTGTATCCACCTTTTATGTCATACCTCCTACTCTGGGTTGAGAATACCTATAACAAACCACAAGATTCCTTGGTAATACTAAAATGGAAACTAACAATGATGATGTATATTAATATTTAGAGCTGGACTTTCTTCTCCCAACATATGTTATCAGCAGATCTGAAATTTTCAGTTATAATTCCTGCCAAGTAACAATGGCCTTCAGTATTTCATAATTTAAAGCAATAGCCCTATTTTCTTTAGTTGAGAAGGCAGACTTCATATCAACATAATTTCATCTGGTTTATTATTAAATATTAATGTGAAAATTAAGCAAGGTTTAAGAACTGGGCTTTAATATTTATTTTTCATTTTGTCTGTAATACCAAACCTTTATTAACATTTTTGAAGTAAGAAATCTACAACATCACTAATAAAGCATTTTAAGTGGTAATCCTTCAGAAACCTTCCTTGTAATGGTTGAGCATTTGCAGTACTAAACCAATGAAATTCACACATACTGTAATGGAGTAGTGGAGTGATTACTACATTTTTTCCAAAGTACCATAAGGCTTTAGATGATTAGAGAGTAGTCTTATGTTTTAAACTTTCTGCCAAGAGTGAGGGTTTAAGGTGAGTTGGATTGTAGCTAGATTGCAGTACAATGTATGTTGACAGTTAATAACATGGGTTGCTATCCTTAGTTTGCTTTATGATGTAATACTTCTTTATAGGAGCCCTTGGAGATTTCTACTATGATTTTCAAGGCAGAGAGAACTCAATAAACTAAAATACTCTGAGCAAGATTTCTATTTCCTGTATACTTTGGAAATTTTTCTGAAAAATAAATAGCTGCTACAACTTTTTAAAGTTTTTCTGACATGACTTTATGTCTTTGTAGTCATGTAATAGATTTTAAAGGTACATTTCATATAAAGTTATACATTTTTTTAAAGTTCCCTTCTATAATAAATGGTCTTATTTTTCTGATCTCTATGGTAATTTTCTTTTCTGTAAATCTGAATAATTGATTTTATTTTCCCATTTTTCAATTAATTTCATATATACTTTTAAATAATGCAGTTTGCAAATATTTTCAAGTAAACGCCACATATATTTGGACTAATTATCCCTCATGTTTTGACAAATGCATGCAAAACAGTGGTTAAGTATCAAGCAACAAAAATCTAAATACCAAAATAAAATATAGGAATTATTTCTATCTTTAACTGCTTTCATTTCATTCTTAGCAGTAATCAGGAAAATAAATTAATTAGAATGAAAACCATTGCTTTAGACTATATTTCAGTCTAAGTGAAAATAGCTTGGAAGGATATTCCACCCATTTTACTAGTAAATAAATTGAACTGATAGTTTTCACAATATTCATGAAAAATTAGATTTCAGGAACTACTTAAGACAAGTTTGTTATTTGTATATCTCTGTTCAGATTGTATAAAAAGCGATATTAATTTTCCAAGTGTAATTTCTTTTCAGAATGGTGCCTGTAGACTATGCTGTTCAGAGATTTTCAATGTTTTCAAAGGTTGCCACTAACCTATGATTTGCTGTGATTTTGCTATTAGTTTAAATAGATTATTAGCTAAATAATATGGTATTCTTCCCTATACCAATTTGACAGAACACATGGAAAAACTTTCAGGATACTTTTAAAAAGTGTTTTCTGTACAAACAATTCACATGAGCTAGGCTCCTCTATCCACACCAGTACTTATTAAATATTCTTTCCACACACATAGAGTAAACAAAAACTTGCTCATCTGAATGTTTGAAGTAGGTGCATAAGTGTATACTGCAGTGCATAAATCTGTACTGTTTGTCAAATAATTGTTATCACATACTTTTTTAAATTATGCACAAGGTATACTTTCCTGTTAAAATAAACATATTGTAGAATAAGACTCATTAGAAAATTCCTGAAGAGCACATGGAGAGACCACCATTGCAGAGAAGATTAAATGGTATGATACAGATACTCCATAAAGACAAAAACCAGAAACTGGAGCATCCATTTAAAAGCTTTTTACCTATTGCTTGATGCCTACTCTTTTCAGCATTCTTTTGCTGAATCTGGGTAAAGGCTGCACTCAGTGATGTCCTTGAAGTCACACAAGCTAAAATCACTTTCATATTCCCCACAGGAGAAACACTTACATCTTTTGCCATCAGTGGCCACACTGGCCTCTTGCCAAGAGCCTGAGGGCCATGCCTAATTGACATTGACATCTACATACATTTTTGTCCCTGGAAAATATAAGCATACACACAACCATGACAACTGCGTAGGCTAGTACCATTGACAAGATAATCCTGACTGTTTAAATTCACTGGAAACCCACGGTTTGCTTCCACCCCCACTGCTGCTCTGCACTCCCACAGGATGTATTTGAGCATCCTGCAGGCCACAAACCTCCACGGTGCCAGAAACACAGGGGACCAGACATCTAACCATCCTTAGCAAACTGCACAAAAATAGGTGATAAATGAGGTTGAAAAACTGGAGTATTCAACTTCACCAGTCACTGTCAAAACAGAGTTTTGATAAAAATTTGATCCTGCAACCATTATTTTGGCAGTCTACTGCAACTTCTTGGGTCTACTCCTTTTTTTAACATGATATGAAAATACCTAGCTCCCTGTTATTCACAAATGAGATGGTTCCTGATTGTGTTGTTAGGTTCGCTGAATGACAGGCAGATTTCATAATTATTTCTATGACTGATCATATCTGTTACTATGCCTGTGCAGCCCAAGAGGTTTGCCAAAAGAACATTTAATGTTCAAGACAAATTTCACTGAGACAAAAGAATTAGTTTAGCAGAGTTAGCAGAGTTTTACTTTAGGAGAGTTTTTTACTATTTTTACTATTACTATTACTATTGTCACTGTTGAGGCAGGACAGGAATGAGAAGACTGACTCAGAAGGCTGCTGAGTTTATTCAAAATACACCATTCCTTTATACAGAGCTTTGTGAGGACCAATTCTGTTGGTCCTGAAGTGAAAACAACCTATACCATTGGTGCAAAGTGCTTGACACACAGTGATAGAACTTAACTATAAACAATGTGAACAACAAGAAAGATAAAGAATTATTTACATTTTTCTCCAACTCTTTCCCAGGCTTCTGCCTGGTAGAAACTCTCAGTTTCTCTCTTTGACTGAATCTGAGACCCACAGCTATTATTTTCACTTTACCTGAAATTTGTCTTGTGCCTCCATGTGCATACACCCTCCTGAGTATTACTATGTGTCGTGGTTTGACACAGGAAAAAGAATCTTCTTGGAAGGAAGAGGTCAATTTGGATATTGACACTTGGAGTGACCAATTGAGGGTGGACACGCCTCTGAGAACACAGAGGGGGTTAAAAGCAGAATTCCCAGGAGAACTCACTCTCTTTGGTTCCAGTCAGGGGGCAGTGCAGCCTGTCCCCTGCCCGGCCGTGGCTGGTGGGGAGGGGAAGGCCCATGGACTGATTGAGGTGGTCCAAGGGTGGAGGGACTGGAACCGGGCTGGCCCCTGCAGATGGAAGGGTGGAGAAATCTGGGATGTCTCCGTCCCCACCAGAGTCTCTCTCTTTAGAGAGAGAGAAAGAGACAGCCGGAGTTCTGTCCGCAGTACGCCGCGGGGAAGGAGGAGAGTGGGGGCCCGAGAGCCACAAGGTGCCCAGCCCATGGGAGCCAGAGATCCAGGCAGAGAGCCAGCCAGGGAGTCGGGACTTTTACCCTTCCTTGAGAAATGAAAGCTTTGTGAAATTTTACTCCTCCTTGGTCTGAAAGACAAGAAGAGAGACAGCCTGGACCCTGGGATGTTAAAAGGAGAAATTCCAGGTGGGAGGAGATGATGGAGTGGCTTTTGGCTGACTTTTTCTTATTAGCCACAGACTAAACTGATTTTCTCCTCCAAGAGAAACTGTATTTTAGGAGGATGCCGGTGAGCCAAGAGACCTGCTTCAGCAGCTGAGAAAAGACAGGAGTGGAGGGAACAGAGAAAAGTTAGGGGGATTTGTGGTGGTGCCCCCTGTCTTCAGAGAAGAAGAGGAAGATCTCTGTTCCTGAGACCCTTGGCCCCAGAGGAGGAAGAAAATGGAGGGGACTGTGGTCCCAAAAACTGAAAAACTGAACTGTTGTTTTTTCCCCTCTTGGCAGAGCATCCTTGAAAGGAAAAATCCTAAAAGCAGTCTGTCCATCCATGCATTGGTGGTGAGAGCACTGTGCATGGAAAAGAGAGTGTTACCATGGCAAGCTTTTTCTCTGGGCAGTGCCTTGTGTGACATGGAAACACAGGATGTGGCAGCTGTATTTCCTGGCGGTCTGTGGTGCAAAGGAGACTCCTCTCTCCCCTGATGGAGGAGATTATATTGAAGGGTGAATACTTGATTAAGGGTCCAAATGTGTCTCACTGTGGTTTGTTGGACTTGGGTGGTGGGAGGAGGAATGTTTTGAAAGGTTTTTATTCTGGATGTTGTGTGTGGTTTTTTTCTTTCTTTTTCCTTTCATAGTAGTAGTTTAATAAAGTTTTTTCCCTTTGTTATTAATCTTGGCCTGCTTTGCTCTGTTCTCGATCGTGTTTCACAGCATTCAATTGAGAGGTTGCATTTTTATGGGAGCACTGGCATTGTGCCAGTGTCAAACAATGACACTATGTCAGATGTGTGCCTGTTTGTATGTAGTCAATTTTCTCTTGACCAGCATACAGAAAACTCCACTGGAATTCTCTGGGGTTAAGATCACAGCTTACTACAGCTTCACCTACAAGGGTGTCTGGGAAGAGGCAGTAGCACATTGCACATTCTGCAAATCATTACAGTTTGCAGAGAAACTGCAGTGCTCAGATCACCGGCCATCACTGAGCTGCAGACTGGAAGTCTCATTTACTCTTTATATTATTATGATTATATATACTCAAGGATCAGGTCTCAGTTTCCAGACTACTAAAATAAAAATATATTCAATACAGGTATTAAAAAAACAAACAAACAACAAGCCAACACACACCACCTGTCAATTAAAAAGTATCTTCAGAAACAATATGGATTTGTTGTAACTTCTTACTCTATTTTATAATATTTATGGACATGCTGGAGAAAAATAAATGTGTTATTAGCCTGTAGGTTACCTTGAGCTTTTACAGAGAATTTTTTTAGATGATTTTGAAAAACTGTATGGACTCAAATCTTACAAAGTCCACTTAAAACCTGTTGCAAAGAGAAGGTAAGTGTTTGAAACCATGGACCAGCACATTCCATAACAAAAGCTGAATTTTGCCTTCCTGACTTTTTTCTACACATTTCCAAAAGCACCACACACTTGCAGGTGAAACCATACAACTGCTAATATCAGTACTTTTTGAACCTACATCTAACATCCTCTGATATACTTCAGCCTAAGTAATTGAGGCATCAAACCCTTCCATATGCAATTGCTTGGTACATGTGCTTGATCCTGTGCCTGGAGCTTTTTGCAGATAACACTGAATCAATGCCAGGCACCTGACCCACTGATCTTCACGCTCTGTCTTCCACCACTAATAGCTTATAAATCTGCTTTGTTGAGAAGAAGCAAAAAAGAAATCAGGATAGGACTCCTTCATGTGTAATATTTATTTGGGCAGCAAAAGCTATCACTGTCACTGAAACTGAGTGACAGAAAACCAGGGTACTATTTTGACCATTATACAGAACAAGTACAGGAACTGGGGTGTATGTTCACAAGATTGAAACATTCAATAAATTTCATTTTAAAAGGAGGAATCCCCCAAGCAGGTTTATATGCAATCCTAGTGGGCATTTTCTCAGCTTCCACATATTGTTATATCTCATTGAAAAAAACTGTCTAAAGAAAATATATTGATACCAAAGAACTGAGTAAAATGGCTAGAGAAAAAAGTTTTCTGTATAGCACTTGAGTCACACAAAACAGTAGTGCAACAAAATGTTAATGCATCAAATATGTAAATTATTAGATTACAATTATAAAAATCATTTCAAAGTATTAAAGACATAATTGGCAGAGTGCCTACCAGTTAAATCTAATCTCCACTACACATCAGCTGTAGCTTGGCTTATCTTGTTAGGTAAACAAAATGTGTCTTGACTGTCACTGCCATAAAATATTAATGCACTGGAAGTCTCTAAACCTTGCTAAGCATAAGGCCTATTATCACATTAAAGAGCAAAGAAATCTAATAAATTGTTGGCAGTATAGAAACTAAGTCAGCTGGCAGAGACAGTCATCTCCCTAAGGGATAGTAAGAGACTAATCTTCAACTACAGCAGCTGCAGTTCCAGAGAAATTTTGTTTCCACTGCTGAGTAGAAATACATTTGTGCTGAATTCTGTTATTTGAACTCTAATGGAATCATTAGGGGTACCCATACATTATAAGCAATACAAAATTAACTAACCATCTATGACCTAGGTTTATTGTAGGCATGATTTTTTTATAGTTGTGCTTGGTCTTTGTTGCTTTTAGTTGCATTCAAACAAAAGCTGAACTGCATGATTCTGTTACACATTTTCTAACAACATTAAGCTCATGCATAAATAATCTTCTGTGTTTACTGAGCACTGAGACGATGTCCTTAATTGAAAACAACTTACTTGTTTGGCACTGTCATGAGGTCCTTGAGGCTGTATTTAATAATAAACACAATATTGTCATATACGTTGCAACATAACAGAGAACATCGTGATTATGTTATTTTTGTGGAGTACTTTGAGAGCATACTGTGTGATTCCAGAGAAACAAATCACCAGATATACAAGACCACACACAAAAAGTAGTTAACAGACAAAATATCTTGGTCAGGATATTTTCAAAATTATTTATTTGCTACATTTGGTATTAATAGGAATTCATATGCCCTCAAAATGGACCAGAAAAAAAGGCCTAAATTTCAAGAATTGCATCTTTATAGGGTACAAAAAGATTTCATAACAAGAAGGCATGCTGACAAAAGAATCTTGAAATATGTTACAAGCAAATTTTGGTTGTTCCTGAAAAAGATCTTTATATGAAAAAAAAATTATATATTTCATTTAAGTGCACATTTTCCATTCAATTCTATTTTAAATGAATACAATAACTTAGCATATTAATTGTTTAGATTTTTAAGTGTAAATCTTAAGAATTTTTTTTTCTTGACCACTGGAGTCTGTCTATTTGATCCCACACAAATCTCTGGAATAGTTGAATTTGTGTCCCCTGTGGAAATCTATTGTTATTCATTGGCTTGGCTTCCCTTACTTCACATCCTAAGTTACTCCTGATTTGATACTGTGTTTTCCCTACCACTGCTTTTCCCTATAAATACTTCATTCCCTCTGTACTCAGGGAGCTGTCACTGGCCTCCTTCACAGAGGTGCCCCTGCACTCAATAAAGGCTTTCTCTGTGGAATGCCATACAGTGTTCTAGTCTCTTGCTCCACATCGCCCCACTAAGAGCTGAAATTACTAACCAGGCAGGGAGACGTGCCTGTGCAGCTGGGCAGTCCTTTTCAGGACAGCTTCTTCAGGGTTTGTCGTGGCACTCTACCATCAAAACCCACCGTGGCATCCCAGGACACTGATCCCACAACCTTACCACTCAATTTACTTAATTGTCTCCATGGTGAATATTTTCCTCTGATATAGTCAGAATTTCCTGTTTTCCAGCTTCTGACTCTTTTCTACCACTCTGCACCTCCAGGTCTGACTCCATCTTTCCTATTTCCTCCAATTTGATAATCATAAGTTGCAAAATGCTCCAGTCCTCACCTCTTCTGGACTTCCACTGGACTCTTTCCACAGCAATCCAGGTGTGGTTTCATTAGCACTGAACACACAGGAGTAATCATCTCATTCCACCTGCTGGCTGTAATTTTGTTGATACTTCTGCACACCAAGCCCCACAAGGGCTGTAGCTATGAGTCTGAATGTCATTCAATAGTGTGTCAATGTGGACTGATACAGTAAAGCTGACTGTCATTCAGTTATAAATTATCTCCATGATATAGTGGGAAAGGCAGGTGGAAGAACAGAAGCATGTGAATATGCAGCGAGGACTCTGAGACATTTACGTGGTTAGATATTTAACATTTCCAGTCACTGCCTGTTATATTTTGCCATTGTAAACCATGCTTTTCTCCCCTCTTTTTCAGAAACAGAGAAAATCGCCATATCTGTCTTTTTATTTTTCCTACATCTATTTGTTTTTTTCTGTGACATCCTCACCGGTTCATCAATTTTCAGTGTTGAACATAAGTTTTCTGGACAGGCATAAAGACTGTAAAAAAATCTCTATTTACCTCCTAGGGATGTCAGCTCATAAAATTACATGAGAAACTGAGAAAGCCAGAGCTGTATAGATTCAAAATAAGATAGATGCATATAAAAGCATATTTGTAACAGAAAGACATACATCAAGCAGCTCTTGCATGGCATTCTTCATAAGAATAAAGAGGTGAAGAACACAGTGAAAGGCAAAAATTTTAAATTGACAAAAGGAAATAATATTTTTTTAAAATTCCATCTGCAGAAATCATTGGTAGAATGTATCACTAGGAATTAGTATCTTAGCAGGATGCAAAGATTAAGCACTACTATAATATTGGTTATGATTGCCTACATTTAAAAATCCTTCAGGTTTCAAAACCCAGTGCTCTACTCAGGAAAAAAACCACGGTGTACAAAGTTGCTTAAGCAAACCTAATTGGCTCCCTCGTGCATATTTATTTTGATACAATCTTCATAATTACCTACTACATGATTACTTGCTATTGCCTCAAATACTGGTAATTCCTAGCTTTGAAGTGTTTGCTTTTCCACCCCTAATAGCACTTATATTTTCTTCCATTTCTCCTAAATTTAAAAATAAATTTTCAATTCATGATCCCACACAGAGCTTCAGGATGTTTAAACTGTTAATTCCAGCAGATGAGCAGACAGTATCTGAACTAATGACACAACTGCCTCACCGGGAAATTCTTTCACTGTTAAATCAATTAGCAAAGGAGGTACAGAAGGGACTGTCACTGAGTTTTGTAGTATTGTCTATCACCAGACTAGGTAAAATCTCTAGATTTGTTGTCAAGAGCATAAGAGCTCTTGAGTCACTCCTCTCTGCAGCAGGAACACATTTTCCTGTGTTGCAGTCCCCCTACCCTGCATCTCTCCATAGCTCTAGCACTTTCTTTTGCCTGTCCTGGCTTCTATGAAATTTTGTATTACTTCCTGATACTTCCTTCTGACAAGCTGCCCCTTAGACCAATTCTAATGGTCCCCAGAGACCAATATAAATGTTGCTTTATGGGTAAGTAAAAATTTGCAATGATCCCAATTCAGTTCTGAAACTTTGGGGTTTTGCTTATACTGTGAACTGGATATTAGAACCAAACATCTCGCTGACACTGGTGAAACATGAAAACATCTTTACTCTCAGGACACAGGCAGAGTCAAGGTGCCTGCACAGGAATGACTGCTGGGACAGACATGCAGTTCAGACATGCTGCCTAACACCACTCTTCCTGTAGGTGGGGTGGTATTCAATGAACTTTACCACAATAGCTGTGCTTTTCTAGGTATCTATTAAAATATATGGTCCAGAAAAAGGCAGTAAAATATAGATGAGGCAGTGGAATAATTTGCAATAATACTGTGGATCCATTAATAACCTTCCCTATTACAGCCCAGCTACAAGTCTTCATGTACTTCCCAACAAGTGAAACCTGTGATTTACAAGAGATGTTAATTTACTCATATAGATGCCTCAATAACAAAAACTGTCAAGCTAAGTAGTTTTTTACTGAAGAGTCATCTGGAAACAAATAGCAATTTTCTGCTTTCATCACTGAGCAGTTTCATTAAGGCTGAGACACATGAAGCTAGATCCTGATCTTGTTTAAAGAGAAAAAAAAAGGTTACCAACTTAGCAGATTCAGCCCAGAAAAAAAAATCAAAGTCTGGCTCATAAACTCAAATCACTGAACCATTGCTTAATTACATTTGTTTAAAGTAATAGGAAAACAGTGGTACATGCCTCCACAAGAAAACAGGAAGGCTAAAAGGATAGATTATTAACGTACGCTTTGCCAAAGTGCTGTGTTAGGCCAGCTAAATGGAATCAATTTGTCAGAGACTATGACCTACTCATTAATATTTCCTTTCCATCAAATGGGAAAAACAACTCCCAGATGTGTTTTATTCCCCAGAGCACAAGGTATATAATCCTAAAATATCACACTCACTCTCTGATTCTATTTTATTTTATTCTATTTTATAAACAGACCAGAATAGTGGTTCTTTAGCTCTAAGATCATACTTATTTGGGAGCTAAGTGTTAATGAGGCATAGCTGTTTTCTTGAGCACTTATTCACTGGCACTCATAAGCAGATATGCTCTGTAAAGAAAAAATGGTCTAAAAGTGGTTATTGTCTTTGTACTTTCCATACAGCCTCAATTGTACATATATAATGCATCCTCCTGAGTTTGTTACATTTCAGAAAAGTCTAAATAACTCTTAAAGTTTATGAGTTCTGCAAGTTACTCTCAATATCAGAGTTCAGACCTAGAAGATATTTTGTACCTGACTAAGGTTCACCCAATGAATAAATAAACAGTCCCTTTAAAAATCTTCCAAAGGATTACATTTAAGCTGATTCTGTACATCTTTGTTGCAAGTAAGGAACATCAACTGAATATTGAATTATAGAACAGTTTGGGTTGGAAGGGACCTTGGAGATCATCTAGCACCAATCCCCCCTCCATGGGCATGGATGCCACCAACCAGATCAGGGCGCTCAGGGCCCCACTGACTTGGCCTCAAACAGCTCCAGGGATGGGGCACTTAAAACTTCTCTGAACAATCAGTGCCTCACCATTCTCACTGTGAAGAATTTCCCCCTAATATCTGATCCTCTCCATTTTGAGTTTAAAACTTCTCCTATTTGTTCTATCACTATATACCTCTGCAAAAAGCAATCTTCCCATTTTTTATAACCCTCCTTTTCATACTAGAAAGTGCTGTAAGCTCTCCCTAGATTCTTTCTTCTCCAGGCTGAACAACCCCTCTGTCTCAACCTGTCTTCATAGGAGAGGCTTTCCAGCCCTCTGATCATCTTCATGGCCCTCTAACAGTTTTACATCCTACCATATTCTAACAGTTTTACATCTTTATTATGTTAGGGATTCCAGAGCTGGATGCAACACTCCTGGTGGGGCCTCACCACAGCAGAGCAGAGGAACAGAATCCCTTCCCTTAGCCTTGTGGACATGTTTTGATGCAACCCAGATACAGTTGGCTTTCTGGGCTGTGAGTGCACAGTGTTGGCTCAGGAACCTATCAGATTCTGTCATCCACCAGAGCCTCTGAGACTTTATCTGCAAGGCTGTTCTCAGTGACTTCTCTCAGTCTGTATTTACGGGATGCCCTAATTCTATAAGGAATTGCACCATGATTTGTGGAATTTAATGAGATTCCCATAGCTCACTCCCCTCTGGATGAATTCCCTTCCTTGTCTTGTGTCGGCTGCATCTGGTTATTTTGAATACCATCATCTAATATTTTCTTGGGTTATCCTCTTAATCTTTTTTAACATTGATTTGTTAAAATCAATGTTAAAAGCAACTGAAAGAGTCTTTGGAATAGTTGATGATTCTGTTTAAAATCAGCAGTTGGATTTAAACGGTGTAATTTTTGCAAGTACTATGATCATCAATCCTCCTTCAAAGTGCTTAATTCCTCAGAAGTCTTTGTTTATTTGAGAGAATTTTATTGATTTCATTTCACCCATATTAGGCTTTCTGCAAATCTTCATCTATTCCCAAATGATTATGTCAACAATGTTAATCTAGGATAATCTAAGTGCAATGATTTCCACTCAAATTTGGATATTGAAGAGAGGTATAGTCCTCCTGTGGTGTTATTGTATAGGCAGGTGGAATAATCTCTTTTTAATCTGGACAGTGTAGTCATAATCACTTCTTACTAGAGATGCCAAATTATTTTCATTCTATTTATTACTGTATTCACCCTTTGCCTTTGGAATTCCCCACTGTCTGCCATTTGAGGGAAAACTCAGATGTTAATATAGCAATTGACATGATGAAACAACCAATACTGCTCAGCCCCTTGCCATGATAGACAGATACCAACTGTTCAGTATTAGTGGTTTCCTATTCAATGGCTTCAGATTATGCAATTACACTACTCCCTCTCTCTTGCATTCAGGCAAGGATCTTGACAAAAACGCTTTCATGCATTTCTGTGGTCTTGTTTCAATATCCCTTATTTCTAGAAAATAAGTTGAAAATGTGTTATGTCACTGTGAAGCAGGATGGGAATGAAGAGAGCTCTGATTCAGAAGGCTGTGGAGAGTAAACTCCCATTTATTCAAAATACACCGCTCTTTTATACAGAGCTCCACAAGGACCAAATCTATTGGTTCTGAAGTGAAAACAACCCACCACCATTGGTGCAGAGTGCTTGATGCACAGTGATAGAACTTAACTATAAACAATGTGAAAAACAAGAGAGATAAAGAATTATTTACATTCTTTCCCAGCTATTTCCCAGGCCTCTGCCTGGCTAGAAACTCTCAGTTTCTTTCTTTGACTGAATCTGAGACCCACAGTGTTAAGCTCATTGGAATGTCTGCACTAAGTCTGGGCCTCATCTCCAAAAGATCTTTTGAATATAAGCTGACATATTTGGAGTAATTCATTTGATTTAAAATATTTTACCTTATAAGAGGGGAACAACTTCCCTTCCACCACAGCTATTCTATTCCATTTTATATTGCTACACTGAGACCTGGTTTCTTGACAGTGTCCCAGGCATGCAGCATTATGAACCCTATCCTTTTCTCAAATTATTTTTAGCTTTTGTTTCTGATATATCCTGCTTTCTAGACTGCCATGGATATTACCACTGAGCTATGTGTTGTGCATAACCACATGTTGAGCATAGCTCATTCATCTACAGCATCAGGACACAGTCACAGGAAATAAACTTACATTCTATGTTCTGCTCAACTTTCTGCTTCATTACTCTTCAAGAAGATGCTCATTCCCACTGGTAACTTAATACTGTTACATTCATTGTGAATGGCCCTTCTGAAAAATAAACTTTGTTTTTTGGAAACTGATGTGTTATAGTTCCTCCAAAAATTGACTGCCAGTCCTGCATAAGGTTGAAAGTTTTAGAGTCAAATGTTTTGTGGTACACATTGTTAAAAATTAATTTCTTCATGTTTTACAGGTGACTTTTCATAGCTAAGTTATAAGAATAAATAACAACTCTTTGGACTTCAAGCACATTCAGTTAGTTCTGTACTGGTAGCACTCCAGAAACCTTATCACCACTTGAGCAGATAGTTACACTATAACTCTACCATTTAATGCAATAGAATAAATTACGAACTAAACCAAGACATGCATTGTTCTATTTGAGTGGTTCAGATGTTGCACATAGTATTTCCAGGTGCTATAATTTTAGAAAATATGAATAATTAAAATAAAAATATTATATATATATAATATATATAATATATTATATATATATTTTATATATATATATATATATAATATATATTAAACTTCTTCACTCTAAGTATGTTTATTTTTTGAAATTTGGGAGAAATTCCAGAGTCACAAAACTGAGATTTTGCTACAAAAAAAAAAAAAAAAAAAAAACAACAAAAAAATCTGAGTAGACTTGCAGAAAATTCACTAGAAATTCTGCAGGATTGTGGCAAAGGACTAATAGGTAAATTGCAGAATGTTATTCATGTCACAGTAAAGGAAGCCACCAGCAGGTAGTAATGCTATTATTTCAATGGCAGGTATACTCCCATGTGATTAAGCAGCTGGTATAAATCATACTAGTTTAAGAGCCAACTGTGTAGCAGTAAAAAAAAAAGGTAGGTAAACTGACCTGTTTGATGTATATTACAATAAGTTAACCTGTATAGTGGTAACATTAGATGCAAGTAGATTCCATTTTTCTGGCATTTACTTTCAGCTATATGATTATTTAGAGCCAGATACTGCAAATACATTGTTAAGATCACTATGTGTGGGAAAGCCAGCAACTTGGACTGCTGGAATTAGGCTTGCTCTCATTTTTTGCTGCTGATATTGAATATGCCATTGTGAGAACCCCGGCCTTGCTCTGGGGTCTCATGTGGTGGTGAAATTCCTCCTCCAACCCGTGCTTCCAAAGAAAAACTCCGCAGGCTTTAGCTGTTCGGTCTCAAGGCAGTTTATTGCTAGTTATCTAACAGATTATGTTCTTGGACTGCAGCTATTTGGTCAGCGGCCTGGGTAGAGGCACACACACACACTGACATCCTCTCTATCTGCTGTCTTCTTCGTCTCTCCCCCCACCCAGGGCTGCTGCTATCTTTTATAAGATATATTACGTATAACGCTTGCAATTATTCCCCAGTACCTACTACCTACGTTGCCAAGTGTTTTTCTACTCTAAACCAATCTGTGAGTGCCAACATCACCAAGAACATGGAGGTAAGGAAAAAGAAGGAGGAAGAACAGGATCAGCCCACTTTCCTCCATCTTAGAACTTCTGGCTCCATGTACAAAGTGAAAACCCCCCTGTACATGTGCTAAAACCCCCCTGTACAATACTAAAAAAATTTCCCCTCTACTTTGTAACTAATTTTACTATACTATCTAACCTTTTGTGACTGCTTGTTCCACCTCCAAAGTTGGTAATTCATTCCATGGCTCAAACTCAAAATCACAGCTGTTTTTCAGCTGTCTGCCAGGGTCTAGAATGCTTCTGACCAAGGCGTGGAACCTCTAAAAATGTCTGAAAGACATTTTGAGTTCCCATATGCCATAACTTTATGGAGCTTTGTTGTTCTATTGAAGCATTTTATTTTATAAATGCCTTAAGTGATACTTACTAAATTTTGCACAAGAATCATCTTCCCCAAAAGAATGTGAAGAAGTAATTTGTTGACAAAGTATTCATTTTCTTAAATGTTCTCTAATGCAAAAATTCTGTCATAGGAGCTTTCTGCAGAAAAAAAAATTAAAATACAATAGTCATATATCAACTTCCAGCATAAATCCACACAATTTGTTTCTTTAATTTCACAATTTTTTTCTTTAATTTTCCCAATTTAATTAAAGAGCTAAAGGTGATGGCCTTCTGTCATTTTACTTGAAAGCTCTTCAGTGACATATATGAATCTCAGAAGTGGGATGATAATGCAACACTCTCCCCCCCAATCTTATTTCAGTGCAAATAGTAGGCTATTTCAGAGCAAACAGCAGGAAAACTATGTAGACAAAGAATTTTGTCTAGTTTCCAAAAATGCCTAAGCTTATGAATCTGTTCCAGGATAAGAAATATTCTTCTTCACTCTTTCTAAAGACTTGCAATGCCAGGTAATTTAATTAAGACAGAGCCTAATTGCATGAAATATTGAGCTATTGCATATTTTCTGACCAATGACTGCACTAAAAATCTAGTGTGTAAAAAAAAATGCACCATACCAAAATAGCCAAAAAGAAATTTTAGCTCACTACTTTTTTGTTATTTCAAGTTATGAATATAATCATGCTACATGAAAACATCTTTTGCTCATAAGGGTAGTTTAAAAAAAGTTGGAATAGAGAAATAGCAGTAAGGCATTTGATGGCAACTAGAATCAGGTTTTTGAACAATTAGCACTGAATTCACAGTTAATAGAAAAATTAAAAAAGGTCATATAAGAATTTTTAAGTTTCTGTAATTCATGCAAAAATAATATTTCCTGATTAAATAAATCTAGTTGTCAGCTGCTGCTCAGCTGTCTGAATATCTCAAAGTTGCTCAGACATTACTGAGGCTTAAATGGTATTTTTGGTGAAAGACCTGGTGAATCATTTTCCCTTCTATGAGTCATTGAGAAACAAACCAAGAACACTGGGATGAGAGATTAAAGATGCAATAGTCAAAAGGTCCTCTCCCCTCCCCCTCTGCCCCTTTCAGAGTGGATCATTTCCTCAAGAAAATATGAGGACAAAATACAAGTCCAGGTTTGTTTCCTGGCTTGCTTTCAGAACAGTACCAAATCAATATCTACCAGTTTCATCACTCTTTTGTACATGCTTAAGACACATACATTATTTTTCCTCATCTGCAGATGGTCAAAATCTAGGATATGAGTTTCAGAATAATCGGCACAAAGAAGCAAATTAATATCAGAAAATATTTATTTAATTCATATAATTGTGAAAGGCAATTTGGTAGTGAAGTGAGTCCAGCCATCACTAAGCAAAACTAACATTTGGGTACCAAATAGCCTTAAATACAAAGTTTTCCTTTGCAATCCATGACAAAGGATAAGCCTGTCTTTTGACTGGGAGTGGATAACAAAAAACACATTTAATTGGCAGCAAGATCTTAATGAACTGTTGAGATATTTCAACTTCTTTGCTCCTCCTTGTCTATGTGAAGTCTAGCGTAGACCCTGTCTCATCTAAAAGCTTCCAAGGCACCTATAAGTGTTGTTAGAATCCCCAATAAATCAGTCACAAACTTGCACACAAATAGGTTCCTTTTAGGCTAACACAGTCCAATGCCATTGCTTGGGCTGACATACACTTGTACTCGTTCCTCACCTCAGCTCTAAAATTCACATTTTGACAAGAATTGCAACTGTGGAAAACCTTTCTGCTGATATACAGGATTTTTTTTGTTGAATCAAAACCACTGTGGATACACAAATTTTTGACACAAAAACAGGAAGAGGCTGACATGAAACTAGACCAACTTCATTGCCTTACTAAACATATATATTCTGGCAAGATTTAACATGCCTTGAATTTTGTGTCCAGTGTAGCTCTGTGTGTGTGTGTGCAACGAGGACTAATGCATGTATCATAGAAAACATTAGCCTCACCTCCACTGGAAATGTGAAAAATGTGTGTATTAATCAATGATGTGCAGTGTTATAAAGTTTCTAGATTAGGATATTTTCAATTACATGCAGTGGATTCTCCTTATGAAACACTTTTAGTGTTCCTAAAAATTTCTTTTATATTCATCTTCATACCATCAAACATCAACTCATGCTGAAATTCTTCATACAGCACAGAGACATCAAAACATCTGAGAATTATTTAATCAATCAACAGTTAACGCTGAAGTTCAGGTTTTGGGAAAATATTTGTTTTCCTGTGAGACCAGCCTCTCTTTCAGAAGAACTAAGAATATTGAAAAATACTCAATGTTGTACCTGGGGTCTATCCAAGGACCTTGCACTCTTGATCACAAGCACATTTTTGTCCACAATAAAATCTCAAGCATTGTGATGTACACAGAGATGAGAATTGAATATGTAGAGAAATTTGGTTTGGCATTCACTACTGTATTACCTGTTGCCCCTGTAATATGTTGACAGTGTCTCTGAGTGAATGAATGAATGAATGAATGAATGAATGAATGAATGAATGAACAATTGAATATATGATGGACATACTTAGTTGTTGTATTGTGTTTTTATGCACTGAAATTCTGTACCAGTACTGTAATGGTTCATCTATTCATCCCTGTACCCCCTTTACTTACAATGGTTCTGACATACGTTACCTCCTCCTTCCTTGATGTCAATTACCCTGGAAGCTGCTGAGTTATTCCCCTAACCCCACCCTGGTGCGTTGTCCATCACTCAATTCCCCATCCCACGTATCCAGAATCTTCCACACAGGGCACTGAGTGATTGGGCGAGGGCCAGGGGTCCCTCCCTCAGACTTTCCCCATAGGGCATCATGCCTGTCTGTTCTCCCAGTTTCCACTCCCCCAAGTATCCCCATTGGTTGGTGGGTGATCCCTTCCCCTGTTGATACCCCCCCTTTATATACTGTTGCACAGACCTGCTCAGGGCTCTTCACTGTTGGTTCTTGTGAGGTGTGACGCTTCAGAAAACCCCATAATAAATTTCAGACTTTAACCCCTGCCAAGAGTCAGCCCTTTACTTCTTCTTCCATGGATGTCACCACTTCTTCTCCATCCCAGGGTTGGTGACACTCCAGCTGCCGCAGAAAACTCCCTGAGAAACAGGGGAATGTCCCTCACAGTCGACCGTGCTAGCTGGTCATGTGAAGTCAAGGGGGCTTCAGCTGGGCACGGTGGCACTTAGTGCCATCCAGAAAATTCAATCAGGAAATAAACATAAATCTCCTGTTTTCACAAGCTATTTCAACAAAAAAAAAAAAAATGTATCTGGAATAAGAACTGATCTCTCCTTCTTTATTATAGTAAATCACTGTTCCTTTGTAGTACCAGCCACTTTATTGTAATATCAGGCTACGTTAACCTATTCCACTGCATTTTGAGCTGGCTAGCAAAAGCCCTATTTTCTAAATTCTTACTGTAGTGGGCATTTCCATCATATGACACACAATGCTAACTACCACTTTTAGGAGACATGGATTCTCATTTTTGCAGTTACATTTTTTAAGTTGAAAATACTATTTTGCTATTAGCCAATCTTATAAAAATGAAATGCAGAAATGCTCAGAAGATAGAAAGAAGGACAATGTTACCTACAGAGACTAAGCATACAACAGAACTTATTTCAAAATGTAAATATGTAAAGCTGTATGATGAAAGTACCAGTTACCTAGAAACTACTTCATCATTTGAGTAAAAGTATTCAGAAATAGTAAAAAAATGTTATTTTCATCTAAAATTTAAGGTGAGTAAAGCACAGAAGTTTGAAACTGCTAGAGACAGTCAAAACTATAGTCTGCTAATATACTTGTAAATTATTTGTGTTGCAAAAAGTCATAAGACATAAGATTTCAGCTTGAAACAGGTAAACTGCAGTAGCTCTGACACCTATATCCAAACTAGTTGCCACTTGCAATATATCTAAAGCTAATATATCAATAAATCAAATACATAAAAATATATATGACTTACGGACTGACAGGTGCAGAAGGCTAGGCCTTTTTGACTTTATTACAGAAAGATGTAAAACTACAGCAGGCCATATACAGGAAAACGTATCAGTACTCCTATACTGCAGCAATCTAAGAGAAATTCCATCACAGAAATGTTAGAGTTCAAAGGGATCTCTGCCGATCATCTAGGCCAACTGCCCTGCCAAGGCAGGGTCACCTAATACAATTTGTTATCAGTCATCAGAAGTGTGACAAAGAGGCCAGCAAAATTTGCTAATAAACCAACGGAATTGTGATAATATGTTATCTGATGTCACCATCTCCAGATTTAAAACTCAATAACCTGGGTCCAACTATAGCAGTTTCTCACAAATGCACCCAATGTTGACCTGAACACTCACAGGCAGTGGGACAGAGAGGGGAAAATCATATCTGCTCTAGTATTTGTTAACTTTTCTATTAAAAACTTGCTTAATAATCTAAAAAAAATGAGAAAACACTGAAACGTAAAATATCAAAATATACCTGCCTAGTTTTGAAATGTGAAAAATACATCAAGAAATAGCTATTTTGCATTCCTTGTTTTGTTTTCTCCTCAGATATCTTCACCATTTTTTGTTATTTTAAGTACACCTAGCTTGTGATTGTTTTTACTTCATAGAAAATAGAGTTTACTTTCTATTTCTTACATAAATATTTTGTAATCGAAATACTCTGTCATTCTTTTTTGTGTAACTACTTACTAAAAAATCTTTTTATATCAATAATGTTTTCACATAATAATGAAATTGCCCACTACATCCTACTGCTCTCTTCCTGCTGTTATCCTGTGTATAAACCAGATGGGCAGGTTCTGTCTGGGCTCTGCTCCAAGAAGTTATTTGTTCTCTTTCTTGTTGGCCAAGCATATAACCTTCGATTTATAACCACTACTTGCTAACCCAAGGACATCAGGACTCTCCCTGAATTGTCTCCTTATTGAATTTCTGCCAATCCCCTGACAAGGTTGGGATCTGTATCTCTGAGTATGTTATACTTGAGCAATATTTGTGCTACACTACAGCCGCAGGATGTGCACCTGCTTTCACATACAAATAATGTTTAGAACTAATAAAGATGGGAACAGTTTACACTTGTGTGTTTTTTTTTTTTTTTTGGAAAGTGGAATACACTACATTTAAAAAGAGAAAAAATCCAGAATGCCAGGTTTTATCAGAAATTAAACACAAAACAAAACAACAAGACACGAACATTAGTAGGGTCAGCTCAGTGTTGATTTTTGACAGATTAATTAGGACATTCAGTTAGAGGTGTTTCACATCCAAGGTTTGATTTTGACTACCAAGACCTCAGCACATTTGGGTTTTTAGTGACAAACACACCAAGAAATTCGTGCCAAAGTTTCAATGGCTTAGCTTTTGTATGACTTAGTTTGCATGACTTAGGCAAAAGAATGAGAATTACAACATGACAGAGTATTTTCATATTAAGCAACACAAACTTTATCAAAACTTATCAATGCCCGTTTTTAATGGAGAAGTCAACGTGTTTTATCCTGTCAAGCAGTTGTTTAACTGAGGCAGAAAGAGCTAGTTCTGTTGACTAATTCATATGTATGACTGAAAGGAGTTTTTCCTGACTTTGATAAATTGGGTCTGAAACCTAGGCATTATGGTAAAGAGAAAGATGATCTGGCTGGTTTGACCAGACCAGGTGCACTGGTGTTTTTGCAGATAAGGCAATTTGCTGTTCTCCATTCCATTAGATGCTGGTGTCCTTGGCTGCTCAGTCCCAGGGGTCTGTGCAAGGAGGATGGGAAGAGAAGGAAGGAGAGGAAGGTGGGAGACAGAGGCATTTCATGTGTCTCTATCAGGGTTCCTTTTTCTGTGCAGGGTGCCTGCTTAGGCACCATCACTAGCAGGAGACATCAGATGGCAAAATGATGATACCTACAGCAGCAGCTGCTGTTGGCATGCCTAAGTGACAGGGAGTACCCTGGTGAAGAGGAGCAGGGACACAGCTTCTCCCTCTCCTTTCCACCAACACCACACAAAACCACAGGATCAACTAGGTTGAAAAAGAGATCACCTAATGATCTGCTGTAAACTCTGTTGTCTCTTTTACAGGTGTCTGGAAGGCAGAGAGAATGGAATTACCTGTAATCTCCTTTCTTTATGCACTGGATTTAATTTCAGAAAAGTAGTAAATCATATTTCCAGTCTCACCTATCTTCTTTCCCAAACCCAAACAGTAGTCTAGGTCAGTAACACCAAGCTATTGTCGGGTTAGTTTAATTTCTACTCGTTCTTGCATTTTGGGCATTAGCATTTTGGTTACACTCACTGCAGTAATTTATTTCATACAATTTTAAAAGAATAAATTTGTTATTTAAATTCTAATTAAGTCATTTTAGCAAAGACATTAAATTAGAATTATGGACTACTATTGGCAAAACAAATGTGAAGTGTTAGCAGTTATCATTAATCCTATATGTCATGAGAAAGCATGTGGCAGGTAAAAAAAGAGCCTTGCGAAAATGAGTTTTACTAAGAAATCTCTGGTTTGGAGAATAAATCTGCTGAGTATTACCAACCACCAACTCTGCAGCTGTATCATCATTGTCTGTTTGTGTCTTGGCCTTCACATCACCTTTTTTCCCCCTGCTCAGTCTCCCAAAATTAAATCCTTTAACTGTCACAAACATCCAACATGGAATGGAGATCAGAAATCTGGCATGAAATTCCAAACAGTTTCTGTAATTTGGCAAACAACTTATTTTGTAATCATTCCCAAAGCATTGTCTCATAACAGACAACAGCTGAGCTTGCTGCATTTTTAAACTGTTGCGCATGATGTCTAGGTTTAGGTGCCTGCTAGCATACAATCTGAAAACATAACAGTTCAATGTGCCTGTTTTCTGCATTCAGCTCCACAGCACTGGGTATAAGTGATAAAGGCTGAGTTTTGAAGACTTACGAATGTAAACAGGAGTCTACAAAATATTTTCACCTAAGATTTGTCCTCTTTCAGTAACTGTAAAAGCTTATTTTGTATTCTGATGTGAATCACAAAAACCTAGTCACTGGATAAACACATTGGTTTGACAGTTCTCTGACATATATGTTTTGATAACCAGCAAAGTGTAATTTGCAATAAATTCCGAGGAGAAAAGTTTATACAGAAGGTCTTCTGCTTTACACTGCACTTGTTCACTATGAATCTGCATAATTCTGTATCTTGCCATTCTTGTTGCATCCATCCTACTACTCTGTAGTTACAAACTGACTCGAGTTGTTATCTGATAAAACTTAGTGCCCCACCAAGTGAATGTGCACGAAGCACCCATGATGAAGAACCAGAATAAACCATGTGGTGGAACAAACTCCAAATAAAGGCTAAAAATCGCTCACACCTGGATGGATTGAATAACCAGGAAGAACACTGAAATGAGCCTCGAAGAAAAGTAAAATAAGATATTTCTTAGCTGTGCCATTTCTTGGTAATGCAGACTCAAAACACAGCAAAATAATCTTGTTTCAGATCTCTGATATTTACCACAGAGAACCAGGAGCAAAACTGTGAAAAGAACTCATGTGAAAAGGTCTGTTCTGTAAATAAGTTCTCTTGCAATTAAAAGCTGCAAATGGTCCACATGTTTGAAATGCATGCATCATCTGAAAACCCTGAAGAAAAAACATAGCTTAACTACATTCACTGTGACTAAATAATTTTAATAACTAGTGTTCAGTAATCAATATGGGGTATTTATTTTTGCTGTCAGTAATTTACCAGACTGAGATATCTTTCCTTAATTCTTTATTTCACACCCACAATATAACTGAGAACTAGAAAGTGGGAGGAAAAATTATAAAGTACATGGTTTCTTTGACAGTGTGTATGAATTCTGTTGCCAGCCAGGTTACCACCTCCACTCACTGGGTTTTTTTTGATCATTACCAGTCCAAATCTACAAGTGAAATTTGGAAAAGTGCCATGACACACACTCAAAGTATTTATCCCATACTGCTGTTTGTCAGAGAAATATCAAGTAACAAGACCTATTATTTTATATGTTCATTGAATACTGTGTAAACTGTACAGTATCTATGTTAGTGTATCTCAATGTCTGAACAATATTACTGAAAAAAACTAAAATTTTAAAGCACTAGGTTTGTATTTGTTTAGCTGTGCTTTGGGACAAGGGAGAGTTAAGCTATGTCTTAAAATGGTGAAAGAGATTTTATTACTTTTATTATTTTATTGATGTAGCAATAGACAGAAGTACAGCAGAAGAGAATGCAATTCTTCTGAGTAAATATTTTCTCAGGGTAAACAGGTGTATCATATGAAGCTTCATAGGGATAGTATGCCACCTGTAACACAATAAACTCAGAATCTTCCTGAAAATTCTGAACAATCTTTGCAAAATATTCACAGTGATCTTTTTACACACTTACAATGGATAGAAAGCAAACTTTATGACAAAAAATGTTTTATTTGTGCTCTAATATTTGAAGGCCAGACTATTCTGTCTTGTTCCTTCACAGGGAGCTACTTTCCTTCAGTTCTGCCACATCTCACAGGGGACTGTTCTGGTCATTGTCTCATCTGCAATAATGTTATTAATGTATTAATTATTCCAAGCTATCAAGGCTGGCCTCTGTTTTTACAAATGGACACATTTATTTTCCATACAAGTAAAGGAGTGATACATCCTCCAGTGTAACGAGTACCAGTAGTGCTAACCTGTTGTTGTTCTTCCTGAGTAGTTCTCCCGGTCTTCTTTATCCACTCTCCACTGACTCCTGTGTTCTCTCAAAGCCACATACAACATCCTAATCCTCAGACTTGCAAAGCAATCACATACCACTGTACACTGACAATAAGCAAATCCTCCCAGAGCTACAGAAAATAAGAGAGAAGGGTCTCCAAGGCATAGGCTATCACTTGCCTATGTGGAAGAGTCTCAAATGACAGGAACTCAAAACTGAAATGGAAAATATTTTCCATTTAGTACCATGGCAACTGAACAATACCCAGTAATTGCCTGCTCTTCTCCTCACCTCCCAGATTCATTGCAACTACTGGGCTGACTTGCTTTTAAGGATTGGAGCTTTATTTATCTCTTGGTGCCTGGCAAATGCAACAGAAGAAGGGAAAAAAAAAAAAACAACAAACCAACAGAAAACTTCAGAAAACTCTGAGCAGTCTTCACAAAAAAAAAAAAAAAAAAAAAAAAAAAAAAAAAGAGAGAGAGATTTCCTGTACTTACAAGGGGAAGGAGGAAGGACAGGACTTCACTGCAAGTTAAAAAGACTAAAGAACTTGGAAACACAAAGCTCATGAACAGCCAGACTTTTTTATTGAAAACATACTGGAGCACAGTTGTTCTTGTCTCTAAAGAACTTGAGCATAAAAAACTACTTTACAGTTTGCAGTCAGGCAATGGGCAAGTCAGAGACTGAATTCATACACAGTTTTAAACTGATAGTAAAAAAGTTGCACACTGCACTGTTAGAAAAGAGTTGGGCAGTCATGGTTTTTTGGTGATTAACCTTACAACACTACTTCAGTGTATTGAGCCCTGCTTCTGCCCTTTTCTTGTTGCTAATTCAAATATCACAGAACTTGATAAATTTTCCCCTCCTATCTAATAATTAAAACTAATTTTAAAAATATTATTTAATTATGTAAAACACAATTAAAGAGAAGCATAACTTTATGAAAATCATGTTACTTAAATAAGGAAGGAGAAGTTCTGAAAATACTGCATTTTCATAAATATTTCATAACAGGCAGTATGATTTCATGAGTTTTCTCAATGTTGTATGAAATATTGCAGGAGAATTATATGAGCAATAATGAATTATTAAATTCCATTTATATTTTAGGTAATTTCACAAAATATTTTTGTACTTCTGAATATGTAACACCAAATCCAATCTTTATGAAATTAACTAGGTATTAGTTTTAGCACAGAGGCTTTTAATCTTGAAATCAAATCAAAGATTTAACCTGATCACATACCAGCAGAACACATTTTATGCATGTGTTGTTTTACCAGCTGCTTTCATATAATCAGAAAATGCTAGTATATTTATAATCTCAGACTGACTACTTTAGATAATGTGCAAACACCATGCTGCTGTAAAATAAGGGCGTCACTAACCTTATCATAAGGCAGAATCATCATTCTGAGTCCAAATACAGCTAGATATGATAACCAAGGACCCATATAAAAAGACATTTCAGTCCTGAAGCTCATGTTCATAGCTAATGAAAGTTAGTCTCTCTCAAACTATCCAGTTTTTGAATAGATTTTAAATTTTCAGTTTCCCCAGGTATAACACATCTTTTCATATCTTTTTATCTTGAAAATGATAGATCTGTCAACACTGAAACATTGTACTGAAATATTTCTTTCCACTCATTTAGTGTAAGGCACACTGCAGAAGGACTGAAAATGTTTCCTTAAGTCTCATTCCACATGCATATCTATGGCTAATACCACTTCTGGGCCAAGAAACATTATTTTAACAGCAGAGCTTGCCTACAATTAATCATCTGGGTAAACAAACTGAGCAAAAAGTCCCCTGTGATGTCAAAATGCTGTCACAGAAGCCAAGCTCTGCACACATCCCAGAAAAGTGTCACTTGCCATCACAGTATTTTGCAGCCAGTACTGGTCAGCAAAACCCTCCAGCTCAATCTTTTCTCATTAGTCAGCATGTACTGCAGAAGCCCGGAAATTACTTAGCAGAGTACAAATCTGATCCAAGAAAATGTCAATACATATTTTCCTGTTTTTACTCCCACTCCTGATGCTACTGGCAGGGCAGATGCTTATGCTTCTTTTCAAATTTCAGCAAAAGCTTGCAGCAGTGTACTTGATGACCTTCAAAGCTGTAATATACAGTGACACACTTACAAGCCTCTGCTTCTCATGACAGGAACCGTGCTACATCATTATCATCCTATCTAGTAGCAGAATCTGAATTTCTGCTTTCATGCCCAGGGAAAACCATCCATAGAGTATCAGGTGAAGAACTCCACTCTCATGAGACCCCACCTGAAGTACTGCTCTGGGGTCCCCAGCACAGGAGCACCATAGACCTGTTGGAGCAAGTCCTAAGTTGGACATGAAGATGATTAGAGGGACAGAGTACCTCTCCTGTGAGGAAAGGATGAGAGAATTGCAATTGCTCAGCCTGGAAAAGAGAAGGCTTTGAACCTAATTGAGGCCTTCCAATATCTGAAGGGACTTTACCAGAAATTTGGAGAGAAGCTATTTACAAGAGCCCAAAGTGGCAGGACAGAGAGGAATGTATTCAGACTGAAGGAGGATAGGTTTAGATCAGATATTGGGAAAAAATTCATTACTGTGACGGTGGCGGTGAGGCACTGGAACAGGTTGCCCAGAGATGCTGTGGGCATTCTCAAAGTGTTCAAGATCAGGTTGAATGGTGCTCTGAGCAACCTGCTCTAGTAAGAGGTGTCCCTGTGGTGTGAGGGTTGAAACTCGGCAATCTGTAAGGGATATCCCAAAACAAGGCATATGATTCTATGAAGAACTTGCACACTTCACCCAGAGCTTGCACACTTCAGAAACCAGTACAGCAGCTTGCTTTAGAATGATTTCCCAAAAAAACCTGATGATGTGCTAATGAAAAATCCTGTAATAGACATATCTAGAAGTGACAAAAATTTTCTGGTGCAACTGCACAGGCTGCTGCCTGAAAACAGAGTGGTATTAGATATTCTTGCCATGGGGACAGACCTCTCAGATACCAACCCCACTGCATATACTGTCTCATCTGAAACAGTTTGCTACAGACCACTGAAAAATAAAAGCCCTAATCTACACAAAATTTTATTAAAATACTTGATAAAGAAAAAAAAATGAACATTTTCCCTCAACATCCTATTTCATTACTACCTGGGAATTCACCCTTTCTCTAAAAATTTATTTTTTAAATTTAAATTATAAGAGTAATATATTTTACTTGAGCAATGAGAGGTTTTCTGCAATGCAAAGAAAACTTAGAATATTTACTACTTTTTGATAATTCATATATAATGTTTGGCATATGCAATATGTCCAAAAAATAATAATGAAATCTTGTCTGAAAACAAATATTTGTTACTGCAAGCTTCTTTAAAACAAACTAATTTAAAATATCATCCTGTAATCTTTTGTATATTTTTTGCTTCATGTTCTTGATCTGCTCCTTTCCAAGTTTAATTTGCCTACAGGCAAAATTTGAGGTCAATTTTTAATTCAGTTAATCATCTTACCATAAATTTATTATAAATTATTTATACATGTATCTTTCTCACTGATAGAAAAGATGACACAAGTTGCAGTTTATTCATTTTCATTCATTGTTGTGGCGCGGCATGCGCTCCTCTCGCCGCAGCACTCCGAGCCGTGCCAGGCTGGGCAGTGAGGGAAGAGAACGGGCGGCCGCTTCCCCCTGCAAGCTCTGCAGCTCATTTCGTGGCGCGCGGGGACAGACGAAGGCGACCACGGGACTTGGGGGGTGAACGGGATGGTTTTATTCAGTGAGCCCCAAGACCCCCTCGGGGGCGGGAGCAGAGGTTTTATATAGAACTCAGGAGGAGGGGTGTAGGAACAGTAACCACTAAGGGAATAGCAGGGGAGGAGTTTAGGGCAGAACTAACATGACAGGGAAGGTTCCAGGGAAAGGGGCAGGGAAAGGGAGGATTGGCAACTTGGAGATGAGGGGGTTTTTAGGGATGGGGGGGGGGGAAACAGATATTAAACAAATATTAAATGAAAGAAAAACACACCACCGCATCTCCCTCTTTTCTTTTACAAAAGGAAGGAGAATTCTGTGGTTTAAGCAAATTAATATAACATTCAAATAATATGATAACTTTGTAAATTACTTAAAGGACATGAAAGACACATTATTGCATTTATAGGGCAGGAAGAGTAGTAACATCCTAAATTAGACATAAGACTGCACAAAACTTGCTGTTTTGCTGCTCTGAGTAACAATCTAGAATAATGCAAATAATTGAAATAATTGAAATATAATTGAAATCAGATAAAGACTAGGTGATTGAAATAGAATGAAATAATTGACAGAAATTAAACTAAAAAATTTAATTAGAATGATTAAAATTACAACTATCTAATTTAAATAAAATAATTAAATGGAATTATTGGAATTAAATATAATAAAAGATCAACTAAATATTACTAATAAATTTTTAAACTTCACAGCAATGCAGCAAGCCTGAAGTGATACACTACGTGATTCCTGTAGCAATAATGGTCAAAAACACAGCCTTTAAGTCAAAAAATATTAGAAAAGACTGAATTAATTATAATTACAATAAAACAGCTTAATATAAAATCAAATTGTAACATTACATATTATTAAAAAAAAACATAAGTTGAAAGACATCAAAAAATGATAAACTAATTGTGATTACAACACATGAAACATATAAAAACTTCATCTGGAATATATAAAATTGTCCTAAACAAAAGTCCAAATTAAGGGTACAAAGCACAGCAGGATTTGTGACTTCATCTGATTTAAAACTTGCTTCGTTACGGCGTTTGCGATGTTCAGCTTCTCAAATTCTTAAAGCAGAGTTAGCAGATAACGGCGCTTGTCTTAAAGCAGAGTCAGCGGATAGCGATGTGGTTTGTTCAATTTGAATGTTTGTTTGCGAGGTGGGCATAATATCTTGAGTATTAATTAACTGGGATGATATTTCTTTCTATAAAATATAACTCAACAAATAGATTATTCAAAAAATAATTAAAAGCAAAAAGAGGAATTCGTAGTTAAATAAAAAGGAGTATTGGGTAGGGTACATTAAGGAATAGGATAGGGGAATCAGACAATCACTTAATTAGTGATTGCCATGATTAACAGGGGGTATCGGTAAGGGGTGGACCGGGGCGGCGCCATTTTAGGGGGAAGACAAAATGACGGATCCCCAGTCCCGGGTTTCAGCTCCATTTCCTCGGAAGAAGATCCCTCCCGACCTTCCCCCCGGAGGAAGAGCCAGAAGAAGGATTGGGGAATATCCAACCCCGCCTCCCCACAATAGGGACTAGCCTCGTGCAGGGATGGTGCAGGGCCATTGGGAGAGAGATGGGACTGGCGGGAAACCAGGGGCGGAAAAGAAGGGTCAAGGCGGGAAAATGGGTCCCAAGCGGCATGGCCAGCGCCATCTTGGGAGGGGGTGCCAGATACACTGCACTTGGCCTGAGCAGTGTCCAGCAGGGCACTTGGGGCAGCTCGGCCACAGCAATCCCCAAGGGAGGATAGGGAAAAGGTTTAGGAAAGTCCGAGGGGATGGGGATATAGGGAGCTTCACAGAAGCAAAAAGGGGAAATTTATGGGGGGGGGGGGGGAGTCTGCCCGCCAAAAAGCTCTGCAGCCCGGCTGCCCGTGCAGCGCAGCAGCTCCAGGGCGGGTAGATGGCAAGAACAAAGAGGGTCCCGGAGCCTCAAACTTTTTCGCTCGGCACTCAGCTCCTCATAGCATGCGGCAGAGCTTTTACGGCCGTAGATTTTCCTCTTCCCTCCTTCTTCTTCTGTGAGGCGGGCGCCCCCATGAATTTGCCCGTTTTTTTTACAAGACGAAGGAGGGAACCATCCTCTTGCTACCATATGTTGTGGCACGGCATGCGCTCCTCTCGCCGCGGCACTCTGAGCCGTGCCAGGCTGGGCGGTGAGGGAAGAGAACGGGCGGCCGCTTCCCCCTTCAAGCTCTGCAGTTCAGTTCGTGGCGCGCGGGGACAGACGAAGGCGACCACGGGACTTGGGGGGTGAACGGGATGGTTTTATTCAGTGAGCCCCAAGACCCCCTCGGGGGCGGGAGCAGAGGTTTTATACAGAACTCAGGAGGAGGGGTGTAGGAACAGTAACCACTAAGGGAATAGCAGGGGAAGAGTTTAGGGCAGAACTAACATGACAGGGAAGGTTCCAGGGAAAGGGGCAGGGAAAGGGAGGATTGGCAACTTGGAGATGAGGGGGTTTTTAGGGATGGGGGGGGGGAAACAGATATTAAACAAATATTAAATGAAAGAAAAACACACCACCGCAATTCATTAACAGATAAAATGTTTAGAAGGACAAAGAAAGACATTTAGAAAGAGTTTTTGACTGTTTTCCATCTTAGATACTGATATTTCTTGTCCTTGCCTTTATTGAATGAATTTTTCCACACATTCCCTTGTTTTTGAAATTCTCCTGGTACTAGCAGCAGTATCCTTCCTGGTGTAGCAGCATGGTATTACATATTGTTTACTTGACAGTCACCACTCAGGGACTGTAAATGGCCAGGTGTTTGAAAGAAATACCCTGTAGAGTCTTCAGATATGGAGAACAATTCCCATATATGCAAAAAGGTGAATGAGAAGCAGGACTTTTTCTCCTTTCTACAATGAAGCTGAAAGACAAAATAAAGCCTGGATTCCAAAGACATTAAATAAAATTAAATGGATGCTGAGTTTATGCTTCTGCCAAGCGTTTGGCCAACAAGAGCCAAACAAGAGCCAGCTGAGTCTGGAAGTACAATGGAGGAAATCCTACAGATGACACACACACCACCTTTGCCAGCTTTAATTATTGTGAATCACATCTAGATGAAGAACAGAGCATGAACAGTGTGGAGGAAGGACATTTCACCTTTAACATGACATTCCATTAGTCCTTTTACTCTGGTTTTGGAAGCCAAGCTCTGTTCTCTGTATTGTATCACACCATGTTATGAACCAGAGTAACTGCTCGGCTTGTGACTGTATTTCAGAGGCAGGTACACCACATTCCTCTCCTCCAACATAAAATATTTAGTAAATGTCACCTGGCATCAGTTACCTTTTGAAGTCAATAAACCTTTTTCTATCTTAATGGGAATTATCCAACATTATTCCAGTGAGAAAAGATGTTGCTTAGAGTTAACAGTTCCTTGTTGTGAGGAAAGACATCTGACTTCCTCCAAACACACCTTTTTTTTTCCTTACATTTTTAAAAACTGGTTATTTTTCATGCAATAAGCTATGGAAAACTACTTCCTTCTTTTCTTTTCTCTAGTTAGGAATATTTTAGCAATGATGTATAACTTCTCAACACCCCACTCTTTGTAATATGTGTATGCCTCATCTTTTGACAGTCTGTTAAAAAATGCGGCTTTTAACACATTTAGACTGCTATCAATTTAAGAAAAAACATTCTTCTGGTTACTTGCTAACATGGTGGAAATTTGCATCCTGATGACATTTAAACAATTTGTAGCAAAATAAAAAGTTTTAATATAATTGTTAAGAATTTCTCGTAGATATTTCTCAAACTTCTCTCTCCACTTGATTAGGTACATTAACTGACTTTTTTCCACCCTCTGGTCTAAGCTGTTTCATGCTGTTCTGGTTTTGCCTTTGTTTATTTATTTTGCAGTCAGAACAAATTATTTTATCCCAGACATAGAGCTAAGCACTCTCAGAATGACTGGATCTTTAGTGGCGATTGGTTTCATGTGTTTGTCAGCTGAAAATGGCATTTAGCACAGGCTTTATCTCAGCTATGGTAATTACTGTACTGAAATGAGCTCTCATACACAGAACAGACTGTTTTCAACAGATGCAACAAAGCAGCTCTGACTTCTCTGAAATAGTTTATCTAGCTTTCAGAGTGTGACAATATTCAGACATGAATGCACATACTCCCTTCCTTATATGTATAGAGATTTACATAAAAAGTAGGACAGTGCTAGTTTTCAAGCAGTATGTTCTTTCTTAATTTTGTGTCAATTCAATTACCCCATGCAAGTGTAGAACAGTGTCCTGGGTTGTAAGATAAGCTTGTATTCTATTTGCCATCTGTTGAAGGCAAACCTGTTGGACAGGTTTTTGTTATCTCTCTCAGAGACAATGGTTTGCCCCGTAGAGGCAATGGTTTGTTTATACACTATTGACTGACTCACTGCCGGGCTGGTAAATGTAACACCATCCTATTGTGAGGGGTCCCACCCAGAGGGGGAAGCCAAGCACTCTATTATTGTTTTAAGGGGTAGCTTTTGGGGAGAGAGGCAGCTCGCTCTCTCTCTTCACGGGATTCCCAGGGAAGCAGCTCTCTTCGGCGGCTCTCACAGCGAAGCAGCCGGAGCGCGCTGAGGCGGCGGCGACGGAGCTCGGAGGCAACCCCGGCACAGAGGAAGACCGGCCCCACTGCCACCAGATCTTCAGAGGAAAACTATACCCTTCTAAAGATCACCACTTCAGCTGCAATTCATCAATCATTGCAAGGGGAGCAATTGTCCCAGCAGAACTGCTACTGGCACCCCAACTCCTCAGGTTCTGGACTTTTTCACTGGTTTTGTTTGTACCGATTGCATTTGCCTTTTTAAATTGTTGTCTAGTTTTCTCCTAGTAAAGAATTGTTACTCCCATTCCCACATCTTTGCCTGAGAGCCTTTTAATTTAAAGATCCTGGTAATTCAGAGGGAGAGGAGTTTGCTGTTCTCCATTGCACAGGAGGCTTTGCCCTCTTTCACAGACTCCTGTCTTGTCAAACCAAGACAAACAGAATCTTTCAGTTATACATAGCTCCCACATTATATCCTGGCTGTGCATCTTATTACACATGAAGGTTATTGTTATTGCAATGTATCTCAGTGGTATACCAAATGTTAGTTTAATGGTGTAATTAATATGCTTGGATTTACCATCTGATGTTCTTAGGTACCACTTGTGTTAGCATGTGGTGCTAGCAATTTTAAGCATACTTGGAAACAGTAGTTTTTTGTTAAGGTAGCTGGCAGAAAAATTTAAAGAATTAACAACGCAAGTCACATTCTCTAACAACATTTTTTAAAAAATTGTGTTACATGTGTTCAGCTGATGTGTGTGTGCTGCTGAGAAAATGAAGGGGTTTGTTTTGTTTTGCTTGTGAGGAGCAGTCCTTTCTTCTAGAAAAGATAATGATAAACAGTTGGATGGTACTTGAAAACAACATTCAGGTACATAAAGTATGAATCTGTAAAATCCAAAGCAGATTCTGAATCAGTCTTTATCAACGTAACTGTCACTTATTACTTGCTAACAATAAATTACTTATTTCTATTTTAAAAGTAATTACAAGCATAATAAAGAAATTGGATGAAGCTACTGTATATTAATGGTGGGAAGGAAATAAGAACTTCCAAGACTACAGTGAGAATTAAAAATGTCAAAGATCTGTCTGATTATTTACCCTCCATCAGCATTCCACATCTCCATTCTTTACTATATCTCCACAGTGTTCTTAATTTCACAGAATAGATTTTTATGGTATAATTTCCAATTTTAAGTCATGCTAGAAACATCTTGAGAGTATCTTTACATTTTCCATGCCGAAACCACGTATTTGCCAAGGAAATAAAAAGACACAGAAATGTTACTACTGTATTTGGAAATATACATATCATAAGAAACCAGAAGAATCAATCAAGGTATTAAAATATAAATGAAGGGGTTCCTTTAAAAAAATAAACATAAATAAAAAGAATTTGGGAGAATTTACACTGGAATATACTTGACATAAATAGCCATGACTTATCTGTCAAATATTTGAGTAGACCTTGCATAAAATAAAGCATTCACTTAAAAATATTGTAATTGGAATGTATAACATTGAGGATTTTAATTGTCATATATTGAATCCATATGGAAGTCACATTTCTTTATTCTTTCAAAAAAGTACCTATGGAGAAATCAGTTTTTATTCAAAACTCTATATTGAGCTACATTTAATCACCAATGTGTAACAGAACATGCACAGTACAAGAATCATACTATAGATTTTTGGTTGCCAAATACATAATAGTGATATTTTCCTCCACCTTCTGTATTCTCCATCAGCATGGACTGTGGAACCATACTGACTGGTCCAGCAGCTGAGTTTCTTTAAACAAGTAGCACTGAAATGAGATATGTGAATATTTTAAGTATGCTGTTGCTGGAAATACAGAATACATTTAGAACAGAAAGTATCTTTTAATCTCTGCCACTGCTGGTTTGATCTTGCAACTACTCTGTATTAAAGTAGTGAAGTTCTCCTACTCTTCTTCCTCCATACCTCAGGAGAAAGACAGAACTGGCCTTTTGAACTCTTCCCTCTGATGAAGGTTTTGCCTGTGGATTGATGCCAGTTGACACCTCAAACTTATGGTGTGAGTAACTTGATACTGAGCCAGAGGAACAAGGGACTCTTTAGGTAAAGCAGATCTATAGTGCTGAATAAACAGATTTCAAGTATTTGATTTCAATAGGAAACCTCTCAATGTGACATTTTAGTACCCTTGCTTTCTTTTGCCCTCCATAATGAACTTCATTAAAAAATAACTTTTTTAAAAGTTCTAACTCCTATGAAAATTCAAACACATGGAACTCCTAATAAATTCAATCCAACTAGCAAGAGGCTACAGCTGTTCATACAACTCAGCATTTAAGCCAAGAAAAAGACTAGTGGTGGGAAAGTAGATACATTTCAATTACATAGCTCAACCAGCAAGTTCCCCAAGTATTGTGCTTCTTTACTTGTACACTAACTTTAAAAGTCCAGCATGATGGAATGAAGTACCACAGTTTGACCTGCAAACTCATGGTAATCAAGGTTTTTAAAGACTTATTTATGTAATAGCCAAACACAAGCAAGTTTCTATAATCTTGGTCTGACATAGTCCTGCAAAAACAGTTGTGTGAATTCTTAGTTACATGATTGCCTTAAAAGGAAAAATTGTTTTAGAAGGCTTCTCTCAGGTCAAGAAACATTTACATTTCTCCAGTCACACAGAAACACAGCCTGCATATTAAAGAAAAAAAAAAAAAAAAAAAAAAAAAAAAAAAAACAACTACTCAAAACCAAGGTAGAGGGCAAAGGTGTTTTCTTATAAGAAATCAAACATCTTTGTATTTATACAACATAGCCCTTGATTTGCTTGAGCCCCATTTAAATAAAGCAGATCAACTAAAAATTGACAGCAAGATTTCAAACATATACACAATAAAATTATAGGCTTTCTTCAACTGTCTGAAAACACACTACACTTCAAAATTTTTAAACTAATGCATTCTTCTGTTGAATATAAAGTATCCCTTTTCTCTCAACCTATCTATTTACTCTTTATACAAATGTTTAATAGCAGAGATGAATGTAATAATAGTATTCCAGATATTTTTCCTGTATGGTTTAAAAAAATAACAAGAATACTGTTATGGTGTTAAGATTTAGGATGATAAATTTCCGATATTTAAAACTTTTTTAAGGCAGCCCTGTTACAATTATAATTCACTAGTGAAAAGAGAGAGGACCATGTATTTCTAACATTAAAGAACAACTAGTACAACATTATTTCCTTACAGGTACCTTATTTTTGATGCAGAATGAAAAAGCTACAAAATAAAACCCAAATGCCCACTACCACATATAAAGTATCTATTTATCAAGGAGGCACCAAGAATAAACTAACAATTGGTAGAAAGGCATGGCAATGAAATTTTATCACAGACCACTCAAAAAAATAAAAAGGTGATCGGTGATTATAAATTTAGGGTTTAGTGGTTATTTTAGTGGGGTTTTCCATATGAAGTTCTCTATTGTTCCTTAACGATCACTCCTTATAGAAGTTATGGATTCATCATGACTTAATCTTCCTTGCAGAGAGACAGAGCAGCTGCTGAAACAGTCTAGTTAAGAACTACACATTTTTCTTTGCTGCCTCCTTTGCCTCAGGAGGGAAATAGTCTGCTTTTGTCAATGTAGGCTAGTAAATGTAGGCTAGTAGTTGATTATTCCTCTTTATCACCCCTTCCTTACATGCCAACTCAGCAGTACCATGAGTTGTGCAGTAGGCAAGAAGGAGAGAGTTATGTTATTCAGAACATTTTATCCTGTATTACAATACATAAAGCTAGCATTAAGTAGTAAATTCATTTGGGGACCAATCTTCCCTCTCCTGCATGGAAATGAATGCCTTGCTTCACTAAGAACCAGATAAGATGTTTCATGCTTTGGGAAAGGAAGTTTGAATATATTCTCATAACAAAATACAAATCACTCAGACCACAATATTCTCAAGGATTACAAAGTGCTACCAAGACTCTCAATGTTCTCAAAACACAGATTTTATTTATCCATGTGCAATGAGAAATTCAGCTTTGTGGACATATATTTTGTCTCTATTTCCTACTTTGCAGTTTTTCTCCAGGGTTTCATTGTTCCTTAAAATTGAAGTACTCTTGTAAAAAAATTGAATACGAATTCAGTAGTACAAAAGTTTCTGTATGTTTTGAAACTGGTTCAATGCTTATTTCATAGGTGAACAATTTTATAGAAAGAAAAAAACCCCGATATTCATCCTTGCAATATATTTTATGAGAGAGACACTGAATAGATATATAATCCATTATATAAACTAATGCCAAAGTTTTTGAGACTGGAAAAAGAAGCTAGATGATGCAACTAACTGCATAGGAAATATAATACAGACATATTAGAGCTAGTTAATATAAATTTTTGCAGTTGCACAAGATGAGCCAGGGAAGAAACTGAGGACAAATGACCATTACGGTAATACACAGGTATTTTCCTGAATGAATTTTCCTTAAACTTTGCTATGATAGTGGATTTTTTTGTTTTTTCCTCTGTAAATGGAGGAAATCAGGAATAAAAAAAGAGACACGTACAACAATCTATTGGTGGGAGCCATTAAGGGAATTACCTTACCCATTGAATACCATTTATCTTGGAACAAGATCTACTACTATTAATTTCTACCTTTTATATGCACACTTTAGCTAGCACATGACCCACACTGTGTAAGCAGTTACACCACAGGGACTAGAGATTAACAGCATGTGCTACAAGTGGTTTATTTTACAATTGCTGTGAAATAAAAGCTGATGGAAATGAGCTGGTGAATTACTCTGCCAGCAGAAGCAACAATATTTTTTTCATTGTGGAAAAGCTCACATCTTCTATCTTAATTTTTTTTTCCTAATATTGGGTTTTCTCCTAATATTGGTTTTATGGAGGAACACAATAGTTAAGGGAAATTTGAGGGAGGGGAAAAACAGAAAAGTGTAGTGTTACATTCAATCCTGCCATTTTCATTGTATGCTACAGTTCATCTGAATAAATTTTACCAGCTAAGTCTCTGTGTCATAGTTAATTAAAACACAATCTGGGCATAAAAAGCAACAGTCAAATGAAATGAAAATTATTTTTCTGTAAACTCCAGTCAGTTAGCTTTTCCTTCTTATTAAAGGAACATTAATTTAGCTGCTATACATGTATATTTTTGGAATGCTGGAGAAGAAAAATAATCTCAGAGAAGGGTATTAAAGAGACTTGTTGTTTTGCAGCCCATAAGGAATTAAATGGACTGCACCAAAAAGTTCTGTTCACAGCTTCCTATTAAGCAGTAAAATAATTTAAATTAAAAAAAAAAAAAAAGCTAATATAAAACAGTCCAAATCATTAAGGATCATTCATTACCAGACACACAAGGAAGTTTCCGCTGTCCCAGCATGCTTTCCTACAAAAGGCGCTTATATCACTAATAGAATAAATCTCATCAAGTACTACTTCTCTAGTGATAAAACATACTGAATTCATCCTTTGAAGCTGCATCTTATTAAAAGGAGTAAGAGTAATGGAGATAAATAGTATGAAAGTCAGGCATCTAAAGAAGGAGTAAACATACCAGTCATAAATAAAATTTGTCTACAATTAATTGAATGTTTTACCCCTTTGCTGAGATTTCTTTTTCCATTTCACTCTTGTCTGCATTTAACTTCAAGCAAATCATTATTCATCTTTGGTATTGGTCCAGGTTTCAGTGGAATTTTGAATTTTTTATTCATTGCCTCTCTTGGTCTGTAACACACAGCAGTTATTACTGCTAAGAGACATAGCTGACTGCCTGGCCTGCTATTTTAGCACCTCAGCAGCTATGCATGCTTTACTCAAGTCTATCCGATAACGATATGTGGCATGATTTACATGTGCAGAATTGAGAATTCACTGTGAATTTATTTATAATTACAACAAAGTTTAAAGTGAATGATTTAATAGGTACTATAAAGATCCTTGAGATCCTTGACAAGACACAGACACATGACTCCACATGCTTATTTGTGTTTGGAAATTGTTTTTTATCTGTAATTTTGAATTTCACAACTATACTCAATCTTAATCCTTGCTTCATCACAGAGGACCTGAAATTTTGCTGATACCTGTAGTTGTAGAATACAATCAATGTACAAGAGAACCTGAAACAGACTAATAGGATAAGAGATGTGGACAATTTTTTAGAGATCATTTTCTGCTGATCTCCAAAAGCATTTTAAGAAACACAGCTACACCTTTCCTATCATTATTCCTGATCATTAAAATAAATTTCTCAATGCCATAATTCAAAACAACCAATCATTCTTTGCCCAAAAGCAGTGTTTTCCTGGCAGCTCACCCACAACATGTATTTAATATCACCCTGTGGAACTTAGCTTTGCATTCATGAGGCTGCTAAATTTTGTAATATAACACTTTCACTGTAAATCTGTGCACAAAATACAGAGCTGCTCAGAGAATGAAAATCAAACATATAATTTATTCCAGTTATCATCTGAATTCACTACAGTCTGGCACCAAGCATGACATACTGTTAATAAATCTTCATAAATAATTGAAAAAAAAAAAATTTAAAAACCAAACCAAAATGGAATTAACACCTCAAGGTGAACACATAGGCTATTTTCTATCAGTTTTACACAGATGATCATTCTGTCCCCAAATGTCTATGCTTCATGTGTCATTTACTGGTGAATAAGCATTTAATTATATTTGAGGTGTTTTTTTTGTCTGTTACTTCAGAATACCTGTATGCTCAAATACAAGAAAATCTCTTTATAGGTCCCTATAGAAATTTTAAACCAGAATAATGTAGGTTTTTCTTTCACCCCATAAGTTTGCACAGTGGGATCCCAAATGCTATGATGTGAGCTTGGTATATAAGATAGCCAAATGCTATGATGTGAGCTTGGTATATAAGATAGCTGCTACAGATAAAAATTCAGATCTCAGCACCACTGACTCCAGTCTGCTGTAATGAGGACAGGTGTATGTGATAAACAAAGAGAACACTAGATAAAGGTCTCAAAGATTAAACAAGTGATGGGTGAGCATGCATTTGCCTTACTACTGTGGCACTTTATATTATAGAGACACAGGAAAGCTCTAACCACAGACCATTAATAAACAAAAACTATACTATTTCTTTTCTGAAAAAATCGTGGGTTTAAATTGAAGGGGATGGGGGCAGTAAAATAATGAGCAAAGTAAACAATAAAAAGAGTGTAGCATCCAAGTACATCACTAAGTCCTGATAAAACACAACCCTGTTGTTTTCTGTTTGCCTGTTTCTCACTATGTTCTGCTTGTACATATCTGAATGCTGTTACTTAATTTCAGCAATGCCATAGGGACGTGGATAAACATAAATTATGTCATGCTAATTTTATTCTCTACCAGCACTGACAAGGTAAATCCAAACTTATTCTTGTTCCTTCTTAGATGGTGTATTTACAAAAAAGTGTAGCTTTACTACAAATATAGACATATACTTCTACTAAAGGTAGTTCATACCAACTTTGCTAAGTGACTGAGTGAGGCAGCAGTCCATCTGGAGAAATTCTGAAAACCTGGGCAAACTGCATGTCATAGCAGAAGAAACAGTATATTTAAAAGGTTTGATGCTTATGCCTTTCCTGGTCTTAAAACATTGAGAGTCAGACATGATTAAAGGATAAGGGGTTTTTACCTTGGTATTTTAACAAGGATCCTTATAGTGCACCATTTCGTGAAGGTGGGATGTGCCACAATGTACACACATGATAGATCACATATACAATTCATAGACCTTACAAAGTAGCATATCTAACAAGCATGCCCCAACGTGAGGCCTGGATGAATGGCGTACTATTCCCCCATCTGAGGAATTCTCCCCTGGATCGGCCAAATCTCTAGTTTACAGGATATGTTCTAGAGGGGGCCTCAATTTCCTTAAGGTAGCATAGGATTTTCCAGCCCCCTACTACGAGGCCTCTAGGATGTTTGGTCTCCTGGCCTAACAGAATAATAGCACTATGCTAAGTTATCAGACTTAAGGAATTACAAGTAGGCATGCAAAGAATACTGAAGATACATAAAAGTTGTAAAAAATGTATATAAAAGAAAAGACAAAAAATCATCTTGGCATCAATACTGCTAATGAATGTCAGGTGTCCAGTCACCTCTCCTCACCCTGAAGTGCACAAGATAAAATGCAAGATAATATTCTTTAAGTTAAGAGGGGACAGGGCAGGAAACAACCCACATACATCTTAGTACTGTATGTTCAGGCTTGAAACTTGTATGCTTTGCAATTTTGAAGAACACATTAAGAACTGAAGCTCAGTGGCTTCTGTTGCTTCTCTTTTGACCGCCACTTTGCTCTCGGGGGTTCCTCGCTGCTGTCCCCACCCCTCCCCGGCCCCCCGGGACCCTCCGGCTAGCTGTCCCCTCCGGGGGCCGGGGTTTTCCGCAGTCCCACTGCCCTGGGCTTACCAGGCAGCGTCTGGGTTAGCACGGTCCGAGCTGCGGCGTTGCCTCAGTCGCCGCTAGGATTCGAGATAAAGAGACCAAGAGAGACCAAGGGTATGCTTGTCCAGAGAGATTGTATTGCCTGAAGCATTGCAGGGACCAAAGGCCCCGGGCTATTGCCCAGATACAGTTTTATACAGAAAAATTAAGAGATAAGGTCTTAAACAATAGAGACAGTGTTCATCTAAGGCACATCAGAACCACCCCAGGGGCCAGGTCCAATAGGAGCTGCTCAGGGGTGGGGAGAAGGGGGTCTACAGAGGAATGCTGAAGCGGGACTTTCCCAAAACAGTGGAGCATACATAAATGTATCTTTTACCTCAGTTTACCATTCCCAAGGCCTTTCTAATACAATGGGGCATACATGAATGTATCCTTTACCTCAGTTTACCATTCCCAAGGCCTTTCTAAAACCTTCCTCCACGCTACCATGCCAGCATGATAACTACAGCTTCCACAAAATTTAATTTAAAAGACTTTCATTGCCATAGAGATAAAATATTTAACTACAAAAGTATCAAAATACATATAACTGGAAAAAGGAGTGAAAGTATTAAATACTCTTAAAAATGGGTTTTGGTAAGAGAGCATCATTTGTTTAAAGCATACACAATCAAGTAAGGTATACTATAGAGGGAAAAACAGCTTGAACATAAAACATTGCAGGTTTCATGGTTTCAGTTACCAGTTATTCAATTTTATGTGCAGTAATGAATTGTCACTACTGATGAAAGTTGTCAAATTCCAGTTTTAGAACTGTGATTGTCACAAGCCACATGAAAGAGAAATATATATAATTTATGCTTCTTTACACAACACCCTCAACTCTGATATTAATGGCTGAAACTATTGACCCCTTTTCCTTTTCCAGCATTCAATTTTTGATGCTTTTGTACTTTGGCAATAAAGTTTTATGATGTGGTAGACTTATTGGGTGGAAAACATAAATAAATATCACATTGATGTTGTCCACAGTCAACAAATATAATATCATTTACAAAGTAAAGCATCTGAAAGTGAAATTTTAAAAAATATTCATAGCTGACAGAACCACCACTAAAATGTACCTGAAGGTTGGCACTTGGCCAGCTCCTGTAGGCAGCCGGGAAGAAAATAAATCCTCATCTCTATTGTTCCACAAGATCCTTAAGATGAAATCTTTGTTGATGTAAGTGATGTAAATTTGTATGAAAACAATTGCATGGGAGAGCCCTCACTACATCTTTTCTTCACTTCTCTGTATATAGGCAGTACTATTCATTAATGACAAATACCCAAGTGGTAACCCCTCACAATCCACTTGCCCATGAGAATTTCAGCATTTGAAGCATGCAAACATACCAAATCATGACACATTTATAGACACTTCAAAAAGTCTGGAAAACATGGGGTTTCCTTCTACCTGGAAAGGTACATATTGCACAGATGTGTAGGTGCATTTCCACAAGAATCAGTTCTATGCAAAACAGTTAAAAAGTGTTTCTCAGGAAGATGTATGTTGTGTAAATGCTTGTTTTATACTTATTCTACATCAGACTATCAGAACCCAAATTTATCTTTTAAGATTAAAGCATGTTGTCACAAAAGCTTTTAGTTAGCAGGTAGGAGGTTTATAGTAAATAACATCAAGTACACAAAAGCAACATTACAGCTATAGAAAGATCCTGTCAAAGTAATTTACTCAGATCTGGTGTTAGAGATAATCTGTTCTGTAAATCAATATACCAGAATGCTCAAATCTGATACTTACTTCATATTGAAACCTATTCTGATGTACAAGACCACATTTTTCAAACATATGAAGTATAAGTAACTGTAGAATTCATGTAGTTCATGTGTTTTATGCATCTTCTAATTGAATATTTTATAAATGCATCGAGGTTGTGATTTAAAGATTCAACTGAAATGTAATGAATATTTAAATTTGAGTGCTGCAGCAATCAATACACAAACCTGCTTCATGTTTGCCACTTTTGAATGACATATGCCCTCATGTAAGTCTTAAGAAAATGAGAGTGACTTTCATTCTAGACAACCCCTTATGTTCATGTGACCAGTATAAAGCAAGGATTGAACCAACCACTTCCAGCACCCAACCTCCACAGCACACACTGCCCTTACATGATTGCTGTAACAAACAGTATATAAAATAGCTACAAAGGGGAAAATAATAGTAAAGACAAACAAAACAAAACAAAACAAAACAAAAAAACAAAAACAAAAACAAAAAAAAAAAAAAAAAAAAAAAAAAACAAAAACCACCAAATGGGATGTATAAGATTGTCTAAAAAATACAGATAAATTTAACTTTTCATCATGGAATAAATTGAGGTTACCTGTGGCTGACAAAGCATTGTAATAGGATTAATTTTAACTGATCTCAGTAAAATAAAACTGGATTTCTTTTGGATCACATAGATCTAAAGTATGCTTTTGATGATACAGAACCAGTGGCAGAGATTAATTACAGTGCTTTGACACAATGTATATTTTAAAGAGTTCATGAAAGCAATGCTCGCCCTGCTATAAGCAAATGGGCTTGTTAAACTTATGTAGCACAATAACCCTAAATTAAATGGTATCATTAAACTTGTTACAGCACATGAGTTGGAGAAGAAAACAATCAGTCATGTACTTGCAGAAACACTAAGGTTCTATTCTTTAGAATAAAATAAATCCATAAAATAGATCACCTTCTGGAAAGAATCAGGCAGTGTTCTTCACAAGGAAACAATAATTTAAAAAGCAACCAAAAACCTAACAAACCAAAATATTAAAATTCTTTGAAATATTCTTATTTTCTAAAAACTAAAAGTTTATTTAGGGAAAACAAATAAATAGGAAATATTAAAACCAAAAAAGCCAAGCAAAAAAAAAAAAAAACCAAACAAACAAAAAAAAACCCCACCAAAATCAAAGCCAAGCAAAATCAAATCAAACCAAAAAAAAAAAAAAACCCAAAACAAAACACTCACACACACACACACAAAATAAATCCCTAGTAGATTTTGAAATTTAACATCTTTTCCAACAATGAAATGATAATAGTCTTTCTTCAAAACATTTACTTTGGCTTCTGAAGGAGCTTTATCTGAACAGCAGTGATGATCATAATGCTGCCTTTCATGCAAAGACCCTCGATACAAGTTAAATTAAAGCCTGCTTTCATACAACCCTTCATAAAGCCCTTTTGAAAAATGTCACATTAGGTAGCTGTATTTTCTTCAGCCTTTTCATTAATTTCTATTTTACCACTCACATCATATGAAGCTGTATCATGGCTGAAATTTCAGGAGCAACTGTAATTCATCACAGAAACCAAATCCATTTTGTAACTCATTATTAAATGCTTACCACATATGTAAACTTGTAATTAACTTCATGGACCTGATTAAGAAGCATAGGTCCTTCAACTGTCCATGGGAAGAAAACAATACCACCAATACCAACTTTGACATCTGAGTGTAGCAGTTTTGTAAACCAGACAGAAGCACTAATTAAGTATAGTGGTTTTGGTTCACTAATCTGAGTTTCCTGGCCAATGACTAATTAGTGTAGTGGCACTGGCCAAATGCTAATGCACCTACTGGAATTATTTACTCATTTTCTGCTGTGAGATAATGATTAGGAGGAGGAGAAAAGCAGGTTTGAACTTTAAAGGGTGTAAAGAAAACTTTATTTACAGAATTAAAAGAAACATAATAAGAAAAACAGATTTAACCTTCAGAACACTTCTCCTCTTAAACCCTCTTTTGTTTCCCTCTGACAACATAAAGAGACAAAACCTGGGACCTCTTCAGTCAGTTTAGCACTTCTAAAATAGTTTTTCTTTAATTATCTTAGGGAGAGGAGTCTCTCTTGCCATGCTGTTGAAACATCTCCATAAGAAACATGTTGTTCATGGCTTTAACATCACAGCAAATCAGCAGCCACCAAGAAATCTGTAGTCATGAAGTCCCTCACACATTTTGGTAGTTTTCCTCATAACTAGCACCATCAGTCATTTCAGCTTACTGGGGTACAATTTTAAGGATGAGCTGTTCTAGTATAGAAACATAAATTTTCTTCTTTTATCTCTGGGAGAAAAGGTTTTCTTCTTCTATCTCTGGGGTAAAGTTTCTCATCTTTCTCATCACTCTCTGTTCAAGCTTCTTATTGGATCACAGCTACTGCAACATCTGCTTATTTAAATACTGCTGCTTCTGCTAACAGCTTTAGTTAGTTAGAATGCTACATCCCCCCAGTGCATTCCATGAATAACAGGGAAAAAAGTCTGACGTATCAATTATATCTTCACCATAGCCTTACAAGAGAATTTCAGCCAAGACTAAGGCATCTCTTTCATCTCCTCCCATCTAGAATTTGACTCTTTCTTCACTGACCTCAGTGTCTCATGTTGTTTTCTTTACATGTCTCCACCCTTTCTTTTTTCCTGATTCATGAGACAATTGGTAGGTTCATTTATTCTCAAGCTTTATCAATTGAAACAATTTTTATAAAGTTTTAAAGAATTGAAAGGTTGATCTCATCCAGGCTCTGCATCAGGGAAATCGCTCGCTGTGCCTCTCTATTGGTTACGTGGTTGCCACCAACACTGCAAGTCATGCTGGCTGCTGGCACCACCTGCCTTCTCTTCATGCAGGACGCCAAAAAGAAAGAAAAGCTGACAATGCTTTTGTTCTTCTGTCCACAGTATGGCTGGCTAAAAGTAGCTAAGCAAACAAAACCCATTGCAAGCCATGCCAAGATAACCACGGTTGCACACTTCCCTGGCCTTGTTGATTTTGGCTGAGCAGTCTGGGCCATGTGGCTGCTCCCAGCCTTGGGGCCACCTCCAGTGCCAGCCACAGGGACACTCCTGGCACTGGTCTTTGCTCCTGAGGATGGGCAGGGTCCACCAGGAAGGGGCCCAGCCCTGCAGGGAAGGAGCCCCAGCTGCCCTGCCAAGATGGGGCCTGGCAGGCTTCCCAGAAAGGGGCCAGTGCTGCAGCAGAGCCTGCCAGGTCCAGCCTCACCAGGCTGCATGGGCCATGTGGGGCCAGCTCAGCCACCACCCAGTTACCTGTTCAAAGGCCGGAAGCAAGAGAGCTTTTCACAGGCTTGCCCAGCCTTAAATGTGTTTTCAGAGGTGTATCCTGCTCTTTTAAGTGGCTTAACCAGGTGTCAGTCTTTAAAATTAGTCAGCTGATTGGTTCCGCCAGGTGCCCACAGGGAACTACTTCCACAGGTCGTGGACCCCTCCTCCCCAGTTAAAAACCAAACCTACATTAAACCACCACACTGAATTAGGCGGTCATTTCTAAACTGGGTGTCATCAGCACTTACCTGAAGATACTACTGCTCTGCACTAACTGGGCAGCAAAAAATCTGTTGCATCACAGTTGTGTCTATATTTCCAGAGAGTCTTCCCCTCATTGTAGATGTATGTAAAGACTTCTAACTTCCATTGACCAATTCATAAGAAAGTCAAAAGAAAACTTGAATATAGAAAAAAAAAATACTGCCTATCTGGAAAAAAAATCCCAGAAAAAAATAGTTACTTTACTTCCAATATACTTTATATGGTAGAAATATGAAAGCTATAAAAAATGAAGGAAAATGTACAAGAAACAGAAATAATTACATGCATGTTTGAAAGCTTCCATAAAAGCTGTTGCAAATACAGCACTTTTCAAAAATCACATCACTTTAAGCAACTTAGTCTTGTTCTATTTGTCTTCAGTCTACTTTTCATTTCTTTAAGTTACTTTGACAAGTAACACAGCAGCTAGATAAATAGACTTTCATTTGTCATAGACCTATACAGCTATTCACAAACCCAGGAAGAGAAGAAAAAAGCATGAGCATACATCTTTTTGGAAAGAAAAACGTATTAAGATTTACCATTGAGATGTTTCCCAGGGTCTCAGGAGAGGCTCAAACCATTTCTTCTCTTTGCTCATGCTCTTAACACTGCCAACTTTTTGTTACCATAATCAAGTACAAAAAAAAAGGTAAGGTGGTGTAGTTTTGTTTTCAAGGTGCTGAACTACTTGTTGTTCATACAAGGAAAATATGGCCTTGATATTTGAAGATCATGACAGAGATGAATCTGAGGCAGTTTCATGCAACTGCAAAAGGACAAACAAGGATTCATGTTTTAGGGAGTATAACAACTATATAGGCCTACAACACAAAAATCCTTTGGAGCTTGTAATATGAATTTTAATATACTGCATGCATCACAGTCATGGATGATGAGAACATATAACTAAAACCATGAATGTAATTTCATTCTAAGGGTAAAACTAATATCCGACTTGCAGGTGCCTTTAATGTATATTCCCAGTATGTCTATTCAATAAACTTAATGAGGTAGCTTGTTGAAAAACATGATGCTTGACTCCTACAGACTACTCTTTGCAGTATTGCTCTTAACCTCATTGACATGCTATTGATCTAAATCAACTGTTTACTCATTCGTGTGTGCCACTGTAAAGTGAAATTATAAGCCTTCTGTTCAGTTCTGAGTTATTTCCAAGGTATTTCATTTGCTTATTACCTGATTTGCCAGTTGCTGAAGTCTGTTATTTCAGAATCTGATTTCATTGAGTATTTTATTACCTGGCCCATGCTGTAAAATCCTAGAATGGCTTTCAGGCAGAAAAAAGCCCCCACAAAACTACTGAAGAAGTCAGCTCTCTCAGGCTAGTGCTATTCAGTCACCCAGTGACAACAGGTGAGATGCAGACTAAAACATATCTCCCTTTCCTTGTGCTTTTTGTTCTGAGGCTCAAGCAGAGTCACTTGGAGTGCAGTCCAGTTGCAATTGAGAAAGAATTCTGAACTGGGCTCATGCAAAGATCTATCATTGTCAAAAGGTCTCTCTGCCTTGAGGATCAACCTTGAGAGTCATCCCAGCTCCAGGGGAGATCACCTCCATCCAGCTACAGTGACCGGCAAGGAGATCGCAAAGAAGGTTCACTTATGTCATTTTATTTATGGGATAAAGTGTCTGGCTTATGGTCAAATTGCTTACAATAGGAAGGGTGTGAATAAATCTCCCTGCGCCCACAATTATTTTTTTTGTTTCTTTATAAAGTAATCTTAGAAAAAACACCCCTTAACTCTATGATTTGTGTTCCACTATCATGTGCATTGATTTTCACAAAGTCACTGTGTTCCTCTTTAGGTTTCTTTGAGGCTTTATTGGCCCAGCTGCCACTCAGGACTGTACATCCTTTGAAGTCTTTACCAACTATTTAGTTGACAAACACAGTCAATCTACTTAATTGATTCACAAAGACATAGTACAGTTACCTCTTGCCTCTAGTACATGGCAGATCAGTGGTGAGAGTCCAATTATTTGATAAACTGTTTAGTTTAAGTGCCAAAATTAATGTTAATTATATACTGTTTGCACACTTGCAGACCCAAAGTAAGCAAATAGCTTTTAGTATAAAATATTACAATTAATTATATTATAGGGATATTTGTTATAATGAATAAGGAGCATTTGCTTCATGATTTACCAGACTTTCACATATAAAATTATTTTAAGCAATAAGCATAATGTTAGAGCTAGCAAAACTACAATTGGATGAAGCTTTAGATTTAAAGTTCCTGTTGCTGATGCCCCACAAATTATGTTCTCCATCTGTCACAATCCGCTTGTGCAGGGTGTCATGGTGGTTCATTAACCGATACCAAAAGTGCAAAAGAGCAAACAGCAGGGGACTATCAGTTTAATCACAAAAATGTACCTTTATTATAGAGTGCCAAGAGAAAATGCGATAGAGGGGACAGAAAAAGGAAATAAAGAATAGAGAGAGAAGAGGGAAAGAGGAATATACCTGCTACCATCAAGATGAAATCCTTAATGGTCCAGCCACATGGATTCGCCGTTGTCCGTGGGGGATAACCAAAGTCTTCCCAAAAAGTCACAGTTTATATAGCCTTTATCCAAAGCACGTGGCATCTGGCCAGAAGGTGGGAAAGATTGATGGGCCATTGTGAAGAGACCCTTGGTCTGTGAAGGAGGTGCAGGCATGCAGGAACAAGCCACTGCTTCAGATCCTGTTCAGAGCACTGTTCTGTAGAAGCACAGCGAGTGCACCTGCAAACAGTCACTTGGCAAGTTTCCACATCCACCTCGGCCAGGCCAAAACTCCTGTCAGGGGTCTTCAGGGTCCTTGCGACAGTCATGAGGCAAATGCAGGAAACTTTGGACCATCTCTCACACACCATCCCATTCCAGTCTTGCTAGGACATGGTGTATCTTTACTTTGTGAAGATAGAGTTAATCGAGATACTTTGCTGCTCTGGATTCTCTTCAGCAATGTACTGAAGTGATCATATTGCAATTGTATTATTTTAAAAGTGAGTCTCATTCCAATGTAAATAGGCAGGGACATTTGAAACAATCTATAGTTAGATTGTAGCTATTGGTAGATTGTGGAGTTGCGTTATTTGGATGTTTTATTATCCCTGTATTATGTATTGGTTTATTCCTTTGTACCCCCGTGTGCAACTTGGTTTATCCCCAGTTTTCCCGCCTTGTCCTCCCTTCCCGCCTTCCCAGTATCTATCCATCACCCTGAAAGAGGCATTTTACCCCCCCCGGGTGCCTTGTCTATCACTCAGTGCCCCTTCCCATCCATCCAGAAGCTTCTACTCAGGGCACCGGGTGATTGGGCGAGAACCTGGGGCTCCCCCCATATCCTTCCCCCATTGGACCACGCTGTATTACCCCATCCCGGAGCCACCCCCTATCCCTATCCCCATTGGTTGTTGGATACCCCTCCCTTACAGTTTATAAGCCAGTGCAAGCACCTTGTGCTTGTTCCTGTTGGCTGGCATCGTTCTAGGATATTTGGCCCCGTTGGGCTACAATAAACTTGGACTTAGCCCCCAGCAGGATCCGCTCTTCATTTACCACCGCGAGGCTTGCTAGCGCTGCCCAGAACCCACAAAGGCACTCTCCAAACCCCAGCAGGGAGCGGCGGAGGGTGCCTCCATTGCCCACTCTCGCCCCAGAGAAGAGCTAGCCGGGGCTGAAACAAAGGGAACCGGGGCGGGAGCGCGGCAGTAGATTGTGACAGGAGCTCAGTAGTTGAAATCATATTCCACAATTTCAGTAAGATTACAATTTTGGGTATTTCAGTGATTACGCATTTCTACACTGGTGCTGTCTGTAAATATAGATTCAAAATAGGTCCTCATACAAACACATCCATTTCCACTATATATGACTATAGTCTCAGGGGTTTCATAAGGATGTATTTTAAAGTGACAAATAAATTGCTCAGTGTCAAGACAAGTGTCTTGGGACTTAATGGTACTATTTTCACAAATAATTCTTTCTTGTTCACATTCAACCCATGCATCAACACCAATGTTTGTTCCCATCTAGTTGGGCCCATAAACTAGGAACTAATGGATAGAGGACATTTCAATAGTAATTTTATCCCAGCACAATTATAGGACATATAGTGTATACTGAAGCATTAGGTACTGTCAAAACACCTCTCCTGGATAATTTTGGACAGGACAGGGTTTTTCCCATGTGAAAAGTGAATCATTCTGTATAATTCACTCAAACATTAATTCAGGAATGGTGAGCAGGTAGACTTAATTGCAGAGATATTGATATTGATATTAGTATTAGTATTAGTATTTAGTATTTAGTATTAGTATTGATAGTGGTGGAAAGATTCCAATTTCTCCCATCAGAGTTCCAACATTCCTGGTGCACCTAACATGCGTTTTAGATCACAATCACTCTAGGGTTCTTCAACCACTGATTTGGAGAAACAGCATTATGTTAGCTTTGGACTAACATGAACACAGAACCTTTGCCTGGCATCCTCTGGAGTGTTGCAAGGGAAAATAAAGACAATTTTGTAGGGGAGACTCCTAGCAGATCACCCTATTAGGAAGAATTAAAAATCCACTATGCAGGAACTCTGTCTCTGGGCCAAGCATTTCTCTATACAACAAAATAATGTAGTTTTTTACCTGTGTAACACAAAATTTATTGAAGCCATTCTCCCAGCTGAAGAACTTGGGGTTTAAGGAGTTCCTATTTTTGTTTTTGTAATTTTAATAAATTCACTTGCATTTTGGGTCCATTTTTAACCTGTTTTATAGAAGTTTACATATATGATTTTTGCTCCTTTTGGTGCTGCAAAACCATGGTCCTTATACTCCTGCTTGTGTGATACATCCACCACATCCTTGTTTTTGGGGTTTTTTTTTGCCAGCTGCAATGATTCATGCAGCAGCCTTATACTGCCTTTTTGCTGAGGCATCAGTGAACTAAATTTCTTTGGTGTTTCTTTGGTGCTGCCTTTTTGCTGAGGCATCAGTGAACTAAATTTCTTTGGTGTTTCTTTGGTGAGGAGAGGTGCATTTAAAATTGGCAACAATTTATTAAGTTGTTGTAGCGCCAGTAGATCTGAATTGAAAGTCATCTGCAATTTGGAAACTCTTGTATGTTCTTTGGTTAATTGTCAAATAGGCAGACCATTTTCTGACCAAAGGTATTTGTGCAACTCCTTCTGGAGCAGCAATCCCCTCTAGGAATGCTTCTATTAAATTAACTGGTCCTCTGATTTGCACAGGCTGTTTCTAGTGTATGAAAGGGCAATTTCTGTAAGTTGTAATATTGGATATTGCAGCCATTATTGGAACTGTATGACATTAAGGTACTGGCTAATTAGGTGCTGTCTCCCATCTGAATTTTGAACTGGCCACGAATTGCATGGGAAGTGGGTTATGGAAATATTCTGCCATTTTTCTAAGGCTGCTATTACATCAGAAAATCTATTTTGTTCCACAGCACAGATGGCAGAAATCCTATATTATGGAACATAGGTAATTTTTGAATCAGCAGTGCAGGAACTGGTTGGAGTATCTGCACTGTAGCCTCACAGTTTCTTCCAGGGTTGTGATTGGAACTTGTACTGAAGAGCCACGTGGTGCCATCTGCAAAGCACCAAGTCAAAATATCAAACCCCCAAATATTTTTGTTATGTTCTTTAATTACAAAGCAAATAGAGAGTTTGTGCTTCTGGCCCCAGAACCATAAATTAACTTCTGTATTTTGGTGAATAACATGCATTCCATTTACTTCACTGACTTTAATTCCTTTCTTTCTGGGTCACACCACCATCTTTTTAGTATCATGTGTTGGGTTTGAATATTGTGCACCTGTATCTATTGGAAATTTTATCAACTGTCATTGGTGACCAACTGGAATATAAGTGTATGTGCTTTAATGATGGGTCTATACCCATATTTAGAAGAAATGGAGGGAAAAAAAGAAGTTTTCTTTTCCTTCATCATAGTCATTAAGATGACCCCATATGTCACCAGCCCTATCCTCTGAAGACACTATTAGTTTCTTAATTTACATTACGTTAGGCAGATATGGGTCTTGCATGAGCATAATTTCCATCTATTCTTCCAAATTCAGCTTCTTTCTTTTTCTTCTTGTAACTTTACCTTCTTTGGAGCCTGTACCAAATATTTCTTGTCTGGGACTGGGACCCTCAATCACACTCCAGCCCATGACTACATTCAATCCATTTGATTGATTCATACATAGAGTGATAGTACAGGTGCCTCTTGCCTCTATGACAATAGTCCATGGCATATGCAAAAAGGAACATACAGCAGATCACCAAAACAGACACAGAAATCCACGTATTTAAACCACTGGGCTTTCCTGGGAGAATGTCATTGTTAGTACATTTTCAACATAAATTTAAAAGAGTATCCTTGACCTACATTTACTATCTGTTGTTTTCTATAAGGGGCTCATTGCAGACAAAATGGAAATTTTAGACAGTTGTTATAAGGGAGATTCCCCTTTAAGTCATGAGGTACAGAAAGGACTGCTCTGTTTTCTACACTTCTGAGAGAGGAGCCTAGGTGCAGCTGGATCTAATCCTAGCCCCAGACTTTGTCAAAGTTTATGTATACGTGCAACTCAATGCACATTTTTTAAAAGTAATATTGAAAAAATGATATTAAAATCATAGTTATTGAGTAGGGATTGATGATACTCACCCATACCAATGACCATGGAAAAATAGCTCTTACTCAAGGAGTAACCTTGAGTTCTCCCTGCAAGGAGGAATCTCCACACATGCCCCTTAGAAGAGGTGTATTTGAAGATCTTGCTCTTAGAAAGTAGGACTGGGATTGATGGTGAGTCATAGGTTTCTAAGCCAGCTCTGTCAGTTCAGCAGCACATCAGTCAGCCACTTCAGATAAGATATCAGTTCCTGTCATGAGATGGTTCCTTTATCAGGTCTGTCACATCTGCCACATTCTGTCAGGAAACTTTGTTCTTCACTTCCTCAGAATGTATAAATTGGGGATTAAAGAATCAGACTGGTCTCAATAGTCTTCAACACCAAAAACATTATGACCCACCCTTCTCCATGTGGTAACTGCTCCAGCCAGTAACTTTTGCAAGCAGGGTAGAGTTCAAGCTGGTTTATCACCACTTAGGCAGAACATTCTTCTCTAAGGCTGGCATAAGAGAAGGCACAATTTTTCCATTCAAGTAAAAAAAAATGTTAACTTCAAACCTATACTTTCACCTGCTTTAAGAACGCATTTATTATAACATATTGTTCATAATGATGCTTAAAATATGGGAAATTTTTTCATTATTAAAATTATTTTTAAATTTCACTGTGGCACTAGAGTAACTTTAATAAAGTTTGGTGTTGTTGAAAATTTTAATTGACATACCAAAAAATATTTTAATTGAGAACATATAATATACCAAAGCTATTTTGGAATATATATTATGCAATGTTCAAAAATCTAGTCGTACACAGCAAACTGGAGTGATAGGGTTTATGTTAGATTTCATCATATAGTGTTAATCCCAAGCAAAAATCTACAAATCTCAGATCACACAAAAACTGTCTTCTAATGTAGAATATGGCTGCTTCCTGGCAGGAATATGGAAGAAGAGGAATACAACTTATTCATACTTGAAGGATCCTTACCGCAATACAATATTGAACAGTAATTAACAAATTCTGTGGAAATGTTTCAGACAGTTCCCAACCTTGGTAAATGTTTAAAGAGTAGTAAACCTGCTCCACACAGGTACAGCAGCAGCCTTGGGTTTTGTTTTTGACTATTCAGTGGAGAGGTAAAGAGTACAGTTATTATATAGGGCTTGAGTCAACGCTATTCTGGCACTTTATTTAGTGTCAAGGGACATGCTGTCTTATAATAATAATTAACAAGAACAGCAACAATAAAAATAATAATAAAACAAGGTTTTAAAATATTAAGAACAGTAATTTCATTTGCATCTTATTGCAGTGCATAAAAAAAAAGGGGGATAGGTGATGTTTATCTTGTGCTGACAACATCCTCTCCATTTCATTCATCTGTTTGAAACATAAGCTACAGATTTCAATCCTTTGGATTGACATTTTCTTTCACAATTTTTTCTTATGACTTTTTAAATCTGTTTATAGGCTCTTACTTAGCAATTAATTCCACACTTCAATAGCATCACTTCAGTTTATTTTTTATTGCATGTAAAGTAGCTACACTGGATGTTGCATATATGTTGTCATGAAAAACAGTGAACAGTAACTGCCTATTCACTCTGACCATAAAATTTGTGATTACATGTACAGCTATCAAAACCACCTGCCATCATCACTTTTCTATAGTGAGAAAACGTAGACCCTTTTACATTCTCTGTAAATATCTGATTACTTTTGATTATTCCAATTTCATTCTCTACTGTCCCTAGTTCCATTAAAATGTTTCTAAGATTGAATTTCTCGTAGTATGCTCACTTTAAAATGTCTGCAGACTATGTGCTAGTTGTGTGATGCCACATTGCTTTGTTCTCTATCTCCACTCTGCTGTAAACACCTCATGTACCTTTCTCACTGCTGTGAAGAAACAAAATGAATGTTTCAGAGTGCTGTTCACAGTTACATCGAATATAGACTCAGGAATGGGGGACCACTAATTGCAAGACAATTCATTATGTCTACAGTCAAGATTGTCTTGGCATCTGTATTGCTTCATATTTATTGACTTTAGATATTAGCTGGCACTTCATTACTCATTTGTTATTGACAATCTTTTGCAATTCTTCCTGACCTTGCATAGAGGTGTAATGTCGAAGCCTTGCCATCTCATTTTTCACCCAATTTCTAGAAGTTTTCTGAAGATAAGCATCAAATAGGATTGTTGTCTGCAAAGGTAATCAAGAAATACCACTGATAGCATATATTCAAAGTGGAAACTTATCACTAGTTTCCTTATTTCAACTCAGTAATTAATTATCATTTTTCTGCAAATCCAATGTTCTACCAACCAACTGCCCTCATCTTTGTTTGATGGTAAGACTTAAAGCACACCAGCAGAAATGCAAGGTGTGACTTGCCACATTTATTTCCTATATATTGTCTATCCTTTCTTATAGTTTCTGCCAGTATGACTGATATAGAAGTAAGCTATAATGGCCTGCAGATGCCCAGTTAGCTTTTTGAAGCCCTCCTTTAAAACTTGTTCTCATTTACTTCCTTTTTCTTCAGGATTTAAGGAACAGGTTTTATCATAAAATTGGTAATGACTCACTCTAGACCCCTTGGGTGAAAACTTGCTCTGAAAATTTATTACTATCCTATTTTGCTCAAATTTTTTTTCTAATGATGTGCCTATTTAAGACTAATGTGCACAAATATGAAGAAAACTTGTAGATTTTATCAGTATTAACCTCAATTCTCACTTTTATAAGCCAGACTTCTATCAGCCTTATTGAGTAAAGGGCATGCTTCCAGTTTTTTATATGTTTGAAAATATTTTTATTATGTATTTTTATGCTTAGAGCAATTAAGTATTCAAAAATATTCACTGCCTGAATGATTAAATGTTATTTCAAATATAACTTACCATAATTTATATTCCTTCCATTTCCATGGGCACAATTTTCAATTTTCTGACAAAAACCAGACTTCTCACTTTTTATTATCATTTTACTCTGCTTCTACAGCTAAGACACCATAAAGCAGTTATATCAGAACATAACTGCATCCCAAACCTTTCCCACCCCAAAGATCAAAACTCATAGTATTTCACAATAATATAAACAATATCTAAATGTTTGTTTGTGACATTATACTCCCCAATACATTTGTAAGATTCAAATTCAAAATCTACCTTTGGTCCAAAAGTAGACATTCAAGTACCAATTCAAACTGTACTTTAACAAAAGTTTGATGCAAAAAATTGAACACAAACTTGAGAATGTCCAAGGTGAAATTAATTTCTCCAAAACCACACATAGTCAGAACTTACATGCACAAAACAGGAGAAGATCCCTTTTCTTTTTAAGATCTTTAAAAATCATTTGGCCTTGCCCTAAGGAGTTTTATAATTCATCTTATCTAGCAGATCCAGATGACAGGCAATGAAAATGTCAGCTACTGTGAAGAATAAATAAGCTGTAATTTTTATCTTGACACCTAGAATTCTAACATCTAATGCAATTTTGTACTGTTCCAGGATAGTAATTACACAGAAAACAAATAATAAATGCATGCTAATGAGGTAAGGCAACAACAGCTGTGCGCTTCACTGGCACACTTAAGTAATCCAAGGAGTATAGCAGGAAGCAGACACACATAGTAAGAACTACAGAAAAATGTGTCAGGACTTGAAACCTAGTAACTGTGGATATGTTTTATACATGCTGAGGTGTTGATGCAGGCTTGTTATTTTTACAAAGTTTCCTCACAGAAGTAGAATGCAGACTGAAAAACAGCCTATGTTCAGCTGTGCTGTGTTGACCATGTACCTTCAGCCAATTTTATTTATAAACATTTCAGATGATAAACATGTAGGATCAGTATCCTGTGTTTTGACAAAAGAGATGTTCAGATATACACCTAAGAGTCAATACATAGAACTGATCAAAAGCAATATATTATTCATGTTATTGATTAGATTTATAACAACTAAAACAGAGAAAACCAAGTGAATTGACTTACAGTTATTATGCAGAACTGTATTTTGAGACATGAAACTCATTATTTGCCTGCTAAAGTCAGTGATCTTATTTAAAGTGATTTCCATAAGGATTCTTTAAAGTGAGAAACAGTGAAGTCTTGAAAAACAGAAACATGAACTATTTCACATATTAAACTAATTTCATAGCCAAATATATGGGGGAAAAAACAAACACATAACCCAAAGAAAAGAAAAATCTAAGGAGGTCATGCCACTTTACTCTCCTTCTTTGTCTTGAAGTTCTTGTCTATGTAGTCTTCAGAAAATACATTTCAGACAGCCTTCCTCTAGTTGAAATACATCCTATGCCATGGAGCCTTACTTAGTAAGAAGTCTACACAGGGTAAAGGCAACAGAGCTCACATTAATGACAGATAATATGAACAAACAGCTCAGGGTTATAATTTATTAAAATCCAGCTCAACCAAAAACTGGTTTTCCTTGATCAGTTTGTCCCAAACTTCCATGTCCTATACAGTAAAAACTCTCCCTAATGTACAGAGTCATCCCTCATGCCTTGCCCGTCCATTCTGAGGAGCTTATTTGCAGTCATGGAAGTCATCACTCCATTTCTCCATGATGGCAGCTACACCATGGCTTTACTGCTGTACCACAGCTTTCAGCTTCTCCTGTTACCCATACCATGTGCATTGGTGTAGATGCACTTCAGCTTGGAAATGTGAGTATTTAGAGGAGTTCTACTCCTTGTAATGATATTTCAATATTTAGCAGCTACAGTTTACCTTGACTTCAATACTACATCAATACTTAAAAGGCTGGGGAGTCAGGTGCAGGGACAGATTGATAGAGAATTGCAAATAACCTCTTAAACATAAATCAGTCTCTAATAAACACAGCTCACTACAGAAAAAAAAAAAAAAAAAAAAAAAAGTATTTTGGAGTATTTGCAGCAGAGAATGCAAGATTCATCCAGAAGGGAATGAAAGTGCAAGGAAATTATAATCTATGCTGAGAGCAGCCCTTTGGAAATATGAAGCAGCTCCTTGGAGATATGAATACATGATACCTGCCCATACACCAAGGACTATTGATGAATCTTAAATTAAATTTCCAGAGGAATTTTCTTTGTAAAATATATTTATTTTATACATATATATATATTTATAAATATCCTCATAAATCAGGATATTTATGCAGCTTTCCATTCCAAGGCACCTTCATGGTTTTCTCCAATCTGTTACACTGTAAGATGATCTCATCCTACCTGAAGAGTCAGCAACACTCACAATTCATTATTTTAATTACTCATATGGCTATGCTGTAACAGCATAGGGAGATTCTGAACTGGAATGAAATTCATTTCTGTAAAGAATGAAATCTGACTGCAAATCCAAGATCAATATTTCTGTGACTTCCTATTCTGAGGCAGTAAAAAAAGATTTCAGGACTTGCAGACCTTTTTATGACCTTTGTCTTTAGGCAGAAAATCCTTAAGAGTTACATGTTCAATTTAGAAAACTACTTTGCAGCTAACAGTAAGTACCTTTTCATGAGTCAGCTGCTAACACATTCAGATAAGCACAGCTAACAAGAATATCTCTAGAAAAAAAGCCTTGTCATTGCCAGCAAAGGTTACATTTGCAGTGTCTATTACAAACCAATGCAATCTTGTTCTTGCTCAAATGCCAGGCAGAAAAAATCTTGATCTGTCTATGTGCAGCCTGAAGAAAAAAAAAAAAACCAACTAAATGTCTTCATTCATATGATTTCAAGCCCCAAGTAATCATTAAAATATCCTGCTGATATGTAGGAGATTTTAGTGGATCTAATTTTAGCACTGCATTAGCACCTCTTTAGCTATTCCTACCCTTAGCACTTTTGACTGCTATGGATCCCAGGAGAATATCAGTCTCTGCTAAGCAGCAAACTGCTGTTCATTTGAAGTCAGGTGATGCTCTGGGCCTCCACCATCACAAATTTACACTATATATATGTGTGTGTGTGTGTGTGTGTGTGTATGTCTTTGTATTTCTAAGGAAAGGATAAAATATACTTTAATAATTTTTCTCTGCTTCATAAAAATGAGTTCCTAATAAGACAGCATTCAAATGAAGAGTTATGGAAAGACATAAGGTCAAAGGAAAGAAAGATTTGTATTTTCTAACTCTCATCCCCCACCTATCTCCATATAGACAATTTCTGCAGATCCCTCTTGAAAAGAGGATCAGATATGGGCAGGATTCAGAAACTTTATGGTTGACCCTCATGGCTCAGGCAGTTTTCTTCCTGCAGTGACATCTAAAGTACAGAGCTGCTTCTGAATAAAACAACAAAAATTTTACTTCCACCTAGCAATTAACTTTCCTGTCAATCAAAACATTAAAATAAAAAAGCAAGACACTAGGTTAATAAAATATTAGATATGAAGATCTCTTTAAAATCAATCACATATGTTTGGTGCCATTTCAGATATAGTTTTATCAGCCTTCAAATGCCAACCAGAAAAGCACTCTTCTTCACAGTTCCAGTGTCTTATATGTTACCCCTGTACTGTTGTCTCAGAAAACTGTGGGCATCTGAAATGGTAGTAGGCACATACAAATGAATAAAAAATCAGAATTCAGCATGTCAGACTATTTGACTATTTTTCAGAAGTGACCAGGTTCACATGCTGTAATTTAAGGGCATTACTTACATGGAGAAGAAAATTTTTATCTTCCTACCCTAAAGTCTGGGAAACACCTTCTTAAGGCAGCCTCTATTCTATTTCTCCCAAATAAACTATGTGTTTTTATTTACACAACAGATATATTAGGGGTGAAAAGGTGATTACTGAAAAGGGACAATCCTTAGCTTACAGATAAAACTGTGCTCTTTGCCTTTTGAACTTCACTAAACTATCATTGCAAAAGGGTTGAAGAGGAATGAAGCAAATTTCAGTTATCCATTCTTACCCAACCAATTAGCTTTCCCCTGGAGTGGCTGAAGAGCTTCTATATCAAATCCATGCAATTCTTAAAACATTCAGTATTTCTGTCAATTAAACATTTCAAAAATAGTATATGAGCAAAAATTAAACCTGTCTAAAGCATTTAATGCTGTGTAGAGTGGGTAACTTACAGAATCAGTTACCCACTCTACACAGAGTAGAGTGTGTAGGGAAATTCCCACATTAGCACCAGGCAAATGTGAAAGATGGAAACAGAAAATATAGTGATATTGCAAATAACAGAAAAATTAGATGCATTAATTGTTATGACAATTGTTATTGTTATATAATCTCATATAATTATTTATACACCAAGTTAAAAAAATAATTGGGAGTCAAGGGGGGAAAAAAGCCTACCCCAAATAATTACATTATAGTCAGTCATGTCCTGCTAGACACATTCCTAGATGCCAGCCGAGGTAATGCAGGCACTGTGTATACTAGAAACACCAAGTTATCAGGATTCCACTACCTCCTATTTGTGTAAGCAGTAATCAATAGAATTTCATCTTAAGATATATAGTAAATGTCAGCAGACTGAAAAATCTCCTGATGGAACATTATATGTGAGCATAATCTTCTCTTTTAAATATTCAGATACGAAGGTGGGTGAAAAAAGCCTATACTTCACGTCAGTAATATTTAAATCTAGGTTAGTAAAGCTATTCAGGTAGTAATTGTGCAATTTTCTACTTCAGAAACATAATATATTGTATAAAATAAAATACTTTTTTGAAAATGTCCAGCTGTGAATGATTTTCCATTTGGAAAGCCTAATTCAGATGCAAAATAGCGTTTCAGTACAGCAGAAAGGCATCTCAGGAAAGGAATAGCCTTGCTATAAAGAATAGCCTTGCTTATACACCTCTTATGAAAGTTGTTTCGTGCATTTCCAACCAATATGCTCTTGAATATACAAGGTAAAGTGGTGAATTAAAGATTTTTCTCCCTCTCTCTCTCTCTCTTTCTTATTTCATCCCTTTTTTTTCCAAACCCTCCTTTTCTTCAGTTGCACAGATTTTATCACCATTTCATATGAAAATATGTGGAAAGTGCATAAAGATAGGTTATAACACTGGTTCACTCACTTGGAAAATTTAATACTTTTAGTAACACTTTCAAGGCAAAACACAGCAATTTAATCAGATTTAGAAGAATGTTTCTGCCAAAATGTTCTGTCAATTTACTAATCTGTTTTCTTTAAGAGAAAAGAAACAAGTATTTGTTGACTAGGAAAACATTTGTTCAGCTTCAAATCCAGTCATAATTTTGATGCAAGAATAGAAAATACAGTTTACAAGACAAAGTGATAACATTGTTCACCATCACTGAGCAGACAGAAAATTTTAAAAAATGTAACAAGCATATAGTAAAACTGGTAAAACTGAAGTAATTCTGGCTACATCTAAAAAAAAACCTTCTGAAGGAAAAACTCAGTGAACCAACACAGGGAACTTCCTATAAAAGAGGCAGGCTCTCTCTTGTTTGCAATAGCTCAATTATATTTACACTGAAACTTAGATTCTACTATTCTGAAGCAAAAAAGAATGCAACAAACCCTATTTTGAAGACTTACTGCTAATCAACAGGTGTTGCCACTAGCTCTAGAGGGCCACATTTCTTAAAATGCAGCTGTTTGGATACAGTTTGATAAACACATATAGGAGAGCATATCCTTTTGGTCCCAGAAGTGTGGATTTTTCCCTGAAATAGAAGTGTGATGCCTTTTACCATGAAGACAGAGATTTGTCTGCTGGAAAGAGAGCAACAGAGAACTGAAAGAGAATCTATTTCAGGATTGCAACCTGCTGAATCACATTAGACAGCAGTCAATTATTTTTTCTAAGCTATGACCAAGTTAATTTTTGTTCCAGCAAGACATAGTTTAAAAGTGAAAGACCCATTTAGAATTTCGTAGGGAGAAAAATATATTTTTCACATCCCCTTGAAAGTGAAACAGAATTGTGTCTCCCTGAAATCTAAACAATGCATTTGCTTAACTCTATTTTATCCACATCACAAATTATTAACCTCTAACATCTGAATTGGAGCAAATAACTATAGAAATACCCCTGTCCCTACCACTGCTTTATTATGGAGTACACTGAGTATTCCCTTTACACAGTAGTAAAGAATAAGATTAGATTGTGTCTTCCTCCCAAGTCCACAGGCCTTTTCAAAATTCTGACTAAATAAACATATCCCTGAAAACAAGATTTTCATGCTCAAGAGGTACCCCAGAAACTCCTAGTGTTAAAAACTACTTGAGTATTGCCATATATATCATTAAGAGAAGATGAGAGATATTTCTAGAAAAATCAAGTACTTATATAACATATTTAAGATCACAAACATGGAGAGATTAAAAAAAACAACAGTGAAAGATCTCTGAGGTTCCTGACTTCAGACTTTGGAAACCCTGCATTTAAGAGGTCTTGCTTATATGTTTCACACATTGGAAATAATATTTGCTAGACTCATGACAGTATTTCTGAAAATCATCATTGCAATAAGAAGCTCTGGAATCACGGCAATAGAGGTCTCAGAGAGGAAACTTCGGGAAGAGAGCAGTGGTAATCAGAGTTTTAACAAACAGACAACTATATTTTCAATAATGTTCCTAAGTATAGAATAAAACATACCTCTCAAAGTGAACAAAAAGGTTAAAAAATGGAGAATGAAAGGAGACTAAGCTAAAGCACACAGGTGAAAAAACACAGATGGTTACTGTGGAGTTCCTAATAGTTCAGAAAAAAAAAAGTCTCCTAAAAGAGCTTTTTTTTAGAAAAAGGAGGATTACTAAATTTAGGAGATATATGAAAAGCTAGAATGTTTTGTATATTAATACTCCCTGATTTAAGATTATTTTCCCACTCTGCTGCATTAAATTAACAATTGTATTGCATTGACTTTAGAGAAAAACTTCAAAGAACAGAAAATCTCAAAGATCAAAACTATCATTTCCCAAGTTTACATGCTCTTCCCAGAAATGTGTACCTAGCAAGTTTCAACAGCCTGGTTACAAAATATTTGCACAAAGTCATATTCAATTAAACAGCCAAAGATTGTAATCACCTAATTATAACACTAACCTTAGCCTCGTGCTAGTTCATTAGAAAGGGACTCAGGCAGCAGCCAAAAGGCTGTGTCTTGAGAAATGGGAACACTTATCCATTATTTGTTTCCTTTAGCAAATTAATTTGTATATATCAATAAATGCACATAGTACTTGCTAGCTAGCAAAACCACTAAGCAGTCACAGCTGCACTTAAATTTAAAAGAGCATTCATGTATTTAAAGATTTCATCAGCTGGCTCTTAGAGACATAAGAATCTCATTTGGTTCGGTTCACTTTAAGTTCAGTGATCTCTGCTTTATTCACTTTTCTCTCAAGTCTGTTTTGAATTTCAGATATGAACAGCTCAAGCAGGCTAGCCTTCCATTCTTTGTGATTTCATCCCATTCCACCTTGAACTAATCCTCCTGCCTTCATATATGTGGTCTGATTATTGCTACATTCTGTATTCATATGATTCTTGGGCTGCCTCTCTGTTCTTATAAGGCTCTGTGAACTCCTGAAAAATTAGGTTCAAGTTACACTGCATATTTTGGACTATTTTACTAAAAGTAATCCAAGTCCTTTTTCCTTGCTTTTATAATATCTACCACAAAATTTCTTATTCACATGATCACATAGCATCTATCCTATATTCTCTTTGAGATTTTAGTTCAGACTGGATTTATTCTGATGCCTTGAACCAAAATTTGATTATACAGAGACTTCTACAACCAGGCCTCTCATGGCAGAGCTCTTAGAAAAAATTTTACACAGCTACTGAACTCCACACAAGGTAGGTACCTCATTAATGTTGCAGATCTTGTAATGAGTCAGCTCACAAATGTAATCTCTATACAAAACCAATCAACAACAAATTTTGTTCTCACAAAATACATTTCAGAAATATATATCATTTACAGTGATGTTCACTGCAACATCCATGAAAGTCTATCAGAATGCTTCATTCAACAATGAAACACTTATTGCACATTAAATGGAAATTGCAATATTACTATTTACCAACTTATACTTTTTAGTTTTAATTTTATTATAAAATGTAAAATTTTTGATGGCCACAATTTCTAAATACACATAATATAACTTTTAGTACTGCATTTCAACAGCCAAATATGAACTGTGCCGCTCATGTGGACATTTTTATATGACATATTTTGATGTTTACTTCTCAAAGTAGAGCCCTAACACAGGCTTTTGTCAGACTAGTTGAACAAAATTATCCAAGTTTTTCACAAAATAAACATTCATATGAATACTGCTTGTAGCATGGAGCTGAATTCATTCTAGACTGCATTGCCAGTACCACAAAACATGCGTTTTAGTGTTCCTGTGTGTTTCAAAGCCTGCAGCATATCTGTCACAGGAAACTTGCCTAAGTATTCACTTGCCAGTTGTCAGGAGAAATCAATGATTTGTTCAAGGTACCTTGTAACAATTGCTGCCTGCTCCAGGACGGTGTAGATGGATTGAGAAGAGAGATCGCTGAAGGCTGCTCTTGGGGTATAAGGTTTATTAGGGATGGAGAAAGGTCCTGCCTCAAGCTCCCAGACGCAGCACGTGGCGAGGCTTAAGGAGGTGGGGGAGAGGAGAGACAAAAGGATGCTTTAGGAGAGGGGAAGATCCAAGAGAGGGGAAGCTCCAAGAGAGGGGAGGAAATTCCAAGAGACCGTGTGGCCCCTCTAAGCCCCCTTTTCAAGGGGCTTCAAAGTGGGCTGGAACAAGGCTTGGGCCAATGGGGTTACAGGCACTTGATGTTTTAGTTTAGGGGAGGGATACAGGTGCAGGGTGAACCATACATCTTTTGGGGGGTGAGATGGAACAGTCCATTTGACCCCTGGACCCATCCATAGGCAGGGGCATTGTCCAGCTAGCTGGGAGAACTGTTCTCATCCTGGCTGTATTATTTATGAATAATTATATTTATCTATCTTCTGCAACAGTACCTGGCACCCTGAGAAGAAGAAAGTAATGAAAGAAAACTTATGTTCACTTCTGGTAGGCTTATGACTTGAGGTCAGAGGACTTCTCCATCTATACCAGGCAGAGAGTAAAAGAAAAATCCAAATTTGAAAGGTAATTCAGAACTCAAATTTCCCATCCTTTAACCAAGGCCTACCTAAAGAAAGCAGAAAGGCTTGCTTTATTGGCTTGGTTGCAATTGTAATTATGTACACTCTCTCCCATACTGATAAAGCTACAATTGAGGGGCCCAGCTAGAGGAACAAAGATCCTATGCCCCTTACTGCCAAGGAAATACCATGCTGTGAGTCAGTCTGGGTGAAGGGATATTGACAGTGTCAGCAGAAAAAAATAGCATGTATTAGAGAAAAAACTGAACTTACTAAGAAACATCACTGCTGCAATGGAAGTGTAGCTTAACTGGGCCTACACTAAATCAACCTGGAAAACAGCAGACAGACAAAGCATTGATGCAGTTTGGGTTATTGAGTTATTCTGAGGAGAAGGGAGGAGTTCACTGTTTGATAGTTGAGGTTTTCTAAATGAAACTTAAAATCTTATGCTGAATTGGCGGGGTAATTTTTAAGAAATTTTTCCTTACAGCCAATATAATTTGTTATCTCCTAAAATATATGTAAAACAACATATACCTGTAGAATAAATGCTCTAACATCCATAAAACACAAACCTATGGGACATAGGATAATGCAAATCCTATGGAGGAAAGAACTGGTGTTTATAGACTGCTATCAAAAGGCCTGAATATTAAGTTTGTGCAATTAAATTTAGAATTATCTTTTAAATATTCAAAGTGATTTAGGAAAGCAAAAAGTCTGTGTAGGGAGTAATGCAGGCTAACAAAAAACAAAGTTTAAAAATTTTGCCTTCTTATATAAAAAAATACATGCATTACCTTTTTTTAGTAGAAAGCTTTTGTTTTGGTTTAAGTATTCTCATTTCTGACAACTTCTAATGAAAATCATCTTTTCTTTTCTCTATTCCCTACATGTGCACATCTTTTTTTTTCCCAAAATATTACAAGTAATTGTAAATATGACTATGGCTTAGAGAAAGAAAAAGCATTAAAGAAAAAGGACCCATGCATTTCTTTGGTGAATGCAGTCAGCATATATTCCCTGGAAAATATGGCCTTGATTTGTTACTAAAAATACGTGGTTTATTCTGTACATTAAGACATTCCACCATCTTGCAGTCATCAAAATCAGCTTTCATCTTTCCACATTTGTGACAGAAATTCTGAGAAAAATGTGAGACATTATTTGCCTTCCCACTGATACCCAAAGTTGTTTTTTTTACTTTTGAGGGTAGTGGAGTTAGGCATGTGGCTCCAGACTACAAAGTTGGAGTGTATTATTGTGTTCTTTGCAATAGGCTGCATGGGAGAACAGCTGAATCAAGAATAAAACTTCCTACCAGCCACAAAGCACTCTTAATGACTTCCAGTCAATTAAACACAGCACACTTATCTGTTTTGTTGGTATGGAAAATACTCAGTAACTATTTCCTTGCTATTAAATAAACACATGAGCTAACTTTTATACTATGCTCACACACAAGCATTCACTATTTTGTTCCCCATAGAAGCTACAGAATACTAAGTCATCTTTCTTATATATGTTTTCAGTTTTCTTGGAACAAAGTGCAGACTATTATTATTGCAAACACATGTTTTTAATACAGCAAGCATCCTGGAAAACATCAGCTAGGAGAAATAAAGAAAATAGGTGAGAAGCTGTAGTTGAATTCCTTTAAATACTTCTAGCAAATAGAGTTATTGCAAATTGTACAGGTATTTCTCTTGACTGATTTATCAATATAATTATTTTTGCCACTGAAAAAAAATATACACCAAAGGCACATATCTGAGTGTTATATGCTTGGGTAGAGGGAGAGAAAAGAACAAAGGAGTCTGAAGGAAGGGTAAGGAATAGATGCATGCTATCTAAATTTCACATAAAAAGGATGTGAGTGAGCTGGAATCAGAAATATCTTGGAAATATAAAGAAATGGATTTATCTCACACACAAACTCAGACAACTGGTTTTTTAGATGTTGCTATAGTAAATATACTCAAAGGGAACCACATAAGCCACTAATTTGGTCAGAGTCACTCAACTGTGAATTGACTTGGGTAACAGATTTACCTTTGCAGGGAATTCCTGTTCTTATAAAAGGGATGGAAATTAATATTTCCTACCTTTTTCAAATGAAAACCTGTTTTAAGAGGACTCTAGAAACATCCAAAGGATTCTTGCATCCTGGTATCATCTAACTATTATGGTTTGAGGTGTTGTTTCTTCACAAACTGTGAGACAAGCATAGGATAAGTGTCTGTAGACTCTTTAATATGATGGAAAGTTCATTATTTACTGATCATCATGCTTGCTGATTTCTGTAAATATCAATTGCATGAATTGTCTGATGAGATATTTTACTGTGAGCTGCATACTAACACCACATGTTTTCACATGGCCCTATCTGCAAATGGCACCACAGATTTAACCCAAGAAAGGTAACAACCTGAATTAGCATTAACTTTTCTCTGCTGCTAAACACAAAAAAGATGTACTACTGTGGGAACTCAAAATGTCTCTCAGACATTTTTAGAGGTTCTAGGCTTTGGTTAGAAGCATTTTAGACCTTGGCAGACAGCTTTCTCACATACTACCAACTTCTGCTCGGCTCCTCACCAATATGTCTCCTGCCAGATGCAAAGGAATCTTCTGCTGGAGCAAGTGTTTGCCTTGACTGCTTATTGAATACCGGGCTTCCCTTCTGAAATTGCCAGCAAGTTTGTCAGTTGTGGCCATATCAGAAGGTGGAATCAGTTCTGAGATGTAGAGAATTAATTATCAACTCTTTCCATGCTAGTCACAAAACTACACTAATTTTACTAATTCTCAAAAGAATACTTCCTTCCACAGAGGTAGCACATAATCCAAAGTAAGGAAACACTGCAAAGAGTACTTATCTAATTTCTGTTTTTTATTTCTTACAAGTGAAGTTAAAACTATAGTATAACTGAAAAATCACAGGTTTGACATTAAAACATAAATGAACCTGTGCCTTTAAATAAGCCATTCTGATTTATATCATTAAGGAATGTATATTCCCAGTCCTGGTTTATAATACTGAATCTTTCAAAATTCCACAGAAAAAAAAAAAAAAGTCTTGTTTTGCAATACAAAAAGGGTTTGTGGCATGTTCAGTCAGGATATCCTATTAATCAAGAGTGGGGGGAAAGTAACCATTTATTCGTGCTTAATTTCTTTTTCTGGGCGCAAAATTGTGCTGGCTGGAAATGAAGTTCTGATTTATTTTCATGCAGCAAGTCATTATTCCTAGGAAAGATACATTAACTTGGCACAGTGTGAGGCTTTACATAATTTAAGAAAAAATATGACCTGTAAGTTTGTAGACTCTCACCTGATAAGTTCATACAAAACATTTTTTATCAGACTGCTTAATGATTTATACTAGCCTACAGTTCACAAGCATTTACCAGACTGGCTTTCCAATATAAATTGTTTCACTGAAACCAAGAAAATAAGATCAATTAGTTATCACATTACCCATATAGTACATACAATATTCAGAGGGTGATGGATGTTTTTTAGAGCAGCCTTTATTCCCAAATAGAACAAAATTTTTAATTGCTTGTTGAAAAGCGAATGTATTTTTCTTTCCTGCAACTCAGTTAAATTACTTGCTTCACAAAATATTCCACTTTGTGGTGAAAAGGTGCTTTTTGCCTTTGTGGCAAGTCACAACAGAAACAAACACAGTACTGTAGCATAACATTGTAAATAAATAAAAATTGTCATTATCTCACCAAACACACAACCTTTACTTAAGATATATTGCTATATATTACATTTAGTTGCTGGATCTTTTTCCTTCTTCCTTCTTACTAATTTCTACATAGAAAGTTTGAGTTCAGTTGAAATATTTAACAATTCCCTTATGCTGCCAGTACATAAACATAGTAATCCCATTAACTATTAATAGCTGAATAATTATGTTTTATGAAAATAAACGCACAAAAAAATTACTTAGGCACCATGACATATTTTTCATCCCATTTCACATACCAAACCAAATTTATAAGCCATTGTTACATGCACTATGTATTCTAGTGTACTACCTTTACTTTGCATACTCTAGTCCAGACATAAATGAAACCAAACAGTAGAAAATCAAGTAGAATTTAGTCTCTGCTTGAAGAAGACATACAATGAATTAATATTACTTGCACTATCCTTTAATTCCATTTGCAAATATTTAGAATTTTATTAAAATTATGTCACCCACTCTTCTTTCTTTATGTCAATCCTAATAGTAAATTACAGCCTTACTAGCATATTATTATAAGTGAATCAGGCATTACAGATACTAATAGCAATTAAATAGGTATATTTCCCTTTGGGTACAGTTCTAGGTAAATATGTTTGAAATTGGTAAATGGCTGCTATTAAAAATTAAAGCATAAATAAAGACCAAAATATCTTCTGTCCACAAGCAGAAGTAAGCTGCTTAATGGTAAGTAATTAAATTAAACAAGATCATCATCTTTCAAGAACTTTAAAGCACAGATGTATCTTGAGTGGTTTAAATGGGCTCAGAGGTGGTTTGTGCTGCAATATTATGTTTATCACAGTCAAACTATTTCTTTTTACCATTTAACCATCTGATCGTGAACAGTAGTTGCTGTCATACACTGTTGTCTAAATTCAGCTTTACTAATGTTCCAGTCTGAAACCTTGAGAAGTAGAAGCCCTCTGTGCTGAACGTTGGGATGCCTATCTCCTAAACACCCTATCTTAGGTATGGCAAACCCCATGTCTCCTATTCATCATCATCATGAGGCTTGGTAGTCACTGAAGTTGGGACCCCTGAAAAGCAGCATCCTCATCAGGGTCTGTAACTGAGATGACATCGGTGAAACGTTAAGGAAAGGCTTAACTGCATCTGAAATGTACCGCTTGCAACTCATCAGTACTTTTATCAGGCATTCAGGAATCACCTTTATCTGTCTTAGATTCACCACAATAAATATTATTCCCATGTCATGATTTATCCCAAGCCAACAATCAAGTATCACACAAGTGCTCACTCCATCTGCCTCAGTGGGACTGGGGATAGAATCAGAAGAGTAAAACTGAGAAAACCCTAGAGTTGAGATAAAGTCAGTTTAAAAGGGAAAGCAAAAACTATACATAGAAGTGAAGCAAAAACTATATGCACAAGTAAAGCAAAATGAGGAATCACTGCTTCCCACAGGCAGGCAGGTGTTCAGCCATCTCTAGGAGAGCAGGGCCCCATCCTGTGTAGCACTTACTTGGATAAACAAACACCATCACTACAAATGTCTCCCTCCTCTTTTTTTCTTTCTTGTCCCCACAGCTTTATGTGCTACATACAAACCATAGGGCTTGAATTTTCCTTTGTTCAGTTGTGGTCAGATGTCCTGGCTGTGTCCCTCCCAGCTATTCTTCCATTTCCAGCCTGGTCACGAGTGGGTTGGGTGAGGAGCCAAGAAAGCCTTGGCTCTGGGTAAACCCTGCTCTGCAATAATGAAAACATCAACACTGCTTTCAGCAAAACTCTAAAATACAGCCCTGTACTAGCTACTGTGTGGAAGATTAACTCTACATAAACAAAACCATAATTTTATGTCACCTTAATTCCATACCATTTATATTATGATGAGGTCCCACACGATTCAATACATCGTCATTAACCGTGCTCCCTCTTCCTGTTCTTTAATACAATACATAGATATCACTACCTTGGACCTATGTATCGCCCCTGCAAAATATCTGTAAAATATCCACAAATGTTCACAAAAAGTCTTTTGAATTCATTTAGTCCATGACTTTGGGCTCCAGTGGTTAAAGTGGTCTCTCAAGATGGGAGAGGTGGTATGTTTCTTGGAGTTCCTGGGCACTGAGGTCATCTCAGGTCTCTGCTGTAATTTGCATTGTTTTTTTAAGGCTTCTCCTCCAGTGGCTCAGGTTGTTCCTGTTACAATCTTGTAACATGTAACTCAAATTATGGCTTTCAACCATGATGTATTTCCATTACTTTCTTCATTCCATTACATTCTTCACCCCTGATCCCTTTGGGCCAGGATGCAGAATTCAACATTGCAATGAACATTTCCCTTTTCTCTTAGTCTGGCTCCAGCAAGGGTTTCCAGCTGTAGTAGTTTTCATAATATGCAACTCAAAACATAGGTTACAACAGTTTAAAGGTATTTCCATTACAATCCCCCCCAACATGTGTGAACTGCAGGACAGCCTGTCTCACCATGGACTTCACCATGGGCTCAAGGGTAGTTTCTGCTCTGATTCCCTGAGTTGCTCTTCCCTCTCTTTCAAGTGATATGACTTGTCAGACTCTTCCCCTGCTCCAGGATAGGATCCCTCCCATGAGAGACAGTCCTCCTTTACAAACTGCTTCAACATGGGTTAATTGTTATTTCACTGATGCAGCTAGAAGTCATCACAGAAAGTTACTTCCATGTAATGTATGCAGAAAGTATATGTATTAATTAAAGAAACTAAATTCTACAAACTTCAGAAAAAAAGGACTATAAACATGGATAGAATTCAAAACCAAAAGTGTGAAGTGAAACTGTTCTCAGATTCTGCACTTTCCTCTCAATCTTCAAACAATACCTTTCTGCCCCCTCAGTGAATACAGATCACAGTCTTGTATTTTCCAGATAAACTATTTCACAGACTAAGGAGGATAACATCTGGTCACTTAGAGTATTAGCTCAAGTATTAAAAAATATTCTTTAAGCAAGAATGGGATGAGAACATACAGGATAACACTTGTTCTTGTTTAACAGAAGAAAGGAGGAGGAGGCAGAAGACAGAGTGCAGGGCAGAGGGAGTGACCTCATAAAAGTCATTCTCAGAACAGTTCTCCCAGCTAGCCAGACAACACCCCTGCCTACGGATGGGTCCTGGGGTCAAGCAGACTGTTCCATCTCACCCCCCAAAAGATGTATGGTTCACTCTGCACCTGTACCATCCCCTAAAACATCAAGTGCCTGTAACCCCACTGGCCCGAGCCTTGTTCCAACCCACCTTGAAGCTCCTTGAAAAGGGGGCTTAGAGGGGCCACACGCTCTCTTGGAACCTTCTCCCTCCTCTTGGAACTTCCTCCCCTCTCTTGGAGCTTCCCCTCTCCTTGAGCATCCTTTTGTCTCTCCTCTCCCCCACCCTCTCAAGCCCTGCCACATGCTGTGTCTAGGAGCACAAGGCAGGACCTTTCTGCACCCCAATAAACCTCTTTCCCCAAACTTCAGATATCTCTTGCCTCAATTCATCTACACCATGCCGGAGCCTGCTATTTTCTACAATGAAGTTCTGAGAGGATAGATCATTTCAATTTAGCCTGTCCAGTTGTTTTGCTATTAAAACTGACAAGAAAACAACAGTGAGCATCACTAGAGAAATCACAGTAATATGTATCTCTCATATGTTGGGATTAAAGATCATCCAGAGGTGGCATAGTCCTAATTACAGAAAAACTAATTCTGTTTAGTATCTCTTTAGTATTCTGTACCTCTGTAGTGTGTTTTTACAATTTTCTTTCTGTTTGCATTTATTCATATATGAGACATTGTGTATTATTAGATACAGTGTAAATAAGTTGTGGAAGAACAGCTTGAAATAAGGAGCTATAGAGTAAGTAACCTGCAGTTATAACATTGAAATTCTTTTTATGTGTGTAGTATATGATATATGATGCAAAATAATTTCAGATATTCTATATTTTATAAAGCTGTAAAGTATGGGATATTTTTCCCACAAAAATTGGGCAATGAGTGCTTAATTAATCTTCCCGATCATAGTCAAGTTTTAGTTTCACCTCCTTTCCTTCAAGCAGGACAGTCTTCCACATTTCATAAATGTCTGATAAAAGCCTTGCTGCTTTTATGACACGTCATATTATCAAGCAAAAGGGGAAAAAAATGTTTCACAATTAATCATTTTCTTAATTTTTATGTAGTTTCTGAGAGTGGTATCATAGAGCATATTTTTAATCCACCGTCTCTTTCTTTCTGTTCAAGATTGCTGCTGAGCTAATTCTGGTAGCACTTAACTATTAGACAGGCTCTGTTGGCTCTACAATTCTTCACCACTATGATTTACTTCTATATTTCTCAAGTTATATCTTTTTGTTCAGAGGTCTGGAGCATGTTTTGGGCATGTCAGTACCTCCTTCTTGATGCATAACATAGGCAATCATAGCTAACCTTCTTGCAAGAGATTCACAGAATCATAGAATACTCTGAGTTGAAAGGGACCCACAGGATAATTGAGTCTGACTCTTAAATGAATGTCCCATATGGAGGTTGAACCCACGATCTTGGCATTATTAACACCATGGACAACTGCACAGAGACTACATAAATTCACTCCATACTAGTGATGCACTGGGAAAAAATATTCAAATTCACTTAGTTATTTGTCACCTACAGCACTGTGTTAAATTAACACAAACAAAAATTCTTGCAGCTTCATTAGATACAGCAGAAGTTTGCACTTTAGTCTGTGAGTCTAAAGTGCAAACTTCTGTTGTATCTAATAAAGCTGCAAGAAAGCCCTGGTTGCCTTTCAGAGAGGTGTGCAACAGGCAGTTCTAACACACAGCAAGGAGTAAATGATTTCTGTGATGTGACTGTCAGCAAATCCAAAGCTGAGGTTGTGACCAAATGCACAACAATGCATTTGCCACCTCTACTGATACAGACTCACAGCCAGCACAGTAAGATTTTCAGACTATAACCAAGAAGAAAGAAGTCTTGTTTCTCAGCAAGTTTTCCTTCTGTCTACAAAAGGTTTCTGCTCCAAGTTTGTTTCATAATAATACAGTTAGTCTCAGGACTTTTAAATAAGACTGTTGAAAAGTTTCTGCTACCATTAAATTAAAAAATTAAAGCTGTGTGGGATTTTTCTAATGCAAATGAATCAGTGCTCACTATTGAAAAAAAAAAAAAAAAAAAAAAAAAAAAAAAAAGCTGAATCCAGTAGACATATGAAGTAACAGCAATTGCAATAAGAAATTCCAAGGACATTAAGTAGTATTTACATTATTCTGGTAAGCAAGCTTGGATGCAGTTCTTCTAACAGAGCTCTGAGCTTAGGGAAACCAACATTACACCTTTGCAATGAAAGGAGACCACAAGGTTAATATAATCCAAATGTTGAAAACACGATATCCTGCCTTTCAATGTGTTATTTTTAGCATGTCTTAAAATATGACATGATGGATAAAGGAAATTACTGGTTTTATGGTCAAATCTTGTGTGTAAAGATAAGGTGTGATGAATTAGCAGCTGCAAAAGAAGTAAAATATCTTTGTTCAATCTTTTTAAAATATATAATGAGGCTGTTTTGATATTTAAAAAGCCCTACTATTTTTTTTTTACTGATGGGAAAATCACATCTATATCCTCTGGAATAATAATGGTATATAAAAAATAAATTTAAAAAAAGACTAGTAAATTCACTTTGAAAACCATTCTAAATCTCCAGTTTCACATAACACAAAAAAGCAAAATACAAATCAAATTAGTTTCTCCCACGTTGCTAAATAGAGTTTAGGCTTGGCAAACAAAACAATCCTGACTAATATTCTAAAATTTTACATAATCAAACAAAGTCATAAATTTCTATAAAGTAGAAGCTATTTTTTCATCTGTTGTTTTCTTCTGTGTTTTGAATTTTTGTGTTTAAGATAATATTTTTAATTGTATTTAACACAAAACAGACATCCAGAGAATACAGAGGGATTTTCTTGCTGTCTGGCAGTCAGATTCCCATAAAACAGACACATCCAGAAAACAATAACATTCAGTTGCCATCTGTGAACATACAGTACACTAACTTACATTGATTTAATCACACAAAGAACTGCAGTGGATATACATGGTACTTTTTATGTTTACAAATGAATTTCATTCAAAGAACTTCAGTTAGCTCTTCCATTTTGCTTTTTTCACTAAGGAGTTTTTATATAATCAAACTATAACACCTACTCTTAAAATGTTTCTAATGCTAAAAAGCAACAATTTTTCAGATTAATGTGAAAAAGCTATTGTTAATAAACACAAAAAATTTGAATAAACATGAGAATGTATGTGTACATGACACTCAGACTAGTCTTTTCTAATACTTGACTGCATGACATTGTGGTTTAAACATTACTTTTTAAATGCCTTTAAGTGAACTAAGGGGGAAGATAATTTTATAATTGCCAAAAATCTAATAGTGGCATGCTGTATTTTCATGAAAGCTTCAATAGAGCTTGAGATATTCAAAGTCTCAGTAAGTCTTAAAGCTATCTGAATTCTTGTTTTCCAAACACTTGGGAGGAAAAGAGCAAGGAAAGAGGAGAAACACCAGAACACAGATCCTGCAGCACTTCCACATCTCCACAAAAGGAGTCCAACTCACAGAGTGCAAGATTACAGCTGTAAACTTCAGTTAGATGATAAAAGCAAGTATATTTTCAATTACCTGTAGAGGAGAAAGAAAAAGAGCAAGATAAAAAATTTTCAGGATATAGGTTCTAATTTTGCAAATGACGCAAAGATTGCCCCTTACCTGCTCACCTATCTGCATAATTTGTAGATAACTAAATCAAACAACTTGCAGTCAAATACATTTCCTGTACCAAGGCTGCATTTCTAAAACCCCATTTTCGTGAAAACATAGGAGAACTCTCCCACACTTACATTCCATCATCTACATGCAAAAACACAAGGAAATGTACATATGCAACTAATTTACAAAGTGTTGAATAGACACAAAAGAAAGGTCAAAAGTGCCCTTTTCGAAGTTCAGCTGGGGGAAAAATAAGAAGTAGAAAACTGAAGTCAATAAAAACTGAATTTCTAAATTAATAGAGTATGTCATGTTCAATGCATTGCTTTATTAAAATTTTTATTCTTGATCAATTTGTTACCACCAGATTTAATATGATAGTGCAGTGGAAACACATAAAAAATCTAAGTTTTGTTCGGATTTACATAAGATATGATGAGCACCATTAGAGTTGTTTTTGCATGTGTGGGTGCTTTTTATAAACATGTGTTTTTCATGTATTTCCATTTGATTGTTTGATGTTCTATCATAAATGGCTGAGTTAAAGTTCCAAGCTGCTTCTAATGATGGAGGTTCAAAAGAATATAGAACAAATGAGAGCTGCCTTCAGACATTTGCAAACTAAGGAAAAATACTTTTATTTTGCAGCTCTTCACCTACTCCCATGCAAAACATCAACTTTTAAAAGAATAAAACTCATAGCTAGTGATGGAAACAGTTACTGCCTGCTTACCTTATGTGATATGCTAAGTAAATAATTCCAAGGTTAATGTCTTATTAGAAACACTTAAAATGTCAGTAAATTGATACCAATACTGTACAATGCAGTTCACTCTAAATTACCTTACCAACAATAAGCATTCTCTCATTTTCCCTCTCAGTAAAGTGAAAAAATTTATAAATTAATGTTCATTTATCCCATGGCAGCTGTATAGGATCCTAACTTAATCCCATATCTAATCATCATAGCTAATTAATATAACAAATAAAGTGATTGCTGTATAAAGTAAATACATACCCGGTGGAAGATATCAAAAGTATTCTTGGAATACCTTCAGTTCCAATGACATGTAAACCACCACGAATATTTTACCTGTCCTTCATGCGGAGCACTATGTCTTTATTACTATCTCCAGTAGATTCATCTAGTTTGACATTAAGTCAAGATAAACCTAATAAATGTAAATCGTGTCAGAAGTGAGAAAGGCATGAAGATGGTTGAACTATAGTGCCTAAGTCAGGAAAAAAAAAACCTCCAAACATGAAAAGAATAATACACACCAATCTGTTTTTTTCTTCACTTTGAACTTATTTATAAGATATAAAACACATAGGGGAGGGGAGGGGAGGGGAGGGGAGGGGAGGGGAGGGGAGGGGAGGGGAGGGGAGGGGAGGGGAGGGGAGGGGAGGGGAGGGGAGGGGAGGGGAGGGGAGGGGAGGGGAGGGGAGGGGAGGGGAGGGGAGAGGAGGGGAGGAGAGGCCAGTTTGTGAAGTTCCACATGGCCAAATTTTCTACCAAAATTCTTTCTTTGAGCAGGGGTGGCAGGATGCTTGCAATATTTAGTAATCTTTACTTCAGGACAAAGGTGGAGTGAGAGAAGGCATGTGGAAGTATCAGCAGAGAAGAGACAGGGATGGTAAAGCTGGGAAGAAGCAGATGTGGGCCAGAAGTCTGTGCTCAAATGTCACCTCTTTGCTTGTATCCTGTGCCCTCACATTCTCCCAAGGCCCCACAGTCAGAACCACATAGGCTTTTTGCTGATATTAAACAGAAGGAAATTGTTACTATACTTAGCTGTATATTTTTTTTTTCAGTACCAATCTGAAGTTCATGGTTTAGAACAGTCTGCATGGTGCTTGTTAGAAGTGTCAATTTATGTAATAATTCTGTCTGAGGTGTATTGTGAATATATGAACATTGAATGGAAGCAGTAAGAACAACAGATATTTCTTTTTTCTGTTAAGCTTTTCTGTGCTGCTGTAACTTTTCAGTGCTTTCAGAGTACAGAAAACGCCTGTTATATGGAAAACTAATAATACTTGCTAAGAAGTAAATTCCAAAGTAGTGGATGTTTTTTATTCTGTCTCACATCATGTCTTCAGGCACCACTATCTACTAAAATATAAACAGCTTACAACAGCTTTCACTGCAAAAAGGCATCAACATTCTCTGCTGCTGAAGAATTAAATATTAGGTTTGAAAATAAATTATATATACTTAAAACAAAAAATCAACTTATGGAATTTATGCAACTCCTGGCTTTTTCTATTACAGAACTGTAAAATCTCTGTGTGCAATAAAACCAGAAATACTTGGAAACAAGGATATACAAATGAATACTGAGAAATGCGAATGTCATTGTAATAAGGTTGTGGTTCTTTTCTTCTAGGAATGGTGAGAAGTTTTTGGGGATAAGGAGAGCATGTGGGGGAAATACTTGTAAAAAGCAAAATCTAGCTTGGACATGAAGGAAAATCTTCTAGGTGGTAATTGCTAGGTTACATGTGTCTTGGAAAGCAGGGGTTCCTTTTTTTTTAGGTCACAGACAGAGTTATAACATGTCTGTTAAATTTTTGTCATCCTTATTCCAGTTAGAATACATAAACTCCACAGATTGCTGAGGTCCTTTCCACCACTATTGACACATTCCCAGTATGTGAACCACCATTTACTATTTGCGGGCTCTTCTGGTGTGCAACTGTGTTTTGAAAATAACAAAAATCAGTCTCTCTTTTGAGTGCATTGATGAAGAACTTGAATTAAATTGTAAGTCTGCTTGGGAGGTAATACAGAACAGAGTACCAACAAAATATGCTTGTGATGTTGAGCAGATGGTCCTCTGCATTTTGCATAAGCTGACACTTTTTCAGGGCATTTGGCTTCTTTCATAGCCCTGAATTACCACAGACAAGCAACCTTATTATCTTACATTTCTTTATAACTAAATGGATTGACACCTGTAAAAAAAGAGTACTATTAAATTGGTCTGAAGTACTGAATTCTTTCTATCAAGGTGTCAAGATCTGTCAGGCACTGTCCTGAAGACCTGTCTAGACTAAGTGAATTTCCATATTGTTTTGTAGTCTCACATAATGCCCAATCTTTATGGTTTATAGTTATGCTACAGTTAACGAGATGCTATGCCACTGTTTCTGTACTTTCTGTAGAGTAAAATTGTGGGAGATTATTCTGCAGTACCTCTCTTAAAAAAGACATGACCTGACGAAGTATAAATTTCTGGCTCCTAGGCTTTGTTTCCAGCTAATTTTTGCAGTCATCTTTTAAAATAGCTTGATATCTGTGGAAGCAGAGGGAGAACATGAAGGAGGTAACAGTGCTGTGTAACAGATGAGCATCTGGTGTTTCTTGGACCACAGACTGAAAACTGCAAATTTATGATAAAAGGTTTTAAATTTAATCTGATTTTTTAGTTTAGTTTTGGGCGTTTTTGTGATTTTTGAAAAATATGTCAAATTTAGTTGCTAAAATATTGTCCTTTCTTCTTACCTTTATGTAATTTATAAAGCTATTATAATGCCTAAGTGGTTGCAGAGGTGCACCCAGTAGATTATTACTCACTGTACACCAAGAATTGCACAAGAGAGTTCTCGGAGCAGGAAGTGATAAAACTGAAAGTATTTTATTATGCTGTATGTACAGGGACAGATGGCATGCTTGGTAGGTATTGTTCTGATTAAATAAAAATACTCATAGGCTGGTCTTTGCCAGGTAGGGGAAGAAAAAAAGGCCTGGGAATAAGTCATATGGATGTTGCTTACCCAGTCTATAAGACAAATAACTGGATAGCTTTTGAATCTTTTCCAAGATGAAGTCAGAGCACTCTGAAAAGTAATCAAAAGAAGCAGTCAGAGGCACAGTAACTGCAGTAAAACATGGCATGTTTTATGTGACTCATGCAAGGGGAACTAAGGAATTAACTAAAGAGCTAACAAGAGGACGAAGTGTTGACTGAAATTATGGAAATAGTTGCAAATGGGACAGACTAATAAAGCAGAGCTGGAGGGAGAGAAAAATTTAGGGGCATGGATGATGTGCTGTTTAGGGCATGGATGATGTGCTGTTGTGCATAGACTAAACAGTAAATTTACTCTTGAAGTCTTCCTTAGCAGCATATTGTTGACAGTTTAGGAGAAAGGATAAATTGGGCATTCAGAATTCCTTCTAGTTTGCAGTAAGGTCTTCCTACATAAAAATGATAGTGCAAACTGGTCTTAATTTACATTACTTTTACAGTACATTTTTGATTTGAGATAACAAGAACTTCCTTGCATTCTAAGAGGAGATTCTTGAATTAAAAAGCCAGGGTTTTTTTTCCCAGAAATGTTAGAATTATGAAATAATTTTAAAGACACTTAATTACTCTTCCACATTTTATGAGGGGAAAAAAAATCCTCACAGGAACTAAGGATTCTATAGGGATGTAGGCATGGGAAGGACAAACTTCCACTGATTATATATAAAGTGGATACTGTCAGAAGTCCTTCATCCTGAATGTAGTGTCAGGCCTTCTGATGTTCTCTTTTGCTGCTGTTGAAATCACTGTTAATAGTTATGCTAAAAACAACACAAAAATTCTTATAATAGATTTACCTATAGTGCATCATTGCCTTTTGACATGTTTCATGGCTGTTGTTCAGTCCCCTCCACACTTCACTGGAAGGCAGACCTGTGCATCTCCTTGGTGACTGTACATTAATCTGGGCTGAAGGCTTTGGGCTGTCTTCTGTGACACAGAGTGGATTTTCCAACCCTCTAGGAGTGGAAACCAGGATCCCTGGGGTTTGCACAGTCCCTCACTGGTACAGAAGTTGTAAGGAATATTTTGAAAGTATCTTTTTCTTGTGGCACAAGATATATTTTCAGCTCTGTGAGATAATTTGGCTTCCTACAAAGACAATTTACTTATTACTGCTACTGTCATCCACAAAACTGCAGGGAATTGTTTGATTCAGAATTATTTGTTGTTAAAAAAGGAGGCTAAGATAACAACAATCTTTGCTAGTAGTTATGCCTAACAGTTTACTATAGAAGTGATGGTGCAAATGCATCTAGAAATAATATCAAACCTGACAGAATGGCAGGTTCATTAGCTTATCAAAGAAACTTCCATTGTGAAAGGTCATGTGGAAGAAATGTGATAAAGACTCCATATAGGAAACATACAATTGATCTGGACAAGCAGGATAATATGTAATAACATAATAATAAGATATTATAATGGGTATAGCTCTTAACCTACTTGGATATACAGGTATTCATTATAAGACAGAGAATTAAAGAAATAAGACTGACATTGAATTACTAAACACACATGGAAATTAATATTAATAGTAAATTTTTGAAGTGACCTGTGATAAAACATGTAGAAGACGAATCTTATTGAAACTAACATTAGATGAGTCATTGTTGAAGATTTATCTGAGATCTTTTATGCTACTACTCAAGAAAACATTCTTTGCAATACAGACTGCAAAACTTGCCCTTTCAGAACTGTTGTGTGTAAACTGTAGTTTCTGGAGAGAACATGGAATAGGAGATAAAACTGCACTTGTGGCAGTGAAAGCCAGTGAAAAATCCTGTATTGTTTCACTTTGATTTTCTAAAAGTAGAACAAAAGATTTATCTGCTTGTCTCTTCTCAAATATTTTGAGCTGGTTATCCAGTTGTAAATAGGATATAAAATCTGAGTAGCTTTGTCTTCCAACTATTTATATCAAGTACCTATATACATGGTAAGTTTTAAAACTCTTGTTCTTTACTCTGTGCCTTTTTTCCAAATAATATAATTTCTCTTCAAGGATTCAATATAGTGCTGTTTGGGGTTTTTTTGGGAAGTAATTGAATGCAGGAGTGTGCACTTTTATATTATTAAACCTGACAATATGCATCCTGGAGGAGCTACCGGTCCTCCTGAGAATAGGCTAAAATCCAAAGGAGTCTTGATTAGCTGGAGAAAATATTTGAAATCAATCGGGTAAAATAATCAAAGTTTGAAGTCAAAACAAAAAGGAAAGGAAAAAACACTAAAATGGTGAACGAAAACTGTCTAGGCTGCATTTTTTAAGTTCAAAAAAAAGTGCAATACACCTGGAAATTTTAGAGAAATTGAAACAGAGCATTAACCAACTACATGATGTGGTGAAAAAGGAAATGTATGATGTGTGGGTATGATTTAAAAGAGTGGTGTTTGTAAGATAAAAGAGGCAGCTGTTTTATTAACTGCAGTGAATACTCAGGGTATTGATTCTGCTTTTTTGACTTTATCTTTTAAGAAGGATCATAAAAAGATGAGGGCATTTGGAGGAAAATAATATGAACAAGGGACCTGTGAATTGTATTAGGTATCAGCTGTCAGAGGAACCTTGAGGAGTCCTCTGCAGTGGCCAAGCCTTCACAGCCTGGAAAATGCTGCCACCAAGAGCAGGAAGAAGAAATTGTTTTGATTTTTAGGCAGGCCTCTTCTGATGAGCAATTTGGAGGAAAAAAGTGAAGAACTCCAAGAATTTAAACATGAAAACTTCCTACCAAGCTACCTACACCCTGCCACTGGGATTAAGTTCAAAATATTTCTCAGAAATGGCCAAAGTAGATGTAATCCTGCACAAGGGTTGGAGGCTGGCACAAGTGCCTTGTGAATATTCTTTACAGACCCTTTCTGCCCAGGGTGGGGGTGGTTTATGCTTCACCATTATTACTTAAAAAGCAGCTACCGAGCTTTTCATGCCACCTGCTTTGGTTTGTCAATTGTTTTTGTATACATAGCTGTCATCAGTGTGCTGAGGGCTTTGATAACACAATTGATACCAGCTGTAAGCATCACAGCTGTAAACGTTGCTCTTACCTGACTACACAGATCTCGCATCACAGAAATGTATAGGGTTTATTTGTAATGTGAAAATGACGAAAAAAAGAAAAAAATCAGCGGGTTCAGTGAGTGTAGTTAAAAATCTTATGAACAGCAATAGAGCTAAATGAGGAGGATACAGAGCAAGGGACTTCATTGCTCTACTTTAAAACACACCAGGCAGGAATAACTATTATAATGTTTTAGAAACCTTTTGCCATAAGCAGGGCAGGTTTTAGACATATACATCCCATTGCAGTGTGCCTGTTACCATCTCCTATCAGTCTGTGCAGCTCATTAATTAACTAATGCAAGAATTGCACCAGCTGCTTGAACTGAAATGGTCACAAGCATAGGCTTCTGGTGGGTTTAAACAATAGCAACTACCAAAAAATACCCAACAGCAGCAATACGACCAAAAATATAATCTCAGACTGGCAAATTTTATTCCTGAATGAAATATCCCAAAATCCACAAATATGACCAAAATATTGGTAAGACTTTGTAATGGTAACAAAAGCTCGGGTTCTGAATGAGAATAATGTCTGGGCAATATTTGTAGCAACTGTCATCCTGTTGACATTACCCGCTTCTTTAAGTTTGACATGGAAATATAGAAGGGAATAAATAAAATAAATAATTTAAATTAAATAAATAATAAAATAAAATGTGCCCCACAGCAGGGATATTTTTCCTTTTATCCAAAATAGGGGAAAATTATTCAGAGCAGGGTACAGCAGTGAATTGCCACAATTCACAAATATAGCTCTGTTTCCAGCTGGAGAAGGAATGCGTACGCTGCCCACAAACCTCTTGGCTGTTCCCCTCAGGTGGCACTTGGCAGCAGGAACAATTCCATCCATGCTGTCTGGAGTGACTCAGAAAATATTAAAGCAGCCAAACTCTTAAGAAAATATCAGGAAAAGCTGTTAGAAGGCTAACTTACTCTGCATAAACCTTGAAATAAACTTTTCTCTTACTAACTGAAGTGTGCTCGCTTCCACAACTCAAGTTGCTCCGAAGGTTCAGGATTCTGTCTTGGGATCTGTGAGGAGGTGATGTGACCCTTTCATATTTTTAAAGGGCAGAAAGTTGCCTTGAGGGTTTTCTTTTGGAGGGCCCCTGATGTGCCAATGTAGTCCTTAGTCTACTTGTCATGGTTTGACTCTGGCACAATGCCAGTGCCCCCATGAATATGCAATCTCTCAATTGAATGCTGTGAAATGGAATCGAGAACAGAGTAAAGCAGGCCCAAGCTTAATAACAGAAAAAAAACTTTATTAAGCTACTACTATAAAAGAAAAAAAGCAAGGGGAAAAAAACCACACACACGAAGATCAAAATGAAAATCTTGCAAAGCATTCCTCCTCCCACCACCCAACTCCAACAAACCACAATGAGACACAATCTGGACTCCAATCAGGTTTCCACCCTCCAGACAATCAATACTCAGTCCATTGAGGGAACAGGAGTCTCTCCTGTGCCACAGAACCCCCAAGAAACACAGCTGGAACATCCTGTGTTTCCATGTCACACATGGCACCGCCCAGAGAAAAGCTTGCCATGGTGACCCTTCTCCTTTCTATGCACAGTGCTCTCACCACCAGTGCCTGGACAGGCAGACTGCTTTTAGGATTTTGCCTTTCAAGGATGCCCTGCCAAGAGTGGGAAAAAAACAACAGTTCAGTTTTTCATTTTTTGTGACCACAGTTCCCCCCATTTTCCCCTGGGGCCGAGGGTCCAAGAACAGAGATCTTCTTCTCTTCTCCTTCTTTGAAGACAGGGGGCACCACCACAAACCCCCTAACTTTTCTCTGTTCGCTCCACTTCTGTCTTTTCCCAGCTGAAGCAGGTCTCTTGGCTCACTGGCATCCTCCTAAAATACAGTCTCTCTTGAAGGAGAAAAATTGGTTCAGTTTGTGGCCAACAAGGAAAAAAGTCCAGCCAAAAAGCCACTCCTCATCTTCTCCCACCTAGAATTTCTCCTTATAACATCCCAGGGTCCAAGCTGTCTCTCTTCCTCTCTTTCAAACTGAGGAGGAGAAAAATTTCACAAAGCTTTCATTTCTCAGGAAGGGTTAAAAGTCCCGACTCCCTGGCTGGCTCTCTGCCCGGATTCTCCGGCTCCCACAGGCAGCTGGGCACCTTGTGGGCCCCCCCCCTCGCTCTTCTCCTTCCCTGCGGTGAACTGCTGATCTTGAGAGAGAGACACTCTGGAGGGGAACAGAGACATCCCAGATTTCTCCACCCTTCCATCTGCAGGGGCCAGCCCGGTTCCAGTCCCTCCACCCTTGGCCCACCTCAATCAGTCCATGGGCCTTTCCCCTCCCCACCAGCCACGGCCGGGCAGGGGACAGGCTGCACTGTGGCTGATCAGAACCAAAGAGAGCGAGTTCTCCTGGGAATTCTGCTTTTAACCCCTCTGTGTTCTCAGAGGCGTGTCCACCTTCAATTGGTCAATATCCAAACTGACCTCTTCCTTCCGGAAAAATTCTTTTTCCATGTCAAACCACGACATCTACATTTGTTGGTAGATAAGCCTTTGAGTATCAGCTGTGAAAGAAACTTTTTGGCTACTGATTGCTTGCATAATTTAGGCCATGCTGCTAATGGTCTCAGCCAAGGTTCAGAATGGGAGCCCGGATAATTTATTTGTGCAATTTCCAAGCTAAGTGTAAGAAGTCATTGCTAAATGAGCTGGAAGTTAGGTGTGTTATAATACATATAAACAGATATGTGTGTACACAAATACATATGTGTGTGTTTCTTCTTTCTAGAGATGCACGCATTTATATACACAGGGTTTTTTAGAGGCATCTTAATAAGTGAGGTTTTAATTATAGGCTTCTGCATCTTAGTATCTTTGCCAATTTGGAAAGTTTATAGGGAGAGACAGCCAAATGCTGATAGCAAAAACTGGGAATTTCCTACTCTGGCTCCTGTGGTTAACTTGCTTATCTCTTGAAAAAACTAAGTGTGAATGCCTTACTGGATCATCCTGTGAGTCTGGCAGTGACATTTCACTTTCTGGATAAGACTGGATGGCAGTTCCTTAAACTGAAAAGCAGGGAGTTGGTCTGAGCAGTTAAGATCAGATCAGTTAACCACTGGTCTTGGAAATGCCACACTGGCGCTTAAACTGGTCTTCCCAGCATGGTGGCTTATGGGGAAACTTGCATTTGTTGATCTTGAGGATAGCCAGGATCCTCACATGGCTATGTGCGGCTCTGAGCAGGGTTTTGGGAGCAGGCAGCAGTACTGGGCTCACAGTGAGGACAGCAACAGGGGGAATTGGAAGCTCTGCTCTTCTCTTATCAGGCCAGCCCCAGCATGTCCCTGGCTCTTATCAGCCCTGGCAGAGGCTGTTGCTGATGCATTGAACCTGTAAAGTCCTGTCATAGGGTGCTCCAGGGCCTGGCCCCATTGCTTCCTGCTTGTACTTAAAGAGGGTCTGAGAAGCACCAAGTGATATATAGGAATAAGGCACGGCAGTGGTGACAGACCGTGAAGGGAGGTAATGCTGGACCTCATCATCCTCAGCCTTCATTTCTTCATCTGCTTTCTCATCTCCATTGCAATCTGGTATGGACCAAAGGTACAGTGCATCCCCCTGCAGCCAGAGATACCCCCTCCTCCCCCTGCCCATGGTTCCCCTTTCTGTGTTTATAAATACCTGTTTTAGCTTTATTTTTCTGTGGAAGCAAGGTTGTATTGGGAATTCGGGAAGAACTGGAACACAGTAGCTAATTGTAAGCAAATTTAATGGGAAGGTTGCTTTCATAAAACTGCTTATATTCTCTCTTGTGAGAGGGAAAGTCAGTTACATGTTTGAAATATGTAAAGGAAGGGAAGGAAAGGCAGGAACCTTTGCTAGAAATGTCAGGCTGAATACAGCTTCTCAATAAAAAATGTTTTCTTTCCTTTGCAGAATAATATTTTATTGATTTAAATAACTTTATATTTCTAGCCATAATATTATGTAAAAGTAATGGATTTACATGTAAATGTTACCTGTGGCATACCTGTACTGTATAGTATTTTACATTTGCCATCCTTATATTTGTTTCATGTGGATTTTGAGGACCAAAAGTGGATTAGGTGTAAACAAATAGTGATTGAGAGTTTATCTTGCCTGAGCTTTGAGGTATCTGGTTTCCAGCAGCTGTTTTTCTTTGTCCTGTCAGTTCTGTTAGTGCACACACTAACTGAACATACTAACTGAACCAAGCTTTTGCACTTTTCTACCTCTGCAAGTTGATAGTCATTCGCTGAAACCTTTTCTCCCTCTCCTCACATGAAATATAAATGGGAATTTCTTTACAAGTGACCTTATCATTTGTTTTTCCACGTGTTTTAAGGATGTGGATTCACACAGCTCAAGCACACGAGGAGCTGAAATGGAGCCAGATTGTCTTATACTCATTGGCAAAGAAGAGGACATAAAGAAGTCCCAAAGAATAACAGCCAAAATCAATGGTAGAGAAATTGTTGTTTTCTACCATGAGGGGAAATTTCATGCTCTGGATTCTCGCTGCTACCGTAAGATATTTGCCTGCATGATCTGCATGTTGTTAGAATTAAGCATAAAATCTGCTGCATAAATTAATATCGTATTCTGCCGTGTTTCAGATGAAGGAGGCCCTTTATATCTTGGAGAAATAGAGGTATGTAAGCAAAATAAAAATAATGCAGAGGTATAGAGTCATGTGAAAACTCCAAAGGAAATTTTGTAATGCTTTTATCTGAATATTACATAGGAAAAAAACCAGTCATATACATATAATCTCAGACAGCCATACAGCCAAATTACCAAACATACCTTTTGTCCCAGAGGATTACTTGCTATCTTTTCTTCATCTTCTTCCTGCAGGATATTGATGGACAAGCATGTATTGTTTGTCCTTGGCATAAGTTTAAAATTACCTTGGAAACAGGAGAAGGATTGTACGAAGGAATAAATCCTCTGGAGCCATCACCAACACCAAAGTGGCAATCAAAAGGAGTCAAACAAAGGATTCACAAGGTCACAATAGACAGTGGAAATGTTTATGTGAGTCCTCTAGATTTGTCCGTGAGCTTTGACTCTGATTATTTTGCTGAAAAGTACAAAAATGGTGGTGAATTAGCTATGGGAAAACAAAACCACTCAGAAGTCACAGAATAGGTCGTGGCCAGACAGCAGAATCCTGGGGAATGCAACAAATGAAGAATCTTTATTGGGAAATAAAAATGTACTGTGCTATGAAGATTGTCTCTGAATTCTATTCTAATATTGCTATGTTAAATCATTGAAATATATAGAAATGAGTAAGATAAGAAGCCCTGCAGTGTCAGAAATGTGACTGATTTTGTGCTGAGGAATTTTTTTGCACTTGCATTTCAAAAAAATTATTTACAGCAGAGTGCCTTACAATATTTGATATTTTGATAGAAGTATTTTAATGTATAAAGGGGATATAGTATACTACGGCTTATGAAACTTACTACATAATTAAAAGTCAATAGTCAGGTGTAAAGGTTATCTTTATGTACTTAACAGTTTATATTTCTAATGCCTGTAGTAAAAATGTCATGGAAATTTTAACTTTTGAGATATTTGTGTGATCGCTAGCTATTTATCTAGCTATTTAAATGCCACAAAGGGAAGCACAAGGCTTCAGAATACTTTTGTCAACTCTTTTATGCCTATTTGTGCATTACTACCTTGAGTATATAGATGTATTTCTTTTCCTTCTTCTCACTGAACTCCTCTTGTTAGTTCATCGAATAATGTTATGCATGGCTTGTTCTTCCTGGTTCTGTTGGTTAAAGAGGGAGCTGTTTGGTGTGATTTGTGAACTAATAGCCCTTGTTTACTTGTTTTTCTTTATTGTAACCACATTTTTCTACATTCATTTGGGAAAAAAAGTGCTTTCTGTGTAGAGGCAAAACCTGTGTTTTGCTCTGTATATTTGCTGTCCAATATCAGATCTGCCCCAAGAAACCCTTCCAAGGAAGTTTCTCTCTAAGCTCTGCTGCACTCCAGGATGTGGTGGGTTCTGCTGTTCAGCCTCTGGAGTGCAGAGATGCCTTGTGAACACAGAGCATCAAAGAATCACTGAGGCTGGAAAATACCTCTAAGACCAACCATTAAATCAGCACTGCCAAGCCTACCACTAAACCTTGTCCCCAAATGCCACACCTACACTTCTTTTAAATACACCATCCTGCATGGCTGCAATTCTTCAGTGTGGGTTTTTTATGTGATTTGTTGGGTTTTTTTGCAAAGTTCATTCATAGCCAGGTTCAGTTTGAAATGCCTGCTCTTCATTTCTAAGCTTCTTTTGTGGTTGCAGCTTTTAATGTATGTCACTGGTAATTAGGCCTGTGTCAACACTATTGTTGATACAAATGTGTTTAGAAGTAGTGAGGCAGAGGGAAGAGTCAAAGGAAAATTTGTACTGCATTGATCACAACAAATAAAGCAAAGTACACAATCAAATAATTTCACTACAGCTTCAATGAGAGGAAACTTCCTCTGGTCATGCCACCTTAACATGGTTTTTGCAGCTGACAGAGAAAAGTGGCACCTTGAAAGTGCTGTTGAGCTAACCTACCCCAGTTCTGCATTTTACAAGAACTAGAACAGAACAGAACTAGAACAGAAATGCTTTTCTTGTCATCCTCCTCTTCCTCCTCCTTCTCTTCCTTTCCCTGACCACTCAGCCAGCCAGTGCCAATTATCAGATGCAAATGACTGGCTTCCTTCAGGTGAATCACATCTTGATTATCTGCTAGAAAATGCTGGTTTGTACTGACCAGTTCTGTGATTTGTTGGGGTTTTTTATTACAATTTGTTTGCACAATGGATATGTCAGCTTCTCCTCTTGAAGCCACCAGGTAGAAGGCAGGAAGGTGGAGCAGCTGCCTTCCTGCCAACTACCCCAGCTGGTGCCCCAAGGGGCTTGGGTGGTGTCAGGGGGATGGAGAATTGCTGCTCTTCCCTCCCTCCTCACCCAGCTACCTACACCTGACACTAAACTTGACGTTGTGTCCTAATAAAAGACATGGATGATATAAAAGGAGAGTATTGCAAGACCTTCAGATGTACCTGCATTAACTCATGTGGTTGCTGAGATAGTATTTTTATTGACTTTTCTTGAAATAGTGCATTAGTAGAAATTGACTCTTTAAATTAGTAAAGATTTTCAGTTTAAGAAAGCATTAACTCTGAACATTATGCATATGATGCGAACAAATGTGTATGATGTTTAGAAGAATGATGGAAATAGGAAGCTTTATTTGAAAACTTCATGGACATGTTGATACTAGTGGAAGAGTGCTCAGGATTCTGCAGAATTGAATTTACTGGCTAAAATTCATAAAAGTGTTTAATCACGAGCTTACACTTACTCATATTAAATAAATGCAACTGCATGTCCAGGCATAGGTAAATCCTTTTTCTTCAGTACTTCTCATACATAACTATCTGAAAGAGTTTAGGGTTATTTTGTCTCTTTTTTTACTTAAGTGCTCTTTCCCAGGAAGGTTGCATTAATTTAAAATCTAAAGTTTGTCCATTAGATTTCATTCCCCTCGATTTCCCTGTTGATGATCATAGAAGGAACAGAAAATTATTAACTCACTGTATTGAACAAAAGAGCCTTCCTGGTTCCCATGGCAATACTGGGACACTGCTGGCTTGAGCTGAGTACTAATACTGAAATGTTAATTAGCTAATTGCTCTGTTTGTTTTCTCTAAACTACCTGGAAGATCACCTACCCCCCCCCCCCCCACCCCACCCACGCTGCCATTCTAGGACTGAGATGCAAATAGGGAAACCCATGGAACCATGGGCACGTGTTTCAGGGCATAAGGACACCCCCTAAATGAAGAACTAAACACAGCTGAAGGGGCTGGACAGGTACAATACGCTGGCTGAGGAAGAGTAAAACAAATCCCCCGATCGACGTTTGATCTGTCACCATAACCTACAGAAGATTAGACTAGAGTGGGCTGGGGAAATCAGGAACAAAGAGACAAGATTTTTCCTGGTGTTACCACAAGGAAAGGAGAGGCGACAGCTGCTTCTGGACTTCAGCAATAGATTCTGCACGCCTCCTCACTCTTTGCTACCTGGAAAAACTACAACAGTGGGGGTGATTGCCATGTCAGACCCCCTGCCCAGCTGATCTTTTTAATAAAGAGCTGAACATTAAAAAAGGCATAGCCCTTTTTATTTTATTTTACCCTTTCATTTTTCTGCTTTCCCCTTTTTCCTTTTTCATTTATTTCTCTTTTCTTTGTTCCTCTTTCTTCTTTTTTCTTACCTCTTTTTTTTTATTATTTTTAAAAGCAAAGAACAAAGTCTTCACCATATTAAAGTCGCTACCTTTAAAAAAATTACATGGACTATTCTGAGCTTTGATGTGCTAGACTATGCACTTAATTTGAAAATAATGTAAATATTTAATGTCCTATAGTTGAACAGTCTGAGTCTTTTATCTTTCCAGCCCTTTTGAAGTTCCTAGTTCTACTGGTGAGAGTGCATGAAGACAGGGAAAGCACAAGGAGGGAGACAGGAGTGGTTAAGTCAAGGCAATGATGATAAGGCGGCATTTAAGGCATAGTGAAGAGGAGAAGGAATGAGTAGCTGTGGGCACGAGGTCAGTGAGTCAATTGCTGGATAATTACCACTTCCTAGAGAGGTGTGTTAATGACAGCAATCAACCAAGCCATTCCAGAAGAGTGTTTTGTTTGTTTGCAGAGAGGGATATTTAGTTGAATTTGACAAATGAACAAATACCATCTGTTTTTCATCACAGACCAGTCAGGCAGGGAGCAGAGAAATATGTTCTGTGCTTTGGAAGGAAAATTTTAGTGATTATTCTACAAGGTATTCAGTTTCTAGAATAAGTAAGCAGCTTGAAGGCAATAAATAAACTATGTTATGCTATCATGGAATCATCTTTCCAAGAAAGACTGATGAAAACTACATAGTAGTTTGAAGTGCACTGTGAGACTTAACCAGATGTGCCTGCACTGCAAACCCTGATTAAATGGTGTTGGCTGTAGGGCTGGGTGCTGTCCTCTTCCTTCTATTTATAGTGCCTTGTTTTGCAATGCTCCTCTGACTGCACATTAAATTAAGGACCTCTTCAATGTAAAACGTGCTGTTAAATTGAGACTGAGAAGTTCATTAGGGAGCATATAACTTGGGGGAGAATAGTTTGCAGGATGGCAGTGCACAGAAAAAGTGTTCATTCTGTATGAAAGCAATTTTTAAAACAGTCTTTTACCATTGAAGCTCCTTTTCAATAGCTTCATGCAGTTCCAAATTTTATACTTAATGTTGGAATTGTTATAAATTGAGGCAAATAATTTGATTCAGCCTTTTAAGATCAATTAATAATTTTATTAATTACAGCAAGTGATAGCAAGAAAACAGCGCTGGATGCAGCTGGGGAATCAGTGTTCCGCCAAAAGCTGACAACCTTCCTTCTCTTTAGTCCCTTTTTATCCAGCACAAGTGGGGGTGATGGGTCTCCTTCTGCTGCGGTTATCAGTTCCAGCAACAATGGGTTTCACAAGTGGGGGTGATGGGCCTCCTTCCTCTGGGGTTATCAGTTCCAGCAAGTCTTGCAAGATCTTTCACAATCTTTGTTTGCGGTTACCAGCCTTGCCCAAGCCTGCAAATTCCATGCCCCGACCCCCCCCCCCCACCCTTTTATCCTAATTTCATACTTTTGATGAACAAACAAGTCAATACAGTTTTTCACATTCGCCCATTTTCTCTTTTATCATTTTGTTCATCAAATCGTTTTACTTCTTGGTGGGCTAGAATTAAAGTTTCTCTTACTTCAGGATTTCTGGGGAGAGTTTCATATTTGGCTTTGATCAGCATTAGGTGTGCTGCCTTCAAATTTCTTTTTACTATTGTAATTTTATCTCCTGCTGTTTGCCAGTTTGAGGCTATTGTTTTGCACTCTCAGTACCTACAGAAATACTCCCTAGGGTAATTGCAATACCCTTTCCCTGGGTTTGATGCTGGACACATATAAAATTCTACGTTATTAAAACAGGGCTCTACAGGGGCTAGTTTGCATAACCATGGGTAAAACTAGGGGGTCTGGATGTTATCTGACTCTGAATTACTCTACTATTTACTCCAGTTATTGTCTACTTAAAGGGTTGGTGCAAAGCTGGGGAACACTCTCTTTGGTATACAGTACAAAGCATTAACATATTAATAATTTGCCAATAAGGGTGGTGTTATAAATTGTGACACGGCAATTTGAAGTGTCTTAATCCAATAAAGCAATTTTATTGAAAATAGCAAGCGAGTAAGGCAGGCAAAGCACAGCGCTGGCCGGCCGGGGAGTCTCCTGCTCCACCAACGGCGCGCAAAAATGTTCTGTCCCAACCTTCCTTTTATCCCCCCCCTTCTCCTTGCAGGCGTGACTCTCCAGATGTAGTCTGAGTCTGGTCGTTGTGATAGCTTCTAAGTCTCTTCTTTTGAGATACAGCAAGCAGACCAGATATACACACCCAGGACTCTAATCTCAACCTCCTTATCACCTTGTAAGCAAATAAGCATTTCAAAGACACATTAGTACATTCTTATGCAAACCAAGGTAATCGAGCATATCACAGTGAACAAATTATTTTCTACTTATCTTAATTCCCCCCTTTTTCTTGTTCATCTTTATTTTGTTCACTGAATCTTTGTAACTCTTGGTGACTTAGTATTAGGGTCTCATCTACATCGTGTATGGGTTCATATTTTGCCCTAATGAGCATTAAATGTGCTGCCTCTAAGCGTCCTTTCACTATTTTTATTGCCTTATTGAAGATGCATGGCCCAAAGGTCAGTCCCAATATTATCAGTATCAGAGGTCCTGCAAGGGTGGATAACAAGGTAGTTAACCAAGGAGATTGAGTGAACCATGATTCATACCAACCTTGCTGTGCCTCTCTTTCCCTCTTTCTCTGCTCTAATCTTCTCCTTAATTCTGCCATGGTGTCTGTAACAACTCCAGTATGATCAGCGTATGCACAGCATTCCTCCTTTAGGGCTACACACAATCCCCCTTGTTGTAATAATAGCAAGTCTAAACCCCTTCTGTTCTGTAACACCACTTTAGATAGGGACCTTAATGATTTTACTAATCCATCGATGGCCTGCTCAATTTTACTCAGATCTTCATCTACTGAAATTCTTAATGCTTTAAATTCCTTTTGTTGATTTACTAGGGATGCCACCCCAGTTCCAGCTCCTATTCCCCCGATGGTAAGGAGAGTTGCAATAGTTAGGGCAGTGAGGGGTTCCCTTTTCATTAGATGGTGTTCTGGCACAGTTTGTTGTTCATATATGTAATCACTTGTATGGTAGGTAATTCTGGGCATAATCGTTACCTGGATGCAGTAGTCTTGGCTTGGATTAAACAGTTTCAGTGAGATGCACGGTGTGACAGCCAGAGTGTTACATACCCACTTAGTGTTAGCTGCTGGCAATAGCCAGTCAGCCGGTTTCTTTTCACCTGTTTCTATTACTCCACAAAGGTATTCTCTTTGTGTTGGGATTTTTCTTATGCATCTCCCTTTCCCTGTTACCTGAGCCAAGGTAAGCCCCGGTGTTGTCTCTTTACCCTTTTTCTACAAACACTGATTTGGATTAGTTCCATTCACTCTTCTGGGCTTTGCAGTGACCCCTATGGCTTCATAAAATGGGGGTCTTAAATTATAGCACAGCCAACAGTCTTCCGTCAGTTTTGGGTTGGTTCTATTTAGGACACCATAACTCGCTTTCATAACCTTCCAGAGTATATTACCCTCTTGGGTTTTTTCCTGTTTGTCTCCTGAAGTGTTTTCATTCTGAATTTTATTCTGGGTCTGATCCCTTTCTTTTGTTTGGTTGGCTAAAACAACCTCCTTTTCTAATAACACTGGGTTTGGCCCTACAGGTTCAGGATCAGGGGGCACAATTTCCTTCCTTATAAATATTAAGCTACCAAAATTGCTAAAATCAGCCGAATATAAACGAACGCCCCAAGTTTTTCTAATTAACCATATACTATCCTCTGGCCTTAATGCAGTAATTTGTATATTCCTGCAAATATTTTCTGGGGGTTTATGACCTGTCTAGTAGCCGGGAGGAATACAACCATCTGGCTTCTAGACCACCTTAATGTATGGATCAGGAGTGGGGGGTCCCATGTACTAGCTATTGTTTCACAACCCCAATATGCACAGTAATATTGTCCAGGACTATTGCAATACCCTTTACCAGGATTCGAAGCAGGACACATATAAAACGATGAAACCCAATGGGAACCCCAATGAGTACTTAAGGATGCCACAGGTAACTGGAAAGTGGGAGCTACAGCTGTAGTATTGCTCCTTATAACTCGTGAATCCTCCCATCTTCCTAAAGTCCACTTGAAAGGTTCATGAGTTGTTACTTACGCAGTATTACAAGATATACAAAGGAAAATCACAAGCAGTAAGCAAGTGGCATGTGGGGTCTGGTTTCTCACACTGCAACAATTATACCCTTGTGACTTCTTTCCCTCTATTAGCTGGTTATCACCAAAATACCCTTGAGCCCAAAAACTATTTCTGCCTTTGTTACTCCCAGTCCCGGGGTAGTTCTGCAAATATTGCTTGCGTATTCTATCCTGAGGGCTCCTTCCTCCACAGCTGTTTACTCCTCTGCCTCACCCGTCGACTCGGGTGCTTCGAGCCACAGGGTGTACCATCTTCTCGGCAGCAAGAGTATTCTTCAGGAGGGGATTTATGCCCTCTGGTGCCTTGCCGCATGCAATAAGAACGCCAATTCTGATCTTTTACCTCTGGTGCGGTACAACTGACCCCTTTTAGGTCTTTCTTACAAAGGCCTTCTATGATCTCTGCCACAAATGGGCTCGGCTCGTTTGTATGGTAGCAGTAATAGTCTGGGTGAATGCCCTTTGAGAAAATTTCCCACCACTCTTTAGATTCTAATCGGATTTCCCCTCTAGTCACTTTACATGTCAGTACCCAAGCTGTAATCTCTCTTTGTACGTTCCAACAGGAATTGCAAGTTCCTCGTGGAGGATACCCTCTGTTGCAATGTGACCACCACCGTTCCCCACACACCTTACAGATATAGCATACAAAAGGATAGCAATTACAATTTTCATTTTTACACTTTACTCTAACACTTGAATTACTAATTAGTCCACTATCTAAGTAATATAAGTCTGATGTGTATTCAATCTGATAAGAGTCCATTAGTTTCTCTGTAACTTCAAGTTCAGGTTCCCGGGAGGACTGGTTACTTGCCACACAGTGTTGTTAACTGGTCCTTTTACTCGACTGGCATGTGTCCATCCTCTTTCTGCAGTCCGAATTGCAGTTTCTGTAGTGTGTAACACAAGATAAGGACCTTCCCATTGTGGGGTTAGTGTAGATTCTTTCCAGGATTTTATTAACACATAGTCTCCTGGGTATATTTTAAGTATTTTTAAATCTAAAGGGGGTCTTTGCGTAATGATTCCTTTTTCCCAAAGTTCATTGCGACGTTTCATTAAGGCAATAATATATGAGGTTATTTTATAGTCCTTCAACTGGGGGTGGTCTCGGGGTTCCTCCAAATCATATGGCATGTGGGGTCCCCTATCAGAATCTATTGTTTTTACTATCCCATATCTAGGGATTATTTCTTCTAATAATATTCTGACCACTGTCTGAGCAGTAGTCCGAGTAGTGGGGTAAGCTTCTACAAAATGGGTGAGATGATCTACTATTACTAACAAATATTTATATCTACCCACTTTAGGCAATTCAGTGAAGTCTATTAATATTTATATCTACCCACTTTAGGCAATTCAGTGAAGTCTATTTGTATTTTGGCAAAAGGCCTGTGAGCTAATTCCCTTCCTCCCATGGGCCTTTCTCTAAGATGTTTTCTGTTTACTTTTTGACAGATCAGACAATCTCCCACTACTCTTTTAACCAAATCATAGATTCCAATATTCATATATTTAGTGGCAAATTGATCTACTAATGCCTGAGTTCCCCAATGAGTCTGGTCATGCAATCTTTGCAAAATTTCTGAGGCCTTGCTTTTAGGTAAAACAGTTCTCCCATCTGGGAGCTTCCATTGCCCTTCAGACCCCTCCTCAATTCCCATCTTTTGTAATTTTTCCTTTTCTTGAGTGGTAAAACTATATATTTGCCATTTTTCTTTGGGGGAGTCCACAGATACAGTGTCGCTCTGCCCCATGTCCCCCCGAGTTCGTAGGGCTGCTTTCTTGGCTTCTTGGTCAGCTAAATTATTTCCCCTGTTTCTAAAGTCCAATCCTCTCTGGTGTCCCCTTAAGTGGACCACAGCAATTTGAGCCGGGCCCCTTAAGGCATTTAAAACTTGGACAATTAGCTCTTGATGAATTAGATCTTTTCCCTGTGAGTTTATAAGTCCCCTTTCTTCCCAAATTTTCCAAATGTGTGCACTATCCCATATGCATATTTAGAGTCTGTGTATATTGTTCCAATTTTTCCTTTTAATAACCTTAAAGCCCTGAGTACTGCATATAATTCACAAGCTTGTGCAGACCAGGAGTTACTTAGTGGTCCGGATTCAATTACCTTTAAATCTTTTTATGGATTTGCAACTACTGGAAACCAGGCCAAAGTCCTCTTATTTATTTCTCTTAAATCGTGCACCAATCTGTAGGACCCATCTGACTTCTTTACAGGCAGGATGGGAGTATTGAAGGGAGACATACAGGGCTCTAAAAGCCCTTTTTCCAATAACCTATCTATTTCAGGTTTTAGTCCTAATTTTCCCTCTCTAGGGATAGGGTATTGTTTTATTCTTACGGGTTTGCCAGAATCACTCATTTCCACTGAGAAAGGCTTAATCTGCAATTTCCCCACAGTTTCTGGGGTATACCACACCTCAGGATTAATTTTCTTTTCATCCTCCACCCTTAAAGGGCAGAGCTTTATCTGTAATTCTTTATTTACAACTTCTAAATTAATACCCAATTCTATTATTAGATCTCTCCCTAATAAATTGTAATCTGCTTCAGGTACCAGTAGTAAAGAACTTATACCACATTTGGAATCAGTTTCTACCATCACATCCTTGATAACAGATACCTCAAAGGGCTCTCCTTTTGCCCCAATTACATGTACAGTGTCAGATGACTTTTTACATCCAAGCGGCAAGGCTTGCACCGTGGATCTTTCAGCCCCGGTATCTACTAAAAATTCCATCTCTTGTTGTTGGGGTCCCACTTTAAGCTTTACCAAGGGCTCCTTATGATGTTTCTTCCCCAACAAATAGAGCCCTTGACACCCCTAATCTTCCTTAAAGGCATTCTCATCCGCTATCCGTTGTTTGCATCCCCTCTTCATATGTCCCTTCTTTCCATAGTAGAAGCAGACAATTTCACGACCTCTTCCTTTTCCTTCCCTAGAAATATAACTCTGCTCCCGATTCTCCCTTTGTTCTACATTCCTTGCATGGGAATTAGGGTTAGGCCCTTCCCGCACACTTCCATACAATAATGTATCATTTTAACTTTGTCTTTCCCTTTTCTAGATGGGAAAGCATCCCAATTAATTATCATCAAACCCAAGGGGCTTGGGAATCTGGGGAAGTTTAGCATGGGTCCCCTCTCCCATGGGACCAGAGGGCTTGCTTTTCCTCTGTCCCATCTTCCGGAGTGCACTCAATTTCTCACACACGTGCTCCCCTGGTTCGTGGCCCAGCCCCTCGCGGGGAATGGAAAACGCACTAATACAGAGTCCGCACTCACTTGGTCTCCACGAGACCTCTCACACACAGCACTCCGGGAAAACCACCCCAAACCGAGCGGGAAACTGGCCTATACTCACGCGTCCTGCGTCTTCGCTGGTTCTTCGTGCACAAAGATTACAGGGGTAACCGGTTGTCCTTTGCCCGTTACTCAATTTAGGTTAGTCGGTGGAGAGTGATCAGAAAGCCTGGGGCAGCCGGGCCGCCATAAGGGCGGGGCGCCTCCCGATCGTCCCGTAGCGACTGATCTACTTCTCCATCCGAGTCACGGCACCAAATTGTTATAAATTGTGACACGGCAATTTGAAGTGTCTTAATCCAATAAAGCAATTTTATTGAAAATAGCAAGCGAGTAAGGCAGGCAAAGCACAGCGCTGGCCGGCCGGGGAGTCTCCTGCTCCACCAACGGCGCGCAAAAATGTTCTGTCCCAACCTTCCTTTTATCCCCCCCCTTCTCCTTGCAGGCATGACTCTCCAGATGTAGTCTGAGTCTGGTCGTTGTGATAGCTTCTAAGTCTCTTCTTTTGAGATACAGCAAGCAGACCAGATATACACACCCAGGACTCTAATCTCAACCTCCTTATCACCTTGTAAGCAAATAAGCATTTCAAAGACACATTAGTACATTCTTATGCAAACCAAGGTAATCGAGCATATCACAGTGAACAAATTATTTTCTACTTATCTTAGGTGGGGTCCTGATCTTGTTTTTATTGCATAATATCTTGTTTTCCCCTCTTGGGTTTGTTGCCTTTCTGGTGTTTCAGAGGCAATCAGATCGGTCGTCTGGGGGAGCCTAGTACTCAGTTGGCAATAGTTGGAGCATTTTAGCATTATTCTATCTGGGGGGGGATCTGGCTTTTTCCCCTCTGCCTCGCTCGCCGACTCAGGTGCTTCAAGCCACGAGGTGAATTAGCTTCTTGGCAGCAGCGGTATTTGCTTAGGCATCCTTTCTCCTGCTCCCGCCTAACCTCGTACTGTTCCCTATTTTAAACTTTGACCGGGGGTGGGTCACACGGGACCCCCTTTAGTTCCCTCTGACAACACTTTTTTAGAATTTGGGCAACAAATGGAGTGGGTTCGTTAATATGGAAACAAAAGTTTCCTGATGCACTCCTTTGGTGTATATTTTTTTACCAGTCTTCAGACTCCAAACAAATCTACTGATTTTTCAATTTTCTTGATTTTAACACAATTTCTGTTCAGACCCCAGTTGGCAGCCTCCCCCTTTAGCAATGGACCTGCCACCGTTTTTGGCAAATTTTACATGCAGAGCACCTAAAAGGATAACAATCACAATCTACTTTATTACAAATTATCAAATAATCATTAAATAATTACTAACACATACGAAAGGATAATAATTATAATCTACCTTATTATAAACTACTAAATAATTACTAATAAGTAGGTAATTATATCCCTTTTTGTTTTCCTTTGCGATCGACTTAAATGATGCACACAGAGTTCATCAATTTTTCTTAATGGTAACCTTCAAATTCCTAGGCTGGCTATCTACTTTCCACTGGTCATCCGTGGTGGCCAGACTTTTAACTCGACTGGCATGTGTCCACTCTTTCTCGACCATCTGTATCGCAGTTCTTGTGGTCTTCTTTCTTCTCATATTTTACTAAAAGTATGAACTACTTCATAGGCATATTTAGAATTAGTAAAAATAGTCCCACTTTTTCCTTTCAATAAATTTAGAGCTTTAAGCACAGCATATAATTTGCATGCTTGGGTTGACCAGCTGGGGCTAAGGGTACTAGATTCTACTGTCTTAAATGTTTTCTCATCTATTATAGCATACCTGGATTTTTTTTTTTTTTTTTTTTTTTTTCAGAACTTGAGAGAACTTATCTACATATAATTGAGCCCCTTCTTTTAGATTTTCTTCCTCAAGATCTGGCCTTATTTTTGTTTGTTCCTCTATCTGTTGGAGGTAATCATGTGTTAGTTCTGTAATTGGTTCTTTATATAAAAAAAACTGGGCTGGGTTTTTCAGGCCCATTGTTTCTTAACTTAGGAGAGGAGACTAGGATGCCTTTATACTTTAGGAATCTGGCATCCGTTAGCTATTTGTTGGCCTTCTGTTGCAAAATTCCATTAATGTTATAGGGAGATAAGATTTTTAGCTCACTTCTAAAGGTTATCTTCCCAGCTTCCTCTACCAGGAGAGCAGTGGCCACTATCACCTGTAAGTTTGTGGTGGTGGGTTTTTTTTGTTGGGTTTTTTTTTTTTTCTCCAGCCCAATCCTGAGCTAATACACTATATGCTACTCCATCATTTACATTAATAAATAAGTAAAATGATCTCTTCAAATCTGGAATGCTAAGGACTGGAGCATTGACTAGTTCAGTTTTTAATATCTCTAATTGATCTTCATCATTGGTGCTCCATTTCAATAATCCATCATTAGTTAATTTTTCATATAAAAATTTAACTTTTCTACTAAAATTTTCGATCCATTGTAAAATGGGGGTATTAAAAGGGGACATATAGGGTTCTAAAAGTCTTTTTTTTTTTTTTAAGGCCTTTTTATTTCTGATTTCAGTCCTTGCCTCCCCTTCTTAGATATAGGATATTGCCTAATTCTGACAGGTATCTCTGGGTTCCTAATAGTTACTTCAAAGGGTTCAATATTTAATTTTCCTACACTATCAGGGGTGTACCAAACCTCTGGATTAATCTTTTTCTCATCCTCAGCCCGGAGAGGACACAATTTTACTGTTAGTTCTCCCTTATTAATCTCTATCCCTATTCCCAATTCAATCATCAAATCCCTTCCCAGTAAATTATAATCTGCTTCTGCTACTAATAAAAACAACCCAATTCCTAATTTGGAGTTACTTTCTAAGAGTACATCCTTGATTATAGGTACTCTAAAGGGTTCCACTTTGGCTCTAATCACCTGTATTATTTCAGATGAAATCTTACACCCTTGGGGAAGGGTCTGGACGATCGATCTTTCTGCCCCTGAGTCCACAAGGAACTCATATTCTTGCTGCTGGGGACTTATTTTTAATTTTACCAGGGGCTCTGTTCTTTCTCTTGTCCGCAGCAGATAGAGCCCCTGACACCCCAAATCTTCCTTAAACTGCCCTTCATCAACCATCCTTTGTCAGCATTCCTGCTTCATATGTCTCTTTTTCCCACAGTAAAAGCAAACAATTCTATCTCCTCCACCTTGTCTTCCTTCATGCACCTGTCGACCAGGTCCCCTCAAACCTCCTGGGTGACCACCACCCCTTCTTTGGGGAGATTGCTTCTGTCCTTCCTTTACAGCTGCTAACATAATCTTAGACTGCTTCTTGTAGTTCTAATCCTCCCTCCTAACATAAACCTTCTGAGCCTCCCACAGTAACTCATCCAGCCCTCTTGCTTGCCACCCTTCTAAATTTTCCAACTTCTTTCAAATATCTACCCACGAGTTTACCACAAAATGAACTTTCAACAGTGTCTCTCCTTCAGGAGTGTTAGGGTCCACTCCTGAATATAACTGAAAGGCTTTTCTCAGCCTCTCCAACCACTCAGTTAGATCTTCATCTCTCTTTTGTTGTTCCTTGAATACCTTTTGTACATTCTGTCCATGAGGGACAGCCTTCCTTATTCCCTGTATTATTATATTTCACAAATCGCCCATATGGGTACGATGTTTATTCCACTGGGGATTCTATAGGGGCCATTTAATATCTGCTAATGGTCCCTGTTGATGTTCATCATCCCAGATTCTCATGCCCGTTTCCCTAATCATTCTCTTTTCTTCTGCAGAAAACAAAATCCCTAACATGGATTGCATCTCTTCTTATTTGTTTCCCCCCCCCCAAAACTTCCATGCAGTAATGAGCCATTTTTACTTCATCTTTTCCCTTCCTAGAAGGAAAGGCATTCCAATATTTAATCATTAAGCCTAATGGACTATCCTCTGAAATATGGGGAAGTTTTACAGGGATTCACCCACCCATGGGTTCAGCAGGCTTGCTTTTCCTCTGACCCATCTTCTGGAGTGCCTTCTCTCACACACACACTTGCTTCCCTCAATTCGTGGCCCAGTCCATCGCCGGATATGGGAACCGCACTACTATGAGGTCCGCACTTGCGTGGGGAGTCTGAGCTGCTGGCTCCCCTCTCATACATCACACCCGTCACACTCCAGGATCCCCGACCCCCGACCAGGCGGTCCCATTCTCCCAGAACAGGCCTCCTCCAGAGACCAGGTCCTTTGGAAAATACTTACACCATCAGGTATCTTCGCCTGGGGCTTCGTGCACAAAGCTTAAGGGGGTCACTGGCAGTTCTTTGCTTGCTATCAGATTTTAGGTTTGTCGGTCGGAGTCCGGGGAGGAGTGTCCCCGTAAGGCCACTGTTAAAGCAAAGGCAGTGGGGCGCCTCCTTAGGAGACCTCCTCTCTGGGTGTTCCAATCCGAGTCATGGCACCAAATTTGTTATAAATTGAGGCAAATAATTTGATTCAGCCTTTTAAGATCAATTAATAATTTTATTAATTACAGCAAGCGATAGCAAGAAAACAGCGCTGGATGCAGCTGGGGAATCAGTGTTCCGCTAAAAGCTGACAACCTTCCTTCTCTTCAGTCCCTTTTTATCCAGCACAAGTGGGGGTCATGGGTCTCCTTCTGCTGCGGTTATCAGTTCCAGCAACAATGGGTTTCACAAGTGGGGGTCATGGGTCTCCTTCCTCTGGGGTTATCAGTTCCAGCAAGTCCTACAAGATCTTTCACAATCTTTGTTTGCGGTTACCAGCCTTGCCCAAGCCTGCAAATTCCATGCCCCAACCCGCCCCCCCCACCCTTTTATCCTAATTTCATACTTTTGATGAACAAACAAGTCAATGCAGTTTTTCACAGGAATGAAATCAGTTCTGAATATTGCATCTCTGATTCATGAAATGGTCAGAAGTATCTGGTTCCCTTACTGCTGGTACAAACATGGACTGTGAGAGTCAACGTTCACCAATCCCTCATCACTCTGCCCCACTGGCTTGGCAACTTCTTTCCAAGGTTACTGGGGGAAGCAGGGGATGTGGAATGGAAATAATAATATCAGTGGAGAGGTCCTTCAGCCTCTGTATGTGTGGGGGGAGGCTGCCCTTGGCTGGCAGAGCCCTGCAAGAGCTCCTGCTACTGCAGACCCAGTCACAGCTGTACCCAAGGTGTCCGGGGTCATGGTTTTCTGCTCAGCCAGCAAATTCAGCCAGCTGCACCAGCAGGTGAGCAAGCACCCTGCTGAGAGAGGCAGGAGTCAGTGAGGCTTCAGGGGGTGTGATGAATTGGGTCACTTCTTCAAACTCTATTCTGAAAATGCGGTTTTTGATGTGGCATTTATTCATGCAAACCCATGGATTTCATTAAGTAGATTTTTTAGCTAAATGAAGAGTTGAGCATAGTTTTCAGCCTCTGCCATCTGTAAACTACTGAAGTAGACTAAATATGAAAGTGACAGTTTTGCCTGTAGGTAAAAAAAAACTGGAAAATCAGTGCAGATGTCCTAATTAGCCCTTTTGTGACTATTCCTCCATGAAATTAAGAGAGTTCCCTGACAAACACTACCTGAGCAGCGGAATTGTTCTCCTGAAAGATGTCAGAGGAGTATGGTTTATTGTTGCCAACAATAGTAGTTAGAAATCCAAGGCTTATGAAGACAACTCCAGGAATAATTTTTCTACCTGGAAGTAAAATATGCATCTTTTTAAAACAAATAAACAAACCAACCAACAAACTGTGATTAAATTATTTATTTAATTATTAATTAACTTAACTGTTCAAATTACAATTAATTTTTGCTGCACCTGTGGTTAAGGATCCAGATTATGCAGAGATTACCAGTAAAGGTGACCCCTCTTTATTAAGGTAGTCACTACAGTAGAAAAAATGATTAAGATTTTCCCCCTACTAAGATAGGTTGGCTGCACCTGAAGTTTTTCTGATTTTTTTAATGTATGTATGTAAGTTATACACATACGCCCTTCCTTGATTTCTATTAACATCTAAGATTCACATTGAAGGCAGAACTATTTTTTTATTATAGTGTGTGCTGAACATCCCACTCCTTACTGCCCCCCCGCAAAAAAAAATTACATGTTTATTTGGCACAAATTGTTCCAGGAAAAACTGAATACTTCTGTAGTTTTGTTTTGGCCCAGGAAAGCACAGAAGAACAGTGAAGAGATGGTCTTCCTTACATTTATTATAAGGCCTTGAGTATTCCTGGCATGGCATTGGCTCAGCACCGAGGAGACCAGCACACCACCAAGGATGCTCATGATCAGCAGCACTTCTCTGAAGGCTGTGTCACCTTGCAGTGCTCATGGCATTTTTTATGAGACTCAGTACTGAAAGACTACCTGAAGCTAACAATAAGTTTGGAGGTGCAGGTGTCCACACCAATTGTCATTATCAGTTTTATTGTGCTAAGCAGAATGGAGGTTTGATGTTAACTGAATGGATATGCAAGATCCTGCACCTGGATCAGGGCAATGCGAGGCACAAATACAGGCAGGGCAGAGGATGGTGGAGAGCAGCCCAGAGAAGAAGGACTTGGGGTGCTGGGAGATGAGAAGCTCAAGATGAGCTGGCGATGAGCTCAAACAGCCCAGAAAGCCAAAAATGTCCTGGAGCAGAAAAAGCAGTGTGGCAGCAGATTGAGGGAAGTGATTCCACACCTGCACTCCGGTGAGACCCTACCTGCAGTGCTGCATCCAGCTGTGGTGTCCCACAAAAGACGAATGTGGATCTGTTGGAACTGGTCCAGAGAAGGCCACAAAGATGATCTGAGACTGGAACCCCTCCACTATGGAGACAGGCTGAGAGAGTTGGAGTTGTTCAGCCTGGAGAAGAGAAGGTTCTGGGGAGATCTTAGAGTCCCTTTCAGTCTGTAAAGGTACTCCAAAGAGTGCTGGAGAGGGACTTTTGACAAGGTCATGGAGTGACAAGACAAGGGGGAATTGCTTCAAACTGACAAGGGGCAGGTTTAGATTAGGTATTGGGAAGAAATTCTTCCCTATGAGGTGACAAGGCCCAGACACAGGTGCCCAGAGAAGCTGTGGCTGCCCCAACCCTGGAAATGTTCAAGGCCAGCATGGATGGGGCTTTGTATGAGCAGGTCTAGTGGGTGACATCCCTGCCCGTGGTAGAGTTATTGGAACTAGATACTCTATAAGAGTCCCTTAAAGAGGGACACTTTCTGTGATTTTGTGATTTTATGTGATGTGATATTCTGGTTACTTTTCCTATTGTTTTTTAATAGCCTGATGTCTGTGAAACTGAAGCAGAAATAAACATTTGAAATGTTTCCTTGTTTTGGTATAGAATATTATTCTTCTATTTAAAAAAGTGCCAATTCTCTAAATGAAACAATAAAAATACTAAATGTGGTTTTGACATTTACCCAAACACTCTCCCCACACCTCCCTACTGCAAAACAGAAACAAGAAGGAACCTAAAATTTCCCTAAGGCTAAAGAAAATAAATCTTGACTTCTTGTCTTTTGAAGTTCAAATGGGACAAAACCAGAGCTGTTCTAAGTTTCCTTCCTGAGATGACAGATAAACAATGAAGCACATGGTGGCTGCCCCTTTTGCAGAGCAGCAGTTCTGCTCTCCCACAGTGGTGACAGGCTGTCTTGTTACCACAGCTGTGACATATTTACCCTCTCCTTACCTGTATAAGGCAGCTTTTTAGAAAGCTCCCCAGGCCTCCCTGTCCCTGGCTTTGCAGAACTCACCCCACCGCTTGGTCTGCTGTTGCCTTCATGGAAGACAACGGAGACCTGGTTGTAAGGAACAGCACGGCAGCCCAGTCTCCCCTGGGCCACTCGGGCTAACGACACACGCAGGACACCAATGTGGTGGACAGTCGAAAACCTGTATTATCTTATCTCATGGGTTTAAATAGTCTTGGGGGACTCTGCTACGTCAGGGGGGGTTGGCAGGGTCTCTAGGGTTAGTCAGGAGTGGAAGACTACTTGGTTAGGTGTGGTTACATTCTTTGGGGTAATGGATGACATGTTGAAGGGTGAGAGGGAGATGGGGGTCTTTCTTTTCGTCACATCCCGAAATCTTCCGTTCGCCTGTCCCTATCTACTACAGTCTGCTAAGTCTCAGATTTGCTTGACAGCTGTGTCTAAAGGGTTTTTGTACCAGCAGGTTCAGCTGCAAACACAGGTTTACAGTCTTTGGCCTTGTGGAATGCACAATAACAAAGGAACAAAGCACCTATGGAGACACTTTAAGGGGTTTTGTCTCTATTCTGGCATTCTTAGTGGGTGGGGGGTGGTGGTATGAGAATCCATTCAGTACATTCAGAAGCTGCCTGCAACTTCATGATTCCAGTTGTCCCACCCTCCAACAGCATTTTACACACTTTTGCAGGCAGATCTGCACCAAAGCCAAACATCTCTGCTCTCCCATCTCTGGAATGCATTAGTTGCCCATCAAAGATGGTGGAGGAAAGGAGGAAGGAATATCATTTGTCACTGTCATACTCCTCCAAGTCCCTTTCTACAAGAGTTGCAGGTGGGAAGAACATCAATTTATTTAGACAGAATTGTTCCAGCTGAAATTAAAAAAAAAAAATAAATGCAACTTCACATTGACAAACTTCTGATGTTTAGTTTTAAACTGCTGGATGACATGCTCTGCAATGTCATCTCTATACCTCAGGAGTGATATAAACATTAATTATGAGTGAATACTGCTAACAGAAATCACTCTCAAGATCTTTCATGTATCACCCATCTCCAAGTTTCCTCACATCCAGAGAAATGGAATAATGGAGAATTGAGTTTCCAAAACAAGCTTCTCTTCCTCCTTGTAAGGTCTTTTCTAGCCCAGCAGTGCACATCTGAGCTGACTGCAGCTGTGTCCCATCCTGCTGAGTGTGGGGCATATGTGATGCTTACTGCTGAGAAGGGATCTTGGCATGGCACCCTGTGCTACCTGGGAATGCACAATAGTCATGGGTTTATTTTTTTTAGGATTAAGGGGAGCTATGTTACATGGCTATGCATATATATGCAAATTAGGCAAGGTTTCTGAGTAAACAAAGGTCTGTCTGCCAGGAGGCAGTGAGTGGTGAATTGTAAATGAGGTATCTTCCAGATCCTGTCTTCCTTCAGATATTCGTCCTTTTCAGAGCTTGATAATCTAGATTCCAATGGAAAACAAAAAAAAAAACCAAACAAACAAAACAAAACAAAACAAAAAAAAACCCAAACAAACAACAAAAACCCCAGAAGTTTTAGGATGAGGAGTATTGTAGCACATGTAAATCAGTGGTTCAGCGGAGCTGCTGCCTCCCCCTTGCCTCGTGCCACTTTCAAATAGGGAGTTGCACATGGACAACTTGTTGACCCTGTGTTCCTGCTCTCTCTGGATGGCTGAGGAGTTGCTTGTGGCCAATCTCTTCCTTCTCAAGTGGCTGTTGGCCCTTGTCCAGCACACTGGTCACAAAGCAGCCACCAGCAGGGAGATCTCAGCAACCCAGCCATCTGTGTGGAGCCAAACCTGCTGATCCCAGCCAGTATGATGAGGCCTCCTATTGAAAGCCATATGGAGTTGATGGAAAAGATGTCTCCACACAAACCCCCTGCAGTCTTTCTGTCCCACCAGAATCTGGGTGCTCAGCAGTCCCTGGCAGCCTCTTCTCTCCAGTGAGTGCTGCTGGGAAAGAAGAAGCTGCTGGAAGAGCATCTCCACACCTACAGTCTTCTGTGTAGGGGACTGCTTCACAAATTTTCAGGCTTTTGGGCTGAGAACAAGGTTTTGATGTGAGCAGGTGAAGATGCTGGAATCTGTCCTTAAGAGCAGAGGACTTGATCAGAGCTGGCAACTCTTTTAAGAGACTATTCTTGAAGCAGAAGACCTTTCCAAGCTAACATGTAAAGAACCAAGCAAGATGGATAACCACAGATAAGCAAGGATCTTCTCCTGAAACTGAGGAGTAAGAGGAAGACACTGCCAGTGGGAGCAGGAACTGGTGACCTGGGGAGGGTACAGGGATACTGTTTGGATATGTAAGGATGGGCTCAGGAAAGACAAGGTAAAAATGAAACAGGGCTTGGAAAGGGGTGTGAAGCATGACAAAAAGGGATTCATAAGGATATCAGCTGGGAAAAACAGCCAAGGACAGTGTACCCCCGATAAATGAGAAGAGAGAACTGGCAACAGCAGATAGAGAGAAGGCTGAGGTTCTCAGTGAGTTCTTTGCCTCCCACTTCACCGGCTATCAGGTTTCCTGTGTCTCTTGATACCCTAAGGCTGCAGGTGGGAGTTGGTGAAGTGAAATCACCCCCATTGCCAGCCAAAAGCAGGTTCAAGACCACCTGATTGAAATGAATGGCCATAAGCCTATGGGACCTGGTGAGATCCATCCCAGTGCTGATTATGATATTGTTGCCAGGACACTTTTGTGATGTTTGTAAAGTCACAGCAGCCAGGCAAAGTCCCCAGTGACTGTGATAATGAAAGCATCATTTCTATTTTTAAAAAGGGAATAAAGGGACTACTGACCAATCTGGTGGCCTTCTGTCATGTAGTGACTGCAAGGACTGACAAGGGAAGACTGACTAGTGTCATCTCCCTAAACTTCTGTAAGGCCTTTAACACAGTCCCACATGGCATCCTCATGTCCAGATTAGGGAGATATGCAACTGGTGGGCATGGGTGGACTGCTTGATGGATAAGGAATTGGCTGAGTGGATGCAGACAGAGTTGTGGTCCATGGCCCAGTGTCCAGGTGGAGGCTGATAACAAGTTGCACTCCTCAAGGTTGTGTCTTGGAGCCAGTGCACTTTAGTGCTTTTGTTGTTTTGACATAGACAGTGGGATTTAGTGGACCCTCAGCACTTTTGCAGATGACACCAAACAGGTTGGTACAGTTGGCACAACAGAAGGATGGGACCCACCCAGAGGCACCTGTTCAAACTTGATTACTGGGCCCATGACAACCTCATGAGGTTCAACAAGGCCAGCTGCTGGTGCTGCACCTGCGCCAGGGCAAACCCAGGTGTGAGCACAGACGTGGGGAAGAAATCCTTGGAAGAAGCCCTGTGGAGAATGATGGATGCTGATAGATGCTGGTGGATGAAAAGCTGAACATGAATAACTCATTTACAAAGACACATTTATTTATGTGCTTTCTTAGGAAGTTACATATCATACCACATAGAGAATTATGATGCAGCAAAGGCTTAAGCAGCCAAACACCTCTGAGAGAGGCTGCCCCTCTGAAGTAAGTAATATGAGGGTGCAGGATAATTCAAGAGGCTACAAAGCTAAAATTAAGTTAATTTCTCAAAGCAGTAAGGATAACATTCAAATCCATGAAGAATATTCAGTTCTCACAACACACTTTTCATCCTCTTTTGCTGAAACCTAGAAAATAGCAGTGAAATCATAACAGAAAGGAAAATAAGAAATTAGGAAAATAAATTTAAAAGGGAACAGCTGATTGAAAGACTAACTCTGAAATGGCTCTGTGAAGTTTAGTAAATTGAAGGGCTTTCTTAATTTTTTTTAACTATGAAACGATCATCCAATGGCAGATGTTTAACACCTGTATAATGAAAGTTAATTAACCATGTACTATGTCTTTTGATTCTGGAAAAGTGCAGTTGTACAAAAATTAAGATTATGATTCATTGAGACCTACAACTTTGGTAAGTGAATAACTGTTTTTAATGCATAGAGGCTATGGCAGATATTTGTAAATCTATGTATAGTCTTTGTTCTTTACTTTTCTCTTTAGTTTTCTCTTCTTAAAATGGATATTTACTCATGTGTTTTGCTGACATTATTAGATAATTTTCATTTACCATAGCTAATGAACATTATCTGCAATGTTTTTAGTAAGAAAAAGTGGAAACATGATTTTAGTAAGAAAAACTAGAAACTTATACATTATTGAAAAAGCATGTAGGCAGACAAAGGGCTGAGCTTCTGCAGGAGCACATTAAAGCAGTTTGAGCACTTCTCCCTGTAAAATTATTGTGCTGGGTCACTCAGTCTTAAGTGCTTCTCCAGGGGATTAAAATAGCTCAGAACTTTCAAAAAATGCTGAGTGAATGCCATCCCTTCCTTGGCCCCAAATAACAGCAGCATCTCTGGCCAGGGTGGTACTTCTCTAAGTGCCTTTTTGGAGAGGACACTCAGGCAGCAGAGATTTGTTGAAGGGGTTTGATCAGAATGTCTGGCCAGGCAGCCCCAGAAGGGATCCTTCCCTGCTCTCTAGTGAGGATCATGTGCCACTTCCCCATTCTTTGTGGTGTTTGCTCCATGCCCACCTCTCCCTGCAGCTCAGCCTCAGCTCAAGTCCAAGTCAAGGCATGGGGAGGGGTAGCAGGGCAAGCTGGGGTCAGGTGATGCTCCTCTGCATGACATAATGGTGTATGTCTGCCTTGTGGCAATGGCTTCCCTTTCTAGAATAGCAGAAACAATATATGAACTACTTTTTTTTTTTTTTTGATCCTTTGACCTTTACTGTAATGCAATTTGTAACACTTATTAAATTATGACATAAGAACTGCAAGGTGCAACTCTGCATCTGCTGGGGATTTTCACCAGTGTGAGAGGGGTTTCTTCTGCAGCATGTTGTACTTTCAGCCCTTCACCTCTGAAGAAGGTTGGGACATTTAGGCACCCCATGAGATGGGTCCCCACCTCATAGCACAGGACCTTGTTTCTTTCACTGCCAAAATCAACAAGATTGTCAAGCAATTCTTGTGTGGGACATCTGCAGCAGCAGACCTGGCTCTTGTTTTCCACATCTCACCCTCACAGGGTTAGCAGCTTTCCACAGCTTATTAGTTGCTTGCACAGCTCTGTTCTGCCACAAAATGGATCTGGTTTTAAATTTAAAAGTGTCATATATTTTTCTTTCTCTTTCTCCTCTTATAGATAATTTCCCACTCCCTTCATATTTCTGTTTCAATGTTGTACTGATGCTTATTCCTTGGTACTAAAATTAAGAGCCAGACATGGTTAAGGGATACAGGGTTTTTACTTTGGTATTGAATAAGGATTTTTATGGTGTGACACGCCTCCAAGGTGGAATACTCAGAAATGCACACACAGAGTAGATCTCATATACAACTTTATACACCTTGTAAATTAGCATATCTATCAAAGATGCTCTAATGAGAGACTTGAATGAATAGCATGATATCTCCTTGTCCTGAAGTATTCCCACAATGGCCCTAATCCTAGTTTACAGGATGTATTCTAGAGGGGACCTAGATTTCTCAAGATAGTGTAGGATTTCTGGCCTCCAACTCTGAGTCCTTTAGGATGTTTGGTCTTGTGGCCCAACAGAATACCAGGACTATGCTAAATTATCAGATTTAAAGAATTACAAGTATGCATGCTAAGGGCACTGAGAATAATAAAAACTATATAAAAGAAAAGACAAAAAATTGTAGTGGCATCAGCACTGGTATTACTTGATCTCATTCACTAAGTTTAGAAAAAAAAGTAGTAAAAATATATGTTAATTAATGGACAGGATCAGATAAAATTTTTGAGAGCAGTCATAAGAAACTGGCAAGAAAAAAAATTGTGTCTGGGGTCTGGGTATCATAGGAGGCCACCATATATTCAAAAACTCTTTTAGCAAGCTCTGGGTAATGCCAAAGCAGTGGAAGCAGCTACCACTCCTGGTGAGATGACACAGTCTTTGAGAAAATGAGATCCAGGGATAAACACAGTCTCTTGGGAAGCTGTTGGAGAGGCTCCAGTGAAGTTCAGCATCACTGGCTTCTGGAGGGAGGGTGGTAAGTATGCCAATAAAGGAGGTCATGTGAGCAAAATAATCCTCTTGCACTTTCAAAAAGCTTTGAGAAGCTTTTTGCAAAGCTTATTAAACTTTGTAAAGAAAATAAGTTGCCACAAGATTGGATGAGAGGTTGGTTTTGGAGTTGAAAGCTGGTATAAGAAGAGGAAGTGAGGGACAGGGCTTAGTGGTCACTCTCCAGGAAGGAGGAGATTTATGCAGTCAGGGGATAATTCAGGTCAGAAGGGACCTCTGGAGGCCATCTAACTGAACCTCCTCTCCAAACATGTCTAAAGGGCTAAGGTTATGCAAGGACTTCTTTAGTGAAATTTGAATATGACCAAGGATAGCCTTTCCACAACTTGATGCAAAAGTCTTAGAATTTGAGCTGTTTTTTCTTGATGCCTCCATCTGTGACCTCTACAAAGCAGTGAAACCTGTTGGGCTGGAGAGGTATTGGGCTCTGACTGTAAGTGCCTGTGCCATCCCTGAAACAGACTTGAATGTGCAGGGTGGGGTAGAGCTTGGTGGTCCTCAAGGTCCTTTTTAAATCAAACCATTCTGTGATTTATGTGTGAAATTTTTTTTAAAAAATTGCTTCCAAGTTTGAACAACACTACATGATTTTTCTGGCATAGTTATGCTGAGAAATACTACTGGTCCTGAGCACTGTCCTTCCATTCATTTCCCATACACACACAGAGATGTCTTTTATTAGTGGGGATGTGGCAGATGGCTACAACAGAAAACCTTATTTTTGTTTGCTGGTGCTTTGTCAGAGCAGATCTTGGCTGGCAGATCCTGCAGCAGCCGTGTCTACTCTGGACAAGCACCAGTAAAACCAAGCCTATTGCAGGATTTTTTTTTCCCAGTATTAGGAGAAATAGGTCTATACAGCAAAGTGTATTAGTGTTATTTGGAATTATATTCTATCTTTGAAAAAAAAAAAACTGGAAATTTACCTGTTCTAGAGCAACACATTTTCTCTTGCACCTAAAGCTGACTACACCAGCATCAGCAGCAGCAGCAGGAGCTTTGTGCAGTGTGCAATTCAGCTAATATGCAGGTTTGGCAATGACTTTGACTTCAAGTACATTAAATCTCCTCACTGTCCTGAAAATATAGGCTAGATAATTCTGGATCAATGCAAGTAAGGCTACAGATTCCACTAGGGAAAAATCCTCCTCCTTGACTTGCTTGCACTTTACTCCTTGCACTAGCAAATATCATTTCCCTTTGTCATTAACAACTGTGTATTTGTTTTCAGTGCTTTATCTGAGGTACTCACCAGAAAGCTACAACGAGAATGGTTTGAAAAAAAAATGTTCCAGTGCAAACTACACAGGACCGAATAGGTGATTGTTTCCTGGACCTTGTCAAAGACTCCCTTCTCTGCAGTTTAGTCTTTGTTAGCAACAATGGCAAATGTCTGCTGGATAAAAGGTTTGCTGATCACAGGAGGGGATTCAGCTTTCTGATTGCCAAAGAGAGAACAGTCAAGCAATCCTCTGTAATCCTCTCAGTTAAACAATCTTTTACGGCTTTCCCTTGCATTGCCCGTATAACTTGTAGAATGCATCTAGGGTAGGGGTGCCAAGCAACTTCCCTATTTGTGGTATTTATTATCCTGCCAAGTTTAAATAATTTCCTTTCCTGTTTTGTTTTGTTTGTTTATTTGAAATGCATTGCACAACCCCTGAGCAATGCAAGCAAAAACAGTTTACCTACTTTGACAGCAGAACAGACAGCATTCTCCAATTTTAATGCTTGCTTTTTAAATATTGTTTTCAGGCATCTGATTGCTGGAAAACTGTTACTAAAACAGTTCTGTGTATTTTAGTATGCAAGCTTTAAGTGCTGTTCATCAGCCGAGATGTATCTTGCATCCACAATCTGCACACTTTGCCAAAGCTGATACTTCTGTCAGTCCTAAGTAGTTTCCTGGGTGGTTGAAGGAAGTGAGAGGAAAACAAAAATGTTTTCTGTGACCCTCCATCTCAGTTGGTACTCCTACCCATGTCACCCCTGGGCAGGACTAGGTCTGAAGCAATGAATAAGCTATGTTAATTGGAGTTTGGGTTAATTGGGTCACTCCTCATTAGTACTGCCTTATTTACCAGTTCAGTTTTTCTTGGTATTACATCTATATATGTGTCCACATCTGCACATGTGGGTGTGTTGCATTTATAATATGCATGCATGTATTTTAAACATATGCCTACATGAATCTGTGTATGCATATTTATGTCTGTATATGCATGTTCACATTTATTTATGTATTTAACTATCTATGCATTTAGTTATACCAGGTCAGGCTCATTAGTGATGTGAAGAACTTTTCTTGCAAAGGTTTCCTCATTTTCGATAGGTAGATTGCTACAAGCATAAATTTAAGAATTCCAAGGGATCTTCAGTGACCTTTAAAAAGCACACAAATAGTCATGGTTGAAAAATGTTGAATGCTCTGTTGACTCACAACATCATGTACCCAGGGTTTGGGCACCACTGAGACTTTGGATATGGACAGTGGTACTTCACAGTCAGAGGATCATCTGGGGAAAAAAACAGTGGTTTACTGTGATACTTTTTAAAACTTACCTATGAAATATGCATTCTAACTATTTTCCAGGATGAAATAAAACCACAACTTCAACTTGTCATTTGTCTTTTAGTTTTCTAGAGCAAAGCTAGATTGAAAAGCAGAAGCTAGGATGGGATAAAATGTGCAAAAACAAACAGGTTAGGAAATTATCTGTTGTTTTGTTCTTTGGGTTTTTTTCTTTTTCAGTAGTCCCTGTAGAATTTATAATAAAAGTAAAAGTAATAAATTAGCATTCATTAGCAGATAATAATATTTTTTTATCAAAACAGTCTTGCCATTCAGTACTATACCGATATAAAACTTTGTTAGTGACATCAAATGGCATCTCCTAAATTTGCAAATAGTGGAATAGTACTTTTCTCAAAGTATGGATTGTTGCAAGTAAAGCTCTATTAATTATTCTGTTGATAATAGTATCAAGTCCTGTTTTGAATGAGTTCTTGCCCATGGGATTAACAACAGCATGTGTTCACATAACACAGAGTCTTGTGTACTATCTAGTATGCCTAAAATATTTTTACTCTTTTTTTATTATTTTAGTGTATACAGTGGTATGTGACAGCAAATAGTATTTTTAGAATGGATTTGGTATATTTCCTGTGTAACTCCTTTAGGTAACCCTGCGTTTTGGGTTTTGGGCTAGGTGATCTTCAGAGGTCCCTTGCAACTTAAACCATTCTGTGATTTGTGTTTGTTTTACTACAATGGAAGAGCATCCTTTTGGAAAACTGTGCTTTAAACATCACATGAACACTAAAAGGCGTGAGTGGCATTTTAGAAATTGTATTACTAATCAGCCTACTATTGAAAAGATAGATATTATTTAAATAGTAATGGAAAAAAAAGTTTAAATACTTTAAAAGAGAAAGTTTACACTGTTCTCTCCTTTTTTTGCGGCAGTCCCAGGTCCCTCCCCTGGTGCAGAGAAGCGGTGGCACCGTCCCCTGCTGAGCGGATGTTGGTCCTGTTCCTGCGGGGCGGCAACAGAAGGCGTGCGGGGTGGGACACGGCTCTGCCCCATCGCCTTTCCCTGCCCCTGCTCACCTGGCTGTACCTGCCCTCGAGACGTCATGTCGCTCTGCCATAGCGTCTGCGGGGCTGGCTGACGTCAGGATGCGATGGCCGGGACCGCCCGGCCGGACGCGACATCGCCTTCCGCGACAGCGCCGGAGCACCGCGGCTACCGCAGCCTGCGGTGCTGCTCATCTGCTGCTGCTGCAGATCCCGATCCTGCTGCAGATCCCGATCCTGCTGCAGATTCCGATCCTGCTTTTGCCGCTGCTGCTGATCCTGCTGCTTCTGCTGCTGTGGCTCCGGCGTGCGGCTGCAGTCCATCGCCCGGAGCAACCAGCACCGAGTTATCCAGCCTGGCCACAGCCGGGGGAATGTGGCAGGAGTCCCCGAGGTCACCGCAGCGAGGCTGAACAAGCCAAACCCGCTGGGGATTTGCAATGCAATCAGCCTTTCCAGGTTTCTTTTCCGCTTTGCTCCCACCCTGCTGTTGGATTTGAGATCATGTATGTGTTTTGCTGTTGATTACAGGAGGGTGTTAAAATGTAAGGAGGGAAAAGGATTCAGAAGGATTAATATATTAGTTTTGATTTTATTTTCTTTCCCTTCATCTTTGTTAACACAACTTTGTCTTTATTATTTATATTTTAGGTCGGTTAATATTGTAGCTTTTGGGAATGAAAGAGATGGTTTTTCTGAGGACAATCAGCAGCCGAGTCTCATCTGGAGCTATCTCGGGAGAAGTGCTCTCATTTCCCAGATCGACAGCAGCTTGTCTGCCAGTCACGTTGGAAATCCAGTTTTTACTGAGTATCAAGCCTGCGTATTTGGAAATGTCAGACTGGTGGTACACGACTGTCCTGTCTGGGTAAAAGATCCATCTCACTCTTTTTAACTACACTTAAAAGTGTGAGCTGTTTTAGTAAAATGAAAGCATATCCTAATTTTAAATGGTTGCCATTGTTGTGGGATTTTTTTTTTTTTTTGTAGTTTTATTATTGCATTTAGTAATAAATCTTCAAAAATGTAACCAGGCAAATGCTGGGAAATCTCAAAGGTGCTATAAAAAGGTTCTCATAAACAAACCTCTGCTGGGCCTTCCCTGTAAGAAGGTGGTTTTTTCAACTTCTTGCTTAGTGGAAATTTTGTGAAAGATAATCTAGAGGTAAACAAGAATGCCTTCTTTGTGACACTTCATCATAAACTCTCTCTCCAAATATTTGTCAAAAATAAAATGACATTTTATTTTTCTGTAAAAAAAAGGCAATAAGTTTTCCAGCTGTGAAAAACGACAGATTAAAAGTTTCGATAGGTTGCAAATACCATGTAGGGAGTAATTTTACTCCTCTTACAAAGAATACTCACGTATTAACATTATTGCCTTTATCTGATAGTAAATAAAAAAGATTCTGGCACTGTTGCAAGTTGTTGGCACTTGTGTTAGTAAGTGAGAAAACTTACTTTTGTAAGTAAGTTTGGAGTGTGAGCAGATCAATGATTATGTAAGAAATTATACTGATAATCTAAATTAAAACATATTTAATGACTACTTAGTAGACTTAAAAAAAACCCTCAGCTTACCAGCTTTTAGAAATTAAAACAATAATCAGTTTCAGCACTATAATTCTATCCTTTGAGTGATTTTTCTACTCCTGTAAGGGAAACCTTTTGTAGAATCTGCAGGAGCCATAACAGCTCCATGAAATTATCAGAAGCCAGCAATCTTAAAATGAAACAATCCAGTTTAGCTGCTCTTTATTTCTTTTTTGCCAGAATGGACTGGGGATCCTGTTTCTAATCTGTGAAACTGCACGTGACCTACACATGCAGTTTGCTGGAGTCACTGGAGTGCAGCAAAGAGTAAAATCTGAATATAAATGAAGTCTGTAGGGCTTCAAAGGCTGTTTCAAAGGGATGAAAGGAGGTGGGTAAGGCAGTGGGGGCAGCTGGAGAAGGAGAAGCAAGAACATAGACTGGAGACAAAGTTGATGAGTTTTTACATTGCTTTAATTGCATTTGGCTTTCTGCAGAACAAGGTTGTTCCGTTCTGAAGACCTTGTAATTTCTGCCCTTCAAAAGTTAGCTTGTTATTATCTGAGTTATTGCATTTCTGAGGCCTTCAGTTTTTTCCCCTCTATCAGCTAAAGGAGGCAGGATATACATTACTGAGAATGTTGAGGACAAATTAGCATTTTTCTCTTCATGGAAGACATGTCAGATAGCAGGACTGGACTCTGCAGCAGGTTGTCATGCATAAAGCAGTGTCCTTGGTAGGGTAAGGCAGAGCAGGACCATTTCCCGCAGCCTGGGTGCTTGAGATTCACTATGTCACAGTGGCTCGTTCAGGGCTGCTAGCCTGGAGAAACAGCACAGAACAATTCAAAAGGTTGACAGATGTTGCTTCAAGCCATATTCTGCATAGAAAAAGGATTGATGTTTCATGTTACCAAAGCACAGAGGTGGTGGTATGGGGGGGCCTTGCAGTATTTCACCATCTGAGCACAAGGCAGATTTGCATTTTACCTGGGATTTGTACCTTATCTAGATTAAATGCATATGATCAAGACAAGAAGGTCCTAGATATGAACTTGGCAGCTGAATGCACTGATAGCTGTGAGTCTCAAAACTCAAGGGTGCCCAGCTGCTCTTTGTCCTCCACAGCCATCAGTCTGGAAATGCAGTGTTGATGTGGTTTTACTGAGTACAGCTCCACAGTGAGTGGGGGGATCCTTTTGCATAGTAGATTGTGGTGCAGTTTAATTTTCTTCCATTTCAGTCTGCACCTGTCTGTCAGCCCAGGACACTATTCAGCCTTCTGAGTCTGCAGAAGGGTCAGCAAGACAGGTGTCTTTGGGAAATTACAAAGATAAATTAATGATTGCCAGCATGCAAACTAGCATGTTGTGAGGAGCTCTCCTTCCCCTGGCAATTGCAGGGTGCAGGATGTAAATGCTGACTTTGGGGACCTTATAATATCACAGGGCTGTAGAGATAGCAGTGGAACACCACACTTTTCAAAATCTGAAGGCAAAATGTCAGAGTTTCCAAGGACAGATTGCTCTTTAGTGTGAAGTGCTCAGTAGACAGTGTGTCACTCTCTGGGTGTACCAGTATGTCTTGCTCTGGCAGAGCTGTGTACTGTGTGCAGGGGACAGGCTCACAGTGCACCAACATTGTTGCAAATCACCCGGCCTCAAAACGTTTCCTCAAAAATGCAAACCTAGGGTAGAGAAGGCATCAGGAACTAAGCAACTAGGGAAGACACATGTGTGCTAACATCTCTGCTAAATATTGTGGTTTTAACAGCTGATCAGTTGCTAATGCATGCTTAAGCTACTCTATAATAAGGCATATTGAGAATGTCCCCGTTTTTCTAATTTTGGAGGGGTAAACCTCTGTATGGAGCGAGTAACTCATAAGGAGAAATTTGCAAGATTAATTTTAAGACTAGCTTTGAAAAAGACTGCTTTAATTGACAATCTGTGTTAGATTTGATAGTCTTCAGGTCTGACATGCCATTTTGTTGACTTGCCTGTATTTTACAATTCCACTTGACCCTAAATTTTTTTAGGCTTCTGCAGAAAAAATGCAGACAGAATTTTTAATATCTAATGGCAAGTGCATCTTCCTCAAGTCCAGAATTAAGCATAGCATAGAAGCCGTAATTCATGTTTTGATTCATTTAATTACAGTGCTAGAAAATAAATGGCAAAATAAAAAGTCCTTTGTAAGTGTTCCCTACTTGAAGTAACTCTTGTTCTCCCCTCTCTTACTTGGAGCAATCCCCTTAGGATATGGGAGTGTTTCTGTCCTAGCCTGGGGGTCTTATTGTCCTTTTTAACTTTTTCTACTAAGACCCACCTGGTTTTGTTTGTTTGTTTCAGTTTTGTGGCTTTTGTTCGGTTTGTTTGGGTTTATTTTCCCTTATGAGAAACAATACCCCCAGAATTTTTTTAGCTTTCCCCTATTTTATAAAAACTGCTCAGTTTCTAGAGAATTACTGACATTATCAAGTACAGAAATGTTAAAAAATACAATACATATAGAGCAACTGGGTTTTGGAGATTGCCTTATACTGGGTGAGATACTTGAAGAAGGGTGGATGCTCTGCTGTGTCTGCTCAGAGCCTTGCACAGAGCTGCAGACCTCCATGAGGTTCACTAGTACACAAATATATTAACTGCTACTTAAATATATTAACTACAATTTTAAGAAGCTGTTCTGTGAATTTTTTTTCTAATTCTGCCTTACAAAAATCTCTTTCCCTGAATATTTTAGTTTTTTTTTTTCTTGTTATTTACTGTACCAACAGGAGTAATCCCTCAAACACTGTGAGTTTTCTTATGTCACCGATATCACCAATAGTGTTGTTCTCTGGATTTTTCCTCTTATCATAAATCTTGTGCTCCTTGTTCTGCCAAGGCTGGCCAGTCTTTATCATGTCTAAAGGTACAGGAATCTGAGCCACTTTCAGATTTTATTTGCTATTTTTAGAAATCTAGACATATTTATTGCTTCAGTAAAAAATGACAGCTAGTAACTTTTCATTTTTCAGTATGTCATCCCTTCTCATTTTTAAGCTTGAGTGCCTGAAGTGGCAATTTACAACAAATGATCATATCCTGGTGAAAAATAGTTTTAAATTCATTTATGAGAGGATATTAAAGGCCAATATGAGCTTACTTTGTTTCATGAGGGGGATGTTGAGGAGGATTTCTGAAGGGCACACTTCCATCTGTGCTGCAGATTACTTATCTGAGTAAGTTCAGGGGCCTAGTAAGTTATGGAGAGTACACCCAAAAAATTTGCCCTGCTGCAGACTGATAAGAAATTGCAGAGGAATCTTGAAAAAAAACGAGGAAGGTTCTTGTATGTGGTGTGGAGAACATCAGTGTGATGGAAAGGGAAACAGGTCTGTAAATGGATCATAGAGAGGAATAATATCGCTGGTTGGGGGGTTATGTATGAATTATGAATAGGACAGGACTGTTAAGGAATGTGTCTCAAGCTGTTTATTTTTTAGCATTAGTCTCATTACATGCTTATGACAATGGGAAGATGCCAGTAGCTCACATCTTAGGCAGCAGACTAAGAACCTCATGTTGCAATTTATTTTAAAAGCTTTTTGACTAATCACACAAAGCAAAAGCATAATGACAGTTTTACCTAACCACCATATGTACACATACCTTTGGTTAAAACAATACTTGCTTGTTTCAAGTACAATACTTGTTTGTAAGCCTTAAGATGCAATGCATAGAGCTCCATTATTCAGCTTAAAACTTCTTAATATCTCACTAGATATACTTTTTTGCAACTTAGGGAGTTATTCTACCCAAGCGTTAATACACAGACCATTGTTCTATTTGTCCTTTCTCTCTACTTCTTGTATAATTTTTCTGCTGACAAATCTTATAGCTGCTGCTCAGCTCTAATCACCATCCTGCTGTCTCTGAGGCCTGCCTTTGCAACATGCCCAAACACTCTGATTTTAAGGAATCCCACAGGATAACTCTCCAATGTTCGCAATGCAGTTCTCTTGGATACTGGGGAAATCCCCAGAGAACATTCCTACGGGGTGTCCAGGCACCATTTTCCCCACAGAGTAGTTGGCATTGCTGCTGCCTCAGACCCAGGGCTGGGATGGTTGGACATGGGGACACTTATGAGCAGCTTTCAGAAAGAATGTGGGCATTGCAAGGGCACTTGTGTGAGAAATTTCATTGCCATTGAGAAAGACAGTCATAAATCATTTTTGACAAAGCAAGTATTGTTGTCTTAAGGGATCATGTGATTTTTTTGGAAAATCATATCTTAAGTGCCTCTGAAAGCTTTATTTTCAACATTTAATCTTGAGAAGTATAATTTACTAACAGCAAGAATATGTTATGAGACACTTAGAATGAAGGCGTGCAAGGAAAGAATGAAGATTTTTCCTAATATGTCCTGAGTGGAACAGCAACAGAAATATAATTAAAATTATAGTAATAAGATCATAATAAAATAACCTTAGCTGTGCAGATACTTCTTCCTTTTGCCAATGTCTGACTTGTGAAATAGAGCAGGAAGCATGATGAGGAGTAGCTGTTATAAAAATTTCATAGATGGAACCTGAAATTAAGGTTATTCCTGCATCTGAATGGCTGTTCTTCATCTGATGACATTCCCTCTATCATTTTTGCATGAAAGAGTCTCTAAAAGCAATAATAAAGGAGTCTCTAGATGCTTTGTTTCAGGGATGCCTTGTGCCAATAACCCACTGTCAGAGATATTTTTGGAGAATTTTCCTGGCACATGAGATTTAGTTCCACTGTACAAAGGAGTGAGTGAAAAACAATATACAAACATATCACAAAACCATTATACAAACAATATAAAATACACATAGTAAATTCCATAGGAAGTTTCCATAAGAATTTTTTATTACTCATGCTTAAAGCTGTGCAGTTACAGTGTATTTGTGCACCTGTGCTCTACTCTTTGCTTATGATACCACCCATTGTCTCCAATCTTGTAGAGATGGGCAGGTGCAAATCTGGGCTGATCTTGAAGACGGACAGGTGGAAGGAAATTGCAAAGGAACAGATGTGCTTTCTGTCTGCCAATAGAACAGAACAGAACAGATAAATATTCTATGCTATTTTTGGGGTTGTATTGTATTTTTCCTTTAAACCTGTATTGTGTTAAATGTATACAAGTCTGTTAAAAATTCTCCATTGAGATCTTCATCAACTGAAGTGTAGTAAAGCTGTCCCTTGAAAATTCTCAATTTTTGCCTGCTTGTGTGTTCAAGTTTTCCAAATGTCCTTCTAGGTGGCTGTTTTGAAGCATTGTAGCTGGTAGTCCTACTGCTAGAGGTGCTAAATGTGCATTTATGTGTAAATGTTATATTATTAACCGGGCCTAAATGATTGTATTAAGTGCTAATTGAGGCTGTCCTAAGTCTGGTATTATAATAGTTTCTGACCAAGTTGTCTCAAAAAAACAAAGATCGAGAGTGGTGCACTTGACCTACTTTATTGTCAACATGGTTAATCATGTGAGAGATATTCCTGATAAATTGTTAATTGTGGTTTACTTACTGCAGAACAAAAATTCCTCTTACAGAGATCAATGGGAATGTGTACTGTAATTTATTTCCTGAGTTATTTCTTTGTAAGGTCAAGACCTGAATTGGGAATGATGTGAACTGACACTTTAGGCAAATACTTGCTGACTTTCACTTCCAGCAAGGTCATGCTACTTCTTGTAGTTAAGAGCATTGTAGCTACCTCACCAGATTTTAAACAATGAACTTTTTGAAGTGATCAAAAATAGTTATGTTGACAACACAAGCCATACCACTTTTTGATATTACTAATCATTTATGTACTTGACTCCCATTTGTAATGCTCTTATTTCTGTGACTTGCTTTACAAAACTCAAATTGCTCCCCACTACCCAAACTTTGATTTGTGCCCTTTTGTCACTTCTCTGCTCATTTATTTCTGTTTTCACATTGTATTTATTTCATTACTGCTAATTTCCATTTTTTTTCCTCAATGTCCCAAGTTCTTCTAGTTTTGCCTCACATGCTATGCAGGGCTCCCATAGAATCTCAGAATCATTGAATGATTTGGGTTGGAAGGAACCTTAGAGGTCATCTCATTCCATCCCCTTTGCCATGGGGGATGGGTTGCACAAACATGTGCTTGAGAATTGCTAGTTCTTTCCTGCCATGGGCAGGAACACCTTCCACTAGACCAGATTGCGCAGAGCCTCATCCAACTTGCCCTAGGGATGGGGCACTCACAGCTTCTTAGGGCAAATTGTGCCAGGGCCTCATCATCCTCTGTGTAAAAAATGTCTGCCTTATGTCCAACCTAAATCTACCCTCTTTTAGTTTAAAACCATTGTCCCTTGTCCTATTACAACAGGCCCTGCTGAAAAGTTTATTCCCATCTTTCTTATAAGCCCCCTTTAAGTACCAGAAGGGCAAAAAAAGTCTCTCTGTTCTAAGAGGCAATGGCATTTTGTGTTTCCAGAGGTTTTCTTCAGTTCTCTGGACCAGTTCCAGACTTCTCTCAAGAGTTTTCAATTCAGCATACATTCAAAGCCAAGGCTTCCCCTGGTATTTATGAGCTACCTTCTGGTGAAGCAGAAATTACAGAGTCACAGTTCCATGACAAATACACAAGTAATAACCGTATATTGCTTGTGGATACAGCACAGCTGTAAATTAGCAGAATATCCAACAATTTTAGAGTTAAGTCCTCAGCACAGAGTTTTCATTTCATTCAAGTGAAAATTTGAATGTGAAGTTGAAAAAGAAAGTTTAGGTATGTGATTGAAGTGCTTATCCTGAAGACATCAACACCTGGTAAAGCTATGTGGAAGCTCTTATAATAAAAACCACTCTGAATTATTAAGTTTGTATTTAAAAGTTCATAGGTAAATAGGATAATTCTGTGTAACCCTTTCTCTAAAATGGTGTGCTTAATAAGTTTTTGTATGAGTTGCTGAAAACCTCTACCAATGAAGGTGTTTTTATTTCCTAAAGGAAACAATTTTAAATTAAGTAATTAAACCAGCAAAGCTTCTTCCTGAAAAGAATATTCCCTGACAAACCCTATTTTTAATTCTTCTTGCAGAATTCCTGAATTCATTGAAAATATTTGTGATTTATTATAACAAACAATTTGCTCTCCAAACAAGGAAATTACAAAGCTGGAAGTCTGTTCATTGTTGCATGTCTTCAAATAAGATCTAATCAGACAAAAACAATTATATAGAGTTTTGCATTAAGAATATAGAATATTTGATCTTTTTCTTTATAGACAGTAAATTCTTGACTCGTGGTTTTTTTTTCTTTTTAGGATATATTTGACAGTGACTGGTATACTTCCTGCAGGCTCATTGGAGGAGCTGATATTATTGTGATTAAATATTCTGTCAATGACAAGACTTCATTTCAAGAACTGAAGGACAGTTATGTGCCAATGGTAAAAAAAGCCTTAAATCACTGCTCAGTTCCAGTAATAATTTCTGCTATTGGTGCAAGAAAAAATGGTATGTATCCAGCCTCCTGTAACAACAGATAAAATCTCATTTGGAAGTTGGGTATAGTGCAATTTCAGTAGAAGCTGGTTGTTTTTCCAAGCTGCTAACAGAAACAATTAGTCTGTCAGGATGACAGTAATATGCATATGTATTTTGGCCCTCTAGACTGATGTGCTGGCAAGAACACTGTGCCTAGTCAACCCCAGTGATGAAAGGCAACATATCCTTCTTCGACCTCTGTAATGACTCTTCTTGTGGAGCCACCACACATGAGGATTAAATCTAATAATTTGGATTAAGCAACATATATTTGGGTATAAAGTATCCCTAGAGTATGAGATTTAAATTATATCCTGCATTCTGAAAACAGTGGAGAGTGGGTAGGAAAAGCCTAGAAATTCTCTGGGACCTTTTTCCTAAAACAGTGACTGAAAACCACAATCCTAGCTTGTCTTTTACTTCATGATACTTTACTAAAATAAATGTTTCTGAGCATCCCTCCTTTTAATGAGTAAGAAACATGATGAGCATAGATGTAGACATTTATTTTTGTACTATACATAGAAATATTAATCCATATGAAATATACTTCCTCTGTGGATGGAATGCTCAGTGTTGCTAAGGTCTACTTATAAATCTTTTAGCTCAGTGACAGATATAGGACAATTAAAGAGCTGCATAACAGTTAAATATTTATTTTTTTCCATTTAGTAATTCAGTGATCACAACCAAAAGTTTTCATGCTCTGATTTATATAGGAGTAATAAATCTCCCATTCTAAGGGCAAGGTCTTTGTAAATTGTTTGTATTCCCCAAGCATTTCCTTACACTTTGTGTTTAAGAACAGGATGTCACCAAATTGAGTAGTTTTTTTGGTTTTTTTGGTTTTTTTTTTCCACTTAGTTTTTTCTGTGTTCCTCCCTAAATAATGTGGTCATGAGAGACATCAGGCTGGACTCTGGATTTGCCCTGGGACCTGTCAGAGCAAACTGCTGTGTATACACAGAACCTTTTTGTTTCTCGGAGGTATTTGTGAATACAGCAGTTTGCTCATACAGATTACTAAGATATTAATCCTCTGTAGTGGTAAATGCTGCTGACAAAACAAATTATTAAAAAAACAACAGAAAAAGCTGTTTCATTACGTTATCTATAGGTCTAGGCAGAGGACATTAGCGCAGAGCATGCACAGCACATTTGAAAGCACATCCATTGCTGGCATATTCTTACTGTCATTAAGCATACCTGACCCAGTGTGGCTAGAAGATTTTTAGCATTTAAATGGCATAATCTTAAAAGTACCTATTTTGTTTTTTTTAAAAATATATGTGAAATACATGTAAATTAATCAGATCCTGCAGTACATACAAACCCATCAAGGGTTTGGTCTGGAGTGAAAATTTTCTTCTTTCACTACTGTGTGTATTTCCTGCATGGACAGGCCACAATAATTCAACAGGTTTAAGGGTGACATTCATGAATGATAACACCTGAAGGCTAGTACAAGACCTGGGCATGAAAAGGTATTGAGCCAAAGCCAAATCTGGCATCCATAAGTCTGGCTGGACTCTTCCACCTTAACAAAACCAATAAAGTAATGCTAATGTAATGTATGCAGAGGTTTGTATATTGACTAGTATTTTGAATTGATTAATATGAAGCTGTGTTTTTTTTCTGTAATTATAGATTTCTTATTATAAAATTCCTATGTTTTAATTTCCCTCTTTGTTCTCCTCTAAGTAATATATCTTTACAGTTATTTAGGAATCTAAGAATTCTGCATTATTTGGCCAGAATGGTTCTTTTTCATAACTTTTTACCCCAGGAGTGTCTTGCACCTGTCCCCTGTGCACTTCAGACAGAAAGAGCTGTGTCACAACCTCCGAAGGAGTTCAACTTGCTAAAGAACTCAGAGCCACCTACCTTGAACTGCACACTCTTGATGACTTCTACATCCAGAAATATTTTGGAGGAGTGGTGAGTGAGAATCTGCAGTTTTGGAAACAGGGTGGAACATGCATGAGATGCATGACTGATGTGAGAGCTTCAGAGAGCCAAGGGAGGCACACATATGGGCCCTACCACCAAGTGCCAAGATCCCACCAATGCAAAATTCAAGTTAGATATTAGAAAGAAATTCTTCACTGTGTGGGTGGTCAGACAGTGGAACAGAATGGTCAGGGGAGCTGTATTCTTGGCAGTATTCTTAACTGCATTGGATGGGGCTTGGAGCAACCTGATCTAGTGGAAAGTGTCCCTGCCCATGGCAGGGGGATTGGAACTCAGTGGTCTTCTAGGTACTTTCCAAGCCAAACCATTCTATGATTCTATGAGTCTATGATGCTATCTGAATTAGCATTACCAAGGTTAATCTGGTTTTAAGTAGGAAGATTTAGGGAAGCCATTTGACACACTGCGGTAAGTTTTCCACTTGTATTCTTGTCCTTTTTCCTTGCTGGATAACACCCAGCTAAATGAGACCATTCCCCAAGATACAATTAGTATCTAAACAGGTTGGTAAATTTAATATCTTTGTGTCTGTCAATTCTAGGAAGATTAAATACACAAGAATTAACCACAATCATTTGAATAAATAGTCTTTTAAATTGTGCTAGTTCTATTTAAATATGGTAGCTTCTTGTTAGGAGTTTTGGGACTCTCCCAGATGACTGGTAATAATGTCAGTAGCTTTAGCCCTGCATACAGAAGCTGTTATACCCCTTAATTTGATGTATAGGTTGTTATTAAATAACAAGGGTTTTAAAAATATATATTTCTTGTCTTAGCTGGAATATTTTATAATCCAAAGTTTGAATCGGAAGTCATCTGAAAAAATGAAGAAAAGGAAAAAGATGCAGAAGTGCCATCGAGTCCAACCACCTCAGCTTGAACAGCCAGGTGATCATTGATATCTGGTCCCTAGTATAATTCCTTATGTGTGTCACTTTTTTTACACAATTAATATTTTTTCTACATATTTTAGTAACAATTGTTACTATGAGCTGTGCTATCTATTGTCAGCTGTTCTGATTATGTTGCATCATCTTTTAGTGATGATTCAATTTACTTGGGGATAATTGTATGGCAATATATAACTTTGCAATGGATTTCTAGCTTATTTTAGATATAACTAATAGGAATGGTTTTCTGCTGGACTTGATAAAAACTTTACATAAAATCTTAACAGACAAATTACAAAAGAAAGTTGTTAGCACATGAATTATTATTCTACAGTATAATCAAATAGTGTTTTTGTTTGCTGCACATAAAGCAAGGGAGAGAAGTACACACCTTTATGTGATTTCTGAGCATCTGATGCATTTGTTTAGTAAAAAAATTACTGACAAGTAGTTACCTCTAAATCTGTAGTTGTCTCTTTTTCCATGTTCTAAAAATTTGCTCAGACCTCTTAGATTTGGAATACACAGTCTAAGTTTCTTTATAGTGTAACTTTCATGAAAGGACAGACACATAGCATTAAACTGTTTCTTAATTTACTTACTGTACTAAGTATTTCCATTTTTAGAGAATTTTACTCAAGATATTCAAACAGCATATAAGAAATATTTTTACTGAATATCTCCTTTAAAAATTAAACTGACCTAATAAGGTCAATTGTCCTGTGGTTAGCACTTGCTAAGGTTGCAACCTGAGCTCTTTTGCAGAAAAGATGCCGATCCTGAAGGGCGAAGCCTCGCACTACAATGCAGACCTGCACAATCTGCTCTACTGCTGCCAGTGTGCAGATGTGGCCTTTTACCCTGAGGACCTCAGCATGGCGGTAGAGGCTCACAAGATCATCCTCTGCTCTGTCAGCCACCTCTTCATGCTACTCTTCAGGGTGAAGAGCCCATCCAACACCCATGACACCTTCATCATACAGCTGGCACAGAGCCTCTTCACAGTGGAGGTGGGGGATCTCTTCCCCTCCTCCCTCCGTGATGTACCACCCTGTGTCCCACCAGTCAGGGTAGTGGTGAAGGATTCTGTCTTCTGTTCTTGTCTCCCAGACATCCTCCACTTCATCTATTCAGGTACCTGCTGGGAACAGATCTGGCTACTCATTTCCTATTGTCTCATGAAGGAATACATGCATCACACTAAGGAACATGGCTTTGCTGTCGCTAGATGATACATCACCTTGTTTCCATACCTATTTTAACCCTTGTGATTACTATGCACAATGGAAAAAAACCATCACCTATAACAAAAACTTAAATTATTGTAATTCCAGATCTAATGGGCCTAAGTTAAATTAGTCCATAGGCTAGCATCAATAATATCCAAAATTTTGCCAAAAAAATTTGGCATTTGAGTCAGTTTCAGATCCTAGATTTTTAAAATACATGCAAATGGTTGCATGTTCTAAACACAGGGGCAAGAGTGCAGAGTTACTTAAGAAAACTCAATTTTTATTCTGAGTATGGTGCAACTGAAGAGAAAACAGTGATAAGTGGCTGGAGTGTGAAGACTTCTGATGTGTTGCATGACTTTTGCTACCAGTTGGTACAGGCTGCGACCTCATCTACCTAATGCCAGCTATTAAAATGGCACTGATATTTTTTTAGATTTTCAGATGTTGCTTAAAAGTCTTCAGCAGAAATATTTGGGGTTTTTTTCTGGAAGTAGCCAATGCCTGTTTGTTCTCCATGAAATATTTTTCAGCCTGTTAGAGAATCTTTCAGCTTTCAGTTGGAATTTGTACATCAAAGGCAGTTCTTTCCAAAATAGTAACAAACGTAAAGAACAGATGAAGAAGTTTTTCACTGAAAAAAATCCCTGAATAGATTTTTTTTTTTTGTTCTTATTTATTGCAGGAAAGGATGGGGGATTAAAACTGGATTTTCAGCAGGGGATAAATACAGTATTTTTAATTCATAGAATAATTTAATAATTTGGGTTGGAAAAGACCTTTAAGATTATCGAGTCCACCCATTAATCCATCACTGCCAACCAAGCCCATCACTTAAATCATGTCCCAGTGTGCCGCATCTTTGAAGTGCCTCCAGGGATGGTGACCCTACCACTGCCTTGGGAACTTTTTCCACTGCTTGATAATCCTTTAGGTGAAGAAGTGTTCCTGATATTGAATCTAAACCTCCCCTGTTGCAATTTGAGGCTGTTTCCTCTTGTTCTGTCACTTATTACCTGGGAGAAGAGACTGTCCCCAGCCTGGCTACAACCTCCTTCCAGGCAGTTGGCCAGAAGGTGGCAAGTTCACCCCTGAGCCTCCTTTCCTCCTGTCTAAACATCTTTGTAAATATCTTCATCTGTTACCATCTACAGCTTGTGTCTAGTGCCTTGTGTGCACTAATTTTCCCTTTTTACTTTCTTTTTTGTCAGCCAAAGAGCTGTGAAACTGTGCAGTTGTAGGCAGAGCTCTGCCTTACTCTCAGCTCCCAGCCTGAGGGTCATTGTGGCTTTTGGTGCCCCTGAGACGTGAAGGTGCTTGAGGTACAGGCTGAGAAGAGAACAAATCATGAGTTTTCAGATTGTTCAGGACTGTGACATGATGCCCATGAGGTTATAAACCCTTATCCAGTGTGGTATAGATGGGAGATAATTGAGCTGAGGATGCTGTGTGTTGTAGGGACTGATTGAGCCTCTTGACAGCAGAGCATCTTCAGGGCTGTGCTGAGTTGGGCTTGTCACTGAGCTTGATCTATTTCTGTCTCCTTTTTGTCCTGGATTAGAACTGAAAATTTCCACAAAGTCCCACGGTGCACCTGAGACTTACACCAGCAAGCTGCATGAAGATAAACTATCTTTGTTTTTACTCTCTTCATTTTTCCAAGAAAGCTTTTGAGACACTTCAGTGAATGTCATGGCTTTGTCTGGGAAAGCAAGAATAATTCTACTGCAAACTTTGTGCTGATTATAGCTATGAGGACTGAGAATGTAACTGTGCATTAAATTTTTCTAGTTCAGAACCCTGTAGAACAATGAAGCCAGCAGCACAGGCAGAAGTTAAAAAAATTCCATAAATATTGAAACATTAAGGATTTTTTTTTCTGAATCTCTACCTGCAATATGTAGTGACTGAACTGGAAGTAATTAATACACTGAGTGTGAAAGCAAGTGAGATGCTCTAGTCTGTTGGTACTTCGTTGCACTATAAAAAGTACCATGGAAATTTCATGTGCAAAAATTGCATTGTACCCTTTCCTAAAAGCAAAGGTCTGGGTGATTTATGTACAAACCCCCTACCATTTCTGCAGGATGTGTTTGGCATTGATGTCATTTTTCCTCTGCCTGCTGAGGTCTGTGCCATGCTGATTTATAATCTGAACTCCCCCTGGTTTTGTGGTAGGTGCTTTCCAGTGGGAACTATTAGAAGAGGACATAAGAAAGAAGCTGAAGGATCCAGATAAAATAGAACACGTGCTTGAGAAAGTAAAATTCATCCTGAAAACTCCAGGGAAGGTACATCTAACTCCCTTGGGTCACCATTAGTTACTTAAGTTTTTGAGGGATTGTTTTGTAGGCAAGGTTTTCTTGTCAGTCTTTGTTTTAAAGTCATTTTGGATCAAACAGCCTGTAGTATTTAATGCTTTCAGTGTGTTGTTTGCAGGCACATACACAGAGATCCACATGTAACATGCAGAATTAATGTAATTGGTAAAAATCACAATAGCAGGTATTCTAAAAGGATTACTCGTATTCACAGCTTTGAACATTGTCTGTCAATATGATTATGGGTTGCTAATTCCCATGTAATAGAGGCTGCCCAGGAAAGATTTGCTCCTGAACATAAGCCAAAAGTTAGGATTCTACAGTAGATCCACAGGGGTGGTTTCTCATGTAAGTTCTGTGTTTGGAAAACTGTCTGTAACTCAGTAGAAGATCACACAAAAAAAGTAACATATTATTATGTTAATAAAAAGTCACAATGTAGAATTAGTTTTAATATAGAATTCATTTTTACAGACATTTTTTCTTGGAGCATATACATTCCCTCATAATATAGAACTTGCTCTAATAATTTCTGTTGATTTAGAAGGGCAAATCTCTCAGATTCTCTTGGAACAATACAATATAGACATCAAAAAGTCACTGAACTGTTTTCAGCTTATGACTGCTCTGTCTTAGGCTTACCAGCCCACAGCTAAAACATTTATAGGTTTGGCCTTGGAGAGCCTGAAGACTTTTAAGATAGTGAGCCTGAACTGTTGTCATTTCTTTTATTCTTTTTTTATGCTTTCAGGGTACTCTTATTTCACATTTAAGCATTTTTTGGAGGCCAAAAGGAAGGAATTATGATTTTTCTTAGTAAAACTAAAGAATTTATAAATTTAGCATTTTAACCATAAATTCAACTTCATCTGAATTTCACTTGTCACAATCTAGCAGCATGATTAATATTGTTTCTTTTAGCAGCTTTAGATTACATTTTTAAGGTAAGAAAAACAAAACTAAGAACTAACTGAGAGTACTGGGTCTTGGAGGGTCTTAACACTACCAGGTTATTGTAAGAGGAGTCTGTGCTCCAGCCTGTGAGCTCCCCCTGCCTCTGTCAAAGCAATTCCAGGGCAATATAAACATGGAACTTCCAGCTGTCTTGCCTCTGTACATCACACTGTGGGGTGGATGTGTATCTCATCCCTACTCCTCCCTGAGCCCTCAAACCTTTTGCTGCAGCATTGGGTCTGGACAGGGAATGCATGCAAAGGTTTGGACTCCAGAAAACTGATGAAGCCCGACCTGCCTGTAGGGAGGTGGGGGAGTTTTGTCAGAGGTCAAGATTACCAAGAATAGAGCTGAGATGTGACTGTGAGGGATAAGAGACCCCTCAGAGATGCTGCACTTCCTGGAATAGGAAATTAGAAGACAAAAGGTGATTGCAGAGGAATGCACATGCCAGAAGCTGTTGTTTATTTTCCCATATGAATGATGTCCCATAATATTTAGTTCTGTGGGCATCCACACATGACAGCACTTTATTACCGATTTATTTTTCAGGTAAACACTATAAAGGACTGCAACTCTCACCAGATAAAACGTCTGTATAATACTTCTCTCAGGCTATTCTTCAACACACCTGTGCTAGCTGATGTAATCTTCAAAATACAAGGTACAGTACCTCTGCTCACTTAGCCTCCAGTCTTTATCCTTGTTCCCCTCTTCAGAAATGTAGGATATAGAGGTGACCATGTTCCATAGCATCAAAACTAAGGAAATAAGAGTGCTTTGCTGTCACTGTGGAAAGCAGGGAAAGCTTGTCACTATGGATGCCCTGTAGCAGTGTCCACTCCTAGCACTGTTCATGTGGGCTGATCCTGTAGGAATTCCCTCTCCCTGTCACGGAACATTGTCCCTCCCTGATTTACACTATTTTTTATTCTCTTTTATTATATTTTTGTTTACTCCATTGTGTTTTGCAGTATTTTATTTTATTTTATTTTAATCTCAATCCTGTTCCCAGCTGCACAAGCACTAGGACACACTAAAGGGCTCTCCCTAACATCAGACCTGGGAAAGGCTTGAGCTTTATCTCTGTGCTTGTTGCCCCCATTGAAAAGAGCAGATTTGGTGGTTATTGGCTCCTGCCAACATTGCCCTTGTCCCCTCAGAAGCTGACAGGGACTTGCTTCACTGTCGTTGCCACCAGGGTTTGGTGAACTGCAGATCTGGTGCCACTGACACCTACCACATTTCACTGCCTGATGTTCTGCAGTGTCAGGATTCAGTGTCTTGTGTGGAAATTAAATGTGTTCATTGTTGCAATGAAAGATGCAGTATGAGAAATGTGTTGCATACTTTTGTGAGAATAAAAATGAGATGGCTTTTAAAAGCTAACACTATTCTCCATCTGTCCATACTCACCCTTCATGCAGAAATGGCCTTCTAGAATTAGATAATGTTTTAATTCTTTTCAGATGTATATCTCAGGGACAAATATGAAGCATTAACTCCTCAAACATAAGCACAGAAGGACAAGCAGACTCTTTCTAGGTGTTCTGTTTAACACTTAGGAAAGACGCCACAAAAATATCTTTGTAAAGGAGAGGAAAATACTGATTTTGAGCTCAATGACATGAACAACTCACCTCAGTGTCCCTCTTCTGAGAAAGTCTTTGTGGAAAGCTGATGAAACCAGAACAACACTATATATTTTAGAGAAAGAAAACCCAAATCTCTGAATGGGTTGACAAGTATTTTTAACAAAGCATGCTTATCCACTAATAAAATGTGAACTGTTTTTCTAATAATTGATGACAAATTTTTTTCTCTAATTCGAGTAACTGTTTCAAAATTAAATAACTACTAAGAGAAAATGAAGGCAGTAATCTTAACTAGACAAACAAATTTGTACGTTTTTGAGCAATTTCTTAGATACTTAGCACTGCTTTGAGTTTTCTAGCCTAGGGAAGTATGAGAGCCAGGAAAAACAGGAGCCCATTATGTCTGTGTAAATACATAGAATGTGACTGAAGATTTTAACTAGTCGATAAATGTCCATTCACAAGCACATAGAGGACACATAGCATGCATCTTAGACATTTTGAAAGTAGAAGTACAGGGAGTAGAAACAGAACAAAAGACAAAAAATGCCAGAAGGCTTCAAAGAATTACTCAGGTGTCAATGTTGTGGTTAAAGATATAATTAACTTCTTTCTAAGTACATACAGTATATTGCATGTCACTTGATCTGTTTATTATAATTTTGATTAAAACATTTACATCCAACTCCAAATGCTTATTTTGGTTTTGGTTACTGTCCTGACTGGCACTTGCTTGGCACTTCCTTGCATACTGAGCTGGACTGCTCAGTCCAGGTGGACTCTGCAGCCTGAAAGGCCTCTGCCACCCTGGGCTTTTGGCCTCTCCAGGTCTTCCAAATGCTGTAGTAAAGCAAAGAGTTCACTTGCAAATAGTAGAAAATTAATAAATTTCTAGAAAAAAATCATCAGTGTTTTTTTCATGAGACTACAATTAATGAAATTCACTTAGGCACTGTATTTAACCTAGTTAAATTTATACTTACTTACTGAACTCAATGGAATTTCATCTGGAAAAATTTGCCTTTTTCTGCTTTGTGTGGTCATTCTGTACAAATATTAATTATCAGCAGGGTTACTGGTAAACATAAATGACTCTTCATAGAATCACTCATATTGGAAATTATTGCATAACAATTCATAACACTTCATATTATGAAGTGGGCTGGAGGTTCAGTTAGTGTGAACAGATTATTATCAGTTGGTTTAGTCTATTGCATTTTGGTTTAATTAATTTTTTTGTTTGTTGATTTTGTTTTATTTTACTATTCATTAGTCATCTTAACTAGTATGGAGTGAGTGTGTTCTTAGTTATTGCCAACTTTCAACACTTGAATCATTTTCAGTGAGATGAAAACCTCCTAAGAAGACATGAGCTTTAAAATTAAGATCTTTCTGTGTTATATAAAGTCATTGTATATTTATTTTTGTCTTGCATCCTGCAGGTTCAACTGTACCAGCCCACAGGGCAGTTCTGGTGGCTCGCTGTAAGGTTATGGCAGCTATGTTTAGTGGCAATTATCTAGAAGCAAATAGCATTCTGGTTCCAGTGTATGGGGTTTCCAAAGACACTTTCCTGTCCTTCTTAGAGTACCTTTACACTGATTCTTGCTGCCCAGGTAAGGAAACTGTAAAATATAGTTCTATATCTGTAACTTATTTTTCCATAGCAGGGCATTGATCAAGAGTAATGTAGCAGTGCCTATTTAATTGAAAAATGCCAATATTTGAATGTGCAATGTCTCAAGAAAGATAACTTTTTTGTATTGTGCAATAAAAAAAGAAATCTGTCCTATACAAGTAAAATAGAAGAAATATTTCTAATAAAATTATTTGTTTTGTGCTCACAAAACAAGACTCAAAGAAGTTGCAATTTCACTTCTGATCCATTATAGTATTTATAATTTTCTTTTTACATTACAGCATTACTGCTTTCTAGTTTGGATTCTGCATTATATTTAAAAGTTGTCACTTCTTGAACATGCATAGAGCTGAGTTTATAATAAACAAGGTTAAACTGCAGGAATACCTTACTTATACACATGGTTATCTTATGTGTATGTAAGCCCAGAAAAAATATGCCAACAGGAGTGTTTGGCAAGAAAAATTGAGCTAAAATATTCTTTATGTCCCAATCTTTATCTTTCTTATGAGAAGGAAATCTGAATACTAAATCTAAAACATAATTTAAATGTCACTAATTTTTCCTTTATATAATGAATAAAACTACATATCAAAATATGTAGTTTTGCTTTTATTTTCTTTTGAAATAGTTATTCTAGCTTGTTCTTAGATATTTCATGTTTCTCTTTTCACTCCACCTAATATTTCCTTGTTTATCAGTTTAAAAATGCAACCACTGTGCTATATTTAAAAAAAAAAATGCCTCTCTTTTTCTGTCTTTGGACTTTGGCTATATTTTCTTTTATCATAAAAGTGCTTTTCTGAAAGAGAACTTAGCAAAATCCACACATTAATTCTCAGTTACTCTAAATAGATCAGCAGCACTTGACTCATCGTCTTCAAGATCCACAATATTGACAGCAATTCTCTACATCTATCTGCCAGAAAGTTCTTAACACATTTTTCTTCTTAATTGAATATCTTATCTGGAAAAATAAGGGGATACAGCAAACAAAAATTTATGATAATAAAAAAATAAAACAAGGTGATCACAGCAGTCTGATTTTGTGTTTGTTGTTAGGTATTTAAAATTCAATGTGGTGAAAGTAGTGTTGGTCATCTTGTCAAAAAGGTAAAATACATGTAACTTTTGTTTTCTTGGTTTTCAGACAATATTCTCCAAGCGATGTCTCTGCTGATCTGTGCAGAGATGTACCAAGTGATGAGACTCCAGCACATTTGTGAGCTTTACATCATCACGCAGCTTCAGAGCATGCCTAGCAGGGAACTGGCTTCCACAAGCCTCAGTATTGTTAGCTTGCTCAAAAAAGCTAAGGTACTTATTGTATATATCAAATGAGAATATATATGTTGATTTAATAAGTTGTTTTAGAAATTTAAAAAATATTTAGAGCAATTTCTGTTTCCAAGGAAACATATTGGTATAAAATTTGTTTACTAGGGATAACTGGTGACACAAGGGTGGCCAGAAGAATCTTTTAGCCTTTAATCATAGAATTGCCTCCACTGTACACAAGCCTGCTTCAGAGCTTGACAACCTTTACCACAAAGAAATTTTTCCTACTATTCAACCTAAACCTCCCAGGCATAACCTGAGGCTGTTTCATCTTGTGCCGTCACTTTTTATCTGGGAGCAGAGACTGACCCCCACCTGTCCACAACCTCCTTTCAAGGGAGTTGTAGAGAGTGATAAGGTCGTCCAGAGCCGCTTTTTTTTTTCCCCGAATGAAATCCCCACATCCTTCAGCTACTTCCCATAAGATTTGGGCTCCAGATCCTCTAGTCACACCCTCATCTGTGGAATTTCCTTTATCATGGACACACTGCAGTAATTCAACTTAACTACAGCTTCTTCCAGAAAAGAGGGGTTTTAGGCAAGTAAAGATAACACTCGTTCTACTTTTAGTCAAAAAACTAAATTATGTGGCATGCAGGTGACAAAGGAGATCCAACTGCATAGAATATTGAGAGAAATGCAAAAGAGCAGGAAAAGAAAAGATTAGAGGCTGAAAAAATAAAAACAATAAAGGCAGATTTGAAAAACAGAAGAGGAAAACAAAAACTAAATTGCAGAATATTGCCTTAATCAAATAGGATTTTCTGCTGAAACAGGAGACCACAAAACCAACATGCCACATTCCTTCCCTCCAGTCCTGCGAAGCTCTGCCTCTGTGCAGATGTCAAAATTTCCAAGATGCATGATATCGCAGGTGTTTTTTCTATCTCTGTGAGAGGGACTTTGTTAATTTGTTCTTGGGTGTTCACCTGTTTACGTATTTCCATTAAATAACTTTTCCTTCATTATCTTCCATAGTCAACACTTTATTTAGTAAATTGCTTAAACGAAAAATATTTTTATATGTGAGATGTGGTTATGTTTTAGATGTTTTGTCTTTTCCTTCTTCCCACAGTTTCACAATTCTGATTGCCTTTCAACTTGGCTTCTTTATTTTATTGCCACTAACTACCTCATCTTCAGTCAAAAGCCTGAATTTCAAGAACTTTCAGGTATTTTTCTGTTCATTTTGAAGAGACACATGTTTTATATTTTTCCAAGATGAAAAGTGATGTTCTGGATAATACCATTTGTGCATGAGAAAATAATTAGGGTTTCTTTAGGATATTTCAGCAGGATGTTTCACCATCCTGCTGTGGGATCAGCATACAACATGACACAGCCAGCCCTGCATCACTATTTTTATGGTTCCTATTGGGATAGCCAGGTTCCCACCCATAACTGAATTTGCTGGAACAGTTTGGTCATCGTATGTCAATGTCCTCATGTTATCTTACTAATTTAAATCAAGGTAATGGGTCATTTTTGAGACTTCTTCAAGTGCTGGGGTTTTCCTTTAAAAAAATAGGATTCTTACAGTATGCTCCAGCAGATCTTATAAAATAAAAAAATGATGGCCTGTTCAAATAAATAAATACATCTTCTTCCAGGGATCTGGTATTTATATTTCCAAACATTTGTATTTGCTTCTGGTGGTGTAACTAGAAAGTTTTGTTCATTGCCTGTGTGATTTCCTTCACCCTGATGAGGGTTGCATCTCTTTGACCTGGATACATTTCTTTGACCTGTGACACCTCATCACCTTTAGGTTTAGGACAGCAACACAGCAGCAGGCAGTGGCTCTCCAGGGGCTTTCCAAGACCTGAGACCTTCACAGAAATGCAGAATTAGCTGAGTTGGAAGAACACACAAGGATCAATGAGTGCAGCTCCTGGTCCTGCACAACACCATCCCCAAGAGTGAAATCATGAGTATTTTCCAAAAGCTTCATGAACTCTGTCAGGCTGGTGCCATGATCATTGGCCTGGGGAGCCTGTTCAGTGCCCAAATACACACTGGGGAAGAATCTTTCCCTAATCCAGCCTAAACCTCCCTGACACAACTTCAGGCCATACCCTTCAATCCTCTCACAGAAAAGGAGGGGCAGACACTGATCTTTTTTCACTGGTCACCACTGAGAACAGATCAGTGTCTTCCCCTCCTTTTCTGTTCTGCTTCTCTTCTTTCCCTCACAAGGAAGTTCCAGACCCTACTGAGGTCTCTCCTCAATCTCCTCCAGGCCAAACAGACCAAGTGCCCTCAGATGCTCCTCACACAGCTTCCACTCAAAGCTCTTTACTGCCCTTCTTTGGACACACTAATAGTTTAATGTCATTCTTATACTGTAGCACCCAGTCTGCCCCAGACTTGAGGAGGTGTCATCCCAGTGGCCAGCAGAGCAGGACAGTCCCCTCCCTTGCCTGGCTGGCCATGCTGGGCCTGGTGCCCTCAGGACACAAATGTCACTCCTGGCTGCCAGGGCACTGCTGACTCAACTTGTCATCGACCAGAACCCCCAGGGCACTTTCCAGGGCACTGCTATCCAACATCTCATTCCTCAGTCTGTCCATACATCCAGGGTTGTCCCATCCCAGGTGCAGAGTCCAGCACTTTCCCTTTTTGAACTTCCTATGCTTGGTGATCACCCAGTCTTCTAATCTATTGAGGCCTCTCTGCAGGGTCTCCCTGCCTTTGAGGAAGTCAACAGTTCCTCCCAGATTTTTGGCATCTGCAAATTTGCTCAGTGTTTCCAGTCCTCCATACAGGTAATTTATGAAGATGTTGAAGAGCACAGGACCAAGGATGGAAGCCTTTGGAACCCCATTAGTGACAGGTCCCCAGTCTGATGTCACCCCAGTCATTGTAACCCTTTGTGCCTGTGAGCCAGTTGTTCACCCTTCACACGATGTGTTTATCCTACTATGGGCTGGACATTTTGTCAAGAAAGATCCCATGAGAAACAGTATCAGAAGCTTTATTGACATCCAAAAACATTACACCAACTGGCTTCACTTGATCAATTAGGTGGGTTACTTTGCCATAGAAGAAATCAGATTTGACTAGCAGGATATTCCCCTGAGGATTGAAGCCCTGCCTTGTGCCCAGGTTAGTGCAGTTTGCCTGCCCTCAGGCTCTCCCAGCTGTGAGCTTCTCTGCTGTGTCTTGGTCTGCAGCCCTCAGGAGCCAGGAGCAATGGATGCAAGCTGACTCTGGAATATCTGGGTTTAAGGGGATGAAAATGAATCTTTCTGCAAATGTAGAGGAGATTAATCTAAAAAATATTGGTAAAAGACTCATATACAACTTTGTCAGTGATAAAAAGCACATGCAATAGGACATTAATATCTTACTGAATCTTAGCTTCACTCATCACCTTGGTTTCTTCACTGATCTCAAATCAAACTATTGGTACAGGAATTTATATACCCTTTATAGCTTTATACTGCTTTATAGTTCTGCAGCTTAGAAAAATCCTTGCATACCACATATGACTATCCTCTAGGGATAAAATATGCTTGTCTTTAGAAATATCTCTTTGCTCTCCTTAATGAGTATTGTATTCCATTTTTCAAAAAAACTTTTTTATTACTAACTTACTAACAAGGAAACATTTTGTGTTAATTCTTATCTCTGTGCCGTAGCAGAGCTCAATGCAAAACAGTCAGCACTTACCTTTACTTTTGTAGCTGTATTTATATCTTGAATCATGTTTTTTATCTATTTTAAAATATTTTTTTGCAGCCTGTGCACATATGCTCTATATCTATAAATTATATATAATTCCTTTATTTCTTTTTCTAGTGGAAGAGCGCAATTTTGTAGAGATGCACCGATGGCCTTCAAATTTGTACCTGAAGCAGCTTGCTGATTACAGGAACTATATCCACTCTCAGAAATGCCACTGCACAGTAATGTAAAGAGGCTGAATACACACAAAGTGCATCTCAATTGCAAAATTTCAGATTGGGGATTATCTAGAATATAAAAACCACATAAAGAGTGAAACCTGATGCTAACCTCCTCTGGGAATTACGTTCTTTGTTTTGCTAACAAATCACTCTAATTTTTACCTTGAAGCATTGAGAAATGTATGTTGAAGATTTATTTTAAGCACAAGGACTTCATATTCATGGGGATTAAATGTATTACAGGACAGTGCTCTGACTGGTATCTGTTCCCCCTTCTAATTTCCTTTTTGTTTATTTTATTGTTTTTCATAGTTATTTGTGGCTGCTAAACTGAATCTGTTGAAAATAGACTGGTTTTGTGTATCTGTGCATAATAGAAGCATAGGGTTACAGTAACAGTGCAGGGAAGCTGAGAAGCCAGGTCATAATTTTTTCATATACTTCAGGATGCAAAAATTTTCTGTAGCATTTATTAGTTCACAATATAATGGGTAGGATTGTAGTTACTATTAATTTATTACTCCAGAGAAAGCCTGTTGTTCTGTTACAACCCTTTGATTAAGTGTTTTAATTCCAGAGGAATGCCATTGCATCACAGTATTCTCTAGAGCCTCCAAATATCTAAAGAATGACATGATTTTTCCTGCCAGTAGGTAGAAGAAAGCTTGTTTTCACAATCTTCAGAACACCATCTTTGTTAGTGTGGTCATGTTGTATTTTTCCCCATGAAGAATAAAGAGAGGGAAAACTACATATGCTCAGAGCATATCCGTATGGTACTAATGGGCAGGGAAGAAAGGCAGAGGGCTTAACAGTCTTTCTTGGGGTTTGAGCAAAAATCTCAAAAAGCCACTAGCAAAAATGGCTTTTTTTGGGAAAAGTGTGTCTAATAATCATAGTCACCACAATAGATGTTAGATGTGCTGGTCATGAAGGAGATGACCCTCACAGATTTGCAAGTGCTGCCACGGATGTTGGCTTTTGTGAGATGGAACTTTGAGATCAAACCTCCCCAGCAGGGATTAAGTTCAAGTTTAATTATCATCATGTGCTCATGAGCTACACCATGTGAGACAAACGTAGCTGTGGATCCTTTCTGAGATACGAGAGAAAAACACAGAATATTATGACTTACAAGATCCTTGCAGTTGCTATTTAGCATTTTCTTGACCAAAATAACTTGTCATGCTGCTGACTTGTGTGTACATAGTATGTGCTAATGCCAGAATGAACTGAGCCTTTTCCTGAGCATAGGTACATTTCTAGAACTAAAATCTAATCAAGGAACTAGATGCCTCATTATCATTCTTGTATTTTCAATTCTGGTTTATCATCTACCTTTGTAATGTGGTTTGTAGCCTGAGACTGTCGCATTTCTACCACATCAAATGTACCTAGAAACTGCACTTGTGAGAAGAAGGTGGAAAAACAAATTGCTGGAGCTGAATCTTTTTTTTTTTTTAAGTATAAGAATTGTTATATTTTTCAATACCATTTTATAGATAAATTGTTCTTTTCAAATTCTATTCTGGAGTCACTGAGATTTTTTTCTTTTTTTTTTGGTGATATTTTCCCTATTTTTGTATACACACAAAATAAAAAAGAGTTTATGACTCAGATGGCTGCTGCAGACTCAGAATTCCAAGGTTAGTTTTAGGCAAGAATGATTAAAAAAAAAAAAAACCAAAAACAAAAAAAAACCAAACTTTGCATCTGCAGATCCTAAAGTTATTTAAAAGATTAATATACCTATCTACATCTTGCATATAGAGCCTAAAATATACAGAATGATAATGCTTTTTCAAAATCATAAAAGAAAACTGAAATCATTTAACAAAAAAAATTAGCAGGAAAGTAATATGTATGGAACTTGCATGTGAAAAAAGTAGTTTTTATAGTCATATAGTTACCAAAAATTTAAGTAAAAATTAAATTACTGGATAGATATGAATAAAATTTCAGTAAGTTTTTTGAAGCTTAAAGTCATGGAAAAATTTGTGCATACAGTTAAACTACAGTTTGTCCAGACATCTGATAGCATCTTTGGGTGCTTCTACCAGAATCCAGCTCAATTACCAAAAGTGGGGATTAAATGCTTCATACTGACATCCTGTGTAAAAGTGACACAAAAGCTCTGTGAATGTTGGTCTAAGCTTCATGTAGTCCTGCATTTTTAATATTTTGAAAGCTTTCCCAGTTTTTTCACTAGGAAATTATTTGTGTAGAGATAATACATAAGAAAGTACTGGTTTTAATTTTCTGGAAATGTTTTATAGATTAGAATTTAAAAATTTTAAAAATAGGCTTAATGAAATTATAAAACACTTTATATCCAAACCAGAGAAATATTTTACTACTATGCATTTTAGTCAGTGATTGCTACAGGTTTTATACAGAGAAGTAATGCAGGTAAAAACATTTCGTATTTATTCAGAGATTCAGAGATTGATGCTTACCACTTTTCAGACAATAAACCAAGTTTCCATTTTACTGTGTAGCCCCATAATGCTGCCTGTATCTGGTGCAGATATGTTGTACTTGCAGATGTAGACCATCTGATAAATTTTAAGTCTTAAAAGAAATCTTACTAGACATTCTTATTTTCATTCTCTAAGATGATTTTCTGTAGAAATATATGTATCTTAGAGCTATTTTTAAACCTTTTTAGCATTTGGAAACATGACTGAAAGTAGATAATGATGTTTTGTGAGTTGCTATTCCTAGCTGGTTTTAGTGGAGGCTTTACGACTGTATCCATCACAGATAGTCAGGAATTAGGGCAGTACTGAATTAGGTATTTATTTATAATTGTGTATGGCATAAAGTAAAAACTGCTTTGATATAAACCCCCTACCTTATACTATGGTATAAAGTAAAGATCAGGAGCCAATTGGAAAAAAAAAAAGTTATTTAAGGAAGTGGTTTAGAAAAAATAAAATGTTTCTGGAATGCTTGCACTGATTCCAACACCTCCCAAACTCCCCTGGCACTGGCAGCATTGGGATCAAAGGAAGAGGTCAGTGGTGAATTTGGATGTCCCTAGGCAGTACCAATAGCATTTGACATTATATATTTAGGCTTAAGTTTAAGTAGAGATGCTACTCCTGAATCCGTCATTAGAACTAACTCTCAAAATTAACTTTTAACAAATAATTTTTTGAATAATGGATTACACTCTTAATTTTTGCTGTCCTATATGTGTTCTTGTCCCAAACTAGCACTAAACTTATAGATTAAAAAAAGTTTTCTACACTAGTAATGTTTTCCACATGATAGTCATAAAACTTTTGCTATTGTCTTTAGGCCATGGTGTGGTGGATTTGAAAACAAAACCAAACTGTTAGAAAAAAAAGTAATTATTTTATTAGGCATGTCCTGAAACTCTTGTATGTTTTTCTTTTAGTGTACCTAAATTACACATTTTTAGATTGAATATGTAAAATTTTTGATACAAAATTAAAAAAAAAATCTCTAATTGGTCTCATGTGATTACTTATGGATATGTATTAGCATAGTTGAGTGTTACACTGGTGATATTTTTTGTAGCTTATTGGTATCATAGAACCATACTGGCTTGGGTAGAGCCATTGACTTGGGTGGCAAGAGACTTAAAGATCATCTTGTTCCAACACTCCTGTCATGGGTAGGGACACTTTCCACTAGACCACGTTGGTCAGCCTCACCTTGGACACCCAGATCCTCAGCTAAGCACCCACTGAGCCACAACAGCAGCACTGAGCACTGATGGAAGATGCATGCAGTGTCCAAAAAGCCAGTGTGTTCAGGTAGCAGTGGGAGGAAGGGTTTGGTTTACAAAGCATTGAAGAAAGAGGGAAGAAAGATAACAAGGAAGGGGACATCAGACAGGAGTGGATCACCAGTCTTTAAAGGTCCAACATTGATCCAGCCAGTTCCCCACCCAGGCTCTGTGGGAATACCTTTTTATAGGTAAGTATATGTAGGCTCCCTGCATGTTTTTTTTACCTGTCAGACTTTTCCAGTGGTTCTGAAAACAGGAGGCAACAAGGACACTATTATGACTCTTATCCCATCTTCACTGACACTACTGTAAATCTGTGGGAACCTCCTCATCTCTTTCCTAAATGCTTGTCTGATGAAATTTTTACTATCTTGTGGCAAGTGCAGAATTGCAAGAAATTTACTGTGGGAAGGGATGGATAGGTGGATAATTAGAAATCATGTAGAGGATTGGCACTAACTTTGCTGTAGATGGCATCCTCATTCCAGGCTTGTGACATGGTATTCAGCCATGATGGGTTACCTCGGTTTGTGCCTGCTTCACTGCAGTGGTATTAGAGGAAGCTCTGCTGGTGGAGAGCAAGTAATGCAGTATTTGCTGTCCTTTTAAGTCCACAGCATCTCTTACAAAACACTGCAAAAAGTGGTGTCAGTACAGAGACAGACGTATCAGCTAGTCCAAGTCTGCTCCAAAAGCCTCAGATTGAAAACAAAGAAGCAAACACCTAAGGCAGCAACACTTCGCCCAAGTACAGAGGGTAGTTTGTGGTGGAAGGCTGAATTCTGGTGACAGCTTTAAGTTTAAAAGGTTTGCAGTTATTCTTCCTCTCTGGGTTAGTACTTCTCACTTTCCAGTAAAGTGATGTCCTCACAGAATTAAATTTTTACTGCATGTATTTCGCAATCAATGTTAGTATTATGAAAATAGCTATTATGAAAGCATGTATCGTATTAAGTCTTGAAGCCATTCTTAGCCTCTATATGTGGCTGTCACATTTGGAAAGGAGGAGGAGGTTCAGGTCAGGTGGTAGGGAAAAACACTCAAATCTCCAGTATTGAGATCCATCCCTTTTCTCAGTTCTGCTCCACTCCCAGCTTCTTATTCAAGGACAGCTGAAAACAATGGCTGAGCACAACAAGAATCCATTTTCATCTTGTGCAGGCTACTGGTCAAGCCCTTTGTGTCAGAGAAGCAGACTTGGTGGAGGAAAACAAGCCCTGATTATTTTGTGGCTGTAAGGGTAAAGACTGTTTTAGATTTTTTAACCTGAAAGACTTTCCACGTGACCTGAAGATTCACCTGGGAACTCCAAGCTGAAGACATTAAATTCTCACTATTCTTTGCTCAAAAGGATAAACATTGAAGGCCTCGTTATATGCTGTAAATGCAAAACAACAACTACCTACATTCCTTTATATGTTCAGCCATGCTCAGTTAACAAGTGAAATCAGCTGGACAAGCCTGGGCCATGGCAGACCCATCCTTTTGAAGACCAAGGATATTCCAGTACATATAGAAAGACTTTCTAAAGACTGGGACATCTTTTTATTCATTAACCTGATGAGTTCTGCTTTTTCCTACACCAAAATCTCTGCAGCAGCGGGTGGGGACCACTCCATGAAGCCTGCAAGCTGGGATGCTCACATCTGTTTTGAACCACAGGTTATCCCAACTGTGAGCAGGCATGGGACAGAGGAGTGGTGACAGGCTTCTGGTGAAACCAGCAGGGTTTCTGCCCTGTCCCACTCCCAGGGGTCTCAAGCATCCTTCTGGTCTTCAGGGATGCTCCTGCTTTGTTCTCCAGCTGTGAGTTTACAGAGTTGGATCCAAGCTTCACAAAGCCTCCTGAGCTCATACAGTAATTTTTAATGGCCATATAAAGCAGCTTTCCAGCAACTATAATTATTGAATTTCTCTTTAAAACTCATTGAAGTACCTTGCCTCCAACACTTCTCCCTGTGTTTGACAAAACTGTTGCAAAGATCTGAATATTCCTTGGCTCACTGACAAGCTGAGGCTGTGATTTACAAGCAGTCCTGGGAGCTGCTTCAGCTGACAGCTTAGAGCAGCCCATGTGCACTCCTCTGTAACCCTCCAAAGCAAGGTGATTTGGGGACGGGGTTGTACAAACTTCTACGCCTTTCACCACATTATGCAAAGAGCTTGCATTAAAAAGAAAGGTCAAAAACACTCCTATACTTATCATAAAGCATTTCCATTTGCTACAATATTTTCTTAAAACGTGCACAACTTCATGGTAGAGGTAGTGGGCTTCCATCCTATACTGATCAATTTATTTCAGTGGACAAACCTAAGACTTGAAGAAAAGAAGTGACCAGAAAAAACCTACTACAAATACGACACAAGCAACAATGAGAGAAGAAATTACCAATAGGGAGATTTCTTTATTGTTAACATTCAATACTATAATCTTTCAACTTCTTAAACTTACTAAACTTCTTTGAACTAATCTTACATTTTTAAGCAATTATGTACTGCTCAGTGCTAAAATAACTTACTGTCCAATACTAATCTATAAAATCCTAAACAACCTAACCTTTTAGTTGAAATAAAAATCTAGAGTTCATAGATGTTTCCTTGCTGAAGCAAGTTTCTGGTGCCAGTACTCCACTTACTGCTGATCAAATTTAGAAATGCAGCTATGAATATGGGACAGCTTTTTGTGGAGCTTCTGTTTTACTGGCACCTGCTCTTCATTTCAGAGTAGCTGGGGCTACCCTGTGAAGGAGAAAGCAAAAGAAAATTAGGGCATGCAAACACTTTTGCAAAACCTAGAATTTGATGTCCTTTGCTTTAAAAATCCTTGAGTCAGACTCAGCAGTTACCATGACCCTGCAGGTCTGGTGTCACACATACCTGTTGTAACTGCTGATAATCTGCTAGGATAAGATGATCCAGATTCTTCAAGAAAAAGATATGAAGGGAAAAAAAATGAAGAAAATATGAAGACTACCTGCATATAGTCTTGAGATTCTGGCCCACCAGCACAGCTATTTTTTCGGTGCTGGATTTTTCCAGAGGAAGAGCTGCCTCTCCTACTGCCTTTTTGGAGGAAAACTACACCCTTTTTCTACAGGATCACTACTCCAACAGAACCACACCTGACACTCCAAGAGGACTGCAGCCACAATTCCAATTGGACTGCTACCAATACCCGTCCAACAGGGTGTCAGGTTTTATTCTGTCTTTGCCAGTGTTGTTTTGGTTTACTGCATTGCTTATTTTATCTTATTATATTCTTTCCTAATTTAGAACTGTTATTCCTGCTCCCATATTTTTGTCTGAGAACTCCCCTTAATTTCAAATTTATAACAATTTGGAGGGAATGGGGTCCACACTTTTCCATTTCAGGGGAGGCTCCTGCCTTTCTTAGCAGACACCTGTCTTTCCAAACCAAGACACACAATCTTCATGGTTTTATCCTTCTTTACCTGGTAGGCTTTGGAGCCTGGAGTCAAAGACTTCCATTGTTCCTGTAACTGTCTGAACTTCTTTATGGTCTCATCAATCTGAGAATGTAAATTCCTGTATTCCTCATACTCTGCATTGAAGTCATCCTTGTAGCACTGGCATTGCTCCAAGGAGACAAAGTCTACATATTTTCTAATGGAAAAAATGAGACCATTTTTCTATGAGTGAACTCTAAGAGAACATTCCAGTTTATTTCTATACCATAAAGCACACATGTAATTTTACATCAAGCACAGGGAAATGTCAAAGTCAGTCATGCAAGCTTCAAATCCACATCATGACTGACAGATTCTACTTTCAAGCTCATGTGTTTCAAGGGAGTGTAGTCAGGTAACTGAGAATCTGCCACATCTCTATGACACTTAGTTATTAATAGTTTACATTGTAAAGGTTTTCTTTATTAGCAAGTGGAGCACATTTAGAAAAAATTTGCCCTCATTTGAAATGTCAAATGACAAACAAACACAGCAACTTCAGGAAACTAAATTATATTCTCTTCCTATGTAGGAAAAAATTAAGTTACATTTATTTGTGAAAATTCATCTGCAAAATATTTTTGTCAGGGACTGCATTAATGGAGTTGAGTGCACAGAATTTGACTTTTGAGCTACATTTTTGTCTGTCTAACAGCAAAGCAGAGTTAATGATAATTGATTCTTCTAGTGGACAGCAGTTATATCACTGACCATGGAACTGAGGCATTTGTAATACAGCCACAAAAACAAACTCTAGACAAGTCTGAAACTACAACAAGAAATACCCAAACAATATCTACTCCTGAGGAGGGCAAAACTCACTAATACTAAAAGCCACCAATGGGAGTCAAACCTTCTTCAACCCGTTCTCCCTCAAATCAACAGGTGTGAGGTTTATCAAGCTCATGATACAAATCCAAGATGAAGTGGCAATGGGAACCGTAGATGCCACATCCCAACACTGTCACACCAAATCTTCTGCTTCTCTGAGCCTGAAGATCTGGTTCTCTTTGAATAACAAAATATCCATCCACATGGAAATAAATCCTTCAAATCATCCTGAGATAAATATTTACAAGCAATAAATTTTTAACAAGTTAAAATTCAGTAGAGACAGACAACAACATATGCCAGAGATGCATCCCAGGCCAAATGAACCTGACTGTTGTGCAGGATAAGTTTGAAAACTACAGATGCCGTTCAACATTTTGAGAGGTTTCTGAGAAGCAGTAGCTTGGACTACTGGCCTCTGCCCAGTGACATTTCCTAGAAAGAGCCCTAGCACAGGCCTTACTCCAGTGCTCCCCTGCAGGGCCAGGCTTGCCCTCAGCCTTCCACAGAGCATCCCTGGCTGTATCCAGTGTGACCCAGGGCCCTGCCACATCTGCTCCAAAGGCCACAGTTGTCCCAGAGTCCCAGAGCTGCAGGAGTCCTGACTGTTCTTGCCAACATCACTGCTCTAAGACAAGCTGGGAGCAATTTCCAGTGTTTTATACCACACACACACAATTCTTCCTCCCCTCCTGCACTGCAAATACGATGAGAGGATGCAGCACCACTGTTGCAGCTGAGCCTGTGCAACTCCACTGCAGGGAGGGAGAGCCTGTCCAGGCTTAACCCACCTCAGTGTTCATTCCTGCTCTGAACCTTGGAGGCCCAACAAAACCTTCTGAAAATGATCCTTTCAGCACAGGAAAGAGCTTGACACTGCACCCCACTGAGAGTGTTAAGAGTTAATTGCTATTTTATTCACCTCAAATAGTCTGGTTGGTTGCTTGTTGCAGATCATGTGGCAGCAATGGAAGTATCTTTTCCATTTCCTGCAGAAAAGACGAATTTTGGCACTCTTCATCAGGAGATATTTAAAAAGCTAAAAGATCCCATTGGAGAGTCTTGGCAATGTCCTTCAGAGCTTTCTTCTCACAGTAAATTACTCACAAGAACCAATAACATTTAATATTAGGGCAAACACAACCTTCTCCACAGTAGCCAGTCCCAGGGTTTAGAAAGAGGGAATGGTCACTCTCTTCTACAGATTGTGCATTACCAGTATGTTAGCCCCAGCTCAGCTTTTCTTATTTGAAAGCATGAAGTGGCATCTGCACAGCCATTCAAGTCATGCAGCAACAGATGCAGCTTTACAAAAGACAACAGCTTGAGAGAGTTCAACATTGAAGTTCTAACAAGAAATAAAGAAGAAAGCTGAAATTCTTCTCATGCCATTTTTTTATCCCCACTTCCCTTCCAGTTCCAGAGGCCCAAGGTTCGGATAAGTGTCTGCACTCTTGTCAGCAGAAAGCCAGTTCCATTCTACAGGGCTTACTGGCACTAAGGCTCCAATAACCTGCAGCCAAAACTGAGTGCTCCTCAATAACAAGGCAAGATGGGGTTGGAAACAGCCCTACACTTGTTGCCTTTGCCTCTTTTCAAAAGCATTCAGGAATAATTGTGCATAAAACCTCAAAGCCCTCTTTCCAAAGAAATGTTGAAGAATTATGATCATAATAAAAAGAGCTGCCATAAGGAAAAGTGATCTAAAATAGGAAGGAGCACTCAGGATGTTGGTAATTTCTCTCTGCTTTCCATTTGAGGTTTTGAGGCAAGGATCTTCCATTGCCATTGTTTACACAAAGAAGTCCTGTTAAAACTCAGCCATCCTTGCCAATCTTTAAGCTCTCTAAGCCTTAATTCTTGAGGAAACAGCCATTGTGTCATGTTCCACTTGGTTTAGTTGATTTTAGAATTAAAATCATTTCATGATAAAGCAGAAGTATAAAAAGAAGTGTAAAAGTGGTGATAAAACTGGACATAAATACCAATAGTCACAGTATGCTTAATACAACTTGGAAGAAGAGCTTTGCTGTGAGCATTTCATTTCCAAAAGTGCTTTTGGTCTCATGGCTCCATCCACGTGAAAGCTTCAGCCTAAGCCCCAACTAAAAGCACAGAACAGATTTTTTTTCTGCGCTAGCTGGGGAGAATTTTGTTACTGGCTCCTGAAGAAAGCAGGTCATCTCTTTATAGATTCAAGCAGAAATCCTTCCAAATCTTCCCAAGGTTTGCAGGTACAATGTGTATGTTCAGAAGAAATGTGGAAAGACCATGTCAAAGCACCTGTCTTTACAAGCACACCACCACTTGTAAAAGGCATCTGCACACCTGCCTCCAAGCTAAACCCAACTTGTACTTTACAAGGTCAACCTCCAAGAGACAAACACACAGGTTTAACAAAGCAGCTGAACTCTGTTGTACTGCATGTGTCCCTGTCATCAGAAACCGGGCATTTCTATTTAGCTTTTCAATGTTGTTTTCAGTCTTCACCACTTCCACAACTTTTGAAGAAAGAAATTCTGCAGCTAGGATGCTGAGAACTCACAGCCCACTTCAAAGCAGAACTCCAGAAAACCACAGCCCAGGTTTTATAGCATTTGGAGTTTCCATAAAAAGGCTGAGTTCAATGAACAACAATGGAATCATTGAGATTTGTGGGAAATTATGGAATCCATGGGGAAGATTCCATCAATAACTTCCTTTCAATTTCCTTGAAAAGAACCTAACACAGTGTTCTGGCAACAATCACTTATTAACAACCAAGACGAAAAAATTAAATCAAGCAAAGTTTCCCATAATGACCTTATGAAATTCTCTATGAGGCTTCCTCACAGTCATTTTCTTTCAATTTCCCAATTAAATTTAAAGGATAATGACAGTGCCTAGGTATCCCAAAATCAAAACATTAGCTACCAAGGCAGGGAATTTAAGTCCAAATTAGTCTAATTAGTTTCAATAATCTAAGGTCCAAACCTTGACCTCAATGCTCCAAACTGCATCCCATCAAGCAGTATGAGAACAAGGAAGGATTGGCAGGTTTCATCCATGTTGCTGTCATTTGCACAAAGTCCAGTAATATTTCTGTTTCAATCATCACTACTGGCAGAGCTTAGGACAGTGGCTGGACAAGAAGAATAGGGAATCACCTGAACTTCACATCCTTTTGTTATATGTAGTAGATATAATTCACATCATTTCTAATATGATATATATGATATTGAATATTTGTTAGAGTATACACATTTATATTAGGATTCCCCCAACCTTCGCAGGCGAGACTGGGTGTATAGTGGAAACTAATTTACAAGTAAGAAGGTACACCTCGCCAGGAGATGGGCCATGTCTGGGGAGATACCGGAACCCCAGGTGCTGATCATAGACATCATGAAAATCCTCAGGCAGATACATGTGAATGCAGTGTTCCCAAATTCCTGTAAATTTCATCAAGGGATTCAACAAACTCCGGACACCAAATTGTTCTCCTTCATTGCAAAAAGGAAAATCTTATTAACATATAGACTCTGAATAGAAGAAAAGACTGATGGCTGAAATCTTGGCCTCAGGCAGAATTTTCCCTATCAAAACCACTTGTCCCAGGATGGAGGTGTGTGGGCATAGAGGAAAACCTCTGCTGAGGCTGACCTCTTTGTTGCACACCCAGGGCCGACCCCAGGCTTGGCTCTGTTCTTTCCTTGTGGCTGGCTAGATAGAAATTGATTGCAAAATAAATATTTTATTTTTTCATATTAATTTGGCTGGATAAATTTTCATTTATAACACTTTCATGTCACCTTAACAAATTAGTATGCTCTAAGAGCATCTGTGCATTTGATAGAAGAATGGGAAAAAATCATGTAGGTACCAAACTCATCAGCTTGGATTACTTATGCAGCTTTTCACTGCTTGTTTAGCACACTTTTTCTTTCCTAATTTATTATTTTAATTAACTTTGTCATTAATTGTTTCATTAATCATAAGCAGTATATTGATTACAAGCAGTGTATTAGTCTTAAGCATTGCAATTTTCTGTTTTAGAGAGAAGGCAGCTGAGTGTCTTTTCACAGTCTGTTGTTGGATTGTTAGATCACTCAAACTTTTAGTTTTGCTGAAGTAACCCTGATAACCTTCAATGAACAAAGCCTGAGGGTGTAAAAATTTAAAACCTTACAGAAACCTGGAATCTAGACTTTATAGCCCTCCAAGAACATGTAGCAGAAGACAAAGAAGAAGCTAATAAAGATATTTCAGCCTCAGAACTCAAAACAACTTGTCTGAGAAAAAGATAATAAACAGACTGAAAAATGTGGACTAATTAGAACATGAAAAGAGACATCAATATCCAAGACAAGATAGAATAATAATTAATGAGGAGAATGATGTAATTTAGAACCAATGAACAGTCATTTCTTTGTTTGCTAAAAATGTATCAATAAGTGGAAAAGCTTTGAAAGTGGTGTGCATGTAAGCTGGAGTTTTCCACTATGCACCAGTGCCAGGAATAAAGTGATGCCTACTCCTAATTCTAAAAAAATTACTGTTTGAGGGTTTCATTTATCCTTACACTTTTGATGACTCTGGTATAAATATAAAACAATGAGAAACACAGGCATTTTGGCCACAAGCCATTCCCAGAACATGAATTTCCTGAATGTCACAACATGGGCAACATCCCACTTCCACTGGCGCCTCCTACATGCCATGCCTGTGAATCACTTCCACATGGGCAGCTGCCTCAAAAGGGCCCTTGGAGCACCAGTGGGGCTGCAGCCCTGCCCAACAGGTCCCGTGGGGTCAGCAGCACCTGACACCAACACCATGGCCAAGACCCCCCCCGCTGGCAACCCACAGAGCCCAACACTTGCTCCTCACCTGTTGGTCCTGAGACCTCTGGGTCACCCTGATGGGCATTGTAGTGCTGTTGGGGCCCTGCAGAATGCAGTGTGGATTGGAGCCCTGTGAAACACTCTGGATCATGCCCAGGCCACTGCTCCACCATCCCTCTCAGCCTCAGGTGCTCTGGCTCCCACAGAGCCACTGATCCTGCTGAAAAATCTGCTAAATGCAAAATAGATGTTAGGAAAATGTGTTCTTTGATTTTCTGATGTTTGTCCTTTGTGGCTTTCAAGGCTCATCAACAAGAAGGGAGATGAAACAAGAAGTAGCCAACAAGCTCTAAGTTACGGCCAGGCCTTTGAAAGGCAGGTTACTTCTTGGCTGAATTGTCTTGCTGAGGTGGAGGGCTTGGCAGGCTTCAGTTACCTCAGACACAGGGGAGGTTAACAAGGCTTTGGAAGAAGGATGTACCCCTGATGGTGGACACAAAGAATGGAGACTTTATGAGCACAAGGACGTTTGGCAGAACCCCCAAGGAAACAAACTGATAAAGCAAATGCAGAAACTGTGCTGGATCACCTCCTGTGAGGTAAAAGGCCATTCCAGCAGGGGCAGACCATGGCCATCCACTCAAGAAACCATTGACATAAAAGAAGGGAGCGACTGAGCCTGCAGACTAATGAACATGAGAAGTGAGAGGATCATTACCCAACAGCAGACAGAATACTAATTATGAAGAGAACTAGGGAACTTGCAGTCAATGAACACTAATTCCTTTCTTTGCCAAAATGAATACTAAGGCACTCTGGTTCTTGTGGTGTTGGCTTTGTGAATTTGTCCCTGAGCCCTCCCTTTTCTGCACAGAACTGTAAATAATTACCTCCACTCAATGTGTGGATCGGCCTCTTGAACAACATGTGCTAGAACCAACCAAGTTGGAACAACGTTCGCTATTGCTCTGACACCTCTGCTCTTGAACCAGCCATCGAAGGGTCTGACCAGTCCTGCTGTGTGCTGGTGACAATGGCCACGTGTCCTCAGAAACAGGGAGTTCCATGCTCCAGGATGGGCAGGATGTCACTGAGGAGCAGGACGCAACACACTCGGGGCACAGGGAATGCACAATGGCACACGTGGGGAATGCCCTGCCTTATCCCATGACTGACTCAGCTCATTTCCAAGTGCAGAAAGGGGTGCTCTGGCACACAATCACTGCAGTTATTGGTATTACCAATATCATCCTTGGCTTGTGTGGCCCCTGCAGCTGAACCAAATGGCTGAGCTACCATTCATTGGCACACTGGAGGAAATGCCCCACACTCCAGGCCTGGAGCCCCGACCCAGCTTCTGAGTGGCCAAATGACCAGAAGTCCCACCTGGGGGGTTGGGTCCATGAAAGCCGAGGGGTATGTAAGGTTCAGCATGAGGCCACATGTCCTGACGCTACCTTCATCTTGAAATGTCTATCTAAACACTGTTGGAACTCAGGAGTTTTCATTTATGTGTGTGCTTTGCTGTATATTTTCTCTCTTTCTCTTCTTCTTCTAATTCCCCTCTTATTGTAACATTTTGAGTAACTTAACATCAAACTTTTAAAGTTTACGAAGTGAAATGGGTCAAGTTAATGCTCTGAGAAGTGTTTTATGTTGATTGAGTGTTATCCCAAACCTTTTGCCAAACCTCACTGATTTTCTAGTTTGCTGGTAAAGTTTTTTGTACCTCTTGAGAATATCTGTTTGGTTTTACTCCCATGCCTTTAACTCAGAGTACAAGAACCACAATAACCCCCTTCAAAAGCCCTTTCAGCAAGTGGATTGGAGCCTTACAGATGGTTGTTCTTTCTCTCAATTCAATCAAAACATGTTTTTTTGCCTTTTCTATGCCATTCCAGCCTTTGGCCCTCATTTGGTTATCTTCTTGCTAAGGACAAATTTCAGCATTAAATGCCAGCTTTGCTGGGGAAATCAGTATATACCTTCAAAACAGCTCTGACCAAGCTCCATAAGTCAAATGGCCAGGTACATTTCACCAAAAAGAATATCTCAAAAATGTAGTTATCATGCTGGCATGGTAGCGTGGAGGAAGGTTTTAGAAAGGCCTTGGGAATGGTAAACTGAGGAAAAGGATACATTCATGTATGCCCCATTGTTTTAGAAAGGCCTTGGGAATGGGAGACTGAGGGAAAAGATACTTTTATGTATGCTCCACTGTCTCAGGAAAGTCCCGCTTCAGCATTCCTCTGTAGACCCCCTTCTCCCCACCCCTGAGCAGTTCCCATTGGGCCTGGCCCCTGGGGTGGTTCTGATGTGCCTTAGCTAAACACTGTCTCTATTGTTTAAGACCTTATCTCTTAATTTTGCTGTATAAAACTGTATCTGGGCAATAGCCCAGGGCCTTTGGTCCCTGCAACGCTTCAGGCAATACAATCTATCTGGACAAGCATACCATTGGTCTCTCTTGGTCTCTTTATCTCAAATCCTAGCGGCGACTGAGGCAATCCCGCAGCTTGGACCGTGCTAACCCAGACGCTGCCTGGTAAGCCCAGGGCAGCGGGACCGCGGAAAACCCCGGCCCCAAGAGGGGACAGCTAGCCGGAGGGTCCTGGGGGGCCGGGGAGGGGCGGGGGACAGCAGCAAGTGACCCCCGAGAGCAAAGTGGCAGTTGAAAGAGAAGCAACAGTCATCCATGCCTTAATACTCCGTGGATACATCTTGGGCTGTGGGCAGGGCTTAGGGCTAAATGGGACGCCTTGCAAATCTCTCCCTATGTGCAGTTCCCAAGTGCAGCACTACAGGTGGCTAGGGAACTACCAGTAACTTTCAGATGCATTTGCTGGCAGCCAGAAGTGAGAATTCAGGACTCTGAAGCTGTAGCCCCAAAGAGCAGTGAGATGTTCAAAGGCACCACCTTTGTTTTAGCACTTGAGAGCGAGTGAGCACATCCTTCTCTGAAATGAACTGCTGCCTTTTGTGCCTTCCTTCTGGCAGCTGAGAAGGACAAAGCCTGTCCCAGGTGCAATTTGCATGCTGGCACCAGTCTGCGCTTCTTGTGCCTTTGCTGCACAGCTCTACCCAAAGCTCCAGCCCCAGCTTATCAAACCAGAGGTGAAAGCCCTTGAGTGCAGCAGAGTCTGTGGCAGCTGTTGACATTTTCCTGTCCTCCTGTGGCAGTGTCAAGTGCTCTACAAACATCTCCAAAAGTCCTACAAACAAAATAGCAGCAAAGAAAGAAGAGGCCATTTACATCTTTCAGAGAAAGACAGCCCACACAGGAGATCTCTGCTGTAAATGCCTAAGACCTGCTGGACACTGGAAGCATGGACATATTTTTGGCAATGCCTTCTGAACACACTTAAAAATTCTGATCAGCACTGACAATCTAACCCCAGTGTCTGAATATGTTTGCAGCTTGTCTGACTTCACACTTGATGGATATTCCACCATCAAACACCTGGTGCATAGTTTTGTAAAATTAACATTATTGGACTCAACCACTGCCAATATTTTCCAGTTCAATGTATTTTAAAATGGGATTTTCCATCTTCGTCATTCTCCCTGAGGGAAACAAAATGCAAGATGCGCACTTGAAAGCAGAGATCCCAGCTTCCAGGAGATACAAAAGGCAGTCCCACTGTTTGAGGCTCTGAGCCCTTTATGGTAAGCTGGCTGACAACAACAGGAACAAGAACAATAACAAGAAGACAGGCAGCTCCACAGCACAAGTGGCCAGTACAGAGACTGATTTTCTAGCATCCTTTGAACAGAGAGACCTCTTGACAGCAGATACACAGGGAAGTACAGGGAGATACATTCAGAGGAGACAGAGACCAGAAGACAACAGCTACAAAGGCAAGTAAGTTTGTCATCTAGAAACATTAAGGAGAGCTGGAAATAACAGAGCCTTTGTTTTCCTGGGAATAAACACTATGAGATTCAACAAAAGGTTCCTATTCTACCTGCTAAGATTAAATGCACCTTGATATCTAGAATCATTTCCTCTGAATAGATGCCAAGTTCAGAACAGGAAGAATATTACCAAGTGTTGCTATCTTCTCCATCTTGCAGCAATTTGACAGAAGAATGCACTGGTATTTCTACCTGAGGCAGAAAGTGCAATTGCATTTCCAGCCAAAAGTCCATGAGGAGTGGGGCAGCCAGAGCATCCTGTACAGATACAGGCCTGCAGCTGTAACTTGAGAGGGTTTGGTTCCTCCCCAGTGCAGAGGGTGCAGCTTCTGTGAGTGCCCCCCCTTCCCAGGTGCCCATGGATAGGAGGTGCAGGGGTATGGAAAAAGGTGGGAATGTCTGCTGGCAATGGAGCGCAGCAGAAAGTAAAAAGTCCAGAATGTTCATGGAGTGTGTGATAGAGAACTTCTATAACACAGATGGTGGCTGAGCCAGTGAGGGAAGGCACTGCTGGACCTGCTGTTTGTGAAGAGAGAAGGGCTGATGGGTGACAGGATAGTTGGAGGTGGCCTTGGGCTCTGATCACAAAATGCTTGTGCTTGATTCCCAGAAAAGGAACTAGAGGTGTTGGGAACTAGTTTACCTGCAAAAACCTGTGAATTCTTTAAACTTTAACAGAAATTGCTTAGTCCTGCATTTCCTCACACCAGTGATTAATGTGTGCAAGTGGATATCTTAGCTTTGAGAATAAAGAGTGGGCCTACTGAGGACGTAGCTGTAATTCATTCAAGGAGAAGAAAGTGGTTTTAGGAGGCTCTGAACCATGGAAGGAGAATGTGAGGAATGGGATGTTCACCAAAAGACCACCAGAGACCCTCAAGAGACCCCTTCGCTAAATGTCAATAATTGTGGGGAATTTAAACATGTCAAATACTTTGTGGCAATGTTCGGCCTGTGAGTTTGAGCAAAGTAAGAATGTGTCTTAGTTCCATGGATAGAAACACATGGGTGTGCATGTTTCAGGGAAGTGATTCCCCACGCACTCAGCACTGAAATAAAGCAATGCCTCATTTCTAACCCTGTGCTGTGTGGATCAGGCCCTGCTTGATAACTTTCATTTTAGTCATTTGTATTGAAGCATAAAGAACGGTTAAAATGAAACCTTTTCCATCTGTTTCCATCTTGTTTACCTGTTGCTATCATGCTGGCATGGTAGTGTGGAGGATTCTTTTAGAAAGGCCTTGGGAATGGTAAACTGAGGAAAAGGATACATTCATGTATGCCCCATTGTTTTAGAAAGGCCTTGGGAATGGGAGACTGAGGGAAAAGATACTTTTATGTATGCTCCACTGTTTCGGGAAAGTCCCGCTTCAGCATTCCTCTGTAAACCCCCTTCTCCCCACCCCGGAGCAGCTCCCATTGGGCCTGGCCCCTGGGGTGGTTCTGATGTGCCTTAGCTGAACAGTATCCCCATTGTTTAGACCTTATCTCTTAATTTTGCTGTTTAATAACTGTATCTGAGCAATAGCCCGGGGTCTTTGGTCCGTGCAACCATTCAGGCAATACAATCTATCTGGACAAGCATACCATTGGTCTCTCTTGGTCTCTTTATCTCAAATCCTAGCGGCAACCGAGGCAACACCGCTGCTCGGACCATGCTAACCCAGCCGCTACCTGGTAAGCCCAGGGCAGCGGGACCGCGGAAAACCCCGGTCCCCGGAGGGGACAGCTAGCCAGAGGGCCCCGGGGGGCCGGGGAGGGGCGGGGGACAGCAGCAAGTGACCCCCAAAAGCCGCATTTACCTTTTGGGGGTCCAAGGTTCTGTGCTGCAGGTGGCCTGGATATGTGCAGAGAAAGGCAGCCCCCACAAACCCTCTGGTTTCCCCACAAGTTGTCATGCCTTGTTCCCACATGTGCCCAGCTCTGATAGGGGAAAGAGACCACAGTGCAGTGGGAACATCCAATACACATGCAAATACATGGGGAGATTTGTTAGGAATTACCTCAGCTGCTATGCCAACAGCGCTTTCTCGCCTGGTTCTGTGCAATGCTTTGGGCCATTTTTTTGGTCTAGTTTCCTTTGCTTGGGTCCCATCTGAGTGCTCAGTTGGGGTACAGGTTGTAGGTGCTTGGGGAACTCTTGTAGTTACTCTTGGATCCCTTGAACAACAGGGTTTGGCCCACAAAGTGAATTTGTGCTGCTTTGTGATAGAGGAGAACTTCCCTGGCTATTTTGCATTTGCTGTATGGAAGGTTGGTTATTGCTCTGCAAAATTCACAGGCCAATATAGAGTGCTTGCATTGTGATGTCAGGGCATGGTTGCCATGTGGTCATGGTGACATCAGAAGGTTGTCTTGGTGCACGGAAGGCCTCAGTGTCAGAGCAGCCCTAAGGCTTGCTCAGGACAGGAGTATCCTCCTGGTTGAGGCGTTTGTCAGTGGGCAGCTGCACACTGACAAGAGCCTTGTTTTTTTAGTGTTGGAGCACAGCCTGCAAACTTGCACAGCAGTACTACAATGGTTGAGGAACTCACTGCTGCACTTTTCACAGCTTATGGCATTTGTTATTCTGGCTATTACATGGCTAACCTGGCATGTAAGTAGAGATTTTCCATGGGTGTAACCAAACCTGGCTTTTATATGTGTTCCTGCTGTTTCTTAATGACTGAGTTCCTGATTTTGAAACAGAAAGAGCACTACGGTGCCACTGGTTTGGTAAAGCTCCTGTCAAGACATTCAGCTAAAAAGGGGGTGTCTGTAGCCACAGCGGCAGCCTTTGCAAGGGAACCTGTAGGGGTTCTGCTCCCTCCACGGGAGAGTCTGACGCAGCAGAGTCTGTCATTTCCTCAGTTTGCTGGGTCAAACAGGACAACTTCCAAAATGCAGAGTGGGAGGCTTTCTCAGAAGGCCTTCTAAAGACTTTGTAGTTCTCCCCAGAATTGGGGGAAAGCTTAATTTACTCTAAATTTTGTCATGAAAGGATCTGGCTGTCTAGCTTTTGACTGTCTACCTTTTAGTGAGTGCTAAAATAGTGATTCCCTTTGCAAGGAAGTGCAAACTACAAAGCAGTGAGTGTCTGCTCCAGAACACTGGAGCTCTTCCACAATACAACTAACAGGGCTCAGGGGGATTCTGGGGAAGCTTTTCTGGGCAACTGTTTCTAGCAAGTTAATGAGAAGTAGTGTGTTGCTACTGCGCTGGCCTGGTGGGGGAAGGGCTTTAGAAGGGCTTTGGGAATGAGAAACTGAGAAAATATTAATTTCTGTATTTCCCCACTGTTTTGAGAAAGTTTCACTTCAGCATTTTTCTGTAACCCCCATCTCCCCACCCCTGAGCAATTCCCATTGGACTTAACCCATGGGGTGATTCTGATGTGCCCAGGCTGGACACTGTCTCTATTGTTTGGACCTTATCTCTTAATTTTGCTGTATAAAAACTGTATCTGGGTAGCAGCCCAGGGTCTTCTGTCCCTGAACCGTTCAGGCAAGACAATCTTTCTGGACTGCATACAAACTGACCTCTCTTTGTCTCTTTATCCTGAGTCCTTGTGGCGACTGTGGCACCCCGCTGCTTGGATCACACCAACCCAGACACTGCCTGGTAAGCCCAGAGCAGTGGGATCGCAGCAAACCCCAGTCTCCTGCGGGGACAGCTAGCTGGAGGGGTCCCAGGGGGATGGGGAGGGACGGGGGACAGCCACAAGTGGCCCCCAAAAGCCACACCTGCCTTTCACAATTTGCCCAAAACCCTCTGATTAAGGATTCCCACACCAAGTAGTATTTAGCCAAAAAGGAATGTCTCCAATATATTGTCTTCAATTGCAAGTGACCTAGAAAAAAACTTAACTGTAGTTTTTTTCATAAGGTATTTCAGCTGTGTATATTCTTCTCTAGGCCATTTTTTTCTTCTTTCACCTCCCTTGTTGATGAGGATCTCCAGCTGGTGATGCAAAATGTGGACAAAGGCACTTCAGAGGATATTGTTGAAGACACTTGTGTGGCTGAAGGAGAGGTCCTGGTTTCAGCCAGGACAGGGTTAATTTTTGCAGTATCCAGGATGGGGCTTGGTTGGGTCCCAGATGTTAATCAGTAACACCTTACTTTCAGGACCACCTCATGTCCTTGCCAGAAGTGGGGGACATGACTCTCTCTCTTCTTGGGGAGGAAGTCCCTTCTGGCTGAGAAAATGTAGTGGACAGAGCAGTCCTGCATGTATTTATTGTCAGGGCATTTCTGTGTAATTAATTTATTTTCTTACACCTTTAGTTATTATATCAGTGCTATTACTGGTAATTTTCTTACCTCGTTGCTGTTTCCTGTAAACTGTCCTTATCTCGACCTGTGATCTTCACCTTTTGTGCTTTCAGCTGGAGGAGGGAAGGGATGTGGAAGTGATGTGGCAGTGTTTTTAGTGGGAGTACTAAACTGGAGAGCACCATTTGTAAACTACACAGCCTTAATTGATACCCAGCATGCACTAGGTGTTGAGATAATAACAGATCTGCCCAGAACAGGTTTGACACCAATTTGATTTAAGCATTTGTTGTGATAGGTAGAGAGCCACTAGTTTCTGAGAGAGAGGATAATTCAGATCCTCCCGAAATCTGTAATGTGTTGCAAGATGGTGCTTATGTGGGAACTTTCATGTGGGCTGAGTTGTGTCGACAAATGCACTTCTGGAAATGAAACACTCTTAGTAAAGTTTTTCTTACAAGTTACACCGAATATACTGTGACTATTGATATTCCAGCCATGCTCTAGGTCTAAAACCAGGGACAGACAACTATAGAGAAGCTCATGTGAGCCCTATTATTAATATATGCAGCTCTTCCAAGTACTTTATTCTGTGAACAAAACTCTGTAGGACTTTTTCAACCCCACACAGTTGGTGTTCTTTGGTTTTTTAAAGATCTACTTGCAGCAGTGCGGCAGAAGCTGCTGCCTTCCCAAGAGCATCTCCTCTAGGAAAGGGATAGCTCAGCAAGCGCCAGACACTCACACTACATGTTGTATCTTGAAAGTTGACTGCTAAAAAACAGGGGGGAGGGTTCTTTCTTTGTAGTTCCAGTTGCGATTTATTGGCCAACATCCTGAAAGGCTTCAGGGAAAAAAGAACTAAGAAAAAAGAAGGATCTAGATTTTTTTATGGGACAAGGGAGGCAGAAAATCAGATCTGAGGGTCAATGGGTAGAGGGAATAGGGGTGGTAAAAAGGCGGGGTTTCAAAGGGACAACTAGCTGGGATTCAGCGGAGGAGTTGTAAGGAATGGGGACGAATAGGAAAAGCAGGAATGGGAAACATTCTAGAACTGGGGAGGCGAACAGGGATGATGTAGCTTAATGAACATATAATGGCAAAGGAATTGTGGGAGAGCATCTTTTTGTCTCACTCTGACCTAAAGGGGTGTCTCCTCCCAAGGCATCCCTGCTTTAGCATCTGTGTTCTAGGATGCAACATCTGCTTATCACAAGTGTCAAAATTCTGCCTTTTTGCAGGACTTAAAGCAACTTGTACTGCCTCCATACAACCTGTACCATCAAGGGAACAACCAGACCATTCAAGTAAAATAGCAGTTAACTCTTGCCCACTTTACAACGGGGAGTAGTCGCAAGCTCTTTTCTGTGTTGGAAGTGTGTGGAAGACCACATTCTGAAAAGACAGTATCTGTGAAGGAGACAGAGCCGTCCTGGACTTTTTTCAAGTAAAGGGAGAGAGGCAGCCATCAGAGCAGGGAAGGAAGATGACCTCTCCTTTCTTTACACATGTTGGCCCTCCTCTTACCTGCTGGAGGGCACAAAGCCACTAGAGTGGATTCTTCAGGTGCAGGCATTGTTGGAGGGATGAAGCTTCTGTTTTGTTCTTTGGGGAGCATTGCTGGGACTTCATCTGGAGTGTCTCTTCCTCTCATAAGGACAGACAGCTGGAACAACAGAGTTTGGAGGTGCAGGAGCAGCTGGAGCAACAGGCAAACTTCCTGGCAGAGGTACAGAAGGGACAGGAGAAAAGGCTGCTTGAGATGAAGCAGTAAATTGCCATCATGCAACCTGAATGAGAAAAGATAAGAACCAGAGACAGTCAAGAGGCACAGAGTGTGAAAAGAGGGTTTGTGTGTTGTTTTGGACTCCTCTGGGCTCCTTATGGGCACTGCTTCTCTGGACACTGTCTGTCTGTCTGGGATTGTCTCTTAGCTGATCCTTGGTAAATACAGGAATGAGAACAAACTGCTTTTGGAAAGCGTCAGCACGTCAATCTTGGTTGCCACACAAGTGGTGTGTGTGACCTTCAAAGCCATCCTCTCTTTGTTTCTGTGCAGCTCCAGTGCCAGAATGTTGCTCTGTTTGATAAGGTGTGCCGGCTGCAGGGAGATCTAAACAAAAGCCAGCAGCAGCTACAGCAGCTGAGGCAGGAGCTGAATGAGAAGCAGTAGAATGGGCAGGTGAGCCTGACTAGCCAGGTAGCAGAGGGAAGGGCAGTGATGGGGGCATGAACTGGGAATGTCAGGAAAGGGGAAGGCAAGGATGATTGCAGGCAATGAAAGTACAGAGCTTGGCAGGCTCCAGCACTGAGCACCAGGAAGAATAGCTAGGATGGAAGGGTTAGAGCTGAGTAGAGAAGCAGAAGGAAGTGGCTGAACACCAGTGCTTTTAAGAGTGCAGAATAGGAAACCTGAGCGAGACTGCAGATGCCAGTAGGATTCCTCTTGACAGAATACCAAGGACAAGCTGCAGGCAGAGCACAAAGAAGAAATGGAAAGGATGCACAAGGTCCTGCTGCAGTACAGGCTGGCTGAACAAAAGCAGGTGAGTGAAAGAGGAGGAGACACTGCAGTCATGCAACAAGTGGTCTCTGCTTTTGTTGCCTTTCCCCTGAAGAGCAGCAGGTGGATGGGGTCAATGTGTCTGACCATGATGCTCTGTGGTCTCCATGGCAGCTGATCAGAATAACACATACAGGGCTGCTGAATCTCAGCTGCTGCCCTGGGCAGCAGGGCTAGTGCTTTGGCCGGTGGGCCAGCAATCCTCTGAATGTATTTCTATTGGCCTCTTAGTGCTCTCCTTGTTTTTTGATGGGTTTGTTCAGACGAGCATGGTGACTCACAAAGATTCTGAAGAAGTCGTCCCTGTCCATGGTGAATGCAGTCCTCAGAATGGAGTGAAGTGTAAAGTTGTTTGTTCCCTTTTGCAGTCTCTACTATGGCTGACTGTGACAAGCTGTAGCCTCTGACTGCTTGTTTGGGTTTGACTGGAGGCGGAAGAGTTGACAGCTCCGCTTGTGGCCTAACACCATTGCTGTTCCTAAGGGCTTGCCTTTGAAACACTGTCTGGGGCATCTCTGCCAGGCACCTTTCTGACACAAACAAATTTCTTGTCCCAGATGGAAGCAGGATCTGCCATCAAAGCTGTTGCTGCAGCAGTATTCTCCAAAGAAGCCTCCTCTCTGCAGCCTGAAAACCTGAGCATGAGCAGTTCGCCCTGCTCAAGCCAGGAGAGACAGAAGCAGTTCCTGAAGCTGCTGAGTACATCCTGGGGATTTCTTGTGCAATCGAGCAGTGTATTACAGTGTGTGTGCCTCAGCATCAGCTGTAGCACATGTTCCTCCTCACTTTGGTGTTAGACAGACATTTTGGACTCCCTATAGGAGCCACTGTAGTGCTTGGATGCACCAGGGAGTGCTTGAAGCATTCCTTTTGCCTTTGAGGGCAGCTGGGCATGGGTGGGCTTTGCCTGAGCTTCTCTGTACAATAAAGACAAAAGCAGGGATTGTGTCCTGAGCAGCAGTAGCCTGCAACCCAGCCAATGACCAAGGGAACATGTGTGTGCTAGTCTAGCCAAAATGATCAGAACAGTTGGCTTCCTAGATTCCCTTTAGACTCCTGACTTGTCACCAGCTATTGGAGACTAAATACTTCAGTGAAATTGATTGGCTGTGGGGCTGGTTTAATGCTGGTGTTGTTTTTATGACTCAGTACTTCTATTCCTTCTACAGCTGGTTTTGATAAGAATCCTACACTTTGGTTAGCCTGACCTCCTTGAAAAGAACATCAGGTGAAAACGCAAATAAGAGAGGAAGAGGTATTTTCAGTATGCCCTAAAAGTTAAAAAATTATATTCTTAGAACAATCTCAAGAAATCAGAGAGGAAGAGTTCTTTCCAAAGTGCCCCAAAAGAAGAAAAACAGAATACATTTTTTACAATCCCTGTTTGATATTTTAGTTGTATCCTTAGGAAGGTGCATTAAAGAGACACATCTATGTGGCACAATCAAATAGAACTGCCCTGCAGGCAATTCTCAGGATGAAGCCTGCAGCCCCTCTGCTGCATGTTCCTCTGGTACCAGGCATGTTGTCACTGCTAATGCCCAGCTGGTAAATACTCCTGGAATACTAAGCATTGGCCTCAATCTCTGCACAGATCGTACTCTAGGAAAACACACCAAGGCCTTGCTGATTCTGCAGTACAACTGAGTTGCTTCTTGCAACTGGTAATAGCTGCCAGTGCAGTGTAGTCAGAGAATAACCAGTCATGTACAGAACAGAGCCCTGTTTACTCAGTGTCTGCCATCAGCTGTTGGGACAAAAGATGGATTGATCTACTCCTCCATAGGTCTGAAGTCAAAGACAATCATGTTCTGTCTTGAGTGGGGTCAACACCTTGTAACAGGGCTCAGTCTGGCTCTGGTTTCTTCATAGTGGCTGTCAGTGGCCATTTGTGGGCTTTGCCAAGCTTTTTGTCATACCTCCCCTGCCACTGACAGCTGGTGTGACTGCAGAGACTGGAGCCTTCCTGAGCAGTGAGGATTCAGCTGCTGTCCTGTTGCTGCAGTTTCGCCTGGACTCGTGAAAGGATCAGCATCTCATTTGTACAGGTGTCTCTGTCACGGCAGAACCTGAGGAGTGGCGTTGTCCTTGTTACCCATCTTGGCTGTACCTATTTAGGAAGATGGGGCACATGAGTGGTGTTCAAGGGATTGAGTCCAGTTACTAGTGACTGCTGCACCCCAGGCTGAAGACAAGGACTTGTAGTTCTTCACTAAATGGGGAATGGGCAAAGTCGTCTCCAGAACTTAGCCTGCTCATAAATGAAGAGGGTCCTAATTCTTAGAGCCATTGTTCTTGGTTATAGGTCTCTAAAAATGTCAAGGCATTCTTTTGGCAAATTGCTGAGAGGTAGAGAAGGTCCACTCCTGTCCTTTGCAATATTCTTTCTGCTCTGAAAAAAGCAGCTGTTGATAAAAATTAATCCAGATCCCAGGGTACATTGAAACTTTGGAAGTATGAAACCTTTTGTTGAATCTCACAAGAGAGTGTTTCTTCCCAAGAAAATGAAGTGTCCTGATTTTTCAGCACACCTTCCCATTTGTAGATGACAACGACTTGCTTGGTGCCTGTTCTTTTCTGGTCTCTGTTCTGATGGTTTTTCCATGGGCTTAGTTTCCCCTCAAGGCAACCCTTCAAAGGAATGTGGAGAATCAGACTCTGTGCAGGCCAGGACTTGCTGGGGCTGCTGTTGTTGTTGTTCTTGTTGATTTTATTGTTAGCCAAATTGCTCAGAGCCCCAGAGAGTGGAACTGCGTTTCAAATCTCCTGGAAGTCAGGATCTCTGTTTTGAAGTTTGCTTCTTGCGTTTTGTTTCTTTCAGGGCGTGTGGTGAGTGTGGGAGATCCAGAGAAGAAGTACACTGGATGGAAACATATTAGCAGTGGGTGAGTGCAGCCATGTTTACTTCTACAGAACCATGGGCCAGGTATTTTGGTGGTGCAGTATCACATAGGAAGTCAGGCAAACTACAAGCATCTTCAGGCCCTGGCTTTAAATTGTCCCTGTCTCAGTGCTGAGGCAGTACAAGACATCATGAAAGATAATTGGATGCTGACAATGTCTTGCCTGCCTCAAGCAGCAGGACCTAAAAGCCCTCCTGCTAGCCCTCAAACAGGTGGCACCAGTTTGCCTATTTTCCCAAGAGACATGGTTTTGTATGATTCAAAGATATATTGCCACACTCATGAAGGAAGAAAAACCTGAGAGAGCAGTTTCCCACCTGACAGCTGTCAGATAACAGCTCTCAGTAGCATTTCTTTCCAGTAGCATTTCTTTACAGTAGTTTGCTGAAAACAATTTTCAGTGGTCAGGAAAATAAGAAAGGCTGTTTGGTGTTGCCTGAGTTTGACAGGTAGGATTAAAAGAGAGCAGTGAGAAGACCCAGCAGGACTGTATGTTTCATTGCCTGGAAAGGCACCCCACAGGCACAGACACAACAAGAGAACAGCAAAGAAAACCCCCGCATGCATAATCTAGTGTGTACATTTCAGATTTGTAGCAGCCCTTTTTCTTCCTGTTGCAGCCAGCTTTTCTCTTGGACACTCTGCATGGCAGAAGGCTGCTGGGCTGCTGTGCCATTGGCTGAAGAGTAGACAACTCCTGGTGTTTTAGAGACACTGCAGGCAGTAGAGAGCTCCTGCATGGGTTGCTTTTTGCTTCTCAGCACTGAACAACTTCTCTGTTCTTGACACTGTTCTGTTTCAAGGGGGTTTGGAACCATTTATAAGGCCTTTGATGCTGCCACAGGATGAGCAGTTAGTGCCAACAGCCCATGCAGATTTTGCAGTTCTTGAATGCTTTCCCTTCTGATATGATCTGTGGCCAAAGCTTTGGGCTGACTGACTTTGCTGCAAAGGCTGTTCCACAGAAGCAGCCTGTTCAGAGGCAGGCTGCAAAATGCATTTTGGACAGAATTTGTCCTTCATCCCTACCTGAATGAATGCAAAGAAGGTGGTGTGTCTTTCAGAGAACGATGTGCTGGCTTGGACTTTCTGCATAAATATACATAGATTAGCTGATGGCAGGAGCCTTCATTCCAGCCCAGTTCCTCTTAAGCCCAGGTTCAGACACAGAAAGGATTTTCCATTGTTTCCCATCACATGGTTCAGTTTGAAAATATAATGCAAGACCTAAAGTAGTAGAGATCTTGTCTGGAGCACAGTTTTGCCTTTCAGTCCTAGGGAACCTAGTTCACACACACATACACATATGCACAGACCAATGAGAAGAAATTGATGAAGAGCCTTAAATAATACAACCTTGTGTTGATCCTGTGTCAGAGACATTCCACTACAGAGATGCTATTTGTACGGAACAGACATGGTGGTGTCTTGGAGAGTCCTGCTGCTCTTTGGGGCTGTAAGTTCAAAGTCCTTAATTCTCATATTTGGCTCTCAGCAAATACAACTCCATCTTCCTCCTAGTTCTTTATCCACCTGCAGTGCTGCTCTCAGGAACTGCACTTGGAAAGAGGTCGAGGTGGTGTCCGAAACCCCTAAGCCTGGGGCACATCCATAGCGTACCACAGAAAGGGTTATTCATTTTGAAATCCACTAAATGATTTCAAGTCTAAACCATGTTCAAGATTGTTCTTCAGAGTTGCAAAACCCAAACTGAAGAACTTAGGATGTGCTAGGATTGTAACTTTACTTTGAGTCGCCTTGGAGTTCTTTTTTGGACAGATTTTCCCCATCATGTATGTGTGTATTTATTTTGGCACACAATCAAGAATGGCAGCCATCTCTGAAATGCAGGTCAAAGCCCCTAGAAATGCTAATGTATTTCCAGTTTCAAGTTATCTTCACAGGAGCAAAATCAAGTTTGGCTTGCAAAACATGTGTAAATGATGATAGTAGTGATAAACAAAGTCTGTTTGAGAAGTCTGCAGGTGCAGAGAGTGCTATTAGAATTTTTTGGTTGATGGTTTAGAGTCCATTTCTACCAAGCTGACAAGGCATCCAGGCCCATGAGTTCACGGAGAAAGAGACTCTTGTAATGTCTGCTCCTAATGGCTTTTAATGTCATTGCAGGTGGCCATAAAGCAACTTAATCTCCAGTGCCAGGGCTGCAAGGATGTGTTGAAGGAAATCCTGGTCATGAATGAAAATAAGAACCCCAATATTGTCACCTACCTGTGGCTGCCCTGGACCTTTGTCCCACAGGGAGGACCACTGTAAGGACAGTCAACAGGAGCCCTCGATAGCTTAATTCACTGTTCCACCGAAGGACGGGATGACACTTGGATAGCTTCAATTCAAATTCAAGGGTTTATTGAAGGGTGAGGCAAACCAAGAAAGTGACAGACAACCACAAAAGAGGAGAGCTGGCTCCAAGAGCACCTTCAGGGGAGGGGTCAAGGTATAGAACCAGAAAAGGACAGGAGGAGTCAGGGTACATGTGGACCCTGGGAAGAGACTTGGAGGAGGAGCAGGCATGAGGTGACATGAACAGACCCAATGAGAACAAGGGGAAGGAGTAGTTAACTGGAGGGAACCAATGGGAAAACAGAGAACAGGATACTTTCCACAACTGAGGGATGGCATAAAAAATGATTGACATGAACTAGGGAAGACACCACATGTGATGGACATTGGAGAGGCAGGAATCCTAAAGCAGACTCCTTCACACAACTGTGGTCTCCCAAGGGGAGCTATTCTCGGGACCACCTCCCACACCTACCTAGAAGGGTAAGTATTCTAGCAGAAAATTGATCTCTCAATTAGCATCAATCTAGTCCTGTACAAGGCATGGGAGGAGATTGTATTTTGTCCCCATGAATGCTTCCTGGCAGAAATAACTTGAAGATTGATCTCAGAAACCTGGCTCTCTTACTAAGCCAGCAGCATGTATGTTCACTCGCTGCATGTTGTTTTGCTGTTTTGGGGCGTGATTTTTTCTAAGTGTTGGAGGAGAAGTGCCAAGAAAACATCACAGAAATTATTTCCCTTGCACTGTTCCCACTGTTTTACATTGCCTTGCATGCCAAAAGACTAGGCTAGGAGAGACATAATTTGCCAGGTTTGAAATTGTTTTTCCTCTTTGTGACTGTCCTCTCTGCAAGGTTTTCCAAAGGGTGTTGGCAGTACAGCGCACCCACCTGCTCTGAGTAAAAGCTGTGAAAACTGTGCCTCCTTGCTGCTGAAGTTAATGGGGCAATTGGTATATGAAGATGATGAAGCAGCTGCTGGGATGTGTCCGCTTCCAGATTTATCTTTGCCATCACAAAACTGCCATTTTCCCCTGCTTGCCACCTAAGCTGTCTCCTTTTCCACAGATGTGCCTTCCTCATTTACATGATACAGATTGCAAGCACTGGATAGCCTAGGTGGAGTGTGTCTTCACATGATTCCATCTTCATTTACCAGTGACCTGGAAACAAAACTCAGCTGTAGTCTTTTCTTCCATACAGCAATTTAGCTGTGCACATTCAGCTCCGCTCAGTTGCTTTCAATCTTGTAGCTACCTTGTTAATTAGACTGTCCTGCTGGTGTTGGAGTATATGGAAGGAGGCTCCTTAGCTGATGTGGTCAGCATGAAAAGGATGGCTGTGTCGGGAGGTAAGGGGTACTGCTTGTGTTTGGGATGGCTTGGACAGGCTTGTCCTTTGAAAACGCTGCAAAGTGAGTGATTCCATGTTCCATGTTCAGAGCTTTCTTTCTGTGTTGCTCTTATGCTTCAGAGAAGAAAGAGCATCTGGACTGATCTGCCTGCTAGTGTCCCTGCCCCTACTATAGTCTGTTCTTTACTCTTATATACCATTGTTGAAATCTGTCTAAATTTCATTTATATTTTCTGTTCTGCACTTTGCCTCTCCAAGCCTTTGCCCAAAACCTTTCTGCAATACCTTCTTTGCCTGTAAGCACAAAGATGATGGTGTCCAAATTTTAAACCAGCAGCAAAGCCAAAGAGAAACTCATCTGTCACCGTCTCAACTTGAAAGTATGGCATGGCACCCACCATAGTGCTTGCTACTGAAAACTGATAAATGAGCTACTTCCAAGTCTGCTGTCAAGGAAGCCCTATAACCCTTGTCCTCCAATCTCTCACCTGACTGATCCCCTTGTTACCCAAGGCAGGGACTTTTTCTCTTTTGGCAAACAATTATTTGTCCTCCAGACGGGGAGAGCATGTCCACTGCAGCAGGGATCATTCTGACTGGATTTGCAGAGGACAGTCTCAAGCAATGACTGATGTTTCTCCCTCAAGTGTTAATATACCTTCCCTTGGAAAGATCCTGCTCTCCTAGTGTCACAGCAGCAAGCTCTTCCTCTTGCCAGCACTCACTGCTCCTTTGAGATCTGTGAATCTTCAGGAGCAATCTCCTTTTCTGTGTGATGGAATAAGATCAGACTAACTTTTGGCCTCCTGTTTCTTTTTCCTCACCCAGTGCCTGCAAGGCCTGGCTTTCCTTCATGGCAACCAGGTGATCCACAGAGACATCAAAAGTGACAACATCATTCTGAGCCAGGATGGCTCCATCAAGCTGGGTGGGCATTCTTGGTCAGGCGCAGCACTCTGGGGAGGCAGTGTGGGGATGCTTTTGAGTGGTTGCCAGATGCCCAGCAGTGGCACTGGTGAGAGGGCCGGGAGCACTCTGTAAGCCCAGGGCGCAGCTGTAAGATGCTGAGTGGCCTAGAGAGCAACAAGGTAGCAAGAGTAACTTTGGTTTGTGTGTGTGTTCCCTCCAAAGGGAGAGAGTTTCAGTGTAAAGGTTCCGGTAACTGAAGAAAAGCCATGGTGGGAATCATGGAGGGGTTGCTAAGTGGACAATTGCCCATGTCCTTGGCTGCAGTCCTGAGGAAAGAGAGCCCTGCTGCTTTTCCAGCTCAGTTCGGCACTGCATTTTGAGATGAAGCGTGAGGAAGCCTCTTCCTTGGTTTCCTACTTGAAGCAGTGTTTGTTTTTCTCAGCTGATTTTGGCCTCTGTGCTCTGCTCAGCCTCCTGAACAGAGGTCGATGGTCGGTATCACTTGCTGGATGGCAACTGAGGTGGTGAGAAGAGAGCCATATGGCCCCAAAGTGGACACCTGGTCCCTTGGCATTGTGGGAATAGAAATGGCCAAAGGAGAGGCTCCCTATATTCGAGAAACCAGTGACAGGGAAAGGTGCAAATCTTCTCAGAGAGAGGCGTCCTTAAGGTCTGTGTCCGTTAGACAAATTCCCATGCCCACAGCTTGGAGTGCTTCCACCAAGATCCACTTCTAAAAACATCCCCGGGGCTCACATCAGCTGTCAAGGGAAGATATGTTGCAGCTTGGAATAGCTGGGGCTGCACTGGAGCCTTTTCTCCTTTGGGAGAGAAGGCTCATCTCTAACCATCTGCTAGGCAAGAAATTGACACCGCAGACTAGAGCTTAAAAGATGGTTTCTAGGTGAGCACTGAAGGATATGGAAGAATCACATAGTCTCATGTATCCTTTTGCTTCAGGCTAACTACCTGATAGGCAAGCAAGGGGTACCAGATCTGCACAAGCTCAGGCTGCCCTCTGGCTTGTGTGAATTTCTGGGCTGCTGCCTGCAGATGGACATGGACAGGCAAGGCTCTGCTGAGGAACTTCTGCAGGTACAAGGCAAAGTGGCTGCAACCCAAACAGCTGTTCCATGTTAGGGTTTGTTCCTTGGCCAAACTCCATGGCTGCAGATAGGTTCCCCCATAATATCCACTCTGGGTGCTTTTGCAATGAAAACCAAGTAGGACCCAAGACTGGTTGAGGTTAGAAGAGACCAGTGAAGGTCATCTGGTCCAAAACCCCAGCCACTGGCAAAGACATCTTTAAGTGGGTCAGGTTGCTCAGAGACCCATCCTTGAATGTTGCCAGGCTTGGGGCTTCTCCCAGCTCTCTGGGAGCCTGTGCCAGTGTTTCAGCACTCTTCTCACAAGCAGTTTCTTCCTTAGGGCCAATCTGAATGGAGTCTTTTAGCTTAAACCATTCACCCTTGTCCTCTTAAAATTGGCCCACTAAAAGGTATGTCCCCATCTTTCTTAGAATACCCTATAGATACTGAAAGGTCTCCCTGGGGCTTGCTCTTCTCCAGGCTAAACAAGTACAACTCTCACAGCCATTCCTCAGAGGACAGCCCCTTCCTTCTTGTCATTTCTGTGGCCCTCTTTTGCTCTCAGGTGGTGTGAGTTTGCAGGCCCCAAGCTGGGCAACTCTCTGGGGACAGAAGGCAAAAAGTCCCACCAAAGCAATTCACTAGAAAGAGAACAGAAGAAATAATTGCTTTTGTGAAGTGTTTTAGCAGGAGCAAGAACCTCTTGCCCTGACTCGGCTTTTCTCTATAAAGAGCTTTTTTATTTTTACCTTTTATTAATACTTTTTATTTCCAACAGTGTCATAGGAGCCATCCTGCTTATTTTATGCCACCTGAGATAGCTGAGATATCAAGGGTATAATGCTTATCTCTGAGAGCTTATAAGACCTGGCTTGAAGAAAAACATTAAACAATCTCTTGTTAAAGGACTTTTAAGTCTAATCAAAAACTAAGCTACCCAATTAAGAAGTGACACCTAGAATATTTCTCTTTCTAACCCAATAACTAACCCCTAAAGACCCGCAATGTGGATTTTTCTACCCCATTACAAAATACCACCTAAACCCAAGAAGAAAGAGGAAGAAGAAGAAGAAAGGAACTCGAGACAACACCCTGTACCCTCCATCTTGTACCCATCTATAACATACTAAAAATCCTAAAACCTAAATGTCTCACCCATGTGACATACTACATTACTATCTACAATCTCTACAATCTATTTCACACTTTTGTGCTTTTTAGTTTACCTCGAGGCTTTGGAAGTTTTATCCATGATTCAGAGTCAAAGTCAAAGCTCCCCTGGGGGTCAGGACACCCTAGACCAGACAGAGAAATATTCCCAGTGCCCTGGGTTTCCACAAGGTGGTGTATTCAGATTTACCTGGTAGCAAAGGAACTGAAATATTGTAATGTCAAGGAATGGGGACTTGAAGAACACAATAAAAGCAGTTCCTGCCAAGTGGTTCTAGATTGGTCTGTGAAAAGGGGGGGGGCTGTGTGGGAGCTCACAGTGAGCATCTGAAGGCACTCAGCTTGTCCCTCCTGCCACACTCTCAGAGGATTTTGCCAGCCAAACGGGGACAGCTGAGCAGTAGTTGTGCCAGATTAGATGTGCTGCCTGGCCCAGTCAAGTAGATGAGAATCGCGGCTTTGCTGCCAGGTTTTGTGGCAGACAATGCCACTTCCTTAGCTGTTCCTGCTGAGAAGGAAGATGCTAGCCAGAATGGGGCAGGGGGCCGGGGGTGTGGCGGGGGGGGGGGGCATGCCAAGGCAGAGTCTACTCTTTCTGCAAGCCCAAGCTGAGCACATCTGCGCCCTGCTGCTTGTGTCCTTGCTCCTGGCTTGCTGCTGAAAACCTGTGTGTCCAGTGGTCCTGAGAACAACACGTGGGATCAATATTTTTCAGAGCCCTTCGGAGTCTCTTGAGGAATGTCTTATGCCCCACATCTCTTTTGGATACTCAAATAGCCCATGTATGTAAAAAAGAGGAGCTGGAATAAGTCTGTTGAGTTTCCTGAAAGGAACAAATCCTTTGGACAGCAAGAAGCAATCCCACAGTGCTGTCAGAACAAAAATCCCAGCAAGTGATGACACCTTGAGGAATGGACTAGTGCAGTTCTCAGCTATGTCTGCCTGTGCTAGCAGCATCCTGGACATGAAGGCTCATGTGCTGAAGGTGCCGTCAGTCCTATGTTTGTGTATTTCTGGGTGCTACAGGAATCCAGCTCGACCCTGTTATGAACTTAATTTGGCAAATAATGGTTCATTTGTCCTTGGTCTCCTTTAATTAGGTTTGTTTTGTTTCTTTATCCCTTTGGGCAGCATGCATTACTCCAATCAGCGAAGCCTCTCTTAAGCCTCTTCTGACAGCCTGATTGCTGTCATCCCTGCAGCAAAGTCATGCAGGAAGCAAAGGAGATGTCAAGGACCACTTCAGCACTTAGAGAAACAAACCACTGAGAACAGGTAGAAATCCTAAGGCGAGAGAGGCCAGGAAACAGGCAGCCATCAGAGCAGGAAAGGAAGGTGGCATCTCCTTTTCTCCCACCTGCTGATCCTCCTTTTGAATTTCTACTTAGGACAGCATTTCTGGAGGGCACAAAGTCACTACTTATGTGCACTTTTCAGGTGGGGGATGGTGCGAGGCATGAAGCTTCCACTGATTATTTGGGGAGCTTGGCTGGCACTTCATGTAGAAGTGTCTTCCTCCCCTCACCAGGATTTGGAAGAGCAGCACTTGAGGCACAGCAGCTGCTGGCACAATGGGAAAATTTCCTGGCAGAGGTACAGAAGGAGCCACGGCCTCATGGGCAGATGTCGCCTTGAGGGTCGTCTTCCAAGAGTAAACTCCTTGGTCAGTGCGGCTAGCTCCTGCAATCCGCCAGACACTCGAGGTGCAGGTGTAGTAATGCAGCTTCCTCCCGGTCTGATGGCAGTCAGGGGAGTTGCTGCCCTCATCCTCATCCGAGAATGAGTTATGGTACATTGCAGCATGGTGCCTCCAATTGACCAGTAGGGCCCAATGGTTGGAGCCCCGGCAGGCCAAGATGGCCGGCTTCTGGCCAGACCCACTTCCGGTTCCGATGGGGCGAGGACTGGAAGTGGGGGGAAGGGCATGGTCAGAGGCAAGGCCCGAACCACCCACAGGGGCGTGGACCTCCCGGAGGCCTGTCCCACCCCCTGAAGGCCCACCCAGGGGAGGGGCCAAGGGAAAGGAGGAGGCAGGTCTTGACACATACATAATCGACAAGGTGGGAGGGGAAGGACGTGGGGGCGGAGCACGATGCTTGGGAGATGGTTGGCAAAAGGGTGGGAACACCTGAGGGTGGAAGTGAAGGGACACCATTTTGAGTCTGATCAGGGTTAGCTTGCAAAATAGAGGAGCCAACCATGTGGCTGACACCATCTTGTCCTATAGCAATGATAGAATTGGGGATAGAATTGGGGACTGAACTAGGACAGGGGTTTGCAGGATTAAAGGAGTGGGCAGGGCTCAGACTGGTGTGGCCAGTACCAGCCTGAGTAAGGGACAGGGGAAGACAGGAGACAGCAGGGAGCTGGTGGCAGCCCTGTGCCTTTAGGCAGGGTCTGTGTCCTCTCCCACCCTTAGGGGAAGAAGAGGTAGGAAAGGAGAGGGAGGGATGTGAAAACTGGGGTGAACTGGGGTCCTGATTTCCCTCCTTTTCTCTTAATAACTTAAAAATTGAATGAAATAATGGATAACATTTCCCCACCCTAAAGTTCCTATTTAGTTGTTCCCTATATATGCATTTTCCCACTTTTCCCCAAAACTGAGGTGATAAGATCTCTTCCTGAGTAACCTCCAGGAAGTATTTGAACAGAAAATGAACAAAATATTTCAAATCCCTTTTTGAAAATGAAACATCTCCCTGAACTAGGGTACCCTTAACTTGGAGATATATCTCTCCCTGAGTAAGGGATAGATGAATTCCCATCACTCAAAAATCCCCCCAAAAAGCAAAGGAAGAACTGAACAAAACAAGCCTCTGAGGGTGTGTGTGCCCCCCCGCCCCTCCCCTGGCATCCTGCACTCACCCAAGTAGACACACACACGAAAGGAAAGGACTCTGTGGGGGCTGGTCAGCTTCTGCCGGTCCTCCTGGTTCACCAAAGGCTCCCTCATCCAGTGATGAAATCCAGGCAGTTGCCAGCAGACCAGGCAGAATAGTCCTTGCACAACCAAGGGGCAGCTCCTCCTAGAGCTGTGCCCAAACAGCACTTAAATCCAGGCACAGAGGCTCACAGAGTCTTGGTGCCAAGGAGACGCTCTTGGGGGACCAGACAACTGACAGTCAGCTGTCCGAGTTGGCCCCACATTGGGTGCCAGCCACGCTGAAGGTGCAGGTGTAGTAATGAAGGATGACCAGTGAAGCAAGAGAGGCCAGCTGCTTGAAATTCCAGCTGTTTATTGAGGATCAACAGAACAGGCCGAAGAGGTCAGAGGCAGCAAAGAAAAGCAAGCCCCGAGTGAGGGAGGGTCTAGGGTATGTAACTGGGAAAGGGTGGGAGGGGTAACTGAGGAAGGGAGCCAACCAGGGAAGAGGCAAGGGGAGAAGCAGGGATGGGGTGATCAGGAAACAACCAATGGAGGGGCAGGGGGAGGATAACAATTTACAGGGGCCAGTGAATAAACACAGAACAATGAACTTTCTAGAACATGGGACTGAACAGTAACTTGATGGACAGAAAAAGGGGTGTAGTTTCTCATACAATGGTCTCCTCCCATGGCTTCTCAATCTCCTCATTTCCCTTCCAATAAGGAGCAGAACAGGCCGCTTGAAATGAAGCAGGAAGTTGCCATCATGCAAGCTGTACAAGAAAGGTACAAAGCAAAGCCAATCAAAAGGCAAAGGCAGTGAAAAGACAATTTCTGTGTTGTTTTGAACTCCTCTGTGCTCCTTACGGGCCTTGTTTCTCTGGACACTGTCTGTCTGGGTGGCATTGTCTCTCAGCTGGCCCTTGGTAAACAGTGCTGGAGAGACCTTTGTGTCTTCAGGGAATGATCTGGTGAGAGGCTAACAGAGCACAGGTTTGAGGAAGGCAGGTATGGCATTGCAGGCCCAAAGAGAATGGGAAACCCAGAGCTTCCTGTCAGAAGGAGGGAGGTCCCACGGGAAGCCCCCTGCAGAGCCAGGCTAGAGCTGTGGGAGAGGGCTGGCTGTCAGACTGCTGAGGAGGTACCTGAAGCTGCTGAGAATGTCCTATGCATTCTTTGTCCAATCAAGCAGAGTATTATAATGTGTGTGTCTCAGAAAGAGCTGTAGCACATGTTCCTCCTCGCTTTGGTGTTGGGAGAGACATTTTGGACTTCCTGTAAGAAGTCATTGTGGGGCTCGGATGAAGGCAGGGAGCACTGGGGGAGTTCCTTTTGCCTTTGAGGGCAGCTGGGTGTGGGTGGGCTTTGCCTGAGATTCCCTCTACAGTAAAGACAAAAGCAGTGATTGTTTCACAAGCAGCAGAAGGCTGCAACCTAGCCAATGACTCAGAGAAGGTATGTGTGCTAGTTTGGCCAAACTGAGCAGAACACTTGGTTTCCTAGATTCCCTTTAGATTCTTGACTTTTCACCAGTCATTTGAGATAAAATACTCCCAAGAAAATGACTGGCTGTAAGGCTGGTTTCATACTGCTGTTGTTTCTATGAATGTACTTCTGTTATTCCTTCTACAGATCACATGAGCCCCTGCCATCTAAATCCCCACTCCAAGGGCTTTGAAAATGAAAATTAAGGAAACTTGTGGTGAAGCAATTGAGGAAGCGGAAGAGATGACCAGGACCACTTCAGGATTACTTTCTCCAAAGGCAGCTTGGAGCTGAACTCACAATAGAAGTCCTATACACCCTCAAGCCTGTTGGACAATTCTCTTCCTTGTCAGCCATGCAATAAGGCTCTGCGTTCACTTCTGAATTGGGCCTTCTTTCTTAAAGATGCAAAGTGCCTCTTAAGGGCATTCTGGTGTGGTTTGGAATTGGCAACTATCTCCTTCCTTTATCAGCTCCAGCCTATGCTGCCTTTGGAAAGCTGCCCATTGGCTAGCTTTTGCCCAGCTGTGGATTTCTGGATGAGGAAGAAAGGGCAATTGCATTTCCAGTCAAAATCCAGTGAAGAGCAGGGCAGCCAAAACATCCTGTGGAGATACCGGCTTTCAGCTGAGGACATAGAGGCTTTTGGTTCCTGCTCAGTGTAGCTTGCACATCTCCTCTGTGACTGCTCCCACCTCCCACGTGGCCATGGCTAATAGGTACAAGGCTCTGCAAGTGGAATAAAGAAGGTGAGCATGTCTGCTGGCAGTACAAGAGAGCAGAGAGGAAACAGCCTGGCAGGACCCTGGCCAGTGAGACAAGGCACCTGCTGGACCTGCTTTTTGTCAACAGAAAAGGACTGGTGGGTGATGGCATCTTTGGGGTTGTCTGGGGCCCAGCAATCATGAAAAGTTTCTGTGCTTGATTGGGTTTGTCCATCTTTTTGTGCTTTCTGTTGTCCCTGTACTCTGTGGTGTCTACCCAGGGCTGTGTAGCTGTGTTGCACAGCTAAAGTGCAGGAGAGTCTCATTTGTCTGCCCTTTGAGGTGTCTGCTCACAGCAGCCGTTTCAGTCTGCAAGCTCCATCTGGAGAGTGACTTCCTCCCTGTGTTTGGTCCCAGAGGCCAGGACCTGTCATCTGCAGTCCCAGGTGGCATTGAGGGCTGCCTGGTGCCTCAGGCTGGTGTGGCCCTACCACAAACAACAGGAGACAGTGGTAGGTGGATGTTTCCAAAGTCACATCCTTCAGGGGCGGTGTGCCATGTGTGTCCTTTGTCCAGCCCAGACCCAGACCTAGGGATCAGATGCAGGCACTGCTGCTGCCACCACTGAAGCGAGGATTTGGTGGTTGGTTTCCATCCCAGCAGAACTGGCCACTTATGAAGCTGGGTGCTGATGGCACCCTGCAGATCTCTGGGCTGCACGGCTGTGAGGGAGCTGTCCCCTGTTGTTATTCTCCATCAGGGAAAGCTGTGCGGGCCAGGTGTGCATCAATAGAGCAAACAGGGAGTGTGCGAGTCTCTTCTATCTATGTCTGCTAAGAGTGGTGACCTTTGAGTTTAAGTGGCACAAAGTCAATTGCTTGTGGTCCCTCTATGGATCTCCATTTTAGGTAAAGCTGCTAAATCTGCCTATAGTACAGCAGCAGGGGAAAAAGCCTTTCAGCTCTGCAGGTGTGTTAAGCTGCCACTGATGCACAGAAAAACTGCATTTTGTCTTTATGAGGAAGAGAAGAACTGGTTTAGCAGTGAGAGAAGGTGGAATGGTTCTTCTGATCTTTCCTTCTGTCTTGTACAGGCAGATTTCTGTGGCTCATAGGTGTGCCCCTGACTGGCAGCAAACAGGGGAATGCCCTGAGCCATAGCCAGGTTGGGCCACGAGATGCTGGGATCAACCAAGAGCATAGCCCTGGGTGTGCTCATCTGCAAAGTGTGGGCAGACTGTATCTTGGAGGTCAGTGCTACAGGCTGACACCAATCCAAGAACTGAACAATACCATGGAAATCAGTTCAAGGAGGATGTTCTCTGGTTTGATGTCCAAGTGCAGGACCCCACAGCTGCTGCAGTATTGCATGGCCTCCAGCACCTGGAGGAACAGCCCCTGCACCACTGTTGCTATCATGCTGGCATGGTAGTGTGGAGGATTCTTTTAGAAAGGCCTTGGGAATGGTAAACTGAGGAAAAGATACATTCATGTATGCCCCATTGTTTTAGAAAGGCCTTGGGAATGGGAGACTGAGGGAAAACATACATTTATGTATGCTCCACTGTTTCAGGAAAGTTCCACTTCAGCAATCCTCTGTAAACCCCCCTTCTCCCCACCCCTGAGCAGTTCCCATTGGACCCGGCCCCTGGGGTGATTCTGATGTGCCTTAGCTGGACAGTATCCCCATTGTTTAGACCTTATCTCTTAATTTTGCTGTTTAAAAACTGTATCTGGGCAGTGGCCCGGGGCCTTTGGTCCCTGCAATGCTTCAGGCAATACAATCTCTCTGGACAAGCATACCATTGGTCTCTCTTGGTCTCTTTATCTCGAACCCTAGCGGCGACTGAGGCAACACTGCCGCTTGGACCGTGCTAACCCAGCCGCTACCTGGTAAGCCCAGGGCAGTGGGACCGCAGAAAACCCCGGCCCCAAGAGGGGACAGCTAGCCGGAGGGTCCCGGGGGGCCGGGGAGAGGCGGGGGACAGCAGCAAGTGACCCCTGAAAGCCGCCTCCTCTGGCAGAAGGAAATCAAACAGGTCCTGAGACTGCTCAGGGTGCTCCATCACCAAGTTCTTAGGGAGCTGACACCAATCCAAGAGCTGAACAACACCATGGAACCCAGTGGACACCTTGTCCAGCAGCTCGATCTCCAGGGGCACAAAGATTCCGTCAGGCTGCAAGAAGACCACAATGCCATCAGTGGGGCTGGTGCTGTGCCAGGGGTTGGGAAGCCCTCACCCAGCCCAGCATGCTCTGAGCCCTCCACTGAGCTCACACCAGCTCTCCCTCCAGGTGTCCTGGTGGCTTTCACTCTCCCAGGCTTTGGCTTACCCAGCCTGTCGCGTGCTGTTTCCTGCCACCAGCCCAAGTCACTCACCAGCTCGCCCTAATGATGGATGTGATCCCGCAACACACATTTGGTGGCCACCTGCGAACCAGCGGGCTGAGCTTATATCCCACCCTGCCAAGCTACGCCCTCCCTCTCCTCCGCCCTCCCCCTACTCCAGCCCCCGCCAGCCCCACCACCCACCGGGGTGCTGTCCACCCGGCACGTCCCCAAGTAGACAGTGCTGAAGGCACCGCATGCCTGCAGGTAACCCAGCGGAATCGCACCTGCAGGCCCTCCTGCAGGCAAGACGTGGCTGTCGGCGTTTGGGCCGGGGCTGGGAACAGTCCCCGACCTCCCCGCTATGTCCCCCCAAGCACCCTGGCCCAGACATTCCCATCTGAACGGGGCACCGGTGGCTCGGGGCAGGTGGCCATGCTGTCGAACGGCTGAGCTCGGTCTGGCGAATCCACAGAGGAGGCGGGGGTAACGCCCTGTCGTGCATGTCCTCCATGAGACAGAAGCGGAGTCAGGGCCGGAGTTGTGACAGACGGAGCCAAGGGGTGGCGATGCTGACCAAGACGCAGCTGCTGATGCCTGCCCGGCAGCGCCACAGGCAGTATGGCGAGGGCTGCCAAGGAAAAAGCGCTGCCAACTGCTCTATGGACTCACGCCATCCTTTGAGCAATGCTGCTCCAGTCCACAGACCATGAAACAGAAAAGGAAAAATCACCCACTTGTAAGAATGCCCAGAGCGTGGAGTGAAATGATGAAAAAAAGGACCTTGCAAAAGTTCCCAGATCATGCAACTAAAATGGAAAAATAAGGATGCTTGCATGAATTTGCAGACTGTGATGCTTTGCAGACTGTGTAAATATGGAGAATGAAAGGACACTTGCATAAGTTCCCAGACTGTACAGCAAAACAGGAAAAAAAAAAAACCAAAAACCAAACAAACAAGCACCTGCACAAATTCACAGACTGTACAAGAAAAAGGTAGAAAAACAGACACTTGCATGTGTCTGCAGACCCTAGAAGCACAGAGTAAAAAAAAGGATGCCCTGCTGGGCAAGAGATGCCCCCTTTTTAGCTGAAGCTGTTGGCAGGAATTTTACCAAACATATGCCATCTTTATGCCAGTTTTGTGTCAATATGCTGCCACAGCAAAAAAACTTTTACTTACCTGTCAGGCTGTTAAAAACTTTGCAGGATGACACCAACAAGAAATGCCTGTCAACTGCTCTATAGATTTACTCCATCATTTGATCAGTGCTGCTCGAGTCTGCAGGTCAGGAAACAAAAATGGAAAAGGAACCCACTTGCACAAGTCCCCAGACTATGCAAGCAAAAAGGAATAAAGGGACACTTGCAGCAATTGGCCGAATGTATAAGAAGAAGGCAAAAACAAAAGACACCTGCACATCTTGGCAGACCCTACAATTGCAGGGGATAAAAAAAGGGATGCCTGCATTTGTCCACAGACTTTACAGCATCAGGTGACAAGAAGAACTCCATTGATAGGGCACACACTGTCCCAAAGCAGCACAAAACCTGCTTGCAGTGCACATGCCATAGCTCAAAGGATCCAAGAGTAATGCAGAACAGAAACCAAGCCCACACACCCTGTACTTTGGCCACCAGTGCTTCTAACTAAAACTAATTCCCTAAATTGGAATGCCTGCCCATTTACTGCATGGCTAACATCAACCTGCAAACTGTAGGGCTCACTGAGGGAAGAACAATTTTTTAGTGGGGAAAAGATGCTGAGGAATAAATCACCCATATGTGTTTGCATTACACTGGAGCAGCGTTTGTGTTGGCAATATGGCAGGGACATGTCTTCTGCACAGGGCAGTGCCCACATCCTGTACATGACAGGGGGTGGCCTTGGAGCAGCCCTCACAGTGTGGGTGCACCCATCATTCTCTCCACTTCTACCAGCTCCCAAGTCAGCCCTTCTCCTGACAAAGTTCTCTGTCCAACACTGAGCTCCTGGTGCCTTTGCAAAAACCCAGTCCCTTTGGTTTGTAGGAAACCTGTAGGGTCAGAATCCTCCATGGATGTGGGTTTGAAATCTCTGTCATGCCCATGGTGGATACGTGCTGCATAGTACTGCATTTTTCAGTCATTTGCTGCACTCTTATTTCTGGCCTGCAGGAACTGAGTAATTGATCCTGGTTTTCCTGAGCTAACTTAGTCTTTTCTTTTCTGGGTCGCATAGCTCACTGAACCACAAACTCCATGTCTGCTGCGGACAGTTGCAAGCTCCAAAGAGGGCAAAGCAGGTTCCGTGGAATTCTTCTCCATCATTTCATTCTGACTTCCTCATAATATGCCTCAGTGCATCAGGTACCAGTCTCATGGGTAACAGGAGAAGGCTGCACAGAAAAACAGGAGTTCAGCTAATGGCTACAGGAAGCAGAGGAATTTGCAAGGCAGGGGAGTGCTGGAGATGGTGGACGCCTGCCAAGCTGCCTGCTCTTGTCTTGCTGCTGAAACCCTGAATTTCAGTGCTCTTGAGAACAACACTTGGGCCTAAACCCCAATGGCTTACACTGCTTATCCTCTTGGCAGTTAAGCCAAGCTATGTGTTTGAAAGGAAGAAGCAAAGTGAGTCTGTGGAATTTCCGGGGAGGAACAAAGCCCTGTGACAGCAAGCAGCATTCCCAGGCTGCTCTCAGGGGGAAAATCCCAACAAGCTGAAGACACCTGGATAAAGGGGTGACTACATTGGCCTACAATAGCAAGGTCCTGGATCTTAAGTTAAAGGGCACATAATGTCCTTGTGTCTTGTTTCTGCATCTTTCTGGAACCAGAGGTATCCTGCCTCTGCCTGTGAGGAACTCAGCATGGGAACTAAAACATCCTTCCTGGTTCGCCTTTTGTCTTCTTTTCTTTTGGACAGCATTGCTTTGTAACATCAGCTGAGCCTGCCCCCAGCCTGGCTGACTGGACCCTGTCAACAGAGGCATTGCAGGAAGCCTGGAGAGGAGGCACCAGTGCTTAGGGATGCTTTGTGCCCAGCCAGCTCAGCGCAGGACTGGGAATCAAAATGAGCCTAAATCTTGCACTGCATGGGAGAATTCCCTTCCAGGTCAGCCTGCGCTTAAGCTGTGCTTTGCCCGGGCGCTATCCATTGTCCTGGCGCTGTATGTTGCAGACGGACACTCCCGTTCGTGGCTTCGCGCTTATGCGCAGCTGCCCGAAGCTCTATCCCGTCACAGAGGGGCCCCGCCCCTTCCCATGGTGCTCCCTGATGGCTGACCCGCCCCTCCCGCCCCGTGCAGGGGCGCTCCGTTCCCATGGCACCGCCCAGCAGCAGCTGCACCTGCCTGCAGGCGCAGAGCCAGGATCGGGCCCTCCTGCTCGTCTTGTCCCTCGAGTCCCTTTCCGAGAGCGAACATGGCTTGAAAGGAAGCGTTTTCCAACTGTGTCCCTTTGCTTTACTTTGTGGGGGCCAAAAATCTCCCCTGAAGGTGGCCCTAGTGCGTCCATAAGTGCTGGCGTAGGAAAAGGCCCATTTGTTTTGCCACCAGCTGTCATTACTGGCTCAAAAGCACCGCCCAGCTCTGGAAGAAGAAACAGACTGCAGCACAGTGGTGCCATCCCTGCCCAGCCAGGGCTCTCTGGTAGAGCAGCAGCAGCAGTAGCAGGGCTTGCCTTGGCTTCACCTTGGAAGCCAGAAGCCTCTGTAAATCAGCAGGTTCCCAGACTCAATCAGCTCTTGATGCTGGGTGAATCCTGCTATCTCTGACTGCTTCCAAAAGGTTATAAAGGCACCAGTATAGAAATATATGCAGAGCAACCAGCATCCAATAAATCTGCAAAACTATCGGGGTTTGTGTGTATTAGGGCTGTCATGCTGATAGTGCCACCTCCACAGCTTGTGCGCAATGCCATTCCTGGGCCAGTTTCCTCCCCAAGCAATCACCCCCAGCCTCATTCTCTGTCTGCTGTTGCATCTCAAAGCTCAGTTGCCCAAGCTCCTGTGTTCCAGCTGTCAGGCTGGAGCACCAACCCAAGCTGTTGCACATGAACAAATGGTCTGTCTCGAGTTCACTGTGCTGGCACAAACCACTTTTGCTAAGACATAGGACATAGAAAGTAGAGGAAAAAATTGGTTGGAACCTCTTGGGGTGGGGGCAGGCTGCTAGAGTTTTCGGTTGCTTTCCTTTGAGGAAACAGCAGTGTTTTGTAAATGGTGGGCAGAAAAATGGTATGCATAGCTCTAGGGACTCTTTTGTAAGCAATGCATGTTTGAAACTGCTCCCTGATCTCTAGCCCTGAGGAAATTAGGGTCACCCACCAACTTTTTAAAGCTTTGAGATTAAGACACTAGTCCCACTAAGCACAAATGTGGTGTCTGTAGATCCAAATTAGCACCCTAGGATGCAAAACCTCAATATTTAAAAGGAAAAATATGCAGATCAATGTTAAAAATTTTAGTGGATAGCTTATTGATCATTGTAAACAACTTTGTGGACTGTTCTTCTCCTCCAAAAATTGTTCCAGAAGGAAGAAATAATTCTTCAAGGAAAGTCATTATCTGCATTTCAATTGCAATCTAAAATGTGATAATTTTCATCTGACTGTCCCAAAACATTAAGGGAATAAAACCTGTTGAGAACAGAACTGAAGATTATTAGATATTTTTGAGTTTAAAAAACCTCCATTTTACTAGCTAGGAACAGGAAGGACAGTGTGTGAGACATCATCTAGCAGATATTCTCTGCTTAGAAGTGTTTGGATTGGGACACACTGACAGATTCTACCAACTAGGATTCTGGTTAGGGAACCCACAGCATTTCAGTAAGTCAATCAGCAACAGCACTCAGGGGAATTTTGTACATTTGTGCTACTGAGAATGTAGGAAAAGGCTTTTTTTTCCCCCTGCCATAAAGTTATTTCTTCAGAGAAACAGACCCACTAAAATTTGTATTGTATTTATTATAACATTCATCAACATCCAAGTTTAAACTGCTGTATTTATATTTCATTAACTTCTCATGAACATTCTTATTGAATACCCTCATTCCAGCTGACTTAACTCTCTTGAAGTGAAATCTTCTTTGAGGATACATAAATCACATCAACACTTCCAACAACTGGGAGAACCTGGACTGCTGAAGACCAAACTTTATAGAGGATACATCCTTCTACAAATCAAAAGGAAACTCCAGTGGAAATGGGGTATTTCTAAATACATCTGTCTTCTAGTTTAGTGACATTTACAAGGCAAATTTTCTGGAAAATTCTGATGAAAGTCAATAAATTTTATGCTTGTTTTCCCAAAGGACACAAATCAAAAAATGTGTAGAAAGAATCTCTTTTAGGTAAGAGAGCCTTCAAATCAAATGCACTTACATGCTGAAGTTCATTTAATTGCTCTTGCAGTCTGTGGGCTTTTTCAGCATCTTTTTGCATCTCATTGAAAGCCCATCTGCATTCTGCAAGCTGCAGATGCAGTGAGCAGGACTCTACCTCTGCTGCATGAAGCCTTCATGAAAATTCAAGTATTTCTTGGTGTAAGATTGCTATGTGCAGCTTTCTCTGTCAACAAACAAAAACAACTTGATGGGCTATAAAATCTGCTATTTTGTCACTAAAATAAATAATATTTAAGACCCAAGAAAATTAAGACAAAACAATCATTTTTTTCTCCACTGCTAAAAGGTATACACAAAAGTTTGAACTTGTCACCTACCAAGGGTTACTGCAAATTCTGTTTACAAAGAAGTACTATTTTCACCTAAAGTGTACTATAAAAGATTATGAGAGTGCTTATCCTTTCATTTTGGTTAAAGGGAAGAATGTTATCTTTACTGAAAGAAAGGATGGTGTAAGAGACGATCCAAAGTTCCCCTCATTTTTGCCTCACAATCATCGCAATGGCAGAGGCTAAGATACTGAAGACTGATTGGAGTTCTGGCTTGGTTGAGGTGGATGCTCGCCAAGTGATTGCAGGTGTGTTTGCTCTGTCACCACACTACACTGCTTCTAGCAGGGCCTGGCAAGGAGCAGCTTTCTCTATACACCTACACCTGTTTCACGATACCTGCTTATCACAATAACCCATGAATTTTCCCACCTCTTGGCCAAATGAACTTTTTGGGATAACATTGGTAATTTCCCATAGAAGATCTCTCAACTTCCTCACAATCATGACAGATGGAGATTGAAGCTCTCTCTCAAGGACTGAGACTGAGTGTTGCAACATTTCTGAAAGAGAGGGTATAATTTATGTCTGGAATGAGATTTGAGCTACTCAAGCCTAGGCCTCCGATACGGGCCTTGCATGGCCTTCTATGCCTTTGATGCAGTTAGAAATTAAGAGCTTGTGGCACAGTTAGAAATTGTATTAAGGTGTGATGTGAAGCACTGAGCTTTCTGGGTGTGAAGTAGTATAGGTTTATAGTGTGAAGTTTAGTCCACCTTAAGACAAAGACAAATAACGTTAGTTTGCCAATAAGAGTGCCTTTGTGAACTGGAAACTATATTGAAGTGTATATAAACTGCCACCTTCTAACTAATAAAGGGAGAAGGTTTGATTGACCATATTGGCCTGATTTGCGTTTGTCTAGTCCAGCTTTCCTGTCTAGTGAGGTCCCTGGCTTTGAGTGGCATCCAAACCAGGGACCCAGAACACTCCAAAAAGCTCCCAAAATTACCTATACAGGAACGGGGATCTGGTTTTTAGCTGCAACGAAAATCAGGTCCGCATCACCTTTATGGTGACGGAGACCAGGATCCTGAATTTGCTCTATTGCGAACAAGGATCAAATTAACGGAGCAGTCAAGACTCCAGATTCCAAATTGTGCCATTCATGACAGGAGTGTTATGTGTAGTAGATGTAATTCACACCATTTCTAATATGATATATGTGAGATTGAATATTTGTTAGAGTATACATGTTAGGATTCCCCCCACTCTTGCAGGCGAGAACAGGTGTATATTGGAAACTAATTTACAAGTAAGAAGGTACACCTCGCCAGGAGATGGGCCATGTCTGGAGAGAACCCCAGGTGCTGATCATTCACATGAAAGACCCAAGATAGATATCATGGAAATCCTCAGACAAATATATTTGAATGCAGTGTTCCCGAATTCCCATTTCATCAGGGGATTCAACAAACTCCGGACACCAAATTGTTCTCCCCCATCACCAAAAAAGAAAATCTTATTAACATATGGACTCTGAATAGAAGAAAAGATTGATTGCTGAAATCTTGGCCTCAGGCGGAATTTTCTCTATAAAAAAACGGCTTGTGCCAGGATGGAGGTGTGTGGGCATAGAGGAAAACCTCTGCTGAGACTGACCTCTTTGTTGCACACCCAGGGCCAACCCCGGGCTCGGCTCTGTTCTTTCCTTGTGGTTGGCTAGATAGAATTTGATTGCAAAATAAATATTTTATTTTTTCATATTAATTTGGATGGACAAGTTTTCATTTATAACAGGAGGAAGAAGGATTTCCACGTCGCTGTTTGGCGGCGGGAACCCACTGGAGCACGGAGAAAAAAGCAGACTCCGGTGCTCACAAGCGGCCTGAATGGCGGGTGTGGACGTGACTGGAGCTGGGAACTGGAAGCGGATGTGCTGCTGCGCTGAATAAAAGGTACCGGAACGCCCCACGGAGGTGGTTGAGGTAAGCTGCAAATAAAGAGGGTGAACAGTCACAATGGACAGGCTCCATTGTGGCTCCTTTTGCATATTCTCTCAGAGAGCTGAAAAAGTGAAAGAGGCTGATTTAGAGCAGCTGGTTTTGTGGGCAAGGAACAAAGGCAAGTTACAAAAACCTTCGCTGATTTTTAGTGAAACCGAATGGCAAGAACTAGAGCAGTTGCTTTGGGACACCGTGGTGGAGACCAGAAAGGATAAGGAAATGGTACTGGAGTTCGGAGGTGTTATGTGTAGTAAATATAATTTGCACCATTCCTTGTATGAAATATGTAATATTGGATACTTGTTAGATTATGCCCGTTGTATTAGTTCCCCCCCCCACCTTGCAGTCGAGACTGGGTGTATATTGGAAACTGAATTACAAGTAAAAGGATGTGGCTCGGCCAGGAGATGGGCTATGTCTGGACTCCCATCGGGACTCCAGGTGTTGATCATCGGGTGCTGATCATCGCGTAAACAGCCCAAGATGGATATCGTGGAAATCCTCAGACAGATACATGTGAATGCAACCTTCCCGTAAAATCTCATCGGAATTCACCTACTCCGGACACTGAATTATTTCTCCTCATCACCAAAAAAGAAAATCTTATTAACCTATGGACTCTGAATAGAAGAAAAGACTGATTGCTGAAATCTTGGCCTCAGGTGGAATTTTCTCTATAAAAAAACGGCTTGTGCCAGGATGGAGGTGTGTGGGCATAGGGGAAGACCTCTGCTGAGGCTGACTCCTTGTTGCACACCCAGGGCCGACCCCGGGCTCGGCTCTGTTCTTTCCTTGTGGTTGGCTTGATAGAATTTGATTGAAAAATAAATATTTTATATTTTCGTATTAATTTGGATGGACAAGTTTTCATTTATAACAGAGGCATTTGGAAAAAAGTTTTACATATCTTGCAGAGCATGGCTGCGGAGAAGAAAGCCACTGAAGCCGCCATTCAGGCATTTGAATGGTCCACACCAGAACAGATAGAGGTGCAGAAGCCATCTCGGGTTGAAAATTGCTTTAGTGTATATAATATGAGGCCACTGCGAGGGCAGAAGGCTCCAGTCTGTCCCTCTGTTAAGGAATTTGTCGCTCCTATAGACGCGGGCGCAGAGCCAGGCAGCGCGGAGCCGCCCGCACCGGGACGCGTGGGTGCAAACAGCAGTGCGTCTGCAGCAGAAGCTCGTCCGCAGACACTGATGTTAAGAGATCGCCAGTCCTGTAGAATGAGGCGAATTAGAAAGTAGCCAAGCCGCCTCTTTCAGGAGGTAGGGTGACACCTGAGGAGGCAGGCGGAGTTGGTGACGAAACGGGGTTGAATCAGGAGGCAGAACACAGGGGTGGAGACAAAGGCGGAGACCAGGACGGAGACGGGAGAGAAGCGGCACCGGCCCCTCACCGCCCCACAACAGACGCGGACAGGCTGGCAGCGGCGGCGCGCATGCGCAGAGGTGCAGCTTGGTGGTACCCAGCAGCGGCGAACACCCCGGCGCAGGGTGGGGAGGCTGAAAGCAGCCGTGCTTCCAAGATGGCAGAAGTACCTACCCAGACAACAGCAGTGCAGACCCCCACCGCAGTCAGCCACCACTCCACGACGGTGGCCCTGCGCTGCCCACTCCCACCAGGCTCCGATTCCGATGACTCAAGGTCAGACTGCCCTGATGTCAATTGTCACAGGAAGAAGCGATCACAAAATAAAATACAAAGACCAAATATATTGCAGCAAAAATAGCCCAACTTGCCACCCTTTTAAATCATCAGGTTCAATCAGTGGAACCTTCCACTGAGCAGCAATTAGCATTGCCAGCTGTTTTAAAAAATCCATTGCAGTCACAATGGGCTTCAGTAGTAAAAGACGCTATTTTAGATGGAGGTTTGGGAAGCTGTCAGCTCTCTGGCCTGTCCTGTCATAGTATCTAATGGGAATGCCATGTGGGAGCCCCATGAGTGGAAAATCCTCTAATCAGCTAAGCAGACAGTCATCACTTATGGGATCAGGTCAGAAGCAGCAAGGAACATAATTCAATATGTATTTACAGCAGATGTGCTTTGTCCCACTGATTCATCTAATCTTGCCTCCCTGCTCCTGACAACCTCGCAGTTCCTCATGTTTGAAAGGGAATGGAGACGTTTGGCAATTGAGGCCAACAGACATACAGTGGTGGGAGATCCTTTTTATGGAATTCAGCCAGATATGCTGACTGGGCATGGATCATATGCAACCAATAGAGTGCAACTTACCTACCCCGTTGAAATGCATCAGTTGTCACAGCAGCTGGCCCATTAAGCTTTGCTTTTAGTACCAGATAAGAAGAAATCAGCATCTTATGCAACCATAAAGCAAGGAGCCACCAAACCATAAATTTATTGATAGGCTGTCAGCTGCCTTGAAAGATGTTCCTGATGTATTACCAGATGTTCAAGATCATTTATTCCGCTCACTTGCTTTTGAAAATGCTAACTCACATAAAAGAACCATCTTTGCAACCCTTCCTCAAGGCTGTCCAGTCAATGAGATGCTTGTTAGAGCCACATGCTTAGAACAAAGCAACTAAGCTGCGGCATTTACAGCAGCTATCCAGGATGCTATGCAACAACAGGGACACATGATTGCAGCTGCCTTGTCAAGCAGCAACCCTCTCCAACGCAGCAAAGTCAACCTAACGTCAGATCGTCTAAAACTAACTGCTTTTGATGCAGTGGAACAGGTCATCTCCGGCAAGATGCTGGAGAGAAGATTGTGTGGTGCCACAGGTGCAACACTGACAGCCATGCTACAGAAGCTTGTTGCAAGGCAGGAAATGGCCAGCACAGCAAGTCAAGGCACTGCGTGAAGAAATAAATCCATGCCCCGACCCCACAGACTCCAAGAACAGCTTCCTGTTGAACAATTCACCTGCCACCTGGGGAAGTCTTGGAGTCGATGTGGCCACAGCAACAGAAGTCACTCTGAATGATACAAAGGTAACCTTAATTCCTACCAATGTATATGGTCCAATGTAAAGCACAACTTCTCTAGTTGGAGGTTTGTTGCTCGCAAGATCTTCCACAAGTAAACAAGTTGTGATTGTGATTCCAGGCATCATTGATGCAGACTTTACCAGTCAAGTGAAAATAATGGTTCATGCCTTGCAACCACCTGTGACAATTCCAAAAGGAAACAAGATTGCCCAAATTGTAGCAATTGAAAATTTCCTGCCACATCGCCAGCGCCCAAAAGAACCAACTGAATCTGAAAGCGAAGACAATGGCTTTGGATCAGGTGGCCACGATATCTTCTTTACAATTGCAATAAAAGATCATCCATACAAGAAAGTACAACTACAACGTGGTTCCTACTGAGTTCGATTGGAACCAATGCCTGATACAGGAGCAGATGTCTCAATTATCAATCAGATGTACTGGCCATCCAACCGGCCTTTCCGAGCTCCAAGTTCCCACATAGTAGGAGTGGGTAGAACAAAGATTCCTTCAGTAAGCAGAGACCCCATTGTTGGAACTCAAAATGTCCCTCAGACATTTTTGGAGGTTCCAGGCCCTGGTCAGAAGCATTTGATACCCTGGCAGGCAGCTGGAAACACCTGTGATTTTGAGTTTGAGCCATGGAATGATTTACCAACTTTGCAGGTAGAACAAGAAGTCACAAAAGTTTAGATATTATAGTAGAAGTAGTTACAAAGTAGAGGGAAGAATTTTTTAATATTGTACAAGGGGATTTTAACACCTTTACAGGGGGGTTTTTACTTTGTACATGGGGGTCAGAAGTTTTAAGTGGAGGAATGTACGCCAGTCCTGTTTCTCCTCTTTCTTCTTCCTTACCTCCATGTTCTTGATGATGTTGGTGCTTATGGATTCCTTTAGAGTAGAATAGGTAGTAGGTATTGGGGAGAAACTGTAAACATGTATCACGTAATGTATCATATAAAAGATAGCAGCAGCCCTCGGCGGGGAGAGAGAAGAAGAAGACAGCTGACAGAGAGGGTGTCAGGGTGTGTGTGTGCCTCTGCCTGAGCCGCTGACCAAACCGCAGTAGCCAGAGAAGACAATCTTTTAGATAGCTTACAATAAACTGCCTTGAGACCAAACAACAAGAGACTGCTGAGCCTTTCTTTGGAAGCATGGGTTGGAGGAGAGACTTTACCACCACACGGAACCCCTGAACCAGGCTGGGGTTCCGACACCCCATCAGCATCATTTTTGAAGACAATCAAGTTATCGTGACTCAACTATATGTACCCAAACTCCTTCCAGGACTGATAGGCAGAGATGTGCTTTCCCAGCTTGGAATGGTTTTGACCACAGATCAGGATTTTCCATGATGGCCACTGCAGAGCAGCCACCCATCCTCAAAATTACCGGGTTGACTGAAACACCCATGTGGATTGGCAGTGGCCAATGTCAGAAGAATGGCTGCAAATTGCTGACCAATTAGTACAGGAGCAACTTGAAGCTGGACACATTCAGCCCTCTGTCAGTCCATGCAACACCCCGATTTTCATCATCCCCAAGAAATCAGGAAAATGGAGACCGGTGCATGATTTACGAAAGGTGAATGAACAGAGGCAAGCAATGGGTGCTTTGCAACCTGGGTTGCCAGCACCAACCATGATTCCACAAGGGTGGAGCATTGTTGTCATCGATCTAAAGGACTGTTTCTTTACCATTCTACTTCATCCACAAGATACCCAGCAATTCACCTTCACCGTGCCATCTCTCAACAGAACAGCACCAGCAAAATGGTATGAGTGGGCTTCTCTCCCTCAAGGAATGCGCAATTCTCCAGCCGTGTGTCAGCTGTTTGTTGACTGGGCCCTGCAACCAATTCAACATTTTTTTAGTGATGATTTATCACTACATGGATGACATTCTCATTACCACCAAACAGCCATTAGCAGATGCAGACTTGAATTGGCTCTTTTCACAGCTGAAGTAACATGGATTAACAGTGTCCCCAGAAAAAATACAGCAATCATCCCCCTGGAAATACTTAGGCTGGCTGATCACAGATGCACAAATTCGACCCCAGAAACTTACCTTACACGTTAACATTTCTATTTTACATGATGCCCTGATACTCTTTGGAGACCTGCAGTGGGTTTGTACCATTGTAGGAATCACCAACAATGATCTGCAACCATTTTTGCCATGGCTCCATGGCAGTGATGCCAACAGCCCTCGAGTCTGCACCCCTGAACAACAAAAAGCTTTGATTCAGGTTTCAGAAAAATTACGTCACCGGAGTGCTCGTTGAATTGAACATTTGCTGTTCTCACTGTTCCTCTCCAGCGCCAATGCTTCCCCGTTTGCCGTTGTTTTTCAATGGCAAAAGAAAAAGAGGAAGTCCCAACATGGATCAACAGCAATCCTGCTTGAGTGGACGTTTTTACCCATTCAACCGAAAAGTCGTGTGATGGGCAGGACAGATGCTCTTGCTGCATTGACACAAAAAGGCCGTGAAATACGAGATCTCCCAGAGATCACTTGAGCTAACAAAATGAATGTATCAAAAATGAATGTATCAAAAATGAATGTATCAAAATGAATGTATCATGTTTGTAGAATCATGTGTTGAATTTTAAGAAACCTCTGCCATGGTGCAAAAGACATAGGAAAAAAAATTCTTTAAAGCTTCTTGCAAAAAGACAAATACCAGAGAAGACCAGGAATGCAAAGAACTCAGATAAGGAGGCCCCTCTGTCAAGGATGATGGACTTATCCAGATAACAGAGCAGAAGGCCAAAAGCGCATGCGCAGAAGAGAAGAGTTCAAAAGTTCAATGCAGAGGAAGGCTATGGTTTCAGCCTCAGAAGACCACCAGAAATCCCCATAAAGACCACCAGAGAAAACCACGCATGCCCAGAAGGGCGTGGACCTATTTAGCATGAGAGGCGAAGACAGGCGGGGCCAGGGGTTGAATATGCATAGAAAAGTTGTGTAATGTATTGCATATAGAACACCTTTGTGAATAAAATTGTGGGACAAACTCCAGCTCGGGGCACAAGATTTTGGAGAGCTATCTCACTTGTGCCGGGCGCTGTCATACATACCGACTTCATAACTACATCGAGTTGTGGAGTCTATTTATTTATTCCACGTATCACTTCATTTGATGACCACGAAGGGACTTCTCTGCTCATCTGTGGGTCCAGTTGAGGGCAGACACCCTCAGGTGCCACGGGGCACTTTCCCGGAGGGACTCTGTGCCTCGGCTGTATACTACGGAGAGCAGACTACGGCCCGTCGATAAGCAGACCAAAAGCAGTATGTATTCTTTTCTTTTGTTAAGGAAAGACACTGATAAGTCGCATTAAGACGTTTTTGCGTGCAGGTTTGCCAAAGGGGCTTGCAAGCAGATCGGCGGAGGAGAGGTTCCCCCCGGACGCTGATTGTGCAGCTCGGGGAGGGAGAGAGGTTGCACCCCCACCAAAAAACTGATTGCGCAGCTGGAGGTGGGGGACAGGTTTCCCCGTGGTCGATAGAGCAGCTTGGGGAAAGGGAGAAATCCCAGTTTCAGTGTGGTGTGTTTGTTACGTCCGGACGTGCGTGCTTGCATACATGTGGGTGTCTGTGTGAGTTTAAGAGTGTGAGACGTGGCGGTGCTAAGATACCTGAATGCGGCGCAGCGTTGTGATATTGAAAGCATGGGGGTGAGGCGTGGCAGTGCTAGGATACCTGAACACGGCACGGCGTTGCGATATTGCTAAAAAGTGTGGGGGTGAGGCAGCTCTCAGTCAGCACTATCTGATAGAACAGATGGGCACATCTGCTTGAGGAGCAGCGTGCATACAAGGCAAGAGCTGTCTCTAGTGAGTGAGAGCGCAGCTCACAGCTAACGAGAGTGCTCTAAGCCCGGTTTGGCCAGTAGCGCAGTGGGCGTGCACAAGCCACGGTTTGTAAGATTGCTTTAAACACGGCTAGCTACTAGCGCAGCTAGTACAAGTTAGGACTTACAATCACCACTTACAAGCATCACTGGTTCCTAAGAGTTTGTTATGCGGTGATACTGCTGTTCAAGATCGAGAGCATCTGCTGCTGAGTTCTAACTAACAAAAAAAAAAAAAAAAAGAAAAAAATTTTTTTCTTTTTTTCCCAGTAGTCTGGATTAAACTCGTAGGAATTTGTAATTTGTGCGGGAAGGGGCAAACAACAAGTTACATACGTGATTAAAATAAGTTAAGGAGACATAATGGGAGAAAAACAAAGTACAGAAGTATCCAAGGCCAGTCCATTAGGATGCATCTTAGCTCACTGGAAAGAAATAGCAGGCAAAGGGGGTGTGGAAAATAAAAAGAGTTTAATCAAATATTGCTCCCATTGGTGGCCACTCTATCACCTAGAGGAGGGGGCCAGATGGCCTCCTACAGGTACATTAGAATATAATACCTTGTTACAGCTAATGCTATTTTTACAAAGGGAAGGGAAATGGGAGGGAGTTTCTTATTGTGATATGTTTTTCTCCCTCTGAAATAGCCCTGATTGGCAAAGGGACTGTGGCATCAAAGCCCCCTCTGATCCCCTCGTTCTAGCTCTTGAAAAAGAAAACAGAGGCAAAATGAGGAAACTTAAACGGTGCTGCTCAGCCTGTAGTATAGGACAGAGGTGCACCAGGATAGATAAAGTTTATCACACAGCACTAGAAGAACAAGAACAAGATCCAAGCGATCTATTTAGTCCTCACTTAGGAAGGCAAGAAGGAAGGGGTGAGAACTTAGGAGAGGCATCAGCACCACCTGCACCACCTGCAACACCTACACTACACACACCACCTGCATCACCTGCATCACCTGCACCACCTATACCACCTACACCACTTGTTCCACCTACCCCTTCTCTTCCTTCAGAAAGAACACACGCTCCGACCCCCATAAGCAGCCCAGTTGCATCTCGAACCAGAGGACAAATATTGCAAGCTCCTTTACGAGAAACAGTAACATCAGAGGGAGAAAAAGTACTAGTTAAGGTACTATTCTCCACCCTTGATTTGGAAGCATGGGAAAGGGTCGCGGGAGATTCCCGAAATGACCCAGTCAACACTGCCAAACGTTTACGATACATTATGAAGCAACACAACCCAGACTGGGTGACATTCAGTTGTTATTAGATGCATTCACTGAAACAGAAATGCAGTTAATTCTAAAAACAGCAGGAGATCTGGTAGCAGATCACTTTAGGTAACAACAAGTAGATCTAAGAGAACATTTTCCACTTCAAGACCCGGGCTGGAACCCAAACCAACCAGAAGAGAGACAAAAGCTAAAGAAATATCAAGACTGGGTGGTATTGGGAGTGGAAAGAGCAATGCCTAAAACCATAAATTGGTCAGCTCTATATGCTATTAAACAGGGACCCTCGGAATCCCCCACAGAGTTCCTAGACTGTTTGAGAAATGCAATGTGGTACTATACACCACTAGACCCTGCATCTGAGGTGGGGATACAACAACTAGTTAATCTATTTTTGGGGCAGTCCACAGGGGATATTAGGCGGAAACTCCAAAAGATTCGAGAAGAAAACGCCCGGAATTTAGAAACTCTACTGGGAGAAGCTTAGAGTGTCTTTAGCAACAGGGAAGAAGGATATAAGCGAGAGATGAAAAATTTAGTAGCAATAGTACAGGAGGAGCAGAGAGGAAAACATGGAAGCAGGCAGGGGCCATCCAGGCAAGGCCCCCCCCCCCCGTTTGGGCAGAAATCAATGTGCAAAGGATCGGAAACAGGGCCATTGGAAGAGGGACTGTCCAGAATGGAAACAAAATGGACAAGGGAATCAAAGTAGTGGCCTATGTGCAGGAAAAATAGGGGGGACCGGAGGAGACTACCCCAGCAGGCCCTCTGGTTATAAATCTGAAGCTGGGGGAAATGGAGAAGGAAGTAAAATTCCTAATTGACACTGGGGCAACATACTCAGTTCTAAATACAGCTCTGATGCCCATAGGAGATAATTATGCTATAGTTACAGGTGCAACTGGCCAAACTGAAAAGGCATTTTTCTTCAAGCCACTCAAATACAAACTGGGAAAGCAGTGGGGAATCCACAAATTCCTATATATGCCCAACTCCCCTGAGTCACTTTTGGGCAGAGATTTGCTAGCACAATTACAAGCGACCATTACATTTAAAAATGGGGAGATGACCCTGGAGGTGAACGATCAAAAATATGTAGAAATATTAAGTTTAATATTAACCACTAATGAAGTCACGAGAGAAACTGAAATTGATAAAGAGGTAATGGATCAGGTATTCCCTGGGGTGTGGGCCTCTGATGTACCAGGGAGAGCAAAAAATGCTTCCCCTATACAGATCCGGCTAAAAGAAGGAAAGCAACCGGTCAGAGTTAAACAGTATCCCTTGAAGAGGGAGGATAGGGAAGGGATTAGCCCAGTAATTGAGAACTTTTTGCGTCTAGGATTATTAAAAGAATGTCAGTCTGATTTTAATACCCCTATCCTACCAGTTCGCAAACCTGATGGGTCATACCGGTTAGTACAAGATCTGCGAACTGTGAACAAGGTAACTGAAGATCTGTATCCTGTGGTGGCCAATCCCTACACGTTATTAACTTGCTTAACACCCGAATTAACTTGGTTTACCGTTTTAGATTTAAAAGATGCCTTCTTTTGCCTTCCTATCCATGAAGCCAGTCAGAAAATTCTTGTATTTGAATGGGAAAGCCCCAAAAGTGGGCAAAGGACCCAACTTACGTGGATGAGACTCCCACAAGGATACAAAAACTCACCCACTCTGTTTGGAGAGCAACTTGCAAAGGAATTAGAGATCTGGAAAGCCCCTCCCGAGGAACGGAAGCTGCTACAGTACATAGATGACATCCTGATAGCCACACAAATGAAGGAAGCATGCGTGGCCTGGACGGTAAGCCTCTTGAACTTTCTGGGGCTCCAAGGGTACCAGGTATCAAAGAAAAAGGCCCAAGTAGTCAAACAGAAAGTAATTTATCTGGGTTACGAAGTCAGTGCTGGACAACGTAGCCTGGGCCAAAGCCGGAAGGAAGCAATATGTCAAACCCCAAAACCTCAAACTGTAAAGGAATTACGAACTTTCCTGGGGATGATGGGGTGGTGCAGATTATGGATCTATAATTATGGACTGTTTGTGAAGCCCTTATATGAATTAATTGCAACCGAAAGCAGGGACATCCAATGGACAAAGGAAGCTACGCAGGCTTTCAACCAACTGAAAAAAGCCCTCATGTCAGCTCCAGCTCTGGGATTGCCAGACGTGAGTAAGCCTTTCCTTTTGTTCTCCCATGAGAAGCAAGGAATTGCCTTGGGAATATTAGCACAGGACCTCGGCCCATACCGGAGAGCAGTTGCTTATTTCTCTAAGCAATTAGACACAGCCGCTAAAGGGTGGCCTAAGTGCCTCAGGGCTGTGGCAGCAGTCATAATGAACATCCAAGAAGCACATAAATTCACCCTGGGCCAGAAAATGACTGTGCTAGTGTCCCACACGGTGTCTGTAGTACTGGAGGTGAAAGGCGGGCACTGGCTTTCCCCACAACGATTCCTGAAATACCAAACTATTATGGTAGAACAAGATGATGTAGAGATAGTGGTGACTAACATTGTCAATCCAGCCTCCTTCCTCAGTGGAAACCAAGGAGAACCAGTGGAACACGACTGCCTAGAGACTATCGAGGCCACCTATTCCAGCCGCCCTGACCTGAAGAACACCCCTCTTGAGAATGCAGAAATCTGGTTTACTGATGGAAGCAGTTACGTCGTCAGTGGAAAACGGCACGCCGGGTACGCAGTAACTACCTGCAAAGAGGTTATAAAATCTGGACCCCTGCCAACGAATACCTCTGCACAAAAGGCCAAGATAGTGGCTCTAACTCGGGCCTTAGAGTTGGCAAAAGGGAAAGAGATAAATATATATACAGACTCAAAGTATGCATTTGGAGTAGTGCACGCTCATGGAGCCATCTGGAAAGAGAGAGGACTGCTGAACTCTCAAGGGAAAAACATTAAACATGCATCTGAAATACTGCAACTTCTAGAAGCAGTTCAGTTGCCAGAGAAAGTAGCGATTATGCACATTAAAGCACATCAGAGGATAAACTCAGAATTAGAAGAAGGAAATGAGCTGGCGGATAGGAAAGCAAAAGAAGCAGCAAAAATTGAAATAATAAATGAGGCAGCCCTGATTCCAGATGGGCAAATTTCCCTTGAAGGTAAGCGAAAATACAATAAATTTGACACAAAATTGATTCAAGAGCAAAAAGGGAATTACAACCCAGAGGGATGGGCCACCATAGAAGGAAAGTTAGTCATACCCTCCTATTTATTATGGTCCCTAGTAAGGGAGGAGCACCAGAAAACACATTGGGGAATTGATGCTCTGTATAAATATCTGAATGAAAGAATCATAGCCAGACATTTACGAGCCACTATCACTCAAGTGACTCGACAATGTGACCTTTGCCTCCAGACAAACCCCAAGAATATTCCCAAACCAAAACTTGGCCAGATTGGGAAGGGCAGGGGCCGGGGCAACAGTGGCAGATTGATTTCACGGAATTGCCAAGAAAAGGGGGGTATAAGTTTCTACTGGTCTTAACAGATACCTTTTCAGGATGGCCAGAAGCATTCCCCACCAGGACTTCTAAAGCTTGGGAGGTAACTAAGGTATTGGTACAAGAAATCATACCACGATTCAGGGTCCCGGCCACAATCTCCTCAGATAGAGGATCACATTTTATTGCAAAATTAGTACAACAGGTGAGCCAATACTTGGGCATAGACTGGGAACTTCACACCCCATATAACCAACAATCAACTGGTCAAGTAGAGAAAATGAATAATTTGATCAAACAACAAATTGTACGATTATGACAGGAGGCTAATTTGCCGTGGCCTCAATCCCTCCCATTAGCACTACTGTGGATTCGAACCAAACCCAGGACCAAAGAAAAACTGAGTCCCTTTGAATTGCTTTGTGGGAGACCATATGGGGTGCAGAAGGGAACGTCTGCCCAGGACGTATCACTAACCTCCTATATGATCACTCTAAATAAACAACTTAGAGCAATTGAGAAATATGTGGCCGGAACTCGGGGTGTTGCTTCTCTTTCGACCGCCGCTTTGCTCTCGGGGGTTTCTCGCCGCTGTCCCCCGCCCCTCCCCGGCCCCCCGGGACCCTCCGGCTAGCTGTCCCCTCTGGGGCCGGGGTTTGCCGCGGTCCTGCTGCCCTGGGCTTACCAGGCAGCGTCTGGGTTAGCACGGTCCGAGCTGCGGCGCTGCCTCAGTCGCCGCTAGGGTTCGAGATAAAGAGACCAAGAGAGACCAATGGTATGCTTGTCCAGAGAGATTGTATTGCCTGAAGCATTGCAGTGACCAAAGGCCCTGGGCTATTGCCCAGATACAGTTTTATACAGCAAAATTAAGAGATAAGGTCTTAAACAATAGAGACAGTGTTCAGCTAAGGCACATCAGAACCACCCCAGGGGCCAGGTCCAATGGGAACTGCTCAGGGGTGGGGAGAAGGGGGTCTACAGAGGAATGCTGAAGTGGGACTTTCCCGAAACAGTGGAGCATACATAAATGTATCTTTTACCTCGGTTTACCATTCCCAAGGCCTTTCTAATACAATGAGGCATACATGAATGTATCCTTTTCCTCAGTTTACCATTCCCAAGGCCTTTCTAAAACCTTCCTCCACGCTACCATGCCAGCATGACTGCAACATCGGGGTGCGGGGCTGGACGCACCAGTACATGACGTACAACCTGGAGACTATGTATATGTTAAGTCTCTTACAGAGAAAGCCCTGGAACCACAGTGGGAGGGACCATACCAAGTACTCCTTACTACTTTTACTGCAATCAAGATTAAAGAACAAAACACCTGGATTCACCACAGCCGGGTTAAGAAAGCTCCGGAAGACACTTGGAAGATAATACCGGGTGATGGTGAACTGAAACTAAAATTTACTCGGACAAAATGAATGTATCATGGTGGGTGGGACTCTTGCTGAAATGTTGTTTACAGTCATAGCTGTATTCCAACAATTAGAAGGTAAACCTAGTCAGAACAACGCTAAACGGCTTTGGTCCCAAGCCTTTACTCAATACACAGGATCCATGGGGAAGTCTTCCGATTTAAAAGGTTTAAATCTAACAACTCTTGTCATGCACAGTAACCAAATATATACACAATAAGAGTGGCAAAAACAGAAGTTGTGGTCACTTCAAGGGACCATAGGAGAGGTAATTGAAATAGGGTGTCGGATGATTAATGGGACTACCCACAATAAAGTAACCCAAATCAGTGTGAATAAGCGCCAGAAGATCTGCAATCATCCAAGTGAATTAGACTGTTGGTACAAATTCAAATTAAGACAAACTGTTGATGTGGTTTGCCTCTGGGCCCGTGACACTATTGGGCTGTCTTTCAAATTTACAATAAGTTCTATAGCCAAACCTACTACAACCCGCTCCAGCACTCAAGCGCAAACCTAAAATATACCATTCAATCTTGAACCCAGAGTTTATGAAATCGGGCCATATGTTATAAGGAATACGGGTCAACAGAATGGTCCCTTAAACATGTTGAACTGTTAATGCAAGCTAATATCTTGACAGTTCAGCCAGCCTGCTCCCCTTTCCTAAGGTCATCCTTCGAAGGATGGACAAAGTGGCTACAAAAACAAGTACACCTCTGAGATAGAATGCGAAGGGATTTAACTGGGATATTAGGGACCGGGTTGGGAGTTTTGAATGGGATTGACTCCGAAATATTAATGAATAAATTAGCTATAGCAACTAGCGATGTAACAAAATTAAAACAGCCTTTACAGTCATATCTATTAGCACTAGGAAATAGTCAGTGGGAAGTCTCAAAAGTGCTGCCAAAATGGAGAGACTTTGAAGATCAAGACCATAGCTTACTGGTAGATGCATTAGAAGGAGCACAAGAGAACATATCTTTAGCCCTTAGCTGTATGCAAGTGCAATTATGGATACAGTCAACAGCTGCTTTAATCATAAGGGAAGGGAGTGAAGGGGTGTTTCCAGCTGAAATACGAAAAGTTGTCTGGGACAGTGCTACCGACTTTAAGAGAGACCTCCAGTCTTGGTGGACCATGATAAATTTTACATATGATCCCACCACTAACACTGCTACTGCCTTTGTGCTCGCTATTCGTAATGCCACGGTTCATACTATTCACCCCATTGTTGCTCTAGGGTTGAGTCATGAAAAGTCAGTACTATACCCCTCAGAACACAGGGCATGGGCCTGGAAAAACCAAGGGAAATGGCAAACCATTAACCTAGAGCCTTGCATTGCTCGAGAACAGCAGGGATTCATCTGTGAGAGTAATCTGATTAGTGCTCAAGATGTATGCCTTGACACTGATCAAGGCATTTGCCACTTTGAAATTCACCCAGGCACCAACCAACAAACTATACTAGTATATATAGGCAATGGCTGTGTGTGTTTGAGAACTGTGTGTAACGTTATAGAAACTGATAAAAACAAAGTCCCCTTATCTAGTAAAAATCATTCCAATTTCTGTATTTGCAACTTCATCAAGATTACTGGGTGTGACTTTATATACTCAGCACCAGTCGTATCCCACCAGTTAATAAAATCAAACTACACAACCTACAATGAATTACCACCCACACATATTGGAATGAATTTAACCCTGGTAAAACAATTAATGAAACATCAAGATCTAATGAAAATTATAGAAGAGATTCACAAGAATGGGCAGAGAACTCTAGTTACAGTCCATCATGATGTAACTGAAATAAACAGAGTCCTGCAAAGAATAAAACAAGACGGAAGTCATAACTGGTGGGATGCACTATTTGGATGGTCACCGACTGCAACAGGGATCATGAACACTCTGTGTCACCCCATTATTGTTTTATTAATATTAGTTACTATAAGTCTAATAATGTCTATTTTAACACTCTTGTGGAATTGGAATATGTCGCAACATGTGGCCATTCTAACTTCACTCTCTAGAACTCATGGAATCCTGCTAAAAGAAAACTGTCATAACAGTAAAATCTAGTAAAAGAATTTACTATGTTTTAAGAAAAGGGGGTACTGAAATAAGAGATCTTCCAGAGATCACTTGAGCTAACAAAATGAATGTATCAAAAATGAATGTATCAAAATGAATATATCATGTTTGTAGAATCATGTGTTGAATTTTAAGAAACCTCTGCCATGGCGCAAAAGACATAGGAAAAAAAATTCTTTAAAGCTTCTTGCAAAAAGACAAATACCAGAGAAGACCAGGAATGCAAAGAACTCAGATAAGGAGGCCCCTCTGTCAAGGATGATGAACTTATCCAGATAACAGAGCAGAAGGCCAAAAGCGCATGCGCAGAAGAGAAGAGTTCAAAAGTTCAATGCAGAGGAAGGCTATGGTTTCAGCCTCAGAAGACCACCAGAAATCCCCATAAAGACCACCAGAGAAAACCACGCATGCCCAGAAGGGCGTGGACCTATTTAGCATGAGAGGCGAAGACAGGCGGGGCCAGGGGTTGAATATGCATAGAAAAGTTGTGTAATGTATTGCATATGGAACACCTTTGTGAATAAAATTGTGGGACAAACTCCAGCTCGGGGCACAAGATTTTGGAGAGCTATCTCACTTGTGCCGGGCGCTGTCACACATACCCACTTCATAACTACATTGAGTTTTGGAGTCTGTTTATTTATTCCATGTATCGCTTCAGCAGAGACAGAATTTTAGAAATGGATGGAAAGGAACCAGGAGACATCAGTGTTCCTGTGAAGAATGAAGATTTAGAATGGCTGCTCACACACTCTGCTGCACTGCAGGAAGCATTGTTAGGTTTCACAGGAGTGGTGCACAACAAACAACCAAAAGGTCCGATGTGGTATTTCATCAGTTGTTATCAGCGGTTGGAAAGACCCTTGTGTTCATTGAAACCAGTTGAAGGAAAAACAGTTTTTACTGATGCTGGACATAAAACAAAAAGAGCTGTGTGCGTTTGGCAACAACAAGGGAAATGGTTGAAACATCTAATCAGAGGTGATGTGAAAGATAGCCTACAAACCCTTCAATTGAAGGCTGTGTGTTGGGCTCTCCACACCTGGGACAAAGAACCACTCAACGATGTTTCAGACTCATTATATGTGGTTGGAGTTATGTAAGGAATTGAGGATGCACTCCACAGAAGAACCCAGAAGCAATGTCTTGGAGAACTGTTTCTGCAGCTGCAGAGTGTGTTGAAACAACACCAGCATGTCTTTTGTATCATGCACATTCGAAGTCAGCAATGTAACAGCGGTTTAGGAGAAGGCAACACATTGGTGGATGCTGCGGTCAGTTATGCTGTACGTGTTCCCCCACAGAACAGCTTTGAGAGAGCTTTCAACAGTCATGAGAGAGTCCACCAAAATGCAAGAGCCGTGCACCAACAATTTCAGATCCCCATGAATGATGTGCAAGGGATTGTCTGAGCCTGCCCTCAATGTAGTCATTATGGGCCTGGCCTTGGACTTGGTACAAATCCAAGCAGTCTGAAAGCTTTAGAGTTGTGGCAGATAGGTGTAACTCATGTTCCAGAGTTTGGTAGGCTGAAATATGACCATGTCATTGTAGATACTTATTAGAGATTTATTTGGGTCACAGCAGAAACAGGGGAAAAGGCACTGCACATGAAAAGGCACTTATTTGCCTGCTTTGCAGTAATGGGTGTACCTGTAGAAATCAAAACTGATAATGCTCCATCTTATGTTAGTCAACAAATTGCTACATTTATGCAGAGGTGGGGGGTGAAATATACTACAGGTATCACTCACTCATCTACAGGTCAAGCCATTGTAGAGAGAGTCAACCACACCCTGAAAGAATACCTAGCAAAACAAAAGCAAAGTGATGAAACCGATGTGTTTAATAGGTTGTCAAAAGTATTGTTTACTCTAAACTATTTGTGTTTAGCAGAAGGCAGAGAAGAACCTGCAGTTAGAATACACCACCAAGCAGTGAAAGAAGGAAGACTGCAAGCAATTCCAGGACTTTACATTTATCACAAGGACATGCAGATGGGCGAATGGCAAGGGCCAAGTCCTGTGTTGTTTAATGGTAGAGGTTATATGTGTGTTTCAACAGGTACTTGTCCAGTTTGGGTGCCAGGCAGATTCACCCATGCGTGTCCACAGGCAAAGATACCAACTCGCAGTGATAATAATGTTGATGATGACATTTTGCCTGGACCATCCCGTGATAAATCCAGTTCTGATGAAAATTAACTTTGTAGAGTACAGAGAAATAAGTTAGATTATCATAAGTGTGAAGTAAGATTTATCAGAAGTTAGTTTATTATACGTTATAGTTTATGTTTAGAATTAAATTTGTTCCTTTTATGTTAAACAAGGCATTCAAGAACATGAGAAGTATGTGGTGGGTCACAATCTTTCTATTAAGTAATGTTTTAGTAATTGAAGTGTTTGGAATCTTTGACATTGACAAGAGAGAAAACATGTGGCTCACTTGGACCAAACAAACTAGGCAAGATTCATTCTGCTGTCGTTAGCTACACCATCTAATACTTTTCGTACTTGTTTAATTTGAGTTCTATTGGGTTCCCTGGCAGAGTTTAAAACTTGGACCTGAGCTCAAATAAATCCAAAAAGCACACTGGGAGTGCAAGCTGTTGCATTTGTGCAAAATCTTAAATTTATTGATGTCAGTCTTCAAGAATTTGATCTTTTGGGTTCTTTCTCAGGAAATTACTTTTTGATATTTGGACCTTAAGCTATAAAACCAACTCAAGAAAAAAGACAGTTAACAGATGACAACATTGGTTGACATTGGTTGTCTCCCAGAGCACTATTGAATTATAATTACTCAGAATATTGTAACAATTGGACTCAATCTGTGGTACCATCAAGAGGTGGTGCGGGAAAACTACCCCCAGGAACCTTCCTCATTTGTGGGAACTGAGCCTGATCTGCAGTACCTCAAAATGCTAGGTGAGGCCCATGTTACATTGGTAAATAAATGCTTTTTGCTCCCACCATTCATCAGGTTCTTGGATTGCCTCAGAAGACTAATGAGCCAAATGCAATGTTCTCCAACTAGACCCCAATTGTAAAGATCAAGTGTCATTATGGGGGCACAGTTCTGTAGTACTAGCCTCATTTTTCACTCCAGGAGTTGCTTCAGCACAAGCTCTCACACAATTGAGAACCCTAGCCTGCTGGACAGGAAAGCAAATTAATATCACATCTAAACTGTTAAGTGAGCTTGCTGCAGATGTAGATAGTACCCATCATGCAGTTCTACAAAACAGAGCTTCCATTGATTTCCTTCTAGCACAAAGACATGGGTGTGAAGAATTTGAAGGCATGTGTTGCATGAGTTTGTCTGACCATTCTCAATTGATTTACAAACAGTTAACACAATTGAGGGACAACATGAAGAAACTTGTCATAATAGACATTCCGTTTGATAACTGGCTCAATTCTCTATGTTTTGCTGGTTGAATCAAAGATTAAATTTGTTTTGGAATTGTGTTTTTTCTTATCTTTATAATTATTTTAGTTTTTATACCATGTTTTTTACAGTGTATGCAGAAGATAGTGCACCGTGCCTTCATGTCAGCCTTGGCTGTTTTCCACATTAGTAGGGAAAGCATAAAAGAGGCTGGTGATCTTCGAGGTCAATAATTTGTGGTGGTTTGCCTGTTCCTGGAGAATGTCTCTTTGTTAAGACACAGCACACAGTCTGCCATAGAGAGGACACAGGGCCCCTGACAGCAGTGCACAGGCTGCCAGCAGGGATGGGCGTGCCTTGTGATCATTTGATAATGTACTTTTCATGAAATTGTTTTCGTAGGCCAGTTTCTCACAGACTTGTTCAAGGCCATACAGTTTTTGCGTGTTTTTCTGCGCTATTTCTTCACATTCCTGCAACATAAATAAACCAAATAAAAAATGGAAGAAATATTAACTAGTTGGTTTTACCTACACAAGAGCAGAAAGAAAATTCTTAGTTTTGCCATTCAAATGATGCATTAAAGGAGTCAAAAATTCTTAGCAATGATGGTGATGAAAGTATCTTTTCTAGTAAACTATTACAGAATCAGATATATGAAACCAAAGCAATGATAGGAGGGAAATTTACAGGATCATCAACTGCAAATTGGACTCCTCATTTCTAACAATAATCCACCAATATCATGATAGCTCACAGAAGGTCCAACACCACTTGTCTGCTTACAATACAGTTTTGTGAGTCGACATAACAATTGTAGTAACATCCTCCAGTTTCAGAGAGAGCACTGCTCTCCCAAGCAGAAAGCCAGTGTGAGAGGAAAAAGGTAAGGAAGGCTGGAACAGGAAACTAGACAGATTAAATTTTTCAGCATGCAAAGACTTCCAGTCCTGAAAGCTGCATCAAATACAGCATTATTCTGTGAAGTAAGTTGCAGTAACTCACAAATAACAAGGGACATCTATTTCCTTTATTCACAATGCTTTTAATTGAAACAGATGTGAAGGAATGTGATGGTAAAGACAGTAAATGGTAGCTGTGGAATAATGGGTAACATTTTGGATTGCAAATAAATCATCTAACAAACAGTGGCAGTTTCACACTTATTCTTTCCCCCAGCTCCACAAACTGATTTTTACCCATTCTTGAAATATCTATTTCTTTCTCTAATTGCTGTTCAAGTTTTGTATACAGATCAAGTGAGACAGGCACAGGTTTAGGTGGTGGTGCTGGCTTAGCCTTTTTGTTTATCAATTGCTCTTTTACCAAATCTGGTGCTTTATTCCCAATATTGTATGTGAAACAAATCTGTCTCTCCCCTTTTGGGCATTCACTTCCCATACTGTTACCACTTATTCCTAAATTCTCTGCTGTCCAGTACTTTTATCCATTGTGCATGCAATTGCCTAATTTGGATGGATTACAACAGTGACTGTTGACATGAGTGTGAGAAATAAAAAAGGAGCCTCAGTGTCTTTCCATATACAGCTTTCAGTGACACCTGTAGCATGGCTTTGTTGATATCTCAAAAGGGAAAAGACAAAAAAATGAGTGACGGGAACAGGAATGACAGAGGTCCAGTATGGCTTATACTCCCACCTGCCATGCCTATGGGGTTGCAACCCACAGCAGGTGTATTTGATCTTCTTGGTGGCAGATACGAAGGCCAACCTGGTCTTGGCCTCTATCCCTTTGTTATTTTTGCTTAGCTAATTTCCAGGCAAATAGTTTTTCGACACTCCTTAACTGTGGTTTCCCACCGTTCCTCAGGTATCTCCCATTCAACAGGCACTAATAATTCCCATCCACAAAACAAAGTTATTGTTTCAGTTGCTTCAAGTTCTACCTGGATCAGAGATCTATCTGGCATTCAACACTTCCTGCAACAAGGGCATCAATTGTGTGAACTACAATGCCAATTTTTTCCACAATTTAAACATTTATATTTAACGCAACTAGCATGTCCAGTATTTGGGTGAATCAAACAGGGTATATTATGTGGCACTGACTGAGGTTGTAACTCACCCTCCTCTTGTATAAATCACAGGCTAAGGCCAAAATATCAGAGTTTTATGTCCAAAACAGTCCTGATCCTCCTGTTTCTAGTGGCTGTATTCCTTCCCAAGGAAGGTATCAGAGGCATCTCAAAATTTGTCCAGGCTCTATTTGAAACCACTGATATAAGCTTGGTCTTACTTCCCAGTTAGGTGTGATCCTGTGTATGTTTCTTGGATCATTTGGGTCCTCCCACTTCATTACCACCCATTCCCTGTTTAAGAGTTAGTTTTGTATCACCCAGCTCAGATGTTGTCGTCCACTCCTTAGGTTCTTCCCCAGGTCCTTTGATTCTGCTGGCGTTGATCCACCTTTGTTCCCTGGCCCAGATCGCAGCCTCAGTTGTCAGCTGTTCTGGTTTGAAAGCAAAACCAGTGAGAGACTCCAAGTCAGAAATACAATTTTTTGGGAAAAGGGAAAGAAACAATTTACATGCAACAATACAAAAGGAAAACCACAGACAAAGTCAGAATACAACCTGACACCCTTTTGGCTACCTTTGTTGGTAGCAGTCCAAATTGGAGTGGCTGCCATACTCCTGGAGTGGCAGATGTGGCGCCGTTGGGCAGTGGTCCTGTAGAAAAGGTGCAGTCGGTCCAGTGGAAAAACCCCAGGTGTGTCCTCTTGGGAACCTGTGGAAAGGCTGCTTCTCTGTCTAAAAATCCCAGAATATATCTAGGTGGGAACACTTAGCTCCTTCCCCCTGGGCAGAGAATCTCACAATGGTCATTCTGATGTCATTCTGAGTCATGTGGTGGGACCTTGATCACCTGTTAAACAGAAAATGGCTCCTGGAGGGAGTTATCTCTGAGTCATGTGGCTCAGTTGGCATGGGCCCATTAACAGGAGATAAGGAAAACTACTCAGAGGACAACTGCTACACAGATGGCAATAGAAAACGTCCTGCTTCTCAATCTCAGACATCAGCAATACCTGAAAACGACCTTCCCATTGTGGAGTTAAAGATTGTTCTTTCCAGGTGTTTACCAACACCCATTCCCCTGGGTGAATATTATTATGGACTTCAAAGTCTAAAGGTGTGGTTTTCTTTTAACTGCAAATTTTCAAGAGTTTTTGCAACAGTGTTAGTATATCCTTTAACACTCCTTTCCCCTACCTCATATGTAGCATTTTCATGTTAAGTGGTCAAAAAAGGTAACCCAAACATCATTTCATAAGGTGACACTCCCAAGTCTGACCTGGGTTGTGTTTGGATTCTCAATAAGGCACTGAACCCAGGACATTCGGGTTTCAATTATTAATTTAGTCAAAGTTCTCTTTAAAGTCTGGTTCTTCCTCTCTACACAACCAGAACTCTGTGGATGCCATTGGGTGTGTAACTCCCGTCTTATCCCCAAAGCTTGAACTATTTGTTGTATCACTCTTGATGTAAAATTATTCCTGTGTCTGAATCTATGCTATTAACCATTCCATATCTGGGAATAATCTGTTCCAAAAGGGTTTTACTTATGATGTTGGTTGTGGCCTTAGCAGTGGGAACTGCTTCCACCCAATGAGTTAGATGGTCTATTATTACTAATAAATACTTCCATTTTTGAACTTGAGGAAGTTCAGTAAAATCTACTTGTATACTTTGAAATGGTCAAAGAACTAGCTCACAACCTCCCAATGTGGTTTTCCTCAATACCTTTTTATTTATCCTTTGGCAAGTTATACATCTTTCAGTTACTTGCTTTACTACTCAAAAAATCCCAATACACCCATAATTCCTTAAAAAATGATCACACAAAGCCTGAGTACCCCAGTGGGTGTTCTGAAGTATGTCTTCTAATATTGTCCTAGTAAGCAGTTTATTAAGTAATTGTCTTCCATCAGGAAGTTTCCATTTCCTTGTTTCGTCTTGTTCACCTCCTATCTGGTTTATTTCTCTCTTCTCTGCTTCACTAAACTTTGGAATCTCCAAATTTTCCTCATCTGGAGTTAATATTAACATAACTCTTTCAGCTCCATTTTCTGCTGCATCCTTAGCTTCCTGATCTGCCAAATTATTTCCTCTTATTTTTGGAGTCACTCCCTTTTGCTGAGCCTTAATATGTACTATAGTTATCTCTTCAGGCAATTTTAGTGCCTCTAAAACCTCTAAAATGAGCCTCTCATGTATTAATCCTTTTTCTCTGTAAATAAATAATCCTTTTTCTTCCCAATTTTTTCCAAATGTATGTACCACTCCAAAGACATACCTTGAGTCCGTATATATAGTTCCTTTCTTGTGTGCTAAATATTCCAGTGCCCCTTTTAAAGCATATAATTCACAGGTTTGAGCTGACCAGTTTGAAGGTAATTTTCCATTTTCAATAGTTTGCATGTTTTTTCTGTCAACTACTGCATACCCTGACATTCTTTTTCCTTGTAGACATCTGGAGGAACAATCCACAAAGATTATTTCCCCTTCTGAGAGGGCTTGTTCTTCAAGACCTTCTTGAATTTTTGTTTGGTATTGAATAATTTCTAGACAATCATGCTGGTTCTCCATATAAGAATTGATCTGGATTTAAATATCTATTTACTTCCAATGTCAGGTCATCACTATCTATCAAGATTGCTTCATATTTTAACATTCTAGAGTCTGTCAACCATTTTTCAGCTTTTTGATTTAACACATTTCCTATTGCATGAGATGTGCACACAATTAGTTTACCTCCAAAAGTCAGTTCATGGCTTTCTTTTACCAGGATTGCAGTAGCTGCTATATCTTGAATACACAATGGCCAGCCTTGAATTACTGGATCCAACATCTTTGATAAATAAGCCACTGGTCTCTTTACTCCTACCCACTCCTGAACCAGAACTCCATGAGCTTTTCTACATTTACATACAGATGAAAAGGTTTTGCTAGTGAAGGTAAGCTGAAAGCCAGTATTGAGGCCAGTTTTAACTTCAGTTTTCCTAGTTTATCATCATCTTCTTTGGTCCATTTTGTATCATCTCCCTCTGTCAATTTTTCATACAAAAATTTTACTGTCTGTGTGTATCCCTCAATCCATAATCTACAATATCCCAATAATCTGAGTAGTTTTCTAATTTTCCTCTTTGAAGAGGGAGGGGGATGGGATAAAATTCCTGTGATTTGGTCTGGGTTGAGTTTCCGACTACCCTTACTAATCAAGTGTCCAAGATATTTTACCTCTGATTCTACAAATTGCAGCTTTCCTTTTGATACCATTAATCCTTTTTCCCCAAGAAAACTCAAAAGTTTTATAGTAGCCTCTCTAACTTCAGTTTCCCCAGATAGTAAAAGATCATCCACATATTGTATAATTTGTATTCCAGGAGGAGTGGGGAAAGTTTGTAGTATTGTTTCTAAATCTTGTCCAAATAAGTTTGGAGATTCAGTAAACCCCTGTGGTAATTTTGTCCATATTAATTGCTGTTTTCTCCCAGTTTGTGGATCCTCCCATTCAAAGGCAAAGATATTTCAGCTCTCCTGGGCTAATGGGCAAGCCCAAAAGGCATCTTTAAGGTCCACTATACTAAACCATTGATGCTGGGGAGGGACTTTACTTAAAAGAGTATAAGGATTTGGTACCACTGGGTAGCGAGTCCAAGTTCTCTTGTTAACTTCCCTTAAATCTTGTACAAGTCCATAACGCCCATCAGACTTCTTTACTGGGAGTATAGGGGTATTATGGGGAGATGTACAAGGTTCCAATGTCCCATCTTTTATTAGCCCTTCTATTATTGGCTTTAAACCTTCCCATCCTTCTAAGGATATAGGATACTGACATACATGTATGGGATGATTTTCTCTCTCAATTGTAACCCTTATGAGGTCAATATTTAATCCTCCCCTATTTCCTTCCCCAGCCCAAACTTCCTTCTTAATTTTTTCTTCATCCTCTCAGCCTAATTTTAAAACTCTAACTGTCATCTTCCCATATTTTGGGATAACCCCTATTCCTAATTTCACTCGTAAATCTCATCCCAATAAGTTGCTACCTGCCCCTGGGACCAATAAAACATCCCCCATCCAAAATCTAGTTTCTTCCTCTATTACCACATTTTTAATGACAGGAACTGTGAAACTCTCTCCTTTTGCTCCTGTTACTTTTACAGTATCTTTGCTCACACTATAACCTTTTGGAATATTTAACAGACAGGTTCTTTCTGCCCCTGTATCTACCACAAATTGGGTCCCACAGGCTCCAGATGGTATTTGTTGCCTAAAAAATAGAGTCTCTAACATCCTTATTCTTCCTCTGTGCTCATCTCTTTAAAAATTTTCAGATCTTTTACCCTCTTAGGACAAACTTTCTTATAATATCCTTTGCCCTTACAGTAGAAGCAGACATTCCTGGAATGCTCCTGAGACTTAGTTTGCATTGGGGTTTTATTCTTTCCTGTTCCTGTCTCTACAACCGTCATATTTAGGAGTACTGCCTGTGTGCTTTTGAATTTTCTTGTAATTGTTTTCTCGCATGGTGACTGCCACAACTTTTGCTATTAGTTTAGCTTTTTCTTCATCTCTCTGGACATAAACTTTCTGAGCTTCCTTTAATAAATCATCTAATGATTTATCATGCCAATTTCAATTTCTTCTAATTTTTTCCTAATATCTGGTCAGGCATTAGTAACAAACGTAATCTTTAACAAAGCTTTTCCTACATCAGCTTATGGCAATATTCCAGATCTATTCTGGAATATTGTTTTATATTTCTCCTAAGACTATCTAACCATTCAGTTGGAGTTTCTTCTTTCCCCTGCTGTGCCTCAAAAGCCTTTTTAGCATTTTGCCCTCGAGGTGCTGCCCCTTTTACTCTCTTGATTATTCAATTATGATACTCATTAATATGTTTTCTACCCTCCTCATCATTTTGACCCCTCTCAGGAGGTGCAGTTGACATTTTGTTCTCTCTGGGGGGGCCCTGTGGATTTTCTTTATTTCAGGCTTTTATGCCTGCAATTCTGATCATTTCCCTTTCTTCCTGAGGAAACAGTATATTTATTATAGCCTGCATTTCTTTCCAAGTATAAATGTTTGGACCTAAAAATTGGTCTAAGTTTTCAGCAGTGCCTATGGAATCCTCCAAAATCCTTTTGATTTCCTTTTTAAAATTCCTGGCCTCAGTAAAAGTCAAAGGCGCATTCACTAACCCAGTTCCACCCCCTCCCATCGGGACCTCTCTTAGTGGAAATAGACCAATTTCTTTATCGCGGTCTTTTTTTATAGCCTTTTTCCCGTGTTGTGAGAGAGTCCAGAGAATGTTGCCGTCTGAGCTTCTTGTGTTCCTGTTGTTATAAATTGAGGCGAATAATTTGATTCAGCATGTTAAGATCAATTAATAATTTTATTAATTACAGCAAGCAATAGCAAGCAAAACAGCGCTGGGTTCAGCTGGGAGCCTGGCTCCGCCAAAAGCTGACAACCTTTCCTTCTCTTCAGTCCCTTTTTATCTTGCATGAGTGGGGGTGATGAGTCTCGTTCCACCGTGGTTATCAGTCCCAAAAACAATGGATTTCACAAGTGGGGTGGTGTGTCTTCTTCCACTGAGGTTTATCAGTTTTCAGCAACAATGGGTTTCCACTGCGGTTATCAGTTCCAGCCAGTCCTGCAAAATCTTTCACAATCTTTGTTTGTGGTTACCAGTCTAGCCTGCAAATTCCATGTCCCGACTTCCCCCCCTTTTATCCTAATTTCATACTTTTGATGAACAAACAAGTCAATGCAGTTTCTCACACTGTAAGGGGCGTTCTCTAGAGAGAGAGAGAGTTTCTTTGAAGTGGGGCTGAGGTTACCAGGGGAACAGAGCTCCGGGCAGGAAGGGGGGTGAGGGGAGGGCACACCGACGAGACTCGGTCCTCTAAAGACGGAGCATGGGCAGGGTGTGCTGCCAGAACAGCCAAACGAGGGGGCATTTCCGGGGGGTACCAGCCGGGAGCGATGTGAACATGGACCTAGTTAATGGCGGTTGGGTCAGTGGTTTACGGCAGAGGCAAAAGCGGTAGCTGCAGTGCCAGTGCAGCTGGAACAGGCAAAGTCGCTGGGGATGGGGCAGAGACAACAGACGCGGGAGAAGTGGTCAAGGATGGAACAGACGGGACCAGACGGGAGCCCGCCAGGCCCGACCGGCGGAGCGGCCACGGACCAGCCGGGCGAGATGGGGGCGGGGGCCAGTTGGGTAGCCGCGAGCAGCGAGACAGGGACTGGTACAGAAGCTGCAGGCGGCGAAACAGGGACCGGGAGGGCTGCAGCGGGCGGCGGGGCGGGGACCGGCAGAGCGGCCGCTGCAGGCAGCGAGCTCACATCCGGGATGGGAACCAGGGCAGGAGCAGCCGCTGTGGGCAGAGAGCCCGCACCTGGGACGGGAACCGCGGCAGAAGCGGGTGGCGAGTCGGGACCTGGGACAATGGGACAGGCGGAGCTGAAGCGGGCGGCGCCCCAGGACAAGCGGCTCAGCCGCGAGTGGTGCGAACTGGAACGGAGGGGACAAAACCTGTAAAGGATCCCACTCCTTTTCTTTTTCTCTTTTCCCCTCTTGTTTCCCCCCACTTTCCTTTCCCTTTTTTTATTTCTTGGGGTTTGGTTTTTTGGGGGTTTTTTTGTTTGTTTTTTTTTTTTTTCCTGAGGTTTCTGATACTTTTAAGATTTGTAATTTCCTAAAATCTCCTGTCCAACATGTGGCATATTCTCTTTCTTCTAAATTAAACGGTTCCTTTTAATTTACAAATACACTTAGAGCCTGACAAATCCAACTTTCAAAAGAGCCATATCTAGGCCAATAAGCATGATCAGATCTTATTTCCTTTGTTAGCCATTCGAGCATACAAAATTGCATCATCTTTACCTTGTCCTTTTTTCTGGTACAAGGGCTTTTTTCCCAGTTGGGTAACTAGAGGACTGTCATGGGATATTTCCGTTGGTAATTTTTTACTCCTTTTTTTCTTTCCTGTATTCTCCTTACTGGATCCTTTTTTTTTTTTCTTTTCAGGATCTTACCTAATCATCCTCTGTCCCCGTTTCCCACTTTCTCTAACAACTTGAATACTCCTTTCAACTACACAAAAAGTCCTTTCCCTCACATACTATTCAACACAATACACCTCCCTCCAAGGAAATAAAGCTCAAAATAAACAATCTACATTACATATACCTCTGTTCATCTACATTCACTTACCTTTATTTCTCACTCTCACACACATTCACACCCTCAAGCCTGTTCATTCATACTTCTTGACTTCACAATACTGTTACATATACTTTCATTTGCCCACACTCACTTTTATTTTTCACTCCCACATACAACAACAACATACCTTTTACTTTCAAACAATCTACATTACATATCTATATATCTACATTTACCCTGGGTAGTCTTGGATGTTATCTGTCAACCCAGTAGGTTTAATCCTGCATGCTCTCAGGCACTTTTGTCCCTCAATCCAGCAGAATTTTAACACACCTATTATAGTTTTAGGTGCTACTGACCAGTCCTTGTGTTCTTGGATATCCCTCAATCCAACTGTTTTTCAACCCTAGATCCCCTTTGACATTTTTATTCCTCAGTCCAGCTGTGTTGTCCAACCCCAGATTATCTTGGGCATATCCTCAATCCGGAAACCCTGAGTGCTCTTAAGAATATTAATCCCTCAAACCAGCAGATTTAATCCTGAATGCTCTTGGGCACTCTTATCCCTCAATCCATCAATCCAGCAGAATTTTTAGGCGCCCCTACCACACATTTAACCTTTTTTTTTTTTTATTCCACCAATGGATTATGCCAGGAAAACCCTCTTTTTATATTTTATTTTTTTCCCTGTGAATTAACCCTCTTTTTACCTTTTATTTTTTTCCCAATGAATTATGCCAAGAAAACCCTCTTTTTACCTTTTTTTTTTTTTTCCAGTTTCCCCAGGGGGATTCTCTCACTCTTTTTATTACTCACTTCATCTCTTTACTGGCTGCTTTTCTCACAAAATGACGGAAATGCAGCATGGGACACTACTGCCCTCGCTTAGCTGGTCTGGGGTAACCAGCCTGCCTCTCATTCACACACCTTTATTCCCCCCCCACCCTTATCTGCCCCGTCCAAACAATTCCTTTCCCTTTTGTTTGTTTTGTCCTTGGATCATAACCTGCATCTGTTGGTAACACCAGGGGAACAGAGGGAAGCTGCCTAAATTGGGCAGGACACATCTTCCTCACCCTGACTCTCCTAAGGCACTGGCAGAGAGATGTTAGAAACCATCCTCTGCTGCCATAATTGTGAAAAATGCTAGTCACTTGGTTTTTAAAACTTTAAAAGTTTAATAATAATAAAATGGTCATAAAAATAGTAATACAATTAGAGTAATAAAAATTTTGTGTTAGGACAATTACAAGACAATAAAAAGCAAAGACTTACGGATGTCTGGATGCTCTTGGGCACTTAAAACATGACAAGCATGGCTTGTGAACAAAGGAATAACCTTTAAAACAATACACTGTTGCATATATATATACTTCATGGTTATGCATACATTCTATTTTAAAACAAGAAATTCTCTCTGTTACATGTTAACTGTTTCCTTTAATCCCCACGTCATCTCCGAGTCTGAGCAAGGCCTGAAGAAATTAGCTTCTTCTGATAAAAAATCCATAAATTCCTCTTCTCCAGAAGATTTAGGTGTTCTGTGGTGGTTACCTCGAAGCGAGTATCTCATTCCTTAAAAAAAAAAAAAACACTAAAGCTTCATTTTAACTACAAAACTATATTTACCATACTATTAAAATGTTAATACAGCACAACTAATCAATATAACATAATACATATAGTAACTATCTGTGTAAAGCCATATAATAGACATTTTTCACAATCCATTAAACGTTACAATAAAAAAAATTAGACATACCCAGCACCATACCAGTGCTCTTACATGAACTTCTGCAAGGATATTTGAGTACTGCTGTTCAAGATACTTCTTTTCTTTCTGCCAGCAATGTTCCTGTGCTTTTAACTGTTCAGACATTTTCTCAAAAACGTCCTGCTTCTGCTGAAGGTCCTTCATAGTGTCAGTCTTGTGCTTGCAAATATATTCTAGGTGAGATATCTCTGTGACAAGCATTTAAAAATAAATTATTATTTACCTTTAACTTTGAATCAAGCACAGACTATTCCAGCATAAAATCTAAACTCTAATTTCTTCAAAATTTCATTTAAACTAAGTAAAACCCTTTCATAGCAGATTAATTACTTGGTTCTTAAAACAAAACTGAAATATATTTTGAAACAAAGTATTTTATTTGGTTTTGGTTCTGCCATCCTTTTACCACCTTGCAGATATTTGACACCTTCTTTGTAGGAAACCTGAGACACTTCAGACACTTCAAATCTTTTTTTGAACAATTGTATTAAATTTTAGCATATTAGTAAATTAGTAATCCAAATATATCCTTTGGAAATTTGTGACAATTGCAAACAATCATTAAAAAGCAGCATTTAATTTTTTGTTTTGTTTGGATTTTGGGTTTTGTTAAGGGAGGTTTTGGTGGTTTTTTTGGTTGGTTGATTGTGGGGTTTTTTGTTTGTTTGGATTTTTATTTGGTTTTTTGTTTTGTTTTGGTTTTTTTGGTGGTGATTTTTTTGCTTTTTTTTTTTTTTTTTTTTTTTTTGAAAAGCCAAGACATCCCAGATTATTATTAAGTTTTAAAACAATTTCAGGGAATTCTAGCATAGACAATGTTTTCCTCACAAATAGCTCATAAGTTTATGATGTGTTTTCAACAAGCATTAATGGATTCACTCTTGTGGTTTAACATTGCACCTTCCATGCAAACGTAATGGAGGAAATGAACCAAGGCAACAATGATCTCCAAATTCACACATCTGCACTTTGTTACTAGAAAATACCAGCAAGACATTTCCAGATAGATCACACTGAACTGTAGGAAAATAAGTTTTGTATAACACAGTCTAAAATCCCAGAAAAGCTGCTAAGAACATGAGAAGAGCCCTAGAGACCTCACAACCAGTCTCAGTAACAAGACTTAATTAACAGCAAACACAATAAGACAAGCCCCACAAACACTGCCAACAATTTCCATCTCCTTCCCTTCTTGTATCTTTCCTTCTCCCTTTCCTCTTATACTTCAAAAGAGAAACAAACCAGAAAACAAAGTTAAACCCTGAAGAGTGGCTTAACCACTCTTAGCTTAGTCTCTGGAGCCAGCTGACCTATTTCAAAAGGGTTTTTTTTTAGCTGGCCAAAATAGGCCTATAGCTCCATCAGTCAAATCACAAGCCATGCCTCATTTATTTACAGTGATTTTAATCAATGGTATAATAAATTGATTCACATTAAAAATAAATTTTAGCAACAACTGCATGCAGTAGAAATTCAATTCTTCATACTTTCAGTATATACAAATGACTTAGAATCTTTGATGAAGCTAATAGAAAGCTGTTTCTCAAATGCCATGAGGACAAAGTATGTAAACCACGCTAACAGTACAGTCAGAGATCAAGATAAGATTCTCAGACTAGAGTGGAAAGAATATATTCAGGGAGCATAAAAGTGGTGTAAAATATGAAAAAAATGCTGTATAGGTCAGAAAAACAGGAAGGGAAAATGAAGGGAAGAGAACACACTGATATTTTCCCACAATTTTGGCATGGGTATAGCAAAGACCAACAGCAATATATTAGATGTTATCTATACTTAGTTTTTACTACAGTCTTCCACTTTTTCATTTTGGGAAGCAAAATCAAAGTTGTCTCAGTGGAGTAAACAGGATCACATACAGGCAATCCTGCTTCCCAAACACCTTTGGGAAAAATATAAAGCCATCTGAAGCAATAAATACCTGATTTCATAAGGGAACCATTAAAAATGTGGGAGATGGATGGTGGGCGCTGCTGCCTATGATCTGTTCCCAACAAGCCTCTCCTGTAGAAGAGCAGGTTGAGTTAACCTTTAGATAACACAGTCAGACCCCTGCCCAACACTCGCCACAGCTGGCTCAGCAAAAGAGGCAAGAAAGGCTCTTTTGCAAGGTTTTATTCCAGTGAGGTATATCACATGCCTGTAGGGGAACGCAGCAAGAAAGTGAGGCAACATCTTGCAGGCAGCTTAAGAAGGTGAAGGGGTGGGTGGCAGGGCTAAGGGCAGGGCAGGGGGGATTGGACTCCAGGGGAGAGAGCGCAGCCACCAGGGGTATCCAACCAGTGAAGGAACAGGGAAAGGAGAAACCAGGGGTCAGTGAGCCAGAAGGCCATGGAGGAGTCTGTCTTTTTTCCCCCAGGAGGACTACTCTATGGTAGTTAGCCAGGGCAGTGGACTTGGGAATCGATTGAGAGAGTTCAAGGGGTACTTGTTGCCTTCAGGGGAAGGCAAGGCGACCTGGTTTCAAGGAACAGCACGGCAGCCCAGTCTCCCCTGGGCCACTCGGGCTAACAACACGCGCTGGACACCAATGTGGTGGACGGTCAAAAGCCTTTATTATCTTATCTCATGGGTTTAAATAGTCCTGGGGGACTCTGCTACGTCAGGAGGGGTTGGTAGGGTCTCTAGGGTTAGTCAGGAGTGGAAAACTACTGGATTAGGTGTGGTTACATTCTTTGGGGTAATGGATAACATGTTGCAGGGTGAGAGGGGGATGGGGGTCTTTCTTTCCGTCACATCCCGAAATCTTCCGTTCGCCTGTCCCTATCTACTACATCTCCCCCCTCCTTTTCATAAGTAAAATGAGGTAGTCGTAGATATAGGCACTGGAGTGAGGTACAAACTTGTAACTTGGTAAGGAAAAAAGGGTTTTTGGTAAATCTGAGTAAATCTCGCAAGGTGAGTTTTGAAGGCTTTTGCAACTGACTGTGTTCGCAGTTTTTGGTTTACAGCATTTGTTGCTGGCCTACAAACAGAATGTTTGCCCGTTCTAGACGGGCTTGAATAAATGAGACTAGCTTGTTCAGCAGGCATGGTCCTATGGTAACAGCTAAAAGCAGTATTGCCAGTGGACCTACCAGGGGAGAAATTAAAGTGGTGAGCCAAGGTGATTGATTGAACCAGGATTCGAACCAGCTCTGCTGGGTTTCCTTGTCTCTCTTTCTCTGAGCCAGTCTATCTCGGAGTTCTGCCATGGAGTCTTTAACGACTCCCGTATGATCTGCATAAAAGCAGCATTCCTCTTTCAAAGCTGCACACAGTCCTCCTTGTTGCATGAACAAGAGGTCCAGTCCTCGCCTATTCTGTAAAACTACTTCTGAAAGCGAAGAGACTGATCTTTCTAGATAGGAGATGGATTTCTCGATCCTCTGCAGGTCATCATCGATGGTCATTTGCAGCTGAGAGAGTCCGTACTGTTGGGTTGTGATGGCTGAGACACCTGTGGCTGTACCAGCTGCTCCCAGGCCGAGCAGCATTGCGATAGTTATACCTGTGATTATTTCTCTTTTGTGGAGTCTGTCAGGTTCTTCGAAAAGGTGGTACACTTCTTCATCTGAGTGGTACAGGACCCTAGGAACAATCAGAACTTGGACACAGAAGTCAATAGAGTCATTAAATTTGGCAAGGAACACACAAGGACTCACTCCGGATCGCTGGCAAACCCACATCCCAGATGCGGATGGGACCACCCACTTATTGGTCTTTCTGTTGGGCTTGACAACTTTAGTGCAGAAGTTGCCTTTCTGCTTTGCTAAAGTTGCATTGCCAAAACATTTGCCTTGTCCTGTGATTTGACTCAGGGTGATTCCTCTGCGGGGAGTGTCCCATCTGCACTGGTGGGGGGCACTGGCTGTGGAGTAACTGAAGGGGGTGTCTAAAGCAATGCCTTCGTAGAAAGGGGGTTTAACATCATAACAAAGCCAACAGGAGTTAGTCAGGTTCGGTTTCGTTTCGTTTAGGGTTAGAAAGGTAGCTTCTAGTATATAAACACAGGGGTGTTCCACGGGCTGGTGGAGGGTTCTATGTGACCCTTTTGCAGCTCGCGGTTGACTAGTTCTAGCAAGGCTGCCATTCGAGGCTTTGACAGGGGCCACTGCTCGACCCATATGGGGTCTGGTGATTTCCAAGTCAGTTTGATTGGCAGCAGTGGGTGTACGGCAGTGGCCCTTATTATAAATTTGTAATCCTGACTCCTAACATAGCAAGGACGTCCCTTCCTATCAGGGGTGGAGAGTTTTGCAAAATGTAGGGGTGGATCGCTACTGTTTGTTCTGGTCCCTTTTTTGTATGAAGCGTTATGGCTACTAATTGGGTGCTTTTCCAAGCTCGGGACGGCCCTCCCACTCCGTTCACTGGGGGGACTTCTTTGCATTGCCAGTGTCGGGGCCACAGCGCTTGGGGAAAAATCGAGCAGTCTGCTCCTGTGTCGCCCAAAACTGAAGCCCTATGACATGGGGGTCCTGACTGCCATAAAGGCAGCGCGTCCCCCATAGCACCAGGGGCTCCTTCCCTATTTTCATGGCCAGGGCCACCCAGGGGTCCCATTCTGGGGCGTCCCCTGCTGACCCTGCGGCACGGGCGCTGCTTGCGGCGGTAGTGGGTACGAAGGTACCGCAGTCTGTGTTGCGAAATTCGCTGGTGAGGGTACGAAGCTGGCTGTCTCCTGTGGGGGTATGGGGTATAAGGGCGCCCCGCCCCACTGGGGGTTGGCATAGATGGGCTGCCTTGCATTCGCGGTGGGAGGAGGCTGAGTGCAGCCCGCACGCCCCCTCCCTCTCCCGTTTCCCTGGGGCCGGGACCTGCATTCCTTAGCAAGGTGCCCCTTCCTCCCGCAGCTCCAACAGGCTCCTCTCGGGTGTGTTTGGGGTGGAGGCGCTGCGGCGGGCTGCCGTGCCGGCTGGGGACAGCTCACCGCGATGTGACCTGCCTCACCACACTTGAAACGCCATGGCACTGGTCAGGGTGTGGACGGCTGCCTGAATGGGTATCAGGTGTTCTTCCCTCACTACATGTCTGATCATGTCAGCCAGGCTGGCTCCGGATGGCAGGGAACGTAAGATATCTTTGGTGACAGAGTTGCACTGCTGGCGCAAGCAGTCAGTTACCACGGGGCCCTTTGCCTCTGCCAGCAGGGTAGAGGAGTCTATCGCTGCCTGCAGGCGATCTACGAACTGCGTGAAGCTTTCGCTCTCTGCCTGCCTCACGGTGGACTACGGCGACGGCTTGGCTACGACCCGGGAGGCTGCACGAATAGCCTCTCTAGCAGCCCGAGTGGTCGCCCTGACCTCCTCAGCCCGCATCTGCATGGCTTGTTGCTGAGGCGTGATCATATAATCGTGCTTTCCCATAAGCCTGGATAAAGTCGATCTGTGTAGTGGCTGCCTTGCGCCAGATGCTTGGGCTAATACCTTTGTACAATTATCCTCCCATTCTTGTCTAAACACAATCATTCCGGCACCATCAAGTATCATGCGACCTATTCGCTCGATATCAAAGGGAAGAAGGTCGTCATTACTAAAAAGACCATCGATTAATGTGGAGACCATGGCCGAATTGATTCCTTTTTCTGCAATGGCTTTGACAATTGACTGTACATCTTTTGGGTTTACCGGGGCATATACCCTCTGCTGGTTCCCTTCTGGGCCGGTGATCCTCACTGGGAAGGCTTGTACGGTAGCTGCTGGGGACCATTCGGCACAGGCTATTTTTATTTCTCCCCAGTCGGTAAACTGGGCTGGTTTGTATTGTGGCTGCTTTTCGGTGCGGCTTAAAGCTTTACTTGGTTTTGTTTTAAATTGCATTGGCTCTATTCTCTTTGTCTCAGAGTCCCAGCCGGCTCCCGACAGCTCTTCCGAGCTGCCGGAGCTGCTGCTGGACTCAGAGTCGGAAGTCGAATGCCAGAGCACTTCCGGGGCTCGGTGCCGTTTTGTGCGGCTCCGAGCCCGCTCCTCCCCCCGGGGGTGGCGCCGCTGCCGCCCCCCGGGCTCGCCCTGCCTCCTGCAGGGGGAGGTTTCTCCCTTACATGGTAGTGGCATCAGGCGCGGCTGCCGATTGGCTCCGAGCCCTCTGCCGCTCTCCTCCTCTTTCTCCCGCACACGCGTATTAGCAAAACTCCGCGCCTCTGGGCTCTTCGCGCCGAGACTGCCCGCGCCCCGCCCCTCCCCTTGGCTGCCAGCGCCATTTTCAAAGGGATAGGGTGGCGGCATGGGTAGCATCTCCTCCCGAGCCGCGGCTCCCGCGCCTCTGGCTTCCCCCGCCAGTCCCCGCCGATAGAACTCTGCGCGCCGCTGCACCTCCGGTACCGGGTCATTGACCGGCCGTGGTGGGGCGGATGGGGAAGCCGCGGATCTTTGGGAAGGCTCCGCGGGGGGTCCCGGGCCCCGCCTGGGGAGGGGGGCGACGCGCCGGGCCCCCCCCGGATCCCCGCTCCCGGGCGGATTGTCCTCAGGGGTAGTTTGCGTTGCCGCTCCTACCCCTAGCTTGGGTGTAACCAATAAACACGTACGCGCTGCGCTCCATGTCTCCTGCTCTTCTATTGCTCTGCGCAGGGCTTTCTCGACTTTGCCCCATGCCTTAAGGCTTCTGCCACTGCCTGAGGATTTCGTGTCCTCGGCCAGCATGGCTGTGCATTTTTCCCATATCTCTGGATGCAAAACATCCACAGGGCGTTCAATTGCCCCAAGCTCAAGCAGCCTTGCTATAGCAAGATAAAAGTCTTTGAGCTTACACTCAATTCCCCATTGCTTATGAACCTCACTTACGACCCTGGCGATGGCGTCCATGACGATCGCGGGTTCCTGGGACGTCTCCCTCACCGAGAACACAGTCTCACCGGTCTGGCCGCTGCCCTTGTCCAGGCGACACCCACTACCCGAGCTAATCTTTCCCGGGCTTCAGCACCAGTTATGTTGCCTTCAGGGGAAGGCAAGGCGACCTGGTTTCAAGGAACAGCACGGCAGCCCAGTCTCCCCTGGGCCACTCGGGCTAACAACACGCGCTGGACACCAATGTGGTGGACGGTCAAAAGCCTTTATTATCTTATCTCATGGGTTTAAATAGTCTTGGGGGACTCTGCTACGTCAGGGGGGGTTGGTAGGGTCTCTAGGGTTAGTCAGGAGTGGAAAACTACTGGGTTAGGTGTGGTTACATTCTTTGGGGTAATGGATAACATGTTGCAGGGTGAGAGGGGGATGGGGGTCTTTCTTTCCTTCACATCCCGAAATCTTCCGTTCGCCTGTCCCTATCTACTACAGGTACTACAGCTTTGTCCCAGACAAATGCCTCAGGCATTTGCAGGCTGCAGCAGTTTCTGGCGGGCCCTTTTTATAATTTTCTGATCTCACTGCTATCCTGCAAACCCTAGAGACATCTGTGGAGGCATGGTCATTCATGACTTCTAGTCATTACTGAACCTTGACACAGCTGGGACCTCTCTAGTGACATATTGTTTTCTCAGTTTCAGCTCGGAATGGGAGGAATTCACATGAAAAGAAAATTTATCCTGAACTTATACTATTGAAAAATACTGTGTTTCTTTGACCCCTGTTTTCAATGTGTTGTATCACCTGACTCTTTTATATAGCTTCGGCATTATCAGTCAACTAAGTGCTGTGAAGGGGATTCTATCTCCCCCTCAGGAGAGGGGGAAAATAAAAGGCTTCTCACTGGGTTTGCAGCATTAAAAATAAACAACCTCAATTAGAGCAGAGGGAATAGGAAAGGGTATGCTAGAATTAAACTCCTACCTGTTATCACTAAATTCTTCTCTACTTTTCCAGAGTAAACTTAAAAAAATCAAACTTCCATATCATTTTCAGATAGGGCCTCATATCCTCTCCAGCAGGTCTGAGCCCTGCTAATTGCTCTGTGGCTTTTTCATCCTTCCCAAGAGGGTCATAAATTGGGCTACTGTAGCTCTCAGTATATTTTGGGATCTGGTAGCAAGGCAAATCTCCCTGTTCACCTTCCACAGCTTCAAGCATTCTGGTTTTAGACATAGTTTTATAGGATTTGTGCCTCCCAGTATGTTTCAGCACTCTTGAACAAGCTCTGATTCAGGATTACTTTTTTCCATTGCTGCAGGCTTGCAACATCAAGTGTGAGTTATTTTACCCTTTTTTCAGAGTTCTAGGATTGTTCTAGGTTGGACCAGCAAAACACTGGTGTTTAAAAGTCCAAAGTCTGTATAGCACTTCTTTTCACCATGGTCTGTGACAAGCAACACTGGTGAATTCGTGACATTTAAGTATATATCTTGCATGAAAGATGTTCAAATAAGCCAGAAATACATACTCCTTTAGTCTCCTTGTGACACCAAGTTTGACACACATTAGATTGTTTTCATTTCAGGGAGAGAAAGATTCGGGGGAGGAGCCAAGCATTCCTACCTGGATATAATCTGAGATATAGAACAGCACAGCCAGCCTTTTCTGCCTGGATTACCAGAGGAGTAACTTTCTTTTCCACTGAATTCCCAGAGGAAGACCAGGCCCATCTACACCACCACTGAACCTTCAGAGGAAAACTACATCTTTCTACAGGATCACTACTTCAACGGAACCACATTTCTGACTCAAGAAGGACTGCAGCCAACATTAATCAGACTGCTACCAACACCCTGACCAACAGGGTGTCAGGTCGTATTCTGACTATGTCAGTGGTTTTTGGGGTTTTTTTTGTACTATTGTATTCGTATTTTAATTTTCCTACTAAAGGACTGTTATTCCTATTCCCACATCTTCACTTGAAAGCCACTTAATTTCAAAATTATAATAATACAGAGGGAGGAGGGGCACATTTTCCATCTCAAGGGAGGCTCCTACCTTTCTTAGCAGACACATCTTTTCAAAACAAGATACTTGTGCATTACTGGATAGTGGAGAGTGGTGTCAAAGAGGGGAAGACTGTGAAACTCCAAAGCCTGGCACCCCAACAATACTGAACTGCCCAGTGTTCTCTTCTGCTGGCCCACCTCAGAAATTATATCTGTGAGGGCAAAGCCTCTTGTACTCTGCCCAGCCCCCAGCACACATAGGAATTCTGTGAACTTCTCATTCCTCAGCTTCTCAACTTCAAGAGAATAAGAGCTTCTCTAAACATCCAGACCAATAACACATAAAGAGTTACTCCTATTACTTGGTAAAAAAGTACAGTTTTGAAAATACGGTCAATGAGTTTTTATAATCCTTACTCATTTTTTGGATACAAAGGCATCACACAGCATCTTATGTATTGGACACCCCCTAGTCTGAGACTAAGACAGATAATCAACAAACACACAAAAAAGAACTCTCATTCATCAGCAAACAAGACACATAGCTGCAAAAATTAGGATGCAAATTATTTTCCTCCCTCTGAATCTCATGCAGCCATTGTGTGCCCTGGTCTGTATTAAATTAAGGATGCTCAGCAAGACAAGCAATGTGATTCTCCCCAGCTACATCAGCAAACAGTACATTTCTCCCTAAGGCACTGAGCAGAAATGGTGCAAGGCATTTCCACGGCTTTCCATTGCTTGCTTGAGGAATGCTTGGTCAGTCTTTCCCTTTTGACTCCTCTCTAAGCATCCACCCCAGTGTTTTCTCTCAAGATCTTCCATCATTGTGGCTGCAGCTGTGGGAAGACCACGCTCCAGCACGGTGCGGGTGGAGGGAGGCATAGATCTCTGAAGGTTGCTCTTGGGGAAAAAGGTTTATTGGGGGTGCAGGAAGGTCCGAGCCTCGTGCTCTTAGGCGTAGCACGTGGCCGGGCTTAAGAGGGTGGGGGAGGGGAGAGACAAAAGGAGGGTTTAGGAGAGGGGAAGCTTCAGGAGGGGAGGAGGTTCCAAGGGAGGGGGAGAGGTCTAAGAGGGGGAAAAAGTTCCAAGAGACCGCATGGCCTCTCGGAGCCTCCTTATCAGGGGCTCCTAGGTGGGCTGGGATAAGGTATGGGCCAATGGGGTTACAGACACTGATGTTTTAGGGGAAGGTACAGAGGTGTGGGATGAGCCATACCTCTTTTGGGGGGTGGGATGGAACAGTCAATTTCACTCCAGGACTCATCCAGGGGCAGGAGTGACATCCGGCTAGCTGGGAGAACTGTTCTCATCCTAGCTGTATTATTTATGAACAATCATATCTATCTATCATCTGCAACATGCAGCAGCATTTCCTGGGGGAGGCAGCTCTGCCAACGTGGCCCTAAGGCTCCAGAAGCCTTTGGCTGACACTGGTGTGTAAGGTTAAAGGAAAACTGCTTCAGGAGAAGAGGAAGGAAAATGCAACCTGAGACTGCATGCATTAAGGAAATAGCTTTTTTTTTTTTTTTTTTTCTTGAGTAAAGGCTTGCTGCGGCCTTTCTAGAGCTGATCATGGTGCTGCCTCTTGCTGGAATGGGAGGCATCTGCGGACCTAGGGGTCCTCCTCTTTCGGCGGATATCACAGGTGAGGGCTCAGTGCCCTGGCCAGGAGCAGAGGAACCTGCAGCCACTCTTGTCTCCCCCAGCACTTCCTGGGGCTGCTTCTGCTCTGCAGGGATGGACACAAATGAGGAGCAGCTGGGACGTCCATGAAGGGCACTCTCCAATGTGCTGGCTTCCTCCTCCGTGTTGAAATTTGCAATGCCACTGGATGGGGCCTGGCTGAGGGTGGGAGCACCCTCCTGAGAGTCAGGGGGATCAGAGCTGGCAGCAGGGATCTCATCTGCTGCGTCTCCCCCTCAAATCCACGGGGATAGTGTAGTAGATAGCGACAGGCGAACGGAAGATTTAGGGATGTGACGGAAAGGAAGACCCCCATCCCCCTCTCACCCTGCAACATGTTATCCATTACCCCAAAGAATGTAACCACACCTAACCCAGTAGTCTTCCACTCCTGACTAACCCTAGAGACCCTGCCAACCCCCCCTGACATAGCAGAGTCCCCCAAGACTATTTAAACCCATGAGATAAGATAATAAACGCTTTTCGACCGTCCACCACACTGGTGCCTGCGTGTGTCGTTAGCCCAAGTGGCCCAGGGGAGACTGGGCTGCCGTGCTGTTCCTTGCAACCAGGTCGCCATTGTCTTCCATGAAGGCAACAGATAGAACCCCTGTGGAGCCCGGCCAGCTGGGCAGTGGGGCGAAGCGGGCAGAGGGAAGGAATTTCTCCTTGGATCCCAGGGGGTTTGGAGAAGCTCCCACATGAGTCCAAAGACGAACTGGTTCCACAAGCAAAGGAAAGAGGCGCTCTCCCTCAGGATTAGTTCCAAAGTTTAATGAGGGCCTGGAGAGATCCCAGGCCACATCTGGCTTCAAAGGACCTCCAGAGCAAGAGCGAGGGTCTCCCAGCCCAGAGCTGCCAGATATAGGGGGGGGGCGGGGAAACCCAAGCAGGCAATGGGGGAAGGACATGGGAGTGGCTCTTGGGGGGCAAGGCCTCAGAGTGACCACTGAGGAGGGGGTGGGGGAGGAGTCCCAGCCAGGGTCCAGTTACCTGGTGACCCTGGGGGAAGGATCTGGACAAAGGGGAAGGGTCACCAGGTGATGGACACATCACCTGGGAGGAGACAGGGGGATGGGTTGGGGTTTGATGGACATACAGGTACTGATGGGAAAGCTGGGATGAACCAAACAGGTACAAAGAGGGGATATGGAGGGACAAACCATTATAAGGGGATATGCAGTGCAAACACAACTCTACACTCATCCTCCTCCCTGGCAGTCTGAGAGTGCAGCAGCCTCCAAACCTCCTCACTGCACTGGGTCTCGATATTGAGGATGCCATGGACAGTGATGCAGTGTATTGCTGGAGATGGGGCTGCAATCTCTGGACCAAGACTTCTCTGTCTGGACCATAGACACAGAGTGTGAGCACAATGCCGCTCTCTGCATTCTTCACCTCATACTACTTGCCCCCATATATAATCCCCAGCCCCTGGTGCAGCCATGGCCTCACAGGGTCCAGGAGGTTCCATTGTCTTCAGCAAAGTTCTGCCCAAAGCTCTGGCAGGATGCCACCCATGGCTTCTGGTCCTGCAGCCTGCTGCTGAGCAGGGGCTGTTATTCCTTGTGGACAGGCAACAAGGGAATCTGCAGGGCCAGGGGATCTGTTTTCAGCCAGGCCTCTAGGAGCTTCTGCTGCCTGGTGCTGGTGTCTGGCAACTCTCTGGGAGGTGTGATAACATAGTGTAGGTTGTCATCTCCACCATGATCAGAAAAATTCACTATCAAGATGGATCTTCTGCAGAGTGAGCAGGCAGGATTTCTTTCTGCCCAACGCAAGACGCAGCCAAGGCAGAATTGGTGGCCGCAGGGCATTGCGTAAGCAATGTCATCTGGTGCATTGCAGCAGATGGGGCAGCTCCACTCCTTCCCTGTGGCCATGTGTACTTGTTCCCACAGGTTGGCCCAGGCTCTGACAGCACCTGATTTTACAGAGCAATGGATGTGAGGTCACAGTCATAATCTACCACCAGGATTATGTGTGGGTCCTCTGCTTGTTTTTTCTACCTCTGTCGAGGTTGGGATTGAAGGCACTTGAGACGGTGTTTCATGTCGGACTCACGTGTTTATTATTTCTTATCAGTGAAACAACCTCACAGCTGTGAGTTCTGCAGTCTTTCATTAGCAAAGCATAAAATGGCTAACTATCTCTTGTTACAAGGTCTTTTAAAACTAAACTATCCAATTAGGAAATGACACCTGGACTATTTTCCCTTCTAACCCAATAACTGATACCTCAAATCCTGCAATGCAGACTTTTCTGTCTAATTACAAAACATCACCCAAACCCATGAAGAAGAAGGAAGAAGAAGGCGAAGAACAACCCTTCTCCTCCCTACAACCTGTATCTTGCTTTATATTTATTTCTGTATTCTAAAACCCCAAACTCTAAGTTTTCCATCCTGTGATATTACACACTTCTAACCAACTAAGAATTCCAGTGCTATTAATCAATTTTGGAAGTCTTCTCCACAGCTTCAAGTCAAATGCAGTGCTCTCTTGCAAGTCTCTGCCTTTCAGCACAGAAAGTTGAAAATTCTCAGCATCAAGGATTCCAACAATTATGATTATTCCTAGGAGTATTATTGGAATTACTATCACCTCCACAACCCAATAATGTTACAATATGATGTCTACCCCTGTGGTTCTTGGAAATATACTGCTAGTTGGAGGCTGCCCTCTGCCCTCTTGTGCACCCCAGAAAGGAGGGCATCACCAAACAATGAGATCTGAGTTAATGGATACATGGCTGTGGAGAAACAGCAAGGTTAAAGTTTGGTCCATCACAGATCATCACAAATTCAGCACAGGGGGTTCAGGAAATCAGGGAAAAATTTCAGATGACACTATGAGGAATGGCTGGATTTCACAATCCATGAAGGAGTGTTTCCCGAGAGATGGCCAAAATGCACAGATAACCTGCACAGGAGAACTAGACATGTTGGGAAGGGGAGCCTTTTAGGAGAAAAGTGTCAGTGCAGCTGTATCTGCAACATCATCTAAGTTTGACATTGCCTAAATAACGCTGTCCCAAATCCCAAGTCTGGGACCAGATCAATTCATGTTGGAAGCAATGGGGAAAAGGGTCATTGGGGTGGAGTTTTTTATGTCAGTAGAGGCAGGACTGGAGAAAGTGAAGTGCAAGGGCATCTGAGGAGGGGAAGAAAAGACAGAGCCTTTGATGACTGGCATGAAATACCTATGGTGAGCTGAAGACATGGGTGAGAAGAAGAGAAGTAGAAAGCGGAGTTGCAATAGCCCAAGACATATGCAGAGGGGCAATGGAATATTGGGACAGACATCCCTTGTCCATCACTGAACTGTGGAGGCTGGCATCAGAGTGGCGGACCGTGACAATTCAAAGCCTGGCTCTCCAACAATGCTGAACTGTCCAGTGTTCCCTTCTGCTGGCCCACCTCAGAAATGATATCTGTGAGAGCAAAGCCTCTTGTACTCCGCCCAGCCTCCAGCACAGATAGGAATTCTGTGAACTTCTCATTCCTCAGCTTCTCAACTTCAAGAGAATAAGAGCTTCTCTAAACGTCCAGACCAAATAACACATAAAGTTAGTCCTATTACTGAGTTGAGCAACTGATTAATAACTTACATAGCTTCACTTTCCAAAAAACCTTTCAGTTCTTGTAATTATCTTTCTGAATGTCGTAAAAATTTTTATACTCACTCTGCACTTTATTAGTGTATTCTATACCATTCTTTGTAGACCTTATTACTTGCACAAAAATCACATTGCACTATTTCTTCTTTTTACTAACCTATTTGGCTACAAGATAATATACCAAAATTGTGTTGTGGGTAAAGAGAACTATTGTGAGAAAAACAACAGAGAACCAGAAACAGTAAATTTTAGGTTCTGTTCATAGCTTGGTCTCAGACCAAGAACACAAAGGTATTTTATAATTACTTTTCCAGATATGTTATCTAAATCTGCCTTTTTCCACTTTCAGACTGAATTTTAGAATCACTAATAATTCACCATACCAGTTAAAGTTACAGAAGAACTACAATCAGTGAAGTCCGTAGTTGTTTGGTATCCTTAAACCGACATACCTTTGAAGTAAAGATTCTGAAAAGTGAAAGGCATAAAAGAAATGGAGTCTTTAAAAAATAAAAAAAAATCTGCTTTACCCTCTGTACTGCTCTCTTTAGAAATTTTCATTCCTATTCTTACGTTTTACTCTTAGAGTGATGATGTAAAATAATGTATTAACAATAATACTCAGCAAACTGAGTATTAGAATAACATGCACTATTTATGAGTCTCTAATTTGTGAAACTGTCACAATCAGATGCACAACAGCACCCTTTTGGTATTTTTTGTATATATGGCTCTTGGAACTCAGATTTGGTCAGATTTCAAACTGTTTATATGCTGGATGTGCTGATTACTATAATTTAAGGCAAAGTATTGATGGATTCAGACTATGCAGATAATACAGTTATTTCTTGTGTAGTTTAGGGAAAGGACCTTCGTCATGTCAGCTCACAAAGAACCCCTTTGTCACTAAAAAACAGGAAACAAACTCTCTAACCAGTTTTTTGTTAGAAAGCTGATATTTTTCAATATGTTTGGTACATGGGGATAGCTTCACCTAACACATATATCCACTTCCAAAACTTTTCACTATTTATGCACTGTAACAAATAAAGAAATGAATGTTCATTGACTGTAAGTTCCATAATTCTCTTCATTAGTAAGTATTCTATCTCCTATTTGTTTTCTCACGTCTCATGCTAATTAGCCCAGCTCTCCAGTGTTTTTATCTTTTTCCCAAACAGCACATCCAGTACAATTGCTGAACTGAAAGTGATACAAGTCTGTCATGCATTGACTTGGTTAGTTTTTTCTTTATCTTGAGTTTCTGCAAAATGTCCTCGTTGTTCATGAATTTTCCATTACCTGCATCTAGTTTCAACAATAGATGTCTCTGCAAGGCTTTGTTAACATCCTTCCTGGTCTGAGATTATTGAAACATATCAAAGTGTTGATTCACTTGTTTCAGTGAAACTTAAAGTTTCAGTAATTTCCCCAAACCATGTTCCCACAATACCAGCTTATGACAACATTGCTAAATGCCAGCTACAGTGGCATATGACAGAGCGTAAAATTACATTGCTTCAAAATAATTAAAATGATTAATTACAAGAGATAATTAAAATAATCTATTAGAAAAATTATGAGTAAAGTTATATAATTTCCCACACTAGTTGTGGCACGAGGCTTATTAGTCACAGATGTAGAGACTTAAACCCACATTTATCCTTAGTGTTTGTAGTAAGCACTGTATGATACAAAACAAAGCATTAATCGTAGATAGGATTAATGCACAAACACCTGTCCTAAGGTTAAAAGAATTTTTCTCCCACTGCTGCATAAACTCCTTTTAAAAGAATTTATGTTACTTGCTGGGTAACATTTTTAACTACAAGTCCTGTGACTGTCCACACAATTATGTTTTACATACTTTCCTCACATATGTCAAATACAAATATTAGATACTACACTGTAATATCTAAAATTTCTAGCTTAAACATGAAATGCTGCTTCCTTAATAGTATAACTGGATTTTATATATAGTGGTTATTGGGGGAGAGCAGGAGACTACTGAAGGAACTTTACTGAGCAGAATCACAGAATATTCTAACTTGGCAGAGACCCACCACAATCATAAAGTCCAGCTCCTGGGCCTGCACTGTACATCCCAAGAATCACATCACGTGCCTGACAGCTTTGTCCAAACACTTACTGAATCCATCAGACTTGGTGATTAGACCACTTCCCTTGGGAGTTTGTTCCAGTGCCCAATTCCCCTGTCGGTCAAAAACTTTCCTGATATCCAACCTAAACCTCCACTGACTTAACGCTTAACGTCATGCTATTTTCTCGAGTCCTGTCACTGTCACCACAAAGAGATCAGTGTCTGCCCTTCCTCTTCCCTCACAAGGAAGTTGTAAGCTGCAATGAGGTCTCCCTTCAGTCTCCTCTTCTCCAGGCTGAACATTCCAAGTGACCTCAGCTACTCCTCATATAGCTTCCTCTCTAGACCCTTCATCATCCTTGATACTCTATAGTAGCTTAACGTCTGATTTACATTGCGGTGCCCAAAACTGTCCCCAGCACTCGACGTGAGGCTGCACAAGTGCAATGTAAATTTGCAAGTATACATTAATAAAACCGAAAAGGAAACACAAGCATGCAAAAGTTTACAACATACTGTTTTGCCACGGCCCTTCATTAAAAATTAAAAGTTTGTAAAAGGAAACGGAAACATCCCTCTTCCACGAGGAAGTGTTCTACGCCCGCCCCGCCGCGCCCCACACGCTACGACGGATCCCGGCGTGCCGCGCGCGGGTTCGGCCATGTTGTGGGGCCATGTTCCACAGCAGCACGCAGCGCCGGCACTGGCTCTTTCATAGCGAGGAGGAACTGGCGCGGCGCCGCGCTGAGGGGAACCGCCGGGCCCGAGCCAGGGCGGTGGCCAGCGGAAAGGTGCGCAGGGGCTCGGAGGTTGCGGGCGCGGGGCGGAGCGGAGCGGGGAGGCAGGGGCGGCGAACTCAGGCGCGGCTTTGCTTCTCCCAAGGTGCCGGAGGGTGACCCAGTGCTGCTGGAGCCACACGAGGAGCTGGCGCTATGCAAGTACTACGAAAAGAGGCTGCTGGACTTCTGTGCCGCATTCAAGCCCTCGATGCCGCGGTCCGTTGTGGTAAGCGAGGCGAGGAGGAGCCGTAGCCTCGGCCTTCCTTATTCCTTCGCTTGCTGCCTTCTTGGCTTGTTCTTGAGAGCGCGGATATCTTTAAATCTCTTCATCTCTCTTCTCTCCTTCTAGCATTACAGTCTGTGGCAGCTTGTTGTCTTGTTTTCTGACACGTAGAGCCATTTCAAAACCTGATACTTTTCAACGTGATCTTTTGCTTGTGGCTCTTAAACTTGCTTGGGTGACTGAATTGTTTTGCTTCCCCTTAGCAAAGAGTAGAAACAAAATAGTTGTAGATGATTGGTGCTAATGTTTGATGATACAATGAAACAATCTCCCAGTCGCTGAAGGAGACGGTCCCAAATTTGGGCTGTCATTCAGATGTTTCTCTAGCATTAGTGCTTCTCTGACCACAAAATAAGCTGGATCGTGTACTGGGAAAACATTACCCTACAAAGGAAAAACATTACCTTGAACTTAGATGTCTTGAATGCAGAAGACCGTATTTCAGAAGGGAGAAGTGGGGACATAGAGCTGAACAGAGTGAAATTGTGCCTCACTCATTAAGACATTAAGATGTATGATTTACATTGTCCTACATTAGTCCTCACTTTTCCAAGCATGTGTGTTGAGTACTGTGCTTGAGGGTGTCTTTGAAAGGTAACAGTCACTGTCATGGCATGTGAAGCCAGATTGATGTTTGAGAACTAGCTCCTGCAGAGTCTAATTTTGGAAAGCATCGACTTTCATGCTGATAAACATGCTGCAAAATTTACTGATGTAAAAAATCAAATTGTTTCAATTGCTTGCAACTTTGAGGATGATTTTTTTCAGCCTTTGATTTTTAAATTTCATTTTAATACCAGGTTATTTTCATAAAGGGACTCTTGGCTTTTTAGGCATTGTCTTCTAAAACATGTCTAAAAACAAGGAAAATTGTTTTGTATTACAGTTGTAGTATAAGGTTCTTGCAGGCAAAAAAGACTTTGAAGTACTTCATTCCTGTGTGTGTGAAATACTTAATTTCTGGCTGTATGTGTCTTAGTGCCTCAGTGTATCCTGTGTGCCTGTAGCATATATCCAAACTTGCCCGTTTTGGGAGGGGAGTTTCTTTTTATTTTATTTTTTTTTTCTTCATCCATTTTTTTTTACCTCCCTATTTTTTTCTATTTAGGGTACAGCTTGCATGTATTTTAAACGTTTTTACCTCAATAACTCAGTGATGGAGCATCATCCTCGGATAATAATGTGAGTTATCAATACTTCTTTATATTTGTAAAGACGTAAAAAAAAAAAAACTAAGAAAGAAAATCTGAGAACTTAAATAGGAGTAAAGACAAAATATGGTCAGTTTCACTATCTTTTTGCTGTATTCAGAACATATTTAAAAATACACATTTTCTGATCAGAACTTTCAGTAGGAGAATGGATGCTGCATATGTCAATTATTTGCTTTTTTGGGTTTTTTTTTCCCTCCTCAAGGCTAACATGCACATTTTTGGCCTGTAAAGTAGATGAATTTAATGTATCTAGTGCACAGTTTGTTGGTAACCTTCGAGAAAGTCCTCCTGGACAGGAAAAGGCTCTTGAACAAATACTAGAATATGAACTGCTACTTATTCAGCAACTGAACTTCCATCTGATCATCCACAACCCATACAGACCATTTGAGGGATTTCTAATTGATATTAAGGTAATACTCTCCGATATGCTATATGCTTTGTATAGTAAAGTGATACAAGTCTGTCATGCATTGACTTAAAAAACTTAATTTCCTTTTGTGCCTGTGATTTAAAAAATCTAATTTTCATAGTGATAGACAAATACCTGAAAGACAGTTGTCTTACTTGTGGTCTTTAAGTTATTTGGGATATTTTTGGAATAAAAACTTCTACTTTTTAGCTAAAAACTTGCTACTTTTTAGCTATATAAAATACTGTTGAATTGTGTATTCTGAACTCATGAAGAAGAATGACAAACAGCTGCCTTTTTTTCTAAATCATTACTTTTTAGACTCGCTATCCAGTGCTGGAAAATCCTGAAGTTTTAAGGAAAACAGCTGATGACTTCCTTAATCGAGTGGCTCTGACAGATGCGTATCTGCTCTTTACTCCCTCACAGATTGCTCTCACTGCCATATTATCTAGTGGCTCAAGAGCAGGAATTAATATGGAAAGGTAGTATTATTTTCTTATATGTGTGGTTTAAACAATCTGTTTGCTTCTTGTATAAAACTGTTTTGCTTAGACATTCTTAATTACTAGAATTTTGTATTTGTTGATTGCTAGCACTCATCTGTTCTTTATGGTTTAGAATGGAAGTGTTACTGTTCATTTTCACAAATAGGTGATGAAAGCAGTTAGTTGCTGTCTGGTTTTTATATTCCTTTAAAAGAAGTTAAAACCCTGACAGCTTTCCCTTAATTAGAACAGCTTAGGGTTTTCAGACTCAGTTTGAGGGTTAGACAGGGAAGAAAGTGGAAATATGGTAGAAATTGAGAGTCAACTGAAATTACACTGAACTGACAGCTAATGGGCATGCTGTAACATGCTGTGTTTGATTGCTGCAACTGTTCAGTTGCCATGGGTATGCACAAGGGCTAAGGTGTTGCTTTAAATCACTCTTTTCTTTCCCTTCTGTGAAACCCATAAGTACATCTTGCATGTCCTTGCCACTGGTGTTTGCAGAGGTACTGTCAAACACTTTGATATCTTTGTTGAAATGTGTAGTTGGTTTAATTCTCTTTTGGACAAAATGTATGCTTTTGTTCAGATGAACAGCTGAGGTGGTTGCTGCAAGAAACTGTACCTGGCATGTTTTAATAACATGCCTGTGAGCATTTTGCATCTGGAGTCTAACACCTGCTCTAAACCCAAAAAGTTCTTCTGATCTTCCATCTGTTCTAAATGTATGTCAAATCTCTGTAGTTCTAAGATAAGGAGCGTTGGGAGTATTCTTTACAGGATTCACTGTCTTCTAAGAATTGTATAAAAACATTCAGGTGCTTACTTCTACTTGAAATTTGATCTCATTTTTAGATCTGTATTCTGTACTGCTTGTGCCAAAATTCAGAAAACCATGCTTGCAAAAAGAATGAAAATAATTTATAGCTAATGTGGAATTCAAGGTGTCTGAACTTTGTTGTCATGTTCAGGAAGAATTCAAGTCTTTGCTACCTGTCTGCACCATACAATTGTATGTACCTTGCCATTTACTGTTTGTGAGTTTTTGCTGCAGACATGAGAGAAGCTGATGATGCAGCTGACGGTCTGTGTATCTGTGATCAGGTGGAGCTGCAAAGGTGGTACAGAACACGTGAAAATTGGAAAACCCATTGCTCTCATGGGGGAAGGGATGGAACTCTTTGGTTGTTGTGGGTGTGAGTGAGGAGGATTGTTCGTGTCTGTTTTATCCAGGCAATGTGCATTTGTGTTCTTAGTAAAGAGAAGTTTCATCTGGTTGGGAAGAGGAAGGAACCCGTAGGCTCAGGCAAGACAGTGTTTAGTAATAGCTTTCAGCTGCCAAAAGAAGCAGGCCTGTCTTGCAAGCTCTGCTGTTGGTTAGTCTGAAAACCACTGTAGTGCTTGCTTGTCTTGTAGGCATACTGTACAATAGTATGATGTGTCATAAAGTCATAAATGTAATTTGACTTAGCTCCATGAGGATTAGAAATACCTAATTTGGCAGTGGCATTTCTACATGACTGGAGGAATATTTTTGTCACCTTCTTACAGTGACAGATTAGCTTTTTTATTACTTTATAGCACTTAAGTAAACAAAGTGTTCTTACTTATCTAATTATAAAGCTCTAGGAGATGTTCATTATAAATAATACACTCTTACTAATCACAGATGATTACCATAAATTATTATGACACTTTAAAAATTTATTTTTCAATGTCTCTTTTTAGCTATTTATCAGAAAGTCTTAAGCTGAAAAAAGACAGATCAACCTTATCCCGATTACTGGATGACATGAAATGTAAGTAAACACTGGAAAAGTATATTAAAGAATATATCAAAACAAGGAAGAACCATCTTTTTCCATATTACAAAAGCTTTAGATAGTTTTGCTTCAGATAGCTCTCTTCACCTTAAGACAGGCATAAGTAAACTGCAGACAGAATGAACTACCCAGCATGTAGATGGAGGAGGAAAAAAGACTGAAACAAAACGAACAAATAAATTAAACAAATGAACATGAACAAAAATAAATAAATGACCAGGCAGAGGAGCTGCGTGATGCTTTCAGAATGTAAGTGCTAGCTAGAGTCAAGGTGCTAGCAGCTGATTCAAAAGTGAGAAAACTATTATATAACAGTATCAGTAGGACAGAACTAAATTGCTTATTATGTCACCATATCTTAAACATTACAGCTTCAGGCAAAGTCTGCATGTAATTACTACCACCAGAAGGTACGTTTTGTAAGCTAAATGACTAATGTGATATGCCAGTTTTACACTGCACATTTGTTTTGCGTCTATGTTTCAGAAGATGCTTAGCTTCACTAGTGTGAGAAATATCTGTGTATATATTTTTCAAATATTAAGAATACTACCATGGTTTAGCTAAGCTAAAAGGGAGTATAGTACACTGATTATTACCTGCTTGTATTTAAATGAAAAGGTTGTGATATGAAATTCCCAGTAAGTAATCAGGTACTGAATGCATTAAGTTAATGCATGCACTTAAAATGGGAGTGATGGCAGTAAAACTAGGCTGGCTGACATGAGCAGTGAATGCACCATACAAGTATCCATGGTCTACCAATTCAATTTACCTTTAATTTATAATATTTAAGATGTCCTTTACTTTCTGGTCTCCTAACAAATCAAGTCTTCAGACTTCCATTGCTGAGGTAGAAGGGAATGCTGGGATCACTTACTCTTCACTTCAGTTGTTGTGGATGCTAGCTTTAGCCCAGAGGCAACTCTTCCATAAACATAAGACGGTTGGAAGGAAATTTTTCAAACAATTTGTAAATTACTTCTACAGAGTACTGGTGATAGAGAAAAAGACTCATAAATTTAATTTGCACTATTAGAAAGACTGGAACTGGATTTTTTTTAGGACAGCAAGTACAAGGTTGATTGCAAAAAATACCTGTGTATTTTGAAGCTTGTTAGCAGAGTAATGTAAACCCTGCCTTAAGGAAATCCAAAGTCAGTGATCCTGGAGACTTGTTTCAGTGTAGTTATAATAAGGAAAGGAAGGATGAACTGTTGGTTGAAGCCTGATTATGACATAAGCAATAATCAGCCACACGGGAGACTGGATAAGCTTATGTGAGTATCAAGTGTGGTGGTTGACCCCAGCTTGATGCCAAGTGACCACCAAAGTTGCCAAGTGACCACCAAAGTCACCCTGTCACTGATCTCTTGTCATGGTTTGACACTGGTATGTTAGTGCTTTTATGAAAATGCAACCCCCCAAATGATTGCTGTGAGATACGATTAGGAACATAGTAGAGTAGGCTCAAGCTTAATAACAAAGGAAAAACTTCATTAAATTACTACTACTGTAAAAGGAAAAAAAAAGAAGAAAAAAAACCACACATTAAATTTAAAATGAAAACTTTCTAAAACATTCTTCTTCCTCCCCCCACAATTCTAACAAACTACAGTGAGACACAACTTGGACTTCTAATCAGGTCTTTCCTTTTCAGATAATCAGTATTCAGTTTATCGAGGGAGAGAGAAGTCTTTCTTGTGTCACAGACTCTCTAAGATACACAGCTGTTACTCCTTGTGTTTCTGTGTTAAATATGGCACTGCCCGGAGAAAATTTGTTATGGTGACACTCTCCTTTCCATGCACAATGTTCTCACTATAGTGCATGGACAGGGTGCTTTTAGGATTTTTTTTCAAGGATGCTTTCCTAAGAGGAAAAAAAGAAAACAACAGTTCAGTTTTTCATTTTTGGGACCGCAGTCCCCCCCACTTCCCCCTGGGACCGAGGGTCTAAGAACAGAGATCTTCTTCTTTTTCTTATTTTTTGAAGATGGGAGTATTACCACAAGTCTCTTTTAACTTTTTTCTGTTCACTCTACTCTTGTCTTATCTGTTAAGGCAGATCTCATGGCTCACTGTGTATCTTCTTAAAATACAGTTTTTCTTTTAGAGGAGAAACTGTTTCAGTCTATGTTTAACAAGAAATAGTTCAGCTGAAAGCTACGTTATAATTTTTTCTCCTAACTTTCTTTTCTCAACATTTCAGGTTTTAGGCTGTCTTTTTTTTTCCTCTTTCAAACTGAGGAGGAGTTATATTTCATAAAGCTTTCATTTTTCAAGAGACTTAAAAGTCTCAAATTCTCTAGACACCAGACTCTACCTAAACCTCCAACTCCCACACTAAAGACCTTACCCCCCTTTCCTCCTCTATGAGAGTACTACCAGCACTGTCACTATCTTTTTCTCTCTCTCTCCAGAGAGACTCTAAAGAGAAAACACAAACATCCCAAATTTTCTCCACCCTTGCATCTGCAGGGAGCCGGAGCTAGTCCTAGTCTACTTACTCTTCAGCCTACTTTAACTTCCCCTCCCCCACCCAGCCACGGGCTGGGCAGGGGAGAATCTATACTCTCTAATAAATAAAACTAAAAAGAACTAGTTCTCGTGAAAGAGAACTTCTATGTTCTCAGAAATGTATGTAGCCTTTAATTAACCAGCCTAAGTGCCAATGTCTAACTACTGATTAGTTTAACGCTCTTCCTTCTGAAAAAAAAAAATTCTGTGTCAAACCACAACACCTCCCTAGCTGGGCAAGGGAGAGAAAAGAAAATCACAAGTTCATGGGCTAAGGTGAGAGCAGGGAGACGTCACTCACCAGTCACTGTCATGGGCAAAACAGACAAAACTGGGGGCAATTAAATGATCACCAAGCAAATCAGAGTAGGGTAATGAGAAGTGAAAACCAAATCTTAAAAAGTCCTTTGCCCCATCCCTCCCTTCTTCCTGGATTCAGTTTCACTCTTGAATTCTCTCCCTCCAGTGCAGGGGGTCTGTAGTCAGCTTACCGTATGTTTCTGTTGCTCCTTCCTCCTCACATTCTTCCCTTGCTGCAGTGTACAGTCCCTCCCACAGAGACAATCTACAAATTTTTACAACATGAGTCCTCATGCTACAGTTCTTCATTAACTGCTCTAATGTGGGTCCATTACATGGGATGCAGCCCTTCAGGAATAGGCTGCTTCAGTGCCGGTCTCTGATGGGGTCACAAATCTTGTTAGCGTAGGTTTCTCTTCTGTACATGATATGGTACATAGCATGGTATTCCCAAGGGGTCACAGCCTCCTTTGGGCACACCTATCTGCTCCAAAGTCACCTCCTGTACAGGCTGCAGGTGCATCTGCATACTTCATACTCCTGTTGTCTTCCATGTAGGGGCACAGCTGCTTCCCCATGGTGTGCACCAGGAGCTGCAGGGGAATCTGTTCAAGTGCCTGGAGCACTTCCTTCTTAATGTTTCTCCCTGACCCTGGTAGATTCAGGGTGTAGATGTCCTCATATATTCTCATCCTTCTTTCCAGCAGCCATTAGTGTTGCACCGGCATTGGGATTTTGTCCTTTAAATTTGTTATCACAGATGTACATCGACTGTCACTTAATACATTTGGCCTTGTGACGTTCCCCCCCTCACACAGCCCCCTGATTTATCAGGCTAGCCCAGAGATCCAAGGCTTTGAGGGGAGGAATACCAGGAGATGGCAAAGATTCCCAAAAGAGGCTCTTACCCTGAGATATGTTGGTGCAGCTCTCTTTATTCTGTGATGTCCCAGGGGAGAGCGGGGCAAAAGAGAACGAACAGGAAATGTCAGGGGTCTATATAGACTTTGGACAGGGTGGGCTTCTCTGGCTCTCCACCAACCCCGTTGGGGCAGGAAGGAGGGGTCCAGGGTTATCTTGATCAGAGTCACAGGGTCCTGGGGAACGGGGTACAGAGTGCCCATGAGCTCACTGTAACAGCCTTGGCCAGTGGAGGATACATCTTGAAGCCATCTGGCATTGCCTCTGTTGTGCATGGGGGAAGCCCCCAGCAGCATCTCACAGAAGCCACCCCTATAGGCCCCCCAGTACCCCCACTACCAACATCTTGCCATGCAGACCCAACACAAGGACAGAGCAGAAATTATCTGTGTGCTTACAGCTGTGTTGTTCCTATTTTAGGCATGAAAAATCTCATAAAAAAATATGAACTGCCAAGGCCTGAAGAGGTTGCTGCTCTAAAACAGAAGTTAGAGAAGTGTCACAGCTTGGACCTGTCATTTAATACAAACCTGTAGGTATATCTTGCATGTGGTAAACTTTGGCCTTTTTATTGGCATAGGAACATTAATATTTTTTTACCTGTGTGAGTGATGGAAAATGAAAAGCCTTAAATGTTCACACAGTGTTTGCCTGCTTGCTATATGTACAGGAAGCTGAGATCAAAGACTCAAAGTAGTGCTCTCACTAATATATAAACAGGTTCTTTTGTGCTGATCTGCAAGGCAAGTTGATTAGTTTGTAAAACTGGAATAGGTGGATTCTAAGGTGTGACCACTTGATGTTGTATGTGATGAGAACTTGAAAATCAGGTGATTAAAACAAGAATGTTGTAAAGGCTTAATGTTTTCTTAAGAACTATGTGGATGGCATAGGGAACTTCCAGCAAGCTGCATGCTGAGGCTTTGATAGTTTTTTTATGGAATAGGTATGTCCATAATGTAATCTTGGGGTCAAATAAAGAGAGTCTTAAGTTATAAAAATACCTAAGCATTTCATTTTTCTTCTGGATTAGGAAGAAGAGGAAAGGCTATGAAGATGATGAATATGTCACAAAGAAATGTAAAATGGATGAGGTTAGTAAACCCATTGTACAAATTTTTCCTGTTTTTTTTCACTCTTAATGCCAAGACAAAAGTGACACAGCTACCAAGATAAATTTATGCATCTGTAATATAAGTTTACTTGTTGCTCACAAGTAAAACTGACTGAACCTTTTTCAACTTTTTTTTTTTTCACTTTAAATGAGCCAGATTTTATACCTGACTGCACTTGGAAATGCGGTCAAGGGTGTTCTTGAACACTCCTGTATTTGTGGAAAGGGGAATGAACACGCAGACCATGCTCCTGTTGTTTCTTGTGCTTTGAAAGTTTTTATTTACTTTATTTGGTTTCTTGCTCAAAGTGGTGTAGAGTGTTGAACTAAATTTATGTCAGACAATTTGATAACAAGGCTGCGTGAATTACAGATGGGTTGCTAATACTTTGCGTTTTAAGACCAAGTATAAATAAGGTGGAGATAATACTGTTTGTATTTGTTGAGTCACCCTCATCAGTTTAAGGCTGTCCTTCACATCTGAGATGAACACCTTCCAGAGCTTTTGTCTGGACAATAGAAAGGAAATTGGAGATCCAGAGTCCATGCTGGCAGAGGTGTAGAACCTTTTAACTGGACTAATTTTGATACTAAATAGTCTAAGACACACTAAGTGTGGCATTTAGAAGAATATGCTAACATCTAAAGAGGGTCACCTATCAAAATCTGAAGATAAAAGACAAGATTTGTGTCTTGTTGTTAGAGATTATCATAGCAGGTTGATGCTATATTAGATTATAAAACATTATTTCAACAAGATTATAAAATAGGTATTGGAAGTATAGTTAACAAAATGGGACCTTGAACTTTTTATAATTTTATTGCTGAAAAAACTTTTAATAAAGTTTTCATTCCAAATGCGTCTTCAAAAGTATACTAAAACTGGCAACTCCATAAAACAGGCACTTGGAAAACTTTTCACTTTATGACAGAATGTCTTAGAACTAACACGTCCACGTGAGCTTTGGAGGTTTCACTTGTTCCCTGTCCCAGTTTAATTTGTACTAGTTATTCTGCAATGGTCTGAGGCAGCTTTGATTTTGGAGCTTCTTTTTAATTAATATCTGTAATTATTTTCCAAAGTAGTAACCTGATAGGATATTCACATAGCCTTCAGCACTTCATGACTGACTTTTGTGCAGTTCCAAAGGTCATGAAACTCATGATTTTTCATTGCTAATATATCTGAATTGGGTTTCTACTTGTGTAATTTCACTTCTGAGTAATATCCACATGATAGAGCAGATCTTAGCCAGGACATTCAGGAGAAAGTGTGCTTAAGTTTTGAAAGCTTACAGAGTGTGCAAACTGCTCATACCCTATTAATGGTTTTATTAATCCTGTAGTTAGCTGTAGTCTACAAAGCCATGAAAAGCATAAGACATTAGTAGAAGGTGTAGTATGAGCTATTTTGGAAATCTCTACATAGTTATCCAACATAAAGCTCATACTTCTTTATCTCAGGTGCTGAAAGGGGCTACTAACATGACTCTGTGTCCATGACTGTAAGCATAGGTATGGATAACTAGCTTTATAGTTAAAGGCCTGACTTGCCCCAATTTAAAATATTTTTTTAGTCTTCTATTCATGGAATTTCTCTGTAAGTTCTTAAAGCCAGACCATAAGGAGCACATCACCACACAATGTCGCTGTGTTTTTTCCTTCTGTTAGGAAGAGTGGACTGATGATGATCTTGTGGATTCAACATTACATTGAAGGAAGATGAACTCCTACCACTGCAGGAACAACTCTCTGATGTCAGGTGTGACTGTCTGTCACAGGTTCCTTATTCTGTGTCTTAAGGTCTTTGTGCTTTTAGTTCTTACCTTGGCAGTAAAGCTTTCTACTTTCCTAAAATAATAAGTTGTGGTTTCATTAAACCCTCATCCATTAGAAGTCCAACACTAGCAAGATTTGTTTCAAGAAATCTGGCCCTTGTTTTTGGTTCAGAAACAGTTTGATGTGGCTGCAGTGTAGTGCTATGAGCACCAGCTGATTTATTCCCTTTTCATACATGCAGTTAGAGCTTTACAAGTACACACACACCTACATGCACCTTTGGGTATTGCCTAGTTTCAGTATCTTTGCTGAATTTTGTGTGCAACAGCTAAATTAGGTAGGCAGCTCTGTCTTCCAGTTTGTATTTTTACCATGTATTGCCTGTACCAAAACAACCAAATCCACAAAATAATTCCTTTTACATGCTCTTAAGGATCTAAGTAGGAGACACTGAAAGGTTAATTACTTAATCTCTGAGATGCAGTTTAATATAGACTTGACATGGTTATGGGACAATCTAAGAAAAGACTTCTCTTGTAACAAGGTGTTGCAAACACATATATTGTCACTATGAAGGAGCATGACGTGTCTGCCCAGTGCCATACATGTGAGCTTTCACCTTCAAAAAGCTGTTCCAGCTGGAGACCAGGGCAACACAGCAAGAGCCACTTAATATTACAGCAAAGGTGCAAAAGCAAAGTCTCTGATTTTATGTGACACTGATTTGGCAGTTCTGATAGACAGGAAAAACTCTCTAGGTGTTGTAAAGGTTTACAACAGTGTTTGTATGATAAAATTATTTAAGTGGTTATCTCATTAATCCTGTCAGTGTATCCTTTTATTCCCTATTATATCACTGCCTAGAACATAACACACAGTGATGATTAAATACCCTTCAAATCAACAGCACATTTTACTTCTCATTTTTTTTAACAGTTTATGGCAGTGCAGTGGGCATGAACACTGTCTACTAGACAGGGTTGGTCCAGGCCTCATCCAATGTCACCTTCAAAACTTCCTGGGATTGGGGCATCTCTGGTTCTCTGCCAGTGCCCCACCCCACTCATAGGGAAGAATTTCTTTTTATTAAATCTCAACCTGTGTAAGGAACTTTAACATCTGTTTTCTCACACAGAGATGTACAAATTAAGGTATAGGGACAAGGTAATGCTGTCTGGGGACTCATGCTCAAGAAGACACATTGTAAACACTGCAAAGTATGCCACCAGTTCAGACACTAAAAAATTTCCAGAGCAGCCACTCAGCCAGTTTCCACAGAGTTATAAATATGCAGCTTGATTTATTTTAAAAACTTTTCATTTATAAAAATATTTATGCTATACTTCCAGTACAAAAAAGACCAAACAATACCTATTTTATAAAATGGTTTAATGAATGCATGCATGTCTGATATAATGATCAATAAATTTACTGATTTTAAATTATTTACTGTTGTAAACATTTTACAAAAGCATTGTGATTTATCTGGATATACAGTTCTTGATGGAAGAACTATTCAGACTGAATCAGTGGCACATCAAAAAAATAAAGCTGACAAGACCCATTCTCCATATTCTCTTTCAACATTATTCCAGCATGGTATAAAACGTGTACAGTAAAGGTTGTTCCTACTATAACATCAAATTCTGGAAACTGTAAATATAAAAGTGGTTGAAACAGTCAAAAGTCATAATTATTGTAACTAGTCAGAAATTACAGTAAGAAATGTTATCCAGTTAGTTAGAGGTGGCTGTCAGAACAACACTTTTCATCTCATGACAGTTGATAATTCTTTTGCAATCAGACAGCAAAAACTTTGGCAATCAGAGATGCTGAAAATTTCCAAGTCCTAGACACAGTCACAGCATTTTCTCTTCCGAAGGTGAACTGTACACCAAGGCTCAGAGGTTGTGAAATTTCATTGTTTCCAAGTGGAAAAAAAAAAGTGCAAATGTCCTGCACAGATAGCTTAACAAAAGCTGCTGGTGCAATCATTCACCAACAGGATCTTTGTTTTCTTTTTGCATAGTTCACACATCACTGGGAATGTGACAGGGTGTGCTATTTTTGGCAAGAGCAAGAAAGAAGTGATACTGGTGAGAGTTGCCATGTTGGGCATGCTGGATTCATGCAGAATTCAGGTAGAGAGCTGCTACCTGATGTTGTTAGATACCGAATACTGATTTTGTTTTTGTTGTAGCAGTTCAGTAATGGCCAAAAGCTTCTTAAGAACGTGCTGTAAAAGAGAGTGAATCAGTAAAAATACATATTAGCTACTGGAGACAGAAAAGGCTTTCTTGAGCAGCATTTTCAGCATCAGCCTATCAGACCTGCAACTTGAAGTTTAAATATATTACTAAAAAGAGAAAATTTCTGATTTCCTAGCCAATAAGGGTAATCTTAAAACGATGGTATGGACTTTGCCTATCCTCCCATGGATCTTCTTGGTTCTTTGTGATAACAGGAAGGCAGAGGAAGTGTTCACCTAACACACTGTTAAAATTTGCTAGCAGAGTTTTCCAAGCATACAAGTGTACTGGCAAACCAGTAAGCAGAAACGAGATACTAATAAAAAGCTAAAGAAAGTGAATTTTGTTCTCAACTGAATAAAAATCCAGACCTGAAAACTAAGGCTCAGAGAGTCTGTCAGGAGACAGTAATTTACTGGGTTTAAGGCTTCCTCTAGAAACTTAAAAAGCACCCAAATCTAGTTGGTTTTGTTGCATGGGGGAACAAAACTATGGATTAAGTATTTCCTTCACAGCTAATAACCCCCTAGTGAAATACAGTGTCAGTCATACTGCTACAGAAATACCACAAAAGAATCCCAGTATTGAGGAGTAATTCAGGACACAGCACCCTCTACCTGTGATTTCTGTTAACTCACCTGCATCACTCCTCGCTCGTTGCTGAGTGTCCGGAGCTCATCCGAGTGTGCCACACAGATCTCATGCAAAGCTGCCAGGTCACGGGAGAGGTCAGTTCGAGAGTGCTCTGCCGTCTCTGGAAGCTCAGGAACATTCTCCAATAAAGAAGAAGACAGCAGATTTAGGGTGCCAAGACCAACTTCAATCTTACTAAACTTCCAGTCCACCTTTCTATTATTAATGATCTAATTTTCTCCTCTTCACAGGCAAGTGTTTTGTGAGTATACTGCAATTTGTAGTGCTAGAAGGATTCTTACTACAAGATCTAGTACCTTTCAGCTGACCAGAAACCTATAGCATTTCAAGACTCAAACCCTCTAAATGAAGGGGAAATCCATCCATTAGGAGTTTTTCTTATCTAAATGAAAGAAAATCAACAAATTCAGCAAAATCTGCTGTTACCTATCAAGTAACTCATTAAACTGATGATAAACCAGTAATGCTGCAATTAAAACAGCAGAATAATCCAACAGGTGTTTTCAAACCAACAGTTACCAGAGACCTCATGTAAAATCTATAATTTAAAGAAAACTGATGTAACATAATACGCAGAAGTTGCAATTTAATCAGAAAAGGATGACATCTGGAACCTACTCCAATGCCACACTTTCCAAGTATTCTGAGATGGTTTTTAGGACACTTCTAAAGGATTAATCCAGGATGCCTAGCATGTTTTTTTTGTCTCACTTTTTAAAATGAATTATAGCATTTTAAATGGATATATATAAAACATGATGACCTAACTCCTGGTACAGCAGTCACACATACACAAAATAGTCAAGCTTTATAAGGCCACAGTGACAGCATTTCACTTTCAAACTACAGTATGTAGAATGCACACAGTGAAGCTTTTGCCAGTGCTAACTGAAATTCAACCTAGTATCGCTGAAAGAAAAATTACTTTAAATCTCTGGTCAAAACCATGTGACAAGTTATACATAAAAACTTCTGATTTAAAAACATATTTGTGAAAGGTTTGTATTTTTGCCTTATATTTGTAATCTTATAGCTATAGAACCTATTTCAGCTTCTCACATTTACAGAGGTACTAATTTAATAAAGTCTTAAGAAGATACTTGATGGTTTTAATTCCATATGAGAGACCAGCAATTTTTAAATAAGTATTAAAAAAAAGTACTCAGATAAAAGCATTCAAAATTATGTGGCAGCTGATGCCCTGCTGAGCTACTTAATAAGAAGTGTAAAACATTTTAATTTACAATTTTGCTATGTAACTTCAGCAAATACTTTTTTAACCACTTACCCCAAGCTCATCCAAGAACATGATCATGCGATGTTTGTTGCTCTTGATGAATGGATTTACCCCTTCCATATATGGCTCCTAGTAATTTTTAAAAGTATTCATTAACAAATCAGTGCCAAGATAATTGTCATATCTGAGGTGAACACAGTGCAGTCAGGCAAATGACACTGCAAAATGAATATGTAAATGGGAGTAATATTATCTTTTTTACAAGTGTATTTCTAATGTCTGGTCTGCAGCCAGTCAAAAGACTAAGGAATCTGGTTTTCCTGTATTCAGGAGACAGACAGCCTGTGATTCAGAATTTTTCTTACACATGCATACAAATGCATCAAGGTGAGTGTTTCTAAATATCTGCTTGCAGAGAACAGATACTCTCTGTTCAGAGGTATCATCAGGAACAAATTCCTTCTTTCCTGTTTTGTCATTAACTCTTACATTCCAAGTTCTGTGCTTCAGAGAAACAATCTTCTTACACCAGCCTGAAGTCATGTTAATTATGCTTAAGTCAACAGATGTATTTTTAGCCTGGAAATTGAGACCAGTCACTGCTGGCATTCTCGTAGTGTTTTAATAGAAACTTTTATTGAAAGCTTGGGCTTATTAGTGCAATAAGTACACTTGACTTACCGCTTTCATTATGTCTAGCATTATGATAATATAAACAGGAGAGCTTTGAATGCTCTACCACAGAAAACATCAATCTAACAAGTGATAAATGCAGGGTAAAAGAAAGTCATAGGTTCTGCATGAGAAAATAGCAACAAATTTTTTGCATGCATTGAACAGGACCATATGAAAGGTGTACTGGAAGCACAATTCTCTGTAGGTTGTTCTCTATGTAAAATTATATTCACCTTAGCTCCAAATTCAACCAGATTTGCTAAATTCTGCACAGATTTAGCGACCAGTGTCAGTGTTCTTGCAGCAGTGGGGGAAGGAGAATCTGGCAGGAATGCAAAGTAGAGAGTCAGTGGCCATTACATTTAAATTAACAGCAGTCACATTAAAATAAAGTTTTTTCCCATTAATACTTTATTAATTTTTTAAATATAAAACAACTGCATGTGAAAGAAGTCACTTGGTAAAGTTAAATATATTGCTTTTCTTAATCTGATCATCTTATTTTCTGTAAAAGTAGCACACAGAACAATAAGGCAAAATAAATGTTACTAAGAGTTAGTGAAATGATAACAATTTGCTCAAAACTTGAGGAGTTTTCTTGATAAGAAGATTACTTGTTAAAACCTTTGAAATTAAAAAAAAGAAATGTACATTTTCCTTATCTGCTTATACTCACATAAGTGGGCACTGACAAGTTATTTAAGTTACTGGCAGCAGGAAAACAAAGTGAATGTTACATGCAGTCATAGCCTGCATTTCCATGAAACTTCAGTCTGTAATGACTGTGACTATAAACACATCACATTAACCACTGAAGTCAGTTAGAACTTCCTTTTCCAACAAGTGATGTTGGAAAAGGAAAATTACTTTTCTCTCCAGTTAAGGTAAATGGCCTGGTTGTAAACATTCCACTGACAGGGTTTGAGGGTTATATGGTCTGTAAGTTGCCCTTAGCAGTAGTCAAGAATGGTACCCTACTAGAGGGAGGTAACTCAGCAGGATTGTAATGGTTAAGCTCAAAAGGTATTACTCAAATTTTTAAGTAGTTCTTCACAGCTGAGGTCACTGAGTCACAGTGCAACCCAAGTTAGGAGGTACCTAACTTGCAAACTGCCCAAAGATAATAAAATGCCAAAGAAATAATCACTTGTTCCAGGCCATGTTTCTCAAATGCTTTCTCCAAAGCATGTACAGAAATGATTACTGTGTGAGAGAAAGGAACTTCGTTTGACACAGTTCTTCTCATTTAGTAGTTTAAAGACTGATGATAGAAAAACAAGCCACATTGTCTTAAAAACTGTCTTTGAATAAAGAAAAAAGCTCTTTTGAACCAGATTTTTTTTATTTTTTCCAGTATTTCCTATTTTTCAGCCTTTCTGAAGACCATCCCTCTCTCATCTTTAAGATAGTATATCTAAGATCAACTGCATTTAATGAGTCACAACACCATTCTAATGGCTGGAAGCCATCTAAGCAGGACATTCAAACAAATTGTTCAAAAAAAAATTTCTAGGTGCACAAATGCATTCCAAGCTCTGTAGACACATACCAACTTTATATATCTTGTACATTTCAGAGATACCACTGAATTCAGCTATTAACTCTGGCATTGCACTGTATTGAAAGTGACATCTGAAATTCCTGTAATTACATTTCTCACAGTGCTGAAATATATTAAACAATGCTAGACTTGACTAAAAATTTTATTACTAAATATCACAATGGATGTTTTTTGGACTTTAAAATTATATTGGGGATATCCACAATCAAGCCTTTGAGGGTGAAAAGCATATGACCTAAGAAGAAGTTAGCCGAATGACATAGATAAGTTGACTTGAAATATAGCACTCAAAAAAAACTTCCTATTTTGCTACATTAGATACTACAGTGATTTCATGTCTCCTGCTGCATAAAGTATAGATTTGATCTGAAGCAGATAGTCACCTGAGATGATATTAAACATCCTTGGGTTCAGGATAGCAGGACAAATCAGTCGAAGAAAAACAAAGCCACTGAAATGAAATAAAATTGTATTTTGTTCAAAACCATTAGAAAGTGAAAGTTAAATTGTGTAGTCTTTCAGGAATAAAGTTAGTGTGGGATCTTGTTGGGACAAACACCAAGAAACTAGCCTGTGCTGTGTAAAAATATAAATCAAGATCATCATGCTATGATTCTATCAACTGCAATGAAATCTGAAAGAAGAGGCACATTGATTTCCCAATAAAGGTGAATGGACTGTTGAAAACACATAGGAAGAAATAAATTGCCAAGTAATAACGAAGCCAATCCCAGACCATGCTTGCCTCAAAAAGGAGCCACCCTTGGTCTCTGACCTCCCAAAAATTCTCCACTGTCTGCTACTGCAAGATACCCATCTCACAGCCAGCCGCTTCCCCAAGCCACTATAAGCCGGAGCAAAGATCTGTCTTAGCAGAACACACCCTTAGGTCAGCTTCAGCTGATCCATTATCCTGATGATAGTACACTTCAGTAGAAAAATGAGGGACCATGAAAGAATTGCTGCCATTTTAAAAGCTGGGGAAAGAGAGTGCTCTGTTCTAACTGCATAACTAGGAATTCATTCAACAGGAACCCAGAATAGGCTTCAGCGGCATGAGAAAAATCTATTTTCCTGTTAATAAAGTCATCACTCACATTAACCTCAGCTCCAGCTAACTGCTGTATAATGAACTGACATACCAACTAATTAAATCAATCTAAAACATCTGTAATTTTGTCTTTGGACACCACCAGCAGGCTGGATTTCACCACAGCAATACCAAAGCCTAACTCGTAATGAAAGGAGGAAGGTAATGTTGCCTGTTGTAAAGGACACAGTTAGGGAAATGTCCGTATTTCTTTAAAGTGAAAAATAGTAGTGAGGTTGATGCAACTTCTGTTAAGTCTAAGACATCTAATATGTTCTGTTATAGATGTATCTTATCTCTAAATTCTCACTGGTGAAACTTGTGTTTCACAAGTTATGGGCTGGTAAGAAAACAGTTCTTGGCCAGAGGTTAAGCTAAAATATGTGGTGAGAATTCAAAGCTACAAGTCAGTAATTAATTTTGAAGTCTTGGCACATACATCAGTCACTCTTTTAAAAGTGCCCAAATTTGAAGGCCAACAAGGTACACATCTTGCAGAGACCCTGCTGATAAGGAAGAGCTGATATTCCTTACCTTTGTCAAACTGCCTAAATTAGGAATGAGCAAATATCTATATGGGAGTTTTAAACCAGAGAGAAATGGTAGCACATTATGACTGATACTATATAGAACATACCCAGATACCAAAAACTGTCCATCTGGCTCTGAATATTGAATTATTCTAAAACCAAAAATATTGCAATGGAAGGTAATAAACATCACTGAAGGCTGTGAAACTGCACTCCAAAGAGAAATCTCTAGTATCCACTTGTGAAAATGGAACGCCACAAAAGCAAGTGATAAAATATTTTTAGCATCCCAGTGGAGACCATTGGGAAAATTCTGAAGGTGAACTGTGTATTCACTAAGGAAAGCCACATGGTCCTTTTTGGAGCTGAGGATGAACAGGATTCACAGGATTCATACAGGATTCACTACTGACCTTTACAGCCTTCCAGCAGCTTAGCCCCTCAGAGTAAAAGGAGCTCTCAAGTAGGAGCAGTCTCCATTTGAAGGCAATGCCGCTTCACAGTATGAAACACATAAGGCTTCTGGTGCCAAAATGATAAATACAAGCCAAAGACACAAATACTCTGAAAGATCCCTCCATGGGAGATTAACCTCTGCTAACAATACAACTGCATGGCACCACAAAAAGGAAAGCTGAGGCTCTGATACCCTTAAAATCCCTGCCACGTTTAGAAGAAGTGTCAAGACCACAGCTTTGTCAAAGGATTTTGTTTGACCTGCCCTGGCAATGAACAGAGTTAGAGTTAGTTTTGTATTGTGCTAGTTTAGTAATGCAGATTGGAGTTTTGATAGCTGGTGTGAGTTCAGGAGAACCAAGTTCTGTAACCTCCAGCAGCATTTTCAGAGGAGCTGTAGAATATTTCAACATGATTGGCCTGTAGTTCTGTAAATTCAAAGCTAAAACAAAGTATACTGACCTCTATACTACATCATTTTATTCTGCCAAGGCTCTAAGAACAAGACTAAGAATCCAGAAAGCTCAGTCTTTAACTGGGACATTTTGCTTCATCATCATAAATATCTTAAACACTGCAGTAACCTGTGCAAGTTCATACAGTTTTGTCACTGAAGAAACATAGATAAGGACACTGAAGTATGTTTCCAACAATAGTTGAAAGAAATATTTCCAGAATAAGGTTGACAAGTAACTTACCTAACAACCCTGGTTCTCATGGTAGTATTAGCTGGCCATTTGTTTTGAACAGACTTCTGTAGGCACCCATAAATATACCTCAATGTCCTGCAGAAACAGTAGCCAATTACTCATTCCATTAAATTTACAGAATCAAAAAAGCTGGTCAGACCAACCTCCTACTTGATGCAGAACTATTATCAACTTTATATTAATAGCTGAGACAAATATTTAAATTATAAATTAACTAGATAATATATAATTAAATTGTTAAAGTTAACAAATTTATAAGAATTCTATTTTAAAAGTTGTTTTAAAAAGTGTGCAATTCTTTGATCATTTGGATATGCATTCAATGTTTTATAACTGTTTAAGTAGTATTCCCTTTTTGAAAAAAAAGACCACTTTGATGGTTGATTTTTCTTTTCATTTCTCTCTTAACTAAACAAAAGCTCTTCTTTCCATACATGACACACGTGAAAAAAAGATTAGAAATTAAGCACCACAGCAATAGTTCTCTCCCATTAAAAGAACCTTTGTGGTGTATTTCACAAAATGTTGGTCACTGCATCATAAACTTAAAAGGACAGCAATTTTCAATGCTGACCTTGCCAGCACTAACACAAAAGAAAATTCCATGCTACTGCCATGACTCAAAATTGAGGGTTTCATATACTTTAAAAGACAATGACACTATGAAAGGAAACTCTGTACTATCCACTTTTTATTAGATTTTTCAAATCTGAGGTAAGAAAACAAGTTACTTTATGAATTAAAAGAAGCGGGGAAAAAAATAGCCTCTGCACTTCCCTAGCAGACCAAAACAGGCATAGAATGGTATCACTATTACCACCTACCTGTATTTTTAATATGCTGTTAATAGTTCCATCTTTCTCAGAGAAGAAAGATTGACAAATACATGTCATTGTCTGCTAACTACCACTGTCTTCTACCTTTTTGTAAGAGATTAATTATTTTATTATTATTTTGTCCCTGGTCTCTTGAGTCTAGTAGCTTCTTTTTTAAAAGAAAACCAAATGTGTCAGCCAGAAGCTTTTGTAAAACACTATTAATTGCCAGAAGTGTTATTTTCCCCCATCTATTTTTTCTGTGTCTATACAGTAATACTAAGATAAATCAGTAAGAACATAATTTTAATGTATAATGTTATTCATGGAAACACAAATTTTCAAATATAAATTTGAACAGAAAAGTGCAAACTTACGGGGGCAGTATCTCTGCAGCCATGAATATCTTCTCCACCAGTTCTGAAAGTATACTAAGTAGATGTGCCAAATTAGTGTTTACGTCTTCATTTTTTTCTAACTTCGAGGGATTTAACTAAATAAAACAGAAAAAGAATATGTTTATTCTTGTATCTAGAACTACATATGTATATTGTTTCTGAATATTACATACTGAGTACTGTTTCAAAGCAAATGAAATACTCTGCTGCTATACAAGTCTCTTGCAGAACTCAGTCATGTTTCAGTAACTTGTCAGGGAATGCAAAGCAACAGTTTTAAGTTCTAATATAGATATCTGGCTTTTATCAGCTTGGATATTCACCATTTTTTCATCTGAGTGACTTTTTGTCTCTCTCAATCCAAATTTCTGATGACTCCCATCTTTTCCACAATGAAGTTAAAGTGAAACACAGGAGTTAGGAGGATCATTTAAGAAAGTTTCAGGATCAGTAACAACCATTTAATACGGAATTTTATAATTAAAATGTAAGTTCAAATTCTGACTTCTACAGTATCTTGAGTTCAACAAGAGTTACCTATATTAGGACATTCAGTAAATGCTGCAGAATGCCTGCTAAATAATTAAAAGAAATTTTGATTATAAAACTTAGTGAATGCTACTATGAATAATGTTTGAAGCCAAAATCCAGGAAAAAAAATATATCTTTTAATGAATTAAATTCCTGTATTTCTGATGTAAAAATGTCTAGTTCTAAAAAATTATTAAGTGCCTCTACAACTAATATTTAATGTAAACATAATAGTTAATAACTAATGGATTACTGTGTCAACAAACCAAAAATGTTTAAAAACACAGTTTAAGGTATCACCTCACAGGACTGCTTGCTCTCCATGATCTTTAATATGGAATCTTTCAGCGCATGATGTACAAAACTTGTTGCTGTGGCTTTCATATACTGCTCCATAAGTGTGCTTGCTAAAGTGGTGGCACGGAACAAGGTAGTAGCTTCATCTGAAAAAAGAAATTGGAAAGAGAAAAACTGAAAAAAGGAGACCTCAAAAATAGAGAAAGAATATGGTTACTCTTTGACATAAGCTGCAAATAAAGGAGGAGAAAAAAACAAGACAGCACCGGAACCCTTTCCTTCCTAGCTGTCCAGAATTCCAGTAAACTTTTGTGGGATTTAGTGCAGTACCTTCCATGCTTATCTCCCTGTCATTTAGCGTTCGTAACAACAAGGACTCGAGCTTTTCATGAAGAAAAATCTTCAGTAAAATGCCAGCCAACAGTGTTCTATCCTGTCCACAAACATTTGATAAGGCATAGACTACATGAAGTTCTTTCTGGAGTATAAGCTGAAAGAAAAACATATAACAGCTTTGGAAAAATATTATATTACATATCTATTTATATATATACAGCTGTCACTTAAAAATATTATTTGATTACATCAACCAGTATTACTGAGATCCCTCTCAACCAATGAAAAGTATTAGTTTTGACAGCTAAACCATGGATGGTAAACATCAATTCATACCTCTTTAAACTCATTGTACTCTTCTTCTGGCATGATCTTCTCCATGGAATATCGCGCTCGAACACGCAAAGATCCTGGCTCAATACCCTTTAATGGTACATAGGAACTGAGTTGAAACCACTCATCTGTTGCATGTCCTTTTTGTAATCGGCTTAATTGGCAACGCATGAACACTTAAAGGAGAAAAAGCATTGTTCAGGTACGTTATCTCCACCATAACATTGATACTATTAAATAAAAAAATAGGGTTTTTTTCAGCACTTCATCTTATTTTGGGAAAAAAATACCAGCAAGACTAAACAAAAAGTTTTTTTATCAATATATGAACAGATTCATTTTCTCTTCGATGGCTTAACAGTGTCCTGTAAACTGAAGAAGAAATATATGGCAATCTGTAAATAATGTCTATATATAAATTCAAAAATGCCACACGAATATGGACATGGCTTTCCTTGTAACGTGCAAATCCAGACAGCAATCAGAAACTAAAATACAGGTTAAATCTTTAGAGTTCACTACTCCTTTTCCAGCCTTGCATTGACACCACCATCAGGGTCTGCTCCTATTTATTATTAAGAGTGCTCCTCCAGTATTCCCAAACACTGACATATGTATTACTTTTATAATAACTCCAGTCTAAGTAACAGTTTATGCATATTAGGTTCAATAGTGTTCCCAAGCACTTGCTGACTAGATAATGAAAGTCAGCACAAGAATAGCCAAATCATTAACCAGGATGTTGGTACACTGAAATTGCCAAGCAATGACCTGCACTGCAGCTGACGGCTGGTGCAGCAGCTGGTTAGCCAGCTAGGGAAGCTGGGAGGGAACACAGGCTCATCCTGAGCAGGAACGTGCTCCTAAGTGGAGGGGTTTTTTCCACAAAGAAAGGCCCAGGCACTTTCAGAGGCAACATTGTGCCTGTGAAACACCCACCATGCTCCAAAAGGAGTCTGCAATTAGTTTTACATTTAGTCTGTACATCTCAGTCAAACACCCTCTCTTTCCATGACAAAGATACTTGCTTTTACTTTCCTCACATGAAAAAACAAAAAAACACCAAACAAACAAACAAAAAAACCCCACCATAAAACCAAGAGCTTTTTTTTTTTTTTTTTTTTACATTTCTGCAAAGCCAACACACCAATCTGCCTTGCAGAAATTGTCAACACCTCCAGCAGATTTCTCATTGCCCCAGTGTTGCAATACATAGCAGGATATTTAATACTGGAACAGAAGAAGATCATATTTACAATGCCTCATTCAGGACAATCCTGCTGCCTCCTTCATATTCTTTGGAGCTGATGAACTAATAAAAGTTAATGCATTTATATCAGTCAAATAGCATGAAAAACAATATATCAGCACCTGCTACTTATCACCAGTGTGGAATGTCATTAAACTACGTAATAAATTTGCTTTCTTAGAATACTTCTCCCTGGCATCCAAGCTCAGTATCCACAACTAAACAATGTGCTTTTCTTCTTATTTGCTTGCACATATAAAGCAGATGTACCACAGTGAGAGGAATGGTGAATGAACTACAGGATCTAGAATAAATTGATGATTCAGTTTTTCCCTGTGGTTATTGTAGCACTTCATAGCTATAATATAAATAATATGACTTGACCTTGATTTAAAAAAAATCATACCAAATAACTGTACAAGGACTGCAGAAGAGTTATCATAATTTATATTAAATTACTTTAGGAGGACTTTTTTCCTGTTTATAATGTTACATTGAATTGGTAGGCTCCTTTCAGTAACAGACTGCTACTCAACATTAATTAATTTGAAATTACCACAATAGCGCAAAATCAAACCAGAATCTCCACTCCAGTTCAACTCTTTATGGTGTTGTCCATTAAGACCTATTAATTCAACTGTCAATAGTAGCAGATGGAAGTCTACTAATAAATTCTAGGACTTTGGATTTTTCAAGCCATATTATATATTTATTTATATAAGCAATTTATAGTTAGAGAAACAAATAAAAGTGAATATAATTGATGCAATTTATGTTGAACTTTATGTATCATTTCTGTCTATCTGGAATGCTTAAAATCTAAAGTAACTATGGATTATTCACAATAGACAAACTTAAAAGTAAAGACCTGAAAATTCAGGAAATATTTCAAAATACTGAAAAGGTAGCCTTCATTCATGTATTACTTTGGTATTTTGGTTTTGTGTGTTACAATGAAAGAACAAAGCAGTGACTCCAATAATTAAATATTGGACCTTTAATCTGCAACACGTGGAAGGAAAAGCAAGCAGAAAAGGTGAGTTAACCCAATTAATAACTGGCAAGATTAATAGCATCAGCTGTACAAAACTGACACAGGTAACATGTGTGGCTGAAAAGGAAAGATGATTGGTTAAGGAAAGGAACTGGTTATCTTGCTTTTGAAGAGTTAAAAGTCTATTCTGGTGGTGCAACAGAACATATGTCAGAGAAAATGTGATTTAACTCATTTTACCCCGGTGAACTTCACGTATGTCGTAGGGCTTGGGATGTAAGTAGAGGCATATGTTCATTCAAGTTGACTTAGTGTAATCTTTATCTCAAAAGAGTTATGCTGGATTATGCTTATGCTTTAAGAGTGTAGATAACTGCAGTAAAGAAATTCAGCCAATCCTGCCACTGACCTAGAAAAGGAAGTCTTCCATCACCTGAATGCACAAAACTAACAGCATCTCCTTAATCTGGGCAGAGAGGAGGAAACTACAAAAATACCTTCAAAGAAACTACTGAAGTATCTCTCTCAAGAATTACCCTTTTAAGATTCTTTTCCTAACCAAGGCTTTGGTGTAGACAGCTAGTCAGCTTTCCAGCTCAAATGAATTCAAAACCAAGCTCACAACTACAATTATAACCCCTTAGTCTGTCAGAGAGAATGTATCTTTATTCCTCCTGCTATGCAGAAACTTTTCTAGTGAGAGAAGGAGAAAGAGATCTGAAATTGAATCAGTTTCTGTAAGACCATGCAAAATGAGTTGTAAATACCTACTTTGGCCAAGGTTTCCCTACAGAGCTTAAGAAACCCCAGAAAACCAAAAAACAATAACTTAGCACTGGCCTAAGTTACAGACCAGTAACACAATATATGCAAAGTGAAAACAATTGCGCTAGATTATATACACTTTGACTGTCTTGGAACAGAGAGCTCAGAACAACATGGAAAAAAAAATCTTGAAACAAATTTGAAGAGGTGAAGAGGTCAGGGAGAGCCATCCTGCCCAGCAAGGAGCAAAGAGGGTGCTCCAGAAAAGTATATTGGGAAACAAGATATACTGAATAACAGGGGAAAAAAAAAAAAAAAAAATCAACTGAAAGTATGGTGTGGGAAGAGACCTGACCTTAAAAATTTCTACCTAACAGCATTAAATTCACATTCTTCAAACTCTTTCTTTTCTATGAAACGGATAAGATTCTACCACCTTGCTGTTGATTTGCTGGAATAGAAAACCACATTAAAGATGCACCTGGCTAACCCACGGAGAAGAAAATACAGATCCTTTCCCATTCAAAGTGATATTGAGATAACTTCAGATTTAAGTGGTAATAAGGGAAGAAGACAGATGAGGTAAAATGGAAAGAAAAAAGGGGAGGGTTTCTTCAGAGACTGACAGATTATTTTTTAATAAAGAATTGCACCTTTCCCTGTCTCACTGGAAGTAGCCAAAAACCTGAAAAGAAATTCCATGTAGTCAGACTCCATGGAACTTAACATTTTATGGAGCAGACTAATATAGAAAATTTCTCTTTGTTCTTGCTTTTTCATAAGCACAATCATTATCAAGCAGTAGTAACCGTAGAGCAGAGCTATATCAGACATAGAGGACTAGAGTATAGTGCATTTTATGACTAAAATCAGTGAAAGTTCTCATTATAAAAACATTAATGAAAAGCCAGTACCAGACATCAAAAACATACACAGGCAGTTTGGTGAACCTAAAAAACTACTTAATTCTCTTACGACAACCCTTGACAAAAGCAATGATAACCACTCAAAGTATCCATTGCTGTAATGTATAAGCATCTTTTACAGAAAAATACTTACATATATCTGGATCTTTACTTTTCTTTGTTTTGTTACTAAGACTTATCTCAAATCTATTAATATCAGATGAAAGATCGCTAGGAGAAAAGACAGAGAGCCTCAATTAATACTATACATGGCTGGCATTTAAGCTTTTCCTAATTTCATTTCAATCCCAAATTATCATTATCAGCCACTTGTATTAACAAAGACAGGTGACTACAGAAAATTCTGCCCATGCAGAATTTGTTTGAAAGGTTGCTGCTGTATAAGGACATATACAGTATTTTTTTAAATACTGTAAAACTATAAACAAGTGTTAAGAATCTTAAATCCAATACAAATTAAAAGTGAAATTCACTAATTCGAGATAATTAAAACTTACTCAAAGACGAATTCTTCAGACCACACAGGGTTCTGTCCTTCCCTGATGTGTGTTTTTGCTACCTGGACACTGTTCAGGTAGATGTTACAATACGGATTTGTAAAATGCTTTACTGGGAGTGTATGAGCTTCTTCTACATGCAAAATGAGACTGCTGACCTGAAAAGAAGATAAACTATTTATTTTTTGTTGCTAAAAATACAAAGCACACGAATGAATTATTTTAATCTTCTATGCAGAGGATTAATGTTAATATGTGAATACTGAATACCAAACTCCTTATTAGAAGACTAAAGATAAAAGGTGTTGGAACATTCAAGAAGCATAAGGAAGCAAGAGTAACTCAAATAACTACTGAAAACAAATTTCCAGACCCATGTTTTTAAGGCATCTTGGATTTTAATTTTAAAATAATTTTTGAGGCATTAGGATTTGCAAATAACAACTTTTTCAGACATGGAAAATTTTACTGAAATGGAAGACTGGCACTTTGACTAAGAGCCATGGACAATTCCAAACACAGTGATTTATTATTTGGTGCTTTCCTAACAGATTATGTAAAAATTCTATTGTGCAACACATTACACTGTATTCTTTTATGCAGATAAATACTGTCTTTGATTTTTGAAAAAAATAATTCCCTTTTTGTTTGGCTTTTGCACATTGAAGCACCCAACTGCACCTGTCACTTTATCTGTAAATTCACCTAATTTAGTTCACTTATTCAGAAGTATCCAAACTTCTTCGATGTTCACAACCAAACAGTTGGGGTTTATTACTTTTTATTCACCATTTTATCCTGTAACAAATTACTATATTCAATATTCATAAGATTAAATCATATCAGGATTTCTTAAAGTATTTCCCTGTTATTCTCCAATCATTACAGACATAGCTATTTAAGACTGATTGCCCTCTCTCTGAAGAAATTCTGGCATATATGGCACTTTCAAGAGGCCAACAGAAATTAAAACAAGCTTGGCTCAGCATGTACTTGTTACATAATATTAATATAATTAGTTAAACAATTACATTTTATGTAAATAAAATGTGTCACAATTTTTTATAATTTTTTTGTTTACATGTCATACGAATTTTTTAAATTTCCCATATAAGGCATATTCGAAAAGCTGCTGACTCTTTAGACTTTTATTCAGGATTTTCTACTGTTGAAAGGAAAAATTCTGAGACTTAATAATATCATTTTGCACAGAGGAGGCAAAATACTTCTCCACATACACCTCCAACACCACAGTATCAGCTTCACCTGACGCAGACGTTTATTTGATGTTCCTGGACTGGTTTTTCTTAAACTGCAGAACACCTGCAGAGCTTTCATCCAGTCCTAAGAGAGAAGAATGCAGAAGAATGTAATGAAACCAAGTCAGATACAGTTTCTTGCAGTGGAACAGACTGCAAAAAGTATCTGAATTTTCATTTTAGCTTGGCAAATACCTAAGTTTTCTGTAATTCCATAGTACAAAAGTCTGAATATTAAAGCAAATTTGTTATCATTACTAAGCAAAACCTCATAAAGAATTTGCAAATCTGAACCTTTTTTTTTAGAATTATCAAGCATTACCAATGGATATACAGTGTGACCTTTGCCAACTTTCCAGTGTAGTGATACTACATGAAATTGCAATGGTATATAAATTAAGAAAAAGTTGTTTGCTTCTGAGAAAATTGCATTTAAAAAGCCAAACTGGTCTGATTATTCTCTCCAGTACTCCCATATGGCAGTCACAACCCTGTATACTTCAAACAAATTAACAGAGAAACATAAAGCATATATCCAACATTCTCCAGTTTGTCTTTGGAAGGTGGAAGATGTATTATAGCCTCATTCACTAGTTACTGTCTCCCAGTCACTAAATCCTGTACAATTCTTCCAAAGCACAAAATTTAAGTTTTGTCCAATAGTCTTCTCTTCAGTCAGTATCTCAAAGATCTGCAATCAACTCTCAAAGTACAATTTAGTAATGTCATTGAAACCTTCACAACACTTCTTCAATCATCTTTCACAGCACTTTCCACATCTTAAAAATACAGGAATATGTACTGCATCTATTCTGAGCTTTGTGAGTTAGGCTTCAGCTTTCAAATCCTTCCGAGGAAAAGCTTTCAGCTACACCCCACCAAGTTTCTATTTTTCTATAAAATGTCAGAAAGTAAAGAAAGCTGAGCTTTCTCAAATGATAAATATTTGTAAACTTTTCTGGGCCAAAGCCATATTATAAAGAAACCTGAAACAACTGTGTTCTGTGTAAATACAGTGAACAGCTTGTTAAGCACTTTGAAAACCAAATTAAACAAAATGTTCAGGAAACAAAACAGGATATTCTATCTTCTGTGTGTTCTTAATTATTTTACATTTTAGAAAATGAAAGATTTTACAGATATAATAAAAATTAAGGAGCATGGAATTTAATTTATTTATTCTCAATTATGATTCAGCATACTGCTTCTCAAAGACAGTACACTGCCAGCTGTATGACAAATTCCACTATATAATTCTTATGTCATATCTGCAAATTTAACAATTGGCATTAATTTAAAAAGAAAATCTGTGCTTTCCTTTATATACAGCACACAGAAATTATTATATTTATATAGACTTCATGCTCTGGTGAATACAGTCTGTTGTGAGTGCTCCAAAAAGCTTTCACAACAATGTCAAATGCAAAGCTTGACTTCTAATGCAACATATACATCAGAGCTCATGAACTTGCACAGCTTGAAACTTAAACAAAAACACTGTATCATTTTAGATACAATCTATGAGTAAAATAATTTCTCAGAAGTAGGCTTCTATCCCACAATTCTTAATCAGTGAACATAACTGTTAAGAGAGGTAGTAACTAAAGATACCATATAAACTCAGAAAACCTTACACTGTGCAGCATCACGGCCAAAAACTATGCATGACTACCAGTTTATATACATGACAAATAACTGGAAAAGGCAGTTCAATTAACTTTGGTCACTGGGCACACATACATGCATTAGCATTTTATTTATTTCACTCTGAAGTAAAACTCTCGCTTACTATGCTGTGTTTTATAGCATGGAAAAGACCTGGAGAGTAATTTTTTTCTTCTGAATCAAACTATGTCAAAAGACATGTATGTTCTCCAGAAACAGGTAACAGAAAATAATGGAAGTTCTGCACATGGGACCTGACTGGAATTTGTCAAAACTGAAACCCTAAAGAACAGATAATACAGGTGGCTGGATTTCCAGCACCAACCTTCCCCCTCAGAGATCTCCTACCAGTTAATTTTAACACCTGCTTTATAACCACTAAATATTTGTGATACATTTGCTTCCTGTTTCAGAAGGGCAACATAACTGAAAGACACAATATTAAAAGTTACATTTTTACACTTAGCAAATAAAAGCTCTCACCTGTGCTTGTTCTGGAGTTTCACCTGCAAAGTAAAAGATGTAATGCTCTTCACTAAAGTGCTGAACTACTATCTGAAAACAGTTTGGCCTTTAAAAAAAAAAAAAAAAAAAAAAAAAAAATTAAGTTTATTTAATCTTCACATATTAACAGACACCTTCACTTGATCTGTGCAAAAAAAAAAAGTTTACACTGAACTAACAGATTTCTCCTGTTTGTAAGGTGCATTGAATAATTACATCAATTTTTGTTCACCTACATGTTACCATCACAAATGGAAAGAGGAAGACTTTCAGCAAGATTTATCAGATCTTAAAAAACTGCATTTTGGTTTTGAATGTATTCTGTCATTTTAAGAGAACTACAGTACATGCAGCCTGCTTCAGAATATTGACACGTTTTTAGAATGGTGCATACTCAACAGGAATGTATGCTGGTTTACAGTTAAGGCAAAAAAACACTTGTCAACAAGGATTATTCCTAGAGAGTTTAAAAGCAGCGTAAGTTCAGCATTATTTCACAATCAGTTAATGATACATTAAGTATTTTTCGTTCAGGGAACAGTATTAACCTAAGGAATCCCCTATATGACTGTGTCCCACAGCTCTCATGACCAGTAAAATGTGTACCAGATCATACAAATATCATACAAAGTATTTGAGTGCATGTGACACAAACCTCTACAATGCTTAACCTCTTAAATACTGCAAAAGTACAGAATTTACTGTACTTCTGAAGAAAGGGAAGAGACAGTTTTTTATCAGCTATTTCAAGTTCAGGAGGAACTTTGTCTCAACTGCAGTTCCTCACTAACAGCTTCCTAAGCTGCTGCAACCACCCATGTCCTCGTACACACCTGTTAAGTACCACCTAGCACCCAACTTTGCTCCAACCCACAACATAGGGTTTCTTAAAAGCTATTTAAGAGAAAGAAACAGAATGTTTATTGATTGATATATATTGACAATATATACCAAAGCTTCCTGCCTAATTGTCAACTATACAGGGAACGTTTCATTACTTTTTAAAAATTATCTATAGCTGTGCTCCTCATTCCAGTAGTTAGATGTTGGAGTTTTTTTCAAAATATTATAAAGATTTTAAAAACCCACAAACAGGCAGAGCAAAGCATCAGTCTTTGTAGATCAAGAAATGCCACTAATGTTAAACATCTGTCTCTAGTTTTTTTCACAAAGTAACTGGAAGTTGATTATATGTAATTTTTCAATAAAGATCTGTAGGATAGCCAGAATTTCTAGCCTCTATCACTTATTATGTAAGTAAATATAGTTATTTATTCTATAAAGTTACAATACAGGTCAGTGGAGTTGTTTTTTAACTACCAATCAAAAAATACATAAATGCTCTTCTTAATTTCTAGTGATATCTAAAATTTAGACTTCTGATTCTCAACTTTCTTGCTGATAATCATGTCCCTTGTGGTCAGCTAGTCAAAATATTACAATAAGATATGATTTGTAAGTAACTCTGAGTATAGCAATTGTGCAAAAACAATCTCTGAGGACATTTACTTATATGAACTAGTATAGTACAAACAAAATAGTTGTTTTTAAATAGAAAAACACCTACAGACTTCTAACCAAGTTAGCCTTCAAATACCTACCAAAATAATGTAGAACTTTTAGAATTGGCAAAAATTCTTTATCTTATTAACTCTTGGTGCAATAGGATTAAAAAAACCCGATGTCCTACCTGCCAAATAAACTGTCATGTACTCCATAGACAGAACACACACTAAGGTCTATTAGTCCTTTGGGTTTTGTGGCTCGTTTTTCACTTTCAAAATAAATAAGCTGGGCATCATTTCCCTCTAATATAAAGTACAAGTTTTTCCATCTCTTTCCTTTACCTGTACAAGAATCAAGCAAATGGTTACACTACTGTCTAAAACAAGTAAATTTTGTAAATTAAGAAAACAGAAGAGGGCAGTAAACTTTCTGTCAAATTCCAAAGAGAAGAACAGTGTACAGATAATCAATCATGCTTGAGTTGTAACACATTCAATTTTGTACACATTCAATACACATTCAATTTTATACATTTGACTAAAACCAGAAACCAGATCCTCTTCACAGATTCAGGCAGAGTTGCAAAAGATTCTTCAAACATCCTTTCAACAGCATTATGCAAGTTTACTGTATGCCTGTATCTATACAGATTGCAAATAGTGACAGTGTGGACCCCAGTCACTAGATTTTTTTTTTTTTAAGAAATAGACTCTCGGCATTAGAAATGGACTCTTGGCATTACTCCTGATTGCATTACAGTACCTTAAAACTTACAGCTGAAGAACAAAAATGGAAATATTTTATATGCAAACTTAAATCAGAATCAACTGCAAACACAAGTGGCTGGTTCCGCTTGCTGCAGAGAAAGGTTCTTTGAATTACAACAGATTAAGAGCATTCTGCAACAAATTAATGCTTAAATCAGAGTACCATTTAGAAAAAACTTTCAGCCTTTATTTTACACTTTAATCATCATAAATCCACTGGGGCCTCAATAAACTAGTAGCAACATTGTTTTCAAAATACAAATGTAACACTCATTTATTATACTATGACTCCTAGATGGAAGAGTGATTTTATTGCATTTAGTCCATATACACTATGTGCATCTGTCTACAAGAGAGTATTCTAATTTGCCTCTTTTAGCCTGATTTTTCCAAGTCATTCCCATTTGATTCCTTAGTCCCATGACATCTCTCTATGTGGGTCTCAGATTCAGTCAAAGAAAGAAACGGAAAGTTTCTAGCCAGGCAAAAAGCCTGGGAAAGAGCTGGAGAAGGATGTAAATAATACTTTATCTCTCTTGGTTTTCACACTGTTTATAGTTAAGTTCTCTCACTGTGCGTCAAGCACCTTGCACCAATGGTGTCAGTTGTTTTCACTTCAGAACCAATGGAGCTCTGTATAAAAGAGCGGTGTATTTTGAATAAATTGGAGTCTTACTCTCACAGCCTTCTCAGTCAAGTCTATTCATTCCCGTCCTGCCTCAACACTGACATCTCTCGGAATAAGCCTTCTCAACAAATGACATGCTTCCCTTATTCTATACAGAAGGTATAGTTTGGGATGGTTTGGGTTTTTTTAATGTCTCTTGTATTAGGCTATATGTAAACTCATACCTTCTTTCTTACATTTGGTCACTATCCAGATTACCACCTGTAACTTCTTGTCATTTGCAGAAATCTCAGTATTGATACCATTTTTATGTGTCCATTAATGCTGATTTTCCAAAAAGTAGAAATATAACACCCAGGAAGAGACCAGTTTCCTCAAAACTTCAAAAGACTGGTTCAATGAAAATTCTTCAGGGTAATACTGAAGGTTACACTGAAATAAGTCAAACTGTCAGCTTTTAATGTGCTTATTATATGTTATGCTGTGTCAGCATTAGAACTCTGAAAAGTCACTACATCCTTTGTATGACAGACTGTGCATTTTAAATTTAAGATTGAAAACATACAATCTGACTTGGATTAACAAAAGTAAACCAGCTGTTCTCTGCAGTGAATGTACAGATGTACACTATTCTAGCTCTCTCAAACCTCTATCAGCTAGAACTTAGTGAGTTCAATATTAAGTACAAGCACTTTAGGAAAATGTATTTCATTTCATGATTTTGAATGCTACCTTTGACAAGCATGCCTACTTTTTGTGCTGTGCTGATTTTTTCAGAACTGCCAACCAAAATTTTCATGCTGCCTGTAATTTCATGTATCACATTTTTCTACATCTCCTACTTAAGGAAAGAGATCTTTCACACTCCTTACACACTTTCTAGAACCTTTTGCCCACTTCAATACTGCTCTTTCTAGTACCACTAAATTCACTAAATTCAGATAGAAAGTGCTGATCTCTGCTCCCTAGTAACCAACAATAGGGCACAAGGAAATGGAACAAAGCTGATGCAGGGAAATTTCAGATTAGACCTTAGGAAAAACTTCTTCACTGAGGAGGTGGCTGGTCCTTGGAACAGGACCAGTATGCAGGAAATGCTCAGAGTTTATGCAGCCTGTCAAGGTTTAAGGAGTATCTAGATAATGCTCTGAGTCATGTGGTTTAGCTTTCAGTGGACCTGCAAGAAGCATGATCTTTATGACTCCGTTCCAATTTAAGATACTGTATGATTCTGTGATCCTTACATGCTTTTCCTCTTCCTTTAAAAAAATAAGAGAGGCAAACATAACTCACTTTTTTTCAGAAGATATCCTTTTTTGACAATATTTTTATAAAAAGCATCCTTTGTTTTCCGACGAATTGTATTGTAGATTTCTTTTCCATCCACTGTATCATTAAGCATTTGTTCTTGGTGCTAGAAAACATGTCAGAAAAACATACTTTAAGCTCAGAAATTGCCATTAAAAAATGTATCCTATAAAGTTGTGATCAGGATCATCTTACTGAATGCTACCAACTCACTACTATTGCTCTCCCATGCATTTTACTAAAGCATTCATTTTCCATACAATACACATGCTATAAATGTACTATAACTCTTTCATACTTCCCAACCTGAAAGAAAACAAGGGTTTTCAATACAGACCAAATTCTTCAAAGTCTTTTTTTCATGTAAAAACAAAAAAACATGACCTTTCACTGTGATTTCACTGTGATTCATGCCAGTCTTTGAAAATTTATCTAGCTTCTAACTGTCTTTTACCAAAGCTCACAGGCCTGAGATACCACGGATAAACTCTGAAGCAACAAAAATGGTGCAGATCATAATTAAAACTGAGTCAAAGTGGCACAGTCTCTCATTAATCTCATTAGAACTCACATATTATAAATGAGCAAAATTCAGGACAACAGAAGAAAGGAAGAAATAAGAAACAGAAAAAAAATTAATTCCCACAAAAATGGTAGTATCTAGAAACATGAGTAATAAATATGACCAAAACCCAAGCCAGGTGTGACCTTACTAAGTAAGATGAACAAAAGCTCTTTAGCTGTAAAAAAGAAGAAAAGTAAGACTATAACGTAGTAAGGACATCACTGTGATTAAAAGACACATATGAATTGGTTCTTACATAATATTCTATTTTTCTTCTTGTGCATATATCTGCAAGAATTATGATTTTGATCAAAACAACAATAGCAAGATGAAAAACATTTTTGTAATACTAACAGGAATTACAGGACCAACAATCCATATGTTATGAAATTATAACATATAATGTCACATATGATAATAATAACCTGATTGGCAAGATAATGTCTGTAACGTAAGTGCACAAGGAGTAGTGCACAAAACAAGACATTCTAGTGACAAATACTTTTAAACAAATATCATATTACACATAGGAATTCCATCAGATTGACTCTAAACTGATGCAAAACTTCTAAATTCTTTTTCCTCCTCAAAAACACAGAGTATGGTACTACATGGAAGGGAGGTAAAGCTGAACATTAAATGCACCACTGAACACTAAATTTTCAAATAAAGTCACAAGAGTATTTGGCTAGGTTAAAAGAATCGGAAGTACTCTCACATGGAAAATGAGTCAATGCAGAGTTTATTAATACAGAAACTGTAAGTTTAGTGTATGTGAAAAGTTAAAATGAAGAATTGCTGCTACTATTAAAGAGGTATAATGAAGAAAGTTACTGATTAAGTTTTCCAAGGAGCAGTCTCAGAATTCCTATTTGCTTTCTAACCCAAGCACATTACTGAGCACAAGTTAACAGCAGGAAACAATGGGGAAGCACCAAGGACAAAACCCAATTAGCAGTATAGGAAAGACTGCAATAACAAGGAATACATCTCTTAATGCAACACAGCAGTTACACCTGTTGATACTTACAGAAAATGAGACATGAACAGCTGAGTCACTCATTGGAGGACTGGGCTGTGATACTGTTGGCTATCCTAACATACTGGTCTCACCAGGATGGTCTTAACTTCTGTCATGGCAGCCCCTAAGGTGCTGCGTTTTGGTTTTGTGACTGAAACGGTATTGGTAACATACCAGTGTTCTGGCTCTTGTTGATTAGTACCTGCACAGCCTCAAGACTTTCTCTATTTCCCACTATGTCCCATTCCACAGTGAGGTGGCTTGCTGGACAATATGCTGGGAGCAGAAATAGCCAGGACAGACAATGACAATTGATCAGAGGGACATTCCCTGCCACATAACATCATCATCAGCAATAAGCGTGTGGGCACAGGGAGGTCTCAGAGAGCAGCTGGGCATTAGTCTACTTGTGAGAGGTGCTGAGTGTTTGCCTTTATATTGCCCCTTCCTTTTCTTATAAAACAGTATTTATCTCAACCCAGGAGTTTTTTTGCTTTTGCCTCATTCCATAGGAATAGGGAATGAGCAAACAAAGGTGCAAATCCTTAGCAGCTCACCAGGATCAACCCACAACAGAAAATTACATGTATATTCGTTAAGTGCTTTCCACAGGGAAAGGGAATTATGCATAACATGGTACTATTCTAAGTTGTTCTGGTACATGTTCAAGAAAGGTGAGCTCACACCAAAACTGGTAGGAGCAAGGCAATTATGAAAACATTACAAAGAGACAGGATCAGCTTCTGTGTTGCTTACACTGGTGAAGAGAGGCAATGCTTTCATCTAATAAAAAAGATCCCACAATGGCGTATGAATTGACTGCAATTCTCTTTAGGGAGGACAGGAAGAGCAAATTTCTGATTTCCACTGAAACGGGAAAGCTTGGGAACAGAAAAAGAAAAGAATAGGCACATAAATTTTATAACTAGCTATAAGCTCATGAAAAGCTAAATGATGTGGTATACTTATTACTGGTAATATCTTAGCATCAACTTCTGCTATGGGGCAAGTGTGCTTCAGAACAAGTGCTGCAGTCCCAGCCCTGCAATCACTCCTGAAGTTTTTCAGTGTGTATAGGTTTCCTGTGACAGAAGAAAAACTCAGACACAGAAGAGAGAAGAGCAGACTGGTTCCCTTTAATATGTGACTAAACCAAAGCATAAGCCCAGGAAAAAAGCTAGAGGCAGAGGGTGAAAGTCGAACACCTCACAGCATAGACAGAACTTACCATACTTTCTGTTGACTACAAGCCAGACTTCATTAAGTGTATGTATAAAAGAAACAGACGAGCTGAAAACATTGGAAATGTTGATGACTGTCTACTGGGTTTAACTACCACTGGTATCTCTGCTGTAATTTAATTCATAAATTGATTTCATAGTGATTCAGTCTGTGACTTCAACATCAAAGGCTCAGAGACTAAATCCTACCTGCATTGGAACTGGATCTTTTAAGTAATATCCTTCAACAATTTGTTCTTTTCTGTAGTGCTCAATGATGTCAGCAATACTATAGAATAAGAAAAAGAATATTGAAAGTTTAAACACACTCATTTTTCCACTGTTTGAGAATCTGCTTTTCCATAGAACCACATAAGATGTTCCCACAAAGTTTTAATAAAATCAAGTGTTAATCATTATAATCTTATTTGAAAGGAATGAGGATTTACTAATATACTGAAGTCAAGAAAGTTCACAAAACTGCATTCAGAATGTATTAATCCTAAACTCTGCAAAGTATTTTAATGACTTTCTTAAAATGTCAAATGAGGACATGGCACTTTCCACATTCAGGTAGTACATGTGCATTACCTGCTTTCCAAGCACACTGAAAAATTGCTATTTCATTGGCAATGATTGTCCAAGTCCTAGAGTAATCAGCTAAGTGGAATGGGGCATACTCTGAGTGAAGTGCAATCTCTTTCTAGGAGCATGGGAATAGAAAACAGAAAATGTTTGTAGCAGGGCTTATACAGATTATGACTGGACATCATAATGATATCATACTGATATTTGTTATCAGCAGCACTCCTTTACAGGGAAGTATTCATTCTACTCATCAGATTCAGACTGGAATTGCACTTGGAAGGCTCAGGAGAGAATTAGCGACACATACAAGCTGAAATTCAAGGCATTTAAATTTCTCTAATTTATTTTCACACTACTGAAATTTAAACTGTAGTAACAGGGACATCAATGGAAATTAATCATTTACATGCAAAATATCCATCTAGAAAAAGAGCTAAGTAATTAAATAGATAAAAATATAGTGTGACTTCTCAGTTCATGCATACTCAGCTGTGTGTGCAAAGATACAAATACGGCATATATGCAACATAGGAACAATAGCTGATACTGAAAAAAAAATCTCAAAAACTTATAAATAAAGCTATGTCTAGGTATCTTGGTTGGCTTTTCTGTTTTATTCTGAAGCTATGATCTGGACAAAAGTTACCTTCCTACGAGTACTTTTATTTTTCAGATATGTAAAATGAGATTAATGTTTCTTTCAGTTTTAGTGAAATCAAGTAATTTCAATTTTTGCTGAGATGCTGTCTGTATATGCTGTTTACTACGTAAGAATTTCAACTGTGTCACACTACAAAAAACAATAACTCATTCATTATATTTCACAGGCTGAATAACTACTACCAACATTTTCTAATCAATCAATCAAACAACATTTTATGAATTTTCTCAGTCATCAAATCACGAATACCTTGACCTTCAATGCACCATCTACTTCCTTGATTAAAAATGCCATCCTCAATGCAAGGAGCAGGTGCCTGCAAAATTTCTGCAGTGTTGTAATACAGGCTGAAGAATAAACTCAGTTGTATTTAAAAACTCCTTCTATAGTTAGAGTAACATATAGACTAGGATTCCAAGCCTTGATAGAGCACCTAAAGGCTGCCTTCTTCATTATATGTTTGAACATTCAGCAAATTTACCACCCGCATACACTCAAGAGATTTGAACTGAATATCATCCTAAAAACCCAAACGTACAACAAAAATAAACATTTTCTTTGACACTAAGGAAGATGTCTGGGAACTACATACCAAAATACTAAAAGAAATTCTTAAAGCACTTTGTCATAATTTATTGTTGCTTAACTTTAAAATCTTGTTTTCTGTTTAGCTGTATAGAATCTCTTTCAGACAAATGTAATCTACACACCAAGTGAATCCAGCACTCTATTACAAAATAATCTTAAGCAATAACAATGTAGTATCTTTCTGAAAGTGTACTGTTTAATGCTACAAACCCATCTGAGACTAGTAAGAGTTCTGCTAAATTGATTAATTTGACATCACCAAGGGTCGGGGGGTCCTGGCCTATCATCCTCCTCACAACTAGAAATCAGCATTTACCTTCATGAAAGGCTGCCCCTGCAGCTAGCCTGGTTTTCCGTCTGGATGGCTAGAGGCCAGACTGATTAATGAAGAAAGTATTCAAGCAGCCTGGGTGTGAAATGGGCATAGGTTCATCAGGATCCAATTATTTAGCCTCACAGCATCATGTGAGTAAAGTCATATGAAAAAGTCCACTGAACTTAGTGAGGAGATCTTGACATTTTCTCAGACACACCAGCTGCTGAATCTCTACCCACTCAGAAATGACAGAAATTCTCTATTTGGGTAAGAATGCCCTGGTTCTAGGTGAGCAGGACTGGAAAAACGCTGGTTTTTTTAAAGGCAGGCAATGACTTCTGTTTAAGGAGGATAAGTGAGTTTTCACTACTGAAGAATCTTCCAGATACAACTACTCTAAAAAAATACTATCAAAGATGAAGGTGTACTGATAGTTTCTCCCATAAAAGGGGAAACACCTCATAATTTCTCTTTCTGTTTTGTACAAATAATTATTTTTTTGCACCAATGGCAAAAGAAATGCATCTTAAGTTTGTTCACTCTAAACGAACTGATCAGTATTTCTGCTCCAAGTATCATGCACATATTTCAATGTAACTTAGTATCTTTTTACAACAACAAAAGCATTTTTACCCTTTCTTGTAAATACCCATTTCTATTATTTGAAAACTCTATTGATTGTCTCAGATAAAATCAGCATTTTTATTTTCCGCTTTTCAAACAGACAAGAACACATGTAGAAGCCTCCAAGATGCTTCAAACAGGGTACTCTCTTAATTACCTATACAAAATTTATAGATCCACATTATCCATTCAAACCACAATTTACAGAGTGAAGCAACTGGTTGGCAGAATAAGCACAAATACTTCAAGAGAAACAAGTTACACTTAGGCTATTTAAGCTGTAAGAATCTGCTCAGTTAAAAGTAACTACTATGGCAATTAGGGAAAATATTTAGTATAAAGGAAACTACAGTCTTAAAACCATAGTAGTAAATAATTATCAAAAGCAATTATGCAAGCAAAAAATATGCATAATTCTTTTTGCTACAAGAACTCACCTATTATAGTACCTGCCGCCCATCATAAACTGATTGTTTGATGTCGGACATATTTTAAAACGCTGAATATTTTCACTGGTCCGGAAATAAAGTGAATAATCACCAGGGGTATTATCTGAAGGCCTCACAAGAAAACTGCACACCTGACCAACTGAAAAGACATCATAACAGCGTTATTTTTCTTAGTGATATATATACACCCTTAGAAATCTATTTCTACATAAAACTAGAAAGAACTGCACACTTGAAGAAATACAAACCCCATAAAGGTAAATTCCAGTAGTGATCTCAAACTAGAAGAATTAGTACTAAACCATCAAAATTAATGAAAAATGGTTCAGCTGTAGCCTGTAACCTAAACACATCTTTGGCATCTCTTTAAAACAGCATGCAAAAGAAGTTTGGTAACATTTTCAAATCTCTGTTCCAGTATTTAAAGAAGGGTATCAAAAAATATGGGTCAGAAGTACTGTTTTCATTTAAAGAAATTTTGCTTTATGAAATAACCGATTCCACATAGAACAATTTAAAAACTAATTAAATCAAAAATTATTAGTTTAACTTTACTTGAGAACATACTCAGTACTGATAGCCATGAAGGTTTTCTTCCAATGTAGTATTCCACTGAGGTAACACCCAGAGAGACTGGGGAATCTAAAACACTCATTTATGATTAGACATAAAAGGAAGTTTTGCTGCAGTTTAAAATTAACAGGATCACTTAGTGCCATTTCACTATCACTGTATTTCACACCAGAAATACACATACCTGTCATCAGCAAATTGTAAGCTTCTTGTTTGGAGATCTTCCCATGGAACCATCTTAACAAAGATTAAGAGAAAAATTAGAAAGCAAGACTACCAGATCTCTTTTTTTGTCTGTGTGACATCCAAGGCTCTGGCACCAGTGAATTAATCTTTATTTAAAAAGACCCAATATATACTGATGAGACAAACAATGTCTATGTTTCTTAATGATTCTCTACTCCCAACAATACAAAAAGACTAACACTAATAAGTACATAAATAAATTACTTTCAACAAAACATTTGGAGCTGATGTTCAAATACAAGCAAGTTTGGAGACTGATATGAATTGTCCAAAAAGTAGATAATTTGATAGGCATTATTTGATGTACTAGCAATGTACTAGAATAATGAAATCCGAAGCTCAAACAAGAAGTTATACACAGAAAACCTCAAACTCAAGTTTCCCAGAGCTATGAAAACAAAACCTAGCTTTGTTAGATTAATGAATATAAACTGCTTTGTTCTCATACCTTGTACTTTCCCAAAGTCTTGTGTCAGAGTAGTTCCCCACAAAGGTTCACACCCTCTACCTAGTTTTGGGATGATACTTACCACTATTCAGAAAAGCCTGACATGCTACAACTTAATATTCTGCATTTAGAGGAAAGCTAAAGATAATGCTGCTTTTATAATTTCAGTCTTTCTTTCTATACTACCTTCAGATACTAATATGAATTCCTCTGAAAGGTAAGCAACAGCTGAAACACAGAATCAAACCTCCACACATCTCCTACAAGCTCCTTTCCGAATATGAAATTTCCACATTTGAAGACATTCATATTGCCAAATTGACTAGCAGAACACCGTAAACCAAGTAGACCACTGAAATGCCTCTTTCTGCCACCAGCCACTTAAAAAGTGGGTAACAGCAAAAAAAGGGCAAGCTCAAATATGACACACAAATGAGAACATCAGGTGAGTTATCAAGGCACTTGACATTTTTCACAACTATCTGCCATTCATCTTCACTTTGAATATAATCTATTAACAGACTGACATATCAACACACTGCTGGTTCTAAGTTGTATTTGATTTTAATTTTTTTTTTTAGTATTTAAGCAAACAGAAGGAAACTTAAAAGAGTCCTGTGACTTTTTCTTCAAACTTTAAGTGCTATAAGAATCACAGAATTTTAAGAACAGAATCCTTTGCATTGGAAAATACCTTTAAGATCATCATGTCCAATCCTCAACACAGCACCGCAAAGGCCATCATGAAACCAATGTCCCCATGTGCCACATGTACACACCTTCTAAATCCCTCCAGAGATGGTAATTCCACCACTGCCCTGGGCAGCCTGTTCCAAGGCTTGACAACTCTTTCAGTGAAGGCATCTTCCCTAATACACAATCTAATCCTCCCTTGGTGCAACTTGAGCAAGCTTCCTCTTGTCCTATAACTTGTTATCTGGGAGAAGAGACCTCTTCTGGCTACAACCTCCTTTCTGGCATCTGTAGAGTACAATGAGATTCTCCCTGAGCCTCCTTTTCTTCAGGCTGAGCCCCACCAGCTCCCTCATCAGACTTGTGCTCCAGACCCTTCCCCAGCTCTGTTTCTCTTCTCTGAACTCATTGCAGCATTTCAGCATCTTTCTTGCCATGACAGCCCAAAATTTAACCTAGAAATCAAGGTGTGGCCTCAACAATCCTGAGTACAGGGGAACAATTACTCTCAACCTGTGGCCCTCTGTGGCCCTCAACCTGGTGGCCACATCACTGCTGAGCAAAGCCAGGATGCCACTGGCTTTCTTGGTCTCCTGGGCCCACACTGGCTATTATTCAGCCACTGTTGACCAGCACCTCTGGTCCTTTCTGCTGAGTAGCTTTCCAGCCACTGCTCCAGCCTGTAGCACTGCAGGGCTTGTTGTGAACCATGGGCAGAAACCATAACTTGGCCTTGTGAAATCTCATACTATTGGTCTTACTGATCCAGCTTCTCCATATTCCTCTGCAGAGCACTCCTACCCTGCAGAAAATCTATGCTCTTGCCCAAGAGGCAAACAGAGACACTGTTCTAATAGTACTTTGGTATAGTATTTAGAGTTGTTATCTCCAAGGCAACTGTGTTCAAGAAATACTCAGTTGTGCATATTTTGGCTGAAAGTGATCATCTAATGTTTCAGTACTGCAATACCCATTAGCAAGAGACACACCTATTACTAGTTGTAACTAGATATAGGACTTTTTCATTATTAATTATCCCTGCATCTGTAGCAACTAGTATATAAAGAAGTCTTGAGATTAAAAAATAAATAGTTTTGGTCACTTTCTCAAGAACTTAGAAATCTCACAGTGCAACTTGACAAACCATTATGAATGCTTTCGAACAAAAAAAAGAAAAATTCTTACATTTTGCCTTCATGGGGATCTTCTTCTCTTCCCTGTGAGAAAATTAACATATTATGTGAGTGACAACAGTACAACTCAATTTAAAAAAATGTCATAAGTTAAGACCTTCTGTAGATAAGAAAATTACATTTAGACATCTGACCTAAAGGTCTTAGTGCAGCTCTATGGAAAGCTTTCCTCTTCATTCATTAGGTGAAAATTCAGCAAAAATGTTATTTCTGATGATTACTTCATTAATGATCCAAATCCATTACAGGTAATAACTTTTTATAAAGTTTCAACCTTCTCAGCCTTCCTAACATTAAACTACCACTGACCTATCAGTCTACAGATCAACAGTCTAGTACTGCCACTTCAGTTTAACTATTCACATCCTGACACAGGTCATCTGTAAGAAATATCTCAAGTACCATTGCTATTAGCAAAACACATGTACTGTGTAAGAAGATATTATAAAAAAATATATTTTTTTTTCTCACCAATAAATTTTTAACCCAAATTTCATCCTAGAATAAAGAGAAAGATCCACCACAATACAAAATTACATTATGTTCAGTTAGTGAACATTTCATGGCAATTGCAAGAAAGAAATGCAATTTAATAATTCTTCACCAGGAGAGTAGATTTTAGGGAAATACCTAGTAAATTTACCATACCATTCATTTGCACTTATCTTTGGACAACACATGAATAAACATTTTTTGATAACAAACTAGGCTTAAAGGTTTGTTTTAGTTTTTTAGAACTACTAGATGAATTTACTAGGTTCAGAAAAGTACATAATTAGAAAACAATTAAATGTCACTAGTCTTTGCTCAATATTACTTTATAAATAAAATCCCATTCATTAAAGAAATTTGAATACAAAAATTACTTACCACTTCTTCTACCAAGTCTTCCACAATAAGACCTTGTTCATCTGTCCGTAGATTTGTAACCCACATCCAGCCATCTTCCAATTCATTATGGACAATAAACATGTCTCCTTTAAGGAAACTGAAGAGGGTTACAGCAAGATTTAAATCAGAGATACACTCATAATATCAAGTTTAATGAACACAAGGAATTCTTGAGTATAATTTCCATAAAATATTTGGGAAAACCTATTAGTAAAAAATGCAGGAACTGATATTACAAGCACAGGTGTATTGTTCCTCACAGTTAAGTGGCTACTATATACAAGTTTTCATACTTTGATTTATTTTTAGTATATAATATATACTTCAGTGCTGTCACCTTCAAAGTATGCTAATGTATAAAACAAAAATAACACAACAATATTAAAATACATTAATATTGTTCTTTCATCTAGAGAGATCAAATATGCAACACAATAACCTTTGTAGTCTATAAGAAAATTATATTCCTTTCATTGAAAAATTACCTTGCATAATGTAAGTTGTGGAATACCTTTTGATTATGTTCTCACATATGAAGACAAGTGATGCAAAGAGAATACAAAGCAGTTGCCAGATATGCCATGCAATTAGCTACAAGCGTAAGAAGCATTAACATTCAGAATCAGAGAATCACAGAATCAACTAGGTTGGAAATTACCTCTGAGATTATTGAGTCCAACCTACTACCAAATACCACATGTCAACCAGACAATAGCACTAAGTGCAATCCAGTCTTTCCGTAAACACCTTCCGAGACAGTGATTCCACCACCTCCATGGACAGCATTTCAATATCTAACCACCCTTTCTGTGAAAAATTTTCCCCCATTGTTCAACCTAAAGCTGTAGACTAAAGGGGAATTTAAGATAATGTCCTCTCATCCTGTTTTCTGGCAGAAGAGAATGAACCCTACGTGGCTACATTCTTCTTTTAGGGAGTTGTAGAGAGCAATGAGATGTCCCTTGAGACTCCTCTTCTCCAGGCTGAGGCCCTGCAGCCACTCCTAATAGGACTTGTACTCCAGACACTTTACCAGTTCCATTATCCTTCTCTGGACACACTCCAGGACCTCAATGTCTCTCCTGAATTGAATGGCCCAGAACCAGACACAATACTCTAGGTGTGGCCTCACCAGTGTTGAGCACAGGGAAAGAATCACTTCCTTAGTCCTACTGGCAATACCACTGCTGATCCAAGTCAGGATGTCACTGACTCTCTTGGCCACCTGGGCACAGCTGGCTCATCTTCAGCCAGCTGCTGACCAGCACCCCCAGGTCCACTTCCATTGGCCAGCTTTCTAGCTCTGCAGAGGGTTTATTGTGGCCAAAATGCAGACCCAGAACCTGGCCTAAGGGAGTTTACATTGCTGGAAGCACAAAATTTTTGATCATGTTTCATGATGCATCAAGGTACAGGAAAAACAATAAAGAGTGAAACTCATTAACTACCATTTCAATTCAAAATTCCACAGCAAATGTCTATGGCACAGCTCTCACTTGAAGTAGGCTAACAGTAAAAACAAACAGCAACAAATCACTATTGAAAACAAAGAATAAATTCAACTGCTATTCAGCTTTAACAGGTGACAAACAAGAGCACTCTCCATCACTGTACAGTTCCTGCATGGAAGACATGCTGAAATTAATTCAGTAATACTTCCAACTTAAGAAATATTTTACTATGATATTAAAATTTTAAGTCAATATTGTCTGAAATACATAATTTCTTTAGAAGCATATTAATTCAATCTAGAACAAACTGAGAACTCTGGTTTTCAGCTATGCCACAAACAGAACAATTTTAGCCATACAGACCTCAAAACCCAAATACCAACTCTGCATTTCAGCTCTATCCTAAAACAGGTAGAAAAGGTCTAATTGCCTAAAATTTTAGTTAAGATAGCAAACAAAAAAATGCTATTTCTTATTAATCTGATAGGTGCAATAAGGCACATAAAGGATTCTATTTTTGTTGTTGTTCTCACACATAGTAGGAAGCCTTAGTTGAAATGTGCCATTAGAAAGCCCCTTCCCAGTCCTATCACCTTAGTAAAACAGGTAATTACAAAAACAAAAACATATAATACTTTAAAGGATCAGACTGGACTATAAATCTTGGAATAAATTTCTATCCAAATGAGGATATAAAGCTCTCATACCTCTCTACATTCTAAGGTAATAATACTAAACCTAAGAAAATTCCCAATTCAACTGGTGTGTTACACTAGTTTATGAAACCTGTCTCATTCGAGACATTAGAAATCACCACAAACCACTTTGAAATCCTCCTATTTTTTCATCTGGAAAACAATGATCTCAAGAAAGCAGTATCAATCCCAAGTAACCAGGAAACGGTCTTCTACTGACCAACTCACTTTTTCCATCCTTAAGTAGTCAAGGTCCACTTTCTCTTCCCAGTGATATGCATTGTTTCCCTCAGCTACACATCTAATAGTTCAGTTCAGAACAAGGCCTAGCTCATTTCTTTCACACACTCAGATAAAGCATTTCCATATAGAATTCTCTGACACATAAATGTATCCTTTTGGTGAAAATCTAGGGCTTCATAAAACATATTTCAAAATTATAACATTACTAATTTTAATTCTATGTACCTTTATGTACCTTCCATTCAATTAATGCAAACAAATATAATAAGAACAAAATGTCTCACTCTTATTTCCAACCAAAGAACAGCAAGATACCATCTGTTAATCTGTGTCAAATTTAAGATGTAACTGAAAAAAAATTGCATATGAACACCTACCTAAATTATTACTACTTATAAATACTCTTGACAATTTCACAACTACTACTGTTACTCAAACATACCTTATTTCATCAGTTTCTGGCACTTTGGTGTAAGGTAGAATTGCTCGAACTCTCCTTCTGTCTTCCACGGGCTACAGTTTAGAAAAAGAGCCATGGTTTTTTCTCTATACTCTGTACTGTATTCTATATTGTAGAATCTTTCTCCCCGGCCTTATGCTATTCTGAGGCAAAGAACACCACTTATATCCGCCTTGCCTTTTTTATATTTCCAAAGCTCAAAACCACTGTCAGCTAGAAATGTGTAATCTGTTGACTAAGAGCACTTGCTTTAAATTTTTTTCACTTCGAGCAAAAGTAATGTCCAGAATTTTAACATTCAGAAACATCATTATTCAGGTTTTGGGTTCTGTTACAAGGGATATTTTGCAGTGTTTTTTTTGTTGTTTTGTTTTGTTTTAATTACTTTTGTTGTTTTAAGGATAGGCATGTGAAAGAAACCTTGGTTATCTTCAGGACGTATATTTGGAACTATTGTTAGATATCCAAAATGTGACAGAACAATGATGGTTCTTTATTACAAGAACTCAATAATGTCTTGTTTTTCACTGTCTACTTAAAATGATGTTATTACATTGTGCAATAACTGCAATACCTCTATCTTCCTCATTATGTATTTTATTAAATACAGATTTTTTTCATCACTATTTTGTATCAGTAAAAATGCATTTTTATACTCCTTAAAGTTCCATGTACGCATATACAAAACAGGAAACTTTCTGAAATTTTTTCAAAAAAAAAATGCAAATAGTGATTAAAGTTACAAACACCTTAGTAAGTTAGACTTCAGGAATTTTTTTTTTACTTGCCTCTGGAGGTGCTACTGGAAATAAGAGCTTTTCCCCTTTCAGCAAGCAGGACACATGACTGTAATACCCAATAAGGTCTGAGAGTGAAGCAAAGCGACGCCCACCAATGTAATAGTCTCCACACACAGCAATAATCCTGTTAATAAAAAAAACCAGAAGCTTGACATTAGAAAAATTTTTGCTACCAATTTTTTTTTGAAGAAAAGGAGATTAGGATCATGTTTAATTCTTAAAACAGTGCCTATATTCAGCAAAATGCAGTATTACAGACTCTCTGTAAACATATAAATAAACCTAATGAATATTTTATCAAAAATATTCATATATGTATTTTATGAGCCACCAGTTTTTTATCTAAAAAAAGTGCTGATTCACAGAAAAAGACAGTACATTTGTCAGAACTAAAAGAAAATTTTTTAAAAATGTAAGCATGAACATGCTGGAAAATGGAAATAATGCACTACTATACAACAGCATTATTACTTGTATCATGCACAACATATACCTTTTATAATAGGCATAAACTGAAAAAGTAGCAAAGTACTTTAACAAAAAATTACTACACTTCAAGACTATACAATGCAGAAAACAAACAACATTGAAAATTAGTCATTTTGTTACAGTTAGTTTAGCATCCAAATTAAAACTTAAGAAATTACTTTGGAACAATCAAAGTTATCTCCTGAAACTCAATTTAAAAATTTAATATCTAATGGGAAAAAGCTCATACAACCATTTCAGCAGTTTAACAAAACGAAGACTTCTTACAAAATTGTTTATTCTTTTAATATTTCTGTATTTTCTTAACTAATAGATTTTTTTAATACATAATTTGAATTAAGCTGCCTCTCCCATGAAGTAATGTAAAATGCATACAAAGATGAATCTTCAGATATTAAATCCAAGCTCATGAGCATATAGCACTGCAACGGGAATCAGAAAACAATGCTCAGGACATACGCTGAAAGCTGTTTCCAGAAATCTTTCCACTACTAAACATATAATCTCTTGGTGTTTCTTGCTTTGGGATATTTTGGTGGCTTTTTTTGTTTGATTTGGGGGTGGGGGGGGGTGTTTGTTTTTGGTGGAGTTTTTCTCCCTCGGAATTAAAGAAGCAACCAGATGAACTAGCACTTTAATTGTGCTAACTACAATGATTACTATGGAACAGACACATAACAATCTCCTTCACTGAATAAATGAAACCTGCATGGTACTTTAAGTTTATTCAAACCACTTTAGGCAAGCTTCTCTATCCAGATATTTTTGGTTTCCTCACACTTCGGTTCTTCAACCTACGAAGTAATTTTAAAGTAGCATGATTTAAAACAATCAAACGCAAGTAAAAAGCTGCACAATGAAACCATTAAGAGTCAAAAATACTGCATTGTAATACAATTATTGTTCAATTTATTGTGTTCTGAAACAAAAAGTAGATAAATCACAGTATTCAAAATAAAATACTTAATTCTCACCTAAAATGATTGACATTTGTTTTACTAAGGAATGAAAGCACAAATGAACCTGGTCTCCGATCACTCTCCCGAATAAGGTAACTTCCAGGTTTTCCTGCTTGTCGAAGACGTTCTTCTGCAATTGTTCTGTCAAGTTTTCCATGATACCACCTGAAAAAAAGAGTAACAATGGGTGTCCTTACAACTAACTTAACTGCTTCTTTTACTTTCACAAAATAGATACACGAAAGGAAGAAAATCTTTCCGTCAAAACCCGTATAACTCCAAAACTTTGTCTATCACATTGTTACAAATTCAACTTCCTATTTTACTTATTTCCAATAAACAATGTTTTTACCACAGCAGAGTTTTTCTGATAACCTACTTTTCCCAAGGAACAACCCTAAGAGGCAGAGGCTCTACACATATCATTAGTTTTTATCTCCTCCCTAATTTGTTTACTTTAAAAAAACAAAAACTGAGGTGGCTGACCTGACTTGGAAGACTATTGTATTTAAGCCTACAAATGTGTCAGTTCAGGCTCGGTACTTCAAAAGCACACACGGAGAAGTGAATTCCATCAGACTGTTCCTCAGCTGACAAGAAATGCTGCTGCAGCAAAGTCAGTAAAGAACTGGACAGCAGTCAGCAGGCCACCATCCAGTCCCAAAATCAACTCTCCTAACCACAATGTGCACTCCCTCAATCAAAAGTGAGTGCTGATGCATGGCAAATCACAAACTGCAAAATATGATAAATAAAGGAAATCTTTAATCTACTGCTGCCATTCAAGCATTCAATCACCTACCTCAGTTTATTTACACAGCCTTTGTCAGAGCACTTGTTCTACTTCAGATGATCAAGGATAACTTTTTTTTTCAAGAAAGGAGTGATGGAGAGCAGTTTTCAAAGACAGCCATTGCTCTCATTACCTTCACCAAGCCACAGTATATTCCAGAGCTATATATTGAAATAATTCATTAGCTCCTCCACCTAATTCTGTTGATTAAACCTTTAATTTTTACTCAGAAATTGTGAGCCTCAAAATAGCCAGTGTTTAAACAATTAAAATCCTTCACCTGATTTGCAAGATTAACACACATGCAATTTAGGAGATATGTAAATGATCTCTTAAACTAATATATGCAAAAATATCAACCTTTTCACAGCCTACAGCTTCCAAAAAAAAAAAAATTCAAAAAAAAAAAAGCTGAGCTGCTGATAAAATCTGAACAAAAGCAATTTTTTTTCTTACAAAATGGAATCAAATGGAAACAAAAGCATAGATACTGTTTAACCTGACAAAACTGGGCGCTTGCTAGTATTGTTCCCCTTTGCTTCTCCTTCCTCACCCTGATCAAAACAAGTTAAACCAGTAGAAGCATTGTTGTGTCTGTACATTTAAAACTTGAAACTGCTGCAGGCCTAGTTATATTAGTAAAAGCCTGTGTCATTCCATTCCAGAGCAAAGCAGCTTCATGAACAGAAACTGTCATTCAAAGACAGTCCACAAAGAAGTGGTCACACGTTCCTGACAAGGAGGGTCTTTTAGGAAAGGAAGCAAAATGAAGACAGTTGATTTTAAAGTAAGTAGGACGAAATATTGTGTGTGTCAGTGTGCACAGCACAGCTGAAACCTGAGTGAGTTTGTTCCCAACACGTTACAACTGGGCATTGCTTTCTTGGATAGACTGACTTTCATGAAGTATGTAACTCCTCAGAGACCCAAGAAACTTCCCTGAAGAAACAAACATCCCATTTAATGAGATCTATTTTAGATTAATAACAGGTTCACGGAGCTTTTATTTGTTCCTATTTATTACACACTTGAGGAAAATAATCCTATTTCTATTGAGAGACATATTGCATTAAAATGCCAAATTTAAAGAAAGGCACAATTTCAAAATGAGGAAGTGGGAGTCTTAATAAGAATGCAAATTACAACAAAAAAAATTCCACAATAAACTTTAATAAGAAAGGCAGGATCATACACAAATAAAATAATTTTTCTGTAAGGGACCACAATTTCTAACAATAGCACAAATTTAAGTGCCCCAATTCTCAGTCCAGAAGCTTCAAATAAAAAAGACACCCTCCTTGCTGGTGATGGCAATATATATATTGATATATCCCACACATAGGAGATTACATTCTCTAACACTAAACAGGCTACATTGTGTCCCATTCAACACTTTTATATCAAGTGTACTGGAAGACATTTTTGACCTGGTAAAGCATTTAAGGAAAGGTTTGTTTTCTGAAATAAAAATATTAAGTTAACTTCTGAGTGGAATTAAATTAGGTGTCACTGAGCCCATATATAAAATGTTAACTTCTGATGACAAAAAAATACTGCATTTTACTGCTCATTCTGAATTACTGTAATGTACCACATTACTCTACAGTACTAGCAGCAGAAATAAATATTAACACTAAATTTAATACAAATGACAGCAAAGCAGTCAATATTGAGCAATGATAAAAGAAAACAGCTCAAGTGATATCCTCAGAAAACCTTTGTAGATTTCACACATCTTTAAAAAATAGGATACACACTTAAGTACAAACTTGCACAATACCTTTAGAATATGCAAAATGGTTGCATGAAATAACTGCATTTTTTCAGAGAGCAGTTTCATCAATACATAAAAACAGTTTATTCACATAATATTCAATCTAGGAGTACTGAAACACATCAATGTCTTGTCAGAATCCATGTCTTGTAACTGATGCTGCTATCACCAGTTTTCAGTATTACAGAAAGATTCGGCAACTTCCCATCATAATTTTCAAGGACTTTGATAGAAAACAGTAAATACTGTTTTACAAAACTGCAGTACTCAAATCGCATTTAAGCATATTGACTAATCTAATGAGCACTAATTAAAGATTTTAAGATCTCTTATGCTGTATTACGAAAGAAGATCCATCCAATAGTCAGTGATAGCCAAAGAAAGCACAAAAGAAATGAGTAAATGACAGAGCTAGCCATACAACTAATTTCATCAGAGAATAGAGTGCAGAACACTTTGAAGGATGTAAACATGCTACCATCGTTTCTGAAATGAAATAAAGTAAGCGGCAGATCCTTTGATTTTAAGCTCCAATCAGGGAGCTGAGTGAAGCCTGAGTATTTCTGCAAAAATACATCACAAGAAACCAACTCTCCCTCTGAGTTTTCTACGTGAAGATTTACAACTTAAATATTTTGCAATCAAAACAGTTTCAAGTTTATTGTTTTCAGTCCAAAGCAATGCCAACTATAGAGATTCTCAATGGATGCAAAAGGAATTGCTATGTATGTTGTACTATAAGTCTCATGAAAGGAATTAAAGTTTGGATGGAAAGGTATCACATTAGAAACCTGCCTAGCTTTTCATAAATAACTTGCCAAATGACTAACTTACAAGTGCTTACTCAAAATTCTAACTCACTACTACTTAGATATATATTCTCCATCATTGCCACAGGGTGTCTATAATTTCCCGTTACCTCTGCTTGTTTGCCTGATCCTACCTAGGAACACTTCTGTATTTCTAACATTACCTTTGCATTTTTTTAAATGCTGACAATCCACTCCTTTCACTGTGTTCTGAGCAAACATAATTCAACGACATTCTGAATCAAAGCTAGTAGTCTAACAATGCAGCTGTTGTTACAACATGCATTGAAAGAGAGTAAGTAGCCTTGCAAGCATATGTTATGAAATGATTTAACTATAAAATGTCCTCTCAATTATAGATCGTAATTCAGGTGGGTTTTTTTCTGTGACTATCTGTTTAACTTGCATGCTTTAAGAAAATTGTGTAATTGTTATTTATTTTGCTTCTATGAGAATACCAGTAAAAAGCTTCCATGTTACAGAAAACTGTCAAAACTGTGCATGAAAATACTCCCATTTGCCAGTTTATTTCAAAAGCAGCATGTTCAAAACTCCAACCCTATCTATCACAATTTAATTACAGCATGCAGACAGAACAAAGACACATCACAATGATCCTCTATATCCACACAAGAAACACAGAGGTGTGCAGAAGAATGATGCTTATACTACCACCACACTGAGTGGCTGACAACCATATGTCAAGTCATTAACTCATTCCAAGAAGTCATGGAATGAGCTGCACTGCAGTCAGAGCTGTGACCTCTGGTCCACATAAACAAGAGATCCCTGTATTTTCCCATGCTCCAAGGAAGATGCTGGGTAGTCACATCAGCCCCATTAGGCACAGCTACCCCTTTCTACTGTGAGGAGGACGGATGCATTTAGCAAGTTCACAGCACAGCTGTACAACTTCTGGCCCCCAACACAGCCCCAACACCACAAAGCTCATGCAAGGAACAAGCCATTCACAAAACAGCAGAAGATGGTGAATTTACTATATGGAAGGAGGCAGCTGCTATTATGTGGGGAAGCATGTCACACTGAACAACCAAATCTTTATTTTCATATTTCCTTTTTACATGTGTGAAAAGCAAGTGTGAAGTTTTGCTGCTCTACTAAAGGATTTTGCTTTTACCGTATGCTGAAATTTTTACTTAGGCACACAGTAAGTAAGGGTGAAGAGAATGCAAGAGAAAGTGCTGAAGGGAAGAAAAGTGAGTTTCAGCAACTTAGTACAAATATAGATGTTGACAACAGCTGTAGAGTTCTCCATTTCCATCAAGCAAATGCTATGGTGAACAGGAAAAGCAGTCTTTAAATGCCCTGTCCACTTTACTCAAGGCTCTCCTCAGCTGTACCACGATGCTTCAAGAAAACCTGTAGTAACAATGTAGAATTTGTAGGAATCATGGTCAGAGCTCCAGTACTATGAGCTCGGACTCTGCCTTAGTGCCTTTGACACATTAGAGATTCTTGTTACCACCTCAGACCATGAGCCCTGTTTCAATTAAAGGCAAAAGAGAGCAACAATTACTTTGAACCGGGAAAATCCTCAGTATCAAAAGACACACTAAAATCTCAAGGTGTTTCATGAAGACAGATAAGAATAACAACAAAAAAAATATCCTGAATTATTTTTTTGTCTTCTTATTCTTTTAACACCAACCATCCTCTTTTCAAGCCTTCCATGTGGAGACTGTCTTGAGGGGTGGATCATGGTGATTTGGGATATCCCACAGTCATTTGTGCCAGAATTGTCACTGTTTCCCCCTGGCTCTCCCACAGCCAAGGGGATACCACAAGAGGTGTAAACTCAGCCTGAGGTCCTGTGGGGTGTGGAGCCAGGATTGCCCCTTCTCTTCAGCAACCAAGGAGAGGGGTCACATGGGTGATAGTGAGTGTGGCTGATCTACAATACTGCTACCCATGGTTTTCAGCACCGCAACCAAAATCTGTCTGCTTGTTTCCATCATTCCTTGCTGCAAGGGAGCCCAGAGCCAACATCTGGGTGCTGCCAGAAGCCAGGGCTATCATCACCTGGGAAGGTCCTATACTCTTGTATCCCAATGCTCCTGCTGGCCACAAGACCACGACTGCACCCTTCCCTGCCTCACTGGAACCCACAAGCACCCTCTGCTGGCTGCAAGGCAGTCATTGCAGCTGTCGTCTCACCAGAGCCACTACTGTCCCCTGGCAGTCATGGTCATCAACACCAAAGGGGGAAAGGGTGACTTAACATAAGAAAACTTTGGGAGTTTTTGTTTGTTCTGAGATACATATATGTATATATTTTTAATTTATTTATTTATTTGCTAGTAAAGAACTGTTTATTCCTTTTCCCCTACTTTTGCCTGGAAGCCTTGTAATTTTTGAAATTGCAATAATTTGGAGGGAGGTGTTGTTTTTCCATTCCAGGAAGGTTTGCATCTTCCTTGGCAGAATATTTGTCTGGCAGATATTCTCCTTAGCAGATTTTAAACCAAGATAAGATTCAATACTCCTGTTCACTGCTGAAGTTTGATTTCAGTCTTGTAGCTTCTCCCAGCCTAAACCGCACTCTGAATATTACTATTTTTATCCAGACTCTGCCTTTTACCACCTTACTCCCCATTTCTGTCATATCAGTAAGGTGTGATACTGCCTTTATGCACCTAATTTGCAGAGATAAGACTAAACTAAGTTTCAGTTAGATTTTACTACATTGACCTCCTTATTCCATCTTGTTAATTATTTTTCAGTAGTTACTGACTTTTGACCAAGTCTCTGAAGTTCTCCACATCACAAAATTTACGACCAGAAAAAGATCTGCCAATATACTAGAATGGATGCACCTTTAAGACAAGCAGTTGAAATTAACTTCTAGCCACGTAAGTGTTCTTTGTCCAATGTGCATGACTGAGTTCTACATACAGTTCTAGGAACATGAGGGAGAGATTTTTATCCCTTTTGCTTTCCTATGCATTTTTCTAAGAGACATTTAAGCATACCCATGTAAGCTTAACAAAGTCTCACTCTGCTTTTCTCATTTCATGCTCCAAAATCCCTCAAAAAGAGAACAGAGAAAATTGAACTGTGCTGTGTTATAAGACTAGGAATCAACCAGCTAACATGGAAAGTCACCACCACAGGCACTCTTAGGCACGCTAGCTGTGTCAGCCTGTTAGCTGTGGGACTTGCTCACACCTCTGCCTTGCACACACCTCCACAAAAAAAGCCATTAAAATGCAGCAGAGTTTATGTCACCTCTGAGCTAGAACTAAATGGATCAACTGAAAACCTCAGTATGTCTTAACAAAGAGACTATGAAAACATGAAATAGCAAGGTAAGTATACAGTAAAGAGAGTAACAAACAATCCTATTTAAATAATTTCAGAAAGGGCAGAAAGCTTCTAGAAGTTTCAACTGCTGTAGCAAACAATGCCATAATTTTAGAAGAGACATTAGAGGAGTGACAATAGCATACCATTCAACACTGAGAAAAAGACTGACTGCCTATTTCATTTTTGCAAGAACCACTAATAAGCAAGTGAAATTCAGCTAAACGTCAAGGAAAATATCTCTTGAAACAACTGGAATTTTTCTTACTGAAGAATCAGAATAGGAAATGAATTCTGGAACTCATTAAAGGCCTTAGCAAAAAATTTTACATGCTAGGTATCTTTGCCCTCAGGTGAAAAATACACCTTTCTTGATTAATTAGTTATAAAAAATGTTAATAGGTCTATATAAATGAGCAGATATTCTTGACAATAATGAAGGAATTTCTAAGATGTTGTTCAATTTCTCTGCCTCATTAAATGTCCCAGAGGCTCTTTCATCTTCCTCATCCTCCTTGCCCCTCACCCTCTTTAATCAAACACAGGTTTTGGTTTTGTGCTCCATTCTCACATCCTCCTGCAAGCTAGACTGTTTTGAGAGAGAGATGTGTCAAATGCACAGATGGATTAACTGCTTCTACAATGAGGAAACCCTGACAGTTATTTTTATGCCAGAAATTAAACCCTCACCTGAATTGTAAACACATGTTCAAATCTTCCAACATGCACTAGGAACAACAGTGGGGGAATATAATCTAGAGTACAACCCATACCAAACAAATCCCACCGTGTAACATAAAAAAATTCTGTGTAAAAATGAGAAAAAGAAAAAACCCATCTGTTTCTACACTGGAATACAGGTTGAGATGATTACTATAGAGGCTTGGTAACATGCTGCTTTTAGAGGAACAAAAACATTTCTCTAGCATCTTTTTTTTATTTTAAGGTATGAAAATGACAAAAAAAAATATCCACAGATGCTTAGAAAGCACAAAAATCCATGCAAGAAAAAAACTATGGGAAAAATTGTGGTTTGAATAAGATATACAAGTAATTCCTTCATTTTCAGTATTAGGCAAGTATCTAACCTTGAATCTTGTAACATCTCTAGTGCTAAGTCTACTAACAGATGGCAATACTGACAACAAAATGACTCACATACGATCATTCCTAAATGTTATGTCATTTATCAATAAAATAACCATATATAGCCTAATAAGCCATAAACACAATTTCTTTTATATGGCTAAACAGATGCATAATTCTATGGAAAGCAAGAGGTAGACTCAAAATAATAACAATAAAAAAGAAGATAAAAATTTCCTACAGAAATCTACATACACATAATTACCATACGATTCCTGAGTTGATTATCAAACGTTAATTATCAAAAAGTTAGTAGTTATCATCTAGCTAAACCTAGATGGTGATCATCTCACTCCACCCAGCTATGCAGCTGCAGCTGAAGTACTGTGCCCAACCCTGATAAAATTTTATACTCATAAAAAACCCACTAACTATTAGCACTTGAGGATGAACAATTATTGCTATTTCAGTTTTAGCAAAAAACTGAACACCAACAAAAAAAATTGGTATGGTGTGAAGTTAGCCTGGAAAGTAGCTGAAAATACTGAAATGTGAACACAAAAATTACTTTTCTGGGTCTGATCTTCTTAAGAACCACTGTAACTTGCCGTAACACACTGTGTACACCAAGTGTCCTGGAAACCTCAATGCTCCATTCCTGAAATATGATTGGAGCTTTGAAATTAATCTAGCAACAATGGGTACATTAATTTGTACGTGTGAATTATAATAAAAACATACCCTATACACAAAAGCTATATATTTCAAGAAAATTATTAAATATTTAAGAGGCCCTGTTAGCTACTTTAGAAAAACCTTCTTAAAGGCAGATTCCTGAGATTTTACCAGAGAAATTAAGATGTGTTTATACATAAAGTAATGAAATATTATTTTTGCCAACTTAAGTATTTCTTGTTCTTTCATTACATATCTCCCCTATTAGCAACTGTCCTGACTTTATCCATCATTACAGAAAGAGTTTTCAGCAAATAGGTCCTGTAACATGTATCTCCACCTCTAACTGTATCTTTATACATATAGATAGAATCACTTGAGTTGAGATGACCACTGGGGATCATCTAGTTCAAGCTTGGACCCTTTGCACCCCCCAGCTCAGGTAGGATGAGTTACATCTGGTTGCTCAGGGCTGTCTTCCATTGGGTCATGAACATCTTCAATGATGGAGACTTCATGACCACTGAGCAATCTTGATCCCCATTTTATCACCCCCACCATAAAAAAGATCCAAACAAACAACAAACAAACAAAAGCATCCTGTTGTATTTAAATGGAAATTCAAGTTTTTCCATTTGTCTCCATTGCCTCTTGCCCTGTCATCGCACACCTCTGAGGTCAGTCTGGTACTCTCATCTTAACCCTTCCCACATGATTTTTATACTCATGTTTAAGACCCACTTAACTTCCTCTTCTCCAGGTGAGAAGTAACTCAAGTAACTCCATGTCTTTCTTGTACTGGTGAGCCCACCACTCAATATCCTACATATGTCTCAGCAGTGCTAAGCAGAGCAGAACAAGCATCCCTCTCAAGCTGCTGACAACACTCTTCCCAAGGACACCCAAGATACTATCAGCCTTCCTTGCCACAGTCATACTGGTGGCTTTGTTCACATCCTCAGGCCCACATGCTCCTCTGCAGAGCTGCCTTCCAGCTGTTTAGCCCCACCACGTGCTTAGGGTTACCAGTCCCTAGTGCCAAAGCTTTGTGTTTCCTTTGTTTAACTACTCAAGATCTCCCACAGCACAATTCTCCAGCCCGTCCACATCACTCTGGATGTCAGCACAACTACCTGGTCTTTCAGCTGCTCCTCTTTCAGTTTTGCATTATCTGTGAACTTGATAAAGGGTGCATGCACTCTGTCCAAGCAGGACACAGTATTGGGCCCGGAAGGCACCCTAGGGGAATACTGCCAGTAATTTGCCTCTATGTGGACTCTGAGCTGCTGATCATCATGCTCTGCTCCTAGTCAACCAACCAGTTTTCTATGCACGTCATGTCTTTTTACCTAACCTATACTCTGTCAGTCTATCCATAAGAAGACTATAGAAGACAGTGTCAAAAGCCTTACTAAAGTTATGTTTAACTCTCTCCCTTTCTCCCTCAAGCCAATCACAGAAGGCTCTTAGGTTGGTTAAGCACAATTTTCCCATTATAAATCCATGCTGATTATTCCTCACCACCTTCAGCACTAAATATGATTTAAAGATAAACTAATTTAATAACAGAAACCTTTTTCTGGTCTATTACTAACAAGACTGATAGAGGATGTATTTTATATAAGAATAAAAACTAGTAAAGACCCACTTCAGTCTTTACATAGTGTATAAAAGCAAATAAAGCAGGTAAAGTGTTTAAACTCTGTTAAGCACTGTTGTATTTTACTAGTACTGACCATACTCTGGAGAGACACTGAGGAATCAACCCTGCAATATTTATGTGCAGCACAAAGACTATATTAAAACAAGATGCTGAAACAGATTTTTTTAAATTTACTTAAGTTAACAAAATAAATTAAGCATTTATACTCTAGCTTGTAGAGTTATGTGTTGAATTTTCACCTTTTACTTAAAAAACCTCTGCCAAGGTACAAAAGGGCATAAGAAAATGCAAATTACTGAAGCTTCTTGCTTAAAGAAAAATACCAAAAAAGGACTGAAAATGCAAAAAACCCAGATAAAGAGGCTCCTCTGTCTCCCAAGACTGTCTTATCAAGACTGACACATGGTACTCAGATAAGCACCAAAAGACCAAAAGCGCACATGCAGAGAGGAAGAGTTCAAAAGTTCAACCATGAAGATCAGGATCTTCAGCCTAAGAGACCACCAGGGACCCCAACAGGACCACCATAGCAAACCATACATGCCTAGAAGGGCGTGAGGCTATTTAGCATGAGAAGCGAGGACAGACAGGGCCAGAGGTTGAATATGCATGGAAAAGTTGTGTAATGTCCTGCATATGGAACACCTTTGTGAATAAAGGTTTGGGTCAGACTGAGGCTCAGGGCACAAGTTTTGGAGAGCTATCTCACCTGTGCCGAGCGCTGACAATACATACCCACTTCATAACTACTCCAAGTTGTGGAGTCTATTTATTTATTCTGCATATCACTACAATGCCTTCCCTTCTACTATGCCTACCAGCAAGACATATTACAAGATGCTTATTGTTTGGGGGAAAAAGTTATGAAAGAAACTGGAAAACTATGGGAATTTTAGAAATTTATGCTTGAACCAAAATATGGAGTCCTATTCTGAAGAGACCTAAGCCCTCACTAGAAAATTTGTGTTCATATTCCCTTCACAATCACGGAACATACAGACAAAAAAAGCAGGAAAAAACACAGCACAGTATTACAATTCTCAATGGGGTAGGCTACTAGGTGAACTTCCAAAGTCCCACACTGGTATTATGGAACTCAATCAACGACATAACATAAAAACTAAATAAGAGTAGATCAAGAGACTCTAGTAACTGTTTAAACAAAATTACATTATCTAATGTTAACTAGAAAACACTGACTAAACTAATGAAAAATCATCCTCAAACTTCTGGCTCCAAATGCTGTCCTATTCCTGGTTTTATTTATCTGAACTTTTCATTTACCTATGAACTAACACATTTACTTACTGCTTCACTTCCTCTAACAAGTTAGGTACAATATTGTTTTGCTGTGTTTAACCACTAATTTAAGACAGTACTTCCAACACCACGTATCCAGCTGGAAGCAGGCTAGAGTACCCACCAACTTTTGAAAAATAAGGTGTTGTCTTCCACGCACAACAGGAATTGATGAAGAAATTAATTATCTAAAAAATACAATATTCTATCCTAACTACATTAACTGCTAAACAAAGAAACCTCATACACTAAAATCTATTGACATGACATTTTGTTTTCTTTATACAGTACCTAACCAAACATGCCTACATTATTTCCTCATAGCTTATAGTGCAACAGATTCATTCATTAGTCTGGAAAAAGGCTGCCTGCAATTATTCAGAAAAAATTTTTTTCATGAGTTACTGAAACAAATGAAGAACTCTCAGCTTGCCACCTTGAACATTCATGTGAAGATATCAGAATTTAACTCTATGATCAGGCAGGAAAAGTCTACTTTAATGCAATCCCTTCTTATTTAGTATTCCTCTACCTTTCTTCACCTTCAGTGCTTTTTCTTACTATGCTGCCTGAACAAGCTCCAAGAGCGACTGTAAAAATATGTATCTGCTCTGGGCAAGATTTGTTTTAATCAGACAGCATTTTTGACAGTCTATTTCATTTTGTGTGGTTGATCACTTTCAGATTTCAACTGATTTCCATTTCAAATTAATAAGCACTGCTCAAAAAATACTGTATGAAAATGCCAGTTTTGCTGCAATACTAGAACAGCTCTTGCCACATTAATGCAATGTTAGGACAGAAAATAATTTTGTCAACTAAGATTTTAAGTCAAATACATAACAATCAGCATTCATTTATTCATTAAATCCAAAGGCATTTTCTTAAGCTATTTGCACCTCTGTCACTGAGCTCTGCAAATGGGGCAGAAAGCAGGGAAAAAATTACCTAAAACAGTTGCCCACTTTATTCCCTAGTATCCTGTGCGTCCCACCTACCATTAATCTGCAATATAAACACACCACTGCTGTGCTACATAAAAATGAAAACTCCCCGCCACACTTGAATAGACAAGCCTCATGTTAGTTTCACTCTAGGTCAGAGATTTAAAAAATCAACCCTACTGGGGGATTCTGAGTTTGCTAATAAAGAGAAGGTCTTATATGTTAATATCCTCCCATGGTTTGAATATTAAAGAATACACACTAAAAGAACACATATTCCCCAAACCTCCCTGAGCAAACTATATTACAACATCCTTATGCGAACTGCAGAACCTGCAGGTGCTTCATTTCCCATCTCTTCATACTAGTCACTGTGAAAGCCAGATGGCCAACTTTACACTATTTAAAAGTATACTCATGTTTAAAAAAGCACTTCTTAACATCTTTACAGCCTAAAAATTAGAAGACGAGGAATTCATACTGTATTTGGTTTGTGTTCGAGCTTTTTTGTTTGCTTTGGGCTTTTTTTTTTAATTTGCAAAACAAGCTCAGAGAAGCTTGTTATAGAAGCTATTACAATTTTATGTCCTACTTAAAAGGACAATGGCTCCTGAAATCCTAAGAGTATGTAACGTAATGCTGAAGTTAACTCTGTCAGTCAAGTTATGACAGAATATAAGGAATGAACCCAAAATTTCACAGATTTTTAGGTTAACTTTCTGACCTATCTATATATATCTCTTTAAATACAAATGTATGTTACTCCCTAAATTATCCACTATACTTGTAAGAACTACAAGAACAACATATTTATAGAAATTATACTAATGAAAAAATGTAAGCCTCTGAACCATTTCATTTTGGGGAGAATATGATAAGGAAATGGAAGAAAAGATTTATTCTCTATTCTAATACACACCTTGGAAATGCTTTGAGTAAACCTGTAAATCTTCTACAGTGAAATCCAAAGGCTGTGTTTAGAGTACTTACTAATTTCATGGATTCTCTATAACATTACCCGATCTTATATTTCACACAACTTCAACAAAGAACTAGTCTGCCTCTAGTGGAAGATTCTATTACTACCACTAAAGGAATCTAAATTAACCTGATGTACGGATAAATACAATAAAACCTAACTATAAGTTTACAGTTTATTCCAAATGTCTCCTCTCTCCAAGCACAACCTATATAAAAACAACTCTAAATTGGTTGAGCAGCAAGGTAGTTAAAACATTTATAAAAATACCAATCGGTTAACACTTTTAAAATTAAGAAATTATTTTAATTCCTTTTAAATCCATGATGCGAGAATTGAACTGCCTGAATTTTTAAAAAGATCGAACATGTGGACATTACTTTGGTTGATTATATATAAATTCGAAAAGGTAAGTTATCTTTTTTTTTTCAGCAGAAAGCAATACAATACAAAATGATGACATGGTAAATAAAGTCTTTTATGCCATGGATTTTTTTTTTCTATTTACTATTTATTTGTTTTTCTTTAGAAATTAAGGTTATGACTCTACTGTGAAGGGGATACCAGTGACTGGAAAAGTCTCCCCAACAGGTAGTTTAAACCACAAGCAGAATACCTCACTCTTCCTGGCAGCCTCTGCAGTACTGCTATGAAAACTTGCAAAAAACTAACTCAGTCGCCCTTTTCCCGTAAGCTGATCCCACTCAGTACAGGAGGACCAGCTCCCCGTGAAGGGGAAGGAGTCCAACCTCCCTGCTGCTGCCGCTCACTCTCCCGACTTTCGGGTGGGCTGCGCTCCGCAGACTACGGGCAGTGTCCCCGCGAAGCAAACTTCCTGCTGGAACGGAACCAGAGGAGGGAGGGAAGGTGACGAGGTGGGACGCAAAGCTCCTGCGAGACTTCCAGCCGAGTTTGACATACACTTTTCTCGGCTAGCGGTGGGGGGTCGACAGCACGGTACCCACTCCCCACAATGACTGAGGCGGGGGCGGTGGGTACTCACTGATTGGTGGGGGGCGCGTTGAGCGGAATGGCCACCTCTTCTTCCTCGTACTCCGGTCCGTCCAGTGAGTCTCCCTCGTCCACTGTCCCCAGCCCCCCAGCCAGCGGGGGCGGTGGTGGCGGCGGCGGCAGCGGGGGGAAGCCTAGATCGGCAGCCCCAGCGGTCGCTGGAGGGGCTGGCCCCGCGCCCAGCTCCAGCAGCCCCAGAACCGAGCACAAATCCGGCCCGCCTGGGGGGCCGCCGCCGACAAGGAAGAGGCTTTGCGGCTCCGGCGCCCGGCCACGGCACAAGGCGGGGCAGTGCCCCAGCTCTCCTGCTGCGGCGGCTCCCGCCGTCCCGGCGACAGCGCCCGAGACTCCCTCCTCACCCGTGGCCTCGGCCGCCATCATGTTGAGCCTCGCCAACGGCCTCACGCCGGGGAGGAGGCGACAAAGGGGCTCTGGGCCCCTGCCCCCAGCGCGCCTCCCCCCGACGCGGCAGGCAGCGGACTCGGGAGGCGGCTGAGTCTTCCCGGCGGAGACGGGCCGGGAACAATGCCCGGCTGGGCGGGGGCTGGACCGCTCCACAGGGCCCCGCGCGGCTGCCTCGGTCCGCGACCGCCCCAGGGAAGCGCCGCCCTCCTGGGGAGCTCCGCGCTTGCGCGGCACCTCTGCGCCTGCGCGGGCGGTACAGCGCCGGCCGGGCGCAGATAGCTGCGGATAGCTACGGTTATGCGGTCTAGGGAAATAAAGGGCTCGTTCCGCGGTCGAGTGGGTGGGAACGTGCGGGGGTAGGGTCGGATTCACTAGCTCAGCCCAACATAAGTACTGTAACTCTGGACCCGTATGATCCAGTGCCAGATCCGGAAGCCTTTTGAACACCTCCAGGGATGATGACTTCATTATCTCCCTAGGCAACGTGTTCCAATGCCTGACCACCCTAACAGTGAAGAAAAGCTATTGGGCGTCTTCCAGCTCAGCTTATTCTGTATGATTCTGTATAATCTGAATCTCTTCCGTCTCAGTTTGAAGCCATTTCCCCTGATCCTGCCACTGCAGATACAGTAGAAGAAACCAGTCCCTACCTCTCTATGCCCTTCCTTCAAGTATTGATAGAACAAGTGGAAACGGTTTTGTCAAGGGGACATTAGACTGGATGTTAGGAAAAAATATTTTATTGAAAGGGTGGACAAGCACTGGAACAGGCTCCTGGGGCAGCACCTGTCAGTGTTAGGTTCATGGTTAGATTTGATATGGGTAGTATTTACCAACCTTAATGACTTTGATTCAATTCTAACTATGGATTTTAAAAATACATCCTGGTGGTACCGTTTACCTTGTAAGAACTGTGACTAAGAGTCTGCTTTACTCTGTACTTCTCTGAAACTGTATTTTTGTCATGTTACTCAAGCTTGCAAACTCTCAATCCCACCTTAAGCAAATCTATACCTAAACTTCACTATCAACCATTTTTCTCCCTAAAGTGGGTTTCTTTCATACATCAGCTTCACTTCATACCTCTGGGATCAAGAAGACATCATGTGATGGCCCTTACCCGGCAGTACAGTATGTAGCTATCTTCAGATTTTTTTGTTTTTTTCCTCCCAGTGCTAAAAGAGCTGACAAATAGCAGCACGTTTACACTTGCATGCTTCTCTGCAGTTCTCAAAAAGCATCTAAACATTCAGGTTTTCAAAGCTTTGTGTTACCCAAAAGTATTAAGTTAATTTTTCCTGAGGCAATTAGAACAATCTACTGCTCCCACTTTCACAGCTCTCAAGCTCTTTTTATCTGCTGAAATTGTTTCATATCTTTCCTTCTGAGGGCAAACTCTGCTTCCAATTTACACTACTAAGACTGAAACAGAGATTTTTAGAGTTCTCTTGAGTTAACAAAATTAATTGAGCATTTAAATTTTAGCTTGTGGAATTATGTGTTGAATATTAACCTTTTACTTAAAAAACCTCTGCCATGGTACAAAGGCCATAAGAAAATGCAAATTTCTGAAGCTTCTTACATAAAGAACAATACCAAAGAATGCAAAGAACCCAGATAAAGAAGCTGCTCTTTCTCCAAGCTTATCAAGACTGATAGACGTACTCAGATAAGCACCAAAAGACTGACAGAGCACGTGCAAAGGAGAAAAATTCAATCATGAGGAAGACCACAATCTTCAGCCTCAGGACCACCGAGAGACCCCTGTGTGACCACCACAGCAAACCACACATGCCTAGAAGGGTGTAGATTTATTTAGCATGAAAGGAGAGGACAAGCGGGGCCAGGGGTTAAATATGCATTAAAAAGTTGCATATAGAACACCTTTGTAAATAAAAGTTTGAGTCAGATTAAGGCTCGATGCACAAGTCTTGGAGAACAATCTCACTTGTGCCTGGTGCTGACAATACGTACCCACTTCATAACTTCCCCAAGTTGTGTAGTCTATTTATTTATTCCACATATCATTTCAAGACATGTGGAATTATGCTGGGTTTGTGCCTAGGGTCACAGTGAAAAGAGAAGCTGGCTCTAGCCCTCAGTCTACACCATTGTAATATACCCATATATTGCTGTTTTTCTGCAGTATTACCATTCTGAAATTGTTAATTTCAAGGAATATTGTAGGCTGCTCTCCCTGTTGCTTTCCCTTTTACTGCTTCTTGCTTCCCTCACAGATTTCAAAACAAAATAATTTTATCCTTGTTACTCTAGTAGTAGCAATAAGCCTAAATATAGAAATGCAGTGTAAATATTTAAAATATTCCCTTTATGAGGCAGGTTTTCTAAGTGCCTTTCAGGGCAGCAGTATGTGTGTGGAGGCGTGGGAATTAGAAGGACAGCTGTACTAAGAATTTTATTCAGGAGAGGGTAATGTGTCTACAATGCTCTTTCAAGAGATTTGTTTTGGTGAGAACAGTTTTAAATTTGAAAAGGACTCTGCAGAGAAAGAGCTCCTAGTAATATCAGCTGAGCACCCAACACACCTTTTCTGTTCACTTTGCAGGCAAAGTTGCCATCCTGAGTTATTTGGTGCTAGAGGTTCTACACGTCAACCTGTGTCACTTCTTAAACCTTTGAAGCTGACTGCCTCTTTAGAATCATGAAATATCTCGGATTGGAAGTGATCTATAAGGATCATTGAGTCCAACTCCCTGCCCCACTCAGTACTACTCAAAAGTACAGCTACAAGCCTTTATTGGACTTTTTTATAAATCGATGTATTTGGATGAAGGGGCAAGTTGTTATAAATGCATTTTCCAATTTATTAATTAAAGAAAATTCATTAAATGGTCCAAATTTAAATTTAGAGAAGAACAATGAAAAGCCCCTCTCAAAAAAAAGGGTCAGTGCTGAGCCCAGGTATCAGTACTGGGTGAGACACAGGTTTGACTGCTAACAGCAGAGGGTCCCCTATGCTTCACACTGACTGTCCTGTCTGAGCAATTTTTATACGGTTTTTCTTGCCCGAGGCAGAGTCCCTTTTCTTCCTTTTCAGACTGCACATATTCATGTGGAGTCTATGTGGCAAGTTGAACAAAACATGTCCAGAGAGTGATGAACACCCATGACCATGTTCCCAGAATTCAGTATTGAGATGTATCACCCTGATGGCTCTGGCTATCTCAATCTCAGATATTTATCGCATATTCATCATCCAGGTAGACCACCTTGATGGATGATTCATCTCTGGGCTGGCCACATTCATTTGATTGTAAATGAAGTCCTCCCTCCTTTTTCCAGGTGGTTTTGACAATGTGTTACAATCCCTGTCACTGACTTGTGCATTTTAAAAATTTCTTATAAGAGTATATATTAACAGTACATAATTATAAAATATATGACAATTTTATTTGCACAAATTATCATATACACATATAATAAAGTATAACAATATTTTTCTTGATACTTCTTGAGCTTCTGCAAATATGTCTTATTCTGAAATCTCTGGTATACATGACACTAGGATAGTCAGTCCTTCATCCCTGCTATGTCAGAATGGTATCAGGCTAGATTCCCTGAAAAGTACATTTCCATGTTGCCTAGTTTGAGCTAATATAATAGTACATATTTCAAGAACAGTGGCAGGGCAGGCAGGTATATGCCTGATTAGGAGCTCAGGTATTCAGGCTGGGTTTGTCACTGATTTATATGGCATTTGGCAAGTAATTTGAGCAAAGTTATTCTTTCTCCATCAGTAAAGTAACAAGCTATTTCACAGATATGTCAGAGAATCAATTGGGATTTTTTACAAAATTTGACAGCTGTTAGACACCCTAATTATTAGGGTGAAAAGCCACATAAAGTGTGACACAATATTTCAGTTATTAAAAGGGAAAGTGTTACTTTTATAGTAAATACAAATACCACAAAACATTCCCTTCCAGTCCTTATTTCCTGCCTCCCTCTTCTGCCTGAGCACACTTTATTTCCACCTTTCTAAAGTTTTATCCCATTTCAGAAATCAATATCATCAGAAGAATTTTCAGTCTTTCTGTCATAGGACACAGTGTTAAGAAAGCAGCTTTCCTGTAATGAAGAACCTGGAATGATCCAACTACTCCAGTTCTTCCCCTTCTACTCCCACAAGTGTAAAAAAAACAGTTACAGAGTGTTGCTTCTTTCTGCCTGCATAGCTGTAATGCTACATGTATTTCTTTTCTGCTTTTCATACACTTTCCATGTTAGCAAGGAAGTTGTGGGTGCATGGGGCTGGGAGGAGACACAACCAGGACAGGTGACCCCAACTGACTAAAGGGGTATTCCGGACCATGTGACATCATAATCAATATATAAAATAGAGATAAGAAAGAGGAGAAGTGAGAACATTTGGAGTGATGACATTTTTTTCCCAAGTCACCATTACATGTGATGGGGCCCTCTCTGCTGGAAGTGGCTGAACAACTGTGCTCCCTTGGAAAGCAGTGGATTGATTTCTTGTTTTGCTTGTGGGCATGGGTTTTGCTTTCCCTCTTAAACTGTATCTCAGCCCATGAGTTTTCTGGCTTTTACAATTTAATTTCTCTCCATAGTCCTACTGGTGGGGCAGTAAGCAAGCAGGTCTCTATAGCTTGGTTTCTGCCTGGGCTTTTAAACCATGACACCCTGTCAATCCAACACCTCTTTAACTGTAGTAGTATATAAAAAAGTGCTACATGATTGCTCTGTCAGTCTTTCTTAGTGTCTGTGATCCATTCTGTAAAATCCATATTATTATTGTCTGTGTTTAAATGCAAGAGAAACCTTACTATTTATATTTATGTATATTTATTATTTATGGCTTCATAAAAAGCATGTTTGCATTCTCCCATGAGCCTGTATATACTGACTCCAAATATAGATACACTGAACAATGATGTAATGTTTTAAGCAACACTAAAATTATCCTCAACTTTGGAAGCTGATTTGTTAGTTACTGAGTTTTTTCTGTAAAAAGGAATGAAAAACTGAGTTGCAAAGGACAGCTTAAAAAAAACCAAAAAACAATAAAATATTTGCATGTAATAATTTCCATGCTTAGTTAATTACATCTAACTTCCATAAGGGTTCTCAGTAATGATGGAGCTTAGGTTTCTGCAGTATATCTCTGGCTGTTCATGGACAAAAGTTATATGTTGACAAACATCTTCATATTTTTGCAGCTGCTTAGGTATCCTTTGGACAGTGCTTCTACAGCAGCTGGGGAAACAAAAAAACATTTTAAGAACAAACAAACAGGAAAATATAACATACTTTTAATACTACAGAACTTCCTTTGAGTGATGTAGCCTGCACAGGATAAACCCAGACTGTCTTTTGTTTCAAATTTGGCTAATTTTTTGTGCTGTTTACTCTGAACTTTTAAAAGAAACAGTTAATAACACCATTGAGGAATGCATCTGTAGAGGAATTTCTCATGGAACAAGGACATGATATCCTTGATGGTATTTCTTTGCAGGAACTGGACAACCCTGGCCTGCAGATTACAGAATTACTTTAGTTACTTTAGAAGTATTCAGGACATCCTTGAAAAGACAATAAGCTTTCTACAAATACAATACTCAATGCTGGACACAGAAAACTGTCACAAACTATAACCTGATCAGATGCTTGTAGTATAACAGCCAATCAATAAGTGACTTGTATATGTAACTACATTACGCTAGCCAATGAATGTTAATTAGCTATTGTATTATGTAAGGCAATAAGGTATAAAACATGGATAAATTAGACAATAAAGGAGGATGACATCTAGCCATGTTGGTTTGAGTGTCATTACTCTGGCCAGCTCTCCATGGGCCTTCTTCATGCATCATTCTCACTCATTTCAATAAAATAATTTCTCAATTTGTGGTTATTAGATCCAATGGCTTAATATAAACCGTCTGCCTATATTTTGTATTTAAATAAAGGATATTTCTGTCAGGCACAGCTATATGTATAATGCATAAAAATCAGCATAATTCTTTAATGCATATATTAATCATATTCTGCCTTGATGATAGAAATTGATGTCATGCTTAATAGAACAATTAAAGATCAAAACTCTAACTGTAGCTGCAATATAATGTAGTGTAATATATAAGGTATAGATTGGTCTTTTCAAGGCAAGTTTATATAATGAAGCTTATAAAATAATAATAGTGGAAGTTATTTTGAATTTAAAATTTTCATGTAAGTTTCCAGGGGAAAAAAATTCATGTAAATTACCAGGAAAAAAAAATCTTTTTGACCTACATTTTAAAATTAATGTTTCCATGCATTGTGTCAATGAAAACTGAAAAGTAATGTGGGTTTTAGATTCAGTCAAAGAGAGAAATGGAGAGTTTCTATCCAGGCAAAAGACTGGGAAAGAGTTGAAGAAGAATATAAATAATTCTTTAACTCTCTTGTTGTTCACATTGTTTATAGTTAAGTTCTATCACTGTTCATCAAGCACTCTGCACCAATGGTGTGAGTTGTTTCCACTTCAGGACCAATGGAATTGATCCTCACAAAGCTCTGTATAAAAGAGCAGTGTATTTGAATAAACCGGAGTTTTACTCTCAGCAGCCTTCTGAGTCAGTTTCTCATTCCTGTCCTGCCTCAACAGCAACAAAGTAAGGAGAGAAAATGCTGATTCATGTAACAGATAGTTTTTTATCTAAGTGTAATGAGATATAATTTCCTGGACATCAGATCTATATGAAGCCAATTATGTTTTAAAAAGTCTGCTCATGTGATGCCATCAAATCTTCTGTATGCACTTACTGACTGCACAGAAAATAGTATTTGCATGTAAAACCCATAAAATGTATTTGCAAAATTAGTAACTTTCTATGGTCATACACATCTAAACCATCCATTTCTGTATATGAAGATTCCTATTTCTTTATGTATATACTCACACGGAACAAGTTCCCTCATATGTTATACTGGGATAGTTTAGGTGTCCTATTGTTCTACTTACAGTTTCATTTCTATATGTCTTCCACCATGGGGTGAATTTTTCCATTAAGATATGTTTCTCAATAAGAAAGAAGAAATTGATTGTCAAAATCCGATATGGTAACTCGGATCCTTAGCTATTTTTATTGTAGGATTCTATGACTTAAGAGACTAAATTAATCTAACTGCGAGATTTAATAGGTAAAATGCTCTGATTTATATAATGTAACAGCCCAGACATATAAACTTCTTGACCTTATAATCTGTTAATTTAAACATTTACTTTTCACATAGTGTGTTTATCACTTTTTTTCCATTACTATTGTGTTTATTGCTTGTGATAGAATTTACTTGTATGAAACAATTTGTTTAAGCTAGTTGTATTTGTGTTGTTGACTCTGAAATCAGTTCCAGAGCATGAAACTAGGAGTAGGAACATATGTAGTCTGTAGTTTTAAGGAGTGATGTAACTCATTCTAGAATAACCTAAACATACTCACACAGTGATTATTCAATTTTAATTTACTGTGGATTGAATTCTAAAAGGTATTAAACAATTAAACTAGCTGTCATTTCACTGTTCTATTTAAATCAGAGGTACCTAAAGATTTAATGGTAATAATACTTTGAAAGGTATAGAAATCTTATATATATGCTTCAATATATATTTTTCATAATCATCATGAATTGAATATATATATATATTCAATTCATGATGATTAGGAAAAAGGGGAAGTTCAAACATTGCATCTGATATATGGCACCTCTATACAAGGGCAATACTGTAGCAACAGTTAGCTACCAATAATATTTGTTTCATTTGACATTTAAATGGTAACTCATTAACAGTGAAATTTAATTTAAGATTTTCCAGGATGTGCTGGTATATAGTTGTTCATTTGCTGCTTTTTCAGCACCTGTGAATAGCTTTGCAACCTTCACTGATTTTGCACAATTTGCAGGGATATCCATTTCCTCATAATGAGCAATGTCACATTAATTTTTCTGATTTTTTTTTCTGAAAAACAGTGAAAGATGAGCTGTTTGGAGAAGTACATCAATCACAGAGTATATAATATGAATACAAGAAGCTTTGGTTGTATTTTGGAAATTGTGCTGTGTAAACAGCAGTATATGTGCTTATGAAAGTAGCAGGGTTTTAGCACAGTGAATAGAAAATTAGGGAAGGCTAAATACTAGTATCCTTCTAACTAATGAGAAATTGCAGTATAAATGGTAAAAAGGGAACAAGGAGCTGCCTTGGCATACACAAGGAACAGGCGAGCATAGAGGCACCATGATGGGAATAAAGGGTTCTGGCTTCTGCTTAAATTCATGCCAGATGGTGGTCAGCAATTCCCAGAAAGAACAAAGTCAGACTGGCAGATTTCAGACATGGTTGCAGTCCCTTTCTAATAGATTTAGAGCTGGCAGCGGTCTTCACTGGTCTTCACTATGTAGGTATTTGAGCCTACTGCTCCATCTTTTAAATCTGGTTTTCACTGCAGGGAGAGATCTCTCTGTAGCAGCAGATTAGCTCATAGCACATCTGCACAAGAGGAGACTGTGTCCCTTCTCACCCAGAAAGAATGTTTCTTAGTATTGATACTTCTGAGGTTTTGTGTATTAGCAGGGGAGTGGAGGACTGACAGATCACCTCCTATGGTACTACTCTTAATTGGGCTTGCCTTTGAAAGCCTGGCTATTCCATGCCTCAATTAAAACAGATAATAATTGAAAAAGTAATGGGCTGTATGTGATTTACAGCAGTGCACATGATACCGTTCCAGTCTACAACTGAACTCATGTATCTGTAACTCAGATTTCCTCTGGATAATGTATTCCTGTGGGAATGAAAATTTGCATAGTCATAAATTTCTTTAGTTACATCTGTGCCAATCTAGTAATTCTGCATTGCCTTCCTCCTTTGATTTCTCACCTTTCCACTCTACTGTCCTAACCAACCAATCTACCTATTGGCATCACCTCTGTTTCCCAGGGAATAGAGTACCTGGACAACAGGAATGCCTGACATTACCTCCTTGTGTGAATACCAGTGTTTGGCCATATTCTGCTTTTTTCTATCCCTCAGTTTGGATGCCAGCATAGCAAGAATATACACTATTTTTGTTAGAGCTTTACTATGCCTCAACATCTAACTTAAGATCATGGATATCAGACTCTAGGAAGAAATTAAAGTAAATCCTACCTATTAGGTACAGAAAATATGGCTTATTTGAGAGTAGTTCCATGTCAGTGGAGAAGCAAGGTCTCAGATGAATTGCTCTGCAGTGCTAATTGTGAGAGTACTGTGCCAACAATTCCATAAGCAGCAATATGAAAACTTTATTATCAGTGTCACATCAAGGGTTTTACACATTGCCAGCTGCTTAAGATTTTAAAATGCTGAGACTCATTGAAAAACAGCAATCCTGTTAACACAGACTTTAATTCAGCCACAGGGTACAAAATACCATGTTTCAGATGCAAAAATTGCTGTATTTGCTATATTAAAGCAGTAGGAACTGCCTACCACTGTCTTGCTATGTCAAATACTTTCCAGGGTGACAGCAATTTATATGAAGGGCTAAGACATGACCATACCTGGAAGGAGGGCTACTCGGATGTGTCACGAAATGTTGCAGCATGCCATGCAGGGTGTACTGAATGGCTGCAGCAGGGGCACAACCATCCCCCCTGCTAGCTCTGCAATTCCTAGTAACCGCTGGTCTAGCACGTGGACAGGTAACAATGACACAGAGCCTTGGGGTAAAGACTGGATGAGTTTACTACAAGGACAAAAGTAAAACCAAAGACCAAGCTTGGGTGGGGGGGGGGGGGGGGGGGGGTGTGAACAGAAGTTTTTATATAGTAACTCAGGAGGAGGGGTGTAGAAACATTAACCAATGAGGGTAAGGCTAGGGAGGGGTCAAAGGTGGGAATAACATTTTATAAACCTATCAGGGAGAACAGGGGAGGGGAATACAAAGTAACAAATGGAGTGTTGAGTATTACAAAATAGACACTCTGGGAGAAGGGGTTAGGACAAGGAGAATTGACAAGGAATGTTCTGGAGAAAGGGGTAGGGATAGGGAGGTTGTAGAACTTGGAAGGGAGGAGGTTAGGTAAGGACTTGGGAAGACTGGAAACTGGGGAGGGGAGGGGGTTAGGGAGGAGAACGGGGCAAAACTGAACATTAAAACAAAGCACACCACAATAATGAAACCCATTATCACACTTTCTTCCAATAGAGGGGGAAGAAGGGAGGTGGGAAACATTGTTCTCTAAGTTTTATTTCTGTACCTTTGCTTGTATATTTTGTACCTTCAGTTATATTTTTTGTCATGTCTTCCTCTGCCTTCATGAAGAGTTACATTTTCCTTGGCTGTTTTATTGCCCAGATTAACAAAATACATTTCAATATTAAGAATCATGTATAATTATGAATTAAACAAGCCTCAAAAGGAAAACTCCTCTTAACTCAATACCATGCTGTAATTATTTTTTAATTGAAAGACAGCACTAAGAGACCTATGCCATCTTTCTGTATCCTTATTTTAAATGAAGAACAGCTCATCTATAAGCAAGTGTATCCAATATGGCACATAGGCTGTACTCTGCCAATGGAGGTATCTCTTGAGATGGGTGGCCCCACAGCATGGTTTAAAATACACAGAGAAGTAGAAAGGGGTGTACCTCAAATATTTAAAAACAAACAAAAAACTGAACAACACAAATGGTAATCTGGGAAGACAGAAGTTGTACTAACATTCTCCAGAATCTTTAGTGTTATGGAAATTTAATATTGCAGACTGTTCTCCAAATCCAGAAAGTCACTCATGTTAACTGTAGCTCACTACTTTGTTTTGTTTTTAAAAGCAACAGCATGAAATAAAAGGCTAATAGAAATACTGAAAATTGTTAAGAAAATGGAAAGTTAACTCAGCAGTTCATGGAATCATAGAACCACAAAATGGTTTAGGTTAAAAGGGAATTCAAAGATCATCTAATTCCACCTCTCTGCCATGGGCAAGGACATCTTCCACTATCCTAGGTTGCTCCAAGGCCTGTTCAACCTGGCTTTGAACATTGCCAGGGGTGGGGCAACCACAGCTTCCCTGGGCAACCTGTGCCAGGGCCTAACCACCCTTGCACTGAAGAATATTTTCCTAATATTTAATCTAACGCTGCCTTCTGAACATTTAAAGCCATTCCCCCTTGTCCTGTCACTCTATGCCCCTGCCAATAACTAACTCCTCTCCAGCTCTTGGGAGCCCCTTTAGGTGCTGGAAGGGGTTCTAAGGTTTCCCCAGAGCCTCCTCTTTTCCAGGCTGAACACCCTCAACTCTCAGCCGTTTCCATAGTAGAGAAGCTCTAGCCCTCTGACTCTCGTTGAGGCCTCATTGCAGCCTCCTCTGGACTTGCTCCAGCAAATCCATATCTTTCTTATAATAAAGACCCTAGAGCTGAACAGAGTACTATAGGCAGGTCTCACCAGAACAGAGCAAAGGGGGAAAATATATATATATTTTTTTTTTTTGCCTATTCTAAGTAATCTCATCTTTCAAGAACTGATTCCCTCTGCTCATAGAAATGGAGGATGAAGGGTGAAAGAAACCTAAGAATTCCAGATGGGATGTGTCATTCCTTAAAACCTATTTAGGCAGGATAAGAAGCAAAGCCTGCTAACAGTGTTCCCATTCAATAACAGACACACTCAATTTAGAAGAGTTCAATGGAACATCACAGTAATGCAAAGAAGTCAATGCTGAACTATTTTAAAAGCTTGTAGGAGCATCACATTTTCAAGATCTGGAATAAAGGAGAAATATCAAATCATCCTTGTTTTGATTGCTTAATATTCTCTTGCTTTGGGAAAGATATGTTTGTGTTAGTTTGAAATAGTTCTGAATTTCATGTTACATATTTAGTATTTTCTCAAAATTTTAAAAATTAATTCAGTCCCTTGAATTTTCTTTTTCAGATATTTTGAGAGGGTAACACAGAACAAAGCCAAATGCCAAAGCCTCTATATATTTGTTCTGGTTTGAAAGCAAAACCAGTGAGAGACTCCAAGTCAGAAATATAATTTATTAGGAAAAGGAAAAAAAACAACAAAAAAAAATCCCCAAAAAACATGCAATAACACAGAATAAAAACCACTGACAGAGTCAGAATACAACCTGACACTCTTTTAGTCAGGGTGTTGCTAGCAGCCCAGATTGGAATGGCTGCACTCCTCCTGGAGTGGCAGGTGTCATTCTGTTGGAGCAGTGATCCTGTAGAAGTGAATTATTAAAGAAATATGGATATTGATCTAGTACCAATATCCAACTGTGACAGCCAAAAACTCTCTAACAGTTTAAAGATAGAAAGTGTATGTTTATTCGACATCAGGCAGCATGCAGGATAGCTCCCAAATACACACCACACATTTCAAGTGATTACAGAGTCCTTTTATCCATACAAGTATTGACTACCCAAAATACAAATACATATTCATAATTTTGGTACATCCCATTCCTTGTTTCATATGCTAATAATTTCAAAAGCTATTAAGCATGCATAGTTTGTTCCTTGAAATGGGTTGGTGGTCCCTTTCATGGGTATGGGTCCCAAACTGAGGAAGTAAATGAAGTCTTCCTCATTCTGGCCTTTCTATCTTTTCAATGCAAATATGACAAATGAACTCTTGGTAGGACTCACGTTCCTTGTCTTCAATTGGTTTCAGAACAGAGGAGGCCCACAATTGTCTTATGTTCCTAAAAGCTATTTGTCAGTTTCTATATTCTTCATTATAAACCCAGCTAACTAAACATTGTGTTGACAAGCAATCAATTATTAGTTAACTACTAACTCTTAACTTCATTAAAGCCTACTCATTTATTTGAATTAACTCTAGTAAGGCTTATCTCTAACCAAAATCTTAGCTCTTCTAAAATCTCTAAATTCCTTAAAATTTATGTTTCAGAAAAGTGTAGTCTTCTTCAGACGAGCCAGTGGAACAAACCAGCTGTTTCTCTGGGAATCCAGTGGAAAGGCTCAGTCTGGTGCCCCAAAAACTCAGATTATATCCAGTTAGGAATGCTTGGCTCCTCCCTCTGGGTGGAGTATCTCACAATGAGATGCTGTAACTTTTATCTGTCATGCAATGACATTCAATAGGCTATTAACAACAGATGCCTCCTCAGGGGAACAATTGGTTTGTGGAAGAGATAAAGAAAACTGCCCAATTAACAGAAGATAGTTGCCACACCTCTAACAGATGGTAAATAGAATACATCTTGCCTTGCAGTCTAGGACAATATTTTAAGAAACATTTCAGCCTTTTCAGATTTCTACTCAATATACATAAAAATGTCATTATAGTCTCACCCGGATATAAGCTGTTTTCACAACTTTTCAAACGGGATCTGATTCACTACACGCTCTCTGTAGTGAAAACCACATCCAATTTAACTCACAGAGAGGATGTGTTGCACAATTCCTAATGTACTCTGAATGTGTAATTATGCTTTTTGGTTTTTGGTTGGATTTTTTTTCCATACACTGATGAAGATCAGTGTATCTCTTATTCAGAGTATGCAAACTGCTTGGTAGTATGCCATGAATATGTCTCCCTACATGTCACATCACCTGGCATTTACACAGAAACAAAAGAGGAGATAGTTGGGAGAGCAGATATTGAAATAATACTAAATACTGCCTAGAAGAAAAATTTACAAATGCTCCATCTGAACTACCATATTGCAGTCTTTCCTTTAAATATGGAATTGAGTGCAAGCATCTATTTAAAAAACAAGCAAACAAAACCCCCAACTAATTTATGTGAAAACATTCATATGCTGTGCAGTGAAACATGGCACTAAAGTCTACTGAAATGTTCATCTAAGAGCAGGCTAGATTCCCTAAAACCAATCTGTAAAACTGTTGCACTACAACACGAAATAATTCACGCACAACTCTGAGATCAAAAGAGCAAAAGAAAGGAATTTTTATTTCTGACCTCGCAATATATAGAATTCCAAAAGTGGCAGTGGATTGGAGGATGAAATTGCCACCTCTCCAACCACACTGGTCAAACCAACAGTCCATCAATTCTCTTACTCTTACAAAGAAGAATGCAAAACAATCATTATTTACATGACACTGTGTGAGAAACTCCAGTAGAAATATGTAAATGTCAGAAGGTATAGAAAACTTTTAAAGGAACTTTAAAGGAACCACATTCAGTGTCCACTCATGGACGAATCATCGGAATGATCAATTTCATCATCTGCATCTGAGTCATCACTCAATGATTCATCCACTTGATGACTTTCAGTTTAGTCACAGTGTCCTGGCTTGTAAGATAAGCATGTATTCTGTTTGCCATCTGTTGGAGGTGGGGCAGATATCTCTTGTTAAGTTAGGCAGTTTTATTATCTCTTTCCAAGAACAATGACTCCCTCCTGGGAGGTATCTTCTGTTAATGGGCCATTGAATGACTCACTGCATGATTAGTAAAATTACATCATCCCATTGTGAGATGCTCCACCCAGAGGGTGGACCCTACCTGCATAAAATCAGCATTTTTTGAGACATCAGAGCAGCCTCTTTGCTGGATTCCCAGAGGAGCAGCTTCTTCCTGGCTGGATCCCCAGAGGAAGACCAGGCCCATCTACTCCATCGCCAGACCTTCAGAGAAAACTACAGTCTTCTACAGATCACCACTTCAGCAGCATTTCATCTGCCACTCCAGGAGGAGCAGCCACCATTTAACTGGACTATTACCAACACCCTGACTCCTCAGGGTGTCAGGTTTCTGACTCTATCAGTAGTTTTTAAATTTTTTTTTTTCCTAGTAAAGAACTGTTATTCCCATTCCCATATTTATGCCTGAGAGCCTTTTAATATTGAAATTGGATGTTACATTGCGCCTCGGACATGCCTTTTCCCCATTCCCTGGGACCCCTGTGACTCTGATCAGATAACTCTGGACCCCTCCTTCCTGCCCTGACAGGGTTGGCAGAGAGCTAAGATGCCCTCCCTGTCTAAAGCCTAGATAAACCCCTGACATTTCATGTTCGTCCTCTTTTGCCCCATTCTTTCCCTTGGACATCACAGAATAAAGAGAGCTGCACCATCACATATTGGGGTAAGAGCCTCTTTTGGAAATCTCTGCTATCTCCTGATATTCCTCCCCTCAAAGCCTTGGATCTCTGGGCTAACCTGATAATTTAGGGGCTGAGAGGGGAGAAACATCAATTGTAGTAATTCAGAAGGAGGGGATTTACCTTTTCCATTTCACAGAAGGCTCTTGCCTTCCTTCACAGACTCCTGTCTTTTCAAACCAAGACACACAGTTTCCATTTTGCCAGTTGGCCGGATTCTGTCTCTGCGGTCGCAGGTAAGGTTGAACACACTTTGAAGGGACCCAGCGTACCTCAGTATCTGTGGATACGCATGCATTCCCATGCCCCAAAGCAATAAGGTCATATGGACCTTCCCACTGTTTGGTGACTAAATTCCATTACCAAACCTTCGATGTGTCTTGTCCAAAGCCTGCAACAAAAGGTGATGATTCAAAATGACAGGGTTATTTGAATTCTGCGGCACAGTAAGATGATTGATGCTATACAAAGCTTTTGCCAACTGACTGTGAGGTGGTTTACCCTGCATTCCCCACTTTTGTTTTCGAATAACCCACTTCAGAGTACCATAAGCACATTCTACAATAGCTTGACCAGTCAGAGAATGAGGGATACCAAACTTACGTGACACACCCCTTGACTGCAGGAACTGCCGCACCTTCTGCAATGCATAAGCAGGACTAGTGTCAGTTTTCACAGCAGAAGGTATGCTCAGACCGGCAAAGGCCTGCTCCTAGTGGGCAAGGACATAGCGGGCCTTTCCTCCAGTGTGAGCAGAAGCCCACATCAGAGGAGAACATGTCCACAGTGACATGCACATACTTGAGCCAGCCAAACTCTGCAATCTGGGTGACACTGGTCTGCCAAAGCTCCAAGGCTCTAAGGCTTCTGGGGTTTACCCCTGCCAGCAAAGGCACAGCAAGTGTGTGACAGTCATCACATGACTCAACAATGTCATAAGCCTCAGCTGGCATAAACTGAAACTGTTTCTGCAAGGTATGTGCATTCTGATGGAATAAACCATGCGATGCTTTGCCCTATGCAGTGTGTCAGGCTGAGGTGCTACCCACACTGGGTTAGCCAACTTATCAGCCCTTGTGTTACCTTCTGCTACAAACCCTGGCAAAATGGTGTGACTCCTTACATGCAGAATGTAGTACAGATGAACAGCACACCACAAGGTCTTCAGTAAATGAAACAAGGCAGGATCAATGACCTCCTTCAAAACTGAATAACCCAGCTGCTGTGCGATGTCGGCAACATAGGCAAGAATTCCTGACTGTGGGAATCCAGGGGATCCCTCTGGCTGCCCTGGAAGATCTGGGACCCTGGCAAGGGGGTCAGGAATTCCCCTGTACAGAGCCCTGAGAGACACTGTCTCTGATCTCTGTCCATGGAAGAGTTTTCCATCTTACAGGATTAATTACAAGTTCTGAGTGTTTGATATAAGTAATAATTACTGTGGCATGGGTGCAAAAGTAGAATTTTAGGATTCTAGATTAGGGTTTCAAAGGGGGCAAGATGAAGGAAATTGGACGTGCCTTTTCCTTTTTCTTCTTCTTCATGACCTCCATGTTTCACGGTAGTGTTGGCATTTTTCTATTGGTTTAGACTGGTGACACAGTGTTCAACGTAGGTGAATATTGCCACGTTATTGTAAATATAGCACACATAGTTTCTGGTATATAATGTTTGTAACGTCCCACTGAGGGGCAGAGCTGCACATGCTGTCCTGCAGGACAGACCTGTTGCAGGCAGACAGAACATTTTATAGACAAGCAAGAATAAACAAACTTGAAAACCAGCACAGACAAATTACAACTTCTTTGGAAGTTGGGCTGAAAAACAGAGACTTTCTATAATCTTGGGATCATTTAAATATCACAGATTGTGACACCTGACAAAATGGAAAGGTTCCTGGGAAAATTTATCAAATGCCATGACAGCAGCCCTCAATTCAACCAATTGGGCTGACCCATCCTCATGACCTTCCAGGACCTGACACTCAGATCCATCCCTCCAAGTAACAATGGCCTTCCCTGTTTTCCCTGAATCGTCAGTGAAGACAGTGGGTCCTAGCACTGTCTTCTGACTAATTTTACATCACAAAGAGGTTTGTGTGATTTTTGCTACCTGCAGTAGCTTGTGGCTAGGCAGATGATAAGTGATCTGCCCTGAGAAGATTTCCAGAGCTCTTTGCAGGGACATACTGTGTACTAGGAGTATGATCTTTGCGCAATTCGCACCCATCAATTGCAAACACTGTTGCCAGGATTTAATTATCAAGCAAGCTATTAGCTCAAACAATGTGGTTACCCTTTTCTGCAGCTTATGGGGCAGGAAAACCCATTCCAAGATGTGCAAAGAATTGAACCATTTGTCATTCCATTGGCCAATGATGCCTGTGGGATGCAAATCTAACATGGTAATGAACACTGTGACATCAACAGAAAGATCAATGTGATAAACCTGGCAAGCAGAAACAGCTTGCTGAACCTCCTCCAGCACCTGATGTGCCTCAGGAGTCAATGTGCAAGGCAACTTTAAATCAGAGTCTCCCTTTAACAAATCAAAGAGTGGAGACAGTTGTGTATTGGTCAGTCCCATGTACGTAACCAAGTGATGTCACCTACCAATTTCTTGGCATCATTCAGTGTTTTCACCAAATGCACAAATTGCACCTCCTGGTGTTGGATTGTCCATTGCAGAATTTTGACCCCCAAATACTTCCAAGGAAGTTGTTGAACCTTTTCTGGAGCCACTTGCAGCCCATGAGAATGCAAAGCATTGAGTAACCGAGACTGTATCCTCAGCAGCTCATCCTGGGTGGATGCAACCATCAAAATGTCATCCGTATAAAGATGGGCATCAGGAAACTACTTGCAAACTCCAGACAAGGCACGGGCCACATACCATTGGCATATGGCAGGAAAACTTTGTGCATTCTGAGGCAAAAACTTCCATTGATATCGCTGTGTGGGCTCAGCATTGTTGATTGCTGGCACACAGAAGGCAAATTTTGATCTGTCATCAGGATGCAAAGGAATTGTAAAAAAACAATCCTTCAAATCCACAATGAGGATTAGCCAATCTGCAGGAAGCATGGTAGGCGACGGCATGCCCGCCTGCAATGTTCCCATGCTTTCCATCATGGCATTGACCTTTTGGAGGTCTTGTAACAACCTCAATTTCCCAGATTTTTTCTTGATGCAGAAGATAGGAGTGTTCCAGGGACTGGTAGAAGGCTCCAGATGACCCTGGTCCAACTGCTTCTGCACCAGGTTTTGAAGGGCAAATAATTTGTCTTGAGGGAGGAGCCACTGTTTCTCCCAGATGGGTTTGTCCACCAGCCATCGTAAAGGTGGCGTAGGACACTCTGCCCTTCATCACAGTGGCCACCATAAAAATCCATCCTGATGCACACCCCCCACATGGACAGACCATCCCTCCCCCAGAGGTTAACACTAGTTGAAGTAACATGAGGCTGAATCATGGCCATCTGTCCCTCTCGGTTCGCAATCAGCCTGGGCTGCTGGCTCATGTAGCAATGTGCTGCTCCTCCCAGTCTCACAATAGGTGTCTCCACCAGATCCAAGGGCTACTCTGGGAGCCAGGTGGCAAGGGAGAGAACTGTGACACCCACGCCACTGTTAAGAAGCCTGCGGAGATGGATCTCCATCAGCGTCATGCCAAGTATGGACAGGATACACAGCATCTCAGGATGTTTTTCAGTCAGGACAGCAGACCAGTGAACTTGAGGCAGCCCAGTGGATCCAAAGCTGCTGTCACCTTGTAACCAATCAATTGTCCTGTGAACAAAAGACTTAAAAGGCACAAGTTGAGCAATTCACATCCCTTTTGGGATAGGGATGGGGGGGGGGGCGGGTGTGGAGACCATTGCACAAATCTGTCCCGTGAAATCTGCATCAATGTGCACAATGTGCACATTGCACATGCACCATGTGCACCATGATGCCCTGAAGGGTGGCACTAGGTCTCCCGATAAGGAGAGCACTCATGTCCTCACCCAAGGTGTCATAAACAAAAATAAAATTTAAACTTTTGGGGAATGTAGTTTGCAATGTATATACAAGGTTAAATGTTATTAGTACAAGTAAAAAATGTGATTAGAACTGTAGTTAACAATGTATGTACAAGGTTGGATGTTGTTGATACAAGTTACAGGTTGTGATTGGAAATGTAATTAACAATGTTTGTACAGGGTAGGTGTTGTGGGTACAACGAACAAATGGTGATTAGTTATATTAAAACTCATGTACTGTTATATTAAAACTACATGTACTGTTGTGCATGTATAAAATGGGAGTGGAACCAGGGAGCAGATGCCAATCTTTGTAGAGAGGGCAGAGAAGCTTCCAGAAGTATTGCATCATGGAGCACAGCCACAGCTTGAATCAAGATTGGAAGGGAGACCAACCAATACAAGGCAAAAATCCCAAAACAATTGGCCAAGACTGCACCAACTCTGGGCCAATCAGCAACAGAGACATAGACCCATCACAGCATGGATCCTGAGCACCACAATCAGGAAACAAGAGAGAGACTTTAAAAGGACTGGGGTGTCTGACACATGGGTCTTTCCTCAGCCACTTTCTTTGGAAATACCCTAGGTTCACTTACTAAGTTGTTGAAATAGTCTCCGGACTAGGCAGAGGCTTTTGCTTCCAGTTGTTTGGTTTGTAATAAACAGGCTTACTTGTTTTTAATTAATTGGCCTCCTTTATTGCTACTTTAAAATTTTCTTTGTAAGCCTGTCCACAACAAAGGGAACAAAGGCATCCAGGGGAACCTTGTGTATTTTGCCAGAATCTATGACAACTGTTGCTGCTGTGCAGACATCAACACCTGCTGAGCATGGGTGCTGGCTGGAAGCTGGCTAAGCAGGCCTCCATCAGCACCGGGGCTTGGAGAGAAGTTTGTGTCTGTGTACGTCTCAGCTTCGCACTCTGCTTCCTGTTTCCCAAGCCCAGCAAATCCTGGCCATTAGCCTTCCAAACATTTGTAGTATGGTTTGGCCTTCCACACTGACCACAAAAAACAAGGGAGTTGTGACTTGCTGTGCCTTCTTTCCCCGTTTCTTGCTGGCCTGAGCATTCCCTTGCTGTTGCTGCCCACTCTGCAGCAGTGCCCAGACAGGCTGCAGCAGTAGCCAGAGCAGACTGCACAGCACTAGCCAAGGCAGCCATCTTATGACCTGAGGTGCCTACCTTTGCACAGGTCTCTGCCATCTGAGGGACAGAAGGACCACCAGGAAGAGCCTCTATGATTCTCCTACAATCAGCATTGCAGTTACTTCTCGCAAGGTGTTTAAGCAAAAGCTTCCTTGCCTCAGGATCTCCCACCTGCTTCTCCGCAGAGGCAGACAGCCTGTCTGCAAATCATAGCAAAGACTCCCTGGACAACAGTCACAAATGACTCCTTTGGAGCAGCCACTTCTACGGTCTGAAACAATGCTGCCATGACTGTTGTCTGGCACTGATCCAGCACCAGGGGAGGAAAGCCAGCCTGCCCATGAGGAACAACCTAATTGCCTGTGCTTACCAGTACATCAGTACAAATCACATGTCTGGGATCCTGTTGGCCCAACATAGCTGGGTTGCCAGCGGAGTCCATTTAGACTCAAAAAGGTCATATTCTACAGGCTGAAAAAGAACATAAGCCAAACTTCGAATATCGTAAGGCGTCAGTAAATCAGCAGCAAACACTCAACGCATCTGCATGACTTCAACAGACCACAGACCATATTTTCCAACCTTATCACGGATTTCCATCAAAGCTTTCAATGGTTAATGGATGATGGGCGTTACGAGCAACACCCCTGAGCACAGGGAAAGCCTGGAGACCCCCTGGTAAGGTGGCAGCACCTGTTAAGTCCTGCCCCACGGACTCCACAGGGACAGAAGCAGATGCCTGACTGGGAGTCGGCTCAACACCACCTGATATCATGTCCCCTGCAGCATCAGCAGGGCCAGAGCAGCCATCTCCACACCCCGGGAAGTTACACAGAGAGGCACAATCAAGCACATCCTCGTCCTTAGCTTTGACTTACTGACAAAACCACTCATGTTCCCTCGGACGTACAGTTACCTGACACAGTGAAACTGTCCACATGGCCGAGGAAGAAAACCTACAGACTCGGGGAAGCACAGGTCTCCCTCCGGCTGCACCACCTTTCGCGGCAAAGGTGAACACCGCAGTCGCTGCAGCCCCGGTACTTGCAGGAGGAACAGGCAGCGGACACTGGCCAGCCCCCGCCAGGACCACCCTGCCCTGGCATGGGGGGACAGCAGCATGCAGAGAGAGACGCAGCTCGCAGAGCCGCGCCATCGCTCCGCGCACCGGCCTCGGGACCCGGCTGCGCGGGGACGGGGCCATCAGGCACCGCACCCAAAAGAATCCCGCCCATGACATGGAAACCCGCAGCAGAGCGCGCTTCACGCGGAAGGAGCGGACCAGGCTCCCCGCCCACCAGGGTGGGGTCCGACAAAAAGTCGACCAACGTCGTGCCTCTGGCGACTTCTTCCGCCTGCACATGCCCGGCAGGTTGTGCAGACGTAGAATCAATCAATGACGTCAACCCCGAATGGGAGAGTGGGGGCAGGAGGAGCAGATGACTGAGCTCCCACCGCCCCCAAGGGATACTTTGTGGAAACCCCGCAGTTCGGGCAAAGTGTTGTCACCGAATTAGGCTCCAGCAGAGGCGGAGGCTGAGCCAGGGGCTCCTTGTAGCCCCCGAGCACTGGCAAGGCACAGAGAAAGGGCGTTCTTGCCCCACTCCACTGCCCACCCCCGGGTGCGGGAACGGATGGGGTCGGCACCACCGACTCTGCAGGATCCCCAGAAGCCCATGGGGCTCCGCCTATCTGGTGGCTGGGAGCCAAATCCGTCCCGGAGGAACCAGGGTTGCGATCCGAGCCGGAACATCGCTCAGCACAACGTCCTGGGGGAAAGGGGAAGGTTCCGATCCGCGCAGAGGCTGAACATCACCTCAGCCTCTGAAAAGACTTCAGCGTCAGACTGTTCAGAGGCGGGGGCGCTGGAGTCCTGCCAAAGTTTATCAATTTGTCTCCATTTCAACAGCATTGCCACCACGCCTGCACTACAACCAGCAGAGAGAGAGCCCATGAGATGTTCTCCCAGGAGACCCCATGCCTCCCTGGAGAACACCGCCTCAGGGGCTGAAAAGAACCCATGATCTTTGCCCCAGTAAAACAGTAGTTTAAAGCCATGCCAATTGAACAGAAGCTCTCTTTCACTCCAGAAAAGCTTTCCACACATCCAAGACCAGGAAGTCCTCCATAGGAATCACAGGGGTTGCCCTGACCACAAGCACTGTAGGCAGACAGGAAGGCAGAAAGGCAGGGAGGGGGTCAAGAGCTAAAAGACCTCACCCACCGCTATCCTACATCGGCCACCAGATGTCGCACTACGACATGAAATAATTCACACACCCCCCCTCTAAGATCAAAAGAGCAAAAGGAAGGAACTTTTATTTCTGACCTCGCAATATATAAAATTCCAAAAGTGGCGGTGGATTGGAGGATGAAATTGCCACCTCTCCAACCACACTGGTCAAACCAACAGTCCATCAATTCTCTCTTCTCACAAAGAAGAATGCAAAACAATCATTATTTACATGACAATGTGTGAGAAACTACAGTAGAAATATGTAAATGTCAGAAGGCATAGAAAACTTTTAAAGGAACTTTAAAATTTTTAAAATAACAGGGCGACATAAAATTATGGTTATCATTTGAATAGCTATGAGATGAACATGAAAAGGAAGTAAGTGAGGAGGATGAAGAGACTGGATAAAATGCTTTAAATCTGTGTGCTGCTATTCGAAGATGAACAACAAAATTTTATATTTTGAATTACTAACATCAAGTTAATTTTCTGCTTTTGTTAATTCTAGTTGCATAAGAGAGACAATACTTCATCTTTGATCATTGAAAGGTAGGAATAATTTTTAAATTAAAATGTGTTATTGCAATTACTTCATATAGATGCTAACAGTTACATGGAATTGTGTTTTAAGCATTCTCACTCTGGCAAAATCACATTACACCAAAAAACATTATATTTGTTCTCTTTAGCTCTTGTCTATACATATTTCATGTTTATATCTCTAAACATGTATACACACTTCATATGTATATTTATACTTGGCTATACCTCAATATAACTACTCCATTGAAGTTAAAATGGGGAAGCATGTGAAGTTTTCCTGTGTAGAAGGTGAGCGGACTGAAAAATAGACTGATATAAAAGTGTTTAAGACTTTTTTCTGCTGACCCTCTGGCATTTGTCTGACAAAACCATATCCCATACTATCAGTAAGGAAACAATCACTAAAGTTAATGTATTAGCTCATTCCCTTATTTGGGATAGTCTTAAATTAGCTTTGTAATTCTCAGTAAAAACACAAAGTATTCTTAGTGTTCTACATACCTGTCATTTATCAGCTATTATGCCATTGAATTAAGGTATTATTTTTCACTGAAAACCTTAGTAACTTTTTTTTGGTTATGCGTATCTTCCAGAAAAATGCCAGTGTTTCACTGGGGAGAGAATTAGTGGATTTTGTATTCAGTTTTCTCTCCTATTTAGTTCAAAATGCAATTTTAAAGGTTTAACATTTCCTCATGAAAGACCACAACTTTTATGTGTGTCTTAGTTTGAAAATACAGGAGTCTGTGAAGGAAGGCAAAAGCTTCCTGTGAAATGGAAAAGGTAACCCCCCCCTCCCTCCAAATTACCACAATTTCAAAATTAAAAGACTCTCAGGCAAAGATATGGGAATGGGAATAACAGTTCTTTACTGGGAGAAAAACTAAATAAAAATATTTTTTTAAAATGTAATTAGTACAAACAAAACTAGTGATAGAGTCAGAAATCGGACATCCTGAGGAGTCAAGTAGTAGTTGTAGTAGTAGTTGGTAGTAATCCAGTTAGATGGTGGGTGTTCCTCCTGGAGTGGCAGTTGAAATGCTGCCAAAGTGGTGATCGGTAGAAGGGTATAGTTTTCTCTGAAGGTCTGGTGATGGAGTAGTGCGGCTTTCAGAGGTCACTTGCAGCTGTCCCCTGTCCCTCCCCGGCCGCCCGGGACCCCTCCAGCTAGCTGTCCCCTCCAGGGACCGGGGTTTGCTGCGGTCCCACTGCACTGGGCTTACCAGGCAGCGGCTGGGTTAGCACAGTCCGAGCGGCAGCGTGCCTCAGTTGCCGCAGGGGATCGAGATAAAGAGATGAAGTGAGGTCAGTGGTATGCAGTCCAGAGAAATTGTATTGCCTGAATGGTTTCAGGGACCAAAGGCCCTGGGCTACTGCCCAGATACAGTTTTATACAGCAAAATTAAGAGATAAGGTCTAAACAATACAGACAGTGTCCAGCCTGGGCACATCAGAACCACCCCAGGGGTCAGGTCCAATGGGAACTGCTCAGGGGTGGGGAGAAGGAGGTTTACAGAAAAATGCTGAAGTGAAACTTTCCCAAAACAAGGGGGCATACATAAATGTATCTTTTTCTGAGTTTCCCATTCCCAAGGCCTTTCTAAAACCCTTCCTCCACACTACCATGCCAGCATGATAGCAACATCTCCCTCTTCTTTACTTAATAAGATGAATGTTGCCTTGGGAGAAGGTAAAACTGTGGCTTATAAGCTGTGGTGTCATTCTGCTTGTCGTCTTCCCACCAATCGCCTTCTGTGACGGCAGCAGCGATGAAAACCAGTGCAGAAGCCTTCGGCTTTGAGGTGTTGACCTTGGAGATGATACCCTTAAGAATTCCGAATGCTAACAGAACTAAAAACAGTGCAACTAGAAAGTAAAAGATGTCTTTTAAAAGAGACACTGCCCACCCAGAAAGGTTCCAGTCTTTGAATAGATTTTTAAACCAATCCTCATTTTCCTGCTTCACACTCCCAATGAGGCTTCTCATTTCCTGAATGGACAAGTGGACACAATGACCATTAGATGACAGATCAAAACAACACAACCCATCAAACTCTTTACATCTATGATCATGTGCCAACAGCAGGAAATCAATAGCTGCCCTATTCTGGAGGGTAGCTTTTCTGGTTATTTCCTCGTCTTCTAGGAGGTCACTCAGGGCTGCTGATGTTAAATTTGCCTGCTTTGTCACCCAGCATTCTAGATTGCCTAATGCACTCAATGCTTTGGCTTCCACAACCCATGGTAAAAACACCGAGACGGCAACTCTTTTGGATTTTGCCCAATGGTAAATTTCTGAATCACAATGTTCATCAAATTGACTTGCACTTCACTTAGTAATTTTTGTCTCACCTTTTTCTTGCCCAATTGGCATTTGGGTCATGTTGGGGGAAGCAAGAGTCAGATGCCCAAAAGTGCATGGACCTCCGATAAGACAAGAGGGGATTCCTGGGTATGCTCTGTCCCCACAGATAAGAAACACTCCCTTGTCCAGCTTGTGCGGACGGAAATCAGTGGTGGATGCAAATCTCAGCTTATAGACAGCTGTGCACCATTGACCCGCCCTGAATTCTACCTTGTACTGTTTGATTTGCTCATTTAGTTTTACTTCTTTGATTGGGGAAAAATCAAATTGAATGCAATATTCAGCTTTTGCAGAGCCTAGGAGTTCTAATTCCTGGGGCTCCCCCTCGGCAGTGGGCAAATGTGGGACCCATCTTTGCCACAAAATGAGGGAGTTTTGCACTGGTGCTTTAACTTGTTCTATGACTCCTCGGTGCCTGTAGAACTCTGCCCACTCCTCAGGTGTTTTATTTTCATTCTCCTGATTTTGCAAACGGACTAGACCGATTGGGAACTCATCCCCCTTACTTGTAACTCCTACTAAACATGTGCACATCAAATTTTCTGCTGAGCCAGTAGACAAACACATGTGATCTTGTTGCAAGGCTTGGGTGAGTGTGACCCACACATTTTTCTTGGGCTGTGGAACAATCCACTCATCCACTGTGGACAGGTAGATGGCCATTTTCTGGAACAAAATGATGAGCAGGAATGTGGATATTGACATTCTGCTAGTCTGAAAGAAAGATAAAATCATACAACAAGGTAAACTAACTCTAAAAAGCTACAATTTGCTCTGCCAGTATAAAGGAAAAATATTCCTCCCCCTCCCACTTTCCCCTCTTGTGAAGGAGGAGGTCCTGCAGACCCCGGAGTCCTTGGGGTTGCTACTGCTGAAGAAACCACCCTTTCCTGTGGTTTTAACACCAAGTCTTCTGTCATTAGTGTAGCTTTCCTCATGCACTCTTCAATGAGCTGATCGAGTGTGGGTGGAGGTGATGCTGGTAGGGCCAGGATGACTTGCTGACAGGCTTCATTTGCATTTTTGGTGACAAGTTCTAATGTAAGTTGGTCTTGGAGCTCTGGATTTTGCACCCTTTTCTCCACCGAAGCTCACACTCGATCAACAAAATCCATGAATGGCTCTGTAACAGACTGCTTTAAAGCTGTATAAGAAATGACAGGTTCTTTAGAAGGTATGTTAAAAAATGCACATTCTGCTGCATCCCTGGACAGGCCTAGCATTGCTCTGGGAATACCTGCTGCTTGCTTCTCAGCTTGGCTCAGTTCACCCTCACCCACTAGATGTTCTAAAGTGATTTCCTCATCTCTATATCTGTGGAATGGGTTGGACTCTGAAAAATCTCTGGAAGGAGATCTCCTATAAGCCTTTTCCAAGTTCTTTCCCACGATCTAAACTCAGACTGAGGGAGCAAACAACTAAAAAGATGTCTCAAATCAGCAGGGACCAATGTTTTGGAGCCTAGAGTAGCTTTTAAAATGCTCTTAAAAAGTTCACTCCTTTCTCCAAACTCACACTTTGTTTTGCAGAGTTCCCTGGTACTGTCATATGAAAGGGGCTCCCATCTAGGGGTTTGTCCTCTGGCATTATAAATCACTGGAATCACAGGAACGGAGGGTCGGTGTCTCTGACTGGTTTCTGTTTCCCCATGCTGACAGTCTGGGAACTGCCGTTGCCAAGGGAACCAGGAGTGAGAGAGGGGTCGGCTTGTGTGGCGGGGCCGTTTGGAGCGGGACGGGAGCAGGGGGTGGTGATGCAACTGCGAGGGGAGGAGCTGAGGGCTGGACTGTTGGCTGGACTGTGGACTGGACTGTGGGCTGGACTGTGGGCTGGACCGTGGGCTGGACTGTGGGCTGAACCGCCACAAGGGAGTAGGGGTAGGGATTGGGGCATTGGCAAAGGGAAGAATACGAGGGCTGGGGGTGTGTTCTGGGCTGGCACGGGGAGCAAGGAATTCTGGGAGAGAGAAGGGAATGTTGTGTGGCCACCTCCATCTTGTGGTGGCTGCCTGAGGGGGGTGGGGTGTGCAAAGCATGGATTTTGAGCTGCGGGAGCGAAATCAGGAGATGGAGAAGGGTTAGGAACTGAATCTACATCTGCACGGTTAGTTTTTTCAAAGCACGGGATGCAGGGGGTCACAGGGGACACAACTGAACATTTTTTTGTTCCCCACACATCCTGAGTGTCTGTACTTTCTTTCATAAAGTCATAAACAAACAAAAAGATTCTCATAAAACCTTCTTTCACTGAAGGATCTCCTGCCTTTGTCTCTCACTCAACACTGCATCCACACGCTTCCAAAATTGTCTTTCTTTCACTTCTTGCTCTGTTACCTCCGAAAAACTTACTGTTACCCATTTGACAAACTGTTTCACAAGGCTCTTAGGAAGTTTTGCAGGGGTTCCTGAACTTGTTTAAAAATCTCTTTCTGCTGTGTAGTCAGCATAACACCCATTGCTGGCTGCACAGCAAAATCTCACCCAGTTACTGCAGCAAAAAACCCCAAAGTTCTAAAGCCATGACAGAGACCCCTACCACACCTGCGTGCTGGCGTGTCCCTCCGTGGGAGCACGGGAGCCTACCTCCAGTCTCCTGGCTGGACCCCTCCCTGCCAGTACCGAGACTTACCACTGCTGTTCTTTAGACAACACACTGCAGAAACAGTTCCCGACTCCTGCAGACAGTCTTCCGGGTGTTAGGAAGGTGCCATCCACATCCGCGAAAACCACGCCGAACAGAAATCGGTGTCTCTGTCTCTGGGGCGGCAGTCCTGCCGAGCTGCGTGGAAGGGCGAGTGCCCCACCACCAGCATGATCCGAGAGCTTCTCCCCGCGGAGCTGACAGCCTGTGTGGCGATTTTTCGCACCGCTCACCGCTCTGTCGCTCGCAGCGACACTGACCGCAAAGCGTCCGGAAAAGCTCTTAACCGGCGAACTGACCGCAGTGGCCGGGGCTTGCCCGCTCGAACTGGTGCAAAGCCCTTATGTTGCTGCGTCACTTGCAGCTTTCGGAGGTCACTTGCAGCTGTCCCCTGTCCCTCCCTGGCCCCCCAGGACCCCTCTGGCTAGCTGTCCCCTCCGGGGACCAGGGTTTGCTGCGGTCCCACTGCACTGGGTTTACCAGGCAGCGTCTGGGTTAGCACAGTCTGAGCAGCAGTGCACCTCGGTTGCCACAATGGATCGAGATAAAGAGACGAAGAGAGGTCAATGGTATGCAGTCCAGAGAGATTGTATTGCCTGAATGGTTTCAGGGACCAAAGGCCCTGGGCTATTGCCCAGATACAGTTTTATACAGCAAAATTAAGAGATAAGGTCTAAACAATACAGACAGTGTCCAGCCTGGGCACATCAGAACCACCCCAGGGGCCAGGTCCAATGGGAACTGCTCAGGGGTGGGGAGAAGGAGGTTTACAGAAAAATGCTGAAGTGAAACTTTCCCAAAACAAGGGGGCATACATAAATGTATCTTTTTCTGAGTTTCCCATTCCCAAGGCCTTTCTAAAACCCTTCCTCCACACTACCATGCCAGCATGTTAGGAACAGAGTAGTTGGGCCTGGTCTTCCTCTGGGAATCCAGAGAGAAGAAAGCTGCTCCTCTGGGAATACAGCAAAGAGGCTGCTCTGGTGCCCCAAAAAAGTGCTGATTTTATGCAGGTAACGATGCTTGCATCCTTAAACATCTCACAATGGGATGATGCAACTTTACCAGTCATGCAGTGAGTCATTTAATGGTCCATTAACAGAAGATACCTCCCTGAAGAGAGACATTGTTCTTAGAAGAGATAAGAAAACTGCCCAACCTCTAACAGATGGCAAATAGAATACATGCTTATCTTACAAGCCAGGACATTATACACCCCTTATTCTGCATTTCTATGTGCATCACAATGAAATCTTATGCCTAGTTCTCACTTAAGACCAGGTTTCCTTGTGGCACACAATGGGTTTCCCCATCTTTCTGTATTACCCACCAAGTGTAACCAGGTTCTTGAGCAAAAACAATCCCATGGATGGGTTTGTTTTTGCCTGAGGTGGGATTAATCCAAACAGTTTTTCCTAAAATACCTTTCATATGTACCACAGGGACTTCATCTCCATCTACTGTGTGCAAAGGTTCTGACTGGGCAGGACCAGCTCGATTGATGGACCCTCGGGTGTTGACCATCCAGGTTGCTTTTGCCAGGTTCATTTCCCAGTTTCTAAATTGTGAGAACTCTGGGTTTGGCTGGGCTTCTCATGTGGTGGTAGAGCTTCTCTTCTAATCCGTGTTCCCAAAGGAAAACTCTGCAGTCTCTTCTTGTTTGGTTTTAAGATGTTTTATTGCTAGTTATCTAACAGATTAAGTTCTCGGGCTGCGGCCCTTTGGTCAGTGGCCCAGGCAGAGAGGCACACATTCCTGACACCCTGACTGTCTGGTGTCTTCTTTTTTTCTCTCCCCGCTTAGGGCTGCTGGTATTTTTTATAAGATATATTACGTATAACATGTTTACAATTATTTCCCAATACCTATTACCTACGTTACTAAGTGTTTTTCTATTTTAAACCAATCTGTGAGTGCTAACATCACTAAGAACATGGAGGTAAGAAAGAAGAAAGAAGAAGGATGGGTTTAGCCCACTTTCCTCCATCTTAGAACTTTTGACCCCCATGTACAAAGTAAAAACCCCCCTGTACATGCACTAAAACCCTCCTGTACACTACTAAAAAATATTTCTCTCTACTTTGTGACTACATTTACTATATTATTTAGCACTTTGTGACTGCTTGTTTTACCTACAAAGTTGGTAATTCATTCCACGGTTTAAACTCGAAATTACAGCTAAATCCAGCTGCTTGCTGGGGTCTAGACTGCGCCTGACTACGGCCTGGAACCTCTAAAAATGTTTGAGAAACATTTTGAGTTCCCACACTAAATGTTCCCCCACCAAGTGCCTTTAGGGTAGTCTTAAGGAGTCCGTTGCACCATTCAACTTTGCTGGCAGCTGGAGCATGATAGAGAATATGATATATCCATTCAATACCATGTTCTCTGGCCCAGGTGTTGATAAGGCCGTTCTTGAAATGGGTGTCCTTGTCAGACTCAGTTTTCTCAGGTGTGCCATGTCTCCACAAGACTTGCTTTTCCAGGCATAAGATGGTGTTCCGGGCAGTGGCATGAGGCACAGCGTAGGTCTCCAGCCATCCAGTGGTGGCTTCCACCATGGTCAGCACGTAACGCTTGCCTTGGTGTGTCTGAGGCAGTGTGAGGTAGTCAATCTGCCAGGCCTCCCCATACTTGTACTTGGACCACTGCCCACCATACCATAGGGGCTTTACCTGCTTGGCCTATTTGATGGCAGCACACATCTTACAGTCATGGATATCCTGAGAAATACTGTCCATGGTTAGATCCACCCCTCGGTCTTGTGCCCACTCCTAGTTGGAATCTCTGCCTTGATGACCTGAGGCATCATGAGCCCCTTGAGCCAGGAACAACTCCACGTTATGGTGCCAATCTAAGTTTATCTTTGACACCTCTATTCTTGCTGCCTGATCTACCTGCTCATTGTTTCGGTGCTCTTCATTCAGTGCTCCGACTTTTGGGGACATGGGCAATCTACATGACGGACCTTCAATGTTAGTTTCTCCACCCGAGAGGCAATGTCTTTCCATATATCAGTAGCTCAAATTGGTTTTCCTCTACATTGCCTGTTGGCCTTTCTCCACCTTCTAAGCCTACCATCCACAAATCAGTATAAAGGTAGAGCTTTGGCCACTTCTCTCTTTCAGCAATGTCCAGGGGCAGCTGAACGGCCTTGAGTTCAGTGAGTTGGCTAAATCCACCTTCTTCTTTGGTAGCTTGTGCAACCTGTTGTGTGGGGCTCCATATGGCTTCTTTCCACTTCTGGTTCATCCCTATGATGCGACGGGAGCCGTCAGTGAAAAGACCTCAGTGAGTTTCCTCTGCTGGTAGTTGGTTATATGGTGGAGCTTCTTCAGCCCTTCAGACCTTGTCGCTTGTACCTGCTCCTAGTCATCAGTGAGACCAAAATTTTCACCTTCTGGCCAGTTCATAATTATCTCCAAAATCCCAGGGTGATTCAGGTTTCCAATACAGGCACGCTGAGTGATGAGGGCAATCCATTTGCTCCATGTGGCATCAGTGGCACAGTAGGTAGTAGGAACCTTTCCTCTGAACATCCACCACAGCACCAGTAGTCAGGGTACCAGGAGGAGTTGTGCTTCCATGCAAATCACCTCTGAGGCGGCTTGAACTCCTTTGTAGGGAGCCAAGATTTCGTTCTCTGTTAGGGTGTAGTTGGCTTCAGACCCTCTGTAACTTTGGCTCCAGAATCCCAATGGTTGTCCTTGAGTCTCACCTTCTGAGCCTTCTGCCAAAGGCTCCAGGACAAACCATTGTTCCCAGCTGCAGAGTAGAGCACATTCTTGACCTCTGGTCCTGTCCTGACTGGGCCAAGGGCTACAGCATGAGCGATCTCCTGCTTGATCTGGGTGAATGCTTGTTGCTGCTCATGGCCCCAGTGGAAATCATTCTTCTTTCGGGTAACCAGATAAAGAGGGCTCACAATCTATCTATACTCAGGAATGTGCATTCTCCAAAAACCTATGGCACCTAGGAAAACTTGTGTTTCCTTTTTGCTGGTTGGTGGGGACATAGCTGTGATCTTGTTGATGACCTCAGTGGGAATCTGGCGCTGTCCGTCTTGCCATTTCACTCCCAGGAACTGGATCTCTCAGGCAGGTCCCTTGATTCGGCTCTTCTTGATGGCAAAGCCAGCTTCTAGCAGTATCTGGATGATCCTCTTGCCTCTCTCAAACACTTCTGCCACTGTGCTCCCCCACACAATGATATCATTGATGTATTGCAGGTGTTCTGGAGCCTCACCCTTTTCTAGTGCAGTCTGGATCAGTTCATGGCAGATAGTGGGGTTGTGTTTCCACCCCTGGGGCAGTCAGTTCCAGGTGTACTGCATGCCCCTCCAGGTGAAAGCGAACTGAGGCCTGCATTCTGCTGCCTGAGGAATGGAGAAAAACACATTAGCATTATTAGTAGTGGCATACCACTTTGCTGCCTTGGACTCCAGCTCGTACTGGAATTCCAGCATATCTGGTACAGCAGCGCTCAGTGGTGGAGTCACTTCATTTAAGCCACGATAGTCTACAGTCAATCTCCATTCTCTGTCAGATTTGCACACAGACCAGATGGGGCTGTTGAAGGGTGAGTGGGTTTTGCTGACCAACCCTTGGCTCTCCAGCTCACAAATCATTCTGTGGATGGGGATCACAGCATCTCGATCCATCCGATACTGCCGGCGGTGCACTGTTGAGGTCGCAATTGACACGCGCTGCTCTTCCACCCTTAGGAGTCCTACTGCAGACAGGTTTTCTGACAGTCCAGGCAAGGTGTTTAATTGCTTAATGTCCTCTGCTTCTACAACAGCTATTCTAAAACCCGCCTGAGTCCCTTTGTGTCTTTGTAATAGCTGTTCCGGAGGAAGTCTATGCTTAAAATACATGGAGCATCTGGGCCAGTCACTATAGGATGTTTTTTCCACTCCTTCCAAGTCAGGCTGACCTAGGCTTCCACCAGGGTCAATTGCTGCGATCCCCCTGTCACACCAGCAATGGAAATAGGCTATGCCCCAACATGTCCTGATGGTATGAGAGTACACTGTGCACCACTATCAACTAAAGCATCATATTTTTGTGGCTCTGATGTGCCAGGCCATCGGATCTACACTGTCCAGAAGATCCATTTTTCCCATGCTTCTCCCTGGCTAGATACAGGGTCCCTCTAACACTGGTTATTATTTCTTTCCTGGGCATACATACTAGAGGTCCCTTCAAGGGGATCTGACAGATTGTACCTAAAAGCTTGGTCATGGGAGGTTGAGGCTACCTTCACTTTGGTGGAACTCCCCCGGTTAGAGTTTCCCTCCTTGAGTTGACAGACACGTGTAGCCAGGACAGAAGTGTGTTTCCCATCCCACCTCCCCATGTCTTCCCCATGGTCACACAGGAAGAACGACAGATTAGCCCTTGGGGTGTACCCTCTCTCTCTAGCTTGGGAATGTTAGGCTCTGACTTTGGGGCCTGAGACTCTCACGGGTGCTGCATTAACTTTCCTCATCTCCTCCCTCATATCCTCTTTGAACTTATTAATCACAACTGAGATATGAGCCTGCATTGGGCCATTAATCATACTCTCATAATTCCTGAGTTTGTTGGCAACAGAGCCCACTGTCTCTTGTTTAGTGTCAGCATTGATTGTTGCAATGAAAGTGGTGTACTGAGATGGCCCAAGATTTGCTAGACTCCACAGCATTTGCCCTGTGCACCTGACCTTGTCGGGGTCATTATTATGTTGTCCATCCCTCCCAAAGAGTACCTCAAATACTGCCACTTCCCTCAGCTGTTGGATCCCTTCCTCGAGGGTCTTCCAGCGCATTCTATGATGGTGCTCCTGCATTTTCTCCCTGTGGACAAGCCTCTCTCTTACACTCATTAAAAGCTGCTCCCAGAGAGAAAGGGATCCTGGCTCCCTTACAAAAATCTGATTCATACCTGAGTCCTGGGTCAGGGGTCCCAAGTTCCTTGTCTCACCACCATCCAGCTGCACACCTGTACCCATAAGGTCCCAGACTCATAGTAACCAGGTAGTATAAGCCTCACACCCTTGTCACACAATGTCTTTGTGCAGATTACAGACACTTTCATACATCAGGGACTTGGTGATGATTGCAACCTCTGGCTCCCCTGTGGGTTGTGAGGTTCCTCCATTCCTGTCCCTATCTGCAGGGTGCTCTGCTTTCATCTTAGGCGTCCTTGTTTCTACCAGGGCAACTGCTGCTGGCTGTGACTGCCTTTGTTGTTCAGCTGGAACCTGGAGAGTTGTAACATCTGTGGGTTCCACAGCTGTACTATTAGACTGACCCTTTTCAAGGCAAAGGGCAGGTTTCTCACCAGCTAGAAAAATGCACTCTTTCAGCATCTCATGTATCTCTTTAACTAGAACCCTCACTTAATCTGGGTGGTTCATTTCTGAGGTGGGCTGTGGGGTAGGGTCAGGCTCTGGAGCAGCATCGCTAGTCTCTGGTGTAGGTGTCAGGGTAGTTGTCCAGGTTAATCTTCTGTTATATATGAGTGCTAAATATAACAGGCATATCAGCAACACCACCCATTGTATGATATCATTAGCACTTAGAGTGGATCTTAACCCTTTGAAAACTGGTGGAGCAGACCCAAAAAGATGGTTAAAAGATTGGGAGAAAGTTTTCCACGGTGTCATTTCCTCGCAGTAGATACCATTATTAAAGTAACCCCAAAGATAAACAATTAGTATGTGTGATAGCTCTGAATCCATGTACCTGCTTTCCAGAGGAAATGAAAGATCCATGAATTCCTCACCTTATTAACCCATAAGCCAAACTGGATAACAGACACAGGAAAGGGTCTCTACAGATCCAACCTCCCTGCCAAGGCAAGGCAATGGTGGATTTTTAATATCTCAAGACAGAGACTCTACATCTTTATTGGACAGCCTGCTCTTCCAACCCCATTGTAAAGAAGTTCTTCTTTCCGTTGAGATAAGATTTCTTGTGTTTTACTTTATGGCCATTATTCCTCATCCTGTCACTGGGCATTACTGAAAAGGGTCTGGCACCTTCCTCTCAGCACCGGACTTCAGGATGTTTATGTGCATTAACAAAATTCCCTCTCAGTCTTCTCTTCTTTAGACTAAATAAGCTCAGGTACTACAGTCTCTCTCCATGAGAGATGCTCCAGACCCCTCATCATCTTTTGTGGCCCACCTGGACCTTCTCCAGTAATTCCTTGTCTTTTTTGTACTCTGGAAACCAGAAGTGAACATGATATTTAGGATGTGACCACACTCAATATAATATATATGAATTATTGTAGATATATGTTCTCTTCCCCACTGCCTCCACTCCAGTTATTGTTATCTGACTTTTTCACCAATGATTTGTGAGAAGGAAGCTGTTCTCTACAGCAAGAGTAAAGGTAATCTTAAGTAATCCAGGAAATTTACTGAGCAAATCAGCCAGCATAATTTCATTTAAAATAGATTTAATTAGCACTACTAGCTAAACTTCTTTACTACTGACAACATAATCATCATCACTGTCATAATCATCATCATATCATCATTATTATTACTATACAGTAAAGTTATCAATAATTATAGTAACAATAATAATAATAATAGAAACAAAAAATTACATGTGCTTTCATAGTGCCAAACTGATTTTAAATTCCTCCACTAATATTTCTCTCCCTTCTTTTATCATGTTTCAGTGTCTCTGCTGTCTTTTTTTATATCAAAGGCCCAAAACAATAAACAAACAAGTAGTGCAGCCTTTGAATTCATCCTCTCTCTATATTACTTCCTGCCCAACCTTCCATTTAGGCATATAACTTCATCTTCTAGGAAAGTGTTTTGCAGTTTCTCACCTAACTCAGCTGCTTAAGATCTGATCCTTATCTTATGTTTTACTTAAACATTTGCCCATCTACAGGTCAACAGGTGTTAAAGTTGTTCCCTTTCTCTTTGTTATTTCAGTTTGTGTAATTATAATTATATTGCCGTATTTTCTGTGCAAGATAACATTTCAAGAGAACATTTTTGAAAGCATAAGTCCCCAACAGTTATAATATTACCTTAAATTCTTTAGCCTTAAGTTATAAGTATAGACTCTCTGCCATTGAGGCACACATATCCCATGACCATGCACTCATTTTAGGACAGATTCAGGACAGGTAAACTGTAGCTAAACCTAGAAACTTGAATCAATATCTGGAAATGTAATAGATTTCTGAAGGCAGCAGAAAGTGGTACACTGCATCAAAGAGTGAAAGGGTAATTCCACTGTGAAACAAAGATCTTAGATCTCCATAAGTAAATGATTCTCCACAGATAGTACTGTATGCCTTAACACTAGTAGCTAAACTTGTACCTCTGCTGAAAATCTGTGGAAGCAATTTCCAGAGGTATATGTTCCTAAAATAAACTCCAGGAACAATCCCAAAGAGTTAAATACAGCAGCGAATTTCTTTGTGAAGCAGAATGTGACACATTGCACTCTGTTTACTTCATTTCTGCTTTTACTTGCAATCCTCAAATGTAAAAACAGTACACCAAAAGAAAAAGCACAAAGAGCTTATACAGCTGCTATACAATGAAAACTTAATTCAAACTCTATTCATAGCATTCAGAGAGAAGAAGAAACTCAGTTTACATAAAATTGGATTATATTGAGTAAAAATAATCTTAGTAATAACTTCCTGAAATTAATAGAGCACTTTTCTTTTTTCTTCTTTTTAATTTTTTTCTTTTTATACCTTTTCTTTCCCTTTTTTCTTTTTTGGGGAGGGACTGAAGGAATATTGTTTTTATATTTTACTAAATACTAAATCAGTGTGTGTGGTGCACTGTAAAGTCTGAGATTTTTTTATAAATTTAAGTTTTGGCACTCATATTTATGCTTTCCTATAAATCTACTTCAATAATGGGACTAAATATAACACACAAACTAAAAATTTAATTTAATTGTTCCCCTTCTTGCCACTGTCGGGTCAAGATCTGTAAGACTAACATGCATCTAGTCATATTTATATATTTATTTTTAATTATCTATTATCTGAGATTTTTTTGTTACAGCTAATGAGTTAGAGCTTGAAGCCTGAAGAACTTGTTCTCAGTTTATTTAGGGTTTCTGAAAGAGAGAAGGCAGAACAAAGAAATAATTTCTTCCTGCCACTTGTGCTGAAATGAAATTAGTCTACCTTTTTTTTTGTATTAAATATTCTTGAAGTACCACTCTTTTGTTGTTTTGTTGGTTTTTTTTTTTTTTTTCTATTTCGTTATTCCAGTGTTGTATGTGGCACCTCTTTCTCCTTTTTCTCTCATATACTTCAGTGATGGTAATTCTTTCTTTGTTCCAGATGAAAGAAAGTTTTGCTGCGTTTATTCAAATCCTAGTGAGCTGGACAGCTGCCAGATTTTCCATCAGATACCTTCAGCTCTAATTACTCTCAGCTCATTTGGAGCTTCTGTTCACCTATGTCATAGGAAACAAAAATATTTTACTAACAAGCCTTTAAGCTCTTACAAATGCATGACAGCAGTAATCTGTCATGTCCTGGGCTATTGTTTGTGTGTTTTGAATGCATAGTTAAAAACATGAAAGCCCTTAGATATGTCCAGAGGCTGTGTGACAAAAAAAAACTTATGAATGTGTTTTCACTTTCTCTGTTTTACAGACATAGTATTTTGCATCACTGGTGTATTGATTTATAGTGGAAGTGTTCAAGACCAGTTGGATGAGGTTTGGAGCTACTGGAAGATGTCTATGCTCTGTCATAAATAGCTACAATTAAATTAGTCGAACTCCGTGTGTTTGTGTGTATGTATACAAGTATATGTGTCACTGTTGAGACAGGACAGGAATAATAAAGACTCCAATTCAGTAGGCAAAAAGAGGACTGATTTATTTCAAATACACTGCTATTTTTATAGAGCATATTGTGCAAACCAATTTCATTGGTCTTAAAGTAAAAACATCTCACGCCATTGGTGCTCTGTGAATGGCACACAGTGGCAGAACATATCTATAAACAATGTGAACAACAAGAGAGATAATGAATTGTTTACATTCATTTTGAACTCTTTCCCAGGCTGAGCCTGGTAGAAATCTCTCCTTTTCTCTCTGACTGAACTGAGAATATCCACAGTTCCCCCTTTGTTTTTTAAGGAAGGAATCAGTGTTTGTTGCCCTCCTGCGGACCCCCTTGCAGGAAAGAGGACAAACACAACTCCAAGGTTCATCAGTTGGTAATCAAAACCCCCATCAGACATTGGCTCAGAACAGTCAAAGAGATTTCAACTTATACTAAAATTCTCTTTATAAACTTAACTATTAATTCTAAAAAATCCATCACCAATCACAAAGAATTGTTAGTCTGCTTGTAACAAAGTCAGCCTAACTTGTCAACAGTCTGTTTCTGGAAACAAGACAAAACAAATGTTCATTCCCCACTTGTGGACAGGCCAGCTGGCTGATGGTTGGTGTCTTGATCACCATCTGAAGACTGTGATGGATGGTCGGCACAATGGTCACTGTTTGAAAGTTGTCTGTTGACCACATTCTGTTTCTGCTGCCACAAGTCAGGGCAAACACACCTCACAGGTATCCATCATACCCCAGTACCTGTGGAGACACAGGCATACCCACAGCCCCAAGTGATAAGGTTGCACGGGCCCTCCCATTTATTGGTGGCAAGGTCTCACACCCAGACCTTCGCTCAGGGCAGGTGTGCCTCACCCGCTGGATGCAATGAAAGAAAATTAGAGTAACAGGAATCTCTGAATTTTTTGGCACTATTAAATGATTAATTGTATATAAAGTTTTCTCCAACCAACTGTGTGGGGTCTCTCCTGGAGTTCCCCTTTTTTGTCTTTCCAGAACATGCTTTAAAGTGCCACAAGCATGTTCAACAATGGCTTGACCTGTTGGGGAATGTGGAATACCAAATTTGTGTGAGACTTCCCCCAGGTGTAAAAGTTGACATGTCTTCTTGTTGCATTGTGTTATTGAGTTTGTTCAGTTTGTTAAGTGGTTTAGTCCTGCACCCCCATGTAAGTGGGCCTGCCCTCCCTTGCCTCATCCAATCCCTCTGTCAATCCTCCTTTCCCTCCTACACTGAAATGTAGCCCTTCTGAGGACCCTGCCCCTGGACCCGTCCATCACTCAGCAGCCCTTTCTTTCTTTCTGGGAGGTCCCACCCAGGGCGTTGAGTGATAGGCCAGACAGCCAGGTCTCCTCCTACCCTCTTTCCCCCACGAGTGTTCCTTCATGTTTGTCACCCTCATTTCCACACCCCTGTTTGATTCCATTGGTCTACTGTAGGGCCATCCCCTGGTTACCACCCACTGTTATAAGCCTGTGCAAGAGGCTGCTTGTGGCTCTTGAAGGCAGTTTACCCTCCAACACAGGTAGCTCATCTGAGCTGCCAATTAAAGTTGGATTACAAACACCTGCAGGAGATGATTCCTTGCCTTTATCATCATCACTAAGGTCTCCCTGGGGCTCAGGAATTCCAAACTCAAAGTCACCGTCCTTACCTCCCGAGGATTGGGAAGGTGGCCAGTGCTGTCCTTGGTGTCCAGCTGAGTTGGGCAAGCATTTTCCAGGACAGACACCGCAGCATCTTCTGTGAGATATAGGCAGGGCCATTGTCAGTTTTCACACTCAAAGGTATTCCCAAAACTGCAAAAGCCATCCTCCAATTAACAATGAAATCATGACCCTTCTCCCCTGTGTTAGCAGATGCCCACATGGCAGAGGAGAATGTGTCAATAGACACATGCACATATTTGAGTCAATAAAACTCAGTAATGTGAATAACATCTGTTTGACAGAGCTGCAAGGCCTTTAGGCCTCTGGGACTCATTCCCGCCAATAAAGGCTCAGCAAACCCATGACAGTCAGCACAAGAAGTGACAATGTCACAAGCTTCAGTTGACATCAGATTGAATTGCTTCTGCAAAGTATGTGTACTTTGGTGAAAAAAGTCGTGCAACTCTTTGGCTTGTGCAGTCCTGTCAGGCTGAGGTGCCACAAATGCAGGGTTAGCCAACCTGTCAGCCCTAGTGTTACCCTCTGTTATTAAATCTGGTAAAGTGGTGTGACTCCAAATGTGCAGGATGTAGTATGGATGAACCCGGGTTTGAACTGCACACCACAAGGCTCTCAGCAATTGAAACAAAACTGCACTGTTGACCTCCTTCAACAGTGAGCAATCCAACCACTTGGTTATGTCTGCAGCATAAGCAGTCAGTGACCAAATTCAAAGGCACATGAGAAGATCTATGAAATGCCATAGCAATGGCTTTCAGCTCAACCAATTGGGCTGAGCCGGACACATGGCCTTCCAGCACTTCACTTGCCATCCAGACTCATCCTTCCAGGTCACAATGGCCTTTCCTGTTTTTCCTGAGCCATCAGTGAAGACAGTGGGTCACTGCACTGGCACTTGACTGTTTTTCGGTCGTAAGGACAGACTGGTTGTTTTTGCTAGTTGCAGCAATTTGTGACTGGGCAGATGATAAACAATTTGCCCTAAAATATTTTGCAGTGCACTTTGCAAAGGAGTGCAGTTAATAAAATACCATTCAAAAGTGTTCTGCTCCACTGGAAGAACAATCCTCATGGGATCAACTACCATCAATTGAAAACACCAATAACAGCATTTGATTATCAACTGAGCAAACAAATCAAGCAGCAAAGACGCTATCTTTTTGAGCTGATGGGGCAAAAAGACCCACTCCAAGATGTGCAAAGGATCAGGCCATTTGTCATTCCATTGGCTAATGACACCTGTGGGATGATTGTCTGGACAGGTAATAAAAACAGTGATATCAATGGAAGGGTCTACTTGGTAAACCTGACGAGCAGACAGAGCCTGTTGGACCACCTCCAGCGCTAGTCACACTTCAGGAGTCTATTTCCAAGGTGAATTCAGATTTCAGTTTTTGAGGTGAATTCCTTTAAAAGGTTGAACAGCGGGGACATCTGCACTGTGATCAGTCCCAGATAGGGATGTAACCTATTGATGACCCCAAGCAATTTCTGGGCATCATTCAGGGTTGCAATAGACTTTGCAAATTGCACCTCTTGATGCTGAATAGTTCACTCAAGAATCTTGACCCCCAAATATTTCCAAGGAGGATGGGTCTGAACCTTTTCCCGAGCTACCTGCAGTCCATATGAAATATGATTGGTCTCAGAGTAAAAGCATTTCACCTTAGTGATCCTGGTTATAAAAGAGGAATGCTACTTGTCTATTCTTGCCTTCTGACTTGGACTCTTCATTATTCCCATCCGCCTCAACAGCGACATATATGTACATCTATTATGATATATCTTTGAACACAACCATATCTAACAGACCTTGAGGGAAGTACTTTTGTTTGAATCTTGGAATCTATGTTAACATCTTTCAGTAGTGCAGTTCTTTATCTGACTCATGTCAGAGCTCCTATTTCAGTGTTTTGTATACATAAAATCATGGTGTCATGTTTTGACACTTGTTCAATGTCAGATTCCCCATGAAAATACACATTCCCCAAGTGAGTGCTGTGAGATGCAACCAGAAACAGAGCAGAGCAGGCTCAAGCTTAAAAATAGAGAAAAAACTTTATTAACCTACACTGTGGTAAAAGGGACACACAGGAAAACAGAATAAAAACCATCCAAATTATTCCTCCTCCCCCACACCTGCCCCCCAATTTCCAAGAAAACACAGTGAGATAAAGCCCTGGATTACCAATCAAGTTACCACTCCACAGATAATCAATACTCAGTCCATCAAGGGGGAGAGGAGTCTCTCTTGTACCATAGACCCCCCAAAGGAAACACAATTACAATCTCTTTTGTTTCCATGTAGCACATGGCACTGCCCAGAGAAAATCTGCCAGTGTGATATCCTCCCTCCATGTACAGTGCTCTCACTACTGTGCATGGACCAAGACTGCTCACTGGGTTCCTTTTAAGGATGCTTTGCCAAGGACCAAAGAACAACAGTTTCTTTTTTTGGGACAACAGTCCCCCCCATTTTCTCCTCCCCTGGGGCCAAGGGTCTCAAGAACAGAGATATTCTTCTTCCTTGAAGACTGAAGCACCACCACACCCTCCGCATCTTTCTCTGTTCACTCCACTCCTCTCACTCCAGCCCTGGCAGTCACTGCAGCCAGTCACTCCCTTGGCTCAAACCATTGCATCCCCCCAAGAATGCAGTCTGTGTTGCAGGAGAAATTGGTTCAGTCTATGGCTATTCAAGAAAAGTCCAGCCAAAAGCACTCTATCATCTCCTCCCACCTAGCCTTTCTTCTTCTAACTTCTCAGGTCCCAGGCTGTCTCTCTTCTCTTTCTGATCAAGGAGGATTAATGTTTCACAAAGCTTTCATTGTTCAAGAAGGGGTTAAAAGTCTCGGGCTCCCAGGATGACTGAATTCTTGAATGCCCAGAACTTCAACTCCCATGGCTGGGCACCTTCTCCTGCACTTCACTTTCAGGTACTGCCGGCACATGATATTAAATTTCCAGGTTTCTTCAGGCTCTCTGTCTCTCTCTCTCTGCGGGGGTGAACAAAGACATCCCAGATTTTCTCCACCCTTCCGTCCAGTCTGGTTCCAGACCCTTCACACTCTGGCCTACCTCAGCCTAGACCATATGGTTTCCCCTCCCCGACCCAGCCTGTGGCTGGGCGGGGGAGGTCTGTGCTCTTCAGCTGACTGGAACCAAAAAAGAGAGTTCCCCTGGGAGTTCTCTGCTTTTAACCCCCTGTGTTCTTAGAGGTGTGCCCATGTCTTCAGTGGTCACACCAAATGTCAATATTCAAATATGACCATTGATTGGTTTGACTGCAACTTCCTGAGGAAACTCACTTCATTGCCAAACCAGGATACATGGACTGATTTGGGTTTGGAAGGGTCCTTACAGATCACCAAGTTCCACCCACTTGCCATGGGACACCTTCCACTAGATCGTGTTGCTCTAAGCCCTGTCCAGCCTGGTCTCCAACACTTCAAAGGATGGGGCAGACACAGCTTTTCTTGGCAACCCTCACAGAGAACGTTTTCCTAATATTTAATGCAAACCTACCTGATGTCAGTTTAATGCAAACTTCAAACTAACATCCCATTCAGTTTCTGATTTCCCATACAGCAGCCATTTCAGACAGTCGTAACTGAAGGATGGTCTCTGTCCTCACCTGCCTACCAAGGCATTTCTGGGAGACCACATATGCTGGCAATCTTCTTTTATTCATGCCTTTTGGGGTTTTGCAAAAAGATGCATTAATTTATTTTTATTGATTCTTCCTATTCATAAGGGAATAAACAGTCAGAGTATCTGTGAACAACAGCAGTTGTAAGCATGAGCTCGCTAGATTCACGCATCACTTATGAATTAAGAAGAACTTATAAGTAAATCAGGTGTTGTTAGAGCAATGCAATAATATATTATTAGATTCTTTTGGTTAAAAAAAATCTGAAGATTGAAGCAGTATGTTCATGATGTCACCTCTCTTTATGATGAGAATGAAGCAACTGCTCCATACCATTTATGATTTCTTTCAAAACTGAAATAATGCTCTTTTAGTTTCCAGCTAGTGGAAAGGTGTTATGCACAGTACTGCTATGTGACTTCCACTTTTAAGCCACTATTTAATTCATTACTTTGAAATTACTCTTGCCTACTTGTATTTGTTGAAAGCAACCCATTTCATTTATAGTAGAAAAATCTATGCCCTTCATATACTTCATTTTTATGCAGAAGATTTCTCATGGTTGATGTTTGTCTGGTGACTTTCATTCTGCTGTTTCTATTTACATATTTTAAATCATCGAAGTGCACAGTGTATGCTGGAAGACTTAAAAGTATATCTTTATTTTAAAACTTGCAAGATAACATGCAGAACTTGTTGCGGTTCTGTCCCTCAGTCCAGCTTGCCCAGCACTTATAGGCACTGCAGGCAGTGGGGGCCACCTTCCTGGGCCATGGCAGGGACGGCAGCTTGTGGGTCTGGATCGACCAGACCAGAGGAGACATGCTGCAATGACAACAGAAGACTCGGAGTCATCCTTATGGAGGGATCTTTTGGTTTTGACCAATGAATTACTTCCAAATCACAATTTTCATCCAAATTAGTGAATTCTGTGTCTCTTTTTGATCTGGCCAATTGTGAGGTTTTGTTTAGATTCCGCCAGTCAGAAATTTGTGTCTGGTTGGGGGTAAACAGGCTCAACTGCCTGAAAGTACAAGGGTCTCTGATAAGATAAGGGGGGATGCTAGCCCAAGCCTTATTACCGCAAATGAGGAAGGTGCCTTTGGGCAATGCATGAGTTTGATTGTCTGGGGTTGAAAACATAGGAATCTGAATGACCCTGTGGCACCATTCCTTGGCAGTATACTCATGAATATGTTGCTTGATTTCAATATCTGGTCGGGCTTAGGGATCAGGGGTAACAGAGAAGTGGACACAGGTAAACGCTGGGGAGGAACCTAGCAAGTCTAATTCTTGGGGGTTTTGGTCCATGACAGGGAGCAATCTGACCCAACTCCTCCATGCATCCAGTTGACGGATGCTGAAGGAGCGGGCCTTCCTGATGGGAGAAGCAGTGGGACTAGGGGAAAGTAAAGGGAAACTCATCCAATTTATAAGGGATCCTCACAAGGCAGGAGACGAACGGGTGGAGGTGTAGACTGCACCAGAGGAGGTGTCCACTGATATGTGGACATCTTTGAATCTGCCAAATTCTGGTATTTTGGTGACATCCATCTGCCACACCTAACAACTGTGAAGGCCTTGGGGGTTTACTCCAGCGCTGAGCATGACCATTTGGTGACTCTGGCAATGGGGACATGTCACCACAATGGCCTTGGCCTGGTCACAGGTAAGGTGGAATTGCGTCACCAGGCCAGGAGCATTCTGGTGGAATTTCTAATGGCTGATCCAAGCTTGTTCAAACATATCAAGGAGCGGGGTCATCTGGGCTGGGGCCGCCAGGGCATCTGCTCTTTGATTGCCCTTAGCGATGAACCCCTGCAGATCTGTATGTGACCTGACATGCATTATGTAAAATGGTTGCTCTCAGTGGGAGATAAGATCTATTAATCTTGAGAGCAACTCATAGCAAGCAATGTTTGACACCTCCTGCATCACTGCGTTTTCTGCCCTGGACACTACGCTGGCTACATACGCCGAATCAGTAACCAAATTGAATGGTTCAGGGAACCTCTCAAATGCCCTGAAGACTGTGGCCAACTCAGCTACTTGAGGTGATCCTTCCACCTCAGCAATATCTGCCTCCCAACGCTGAGTGTGAGGATCCTTCCAAATCATTACTGACTTGTGGGATGCACCGGACGCGTCAGTGAAAATTATCAGAGCTTTGAGTGGTGTCTTACTCTGAACCCTCTATAATGACAGGGAGAATTGCACATCTGAATTTAAAATTTTGTGGGCTGGCCGATGGATAGAAATTTGGCCAGCATAGCTGTCCACCACAAACTGCAGGGACTCGTTCTCTTGAAGTAGGTGTTCAGGCATTGCTTTAGTAGTTTGGTCCATACTCAATTGAAGAGGTACATGAAAAATGTCAATGTCGCACCCCACCAAATCCCTGATACGCATCCGTGCTTTGCGGATGAGGTCAGCCATCAGTTCCTATGGTGATGTCATTCTTTTGGACCAATGGTGGCTGAGGAAGACCCACTCTATGATTAAGAGAAGGTGCCTCTCGCCCTGGTCCTTCCCCTTGCCATTGGAAAATCACCCGGTGGAGGTGTGGCAGCTTACCTGAGATGATAAATCTGAAGGGCAGGCCCAGTTGGTATCTGTGGGCCTGCCTGGCAGACATTCACTCCTGCACCCTCTCCAGTGCATTCCTCGCCTCCCAGGTAAGAGTCCAGGGGGAACTAAGCCCCTGTCCCCCTTCCAATAAAAAGAAAAGGGGGGCTAGGTCTTTGGTGGCGGTGCCTTGCCACAGTATTACCCAGTTTAAAGATCCACACAGTTATTTGAGATCTGCTAGCATCCGGACAGAATTGCAAATTTCCAATTTTTGAGGCACAATGATCTTCCTTGTCATCTCAAGCCCCAGGTACTTCCAGGGTGGCATCTGTTGAATCTTCTCTGTCTGAAGCTCGAACCCTGCAGCAACCAACACATCGGTTGTCAGGTCAAGTGCGTACGTAAGTAGATAGTCAGTGGGGGCACACACCAGTATGTTGCCCATGTAGTGCAGGATGATGGCGTCTCCTGCAGCTACATGGATGGGAGACAGCAAGGCAGAGACGTACCACTGGCAAATCACCAGGCTGTTTTTCAGGCCTTGGGGTAAGACTCACCAGTCATACCTCTTCCTTGGTGCTTCTCAGTTGATGGTAGGAACTGAGAAGGCGAAACATGGAGCATCATCAGGATGTAGAGGAATTTGAAAAAAGCAATCCTTAATATCGATGATGACCAGATTGCAGTTTCTGGGGAGCATTGCAGGGGACGGCATCCCTGGTTGAAGAGACTCTATATCTTCAATCACCTTGTTGATTTCACGGACGTCATGAAGGAAGTGCCATTTGTCCTTGTTAGGCTTTTGGATGACAAAGACTGGGGAGTTCCACAGAGATGTGGTCTCCACGATATTGCCTTTGGTGAGGTGCTCCTTCATGAGCTCCTCAAGCACCTTCAATTTTTGCTTATTGAGTGGCCACTGTTACACCCAAACTGGTTTATCTGTTAGCCAATTCAGTTTTTGGGTGGGGTGCTTCTCAATAATTGCTGCCTGAAAAAGCTGGGGGGCTTTAGGAATGTCAATTTTTGCCCCCCCCACTGGGCCATGAGGTCTCTCCTCCACAGGGGTTCCACAAAATCCAATACTAATGGGTGTATGGAAGCCAACTGCCCATCTGACCCCTCAATTTGTACAATGCTCTGAGACTGTTTGGCTAATTGCATGCCCCCTATACCCTGAATGCGTCCAGCCATGTTTTCCAACTCCCAATGTGACGGCCAATCCCGAGTGGGAATGATCATCACATCTGCCCCAGTGTTCAGGAGCCCTTGCATTGTTTTTCACTCCCAGCCCAGGTGGAGGCCACAGGTGATCTTCGGCTTGTCCTCCCCTAGGATTTGTGCCCAGCAGACCAATGGTAGAAGCTTCTTGCACAAGGCAGTGACCTGTTCTCGGTCCCAAGGTGGTTCAGGGACTGGGATGGCCAGGGCTACTATTTGTCCTTTGGGGAGGAAGACGGGCAGGTGAATGCATGAATTGGCCTGGGTCTGATGTTACCAGCCCAGGCACAGCCATGATCTCCTGGGGTGTGTATTTCGAGTCCCCGGTGACAATGTACTTACATCACAGCCCGCTCCAGGTACCTGAACCCTCGGGGGAACCTGAAATGAGATGGTGGTTGGAGTCCTGCAGGTGAAGAGGTTCTGTCAGCTGGAGCCTGAATGGAGAGAAGTTAGAACAACTGGTTAGAATGCGTCTCTTATGTCTCAGGTCTTAGAGGGTGCATGTTGTGTCCAGCAGGTTAGTGTCACAATAGGTATTACATTGTACAGTCCAAGTGGGCATCTGCTGTGGCCCTCCTCCCTGTGATATTAAGGAGCCCACCAAATTTATGTCAGAGTGCAGGGGGGGACTGCGCTTATGTATTAGTTTTTTGAAGGTCCTTGGCCCTGACCCTGTTCTTTCTTAAACTGTTGGAATTCTTGTTTTAGAGGACAGTTCCCGACCCAGTGCCCTTATTTTCTGCACAGATAACATTGGTCCTGGGGTGGTCTGGGCATGTGAGGCAGCGGTGTGGTGTTGGGTCGATGTGGTGGAGGAAAAGTGTCAGCGGTGTAGGCTCTTCTCATGGGTCCAGTTCTAGGTGGTTGCCGTACTGGTGGTGGCTCTTCTGCTGCTTCCAGGCTTACTTTCTTTTCGCAGACTTCAAGCATGTCTTGCAGCACCGGTGGAGGCTCCATGGGCAAGCTCAGGATTGCTGCTTTGCATTGCATGTTGGCATTTTGAACTGCAATCTTCTTCAGCACTTCCTGACAAGCCTATTCTTCTTTTACTTGCAGCTCCACTGCCCTGCAAAGTTCCTCAACAAATTCCATGGAAGGTTCAGTAGGGGACTGGGTGATATTAAGATAGTTCTGGATCTGGCCTTTGGGTTTTAGATTTTAAAAAGCCTTTTCATCTGCTTTTGCTGCTTCTCGGAGCTCCCCCTGGGGGATCTCTGTGGCCTGTCTCGCCCCATCAGCCCACCTCCACCTGACCACCGAGGTCGTCGACGGAGAGCATTCCCTCCCATGCATCATTGGCGGTGGCCGGCTTCTCCCAGAGATTGAACAGGGCATCCCGGACCTCCTTCCACCACTCTGCCTCCCACCATAAAATTTTTGTTGGTGTTAGAAGGCAGGAGAAGAGTTGGCAGAGGTCAGCAGGGTTGAGGTCAGCTGAAAGGGTGGCCCTAAGGATCCCCCTGAAATATTCACTTTCCTGATTGAACTCCCTCTGCACTTTATACAGTTCCTTTGTGGTCTGGTAAGTCAATGGGGTCCATTGGCAGCAAATGCCCTCCTCGGCCTGGGGGACATAGGTCACTGGGGCCACTGTTAGTGTTGGTGCAGGGCTTACTGATGCCGATGGAATGAGCAAGGACAGAGTGACTTCTGTCCCCAGGCCCCTCCCATCCAGTCCCACCACTGTGGGAACAGGAAGGGGGACTGTGGGAACCGGAAGTCTGGCCCAGATGGGAGGGGCTGGGAGGGGGGACAGGACTGTGGGAGGAGGGAACCTCCACCCCAGGGGCGTGGTTAGGAAATGTGGGAATTAGAGGCGTGGCTGGGGGAGGGAGTTGAGGATAAGGGAGATGCAGGGGAAGGGGAGGAGTTGGGGAAAGGGGAGGAGTTGGGTGCAGGAAGGGGTTGGAAGCGGTCAGAAAGGGATTCTGGGGAGGAGAAGAGCAAGTGGCAGGAAAACCCTCGTGGCACCCACCATCTTGTCTTCCCTAGGTGCCATTTTGAGGTCTAAGGGAATCAGGGATTTGGGGATCTGGGGAATCGGGGATATTAAAATGAATAGAGGGGTTTTGGGATGGGACTGTACATTTTTTGGTAAAGTGGGGACTGGAAAAACCCTGAGGAGTCTGGATGGGATTCCCCAGGAGGGGGGATCTGGAATTCTGTGGAGAGCCAGGGAGACAGTGGCAGCCCCATGTGAAATCATGGGTTGCTCCCCTCAGAATCCCAGCTCTAGGGGAAATGGGAGAGGGAAGAGGACTAGGATGGGGAATAGCCAGGGACAAGCTTTAACAAACACAACTCTTCCTCCACCCTCTGTTTGGATTTTAAAATTGTTCGTATCTGCCAGCTCCAAAATGTCATTTTTTAAATTGAACTACTCCCATTTTTGCCTAATACAGTTAATTTTTGTCTGACCAAATCCCAAAACTCCATGCTCATTACTGCCTTGGAAGTAGTGACCTCAGGAAAGCGGAGGAAGAGCCATTTAACTATATCTTTAACTTGTGATTTTTTAAACTCTAACACCGCCCCCCCAACAAGGACTCCCACAACTTGGAGAAAGATTCCCCTCTGCTCGGTAGAAAGTTTTGCTCCCATGATGTTACAAGCTACCAAGCAGTAAAATTCCTGCTCCAGAGAAGAAAATGAGAAAGAAAAGCAAACAGCCCACCCGGACTCCCAGTGTTTCTCCTCACCCACCAACCAGGAGAGAACTATCTCCCCCTGGTTTCAAATAGAAAGAGACAAGGGAGGAAAGGAAGAATTAGGACAATGCCTACTCACCACGTCTGGGGGACAAACAAAAGATCCAAGACGGGAGCTTCTGTCTGGGAGACACTCCTACCATAGTCAGTAGAAGCTGCCTCTCCCGTCCCTCACGAGCGCCACCTGTAAAACCAGGTCCGCTCAAACTGGGGGTAGCTTAATGTCTTAACTTCCATAGGGCAATCTGGGGATAGTAAATCCTAGTATGGGTCCCAAAGGTCTCCCCTGTGGGGTCTGGCGGTCTCCAAGGTGTCACGGTGCCTGTGCCTCAGTCCGGCTTGCCCAGCACTTATAGGCACTGAGGGCAGTGGGGGCCACCTTCCCAGGCCAAGGATGGCAGGGACGGCGGCTTGTGGGTCTAGATCGACCAGACTGGACGAGACGCGCTGCAGTGATAAAAGAAGACTCGGAGTCGTCCTTATGGAGGGATCCTCATGGAGGGATCTAAAGTCCAAGTTTATTGGCACACTCCAAGGAGCTACCTCAACTCAGGGGGAGATGCCTCCAAAAGGCCCTGAGCACAATGTGCATGGAGTTATAATGGGAGGTGGCAGCAAAGGGTGGGGATAACAGGGAACTAATAGGACAACAACTGGGAGTGACAACTGGAGTGACATACAGGGAAAATAGCCAGTGGGGAAGGAGGGGAGGAGGGGACCCCAGCGACTAGCCTATCACTCAAGGCCCTGGATGGAACTTTCTAGGTGGAAGGGAGAGGCCTCTGAGTGACAGACAGGCCTCGGGGTAGGGTCAGGGGAATAACTCAGCAGGAATACAAATAGTGTGGGTGGAGGGAGGGAAGATTGACAGGTGGAGGAGGAGAAGGAGGTTCAGACCATTTTACATAGGGGCTTACAGAAACAACTATTAAAAACCCTAAAACACAACCCAACAAGAACTATTTGCATCATAGTGGCCAGAGTAAAATTCCCATAAACTACTTGTAAGCAGTGTCCAACCATGGTTTTGTTCATCCCATATGCTACAACAGAATGTGCAACTTTCAATTATATATGACTTTTGAACCCTTATGTTCTCTGAAGGAAAGAGAACATAGATTGTAATTAGACATGTATTTAAAAAGTAGGTATACAGATGGTGTTGTAATTGAATGACAGAAAAGAGAAGACTGTTATCCTGCCCATTGTAGTTGGGGGATTTCTTTATAATCTATAGAGGTACATAAGGACACCTAGTGTGCCATGAGATAGATGTTAAACAGAGGGTGAATCACCCTTTGGAGATTATCTAGTGACAATATGGGGCACCACTGTAATGTAACTTCTAGCTTGCCCTAATATGAACTTCATTTGTTTTCATTCAGAAGCATTAAACCACTTATTGCCAAGATGTTTTGTGAGAGAACCCTGAGCTTGGTCTGGGGTCTCATGTGGTGGTAAAGTTTCTCCTCCAACCTGTACTTCCAAAGAAAAACTCCACAGTCTCTTGTTGTTCGGTCTCAAGGCAATTTATTGCTAGTTATCTAAAAGATTGTCTTCTCTGGCTACTGCGGTTTGGTCAGCGGCCCAGGCAGAGACACACACACACCCTGACATCCTCTCTGTCAGCTGTCTTCTTCTTCTCTCCCCCTGCCCAGGGCTGCTGCTATCTTTTATGTGATATATTACGTATTGCATGTTTACAGTTTTCCCCCAATACCTATTACCTATATTACAAGGTGCTTTTCTACTCTAAACCAATCCATAAATGCCAGCATCACCAAGAACATGGAGGCAAGGAAGAAGAAGAAGGAAGACAGGATCAGCCCACTTTCCTCCATCTTAGAACTTCTGACCCCCGTGTACAAAGTAAAAACCCCCCTGTACAGGTGCTAAAACCCCCCCGTACAATACTAAAAATTTTTCCCCTCTACTTTGTAACTACTTTTCCTAAACTATCTAACCCTTTGTAACTGCTTGTTCCACCTTCAAAGTTGGTAACTCATTCCATGGCTCAAACTCAAAATCATAGCTGTTTGCAGCTGCCTGCCAGGGTCTAAAATGCTTCTGACCAAGGCCTGGAACCTCTAAAAACGTCTGAGAGACATTTTGAGTTCCAACAGTTTTGATGTTAGGAAAAGAGAAAAGACAACTTTTTTTAAACAAAATGTGAATTAGGACTTTATAACTGAAACAAAATGCAGAAAAAGGAAGTATGTACATTGACTTCAGCAGACTTTGAATCATATCTTCAGATTTTATCAAGGTAGTTCACCACGTGCATAGATGTATTGACATTGTCAAGTACTACCACTCACTATACAAGATTTGTGAAATCTTCTTCTCATCAGACTATTTGTCTATGAGACTTTATGTTTTCAGGTTTGTGAGATTGCTTAAACAGTGTAATGTCATATTCCAGCAAAAGAGGAAATGTTCCTCTGGGTGAAGCTGAATCAAAGCATGTCTGTTAGTCACTGAGGGGCTGTCTGTGTACAGTAATAATGTAAAGCAAGTAATCCTTCCTTTGCTTGTTTTGTAAAGATGTCAGAAATATTTATATTTTAAAAAGAACCAAAGCCAAGAAGCAGCCACTAACATCCCTTAGGTATGCAGCCCAGTTTCTTAATATTTGTTTTATCTTCTAAAATGAAGGTGTTTTTCTTTGCTCCAAGCATGACATTCAGCCTTGCATAACTTTTAGCAATGCTGTTAGATTCAATCTCTCATACTCAGTGTCTTTCACAATGTAGAATTATGATATTATTTTAATTTTATTTATTTTATACTTACTGGAAATAAGTACACACCTAGTGGAAGGTGTCCCTTCCCATGACATACGATTTGGAAAAACATTATCTTTAAGGTCCCTTCCAACCCAATCTATTCTATGAAATCTGGCCTCGTTTCCTTGCACATTTGTAGCATATTTACCCCTTTGATTTTTCAGCCTGAGTGGCTTTTCAGAGCCATAGCTATCTGCCAGTCCTGTAGACCTTATGTTATTTTTTTTTTCTGTAGAAGAACCAGTAATATTTCTAGACTAGCTCTAATAGAACAACAAAAATAAAAATTAAACAAACAAACAAACAAACAAACAAACCCACAAAAACCTGAACCAACAACCAAAAGACTTCTTTCTTTTCTGCGATTTCTGAGTTATATAAGCAGTTTATTTGGATAAGGACTGTGGGATAGTTGTAATTTCAGGTTCGTTGGGGTTTTTTTAAGTATGGAAAGTAAATCCCATTGGGCTTACAACAGCAGTGCTTCTGGGACTGGCTGCAAGAGGTTTCAGCTGTCATTACTCCTTACAATTCTGGTTTTTGGGTTCTGCTTTCAAAATAAGATATGAAGCCTTAAGTTGGAATGTAGCAGACATTAATGGGATTGTATAATCATACTGATGTTGATTTACAATACTGTTTGTTTTACAAGACTAGCAGGAAGCAACACCTTGGCATTTAAATTTTCTGTCTGCATACAGCTCTGACAAAACAAGTTACAGATTCATTGGACCTTTTTTTCCCCCCTTTCAAATGCAAGTACCTCTGGAATCATCTTCTATAATCAAGTAGGAAAAAGATTCTACAAGCTCATCAGATGGTGCTTAAGCTTTGGGGCATTTTCTTCAATCTGAAGTGTTATTTAGCAGCTATTGAGGTGAAGTTCTCTTTCTTTAGGCACCCCTTGCTTTTCTAATATTTCATTAATCATTTCTGCTCAGGATTTGGCTTCCACTAGGTATTTATTAACCTCAAAAAATATCTGCCTCCTGTAGTGATCTTGCTGATGCAACATTTGTCCTCCACAGATGCCTCTGAAAGTATTTCTGAAGTTATCAAAGAGTCACCAACTAGAAGTGAATTCCTGTGGTTAACATGGTTTTATTCTTCTAAAGGGCATTACTTTCCACATCTTAACATTTTTCAGAGTAAGAACACTGCCTGTCTTTATCATACTCCCTTTATATTTACTCATTTAGTATAGTCATGATAATATTTAGCAAAAGAAATCAGTGAAATAATTAACTGGTAGACTCAAGTGTTTACCCTCTGCTTTTCTACAAAATGTTTGTTTCAAGGGTATAATAATGGTGAACTGATCATTGTGTTATGTATGATTATAATTTACACCAATGAAATGTTGTATTGAATCAAGGGAAATATGATTTGGCATGTATAATATTTAGTTATTACAAAATACACACACCAGCACTGTGAGCTGCCCCCCCACATATTCGGTTACACCAGAGCTGGGTTTTCTTGGACAATGCCTCACTTATAATCTAATATATGTGGCTAGTCCGGAGATGGGCTGTCCCAAAAGGCGATACTGGAACACCTGGGAATTGATCATCCTGGTAACAACCCAAGATTGGGATCACTGGAGTCCTCCGGGCTGATACATCTGAATGCCACAGCTCCCGTAACCATCAGGAAAAATTGTCCACACCTGGACATGGATTGTTCAACCCCAGCTTGGAGAAAAGATCTTTATGAATATGTGAGACTCTGAATAGAAAGAAAAGGCAGATGGCTGAAATCCTGGCCTCGTGCAGAAAATTTCCTACAAGAACTGCAGGGTCCAGGAGGGTGGTGTGTGTGTCCAGAGGAATCTCCGCCAAGAGGTGTCCTTCCTGTCATGCACCCAGCGCCAATCCCAGACTCAGCACTGTCCTTTTCCTTGTGGCTGGCTCAGAGAGAATTTGATCCTAAATAAAATTTTTATTATTTAATTTTTAATTTGCCTGGACTAATTTTCATTTATAACAATTGGGATCAGTCATGTTTTCAGACATGCAACCATCTCAGAAAGCATTCTCTCTTGCCTGAGCTAAAGAATTTTTAGTACTGTCATGATGTCATATGGTGGGGAGGTATCACTTGGGTCAGCTCTGCTGGTTGTGTCCCATCCCAGCTTGTTTGTTGTGGGGCAGAGGGGTAAACAGAGAAAACATGAGAGTACTGTTAGCACTTGTTGTGGCGTGTCCGCAACTAGCCTCTGTGAGCCACCTGCACTCCCAGAGCCCAGCGCACGCTTATTTTAACTGCTGATGAATGGGGTGAGAGATGGGTCTTTGTGTGGAACTCCAAACGCTGTTTATTGCACTGAAGAGTTTCCAGGGACAGAGACAAAAGGGGGCTGAGGACACAGAGTTTTATATGGGGGGAAAGGGGCAGAGCACTGCAGTAAGCCAGGACCAGCAGGGGACAAGAGAGGGGAGAACATTCTTGGGTGAGTACATATAAGGAAAAAGTGGCAGTTGAACTGGTGATACCAACAAAACCTGCTGTATCAACATGAGCCTGCAAATGCCCATGGGCGAGACCATTGTGTGATAAATGGATGTGATTCGTGCTGAATAAGTTGTACTTACACCAATAATATGGGAAAATAATTGGAAAAGTATATGTGATTAGTGTTATGAAGCAGATGGGTTTCTTCAAGAATACATGTGGAAAGCAGGATGCAGGAGTTGGATTCAGCCTTGGGAATGGACTGTCAGGAGTCAGGAACTGACTCCCAAACTAAAATTGGCATCAACTGAAGTTAAAAGACAACTCCCAGAGCAGGATCAACCTTGAATATGAATAAAATAGGGACCATTCCAGATATGGAACCTAAAATACTGGTCTTATATATGAAATAATAAGGCTCAATTGGAACAGAATGCATCAAGCTCAGTGTGCATGCGCAACTTGCCAGGTCATTCAGAGGACAACGAGGAAGACCTTCAGCCTTCCTCCAAGAAGACCTCTGAAGAGACAAGAAGACTCCTTAGCAACAATGGGAGCATGCGCCATGCAGTAGAGTGATGTAGATTTCAAGAATCAAAATTGGGAGGAGATTTACAGGAACTATTGATGAATATGTATTAGCATACAGTATAAAAGTTGTGCTTGGATTCTTTTGCCCTTTGCAGAGGTAGTAGGGCAAGAAGCCCTCCCTGTACCCTGATCGGTTTCACTTATGCTTTATCTGAACCATTGCCAAATTACTCTTTGTAGCCACTTCATTATATTTGATTGTATTATTATTATTTTATACCCCAATTAAAAATTGCTGCTAAATTTCAATCTTATGATTTATGAAATTGGATGGGACCCCATTCATAACTATTGCATCAGAGGGGTGTCTCTCTTTGATCTTGGTCACCTTTGTCCTGAAGTTAAAGTTCCAATGGTAGGTCCCTGGGCCTCCACAACTCCTTTTTGTTTTCTAAAAAGAAAGCTTCTGCCCAGGCATTTAGAAATAAATGGATAATATGACCAATACAATGAATACAATAAACAAAGTCCACAAAACAGTCTTAACCAAAAATGATAGCCAGGCTTTCATCCTCCAGCCTTTGAAAAGTCCAGTGAGCCAGTCATTGTTGCCTTCAATCTGGATCTTCTTTACTTGGTCTTTTAGCAGGTGGATGCTCTGGTTGAGTCATATTGACTCACTATGTGACAGCAGGCTGAAAAAACACATGCCTTCAAATGTCTGACAGCCATGGGCAAGAAATTGTGGCTTGGGCAAGAAACTGTGGCTTGGCTGTGGAACCACCCAGCTGAAGGCATGCAGCATAGTGAGGAGCATCTAGATTCCTGCTGCAGTGGCAACAAATGATGACATCCTTTGTCTTTACCTAATTTAGTGTCTGGAGGCTTGGGTGGCCTAAAAGTAAACAGATAAAGAGATTAAAAGGTGAAACTATGTTGCCCTGATTCTTAAGATTTTCTAAAGCCTTCTGAGTTTACATTCTTGTAGAGAACTTTCTCACACAACTTTCTGTAAACAATCTATTGTTTACCATTACTCCATAGAGGCAGAGAAATTTGATGTACTAGTAGTTTGTCCAATATCATTGGAGAGGTGGCACATTCACCCTCCAATCCACTGTCACTTTTGGAAAAATATAAATTCTAGAATAAGAAAATAAACTTCATCATTTTCACCTTTACAATAGCAGCAGCTCACATTGTGCTTTCATGTGTTCTATAGTGACAAAACTTAAATTCTGGCCTCACTAAACTTTATGTTCTGTAAACCAAGGGTTTGGACACAGCTTATTAGAAGAAACATATATCAGTGCAAAAACATAGTTTTTGCAAATGTTAACTCATGTATCCTGGTTTGTGGTGTCTGAGCTATCTTGGTCTTGGTCTGTGTGGTCAATGCTGCTTAGGAGATCTTTTTCTATCCTTCTCCTTCTTCTTTTCCAGGCTGCTGCTGTCTCTCTTAGACTTTGTGTTCTCGTGATGGTCACTCTGGTGTTTGCCTTGCCTTTCCCAGAAATCTTTTTTTTGCTGGGATCCATCTTGGGCCTGCTGCTGTAGAGACACAAGCATATCCTCTCCTCCAAGTAATTAATGGAAAAGGGCCCATAATTTGTTTAAATTCAGGGTCTTTGATCAACCCAGGTGGCTTTTCTTTTAATTGGGCTGTAGTCAAATTAGTAAAATGTCTGATGATTGGGGCAGTTGGCTCCAAATTTGAGTTGTTCAAAAAGATGAACACATAAAGGGCTTTCACCAGTCTCTCAATGGGAGATAATATCTGGACTCCCCCTCTCTGCTGATCAAGGATCCTTTTGATGGAATGGTGAGCACTCTCAACTACGTACTGTCCCATGGTGGAGTGTGGTATGCCTGTGACATGTTTTATACCCCACCGGTCAAAAAATTGTTGGAATCAGTACAAGGTGTAAGCAGGACCATTATCAATTTTAATTTCCTGTGGAACTCCTAAAGTGAAAAGGCTATGAAGTAATGTTTTATAGTGTCTTTCGGTTTTTTGCCAGCATGAGCAGAGGCGAAAACGGCACAAGAAAAGGTGTTGATTGAGACATGGATGTATTTTAGTCTCCCAAAAAGGGGCATAGTGTGTGATGTCTGACTGCCAGATCTGGAGACTCTGTAGTCCTCTTGAATTGACTCCAGCTCTGGCAAAAGGAAGGGCATGTTCCTGACTATTTGGGCAGGTGGCTACAATGGATCTTGCCTGGTTTTGGGTAATTTTAATCATCCTGACCAGTGCAGGAATGTTTTGATGGTAGAATTGGTGGCTGATCCTAGCTTGTTCAAAAACATTAGGTAGGGTGTTTTGGATGACCATTGTTTGGGTATCTGCTCTAGCACTCCCTTCTGCTATAAATCCAGGAAGGGTGGTATTACACCTTGTGTGCATGATATAGTGTTGTAGCGCGGCATGCGCCCCCCTCGCCGTGATTCCCCGAGCGAAAGTGTGCCAGGTGGCGAGAGGGAAGAGAACGGGTGGCCACTTTCCCCCAGGGTGCTCTGCTGTCCCAGTCGGTGGTGTGGGAACAGACGGAGGCGACATGGGACTTGGGGGTGAACAGGATGGTTTTATTCAGTGAGCCCCAAGACCCCCTCGGGAGCGGGAGCAGAGGTTTTATACAAGAATTCAGGGAGACAGGTGTAGGAACACCAATGAGGGAATAGCAGGGGAGGAGTTTAGGGCAGAATTAACCCATCACAAACCTATCAGGGGAAGCAGGGAAGTGAAATAACACAAAATAAGCAATAGGGTTTCGAGTCTCACCAAACAGACAGGGAATGCTCTGGAAGCAGAGGAGGGGGCTAGGATGAATGACAGGGAAGGTTCCAGGGAAAGGGGCAGGGTAAAGGAGGATTGACAACTTGGAGATGAGGGGGTTAGGGGAGAGCTAGGGAATACTGACAACTGGGGAGAGGAGGAGATTAGGGATGGGGAGGGGGGGAAACAGATATTGAACAAAAATCAAATTAAAGACACACCACTGCATCTCCCTCTTTTCTTTTTACAAAAGGAAGGAGAATTCTGTGGTTTAAACAAATTAATACAACATGCAAATAATATAAAATTATAGCATATAAATAATATAAGTTTCATTAACAAAATATAACAGGATCATATGATAACATTGCAAATCACTTAAAGGACATGAAAGACACATCATTGCATTTATAGGGCTAGAAGGGTAGTAACATCTTTGTCTTTTCAAATACCTCAAATACCTCAACCGGACCTGCTGCATACAGGTAGAAGTTAGGAATCCCATTTATTTGAATCTACTTCTGCTACAACTCAACTCTTAACCCAGAGCCAGTAGCTGGCAGGAGACTGGGTGGTGCTCAGGCCTGTGGCAGCAGAGGGCTGGAGGTGAGTGGCAATAGTGCCAGGAAGGGCACCAGGCTGTATGAAAGCTGGAGAGAATATTAGAAAGTGCCTGCAACTCTAGTGGCTATACTGCTCCTAAATCAGACACAAAACTGCACAAAACTTGCTGCTTTGCTGCTCTGAGTAACAATCTAAAATAATGTAAATAATACTAGATGGAATGGTTAAGTGATTGAAAACAAACAAAAATAAATTTTGAAATTTAATTGAAACAATTGAAATAAAACAATTAAAATATTTGAATATAAATAAAACAATTATAATTAAATTAGTTGGAATTAAGATTGTGTAATTGCAATAAAGAAACAATTGTAACAAACAATTAGTGATAATAAAGATAAGTAATGAATTAAAATAAAACAATTGAAATAAACAAATCTGAGAAACAAATAAAAAAATAGAATTGAAATCAGATTAACCAAGAATAATTAAAAATCAGGTGATTGAAATAGAATTAAATAATTAACAGAAATTAAATAATTGAATTAGAATGATTAAAATCACAACTATCCAATTTAAATAAATTAATTAAATGGAATTATTGGAATTAAATAATTAAATTGGACAAATTTTGTCTAATACAATAAAAGATCAACTAAATATAACTAATAAATTTTTAAACCTCGCAGCAATGCAGGAAGCCTGAAGTGATACAGTAGCTACATGATTCCTGTAGCAATGATGGTCACAAACACAGCCTTTAAGTGAAAAAATATCAGAAAATAATAAATTAATTATAATTAAAACAAAACAGCTTAATATAAAATTCCCTTTCGGGAAGGACCTTTCTAGGCTAATGGGGACACAGGAGGAGTCAAAAGAAAGATTTTTTGATATTTTTTCCTACTCAAATAATATTACACATTACAAAAAAGGCGTATATCGAAAGACATTAAAAAAGGATAAACTAATTATGATTACAACACATGAAGCACATAAAAAGTTAATATAACGTATACAAAATTGTACAACTGAACTCCAAATCAAGGGTAAAAAACACAGCAGAATTTGTAACTTGATCTGATTTAGAACTTGATTTGTCGTGGCACTTGTGATGTTCAGCTTCTTAAATTCTTAAAGCAGAGTCAGCGGATAGCGATGTGGTTTGTCTAATTTGAATATTTGTTTGAGAGGTAGGCATAATATCTTGGGTATCAATTAAATGGGATGATCTTTCTTTCTATAAAATATAACTCAACAAACAGATTATTAAAAAAATAATCAAAAGCAAAAAGAAGAATTCGTAGTTAAATAAAAAGGAACATTGGGTAGGGTACATTAAGGAATAGGATAGGGGAATCAGACAATCACTTAATTATTGATTGTCATGAATAATAAGGGGAATCGGTAAGGGGTGGACCAGGATGCCACCATCTTAGGGGGAAAACAAAATGACGGATCCCCAGTCCCGGGTTTTGACTCCATTTCCTCGGAAGAAGGTCCCTCCCAATCCTTCCCCTCGGAGGAAGAGCCAGAAGAAGGATTGGGGAATATCCAACCCCGCCTCCCCCAATGGGGACTAACCTTGTGCAGAGATGGTGCATAGCCATTGGGAGAGAGATGGGACTGGTGGGAAACCAGGGGCGGAAAAGAAGGGTCAAGGCAGGAAAGCGTGTTCCAAGAGGCGTGGCCATTGCCATCTTGGGAGGGGGTGCCAGGTACACTGCACTTGGCCTGAACATTGTCCAGCAGGGCACTTGGGGCAGCTCGGCCACAGCAATCCCCAAAGGAGGATAGGAAAATGTTTAGGAAAGTCCGAGGGGATGGGGGCATAGGGAGCTTCACAGAAGCCAACAGGGGAAATGTACAGGAGGGGGACCCGACGCAGCTGGATGTTGGTGCAATGTGTGGGTGTAAAGGGCCTCTTTTAACAACCCTCCCATAGTTAACGTGTTGCCTGTTAGATGTTCGTCTCACTTGTGTCTTTTCTACCCCCTCCATCCAGCCCAGAATGGGGAGGGGAGGATAGAGAAGACAACATTTTCGAGGAGAAGAAAAAGCAATCCAGTATGGGTCCCCACAAAAGACTGGGTGAAGAGTATCACTCAGCGAAGAGTGCTAGCCCCACCCCAGAAAAGGAAAACCAACCCACCTGCCAGGGACATGCAGGGATACAGCCCCAGTCTGGGCACGGGCAGGGGTTAAAAGGCAAAAAGAAAAGCAGCAAACCCAGCTGCCCGTCGGGGCGGCCCCCACCCTATCTAGCCCACCTTACCCTCCGGGCCCGGGCGGTGATGACTTGAATCTTCTCCTCGACTCAATGGAAAAGTCACGCTTAAACTGGGGATGTTCCTTCACGGTTTGGCCCTTCTGGAGGCTTAGATGTTCCCGTTAAACCAAAGTTTGTCCCCGAAGCCTTGGTTTCGGCCACTATCTGCCTCCGGTGGTCTCACTGCAGATGCCTTGACCAAAGGATTCAAATGTGGTTTTCCATAAAAGACCAAGTGAGGAATTATCATCTCCTCCTTGGAAAAGGAAAGGGAGCCCACCTGTTTTAGCATGTGGCCGGCAGGTCCCAATAAAGCAAAAAAAAAAAAGAGGACAGCCACCTCCTCTCGGTCAGCCTTTCTTCAGGCTCAACTCCCGAGCCACTGCCAAACTGCAAACTTTGTCCTCAGGTAAGTCTACCCACTTAAAGCTTCTGCAGCCCGGCTGCCCCCAAAGCGTGGCTGCTCCCGGGTGGGTAGAGAGCACAATAGTAAGGACAAAGACGGTCCCGGAGCTTCAATCTTCTTGTTGCTCGGCGCTCAGCTCCTCTTAGCATCCGGCAGAGCTTCCACGGCCGTAGGTTTCCCTCTTCCCTCCTTCTTCTTCTGTGAGGCGGGCGCCCCCACGAATTTACCCATTTTTTCTACAAGACAAAGGAGGGAACCATCCTCTGCAACCAAATGTTGTAGCGCGCATGCGCTCCCCTCACTGCGATTCCCTGAGCGGAAGCGTGCTGGGTGGCGAGAGGGAAGAGAACGGGTGGCCACTTTCCCCCAGGGTGCTCTGCTATCCCAGTCGGTAGTGTGGGAACAGACGGAGGTGACACGGGACTTGGGGGTGAACAGGATGGTTTTATTTAGCGAGCCCCAAGACCCCCTCGGGAGCGGGAGCAGAGGTTTTATACAAGAATTCAGGGAGACAGGTGTAGGAACAGCAACCAATGAGGGAATAGCAGGGGAGGAGTTTAGGGCAGAATTAACCCATCACAAACCTATCAGGGGAAGCAGGGAAGTGAAATAACACAAAATAAGCAATAGGGTTTCGAGTCTCACCAAACAGACAGTGAATGCTCTGGAAGCAGAGGAGGGGGCTAGGATGAATGACAGGGAAGGTTCCAGGGAAAGGGGCAGGGTAAAGGAGGATTGACAACTTGGAGATGAGGGGGTTAGGGGAGAGCTAGGGATACTGACAGCTGGGGAGAGGAGAAGATTAGGGATGGGCAGGGGGGAAACAGATATTGAACAAAAATCAAATTAAAGACACACCACCGCAATATAGTACGGGTGTTGTCTGTGGGACAAAAGATAAATTAAATGGAAAGCAAATCATATAGTTGGGGGTTAGAAATGTCTTTTAAAATCAAATTTTTGGCCTGTTTCAGTATGCCATAGACATATGCCAAATCAGTGAACAAATTAATAGGTTCTTTGAATTTGGAGAAGGCCCTAACGACTGCAGCCAATTCAGCGATTTGGGGAGACATCTGAACAAATTCAATATTGTTGGGTTGTAGGGTCTTTCCATGTAAAGACAGATTTGTGTGAGCTCCTAGAGCCATCTGTGAAAACCGTCAAGGCCTTTAATGGTGTTTGGCCTTTTAGAGGTTTGGGGACTAAATTGAGAGCCAAAATAAATAGTTTGTGTTTTGGAAAATGACTAGAAATTTGTCCTGAGTAACTATCTAAGGCATATTGCACCAGTTCAGATGTTTGAAATAGCCAATTGAGGTGCTCTTGAGTGAGAGGTAAGTATATATTCACAAGGTCTGTTCCTTCAAGGGAATACAGATGCACTCTAGCTTTCCCGATTAGTTGTGCAATAACTTCTTGTGGGCTTGCTATCATTTTACTAGGTTGGTGTGATCTGAAAACCCATTCAATTATTATCAGGGGATCTTGAATATATATTTGAGTCCCACTTGAAATACTCGAGTCCCACGGAAACAATGCATGGAATTTTGGACTAACACCAAGGATTGCCAGAGAGAAAAGTAAATTAGGGTGGTATCCGTGTGCTTGTTTAATTGGAATCACTTGGGCTACGTTTTGTACAGCTGCTTCAGCCTCTGGTGTTGATGATCACGGAGAATCAAGTTCTTCACTGCCTTTAAGGAGCAGGAACAGTGGCACAAGATCTTCTGTGGTGATTCCCAGCAGTGAACATCCCCAATTGATACTTCCACAGAGTCAGTGGAGTTCTTGCAGGGCCTTTGGGTTGTCCTTGATTTGCAGTGGTTGGGGTGTGATGGTTGTCTCTGCAATTTTTAGGCCGAGGTACTTCCTGTCTTTTGGACTTTATCTTCTGCAATCTCAAAATCTTTCTCCTGCACTGCAGTGATGACATCTTGTACTGCAATGTCCACAATAATTTGAGCTTCTGTTCAAACTAACATATCGTTCATGTAATGAAAAGTGATAGCATCAGGAAGTTTTTTCCAGATGGGTGAGAGAATTTGGGCTACAAACCATTGACAAATAGTTGTGCTGTTTTTCATTCCTTGAAGTAATATGGTCCACTGGTACCTCTGTAAAGGTGCCTGTCTGTTTAAAGAGGGAATGGAAAAGGTGAACTGGAGGGTGTCATTGGCGTGCAAAGGGATGTTTAAAAAGCAGTCTTTTAGATCTATAACAACCAACTGCCAATTTCGAGGTAACGTGGAGGCTGAGGGCAAGCCAGGCTGGAAGGGACCCATGTCCTCAATGACCTCACTGATCTTCCTGAGGTGCTACAGGAGCTGCCACTTGTCTTTGCCTCGCTTGCCACAGTGGGGTCTGATGGTGGAGTGCTGAGACAATCCCTGAAGAAGCTGTCCTGAAAAGGACTGTCTGGGTGCACAGGCACGTCTCCCAGCCTGGCTAGTGATTTCTAGCTCTTTGTGAGGCAACATGGAGCAAGAGACTTTGAGCACTGTATGGCATTCCATGGAGAAAGCCTTTATTAAGTGCAGGGCACTTAGTGAAGGAAACTAGTGGCAGCCAGCTCCCCAAGCACAGAGAGAATGGGATATTTGTAGGAGAAAGCAGGGGTGGAGAAAACACAGTAACAAATCAGGTGCAACTTTGGAGGTGGGGTGAGGGAAGCCAAACCAATAGGTAACAATGTATTAACATACGAGGAGCAAGGCACTTTGGGTGAGAGTATTTCTCACCCTGAGTGCAGTCAGGACTCAAGTCAGTGCTTAAGGACTGGCTCTCCAAGGGAGGGCTGCAACCCCTTCACCAGTGGGCCTTTCGGCTCCAATGCTGGCTTTTGTATGACAAAGACAGGAGCATTCCAGGGGCTAGTATATGGTACAATGTGACCAATGTGTCCCTATAGACAGCTGCTCCTGCATGAGGGACTGCAGCACTTTTAACATTCTGCCTGGGGAGGGGCCACTGATCCACTCATATGTGGTTGTTGGTCTTCAGGTTAACTGAAGGGTGGCATGCTGCTCGGTGGCCCCAGGTAGAAACCCTGAGGTGTTGATAGGTCCTCTAGCCTTGTCCTCCATTGGGACAAGAGGTCCCTTTCCCAAAGTGTTGTTGGTGCCCAGGTGATGAATGATCTTACTGTAGTGATTCTGCCCTCAGGACCTTCCATGCAGATGACACCTTGACTCAGAAAATTGGTAGTGGCTCCCCCAGTGTTGGAAATTACCCCAGGTGGAACCAGGGGCCATTCTTTTGGCCAGTCAGAGCAGGAAATTATGGTGACATCACCTCCCATGTCCAATAGTCCTGAAAGACATATCTTCTCCCTTTGCATGACAGAGAACACTTTAAAACAGGTCTATTTTGGCCCATAATCTGTGCCCACATCACCATTGGATCAACTGGTGTGGTGATCATGTCCAGTAGGAGATAGGCTTGGGCTGTAATTGTTCTTTTTGGAATGAAAAGGGGAGGGTCTAAGCATAGAGCCAGGACAGTTATCTCAAGCAAAGATGTCAAGGTGACTACCTCTGGCAGTATAGTCAAACCCTCCATCCCTTCCCTGGTATCACTTAAAATCAAAATGTCACCAGGCCATTCTTTAGGACTGTATTTGCCTGTCGGAATATGGTGAACATAAACATCATTGATTTGAATTGAAAAGGTGGAAAAGGCGCTTATCAGCTGCCTTCAGGTTCTGGGACAGACCGTTGTTTGTCAGACACTTCTGTAGTGATCAAGCCATCCCAATGGATCTAAGAAGGTTGATGTGCTGGTTTTCCATGATGTTCAGGAGAGTAGGGTGGAACAGCCTTGCATTTGGTGCCATTGTGTGGAGCCTTTCTGCGCTCTGTGTGGAGTTTCCCAAAGGCCACTGGTTTTGCTGGCATTGGAGGGGGGCAGTCAGGACAGTGGTTGTGACACCTAGAAGGTCCCTGGTAATAGCTGTTATTTTTACAGTTCCGTTGAAAATGTCCCATCTCTCCACATTTAAAGCAATGTCCTTTTTCATGTGTACGTCGGGGAATAACTTGGAAGGCTACTAGTGCCTCTACTACACGCTTAAATAGGTTGGCATTATGGTGTAGGGATGCCCTAAGGGTGCATGTCTCAACCATTCAAGCAGTGGTAGATTTTGGGTCGAGGGGTTGAGAGTGTAAAATGTCTTTACAGGTGTTGTTAGCATTTGTTTCAACAAGTTCAGTAAGCAGTTCCTATCTGGCTTTTGTATGCTCAACTTGTTTTTCTATTGCTTGTGTAAGGTGGTCAATAAATTTTATAAAGGATTCCCCAGGTCCCTGACGAACATCTTTGAAATCTAGAGTAGGTGTTGTTCCATTGGATGTCCTGCATGAGAGCTGTCTTTGCAGCACCTTTTATCTCTTCTAACACAGCTCAGGGAAGGTCTGTTGCTTGATCTTCAGGTTTAGTGAAAACTCCCTCCCCGGCCAGATGGTAACTGCAAGTAATATCTTTTTGTGGAAGATTTCAGCACATCTTTATTTCTTCTGAAACAAAGTAACTTTCTTAATAGTGAGAAGAGATAAATTTCAAAGCAAACTCATTACTTTTGGAAGAGAATGCTTGCAAAATTAGTTATCTTACTCCAAGGTGAGCTAGAAGCAATGTATTATTTTAAAGAAAAAACACACAAAAAAAAATCTCTCAAAACTCCAAACAAAAATACATCTCAAGAACTATATAAATAGCACAGAGGGAAAATGTTTAGAATAAAGTGAAATCTATTTAGTGTAATGTTAAGTTATAGCTTTATATTGTAATCCAGTTTAAATTTTGTGAAAGGTCCGCAGGTACTGATGTCAGAGTTAAAGGATATTACAAAAATATCCTGATTGCTAACCTAGGGACAACTCATAACTTAAAATTTTAAACTTTCATGAAAATTAATCTGATTCAGCTTTACCAGACTTTATATACTTAAAGTTTTTCCAACTAGCAGTATTATGGCTTCTCAATGAAAGGTAAGTGTAGTAAAAGACAGTGCTCAATATCAGAAATTTGAAAAGCAAAGTTGAAGGCAATGGAAAATTAGGAAAAATCTAATTCTAAGGCCTGAAAGGCGGTTCAAACCCCCAATATACAGTGTACATTTCATAAACTAGCACTGTCGTAAAAAATACAAAATTATCTGTTGTCTAAATTGGGAAAAATCCAAATTAATATAAATGTTGATGCTGAATTTATTTTCAAGTCAGGAAAAGGAAATAATGTGGAAATAAGCTGAACAAATGATCACGGAATATTTCTATTTAAACAGCAGATACTTTTAATTACTATTCATTCAACCTGTAAATTTGCAATGTCCAACTTATAGTTTCCCTTGTTTGAAGGACCTGGATATTTTAAATTTGTAGTATTTTTCATCCATTTTAAATTCTATCTGGAGCTCTGTCAAAACCTCAGAAAAAAAAAAAAAAAACAAGAAAGAAAGATTTTTCTATCCTTTTTTTATTGTCCTATTCATTATTGACCCTGAGAAGAACAGCAATGTGGCCCTTAATTGAAGAAAAGTTATAACTGCTTTCTATTTACCTGAGAACTGACAAAGCTATCAACTGTGAAAGATTATTACAATATTTGTTGTCCCAATACAGGAGTTTGCTGTACACAGAAGTTTGCTTTATTAGTAAATTGCAAATGAAGTGGAATTTTCAAGTTAGATACATTCACATGTACACATATATATTTACAACCTCAGTTCCTGATGCTACAAGTTGCAATGATTGAGAAATATTTTTTGGTTTATTGTGTTTCATATGTGGACAGAAAGATCTCATTTTTCCCAATTTACAAAGCTGCTTTTAAGTGAGAGGAAGAATTAAAGTCTGAATTCAGTATAGACAACTCTGAGTCTTTTCAGAAACATTTGAATTCCCCTCACAAGACACAAAAAAAAAGTTTTAAAAAATAAGAGGAGTTCTTTCTGTTTAGGTGTGAGAACCCCGGCCTTGCTTTGGGGTCTCATGTAGTGGTGAAATTCCTCCTCCAACCCGTGCTTCCAAAGAAAAACTCTGCAGGCTTTAGCTGTTCAGTCTCAAGGCAGTTTATTGCTAGTTATCTAACAGATTATGTTCTTGGACTGCGGCTATTTGGTCAGCGGCCTGGGTAGAGGCACACACACACACTGACATCCTCTCTATCTGCTGTCTTCTTCGTCTCTCTCCCCGCCCAGGGCTGCTGCTATCTTTTATAAGATATATTACGTGTAACATGTTTACAATTATTCCCCAATACCTACTACCTACGTTGCCAAGTGTTTTTCTATTCTAAACCAATCTGTGAGTGCCAACATCACCAAGAACATGGAGGTAAGGAAAAAGAAGGAGGAAGAACAGGATCAGCCCACTTTCCTCCATCTTAGAACTTTTGACCCCCACGTACATAATGAAACCCCCCCTGTACATGTGCTAAAACCCCCTTGTACAATACTAAAAACATTTCCCCTCTACTTTGTAATTACTTTTACTGTATTATCTAACCTTTTGTGATTGCTTGTTCCACCTCCAAAGTTGGTAATTCATTCCATGGCTCAAACTCAAAATCACAGCTGTTTTTCAGCTGTCTGCCAGGGTCTAGAATGCTTCTGACCAAGGCCTGGAACCTCTAAAAATGACAGAGAGACATTTTGAGTTCCCACATTTAGGTATTTATATAAGAAGAGGAAGTAATGTGGTTTCTGATGCTATATTGAATATTACACTTGAACTATGCAGTAGAACTTGCTTTCAGAGTTATAGGAACATAGCAATGCTAGTGTAAGTATTGAATCTACCCACATGATAAGAGCTGAATTATCAAAGTAACCTGCAAAGAATACATAAATGTCTGCTCAGTTTTGTGGGAAATGGATTTGTAGAAAATTTTAAAGGTTTGATAGAAGGCTTATATAGTACGTATTAGAATATAAACTTTGAGATAAGAAATATTAATTTAGAAATGTTGTGGAATAAGATAGATATTATTGAAAGAGAAATGGAACTAGAAATAAGTTTTTAAGGATGGTTTTATAAATAAGACTAAATACTTTAGAGAAATAAAACTATGAAAAATACATTGTAGTAAGACTTATGAGGGATAATTTTAGATTATTAGCTTTAAGACATTTACACTATAGTGTATTAAAAGCTGATAAAAACTACTTATAATGTATTATAATAAGAAAGTATCTTCTAATTGTAATAGCGTGAATTATAACACTTGTATTGTCTCACTCTTCACAGTAGACTGAAAATAGAATAAGTTTTTAAAACACCTCTCAGTTACCCCATCTCTAAGTCAAAAAAGGGAATAATCCAACAAATTTCATTAAAAAATCAGGATGTGAATATTTTATCTTCTGAAAAGCAGAAGCTCCAAAATGCAATCCTGTGCTTTCCCTTGTCTTGTTCTGAAGCCTCAAGCAGTTGATAGGTAGGACATGCTTTCAATGTTAAAAGTTACTGCTCAAAAAATTTGTCCTGAGTATTTGCAGCCTGCAGACATCCTTACACTGAACAGAATCCCTAGAGCCATGGGGTAACAATTCTAGAAACATATTTTTAGGAGGAAAAGTGAAAAATTCAAAGCTATACACACCTCATGTGTCAGTAATTTTATGAGTAATAAAAGGTAGAGGTTTACTTGTTGGAACTCAAAATGTCTCTCAGACATTTTTAGAGGTTCCAGGAAAAGTAGTTACAAAGTAGAGGGGAAAAATTTTTAGTATTGTATAGGGGGGTTTTAGCACCTGTACAGGGGGGTTTTTACTTTGTACATGGGGGTCAGAAGTTCTAAGATGGAGGAAAGTGGGCTGATCCTGTTCTTCCTACTTCTTCTTCCTTGCCTCCGTGTTCTTGGTGATGCTGGCATTTATGGATTGGTTTAGAGTAGAAAAGCACCTTGTAATATAGGTAGTAGGTATTGGGGGAAAACCGTAAACATATAACACATAATATATCATATAAAAGATAGCAGCAGCCCTGGGCAGGGGGAGAGAAGAAGAAGACAGCTGACAGAGAGGATGTCAGGGTGTGTGTGTGTCTCTGCCTGGGCCGCTGACCAAACCACAGTAGCCAGAGAAGACAATCTTTTAGATAACTAGCAATAAATTGCCTTGAGACCGAACAACAAGAGACTGTGGAGTTTTTCTTTGGAAGCACAGGTTGGAGGAGAGACTTTTCCACCACACGAGACCCCAGACCAAGACCGGGGTTCTCACAAATGGCATCCCTGGGCGCACATCAACAAAAAGAACAAAAAGAAACATCAAAAAACCTCCAACCTTCATCAGCAGAGAAAGAAAAAAGAAAAAAAAATAAGAGCAGAGCACACACACTCTCTGCAGATTCCAAGGAGAGAGGGAGCGGAAAGCTCAAGACAAGAACCTGACCTTCACTGTAAGACAAGGGTGACCTTTTTGTTCGATGCAGCTGCAGATAGTAATTTGTTTCAAAGAAGTTTGTTTTTACAGCGGTAATAGGCAACAGGCTGTGAATTGCTGATAATACGCATTCCTAACCTTTTACAGCGGTAGTAGGCAATAGGCTTTGCATTGCTTAACTGATAACACGCATTTCTAAGATAACACGTACACTTGAGACTGTGAGAATCCCCAGATCAAAAGACACCTGTGAGGAAGACAACCAGCCTTCATCCCACGACCACCAGGAGGCAGAAAACGACCACCTAGCAACAGAATGCGACTGCGCAGAAGAAACGAGTGAACTAAGGAAGGAGATAAAAAGAGTGAGCTAGGGGATCACAGGGCGGCAGTTTGGCGGAGCGGTTGCTCCCCTCTGTCGCCGCAGCGCTGATTTTTGCTTTGCTCTCATATACTCTATTAAATGAATTAAATAAATTCTGTTAATCGGATCAGATAGCCTCTTGTGCTCAATCATAACATTCACCAAGACAGCTCGTCTGGAGGACAGCCAGGAGGAGAGAAACCAGAAGCACGCCTAGGATTTCTTGCCTGTGACCTGCTGGACAATGAACAGTGCCATCTCCAGATTGACCTCATGCTGACTCAGCTTTTGGTGAGAATGATTGAAATTAAGAACATGGGGAGGGGATGCTCCCAAGGACAGACCAAAGATTTCTTTTTAGCCCTATAGGGCGAGACTTCTACCCATCAGGGAGAGATATCTCCGAATGAGATGAAAGCTTTGTTATTGTGAGTGCGGTATAATCATCCGCACACAGAGGCACATCTTTTCTTTGAGTTGAATTTTTGGCAAGGGATCAATCAGCAACTGTATTACTGAGCCACAAAAAAAGATAAGACTTCCGCAAAACTTTTGCTTTCAGCAAGAACAATAGAGTCACCTTCACAATGTGGCATTTCAAACCAGACAGCTAAGGCTCGTAGGGGAGCACAACGGGGAACATCGCCCAGCCAGCAGCTTGGGGCAAATTTCCTCACCAGGGGAAGCAGGATTGCCTCCCGTGGAGGATCAGGGGGATGGTGTCTCATCACGCCCTGTGTCTCAGGGTTCCCACTGTTCCTCAGCCTCCCTTGAACATCAATCCCTAAGCGCCTCCGATGCAGAAACTCCCCAGACAGTGAGAGATAAGCCAAACATGGCCGCAGCCCTCGGTGGGGGAAGGGACCAGGCATTGCCCGAGTCCAAACCCGCGGCGGGGGGGGGAGCAGCGGCATTGGTGGCTCCGGTGGGGGAGGGTGCAGACGTGAGTGCAGAGCAGAGGGAAGAGGGAGAGGAGAGTGCTCTTGCAGCTGCGCGGGTGGGGAGTTCAAAACAGCTCATGATGCAGACGAGGAGGGGGGCAGCGGGAACGATGCGGGCACAGGTGGTGGTGGGAGCGCGGGTGCGGTAGTCAGGTGTCCCGAGCGTCCCGTGACGCGTTCCATGACGAGGATCTGTGAAACGGTGGAAGTGGCCACTCGGCAGGCGCCGGGGAGCAGCTGCCGGTTTGCAGCGGCGGCGCTGGCCAAGCAAGCGGCTGAGAGAGAGTGGAGGTCTATTCTCGCCACGGCATGCGCAGAACAGTAGAGTGAAACCCGGAAGCCGGGGCGGGGGATCTTTCGCATCTTGAGAATGCAACACAGGCACAGACAGCGTCGGGGGCGGCGTTGGCTGTGAGCCAACCATCCGCAGAACATGCGGCGGCAGCGGGGGGAGACCCGAGTGGTGCGGGGCCTGGTGGAACGTGGCGTGGGGATGCAGCAGCGGTGGAATGCAGCAGTCATGCGCTGCTGACATCAGTGGAGCACTGAACTGCGCTGGGAGCCGGCACTGCCACTGGGACCGGGCGGGGCAACCCAGAGTGGGACCAGGGTGGCGCCAGACCCGGCTGGGAGAAGGAGGGAGGCGTTGCCAAGCCCACAGCCGCACTGGAGCCGGTGCAGGCAGGGCGCGACGAGGCGGGGCTTCCTTACCTTGTTCCCATGGCAACACAGACAGAGAGGGGTGAATCCAGGCTGTGCATGTGTTTGCGGGAGTCAAAGCGAATGCGGAAGTGGCTGAGAGGGGCAGATTGCAGGCGCGGGTTCAGCACAGTTGGCGCTGGGCATGAGCAGGGAGGGTGAGCAAGAAAGCAGTACCCCTCATGCTCGTGCAGGCAGGGGCTGGGCACAGCCAGTTGCAGGGATTTCCTTGGTCACCTCCTCTCAACAGCGGAGCTGCATTGTGGCAGCCGCAGAGATGCCAAGGTTTTTTCTGCGGCATCGGTGAGCCTGTAGCCGCATGGTTCAACTGCAGTGCACATCCAAACATTAACAACAAATACGTGGCAGTGCCCAGAAACCACAGCAGCCAGAGCAAACAACTTTTTACAAGCACATCCATTGCACCAAATATCCTGCAGCAATGCTGGAGGATGGGACTCCAACATTCACCCCAAAAATAAAATACAGCTAAGTCGCCTTTTGAATTCATTGCAACATAAGGGTTTCTTCCAAACTTCTCCAATGTTTCTAAACACTAACCCCAGATTTTTCAGTTAGGTGACAGAACTGATCAGCAGACACACCCAGCCGGTGTGATGAAAAGCACTGATTGTGGAATACAATATGAAAAAGAGATATCATAATAAAAATTGAAATAGAAAATTAAATAGCATGAAATTTTAGTATTTTATTATATTAAGGTTTAAGTTAGGTTGCATTTTAACATTCTATTAATGATAGAATTGATTTTTATATAGTTTGGTTTGAGTTTAAGATAAGTATTGTTTAATTAGAGTATATAATTTTAAGTTTATTTTAGGTTTGAGCCCTGAAGAAGTTAAGTTTATAAAGGTTTAATTGATAATGGATTTATATATTATTAATTTGATACATATGGATTTCATAAAGTTAATATAATTTAGGGATTCTTTACCAAGATTTTTTATATTGAGTTTAGGTACTGTTTGATTCAAAAATTATTTTAAGTTTTTCAAAGGTCAAGTTTATTTAGCTAACAAAGTTTAGTTGTTTTTCTTTAAGGTTTAGAAGGTTTTGACTGAAAGAGTTTACGAAATTATAATGAACATTGATTTAAGGGGAAGACACAATCTATTGGATCTTTGGTTTTATTTTAGTCTTTTCTGTTTTATTATAAGTTTATCAGTGTATAAGAGTTTTAAAGGAATTTGAGTTTTTCTGAGATTGATTTCATTGTTTAATAATCAGTTGTATAGTCTATTATTTCTTTGTATAATGATACAAAGGGTGTTTGTTTCCAAATCCTTTATTTTATTTTTAACTATTTAAGTGTTTTATAAATGTTATTGTTAAGAAATTTTATCATGTTATCAGGTAAAGCTTTGTGCTTTGTTTTTTCATAGTGAATTTTCATACGTTTCATTGTTGTTTATGTAATCTTATCCAGGTTACATGCCGTTCTGAAGTATCATTTTGGATTTTAACTATATTGTGCATTTTTTTAGGTGAACTTTCTGGTTTGTTTTTATATCTCTTGTGAGTGGAATAATTGCATTTCAATTTTTTTTTCATTCTCAGATGTTTTTCAGAAGATCTCAGAGAGAGGTGCCTGAAGCATTCTGACAGCCTTTTGTCATTGTTAATCTTATTATTTCTTCCAATTGACATCCTTTTCCTGCAAAGAAGTTTCAAGAAGAATGAATCCTTGTGTCATTTGATGAATTTATCAATTTGAACTTTGAGTGTTTATTTTATATGAAAATGTTATAATGAGTTATTATGTTTTAAGTATCATATATGTATTGTTGGTATAAGCTTTGTTTAAGATAATATGTTAAAGGATATCACTCCAATTTAAAGTTTGAGTTTTGGCTAGGCCCCGATTTTAACTTGGACAGTTGAGTTTGCCAGCAAAATACAGAGGTTTTTGCACAAAAATGAATGATATGTAGATCATTTTGATCCACCAATTTGATCCTACAAATGTGACAGCTGACACAGCTTTGAGGTGAAACTTGTCAGCCCTGCCTGGGAACGGATGCCAGGAGTTTCCACTAGAAACAAATGTTTCAGCTGTTTGCAGACTCTGAACTGCTGGCACAATGTTTCTGATAATCACGCTTTGTTCAATTTTATATATGTTATTTAGAATCTCTTCTGAACTTTCTTGACTTGTTATTGATTTTGATAGGTCTTACGCATTTTATTATTGAGGTATTTTGTCTTATTCTATATTATGTTTTATATTTCTACCTTCTTGTTTCAAAAGAGAAGAAGAAAAAGAGAGAAAAAAGAAAAAAGGAAAAAGAAAAGGAGTGAAGAAGTGCCTGAAATAAGGCTGGAATGAGCAATGAAAATTTTGTATATTTTAATCTTTTGAGATTGTTCTTTTGTAGACCTGATTTCCAGAAAAATATGAGGAGAATGCCAGACACTGGACAGTTCAAATTGAAAAAATCATTCAAGTTAATAACTTTGAACAGGGATTATGTTAATGTTTTCACAGAAGTTGAAAGTGGGTTTTTGTTTCTTTTTAGCTTACAGAACCTCAAAAACAATTCTTACAGATTTAGAGATGATGGCTCAGATTATTATTAAGGCAAAGACCAGATTGCTGACAATGTCAGGCAAAGATTTCTTAATTATTCTTTTACATTTAAAGAAAAAATATTTTGAGTGGATATCCTGGTTTGTAAAATAAGCTTGTATTCTATTTGCCATCTGTTGGAGGTTGGGCAGGTTTGTTATCTCTTCCAAGAACAATGGTTTGCTCCGAAGAAGTAATGGTTTGTTAATGGGCCATTGACTGACTCACTGCAGGGCTGGTAACGTAACACCATCCCATTGCGAGATGCTCCACCCAGAGGGGGAAGCCAAGCACTCTTACTGCATAAAGGGGTACCTTTTGGGAGACAGAGCAGCTCTCTCTCTTTGCGGGATTCCCAGAGAAGCAGATCTCTCTCTTTGCGGGATTCCCAGAGAAGAAGCTCCTTTGGCGGGATTCCCAGAGAAGCAGCTCCTTCGGCGGGATTCCCAGAGAAACGGCCGGAGCACGGTGAGGCGGCGGCAGCGGAGCTCGGAGGCGGCCCCGGCGCAGAGGAAGACCGGCCCAACTGCCACCAGATCTTCAGAGAAAACTATACCCTTCTAAAGATCACCACTTCAGCTGCAATTCATCAGCCACTGCAAGAGGAGCAGCTGTCATTTCAACTGGACTGCTACCAACACCCTGAATCCTCAGAGTGTCAGGTTGTGGACTTTATCACTAGTTTTGTTTGTACCAATTGCATTTGCCTTTTTAAATAGTTATCTAGTTTTCTCGTAGTAAAGAATTGTTACTCCTATTCCCATATCTTTGCCTGAGAGCCTTTTAATTTAAAAATCCTGGTAATTCGGAGGGAGGGGGTTTACCTTCTCGATTGCACAGGAGGCTTTTGCTCTCCTTCACAGACTCCTGTCTTGTCAAACCAAGACAAGGACCCACACAGGCATTGGAGGTCATTCAGTGTTCTCAGGTTGTTATCTATCTTTATCTGCTGGGGCCTAACGGTTCTGTTGTTAATTTCTAGGTCCAGATACTTCCAAGGTGGAAGTAGCCATACCTTTTTTTTTTGCAGCTCAAATCCTGCCACCGACAAAGCCACAACAGTGTCTTCTAATGCCTTTTGTAGGGTGTCATTGTGATGGGTACAAACCAACACATCATCCATGTAATGGTAGAAAATAAAGAATGTCCACTTGGCATGCGTCGGGGACAGAACTCTGGCGACATAGCACTGGCAGATGCTGGGGGAGCATTTGAGGCCCTGAGGCAATATTCTCCAGTGGTAGTGCTTCATGGAAGCCTCTCTGTTGATGGAGGGCACAGAGAACGCAAAGTGTGGTGCATCGGCAGGATGTAGCAGAATTTGGAAAAAGCAGTCTTTTATGTCAGTAACAGCCAGGTTGTAATTTTGGGGCAGCATAAAGGGGACGGCATACCCTGTTGGAGGGACCCCATGTCCTCCATAACATCATTAATTTTTCTCAAGTCATGGAGGAGGCACCACCTATCTTTCCCCAGCTTTTTAATAACAAAAAACAGGGAGTTCCAGGTGCTGTTGGTTTATACAATATGACCTTTAGCTAATTCCTCCTCCACAAGCTTCATGAGCGCCTTTAATTTCTTCTTGCTCAGCGGCCACTGTTCTACCCCAACTGGTGAATCCATGAGCCAATTTAGTTTCTGGGTGGGGCGCTCTTCAGTGGATGCACCTAAAAACCCTGGGGGGCCGTAAGTTCCAATTTGGCCCCCCACTGGGAGATGGTGTCTCTCCCCAACAAGGTAAATTTGCTGTTAATCAGAAATGGATGTACTGAGGCCAATTGTCCATTCAGTCCTGTAATTTGCACTATGCTTTTAGATTGTTTTGCGAATTGAGGCCTGCTACTTCTACAACTGGCATTCCAACACTCTGCATCTCTCATTGTGACGGCCATTTGTGTGGTGGGATGACTGTCTGTTGTGGTTTGACACGGCACAGGAAAAAGAATCTTCTCGGAACGAAGAGGTCAATTTGGATATTGACACTTAGAGTGACTAATTGAGGGTAGACACGCTTTTGAGAACACAGAGGGGTTAAAAGCAGAATTTCTAAGAGAGCTCTCTTTCTTTAGTTCTGGGCCTGACCCGTGGCTGGGTGGGGAAGGGGAGCCATGCAGCCCAGGTTGAAGTAGGCTGAAGGGTGGAGGGACTGGAACCAGGCTGGCCCTCTGCAGATGGAAGGGTAGAGAAATCTGGGATGTCTGCATCCCCCCCCACAGAGTCTCTCTCAAGAGAGAGAGAGTGAGAAAGAGACAGCGACAATCTGCCAGCAGTACACTGCAGGGAAGGAGGAGAGCTGGGGGGCTGCAAGGTGCCCAGCCGTGGGAGCTAGAGATCCGGGCAGAGAGCTATCCAGGGAGTTGGGACTTTTAACCTTTCTTTGAGAAATGAAAGCTTTGTGAAATTTTACTCCTCCTCAGTTTGAAAGAGAGGAAGAGAGACAGCTTGGGACCTGGGATTGGGGGGAAAGATGATGGAGTGGCTTTTGGCTGAACATTTTCTTGTTAGCCATTGACTGAACTGATTTTCTCCTCTAAGAGAGAGACTGTATTTTAGGATGATTCCAGTGAGCCAAGAGACCTGCTTCAGCAGCTGAGAAGACAGAAGTGGAGCGAACAGAGAAAAGTTAGGGAGGTTTGTGGTGGTGCTCCCCTGTCCTCAAAAGAAGGAGAAGAGAAGAAGATCTCTGTTCTTGAGCCCTCAGCCCCAGGGGAGGAAGAAAATGGGGGGGACTGTGGTCCCAAAAAAAAATTAAAAGATGAAGTGTTTTTTTCCCTCTTGGCAGAGCATTCTTGAAAGGAAAAATTCTAAAAGCAGTCTGTCCATCCATGCATTGGTGCTGAGAGCACTGTGCATGAGCATGGAAAGGAGAGTGTTACCATGGCAAACTTTTTCTCCGGGCAGTGCCATGTTTGACATGGAAACACAAGAAGCGGCAGCTGTGTTTCTTGGAGGTCTATGGTGCAAGGGAGATTCCTTTCTCCCCTGATGGACTGAGTATTGATTATTTGCAGGGTGAATGCTTGATTAAGGGTCCAAATGTGTCTCACTGTGGTTTATTAGAGTTGGGTGGTAGGAGGAGGAATGTTTTGAAAGGTTTTCATTTTAGATTTATGTGTGTGTTTTCCTTTTTTTCTTCCTTTATAGTAGTATAGTAGTAGCTTAATAAAGTTTTTTCCCCCCTTGCTATTAAGCTTGGGCCTGTTTTGCTCTGTTCCCAATCACATTTCACAGCATTCAATTGAGAGGTTGCATTTTCATGGGGGCACTGGCATTGTGCCAGTGTCAAACCATGACACTGTCATGTCTGCTCTGGTGTCCATCATCCCCTGGAGTTGTAGTGAATGCCTCTTGCTCTTAAGGCCACACCATACAAGGGGGCTTTTCCTCTCCCAAACACTTGGTGTAAAAAACTGAGAGTTCCAGATCGTCACACAGGACTCAAGGAATGGGAATTGCCTGTGCAATGATCTGGCCTCTTGGTAAGAAGGGGGTGGGGGGGTGGACACAGCGTGCCATGAGAGAGAAGACCCTCGGGTCAAGTGTGGAGATCCCAGGAGGGATCTCTATCTCAAGTGAAGTGTTTTTTGTGTCCCTGACAATGAGGTACCTACAGTTCAGGAGGTCTTTTCTCCATCGGGTCTCACAGCAGCAGATGTGCGATAGAAGCTCTGTCATCTGCTATAAAGAAATGCCACTCCTGAGAAGGAAAATGGACAGGGTTAGTGAGTCGAAGCTGATAAGGTTCCGTCTTGTCAGTCATTGAGAGGCAGCCACTTTTACTGATGGCACTAAATGATGGATCGCGGCTCCTTGTGCAGTGCCACAACCCACCTCATTTTTGTCTACACGCGAGGTAGGTCTGCGCTCCTCCTTCAGTTTATTTGAAGTGTAGGATTCTCCTCCCCGACCGCCTCTGCAGCCCCTGGAGATGCATTCCCCAAAAATGGATATTGGGCCAGAAAGTGGCCCTCCTGATGGCAGTGGAAGCACTGGCACCTAGATGGGAACTGCCTTGGAGCTGAGTTCCTATCACCAGCCAGGGGCTAAATACAAGTCATGAACAGGACGGGACTGCTGTGGAATATGTCTCAAGCTGTTTATTTTTTAGCATCAGTCTCATTACATGGTTATAACAATGGGAAGATGCCAGCAGCTCACATCCCAGGCAACAAACCAAGAACTTAATGTTACAACTTACTTTATAAGCCTTTTGACCAATCACACAAAAGTATATTGACAGTAGTTCTATCCAATCACTATTAATACACATACCTTTGCTTAAAACAATGCTTGCTTATTTAGAATACAATACTTGCTTGTAAGCCTCAAGATACAATGCACAGAGCTCCATTATTAAGCTTAGAACTTCCTAATATCTCACCAGATATACTTTTCTGCAATTTAGGGAGTTATTCTACCCAAGCGTTAATACACAGACCATTGTTCTATTGGTCCTTTCTTTCTACTTCTTGTATAATTTTTCTGCTGACAAATCTTATAGCTACTGCTTATCTCTAAATCACCGTCCTGCTGTCTCTGAGGCCTGTCTTTTGCAACGTGCCCAAAACCCTCTGCTTTTAAGGAATCCCACAAGTTCCTTGGTGTGGCAGCTGGAGCAACCACTTTGTCTTGAGGCTTCTTTGGTATCTCTTCTCCCATGAGTTGTGCTTTCTGTGTGCATTTGTTGTTATCATGCTGGCATGGTAGCATGGAGGAAGGTTTTAGAAAGGCCTTGGGAATGGTAAACTGAGGAAAAGGATACATTCATGTATGCCCCATTGTTTTAGAAAGGCCTTGGGAATGGTAAACTGAGGTAAAAGATACATTTATGTATGCTCCACTGTTTCGGGAAAGTCCCGCTTCAGCATTCCTCTGTAGACCCCCTTCTCCCCACCCCTGAGCAGTTCCTATTGGACCTGGCCCCTGGGGTGGTTCTGATGTGCCCAGGCTGGACACTGTCTCTATTGTTTAAGACCTTATCTCTTAATTTTGCTGTATAAAACTGTATCTGGGCAATAGCCCAGGGCCTTTGGTCCCTGCAACGCTTCAGGCAATACAATCTATCTGGACAAGCATACCATTGGTCTCTCTTGGTCTCTTTATGTCGAATCCTAGCGGTGACTGAGGCAACGCCGCAGCTCGGACCATGCTAACCCAGACGCTGCCTGGTAAGCCCAGGGCAGCGGGACCGCGGAAAACCCCGGCCCTGGAGGGGACAGCTAGCCAGAGGGTCCCGGGGGGCCGGAGAGGGATGGGTGACAGCAGCGAGGAACCCCCGAGAGCAAAGTGGCAGTCGAAAGAGAAGCAACATGCATTCTTCCATTATTTGGTCAAGGGTTGGTGGTGATGAGACAGGCAAGGCTTGGATAATTCTTTTGCAAACTTCATTTGCATTCATGGAGGTAATTTCCAGGACGATCTGGTCCTGGAGTTCCAGCCCCTCCACACGCTTCTCCACAGCTTCCCTCACACAGTCCACAAAATCTATAAAAGGCTCAGTAACAAATTGTTTAATTGCTGCATATGATGGCATTGGCTCCTTGGTGGGCATAGCCAGGAACGTGCACTCTGCCGCATCCCTGGTCATGTCCAGCACTGCTCTTGGAATTCCCCTAGCCTGCAGCAGTGCTTCATTCCAGTCTCCCTCACCAATAAGGTGGTTTAAAGTGATTGGTTCCTTGGCAAGGTTGAGGCCATATGGGCCCTCTGCCCATCTCTTCCACTTTCTTTCCCATAATTTTTATTCTGAGAGGCTGAGCAGACAACTAAACATGCGATTAAGGTCTGCAGGGACCAATGTTTTTGATGGAAATATTGCTCATAACATGTTCCTGAAAAAAAGGACTTTTGGGGCCAAAATCTCTTTGAGTCTTGCAGAGCTCTTCTATAGCCTTGTAGGAGAGGGGTTCCCATCTAGGGTTTCCCCCCCACCGGCCTATAACAGACTGGAGCTAAGAATGGCTGATCTACTGCTCAAGCCTGTTCCCTCCCTGTTCCCCCCTCCCTCCCCGGTACCTGAGGGACCGTGGAAACCTGAAGGTGGGGCATGGGAAACAAGAGGAGGGTGGTCCAAACCTGGAGTCTGAGGGGCAGAGTTGACAGACCTCTGTGGACTGAGGGGGTGGGCCAATGGTCGGGCCGTGAGAAACTGAGGAGGACTGGAGGGAACACCCACAGGAGGAGGAGCAGAGGGAGGGGGAGTTACACAATTTCCAGAAAGGGCTGCACATACGTCAGCAGGGAAAGAGGAGGTATTTGAGGCAACAGTGGGAAAAGGCACAAAGGGGTTGGGAGAGGGAGAGACGCCTGCCACCATTTCGCATTGGTAGTGCAGTGGTGCCTCTCCAGGGGGACAAAGGGAAAGATTTAGGGGAGCAGAACTGCATTGGGCTGTGCCGAAACCGGGATGTATAACTGGGAAAGAGGGATCGAGATGAGGGTTAGGGATAAAGTTCCTGGCAGCATGGCCAGTGCCATCAGAGCAAGGGTACTGGGGGGACTTGGGGGAGCTAGGAGCACAGTCCACATTGCAGGAGCTGCCCTGCACCTGCAAGTGGTGGGTTGCCTTTCCCTGTCCACCTGATTTAGGGGAAGATAGGAAGGGAGAGCTAGGTGGGGAAAGGGGTGTAGAAAAAACTGGGGATTTGTCCGCTGGCTGCTCTTCAGCCACCCATCCACCTCTTGCGCACCTTCTTTTTTAACCACTTCCCAAACCAGCACAAACAGCTTCATGAAGCTGTCCTTTATGGAGGGGTCTCCACGTTTGATTCCTTCTGCTAATCTCACACCAACTCCCTTCCAAAAATCCTTTTTTCTAACATTCTCTGCCAAGAATCCGGGAAAAGCAAAGAACAACCATCGGACGAATTTTTTAACCAAATGTTTAGGAATAACATCACCCCCCTCCCTCAACTGATGACCCTCCCTTAGGAATCCCTTAACTTGGATATATAATTTTCTCTGGTGAGTGGACAGCCTAATATCCATGCTGCTCACTCACACAATCTCACGCACTTGCCACAGGAAAGGAACAACTAAACAAAAAATGGCCAAAGAGTCGCCAGTGGTGAGCCACTCACACTGCACGTTGTACCTCCCCTACCCTCAGGAGCATGGCCACCCACATAGTGAGGGAAGTTCCGGCCGGGTCTGTCCCACCCACCGGAAAACTTACCCAACTGACGATCTTCAGAAATCAATCTGTGTCAAGGGTCCTCCTCTCAAAGACAGCTCCCTATAGCAATTGGTGAGGAGTTAAAGCCTCATTCCTTGTGGGCATAAGCAGAACAAAAAATCTGTGTGCTCACTCAAGGGCGTTGGTGCTTTCACTGACTGAGTACACACAGTCCAGCAAGGGGCAGTTCCATGCAGAGGCAGCAGTGTTCGTCGTGGCTGCGTCTATGGCAGTGGCCGGTGCGGGGGCGGCCAGTGTGGTCTGGCAGTGGCGGTGGCTATGCGGTCTGGCAGTGGCGGCGGCTACACGGTCTGGCAGCACCAGTCAGGAGACCAGCATGCTGCTTTGGCGTGGGCAGTGTGGTCCTGGACCGCAGCCACCGTGTGTGGGTGGCGTAGTCCCGGCACGCAGCTCAGCAGCATGGCACAGTGGCCGGCATGGTACAGCGACGCAATGGTGGTGGCATGCTGGTCGTGTGGCCTTAAGCAGCAGCAGTGGCTTCCAACCGTGGCAGCCGGTGGCAGTGGGGTCCAGCAGTGCAGCGTCCAGTGGCGGCATCTGGTGGTGTGACTTCCAACAGTGGAGGCCCACAGTGGTGGCACATGTCCCTCTACGGCTATTTTCCTGCCTGATGGTGGAGCACCACCTGCGGCAGTTACCATCCATGGCCCCAGGTAGGTGGAAGGGTCTGGCTAGTACAACCCATGTGAGGCTGTGTGGCCACCATGTGAGTGGACGAGCAGCTTAAGTAACTCTGCACACTGAGAGGAGATGAAGAGATGAGAGAAGGACACTTGTATACCAGCCCAGAGTCCTTTATTTCCCCAAGTGGGGCAAGAAAGGTGCCCTCTGAATGGGTACAGTGACAAATGCTGAAGAAATCAATGATTACAGAAACTTAAATAGGGGGTGGGCGGACAGAGGTGTAAACCTGTCTTGCCTAATGGGGATAAACCAGAGAGGGATACAACAACCTATGATAATGTAGCAGGGATAGGTACAAGGTCAGGGGACAAATAGAAAAGCTAAACTGGAGTGATTGATACAAAACTTTCTGGAAGAAACTGGGGATAGTTACAGGATTGACAGCCAAAAGGGTATAAACAAACTCGGATTGATGGAACCAAATAACGAGAAAACAGGGAGATATGATTGACATATAACTGGGGAGCCAAGTGGCAGGAACTTTTGGCGTAAACAATTTGTATCAATCCAATTGCAAGGGGACAAATGGGAGAGCATAAGACTAATTAACATTGCTAAAACAAACTGACTAAATCAACCCACAGCGCAACACTGTAAGATTTCAGATTTCAGAATTTTGAATTTAAGGGGCACAAATGCAGTGACTTGGTCACTTTGTGGATATCCATGTGAAGCGATGCTACTGAATCTGTCTGTAGCACAGCAGCAGAGGAAAAGCTTCTCAGTTCACCAGGTGTATTGATCCTCAGTATTATCTTTTTATGAGGGAGAGAAAAACTAGCTTAAAAGTGATGGGAGAGGGAAAGATGTCACTATTGAGTAAGAAAGTGGCACAGACTCCAAGAAGGCTGGTTTGCACAACAGGAGCTTTAATGCCAAAAGTCTCCTCTTTATAGACTGACCTGACACATTCTACCTGATTGGCTAATGAACAAAAACACTTTTATCACAAACAATCCTGGAGAAGAACAGAAAAATAACACCTGCAGGTTGTTTACAATAACAAGCTATCATTGTTTCTCTACAACTTCCTAAAAGTCTCACAAGTCCACAGTGAGAAAACTTCTGTTGTTTTCTCACTCTCTGACCAGGTTGTCACATACACAGAAAGATACCTCTGAACTTTCTTCTTTCCTTCTGTCAACTACAGGTAGATCTCTGCAGCTCACAGATTTGCCCAGGGAAACTACCAGACATTATCACAGAACACAGATATTTATTGAAGATATCATACCACAGCAAAAGCAGGTTTGTTGTTTGGTGTGTGCAGCAGGTTTCTTGCTTGTCTTTTCCCTTTTTTTTTCATGAATCATTAATTTTGGGTGCCTAAAGGTTGAGTGTCCCCATGACAAGTGTAGAGTCTAGGGAGACACTAATCTCATATGTGTTTGCATGACACTTCATCCAAGATGGAAGGACGTTTTCTAGTACCATCTGTGTAGCAGTTGCCCTTTGGCAGTTTTCTTTATCTCCTGTTCATGGGCCCATCAATGTCTTGCCACATGACTCAGAGATAACACTCTCCAGGAGCCAGTTCTGTGATCAAAGACACACCTTGTGACTCAGAATGACATGAGCCCATTGTGAGATGCTCTGTCCAGGGGAGAGGAGCTAAGCATTCCCACCTAGATATAGCCTGAGATTTCTAGACATAGAAACAGCCTTCCCACAGGTTTCCAAGAGGACACATCTGGGGTTTTTCCACTGGACCAACTATACCTCTTCTACAGGATCACTGCACAAAAAGAAACCACATCTGCCACTCCAAGAGGACTGCAGCCACTCTAATTTGGACTGCTACCAACATGCTGGCCAAAGGGGTGTCAGGTTGTATTCTGACTTTGTCAGTGGTCTTTCCATTTGTATCATTGCATGTATTTTTTCTCTTTTCCCTTTTCTCAATAAATTGTATTTCTGACTTGGAGTCTCTCACTAGTTTTGCTTTCAAACCAGAATATACTTAAATAGCTTTTGTCTTGTCAACATCTAAGGGACACATCCTCTAAGCAACCCGTGTCCTGTGCATGGCAGGGGGTGTCATTGAAAGCCATCAGAATGTGGATTCACCCATAGGTGTATCTGCCCATTCTCCCCACTCTGACCACTTTTCTTACAGCCTCACAAGTCAGACCTTCTCAAAAAAAGTTCCCTATCCAGCATTGGACTCCTAGTCTCTTTGCAAAAAGAAGATTCCCTTTGGCTTGTGGGAATCGGCAGCATCAGTTCCCTCAGCAAACATTGCTTTTAAATCTCTGTCCCATCCATGATGGATATATACTGGATGGCAGCACATTTTTAAATATTTGCTGGACTCTAAAATCCAGCCTACAGAAGCTGAGTAAATTTCTGAGCTAACTAACTCTCATCAAGTCACAACTTCTATTTTTACAGTGCACATTTGCAAGGACCAAAAGAGGGAAGCAGTGTTGCTAGAAAGTGCAGTTTTATATAGAATTTTCCTCTGTTATTTAATTCTAGATGTCAAAATAAAGTGCTATGGAAAAGAACAAACTGATGCCAGTGCTGCAGGTGAGAGGAGAAGGCACATGAAGGAGAAGGTCAAGCACATGAGTTCTGACCCTGGATAGAGGCAGTCCTCTTGTGAAGCAGGGGAATTTTCAAGGTAGGTGAATCCTTGAGACAGTATGGGGCTGCCAAACAGCACAACAGATTTGTGTAACACAATACAACTCTGAAAAACTTCTCCTTACTAATTGTATACATAAGATGTACATTTCGGGTTTGGTGATGCCCTCCTTTCTAGGGTGCAACAGAGACTTCTGCAGAGGGCAGCCTCCAACTGATTTATTAAAAAAATATGGATATTTATCTAGTACAAATATCCAACTGTGACGGACAAAATCTCTCTAACAGTATAAAGTTAGAAAGTGTATGTTTATTCAACACCGGGCAGCGTGCGGGATAGCTCCCAAATACACACTGTGGCTTCCAGGTGATTACAGAGTCTTTTTATCCATACAAGTATTGAATATCCAAAATAAAAATACATATTAATAATTTTGGTACATCCCATTCCTCATTTCATATGCTAATCATTTCAAAAGCTATTAAGGATGTGTAGTTTGTTCCTTGAAATCGGTCGGTGGTCCCTTTCATGGGGAGGGGTCCCAAACTGAGGAATTAAATGAAGTCTTCCTCGTTCTGACCTTTCTACCTTTTCAATGCAAATATGACAAATGAACTCTTGGTAGAACTCCCATTCCTTTTCTTCAATTGGTTTCAGAACAGAGGAGGCCCACAATTGTCTTATGTTCCTAAAAGCTATTTCCAGTTTTTATATTCTTCATTATAAACCCAGCTAACTAAACATTGTGCTGACAAGCAATCAATTATTAGTTAACTACTAACTCTTAACTTCATCAAAGCCTACTCATTAATTTTAATTAACTCTAGTAAAGCTTATCTCTAACTAAAATCTTAGCTCCTCTAAAATCTCTAAATTCCTTAAAATTTATGTTTCACAACTAGCAGTGTATTTCCAAAAGCCACAGGGGCAGACATCACATTGTAACATAATTGTGGAAGTGATAGTGATCCTAATAATAATCCTAGGAATAATCATAATTGCTGGAATCCTGGATGCTGAGAATTTTAAACTTTCTGTGCTGAAAGGTACAGACTCACAAGAGAGCACTGCATTTGACTTGAAGTTGTGGAGAAGACTTCCAAAATTGATTAACAGCACTGGGATTCCAGGTGTGTAGTTGGTTAGAAGTGTGTAATATCACAGTGGAAAATTTAGAGCTTGGGGTTTTAGAATATAGAAATAAATATGAAGCAAGACGGGGGTTTTAGCGGGGAGAGGCTCTTCTTCGCCTTCTTCCTTCTTCTTCATGGGTTTGGGTGTTGTTTTGTAATTGGACAGAAAAGTCTGCATTGTGGGCTTTGAGGGATGTTATTGGGTTAAAAGGGAAAATAGTCTAGGTGTCATTTCTTAATTGGATTGTTTAGTTTTAAAAGACTTTGTAACAAGAGATAGTAAACCATTTTATGCTTTGTTAATGAAAGACTGCAGAACTGTGAGGTTGTGCAGGCTGTGAGGTTGTTTCACTGATAAGTAATAATAAACACCTGAGTCCAAACATGAAACACCATCTCAAGTGCCTTCAATCCCAACCTCGACAGAGGTAGAAAAAACAAGCAGAGGACCCACACATAATCCTGATGGTAGATTATAACTGTGACCTCACATCCATTGCTCTGTAAAGTCAGGTGCTGTCAGAACCTGGGCCAACCTGTGGGAACAAGTACACATGGCCACAGGGAAGGAGTGGAGCTGCCCCATCTCGGTGTTCTGTAACCCACCCTGTATCTGCGCTGCCATCTGCACTGTCCCACTGGTAACTTCTGCTCTGGGCCACCGATGTCCCGTGCCCTGTTCTCAGCAGTGCCGGTGGGCCACCGGTGTTGCCATTTGCCCTGTCACGCCGCGTCCCTTGTCTGCACCGGAGGTCTTCCATGTCCCATCCCTGAGGTGTCCCTGCCCCCCCGGCCGTGCCCCCTTCTTGCCTGGTGGTAATCCTAACCTATCCCGGTTGAGCCGCCTCTCCTGTCCTAGCGGTGTTCCCCACCCTATTCCGGGGTATTTCCTTTCTTATCACGGCGGTGTTCCCTGCCCTGTTCCGGCAATACCCCTCCCGCCTCACGGGTGCGACTAGTGGTGCGGGCGCTCGGCCGTTAGTGACGCAGCAGCTGCGGCGGCGGGGTCCGCGGCGGGCGGGTCGTTGCCGGCAAGGGGCGTCAGGCGCCTGGGCTAGCCATGACCGACAGCTCAGGTAACCAATAAGAGGCGGCGCAGAAGGAGGGGGCGCGCCGGTCGCAGCGCCGGTGCAGGCGCCGCCGCCGCTGCCCCATCGGGGGTCCGTTCCTTTGTGCGCATCGCGTCCCGCCCCGCTGCCGTGGATGCGGCCGCACCGCTGGAGCAGTAGTAGGCGGATGGGAAAGCACTGTGGAAAACGTCGCCCACTCGCCCGCGCCGCCGCCGCCTCATGCCGTGGTACCGTCCTGCCACCGGCTCGGGAACCTGCATGGCCGGGCATGGGGAGCGCTGTAAACTCGCCCGCCCCCAGGGCTAAGCCGCCGCTCGCCGCTTTGCGGCGGCTGCTCGCCGCACTGGGGCTGCTGCTGCTGGGCGCAGGTACCGGGAGTGTGGGGCTGGGAAGGACGGGTGCGCAGCTGTGTGCGCGCGCAGACGCGGGTCCTTTTCCTTCCCGTAGAGGCTCTCATGAGGCGGGATTCGCGAGCTGGGCCTGTGTAGTCCAGAGGAGAGAAGGCTGAGAGGCAATCTCGTTAATGCTTATAATAGCTCCATCTGAGAGGATGGTGCCAGATTCCTTCATTGGTGCCGAGCGACAGGAAGGAGGCTATAAACTGAAACACAAAAAAAGCTTCACCTCAACATGAGGAAAAACTTCCTTGCATTAAGGGTAGCAGAGCACTACAACGGGCTGCCTGCGAGGTCATGGATTTTCCTTCTCTCGAGGCATTCAAGCCCTACTTGAACACGTGCCTTTGTCACGTGGTCTAAGTGATCCTGCCTTGGCTGAGGGGTTGGACGAGATGATCCCCAGAGGCCCCTTCCAGCGCTAAAAATTCTCTAATTCTGTAATTTATTGAACTGTTTGATGACTGGACAGACTTGCTCAGCTAGCCTGATTTATTTGTGATTAAAATAGTATTACAAATACAACTGAACGGAAACAAAAGTTTTGATGCTTTGAAAGTCTGGCTCTAAATCCAGTATTCCCTCTGTCATTTTGCTTGGTATGGGTCTTTTTTATATATCTGAAAACACAGAAATTGATTGTTGTTGTTTTTGGGTTTTTTTTTCTGTATTCTGCAGAGGTATGTATGGCTTGCACAAAGAAATTTTCAGCTTACCTGCACAAGGCATGGTCATGCTTAGCTGTAGGTGGAGAGTTCCTAATTCTACTTCATGTTGTCATGGGATTTTGACAGATTTGTGTTAGCTACGCATCACTGGCAAAACATATTACCCTTGTAAATTCATAGTTTGGATATTCGGAGTAAGTCATGTGAATACTGACTCAGGAAGGTGAGCTAAGGGGCAGGCAAAGAAATTGCTGATATCCTCCCATCACTGGGTGCATTGAAGAAAGCAGCTATTTAGAAATGAATTATTCATTTGTTATTCAACCTATTTTCCACTTCTGACAGCTCAGAAGTTTCTCATATATTTCGTTTTCCCTTTTTTTTTTTTAACTCTTCCATGGGTCTTTGTGGCGTTCAAAACCTGCTTTATGACAGTGAGAAATTTCAGACAAATGTTCCTACAGATGAATTTTAGTAGATAGTTTTGCAGGCTTGGACAGCTATTGTATGAAGTTGTGCACCAGTTCTTTATGAAAGTCCATTTTCTCTTTGGATGGCAGGAAATGTGAGCTCTCCTAGACTGGGATCCCCCTGCTTTTAACCTGTGGGAAAAGTGTAGGTCTGTTGTCCTTAGTATGTTTTTTTCATTTAATTTTTGCTCTTGGTAAGTTCTTTGGTAAAAGTTACCTTTAGAAAGCTGATGTTAACTGCCATGAGAGTCTGGAATGATTTCAGATCATACCTGTGAGAGCTGTGGAGGAGACTGTAGAACTTTGGTTTGCTTGCAAGGATTTAACTGGTTTTTTTTTAATGGAAATCAGGTTATCAGATAAAATGTGACTGGTGTGCTCATGTAAGTTCAACTGTGTAGCAGTTGTATACATCTGATAATCACTTCAGACTTTTGTGGAGAGAGGGTTTTACTCCCCCCATCTTATGAATTTTGCTCTTTGAGGTACAGTTACTGCAATGTACAGGTGCGTTAGCTGAAAACTTGCACTTCAGAAAACTGTTTTTTTTCATGCTTTAGTTTCAAAAAAATAAGCAGTGAAGCTCTAGCTATGGCATTGCCAGGGAAATAAAGCAAACTGCTTGTTCGCTTATCTGCTCATTCTCCCCCACTCTTGTTTCTAGAAGAGAACTTGGCTTCTGCTTTATTCAGTCTAGTTTTTGTCAAAACATTTTTAGACTTATGTCTAACATCTAAACAATGTCTAAATAACATTACTTTGTTGTCTTTACCACATTCTTCTGAGGGGCAGAATTCTATATAAAAAGCACTTAAAAACTAAATGGAGGCTTCCTTATTGACTAAGTTATTAATTTAAAAACAGAATACCATGACCTTGGTATCTAGAAAGAAATGTGTGGCTTGTACTTGACAGGACCTAGTGCTCTTAATTTTCATCTAGACAATATGAAGTAATGGATTAAGACATCATGAGTCTCATCAGCCTCTGAGATATTCTCCATTGCTTTTATCTTTCAACCTCTTCTTTTTTAAAATGTAATGTTTCCCTAATGAGTGAACACTTTTAAGTTTCTTTCAAGTTGTTTTCTTATGGTTCTTGTGGGAGTGGAAAGGGGTATTGCCACTTAAGAGGTTTGCTTTATGTCTTTCTGCTGTCTGTTTCGTGCTTAGGTGACTGTGAGCTGCACACATCTTGTGGAATCCAGAAGTGCACCACTGATTTTGTATCCTTTACTACACATCTAAACTCAGCTCTTGAGGACTTTGATTTGGAGTTCTGCAAGGCCCTGCGAGCATACTCTGTGTGTACCTATCGCAATTCCAAAGTATGCCGTGGAAACCTAGTCTACCATTCTGCAGTGCTTGGGATCGGTGATCTCATGACCCAGAGAAACTGTACCAAAAATGGACCCACATCCTCCACCAACTCTGAAATAACCCATGATCCCTGCAATTACAGTGGCCACACAGAAGTGAGAGACCATCAAGGGGGAGAGAAGACATCTCCTCCTACTTACCTGTTTTGTGGCTTGTTTGGGGATCCTCATCTGAGGACTTTTAAGGATCACTTCCAGACATGCAAAGTGGAAGGTGCTTGGCCCCTTATAGACAATAAATACTTATCAGTACAAGTGACCAATGTGCCTGTGGTCCCAGGATCCAGCGCTACTGCTACAAACAAGGTAGAGATTATTTTTGTGTACTGTGCATGCATGAAGAAGTGAAAGGCAAACAGTTAAGTAAGTCATTTAGCCCTTAACAATGAAAAAGTGTATTAGCTTGAGAATCTTCTGTGCAGTAGTATAAAAAAATAAAACTCTTAGCATCTTTGTTAATGAGCATCAAACAAAACAGGTTATTTTCTTCCCTCTTCTCTTGTTTAAGAAAACCTGTGCGTATCAACACACAAGCCTGTAATGATACTGATGTAACACTTTAAAACAGTTATTGATTATTGTACATCTGTGACTGCCTCTGTACTAATTAGAAATTTGAAAAATCATACAATGCTTTGGGTTGGAAAAGAATTTAAAGATGTAAAGAATGTATGTTTAATGAATGAAGTTTAATTTTCTAAACTTCACAGCTATAACAGTAGGAAACAAATAATACTGAGAGTGGCACAAAAAACTGGTTACCAAAACACTGATGATTCAGAGCCAAAACAAGAGGGCAAACTGCAGAGAACTGAGAGAAGGTAGCAAGCTGAATGCTTGTGACAAGGACTTTAGTACCTGAGCTGTACTAAACAAACAGTGGCCTTAAAATTATGCCACGGATATTAAACCCTTGTTGAGACAGGGGAGACTTAAGATTGCAATCCTCTCAGATATTTTGAGGAGTCTAGAGTAGGAATACATCCACTAGTATTTAATAACTGATGCCATTTCTTTAACTTAAGAAAAGTCTGTGTCTCTTCCTGCTGGATGCAGGTAGCAAGTGAGTCCATCAATTACTGGATTTGAAGCTGATATTGTCACATATCTCTTTTGGAGTGAAAGGGCTTTTTTAAAAATAGTGTTAGTGTAGCTCTTGGATTGTCAAGCTACATCAGGCTGTATGTACACAGCTTCAAGACATTTACTAAGCAGTCACAAGTTTTTTTGTTACAAGGCAATATATAACTTTCAAAACCAACAGACAGTTGCCACAGGATTTATTTTACTTTTCTAACCTATCACCTTTACTTACTTCTACTGCACTGTGGCTATTTTTATCCAATGGGCTTCTAACTCACAGACATACATATGCATCTGTTATAACTCTGAACTCTTAGCTGATTCCATACAACTACACCCCTACATTATAAACACTTGAGCAGCTTACCAGTATAGTTTCTCATTTACTTAAGGCATATTCTCACCTACAACTATAGAAATAAAAATTTATAATTTTTCTGCTTAGTATCTGTGTTTTGTATTTTTACATGAATCTAAGCTTTTTCTAAGGCTGTAGATCAAACCCTTCTGTGTCTGATTCCCACAAGAAGATAAGTACAAGAACTCAACAGTTGAAAGTGTTGCTTTTGTTTAAGGCACACAAGCCTTAAACTTTCTACAAATACATTAGGGCCTTCTCTAGAAATGGTAGTTTTACAGCTCAGTAACATCATCTTTGAAAGGTTTTATATGTGCAGTGGAATTTAAGAAAGCTTTGTGGTCAGTGTACTCATCAGTACTGGCATCAGTAGGAGTGGGAGGATGAAGTTCAAAATTAAATGTGTAAATTTCTTTGGTTTAGTAATCTTACTATAGCTGATTTGTTTATTGTATCCTTAGATAAGCCTCTGGAAACCTTTATTTTTGTGTTTCAGCAAGCCTCACTGCAGAAGAGCTCTGTACCCAAAGAACAAGGCTGATACACTGATAATTTCAAAGATCTTTCTTTATGTGAAGATTTTGGCATTCGGATTTTTCCATCCTAACTTTAGAAAGGGCAGCTAATCACTAGTCTGTAAACAGTACTGCATAAGCAGCTGTGTGAAGGTGTTCTTGGGACCCAGAGTGTGAAAAGTACCATAGGTACATAAACATTTGTTAGAAATAACCATTTTCACTTTTTAATGCTCTCTGATACCTTGAGAATTTAAAGAGAGAAAGCTCTACAATGACATTTTGCTTCATCTCCATTTGCAGTAGGTTCTGAAGTATCTGTCAGTACCAGGGCATGATACTGAGATAGGAGTGTATGATAAGACAAAGCCCATGCAGCACTCTGGTTTTACTGATCTGGCCTATGGTTTAGGTGGATGTTGCCCAACAGACAACAGAATATTCAAAATCAGTGTATTGAGCTGCAGTGTTTAAATACAAGTATGTCCTTGGAAAATCTTAATGTCTCTGTTGATTCTCTCTTTAAAGTGTCCTTGCAACATACATGGAGGCCTTTATTCATCTAATAAAGCTCTCTAAAATCTAATTTCAGCTTTCTACATGTCTACAGCATCCATTGTTATTGTTAATCTTAAATTAGTGTGAAGGCTTCTTGTTCTTTCTCTGTGTTCTGAAATTGTGTGCATTTCATTCTAGTAAATGAGGGAGTTCTGGAGAGAGCAATTTGGTAGCTGCTTCCTGATCAATTTTGCCAGGTGTCTTGCTTAAATATTTTATGAAGCAGGTAGTTCAGTGTCTCATTAAAACAATGAGACTTCTTTTTGGCTCCAGTCTTGTTCAAGTGCTAAGGAAACTTAGAGTTTTACTTCTGTAGGTGTGTAAATTATTCTTCACAGAACAATGCAAGTGTGCTCAAGAAAATAGCAATGCCTCTTTGTCTGAGCAGGCTGAGATAGAAGTCTGTTTCATTCAAACTGTGTTACACAAAATAAAAGGCTTTTTACTGTATTATGGCCTGGATTATATGCAGAAATACTAATCATTTGAGAGACCTCGAATTTCTGTTCTGTAGGTTGCTGAGTGTACTTTACTAAGAGCAAAACTGTGAGGTCATCTTTACAGCAAAAGAGGCACTTGTGTGTTTTGTGGATTTTGGGCATAAGCATTCCTGCTCAGCTGTCATTCACAGACATCACTTTACTAAATTACTTGACTAAGATGGTCTTAAGGTATATAGCTGATACATCTCATGCTGTATAACTGGTTAATGCAAGGAAAAAACATTGGAAAAATCCCATCAGCACTAGTGAGAACATATGAAGTCAAAATAGTAAGTAGTGTCTGTGTTGTGAGACAAACACTGACAAAACATCCACCACCTGGGATGAGCCAATTACTGAAAATTAATGTAATATTTTTTAAGATATGTGTGTGTACTCCAAAGAAGAAATTGTTGCAATGGGAGGAGAGAGGTGGGAAGACTTGTGTCTTATAAAAATTGTATAGAGAGGTGAGACTAATGAGGCCAGAGGTTTTATTAAAATTGTTTGTAAATGGTTATTGATCTAATCTCTTGCTCTTACTTGAAAGGAGAGAAGCAGAAATAAAAGTTGTGCAGAAGTGTGTTGGTCTTACTTTAAATGAGAGAGGCAGAAATAAAAGTTATGCAGAAGTCCATTGGTTAACTGAAACTAAAATGTGAGGTTGCTGTGGAACAGATTTTAAGTTTAACCTTAGTTTAAAAATCCCTTCTGATATGTTTTGAAGTTTTTGAGTGAGTCTCATAGCAGAATTCCTAAATTGTAGACTGTAACTAATTTGATTAATCAGTTAATGATGAAAATAATTATTAAAATATTTATTCTTGGTGCAAAATGTCTTTTACCTTTTCAGTAAGTTATTCCCTTCTAGTCATTCTTTCTCTACAGGAAGTAGCACATCTGTTTGTAATACTTAGATGTGATTTCTCATTCTAATTTTTGCTTTAGGAAAGCTGCTAGACACTCCACATTTCATCTGCCATATAGCTTAGTTATTCCCTTCAAGTAAGACTTGAGGAGGACCTCAAGGATACTTAAGGAGGACCTGCTTTTTCTTCTGTTGTGACCTACTCCAATAAGTAGAAAGGATTAAAAGGCTAGTTCTTATCTTTAAAAAAATAATTAATTGCCTTATGCTAATGATTTTGATGTTGAAAGTCACTCACTCTTCAGAGGCACATCTTTGGGTATCTTTCAGTTCTGCATTTTCTCTGTAGCACAGTGGATTCAAAGTGTCAAATCTCCCAATTCCTAGGATTAATGTATCCAGGATCTCTAAGCTGTTATTTGACTAGTTGTTCTTCTTGGTTCTGATTATACCTTTCCCTGATTTTGCATGGTCCCATTCTGGTTTTGCCATAGTTGCCAGCATTGTGGGAATTACTTGGTCCTTACACTTCTCCGCCATTGCAGGAGGCATTCCAAAGCGTTAAGAAACTGTGAGGCAGGAGGTAGTTTTTATGCTTAATTAAATATAAAGTGTTTTCCTTTTCTGACCTCAAGGCTGTTGCTACATGCTAATAGTCTTGCTTCCAGACCAAAAAAAAAAAAAAAAAACAAATTTAACATTTGCCATGTGATAAAAGGCTGCTTTAAGCATGTGTACAGGCTGTTTTCCTTAGGCATGAGTTACAGACAACTGTCAGGTTTTAAGGTAGTGGGCAGTTCCAGACATATCAGGTACAAAATGGAAAAGGAATTGAGACAATGATTTCTTTCCACTAACTTTACTTATCTTTTTTCCCTCCCCCACAGGTAACTATTATCTTCAAATCATACCAAGACTGCACAGATCAGAAAGTATATCAAGCAATGACTGATGACTTGCCTGCAGCTTTTGTTGATGGTACAACAAGTGGAGGAGATGAGCACACCAGGAACTTGCACATTGTGGAGAAAGTTGGTGGCAAATATATTGAGATGCATGCAAGGTACATTGGGACCACAGTGTATATCCGCCAGCTTGGGCACTACCTGACCCTGGCCATTCGCATGCCGCAGGAGCTCGTGATGGCCTATGAGGAAAGCCAGGATCTACAGCTCTGTGTGAACGGCTGCCCTTCCAGCGAACGTATTGATCAGAGTGACCACTTGCCATTGCCTGTGATAGGAAAGCTTCTTTCTTGGGGTGCTGTGTCTCATGCCCGCTCAGGGTACACACTAGAAACAGCCACCACCAAATGCCATGAAAAGATGCTTGTGAAGGACATCTATTTTTACTCATGTGTATTTGATCTACTTACCACTGGCGATGTCAGCTTCACAGCTGCTGCTCACAGTGCCTTGCAGGATGTGGAGGCACTGCACCCCAGGAAAGAGCACTGGCATATCTTTCCCAGAAGTGGAAATGATGGTGTGGGCAGGGATAGCAAATTCTTTGTCAGTATTGGACTTCTATGCTTGATCGTTGTTGCATAATTGTAAGAATTTTTTTTTAAACTCTAACAAAAAAATTTGAAATATATATTGTCATAATATATTGAGTAAAGAGGAATATATATGTATATACCGTGTATATGAAGGGATGTTTTGTCTTGGGGCACCAGTCAGAGAGGATGTTAACTGTTTTCATGTATGTTTGATTCAGTATTCTATGCATCTATTTGTTTTACAGTTGTTGAAAAGTTTTAGTGTTCCTGCATTGAGACCTGATAAAAAGCACTTTATTTTTTACACATTAAATATATGTGTGTATCAGAGTAACTATGTGTTACACATTAAATACTCAGTACTCTTTCTTCTCTAAGTACTTCATTTAACTCATTTTTTTAAACTGAATTAACTTGTGGGTTTTCTCAAGAGACCTTTAGTTAATGCCAAACATGTATATTTTGAAGTTGTTCTGTGGCGAGAGCTTAAACTTAGAGGGAACACCTTTTTTTTTTTTTTTTTTTTTTTTTTTCTCCCCCTCCACAGGCCCTCCAGTTGTCTGTGTTATAGAAGGCTACGGATGTGTATTTTTTTCATGCTTGGAAACCCACAATGTATCAGTCTTTGCAAAATGTTGTAGGTCTGGTTCATCAGTATACCAGTAAGTATTTGTGTGTGTATAAAAGAGTGGCTGTGCAGTGTGTAATATTTTAAATTATTATAGTAGAAGAATAGTTTTACCCCCTCCCCCTCCTCCCCGCTGAGGAATGTCAGTAAAGTGATATAAGTGATCCCTAGTGGGGTGCACAGAAATTGGAGATACAGACCACATACTGGACAGGTAATCTATAAATAAATTCTCAGTTTGTCTCCTAGCCAAATAGGATGGATAGGATATTGGATAGCTATGTGCTGAATACAGTTGTTATAATTCTTGCAGATGCTTGTTTCCCTCTGCTATGTAAGATGTGTAAATTCATTATCAGCAGCTTCAAACCAGGCCAGTGTATTGAAAGAGATGAGTTTATTGAAAGAGATGAGGAAACTAAGATGAAGAACCATTTCCTCAGGATCCGACTTGCACTTTGTAATGTTCGCAGAGATACAAGAATTTTAACACAGGGATCTGTGTTACTGTTGCATCCCTCCTGAAAGCATTTTAAAAATCCTCTTTTCAAGTGATTGGAGAACTTTCAGACTAGAAGAACCCTGGAACATAAAATTATTTTCTTTAAAGAATAGGTGAGGAAATTAGAATAAATGATACAGAAAAGTCCACAAGATTACAGAACTTAGTGTAACAAGATGATCTGCTAAATAGATATGGAGTATTTCAGCTGCAAGGCTAATCAGTGTGAAGGTACATTGAAAGTGCCAAAACTTAAAAGAAGTTATGTCAGATATATACGAAGAAATACACACCTAATAAACCTAATCACAGCTGTGAATGTTGTGAACTGTTGCTTCACTAAGCTTGTATTACAGCTGGAATTTGAAGTATGTGAGAAATAATCTTATCAGAGAAATGAATTGTGGAAATTGCTGTAGAAGGCAAAAGGAGCTTTAAATATGTATATGTTTACTGTACACAGAAGGCAGATGTCATACTCACAGGGGAATGTCTTAACACCACAAGCTCTGTAGAAGGCTGTGTAATGTGATGATCAGTATTTTAATGCAACAGGCAGTCAGCCATTACCGATGCAATCTGTTTGCTGGCCTGTGTCTCAAGCTACTGTTGGATATCAGTGGCTTACTCAAAAGGGTTTTTTAAGTATCTTCTAGAACACTCTTAACCATATTCTAACAGAGCGTCTAACAACTGGTGATGATAGTTCTCTGTAGTTGTGGAGTCTGACAACTTCCTTAGTAAGCATCTTGAAGGATTAGCAGATCCTAATCCTTTATTTTGTGTATACAGAAGGCTCTTAAACAAGTGTATTAGAATTAGGAGTCTCAATTGCCTGTCAAACCAAAAATTCTTTTTTTCTTCCTGGAAAACCTATCTGGAAGAAAAATGCGCATAGAGCATCTGTTAAGTGGAACACAACTGAAGAGTACAGCCTTTTGTTCTTATGGTCAAGTTGCAGATCTTCAGTGTTGCATTTCCTTTCAGATTACTGCTATACTGCCAGAAAATAGATTACCAATTATTTACATTCTCCTACTTTAGCATTATGACTACCATGCATTTGTTTTATGACTTTTGAGGCTGTGCCAGTGTCTGTTTACTTATATACACTTTAAAGGCTTTGTACTGCCTAATGAGAGTTTCGTTAGTTGACATGTTTTGAAAAAAAAACTAGGAGCATCATGGCTTTCAGTGACACACAGCACAGTTTAAAATCTTGCATTCATTTTCTTCATGTAAATATAGCTATGGTCTTTTACACTGAAATTTTCATGCTTTGGTTATTTAATGCTTATGTATATCTTGACTGATAAAATTCTTTTGCATCTTTCCCTGTTACAGCTATTGAAGACTGCTATCTATACAGTATCCAAACAGAACTTAGTAACAATCCCCTTTTTTAGCAGTATTCTGTGTTTTTTACAAGGTAAGCATTCTCTGTATTGTGCTGCTACTTCTCTTCAACTATATTCAAAGCAAACAGGGATTGTGGGGATCAGTGTTGTCCATTAGATTTTATAGTTCTCATTAATTACCCTATTATGAAGAGCAACATTGCTACAGATCAAATACAAACATGCAGGTGAATTTGTGATGCTGATGTACAACAATTGCATCTGATCTGATTCAGAATTCTATGTTTGTAACTGAACTTTGTTGACATTAAAAGCTGCTATTACTAAATTAACTGTGAAGAGTAAGATTGATTACAGTCTTTGTGGAGGGGTATATATAAGAACACATTAACTAGATATAAAAAAAAGTATGTCATATGGGGTGTGCCAATACCTTATTTATAGGAATTATTTTACATTTATTTTACAATTACATTATTATATTATTTTACAATTATTTTAAAACTTAATATCCACTTCTGTCTACACTGTAACAATAGAAGAATATTTATTTACACAAAATATGTACCCGTCATTGATTTAGCATGTGCTGAGGGCTGGATCTACAGAAGGTTTGTATGTCTAGTTAGTTTGTGAAGTATCTAAATCCAAAACTGAAACACACAGTAAAGTCTTTTCAACTTAAACCCAGATGTTTCCCTGGGATCTCAAATTCTTTTCTTAGTCCAGTGAGCCCCCTTAAAAAAAACCTGTATTTTGCAGCTGAGCAGAGAAAATGAAAGCAGTCTTGAGAGTTGCACCTGCACCCCAACCAGAGTCACATGTTGGTCATCTGCCTGGTTTACTTGCAGGACCTTTTGGGCAGGTTTCATTTGCTCACTCATGTTTGACAGGTGATGGTGGAGTTGTTTATAGTGGTGATGAGCATTCTTGCTGGAGTTTGGGAGAGGCAAGTTGAAATTCCTCTTCTGCCTTGGTCTTTCACATCTTTTGAGTAATAGCTGGGAGCTATTACTGAATAACGTAATTTTGTGGTATTACAGGAGGATAGCTTTATCCAGACTTAGGTCCAGAGGTCTTAAGTTCCTCATTCCTTTCTTCCCACATACAGAGTTTCTATTTTAACTACAAAAGCTCTATTGTAACTACAAAATTACATTTACCATACTATTAAAATGTTAATACAGCACTTCTAATCAATATAACAGAATACATAGTATTCAATTTAATATTTGCAAAAAGGCAATAATAAAATAAGCATTATTCACAGTCTATACAATACAGGTAGCAACTTATCAATGCTAGAAATAGGGAAACCCAAATCCAGTAGCTAATTTTAAGTGATGCGTGAGATTACTTTCCAAATACTTCAATTACTGCAATAAATAACTAGCTCTGTTGCAAATAAAACACAGTGGAGGTCTAAGAGTACTGCAGTAATAAAAGCTCTCTGATTGTTTTCTCATGTGATCAGTGTCACATAATTTTTCAGCCATAATTTGTGTGCTTATTTTGAAAGACAGACTTGCCTGATGAAAAACCTGTATCAAATAAATAATATGTAATGTTCAAGTGTGTTATTCAGGCTTCAGCCTTAGTGCTTGAACTCAATATAGATCTAAATTCTATTTGTCAAAACATCTCAGAAGTGTTGCAGCAGTGATTTCCAAAGTTTTCAAGAAACACTGACAGTGAAGTTGTGGGATGGAAATTTGGGGTATAAAAATAGGTTCACTCAGTACCAGGCTGGGTTTGGACACTTCAAGTTTGCATAGCAGGCATAAGAGGACTCGCAGCACCCTGGAACACCATTTCCTTTACAGTCGTCTATCTGGCATACAAGAAATGTACACTTACCTGACTCCCTCACAGGCATGCAGAGACTGTCAGCCTTCCAGCAAAGCCCTTCTTTTTGTTAGTGCAAACATGGGATCAGCTGTGGTAATGCCTCAATCTTAAGAGTAGTTTTTGAATAGGTTTATGAAGATGCTACAAATAATTTAAAAATCATAATTATTTTGCTATGCAAGGTTCAGAAATAGTTTGGTTTTTTTAATCAGGACAACAGCAATTCTTACATCTTTATGCAAATTAACAATCACTAAATTTCATCTTTTATGCCAAATTTTTCACTTGTTAAAAACTTTAAAAATAAAAAGAATAAAATAATTACCAATAAATGGATAGGGCTATGGGCCTGGAAAATGCATGCTATAATGATTGGTTTTGTGTTGGCCATATCCAAATACACCATGGAAGTTTAAGGATAGGTGGACCAGAAGGTACTTACCATTACTCAGGTGTTCTCCACTTATATCTTAAGTAGGTAAATGGAACAGAGAGGGAAAAAGCTTAAGAAGCAAACAACAAATTCCATGAACTTTCTCTTCATTCTGCTCGTATCAGCATCCCACACATCTATGTATTCCTTAGCTACTGCTTCTGGACTGTTTTCACAAATAAAAGATTCAGCATAAAATTTTAAGAACAAAACTTCTGAAAATGTCAGGTGCAGCCACTCTAGTTTGTTGGAAGAATGAAGACTAAAGTGCCAGCACACACCTGTCCCAACAGAGTTCAGTAAAACAAACCTTGTTTGGTACAAATGGCTATCTCATACCAGGCATTACTATTTTAACATTCTTTACTACTCTCTAATAGAAACAAGAAATTGTCTAAATTGATTTCTGTGTAATTCCTAAGTAATGGTGAGGTAATTTCTTACCAAAAAGAGCTATTGTACTGAACACAACACTAGGCCTAACATTGGAGATGGAAACAACTCCTTTGAACTGCTTGGATACCAGGGTACTTTCCTGGGATTTTGTATTATAAGTGGAGCTCTCCAGCTACACAATTACGGCTATGAAATGGATAAGATATGTCTGTGTATGACAAACTATCACACAGGGACAAAACAAGCCAATCAAGCTTCAAAAGGGCATCAAAGATACCTGTCCTAGGAGCAGTGTCTCAAAGGGAGGTCAGGGCGCACTCCTTTCATAGGAGTGTCGTGTCAACACCACAGTGTTAACATGACACTCCTATGAAAGGAGTGCAAATCCTTCAGTGAGTGGTGCCCTAATGCACTTTTGCAAGTCTTGTTGATTGTGATGAAAAACTCTCAAACTAGCAATTGTCTGAATGCTGCTCTGACACCACAACATATGTGTAGAGGATCTGAATGGGGGAAAACATAGAGCAACTGTGATAAGGTAAATTATGATCACATCATCACCCTTGACAACTAACAGCAACCAGAATATGCATTTCTCTGTCCCTAAAACTTTAAGGGCAGTAGTACGGTTTTTAAACTGCTTTTTCATACTTAACCACCCTACTCTGTTTGGGTGGTACTAGGAGTGGTAGACTAAGACTTCTAAGACTTCCATGCATGGTAGATGAAATGCCTAAGCCTTTATCAATAGCCACATGAGGACTTCTCTTGCAGGCCTCAGAATTATTACTTCCCAAAATCTTTGACAAACAGGCAACTTTAGTATCTGATGGATGCTTCAGAACTGGACACACTCCTTGAAGACTTTTCAGTAAAAGTAAGCAAAAGAAGGATCAAACCTACATTTAGACTGAATGATAAATGGGTCATTTGCAGAGAATATGGGATTGAAAACTAAGATACAGCGTAACAGGCATTACCAGCAATAAAGACAATTTCCATCATCAAACTTCAAATACTTACAACATAATGGAAGCCAGAGGGGAAAAAATTAAACTATTGCAAATGTGATCTGTGTATTTGTAAATATGACTGAGCAAAAGTTATAGTTACAAAGCATAAGGAGACTAATTCCCAAAGATTGACATCAAAGTCATCAAGTATTTCAGAGACCTGAGGGACCTTTGGTGAAAATATATCATATCCACACTGATGGGAGAACCAGGCTCTGTGGGAATGTCCTGTCTATGCTCTAGGATGCAACTGTGTGCTTCCCAACCTGGAAGAATTATGTCTGTGGCTGGAAATGCTCAGACTTCTACGTTTCCACCCTTGGAAGTGGAATGTGCATAAACAATCTTATCAGACTCTGCTGCCTAAACACTATTCAACAGTCAAGCTTGAAACCAGAACCACTCCAACACCTCAGCTCCTGTCAAGATGAAAAGTTAAGAAATTAAGCAGCTAAGAAATTAACCAAGTCCCAGCCTACACTAAAAGAGCAGCAACTATTTAATGTGCAGCAACTGTGCCTATAGTAAGATCCTTAGACATATTCTGTGGTCAGATTGTGGTTCTATATGGAAATGCTTCCACATAAACCTGCTTAATTGGAAAAAATATTCCATATTGCAGGAGCAGAGAAAAACTGCAGCAGCAGATGCAGCTCCTGCCACCTGATGCTAGTCTAGGTACAGTCTCTATTTATCACCAGGATTAAAATTCAGTACTTTTAATGTTTTTATGGTAAACCTTGGGAAAAGTAACACAGTATAGAAAAACACAGCAGAAAACTACAAGACCCACACGTCCTTTTAGTTTAAATTTAATTTGTCAGATAGAAGTTATCTATGTACAATCAGTGTGCATTGTAACAATTCTGTCAATAAAGTAATAATTCAAATCTTCTAAAATATTAACTACCTGCATAGCACATTTGACATTATTGCCCATGTTGAAGAGGGAATATATGATTTACAATTAATTTTGATTGATTTCGATACTGAACTGTTCAGGTATTTGACAAACCTCCTTTAAAACCAATGCACCGGGAAAGCTTTCCAGAGCACTGTTTAGCTAGATATTTCTTACCATTTCATTACAAACAATCACAACACTAACAGCTTAATACAGAAAAAAAAAAAAAAACCCAAAAAACAACACAAAAAAACCCAACAGAAAACCCCAAATAACAAAAAAACCCTGCCAAAACAAACAAACAAAAAACCCCATGAACCCCACCAACCCAACAACAAAAAAACAAAAACAAAAAACCCCCAAAAAACTCCACAAAATCACAAACCAAAACATATATCTAAAGTATCAAAAAAGAGAGCACTAAATGCACTAAAGTTGCCTTTCCCCATTTTTACATTCTGAACAGTGACTCCATCAAATTCTTTTATTGAAACATGTACATACACTGAGTTTCATAACTGTGACAAGAAGTCCTGAGTTGGTGGGGAAAGGAACAGTCAAAAAAAGCCTGAAGGGGGAGAAAGGTCATTTAATAAATTTACAACAATTTACAGCCATTTGTTTGTGTTTTGCTTTTCTTTTTTTTTTTCCTTTCCTTCTTTTTTTTTTTTCTGTGGTGTGGTTTCTTTCTTCTTGTTGTTTGTTTTGTAAAAAGGCATTGTAACTGATCACAAACAGGAGAAATCCTGGCTATTTTACAGTTATAGGTAGAGAATTTAAATATTCAAGCTTGTGATGCAAAGCGGCAAAGTGGTCGCAGTGTACAATGTAAACAAGTAGCTTTGGAAAGTGAACAAAGTCCTTGAGAGTTCTTTACTAAGAAAAACAAATATTCTCCCCATTCCCTCCTGAAATATGAGCACAGGTCAGTGTTTAAAAGTTCATTTACAAACATAACTTAAAACATTATCAGCCTCAAACCACTTTGACACGAAGAGTGTTATACTAAGATCCAGTCTGAAATGGGCAGTGTTGAGGTCCCTGTAAAAGTAAACATCTTCCATTTCTTAAAAAAAAGTGCCACAGCATTTGCAGCACAGTGCAGCATAAACTTTAAATACAAAAATATTTTTCTTCTGTTGGGATAATAGACCTTGCATCCTGGAAAGACGTAACAATACTGCTACTGATAGAATATCCCTTCTGTATCTTTCAAGTCATGTAAGGCAATTATTGTGTTAATTTACTGTATATGGCTAAAAGAAAGTCCAGAAATATCAGTTTTTGTTATGTTTTCCGGCTACTCCATGTATGTTCAGGTGTACTTTTGTGATCTGATGAATGTTCAAATGGAGATCTGTGACCTAGGGGAGATCTTGAACCATAAGGAGACCTCTGATCTAGTGGTGACCTTGGACCACTACCTGAAGCTCTGTGGTCCATTTGCCAGTCTGAGTGGTACCTGTAATCTCTGGGAGATTTATGATGGCTGTACTCGGAAGAGGAACGGTGATCTGAATGTATCCTGTGGTCTGAATGGGAACGGTGATCCAAATGAACACGGCTGTCTTTTAGACTCCCTTCCAGGCTTGACCTGTGGTCTCTGTTCCTGTAGTCATCTAACTTCCTATGTTTACTATCACTGTAGTATCTAAAAAATAATAACTTAATTGTATTAGAGTTACTGGTAACAGCAAAAGCTACAATTATGTAAAACTGACAGAAAAGCATTAGAGAAAGATCATTGTTGCAATTTTGTGTTACTCAGAAAAGATTGGTACAAGCATAACTACAAAAACACAAAGGGAACTCTGACCAAATTTCAAAATTGCAGAAGAAACTCACCTGTCTTGTTTGTAATGATCCCAGTCTCTGTGATCTTTTCCATTGCTGAAGGCTGAATAGGGCCTTTTCCTAGAGTCATTTTTCTTGTAAGCGTCTCCCTGATGTCTGTCCTTATGATGATCATGGTATTGTGACAGATGTCTATCAGAGGAATAGCTGTCCCTGCTACTGTCATCATGGTTTGTATTCTCCTTCAGTCTTTCCACATCTGTTTAATAAAGCACAGGTTAAAAGGAAGTATCGTAACATTTTTACTTCACCTAATTCAAACAGCATTTCTACCTGTCAGCGGTAAACCAGTATGAAATAGATACCATTTAAAAGAAACAAGATCTAAATAGTGGAAAATCAAATGCATTAATGCCAGTGAACAGAAGAAAATCTCAGATTTAAGTGGAAAGCAAGCTAGAATGCAGGTGCATAGGACTTGGAAACTGAACTTCTAAACCTCTCTATTCAGTCTATGAATCTGACTGTCCAAATGGGCAGTGAGTAGAGGGTATCTTCAAGTAGAGCAATATTGGATAGAATCGCAGCAATTTCCTTTCTAAGACGAGATAGACTTAATATAAGTAACAGTTTTAAAGAAACGCCTTGTTAGCAAAAGAATTTCAGTGGTATTCCTAAAATTCATGGTTGTTGATTTTAAGTCCATGACAATATACTTGGAAGTTCAGTAACACAAGATTAAATAAAGCACTATATTCATAAAAGCAGGTGTGAGATCATGTGGGGAAAAAATCAGTGTTATTCACAAGAATAAAAGACAGCCCTGGTAACTAATGACTGTGAGCCCCTATCAGACTGTGACTGACTAATAAACTGCTTTCTTTCATTATAGTGATACTGCAACAGCTACAAACAGTCTCAGAATTTCCGAGTTTACAGGTTTTAAGTAGACCTCTTGCCCTCTCTTAAATTTAACATAAAAATTGGGGTTTTTTTAAAGGATGCTTAATTAACCTGGTAAGTACCAATTTCACTCTGCACTCTGTTGGATTTCATCAGCAAATGAGTGAAGCTTTTTGAATTATTCTATCATTATAGACCTTAACACATTTCTGTATGTGGAAAACAGACCCAGAAGACACGGGAAATTAAATAAACATGAATACTTAAGGTATTTAATACAAGAATATAATTAAAAGTTTCTTACCTGGATTTCTAATTACATGTGTATTCACATGACTGCTAATATTCTGATCATTGTGTTGCTAAAAGAGGCAAATACATTGGTAAATATAATTATTGGTAAAACCCAAAGTTTATTTGAATACATTAGAAAAATACTCTATCAAAAGAGACTACTATACTGCAAATACAAATACTAACTTGAAGTCTATTACCATGTTCTTTATAATCCTCTAACAAAAGTTATAATAACTAAAATATATATTTGGGTATTTCAAAAGGATGTGAAAATATTACCTGAGACTCTTGACGTTTTTTGATTGCATGTTTATACAGTTTGTGCAGCTTTCTGGCATCAAATTCTGTAAACTTAGAGACAAAAATCCACAAATTTCTGAGGAAGAAGAAAAGAGAAGTTGTAACTCTTTAAATTTCTTTTCTCTCTATTATGTAGCAGAACATGGATTTGACTTGAAATTATTTGAATACCACTTCAGTAAACCTGAAATTCTATATAATCCACACAGTATTGCCAAATTGCACAAGAGGTGTTGTAAATAAAATATTTGAAAAACTGATTCCTTTAACCATTTTTCACTTTTTAATATTTATTTTAAGTACTTGAGAGTGTGAAGTGCATAGACAGTAGTACTAATTAGAATTGTTACATTTTTATGAAATGCTTATTAAAAACATAGCTATGAATTTATATATATATATTCTGAAAATCTGTTTGAATTCTGAGTATTTAGCAGTCTGTAAAAAAGAAAAATTTAAATACCTAGCCTTTTCTTCTATGATGACCGGTAAAGTTTTTTTAACAGATACTGATTTTTTTAGTAAAATTTGCAGGTGGAATGCTTAGAAAAGTCTACAGAATAACAGTGTTCAAAAATATTTGAAGTGTGGAGGTTCACAAAGCAACAGTATGCTCCTTCACTGTGATTATTAAATATGATAATTCCTGTCCAGAAGCTTGCCTAAGTAGGCAACCAGTCAAGGGTATGTTTGATGAGACCATTCTGACTTTATATAAACTATACTACTTCTTACCAAATATACCTGAAATAAGTATTCTATCTACACATAGTATCATAGCATTATTATGAGTAACAACTCTATGAGAAGTTTCAGCTTAAAATAATAAATAATTTTCCAAAACCGAAGACATGGGTCTTGTTTTGGTATCTCAGATCACCTTACTATTTTCAAGTAAAGGAAGTAAAATCAGCAGAAGCATATTACACTAACAGAATTCTTCAAGAAAATGCAATACTTAAGAATTTGATATATATAATCACAGGATGTATTTTCAAGCATAAACTGAAGATTCCAACAAACGTAAGTCAAATTGCATTAAGAACTTATCAATGAACTACAAGACCAATCTTTTTTTCTTAGTTCTTTTTATACTGTCACCTGATATAGATGCAAACTCTTCCCTCAGTTCTGAAGTGCATCTGAGTACATTATGATAAATACTTGTTATCAACTAGTAGTTAATACATAATAAGTAATTTCATTTTAGAGTACATTTTAAAAAAAGAAAGAATTCTACAACTTAGACTCATATATTCAACACAATTTTAGAACTGCATATTTTCAACACAAATTATTAAAAACCAAAAATGACCTGAAGTTGAAAAAACAGATCTTTAAAGGTAAGAATGGTTTTGACTAAACACAGTGACAGTGACAAGTCCCCAGTCAGTGTTAAGCAGAGAGATGTCTCCACCCTCTGGACAAAATACAGGGCTCTGCATCAATGTTAAAAATCAATCCAATCATTACAGGTCAGAACAATATATAATCACCTTTTAATAGACTCCTATTTAAAACAGCAGAAAGATAAAAGAAAGAGGGGAAAAATAAACAGGAGAAATAACTAAAACGTACTCTTCTCAATGGAACCAATTGTAGATTTCCATTTTTCAAGTAAAACCCAAGAAGATAACTTACTTTCTCCACTGTTTAATCTGTTCAGGATTTGTGTACTCCTTTAGACATTCAGTAATATGATCCCCAATTTTGATAAGACACTGTCTAGTATGTTCTAGCTGTTCTCTTTCAGAAAGGCCCTTCTCTGGTCGATCAAGCTGTTTCAATGCTGCCTTGACAGGTCTCATTCTTTCTTTGCACTGTGAAATGGAAAAAAGGAATGTATTGATTCAAAATAAAAAAATGTATTCTAAAGCATGACCCACCTATTACTGTGATACATAACCACAAGTGAAGACAGTACTGTTAGAAGTCAAATGAATTACAAGACCTCCTCAGAGGTCATATAAACATTTTACATGTTCCCTTCAGAAAATTAATCAATCCAATTGGAAATTCACTTCTCTATGAAAGCACCAAATTATATAAAATACATCAAGTTGTAGAAGGTGCTCATGTGTATATCTCAAACACCAGCAGCCAGATAGCTGTGAGGCCATTTTTTCTGTTCAAAACCCACTGCTATGGACTTATTTGGTAGGTCAGGGACTAACTAACATACTGATCTTCATTCCAAGTTCTTCTTCTAAGCTTTTGCAGATTTGCTCACTTTTGAAGTTCCTTTCACTTGCAAGTTTCCACAAATCTAGGGTGATGTTTCCCCTTCAAGAGTAGGAGACCACTATGATTTGAGAAACCACTAATTTAATATATAGGATTTCTGAGGAAAAGGACTTACTGTATTTTGCAATTACAACTCTAAGCATAATCATGTAGGGCAAGACCTACCCTTTTTAACACCTACAAAGCTATACAAACTCAATGTTAAAATTAAATATGAGAGTGTTCAGTACATTTCAAACAAATACTTTATGCAACCATTACACTTGGCATTCAATGAAGGATCAAAAGTGCTTCTCTAAGCATTTTTTAAACCTCACTCCTTTGCAGGTATTAGCAGAAATTATGCTACCTAGAAGAAAGCTAGTTTGGGTATAGCACCATGAAGGCTGGAAACAATCTCCAAGATCATTAAACCCAACCTTTGACTGAACACCACCATCCCAACTGAACTGTATCAAGTCCCACACCCAGTTGTTCTTTTGAACACTTCCAGACATAGTGACTCTATCTCCTCAAACACTTCCAGGCATAGTGACTCTATCTCCTGCAGGCTGTTGACTTGCTTAACCACTCTTTCACTGAATAAATCTTTCCTTATATCCAACATAAACCTTCCCTGAAACAACCTGGGGCCACTTCTCCTTATCCTGTCACTGCTTCCCTGGGAAAAGATCTGACCCTCACCTGCCTACAACCTGCTATCAGGCAGGTGTGGTAAAGGCTCCTCTGATTCTCCTTCGGACTCAAACCCCAGCTCCCTCAGCCACTCCTCGTAAGACCTGTGCTCCAGACCCTTCCCCAGCTCCATTTCCTTCTCTGGACTTGCTTCAGCACCAAAATGTCCTTTTTGAACTGAGAGGCCCAGAACTGAACAATTGAGATGTGGCCATAGGGAATGCCTAGACTAGCCACAAATAAAGGTCGTACATTCTTGAATGTTCATATTTTGAATCCAATGTTTTCATAATAAATCCAGATAAATCCAGTTGGCATGGTTTAAATTGCAAACACTTGCTTAATCATACATCAAACTCCAATAGCATGGTACCCATGACCAGAATATCCTCACTGTCATCAATGTCACCGTCAGTTAAGCCTGAACAACATTTCCATTTGAAAGTGCAGGTATGTTTAATTAGACTGCTCCTGACCATGGCATAATGATAAACACCAATCACTTCCTTCCCCACTACATGCTAGCAAACCTAGAAAAACCAAAAAAATACCTGGAATGGAATGAAACAGAATATCACCATTACCAGGTAGGCATCTAGGGACAACTCAAAAAAACTGGGGAAGCTGCTCTATTGCCATCTCATGCCACTAAGTAATTAAACATCTAGTTTACACATTAAACTCGCCACACATTAAAGTAGCTTTTAAAAAGACAACTTATAGAATGCAATTCTTAAATAGAGAAGTGATCAGAAATGTGTAACTGCACATGGAAATCAAATGATTTTCTGTCATTAGCCACACAGACATATCCACTTGAATCACTCAAGGCCCATGCTGAAAATCACAGGTGAGTTACTTGGATTGTTTAGGCTAAACTCATGGACAGTAACTGCTGTACACATAAAAATCCTACTGGCATTCTCATAGCCAGCACTCACAATACACCCAACAGACCTGGCTGGCAAAAACACAGCTGTTGAAATCTGAATGACAAAACAACCACAGCTGTTCAAAGTGACTCTGATACTTTTCCATGGGCCTCAGCCAACCTATAAAACTTAATCTAAATTGTGCATATACATTTTTCTCAAATAATTAAACATAATTCATTTGGTGTAAGAGACATTGCCTCAGCAAGATATTTCTAAGTGTTTAGCATTGTTTCTTCCTGTGTTTACTAACTAAAGTTTGCAATACTTCAGAAGAGAAGTGCTGAATCCTAGTTTTTCTTGCTATCTTACATAGAAGATATTATATATTATATGGTGGAGTCAAAGACTTCATCAATTCCAATTACATTCATTCACATCTGCTCTTAAGAAGCATATACAAGTGATTCTTGAGGATAAATCTTTAGAGTTTATATTCTCAACCTATTAATCATACAAACTATTGGGTAAGTTTTTTCTATTATCTTGCATATATACAGCAAAAAGCCAAAACAAAACTGCTAGAACAGAGTAAAAAATTACATTACTATACTGTCAATAACATTAATTGATCCAACACTTAGCAAAAGATCACCTGTGTTACTGTGCCAAGCAATAGTATCAAGAATATCAGTAAATGTCCGCATTTAGACTATGAAGTATACAGACTAATTTATTAAAAGATGACTTACCACACTAAAAGTTTTCTGATCTAGCTCTTCAGATTCTTCTAATATAGGAATTGGTTCACTAGATGCAGTAATATGAACTGGAGTATCCAGCAATGGAATTTTTTTAGTTTTTTCTTTATTTTCAGATTTGATTTCATTTACCTAAGAACAAGATAAAAAAAAAAAAAAGTACATTTTATTTTGGTTCTGCAATTAAAACATAACTACTGCATTTTCTTCAGTAATAAGAATAAGATCTATTCTGACATTCAATGACAATACATTTTACTTTCTCTATGAAATGGAAAAGGAAAATGGAAAAAAATACTTTTCTGCACACAGTCAGTCCAATTAAGAACTATCTCATTGAAGATGTACTTCCCCATTTCAAATGCCTGTCCTAGTGGTTTCAGGTAGTAAAAATAAAGCTTCAAATGACATAAAATACTTTAATGAAATGACAACTGTCAGATGCACATTTTTAATCTCAAAATAATTCACATAAACCTCGTGGCCTTCTCTAGCGCTAGGTATGATAAGTAAACCTAGTTACCTTCTCTTCCTTTACTTCTTTTTCTTTCTGTGTGGATTCTTTTACTTTATTTTCTCTCTTTTCTTTTAATTCTTTCTTATCCTCTTTTTCTTTTTTCTCCCTTTTCAAATCCCTCTTATTTTCCTTTTCTTTTGTCTCTCTTTTTTCTTCAGCTTCCTTCTTTATACCAGTATCTGGCTCAGGCTTTTCTTCATTTTCTTTTTCTGCTTTAAATTTTTTATGCAGATGTTTCACTGAAACAATCTCATCCTGCAATATGCAAGCATATGTATCACATCAAACTGGGTTCCTATCTATACAAGTTTTGCAACTATCAGATAAAAACACTTCTTATCTGTGAATTTTTTATTCCTGGATGTAGATTTACCAAATCACCTCTCAAACAGAACTGAATGCAGTTGGTAAAGAAATATGAGAACTATGCATTTACTTCCTTGATGTGACAAAGCAAGTACTGATTTGTTGGAGGCAGTGGGCATGAGAAATTGCATCCAGTTAACTTGAAATAAAGTTTGAATTTGGTCTCTTTAAAGGCTGTTAGACTGAAGAACTGAAGTCTAAAAGAAAGCATGGTATTGCAAAACTGACCTGATCAGTCAGGACAGTAAAGTGATGGGAGATGTTAGAAGATCTCTGATCTAATTAGCTTTGTCCCAGTCCCATATTAAACACTCACAGGAGAAGGTAACAGAATCCTAACTTTCTCTTTTCTAGAACTCTTCATTTTACTAGGCTTTAAAAAAAATTTTAATTCCAGACTTGCTGTTATGTGCCCATTTAGTTGTTTGGAAATGAACAAAGTATTACTCACTGCTCTGTATAATATTCACTGAGAAGGTCCGAGATCAAAACTAATATCCTTTCAGACACAGAAAAATACTATAAATAAAGTATTATTATAACGTAAGTGGAAGAATCGTTATCATGTTTTAATTTATTTGAACATACCAGAAAGGCACATACAAAAACTGCTTATCTGTTGCATAAAACCAGATGAAAGACTGTCTAGTACTTGAACAAGTTACTTATAAGAGGTATAAAGTTATGAGTACAGCCAGGGCTAGGTTTTAGAGTTTAGGTATCATGGAAACTTTCTAGCAAAAATCCTATTATTTAAAAACTTTCCTGGTAATTCTAACACTAAAATAGGTAAGTTTTAAATATTGCACACAATATGGAATCTAAGTAGCTAAAGCCAGCAGTTTAGGAAGGTTGTAGCATACAGTTCAGTTTTCAGAAATGCAATTGTTATTCAGTGTCCAAAAACTGAAGTGATGAGTACCTGTTAACAGAGAGGACAGCATTCTAGGCAGTTTACCTAAACATAGTTAAGTTCATAAACTGATGGCAGTGTCTTCTCTTTTGAGTGGAGATGAAGACTAACACTAATTTTTAAAGTAGTCTGAACAAATTATTTGCTAAATTTTAGGGTTCAGTTGTCCAATTAATGCACTGGGAACTGTGGCAACATTTACAAGTCTTAGTTTTACATTTCAGGCAGATTAGTGTAGCTATAAACACAAGGCATCTACATTGAATTTCTTTTTTACTGCTGGCTTCACATTTTATTCTTTCTAGTACAATTTAAACACATACACTGAAAGAGTGATTAAAATTTACTATTTTTTCATAGATTTATAATGGATTTTCTAATGCAAAGTTTAGCTATGTATTTCCATGAGTATTTTTTCTTTTAGAACAAGTTGACAATTACAATGGCTTGTAACTGTTTGCTTTAAACCAAGTAGAGAGTATTTTATTGATTATAAAATTGCAGTGACTTATTTCAACTGCTTTCAAATTAGCTGTGACATGACCCTAAATTTTATCCAAATTTTTATGTCTAGTGATTTTGCTATGTGATAAACAACAAAAATTAGACACAACAAAAGCATAATACCAAGATTAATAATCAGAAGTAAAAAACCCCAACAAGGCTAAACAGTCTTTCTGAAAAATGAAAGCCATGATGTATATATGAGCTTTCATATGTAGGTCTTGAAATACAATTTTTTATGCTGTTCATTCTAATTGAGCTCGATGGTATTTTTCTCAGCCTCAATAAGAAAACCTTTACCTTAAGAATCATTACCAGTAGTAGTAACACATGAGCAAAATCCAGTAGTTTTACAACTGTGATTTGCAATTCTAGCAAATACAGGGTTAATGCTTAAAAAAAAAGGTTGAAACTAAGCAATGTCACTAATAGTTAGACTATATTTTAATAACAATTTTGAAAACTCATAATTCATTATTTATTAGTTTATCATTAAGCTGAAATAGATAGTCTTCCATTTGCTTGCACTGAGGCTACATCACTTGTAGCGGCCAAAGGGAAGTGGGAAGTTGTAGTGGGAAAAGGATGACATTCAGGTGTTTTAATTTTATTAAACTGAGCAGAAGATGAAATACAAATTGATACTAATAGGAAGAACTGAATGTATGGTGAGTATCTTTACTGTGTGAAAAATGCTCACCTTGTTATTCTCATCATCATCTTCATCAGATTTTTCTGAGGGCTGTGGTGAAGAATCACTTTTTATTTCTTCTTTTAATTTTGCAGCCTTTAGCACCTTATTCTTCTTAGTTCTCATTTTCCTCCTCTTTGAATTGCCCTGAATGCAAATTTTTAATCATGTCAACTGACAAGCATCCATGCACTATCTTTTTTGCAAAATGAGACTTGGTTTTACATCAAAGAGAGGGTTCCTTTTATTTATTGCCACTAATGACCACCACTTTACTCAGGACTGGAGACAGAACTTAGTGCAACAGTAGAGAATACACACAGATAATAAAAGAATAATACAATATGAAACTTGCAATTAATATCCTGCGTTTGTCTTATATTCTACAATTAGCAATAGAGTAATACTACACAAATAAAAAGTGCAGAAATAAAAAATGAAGATAATCAGGTGACATGCCAAAAAGCATTGTTTTACCTTATTATCGAATGCCACATTTTACTTACTGCTCCAGCAAGCCTCTGTGCTTCCTTCCTCGCAAGGTCTTTATTCAGTAATTTAATGAGGTAGTCTGCACGGGTCTGTAACTGCTTTGCCTGGGGTTTCTTATCTGGATCATCGGGCAAAATCTTAGGAGAAAATGGTAACATCATAGTTGTGAGTACAGATTATCAATTTCAGATGTTAGCCTGGAGCACACAGAACAGAAAAAGCTCGCAAAAGGACATGGTAAACAATGCATTCCAACTATACCTAGTAAATACATCAGAATGTTTAAAGCAAAGGAGAATCTCAAAAAAGTTTTAATTTCTCTCCAATTAAGCCAATGCAAGCAACCAATGCTGAGTCTTGGAAATTGCCTCAGAGTTTAAAACCAACTCAAGAAACAAGACTGTCTCCACTCTTAGACACTTCATCTAAGAAATTACGGGCACCTATACCAATCAGTTACAGAACTCCTGGCTCTGACTCATTCATGTTCTAAATGCAGTTGCCAAGAATACAAACACATGGTTTCAAAAGCCAGACAAATTAATGAAAGGCAGAAGTAGGAATCATTACGAAGCAAATCTGGACACAAACCTGGCTTCTTAAATCCCAAAGCTATAGGTTGTTGGCACTGTTGCAAAGTTTACTTCACCCCAGACTTTTCCTCAGTATCTGCTGCTCACTATAGCTAAGAAGTTATTGCACTAGCTACTCCCAATGTTGGGAGTGGAAGACAGTTTCAACTGAAGAACCTGAGGATTAAGCGGGGATGAAGAAACTAAATTAAAACTCTAGAAAAACGTCCCTTCTCAAAAGAATGAGAACACAAAATCAGAATATCTGAAGATGTGTAAGAGTGAAAAATCAAATGACATAGGGCCAACCACACGAGAATATGAAAACACAACTGACTGCAAGAATGCATGCTTCAAAATAAATACTCAAGACCCGATAATCTAGTAATATACCACAAGAAGGATATGAATTATGTATGAAGTACAACTGACATATAATGTTTCTGCAATTTCATTTATCATAAAGTAAGCTCTTTTGGTAACACTACTTAGCAGCATCAATACCTAAGCAAATAGTCTTTGATAAAACTATTGTAGATGGCATACCTTCTGTGTCAAACTGAGATCAGGATCCATTTTTATCATTTCCCAGCTGCCATAACCATATTCATAGATGCCTATCAACAAATTGGAATCATCTTCCTTACCCCAATCTATATCAAAATGAGCTGCCTTAGTGTGGCATGGGATGACATATCTAGAAGAAATATATTAGAAAGAAGAATACATGATTTTTACATCTGAAACTTAGCAAGGGAGAAGAGACCATACTAAAGGTAATGTAACTAGATTTCTTTTCTCTGCTGAGATGCTGGTAAATTTAAGAAATTAATCCAAATATTTATAATGCTTTCTTAATATTTCTATAAAACAGTTATTGAAAGCAGCACTGGAATGTGTTTTAAAGGTGATTAAGACTAAAATATGAAGAACAGATACCTGTCTGTAGCCATGAGCTGTGTGGTAGAATTGGCTAGCCACGAATAAAAGCAAAAATCATACTCCAAGTGCTCTAACTAGTGCAGTTTAGGAACTGCAATACACAAGGTGGCAAGTTTAGAGGGTAGGAACAAATACTGCTGCACTTTGATACTCCTGTCAAGCAGAGATGACACATTTAGCTCCTCAGCAAGCCTGAATTCTAGTCCTAATTATTATTACTAATTGAACACAGTTCATAGTGAATACAACTGACAAGTTAAAACTGTTATGGCTTCTGTGGCAAAGGAAAAAAAACAAAGTACAGCTGTGGAGTAGGTTACTGCTGTCCTTAAAGGGAATAGAGGGACAATGCTTTTAATAGAGTGTCTAAATTGCAAAAAAAAAACAAACTAGTAAGACTTGAGAAGTTTTCTGCATTATTATTCCCTTAAAAATATACAAAAATCAGTACCTTTTCCTTTCTTCTGGATCTGAAGGAATGGATTTGTGCAATGGTGCCAACTCTTCTTCATGAGAGATGACTAACTTTGCATTAACTTGCACTCCTGAGATTCGGAATGTTGGGCCTTTAACCTTCCCAAGTCTACCTCCTTAAAATAAATTACAACACTATTAAAATATTTACCTTTGCAAATAACATCAGAAAAATGTAAAGGAAACAATTGTATCATATCACCTTTTTTTGACCAAATGCTTGAATTAAATGTTTCAGAATTGAAAAGTCCCTACATAACAGGACATCTAAATTTCACAGCAAATCAAAAACCTATTTCATTTTTTAGTGGTTAAGTCACACACAGAAAGGGGAAAACGGTTACCTTACTATAACCCTGGGATTTTTTTAAATTATGCAGTATGCATCCTAACATTTTTGTTCCTACTTCCCAACAAAATTGTTTTCTGTTATAATCAGAATGCAAGAGTAACTCATTCTTCTTGTCATTTTTCACTGTCCTCTCACGCCCCCTGAATACTGTACCTGCTCTTTCTTGTCCAGATGAATTGTCCTTTAAGGCTTTAATGCATCCATTATGCACAAGCTCTCCCAAACGTCTGAGATCTGTCTCTGATTTATCAACTAGCTCAGCATCTCTAGCTACAGCATCTAACCTGTAATAAAAAAAAAACTAATTTTTGTAACTCTGAAAATTTGGCAGTTGTGAATGATTCCTTCAGACTTCAAAACAAAATAAATGATTGCGTAAGTTAGCAGTCAGCTGTGGTTTCTATTTGGTGTACAATTTTGATCCAAGAAGAAAGACCCTAAATTATTTAGGTATGAGGACAATAAAACAAGAACTGTAAAGAACTCCCTAACCCTAGTGTTAAATTATTAAATTTCTTTAGAAAAGAAAATGAATCATTAAATCATACATACATATATGTATCATGTGATCATATGCACCATAAATATTTCTAAGGATTAATATTCACAAGGATGGAAGTTTTTCTTAAAATAGGAATAATGAGACAAGCTTAAAAATGACAACTGACAATATGTAAAATGTAAAACTAACTTTAACAGAGTGGATAAACTGATCAGCTTTCAACAGGCTTATCAAACATGACAAGTGAATGATTATCACCAATGCAGAATAAATAAGTCAGTAGATAAATATAAAGGATGTGTTCTTCCAAATGGCAAAGTCTCTTGTGTGGCTGTCTGCACACATACCATACATGAAGAAACAGAAGATACTACACTAAAGTCACACTATATTCAAGATGTTGTATTTCCCCTACTGCCTAAAGTTTCATGGTACATTCTAACTTCTATAAATATATATATATATATATATAAATATATATATAAATATATATTCTATATTATATATATATAATATAAAATATAAAAATATTCCAAGTTGCCACACAAATAACAATCAAACAACTTTACCTCTCAAGAGGGCCACCAAATTTCTTGTAACTCTTGATAAACCTAGTAACAGAAAATAATTTTAACATACCAATATATGCTTAACAAATAACATTTGTTTTAATGTTGCATTGATACAATTGTTAATCTTAGTATAACGCTATGTGGACAATGCAGGTAAAAAGGACAGAGAGAGTAGAGCAGCTTCACATATTCAGATAACTCAAATAAAATCAATTTTATGGATTTAAGAATTTATATAAATAAAACAATAGAAGATATAATTTATTTCAGAAATCACTTTATTAATTTCACAAGACTGAGGATTCCACAGCTGTATGTATCTAAAAATGAAAACTGAATGTGGATTTACAGTAAATGAAGATTTCAGACATCATGTTACGTATAGTTATAAGGTTATTAAAAAGAGCAATCTCCAACAGGTAATTGGAAGATTTAGGAAAATTACATGAAAGATACTTTCTGTTCAAATATCTAAGCAATGGAAAGAAACTAGAGATACTTGGAGGAGAAAGGAAATTAAATAGAAATAGTAATTTAAAAAAATTTAAACAATAAAATTAAAAAAAAAGAGAAGAAGAAAGAAAACTTCCTCAACAATGAAATTGATTGTTAAAGCAGAATAGCTTTGAGATGACAACAGCTGTTAGATGACATAGCAAGCCAAGAAGTATCTTTGAAGTTATTCCTCTAAAAAAATTCTCTGAAGACTTTACAGCAATTTGGGAAAACATGCATACTTCAGTTTCAGAAGCAAGCAGCATTTCACAAACCCAAAAATGCTAATCCAAATAATTCCTCCTACTCCTACCAAAACAATACTTCAGCAAATATTTAGCATATACAGAAGGGAGCAATGATAATACAAGTTTCAAATAGGATTTTATAATTTCTTAGTTTTTCAAAAGCAGGATTTAAGAATTCAATTATGTGCCAAGAAGTTTAAAAAGAAAACAAAATCCAATCAAATTGTTTCATTTATCACCAAATAGATGTAACATAGTCTTTGAGCACAGCAGGTTTTAGATAAATTGGTGGAAACCAGATTATTTTGCTTGTTTCTTTTTAAAGGAAAGTTCACCCCTCCTAAAAATAATTACTGTCAGTAATTATTTAGTGAAATTACTGTCTTCATAGACTGAGGGAACTAAAAAAAATTAAACAAATCATGCATATTTTTCAAACCTGATTTTATACCTCATTAAAATGGGTTCAAATTCTTGCTGTAACTGTTCACTATGTCAGCACCACAAGGTAAAAACATTAAATGTTTAGAATAAAGATTTCAAACAACTTCAGGAAAAACAGATTACCAGCTGTAGTTTCCAGACTAATAATAATATTATTAATAAAAATACTCGTAATTTCTTGTTCCCTTAAATATGCATGTCCTCCTATATCTTACCGCCTTATCTCTGCATCACTAAATCCTTTAATATTTTCTCGAGGAATAGTTCGTGGTCTTCCGCGTTTTTTTGGCCTTTTTCTTTCTGAGATGGAGTCACTATCAGATCCAGAATATCTTCTACTCCTACTGCGTCTCCCTTCACTGCCATTGAAGCTAATCTGGAATTCCAGAGCAAGCAAGCTATGTAAGTAACATATATAAGCAAGTTTCACCTGGTCTGTCAAAAAAGCATGTTCACAAAAGAGAAAAAAAAAAGCAACCCAAACCCCAAAAGCAGTGGACTACACCAAAAGAAACACAGAACTACAATTCAGTAAAAATCAAGAGATACCTGTTTTGCACAGTTTCTCATTCTTGGAAGCATGTATATTTCTTCAAGTTCTTTTTGTCTTTCCTCCTCTTCTATTCTTCGCCTCTGGACCTCTGGAATGATTTCTTCCCAATTTCTTGAATTTCTTTCTGGTTCCAGTTCAATATCATCTTCATCCATATTGGAGAAGTTGGCCACCTTGTACATCAAAATATATACATTTTAATCAAGTCAATACATTACACAATTAAAAAAAACCCGAATCAACTACTATTTAAGGAAAACAAGGTTACAGATCCCATATTTTATGCATTTATACATATAATATTTAAATATTTTATCTATTTCTATATATGCTATTGTTTTATAAGATATATATTAATACCTAAATTCAAAATGTTTCATGAAACAGTCTCTAATGAGACTTACACATTTAAGAAAGACAGACTCCTTTCAGCATGGGCTAAGAAGAGATACAAGGAGAATCACACCCCATACACCTCTATGATTGTGGTCTAACTTCCTTCAAAATAGAGCTAACTCCTGATTTAATGTGAAACTATAATAATATAAAATTAACCAAACATTAATACAATGCAGATATCAAAATATGTTATGAATAACTGATTAGCAGGAGAGCTATTTAATAATCTCCAGAACTAAAAAGACATATTATGCTCTGCTTTATTTTTCCCTTTCTTTCCCACACATAATGTTTAACTAATAACACTTAAAAATACCTGGCATTCCAAGTTTACTTTGGGGCTAAAAGCAACATGGAGAAATTACAGCTAAGAAAGACAAAGAATGCATTGCATTTCTTGATACTATAGCTGCTTAATAACAAAGGTAGTAAATAAAACACAAAATTAAAATTCTAATCATTAACACATTCATAAATACATCTCATTATATTATCAAAACATAATATATTTTTAATTGTTTATACTGATGTAAGGTATCATGCATAGGAAAAAAATATTTTACTAGGAAGTGATACAGAGTTGACTTACTGAGGCATTTATTTCTGAAGAATTAAAAGATAGATAAGTAGAAGCGAATTAGTACTGTTTAAAAAGGGAAGTATAATTATAGCAGGAAAGAAGGAACAGAGCCATACCTTGAACTGCGAAAGCAACTCATCTCCTACAGTTAATGGACCTGGCTCATTTTCCCGAGTTTCAGCTCTCTTCAATATTTCATCTATATCCATTTCCTGAGGATAAAAAAGTTTCTCTTTACAATTAAATATTACATACATATTTTCTACTGTTTTATCTACTTAGTCCAGAAGTGGTACTTACTTGAGGCTCCTGTTCTTCCCCTTCAGGCTCTTTAAAAAGTTCCTCAGCACCAAACTTCAAAATTGCCGACAACTCCTCCTTATTAAAAGGTGTTGAGCTGAAATAAATGATGTTTCAGGAAAAACATTTTAACTTACTAACTTGGAAAAGTTCCCTATAATCATTAGTCAATTAAGCTTTCTTCTTACTGTTAAGTATAAACTCTTCATATATTTGAGATATGTATTTATTATGCAAATAAAAATCAACAAAGACTTTGCGTCTTCTGTTCTGCCTTTCATTTACAATTGAAATATTCTTAAGGGTATGTTGGTATAGAAACAAACACAAAGGTACCTTGAAGGAGTAGAGCCTGTATGTAACACAGTTTTCCCTGTAGTGTCCATTCTCTGAATTACTAAGTGATCTAACACCATCTTTTTTTTGGCTCGTTCAAGAATATCTTCTTCCACCGATCCTTTTGTGACTAATCGATAAATATTAACCTATTTGTATTTAAAAAATAAAAAATTTTAAAAGCAGAAATCTCAGTCTTCATTATGTAACTTCTGCATTTTTTCATGGGTTTCAAATATGAAATACTAATTCAATCACATTACCACAGTCTTTACAGAAATGTTTTAAAAAGCCCTAATAAATAATCTTAGACATTTCTTTATAAACTTCAGTGACTTGGCACAAGCATTGCCAGAGGCAATAATGTCATGCTTCTAATTCTTGTTGTATGTCTTCTGTAAGAAGGAAAGAATCCTCTTGAGAACTAGAATATTTATACATTGGAGATGTGCCTGATGTAGCAGTTATTTTGTAGAATGACATCATACCAATGAATGTAAGACAGACAAGTTGAAAACTCTTCTCCCTCTCCCACCCAAATACCACAGCTGCCGTATTATTTCTTCCTCTATGGAGACTTAGGAAAAAAAAATTAGCATTACTAACAATTCTGGAGATAGGAAGAAAGTATTAGTTATTCTCAAAAATACAAGAGGATTGTATGGTGCAGACAGAGAGTGGACAGCTGATGTACAGAACCGTCAATTTCAGGTCTGGAGTTTAAACTGACTGTGTTTACCTGTTTCTTCTGTCCAATTCTATGTGCTCTAGCCTGTGCTTGCAGATCATTCTGTGGATTCCAGTCAGAATCAAATATAACCACCGTATCAGCAGATGCCAGGTTGATACCTAATCCTCCAGCTCTGGTAGACAGTAAAAAGCAGAAGTCCTGAAATCATAAAGTAGGAAATAGTTTTATATACAATACTTGTAATATTCCTAAAGGAACCAACATACTTTACTATTTACTTTACACGGTATGTGGTGCTATCAAATCTGTAATTGCTCTATGCTTAAAGTTTCTTTAAATAGAAAGCAAACAGTGATTACCAATTTCTTTCATAAAATCACTGAGCAAGACATCCCAACAAAACCAGACTGGCCAAAAAAATACCAAATCTTACTGTGAAAGGTTTTATTGTTACAAAAAGCCTCTCCCACCCTCACTGCCCCAAGCCCTAGAAGGCTAAAGTCATGTCAGAGCAGGGAAAGCACTTGAGCCTACAAATAACTGGTTGAGAGACATCGCAAGAATCTTCTCCCAAGTTCAATGCTGCTAAGCATATTCATGAACAATATGAAAATAGGTAAGTAGCAAGGAGAAAAAACCCTGTAGGCAATATAAACGTACTGAATCAGTTTTTGTAACTATGAAAGCCTGTAGAAGAATATTGAGATGTACAAAAAACAACATATGAAATCCAAGCTAAAGTAAAGCAGGCTAAAAAAACCCAACCAAACTAAATTTTTAGTCCAGTTACAGGAAACACCAACCATTACAATAAGGACAGAATCCTGAGAATTCCGTTAAAGATTTTCAGGTAGCCTGTAGCACAGTTACACCAAAACTCTACAAAACCCACCCCAAAACATTATGAAATTTTAGGAAATAAAAAATAAAACTTGTTACATTGTGCTCAGGCCATGTTTTCCCCCATTCCCCAGGACCTCTGTGACTGATCAAGATAAACCTGGTCCCCTCCTTCATGCCCCAACAGGGTTGGCAGAGAGCCAGAGAAGCCTTCCCTGTCCGGAGACTAGCTAAGGCAATGACCCTTCCTGTTCGCGCTCTTTCCCCTATTCTTCTTCCCAGACCTCATGGAATAAAGAAGTTGGACAACTACGTCGGGGTGAGAGCCTCTTTTAGAACCTTTACCCATCTCCTGATGCTCCTCCCCTCAAGGCCTCTTATCTCTAGGCTAGGCTAATAGTTTAGGGCTGAGACAGGGAGAAATGTCAAAAACTGAGAGCTGCATTTGTGCTGTACAAATGCAGAGTTTGCCTCAATTTTAGAAATGCATAAATTTTTCTTCATCTCAAAAAATGTACAGTGTAACTGCTAAGATTTCAGAAAATGTCAGCAATGTCTATGAAAGAAATTTGAAAGAGTGTTAGTTTCTGTATTTAACATGGAGTTTGGTCCTTCTCTCTCCACAAAGCAGAAACAAGCTCAGCAGCAACTAGCAAATGCTATCTTCAAATACCAATTAAACCAAACCAAAATCAATGACCAACAAACCTCCACTCCCTCAAATCTGACAGTAGGAAAGAAGATTTAAACCAATCCAACAGTATGGAATAACATGCCTAATAGGAGTGCTAAATAAGGTATAAATATTCCAGTTCAGAATCTAAATAATCATAACATGCCTACCTACTCACAGGTTGCTCAGAAAGAATTGCTAGAAATCAGTACTTTACTATTTCTTCCACAGCATGTAACAGGTATCAACAAATGAAGATAACAGGAATTGTATTTGAAATAATAAAATATGACTGATTGTGCAACGATATATGAAGTTAGTTCTGCCCATTGCCAAGGGATTTTTGGATACTAACTGCTTAAGTTAGCACTTTTGTAAATATTAATAAATTCTACAGAGGAACAAAGCTGGGGTTAAAATTCTGCAGCATTTATAGAGCAATCAGCTACCACTTCCCTAATTTATGTGTTTTCTACTTAGCATCTTCTTAAAAAATATATTATATAAACCTTATAATCTAGGCAGTAGCAATGAATTTCCAACTTTATTGATATATTCCTCACTTTTTTCAGCCTTTCTTTTTTGTGAAATGTCTTTTGGTACTTGGGAAAAAGTAAAACAGATTCCCCAGGAAAAAAAATACTGTACCTCTGATCCTTCTGCATTAAAATGATCCAGTGCTTGTTTCCTCAATTCCCCTTTTATTGATCCATCAAGTCTCTAGAGAGATTGAGAACTACAGTTAAAAAGTAATTTTAAACTGTATTCAATATCAGAGCAACTTCAATTGCCAGCTGCCAAACTGTTATATGAAAGGAAAAAAAAGTAAATAAATAGCTCACATAATTTTTAATTCATCTGTTTCACTTCAAAATAACATTTATCATAGAGCTAGTCCCCTTCTAGAAAAATAAGACGTTTTCATCCATGTTTTTTTAATCAAAGGGCTAAAAGCCACATAATCAAAGGGACTGCTGAGGGTACTCTTGTCTAAATCCCCTACTGAGGCAAGGACAGCTAAAGCATGCTGCCCAAGGTCATGTCCAAGTAGCTTTTGTACCTCAACCAGAAACAAAAATTCCACAACCTCTGGAAAACCTGTTCCAGTGCATTGACACCACTCACAGAAAAGAAAAAAATATTTAATATTCAAGATCAATGCTTCTTAGCTGCTATTACCAGCAAGTTTCTTACCTGAAACGGAAACTGACGATATTTCAGATATTCTGCCAGGATGTCCAGCATCCTTACCATCTGTGAGAAAATCAGGACTCTGTTGCCACGTTCTCGCAGACGAATCAGTAGCTTGTCAAGAAGGATTAGTTTTCCACTGCTACGTATTAAATGCTACAAAAACCAAGAAACATACATTGCAAAATAAATTAATCTTGACACTAATACACACTGGAGGTATGCTGGACATCCACCTGAGCTTTGTTTTTCTTTCTGTTACTGTGGGCAGAAAAAAGGCAAATTCTGACATTCCTGAAAAAATTTACTATTTAAAACACCATACAATAATATATAATTAAAACTGGGCATATTTATTTACTCAATTGTCTGTCAATTATTCAGTTCCAATTAAGATTCAAAAAACACTTCACTGTAAAAACCCAAGATGCACATTTTGTGGAATACCTGTTTTTCCTTAATATACTTCAATAAGAACTAATGAACTGCCAAGAAACTATAAAATTATGTGAAAACTACAGAGGTAGAATCTCTCTTTTATTTTTTTTAATTAAAAAGCGACACTACCTGTAAGGCCTCCTGTTTATTATAGAATTCATTATCATCTGGTGGTTTAATGAGGTAGCAATGGTTGCAACACTTCTTGAGTTCCATCATGATGTTCAAAAAGCCGGAAGTACTGCCTTTTGAACCTTTGCTAAGGGCTTTATAATTCCTGGTTAAAATCCACCTATGAAATAAGATGTACAATATTAGTAACTTCTAACCATATGTGGAAGTAAAACAGTTGCATCTGTCAAATATACACAGGCTAAAGAAAAAAAAGCATCTCTGAAAGAGTCTATCAATATGCCAAAAGACACTACATATACATTAGACCAGTGCAATTCCTGAGCCCTTGCTTAGCAGAATTTTAGTGCTGTGAAATCCTGCCGAAGCCTCAACTTCCATACAGTATACAAACCACTCTAATTCAGTAAATTGTACGTAAGACTTATCACTGAAACAGCAGAATATACAGAGTTGGTACATACTTATAGTATTGCTTCTGCAATGCACTCATTTCCATCCTCAGAATTTGCTCAACTTTAGCAGGTAAAGACTTTTCTACATCTTTTTTAACTCTTCTCAATAGAAATGGTTCAAGTTCTTTGTGAAGACTTGCATAACCATACTCTCTCCCTTTGCCATGCTCCTCTTCAAAATCTTCCCATGAAGAAAACCTTCAACATAAAAAAGTAAGTGCAAAATAGTGACATACTACGAACAGTTGAAGGAAAATTCAGACACAGAACATATAAATATATACATTCAGATTTCTTCCACACTCCCTTCTGTTTCATCCCATTTCTGAATTTTCATCGCCCAAGAAAACTTCTGATTCCACAACGGAAACACAAAGTTTTTCTTTTACTGCAAGGACACTTGTCTAGATCGTTGCAGAAAAGTCCATTATTATATTTTATCAAGACTGCATAAAAAGCTAGTTCCATGTCCAGACGGTGTGCAAGAAAACAAGAATATACTTAAAATGTGTCTTCAGCTTGTATAGTGTGTAGCTTTTTTTTCAATGTAGCTTTTGTCTGTACTAACAGACTTGGAGAATGCAGTTTATGATCAAGCAAATGAATAATGGCTACCCAACCTCAATGGCTTTGCTTGTAATGTTCTGTATAACCCATAGCTCAAACTGAACAAGATATGGTGCTTGGTATTACAAGATGTCTGACAGGAACATGTACCTTCACACATGATCTCTAGTTTACCGCTAGTCTAGATTTAAACAAGTCAGTACAAAATCAGGTCAATGTAATAAGCTTACTGTATGCAAAACACATGGGAAAACCAGGTATCTGATTGAATTACAGGATATTTGGCATCTTGACACAAATTTGTTTTCATCAATACTACTAACATAAGAAAAATTTCATTCTTCTTCCCCCAGAGCAAATCTGTATGTTTGTTTTCTCTTAGGCTAATACAAAGTCTTTTTCCCAGGTTCTGACACATACATCAATCCATCACTTTTGCGCACTGCTAAAATGGGAAAAGGTGACATCTGCTACCAGCATGTTTACTTAAAGCAGCATCAAAAGATAAACACATTTATTTTATGCAGGATATTCAAGCTATCTTTCAGTACAATTCTCTACTTCTACTGATTCTCACATCACTACACTACTTGTCATAAAAAACTTAACAAAACATTCTTTCTTACTTTTCTGGCATGATGAAGTGGAGTAAAGACCAAAGCTCTTTGAGAGAGTTTTGCAGAGGGGTTCCAGTAATAAGAAGACGATGGTTAGACTTGAAGTCTATTAAAGTTTTGTACAGAAGAGAGTCATCATTTTTTAAACGATGAGCTTCGTCAACTCCTATAAATGCCCAATTCAGACCACCAAGGAATGACTTGAAAAGGAAATGGAGACGCAGGGAAACTTTATTCAAATCAACATATTACATGATTTGCCACATAATAGAAAGAAGCTATAAACCAAATCACTTCTTGGTTTATTTTAATAAAATAACAACTATATGTTTTTAATACTAATTATGGCTTTTACATTTACACATTTACCAGGTTCAATGCAAAGCTGTGTAGTCATCCTAAGAAAACATAAATTCAATTTATTATTTTAAAAAATGCCCAGAAGTCTGACCCACATTCTTTTGCACAGCAGGAAAAAAAAAATCATTATTGAATCTTCCCATACAAACAAATGAAGTAAACAATGTCAAGTGCTTCTTGAATATCTGTATCAATTTCCACATACTGTTAGAAGTATTACTCTGTCAGGAGTTATTAGAAGTTATTAGAAGTGTTACTGTCAGAAGTATTACTCTGTGTGCTATCACATGCATGCATGCATGCAGAATACCACAAAAAACTATGGGATTTCCTAGTTTTCATTCATGTTTGGGATTAAGGTTCTGTTAGGTTCTGTTTCAGTTGCTTGATGATGGTCTATAAAGAAGAAGAGCATGAAGCTAAGAAGAGATCATTACAGCAATGAAACTCTCAAGCAAACCGAAGAAAATTAAGTGTTACCCACCTCATAAAATGGGAAAAGGCTGAAAGCATTACCACATGTATGAAAAATCCAGAAGTGCTTAAAATAAGAAAAGTTCCCCCCAAGGAACAAAAACCAAAAACCCAAACTACACATTGTAATACTTTCAAAAGCAAAAACTATCAGACTCTCCATTAATTTAATGGGCCATAAAATCAAATATATGCAAGTCTAAAGAGAATTATTCTACACTGAGGAAATTATTTTTGTCTCCCCACAGAAGGGCAATTACCTTGTCCTTTAGCAAAATTTCATATGTTGTTAATAGTATGTTAAATTTCAATCGTTTGGTCTGTGGATGCATCCATTCATGAGTTCTTATCTACAAAAAGAAACAAGTAAACCATAAGCTGCAGAAAAAAGGTCTTGCAGACTAGACTCAAATATTGCAATATTGCAATCGAACAATGTAGATATTTACTAGCATAAAACAAAATGATAATGGAACAGAAGGACAACACACATATATAACATTTATATATATATAATATAAAAATATATATACATATTAACATAATGTTTATATATAAATATGTATACATGCATATGCATGCTATATATAGATACGTACACATTTATAACAGACAAGAACTTTTTACTTCAATACATAAGACTAATAACATTAACAAACCAACAACCTTTCAGGAAAAAAAGTAAGATCATGACTGGCTTTCTTATATACTTATTTTCACTATATTCACCTAAATAATTACATAGCAGAAGATAGCTGGTTTTCAAATACAAGACAAAATTTTTAATTCTGTCCACTATTAAGCAGAAAGGAAATCTCTCACACACATTTACATGAGATCAAAATCCAAGCTTTCAATTCACATTTTAAAAACATAGGGTTTCAGCAAATATTTGCTCAGTCCCAACTAAAATATTTGAGATATGCAGATGACAAAAATATGAAGTATGTCTTGTTTATGCACAAGATTTTCCAATGACAAGGAGAAATACTCACCATATTTCTACTAGTTATGTCTCCTAAGTAAACTACAGCATTCATCTGAGGAGCCCAGGTTTGAATTTCTCTTTGCCAAGATGTCAAGGTAGAAAGTGGCACAACCAACAAGAAAGGCCCATACAACTGATGCTCGTGAAACAGATAGTTCAGAAAAGAAATTGTTTGTATTGTTTTACCCAGACCCATTTCATCTGCAAGAATACAGCTATTCCCTCTAAAAGAAAAAAAAGGAAAAACAAAAGGAAGCAAAGCTGTTTAGGGGATATGTGGAGATGGAAAAGGTTTGGATAAAAAGAAATCATTATCTTTTGAGCATAAAACCAATCATAACAGTTTTCAAAATTTTACTACTATATGTTTTGAAAATATTTATTTATATTGTTTTTCCATAGAAAGATTTCCAATCCCTCCTACCCCTTGAATTAACAAAAAGGTTGCAAGTAGTCCTCCTGAGTCTAATTTAAAAATTTCAAGAGTAAGACTGACATTCCATAAATGTTTGTTTAGCTTTTCTCAGTTTACTGTTTTAGGTCTGTTGGTTGTTTTAAAAATATTACTTATTCAATTGAAACTAAAAGCAAAGTAATGACACATCTTAGCTGTTTTTTGTTGAGAATGGCCATAAAGTGATAATTTTGGTACTACTTCAAGCAAAACCAGTTCCTTCAGACCTCTACTTTGAGCTTACAGTATTAAAGTTTCCAACTTTAAAAAAAAACCAAACCACTCAACAGAAAAAAACATTTCAATACTTTACAAATGCTTGCAATTTACAAATAAAATTGAGACTCCTTACTTGCACCATGAGTGAGCAAGCCAATTCAACCCATTTAACTGATAATCTCTTAACTCTAAACTTTCATGTCCTCCAATGTAAGATGGTTGTTTTTTTAGTGCAACAAACCGTGGCCTTTGTTTCAGAACCTGTGAAAAGCAAATTGATCATGAGTCAATGATTGAACTGTAACTGAAATGATGAAAAATAACAGGAGGTATTTACTAGATCACCAACTTTAGTTTTTATCTATCAGTGTAAGCCAGGCTATATAAAACCACCAAGTAATTAGCAAGTTGAAACTAGTTTGATTACCAATCTAAATGTCACAACATGAGTGACATTAACTCACTCAAAGTTTTCTTTTAAAATAAACTACAGTAGTAAACAAATCTACTTCTGAATGCTAGTAAAAATGCAGAGGACTGGCATCTACAACAGCTACTCTCAGTAGTGGTATTGTCCATACATTCTATTATACGTCATTATTGGTATTCTGAAAAAACTTTTCAAAAAATTCATATTATGTATTTGATATGTGGATTTTTAAAAAAAATCACATCTTTACTACTGCAACTGATGTGGCAGCTTGAACTTGGCCAGGAGCCAAGCTGCCACTCAACTTCTTACTCACTTCCCACCCTAGAGGGAAAAGAGAGAGAAATGGAAAGGTAAAAGTCAGAAAAAAATTGTGGGTCAAAATAAGGAGTCTACTGGGTGAAGGAAAACCACCCACCCAAACAAAACACAAGAGCATATAGAAAAAAAATCCCACAAGTGACAGAATGTGAGTCACACATCAATTAATGAGCAGACTGATGACCAACGAATCTCCAGGCAACAGGCAGCCCCTACTCAGCCCACTCAATTTATTGTTGAGTAAGTCATTAAACGGCACCAAGCACCTTTTTGGTCAGCTGGGGTTCAGCTGTTACTGGTGTGTTCCCTCCCAGCCTACTCATGGTGGGGATGACACAATAGGACACAGAGAAGGCACTGAGCAAGTACTGTTCAGTAACAGCCAATATGTGCTACCAAAACCATTTAGGTCACAAATACAAACCACAGACTGTACAGGTTACTATGAAGAAAATTAACCCTATCCTAGTCAGACTCAGTACAACTGATTACAAATCCACTGCAAATTACCTACTCACCTTGCAGTCTTTAAAGGGAGTGGTCTTGGATTGATTTCTGCTGAAGTACTCATCAATGCGTGCCTGAAACTTTTTGGCAATGAGAGCTCCATCTTCCCAACTACATTCAGAATAAGGCAGACCTTGCCACTTACAATAGTAGTCTGGATAACCAGCAGCTGATTTCTGATTTGAATGAGCTACAAAAATGCACCAGAGATCTAATCAGCATTTTACTTCTGTATTTAGGAAAACATTCATTTTAGGTAATAATACAACAGAAGCTAGACCCATACAGATAGCCTGACAGCTCTTCTCTTTACCTGAAGTTTTGCTTTGGATTAAAATTTTGTGATATCAATAGTTTATATTTCTTAACTACAAATACAAGAGCATTGAGAACACACAGAATCCCTGACACTGATGTCCACAAGTTTGTAACATACCAATTATTCTTTCCACTATCTGGTATTGTTTATGTAGATCATCTGTAAGCTCCTGCTGGCAGTTGTAATATTCCACATCTTCTGGAGAAGCATTTTTCAGCCTGGAGCAGGAATTAATTCACAACACTTATTACACCATATACTTCCAAAATGAACAAAATTCACCAACTCCATAGCTCTGAATGTAACCATCCCATGAATCGTGCCTGGGAAATTTTTTTGAAGGAACAACTTAAAAATCCCTACTATAAAATGGCTGCATGTGGCCTAAGTGCCTCACCATTAATGACTGAAAATACTTATCGCTGAAAATTAGCATTCTCCATTAGTTGCTTGACTAGTACAACTGGTAGATGTAGTAGCTATGTCTCTGCATAAGCAGTACACTTTACAGGCTATTTTCATGGAATAGTAGTCAGGGTGGCTCATTGATTATATTAAACATACTAATAAAACTGGACACCAAAGAGGTGATTTTAAAATGCATATATTTCTTCATGATTTTTATTGTCAAGCTTCAACCTCAGATTTCAGCAAAGAAAACCAAATTCTTCAAAGTAACCTGAAATGGCTAATGCACCAAGAAAACATTGATCCTTGACACAATTCTTGAAAAACTCCAATCAAAGCACAATGGAAAAATTACCAAAAGCTACAACTTATTATTAATTTTTAAATATTATTCATGTTGTTAAAATTCCATTTATACCATAAAGACACACACCCACACCAGATTCAGAGAACTTTGTTACTGGAACATGTTAAAGGGACTTTGGCTTTCAAAGTTTTTGTCTTCCCATTGCACAGACACTCAAAGTTATGTCCTCAAAACCAGGTAACAAATCTCAGAAACACAATAGAATACCCACAGTGTTTCAAAATAAGTATCATTAAAAAAAAGATTCACCATCGTTTTGTTTCCTGATCCTTTTTCTTATAATTGTCCAGTTTCTTCATTCCTTTAACATTTTGTTGCTTCAGTGTTTCTTCAGTTTCCCAAGTGTTATGAATGTGTGACCAACCTTTCCATTTAATAAGATACTGTACTTCTGCCGGCTCCTTTGATTTTTCAAACTCAGCATTTGGGTCACCATCTGCCTCAACTGCATATATTGTGGTTGCAGCACCTGTGGCTGAGAAAGAAACCACATCATATGCCTTTAGTAAATGTGCATTGTCATAAATTAACCAGTTAGAAATGTAGTAAAGTAATTGGAGGTAATTTTAGATGAGCATACACCTGACTAATGTCCACTGCACTCAGGTCATTACTGTTATTTGAAAGATCATAATGCAGATGTATTTAGACATGCACAAGTAATCAAGAGAATAGAAGAGCAACTAAAATTTCTACACCTACCCTAAAATATCTTATCTTCCCTCTTGAAAATTTATTTGTATTTCTGGTTTTTAAAGCAGTCACTAGGAAATGCTCCACACTAACACTGCTTGTCATTTTCTGTTACACTATTTTTATCCCTGAGCATAAAAAAAAGACATCTGATGTTCTGTCTGATTAGCCTGAAGACATGAAAAACCTAGGGGAGGAAATAGCTAAGCCACTACCATAATCTTTGAGGTCACGGTGATCCAGGGAAGTTCACACCAACTGGAAAAGAAGAAATATAAAGCTCATTTTGAAAAAGAGAAAAAAGGAAGACCCCACGCTCTGGGGTCCCCACTGTAAGAAGGGTGTGGGCTTGCTGGAGTACATCCAGAGGAGGGCACCAACATGGATGGTAAAGAGGGCTGGAATATCTATGGTATGAAAGTTGGGGCTGCTATGCCAGGAGAAGGTTCTGGGGAGACCTTGCAGTATCTTCTAGAACCTAAAGGAGGCTATAGGAAGGTTGGACAGGGACTTCAGAAAAGAGCACATAGTAGTAGGCAAGACATAATGGCTTTAAACTGAAAGAGACTTAGATTAGGTATTAGGAAGAATTCTTTGTTATGAAGGAGGTGAGGCACCATAACTGGTTGCCCAGCTACACCCAAAGAAGTTGTTGATTCACCATGCCTGAGTAAGTGTTCAGGGCCAGGCTGGATGGGTCTTTGACCAAACAGGTGTAGTAGAATGTATACCTGCCAATGGCAGAAGAGCTTGAATTAGCTGATCTTTAAGGTCCCTTCCAACTAAAACTATTCTATGAGTTTATGATGTTAACTTGCAGACTCAAATACAAAGCAGAATTATAGATAACATTGCAATTTTAGATGCATTTTTTGTAGCCATTCCACACATTGTTCTGTATTTGTTGTGCATTAACTGAAATCTTTATTTCAGTGGCTCAGCCTTGCCAACACTGTCTTTCAATGTTCAGACTACTAGTCAGCTCTCCCATGTAGTCTACTTAGTCTGCTTTCTGCACTGTACATAATTTGTACTGATCAAGTACCACTGAACTGTACAAACAGCATCATAGCAATATGGTGTGCAATTATGCAATACAGAGCTATATTCCACCCGATTTTTATTTTCCACTTAAGTATGCAATTTTTCTGTATTCTGCAATGCTTAGATTGGAATAGGAGCATTCTTATGAATATAAAAGGTGAAACAGTATGACTTCTTTGGAAGTTAAAAACTATTGCTTTTTAACCTATAGATGAGAATATGTGTTGAAATTGCACCATGATCTTAACAACGATTTTAAAAACATTTAACAAAAATACCTCCTTTACGGCCAACTCGACTATCCATAAATTTCTCTATAGTTTCAAATTCATCTTCTTCAGGTTGTGGAACATCTTCTCCACAAACTTCTAGCAAATCATCAGAATCTGTCTTGGTTTCTTCAGCTTCTTTGTAACTAATGTTGACTGTTGCCTGGCGACGAGATCCCCTCTTATCATAATCATCATCCTCTTCCTCCTCATCCTCTGAAGAATCAAGCTGCCTCTTTTTTGGTCCTGCACTCTTTTTCCCACTTTTTGGCTTAATTCTTCAAGACAATAATGTATGACAAAACAATCATGTTTCAACAAGTGCAACAATAAATTATCTGCATTGTTTTCTGAATACATGTATTTCATGAATGTCAATTACTATGCTTTCATTTAAAGGAAAGCAGGAAAAGGTATTCACTAGAAAGCATTAATATATTATCATATTATGAATATTAAAAAAAAAAACACACTTTTTTTTTTCTCAGTATGTACTACCATTTACAGTTGCATGCATAGTAGTAGTACATACTCATTTGCTTTTTAGAAATAGTTTAGAGTAGAGCATTCAAACGCCCAACTTCTTACCTGATTGGAGGTTTCCGGCTTTTGACCTTGTTTTTTGGCTCATAGTCAGATTCATTCTCTTCACAGCTGCTTTTCTCCCTGTCTTCCTCTGATTCGGAATCTGAACCTGTTCCCGACATTGATCCTGATCCTGACATTTGCCAGTCTTCACTGTACATGATGAAAGACAAAACAGTAATTTCATGCTGTTGCACTTTTTAGAACAGTTATTCATCCATGAGGAATACACTGACATTTCAAGACTCTTCACAGAAATAAAAATCTTTTAACAGTTATTTCAATTGATGGGACAAAATTTTGTCCTCAGTGATACTAGGTAAGTTAAAAAATGTACAATGGCATCAAAGGGATTTGGACTAAGAGGTAGATTTAAAATCTAAAATAACAACAAAAATCTGGATATCTATATAAATTTCAGCATGAAGAAATGAGTTAATGTGACATTAAGAAAACAAAGCACTTAACAAGTTTACCTGATAAGATACATATTCATCAGAAGTTAGACATGTTCAAATCATAAAGTCCTATCATACTGTATTTTGGAGAGTCTCATATTGTCTAATGCCTATGGTCTCGGTAGCCCATGTGAAGAATCCACAACTTTGGCATAAGAATTGAAAAATTATAGAGGCAGATTTGAGAAATGCAGAAAAACCTGAACTGCAGCAACTAGTGCGTGGCACTGGCTCCCAAAAGCTTCCACTAAACTCTCACATCAGTGATTTGCAGCCAGGCAAGGTACTATGAGTAAGACACTTGTGACTGAGTAGCAGGATTCCCTGCTTTCTGCTTAACTGAGATTTTTTTATTTCATGACAGGAAAGATGATGTACAGTGTCTTGATTCAAACTGATACATGAAAATTCAATCTTAATAGCTTAAATAACAAGTTCATAGTTATTTAATATCAATACTAAAATAACTTTTAAGCACGTCCAAGGAAAAGAAAAAAGGAAACAAAAGCAACCCCACAAAAATCAAAAAGATAAGCCATCTGGCATTAACCAAGGGATTCTAACTTGAATTTGCTTTGAGACAACCTGTTTAAGTAGTTTCCTACCTCTACAAGAACTTTTATGGCTTTTTATGGAATTTTATTCAAAAGTAAACTGCAATGAAGTATTTTAGAAATAAAAACACTGATGAATGTTTTCAAACAATATTGCAGACTCTTTTGCTGAGAAATTAGTGTGATAGATATGTTCATTTGATAGTTTATTTTAAAATTACAAAATTGGAAATGAAAGATCAAGACAAATTAAAAAGAGAACTTAAGGATTTCAAGAGCAAGGAAATCAAAAGTTACAAGCATCTGTCTCTATGATAAAAAACATGTGCTATTACTTAGGAAAGTGTCTTACTCTTTATGTGTTTTCTTCTTCTTGGTTTCACTGGATGAGTCATCTGCTGAATCTTCACTACTTGAAGAGTCCTGCAGGGAAAGGAAATAAACCAAAACCAATTCATTTTTACAAAAACAATTATGTAAAAAAATCTTCTAACAAGTAGATTTTGAAAAGATACATCAGTTTCCACTTTCAAATTTGAGGTGTATTATTCATATTTTACCCCCTTCATGCCTTGCAGTTTAGTTATTAGAACACTGCTGTTTTTGTATTTTTCCATGAATACTCTGTGCCAATACCGCTCCGGAGAACACCACATAAAACCCCCATCTTAAAAAATCAATATTGTGCCCACATAAAAACAGTCATGGTGTAAGCTGCTCCACATTACTTAAGATGATGTCTCTGTAAAAATCCTAATGACATCTCCTACCCTCAAGAGCTTTTTTACCTTTCATATTTGTTCACATTAAACCACGAGTTTAAGAAAGTTTCGAGACTAGCGTATCCCTTCTTTCTTTACAATAGAAGAAAAAACAAGAATCCTCTTAAACCTAGATTTTCTTAAGGCCAGTCTCATTGTCTTAAACTTAGTTTAGAATAACTTTTATCCTGAAAAGTATCTTTCTGGAAGAGAGTGCTTAACAGGCGTAAATTAACATTTTAATGATACGTGATTGAGTTTTCTGTTTAAAAGATGAGCTGCTAAATCAGATAAAAACAAAAATTCAACAAAATGAGTGTGACTACATTACGAAGTCTTTGTAATACAGGGAAAAAAAGACTGTTTTCCGATTAATGTTCTTAAAAGATATTCCTACTGCAAAAAGTCAACGTTTCTTTAGCCTATGATTTAGTTTTGAAACCTGGAATACAGACCTCATTCTTAAAATACAGGAATTCTTTCGCAGTAACTATTACAAGACTTGTAAAAATTAGTTTTCTACTTCATATTGAATTTCTGAAAACTACAGCAGACATCTTTTCCAAAAACACATTGAAAAAATAAGTTAGCATTTTTATTTGTCTTTACAATAAACTCAAGAAGCCAGACATGCAATGTAGTGTGGCTTGAAAATTTTGTCTAGACAACAAACAATAGCTACCTAAAAAAAGCACAGAATCAAGAGGGCTATAATTCTGGGACAACTCACTTGGAAACAAGTAACCAGAGGTACCTTTACTTTTCTACAAAAAAATGTCAGTTACTTGAATGTTAATTTTAGAGACTAACCCCAGGCTTCTATGCAGTCAGAGAATATGAATTCGCTCTATGTAATTTTACTGCAATGTGTAAGACAATGAGACAGGAATGTGTACATTTTAAAATTACATTAATCACCTCTTCTGAAACACTGTCTGATGAGGCTGCCTTTTGTTGTTGCTGCTTCTTGAGCACTGCTGATCTTTGCACAGCAAGTATACTTGGACTAGACTTCCAAAACTAAACAGGAATAGAGATGCAAGAGTCAGTGAAACATACTGAAAATCTCCAGTTTACCACATACTTGTCCTAAGTAGCATCTTAATTTTATCAATTAAAAAATTTCACTACAGAAAATTTTACTACAAAACACTAACATTAACTCACAATATCAGACACCTTTTTAAAGTCGTAAGATTTCTACAAAACAGAATGTTATATGCTAATCACCAGAATAATTACTGAAACATATTTAACCATAGTTGTGTAGGTAATTGTTAAAGCAAAACTTTATAAAGTACACTTTTAAATTCACACAGATAAATTCTTTCAGACTGCTCAACTATTACGCTTTTCTTTAATGCAGTAATACTTAAAACACATGGGAGAAAGTTTAACCGGGAATCCTTAACACAGTTTTTAGTTCTTGGTGTGACTCATCTATAACTACCTATATAAATGAGAGTATACCACTCCATAAACATGGGAGAGTGCATGTAATTCTAGTGCCCTGGGTTAAAGAGATTTCTCAATACCACTTTTTTCCTGCTTTTAGCAGACTTATTGATAAAGAAAGCTAACTGTATGTAAGCTTGAAATTTTTATACAATTATTTATAGATACAATGAAACCAAGCATTTGAGAAAAAATGTAGAAATAGAATTCAGGAACAACATTGTGTGTTATCTTTCTCTTCCAGAAATTCCAGGAAATTAGCACATGCTTCTGTACGATGAAATTATGTAGCCTTTTAACTGAAAATACTTAAATACTTACAAATGTGAGAAGTTTAAAAGCACTAATTTAAGTACTTATATGAGAAACTTGCCCAATGTTTAATGCACCAAAGTACGTGCTTTCACTAACCCAATCAAGTTAGAATCTAATTAAGAACACTTCATTACATCATTTTTTTAAAATTAGCACTGCTCTTTAAAATAATTTTAGATTTTTTTTTTAGTATTTCCTTGCCACTTTTTCAGTATTTCCTTTGCCATTTCCTTGACAAAGGATTCATTTATGTATATTTACCTCAGATCCGTCAACTTTTGGTGGTTTAGACTGAATTTGTTTCTTCTCTCTAGATGCATCAGACTCTGATTCTGATTGAGTGCCTGACTCTGAACCACAGTCAGAGTCACTGCTGCCTGACTGGCTGCTGGTTCCGTCACTACTGCTTCCAGAGCTTGAACCAGATCCAGAAGCTGATGCTGACCCAGAATCATCATCTGATCGGCTGCAATGACAAGTTAGATATTACACAACTGCCAAAGTAACAGGATTAAAAGAAAAGTCACCTTAGCTTTACCTATAACTCAACTGTTAAATTAGACCAGACAAATGGGTAGCATACAAATGGAGGCAGTCAACTAAATAAGCTGAGTTGACTACAGCTAGAAATAAACAGGGAATAAGAATTTAAAGTGCAATTAGATACTCTATGTGAAGCCAAAATAGAGCAAAGCCGTTCAAATTAATACAGTAGTGTCACACAGGGGAATTAAAAGTGGTAGAAATGCTTTGTAGCCACACAAACTTGAGCTTCACCCTTTCTAAATCCCTGCTTAGCACCATCAAATGCCATATTAGCTAATGGTTCCGTCTATTTCACAAAAGACTATCCGATATTGTTTTCAATCTTCATAAAGCCAAGGTAGCCCTTAAAACAAAACAAAAAGCTGCACAGACTATGGTCTTCTGTCAAAAGAGCAGCACAAATTTTTCCTACATGGACAACTCTTAATTTGTCAGAGGTGGTATGACTTTTACCAAAGCACTTGGCATACACTTCAGCAGTCTAAATTATTTCATCTGCATATTCACTTTACATCAGATTTAACATAATTAGAACACACATTAATTAAAGCTACTTCTTTTATAATTTTAGCATTTGTTTTTCATAGATAGATGAGTTTGAAATGTCAGTAAAATTCCTGACTAGATTAATACTAAATTTCAAAGCTATCATGAGAAAGAAACAAAATAATTTCAAATTATGTACACACTGCAAAATAATTTCAAATTATGTACACACTGACACAAATGCTTAAAAACCAGAGTAAACATGAAGTTGGAACTGAAAAACCTTAAAGCCAAAACTGTACCAAATCCCAGCTGGTCTCTGCCAGCACAATTCATCTAGTTGACAATCAGCTGGAGGTGAAGTGCAGGAGATCATTTGCCACAGAATATACTTAATGGACTATTTTAGAACTACAGAGCAAAGCAAAATCACTCCTCTGCTTTTGCTGCCACCAACAAAACTCTGTCAGAAAATAAGAAATTAAGCTATTCATTAACAGATCCCTGCAGAGTGTATCTCCATCAGCCATCTGCAACCAGCAACCATGAAAATAAAGAGGGGCAAAGAGAGCACAGTGAAGCTTCCTTGCTCTGAAGGGCAAGATGTGGAGAAACACCTTGCTACTTGGTTCTTTGCACTTACTGAGAGGAAAGCTGGGAAACAAGAAGGCTGCTCAGAAATTTCCACTTTCTTTTATCAAAGTCTTACTTCAGATATGGTGCTGTAACACTAACCCCACTTGTCCAAAAAGCAGGATACAGATTATGATGCTACAATGTATCACCAGAGGTTAAATGACACCAGAAATTAATGACACTCCATGATTGTCTTCTTAACAGAAGAAAAACTATTGTAATAGAGTTTTTGCAAACAAATATTGCCTTACCTTAAATACTAGGTGAATTGCACCTTTACAAAACAACCATATTTCTCAGCAAAGCAAAGTGGCATAAATACATGTCAGAGAGACTACAGAAGGCAGCACTAACTCTAAATTAATATGTATACAGAAGAAAACTCAGCATGGAGAGACACAAGTAAATATCAGCCAAAGTACCAGTCAGAAAAAGTTACCAAAAATATGCAAATCCTAAAGAACCTTGAAGGAGGGGAAAGGAATCAAGTACCTTTATGCAGGACAAGGCTTGCTCAAAGAGGACATTAATAACATGGATTACCAAATCAACTTATGCAAAACACTAAGCCATATGGATGGTAATTAAGTCAGCTTTCCACATAGCAGTAAAATAGTTCACACATACTAATACAGTGCTAACCATGTGTTTAACTGCTCAGAGAGACACAGACAACCAAAACAAAGTGCCTGTTGTCTAAGCTAGCATGGGGAAACTAACACTGGAATAATACATCTTGGTCAACTTACTAACACTATAAGAAACATCTAAACCAGATACAGAAGAGAATGGTGGAGAGGTAGAAAACTTAAAAAAAATTTGTTTACTTAGATAAGCAAGTGTAAGCAAGAATTACACAGATTAGATAGAATCACAGAATCATCAAGATTGGAAGAGATTTTCAAGATCATCCACTGAACCCAGCACTACCACTGTAACTCCTAAACCACATCACCCACCACCAGATCAAATGCCTCTTGGACATCTCCAGGGATAAATAATTGATGGGAAACTTTCAGTTGTTTTATGCTCTTCACAGGAAGTTCCAAAAGGACTGAAATAGGGGGAAAAAAGTCTAGTGGATAATGCCATTTGCTGTAGAGTTTGATGGGAAAAAAAAAACAGCTAATGGCAGATCTTATTATTTACTAAGAGATCAGCTGACTATCATCTAAAGTCTCTGTTAAACAGTACCAACACATCAACATGTGGATATTGATGTAGATCGTACAATATCCAGAAAAAAGAACACGGGCTCCTTATCTTGCCATCTAGCTCTCCTCAAAGCTCTAAGTCTGGCAATGAATTTTCATTAGGCTTATGAGAAGGACCAGCAAAGAGCTATTCCATAATCCTTGTTACTCAAAATAAATTGGCCTTATATGAAGAAGAGCAACCTAATACAACTCAACTGTATCACAACTCACAGTAACATCTGACAAAGAGTAAAAATCTTAATTCAACCACATTACTAATAAATGCAAGACTACAAAACAAACCTGCACATAGAAGTAAAAGGAATGGGGAGAGAAATTCTAAGAAAATTATGAGAAATTACAAGAAGAAAAAACAAGTAATAAAGTTCACCACACTGATTCAGAGCTGCCCATACTGACACCATGCACAAAGGGCAATGTAGGATCCCTACCAGAGATTAACATACAGAACACAGAACAGAAAAAAAATAGTCATATGAAATTCAAACACTATAGCAGCAATATCTTCCTAAGCTTTCTTATCCCACAGTGTCAAATCAGAACAAGGAAAGGAGAAAAGACACAATGTGTAGCCTGAAATAATTTTACAACCAGGGTAACATCAATGACTTGCTGAAACATTTACCAAAGCTTAGTATTCTATGTCAGTTTACATACATACATAAAGCATTTGAAACTAACTCATAAAAAACACTACAGGAGTTCAAACACACTAGTCTATGCTGGGAAGAGCTTACTTCAACTATAACCGTCCAAATTAATGCAGTTGTGTGAAACTTCTATGAACTCCAAGTTCTGCCTGTGCACCACATAGCTCCAGATATCTTCATGGAACTACAGCATGTATTAAAAAAATTAGGTAAGAATAACAAATAGGTTTTAATTTCATTTCATGTCTGCTGTTGACTTCCCTGTTGAATTCTTGCCTGTTGACTTGCCACGGAACAAGTAAATGACAGGCTCCCAGAGCTACCAAAGCAATGTTTCTTTTATCATGTACTTTCATACACTGTTTCAACCTGAAACCTGGGGGCACAAACTCTACGAAGATAGCACTTTAAGTCAAACCTAAAGCTCTTGTTTGCAAAGGAGGTAGAAAGTCAAATAATAAATAAACTCTGCATAAAGACAAATTACAGATCTTTAAGACAGTACAGACAAGCAGCACTGCATGAGATACAAATCCTCAATAGCTGCAACAGTCCATACATCAAAGGACTTCCTCCAGAGACATATGTAACAGATATGGGGCACAAAAGACAAAAAGCACACCTACAGAAAGAACTACAGGTTTAAGGCTCAGTTTTCAGTGTGTATTTTCAATATTAGAGAGAAAATTAGTATTTTTCTTTCTATAAGTCAAAGATCCAAAAAAGAGCATGTTCATGCCAATATCAAAATACTATATACTTCTGGATGCATACTGTCCCTTTGCTTTTCACATACTTAAAAAAAGTAAAATACGGGTCTAGCACTTCCAATGATAATATTTGGTATAACACAGCAATTTAAAGAAAACATTTTTGTAGCAACACAACAACAACAAAACCTCTACAAACCAACAGGACTAGGTATCTATTCAAACAGAAATTGAATAGAATTTTTCAGTCTAAGAATTAGTTCTTAATTAGCTCTTAAGCTCTGTCTCTACAAGGCAGACAGAAAAAATACAGTTATCAATTGGTTTTTTTTGTTTCTTCACATATTTCACACAAAGCAATTTTAGACTAATATCAGACTCAACTAATGATCCACTTTCAATATAACAGAGAACCTTATTTGTTTTTTACAAAACACCTGTAAGAAAGCAGCAGCAATGAACTAAAAGCATAGACCTATGCAACCTTTTCTAAAAATGAAGAAATTCACCAAAATATGCACAGACTTACATGGGACAAGGGGAGAAGAGTTACATAAAGAGGAGAATAAAGTATTTTACCTCACAACAAATGGAAAAGTGAAATATATCTGTGGCATTTTCTAGCCACATCTCTTAAGCAGTGTCCACAGTGGAAAAATGAGGCAGTAAAAATTAAGTCTTACTGAAAACCCAATACAGCAGCAGTTTTCCATTTCAACTTCTATTAAGCATAGATACTAGCAGTTTACTACATCATATCAATTTAACACACAGAGACCAATGATTTCTAGCACTTTCCCTCTGCAGATGTAACATCACTGGGACATTATCTGTACTTTTATTTTTGTTTCACATGTAGTGATGACCTAAACAAAACAATGAGTCATTGCTTTGAATTATCACATGAGCCAGAGTAACCCTGCCTCGGGACTTAACTGAGAAACTATCTCTTAAAGACAGCCTTCCTAGTGATAAAGACAATCCATACTTTAAACTGATGCAAGGAACGACAGGATTTACCTAAAGGCTTTATCATGCTCTAAGGAGCCAGCCTTGTAGCTGCAGCATTTGCGCTAAGGTGTACTTTGTAAGAGCTTCCCCCTCTCCCAGCCTCACCACAGTTCACCATCGAGATAAAACTGGCACATGAAGACAATGGTTCTCAAAGAGGAGTGCGCACAAGCTCATAAGACAATTTGTGGGGTTATGCAACGAATATATTGAAACTGATATTTAGATTTATTTTTATCTAAAACAAACAAACAAAACCAAAAAACCCCACCCAAACCAAAGTAACAATCCATGAAATGCAAGAAGGAAAGGACCGGAGGACAGGAAGGACAGAAAGGAAGGGGGGACAGAGGTAGACCCCAAATCACAACTTCAACTCTACAAACATTCAAGCATTTAATAAATGGCTTGACACTTGTAAGTTTATTCAGCTTGTATGTCTGATGGGCTGGTGTCACATAAGGCAGTTGAGGGGCCCTGGAGGAAGTATGTGCTTCACAAACCAGACAGTGGCACGATCACTCCACTCCTGTGTGCAGTGAGACAGACCTGTGTGCAGTTTGTCTCTGCTTGATGAGGTGGATTCCTGAATAGTATTACATCCTTTTAACCAAACTAACCCTTACAGAATGGAGTAGTTTAAAAAGAATCCTGTAAGGAAACAATGGACTGAAGGTACTGTGAGTGTATGTGAAATGACAATGGCAGTACTGACACTTCTACTACAGTACAAGCTCTTCATAAGCCTCTTTATAAGCCACACTTCAAAGAAACAGAGACAATTTAATGACATCTGACAAGAAGTTGGATTAAAGAAAACTTCAGTAATCAAGACTATTCAAAATACTACTTACCCATGTTAACTCTTACTCTTACCCTAAATGTGTATCATAACTTGAGATATTAGCCAATGGTAGCATGAAACCACCACAATTAGCAAAACATTTGAAAACTAACCATCCAGAACACAAAGATAAAACTTCATTTTTTCCAGCAATGTTTCAAGTAATGCAATAGTAGTCTTAAAAAAATTATTTAATTTAATGATAAATGTTTAGCAGCCTGCTCTGAGGTTTTCTTGTGTAAGATCCAGGGGAAAAAAACAGCATGCCATCTGAGAATTTAATTTTTGTTGCTTAAAAATTACTAAAATAATGCATGGAAAACTACAGCGACAAACTGAAGCACATTTCTTTGACAGCAAACACAAATGTGTCAAAGATGCATAGAAAACATTGCTGAAGATTTGAAGAAACAAGTATTAGAACATCATCCATATAAGAAGGTTTGCTCTATGGTTGGATGAAGGTACAGTTGCTTCTAACATGTCTCAAATTCAGGAATTTCAGTAATGAGGTACACAAAAAATTACTCTTCCTAAGTCACTAAAGGAAAAGCAATAGAGAAATTATCAACAGTAAACTAATTTTTAAATTTAAAAAAAATTAAAAAGTTTTCTGAAAAAACTATGCTAATGTAACTAGGAATGTGTGGTTGCTTTGGCTAGAATAAAAAACAGAGTCTAGTAAGGGCAGTAAGAGGTTGCAGTACAAAATAAAGTCATCCACTCCATCAATAATAGGTAAGCTATTGCAGCAAAGAATCTGGAGTCAGAAGAATGCAGGAAGTCACTGAAGTTCTTCATTTTATGAAAACAAGTCCATTAAATAGTAAAATATTTACTATACTTTGTAGCAAGATAGGAAATGAACATAAAAAATATTTATACCATAAGAGGTTGAACTGTAAAGAAGCATTGTTGACTAGGAATATTAGTTCTCGGTAAGCTCTGAAGGTGTTTGTTTTAAAAAGAAGAGTGCTTCAAATATACTGGCTATTTCTGTGGAAATAATTTGTTAGCAGTAATATGCTGCCTTGCAGATATTTTTGAAAAAAATAAACGGATTTTATGTATCCCTTCCAAGTGAAGGCGACATTTTAACAGTGAAAAAGCAGCTGCTTTTCAAAAGAAACTCATGCCATAGAGACAGCATTTTGAAAACAGATGTTTGGAAAGGTTTCCATCATTACATGATTTTATTACTAAAACCAGTGCATGTTACCTAAAAAAGCTATTGTATCTATACACATTAAAAGCTGGGAGATAAAAATTCCCAGACTTTTAAAAATTTTTCCAAGAAGTTTCAGTGGGTTTTGAACTCATTTGTTAAAAAACATGAAAACTGCAATCCCTTCAGATTAACATGCATGAAATGACTGACAGGGTACTTGGAAATTTACTAGACAAAATTTAATAAAAAACTTCACATAATTAGTTCATGGGACTGAAAAAATAGTACTTCGACTTAGTAAGTGCAGTACACAATGCACTTCTTCCATCTGAAGCTATGTATCTTTGCTAGGCGCTAGTCATTAAAATAAAGTACCAAAATAAACTTAACGAAGAACCATACCGTCAAGCCACTGTGTCATAAAATGCTAAACTAAGATATTACTAAACAAGAATATTTTTAATATTTTTCTAGTAAGTGCTAAAAGGGTTCTTTTATCAATAAAAAGCTAATATTTTCCAATATTAAATCTTTATATCATACTTTTAAATGTTCTAATTCCTGTATATGCTTTATAAAGGTAGATTGTAGTACAAGTATTATTACATGTATATATTTCATAAATTATATATATATACATTGAGATGCACACTGAAATATTGACAGGAGTGCACAAACAACAGTTTTGGAGACCAGTGCTCTAAGACATTAAAAAAAAAAAAGTAAAGGAGAGCTGTCCTCCTTTTTCCTCAACCTAGAAAAGGAGCAAGCCTTATTAAAAACAACCATCAATCTGTAATCCCTTTTGCAAAATTAACTATGACCGTCTTCCACATAAGCAATAATTCAGATTAAATCCTAGTATGCTAGATGCTAAACTTAAAGAGTAGAAATTTAATTACTTAAGAAGAGGTATATACACTTACACATGGGAATTCAAAGACAGCATTTACATCTGTCATTTCCTCACAGTAAAAGAGGAACACAGAAACAAGAAACAGAACTGTAAAACTTCTCTTTAACTGCTCCTAATTACTGTGAGTTGCTCTGAGTTACAGAAATATTTACACAATTCATACTGGGAACAGTATGCCCTGCCACACTTTGAAAACACATTCAGTCCTCACCAATACATTCACCTGTTGGTGAGGAGATATAAAAATAACTTTTTCTGACAATGGTATTGTTGCTTTCTCCACTTACCCTGATGGTATCAGAGAGAAGACAGCTTTTCAAAACTGCTTCTGTTCTCATAAACATTCTTAAGCATCTATTAAAATGTGGAAGAAATGAGCAGGAATGATCAGGCAGTATTGCATAAGACTACTATCCTGAAAGCAGGACAGAATAAACCAGTGGAAATAAACACAGAATCTAGGAGAAAACCCTAGACCGATTTAAAATGAAAAAGGTGGTTTTGGTATTACTCAATTTTAGCACATGTACTACATGGTGCAACACCATCTCTCCTTTCCCCTAGCACATGGAACTGCAGATGTGACTAATAAAACAGGCAGCAGGATAGAGCAAATGTAAAACCCATTTACCAGTTTTTGAAATGCAATTGTTTAAGTTTCTGAAGGTCATGGGAAAGTACATACAGGTGTTTCAGACAGATTTTTAGTAGCTCAGCTGAATTTTCTTCATCTCCTGAAATGGGACACCCCAACAACCAGCTATAACAAGGCAAAAAATAATAATTATCAGCTGGAGAGAGGTCTAAAAGCTTTTCAGAGTATGAAGACAAGTAATATTTTAACAGAAATCTCTGATTTCAACAACTTGTATTAGCAGAATTTCATAAATGATTTAATCTTCCTTGAAGTGGAAAAGGAAAGGAAATACAAAATACGAAGAAATTATGTATTTTCTGAAAATACTCAATGGAAGCTACCACTGCAAACCAAATGATAAGTGAGAATATTTCATACTGTGCTAAAATTTGACTTTTAAAAACGTTGCTACAAGACAAAAAACCTGTCTGATAGAAAGGCAGTTTACCTCCATTTAAGAAACAGAACCTAAGTTCTGCAATGACGATATTAAAAACACAGGGAGATAATAGCAGTGAGGTAGCCATAGTATCTGGTTGCTTTCTATTTTCCATGGGATTTGCCTATGGGATTCATCTACATTTTTCCAGGCACAGCCTATAAGCAATTTACTTTCTAGCCAAAAAACTTTAATCGTCAGCTGATACAGTTTAACTAGGGTCCCTAATCTGACCAATTTTCCTTGCAACAAGTAATGTCCATTAGTGCAAATTAGCAACACTGACTTTCACAAAATTAATCACCTGAATTGACATTACAAATTACTGAGATTCTAGTGCTTATGTCTAAGGGAAGAATGGCAACAAACATTACATATTTCCTAAAACACTGATTAGAACACCGTAACAATTAGCTGTCTGCTGCTGTCTAATGCTATCACACAAATGCCTTCTCAGGAACAGGGCTTCTGGTTCCCCCTCTTAAGGGTTCATCTTACAGAAAAAGAGATGCCAAGTGCATTATTTCTTGACAATTCTTCCTATACAAGCCAGGGTCTTTGCCTAAGTTGCCCCATTGGAAACAACTCAGCAAAGCACTCAACAAAAGTGGACACCTTGCCCTTACTCCTGGACATACCTAAGGCAGAATAGGACAAGTAGCCTAGATACAACTTAACCAGCCTTTTATTTTGCTTGAGTATCTGTATCTACTTTTTCATTTCTTAAAAAAAAAAAAACAAAACCAAAAACAAACAAACAAAAAACCCCCACCCTGATTAAAACTGGCAACTAAATGAAAACTTAATTTTAGGCAGCACAAATTAGGACCTACATCTGTCTCTCCCTCAGCCTTTCCAAACTTTGTCAAGATGATCTCTCTACAGAACACTGAAAAGCTGGAACCTACTTTTTTCATTCAAGTCTCCAGGCAAAACAGTCACTTTACCCAACATAATCAGAGCAATTATCAGCATAACAGACTTCATTCTCAGTTAACTGAGAATGTTTGTCATGAATCTGTGTTTGTCAAATTCACTCTACTTCACCATGTCACATTATGTTTATTATTCCCTCCATGCTCTGGCCTTGAACTGTTGGCCTCTTCAAAATTGCACTTTATTGTCCAATTTGCCTTTTTTTCTTACCTTCTTCCCAGATGACTGGGATTTCAAAAAGCCAAATTGCTCCAGAAATTATAAACATTATCAAGACCACAACATAAAGTGCAGATGGAAACAGGGAAAAGCAAGTTAAGTTACATAACAGAGGTGTTATTATATTAGATACAGTAATAAAATGTTCGCTAAGATTAACCACTTTAGACACTTTTAGGCACTTAACTCCATTAATCAAAACAAAATTTAATCTTCTGTGTCACATAAGTCTTCTTCCCTCTTCCACCTTCAAGCAAATTACTTGCATTACTTATATTTTAAAAGGTAATACAAAAATGTCATTATTTCTTTAAAGATGCTCCTGAATAAGAAACCTTAAATTGCATTCACTTTGCCCAACTGAAACAGAAAAAACAAACACTCAAAAACCCAGCCTCCCCTCTTGTGCTAGATTGCAAGGTAATGTCAGTATTCTGTTTGCCATCTGTTACAGGCAGGGCAGTTATCTTCTGTTAATTATGCAGTTTTCTTTATCTCTTCCACAACCAATTCTCCCTCTGGGGACACATCTGCTGTTAATGGGCCATTGAGTGTCACTCCATGACTGATAAAAACTATTTGATCCCATTTCGAGATCCTCTGCCCAGAGAGAACCAAGCATTCCTAACTGGATATAATCTGAGATTTTGGGACACCAGGACAGCCTTTTCTACTGGATTCCCAGAGGGGTAGCTGCCTTTTACACTGGATTCCCAGAGGAAGACCAGGCCCATCTACACCAGCACTGGATCTTCAGAGGAAGACTACACTCTTCAAATAGATCACTGCTTCAACAGAACACATCAGTCCCTCCAGGAGGACCACCATTTCAATTGGACTGTACCAACACCCTGACCAACAGGGTGTCAGGTTGTATTCTGACTCTGTCCATGTTGTTTCATATTACTGCATTGTTTATTTCCTTCCCAAACTCCTGCTACCATATCTCGTGCCTGAGAGCCCCCCTTAATTTCAAAATTATAACAATTTGGAGGGAGGGGGTTTACATTTTCAATTTCAGGGGAGGCCCCTGCCTTCCTTAGCAGACACCTGTCTTTTTCAAACCAAGACACATCTCCAAACTAAACTAAGACTAGTATAAAAGACTGTGCAGAACAGTGGATATGGAAATGGATATGGAAAATAGAAACAAACATGATGGATAAAGCACTAATAATCTCCTTGATACTGCTGAAGTGAGACAATTTCTTTACTGTGCAAACAAACCCCAGCAACAATGAAAAACTTAGCAGTCAGCAGTAACTTCCAGTAGCAGGACAATAGCATATACTGAAAATGAAGAGCGGGTGTCAGGATGGAAGTTCTACATGAAAAAATAGTTTAATGTATGTTGACAAATGAGGTGTAAAGTCTAGAAAGAACACTTTCCAGGATATGCACTTAAGAAATCTCTTTCCTCTAGCCCTTGATAGCTCCATCTCTACAGCAGCAGATGTCAAATCTGATTTGGTATGGAATTTAGATACACCCTGAAAGAATTTTTCTGTTGTTTTTAAATGAATACTCTCTCTGGGTACTCCCTCCATGTTCAAATCTATGCTTGAATGCAGTATTTATTTGTGAACTCCTTGAAAGAAAAGCAACATAGGTTAAAGAAGGTACAAAGCAGGTAACAGGTTAAAACAAATATAATTTTTTTTCCCAACTCCCCCAAATAAATATCTATGCAATGAAACTGGGGAACACTTTGGAGAAATGACAGGCTTAAAGCAAGTATCCTACCACACAGCTCTTAGTTTAGCTGCCTTAAGTTCAGCTTCACCTATCCTTTAGAACATTAGAACAAAGTGCCCCTGAGAGGATCATACAATGAGAAACTAGGCACTAGGAACACAAATCCTAAAATGGAAAGCTAAACAAGTCACCTTGTGAAAGAGCTGATAGAAAATTTATATTCCTGTCCAGGACAATAACTGATCTAAGAACAGCTAATTTAACATCACTGATTTCCAGTGCATTCATTAGACGATGTTAACCTTAGCGATCTTCTCTTGCAAGGCAAGTAAGACACAGTAACAATTTAAGCAAATTAAAGTTCAATACACTAAAAAATAGAGATTACTCTCTGCAGAGTCTTTGAAACTTAGATCTGAGATGACAATTGACTGTCTCCTTTGATGCTTGGTTGTTGGGTTTTTAAAAACAAGCTGAAGGAAGAAAAGCAAAGGAATATGAAGAACCCATTCAAAATGTGCAGAAGTAACAGACACTTAATGCCAAACTCACAAAATCACAAGTAAGTTTTTATAGGCAAATGCTAAGTAAATAGCTTTTCTAGCTTTATTTCTTCCAGAAATTTTTACTATTTAACTTAATTACAATGCATAAGGTGGCATGATCTTACTCATCACTGCCAGCAAAGAACAGAGGGCACAAAGAGTATCAAATTGTTATGTTATTTCAAATGTTATTTCCTATCCTCAGCTATTATAGAGTATGAACTGAATTTAATTTTCCTGGTATGGTCTAACACATTGTGTTTCCTGTACTGCAGACTAATTATTTGCTGCTACTACTGTAAGCAAAGCGACGTTATCAAAATTAAACTGATTACCTACCAACTTTCATGACCGTATGAACTACATTTCAAGTCTTTATTAGAAAGGTGCAAGTCACACATCTTAAGAGCACAAAGAACCTTTCACAGTCAGGAGGTATCAGTGATTACTCAAGGGTCTACTACTTTCTTATGTAATCTGAGAAACCTTCAACACACAGATGGATCCCGCAGCAACACAGTATCTTTACCAGAAGCTCCTTAACTACCAGCAAGAAAGTATTACATTGAATTTAATAAACAAGCAAACAAAAACAAACCTTAAAAACCCCAAACAAACAAACAAAAAGCCAACCAACCAAAGAAAACAGTTGAAGCAGCCAAAGGACACCATCTGGACAGGTCTGATGTATATACTGCCAGTACCACAACACTTCACTTTGTCTTGAGGAACATGAAAAGTTTCCATTAGCTAAAATCTTGAAACTCTCAGAATAAAGAAATTTAACTTAAAATATGTGGTACAGGTATGTGACATCCAGTTGGGTTAGACAAAAAACAGGGATAAACTCAGCAGGAGTTCCAAAACCAAACTTAAGATCACACGCAGATCAAGAGCCAGATGACAAATTTTTAATTTTTTCTTTTAGTTGGGAAGGTTTCCAGGGAAAAACAAACAAACAAAAAACAACTCGGGTTTGGATACATGATCTCTCTGAATTCTTCCAAAAAGTGAAAAGATGCTTTTAACTCTGATTTGGATACCTTATCATGCTTTAGTATGTTTAATTCTGTAAGAGATTGTTTCTGATAAAATAACAATTTGTTAATTAAGGAGAAAAATACTACAAAGAGCTTGCTTTATCTACTACCTGTTTACAGTACATGCTACCAACAGTCTTCTTTACCATTCAGGTACTTTTGTTGATCTGAGAATTCCTATGCAGTATGTATGTACTGAAATATATAGTTTTACATACATGCTCTCTCTTGCTGTATACACGCATTTTTATTTATGTCATCTATTAAACTCCTACTAAAAGGATGCCAGTGCATGCAATTCTGTATTCAAGTAATTCTGCAAATATCCTTGGTCAATTTCTATTTTAACTCCCACTTAGATTTCATGAAAGCGAGAACCTAAAGTCGCAGCTTTAAGCAAATCCTCTTTACTTTCTATGGAAGGTATGCATTTAGATAGTAAATTGAAGCCTGTTGATCAAGTCTTTACTCTTTACTTAATTATGTGGTCCACAGATTACAATCCACAAAACAAATTAAACCCACTGAAATTCCTATCTTCTTTTAACATCAACTTTCAAGTGTATAAAGACTTGTAGAAGTCTTTGGTGTAAGCAGCTGCTTTCTGCTTCCTGCAAAAATGGTCAGCTACCTTCCACTCAAGCAACACTGAGCGCATGCCTTTTTACCTAGGAAAGAAAGGTATGCTCAAGTCCTCTATGCCTTGTTCTGCAGAAAGAAGAGCACAGAGACAGGAAATGCAAGAGCAAAGAGATACACAATCAGATTGTTATTCAAATAGTGCCAACATTTCACTGCTGCAGTCCTTGTTCTACCTGGCACTTGTCTTGCAGTTCAGGTACAACTGTCCTTCCTTGCTGATTAAGCTTTCTTATTGCTATGTAACTCAAATGTACGTATTCACATTAGATTTTCGATGATGAATTGTACTGAATGCTGTCAAGAACACTATACAAAGATGCTCTGCTTGAGTAAGCTTCTCAGCATACTGCTTAGTAAGTCTTTGTGTCTACACTCACTTGCTATCCAGATGAATAATATCTGATATTTTACCTTGAGCTACATAAAAACATTATAGAATAGTTATTTCTAGTAAATAAGAAACTGGAAAGTAGACTCCACTGTGATTACTGGGCAGGAACTTGAACACCAAGCAACAAGACTAGTTAACAATGTTTACAATAATTCCATCATGTTCAGTTCTAGTACTAATTTAGAGCTTCAGAGGCTGAAATAGGCAAGAAAAGTCCAAATCATGTGGCCATGCACTTTTCCACTTGCAGCAAAACAGAACTTCAGGACCAACATCTGCAACCAGGGAAAGTTTTCTAGTGATCTATCAGACAGATGAATAGATACAATGCTGGAAAGGTATGAAGCAGTGTGACAAACTGTTCATTCTTCTTTAGAAAAAAACAAACCCTAACACAGTGAATAAAGGCAAGCTACAATCCCTTACCACAGTCTATTAAGTCAAAGGTTTATGATCAGCCCCTTCTCTAGCTTTCCTACTGCTGAGAATACTACAAACTTTCAACAACTTTTTTAAGTTGTGGTGTTTCCATAAAACACCATGTGCTGCTGTATTTTTGTAAAACCAGCCATGACCAATTGCTTAAGTTTCTGAAGTAATGATGGTGGCTCTGCTACATCAGGCTGTATTTATAATCACTCCAGAATGAGAGGAATGGAAGTTGACACCATACACCAAAGGCAAGTGAACTGCCTTGCTGCGCTACTGAAGTATCAAATTCACAAACTGACACAAATTTTCAGAGTTCTACTACTTAACATTAATTCTGCTGCTTAGATGAACACTGTACTCATCTTCATCTCTTTTGCTTCCTACTAATCCTTCAATTTGATCTTCTTTGCAATTTACTCCCAGTAGCAGTTCTCAATTACTTTCTTCACTTACTTCATTTCCATCCCTAGCATTCTGGGATCACTATAAGCTTAGTAAACATATTCTGCTGCCAATTTCTATCTCCATTCTCTAAAATTCACACATCCAGATTTGAAGAATAATTACAACAACACATTCCAAGTTACAGTAAGTATCTGTCTACAGCTGCAGCTTGCTAAGGTACTCACCTCAGAGCGAAAATCATCTAGAGTACTGGTAACCTACATATTAAAGTAAAAAACTCAGCTATAACCCAAGGATAAGTAATATAAAAATATTCTGCATTATTTTAATAATGGAACTAGGTTAGACAAAAGAGAGTTCCATCATTTAAAATGCCAAGTTTTCTTGCTTCACTTACACAAACAGCTTTCTGATAATGAACATGAAAATAAACTTTCCAAGGCCTGCTTGTGAATTAGACTATGGGCTTATCAAGCAACATAAGCCTAAGAAAAACAGTTGATTTAAAAATTTTTCTAAGTTTTAAGATGTGCTCAGAAGGACATTTAAGATGAAGAATAAAGTCTCACTTTCCAGTCAAATATGAAGTTTTGAGTACTGTGCATTCTCCTGATACATGTTTTTCATTTAATTCATGGGAACTTTATGACATTTAATTGCTTTAGTCTTATGAACTGCTACAGCTTTTAAATAACTTTGATATACAGATAGTTATGGGCAATCACAGTTCAATACAAAATAGTTTCTCCATAGATCTTTAGCAAGGTGGCTTCTTTCAAGTAGTAAGCAAATTCACATAATAACTTGTCCCAGGTAGGTTCATGCTCTTTGGAAGGTTTTGTTTTCCCTTTTTTTTGAAGTAACAAGCAATATTTTACCCCAGAAAAGACTTCAAACTTGATTCTTAACTGTGACAGTATCAACTTTATAGGAAGCAGAAATCTTCAAAAATTACTATGTGTTAGAGCTTACAAATTATTCACAAAATTGAAAATCTACTGTCTTTCTAGGAAAACTTCTGCATATAATAGGAAGCTTGACATAAAAATACACAAGAATTATAAAAGTCTCTTTAGTTTCACTGTTCATAAATTTCCTTGTGATCTGTACCCAGGGCCACCTAAACAATTCTCTCTTCCCTGTCTTCCCAGTCCATCATACACTGTAGAAGTTTGATGGCCAGCACACGCTGGCTGATTAGCTGGCACTTATATGTTCTTCTTGCATTTCTTCTCTTGAGGCAATAATTCCGATCTCTCTCTACCCAGCTGGAAGTTTCATAGTCTGCAGAATGTAGTTTTCTTTATGGCCCTCTGACTGACAGAATTAGCTAACCAGTTGAACAGGCTGTAATCTGACAGGAAGAGGGGCAGAAAAACAGCACAGTCACAAACTACCTCTTAGTCTAATGCTCACCTTTTATTGGTAAGTTGATTTTTAAACCTCTAGGTTTATCATATTTCCAGTTTTAGAAATCTAAACTTTGTAGTGCAGGAGAGTCTTTTTGAACTTGGAACTGTTCTAGTAAATGAACTTAATTCCATCCCCTACAACTGGCTGTCACCCTGCATGGACACAAAGACATTCTAATCAGGCTCTTCCAAACATTTGAACCAAGACTGTAATTTCACATTAGAGTACTGATTTTGGGTTTCTTTTTAGTTAAGAGCACAGCTGGACAACAGTCCTTTCACTTCCAAAAACAAAGTTAACACTTTCAGCTACACAAGTCTGACAGCTCTCAAGAATGACCAAAAAAAAAAACCAACCAACTAAAATAAATAGAAATGCATATGTATAAGTATAAATATTATATCTTTTATAAAATATAAATACAAAAAACTAACTAAAAAAAAAAACGATTAGGGTTTTATACAACATATATTATGCATGTGTGCCTTGCACATTCATAGAGGACAGCTTTAACACTTTAATTCAATGTGTTTGAATTTGTTTGAATTTGTTTTTTCAAGCACTTTTTTTCCCCTCAAAAGAGATACTATGCTGCTGGATGCCAACATGGCTTTAATACCACTTCAGCGTTATTATGTAAGACATGTACATGATCACTCCCATTCTTAGCTGAAATAATGTGAACGTAACAAGCAGATTAAGCACCTGTAAGAAAGCAAAACCAGTCTTCCTATGATCTGCCTGCAAACCACATTTCAGCATTCAGTTCAGATATAACTTAATTTTAGTACACAAAATATTAAAAAATATATAGCCAAGAATAACTGAAATAAACAAGTGCTTACCTTGACTCTCCACTACTGTTTCCTACACTTTCTTCATCACTATGCCCATTCATTGTAAAAATTAAAAAGTTTAAAAAAATAAATAGAAGTCCACGCAAGGTACAAGGGAGATATCAGGAATCCACTTCTTGCTACTCTGTATGTTTTCCAAACACTGTATGTGTTTGCTTTAGTGCTCTCGGCGGGTATTCAAGATTTTTCCCAATACCTAAAATAGGTAAGGAACACATTAACATAATTTTAATGTATGTTTGCAGTTGAAGACATACTAAAAATAAACTTTTTTTTTCCACTAAGAGTGAAAGGGGGTATGTTTGATATCATGTTTGTAACTCAAAATTTTCTTTTTTTTTGTGTGTGTGTTACCTGTTCATGGCTGATCATTTTATTACCATTTCCTTTTCTGAGAAAAAAATATTTCCTGCTGTCTGTGAAAACAACAAAAAATAATGTCCAGAGAACAACAGGTCTTCATATAAATAATTTTTTTAAAACTGGAAGATCTATATAAAATGCACAAAAAAAAGGGGAAAACTATCTTGCTTTTTGTTTGACTGCAACAGGGTTCCAACATACACTTCTTTTTGCCATACTTCTTTATGCAACTTTTCATGGATGGTGCTCTAAAGATGGCAACTTCTGCTGAACTACTAACTCCAGAATAGGAAAAATTACAGCAATTACATTTTCATTAGTACTGCAGGGTGAGAACAGTTTCCTTTCTGCACAAGAAGTTGTGTCCTAACTTTGAGCATAGTATTGAATTCAGGACAAAAGAGATCTAAATAGTAAAGAAAAAATGCCTACTTGAAGATTAATGTTCTGCCAAGATCTTCTCAGTAAAATGTATTTCATACCCAAAATATAGTGCAAGCATTTCCAAGAACACACTTAATGCTACCCACTTAAGAGTTGTGGGCAGCAGCAGGAAGACTGTACACGGGCTCCCACTAAATCCAACCAGCACGATCCCAGAGATGGAATGATCATTATTCCACATATATCAGTCCCTAGTCCTGATTACTATGCAGTCAGTATTTGAAGCATCCAGAGAAAGTTTAAGGTCACGGTAAATGGGCTGCAAGTATAAACTCAAGGGATCAGATGAACTCGCGCCCTCAAGGAATTAGTGGTGTGAAGGAGATTAGGGTCTTGCCTGCCCCAGGGTGCTCCCCAAAAGCAAGCCACGGCCCAACCCGAGCCAATCGAGGCACTGGTGAAGAAACTCTCGCTCTGGGGAGGGCACTGCCCTGCGCTCCCACCGCCGGGCTACTCCGGACCGCGAACAATGGCAATGAGGAACGAGAGAGCGATCAGGAGGAGCCCCGCCGCCACAGCGGGGCCGCGAAGCGCGACTGGGGAGCCCGCGGGGAAGTACTGAAGCGCCGGGCGATCCTGCGACGGCACGAACCGCCGCGCCTAGGGTACCCAGGAAACACCGCGGGCGACAGCAAAACTTTCTCCCCGCTGCCCGCTCTCTGCTCCGGGCCGATCCGGTCCCGACTCTCATCCTCTACCGCCCGCGCCGCTCTCTCGCTGCCCGCCCACAGGGAGCTCGTGCAGCGCCACCCGCTTGCACCGCAAACCGCGCGGCCTCCACGGGCGCCGCTCTCTGGCAGCGCTTCCAAGGCCACCACCGCCGCCCTCCACGATCGCTTCCCCCGGCGCCCCCCACGGCCCGGAGCGGAGCCGCTGTCGGGCCCCCAGACGGCTCCGCACTGGCTCCCCCCGCAGGAGCGCGCGGGCAGCAGCTCGACCGCACTGCTCATCTCAGTCCCGCAGGATACCTCCCTCTCGGCGGAGAACAGGCAGAGGGTCCGACAAGCCAGCCCAGCGCACGGCATCGACCGCCCTCGGGACCGGCAGCGGGGCTGCATTTCCTCCGCACCGCCCGCCCCCCTCTGGCTTTCATCTCCGGCAGCTACACAGCTCCCGGCCGGCGAAGAGAGGCATGGCGGCCTTTGCCTACCTGGCGTGTGTGGGGCCCGGCCGGCCCAACCCTCCCCGGGCCCCCTCAAGGCCTGAGGCCTCGATGCGCCCCGCGAGGCGTACTGCTGCTCGTACCGCAGCCCTGAGACGCGGGCGGCTCCCGCGGCCACGGCCGGGCCCGGGAGGCCGCCGCTGCTCTTGCCGGCTCCGCGCTGCCCGCGCCGCGGGGTCGCTCGCTCTGTCGCTCGAACAATGGGGTCAGGACCACGCTGGGAGGGCCGCAGGGAGAACCGGAGTAGGCTCAGGTCCGCTCTGCCGCCGACTCCTAAGTCCGAGCAACCGCCGCCATCACGCCGCCGCTCCGCTCAGCCTCCCCCTCCCTCGGTCGGAAGGAAACCCCGGGCGTGATGTCAGCCCTGCGCCCTGGGACCGACCGGTAGCGGAAGGAGGAGCCTCGGGCGGAGGCGACGAGCAGCAGCTCCGCCGCCGGCCTCGGACAGCGCGGCGGAAGCCGTGCGGTCGCTCTGGGAGCTGCTGGGGTCGCCGCAGCTCCCGCCCGCCATCTGGACTTACCTCCCTTCTGCCTAGCGCTGGGAAAGCTCCCATCCGGTGTGCGAGCGCAGGGCGCTGCCCGATGGGCGCCATGAGCTGAGTGCCGCGGCCGCAGCCGGGAGGGGGCCGCCTGATACTGCGCTGCGCGGCGCAAGCGTTTTGTTTGCGGTTTTCGGTGTAAAATCACGGCCTGACGAAAAACGCACCGCGTTTCTCACTTCACGCGGTCACAAGCGGTGCTGAAGCGTGCTTAGGGAGGTTTGGACTGTTCCCTGGCAGGGAGCTGGCTTCCTCCTTGATCCAAATATCTACGCCCGCTCCTTGCCAGCCCATCAGCATGGTGTAATGAGATGCGTGGTCGTTATTGGAAAACACCGAACAACCCAACCCCGAAAAAACAACACACATGGTTGCTCTTTCAGGGTGAGCAATGCTGGCTGCCTTGGTGCTCAGTGATGTGTGGGACAGCTGATGTACACACCACCCTGCAGCTGAGTTGGTTAGGTCTCCTGGAGCCTACCAAGGAACCTTGAGTGCACCAAGTATGATGTGATGTTGCATGTCACACTTAACAATAAGGAGCTGCAGAGGCCAGATGAGGCATATACACTCAGTTCTCACAGTTCTCATATACACTCACTTTTCGTGGCGATTACCACGAAATTTCAGTGATGAATGACAGAGAAAAAGATTTCCCTCTGGAGTTAAGAAAGATGCATTTAGGAATTGCTTGGACAAGAAAACAGCTTTAAAGTTTACAACAAAGGGATAATTGTGCTATGTTCCTTACTGAAGCACTGAAGTTTGCCCAAGTCATCTTAATGGAGAATATTTTGTGATATTGCAAAGAGCAATGGGACTCAAGTTTAAATTGAAGAGTGTCAAAATAAAAATAACTTTTAAATTAAAGTAAATTTAAAAAAATACCTAACCCCTTCCCATGGGCAGGTGGCTGTTCAGCCATCCCTAGGGGAGCAGCGCTCTATCATATATCCACCATCTTTCTTTCCCCCTCAGTTTATATACTGAGCATGATGCCATGATGCCATACGGTCTGAAACATCCCTGTGGTCATTTGGGCTAAACTATCCTAGCTTCCAACTCCTTGCACACCTCCAGCCTCCTCATTGGTGGGATGGGATGAGGAGCAGGAAAAGCTCTGACTCTGCATAAGCCCGGATCAGAAGTAATTAAAACATACTTGTTTTATCAACACTGTTTCCAGCATGTGAAAAACACCAATTACTTGGTTTTTAAAATTTTAAAAGTTTAATAATAATAAAAAGGTTATAAAAACAGTAATACAATTAGAGTAATAAAAATTTAGAGTTAGGACAATTACAAGAGAATAAAAAGCAAAGACTTATGGATGTCCAGATGCTCTCGGGCACTTAAGCCACAACAAGCATGCCTTGTGAACAAAGGAAGAACCTTAAAAGCAATAGCCTGTTGCATATTCATATATCTCATACATGAGGCATACATTCCTTGCAAATTAAGAATTTTTCTGGTTTTTGTCAACTTCTTCCCCTTAATCCTGGTGGTTCCATAAAGACAGAGAGAAGTGGAAGAATGTTTGTCTTTTCTGATAAGGAGGGAGTAATTCTTTATGGGCCCCATCACTGCCATCTCTATGCAAAGAATTTCTTGATTATTTAATTATTGCTTGAGCTAGTAAAAAAATCCTACATTGCAGAGTTTCTATTTATGTTATAATTATGTTCTAACTTAAAACTGTATTTAACACACTACTTAAGATAATTAATACAGCATAACTTTCTAACATTACACATATAATATTCATTGTAACATTTGCGTAAAACCAATCATAAAATATGCATTTTTCACACAGCAAAAATCCAAAACATAGCCTCTTTTCAGCTATTATGAAGAAAACTAATTTTTATCCCAGCCAAAATTAGCACACCTTCATGTTTGGTTGTATTTTACTTAATAATCTTGGATTTTTCAGTTTTCTTTACCTAGATTTGTTTAGTAGAATTTATCAGCTCGCAGCCTTGGAAATCCATTTTGAAGGTCTGTTTTCACAATGGTTTAAATAACCGGAGTTAGAACTGCTGTGATACCAACTTCATCTGCTATGAGAGCCAAAAACTAGCTACTTAAGTGTCTAAACCAGGTCACCATGCAGCTGCACATGCTGTGATCCCTGTGTATTGTGATAGTAGCAGCAGTTGTTACTTAGAGTGCTTAAAATTTGCCAAAATAGTGTCTGGAGACACTATTCACACTGTCCTTCCATGTGAGAGAAGGACTTTTCTCTCATGCTAGAACTTCTTCATATTGCATCTTTAACCAATTCCTTCAGATCAGGGGGAAAAAGCTAGTCTGAATTTTTTATCAGTTTAGTCTGTGGGCCACTTTCAGATTACTCTTGTTATAAATCAGTTTAGTTTAGATCTGTGATTTGCTTAGGTCTTCACAAACAGTTGGGCAGAAGTGGTTATTCCAAAACAAGTTTATGCAAGATGCAAAGTCTTGTTAGAGTTAAATGTCAGTTATCTGCCAATACTTAAAGTGCAGGTAACTGCAGTGCACAGAAAGTGGAATTATGGAAGAAAAAAGAAATAGTGATAGTTTAGATACGTTGGTTAAGTATGACCAACCAAGCATAAGGCTTTTTAATTATTTAATTATAAATTTCTTACATTATTTACATGATTCCTAAAAAAAAAGTGTACATTATTTAAATTATTTTCAAGTTAAAAATAACACCTTTGGCTGGTAAAAATGTATGCATAAAATTTCTTAACTATATTAATTTAATTAAATTGAACAACAAACTGGTCACTGGATAAGCATGACTAAGGCTTCACTTAAAACTGCACATTGCAATCAACTACAGTTTTAACAGATTACTGCCTTGTCTGAACAGAGTATGTGTACACAATTGGACCTCTACAGAAATATATTATCTCTGCATTGGCTGAACATCGTGCTGAAAAGCTGAAATGAGTAATAAAACCAGGGGTATTTATATGGTTATAATGAGCCTTTAAAGTTAATTTGCATCAGGACAGCTGAGAAAAGTTCACACTTTTCTTTAAAATACTGTTTTGTTTGGCCTAAGTTACCACAGATTTGCTGGAAGCATTAATTCTCTCCAAAAGCAGCTGCAGGGTGTATATGTTAGGTGTCAAATAAGCATTATGTCTGTTACTGTTTTCTTCTCAATGTTTAGCTAACAAAATTATAAATTGAGTGTAAAGTATACTTTTTTTCTTTTCTTAGATATTAACCTTAGATATTAACAAACAAAATATGTCAGGTTCTACATATTGGTAGGTTTAATATGCTATAACTCTCCTTTAGAGAACTGTTATACCATTTCTAGGGCAGACTGCCTTTTTCAGGGTTTGCAACAATTATATCATCCAAGTCTTTTATATCTGTCACCTTTCTTGATTTCCTTGTTTTCTTGGTGGTGTATCATAAATTTCTAGAAGTCTCATTCATGTCTTCCTGAATTCACGTGGCTGGCCAGCTGGCCTGGTTTGTAGAGTGTTGATCAGGTACACTTGACAGGTAGAATGTCACAGCAAAAGGCACTATATTGGGTAGGTCTGATGGAATATGCATCTTGTTTAATGAGCTCCCACCATAAGGCACTTCTTGTGCTGCAGGCCCTCCTCTGTGACAATACGTTAACCTGTTTTTCATTTGATAAGCATTGTTTTGTAGCCTTATGCACAAAATGCCAATTTTTTGTAGTACGTCACTGTAGCCTTATTTTTTCTAATTTACTGGAAGTTAAGAAGGATAAAATGGCATAAATATATGCTACTATATATAACACTATATTTACACCTGGAAATTTTATTTGCATTCCTATTTCAGTCACAAGCTTCCCCTGCTCATATTCCAATCTGACAGATCTTACACTACAAGTGTTTACAAATGCAGATGTTCGGAGCATCCTCTCTGCTACAGGAATGCCACTCTTAGGCATCAGTTCTAACAAATGAACATATTTTATGCTAGTATATTGGTTACATTTGGCCAAAACCTTGAGAACTATGCCCTGTGTACTGGAGTAATGCAATTCTCTAACTGGACCAACTGGACCAACCTCTGAGTTGTGGCAGTATAATGGGTAGGTCATGCTAGAAGTTATACTAATGAATAATCTTTTGGTACTTCAGTATTTACAGCTATAATAAGTTTATAAAGAGTAACAGTTTTCAGTTTCTGAGTCTCTCTGAGTAGAGCTTTTAGAGTGTGCAGATTTCAGCTCAAAGCTAAGGTTTGTTACTTAATCCTAATGCTGTTAGGAAAATAAGACTAAATAATTTGAAAGAATCATACGTTAACAGTTTATTCCAGTTACTAAATAAAGGATAAGCAGGAGCACTGTCTGAAAGAGGAATCATGCTTCTGTACTTAACCATATAACATATAAAACATGAAGGGGTGTTTAGAAAAGACCTGCACTATATTGCTCTGTACAACAAAACCAACTGTTTCTTTGCTATAGTGAGTGATGGAAAGCAGTGATTTTGAAGCTGAGAAGAGTCGCAAAAATGCAGAATATATTTATTACTTCAAAGTGTTTGTACTGTTATTCAGAATTTAATCCTCAAAATATTCCTGCAGGACAAAGTAAATTAGAATTAAAAGGATACAACAGCATCAGAAGAAAAAAATGTCTATGAAGTGTTAACGGCATGTACTTAGCAGCAAGACATTAAAGACATAACAGTGTCTATGTATCTATTTTCTCAGGGTTGATTTTTAAACTAATTACATCATTCATTTACTGCTAATGTAAATAAAAGAAGGGCAATGGGACCTCAGATTCCTGAAGTCTTGTCTAAGACAGATCATTAATGTATTAAAATACATTAGACTTGTCTCCAGGTCTTACCAACAAGATTGGATAAAAATTCTTTCCAAAATTATTGATACCAAGCCTTAATTATTCCAAAATATTACAGAAGCTAATGATTCCACTTAGAAGTAGAGCTGAGAACTCAGTTTAGTAGGAAGAAACACCTTAAAGACAGGGATTTATTTCTTGAGGCGGAAGAGATCTAAGTCAACCCTAAAGCTTAAAGGAATGTAAGAGGAATACGTTTGCTGTCAGACTAGCATGTAAGACTCCATTGTCCAATCATATGAGGCAAGGAAGTACAAAAGAGGGTTTACATCATGTGCTAGAAAATATGAAGCTGTATGTGTGGGCAGGAGCAAAAAAGTTAAAGTTATGTGAGTTCTTGGGAGTTGTGAACTGTAAAGTTAGAAAGTGTCATAGACTTTCTTAGAAGGTGTAATGAGCAACAAGAAATTCTAATGTGAGTTTTAACATTTTCTTCTTTGATTCTGCTACAGTCTGTATTTTCAAGTGATCAGGTTATTTTTGTCCTTATAGCTTGTCTGTCAATGAAACTGAATCCTTTTATCTGACTTTTCTGTTTCTTCTTTGTGACTAATTCCACTACACATGGTAGGTTGACTTTGGCTGCCTGCCAGACACACACAGAGCTGCTTTCTCATTCCTGAACATCAGCAGGATGGGGAGAAATTTAGATTAAATTCATGGGTCAAGATAAAGACAGAGAGAAAACCTACTAAGTAACATCACAGCAGAAACAGCCCGGACATGGGAGAAATAATTTAATTTATTGCCAATTAAAATAGAGCTGGATGGTGGAAAACAAATACAAAATATCTATACTGCCTTCTCTTCATCCTCCTTCTTTTTCTCAGGCTCAACTTCAGTCCTTCAATCCTGACTTCTCTCCCTGAATGGTGCCAGAACACAGGAAATGGCTGCTGGGATCAACCCATAACAGCTCCTCTCTGCCCCTTTTTCCTTATCACACTCTTCTAGTATACCCAGGTGGGTCCTTTCTGTGGGATACAGTTCTTCACAAATTGCTTCAACATGGTTTGTATGTGGGCCACAGTTCCATTAAGATAAACTTGCTCCAGCATGCGCTGTAGGGAAATTGTTTGACCAGTGCCTGCAGTACCTTGTCCCCTTGTTCTCTGATCTTGGTTTCACATATTTCTCACTCCCCTCTCTCAACTGTTGTGCAGCATTTTTTACCATTTCTTAAATCAGTTTTCCAAGAGTTGCTACCACTTTGACTGCAGGGCTCAGCTATGTCCATTTGAGCTGGCTGGAACTACGTATAGGCACATGGCTGCTCCTCAGAGAGGTTGTCCTTAAAGTCCACTGCAATGATCATAATCTTGCACTGTAGACCCAATGCGGCAACAGACCAAGTCACTTTCACCAATATGAGATATCCAGAGTCTCCAAATGGTTTCGTGTTTTACCTCCGTTTGAGCTGTTTATTTTTTTTTGAGAGCTGGTACTCCATAATTCTAAGAATAAGATGTTTTTTTCTGGTGGCTGACATTAGCTGGGTATGCATCCTGGTATCCTGAGTCTCATAGGAAGTGTATAGTGTTTGTGCTGGAAGTGGATAGTCTTTCCAAGTACAGGTTGGGAGACAGAATTCAGGACTGGTCTTTGTCCCATGGAGAGCCATGAATTATGCTTTCACAAAGATGTGAGTTATGCAGAAGAGATTTAGCAATTTTCTTTTCGTTTTGATCCCTCTGACAAAGCAATTTACTGAGATGCTTGTCTGTTTCCCGAGAAAGTCCTTACAAATTGCTTTACAAGTATAGCAAGAATGAAGGATATGATGACTGGAATTAAGAACACTGTGTTGCATTGCAGGAAGTTGTGCTTGAATTTGTATGTGTAAAATGCAAAAGGTCTTGTAGCAGCAGAAAAAACAAGTTATGGAGCTGACTGCAAATACAACCTGTACCTCTCCTACTGTAAGGCTGGACATAAGCTTGCTTTTAAGGTGATATTCAAGATAACGTAGGTAAACGTATATGTTAGGATACTGGCACATTAGATCCTGGACTTCTCAAATTAGGCGTGCTGTTGTATTGTGGTTTTATATTTCTGTAACAGTTCTGTAACGGTTTGCCCCTTCACCCCCCATCTTCTCCCAGTGGCTCTACCCCAAGTTTTCCTGCCGTTCCCTCAATGCCAATCTCCTTGAAAATGCTTAGTCACTCCCCTCTCCCCTCCCTGGTACCTTGTCCATCACTCGACACCCCATCCAATTCTTCCAGAATCTTCTACCCTGTGCGTTGAGGGATTGGATGAGGGCTCAGGGTCCCTCCCTTAAGTTTCTTCCACTTGTTTTTGCATCTGTCTATCCTTTCGCCTTCCACCCCCCCAAATCCCCACATGGTCAATGGGCGTTCCCTTCCCCGTGTTACCACCCCGGTTTTTTAGATGTTGTGAAAGCCTCGAAGGTGCTTTTGGCTGTTGGATACTTTGTAATTCGGAGCTCTCCGGAGCCTAGATTAAACCTGAAACTGTTTCCCCAGCCTTGAATCAACTCCCTTATTAGCTCCTTGGACGCTGCCTCTCCTCCATACAAGACAGATAGCGTAGCGCTCTGTTTTAGCTGCTCCCTGACTCTCCTTGAGATACAGGCAGTGACCACAGCTGACCGTGCCTCTGCCAGGCAGGTGAAGCCAGGGGGCTTCAGATTAGCACAGTGGCAGCACACAGAATAACAGGACCTCTAGTTGATCTTTCAATTGTTCAATGATCAATTTTCAATGGCCCTTTAAGCGGAGATTGGAAGTAAAAGCACTGCTGTAACTCAGAGACTTTCATCAACTTAGTAAATTATTATGAAGCAGGAAGATGCAATAATATTGTTTGTTAAAGAAAAGCATCACAGGAAATGAATACTTGGCAGGACTGTATTTGGCCATTCTGTACTTCTGAATTGAGAACATTCCGTGATATGTGTTATGAATAAGTTCATTAGTTGAAGGAAGTTAAGGAATTTAAGGTTAAATGTGTTAATTAAGACTGTTATTACTTGTTAAACCCCATTGATGTCTCCCTTATATCTCTCCATGTTGTGCCTATTCACTGTACCTGTCATCCCTGTTGCGATTATTGGGTATTGCCTCTGCTGCTCCACAAAATGGCGACCAGAACACTTCCAGGGATATGCAAATTAAGGACAGTGATCAAAAACTCCAAAAAACCTCTGAAGATGATGAGTCAACTTAAGACTTGAACAACAAATTGACTTTGACGATCAGGAAGGAGTCCTTCTATCCTACCAGCACTACGGATCGGATCGTATCCGGAGCGTCACCATAATTTAAGTAGAGCCAACCCTGAGTAAAAACCCTAGCCAACGAGCCAAGAAGTGTCTTCCTAGGCACGCCCGTGAGGACGGAAGCCCCAGTTCTGCTGCACAGCAAAACTGACTACCTCCTCCTCTGCATCGCCAAAGGGAGCAGCGGTGGTGTGCGCGACCCCTCAGGCTCCCCCCCAGAGCTGGTCACTTTAAGATAATTTTAATGTGGGACTGTGAAGTGATTGCCCAAACCCAGGCTAGCTCTTAGAACTCCGTTGTCACACCAGGAGTGGGGAACTGCCTCAATATGAAGATTTACAAGAGGCAGATCCTTTAGAGCCACTTGCTCTCAGGTGCCAGATGCAAGCCATGACAGGGACCAGGCAGAGGAGAAAGGAGTAGGCTCTCTGTCTTGAGGTTCCACAAGGAATGGTTTATTCCAGGTGAAAGTAGTAGGACAAAAAGCCCTTAGATGTGTTTTCCAAGGGATTTTGTATAGATACAAGTCAGGGAGTTGACACAAACAGCTAACCAGTAGGGAATCCTCAGGGGAGGAGTTGAAACACAGAGGAAAAACCAAAACCCCACAATTCCTATAAAGATTTGTAGCGAATGGTATGTTTATTACAGCACTGGACGCATGTAGGGAATCATTCCCCTTCAAAGATCCTTTTTTATTACCCCTTACTAGTTTACCTATGCATAGAATTTCACAATAGGTTCATCCATATTCATTCTACTGATTTTGAGTTACACTTGAGCTAGTTACACTTGTAGCTAGTTTTTTTATCAGAAAGTACAGAAAGAACTCCTGGGTCACTCTGCCCTGTCTGCTTCAAGGTTCCAGGAACATCGCAGCTCTTATCTCTCACCTCTTATCTCTTCGCTTGGAAATTCACATTCTTTCTCCACAAGTGGGGCAGTTTTACTAGTGCTGCAGAGCTTCCAGACTAAACAGCATATTTTACTTGAGCTATCAAGCTCAAAGTGGCACATTTCCCCTAAATCCAAATGGATTTCTAGCCTGCTAGACTAGAAATGTTTCACTCTTTCAGAGTTGAGGGGATTACATCAAGTATCTGGGGCCATTTGGAGTAGGAGGGTGGAGAGGATGGGTCACATGGGCCAATGGGGCTTTTGAGGAGTAGGGGAATTCCAAAGGGGTGTTGCAGACAGGGATTGGCCTGAGGCTTAAGTGGCAGAGAAGGTTCCGGAATCAAGAGCTGGGTTGCCTTAATAGGCAGAGAAAGCTGGAACAAGAGGCAGGGAATGGCATGAGGGACAGTTTTGAAGGAGGGTAAAACCCAGGGGTAAACCAACTCAAGGAAAACATGGGGGTACAACAGGATCAGCTACTTAACAAGGAATCAATAAAATAAATTCAAACTGCAACAGGACTGTCTTTAAGAGGCTCTTAAAAAATGTAAGGAAATAACTTAAAATTCAGAAAGTGTCCAATCAAGTGTGTCTTAGGTTGGAAATGGATGTGTGTATTCTATTCCTATCTGTGGAGTGCGGTGGTGTGTTTTTCTTTCATTTAATATTTGTTTAATATCTGTTTCCCCCCCCCCCAACCCCCCAATCTCCTCCTCTCCCCAGTGTCAGTCTTCCCTAGCTCTCCCCTAACCCCCCCCTCATCTCCAAGTGGTCAATCCTCCCTTTCCCTGCCCCTTTCCCTGGAACCTTCCCTGTCATTCATTCTAGCCCCCTCCTCAGCTTCCAGATGTTAGTTCTGCCCTAAACTCCTCCCCTGCTATTCCCTCATTGGTTGCTGTTCCTACACCCATCCTCCTGAGTTCTGTATAAAACCTCTGCTCCCGCCCCCGAGGGGGCCTTGGGGCTCACTGAATAAAACCATCCCGTTCACCCCCCAAGTCCCGTGCCGCCTTCGTCTGTCCCCGCGCGCCACAAACTGAACTGCAGAGCTTGCAGGGGGAAGCGGCCGCCCGTTCTCTTCCCTCACCGCCCAGCCTGGCACGGCTCGGAGTGCCGTGGTGAGAGGAGCGCATGCCGCGCCACAACATATGGTAGTAGAGGATGGTTCCCTCCTTCGTCTTGTAAAAAAAACGGGCAAATTCGTGGGGACGCCCGCCTCACAGAAGAAGAAGGAGGGAAGAGGAAAATCTACGGCCGTAAAAGCTCTGCCCCATGCTATGAGGAGCTGAGCGCCGAGCGAAAAAGATTGAGGCTCCGGGACCCTCTTTGTTCTCGCCATATACCCACCCTGGAGCAGCCGCGCTGCACGGGCAGCTGGGCTGCAGAGCTTTTTGGCGGGCAGACTTACCCGAGGACACAGAGGGCAGTTTTGGCAGCGGCTCGGGGGAGCCTGAAGAAAGGCTGACCGAGAAGAGGTTCATTCCTCGGTCAGCATCTGCAGTGAGACCACCGGAGGCTGATAGTGGCCGAAACCAAGGCTTCGGGGACAAGTCTTGGTTTAACGGGAACACCCAGGCCTCCGGAAGGGCCAAAACCGGGAAGGAACATCCCCAGTTTTTAGCGCGACTTTTCCATCGAGTCGAAGAGAAGATTCAAGCCATCTCCGTCCGAGCCTGCAAGGTAAGGTAGGCTACACGGGGTGGGGATCGCCCCGACGGGCGGCTGGGTCTGCCACTTTTTTTTTTTGCATTTTAACCCCCGTCTGCGCCCAGACTGGGGCTGTAGCCTTGCATGTCCCTGGCAGGCGGGTGGGTTTTCCTTTTCTGGGGGAAGCTAGCACTGAGTGCTATTCTTCGCCTAGTCTTCTGTGGGGACCTAGATTGGATCGCTTTTTCTTCTCCTCGAAAATGTTGTCTTCTCTATCCTCCCCTCCCCATTCTGGGCTGGACGGAGGGCGTAGAAAAGACACCAGTAGGGAACAGCTAAGAGGGCGACACGTTAGCTATAGGAGAGTTGTTGAAAGGGGCCCTTTACACCCACGCATTGCGCCGACATCCAGCTGCGTTGGGCCCCCCCCCCTCCTATAAATTTCCCCTTTTTTGCTTCTGTGAAGCTCCCTATATCCCCATCCCCTCAGACTTTCCTAAAACCCTTTCCTATCCTCCCTTGGGGATTGCTGTGGCCGAGCTGCCCCAAGTGCCCTGCCGGACACTGCTCAGGCCAAGTGCAGTGTGCCCGGCACCCCCTCCCAAGATGGCGCTGGCCACGCCGCTCAGGACCCATTTTCCTGCCTTGACCCTTCTTTTCCACCCCTGGTTTTCCGCCAGTCCCATTTCTCCCCCAATAGCCCTGCACCGTCCCTGCACGAGGCTAGTCCCTATTGTGGGGAGGCGGGGTTGGATATTCCCCAATCCTTCTTCTGGCTCTTCCTCCGGGGGGAAGGTCAGGAGGGATCTTCTTCCAAGGAAATGGAGCCGAAACCCGGGACTGGGGATCCGTCATTTTGTCTTCCCCCTAAAATGGCGGCGCCCCGGTCCACCCCTTACCGATACCCCCTGTTAATCATGGCAATCACTAATTAAGTGATTGTCTGATTCCCCTATCCTATTCCTTAATGTACCCTACCCAATACTCCTTTTTATTTAACTACGAATTCCTCTTTTTGCTTTTAATTATTTTTTGAATAATCTATTTGTTGAGTTATATTTTATAGAAAGAAATATCATCCCAGTTAATTAATACTCAAGATATTATGCCCACCTCGCAAACAAACATTGAAATTGAACAAACCACATCGCTATCCGCTGACTCTGCTTTAAGACAAGCACCGTTATCCGCTGACTCTGCTTTAAGAATTTAAGAAGCTGAACATCGCAAGCGCCGTAACGAAGCAAATTCTAAATCAGATGAAGTCACAAATCCTGCTGTGCTTTGTACCCTTAATTTGGACTTTCGTTTAGGACAATTTTATATATTCCAGATGAAGTTTTTATATGTTTCATATGTTATAATCACAATTAGTTTATCATTTTTTGATGTCTTTCAACTTATGTTTTTTTTTAATAATATGTAATGTTACAATTTGATTTTATATTAAGTTGTTTTGTTATAATTATAATTAATTCAGTCTTTTCTAATATTTTTTGACTTAAAGGCTGTGTTTTTAACCATTATTGCTACAGGAATCACACAACTAGTGTATCACTTCAGGCTTGCTGCATTGCTGCGAGGTTTAAAAATGTATTAGTTTATTTAGTTGATCTTTTATTGTATTTAATTCCAATAATTCCATTTAATTATTTTATTTAAATTAGATAGTTGTGATTTTAATAATTCTAATTCAATTTTTTAGTTTAATTTCTGTTAACTATTTCATTCTATTTCAATCACCTAGTCTTTATCTGATTTCAATTATATTTCAATTATTTCAATTATTTGCATTATTCTAGATTTTTACTCAGAGCAGCAAAACAGCAAGTTTTGTACAGTCTTATGTCTGATTTAGGATGTTACTACTCTTCCTGCCCTATAAATGCAGTAATGTGTCTTTCATGTCCTTTAAGTAATTTACAAAGTTATCATATAATTTTATGTTATATTAATTTGCTTAAACCACAGAATTCTCCTTCCTTTTGTAAAAGAAAAGAGGGAGATGCGGTGGTGTGTTTTTCTTTCATTTAATATTTGTTTAATATCTGTTTCCCCCCCCCCCAACCCCCCAATCTCCTCCTCTCCCCAGTGTCAGTCTTCCCTAGCTCTCCCCTAACCCCCCCCCATCTCCAAGTGGTCAATCCTCCCTTTCCCTGCCCCTTTCCCTAGAACCTTCCCTGTCATTCATTCTAGCCCCCTCCTCAGCTTCCAGATGTTAGTTCTGCCCTAAACTCCTCCCCTGCTATTCCCTCATTGGTTGCTGTTCCTACACCCATCCTCCTGAGTTCTGTATAAAACCTCTCCTCCCACCCCCGAGGGGGTCTTGGGGCTCACTGAATAAAACCATCCCATTCACCCCCCAAGTCCCGTGCCGCCTTCGTCTGTCCCCGCGCGCCACGAACTGAACTGCAGAGCTTGCAGGGGGAAGCGGCCGCCCGTTCTCTTCCCTCACCGCCCAGCCTGGCACGGCTTGGAGTGCCGCGGCGAGAGGAGCGCATGCCGCGCCACAACAGTGGAGCAGGTATCTTCTGGTTTTTTTGGGGCGGTTTTCTATATCTCTTCTGTAACCAAGCCTCCTTCTGGGGAGATACCTTCTGTTTATGAGCCATTGAGTCTCACTGATCTTATTGGGAGATGCTCTGTGTAGAGGCAGGAGTCAAGCATTCCTAACTGGATATAATCAGAAGTTTGGAAAAACACAGGCAGCCTTTTCTACTGGATTCCCAGAGGGGTAGCTGCCTTTTACACTGAATTCCCAGAGGAAGACCAGGCCCATCTACACCACCACTGGATCTTCAGAGGAAGACTACGCTCTTCAAATAGATCACTGCTTCAACAGAACACATCTGTCCCTCCAGGAAGACTGCAGCCACCATTTCAATTGGACTGCTACCAATAACCTGACCCACAGGGTGTCTGGTTGTATTCTGACTCTGTCTGTGCTGTTTTGTATTACTACATTGTTTTGTTGGTTTATTTTTTTTTTCTTCCCTAATAAATGTCGAGACTCTCAGTTCAGTTCAAGAGATTCTTCAAGGCTTCAGAGCCTGGGAAACTCAGAAAGAATGAAAACAATTATTATCTCTTTGTCTGCTCATGTTGTTTATAGATATGATTCTCCAGGGTGTGCTGCTTATAGTTCACCAAGAGTGTGAATCTCTTATCAAGTCAGATTATAAAAGGACTTGCTGTTTCTTAATAAACGCTCTTTTTCGCCTTCTGATCATTGGTTTCATTCCGTCCTGTCCCTGACTCAACAAAGTGGCACAGAATGTCATCTGTTTTTTGCCTGCGATGGCTCCGGGACTGTGTCCCGATCATTTCCAGTGGCTCCAGCTCTCCCCGCGCGGCGAGAGGCAGCAGCTGTGCCTTTGCACTCGCTAGCATTTCCGGCATTCCCTGCTCCGCAAGGACTTGGTGGGCTCGCCCCTGCCGGAACCTGCCCTGCTGTGGCCGCCGTCGGAGCCCAGCCCCGCTCCAGAGAAGGACCAGCCGGTGTTCCTTTGTTTCGGCCGGCCCTGAGCCGACCACCGCCGCCAGTGCCGCCCCTGCCAGGACCAAGAGAAACTGCCACGGCGCTTCGTCGTGCATCTGTGGCCCCCCCGCCAATCAGCCTCCCCGTGCCGCTGCCCGCCGCTGCGCCTCCAGCAGCTGCACTGTCTGCTTTGCCATCTGCTTCGGAGCCTGCAACCAGGCCCCCTTCTGCTCCTGCCCCCGCTTCTTCCAGACTGCCCCAAGCTGTGCTCCTCGGAGACGGAGGCTGGGGTGGCTAAAGGAAACGCCAACCTGTTCTGCAGCGCCGGCGCCGCTCGGCAGGTCATAGCCGGTGCCTGAACTCTTTAACACAGTGACGTTCTGGGGGACAGCATTTTTCTGGGACCAGCACCTTCTTGTTGTGGGCTTCCTCTTGCTCCCTGGGGCTCCCGCCGGGGCTTCGGGCATCTCGCCCCCGCGGTCATATATATCTATGGGGGAGGAGGGGCGGGCTCCACAAATGCTGGCTCTGTTCTCATGCCCGGGGGGGATGGTGGTGGTGCCACAAATCCGGGAGCCGTTTGAAAGTCAATTGTATCGTGGGGGAGGGTGGTACGGGAGAGACGGAGAATCTCCCGTTTGTCCTGGGCAGGCATGGGCTGTACCAAGAGCTCCAAATCCAGGATGGAATTTCATATTCCTGGGAAAACCTCTCCTTTCCATTTGCCAACATGGACTAGTGGTCCTGGAGGGAGTGAGGAGGGGGAGGAGGAAGCATTCTGACAGGGAGTCCATCCTGTGAAATACAAAGTTGTGTTTCATGTCAGGTAAATAAAAGCAACCTGCGTAGCTGTGGCTATGAAATATATGGAACACGGCCATGGGATAGCTATGAAGATGAGTTCTAATAAACAACTGAGGAAAGCATGAAAGAAGGCTTTTGAACCAATCTTTAGTGTGTAAATAACAATTATAAGTCTTAAGTTGTTCTGTAATAAGAACTTTTGAATTATAATTTTAGAATGTTGCTGAGTACTAAGGATTTTAAACTGTAGCTTTAGAATGTACAAAGGATTTAAACAGGAAGGGAAGTGACCCTATCTCAAGCTCCTGGAGAAGGAAGATGGACATCAAGATTGCTGATTAGTGACATTGAAAGGGGAAGCTGGACATCACTACCATAGATTAATGATCCCAGAAAACAGAAGTTGGACTCCACCCTCTGGACACACATCCTGGGGTATACACAATAGGGTATAGAAACTGGAAATGAACTAAACATCACCATCATAGATTTATGACCCTGGGGAATAGAATTGTGATGTTAAAGGTAGAAATGCAAACTGTTGGAAGCTTATGTAGAAACTAGGAAAAGATTATGAATATGCATGAATATGATCGATAAATATCATCAAGCCCAACCACTGTTGTGCAGTCAGAGGGGAAAACCCTCACCACTGTACCCACTGCTGTCTTTGCTCATATGTTACCATATTAATTAATAAATTGAATTGGTGCTTGATAAATTGGCTGAGTCAAGTGTTTCATTCCTAACAAAAGGATGGAAGGATGAGTCATAGATGGCTCAGAGCACTGGAAGGTTACAAGTTAGGCTCGGCCTGGTTGTATTAAAGACTGTTGCCATGGCTTTCCAGCATTTTCCTCAAGTGTTTCTGAATTTGGTCAATTCTGCTTCATTCATTCAGGACATGAATTCATGGGCCAAAAGCCTGAAACAATGCTTCTATCAAAGTGCACACACCCTGCAAAAAGCAATTTCAATTAATGCCTACCAAGGCTTGACCTGCTGTACCTTAGTGGCTGGGATAAATCCCAGAGGCTTAAAGGCTTTGCAGCTGTGGCAAACAGATGTTACACACCTTGCCAAATTTGGCTGATTTGGGTATGTGCACGTGTTTACTAATATCTTCTTTTCTGCAATGTGGGCATCTGCTCATGCTGGGAAATGGGTTTTGGCAAGTTGGGCTGCCAGTCCTTTGGCAGACTGACAATAGTTTGTTACTATACTAGAGTTGGTAACTGATTTCTTGGAATTTAATATAAGTTAGAGATCCCTTCTACCATTCTGATTAAATGTCTGATTGAGGTTTTCATTGACAATTGATAAACTTCTTGAGCTGTGTTTGTTTTCTTTCCTGTAGAGGACTACAAATGCCACCTCCCTCTTGAAAGAAAAAAGGGGAATTACCAAGACTCTCAGTTCAGTTGAAGGGATTCTTCCAGGCCTTAGGCCTGGGAAACTTAGAGAGAAAGAATGAAAACAATTATTATCTCTCTTTCTGTTGATGTTGTTTATAGATAAAATTCTCCAGAATGTGCTACTCATAGTTCACCGATAGTGTGAAAGGTTTTTACTTTGAGACCAATTAGGTTTCACCTTAGCAAGTCAGATTATAAAAGGACTTGCTGTTTCTTAATAAACACTCTCTTTTTTGTCTTCTGATGATTGGAGTCATTCCGTCTTGTCTCTGACTCAACAGCATCAAATAAAGAATTGTTATACTGTTATTCTTGCTCCCATATCTTTGCCTGAGAGGCCCCTTAATTCCAAAATTATAACAATTAGGGGGGAGGGGATTTACGTTTTCCATCTCAGGGGGGGCTCCTGCCTTCCTTAGCGGACACTTGTCTTTTCAATCCAAGACAAGTGTGTGTATCTGGGGAGTCTTAATCTAACTTTTTAGTTTAAAATACATCTCATATACATAAATTAGAAATCCTGCTGCAAAAATACATCTATGATTTTTAGAATATCCATTTAAAAAAGAAAAAAACTTCCAACACCAAAAACTTCACTATTGATGTAACTTTTGGGTTGGGTTTTGGTTTTTTTTTGTTGTTTGTTTTGTTTTTTTTTGTTGTTGTTGTTTGTTTGTTTGTGTTTTTTTTTGTTTGTTTGTTTTTTTGGTTTTTTTTCATTAAAGGCATGGGGAATATAATAATATACCCAAAACAATGAACCATACCATGTGCCTTCCAAATAAATCTCTAGTGGTCAGTTAGTTCTCCTGATCAGTCCATAGACTCGTGATGATTCTCACTAGTATTGGAAACGTAATAAAAGTGTTCAAATTAAATTACTGTAGAGTAATTTCTTGCAGAACAGGGACATGCTCTTACTTTGCAGGGACTGGATAACCCTGGTTTGCAGATTACAGAGTTACTTAACAATCTTGGACGGTCCTCGAACAAGCAGAATAAGGAAAAATGAACCATTGTACAAGTACAAAGCTAAACACTATGCAGGATATGAGAACCACTACGTTAGCAAACCCTGACCAAGCACTTGCAGCATGATAGCCAATCAACAAGTAACATGTACGTGTAATTGCAGCCAGTTAGCCAATGAGTGTTATATAACTGCTGCGTGAGCAAAGCATAGAAGTATAATAGGTTTGTTAATAAAATTTGTAGATTGGCATGTAGCCATATTGACATAATTGTCATTACTTGGGTGGTTGTCTTGTGGGACCTTCTTCAAATTACCACCTCAACTGAGTTGGTCACATGAAATGCTGCTTTCATTTTTTGTTGTTGATTGAAGATACTTTCATATGCTACAAGTCCTACCACATCTTTCTATAAACGCGGACTTAAAATACAGAGATTTTGCTTTTCCCTCCCTCCTTATTTTCAATATCAAAACTTACAGAAAAGCTAAATTCAATTATTGAATTTGAAACAGACAAACTTCTGAGTTTTAATTGTAGAAAGAAGAAGTCATAGATCAAGATAACATGGCAATTTCTGTTTAAAAATACATGGAAATAGAAGTCAAATAGTGCTTTTAACTTTAACTTTGCTGATACCAGACAGGAAAATATTTTCACAATTTTAAATATGAAGGGAGTGTAGAATAGGAATGAGGGCTATCTTTAGTTTATTTTTATTTAATATTGTTTACCAAAGAGTTTGATAAATCATTTAAAATCTATGCTGACATTAAACAAGTGCATAATCAAAGGGAGAAAGCTACTTATTTAGGCTGTATATTACTAAATTTTATCTCTGAGATCCAAAAATAAGAGAAATGTAAAGACTAGTGAGAAAGAGTGCTTCAAGATATAGAATGCCTTTGGTGCAGAGCACTTTGGTGCATGCTATTGCTATGAAAAAATTTCAGAGCTGCATTTATGAAACTGGGAAGATAAATAGTAATTAATTGCTTGAGATCATAGAGCTATTCCATTCCATTCCAGACATTTCTGGCAATTAAGCAAAATTTTTCTAGATGCAGGAATGGATTATGCTTGGTAAATGAACAGTAGAGATGTACCTTCCAAATAATATAATTGAAGATTTCTCATACTGATTTTTAAATTAATATCTATTTTAAACTCCTTCTTTACTGTCACAATCATGAGGTAAGTCAAACCTGAAAAAAGTTTCTTAAAATTCCAAGACATGATTTCTTCTGATGGAAAATTAAGATATGGTTTTGTAACAAGCAAACCAAAGAATTGAATCAGCTTGTCCCTAAATAATTAAAGTAATTCTTCTACTAACAAAGAAATATTTGCTGTTGCAGTGCTGTGGTTTGGGGGGTTTTATTTGTTTGTTTGTTTATATTTTAAATAGTTTTGGAAATCAGTCATTCAAAAACAACCTTAGGGGCCCAGGTACAGCTTGTAACTGAGAGTGACAGTATGTATGTCTCTATCTTTGGTAGAAAAGCCTGGATTAAAATATTAATAGATGTTGCTTCCTTCAATACACACTAATTATTTCATATCTTTAAGGGATCTAGGACTTGGAAGTAATTGTGTTATCCAATTGGGAAGATTGTGAAAAGCTGCTTGCAAATGATTGTAATAGTGTTTGTCCTTTGTATTGATGAAGCATATCTCTACCAAAAACAAAACAGCAGATTGTGTAGTTTCTTCCTTACAAGAGTGTAACCTTGGGAATCAGCTAGCAGAGGAGTATTACGGCCTGAGGTTCTTGGGTTCTATCTGACCCTGGCTGCTGTAGGTGCCCCGGATAGCGATGTCCAGGTCCCTCCGGCAAGCTCCCAGCTGCAGGCAATCTTAGCAAGCAGCTCAGCTCTTAAGTACAATCAGGTCTTTGGTGAATTCAGCTCTTCAGTGATTTCAGCTCTTTGCTTGCTAAGCTGCCTCGGCAGATGCAGGGAAAGAGAGGACAAGGCTGTGTGAGGTTCCACAGATGTGCCTTGGCAGCTTCTACAAAGTCTTTCAGTGACAGCTCTTCTGCCAAACTGGGCAGAAATGGGGTACATATAGGGTGTAGGGGTTTTGGGAAATGGTCCAATAATAAGGGTCAAGGCGAATATGACCTATGGTCTTACAGAGAGATAACAAGGGTCCAAAGCCGGAAGAGGGGCTACTTTGGTCCAATCATCATGACTAGGCATTTCTTGTCTGGGGCAAGTAACCACCCAGGAGGCCTTGCAGGGCCTGTGGCTGCTACAAAGGAGCAAAGGATTCTTAAGGAAAGAAGAGTTAAAAGTACCCAGAAAAGGTAGTAAATCTGTTGTTTGGCTTCTCCACTGTCACTTAAAACATTGGTTTAATTTTTTGTCTCTGACCCAGAAGTAGAATTTGCACATGCATTTTTCTTACGTGGGAACCTCATAATTAAACTGTTTAATCTAAATTCTGGTAGATTTTTCTTGCAAGATTTAACCTTTATCATTCTGAAATCAGATTTTAACTTCATTTTGGATAAAGAAGGAAATTTCAAAAGGTTAATTTTTTTTCTTCCAAGAAAATTCCGTGAGTCAAAGTGAGCACATGGAAATAAAACAACATATCTCATTAATACTACAGCCTATGGTTAAAGTGTTGAGGTAACATGATATAAAAGAACGAGCAAACTGAAACTTACAAGACTTCAGCTTTCAGCTGTAATGTATATTTGTGTAAGAAACACAGATGATCACTTTTGTGTCATTTGGGATCATATTAAAGAATTGAATTGGAAAAATCACCAACATTCTGTGACATGTTGAGAAAAGCAGTGCTGTAATTTAAAATCTTAGGGAATTGCCTATTTTATGCTTATGTGTAAGTGCTAAGTAAGTATGTGGTCATGACTTTTTGAAGTTTCATATCCAAGTTAAGTTACCTCCATCCGAGTGGATCCATTGCTGTATCACATCTTTCTTTGTACTATAAATTATATTGAGTTCTAAGGTTTGTACTATCCTATTGGTCACTTTTCTGAAGGAAATGAAATTATTATGGTGGTCAGCATTACCGAACATTAGGAAAATGAAAAAGAAATATGCTGTGCAGCTGTTCCACTTTGGGAAGCTGTTGGTAAATTAAAAATAGTAGATTTTGGGTTAGAGATTCTGGGTTATTACGTAGCTGTTGTGCAAAAAGCTGTGTGTGCCTAAAATCTGAGATGTAGTTAGTGTGAATTCCTTGCATAAGTAAAAAATAGTGATTTTTGAAATAAAATATTCTTTAGTACAGTAAATTTTCTTTTATTAATAGATGTCTCTTTCTTCTTGAAGTAACCTGTTCTCTATCGGAAAGTCTACTTGGAAATTTATTAAATTAAGTCATTTTTCTGGTTTTTTAACCTTTTTATTTTTCCAAGTATGTAACTACAGCCTTTCACAGTCAGTTTTACAATCAATAGTAGCAGTTTTAGTAGTATTAGTAATTTTAATTTGTGTGAAATACAATTTTTTCATAACACATACTAAAATTCAGGGTGAAATCCCCCACATTATTAACAATTTTGTTAAAAATAAGCTCTGGAAAACCATAAATGGAAAAATCAACATTTGTAAAAACTAGAATTGTGGATATTCGCCAGTGACAGTGTAACTTTTAGTCATTATTAAATTGATCTATTTGTGTAATGTTGGAACTGTTTACACTAGTAAAGTATCTGCCCAATTTTAGTTTATAATTCTTAATAATTATGGGAACAGTTTTTGTAATAATTTTTACATCTGTGTTTCAGCATTGATGAGTTACAGTGTGAGGTACTACTGGCACTTGAACTTTAATTCAGACTAAATGGAAAACAAACATGATTGAACATGTTCTTATGTTTGTATTCTGAAACTTGGTGAAATTTGGTACAATTTGCCAGTGTGCAATAGAAGGAGCATCAGTGAGAATTCCAGCTAGACCTAACAGAATAATTCAATTGAATTTTCAGTGTCGTTTTTAAGTGTTAGTTAGTTTTACATATCTTTGTACTACTTTAATCAGAACTGATAGTCCTGAAGTAGTTATAGCTGAGCTGAAATAACTCACATGATGATAATTCTACTGAAGGTATTTATTAAACTGCTATGTGGGTCCACTAATTCTAAACCACTGCTGTTGACTTGCATTTAGATTTTACTGGGCTTGTTATTTTGGGGTTGTTTTTTTTCCCTAGATTGTTAAGGGTAACTTACATTAATTAAAAAACTAGAAGATCTTATTCCTTTCTAGAAGGATGACATCTACAGATAATTGAGAAATATTAAAGCAAAATTACTAAACTAAAATTTGAGACCTTTTGCTTTCATCTCTCATTGCTCATCTTTTTGATACTTAATATGATTATATGTATACTAGAAAGGGACAAAGAAATGGCTAGTTGGATCACTGAATGGAAAATTATTTGATTTTTAAAAAATGCAAATACCTTGTCACTGAGGACATAATGGTGAGTCAATTTTGGAATAAGTATTTTACTAACTCTATCCTTCAGAGTGTTGTCATGCTCTTTCTTGCTTGAATGAACATCTGTGGCAAATTACTGCTTAAGCAGAGTGAATTGATTATAGTAAAGAATGTTAAAATGCATTAAGACTGCACATTAATCAATCATTAATTATCTATAGAGAATCTCTGCATGCCTAATGCTCTTTACAAGGTTTAAAGTAGAGGAGGGAGTTTCATGATAATGTTTTGAAACATAATTTGTTACATAAAACTGTGTAGAAAGAAAAGATTTTGTTAGAAGTTGATATCAATTATTCTAATAAAATGTAAGATATGTCACTGGTATTTTTTGCCTATAATAGGCATAGGGTATTTTTTGCCCTATAAATTTTAAATCGGTGATAGTGAAAGGTGAGATATGGAGAAACATATGATCATATGAGTGGTAATGCAGTAGGAACATCTTATAAAAAAGGTATTCTTGACAAATTAGAGGATTAGGCAATCACCAACATTATGAAGTTTAACAAGGACAGATGCTGGATTCTGCTTCTGGGACCGGGCAGCCATGCCTGTGTGTATATACTGGGGAATGAAGTGCTGGAGAGCAGTGCCATGGAAAGGGACATGGGGGTCTTGGTTGATGGCAAGTTGAACGTGAGTCAGGAGTGCCTTGACAGCCCAAATGGCCAACCATAGCCTGCCCTAGCATTGCCAGCCAGGCATGGGAAGGGATTGTCCCACTCTGCTCTGCAGTAGGGCAGCCTCACCTTGAGTGCTGGGGGTATTTTTGGGCAGTGCAATGTAAGAAAGACATTAACTATTAGAGAACATCCAAAGAAGGGTCATGAGGGTGATGAAGGGTCTGCAGGGGAAGCCATATGAGAAGCAGCTAAGGTCACTTGATCTGACTGAGGATAGACCTCATCAGAATCTACAACTTCCTAGTGAGGCAAAGAGGAGGAACAGACACTGATCTCTTCTTTGTGGTGACAGGACTTGAGTAAATGGCATGAAGTTGGGTCAGAGAAGGTTTTGGTTGGCTATCAGGAAAATGTTTTTAACCCACAGGATGGTTGTGCACTGGAGCAGGATTCTCAGAAAAATCATCACAACACAGAGCCTGAAATAGTTAAAGAATTTGGACAATTAGTTTGGACAATTCTCTCAGGCCCATAATGTGATTCTTGGGGTGTTCTGTGCAGGCCCTGGATTTGGACTCAATGAGCAATGATAGGTCCCTTCCAAGTCAGCATATTACATGATTATATGATTCTATTCCCTTAAATCTCTAAAATTTGGAGTCAAAACTTCAACTTCAGATTCTTGACAGTCTTATACTCAAGTATAAAGGCCCACACAATTGCTGCTGGTCTTGTCAAAACTGAATTTATTAGTCAACAATTTTATTTTCTTTTTAATAGAATGAAAGATGAGAAAATTATTTTCTGCATAATTAATTTTTTCCTTCCAAGAAAATGTGAAGAGGCTACATACTAATTTGACCTAAAAAGTAAAGACGTTTTCTACATCAACCCCCACATTCCTCTTCCTCTTGTATGAAAATTCTGCAAGGTGATCCATGGGCTGATTAAAAAGATACTTCTTGTCTTTTGTATTAAGAAAAAGTTATAGATTGAGATAAGAACAGTTAAATAATGAACAAGAGAGGGGAAAAAAGAGCATGTATTGTCATGGCAGCAACTTGCCATCTCCAAACAGCACATCAATGCCCAGGTTATGTGTCTGAGGATAAGCTACTTTGGAAATACTATACACCCAGATCTGCTGCTGAGCATGCCATTGTATGGCATATGGCTTTTGCATTTGTTCATTTGGGGTCACCTGTCCTGCCTACTTCTCCTCCCAGGCTCTTGCTCACCCCTGGACTGCTTGCTGCAGGGACAGAGTGACAAAACTCTGTTTGAGGGCCTGGACTGTGCAAGCCCAGTTCAATAACCAAAACATTTTGGTCACATATGCAGAGTGTGGCACTATACAGGCTGCTACGAGGAAATACGATTCTATCCCAGGCAAGGACAATACAGGTATACAGATGCTAATGCATAACTCTATTACTATGGTGCAAATTGTTATTAGGCAGTCTTTATTTGCCTAGTTGCTACTTCCTCTTTCTGTACTTAGAGAGTATTATTAGATCTATAATGTGCTTTCAAGCACAGTTCTTTTATGCAAAGTAAGGTTTTACCCTCTTTAGGGTTCACTGAGAGAGCTTCCTTAAAAAGTATCCCCAGGTGTTTGCACCCAGACTTGGACAGTGTAGAGGTGGATGGTGAAGGAGATAAGGCTGTTAGGCTTCGGAGAGATATTATGGACAAGGAAACTGTGTCATTAACAGAGACAGCCATAAATGCTCTTAAAGTCACTAATGCATTGGAAAGGCAGGAGTGACTGTCGTGAGTCATTAGTGCAGAGAGCTGAAGCTGCAGTGGCCGTTAATATGTAGATACTAGAAGTGCTTTCACAATCTGACACTGTCCACATCAGAAGATTGAAGGAATTTTAGATTCTGAAGCCAATGTTTTGTTCTTCTTTTGGTTTTGTTCTGTTTGTTTTTTGACTAGACCTAGATGATTATTTTAAAATAAAAAAATGTTACTTCCCCTTAATTCCTTTCATGTGTAGAAATTTCCACTTTTATGTTGAAATTATTTATGTAATTTCTTGAAACAAACCTATATTCTTATCAAGCCTATGCAAGTCTGTAAGTTCAAAGCACAAATGCAGTGTAATAAAAATATCAAAATATGAATTTTCAGGCCTTCTGCTACATTCTCAAATCTATGGGAGTTACTTTTCCCTTGTAAAGGGTAATTATTTTCCCTGCTCTCTTGCATGTTTTCCCCCTCCAAAACAATGAAATTGGATAAAAGGTAAAACTTGTTTAGGTAAAAAAAAATTGAAATTGACTGTGAAAAATAAGAAAGGAGCTCTATTAAGGATCCTTTTAAATATATTTTGATGTGGTCAATTAAAATTTCCCTGAAAAACAGCATTATTATTTCCTTCTCAATTAGAAATTAAGATGTTGCTTTCAAGATTAACCAATGATCAGATGCTATAGTTTTTATAATTACTAACAATAATTTTTTTTTCTAATGTCGTAGATTCAGAGAATAGTTTGGGTTGGTAAGGGCATTAATGGTCACCATTTTCCAACAATATCAACATTTTTTCCCTTATATCCATTTCATACAGTAAATAATCTAAAGAAACAACAATGTTTGATGGTGAATACAATAGGGTTGATGTGAGCTGGTTTTAGTCATAAATACATTTTTGTAAACAGCTAAAACCAAATATAAACCAAAAGAGAATAGTAATCTAGATAACAAATTGTATAAATTTTTAGAGGGATAAAGAGGATTTATAGCTAATAAAATTACATTTGATTTTTAGTAACTTAAGGCCATAGTATTCAGAAGTTATTAAGGAAGGGGTGGGGGGGAAAGGAAAGAGAAGAAAAAAGGATACCTGAAAAAAACTCAAGCTTTGAAGTCCTCAGATACAATTCTTTCATTCTTTGTATGAACCCTTTTGCCAAATAGAAATCCCGTATTGCAGTATCACTGGAATCATCAAAGATACATATGAAGAAAATTGACCTTTTTGACATTATTAAAATGATGGAGAAGATCAGTTTTTTAGCCAAAAACCCATGTGTGCATTCTCCTTGTTTCATTCAAAATTAGCACTGTGTTCTCCACCTGTGATCTTATTAACATGGTTAAGTCATGTTTAGTTGTGTAATTCCCCCAAGTGCTTGCTTGGTGAATGCTGCCTTTGAGCTAGTGCAAAATGTACATGTCATGAAGACAAGCTGCAGTAATGTTGCTCATCCTGTTCTACAACTCTTCATCAGCTCTGAAGTTTGGTACAAAATCTTCCTGTTAGAAAGACTGCCAAAGATGAGTGGTGGTTGACTCTAGCTCCTTGTTGTGCTGTCCGTCATACTCACACTTCTTGCTCTTCCATATAATCATTACCCCTGTTTTGCCTTGGCAAAACTGAGGCTCAGATGGGCCTGTTCCACAGCAATTATTAACTCTGAGGTTAGTGTATCTTCTGGTCTATTGTCTGTCTGTGAAAACAGAGACACAGAGACAGCCCTGTTCTGAGCATAAATTAGTGTGAGATGATTAGCTGTAAAGTGACTTCCTTACTAGTATTATGATGCAAAGTCAAAACTTGTTGCTATACCCAAGACGTTTATGTTCAGCTACCAAAATTCTGTAAGCTTGTACCAGCAGGACCAAGACTATATCTTTTGAATTTTCTCCTTTTTCTGCTGCAATAACATACTAAAATTATTGATAATAAAAATAATATTTCAGGAGTACCACATTTTTATTTTACACAGTGACTGCTAACGCCAGGACTGGATTGAAATACTTCGAAGTATGATACTTACATACAGAGGGATTTTGGCTCCCTCTAGTGAAAAAAGGCGTCAGAGAGGCAGATTGGCTCACCTGTACAAATACGGGTGAGAAAATCATTGAAGGATGTTTTACTAATGCACTGAAGGACCTCAATTCTGCTACACAAGACAATCAGTGCAGGACTTGCTGATATAAAGTGTCCAAAATGGATGGTCTTTATTAAGTTAAAAGTGTTCTCATTCTGCAATTTCCTTAAGAGATTTTTTTTTTAATTGCTGTACAAGTATATAGAAGGAAAAACTGTTGTAAGATTGACAGCTATTGATGAAGGGGGTGTTTGGTTTTGGTTTTTTGTTTCTTTTTATTTTGTTTGTTTTAAATTCTTAACAGCTATTCCTTTTGCATTAAAATACTTGTGAATACCCAAATTAATAAAAATAACCAAAATAGATGAACAGTTAGATGGAATAGGAAAAAGAAGGCAGAATTAAAAAAAAATTAAGATCCACTTCTGCAGAAAAATGGACTCTGGGTAGCCCTATTCTTTTTCTAGCTGCCTTATACCAACTTCATTTTTAATTTTTTTTTAAAGAAAAGGATAGAAAAGCCAAGTGAGAGAAGAAAATGAAGGGATATAGCAAAATAACACATCTAAAAGAGAACAATAATATTGTCAAAGGAACAAAATAATGGCTATTGTGGACAATGTTCAACTGAAGAAGAGCTTGTCAGATCGATCTCAAGCTCTGTTGGTGTGGTTTAAACTATTTCTTCTAGATGACAGAGCTCTGCTCAAAGTGATTATAACAAATGGCAGAGGCACAAGAAGGTACCATTACTGTTGTTTGAGCAGAAGGCTATACTTTTTCATTATTTGTCAAGATTTTAAAAAATTTCTGGTTTCCTTTATTTTCTTTTTTCCAAGGCAAGACTGGAAAAGCAAAACATTTTTCACTCACAGTTTTCTGCAAAGATCAAGAAAAAACAAGCTGTTGGGTTTTCTGTTCTTTTTTATCCAATCTATTCAGAATTTAGTAAATTAAAGACTTTGGGCAAACTTCATTTTTCACAAGAAAGCTTTATTTTCAAATACAATGATTAGCCATCTCTAATATGATTTTTGTTGTATTATTCAGAAACACAGAGTTTAAAGTAAACAGGAGGGTGAGAAGAAGAACTGAAATCATTTCTGGTCTGAATGTTCTTTTAAATTTCCTTCAATTGTATGTCAAGTAAATCACTGTTAATTCTCCCAAAGGCATATATCAATTCCAACAAATGATTATTTGAATGGTAGGAAGGACGTGGTAATTTTCTTGGTAGGTGCTCTTGTTTTTCTTTAATGGTTACGGTTATAAGAATTTATGTGTATTATCCAGGTAAATTGCTGCTTAATTTGGCCTTCTTTGTGGCATACATGTATTGAGTGTAATAAGCTACCTTGAATTCAAACACATAAATGTATAGAGAAGGGAGAAAGGAGGAAGAAGTAAATGCCAACACAAAAGTCCACAAAAACATTTATCAAGGAGAAAAGCCCAGATCTTCCTAATGTGGTACCTTACCTACAGGCTTTTGGTGAACAATTGGAACTGCTTCCAGGAATAATATATTTTTTTTTCACCTGCACCAAACAAGAGTAAGATTGTATAAATAAATATATCTAGGCAGGAATTTTGTTTGGGAGAGTGAAAAAAATTAAGACTGAGTTTATCAGAGAACTGAGTACTTTGTCTTAGGAAACTGCCTTGCACAAGATAAGTTGGCTGCTGTTTAACAGCAAATTATTTTTAGTTTTTTTTTTTAAGGAGAAAATTAATTCTTCTGCTAGAAACATGATAAGACTTTATAAGAATGTAGCAACTTGTGGTAAACTCTTAGATGATGTCCTGGTTTGTAAGATAAGCTTGTATTCTATTTGCCATCTGTTGGAGGTTGGGCAGGTTTGTTATCTCTTCCAAGAACAATGGTTTGCTCCGAAGAGGTAATGGTTTGTTAATGGGCCATTGACTGACTCACCGCAGGGCTGGTAACGTAACATCATCCCATTGTGAGATGCTCCACCCAGAGGGGGAAGCCAAGCACTCTTTTATAGGATAAAGTGGTACCTTTTGGGGAGACAGAGCAGCTCGCTCTCTTTGTGGGATTCCCAGAGAAGCAGCTCCTTCGGCAGGCCTCTCGAGAGAAGCGGCCAGAGTGCGGTGAGGCGGCGGCAGCGGAGCTCGGAGGCGGCCCTGGCGCAGAGGAAGACCGGCCCAACTGCCACCAGATCTTCAGAGAAAACTATACCCTTCAAAAGATCACCACTTCAGCTGCAATTCATCAGCCACTGCAAGAGGAGCAGCTATCATTTCAACCGGACTGCTACCAACACCCCGAATCCTCAGGTTGTGGACTTTATCACTAGTTTTGTTTGTACCGATTGCATTTGCCTTTTTAAATTGTTATCTAGTTTTCTCCTAGTAAAGAATTGTTACTCCCATTCCCATATCTTTGCCTGAGAGCCTTTTAATTTAAAAATCCTGGTAATTCGGAGGGAGGGGGTTCACCTTCTCCATTGCACAGGAGGCTTTTGCCCTCCTTCACAGATTCCTGTCTTGTCAAACCAAGACAGATGATGAACTCTTCACAACAGGTTGACCCATTTAAGTAAAGGTGTGAGAGCAGATTTGGGAACTTGACCATATTTTCTTCAGAGACAGAATGACAGTGCTAAGTTTTCATTCTGTGTGTCTACAAAAGAGTTTAATACAGGTAAATTAATTTTATGGGGAAATAAAATGGAAAACTTTGACTGAGAAGAGTATTAATTTACACTTGGTGCTTAGCAGTGTGCAAAGGATTCTGATTGTAGTATACAAAAGAAGAAGGTTGAAAACTAAAATCAAGTTGGAGTTTGATTTCATTATAGACATTGATCATAAACTTGCCTATTCTGACAGGTAATATTTCCATAATAAATAGTAATCAGGGAAGGTGATTAAATCATTGTGTAGCATATTGAAGCTAGGTTGTAAATAATCTAGTAAAAGCTACAGTCAATTTTAAAGCTACTCAAGCCTCATGTGGTGTTGTAATAATTTGTAATTATATTTAAATTTTTAACAAAACCATTTGTTCAAAATCCCTAATTGTCCACTAAACATTACAGAAAAGAAAATATTTTTTCTCTGCTGTTTCTAAGCTTTAGTGGTGCAGTTGGATCATGCTTTGTTTGCAATTAAGGTACAACAACTTTATGCTAGCTAAAAGTAGACTTATTAAGAGAAAATACGAAGGCAACATAGCTCAGAATAAAAAATAAAAACAAATGTTGTCAATGCAGAGCAACAAAAAATACAGTATTTGTGTGCAGTGTAATAATTCCAGATCTTTCTGGATTATTGTTAGTCATTGACCATATATATATATTCTCCATTCGCTCAGAAAATGAGCTGTGGATTCTATTAACATCTGCTTTTTAATAAATAGGGAACAACATTGTAAATATTATTGATGGCCAAGTTAATATTTTGTAATGGCCAAGTAATGAACTGGGCAAAGATAACAACTCTGAATAGTTGTTGACTTGAGGTGCGTGGGTAAAATCTTCCCTGTAACTAAGCACAATAAAAGAAAATACAGATACTCTAATTATAAATTTAAATTAACTAGGTTTTCTGAAGTTATCTCTTCTGCCTTTCCTAAACAGAATCTTCTCTTGACAACTATGAGACTATCAGTGATGAAAATAGATAGGGACAACTGGCTGGTGGTCAGAATCCAAATTTATTGTGGAGTACCTATGCTTATATACTATTTTAGAAAGACTAGTAATATTTTGCTGCAATGATTAGGTTAATCATCACATAAACAAACTTATACATTTTACAACATCTCTTGCTTACAGAAGTTTTGGTGTAATTTTATTTTCTGGTAAATCCTGATTTAATCTTCAGCTTAGTCTTGATTTAATCCCCAAAGTTCCATTTGCTCTTGCCAAGGCATTCTGTTATCAATTCTCTTATGCTAACAGGTCCAAAGTCCATCATCTGTCTTTTGTGTCCCAATATGAAACCTCAGATTTTTAAAACTGTGAAATGCTTTAATCTAATTTTTGTCTTTCTTTACAGCGTAATGATGCTATAGTCCTATCATTTAGAGCAGAGTAATTGGCCTGAAAGATAAGATTGAAAGAGCTGGTGGGGTAGCTATTGGAGAAGAGAGGTGAGGGGGAATATAATCAAGTCTTACAAAATCATGAAAATGGTAGGTAGTACTATATTTGGCAAGTCCTAATATCAGAGGCATTCCTTAAACTAGTAGGAAATAACTAGTAAGAAGAGCACTTAAAAAACAAAGCCTCCTTTTTTTTCCCTGCAAAACTGGCAGTGAACTTTTGCTTCAATGGACTATAGAGACACACAGCATCAAGAGATTCAGAAGGGATTTTTTAAAAATCACAGATAATGATCTATAAATAGGGATATACCCTAAATAACATCTGTTTTATACTGCTGGCAGTGAGACCTGAACAAGATGGACCCCTATCCACATTCTTATAACACTGTCCTTTTCTCAGGAATCCTATCTTCTTACACTTGAGTTCCATGTGATCTAATTTTCCATTGGATTCCTCTCTGTCTTCTTCAGGCTGTCACTTCGCCTATGATGCTGTAAGGTTATGCTGCTCTTTTATCCTATTTGTTGCACATACATATACTATTTGGCTGGGTTCATCTGCTCAAAAGAAAAATGACTGACTGAAAAACCTGGAGTGTTGCAGATGATAGATAAATATGATTGTTCATAAATAATACAGCTAGGATGAGAACAGTTCTCCCAGCTATCTGGATGACACCCCTGCCTTTGGATGGGTTCCTGGGGTGAAATAGACTGTTCCATCCCACCCCCCAAAATATGTATGGTTCACCCCACACCTCTATCCCTCCCTTCAAACATCAAATGTCTGTAGCCCCATTGGCCCATGCCTTATTCCAACCCACCTAGAAGCCCCTGATAAGGAGGCTTCGAGGGGCCACGCGCTCTCTTGGAACTTCTTCCCCTCTCTTGGAACTTCCCCTCCATTGGAGCTTCCCCTCTCCTAAACCCTCCTTTTGTCTCTCCCTCCCCCACTCTCTCAGACCCAGCCACGTGCTGCGCCTGGGAGCATGAGGCAGAACCTTCTGCACCCCCAATAAACCTCTTTCCCCAAGAGCAAACTTCAGAGATCTCTGCCTCCATTCATCAACACCATGCTGGAGCATGCAATTTTCTTCACTGGAACAGATGCCTAACCTTTCTGTTACACTCTTCTGCTACAGCAGCAACAGAATTGATAGTAGGTGGACCTGGGATATGTGCTAGGCAAAGTGTGTGAAAATGTAGATTTGCTTTCTATCCTGCTTGTTTCTTGGGGTCAGTTTGTTGAGACCCAAGAGTGTAAAAGTCCTTGTTTCCTAGCCTGTGAAGCCAAAGAAGGAGTCTGGAATGCATTGGATCGGTTTCTCAGGGTTGTTTATTCTTCCTTATCTATGACATTCTTTCTCTGACCTGCTGAGCTCTGTCAAGCAAGGAGGCCAGGGCAATCTGCCTCTCACCTCAGGCAGAGTTTACGTTATATACTCAATATTACATAGAGTCTGTTTATGATACCGTGCCAATACCTATCATCTATGTTGGACAGTGTGTCTCTACCTTAAACCAATAGAAAAGTGTCACCATCACACCAAGACATGGAGGACAAGAAGAAGATGGCTAGGACACACCTAAATTCCTCCATCTTGACTCCCTGACCTACAGTCTAAAAACTCCAAATTTCTACTTTTCCACCATGTGTTAATCCAAATATCACACTACTCAAACTCATGTGGCTTATAATTCCTCACACAGACTTGGCAGCCTTTTCCACAGACTAAAATCGAAGCCACAAGTATTTTTGACTTCTTGCCAAGGTCTCCGAGCCCACTTCCAGGGTCTCAAAACAAGCAGGACAGCCAGAGGGATGTCCTGGATTCTGACACTTGTTATTTTCTACCATCTGCAGTCCATTTCTTCTACTTTCAAGCAGGACATCCTCTGCTGCACCTTTTTTTTTTTTTTTTTTTTTTTGAGTTTGAGTTTTTCTTGGTGCTCCTAGACATTGTAGAATAACTGACACAAAGATTTAAAGAAAAGCAGAGTTAAAGTAGGGAATATGCTTGGGTAGAGTAGAATATACTTATTTAAAAATCTTATTTGAGTAATCATTAATCTTTTATCAGCACACAAAGGAAACAGGTCTAGGCAACAGAGTAACTCCAGTTTCTTCCTATAAAATGTTGTATGTGAATTCAATGCTATTTGAAATAAAAAGTATTCAGGTAATGTTTACATTTTGTGAACTACCTTATTGGAACTGTATTCATTAAATGATTTTTTTTTCACAGAAATGATTTGTGGATCTGATATAGCCTGTAATTTTTATTAGAACCAGGACATGGACATGTAATATTTGGATATCTGTATAACATAATGTCAGGATCCGCTTAGAGGAGCAGGGTGTCGTGATGGTTCGTTTATCAATCCTTAAAGTGCAAGAAGGCAAGCAGCAGAGGAATATCAGTTTAGTCACAACAAATGCACATCATTATGGTACCAACAGCAAATGCAATAGAGGGGACAGGAAAGAAAATAAAGGATAAAGAGAAAAAAAAGGGGAAAGGGGATTATAGCTACTACCGCTGAGACGAGATCCTAAATGGTACAGCCACATGGATTCACCATCATCTGTGGGGGTTAACTGAAGTTATCTCAGAAAGTTACAGTTTGCATAGTCTTTAGCTAAAGCAAGTGGCATCTGGCCAGAAGGTAGGGAATATTTAGGGGTCATTGTGAAGAGCCCTCGGTCTGTGAGCAGGTGCAGGCATGCAGGGACAAGCCACCACTTGTTAGAACCTGTTTGAATGCAGTGTTCTGTAGAAGCACAGTGAGCGCACCTGCTAACAGTCATGTGGCAAGTGTCCACATCCACCTCGGCCAGGCCAGAACCCCTGTCAGGGATCTTCAGCTGTAAGGCAAAGAAGGAAACTTTGGACCATCACATAAATGGATTTTCAAGAGAGATTGAACTGATTGAATCTTGCTATCAGTTTATTTTCTTCCAGCTATAAGAAAAAAAAAACTTTGAATTACTGTTTTATCTTAGATTATTCCATGGAGTTTCCATGTAGATTTTCCATGTAGATTTTAAAATATCAATATATCTGCACTGTGGGAGCATTTCTAAAGACTGCTAACATGTGACTTGCAAAATACATGTAATAGTATTTCTTTGAGGTTTTTTCATGATTATTACTTTAAAAACCTTAGATTGTAAATTGTGCACAAAATCCCACTTAGATATTAAATGATAGATATTAGATATCTAATATTAGATATTAAATGAGACTAGTAATTGTCATAGTTTTGTTCTATAGCTTCTCAGTGTGTGAGCATTAAAATACCTTATGAGGAAAATGTCTTTCTTAGACAGTCCTTTTTTTCAAAAAGCAAGATGTCTCAAGATTTGATTAGGAGTTTCACTGATGGGATGCATAGCAAAACAGTCAACAGCAGCTCTGTTAGAGTGGAGATGATACTTGCTTTTTCAAAGAAATTGTCTTTTTGTCCTAGATTGATTGACAAGCAAGATATATTCTATTTGCCATCTGTATGGCAGTTGTCTTCTGTTAAGTGGGCAGTTTTTCCTTATCTCTTCCATAATCAATCCTCTCTCTGGGGAGGCATCTGCTGATAATGGACTATTGCATGTCACTGCATGACTGATAAGAACTATAGCATCCCATTGTGAGATGCACTGCCCAGAGAGATGAGACAAGCATTCCCACCTGAATATAGTCTTGAGAATCTGGCCCAACAACACAGCTTTTTTTCTGCGCTGGATTTCCCAGAGCCTCTTCCACTTGCTCTTCAGAGGAAGATTACACTCTTTTCTACAGGATCACTGTTCTAACAAAACCACACCTGACACTCCAGGAGGACTGTAGCCACAATTCCAATTGGACCGCTACCAACACCTTGTCCAAGAGGGTGTCACATTCTATTCTGACTCTGTCAGTGTTGTTTTCGTTTACTGTATTGTTTATTTTCTTTTTAGTTTCTTCCCTGTCACTGTAGGACACGTGAAAGCATGACACGAGCCACCTGCTGCTTGCAAAGTAAAAAAGGAATGTTTATTATCTGACTCTGTCTTTTATACCTTCCCAAGGGTGACATTGGACTGGAGAGTGAATGGGTCACCTCTCCAAAGACATTGGACAAACCACCAGTACATCAAGTGTTCTCCACCCTCATAAAAGAATGTAAACAATATGTTGTTTACAGAAATTGTGTGGGAAAGTTCTCCAAAGGAATGAGATGAAGGCTTTAGGAAGTCTTAAGAATCAGGGTGACATCTCATCCTTTTCAGTTTAAAAAGAAAAAAAATAAATAAGGTTCAATGTCCATTCACAGAGGAATCATCAGAGTGCTCACCCACCACCATCCTCAACTGAGTCATCATTCGACGATCCATCCATTTGATGCCTTTCAGTTTGGTCACGGCTTCCATGTTGCCCGTTGATCGGGTTCTGTCTCTGCAGTTGCAGATCAGGACGAACACACTTCGAAGGTACCCAGCGTACACAAGCATACCCGCGCCCTGAAGCGATAAGGTCATAGGGACCTTCCCATTGTTTGGTGACTAAATTCTGCACTCAAACTTTTGCTCGAGGCTGATGTGCCTCGTCTGAAGCCTGCAACGAGAGATGATGATTTAAAATGACAGGGTTATTTGAATTCTGCTGCACCGTAAGATGATTGATGGTGTACAATGCTTTCTCCAACCGACTGTGTGGGGTCTCACCCTGCATTCCCCATTTTTGTTTTTGAAGAACCCACTTCAGAGTACCATGAGCGTGTTCTACAATAGCTTGGCCAGTTGGAGAGTGGGCAATACCAAACTTGTGTGACACCCCCCACAACTGCAGGAACTGCCACACCTGCTGCGATGCATAAGCAGGACCATTGTTGGTTTTCACAGCAGAAGGTATGCCCAGAACGGCAAAGGCCTGCCTCCAGTGGGCAATGACATTGCGGGCCTTTTCTCCAGTGTGAGCAGAAGCCCACATTGCAGAGGAGAACGTGTCCACCATGACATGCACATACTTGAGCCAGCCAAATTCGGCAATCTGGGTGACATCGGTCTGCCAAAGCTCTAGGGCCCTAAGGCCTCTAGGGTTTACCCCTGCTTGTAGAGGCGGAGCAAGTGCATGGCAGTCGTCACAGGACTCAACAATGCCACGAGCCTCTGTTGCTGTCAGCTGAAACTGCTTCTGCAGAGTATGTGCATTCTGATGGAAAAACACATGCGATGCCTTGGCCTGCGTGAGTGAATCAGGCTGAGGTGCTACCCACGCCGGATTAGCCAACCTGTCAGCCCTCACGTTACCTTCCGCCACAAACCCTGGTAAATTGGTGTGACTTCTCACATGCAGAACGTAAAACGGATGAACCCGGGCCTGAATAGCACACCACAAGGTCTTCAGTAAATGAAACAAGGCAGGGTTACTGACCTCCTTCAAAACCGAATGACCCAACCGCTGTGCAATGTCAGCCACATAGGCAGAATCCGTGACCAAATTGAAAGGTTCCTGGGAAAATCTCTCAAATGCCATAACAGCAGCCCTCAACTCAACCAATTGGGCCGACCCCTCCTGAGGAGCTTTCAGAACCTGCCACTCAGATCCGTCCTTCCAAGTAACAATGGCCTTTCCTGTTTTCCCTGAACCATCAGTAAAGACAGTGGGTCCTTGCACGGGTTCCTGACTATTTTTGGGCCGCAAAGAGATCTGCGTAGATTTTGCCACCTGCAGTAGCTTGTGGCTGGGCAAATGATAAGTGATGTGCCCTGAAAAATTTTCCAGAGCACATTGCATGGACACACAGTGTGCAAAGCTCCAGTCAAAGTCCTCCCAGGATATTGGGAGTACGATCTTTGCAGGATCCGCACCCATCAATTGCAAACACCATTGCCGGCATTTGATTATCAACTAAGCAATCAACTCAGCCAATGTCGTTGCCGTCTTCTGCGGCTGATGGGGCAGGAAAACCCATTCCAAAATGTGCAAGGGATCAGACCATTTGTCACTCCATTGACCAATGATACCTGTGGGATGCGAATCTGGAGTGGTAACAAACACAGTGACATCAACAGAAAGATCAATACGATAAACCTGACGGGCAGAAACAGCCTGCTGAACCTCCTCCAGCACCTGACGTGCCTCAGGGGTCAATGTGCAAGGTGATTTTAAATCAGGATCTCCTTTCAACAGATCATACACAGGAGACAGTTGTGTGTCAGTTAGTCCCAAGTATGGACGTAACCAGGTGATGACACCCATCAGTTTTTGAACATCATTCAGTGTCTTCACTGAATGCACAAATTGCACCTCCTGGTGTTGGATTGTCCGTTCCAGAATTTTGACCCCCAAGTACTTCCAAGGAGGTTGTTGCTGAACCTTTTCTGGAGCCACCTGCAGCCCATGAGCATGCAAAGCATCAAGCAACCGAGGCTGAATCCTCAGCAGCTCCTCCTGAGTGGATGCAGCCACCAGGATGTCGTCCATATAATGATACAGACGTGCATCAGGGAACTGCTTGCGAACTCCAGACAAGGCACGAGCCACATACCATTGGCATATAACCAGGGAATTGCGCATCCCCTGTGGCAGAACTTTCCATTGATATCACTGTGCGGGCTCATCATTGTCAACTGCTGGCACTGTGAAGGCAAATTTTGGTCTGTCATCAGGATGCAAAAGAATTGTAAAGAAACAATCCTTCAAATCCACGATGAAGATCGGCCAGCCTGCAGGAAGCATGGTAGGCGATGGCATGCCCGCCTGCAATGTTCCCATGCCTTCCATGACGGCATTGACCTCCCGGAGGTCCTGTAACAACCTCCATTTCCCAGACTTCTTTTTGATGCAGAAAACAGGGGTGTTCCAGGGGCTTCTGGAAGTCTCCAAACGACCCTTGTCCAACTGTTCCTGCACTAAATTTTGAAGGGCTGTCAGTTTATCTTGAGGGAGGGGCCACTGGTTTTCCCAAACAGGTGTATCCACCAGCCACCGTATAGGAGGTGTAGGACACTCCTCGCCCTTTGCTGCAGTGGCCCCCATCAAAAACCCGTCCCGATGCGCACCCCCCATGCAGACAAAACATCCCTCCCCCAGAGGTTAGCAGGAGAAGAAGTAACATGAGGCCTGATCCAAGCCGTCTGTCCCTCTGGGTTTGTGACCAGCACGGGCCGCTGGCTCACATAACATTGCGCTGTTCCTCCCAGGCTCGCGACAGACGTCTCCGCTGGATCCAGGGGCCAGTCTGGAGGCCAGGCGGCAAGGGAGAGAACCGTGACATCAGCGCCGCTGTCAAGGAGCCCGCGCAGGTGGATCTCTGACGGCGTCGCACCAGGGATGGACAGGGTACACAACATCTCGGGACGGTCTTTAGTCAGGAGAGCGGTCCAGTGAACTAGAGGCGGTCCAGTGGATCCAAAACCGCCATCCCCTCGTGACCGGTCAGCCGTCCTGCGAACAGAAGACTTAAAAGGCACAAGTTGAGCAAGCCGTGTCCCTTTTGGGATTGTAACAGGGGGGGTGGGCGTGGAGATCATTACACAGATCTGCCCTGTGAAGTCTGCGTCTATAAGACCCAGATGCACAATGATGCCCTGAAGGGTGGCACTAGACCTCCCGATAAGGAAGGCACTCATGCCCTCACCCAAAGGACCAAAGGCGTCCAGGGGAACCTTATGCACCTTGCAAAAGTCTAAAGCAACTGTTGCTGCTGTGCAGACATCCACACCTGCTGACCCGCAGGTGCTGGCAACGAGCAGGCTGAGCAGACCTCCATGGGCTACGGGGACTGGAGAGGAACTTGTGTCTGAGCACGCACCCCCTTCACACCCTGCTTCCCGTTTCCTGAGCAAACACAAGGCGCTGTTTATGCTCTTACTTCCCGACAAAATCAGCGCTGCCCTTCTTTTCTGCAGCTGCCACCGAGGCCTCTGCATACCGGAGCCTCAGAGGACGAGCACGAATTTCCCAGGAGGGACTGTATCAGGGCGAAGTATAAACGCAGGAAAGTAGTCCTGGAACACCTGCCATAAGCATGCCAGCCGTGAATTGAGGCGGCACGGAGCTCCAGCCACTGTCCTTTAGCAGTCCGAAGAATGCGCACACAAGCCGGCTTCGTTCTTCCCCTCGTACAAGCCACCTGTTTCTGCAGCTCCTGAAGGCGAAGAAGCGGCTGCCTCGTGCACAGATGAGGGCAGCGGCAGGTGCAGGCTCCGTAGCACGGCTTCGGCAGAAAGATGCCGGGGAGCGCCACTTCCCTCCGGACAGCTCCGGACCGCCGTAGTCTGCGTCCTGAGTGGACTGCATCATAGCGAAAAGCTTTGCCAGTGTGTCTCGCAGGGAAAAAGTTTACCAGCACAGCGGAATTATCCCGATCTTGCCCAGAAACATGGACTTGCTTCACACTCCAAAGACACTGCTCTTTTCCGAGCAGACTAGAAAATACTCTCAGAAGGCCGTGCTCTCTGCCTGCTCCTGCCCACCTCGTAGTTTTAGGTGTGCACATCCCGGCCTGGCATTCAGTGCACAGTGAAGTCAATTGCAAAATCCAGCAGCTGCTCATTCCCAAACACAAGGCGCTGTTTATGCTCTTGCTTCCCGACAAATTCGGCGCAGCCCTTCTTTTCTGCAGCTGCCACCGAGGTCTCTGCATCCTGGAGCCTCAGAGGATGAGCACGATTTAGCCAGGAGGGGTTGTATCAGGGTGAAGTCAAAACGCAGGAAAATAGTCCAGGAACACCTGCCATAAGCATGCCAGCAGTGAAATCAAGGGGCACGGAGCTGCAGCCACTGTCCTTTAGCAGTCCGAAGAATGCGCACACAAGCTGGCTTCGTTCTTCGCCTCATACAAGCCACAGCTTTCTGCGGCTCACGGAGGCGAAGGAGCGGCTGCTTCGTGCACAGATGAGGGCAGCGGCAGCCGCAGGCTCCGTAGCGCGGCTTCGGCAGAAAGACGCCGGGGAGCGGCACTTCCCTCCAGACAGCTCCGGACCGCCGTAGTCTGCGTCCTGAGTGGACTGCATCATAGCGAAAAGCTTTGCCAGTGTGTCTCGCAGGGAAAAATTTTACCAGCACAGCAGACTTATCCCGATCTTGCCCAGAAACATGGACTTGCTTCACACTCCAAAGACACTGCTCTTTTCCGAGCAGGCTAGAAAATGCTCTCAGATGGCCGTGCTCTCTGCCTGCTCCTACCCAGCTCGTAGTTTTAGATGCGCACATCCCAGCCTGGCATTCAGTGCACAGTCAAGGCAATTGCAAAATCCAGCAGCTGCTCATTCTCAAACACAAGGCGCTGTTTATGCTCTTGCTTTCCGAAAAATTCGGCACAGCCCTTCTTTTCTGCAGCTGCCACCGAGGTCTCTGCATCCTGGAGCCTCATGGGACGTGCACGATTTAGCCAGGAGGGGCTGTATCAGGGCGAAGTCAAAACGCAGGAAAGTAGTCCAGGAACACCTGCCATAAGCATGCCAGCAGTGAATTGAAGGGGCACGGAGCTGCAGCCACTGTCCTTTAGCAGTCCGAAGAATGTGCACACAAGCCAGCTTCATTCTTCGCCTCATAAAAGCCACCAATCTCTGCGGCTCCCGGAGGCGAAGAAGCGGCTGCTTCGTGCACAGATGAGGGCAGCGGCAGCCGCAGGCTCCGTAGCGCGGCTTCGGCAGAAAGACGCCGGGGAGCGGCACTTCCCTCCAGACAGCTCCGGACCGCCGTAGTCTGCGTCCTGAGTGGATTGCATCATAGCGAAAAGCTTTGCCAGTGTGTCTCGCAGGGAAAAATTTTACCAGCACAGCGGAATTATCCCGATCTTGCCCAGAAACATGGACTTGCTTCACATTCCAAAGACACTGCTCTTTTCCGAGCAGGCTAGAAAATGCTCTCAGATGGCCGTGCTGTCTGCCTGCTCCTGCCCAGCTCATAATTTTAGGTGCGCACATCCCAGCCTGGCATTCAGTGCACAGTGAAGTCAATTGCAAAATCCAGCAGCTGCTCATTCCCAAACACAAGGCGCTGTTTATGCTCTTGCTTCCCAACAAATTCAGCGCAGCCCTTCTTTTCTGCAGCTGCCACCGAGGTCTCTGCATCCCGGAGCCTCAGAGGACGAGCACGATTTAGCCAGGAGGGGCTGTATCAGGGCGAAGTCAAAACGCAGGAAAGTAGTCCAGGAACACCTGCCATAAGCATGCCAGCAGTGAATTGAGGCGGCATGGAGCTGCAGCCACTGTCCTTTAGCACTCCGAAGAATGCGCACACAAGCCGGCTTCGTTCTTCGCCTCATACAAGCCACCTGTCTCTGCGGCTACCGGAGGCGAAGGAGCGGCTGCCTCGCGCACAGATGAGGGCAGCGGCAGCCGCAGGCTCCGAAGCGCGGCTTCGGCAGAAGGACGCCGGGGAGCACCACTTCCCTCCGGACAGCTCCGGACCGCCGTAGTCTGCATCGTGACAGGACTGCATCATAGCGAAAAGCTTTGCCAGTGTGTCTTGCAGGGAAAAAGCTTACCAGCACAGCGGACTTATCCCGCTCTTGCCCAGAAACATGGACTTGCCTCACCCTCCAAAGACACTGCTCTTTTCCGAGCAGACTAGAAAATGCTCTCAGATGGCCGTGCTCTCTGCCTGCTCCTGCCCAGCTCGTAGTTTTAGGTGCGCACATCCCAGCCTGGCATTCAGTGCACAGTCAAGGCAATTGCAAAATCCAGCAGCTGCTCATTTCCAAACACAAGTGCGCTGTTTATGCTCTTGCTTCCCGACAAATTCGGCGCAGCCCTTCTTTTCTGCACCTGCCACCGAGGTCTCTGCATCCTGGAGCCTCAGAGGACGTGCACGATTTAGCCAGGAGGGGCTGTATCAGGGCGAAGTCAAAACGCAGGAAAGTAGTCCAGGAACACCTGCCATAAGCATGCCAGCCGTGAATTCAAGGGGCACGGAGCTGCAGCCACTGTCCTTTAGCAGTCCGAAGAATGCGCACACAAGCCGGCTTCGTTCTTCGCCTCATACAAGCCACCTCTCTCTGCGGCTTCCGGAGGAGAAGGAGCGGCTGCTTCGTGCACAGATGAGGGCAGCGGCAGCCGCAGGCTCCGTAGCGCGGCTTCGGCAGAAAGACGCCGGGGAGCGGCACTTCCCTCCAGACAGCTCCGGACCGCCGTAGTCTGCGTCCTGAGTGGATTGCATCGTAGCGAAAAGCTTTGCCAGTATGTCTCGCAGGGAAAAAGCTTACCAGCACAGCGGACTTATCCCGATCTTGCCCAGAAACATGGACTTGCCTCACATTCCAAAGACACTGCTCTTTCCTAAGCAGGCTAGGAAATGCTCTCAGATGGCCGTGCTCTCTGCCTGCTCCTGCCCAGCTCGTAGTTTTAGGTGCGCACATCCCAGCCTGGCATTCAGTGCACAGTCAAGGCAATTGCAAAATCCAGCAGCTGCTCATTCCCAAACACAAGGCGCTGTTTATGCTCTTGCTTCCCGACAAATTCAGCGCAGCCCTTCTTGTCTGCAGCTGCCACCGAGGTCTCTGCATCCCGGAGCCTCAGGGGACGAGCACGATTTAGCCAGGAGGGGCTGTATCAGGGCGAAGTCAAAACGCAGGAAAGTAGTCCTGGAACACCTGCCATAAGCATGCCAGCCGTGAATTGAAGGGGCACGGAGCTCCAGCCACTGTCCTTTAGCAATCCGAAGAATGCGCACACAAGCCGGCTTCGTTCTTCGCCTCGTACAAGCCACCTCTCTCTGCTGCTCCCGGAGGCGAAGAAGCGGCTGCTTCGTGCACAGATGAGGGCAGCGGCAGGTGCAGGCTCCGTAGCGCGGCTTCGGCAGAAAGACGCCGGGGAGCGGCACTTCCCTCCAGACAGCTCCGGACCGCCGTAGTCTGCGTCCTGAGTGGATTGCATCGTAGCGAAAAGCTTTGCCAGTATGTCTCGCAGGGAAAAAGCTTACCAGCACAGCGGACTTATCCCGATCTTGCCCAGAAACATGGACTTGCCTCACATTCCAAAGACACTGCTCTTTCCTAAGCAGGCTAGGAAATGCTCTCAGATGGCCGTGCTCTCTGCCTGCTCCTGCCCAGTTCGTAGTTTTAGGTGCGCACATCCCAGCCTGGCATTCAGTGCACAGTGAAGTCAATTGCAAAATCCAGCAGCTGCTCATTCCCAAACACAAGGCGCTGTTTATGCTCTTGCTTCCCAACAAATTCAGCGCAGCCCTTCTTTTCTGCAGCTGCCACCGAGGTCTCTGCATCCCGGAGCCTCAGAGGACGAGCACGATTTAGCCAGGAGGGGCTGTATCAGGGCGAAGTCAAAACGCAGGAAAGTAGTCCAGGAACACCTGCCATAAGCATGCCAGCAGTGAATTGAGGCGGCATGGAGCTGCAGCCACTGTCCTTTAGCAGTCCGAAGAATGCGCACACAAGCCGGCTTCGTTCTTCGCCTCATACAAGCCACCTGTCTCTGCGGCTTCCGGAGGTGAAGAAGCAGCTGCTTCGTGCACAGATGAGGGCAGCGGCAGCCACAGGCTCCATAGCGCGGCTTAGGCAGAAAGATGCCGGGGAGCGCCACTTCCCTCCGGACAGCTCCGGACCGCCGTAGTCTGCGTCCTGAGTGGACTGCATCGTAGCGAAAAGCTTTGCCAGTGTGTCTCGCACGAAAATAGCTTACCAGCACAGCGGCATTATCCCGATCTTCCCCGGAAACATGGACTTGCCTCACAATCCAAAGACACTGCTCTTTCCTGGGCAGGCTAGGAAATGCCCTCAGATGGCCGTGCTCTCTGCCTGCTCCTGCCCAGCTCGTAGTTTTAGGTGCGCACATCCCAGCCTGGCATTCAGTGCACAGTCAAGGCAATTGCAAAATCCAGCAGCTGCTCATTCCCAACAATAAGGCGCTGTTTATGCTCTTGCTTCCAGACAAATTCGGCGCTGCCCTTCTTTTCTGCAGCTGCCACCGAGGTCTCTGCATCCTGGAGCCTCAGAGGACGAGCACGATTTAGCCAGGAGGGGCTGTATCAGGGCGAAGTCAAAACGCAGGAAAGTAGTCCAGGAACACCTGCCATAAGCATGACAGCAGTGAATTGAGGCGTCATGGAGCTGCAGCCACTGTCCTTTAGCAGTCCGAAGAATGCGCACACAAGCCGGCTTCGTTCTTCGCCTCGTACAAGCCACCTGTCTCTGCGGCTTCCGGAGGTGAAGAAGCAGCTGCTTCGTGCACAGATGAGGGCAGCGGCAGCCGCAGGCTCCATAGCGCGGCTTAGGCAGAAAGATGCCGGGGAGCGCCACTTCCCTCCGGACAGCTCCGGACCGCCGTAGTCTGCGTCCTGAGTGGACTGCATCGTAGCGAAAAGCTTTGCCAGTGTGTCTCGCACGAAAATAGCTTACCAGCACAGCGGCATTATCCCGATCTTCCCCGGAAACATGGACTTGCCTCACAATCCAAAGACACTGCTCTTTCCTGGGCAGGCTAGGAAATGCTCTCAGATGGCCGTGCTCTCTGCCTGCTCCTGCCCAGCTCGTAGTTTTAGGTGCGCACATCCCAGCCTGGCATTCAGTGCACATGAAGGCAATTGCAAAATCCAGCAGCTGCTCATTCCCAACAATAAGGCGCTGTTTATGCTCTTGCTTCCAGACAAATTCGGCGCTGCCCTTCTTTTCTGCAGCTGCCACCGAGGTCTCTGCATCCTGGAGCCTCAGAGGACGAGCACGATTTTGCCAGGAGGGGCTGTATCAGGGCGAAGTCAAAACGCAGGAAAGTAGTCCTGGAACACCTGCCATAAGCATGCCAGCAGTGAATTGAGGGGGCAGAGAGCTGCAGCCACTGTCCTTTAGCAGTCCGAAGAATGCGCACACAAGCCGGCTTCGTTCTTCGCCTCGTACAAGCCACCTCTCTCTGCGACTCCCGGAGGCGAAGGAGCAGCTGCTTCGTGCACAGATGAGGGCAGCGGCAGCCGCAGGCTCCGTAGCGCGGCTTCGGCAAAAAGACGCCGGGGAGTGCCACTTCCCTCCGGACAGCTCCGGACCGCCGTAGTCTGTGTCCTGACAGGACTGCATCTTAGCGAAAAGCTTTGCCAGTGTGTCTCGCAGGGAAAAAGTTTACCAGCACAGCGGACTTATCCCGATCTTGCCCAGAAACATGGACTTGCCTCACATTCCAAAGACATTGCTCTTTCCTAAGCAGGCTAGGAAATTCTCTCAGATGGCCGTGCTGTCTGCCTGCTCCTGCCCAGCTCATAATTTTAGGTGTGCACATCCCAACCTGGCATTCAGTGCACAGTGAAGGCAATTGCAAAATCCAGCAGCTGCTCATTCCCAAACACAAGGCGCTGTTTATGCTCTTGCTTCCCGACAAATTCGGCACAGCCCTTCTTTTCTGCAGCTGCCACCGAGGTCTCTGCATCCTGGACCCTCAGAGGAGGAGCACGATTTTGCCAGGAGAGGCTGTATCAGGGCGAAGTCTAAACGCAGGAAAGTTGTCCAGGAACACCTGCCATAAGCATTGAAGCAGGGAATTGAAGGGGCACGGAGCTGCAGCCACTGTCCTTTAGCAGTCCGAAGAATGCGCACACAAGCCGGCCTCGTTCTTCGCCTCGTAGAAGCCACCTGTCTCTGCAGCCCCACGGAGGCGAAGAAGCGGCTGTTTCGTGCACAGATGAGGGCAGCGGCAGCCGCAGGCTCCGAAGCGCGGCTTCGGCAGAAAGACGCCGGGGAGCGGCACTTCCCTCCGGACAGCTCCGGATCGCCGTAGTCTGCGTTCTGACAGGACTGCATCATAGCGAAAAGCTTTGCCAGTGTGTCTCGCAGGGAAAAAGCTTACCAGCACAGCGGACTTATCCCGCTCTTGCCCAGAAACATGGACTTGCCTCGCACTCCAAAGACACCGCTCTTTCCTGGGCAGGCTAGGAAATGCTCTCAGATGGCCGTGCTGTCTTCCTGCTCCTGCCCAGCTCGTAGTTTTAGGTGCGCACATCCTAGCCTGGCATTCAGTGCACAGTCAAGGCAAATGCAAAATCAAGAAACTGCTCATTCCCAAACACAAGGCGCTGTTTAGGCCCTTGCTTCCCGACAAATTCGGCGCTGCCCTACTTTTCTGCAGCTGCCAACGAGGTCTCTGCATCCTGGAGCCTCAGAGGACGAGCACAATTTTGCAGGGAGGGGCTGTATCAGGACAAAGTATAAAAGCAGGAAAGTAGTCCAGGTACACCTGCCATAAGCATGCCAGCCGTGAATAGAAGGGGCACGGAGCTGCAGCCACTGTCCTTTAGCAATCCGAAGAATGCGCACACAAGCCGGCTTCGTTCTTCGCCTCGTACAAGCCACCGTCTCTGCGGCTCCCGGAGGCGAAGAAGCGGCTGCTTCGTGCACAGATGAGGGCAGCGGCAGCCGCAGGCTCCGAAGCGCGGCTTCGGCAGAAAGACGCCGGGGAGCGGCACTTCCCTCCGGACAGCTCCGGACCGCCGTAGTCTACGTCCTGAGTGGACTGCATCATAGCGAAAAGCTTTGCCAGTGTGTCTCGCAGGGAAAAAGTTTACCAGCACAGCGGAATTATCCCGATCTTGCCCAGAAACATGGACTTGCCTCACACTCCAAAGACACTGCTCTTTTCCGAGCAGACTAGAAAATGCTCTCAGATGGCCGTGCTCTCTTCCTGCTCCTGCCCACCTCGTAGTTTTAGGTGTGCACATCCCAGCCTGGCATTCAGTGCACAGTCAAGGCAATTGCAAAATCCAGCAGCTGCTCATTCCCAAACACAAGGCGCTGTTTATGCTCTTGCTTCCCGACAAATTCGGCGCAGCCCTTCTTTTCTGCAGCTGCCACCGAGGTCTCTGCATCCTGGAGCCTCAGAGGACGAGCACGATTTAGCCAGGAGGGGCTGTATCAGGGCGAAGTCAAAACGCAGGAAAGTAGTCCAGGAACACCTGCCATAAGCATGCCAGCCGTGAATTCAAGGGGCACGGAACTGCAGCCACTGTCCTTTAGCAATCCGAAGAATGTGCACACAAGCCGGCTTCGTTCTTCGCCTCGTACAAGCCACCTCTCTCTGCGGCTCCCGGAGGCGAAGAAGCGGCTGCTTCGTGCACAGATGAGGGCAGCGGCAGCCGCAGGCTCCGAAGCGCGGCTTCGGCAGAAAGACGCCGGGGAGCGGCACTTCCCTCCGGACAGCTCCGGACCGCCGTAGTCTACGTCCTGACAGGACTGCATCATAGCGAAAAGCTTTGCCAGTGTGTCTCGCAGGGAAAAAGCTTACCAGCACAGCGGACTTATCCCGCTCTTGCCCAGAAACATGGACTTGCCTCACACTCCAAAGACACTGCTCTTTCCTAAGCAGGCTAGGAAATTCTCTCAGATGGCCGTGCTCTCTTCCTGCTCCTGCCCAGATCGTAGTTTTAGGTGTGCACATCCCAGCCTGGCATTCAGTGCACAGTCAAGGCAATTGCAAAATCCAGCAGCTGCTCATTCCCAAACACAAGGCGCTGTTTATGCTCTTGCTTCCCGACAAATTCGGCGCAGCCCTTCTTTTCTGCACCTGCCACCGAGGTCTCTGCATCCTGGAGCCTCAGAGGACGAGCACGATTTTGCCAGGAGAGGCTGTATCAGGGCGAAGTCTAAACGCAGGAAAGTTGTCCAGGAACACCTGCCATAAGCATTGAAGCAGGGAATTGAAGGGGCACGGAGCTGCAGCCACTGTCCTTTAGCAATCCGAAGAATGTGCACACAAGCCGGCTTCGTTCTTCGCCTCCTACAAGCCACCTCTCTCTGCGGCTCCCGGAGGCGAAGGAGTGGCTGCTTCGTGCACAGATGAGGACAGCCGCAGCCGCAGGCTCTGTAGTTCGGCTTCGGCAGAAAGACGCCGGGGAGCGGCACTTCCCTCCGGACAGCTCCGGACCGCCGTAGTCTGCGTCCTGACAGGACTGCATCGTAGCGAAAAGCTTTGCCAGTGTGTCTCGCAGGGAAAAAGCTTACCAGCACAGCGGACTTATCCAGCTCTTGCCCAGAAACATGGACTTGCCTCACACACCAAAGCCTCTGCTCTTTTCTAAGCAGGCTAACAAATGCTCTCAGATGGCCGTGCTCTCTTCCTGCTCCTGCCCAGCTCGTAGTTTTAGGTGCGCACATCCCAGCCTGGCATTCAGTGCACAGTCAAGGCAATTGCAAAATCCAGCAGCTGCTCATTCCCAAACACAAGGCGCTGTTTATGCTCTTGCTTCCCGACAAATTCGGCGCAGCCCTTCTTTTCTGCAGCTGCCACCGAGGTCTCTGCATCCTGGAGCCTCAGAGGACGAGCACGATTTTGCAGGGAGGGGCTGTATCAGGACAAAGTATAAACGCAGGAAAGTAGTCCAGGAACACCTGCCATAAGCATGCCAGCCGTGAATTCAAGGGGCACGGAGCTGCAGCCACTGTCCTTTAGCAATCCGAAGAATGCGCACACAAGCCGGCTTCGTTCTTCGCCTCGTACAAGCCACCGTATCTGCGGCTCCCGGAGGCGAAGGAGTGGCTGCTTCGTGCACAGATGAGGGCAGCGGCAGTCGCAGGCTCTGTAGCGCGGCTTCGGCAGAAAGACGCCGGGGAGCGGCACTTCCCTCCGGACAGCTCCGGACCGCCGTAGTCTACGTCCTGACAGGACTGCATCGTAGCGAAAAGCTTTGCCAGTGTGTCTCGCAGGGAAAAAGCTTACCAGCACAGCGGACTTATCCCGCTCTTGCCCAGAAACATGGACTTGCCTCACATTCCAAAGACATTGCTCTTTCCTAAGCAGGCTAGGAAATTCTCTCAGATGGCCGTGCTGTCTGCCTGCTCCTGCCCAGCTCATAATTTTAGGTGTGCACATCCCAGCCTGGCATTCAGTGCACAGTCAAGGCAATTGCAAAATCCAGCAGCTGCTCATTCCCAAACACAAGGCGCTGTTTATGCTCTTGCTTCCCGACAAATTCGGCGCAGCCCTACTTTTCTGCAGCTGCCACCGAGGTCTCTGCATCCTGGAGCCTCAGAGGAGGAGCACGATTTTGCCAGGAGAGGCTGTATCAGGGCGAAGTCAAAACGCAGGAAAATTGTCCAGGAACACCTGCCATAAGCATTGAAGCAGGGAATTCAAGGGGCACGGAGCTGCAGCCACTGTCCTTTAGCACTCCGAAGAATGTGCACACAAGCCGGCTTCGTTCTTCGCCTCGTACAAGCCACCGTCTCTGCGGCTCCCGGAGGTGAAGAAGCGGCTGCTTGGTGCACAGATGAGGGCAGCGGCAGCCGCAGGCTCTGAAGCGCGGCTTCGGCAAAAAGACGCCGGGGAGCGGCACTTCCCTCCGGACAGCTCCGGAACGCCGTAGTCTGCGTTCTGAAAGGACTGCATCATAGCGAAAAGCTTTGTCAGTGTGTCTCGCAGGGAAAAAGCTTACCAGCACAGCGGACTTATCCAGCTCTTGCCCAGAAACATGGACTTGCCTCACACTCCAAAGACACCGCTCTTTCCTAAGCAGGCTAGGAAATGCTCTCAGATGGCCGTGCTGTCTGCCTGCTCCTGCCCAGCTCGTAGTTTTAGGTGCGCACATCCCAGCCTGGCATTCAGTGCACAGTCAAGGCAATTGCAAAATCCAGCAGCTGCTCATTCCCAAACACAAGGCACTGTTTATGCTCTTGCTTCCCGACAAATTCGGCGCAGCCCTTCTTTTCTGCAGCTGCCACCGAGGTCTCTGCATCCTGGAGCCTCAGAGGACGAGCACGATTTTGCAGGGAGGGGCTGTATCAGGACAAAGTATAAACGCAGGAAAGTAGTCCAGGAACACCTGCCATAAGCATGCCAGCCGTGAATTCAAGGGGCACGGAGCTGCAGCCACTGTCCTTTAGCAATCCGAAGAATGCGCACACAAGCCGGCTTCGTTCTTCGCCTCCTACAAGCCACCGTCTCTGCGGCTCCCGGAGGCGAAGAAGCGGCTGCTTCGTGCACAGATGAGGACAGCCGCAGCCGCAGGCTCTGTAGCTTGGCTTCGGCAGAAAGACGCCGGGGAGCGGCACTTCCCTCCGGACAGCTCCGGACCGCCGTAGTCTGCGTCCTGACAGGACTGCATCGTAGCGAAAAGCTTTGCCAGTGTGTCTCGCAGGGAAAAAGCTTACCAGCACAGCAGACTTGTCCAGCTCTTGCCCAGAAACATGGACTTGCTTCACACTCCAAAGCCTCTGCTCTTTTCTAAGCAGGCTAACAAATGCTCTCAGATGGCCGTGCTCTCTTCCTGCTCCTGCCCAGCTCGTAGTTTTAGGTGCGCACATCCCAGCCTGGCATTCAGTGCCCAATGAAGTCAATTGAAAAATCAAGAAACTGCTCATTCCCAAACACAAGGCGCTGTTTAGGCCCTTGCTTCCCGACAAATTCGGCGCAGCCCTACTTTTCTGCAGCTGCCACCGTGGTCTCTGCATCCTGGAGCCTCAGAGGACGAGCACGATTTTGCAGGGAGGGGCTGTATCAGGACAAAGTATAAACGCAGGAAAGTAGTCCAGGAACACCTGCCATAAGCATGCCAGCCGTGAATTCAAGGGGCACGGAGCTGCAGCCACTGTCCTTTAGCACTCCGAAGAATGCGCTCACAAGCCGGCTTCGTTCTTCGCGTCGTACAAGCCACCGTCTCTGCGGCTCCCGGAGGCGAAGAAGCGGCTGCTTCGTGCACAGATGAGGGCAGCGGCAGGTGCAGGCTCCGTAGCGCGGCTTCGGCAGAAAGACGCCGGGGAGCGGCACTTCCCTCCGGACAGCTCCGGACCGCCGTAGTCTGCGTCCTGACAGGACTGCATCATAGCGAAAAGCTTTGCCAGTGTGTCTCGCAGGGAAAAAGCTTACCAGCACAGCGGAATTATCCCGCTCTTGCCCAGAAACATGGACTTGCCTCACATTCCAAAGACACTGCTCTTCCCTAAGCAGGCTAGGAAATTCTCTCAGATGGCCGTGCTGTCTGCCTGCTCCTGCCCAGCTCGTAGTTTTAGGTGCGCACATCCCAGCCTGGCATTCAGTGCACAGTCAAGGCAATTGCAAAATCCAGCAGCTGCTCATTCCCAAACACAAGGCGCTGTTTATGCTCTTGCTTCCCGACAAATTCGGCGCAGCCCTTCTTTTCTGCACCTGCCACCGAGGTCTCTGCATCCTGGAGCCTCAGAGGACGAGCACGATTTAGCCAGGAGGGGCTGTATCAGGGCGAAGTCAAAACGCAGGAAAGTTGTCCAGGAACACCTGCCATAAGCATGCCAGCCGTGAATTCAAGGGGCACGGAGCTGCAGCCACTGTCCTTTAGCACTCCGAAGAATGCGCACACAAGCCGGCTTCGTTCTTCGCGTCGTACAAGCCACCGTCTCTGCGGCTCCCGGAGGCGAAGAAGCGGCTGCTTCGTGCACAGATGAGGGCAGCGGCAGGTGCAGGCTCCGTAGCGCGGCTTCGGCAGAAAGACGCCGGGAAGCGGCACTTCCCTCCGGACAGCTCCGGATCGCCGTAGTCTGCGTTCTGACAGGACTGCATCATAGCGAAAAGCTTTGCCAGTGTGTCTCGCAGGGAAAAAGTTTACCAGCACAGCGGACTTATCCAGCTCTTGCCCAGAAACATGGACTTGCCTCACACTCCAAAGACACCGCTCTTTCCTGGGCAGGCTAGGAAATGCTCTCAGATGGCCGTGCTGTCTTCCTGCTCCTGCCCAGCTCGTAGTTTTAGGTGCGCACATCCCAGCCTGGCATTCAGTGCCCAATGAAGTCAATTGAAAATCAAGAAACTGCTCATTCCCAAACACAAGGCGCTGTTTAGGCCCTTGCTTCCCGACAAATTCGGCGCAGCCCTACTTTTCTGCAGCTGCCACCGAGGTCTCTGCATCCTGGAGCCTCAGAGGACGAGCACGATTTTGCAGGGAGGGGCTGTATCAGGGCGAATTCTAAACGCAGGAAAGTAGTCCAGGAACACCTGCCATAAGCATGCCAGCCGTGAATTCAAGGGGCACGGAGCTGCAGCCACTGTCCTTTAGCAATCCGAAGAATGCGCACACAAGCCGGCTTCGTTCTTCGCCTCCTACAAGCCACCGTCTCTGCGGCTCCCGGAGGCGAAGGAGTGGCTGCTTCGTGCACAGATGAGGGCAGCGGCAGCCGCAGGCTCTGTAGCGCGGCTTCGGCAGAAAGACGCCGGGGAGCGCCACTTCCCTCCGGACAGCTCCGGACCGCCGTAGTCTGCGTCCTGAGTGGACTGCATCATAGCGAAAAGCTTTGCCAGTGTGTCTCGCAGGGAAAAAGTTTACCAGCACAGCAGACTTATCCCGCTCTTGCCCAGAAACATGGACTTGCCTCACACTCCAAAGACACTGCTCTTTTCCGAGCAGACTAGAAAATGCTCTCAGATGGCCGTGCTGTCTGCCTGCTCCTGCCCAGCTCGTAGTTTTAGGTGCGCACATCCCAGCCTGGCATTCAGTGCACAGTCAAGGCAATTGCAAAATCCAGCAGCTGCTCATTTCCAAACACAAGTGCGCTGTTTATGCTCTTGCTTCCCGACAAATTCGGCGCAGCCCTTCTTTTCTGCAGCTGCCACCGAGGTCTCTGCATCCTGGAGCCTCAGAGGACGAGCACGATTTTGCAGGGAGGGGCTGTATCAGGGCGAAGACAAAATGCAGGAAAGTAGTCCAGGAACACCTGCCATAAGCATGCCAGCCGTGAATTTATGCGGCACGGAGCTGCAGCCACTGTCCTTTAGCACTCCGAAGAATGCGCACACAAGCCGGCCTCGTTCTTCGCCTCGTAGAAGCGACCTGTTTCTGCGGCTCCCGGAGGCGAAGGAGCGGCTGCTTCGTGCACAGATGAGGGCAGCGGCAGCCGCAGGCTCCGTAGCGCGGCTTCAGCAGAAAGACGCCGGGGAGCGCCACTTCCCTCCGGACAGATCCGGACAGCCGTAGTCTGCGTCCTGAGTGGACTTCATCATAGCGAAAAGCTTTGCCAGTGTGACTCGCAGGGAAAAAGCTTACCAGCACAGCGGACTTATCCCGCTCTTGCCCAGAAACATGGACTTGCCTCACACTCCAAAGACACTGCTCTTTCCTGGGCAGGCTAGGAAATGCTCTCAGATGGCCGTGCTCGCTGCCTGCTCCTGCCCAGCTCGTAGTTTTAGGTGCGCACTTCCACCCTGGCATTCAGTGCACAGTGAAGGCAATTGCAAAATCCAGCAGCTGCTCATTCCCAAACACAAGGCGTTGTTTATGCTCTTGCTTCCCGAGAAATTCGGCACAGACCTTATTTTCTGCACCTGCCACCGAGGTCTCTGCATCCCAGGCCCTCAGAGGAGGACCACGATTTAGCCAGGAGAGGCTGTATCAGGGCGAATTCTAAACGCAGGAAAGTAGTCCAGGAACACCTGCCATAAGCATGCCAGCTGTGAATTGAGGCGGCACGGAGCTGCAGCCACTGTCCTTTAGCAATCCGAAGAATGCGCACACAAGCCGGCCTCGTTCTTCGCCTCCTACAAGCCACCGCTTTCAGCGGCTCTCGGAGGTGAAGAAGCGGCTGCTTCGTGCACAGATGAGGGCAGCGGCAGCCGCAGGCTCCGAAGCCTGGCTTCGGCAGAAAGACGCCGGGGAGTGCCACTTCCCTCCGGACAGCTCCGGACCGCCGTAGTCTGTGTCCTGACAGGACTGCATCTTAGCGAAAAGCTTTGCCAGTGTGACTCGCAGGCAAAATTTTACCAGCACAGCGGACTTATCCCGCTCTTGCCCAGAAACATGGACTTGCCTCACACTCCAAAGACACCGCTCTTTCCTGGGCAGGCTAGGAAATGCTCTCAGATGGCCGTGCTGTCTTCCTGCTCCTGCCCAGCTCGTAGTTTTAGGTGCGCACATCCCAGCCTGGCATTCAGTGCACAGTCAAGGCAATTGCAAAATCCAGCAGCTGCTCATTCCCAACATTAAGGCGCTGTTTATGCTCTTGCTTCCAGACAAATTCGGCGCTGCCCTTCTTTTCTGCAGCTGCCACCGTGGTCTCTGCATCCTGGAGCCTCAGAGGACGAGCACGATTTTGACAGGAGGGGCTGTATCAGGGCGAAGTCAAAACGCAGGAAAGTAGTCCTGGAACACCTTCCATAAGCATGCCAGCAGTGCATTGAGGGGGAAGAGAGCTCCAGCCACTGTCCTTTAGCAGTCCGAAGAATGCGCACACAAGCCGGCTTCGTTCTTCGCCTCATACAAGCTACCACTCACTGCGGCTTCCGGAGCAGAAGGAGCGGCTGCTTCGTGCACAGATGAGGGCAGCGGCAGCCGCAGGCTCCGAAGCGCGGCTTCGGCAGAAAGACGCCGGGGAGCGCCACTTCCCTCCGGACAGCTCCGGACAGCCGTAGTCTACGTCCTGAGTGGACTGCATCATAGCGAAAAGCTTTGCCAGTGTGTCTCGCAGGGAAAAAGTTTACCAGCACAGCGGAATTATCCCGCTCTTGCCCAGAAACATGGACTTGCCTCACACTCCAAAGACATTGCTCTTTCCTAAGCAGGCTAACAAATTCTCTCAGATGGCCGTGCTGTCTGCCTGCTCCTGCCCAGCTCATAATTTTAGGTGCGCACATCCCAGCCTGGCATTCAGTGCACAGTCAAGGCAATTGCAAAATCCAGCAGCTGCTCATTCCCAAACACAAGGCGCTGTTTATGCTCTTGCTTCCCGACAAATTCGGCGCAGCCCTTCTTTTCTGCAGCTGCCACCGAGGTCTCTGCATCCTGGAGCCTCAGAGGAGGAGCACGATTTTGCCAGGAGAGGCTGTATCAGGGCGAAGTCTAAACGCAGGAAAGTTGTCCAGGAACACCTGCCATAAGCATGCCAGCCGTGAATTCAAGGGGCACGGAGCTGCAGCCACTGTCCTTTAGCACTCCGAAGAATGCGCACACAAGCCGGCTTCGTTCTTCGCCTCGTACAAGCCACCTGTCTCTGCGGCTCCCGGAGGCGAAGAAGCGGCTGCTTCGTACACAGATGAGGGCAGCGGCAGCCGCAGGCTCCGAAGCGCGGCTTCGGCAGAAAGACGCCGGGGAGCGCCACTTCCCTCCGGACAGCTCCGGACAGCCGTAGTCTGCGTCCTGAGTGGACTGCATCATAGCGAAAAGCTTTGCCAGTGTGTCTCGCAGGGAAAAAGTTTACCAGCACAGCGGAATTATCCCGATCTTGCCCAGAAACATGGACTTGCCTCACACTCCAAAGACATTGCTCTTTCCTAAGCAGGCTAGGAAATTCTCTCAGATGGCCGTGCTGTCTGCCTGCTCCTGCCCAGCTCGTAGTTTTAGGAGCGCACATCCCAGCCTGGCATTCAGTGCACAGTCAAGGCAATTGCAAAATCCAGCAGCTGCTCATTCCCAAACACAAGGCACTGTTTATGCTCTTGCTTCCCGACAAATTCGGCGCAGCCCTTCTTTTCTGCAGCTGCCACCGAGGTCTCTGCATCCTGGAGCCTCAGAGGACGAGCACGATTTTGCAGGGAGGGGCTGTATCAGGGCGAAGTCTAAACGCAGGAAAGTTGTCCAGGAACACCTGCCATAAGCATTGAAGCAGGGAATTGAAGGGGCACGGAGCTGCAGCCACTGTCCTTTAGCACTCCGAAGAATGCGCACACAAGCCGGCTTCGTTCTTCGCCTCGTACAAGCCACCTGTCTCTGCGGCTCCCGGAGGCGAAGAAGCGGCTGCTTCGTGTACAGATGAGGACGGCGGCAGCCGCAGGCTCCGAAGCGCGGCTTCGGCAGAAAGACGCCGGGGAGCGCCACTTCCCTCCGGACAGCTCCGGACAGCCGTAGTCTGTGTACTGAGTGGACTGCATCATAGCGAAAAGCTTTGCCAGTGTGTCTCGCAGGGAAAAAGCTTACCAGCACAGCGGACTTCTCCCGCTCTTGCCCAGAAACATGGACTTGCCTCACACTCCAAAGACACTGCTCTTTCCTAAGCAGGCTAGGAAATTCTCTCAGATGGCCGTGCTGTCTGCCTGCTCCTGCCCAGCTCGTAGTTTTAGGTGTGCACATCCCAGCCTGGCATTCAGTGCACAGTCAAGGCAATTGCAAAATCCAGCAGCTGCTCATTCCCAAACACAAGGCGCTGTTTATGCTCTTGCTTCCCGACAAATTCGGCGCAGCCCTTCTTTTCTGCAGCTGCCACCGAGGTCTCTGCATCCTGGAGCCTCAGAGGAGGAGCACGATTTTGCCAGGAGAGGCTGTATCAGGGCGAAGTCTAAACGCAGGAAAGTTGTCCAGGAACACCTGCCATAAGCATGCCAGCCGTGAATTCAAGGGGCACGGAGCTGCAGCCACTGTCCTTTAGCACTCCGAAGAATGCGCACACAAGCCGGCTTCGTTCTTCGCCTCGTACAAGCCACCTGTCTCTGCGGCTCCCGGAGGCGAAGAAGCGGCTGCTTCGTACACAGATGAGGGCAGCGGCAGCCGCAGGCTCCGAAGCGCGGCTTCGGCAGAAAGACGCCGGGGAGCGCCACTTCCCTCCGGACAGCTCCGGACAGCCGTAGTCTGCGTCCTGAGTGGACTGCATCATAGCGAAAAGCTTTGCCAGTGTGTCTCGCAGGGAAAAAGCTTACCAGCACAGCGGACTTATCCCGCTCTTGCCCAAAAACATGGACTTGCCTCACACTCCAAAGACATTGCTCTTTCCTAAGCAGGCTAGGAAATTCTCTCAGATGGCCGTGCTGTCTGCCTGCTCCTGCCCAGCTCGTAGTTTTAGGAGCGCACATCCCAACCTGGCATTCAGTGCACAGTCAAGGCAATTGCAAAATCAAGAAACTGCTCATTCCCAATCACAAGGCGCTGTTTATGCTCTTGCTTCCCGACAAATTCGGCGCAGCCCTTCTTTTCTGCAGCTGCCACCGAGGTCTCTGCATCCTGGAGCCTCAGAGGAGGAGCACGATTTTGCAGGGAGGGGCTGTATCAGGGCGAAGTCTAAACGCAGGAAAGTTGTCCAGGAACACCTGCCATAAGCATTGAAGCAGGGAATTGAAGGGGCACGGAGCTGCAGCCACTGTCCTTTAGCACTCCGAAGAATGTGCACACAAGCCGGCTTCGTTCTTCGCCTCGTACAAGCCACCTGTCTCTGCAGCCCCACGGAGGCGAAGAAGCGGCTGCTTCGTGCACAGATGAGGGCAGCGGCAGGTGCAGGCTCCGAAGCGCGGCTTCGGCAGAAAGACGCCGGGGAGCGGCACTTCCCTCCGGACAGCTCCGGATCGCCGTAGTCTGCGTTCTGACAGGACTGCATCATAGCGAAAAGCTTTGCCAGTGTGTCTCGCAGGGAAAAAGCTTACCAGCACAGCAGACTTATCCCGCTCTTGCCCAGAAACATGGACTTGCCTCACACTCCAAAGACACCGCTCTTTCCTGGGCAGGCTAGGAAATGCTCTCAGATGGCCGTGCTGTCTTCCTGCTCCTGCCCAGCTCGTAGTTTTAGGTGCGCACATCCCAGCCTGGCATTCAGTGCACAGTCAAGGCAATTGCAAAATCCAGCAGCTGCTCATTCCCAAACACAAGGCGCTGTTTATGCTCTTGCTTCCCGACAAATTCGGCGCAGCCCTTCTTTTCTGCACCTGCCACCGAGGTCTCTGCATCCTGGAGCCTCAGAGGACGAGCACGATTTAGCCAGGAGAGACTGTATCAGGGCGAAGTCTAAACGCAGGAAAGTAGTCCAGGAACACCTGCCATAAGCATGCCAGCCGTGAATTCAAGGGGCACGGAGCTGCAGCCACTGTCCTTTAGCACTCCGAAGAATGCGCACACAAGCCGGCTTCGTTCTTCGCCTCGTACAAGCCACCGTCTCTGCGGCTCCCGGAGGCGAAGAAGCGGCTGCTTCGTGTACAGATGAGGACAGCGGCAGCCGCAGGCTCCGAAGCGCGGCTTCGGCAGAAAGACGCCGGGGAGCGCCACTTCCCTCCGGACAGCTCCGGACCGCCGTAGTCTGTGTACTGAGTGGACTTCATCGTAGCGAAAAGCTTTGCCAGTGTGTCTCGCAGGGAAAAAGCTTACCAGCACAGCGGACTTATCCCGATCCTGCCCAGAAACATGGACTTGCCTCACACTCCAAAGACACTGCTCTTTTCCGAGTAGACTAGAAAATGCTCTCAGATGGCCGTGCTGTCTGCCTGCTCCTGCCCAGCTCGTAGTTTTAGGTGCGCACATCCCAGCCTGGCATTCAGTGCACAGTCAAGGCAATTGCAAAATCCAGCAGCTGCTCATTCCCAAACACAAGGCGCGCTGTTTATGCTCTTGCTTCCCGACAAATTCGGCGCAGGCCTTCTTTTCTGCACCTGCCACCGAGGTCTCTGCATCCTGGAGCCTCAGAGGACGAGCACAATTTTGCAGGGAGGGGCTGTATCAGGGCGAAGTCAAAGAGCAGGAAAGTAGTCCAGGAACACCTGCCATAAGCATGCCAGCCGTGAATTCAAGGGGCACGGATCTGCAGCCACTGTCCTTTAGCAGTCCAAAGAATGTGCACACAAGCCGGCTTCGTTCTTCGCCTCATACAAGCTACCACTCACTGCGGCTTCCGGAGCAGAAGGAGCGGCTGCTTGGTGCACAGATGAGGGCAGCGGCAGCCGCAGGCTCCGAAGCGCGGCTTCGGCAGAAAGACGCCGGGGAGCGCCACTTCCCTCCGGACAGCTCCGGACCGCCGTAGTCTACGTCCTGAGTGGACTGCATCGTAGCGAAAAGCTTTGCCAGTGTGTCTCGCAGGGAAAAAGTTTACCAGCACAGCGGAATTATCCCGCTCTTGCCCAGAAACATGGACTTGCCTCACACTCCAAAGACACTGCTCTTTCCTAAGCAGGCTAGGAAATTCTCTCAGATGGCCGTGCTGTCTGCCTGCTCCTGCCCAGCTCGTAGTTTTAGGTGCGCACATCCCAGCCTGGCATTCAGTGCACAGTCAAGGCAATTGCAAAATCCAGCAGCTGCTCATTCCCAAACACAAGGCGCTGTTTATGCTCTTGCTTCCCGACAAATTCGGCGCAGCCCTTCTTTTCTGCAGCTGCCACCGAGGTCTCTGCATCCTGGAGCCTCAGATGACGAGCACGATTTAGCCAGGAGAGGCTGTATCAGGGCGAAGTCAAAACGCAGGAAAGTTGTCCAGGAACACCTGCCATAAGCATGCCAGCCGTGAATTCAAGGGGCACGGAGCTGCAGCCACTGTCCTTTAGCACTCCGAAGAATGCGCACACAAGCCGGCTTCGTTCTTCGCGTCGTACAAGCCACCGTCTCTGCGGCTCCCGGAGGCGAAGAAGCGGCTGCTTCGTGCACAGATGAGGGCAGCGGCAGGTGCAGGCTCCGTAGCGCGGCTTCGGCAGAAAGACGCCGGGGAGCGGCACTTCCCTCCGGACAGCTCCGGATCGCCGTAGTCTGCGTTCTGACAGGACTGCATCATAGCGAAAAGCTTTGCCAGTGTGTCTCGCAGGGAAAAAGTTTACCAGCACAGCGGACTTATCCAGCTCTTGCCCAGAAACATGGACTTGCCTCACACTCCAAAGACACCGCTCTTTCCTGGGCAGGCTAGGAAATTCTCTCAGATGGCCGTGCTCGCTGCCTGCTCCTGCCCAGCTCGTAGTTTTAGGTGCGCACATCCCAGCCTGGCATTCAGTGCCCAATGAAGTCAATTGAAAATCAAGAAACTGCTCATTCCCAAACACAAGGCGCTGTTTAGGCCCTTGCTTCCCGACAAATTCGGCGCTGCCCTACTTTTCTGCAGCTGCCACCGAGGTCTCTGCATCCTGGAGCCTCAGAGGACGAGCACGATTTTGCAGGGAGGGGCTGTATCAGGGCGAATTCTAAACGCAGGAAAGTAGTCCAGGAACACCTGCCATAAGCATGCCAGCCGTGAATTCAAGGGGCACGGAGCTGCAGCCACTGTCCTGTAGCAATCCGAAGAATGCGCACACAAGCCGGCTTCGTTCTTCGCCTCCTACAAGCCACCGTCTCTGCGGCTCCCGGAGGCGAAGGAGTGGCTGCTTCGTGCACAGATGAGGGCAGCGGCAGCCGCAGGCTCTGTAGCGCGGCTTCGGCAGAAAGACGCCGGGGAGCGCCACTTCCCTCCGGACAGCTCCGGACCGCCGTAGTCTGCGTCCTGAGTGGACTGCATCATAGCGAAAAGCTTTGCCAGTGTGTCTCGCAGGGAAAAAGTTTACCAGCACAGCAGACTTATCCCGCTCTTGCCCAGAAACATGGACTTGCCTCACACTCCAAAGACACTGCTCTTTTCCGAGCAGACTAGAAAATGCTCTCAGATGGCCGTGCTGTCTGCCTGCTCCTGCCCAGCTCGTAGTTTTAGGTGCGCACATCCCAGCCTGGCATTCAGTGCACAGTCAAGGCAATTGCAAAATCCAGCAGCTGCTCATTTCCAAACACAAGTGCGCTGTTTATGCTCTTGCTTCCCGACAAATTCGGCGCAGCCCTTCTTTTCTGCAGCTGCCACCGAGGTCTCTGCATCCTGGAGCCTCAGAGGACGAGCACGATTTTGCAGGGAGGGGCTGTATCAGGGCGAAGACAAAATGCAGGAAAGTAGTCCAGGAACACCTGCCATAAGCATGCCAGCCGTGAATTTATGCGGCACGGAGCTGCAGCCACTGTCCTTTAGCACTCCGAAGAATGCGCACACAAGCCGGCCTCGTTCTTCGCCTCGTAGAAGCGACCTGTTTCTGCGGCTCCCGGAGGCGAAGGAGCGGCTGCTTGGTGCACAGATGAGGGCAGCGGCAGCCGCAGGCTCCGTAGCGCGGCTTCAGCAGAAAGACGCCGGGGAGCGCCACTTCCCTCCGGACAGATCCGGACAGCCGGAGTCTGCGTCCTGAGTGGACTTCATCATAGCGAAAAGCTTTGCCAGTGTGACTCGCAGGGAAAAAGCTTACCAGCACAGCGGACTTATCCCGATCTTGCCCAGAAACATGGACTTGCCTCACACTCCAAAGACACTGCTCTTTCCTGGGCAGGCTAGGAAATGCTCTCAGATGGCCGTGCTCGCTGCCTGCTCCTGCCCAGCTCGTAGTTTTAGGTGCGCACTTCCACCCTGGCATTCAGTGCACAGTGAAGGCAATTGCAAAATCCAGCAGCTGCTCATTCCCAAACACAAGGCGTTGTTTATGCTCTTGCTTCCCGAGAAATTCGGCACAGACCTTATTTTCTGCACCTGCCACCGAGGTCTCTGCATCCCAGGCCCTCAGAGGAGGACCACGATTTAGCCAGGAGAGGCTGTATCAGGGCGAATTCTAAACGCAGGAAAGTAGTCCAGGAACACCTGCCATAAGCATGCCAGCTGTGAATTGAGGCGGCACGGAGCTGCAGCCACTGTCCTTTAGCAATCCGAAGAATGCGCACACAAGCCGGCCTCGTTCTTCGCCTCCTACAAGCCACCGCTTTCAGCGGCTCTCGGAGGTGAAGAAGCGGCTGCTTCGTGCACAGATGAGGGCAGCGGCAGGTGCAGGCTCCGAAGCGCGGCTTCGGCAGAAAGACGCCGGGGAGTGCCACTTCCCTCCGGACAGCTCCGGACCGCCGTAGTCTGTGTCCTGACAGGACTGCATCTTAGCGAAAAGCTTTGCCAGTGTGACTCGCAGGCAAAATTTTACCAGCACAGCGGACTTATCCCGCTCTTGCCCAGAAACATGGACTTGCCTCACACTCCAAAGACACCGCTCTTTCCTGGGCAGGCTAGGAAATGCTCTCAGATGGCCGTGCTGTCTTCCTGCTCCTGCCCAGCTCGTAGTTTTAGGTGCGCACATCCCAGCCTGGCATTCAGTGCACAGTCAAGGCAATTGCAAAATCCAGCAGCTGCTCATTCCCAACATTAAGGCGCTGTTTATGCTCTTGCTTCCAGACAAATTCGGCGCTGCCCTTCTTTTCTGCAGCTGCCACCGTGGTCTCTGCATCCTGGAGCCTCAGAGGACGAGCACGATTTTGACAGGAGGGGCTGTATCAGGGCGAAGTCAAAACGCAGGAAAGTAGTCCTGGAACACCTTCCATAAGCATGCCAGCAGTGCATTGAGGGGGAAGAGAGCTCCAGCCACTGTCCTTTAGCAGTCCGAAGAATGCGCACACAAGCCGGCTTCGTTCTTCGCCTCATACAAGCTACCACTCACTGCGGCTTCCGGAGCAGAAGGAGCGGCTGCTTCGTGCACAGATGAGGGCAGCGGCAGCCGCAGGCTCCGAAGCGCGGCTTCGGCAGAAAGACGCCGGGGAGCGCCACTTCCCTCCGGACAGCTCCGGACAGCCGTAGTCTACGTCCTGAGTGGACTGCATCATAGCGAAAAGCTTTGCCAGTGTGTCTCGCAGGGAAAAAGTTTACCAGCACAGCGGAATTATCCCGCTCTTGCCCAGAAACATGGACTTGCCTCACACTCCAAAGACATTGCTCTTTCCTAAGCAGGCTAACAAATTCTCTCAGATGGCCGTGCTGTCTGCCTGCTCCTGCCCAGCTCATAATTTTAGGTGCGCACATCCCAGCCTGGCATTCAGTGCACAGTCAAGGCAATTGCAAAATCCAGCAGCTGCTCATTCCCAAACACAAGGCGCTGTTTATGCTCTTGCTTCCCGACAAATTCGGCGCAGCCCTTCTTTTCTGCAGCTGCCACCGAGGTCTCTGCATCCTGGAGCCTCAGAGGAGGAGCACGATTTTGCCAGGAGAGGCTGTATCAGGGCGAAGTCTAAACGCAGGAAAGTTGTCCAGGAACACCTGCCATAAGCATGCCAGCCGTGAATTCAAGGGGCACGGAGCTGCAGCCACTGTCCTTTAGCACTCCGAAGAATGCGCACACAAGCCGGCTTCGTTCTTCGCCTCGTACAAGCCACCTGTCTCTGCGGCTCCCGGAGGCGAAGAAGCGGCTGCTTCGTACACAGATGAGGGCAGCGGCAGCCGCAGGCTCCGAAGCGCGGCTTCGGCAGAAAGACGCCGGGGAGCGCCACTTCCCTCCGGACAGCTCCGGACAGCCGTAGTCTGCGTCCTGAGTGGACTGCATCATAGCGAAAAGCTTTGCCAGTGTGTCTCGCAGGGAAAAAGTTTACCAGCACAGCGGAATTATCCCGATCTTGCCCAGAAACATGGACTTGCCTCACACTCCAAAGACATTGCTCTTTCCTAAGCAGGCTAGGAAATTCTCTCAGATGGCCGTGCTGTCTGCCTGCTCCTGCCCAGCTCGTAGTTTTAGGAGCGCACATCCCAGCCTGGCATTCAGTGCACAGTCAAGGCAATTGCAAAATCCAGCAGCTGCTCATTCCCAAACACAAGGCACTGTTTATGCTCTTGCTTCCCGACAAATTCGGCGCAGCCCTTCTTTTCTGCAGCTGCCACCGAGGTCTCTGCATCCTGGAGCCTCAGAGGACGAGCACGATTTTGCAGGGAGGGGCTGTATCAGGGCGAAGTCTAAACGCAGGAAAGTTGTCCAGGAACACCTGCCATAAGCATTGAAGCAGGGAATTGAAGGGGCACGGAGCTGCAGCCACTGTCCTTTAGCACTCCGAAGAATGCGCACACAAGCCGGCTTCGTTCTTCGCCTCGTACAAGCCACCTGTCTCTGCGGCTCCCGGAGGCGAAGAAGCGGCTGCTTCGTGTACAGATGAGGACGGCGGCAGCCGCAGGCTCCGAAGCGCGGCTTCGGCAGAAAGACGCCGGGGAGCGCCACTTCCCTCCGGACAGCTCCGGACAGCCGTAGTCTGTGTACTGAGTGGACTGCATCATAGCGAAAAGCTTTGCCAGTGTGTCTCGCAGGGAAAAAGCTTACCAGCACAGCGGACTTCTCCCGCTCTTGCCCAGAAACATGGACTTGCCTCACACTCCAAAGACACTGCTCTTTCCTAAGCAGGCTAGGAAATTCTCTCAGATGGCCGTGCTGTCTGCCTGCTCCTGCCCAGCTCGTAGTTTTAGGTGTGCACATCCCAGCCTGGCATTCAGTGCACAGTCAAGGCAATTGCAAAATCCAGCAGCTGCTCATTCCCAAACACAAGGCGCTGTTTATGCTCTTGCTTCCCGACAAATTCGGCGCAGCCCTTCTTTTCTGCAGCTGCCACCGAGGTCTCTGCATCCTGGAGCCTCAGAGGAGGAGCACGATTTTGCCAGGAGAGGCTGTATCAGGGCGAAGTCTAAACGCAGGAAAGTTGTCCAGGAACACCTGCCATAAGCATGCCAGCCGTGAATTCAAGGGGCACGGAGCTGCAGCCACTGTCCTTTAGCACTCCGAAGAATGCGCACACAAGCCGGCTTCGTTCTTCGCCTCGTACAAGCCACCTGTCTCTGCGGCTCCCGGAGGCGAAGAAGCGGCTGCTTCGTACACAGATGAGGGCAGCGGCAGCCGCAGGCTCCGAAGCGCGGCTTCGGCAGAAAGACGCCGGGGAGCGCCACTTCCCTCCGGACAGCTCCGGACAGCCGTAGTCTGCGTCCTGAGTGGACTGCATCATAGCGAAAAGCTTTGCCAGTGTGTCTCGCAGGGAAAAAGCTTACCAGCACAGCGGACTTATCCCGCTCTTGCCCAAAAACATGGACTTGCCTCACACTCCAAAGACATTGCTCTTTCCTAAGCAGGCTAGGAAATTCTCTCAGATGGCCGTGCTGTCTGCCTGCTCCTGCCCAGCTCGTAGTTTTAGGAGCGCACATCCCAACCTGGCATTCAGTGCACAGTCAAGGCAATTGCAAAATCAAGAAACTGCTCATTCCCAATCACAAGGCGCTGTTTATGCTCTTGCTTCCCGACAAATTCGGCGCAGCCCTTCTTTTCTGCAGCTGCCACCGAGGTCTCTGCATCCTGGAGCCTCAGAGGAGGAGCACGATTTTGCAGGGAGGGGCTGTATCAGGGCGAAGTCTAAACGCAGGAAAGTTGTCCAGGAACACCTGCCATAAGCATTGAAGCAGGGAATTGAAGGGGCACGGAGCTGCAGCCACTGTCCTTTAGCACTCCGAAGAATGTGCACACAAGCCGGCTTCGTTCTTCGCCTCGTACAAGCCACCTGTCTCTGCAGCCCCACGGAGGCGAAGAAGCGGCTGCTTCGTGCACAGATGAGGGCAGCGGCAGGTGCAGGCTCCGAAGCGCGGCTTCGGCAGAAAGACGCCGGGGAGCGGCACTTCCCTCCGGACAGCTCCGGATCGCCGTAGTCTGCGTTCTGACAGGACTGCATCATAGCGAAAAGCTTTGCCAGTGTGTCTCGCAGGGAAAAAGCTTACCAGCACAGCAGACTTATCCCGCTCTTGCCCAGAAACATGGACTTGCCTCACACTCCAAAGACACCGCTCTTTCCTGGGCAGGCTAGGAAATGCTCTCAGATGGCCGTGCTGTCTTCCTGCTCCTGCCCAGCTCGTAGTTTTAGGTGCGCACATCCCAGCCTGGCATTCAGTGCACAGTCAAGGCAATTGCAAAATCCAGCAGCTGCTCATTCCCAAACACAAGGCGCTGTTTATGCTCTTGCTTCCCGACAAATTCGGCGCAGCCCTTCTTTTCTGCACCTGCCACCGAGGTCTCTGCATCCTGGAGCCTCAGAGGACGAGCACGATTTAGCCAGGAGAGGCTGTATCAGGGCGAAGTCTAAACGCAGGAAAGTAGTCCAGGAACACCTGCCATAAGCATGCCAGCCGTGAATTCAAGGGGCACGGAGCTGCAGCCACTGTCCTTTAGCACTCCGAAGAATGCGCACACAAGCCGGCTTCGTTCTTCGCCTCGTACAAGCCACCGTCTCTGCGGCTCCCGGAGGCGAAGAAGCGGCTGCTTCGTGTACAGATGAGGACAGCGGCAGCCGCAGGCTCCGAAGCGCGGCTTCGGCAGAAAGACGCCGGGGAGCGCCACTTCCCTCCGGACAGCTCCGGACCGCCGTAGTCTGTGTACTGAGTGGACTTCATCGTAGCGAAAAGCTTTGCCAGTGTGTCTCGCAGGGAAAAAGCTTACCAGCACAGCGGACTTATCCCGATCCTGCCCAGAAACATGGACTTGCCTCACACTCCAAAGACACTGCTCTTTTCCGAGTAGACTAGAAAATGCTCTCAGATGGCCGTGCTGTCTGCCTGCTCCTGCCCAGCTCGTAGTTTTAGGTGCGCACATCCCAGCCTGGCATTCAGTGCACAGTCAAGGCAATTGCAAAATCCAGCAGCTGCTCATTCCCAAACACAAGGCGCGCTGTTTATGCTCTTGCTTCCCGACAAATTCGGCGCAGGCCTTCTTTTCTGCACCTGCCACCGAGGTCTCTGCATCCTGGAGCCTCAGAGGACGAGCACAATTTTGCAGGGAGGGGCTGTATCAGGGCGAAGTCAAAGAGCAGGAAAGTAGTCCAGGAACACCTGCCATAAGCATGCCAGCCGTGAATTCAAGGGGCACGGATCTGCAGCCACTGTCCTTTAGCAGTCCAAAGAATGTGCACACAAGCCGGCTTCGTTCTTCGCCTCATACAAGCTACCACTCACTGCGGCTTCCGGAGCAGAAGGAGCGGCTGCTTGGTGCACAGATGAGGGCAGCGGCAGCCGCAGGCTCCGAAGCGCGGCTTCGGCAGAAAGACGCCGGGGAGCGCCACTTCCCTCCGGACAGCTCCGGACCGCCGTAGTCTACGTCCTGAGTGGACTTCATCATAGCGAAAAGCTTTGCCAGTGTGTCTCGCAGGGAAAAAGTTTACCAGCACAGCGGAATTATCCCGCTCTTGCCCAGAAACATGGACTTGCCTCACACTCCAAAGACACTGCTCTTTCCTAAGCAGGCTAGGAAATTCTCTCAGATGGCCGTGCTGTCTGCCTGCTCCTGCCCAGCTCGTAGTTTTAGGTGCGCACATCCCAGCCTGGCATTCAGTGCACAGTCAAGGCAATTGCAAAATCCAGCAGCTGCTCATTCCCAAACACAAGGCGCTGTTTATGCTCTTGCTTCCCGACAAATTCGGCGCAGCCCTTCTTTTCTGCAGCTGCCACCGAGGTCTCTGCATCCTGGAGCCTCAGATGACGAGCACGATTTAGCCAGGAGAGGCTGTATCAGGGCGAAGTCAAAACGCAGGAAAGTTGTCCAGGAACACCTGCCATAAGCATGCCAGCCGTGAATTCAAGGGGCACGGAGCTGCAGCCACTGTCCTTTAGCACTCCGAAGAATGCGCACACAAGCCGGCTTCGTTCTTCGCGTCGTACAAGCCACCGTCTCTGCGGCTCCCGGAGGCGAAGAAGCGGCTGCTTCGTGCACAGATGAGGGCAGCGGCAGGTGCAGGCTCCGTAGCGCGGCTTCGGCAGAAAGACGCCGGGGAGCGGCACTTCCCTCCGGACAGCTCCGGATCGCCGTAGTCTGCGTTCTGACAGGACTGCATCATAGCGAAAAGCTTTGCCAGTGTGTCTCGCAGGGAAAAAGTTTACCAGCACAGCGGACTTATCCAGCTCTTGCCCAGAAACATGGACTTGCCTCACACTCCAAAGACACCGCTCTTTCCTGGGCAGGCTAGGAAATTCTCTCAGATGGCCGTGCTCGCTGCCTGCTCCTGCCCAGCTCGTAGTTTTAGGTGCGCACATCCCAGCCTGGCATTCAGTGCCCAATGAAGTCAATTGAAAATCAAGAAACTGCTCATTCCCAAACACAAGGCGCTGTTTAGGCCCTTGCTTCCCGACAAATTCGGCGCTGCCCTACTTTTCTGCAGCTGCCACCGAGGTCTCTGCATCCTGGAGCCTCAGAGGACGAGCACGATTTTGCAGGGAGGGGCTGTATCAGGGCGAATTCTAAACGCAGGAAAGTAGTCCAGGAACACCTGCCATAAGCATGCCAGCCGTGAATTCAAGGGGCACGGAGCTGCAGCCACTGTCCTGTAGCAATCCGAAGAATGCGCACACAAGCCGGCTTCGTTCTTCGCCTCCTACAAGCCACCGTCTCTGCGGCTCCCGGAGGCGAAGGAGTGGCTGCTTCGTGCACAGATGAGGGCAGCGGCAGCCGCAGGCTCTGTAGCGCGGCTTCGGCAGAAAGACGCCGGGGAGCGCCACTTCCCTCCGGACAGCTCCGGACCGCCGTAGTCTGCGTCCTGAGTGGACTGCATCATAGCGAAAAGCTTTGCCAGTGTGTCTCGCAGGGAAAAAGTTTACCAGCACAGCAGACTTATCCCGCTCTTGCCCAGAAACATGGACTTGCCTCACACTCCAAAGACACTGCTCTTTTCCGAGCAGACTAGAAAATGCTCTCAGATGGCCGTGCTGTCTGCCTGCTCCTGCCCAGCTCGTAGTTTTAGGTGCGCACATCCCAGCCTGGCATTCAGTGCACAGTCAAGGCAATTGCAAAATCCAGCAGCTGCTCATTTCCAAACACAAGTGCGCTGTTTATGCTCTTGCTTCCCGACAAATTCGGCGCAGCCCTTCTTTTCTGCAGCTGCCACCGAGGTCTCTGCATCCTGGAGCCTCAGAGGACGAGCACGATTTTGCAGGGAGGGGCTGTATCAGGGCGAAGACAAAATGCAGGAAAGTAGTCCAGGAACACCTGCCATAAGCATGCCAGCCGTGAATTTATGCGGCACGGAGCTGCAGCCACTGTCCTTTAGCACTCCGAAGAATGCGCACACAAGCCGGCCTCGTTCTTCGCCTCGTAGAAGCGACCTGTTTCTGCGGCTCCCGGAGGCGAAGGAGCGGCTGCTTGGTGCACAGATGAGGGCAGCGGCAGCCGCAGGCTCCGTAGCGCGGCTTCAGCAGAAAGACGCCGGGGAGCGCCACTTCCCTCCGGACAGATCCGGACAGCCGGAGTCTGCGTCCTGAGTGGACTTCATCATAGCGAAAAGCTTTGCCAGTGTGACTCGCAGGGAAAAAGCTTACCAGCACAGCGGACTTATCCCGATCTTGCCCAGAAACATGGACTTGCCTCACACTCCAAAGACACTGCTCTTTCCTGGGCAGGCTAGGAAATGCTCTCAGATGGCCGTGCTCGCTGCCTGCTCCTGCCCAGCTCGTAGTTTTAGGTGCGCACTTCCACCCTGGCATTCAGTGCACAGTGAAGGCAATTGCAAAATCCAGCAGCTGCTCATTCCCAAACACAAGGCGTTGTTTATGCTCTTGCTTCCCGAGAAATTCGGCACAGACCTTATTTTCTGCACCTGCCACCGAGGTCTCTGCATCCCAGGCCCTCAGAGGAGGACCACGATTTAGCCAGGAGAGGCTGTATCAGGGCGAATTCTAAACGCAGGAAAGTAGTCCAGGAACACCTGCCATAAGCATGCCAGCTGTGAATTGAGGCGGCACGGAGCTGCAGCCACTGTCCTTTAGCAATCCGAAGAATGCGCACACAAGCCGGCCTCGTTCTTCGCCTCCTACAAGCCACCGCTTTCAGCGGCTCTCGGAGGTGAAGAAGCGGCTGCTTCGTGCACAGATGAGGGCAGCGGCAGCCGCAGGCTCCGAAGCCTGGCTTCGGCAGAAAGACGCCGGGGAGTGCCACTTCCCTCCGGACAGCTCCGGACCGCCGTAGTCTGTGTCCTGACAGGACTGCATCTTAGCGAAAAGCTTTGCCAGTGTGACTCGCAGGCAAAATTTTACCAGCACAGCGGACTTATCCCGCTCTTGCCCAGAAACATGGACTTGCCTCACACTCCAAAGACACCGCTCTTTCCTGGGCAGGCTAGGAAATGCTCTCAGATGGCCGTGCTGTCTTCCTGCTCCTGCCCAGCTCGTAGTTTTAGGTGCGCACATCCCAGCCTGGCATTCAGTGCACAGTCAAGGCAATTGCAAAATCCAGCAGCTGCTCATTCCCAACATTAAGGCGCTGTTTATGCTCTTGCTTCCAGACAAATTCGGCGCTGCCCTTCTTTTCTGCAGCTGCCACCGTGGTCTCTGCATCCTGGAGCCTCAGAGGACGAGCACGATTTTGACAGGAGGGGCTGTATCAGGGCGAAGTCAAAACGCAGGAAAGTAGTCCTGGAACACCTTCCATAAGCATGCCAGCAGTGCATTGAGGGGGAAGAGAGCTCCAGCCACTGTCCTTTAGCAGTCCGAAGAATGCGCACACAAGCCGGCTTCGTTCTTCGCCTCATACAAGCTACCACTCACTGCGGCTTCCGGAGCAGAAGGAGCGGCTGCTTCGTGCACAGATGAGGGCAGCGGCAGCCGCAGGCTCCGAAGCGCGGCTTCGGCAGAAAGACGCCGGGGAGCGCCACTTCCCTCCGGACAGCTCCGGACAGCCGTAGTCTACGTCCTGAGTGGACTGCATCATAGCGAAAAGCTTTGCCAGTGTGTCTCGCAGGGAAAAAGTTTACCAGCACAGCGGAATTATCCCGCTCTTGCCCAGAAACATGGACTTGCCTCACACTCCAAAGACATTGCTCTTTCCTAAGCAGGCTAACAAATTCTCTCAGATGGCCGTGCTGTCTGCCTGCTCCTGCCCAGCTCATAATTTTAGGTGCGCACATCCCAGCCTGGCATTCAGTGCACAGTCAAGGCAATTGCAAAATCCAGCAGCTGCTCATTCCCAAACACAAGGCGCTGTTTATGCTCTTGCTTCCCGACAAATTCGGCGCAGCCCTTCTTTTCTGCAGCTGCCACCGAGGTCTCTGCATCCTGGAGCCTCAGAGGAGGAGCACGATTTTGCCAGGAGAGGCTGTATCAGGGCGAAGTCTAAACGCAGGAAAGTTGTCCAGGAACACCTGCCATAAGCATGCCAGCCATGAATTCAAGGGGCACGGAGCTGCAGCCACTGTCCTTTAGCACTCCGAAGAATGCGCACACAAGCCGGCTTCGTTCTTCGCCTCGTACAAGCCACCTGTCTCTGCGGCTCCCGGAGGCGAAGAAGCGGCTGCTTCGTACACAGATGAGGGCAGCGGCAGCCGCAGGCTCCGAAGCGCGGCTTCGGCAGAAAGACGCCGGGGAGCGCCACTTCCCTCCGGACAGCTCCGGACAGCCGTAGTCTGCGTCCTGAGTGGACTGCATCATAGCGAAAAGCTTTGCCAGTGTGTCTCGCAGGGAAAAAGTTTACCAGCACAGCGGAATTATCCCGATCTTGCCCAGAAACATGGACTTGCCTCACACTCCAAAGACATTGCTCTTTCCTAAGCAGGCTAGGAAATTCTCTCAGATGGCCGTGCTGTCTGCCTGCTCCTGCCCAGCTCGTAGTTTTAGGAGCGCACATCCCAGCCTGGCATTCAGTGCACAGTCAAGGCAATTGCAAAATCCAGCAGCTGCTCATTCCCAATCACAAGGCGCTGTTTATGCTCTTGCTTCCCGACAAATTCGGCGCAGCCCTTCTTTTCTGCAGCTGCCACCGAGGTCTCTGCATCCTGGAGCCTCAGAGGACGAGCACGATTTTGCAGGGAGGGGCTGTATCAGGGCGAAGTCTAAACGCAGGAAAGTTGTCCAGGAACACCTGCCATAAGCATTGAAGCAGGGAATTGAAGGGGCACGGAGCTGCAGCCACTGTCCTTTAGCACTCCGAAGAATGCGCACACAAGCCGGCTTCGTTCTTCGCCTCGTACAAGCCACCTGTCTCTGCGGCTCCCGGAGACGAAGAAGCGGCTGCTTCGTGTACAGATGAGGACGGCGGCAGCCGCAGGCTCCGAAGCGCGGCTTCGGCAGAAAGACGCCGGGGAGCGCCACTTCCCTCCGGACAGCTCCGGACAGCCGTAGTCTGTGTACTGAGTGGACTGCATCATAGCGAAAAGCTTTGCCAGTGTGTCTCGCAGGGAAAAAGCTTACCAGCACAGCGGACTTCTCCCGCTCTTGCCCAGAAACATGGACTTGCCTCACACTCCAAAGACACTGCTCTTTCCTAAGCAGGCTAGGAAATTCTCTCAGATGGCCGTGCTGTCTGCCTGCTCCTGCCCAGCTCGTAGTTTTAGGTGTGCACATCCCAGCCTGGCATTCAGTGCACAGTCAAGGCAATTGCAAAATCCAGCAGCTGCTCATTCCCAAACACAAGGCGCTGTTTATGCTCTTGCTTCCCGACAAATTCGGCGCAGCCCTTCTTTTCTGCAGCTGCCACCGAGGTCTCTGCATCCTGGAGCCTCAGAGGAGGAGCACGATTTTGCCAGGAGAGGCTGTATCAGGGCGAAGTCTAAACGCAGGAAAGTTGTCCAGGAACACCTGCCATAAGCATGCCAGCCATGAATTCAAGGGGCACGGAGCTGCAGCCACTGTCCTTTAGCACTCCGAAGAATGCGCACACAAGCCGGCTTCGTTCTTCGCCTCGTACAAGCCACCTGTCTCTGCGGCTCCCGGAGGCGAAGAAGCGGCTGCTTCGTACACAGATGAGGGCAGCGGCAGCCGCAGGCTCCGAAGCGCGGCTTCGGCAGAAAGACGCCGGGGAGCGCCACTTCCCTCCGGACAGCTCCGGACAGCCGTAGTCTGCGTCCTGAGTGGACTGCATCATAGCGAAAAGCTTTGCCAGTGTGTCTCGCAGGGAAAAAGCTTACCAGCACAGCGGACTTATCCCGCTCTTGCCCAAAAACATGGACTTGCCTCACACTCCAAAGACATTGCTCTTTCCTAAGCAGGCTAGGAAATTCTCTCAGATGGCCGTGCTGTCTGCCTGCTCCTGCCCAGCTCGTAGTTTTAGGAGCGCACATCCCAACCTGGCATTCAGTGCACAGTCAAGGCAATTGCAAAATCAAGAAACTGCTCATTCCCAATCACAAGGCGCTGTTTATGCTCTTGCTTCCCGACAAATTCGGCGCAGCCCTTCTTTTCTGCAGCTGCCACCGAGGTCTCTGCATCCTGGAGCCTCAGAGGAGGAGCACGATTTTGCAGGGAGGGGCTGTATCAGGGCGAAGTCTAAACGCAGGAAAGTTGTCCAGGAACACCTGCCATAAGCATTGAAGCAGGGAATTGAAGGGGCACGGAGCTGCAGCCACTGTCCTTTAGCACTCCGAAGAATGTGCACACAAGCCGGCTTCGTTCTTCGCCTCGTACAAGCCACCTGTCTCTGCAGCCCCACGGAGGCGAAGAAGCGGCTGCTTCGTGCACAGATGAGGGCAGCGGCAGGTGCAGGCTCCGAAGCGCGGCTTCGGCAGAAAGACGCCGGGGAGCGGCACTTCCCTCCGGACAGCTCCGGATCGCCGTAGTCTGCGTTCTGACAGGACTGCATCATAGCGAAAAGCTTTGCCAGTGTGTCTCGCAGGGAAAAAGCTTACCAGCACAGCAGACTTATCCCGCTCTTGCCCAGAAACATGGACTTGCCTCACACTCCAAAGACACCGCTCTTTCCTGGGCAGGCTAGTAAATGCTCTCAGATGGCCGTGCTGTCTTCCTGCTCCTGCCCAGCTCGTAGTTTTAGGTGCGCACATCCCAGCCTGGCATTCAGTGCACAGTCAAGGCAATTGCAAAATCCAGCAGCTGCTCATTCCCAAACACAAGGCGCTGTTTATGCTCTTGCTTCCCGACAAATTCGGCGCAGCCCTTCTTTTCTGCACCTGCCACCGAGGTCTCTGCATCCTGGAGCCTCAGAGGACGAGCACGATTTAGCCAGGAGAGGCTGTATCAGGGCGAAGTCTAAACGCAGGAAAGTAGTCCAGGAACACCTGCCATAAGCATGCCAGCCGTGAATTCAAGGGGCACGGAGCTGCAGCCACTGTCCTTTAGCACTCCGAAGAATGCGCACACAAGCCGGCTTCGTTCTTCGCCTCGTACAAGCCACCTGTCTGTGCGGCTCCCGGAGGCGAAGAAGCGGCTGCTTCGTGTACAGATGAGGACGGCGGCAGCCGCAGGCTCTGTAGCGCGGCTTCGGCAGAAAGACGCCGGGGAGCGCCACTTCCCTCCGGACAGCTCCGGACCGCCGTAGTCTGCGTCCTGACCGGAATGCATCGTAGCGAAAAGCTTTGCCAGTGTGTCTCCAGGGAAAAAGCTTACCAGCACAGCAGACTTATCCCGATCTTGCCCAGAAACATGGACTTGCCTCACACTCCAAAGACACCGCTCTTTCCTAAGCAGGCTAGGAAATGCTCTCAGATGGCCGTGCTGTCTGCCTGCTCCTGCCCAGCTCGTAGTTTTAGGTGCGCACATCCCAGCCTGGCATTCAGTGCACAGTCAAGGCAATTGCAAAATCCAGCAGCTGCTCATTCCCAAACACAAGGCGCTGTTTATGCTCTTGCTTCCCGACAAATTCGGTGCAGCCCTTCTTTTCTGCAGCTGCCACCGAGGTCTCTGCATCCTGGAGCCTCAGAGGACGAGCACGATTTTGCAGGGAGGGGCTGTATCAGGGCGAAGTCAAAACGCAGGAAAGTAGTCCAGGAACACCTGCCATAAGCATGCCAGCCGTGAATTCAAGGGGCACGGAGCTGCAGCCACTGTCCTTTAGCACTCCGAAGAATGCGCACACAAGCCGGCTTCGTTCTTCGCCTCGTACAAGCCACCTGTCTCTGCGGCTCCCGGAGGCGAAGAAGCGGCTGCTTCGTGTACAGATGAGGACGGCGGCAGCCGCAGGCTCTGTAGCGCGGCTTCGGCAGAAAGACGCCGGGGAGCGCCACTTCCCTCCGGACAGCTCTGGACATCCGTAGTCTACGTCCTGAGTGGACTTCATCGTAGCGAAAAGCTTTGCCAGTGTGTCTCGCAGGGAAAAAGCTTACCAGCACAGCGGACTTCTCCCGATCCTGCCCAGAAACATGGACTTGCCTCACACTCCAAAGACACTGCTCTTTTCCGAGTAGACTAGAAAATGCTCTCAGATGGCCGTGCTGTCTGCCTGCTCCTGCCCAGCTCGTAGTTTTAGGTGCGCACATCCCAGCCTGGCATTCAGTGCACAGTCAAGGCAATTGCAAAATCCAGCAGCTGCTCATTCCCAAACACAAGGCGCTGTTTATGCTCTTGCTTCCCGACAAATTCGGCGCAGCCCTTCTTTTCTGCAGCTGCCACCGAGGTCTCTGCATCCCGGAGCCTCAGAGGAGGAGCACGATTTTGCCAGGAGAGGCTGTATCAGGGCGAATTCTAAACGCAGGAAAGTTGTCCAGGAACACCTGCCATAAGCATGCCAGCTGTGAATTGAGGCGGCACGGAGCTGCAGCCACTGTCCTTTAGCACTCCGAAGAATGCGCACACAAGCCGGCCTCGTTCTTCGCCTCCTACAAGCCACCGCTTTCAGCGGCTCTCGGAGGTGAAGAAGCGGCTGCTTCGTGCACAGATGAGGGCAGCGGCAGCCGCAGGCTCCGAAGCCTGGCTTCGGCAGAAAGACGCCGGGGAGTGCCACTTCCCTCCGGACAGCTCCGGACCGCCGTAGTCTGTGTCCTGACAGGACTGCATCTTAGCGAAAAGCTTTGCCAGTGTGACTCGCAGGCAAAATTTTACCAGCACAGCGGACTTATCCCGCTCTTGCCCAGAAACATGGACTTGCCTCACACTCCAAAGACACTGCTCTTTTCCGAGCAGGCTAGAAAATGCTCTCAGATGGCCGTGCTGTCTGCCTGCTCCTGCCCAGCTCGTAGTTTTAGGTGCGCACATCCCAGCCTGGCATTCAGTGCACATTGAAGGCAATTGCAAAATTCAGCAGCTGCTCATTCCCAATCACAAGGCGCTGTTTATGCTCTTGCTTCCCGACAAATTCGGCGCAGCCCTTCTTTTCTGCAGCTGCCACCGAGGTCTCTGCATCCTGGAGCCTCAGAGGAGGAGCACGATTTTGCCAGGAGAGGCTGTATCAGGGCGAAGTCGAAACGCAGGAAAGTAGTCCAGGAACACCTGCCATAAGCATGCCAGCCGTGAATTGAGGCGACACGGAGCTGCAGCCACTGTCCTTTAGCAGTCCAAAGAATGCGCACACAAGCCGGCCTCGTTCTTCGCCTCGTACAAGCCACCGCTTTCAGCGGCTCTCGGAGGTGAAGAAGCGGCTGCTTCGTGCACAGATGAGGGCAGCGGCAGCCGCAGGCTCCGAAGCGCGGCTTCGGCAGAAAGACGCCGGGGAGCGCCACTTCCCTCCGGACAGCTCCGGACCGCCGTAGTCTGCGTCCTGAGTGGACTGCATCGTAGCGAAAAGCTTTGCCAGTGTGTCTCGCACGAAAATAGCTTACCAGCACAGCGGCATTATCCCGATCTTCCCCGGAAACATGGACTTGCCTCACACTCCAAAGACACTGTTCTTTCCTAAACTACGACCTAAAACTACGAGCTGGGCAGGCTAGGAAATGCTCTCAGATGGCCATGCTCTCTGCCTGCTCCTGCCCAGCTCGTAGTTTTAGGTGCGCACATCCCAGCCTGGCATTCAGTGCACAGTCAAGGCAATTGCAAAATCCAGCAGCTGCTCATTCCCAACATTAAGGCGCTGTTTATGCTCTTGCTTCCCGACAAATTCGGCGCTGCCCTTCTTTTCTGCAGCTGCCACCGTGGTCTCTGCATCCTGGAGCCTCAGAGGACGAGCACGATTTTGACAGGAGGGGCTGTATCAGGGCGAAGTCAAAACGCAGGAAAGTAGTCCTGGAACACCTTCCATAAGCATGCCAGCAGTGAATTGAGGGGGAAGAGAGCTCCAGCCACTGTCCTTTAGCAGTCCGAAGAATGCGCACACAAGCCGGCTTCGTTCTTCGCCTCGTACAAGCCACCTCTCTCTGCGACTCCCGGAGGCGAAGGAGCGGCTGCTTCGTGCACAGATGAGGGCAGCGGCAGCCGCAAGCTCCGTAGCGCAGCTTCAGCAGAAAGACGCCGGGGAGTGCCACTTCCCTCCGGACAGCTCCGGACAGCCGTAGTCTGTGTCCTGACAGGACTGCATCTTAGCGAAAAGCTTTGCCAGTGTGACTCGCAGAGAAAAAGCTTACCAGCACAGCGGACTTATCCAGCTCTTGCCCAGAAACATGGATTTGCCTCACACTCCAAAGACATTGCTCTTTCCTAAGCAGGCTAGGAAATGCTCTCAGATGGCCGTGCTGTCTGCCTGCTCCTGCCCAGCTCGTAGTTTTAGGTGCGAACATCCCAGCCTGGCATTCAGTGCACAGTCAAGGCAATTGCAAAATCCAGCAGCTGCTCATTCCCAAACACAAGGCGCTGTTTATGCTCTTGCTTCCCGACAAATTCGGCGCAGCCCTTCTTTTCTGCAGCTGCCACCGAGGTCTCTGCATCCTGGAGCCTCAGAGGACGAGCACGATATAGCCAGGAGGGGCTGTATCAGGGCGAAGTCAAAACGCAGGAAAGTAGTCCTGGAACACCTGCCATAAGCATGCCAGCCGTGAATTCATGCGGCACGGAGCTGCAGCCACTGTCCTTTAGCAGTCCGAAGAATGCGCACACAAGCCGGCTTCGTTCTTCACCTCGTACAAGCCACCTGTTTCTGCGGCTTCCGGAGGCGAAGGAGCGGCTGCTTCGTGCACAGATGAGGGCAGCGGCAGCCGCAGGCTCCGTAGCGCGGCTTCAGCAGAAAGACGCCGGGGAGCGCCACTTCCCTCCGGACAGATCCGGACAGCCGGAGTCTGCGTCCTGAGTGGACTTCATCATAGCGAAAAGCTTTGCCAGTGTGTCTCGCAGGGAAAATGCTTACCAGCACAGCGGACTTATCCCGCTCTTGCCCAGAAACATGGACTTGCCTCACACTCCAAAGACACTGCTCTTTCCTGGGCAGGCTAGGAAATGCTCTCAGATGGCCGTGCTGTCTGCCTGCTCCTGCCCAGCTCGTAGTTTTAGGTGCGCACATCCCAGCCTGGCATTCAGTGCACAGTCAAGGCAATTGCAAAATCCAGCAGCTGCTCATTCCCAAACACAAGTGCGCTGTTTATGCTCTTGCTTCCCGACAAATTCGGCGCAGCCCTTCTTTTCTGCACCTGCCACCGAGGTCTCTGCATCCTGGAGCCTCAGAGGAGGAGCACGATTTTGCCAGGAGAGGCTGTATCAGGACGAAGTCAAAACGCAGGAAAGTAGTCCTGGAACACCTGCCATAAGCATTGAAGCAGGGAATTGAAGGGGCACGGAGCTGCAGCCACTGTCATTTAGCACTCCGAAGAATGCGCACACAAGCCGGCTTCGTTCTTCCCCTCCTACAAGCCACCTCTCTCTGCGACTCCCGGAGGCGAAGGAGCGGCTGCTTGGTGCACAGATGAGGACAGCGGCAGCCGCAGGCTCTGAAGCGCGGCTTCGGCAAAAAGACGCCGGGGAGCGGCACTTCCCTCCGGACAGCTCCGGACCGCCGTAGTCTGCGTCCTGAACGGAATGCATCGTAGCGAAAAGCTTTGCCAGTGTGTCTCCAGGGAAAAAGCTTACCAGCACAGCAGACTTATCCCGATCTTGCCCAGAAACATGGACTTGCCTCACACTCCAAAGACACTGCTCTTTCCTAAGCAGGCTAGGAAATGCTCTCAGATGGCCGTGCTGTCTGCCTGCTCCTGCCCAGCTCGTAGTTTTAGGTGCGCACATCCCAGCCTGGCATTCAGTGCACAGTCAAGGCAATTGCAAAATCCAGCAGCTGCTCATTCCCAAACACAAGGCGCTGTTTATGCTCTTGCTTCCCGACAAATTCGGTGCAGCCCTTCTTTTCTGCAGCTGCCACCGAGGTCTCTGCATCCTGGAGCCTCAGAGGACGAGCACGATTTTGCAGGGAGGGGCTGTATCAGGGCGAAGTCAAAAGGCAGGAAAGTAGTCCAGGAACACCTGCCATAAGCATGCCAGCCGTGAATTCAAGGGGCACGGAGCTGCAGCCACTGTCCTTTAGCAGTCCGAAGAATGCGCACACAAGCCAGCTTCGTTTTTCGCCTCATACAAGCTACCACTCACTGCGGCTTCCGGAGCAGAAGGAGCGGCTGCTTGGTGCACAGATGAGGGCAGCGGCAGCCGCAGGCTCCGAAGCGCGGCTTCGGCAGAAAGACGCCGGGGAGCGCCACTTCCCTCCGGACAGCTCCGGACAGCCGTAGTCTACGTCCTGAGTGGACTTCATCATAGCGAAAAGCTTTGCCAGTGTGTCTCGCAGGGAAAAAGTTTACCAGCACAGCGGAATTATCCCGCTCTTGCCCAGAAACATGGTCTTGCCTCACACTCCAAAGACATTGCTCTTTCCTAAGCAGGCTAACAAATTCTCTCAGATGGCCGTGCTGTCTGCCTGCTCCTGCCCAGCTCATAATTTTAGGTGTGCACATCCCAGCCTGGCATTCAGTGCACAGTGAAGGCAATTGCAAAATCCAGCAGCTGCTCATTCCCAAACACAAGGCACTGTTTATGCTCTTGCTTCCCGACAAATTCGGCGCAGCCCTTCTTTTCTGCAGCTGCCACCGAGGTCTCTGCATCCTGGAGCCTCAGAGGAGGAGCACGATTTTGCCAGGAGAGGCTGTATCAGGGCGAAGTATAAACGCAGGAAAGTTGTCCAGGAACACCTGCCATAAGCATGCCAGCCGTGAATTCAAGGGGCACGGAGCTGCAGCCACTGTCCTTTAGCAGTCCGAAGAATGCGCACACAAGCCGGCTTCGTTCTTCGCCTCGTACAAGCCACCTGTCTGTGCGGCTCCCGGAGGCGAAGAAGCGGCTGCTTCGTGTACAGATGAGGACGGCGGCAGCCGCAGGCTCCGAAGCGCGGCTTCGGCAGAAAGACGCCGGGGAGCGCCACTTCCCTCCGGACAGCTCCGGACCGCCGTAGTCTGTGTACTGAGTGGACTTCATCGTAGCGAAAAGCTTTGCCAGTGTGTCTCGCAGGGAAAAAGCTTACCAGCACAGCGGACTTATCCCGATCCTGCCCAGAAACATGGACTTGCCTCACACTCCAAAGACATTGCTCTTTCCTAAGCAGGCTAGGAAATTCTCTCAGATGGCCGTGCTGTCTGCCTGCTCCTGCCCAGCTCATAATTTTAGGTGTGCACATCCCAGCCTGGCATTCAGTGCACAGTCAAGGCAATTGCAAAATCCAGCAGCTGCTCATTCCCAAACACAAGGCACTGTTTATGCTCTTGCTTCCCGACAAATTCGGCGCAGCCCTTCTTTTCTGCAGCTGCCACCGAGGTCTCTGCATCCTGGAGCCTCAGAGGAGGAGCACGATTTTGCCAGGAGAGGCTGTATCAGGACGAAGTCTAAACGCAGGAAAGTAGTCCAGGAACACCTGCCATAAGCATTGAAGCAGGGAATTGAAGGGGCACGGAGCTGCAGCCACTGTCCTTTAGCACTTCGAAGAATGCGCACACAAGCCGGCTTCGTTCTTCGCCTCGTACAAGCCACCTCTCTCTGCGGCTCCCGGAGGCGAACAAGCGGCTCCTTCGTGCACAGATGAGGGCAGCGGCAGCCGCAGGCTCCATAGCGCGGCTTCGGCAGAAAGACGCCGGGGAGCGGCACTTCCCTCCGGACAGCTCCGGACCGCCGTAGTCTGCGTCCTGACAGGACTGCATCGTAGCAAAAAGCTTTGCCGGTGTGTCTCGCAGGGAAAAAGCTTACCAGCACAGCGGACTTATCCCGATCTTGCCAAGAAACATGGACTTGCCTCACACTCCAAAGACACTGCTCTTTCCTAAGCAGGCTAGGAAATGCTCTCAGATGGCCGTGCTGTCTGCCTGCTCCTGCCCAGCTCGTAGTTTTAGGTGCGCAAATCCCAGCCTGGCATTCAGTGCACAGTCAAGGCAATTGAAAAATCAAGAAGCTGCTCATTCCCAAACACAAGGCGCGCTGTTTATGCTCTTGCTTCCCGACAAATTCGGCGCAGCCCTTCTTTTCTGCAGCTGCCACCGAGGTCTCTGCATCCTGGAGCCTCAGAGGAGGAGCACGATTTTGCAGAGAGGGGCTGTATCAGGGCGAAGTCAAAAGGCAGGAAAGTAGTCCAGGAACACCTGCCATAAGAATGCCATCCGTGAATTGAGGGGGCACGGATCTGCAGCCACTGTCCTTTAGCACTCCGAAGAATGCGCACACAAGCCGGCTTCGTTCTTCGCCTCGTACAAGCCACCTGTCTCTGCGGCTCCCGGAGGCGAAGAAGCGGCTGCTTCGTGCACAGATGAGGGCAGCGGCAGCCGCAGGCTCCGAAGCGCGGCTTCGGCAGAAAGACGCCGGGGAGCGCCACTTCCCTCCGGACAGCTCCGGATCGCCGTAGTCTGCGTTCTGACAGGACTGCATCATAGCGAAAAGCTTTGCCAGTGTGTCTCGCAGGGAAAAAGCTTACCAGCACAGCGGACTTATCCAGCTCTTGCCCAGAAACATGGACTTGCCTCACACACCAAAGACACCGCTCTTTCCTGGGCAGGCTAGGAAATGCTCTCAGATGGCCGTGCTGTCTGCCTGCTCCTGCCCAGCTCGTAGTTTTAGGTGCGCACAAATCCCAGCCTGGCATTCAGTGCACAGTCAAGGCAATTGCAAAATCCAGCAGCTGCTCATTCCCAAACACAAGGCGCTGTTTATGCTCTTGCTTCCCGACAAATTCGGCGCAGCCCTTCTTTTCTGCAGCTGCCACCGAGGTCTCTGCATCCTGGAGCCTCAGAGGACGAGCACAATTTTGCAGGGAGGGGCTGTATCAGGGCGAAGTCAAAGCGCAGGAAAGTTGTCCAGGAACACCTGCCATAAGCATGCCAGCCGTGAATTCAAGGGGCACGGAGCTGCAGCCACTGTCCTTTAGCAGTCCGAAGAATGCGCACACAAGCCGGCTTCGTTTTTCGCCTCATACAAGCTACCACTCACTGCGGCTTCCGGAGCAGAAGGAGCGGCTGCTTGGTGCACAGATGAGGGCAGCGGCAGCCGCAGGCTCCGAAGCGCGGCTTCGGCAGAAAGACGCCGGGGAGCGCCACTTCCCTCCGGACAGCTCCGGACAGCCGTAGTCTACGTCCTGAGTGGACTTCATCATAGCGAAAAGCTTTGCCAGTGTGTCTCGCAGGGAAAAAGTTTACCAGCACAGCGGAATTATCCCGCTCTTGCCCAGAAACATGGTCTTGCCTCACACTCCAAAGACATTGCTCTTTCCTAAGCAGGCTAACAAATTCTCTCAGATGGCCGTGCTGTCTGCCTGCTCCTGCCCAGCTCATAATTTTAGGTGTGCACATCCCAGCCTGGCATTCAGTGCACAGTCAAGGCAATTGCAAAATCCAGCAGCTGCTCATTCCCAAACACAAGGCACTGTTTATGCTCTTGCGTCCCGACAAATTCGGCGCAGCCCTTCTTTTCTGCAGCTGCCACCGAGGTCTCTGCATCCTGGAGCCTCAGAGGAGGAGCACGATTTTGCCAGGAGAGGCTGTATCAGGACGAAGTCTAAACGCAGGAAAGTAGTCCAGGAACACCTGCCATAAGCATTGAAGCAGGGAATTGAAGGGGCACGGAGCTGCAGCCACTGTCCTTTAGCACTTCGAAGAATGCGCACACAAGCCGGCTTCGTTCTTCGCCTCGTACAAGCCACCTCTCTCTGCGGCTCCCGGAGGCGAACAAGCGGCTCCTTCGTGCACAGATGAGGGCAGCGGCAGCCGCAGGCTCCATAGCGCGGCTTCGGCAGAAAGACGCCGGGGAGCGGCACTTCCCTCCGGACAGCTCCGGACCGCCGTAGTCTGCGTCCTGACAGGACTGCATCGTAGCAAAAAGCTTTGCCGGTGTGTCTCGCAGGGAAAAAGCTTACCAGCACAGCGGACTTATCCCGATCTTGCCAAGAAACATGGACTTGCCTCACACTCCAAAGACACTGCTCTTTCCTAAGCAGGTTAGGAAATGCTCTCAGATGGCCGTGCTGTCTGCCTGCTCCTGCCCAGCTCGTAGTTTTAGGTGCGCACATCCCAGCCTGGCATTCAGTGCACAGTCAAGGCAATTGAAAAATCAAGAAGCTGCTCATTCCCAAACACAAGGCGCGCTGTTTATGCTCTTGCTTCCCGACAAATTCGGCGCAGCCCTTCTTTTCTGCACCTGCCACCGAGGTCTCTGCATCCTGGAGCCTCAGAGGACGAGCACGATTTTGCAGGGAGGGGCTGTATCAGGGCGAAGTCAAAAGGCAGGAAAGTAGTCCAGGAACACCTGCCATAAGAATGCCATCCGTGAATTGAGGGGGCACGGATCTGCAGCCACTGTCCTTTAGCACTCCGAAGAATGCGCACACAAGCCGGCTTCGTTCTTCGCCTCGTACAAGCCACCTGTCTCTGCGGCTCCCGGAGGCGAAGAAGCGGCTGCTTCGTGCACAGATGAGGGCAGCGGCAGCCGCAGGCTCCGAAGCGCGGCTTCGGCAGAAAGACGCCGGGGAGCGCCACTTCCCTCCGGACAGCTCCGGATCGCCGTAGTCTGCGTTCTGACAGGACTGCATCATAGCGAAAAGCTTTGCCAGTGTGTCTCGCAGGGAAAAAGCTTACCAGCACAGCGGACTTATCCAGCTCTTGCCCAGAAACATGGACTTGCCTCACACACCAAAGACACCGCTCTTTCCTGGGCAGGCTAGGAAATGCTCTCAGATGGCCGTGCTGTCTGCCTGCTCCTGCCCAGCTCGTAGTTTTAGGTGCGCACAAATCCCAGCCTGGCATTCAGTGCACAGTCAAGGCAATTGCAAAATCCAGCAGCTGCTCATTCCCAAACACAAGTGCGCTGTTTATGCTCTTGCTTCCCGACAAATTCGGCGCAGCCCTTCTTTTCTGCAGCTGCCACCGAGGTCTCTGCATCCTGGAGCCTCAGAGGACGAGCACGATTTTGCCAGGAGAGGCTGTATCAGGGCGAAGTCTAAACGCAGGAAAGTAGTCCAGGAACACCTGCAATAAGCATGCCAGCCGTGAATTCAAGGGGCACGGAGCTGCAGCCACTGTCCTTTAGCAGTCCGAAGAATGCGCACACAAGCCGGCTTCGTTCTTCGCCTCGTACAAGCCACCTGTCTCTGCGGCTCCCGGAGACGAAGAAGCGGCTGCTTCGTGTACAGATGAGGACGGCGGCAGCCGCAGGCTCCGAAGCGCGGCTTCGGCAGAAAGACGCCGGGGAGCGCCACTTCCCTCCGGACAGCTCCGGACAGCCGTAGTCTGTGTACTGAGTGGACTTCATCATAGCGAAAAGCTTTGCCAGTGTGTCTCGCAGGGAAAAAGCTTACCAGCACAGCGGACTTATCCCGCTCTTGCCCAGAAACATGGACTTGCCTCACACTCCAAAGACACTGCTCTTTCCTAAGCAGGCTAGGAAATTCTCTCAGATGGCCGTGCTGTCTGCCTGCTCCTGCCCAGCTCGTAGTTTTAGGTGCGCACATCCCAGCCTGGCATTCAGTGCACAGTCAAGGCAATTGCAAAATCCAGCAGCTGCTCATTCCCAAACACAAGGCGCTGTTTATGCTCTTGCTTCCCGACAAATTCGGCGCAGCCCTTCTTTTCTGCAGCTGCCACCGAGGTCTCTGCATCCTGGAGCCTCAGAGGAGGAGCACGATTTTGCCAGGAGAGCCTGTATCAGGGCGAAGTCTAAACGCAGGAAGGTTGTCCAGGAACACCTGCCATAAGCATTGAAGCAGGGAATTGAAGGGGCACGGAGCTGCAGCCACTGTCATTTAGCACTCCGAAGAATGCGCACACAAGCCGGCTTCGTTCTTCGCCTCCTACAAGCCACCTCTCTCTGCTGCTCCCGGAGGCGAAGGAGCGGCTCCTTCGTGCACAGATGAGGGCAGCGGCAGCCGCAGGCTCTGAAGCGCGGCTTCGGCAGAAAGACGCCGGGGAGCGGCACTTCCCTCCGGACAGCTCCGGACCCCCGTAGTCTGCGTCCTGACCGGAATGCATCGTAGTGAAAAGCTTTGCCAGTGTGTCTCCAGGGAAAAAGCTTACCAGCACAGCAGACTTATCCCGATCTTGCCAAGAAACATGGACTTGCCTCACACTCCAAAGACACTGCTCTTTCCTGGGCAGGCTAGAAAATGCTCTCAGATGGCCGTGCTGTCTGCCTGCTCCTGCCCAGCTCGTAGTTTTAGGTGCGCACATCCCAGCCTGGCATTCAGTGCACAGTCAAGGCAATTGCAAAATCCAGCAGCTGCTCATTCCCAAACACAAGGCGCTGTTTATGCTCTTGCTTCCCGACAAATTCGGTGCAGCCCTTCTTTTCTGCAGCTGCCACCGAGGTCTCTGCATCCTGGAGCCTCAGAGGACGAGCACAATTTTGCAGGGAGGGGCTGTATCAGGGCGAAGTCAAAGCGCAGGAAAGTTGTCCAGGAACACCTGCCATAAGCATGCCAGCCGTGAATTCAAGGGGCACGGAGCTGCAGCCACTGTCCTTTAGCAGTCCGAAGAATGCGCACACAAGCCGGCTTCGTTCTTCGCCTCATACAAGCTACCACTCACTGCGGCTTCCGGAGCAGAAGGAGCGGCTGCTTGGTGCACAGATGAGGGCAGCGGCAGCCGCAGGCTCCGAAGCGCGGCTTCGGCAGAAAGACGCCGGGGAGCGCCACTTCCCTCCGGACAGCTCTGGACATCCGTAGTCTACGTCCTGAGTGGACTTCATCATAGCGAAAAGCTTTGCCAGTGTGTCTCGCAGGGAAAAAGTTTACCAGCACAGCGGAATTATCCCGCTCTTGCCCAGAAACATGGACTTGCCTCACACTCCAAAGACATTGCTCTTTCCTAAGCAGGCTAACAAATTCTCTCAGATGGCCGTGCTGTCTGCCTGCTCCTGCCCAGCTCGTAGTTTTAGGTGTGCACATCCCAGCCTGGCATTCAGTGCACAGTCAAGGCAATTGCAAAATCCAGCAGCTGCTCATTCCCAAACACAAGGCACTGTTTATGCTCTTGCTTCCCGACAAATTCGGCGCAGCCCTTCTTTTCTGCAGCTGCCACCGAGGTCTCTGCATCCTGGAGCCTCAGAGGAGGAGCACGATTTTGCCAGGAGAGGCTGTATCAGGGCGAAGTCTAAACGCAGGAAAGTTGTCCAGGAACACCTGCCATAAGCATGCCAGCCGTGAATTCAAGGGGCACGGAGCTGCAGCCACTGTCCTTTAGCAATCCGAAGAATGCGCTCACAAGCCGGCTTCGTTCTTCGCCTCGTACAAGCCACCTCTCTCTGCGGCTCCCGGAGGCGAAGAAGCGGCTGCTTCGTACACAGATGAGGGCAGCGGCAGCCGCAGGCTCCGAAGCGCGGCTTCGGCAGAAAGACGCCGGGGAGCGGCACTTCCCTCCGGACAGCTCCGGACAGCCGTAGTCTGCGTTCTGACAGGACTGCATCATAGCGAAAAGCTTTGCCAGTGTGTCTCGCAGGGAAAAAGCTTACCAGCACAGCAGACTTATCCCGCTCTTGCCCAGAAACATGGACTTGCCTCACACTCTGTGGGAACTCAAAATGTCTCTCAGACATTTTTAGAGGTTCCAGGCCTTGGTCAGAAGCATTCTAGACCCTGGCAGACAGCTGAAAAACAACTGTGATTTTGAGTTTGAGCCATGGAATGAATTACCAACTTTGGAGGTGGAACAAGCAATCACAAAAGGTTAGATAGTATAGTATAAGTAGTTACGAAGTAGAGGGAAATATTTTTTAGTATTGTACAGGGGGGTTTTCACTTTGTACATGAGGGTCAGAAGTTCTAAGATGGAGGAAAGTGGGCTGATCCCATCCTTCTTCCTTCTTCTTCCTTACCTCCATGTTCTTGGTGATGTTGGCACTCATAGATTGGTTTAGAGTAGAAAAACACTTGGCAACGTAGGTAGTAGGTATTGGGGAATAATTGTAAACATGTTATACGTAATATATCTTATAAAAGATAACAGCAACCCTGGGCGGGGAGAGAGACGAAGAAGACAGCAGATAGAGAGGATGTCAGGGTGTGTGTGTGCCTCTACCCAGGCCACTGATCAAATAGCTGCAGTCCAAGAACATAATCTGTTAGATAACTAGCAATAAACTGCCTTGAGACCGAACAGCTAAGCCTGCGGAGTTTTTCTTTGGAAGCACGGGTTGGAGGAGGAATTTCACCACCACATGTGGCCCCAAAACAAGGCTGGGGTTCCCACATCTGGCGTCCCTGGTCGGGCATCAATAAAAAGAAGAAAAAGAAACATCAAACAACCTCCAACCTTCATCGGCAGAAAAAGAAAGAAGAAAAAAAAAAAAAAGAAGAGCAGTACACACTCTCCGCATTTTCAAGAAGAGAGGGAGCGGAAAGCTCAAGATAAGAACTTGACCTTCACCAAGGCATTTCGTCTGGAGGACAGCCAGGAGGAGAGAAACCAGAAGCGCGCCTGGGATTCCTCGCCTGTGACCTGCTGGACGATGGACAGTGCCATCTCCGGACTGACTTCATGCTGACTCAGCTTTTGGTGAGAATGGTTGAAATTAAGAACATGGGGAGGGAAGGAATTTTTCCCAAGGACACACCAAAGACTTTTTTTAGCCCTATAGGGCGAAACTTCTACCCATCAGGTAGAGACAGCCCAAATGAAATGAAAGCTTTGTTATCATAGGTGCGGTGTAGTCACTCGCACACAGATATATATTTTTCTTGGGATTGAATTTTTGGCAAAAGATCAATAAGTAACTTTATTACTGAGCCACAAAAGGACAAAAAGATAAGACTGCTGCAAAACTTTTGTTTTTAACAAGGACAATATTATAGCCAGCTCTACAGCACGGCACGTCCAGCCGGACAGCTGGGGTTTCTATGGGAGCACAAAGGGGAAAGATTGCCCAGCCAGCAGCTCGGGGCAGTTTTCCTCACCACAGATCCAGGGAAAGCAGGACTGCCTTCCATGGACAATCAGGGGATGGTCTGTCATCATGCCCTGTGTGTCCGGGTTCCCACTGTTCCTCAGTTTCCCTCGAACCTCAATCCCTGAGCTCCTCCAATGCAAGTCCCCCAGACAGAGAGATAAGCCAAGCACAGCCGCAGCCCCCGGTGGGGGAAGGGACCAGCACTGCTCGAGTCCAAACCCGCGGCGAGAGGGGCAGCGGCGGCGGCGGCGTCTCCGGTGGGGGAGGGTGCAGAGGGAGTGCAGAGCAGAGAGGGAAGAGGAGGGGAGAGGAGAAATCTCTCGTGGCTGCTCGGGCTGGGAGTTCAAAACAGCCCGCGGTGCAGGCGAGAGTTGGGGCAGCGGGAACAGCGCAGACACGGGGCAGCGGGGGCGCGGGTGCGGCGGCCAGGCGTCCCGAGCGTCCCGTGGCGCGTTCGGTGTCGAGAATCCGTGAAGCCGCAAGAGCGGCCACCCAAGAGGCGGGGGGCAGCTCCCTGACCGCGGCAGCCAGTCCCGCTGAGGAAATAGCAGAGGGACAGCGAGAGGCGTCCCTTGCTGCAGCTCAGGCGGCGGGCACGCGCGTGAAGGTTGAGCAAAGCCTGACAGCCACGGGTGCAGGGAATTCTCGCATCTGGAACGCGTGAGACAGGCGCAGGCGGGGCGGGGCCGGTGCGCGCGGGCTGTGGGTGCTGGGACAGTCAGGAGAGGGGCAAAGCGAAATGGGAAACATCGGGACCGGAATGGGAACAGAGAGTGTGATTGCGTCAGCCCGGGGGGGACGGCAGTGGCTCTGAACCAGGCGCTGCGAGCCGGAGTTAGGCGAAAGCACGGCCGGGACCAGAGCAGGAGCGTCCTCACCCCCGGGGTGACACAGGCAGGGACGGGGCGTGGCCAGGATGATTCAGGGCATGGTCCGTCGCGGTTCCCATGGCAACAGCCAGCACAAACCCACAGCTACCCCTGTGAGTTTCAGACACGGCCAGAACAGAATAGTTATTGCATCAAAAATGAGTTACACATGAATCGGTTGTTAGAAGAAATGTTAGACTGAAAGTTTATCAGGGATTAGTACGGGGTTTGCGAATGTAAATTAATTGTCGGAAGTACATATTGGAGAGCGAAGTGCGCCGAACGGTAGAGCGGGGTCTTTCGCATCTCGAGCGCGGCACAGGCACTGACAGCGTCAGTGGTGGCGGCGGCCCCAGCCAGCCAAGTGCCCACAGGCTGCGCGGTGACCGCGCGGGGGGGGAATCCCGAGCGCGGGACGCGGCGCGGGGCGCGGCGGCGGCGGGGAGCGGCGGTCGCGCGCTGATGACGTCAGCAGAGCGCCGAATCACGCTGAGATGGGGACAGCCACCGGGGCCGGGCGGGACGACCCGAGCGGGACCGGAATGGTGCCGGGTTCAGTCGGGCGTGAGAGGGGACATTCCCGAGCTCACGGCCGTGGCCGGGGTCGGCGCGGCGGGGTGCAGTCGGGGCTGGTGTTCCTTCTCTCGTTCCCATGGCGACACAGACAGAGACGGGTGAATCCAGGATGCACTCTGCGTTTGCAGAAGTTAAAGCGAATGCAGAAGTGTCAGAGAGGGACAGATTGCAGGAATGGGTCCAGCGCAGCCGACACGGGGCGTGTGCGGGGGCTGGGAGCAGGAGAGAGACACAGTCACTCCAGTGCAGGCAGAAGCGGGGTGTGACTGTGCCAGAACTGCTCCCCTGCGCTCCGCTCGGGCTCGGGCGTGAGCGGGGACTGGGCAGAGCCAAGGCAGGGATCTCCTTGGTCGCTGCCTCTCCACAGCAGAGCTGCGGTGTGACAGATGCTGAGGCTTTTTCCACTGCAGTGCACATCAAAACATTAACAACAAATACACGGCACAGCCCAGAAACCACAGCAGCCAAAGTAAATAACTTTTTGCAATCACATCTATTACACCAAATGTCCCACAGCAATGATGAGATGAAATTCCAACATTCACCCAAAAAATAAGATACAGCTAAGTCGCCACTTGAAATCAAGGGTCTCCTTCTTCAAACTTCTCCAATGTTTCTAAATGCTAACCCCAGATTTTTTAGTTAGGTGACAGAATTGATCAGCACATGCACCCATCCGGTGTGGTGAAATGATATTGTTTATAGAACATAATGTGAAAAAGAGATAGTATAATGAGAATTGAGATAGAGAATTGAATAGCATGAAACTTTAGTAATTTATTATGTTAAGGTTTAAGTTAAGTTGTATTTTAGCATTTTATTAATAATAGAATTGAATTTTATATATAGTTTAATTTAAGTTTAAGTATTGTTTAATTAGAGTATATCACTTTAAGTTTATCTTAGTTTGGGCCCTGAAAAAGTTAAGTTTATAAGCATTTAATTGATAATGAATTTATATATTGTTAATTTAATATATATATATATAGGTTTCATAAAGTTAATATAATTTAGGGATTTTTTACCAATATTTTATATGTTAAGTTTAAGTAGTGTTTAATTCAAAAAATTATTTTAAGTTTTTCAAAGGTTAAGTTTGTTTAATTAACAAAGTTTAGTTGTTTTTCTTTAAGAATAATAAGGTTTTGATTGAAAGAGTTTATGAGATGATAATGAATATTAAGTTAAAGGGAAGAAACAGTCTATCGGATTTTTGGTTTTATTTTAGTCTTTTCTGTTTTATTGTAAGTTCATCAGTGTATAAGAGTCTTGAAGAAATTTATTCTGAGTTTTTCTGAGATCGATTTCATTGTTTAATGATCACTTGTTTATTTTGTTATTTCTTTGTGTAATGATACAAAGAGTGTTTGTTTCCAAATTCTTTCTTTTGCGTTTAACTATTTAAGTGTTTTATAAATGTTATTGTTAAGAAATTTTATCATGTTATCAGGTGAAGCTCTGTGCTTTGTTCTTTCATAGCGAATTTTCGTATGTTTTATTGTTGTTTTTGTAATCTCATCCAGGTTACATGTCATTCTGAAGTTTTATTTTGGATTTTAACTATGTTGTGCATTTTTCTAGGTGAACTCTCTGGTTTGTTTTTATATTTCTTGTGAGTGGAATCATTGCATTTCTATTTTTTAACATTCTTGAATGTTTTTCAGAAAGTCTCAGAGACAAATGCCTGAAGCATTCTGACAATGTTTTGTTAATGTTTATTTTATGGTTTCTTTCAATTGAAAAAACATCTGTTTCCTTCAAAGGAGTTTCAAGAAGAATGAATCCTCGTATCATTTGATCAATTTATCAGTTTGAACTTTGAGTGTTTATTTCATATGAAAATGTTATAATAAGTTGTTATGTTTTAGGTATCATATATGTAATGTTAGTATAAGCTTTGTTCAAGATAGTATGATAAAGAGCATCACTCCAATTTAAAGTTTGGGTTTTGGCCAGGCCCGGATTTTAACTTGGACGGATGAGTTTGCCAGCAAAATTCAGAGGTTTTTGCACAAAAATGAATGTTGTATAGATCATTTTGATCCATCAATTCGATCCTACAAATTTGACAGCTGACACAGCTTTGTGGTGAAACTTGTCAGCCCTGCCCGGGAAGGGAATGCCAATTTTCACTGGAAACAAGTGTTTCAGCTGTTTGCAGACTCTGAACCACTGGCACAATGTTTCTGATAATTATGCTTTGTTCAATTTTATATATGTTATTTAGAATCTTTCTTTTGAACTCTTTTGAATCGTTATTGATTTTGATAAGTTTTCTGCATTTTATTATTACGATATTTTGTCTTGTTCTATATTATGTTTTATATTTTAACCTTCTTGTTTCAAAAGAGAAGAAGAGAAAGAGAGAAAAAAGAAAAAAGGTGTAAAGAGAGAAAAGAAGAGAAGTGAAGAAGTGCCTGAAATAAGGCTGGAATAAGTAATGAAAATTTTGTATATTTTAATCTTTTGAGATTGTTCTTTTGTAGATTTGATTTCACTGATTGTCGAGGAAAATATGAGGAGAGTGCCAGACACTGGATGGATCAAATTGAAAAAATCAGTCAAGTTAATAACTTTGAGCAAGGATCGTGGTAATGTTTTCATGAAGTTTAAAATAGATCTTTGTTTTTATCTTACAGGCCCTCAAAAAGTGTTCTTATAGAGATAATGGCTCAGATCATTGTTAAGGCAAACACTGGATTGCTGATAATGTCAGGCAGAGATTTCCTAATCATTCATTTACATTTAAAGAAAGAAAAAATATTTTGAGTGGACAATCCAAAGTCACAAGATTTCTCAATCACGTTGTTAGAATACCCAGAAGTTTGCACAGTTCATTTTTTAGCTCACAATACGTTAAATGCAAAAATAAGTTCTAGAGAAAAATCAAAAATAAGTTAAGAATTAATAGAAAAGATGACAGTGTTTACTGATAGTTCAAGGAAAACTCACAAATCACATGGAAAATTCCAAAAATAGAGAAATGGGAATCAGATGTAAAAAATGGTAAAAGACTCACCACAAATTGTAAAATTAGTAGTAATAGTCAGGGTTTTTCAGTTATTTCAGAAGCCATCAATCTGATCACAGATTCAGTGTATATTGCAAATGTGGCCAAACAATTAGAGGAATCACTTTTAAAACATACGGACAATGAAGTTTTATATTCGTATCTATTATGTATGAAAATAATCCTGATAGACAGAGAACATAAATATTTTGTTATGCACATCAGAATGCATTCTTCATTTCTGAGGTTTTTAGTAAAAGTAAATGTTCATGTAGACAGATTCACAGTGTCCATCTCACAAACACTGCCAGACATTTTTGAGCAAGAAAAATTGAGCCATGCATTTTTTCACAAAAGTATACAAACATTGATGGAATCCTTTCGCTTTCTAAAGGTCAGGCAAAGGAAATCATCAACGCTTGTCAGAGTGTCAGTTTGTACAGCGTCCTGTATTTACAGGAGTGACCAATTTGAGAGGTTTGAAAAAAGTCTTTAGCTGTGGCAAACTGATGTCACAAGATATGCATTTTTTGAGAAGCTTGAAAACATTTGTGTTCCAGTTGATATGTTTTCACATTTATGTTTCAGTTCACACATTTTCAGGAGCAATTTTTGGATCATGACATACAGGAGAAACCACAGAATATATCATACCTTGAAATCCATTTGGATAAACAGAAAAGGAGGAGACAGGAGCAACATCTCACATGCAGTTGAACAAAGTTTTGTATGTGAATTGTCAGACATTTTACAAACAGTGCACGAGCAGTGCTAAGGGAAAATTCTTCAGTTTTGTCAAAAACCCAGAGTCAGGACAAATTGAAAGTTCATTTACATTAATAACTTGGGGCAAGGGTTTTGTTTGTGTTTCTATAGAACGAGGATCGAAGTGGGTGTCGGCAAGGCACGTGAAACCTCATCGGGTGCAGATGCCAGTGAACATGGACCAGAGAAGCAGAGAAGCAAGCACGCAGACAAAGATGGACAGCAACGCTGCAGACGTCTCGTCAGACGACAATTGGGAACTCAGAGACTTGGGGTTTTTCTGGGGAATCAAGTGTTGTTTGGATGTTGCTGCATTGCGGGGTTTCTCACAGAGGTTGGGGACATGGACATGGGGTTCAGACAGATAGTGTTCATGTACTTCATTCCTTTGCTTGTTGCCTTGGGCAATGGGACAGGCTTTCCCATGAGACAACCAAGGGAAAAGGTGTGGGAGACTTTGGCAAAGGCAGCGGGTCTGGACAACATTTGCCTGACCCATTCAGAACTGGGGAAACAATTTTTGAACCTCCAAAGTTGGCAAATTTTTGGATCGACAAAAATGGGATTTGGTACCGAATTCAATCCATTGAGAGTGGCAAAGATAGATAATCAGATAGTAGATATCATTCCAAATCAGTCCTTTCATAGAAATGCCTGGTGCAATCACACCAAAGTGACAAGCAAACTATCCCTTCAACACCCAGCCACTTTACCAAAGGGAATGTTTTTTCATTTGCAGGGACAGAATTTGGCCTGCTATCCCTGCAAAAGTCAAAAGCAGTCCATGCAGCATTGAGGAGTTCTCATTGATAACACCTGATTTGAAAACTTTAAAGGAACAGACACACAGGAAAGAGAAAAGGTCCTTTGAACAATATAGCCAAATTGTGATAATGATGTCTGTATTTGGGACAAGGCTCGGAGAATTGCAGTTGCAATTTTCTCACCCCAAAAACAGCGTTGGGGGTGACCTTGACACAATTGGACCACATAGCATGCTGGATTGAGTAAACATAATCGTGCCATTTCGTCTGCACTGAGTGACATGTTAACAAATATCAGCAGTGCAAGACAAGCGGTGCTTCAGAACAAGGCAGCAGTTGGTTATTTGCTGCTGTCACATGGGCACAGATGTGAAAAATTTGAGGGGACATGCTGCATGAACTTGCTTGATCATTCAAAATCTATTCATGAAAATATGAAACAAATGCAAAGTAGTATCAGCAAATTGAGAAAAAAGAAACTTACAAGATTCTGGTGAAATGATTTCATTGGCTTTTTTAATCTTTCACCATTGTGGAAAAACTTTTTAAAATAGTGTTATATATTCTTATAGGGTTTGTAGTTCTACTTGTTCTGCCATGCATTTTCATGTGCATTCAAAAAGCCTTGAACAACATGGCAAAGCAAGTGTTTCTGGTTCAAACAGGGAGGGGAGATGTGGGAACTCAAAATGTCTCTCAGACATTTTTAGAGGTTCCAGGCCTTGGTCAGAAGCATTCTAGACCCTGGCAGACAGCTGAAAAACAACTGTGATTTTGAGTTTGAGCCATGGAATGAATTACCAACTTTGGAGGTGGAACAAGCAATCACAAAAGGTTAGATAGTATAGTATAAGTAGTTACGAAGTAGAGGGAAATATTTTTTAGTATTGTACAGGGGGGTTTTCACTTTGTACATGAGGGTCAGAAGTTCTAAGATGGAGGAAAGTGGGCTGATCCCATCCTTCTTCCTTCTTCTTCCTTACCTCCATGTTCTTGGTGATGTTGGCACTCATAGATTGGTTTAGAGTAGAAAAACACTTGGCAACGTAGGTAGTAGGTATTGGGGAATAATTGTAAACATGTTATACGTAATATATCTTATAAAAGATAGCAGCAACCCTGGGCGGGGAGAGAGACGAAGAAGACAGCAGATAGAGAGGATGTCAGGGTGTGTGTGTGCCTCTACCCAGGCCACTGATCAAATAGCTGCAGTCCAAGAACATAATCTGTTAGATAACTAGCAATAAACTGCCTTGAGACCGAACAGCTAAGCCTGCGGAGTTTTTCTTTGGAAGCACGGGTTGGAGGAGGAATTTCACCACCACATGTGGCCCCAAAACAAGGCTGGGGTTCCCACACACTCCAAAGACACTGCTCTTTCCTAAGCAGGCTAGGAAATGCTCTCAGATGGCCGTGCTGTCTGCCTGCTCCTGCCCAGCTCGTAGTTTTAGGTGCGCACATCCCAGCCTGGCATTCAGTGCACAGTCAAGGCAATTGCAAAATCCAGCAGCTGCTCATTCCCAAACACAAGGCGCTGTTTATGCTCTTGCTTCCCGACAAATTCGGCGCAGCCCTTCTTTTCTGCAGCTGCCACCGAGGTCTCTGCATCCTGGAGCCTCAGAGGAGGAGCACGATTTTGCCAGGAGAGGCTGTATCAGGACGAAGTCTAAACGCAGGAAAGTAGTCCAGGAACACCTGCCATAAGCATTGAAGCAGGGAATTGAAGGGGCACGGAGCTGCAGCCACTGTCCTTTAGCAATCCGAAGAATGCGCACACAAGCCGGCTTCGTTCTTCGCCTCGTACAAGCCACCTGTCTCTGCGGCTCCCGGAGGCGAACAAGCGGCTCCTTCGTGCACAGATGAGGGCAGCGGCAGCCGCAGGCTCTGAAGCGCGGCTTCGGCAGAAAGACGCCGGGGAGCGCCACTTCCCTCCGGACAGCTCCGGACCGCCGTAGTCTGCGTCCTGACCGGAATGCATCGTAGCGAAAAGCTTTGCCAGTGTGTCTCCAGGGAAAAAGCTTACCAGCACAGCAGACTTATCCCGCTCTTGCCCAGAAACATGGACTTGCCTCACACTCCAAAGACACTGCTCTTTCCTAAGCAGGCTAGGAAATTCTCTCAGATGGCCGTGCTGTCTGCCTGCTCCTGCCCAGCTCGTAGTTTTAGGTGCGCACATCCCAGCCTGGCATTCAGTGCACAGTCAAGGCAATTGCAAAATCCAGCAGCTGCTCATTCCCAAACACAAGGCGCTGTTTATGCTCTTGCTTCCCGACAAATTCGGCGCAGCCCTTCTTTTCTGCACCTGCCACCGAGGTCTCTGCATCCTGGAGCCTCAGAGGACGAGCACAATTTTGCAGGGAGGGGCTGTATTAGGACGAAGTCTAAACGCAGGAAAGTAGTCCAGGAACACCTGCCATAAGCATGCCAGCCGTGAATTCAAGGGGCACGGAGCTGCAGCCACTGTCCTGTAGCAATCCGAAGAATGCGCACACAAGCCGGCTTCGTTCTTCGCCTCCTACAAGCCACCGTCTCTGCGGCTCCCGGAGGCGAAGGAGTGGCTTCTTCGTGCACAGATGAGGGCAGCGGCAGCCGCAGGCTCCATAGCGCGGCTTCGGCAGAAAGACGCCGGGGAGCTGCACTTCCCTCCAGACAGCTCCGGACCGCCGTAGTCTGCGTCCTGACAGGACTGCATCGTAGCAAAAAGCTTTGCCGGTGTGTCTCGCAGGGAAAAAGCTTACCAGCACAGCGGAATTATCCCGATCTTGCCAAGAAACATGGACTTGCCTCACACTCCAAAGACACTGCTCTTTCCTAAGCAGGCTAGGAAATGCTCTCAGATGGCCGTGCTGTCTGCCTGCTCCTGCCCAGCTCGTAGTTTTAGGTGCGCACATCCCAGCCTGGCATTCAGTGCACAGTCAAGGCAATTGCAAAATCCAGCAGCTGCTCATTCCCAAACACAAGGCACTGTTTATGCTCTTGCTTCCCGACAAATTCGGCGCAGCCCTTCTTTTCTGCAGCTGCCACCGAGGTCTCTGCATCCTGGAGCCTCAGAGGAGGAGCACGATTTTGCCAGGAGAGGCTGTATCAGGGCGAAGTCTAAACGCAGGAAAGTTGTCCAGGAACACCTGCCATAAGCATGCCAGCCATGAATTCAAGGGGCACGGATCTGCAGCCACTGTCCTTTAGCACTTCGAAGAATGCGCACACAAGCCGGCTTCGTTCTTCGCCTCGTACAAGCCACCTGTCTCTGCGGCTCCCGGAGGCGAAGAAGCGGCTGCTTCGTACACAGATGAGGGCAGCGGCAGCCGCAGGCTCCGAAGCGCGGCTTCGGCAGAAAGACGCCGGGGAGCGCCACTTCCCTCCGGACAGCTCCGGACCGCCGTAGTCTGCGTCCTGAGTGGACTGCATCATAGCGAAAAGCTTTGCCAGTGTGTCTCGCAGGGAAAAAGTTTACCAGCACAGCGGACTTATCCCGCTCTTGCCCAGAAACATGGACTTGCCTCACACTCCAAAGACATTGCTCTTTCCTAAGCAGGCTAGGAAATTCTCTCAGATGGCCGTGCTGTCTGCCTGCTCCTGCCCAGCTCATAATTTTAGGTGTGCACATCCCAGCCTGGCATTCAGTGCACAGTCAAGGCAATTGCAAAATCCAGCAGCTGCTCATTCCCAAACACAAGGCACTGTTTATGCTCTTGCTTCCCGACAAATTCGGCGCAGCCCTTCTTTTCTGCAGCTGCCACCGAGGTCTCTGCATCCTGGAGCCTCAGAGGAGGAGCACGATTTTGCCAGGAGAGGCTGTATCAGGACGAAGTCTAAACGCAGGAAAGTAGTCCAGGAACACCTGCCATAAGCATTGAAGCAGGGAATTGAAGGGACACGGAGCTGCAGCCACTGTCCTTTAGCACTTCGAAGACTGCGCACACAAGCCGGCTTCGTTCTTCGCCTCCTACAAGCCACCTGTCTCTGCGGCTCCCGGAGGCGAACAAGCGGCTCCTTCGTGCACAGATGAGGGCAGCGGCAGCCGCAGGCTCTGAAGCGCGGCTTCGGCAGAAAGACGCCGGGGAGCGGCACTTCCCTCCGGACAGCTCCGGACCGCCGTAGTCTGCGTCCTGACAGGACTGCATCGTAGCAAAAAGCTTTGCCGGTGTGTCTCGCAGGGAAAAAGCTTACCAGCACAGCGGACTTATCCCGATCTTGCCAAGAAACATGGACTTGCCTCACACTCCAAAGACACTGCTCTTTCCTAAGCAGGCTAGGAAATGCTCTCAGATGGCCGTGCTGTCTGCCTGCTCCTGCCCAGCTCGTAGTTTTAGGTGCGCACATCCCAGCCTGGCATTCAGTGCACAGTCAAGGCAATTGCAAAATCCAGCAGCTGCTCATTCCCAAACACAAGGCGCTGTTTATGCTCTTGCTTCCCGACAAATTCGGCGCAGCCCTTCTTTTCTGCACCTGCCACCGAGGTCTCTGCATCCTGGAGCCTCAGAGGAGGAGCACGATTTTGCCAGGAGAGGCTGCATCAGGACGAAGTCTAAACGCAGGAAAGTAGTCCAGGAACACCTGCCATAAGCATTGAAGCAGGGAATTGAAGGGGCACGGAGCTGCAGCCACTGTCCTTTAGCAATCCGAAGAATGCGCACACAAGCCGGCTTCGTTCTTCGCCTCGTACAAGCCACCTGTCTCTGCGGCTCCCGGAGGCGAAGAAGCGGCTGCTTCGTACACAGATGAGGGCAGCGGCAGCCGCAGGCTCCGAAGCGCGGCTTCGGCAGAAAGACGCCGGGGAGCGCCACTTCCCTCCGGACAGCTCCGGACAGCCGTAGTCTGCGTCCTGAGTGGACTGCATCATAGCGAAAAGCTTTGCCAGTGTGTCTCGCAGGGAAAAAGTTTACCAGCACAGCGGAATTATCCCGATCTTGCCCAGAAACATGGACTTGCCTCACACTCCAAAGACATTGCTCTTTCCTAAGCAGGCTAGGAAATTCTCTCAGATGGCCGTGCTGTCTGCCTGCTCCTGCCCAGCTCGTAGTTTTAGGAGCGCACATCCCAGCCTGGCATTCAGTGCACAGTCAAGGCAATTGCAAAATCCAGCAGCTGCTCATTCCCAAACACAAGGCACTGTTTATGCTCTTGCTTCCCGACAAATTCGGCGCAGCCCTTCTTTTCTGCAGCTGCCACCGAGGTCTCTGCATCCTGGAGCCTCAGAGGACGAGCACGATTTTGCAGGGAGGGGCTGTATCAGGGCGAAGTCTAAACGCAGGAAAGTTGTCCAGGAACACCTGCCATAAGCATTGAAGCAGGGAATTGAAGGGGCACGGAGCTGCAGCCACTGTCCTTTAGCACTCCGAAGAATGCGCACACAAGCCGGCTTCGTTCTTCGCCTCGTACAAGCCACCTGTCTCTGCGGCTCCCGGAGGCGAAGAAGCGGCTGCTTCGTGTACAGATGAGGACGGCGGCAGCCGCAGGCTCCGAAGCGCGGCTTCGGCAGAAAGACGCCGGGGAGCGCCACTTCCCTCCGGACAGCTCCGGACAGCCGTAGTCTGTGTACTGAGTGGACTGCATCATAGCGAAAAGCTTTGCCAGTGTGTCTCGCAGGGAAAAAGCTTACCAGCACAGCGGACTTCTCCCGCTCTTGCCCAGAAACATGGACTTGCCTCACACTCCAAAGACACTGCTCTTTCCTAAGCAGGCTAGGAAATTCTCTCAGATGGCCGTGCTGTCTGCCTGCTCCTGCCCAGCTCGTAGTTTTAGGTGTGCACATCCCAGCCTGGCATTCAGTGCACAGTCAAGGCAATTGCAAAATCCAGCAGCTGCTCATTCCCAAACACAAGGCGCTGTTTATGCTCTTGCTTCCCGACAAATTCGGCGCAGCCCTTCTTTTCTGCAGCTGCCACCGAGGTCTCTGCATCCTGGAGCCTCAGAGGAGGAGCACGATTTTGCCAGGAGAGGCTGTATCAGGGCGAAGTCTAAACGCAGGAAAGTTGTCCAGGAACACCTGCCATAAGCATGCCAGCCGTGAATTCAAGGGGCACGGAGCTGCAGCCACTGTCCTTTAGCACTCCGAAGAATGCGCACACAAGCCGGCTTCGTTCTTCGCCTCGTACAAGCCACCTGTCTCTGCGGCTCCCGGAGGCGAAGAAGCGGCTGCTTCGTACACAGATGAGGGCAGCGGCAGCCGCAGGCTCCGAAGCGCGGCTTCGGCAGAAAGACGCCGGGGAGCGCCACTTCCCTCCGGACAGCTCCGGACAGCCGTAGTCTGCGTCCTGAGTGGACTGCATCATAGCGAAAAGCTTTGCCAGTGTGTCTCGCAGGGAAAAAGCTTACCAGCACAGCGGACTTATCCCGCTCTTGCCCAAAAACATGGACTTGCCTCACACTCCAAAGACATTGCTCTTTCCTAAGCAGGCTAGGAAATTCTCTCAGATGGCCGTGCTGTCTGCCTGCTCCTGCCCAGCTCGTAGTTTTAGGAGCGCACATCCCAACCTGGCATTCAGTGCACAGTCAAGGCAATTGCAAAATCAAGAAACTGCTCATTCCCAATCACAAGGCGCTGTTTATGCTCTTGCTTCCCGACAAATTCGGCGCAGCCCTTCTTTTCTGCAGCTGCCACCGAGGTCTCTGCATCCTGGAGCCTCAGAGGAGGAGCACGATTTTGCCAGGAGAGGCTGTATCAGGGCGAAGTCTAAACGCAGGAAAGTTGTCCAGGAACACCTGCCATAAGCATTGAAGCAGGGAATTGAAGGGGCACGGAGCTGCAGCCACTGTCCTTTAGCACTCCGAAGAATGTGCACACAAGCCGGCTTCGTTCTTCGCCTCGTACAAGCCACCTGTCTCTGCAGCCCCACGGAGGCGAAGAAGCGGCTGCTTCGTGCACAGATGAGGGCAGCGGCAGGTGCAGGCTCCGAAGCGCGGCTTCGGCAGAAAGACGCCGGGGAGCGGCACTTCCCTCCGGACAGCTCCGGATCGCCGTAGTCTGCGTTCTGACAGGACTGCATCATAGCGAAAAGCTTTGCCAGTGTGTCTCGCAGGGAAAAAGCTTACCAGCACAGCAGACTTATCCCGCTCTTGCCCAGAAACATGGACTTGCCTCACACTCCAAAGACGCCGCTCTTTCCTGGGCAGGCTAGGAAATGCTCTCAGATGGCCGTGCTGTCTTCCTGCTCCTGCCCAGCTCGTAGTTTTAGGTGCGCACATCCCAGCCTGGCATTCAGTGCACAGTCAAGGCAATTGCAAAATCCAGCAGCTGCTCATTCCCAAACACAAGGCGCTGTTTATGCTCTTGCTTCCCGACAAATTCGGCGCAGCCCTTCTTTTCTGCACCTGCCACCGAGGTCTCTGCATCCTGGAGCCTCAGAGGACGAGCACGATTTAGCCAGGAGAGGCTGTATCAGGGCGAAGTCTAAACGCAGGAAAGTAGTCCAGGAACACCTGCCATAAGCATGCCAGCCGTGAATTCAAGGGGCACGGAGCTGCAGCCACTGTCCTTTAGCACTCCGAAGAATGCGCACACAAGCCGGCTTCGTTCTTCGCCTCGTACAAGCCACCGTCTCTGCGGCTCCCGGAGGCGAAGAAGCGGCTGCTTCGTGTACAGATGAGGACAGCGGCAGCCGCAGGCTCCGAAGCGCGGCTTCGGCAGAAAGACGCCGGGGAGCGCCACTTCCCTCCGGACAGCTCCGGACCGCCGTAGTCTGTGTACTGAGTGGACTTCATCGTAGCGAAAAGCTTTGCCAGTGTGTCTCGCAGGGAAAAAGCTTACCAGCACAGCGGACTTATCCCGATCCTGCCCAGAAACATGGACTTGCCTCACACTCCAAAGACACTGCTCTTTTCCGAGTAGACTAGAAAATGCTCTCAGATGGCCGTGCTGTCTGCCTGCTCCTGCCCAGCTCGTAGTTTTAGGTGCGCACATCCCAGCCTGGCATTCAGTGCACAGTCAAGGCAATTGCAAAATCCAGCAGCTGCTCATTCCCAAACACAAGGCGCGCTGTTTATGCTCTTGCTTCCCGACAAATTCGGCGCAGGCCTTCTTTTCTGCACCTGCCACCGAGGTCTCTGCATCCTGGAGCCTCAGAGGACGAGCACAATTTTGCAGGGAGGGGCTGTATCAGGGCGAAGTCAAAGAGCAGGAAAGTAGTCCAGGAACACCTGCCATAAGCATGCCAGCCGTGAATTCAAGGGGCACGGATCTGCAGCCACTGTCCTTTAGCAGTCCAAAGAATGTGCACACAAGCCGGCTTCGTTCTTCGCCTCATACAAGCTACCACTCACTGCGGCTTCCGGAGCAGAAGGAGCGGCTGCTTGGTGCACAGATGAGGGCAGCGGCAGCCGCAGGCTCCGAAGCGCGGCTTCGGCAGAAAGACGCCGGGGAGCGCCACTTCCCTCCGGACAGCTCCGGACCGCCGTAGTCTACGTCCTGAGTGGACTGCATCGTAGCGAAAAGCTTTGCCAGTGTGTCTCGCAGGGAAAAAGTTTACCAGCACAGCGGAATTATCCCGCTCTTGCCCAGAAACATGGACTTGCCTCACACTCCAAAGACACTGCTCTTTCCTAAGCAGGCTAGGAAATTCTCTCAGATGGCCGTGCTGTCTGCCTGCTCCTGCCCAGCTCGTAGTTTTAGGTGCGCACATCCCAGCCTGGCATTCAGTGCACAGTCAAGGCAATTGCAAAATCCAGCAGCTGCTCATTCCCAAACACAAGGCGCTGTTTATGCTCTTGCTTCCCGACAAATTCGGCGCAGCCCTTCTTTTCTGCAGCTGCCACCGAGGTCTCTGCATCCTGGAGCCTCAGATGACGAGCACGATTTAGCCAGGAGAGGCTGTATCAGGGCGAAGTCAAAACGCAGGAAAGTTGTCCAGGAACACCTGCCATAAGCATGCCAGCCGTGAATTCAAGGGGCACGGAGCTGCAGCCACTGTCCTTTAGCACTCCGAAGAATGCGCACACAAGCCGGCTTCGTTCTTCGCGTCGTACAAGCCACCGTCTCTGCGGCTCCCGGAGGCGAAGAAGCGGCTGCTTCGTGCACAGATGAGGGCAGCGGCAGGTGCAGGCTCCGTAGCGCGGCTTCGGCAGAAAGACGCCGGGGAGCGGCACTTCCCTCCGGACAGCTCCGGATCGCCGTAGTCTGCGTTCTGACAGGACTGCATCATAGCGAAAAGCTTTGCCAGTGTGTCTCGCAGGGAAAAAGTTTACCAGCACAGCGGACTTATCCAGCTCTTGCCCAGAAACATGGACTTGCCTCACACTCCAAAGACACCGCTCTTTCCTGGGCAGGCTAGGAAATTCTCTCAGATGGCCGTGCTCGCTGCCTGCTCCTGCCCAGCTCGTAGTTTTAGGTGCGCACATCCCAGCCTGGCATTCAGTGCCCAATGAAGTCAATTGAAAATCAAGAAACTGCTCATTCCCAAACACAAGGCGCTGTTTAGGCCCTTGCTTCCCGACAAATTCGGCGCTGCCCTACTTTTCTGCAGCTGCCACCGAGGTCTCTGCATCCTGGAGCCTCAGAGGACGAGCACGATTTTGCAGGGAGGGGCTGTATCAGGGCGAATTCTAAACGCAGGAAAGTAGTCCAGGAACACCTGCCATAAGCATGCCAGCCGTGAATTCAAGGGGCACGGAGCTGCAGCCACTGTCCTGTAGCAATCCGAAGAATGCGCACACAAGCCGGCTTCGTTCTTCGCCTCCTACAAGCCACCGTCTCTGCGGCTCCCGGAGGCGAAGGAGTGGCTGCTTCGTGCACAGATGAGGGCAGCGGCAGCCGCAGGCTCTGTAGCGCGGCTTCGGCAGAAAGACGCCGGGGAGCGCCACTTCCCTCCGGACAGCTCCGGACCGCCGTAGTCTGCGTCCTGAGTGGACTGCATCATAGCGAAAAGCTTTGCCAGTGTGTCTCGCAGGGAAAAAGTTTACCAGCACAGCAGACTTATCCCGCTCTTGCCCAGAAACATGGACTTGCCTCACACTCCAAAGACACTGCTCTTTTCCGAGCAGACTAGAAAATGCTCTCAGATGGCCGTGCTGTCTGCCTGCTCCTGCCCAGCTCGTAGTTTTAGGTGCGCACATCCCAGCCTGGCATTCAGTGCACAGTCAAGGCAATTGCAAAATCCAGCAGCTGCTCATTTCCAAACACAAGTGCGCTGTTTATGCTCTTGCTTCCCGACAAATTCGGCGCAGCCCTTCTTTTCTGCAGCTGCCACCGAGGTCTCTGCATCCTGGAGCCTCAGAGGACGAGCACGATTTTGCAGGGAGGGGCTGTATCAGGGCGAAGACAAAATGCAGGAAAGTAGTCCAGGAACACCTGCCATAAGCATGCCAGCCGTGAATTTATGCGGCACGGAGCTGCAGCCACTGTCCTTTAGCACTCCGAAGAATGCGCACACAAGCCGGCCTCGTTCTTCGCCTCGTAGAAGCGACCTGTTTCTGCGGCTCCCGGAGGCGAAGGAGCGGCTGCTTGGTGCACAGATGAGGGCAGCGGCAGCCGCAGGCTCCGTAGCGCGGCTTCAGCAGAAAGACGCCGGGGAGCGCCACTTCCCTCCGGACAGATCCGGACAGCCGGAGTCTGCGTCCTGAGTGGACTTCATCATAGCGAAAAGCTTTGCCAGTGTGACTCGCAGGGAAAAAGCTTACCAGCACAGCGGACTTATCCCGATCTTGCCCAGAAACATGGACTTGCCTCACACTCCAAAGACACTGCTCTTTCCTGGGCAGGCTAGGAAATGCTCTCAGATGGCCGTGCTCGCTGCCTGCTCCTGCCCAGCTCGTAGTTTTAGGTGCGCACTTCCACCCTGGCATTCAGTGCACAGTGAAGGCAATTGCAAAATCCAGCAGCTGCTCATTCCCAAACACAAGGCGTTGTTTATGCTCTTGCTTCCCGAGAAATTCGGCACAGACCTTATTTTCTGCACCTGCCACCGTGGTCTCTGCATCCCAGGCCCTCAGAGGAGGACCACGATTTAGCCAGGAGAGGCTGTATCAGGGCGAATTCTAAACGCAGGAAAGTAGTCCAGGAACACCTGCCATAAGCATGCCAGCTGTGAATTGAGGCGGCACGGAGCTGCAGCCACTGTCCTTTAGCAATCCGAAGAATGCGCACACAAGCCGGCCTCGTTCTTCGCCTCCTACAAGCCACCGCTTTCAGCGGCTCTCGGAGGTGAAGAAGCGGCTGCTTCGTGCACAGATGAGGGCAGCGGCAGCCGCAGGCTCCGAAGCCTGGCTTCGGCAGAAAGACGCCGGGGAGTGCCACTTCCCTCCGGACAGCTCCGGACCGCCGTAGTCTGTGTCCTGACAGGACTGCATCTTAGCGAAAAGCTTTGCCAGTGTGACTCGCAGGCAAAATTTTACCAGCACAGCGGACTTATCCCGCTCTTGCCCAGAAACATGGACTTGCCTCACACTCCAAAGACACCGCTCTTTCCTGGGCAGGCTAGGAAATGCTCTCAGATGGCCGTGCTGTCTTCCTGCTCCTGCCCAGCTCGTAGTTTTAGGTGCGCACATCCCAGCCTGGCATTCAGTGCACAGTCAAGGCAATTGCAAAATCCAGCAGCTGCTCATTCCCAACATTAAGGCGCTGTTTATGCTCTTGCTTCCAGACAAATTCGGCGCTGCCCTTCTTTTCTGCAGCTGCCACCGTGGTCTCTGCATCCTGGAGCCTCAGAGGACGAGCACGATTTTGACAGGAGGGGCTGTATCAGGGCGAAGTCAAAACGCAGGAAAGTAGTCCTGGAACACCTTCCATAAGCATGCCAGCAGTGCATTGAGGGGGAAGAGAGCTCCAGCCACTGTCCTTTAGCAGTCCGAAGAATGCGCACACAAGCCGGCTTCGTTCTTCGCCTCATACAAGCTACCACTCACTGCGGCTTCCGGAGCAGAAGGAGCGGCTGCTTCGTGCACAGATGAGGGCAGCGGCAGCCGCAGGCTCCGAAGCGCGGCTTCGGCAGAAAGACGCCGGGGAGCGCCACTTCCCTCCGGACAGCTCCGGACAGCCGTAGTCTACGTCCTGAGTGGACTGCATCATAGCGAAAAGCTTTGCCAGTGTGTCTCGCAGGGAAAAAGTTTACCAGCACAGCGGACTTATCCCGCTCTTGCCCAGAAACATGGACTTGCCTCACACTCCAAAGACATTGCTCTTTCCTAAGCAGGCTAACAAATTCTCTCAGATGGCCGTGCTGTCTGCCTGCTCCTGCCCAGCTCATAATTTTAGGTGCGCACATCCCAGCCTGGCATTCAGTGCACAGTCAAGGCAATTGCAAAATCCAGCAGCTGCTCATTCCCAAACACAAGGCGCTGTTTATGCTCTTGCTTCCCGACAAATTCGGCGCAGCCCTTCTTTTCTGCAGCTGCCACCGAGGTCTCTGCATCCTGGAGCCTCAGAGGAGGAGCACGATTTTGCCAGGAGAGGCTGTATCAGGGCGAAGTCTAAACGCAGGAAAGTTGTCCAGGAACACCTGCCATAAGCATGCCAGCCATGAATTCAAGGGGCACGGAGCTGCAGCCACTGTCCTTTAGCACTCCGAAGAATGCGCACACAAGCCGGCTTCGTTCTTCGCCTCGTACAAGCCACCTGTCTCTGCGGCTCCCGGAGGCGAAGAAGCGGCTGCTTCGTACACAGATGAGGGCAGCGGCAGCCGCAGGCTCCGAAGCGCGGCTTCGGCAGAAAGACGCCGGGGAGCGCCACTTCCCTCCGGACAGCTCCGGACAGCCGTAGTCTGCGTCCTGAGTGGACTGCATCATAGCGAAAAGCTTTGCCAGTGTGTCTCGCAGGGAAAAAGTTTACCAGCACAGCGGAATTATCCCGATCTTGCCCAGAAACATGGACTTGCCTCACACTCCAAAGACATTGCTCTTTCCTAAGCAGGCTAGGAAATTCTCTCAGATGGCCGTGCTGTCTGCCTGCTCCTGCCCAGCTCGTAGTTTTAGGAGCGCACATCCCAGCCTGGCATTCAGTGCACAGTCAAGGCAATTGCAAAATCCAGCAGCTGCTCATTCCCAATCACAAGGCGCTGTTTATGCTCTTGCTTCCCGACAAATTCGGCGCAGCCCTTCTTTTCTGCAGCTGCCACCGAGGTCTCTGCATCCTGGAGCCTCAGAGGACGAGCACGATTTTGCAGGGAGGGGCTGTATCAGGGCGAAGTCTAAACGCAGGAAAGTTGTCCAGGAACACCTGCCATAAGCATTGAAGCAGGGAATTGAAGGGGCACGGAGCTGCAGCCACTGTCCTTTAGCACTCCGAAGAATGCGCACACAAGCCGGCTTCGTTCTTCGCCTCGTACAAGCCACCTGTCTCTGCGGCTCCCGGAGACGAAGAAGCGGCTCCTTCGTGTACAGATGAGGACGGCGGCAGCCGCAGGCTCCGAAGCGCGGCTTCGGCAGAAAGACGCCGGGGAGCGCCACTTCCCTCCGGACAGCTCCGGACAGCCGTAGTCTGTGTACTGAGTGGACTGCATCATAGCGAAAAGCTTTGCCAGTGTGTCTCGCAGGGAAAAAGCTTACCAGCACAGCGGACTTCTCCCGCTCTTGCCCAGAAACATGGACTTGCCTCACACTCCAAAGACACTGCTCTTTCCTAAGCAGGCTAGGAAATTCTCTCAGATGGCCGTGCTGTCTGCCTGCTCCTGCCCAGCTCGTAGTTTTAGGTGTGCACATCCCAGCCTGGCATTCAGTGCACAGTCAAGGCAATTGCAAAATCCAGCAGCTGCTCATTCCCAAACACAAGGCGCTGTTTATGCTCTTGCTTCCCGACAAATTCGGCGCAGCCCTTCTTTTCTGCAGCTGCCACCGAGGTCTCTGCATCCTGGAGCCTCAGAGGAGGAGCACGATTTTGCCAGGAGAGGCTGTATCAGGGCGAAGTCTAAACGCAGGAAAGTTGTCCAGGAACACCTGCCATAAGCATGCCAGCCATGAATTCAAGGGGCACGGAGCTGCAGCCACTGTCCTTTAGCACTCCGAAGAATGCGCACACAAGCCGGCTTCGTTCTTCGCCTCGTACAAGCCACCTGTCTCTGCGGCTCCCGGAGGCGAAGAAGCGGCTGCTTCGTACACAGATGAGGGCAGCGGCAGCCGCAGGCTCCGAAGCGCGGCTTCGGCAGAAAGACGCCGGGGAGCGCCACTTCCCTCCGGACAGCTCCGGACAGCCGTAGTCTGCGTCCTGAGTGGACTGCATCATAGCGAAAAGCTTTGCCAGTGTGTCTCGCAGGGAAAAAGCTTACCAGCACAGCGGACTTATCCCGCTCTTGCCCAAAAACATGGACTTGCCTCACACTCCAAAGACATTGCTCTTTCCTAAGCAGGCTAGGAAATTCTCTCAGATGGCCGTGCTGTCTGCCTGCTCCTGCCCAGCTCGTAGTTTTAGGAGCGCACATCCCAACCTGGCATTCAGTGCACAGTCAAGGCAATTGCAAAATCAAGAAACTGCTCATTCCCAATCACAAGGCGCTGTTTATGCTCTTGCTTCCCGACAAATTCGGCGCAGCCCTTCTTTTCTGCAGCTGCCACCGAGGTCTCTGCATCCTGGAGCCTCAGAGGAGGAGCACGATTTTGCAGGGAGGGGCTGTATCAGGGCGAAGTCTAAACGCAGGAAAGTTGTCCAGGAACACCTGCCATAAGCATTGAAGCAGGGAATTGAAGGGGCACGGAGCTGCAGCCACTGTCCTTTAGCACTCCGAAGAATGTGCACACAAGCCGGCTTCGTTCTTCGCCTCGTACAAGCCACCTGTCTCTGCAGCCCCACGGAGGCGAAGAAGCGGCTGCTTCGTGCACAGATGAGGGCAGCGGCAGGTGCAGGCTCCGAAGCGCGGCTTCGGCAGAAAGACGCCGGGGAGCGGCACTTCCCTCCGGACAGCTCCGGATCGCCGTAGTCTGCGTTCTGACAGGACTGCATCATAGCGAAAAGCTTTGCCAGTGTGTCTCGCAGGGAAAAAGCTTACCAGCACAGCAGACTTATCCCGCTCTTGCCCAGAAACATGGACTTGCCTCACACTCCAAAGACACCGCTCTTTCCTGGGCAGGCTAGTAAATGCTCTCAGATGGCCGTGCTGTCTTCCTGCTCCTGCCCAGCTCGTAGTTTTAGGTGCGCACATCCCAGCCTGGCATTCAGTGCACAGTCAAGGCAATTGCAAAATCCAGCAGCTGCTCATTCCCAAACACAAGGCGCTGTTTATGCTCTTGCTTCCCGACAAATTCGGCGCAGCCCTTCTTTTCTGCACCTGCCACCGAGGTCTCTGCATCCTGGAGCCTCAGAGGACGAGCACGATTTAGCCAGGAGAGGCTGTATCAGGGCGAAGTCTAAACGCAGGAAAGTAGTCCAGGAACACCTGCCATAAGCATGCCAGCCGTGAATTCAAGGGGCACGGAGCTGCAGCCACTGTCCTTTAGCACTCCGAAGAATGCGCACACAAGCCGGCTTCGTTCTTCGCCTCGTACAAGCCACCGTCTCTGCGGCTCCCGGAGGCGAAGAAGCGGCTGCTTCGTGTACAGATGAGGACAGCGGCAGCCGCAGGCTCCGAAGCGCGGCTTCGGCAGAAAGACGCCGGGGAGCGCCACTTCCCTCCGGACAGCTCCGGACCGCCGTAGTCTGTGTACTGAGTGGACTTCATCGTAGCGAAAAGCTTTGCCAGTGTGTCTCGCAGGGAAAAAGCTTACCAGCACAGCGGACTTATCCCGATCCTGCCCAGAAACATGGACTTGCCTCACACTCCAAAGACACTGCTCTTTTCCGAGTAGACTAGAAAATGCTCTCAGATGGCCGTGCTGTCTGCCTGCTCCTGCCCAGCTCGTAGTTTTAGGTGCGCACATCCCAGCCTGGCATTCAGTGCACAGTCAAGGCAATTGCAAAATCCAGCAGCTGCTCATTCCCAAACACAAGGCGCGCTGTTTATGCTCTTGCTTCCCGACAAATTCGGCGCAGGCCTTCTTTTCTGCACCTGCCACCGAGGTCTCTGCATCCTGGAGCCTCAGAGGACGAGCACAATTTTGCAGGGAGGGGCTGTATCAGGGTGAAGTCAAAGAGCAGGAAAGTAGTCCAGGAACACCTGCCGTAAGCATGCCAGCCGTGAATTCAAGGGGCACGGATCTGCAGCCACTGTCCTTTAGCAGTCCAAAGAATGTGCACACAAGCCGGCTTCGTTCTTCGCCTCATACAAGCTACCACTCACTGCGGCTTCCGGAGCAGAAGGAGCGGCTGCTTGGTGCACAGATGAGGGCAGCGGCAGCCGCAGGCTCCGAAGCGCGGCTTCGGCAGAAAGACGCCGGGGAGCGCCACTTCCCTCCGGACAGCTCCGGACCGCCGTAGTCTACGTCCTGAGTGGACTGCATCGTAGCGAAAAGCTTTGCCAGTGTGTCTCGCAGGGAAAAAGTTTACCAGCACAGCGGAATTATCCCGCTCTTGCCCAGAAACATGGACTTGCCTCACACTCCAAAGACACTGCTCTTTCCTAAGCAGGCTAGGAAATTCTCTCAGATGGCCGTGCTGTCTGCCTGCTCCTGCCCAGCTCGTAGTTTTAGGTGCGCACATCCCAGCCTGGCATTCAGTGCACAGTCAAGGCAATTGCAAAATCCAGCAGCTGCTCATTCCCAAACACAAGGCACTGTTTATGCTCTTGCTTCCCGACAAATTCGGCGCAGCCCTTCTTTTCTGCAGCTGCCACCGAGGTCTCTGCATCCTGGAGCCTCAGAGGAGGAGCACGATTTTGCAGGGAGGGGCTGTATCAGGACAAAGTATAAACGCAGGAAAGTAGTCCAGGAACACCTGCCATAAGCATGCCAGCCGTGAATTCAAGGGGCACGGAGCTGCAGCCACTGTCCTTTAGCAATCCGAAGAATGCGCAAACAAGCCGGCTTCGTTCTTCGCCTCGTACAAGCCACCTGTCTCTGCGGCTCCCGGAGGCGAAGAAGCGGCTGCTTCGTGCACAGATGAGGGCAGCGGCAGCCGCAGGCTCCGAAGCGCGGCTTCGGCAGAAAGACGCCGGAGAGCGCCACTTCCCTCCGGACAGCTCCGGACCGCCGTAGTCTGTGTACTGAGTGGACTGCATCATAGCGAAAAGCTTTGCCAGTGTGTCTCGCAGGGAAAAAGCTTACCAGCACAGCGGACTTATCCCGCTCTTGCCCAAAAACATGGACTTGCCTCACACTCCAAAGACATTGCTCTTTCCTGGGCAGGCTAGGAAATTCTCTCAGATGGCCGTGCTGTCTGCCTGCTCCTGCCCAGCTCATAATTTTAGGTGTGCACATCCCAGCCTGGCATTCAGTGCACAGTCAAGGCAATTGCAAAATCCAGCAGCTGCTCATTCCCAAACACAAGGCACTGTTTATGCTCTTGCTTCCCGACAAATTCGGCGCAGCCCTTCTTTTCTGCAGCTGCCACCGAGGTCTCTGCATCCTGGAGCCTCAGAGGAGGAGCACGATTTTGCCAGGAGAGGCTGTATCAGGGCGAAGTCTAAACGCAGGAAAGTAGTCCAGGAACACCTGCCATAAGCATGCCAGCCGTGAATTCAAGGGGCACGGAGCTGCAGCCACTGTCCTTTAGCAATCCGAAGAATGCGCACACAAGCCGGCTTCGTTCTTCGCCTCGTACAAGCCACCTCTCTCTGTGGCTCCCGGAGGCGAAGAAGCGGCTGCTTCGTGCACAGATGAGGGCAGCGGCAGCCGCAGGCTCCGAAGCGCGGCTTCGGCAGAAAGACGCCGGGGAGCGGCACTTCCCTCCGGACAGCTCCGGACCGCCGTAGTCTGCGTCCTGAGTGGACTGCATCATAGCGAAAAGCTTTGCCAGTGTGTCTCGCAGGGAAAAAGCTTACCAGCACAGCGGACTTATCCCGCTCTTGCCCAGAAACATGGACTTGCCTCACACTCCAAAGACATTGCTCTTTCCTGGGCAGGCTAGGAAATTCTCTCAGATGGCCGTGCTCGCTGCCTGCTCCTGCCCAGCTCATAATTTTAGGTGTGCACATCCCAGCCTGGCATTCAGTGCACAGTCAAGGCAATTGCAAAATCCAGCAGCTGCTCATTCCCAAACACAAGGCGCTGTTTATGCTCTTGCTTCCCGACAAATTCGGCGCAGCCCTTCTTTTCTGCAGCTGCCACCGAGGTCTCTGCATCCTGGAGCCTCAGAGGACGAGCACGATTTTGCCAGGAGAGGCTGTATCAGGGCGAAGTCTAAACGCAGGAAAGTTGTCCAGGAACACCTGCCATAAGCATTGAAGCAGGGAATTGAAGGGGCACGGAGCTGCAGCCACTGTCCTTTAGCACTCCGAAGAATGTGCACACAAGCCGGCTTCGTTCTTCGCCTCGTACAAGCCACCTCTCTCTGCGGCTCCCGGAGGCGAAGGAGCGGCTGCTTGGTGCACAGATGAGGGCAGCGGCAGCCGCAGGCTCCGAAGCGCGGCTTCGGCAGAAAGACGCCGGGGAGCGCCACTTCCCTCCGGACAGCTCCGGACCGCCGTAGTCTGTGTCCTGACAGGACTGCATCGTAGCGAAAAGCTTTGCCAGTGTGTCTCGCAGGGAAAAAGCTTACCAGCACAGCGGACTTATCCCGATCTTGCCCAGAAACATGGACTTGCCTCACACTCCAAAGACACTGCTCTTTCCTGGGCAGGCTAGGAAATGCTCTCAGATGGCCGTGCTGTCTGCCTGCTCCTGCCCAGCTCGTAGTTTTAGGTGCGAACATCCCAGCCTGGCATTCAGTGCACAGTCAAGGCAATTGCAAAATCCAGCAGCTGCTCATTCCCAAACACAAGGCGCTGTTTATGCTCTTGCTTCCCGACAAATTCGGCGCAGCCCTTCTTTTCTGCAGCTGCCACCGAGGTCTCTGCATCCTGGAGCCTCAGAGGACGAGCACAATTTTGCAGGGAGGGGCTGTATCAGGGCGAAGTCAAAGCGCAGGAAAGTAGTCCAGGAACACCTGCCATAAGCATGCCAGCCGTGAATTCAAGGGGCACGGAGCTGCAGCCACTGTCCTTTAGCACTCCGAAGAATGCGCACACAAGCCGGCTTCGTTCTTCGCCTCATACAAGCTACCACTCACTGCGGCTTCCGGAGCAGAAGGAGCGGCTGCTTGGTGCACAGATGAGGGCAGCAGCAGCCGCAGGCTCCGTAGCGCGGCTTCGGCAAAAAGACGCCGGGGAGTGCCACTTCCCTCCGGACAGCTCCGGACAGCCGTAGTCTACGTCCTGAGTGGACTTCATCATAGCGAAAAGCTTTGCCAGTGTGTCTCGCAGGGAAAAAGTTTACCAGCACAGCGGAATTATTCCGCTCCTGCCCAGAAACATGGACTTGCCTCACACTCCAAAGACACTGCTCTTTCCTAAGCAGGCTAGGAAATTCTCTCAGATGGCCATGCTCTCTTCCTGCTCCTGCCCAGATCGTAGTTTTAGGTGTGCACATCCCAGCCTGGCATTCAGTGCACAGTCAAGGCAATTGCAAAATCCAGCAGCTGCTCATTCCCAAACACAAGGCGCTGTTTATGCTCTTGCTTCCCGACAAATTCGGCGCAGCCCTTCTTTTCTGCACCTGCCACCGTGGTCTCTGCATCCTGGAGCCTCAGAGGACGAGCACGATTTTGCAGGGAGGGGCTGTATCAGGGCGAAGTCAAAAGGCAGGAAAGTAGTCCAGGAACACCTGCCATAAGCATGCCAGCCGTGAATTCAAGGGGCACGGAGCTGCAGCCACTGTCCTTTAGCACTCCGAAGAATGCGCACACAAGCCGGCTTCGTTCTTCGCCTCGTACAAGCCACCTGTCTGTGCGGCTCCCGGAGGCGAAGAAGCGGCTGCTTCGTGTACAGATGAGGGCAGCGGCAGCCGCAGGCTCCGTAGCGCAGCTTCAGCAGAAAGACGCCGGGGAGTGCCACTTCCCTCCGGACAGCTCCGGACAGCCGTAGTCTGTGTCCTGACAGGACTGCATCTTAGCGAAAAGCTTTGCCAGTGTGACTCGCAGAGAAAAAGCTTACCAGCACAGCGGACTTATCCAGCTCTTGCCCAGAAACATGGACTTGCCTCACACTCCAAAGACATTGCTCTTTCCTAAGCAGGCTAGGAAATGCTCTCAGATGGCCGTGCTGTCTGCCTGCTCCTGCCCAGCTCGTAGTTTTAGGTGCGCACATCCCAGCCTGGCATTCAGTGCACAGTCAAGGCAATTGCAAAATCCAGCAGCTGCTCATTCCCAAACACAAGGCGCTGTTTATGCTCTTGCTTCCCGACAAATTCGGCGCAGCCCTTCTTTTCTGCAGCTGCCACCGAGGTCTCTGCATCCTGGAGCCTCAGAGGACGAGCACGATATAGCCAGGAGGGGCTGTATCAGGGCGAAGTCAAAACGCAGGAAAGTAGTCCTGGAACACCTGCCATAAGCATGCCAGCCGTGAATTGATGCGGCACGGAGCTGCAGCCACTGTCCTTTAGCAGTCCGAAGAATGCGCACACAAGCCGGCTTCGTTCTTCACCTCGTACAAGCCACCTGTTTCTGCGGCTTCCGGAGGCGAAGGAGCGGCTGCTTCGTGCACAGATGAGGGCAGCGGCAGCCGCAGGCTCCGTAGCGCGGCTTCAGCAGAAAGACGCCGGGGAGCGCCACTTCCCTCCGGACAGATCCGGACAGCCGGAGTCTGCGTCCTGAGTGGACTTCATCATAGCGAAAAGCTTTGCCAGTGTGTCTCGCAGGGAAAATGCTTACCAGCACAGCGGACTTATCCCGCTCTTGCCCAGAAACATGGACTTGCCTCACACTCCAAAGACACTGCTCTTTCCTGGGCAGGCTAGGAAATGCTCTCAGATGGCCGTGCTGTCTGCCTGCTCCTGCCCAGCTCGTAGTTTTAGGTGCGCACATCCCAGCCTGGCATTCAGTGCACAGTCAAGGCAATTGAAAAATCCAGCAGCTGCTCATTCCCAAACACAAGGCGCTGTTTATGCTCTTGCTTCCCGACAAATTCGGCGCAGCCCTTCTTTTCTGCACCTGCCACCGAGGTCTCTGCATCCTGGAGCCTCAGAGGACGAGCACGATTTTGCAGGGAGGGGCTGTATCAGGGCGAAGTCAAAAGGCAGGAAAGTAGTCCAGGAACACCTGCCATAAGCATGCCAGCCGTGAATTCAAGGGGCACGGAGCTGCAGCCACTGTCCTTTAGCACTCCGAAGAATGCGCACACAAGCCGGCTTCGTTCTTCGCCTCGTACAAGCCACCTGTCTGTGCGGCTCCCGGAGGCGAAGAAGCGGCTGCTTCGTGTACAGATGAGGACGGCGGCAGCCGCAGGCTCTGTAGCGCGGCTTCGGCAGAAAGACGCCGGGGAGCGCCACTTCCCTCCGGACAGCTCCGGACCGCCGTAGTCTGCGTCCTGACCGGAATGCATCGTAGCGAAAAGCTTTGCCAGTGTGTCTCCAGGGAAAAAGCTTACCAGCACAGCAGACTTATCCCGATCTTGCCCAGAAACATGGACTTGCCTCACACTCCAAAGACACCGCTCTTTCCTAAGCAGGCTAGGAAATGCTCTCAGATGGCCGTGCTGTCTGCCTGCTCCTGCCCAGCTCGTAGTTTTAGGTGCGCACATCCCAGCCTGGCATTCAGTGCACAGTCAAGGCAATTGCAAAATCCAGCAGCTGCTCATTCCCAAACACAAGGCGCTGTTTATGCTCTTGCTTCCCGACAAATTCGGTGCAGCCCTTCTTTTCTGCAGCTGCCACCGAGGTCTCTGCATCCTGGAGCCTCAGAGGACGAGCACGATTTTGCAGGGAGGGGCTGTATCAGGGCGAAGTCAAAACGCAGGAAAGTAGTCCAGGAACACCTGCCATAAGCATGCCAGCCGTGAATTCAAGGGGCACGGAGCTGCAGCCACTGTCCTTTAGCACTCCGAAGAATGCGCACACAAGCCGGCTTCGTTCTTCGCCTCGTACAAGCCACCTGTCTCTGCGGCTCCCGGAGGCGAAGAAGCGGCTGCTTCGTGTACAGATGAGGACGGCGGCAGCCGCAGGCTCTGTAGCGCGGCTTCGGCAGAAAGACGCCGGGGAGCGCCACTTCCCTCCGGACAGCTCTGGACATCCGTAGTCTACGTCCTGAGTGGACTTCATCGTAGCGAAAAGCTTTGCCAGTGTGTCTCGCAGGGAAAAAGCTTACCAGCACAGCGGACTTCTCCCGATCCTGCCCAGAAACATGGACTTGCCTCACACTCCAAAGACACTGCTCTTTTCCGAGTAGACTAGAAAATGCTCTCAGATGGCCGTGCTGTCTGCCTGCTCCTGCCCAGCTCGTAGTTTTAGGTGCGCACATCCCAGCCTGGCATTCAGTGCACAGTCAAGGCAATTGCAAAATCCAGCAGCTGCTCATTCCCAAACACAAGGCGCTGTTTATGCTCTTGCTTCCCGACAAATTCGGCGCAGCCCTTCTTTTCTGCACCTGCCACCGAGGTCTCTGCATCCCGGAGCCTCAGAGGAGGAGCACGATTTTGCCAGGAGAGGCTGTATCAGGGCGAATTCTAAACGCAGGAAAGTTGTCCAGGAACACCTGCCATAAGCATGCCAGCTGTGAATTGAGGCGGCACGGAGCTGCAGCCACTGTCCTTTAGCACTCCGAAGAATGCGCACACAAGCCGGCCTCGTTCTTCGCCTCCTACAAGCCACCGCTTTCAGCGGCTCTCGGAGGTGAAGAAGCGGCTGCTTCGTGCACAGATGAGGGCAGCGGCAGCCGCAGGCTCCGAAGCCTGGCTTCGGCAGAAAGACGCCGGGGAGTGCCACTTCCCTCCGGACAGCTCCGGACCGCCGTAGTCTGTGTCCTGACAGGACTGCATCTTAGCGAAAAGCTTTGCCAGTGTGACTCGCAGGCAAAATTTTACCAGCACAGCGGACTTATCCCGCTCTTGCCCAGAAACATGGACTTGCCTCACACTCCAAAGACACTGCTCTTTTCCGAGCAGGCTAGAAAATGCTCTCAGATGGCCGTGCTGTCTGCCTGCTCCTGCCCAGCTCGTAGTTTTAGGTGCGCACATCCCAGCCTGGCATTCAGTGCACATTGAAGGCAATTGCAAAATTCAGCAGCTGCTCATTCCCAATCACAAGGCGCTGTTTATGCTCTTGCTTCCCGACAAATTCGGCGCAGCCCTTCTTTTCTGCAGCTGCCACCGAGGTCTCTGCATCCTGGAGCCTCAGAGGAGGAGCACGATTTTGCCAGGAGAGGCTGTATCAGGGCGAAGTCGAAACGCAGGAAAGTAGTCCAGGAACACCTGCCATAAGCATGCCAGCCGTGAATTGAGGCGACACGGAGCTGCAGCCACTGTCCTTTAGCAGTCCAAAGAATGCGCACACAAGCCGGCCTCGTTCTTCGCCTCGTACAAGCCACCGCTTTCAGCGGCTCTCGGAGGTGAAGAAGCGGCTGCTTCGTGCACAGATGAGGGCAGCGGCAGCCGCAGGCTCCGAAGCGCGGCTTCGGCAGAAAGACGCCGGGGAGCGCCACTTCCCTCCGGACAGCTCCGGACCGCCGTAGTCTGCGTCCTGAGTGGACTGCATCGTAGCGAAAAGCTTTGCCAGTGTGTCTCGCACGAAAATAGCTTACCAGCACAGCGGCATTATCCCGATCTTCCCCGGAAACATGGACTTGCCTCACACTCCAAAGACACTGTTCTTTCCTAAACTACGACCTAAAACTACGAGCTGGGCAGGCTAGGAAATGCTCTCAGATGGCCATGCTCTCTGCCTGCTCCTGCCCAGCTCGTAGTTTTAGGTGCGCACATCCCAGCCTGGCATTCAGTGCACAGTCAAGGCAATTGCAAAATCCAGCAGCTGCTCATTCCCAACATTAAGGCGCTGTTTATGCTCTTGCTTCCCGACAAATTCGGCGCTGCCCTTCTTTTCTGCAGCTGCCACCGTGGTCTCTGCATCCTGGAGCCTCAGAGGACGAGCACGATTTTGACAGGAGGGGCTGTATCAGGGCGAAGTCAAAACGCAGGAAAGTAGTCCTGGAACACCTTCCATAAGCATGCCAGCAGTGAATTGAGGGGGAAGAGAGCTCCAGCCACTGTCCTTTAGCAGTCCGAAGAATGCGCACACAAGCCGGCTTCGTTCTTCGCCTCGTACAAGCCACCTCTCTCTGCGACTCCCGGAGGCGAAGGAGCGGCTGCTTCGTGCACAGATGAGGGCAGCGGCAGCCGCAAGCTCCGTAGCGCAGCTTCAGCAGAAAGACGCCGGGGAGTGCCACTTCCCTCCGGACAGCTCCGGACAGCCGTAGTCTGTGTCCTGACAGGACTGCATCTTAGCGAAAAGCTTTGCCAGTGTGACTCGCAGAGAAAAAGCTTACCAGCACAGCGGACTTATCCAGCTCTTGCCCAGAAACATGGATTTGCCTCACACTCCAAAGACATTGCTCTTTCCTAAGCAGGCTAGGAAATGCTCTCAGATGGCCGTGCTGTCTGCCTGCTCCTGCCCAGCTCGTAGTTTTAGGTGCGAACATCCCAGCCTGGCATTCAGTGCACAGTCAAGGCAATTGCAAAATCCAGCAGCTGCTCATTCCCAAACACAAGGCGCTGTTTATGCTCTTGCTTCCCGACAAATTCGGCGCAGCCCTTCTTTTCTGCAGCTGCCACCGAGGTCTCTGCATCCTGGAGCCTCAGAGGACGAGCACGATATAGCCAGGAGGGGCTGTATCAGGGCGAAGTCAAAACGCAGGAAAGTAGTCCTGGAACACCTGCCATAAGCATGCCAGCCGTGAATTCATGCGGCACGGAGCTGCAGCCACTGTCCTTTAGCAGTCCGAAGAATGCGCACACAAGCCGGCTTCGTTCTTCACCTCGTACAAGCCACCTGTTTCTGCGGCTTCCGGAGGCGAAGGAGCGGCTGCTTCGTGCACAGATGAGGGCAGCGGCAGCCGCAGGCTCCGTAGCGCGGCTTCAGCAGAAAGACGCCGGGGAGCGCCACTTCCCTCCGGACAGATCCGGACAGCCGGAGTCTGCGTCCTGAGTGGACTTCATCATAGCGAAAAGCTTTGCCAGTGTGTCTCGCAGGGAAAATGCTTACCAGCACAGCGGACTTATCCCGCTCTTGCCCAGAAACATGGACTTGCCTCACACTCCAAAGACACTGCTCTTTCCTGGGCAGGCTAGGAAATGCTCTCAGATGGCCGTGCTGTCTGCCTGCTCCTGCCCAGCTCGTAGTTTTAGGTGCGCACATCCCAGCCTGGCATTCAGTGCACAGTCAAGGCAATTGCAAAATCCAGCAGCTGCTCATTCCCAAACACAAGTGCGCTGTTTATGCTCTTGCTTCCCGACAAATTCGGCGCAGCCCTTCTTTTCTGCACCTGCCACCGAGGTCTCTGCATCCTGGAGCCTCAGAGGAGGAGCACGATTTTGCCAGGAGAGGCTGTATCAGGGCGAAGTCAAAACGCAGGAAAGTAGTCCTGGAACACCTGCCATAAGCATTGAAGCAGGGAATTGAAGGGGCACGGAGCTGCAGCCACTGTCATTTAGCACTCCGAAGAATGCGCACACAAGCCGGCTTCGTTCTTCCCCTCCTACAAGCCACCTCTCTCTGCGACTCCCGGAGGCGAAGGAGCGGCTGCTTGGTGCACAGATGAGGACAGCGGCAGCCGCAGGCTCTGAAGCGCGGCTTCGGCAAAAAGACGCCGGGGAGCGGCACTTCCCTCCGGACAGCTCCGGACCGCCGTAGTCTGCGTCCTGAACGGAATGCATCGTAGCGAAAAGCTTTGCCAGTGTGTCTCCAGGGAAAAAGCTTACCAGCACAGCAGACTTATCCCGATCTTGCCCAGAAACATGGACTTGCCTCACACTCCAAAGACACTGCTCTTTCCTAAGCAGGCTAGGAAATGCTCTCAGATGGCCGTGCTGTCTGCCTGCTCCTGCCCAGCTCGTAGTTTTAGGTGCGCACATCCCAGCCTGGCATTCAGTGCACAGTCAAGGCAATTGCAAAATCCAGCAGCTGCTCATTCCCAAACACAAGGCGCTGTTTATGCTCTTGCTTCCCGACAAATTCGGTGCAGCCCTTCTTTTCTGCAGCTGCCACCGAGGTCTCTGCATCCTGGAGCCTCAGAGGACGAGCACGATTTTGCAGGGAGGGGCTGTATCAGGGCGAAGTCAAAAGGCAGGAAAGTAGTCCAGGAACACCTGCCATAAGCATGCCAGCCGTGAATTCAAGGGGCACGGAGCTGCAGCCACTGTCCTTTAGCAGTCCGAAGAATGCGCACACAAGCCAGCTTCGTTTTTCGCCTCATACAAGCTACCACTCACTGCGGCTTCCGGAGCAGAAGGAGCGGCTGCTTGGTGCACAGATGAGGGCAGCGGCAGCCGCAGGCTCCGAAGCGCGGCTTCGGCAGAAAGACGCCGGGGAGCGCCACTTCCCTCCGGACAGCTCCGGACAGCCGTAGTCTACGTCCTGAGTGGACTTCATCATAGCGAAAAGCTTTGCCAGTGTGTCTCGCAGGGAAAAAGTTTACCAGCACAGCGGAATTATCCCGCTCTTGCCCAGAAACATGGTCTTGCCTCACACTCCAAAGACATTGCTCTTTCCTAAGCAGGCTAACAAATTCTCTCAGATGGCCGTGCTGTCTGCCTGCTCCTGCCCAGCTCATAATTTTAGGTGTGCACATCCCAGCCTGGCATTCAGTGCACAGTGAAGGCAATTGCAAAATCCAGCAGCTGCTCATTCCCAAACACAAGGCACTGTTTATGCTCTTGCTTCCCGACAAATTCGGCGCAGCCCTTCTTTTCTGCAGCTGCCACCGAGGTCTCTGCATCCTGGAGCCTCAGAGGAGGAGCACGATTTTGCCAGGAGAGGCTGTATCAGGGCGAAGTATAAACGCAGGAAAGTTGTCCAGGAACACCTGCCATAAGCATGCCAGCCGTGAATTCAAGGGGCACGGAGCTGCAGCCACTGTCCTTTAGCAGTCCGAAGAATGCGCACACAAGCCGGCTTCGTTCTTCGCCTCGTACAAGCCACCTGTCTGTGCGGCTCCCGGAGGCGAAGAAGCGGCTGCTTCGTGTACAGATGAGGACGGCGGCAGCCGCAGGCTCCGAAGCGCGGCTTCGGCAGAAAGACGCCGGGGAGCGGCACTTCCCTCCGGACAGCTCCGGACAGCCGTAGTCTGCGTCCTGAGTGGACTGCATCATAGCGAAAAGCTTTGCCAGTGTGTCTCGCAGGGAAAAAGTTTACCAGCACAGCGGACTTATCCCGCTCTTGCCCAGAAACATGGACTTGCCTCACACTCCAAAGACATTGCTCTTTCCTAAGCAGGCTAGGAAATTCTCTCAGATGGCCGTGCTGTCTGCCTGCTCCTGCCCAGCTCATAATTTTAGGTGTGCACATCCCAGCCTGGCATTCAGTGCACAGTCAAGGCAATTGCAAAATCCAGCAGCTGCTCATTCCCAAACACAAGGCACTGTTTATGCTCTTGCTTCCCGACAAATTCGGCGCAGCCCTTCTTTTCTGCAGCTGCCACCGAGGTCTCTTCATCCTGGAGCCTCAGAGGAGGAGCACGATTTTGCCAGGAGAGGCTGTATCAGGACGAAGTCTAAACGCAGGAAAGTAGTCCAGGAACACCTGCCATAAGCATTGAAGCAGGGAATTGAAGGGGCACGGAGCTGCAGCCACTGTCCTTTAGCAGTCCGAAGAATGCGCACACAAGCCGGCTTCGTTCTTCGCCTCGTACAAGCCACCTCTCTCTGCGGCTCCCGGAGGCGAACAAGCGGCTCCTTCGTGCACAGATGAGGGCAGCGGCAGCCGCAGGCTCCATAGCGCGGCTTCGGCAGAAAGACGCCGGGGAGCGGCACTTCCCTCCGGACAGCTCCGGACCGCCGTAGTCTGCGTCCTGACAGGACTGCATCGTAGCAAAAAGCTTTGCCGGTGTGTCTCGCAGGGAAAAAGCTTACCAGCACAGCGGACTTATCCCGATCTTGCCAAGAAACATGGACTTGCCTCACACTCCAAAGACACTGCTCTTTCCTAAGCAGGCTAGGAAATGCTCTCAGATGGCCGTGCTGTCTGCCTGCTCCTGCCCAGCTCGTAGTTTTAGGTGCGCACATCCCAGCCTGGCATTCAGTGCACAGTCAAGGCAATTGAAAAATCAAGAAGCTGCTCATTCCCAAACACAAGGCGCGCTGTTTATGCTCTTGCTTCCCGACAAATTCGGCGCAGCCCTTCTTTTCTGCAGCTGCCACCGAGGTCTCTGCATCCTGGAGCCTCAGAGGAGGAGCACGATTTTGCAGGGAGGGGCTGTATCAGGGCGAAGTCAAAAGGCAGGAAAGTAGTCCAGGAACACCTGCCATAAGAATGCCATCCGTGAATTGAGGGGGCACGGATCTGCAGCCACTGTCCTTTAGCACTCCGAAGAATGCGCACACAAGCCGGCTTCGTTCTTCGCCTCGTACAAGCCACCTGTCTCTGCGGCTCCCGGAGGCGAAGAAGCGGCTGCTTCGTGCACAGATGAGGGCAGCGGCAGCCGCAGGCTCCGAAGCGCGGCTTCGGCAGAAAGACGCCGGGGAGCGCCACTTCCCTCCGGACAGCTCCGGATCGCCGTAGTCTGCGTTCTGACAGGACTGCATCATAGCGAAAAGCTTTGCCAGTGTGTCTCGCAGGGAAAAAGCTTACCAGCACAGCGGACTTATCCAGCTCTTGCCCAGAAACATGGACTTGCCTCACACACCAAAGACACCGCTCTTTCCTGGGCAGGCTAGGAAATGCTCTCAGATGGCCGTGCTGTCTGCCTGCTCCTGCCCAGCTCGTAGTTTTAGGTGCGCACAAATCCCAGCCTGGCATTCAGTGCACAGTCAAGGCAATTGCAAAATCCAGCAGCTGCTCATTCCCAAACACAAGTGCGCTGTTTATGCTCTTGCTTCCCGACAAATTCGGCGCAGCCCTTCTTTTCTGCAGCTGCCACCGAGGTCTCTGCATCCTGGAGCCTCAGAGGACGAGCACGATTTTGCCAGGAGAGGCTGTATCAGGGCGAAGTCTAAACGCAGGAAAGTAGTCCAGGAACACCTGCAATAAGCATGCCAGCCGTGAATTCAAGGGGCACGGAGCTGCAGCCACTGTCCTTTAGCACTCCGAAGAATGCGCACACAAGCCGGCTTCGTTCTTCGCCTCGTACAAGCCACCTGTCTCTGCGGCTCCCGGAGGCGAAGAAGCGGCTGCTTCGTGTACAGATGAGGACGGCGGCAGCCGCAGGCTCCGAAGCGCGGCTTCGGCAGAAAGACGCCGGGGAGCGCCACTTCCCTCCGGACAGCTCCGGACAGCCGTAGTCTGTGTACTGAGTGGACTTCATCATAGCGAAAAGCTTTGCCAGTGTGTCTCGCAGGGAAAAAGCTTACCAGCACAGCGGACTTATCCCGCTCTTGCCCAGAAACATGGACTTGCCTCACACTCCAAAGACACTGCTCTTTCCTAAGCAGGCTAGGAAATTCTCTCAGATGGCCGTGCTGTCTGCCTGCTCCTGCCCAGCTCGTAGTTTTAGGTGCGCACATCCCAGCCTGGCATTCAGTGCACAGTCAAGGCAATTGCAAAATCCAGCAGCTGCTCATTCCCAAACACAAGGCGCTGTTTATGCTCTTGCTTCCCGACAAATTCGGCGCAGCCCTTCTTTTCTGCAGCTGCCACCGAGGTCTCTGCATCCTGGAGCCTCAGAGGACGAGCACAATTTTGCAGGGAGGGGCTGTATCAGGGCGAAGTCAAAGCGCAGGAAAGTTGTCCAGGAACACCTGCCATAAGCATGCCAGCCGTGAATTCAAGGGGCACGGATCTGCAGCCACTGTCCTTTAGCAGTCCGAAGAATGCGCACACAAGCCGGCTTCGTTTTTCGCCTCATACAAGCTACCACTCACTGCGGCTTCCGGAGCAGAAGGAGCGGCTGCTTGGTGCACAGATGAGGGCAGCGGCAGCCGCAGGCTCCGAAGCGCGGCTTCGGCAGAAAGACGCCGGGGAGCGCCACTTCCCTCCGGACAGCTCCGGACAGCCGTAGTCTACGTCCTGAGTGGACTTCATCATAGCGAAAAGCTTTGCCAGTGTGTCTCGCAGGGAAAAAGTTTACCAGCACAGCGGAATTATCCCGCTCTTGCCCAGAAACATGGTCTTGCCTCACACTCCAAAGACATTGCTCTTTCCTAAGCAGGCTAACAAATTCTCTCAGATGGCCGTGCTGTCTGCCTGCTCCTGCCCAGCTCATAATTTTAGGTGTGCACATCCCAGCCTGGCATTCAGTGCACAGTGAAGGCAATTGCAAAATCCAGCAGCTGCTCATTCCCAAACACAAGGCACTGTTTATGCTCTTGCTTCCCGACAAATTCGGCGCAGCCCTTCTTTTCTGCACCTGCCACCGAGGTCTCTGCATCCTGGAGCCTCAGAGGACGAGCACGATTTTGCCAGGAGAGGCTGTATCAGGACGAAGTCTAAACGCAGGAAAGTAGTCCAGGAACACCTGCCATAAGCATGCCAGCCGTGAATTCAAGGGGCACGGAACTGCAGCCACTGTCCTTTAGCAATCCGAAGAATGCGCACACAAGCCGGCTTCGTTCTTCGCCTCGTACAAGCCACCTCTCTCTGCGGCTCCCGGAGGCGAAGAAGCGGCTGCTTCGTGCACAGATGAGGGCAGCGGCAGCCGCAGGCTCCGAAGCGCGGCTTCGGCAGAAAGACGCCGGGGAGCGGCACTTCCCTCCGGACAGCTCCGGACAGCCGTAGTCTGCGTCCTGAGTGGACTGCATCATAGCGAAAAGCTTTCCCAGTGTGTCTCGCAGGAAAAAAGTTTACCAGCACAGCGGACTTATCCCGATCTTGCCCAGAAACATGGACTTGCCTCACACTCCAAAGACATTGCTCTTTCCTAAGCAGGCTAGGAAATTCTCTCAGATGGCCGTGCTGTCTGCCTGCTCCTGCCCAGCTCATAATTTTAGGTGTGCACATCCCAGCCTGGCATTCAGTGCACAGTCAAGGCAATTGCAAAATCCAGCAGCTGCTCATTCCCAAACACAAGGCACTGTTTATGCTCTTGCTTCCCGACAAATTCGGCGCAGCCCTTCTTTTCTGCAGCTGCCACCGAGGTCTCTGCATCCTGGAGCCTCAGAGGAGGAGCACGATTTTGCCAGGAGAGGCTGTATCAGGACGAAGTCTAAACGCAGGAAAGTAGTCCAGGAACACCTGCCATAAGCATTGAAGCAGGGAATTGAAGGGGCACGGAGCTGCAGCCACTGTCCTTTAGCACTTCGAAGAATGCGCACACAAGCCGGCTTCGTTCTTCGCCTCGTACAAGCCACCTCTCTCTGCGGCTCCCGGAGGCGAACAAGCGGCTCCTTCGTGCACAGATGAGGGCAGCGGCAGCCGCAGGCTCCATAGCGCGGCTTCGGCAGAAAGACGCCGGGGAGCGGCACTTCCCTCCGGACAGCTCCGGACCGCCGTAGTCTGCGTCCTGACAGGACTGCATCGTAGCAAAAAGCTTTGCCGGTGTGTCTCGCAGGGAAAAAGCTTACCAGCACAGCGGACTTATCCCGATCTTGCCAAGAAACATGGACTTGCCTCACACTCCAAAGACACTGCTCTTTCCTAAGCAGGCTAGGAAATGCTCTCAGATGGCCGTGCTGTCTGCCTGCTCCTGCCCAGCTCGTAGTTTTAGGTGCGCACATCCCAGCCTGGCATTCAGTGCACAGTCAAGGCAATTGAAAAATCAAGAAGCTGCTCATTCCCAAACACAAGGCGCGCTGTTTATGCTCTTGCTTCCCGACAAATTCGGCGCAGCCCTTCTTTTCTGCACCTGCCACCGAGGTCTCTGCATCCTGGAGCCTCAGAGGACGAGCACGATTTTGCAGGGAGGGGCTGTATCAGGGCGAAGTCAAAAGGCAGGAAAGTAGTCCAGGAACACCTGCCATAAGAATGCCATCCGTGAATTGAGGGGGCACGGATCTGCAGCCACTGTCCTTTAGCACTCCGAAGAATGCGCACACAAGCCGGCTTCGTTCTTCGCCTCGTACAAGCCACCTGTCTCTGCGGCTCCCGGAGGCGAAGAAGCGGCTGCTTCGTGCACAGATGAGGGCAGCGGCAGCCGCAGGCTCCGAAGCGCGGCTTCGGCAGAAAGACGCCGGGGAGCGCCACTTCCCTCCGGACAGCTCCGGATCGCCGTAGTCTGCGTTCTGACAGGACTGCATCATAGCGAAAAGCTTTGCCAGTGTGTCTCGCAGGGAAAAAGCTTACCAGCACAGCGGACTTATCCAGCTCTTGCCCAGAAACATGGACTTGCCTCACACACCAAAGACACCGCTCTTTCCTGGGCAGGCTAGGAAATGCTCTCAGATGGCCGTGCTGTCTGCCTGCTCCTGCCCAGCTCGTAGTTTTAGGTGCGCACAAATCCCAGCCTGGCATTCAGTGCACAGTCAAGGCAATTGCAAAATCCAGCAGCTGCTCATTCCCAAACACAAGTGCGCTGTTTATGCTCTTGCTTCCCGACAAATTCGGCGCAGCCCTTCTTTTCTGCAGCTGCCACCGAGGTCTCTGCATCCTGGAGCCTCAGAGGACGAGCACGATTTTGCCAGGAGAGGCTGTATCAGGGCGAAGTCTAAACGCAGGAAAGTAGTCCAGGAACACCTGCAATAAGCATGCCAGCCGTGAATTCAAGGGGCACGGAGCTGCAGCCACTGTCCTTTAGCAGTCCGAAGAATGCGCACACAAGCCGGCTTCGTTCTTCGCCTCGTACAAGCCACCTGTCTCTGCGGCTCCCGGAGACGAAGAAGCGGCTGCTTCGTGTACAGATGAGGACGGCGGCAGCCGCAGGCTCCGAAGCGCGGCTTCGGCAGAAAGACGCCGGGGAGCGCCACTTCCCTCCGGACAGCTCCGGACAGCCGTAGTCTGTGTACTGAGTGGACTTCATCATAGCGAAAAGCTTTGCCAGTGTGTCTCGCAGGGAAAAAGCTTACCAGCACAGCGGACTTATCCCGCTCTTGCCCAGAAACATGGACTTGCCTCACACTCCAAAGACACTGCTCTTTCCTAAGCAGGCTAGGAAATTCTCTCAGATGGCCGTGCTGTCTGCCTGCTCCTGCCCAGCTCGTAGTTTTAGGTGCGCACATCCCAGCCTGGCATTCAGTGCACAGTCAAGGCAATTGCAAAATCCAGCAGCTGCTCATTCCCAAACACAAGGCGCTGTTTATGCTCTTGCTTCCCGACAAATTCGGCGCAGCCCTTCTTTTCTGCAGCTGCCACCGAGGTCTCTGCATCCTGGAGCCTCAGAGGAGGAGCACGATTTTGCCAGGAGAGCCTGTATCAGGGCGAAGTCTAAACGCAGGAAGGTTGTCCAGGAACACCTGCCATAAGCATTGAAGCAGGGAATTGAAGGGGCACGGAGCTGCAGCCACTGTCATTTAGCACTCCGAAGAATGCGCACACAAGCCGGCTTCGTTCTTCGCCTCCTACAAGCCACCTCTCTCTGCTGCTCCCGGAGGCGAAGGAGCGGCTCCTTCGTGCACAGATGAGGGCAGCGGCAGCCGCAGGCTCTGAAGCGCGGCTTCGGCAGAAAGACGCCGGGGAGCGGCACTTCCCTCCGGACAGCTCCGGACCCCCGTAGTCTGCGTCCTGACCGGAATGCATCGTAGTGAAAAGCTTTGCCAGTGTGTCTCCAGGGAAAAAGCTTACCAGCACAGCAGACTTATCCCGATCTTGCCAAGAAACATGGACTTGCCTCACACTCCAAAGACACTGCTCTTTCCTGGGCAGGCTAGAAAATGCTCTCAGATGGCCGTGCTGTCTGCCTGCTCCTGCCCAGCTCGTAGTTTTAGGTGCGCACATCCCAGCCTGGCATTCAGTGCACAGTCAAGGCAATTGCAAAATCCAGCAGCTGCTCATTCCCAAACACAAGGCGCTGTTTATGCTCTTGCTTCCCGACAAATTCGGCGCAGCCCTTCTTTTCTGCAGCTGCCACCGAGGTCTCTGCATCCTGGAGCCTCAGAGGACGAGCACAATTTTGCAGGGAGGGGCTGTATCAGGGCGAAGTCAAAGCGCAGGAAAGTTGTCCAGGAACACCTGCCATAAGCATGCCAGCCGTGAATTCAAGGGGCACGGAGCTGCAGCCACTGTCCTTTAGCAGTCCGAAGAATGCGCACACAAGCCGGCTTCGTTCTTCGCCTCATACAAGCTACCACTCACTGCGGCTTCCGGAGCAGAAGGAGCGGCTGCTTGGTGCACAGATGAGGGCAGCGGCAGCCGCAGGCTCCGAAGCGCGGCTTCGGCAGAAAGACGCCGGGGAGCGCCACTTCCCTCCGGACAGCTCTGGACATCCGTAGTCTACGTCCTGAGTGGACTTCATCATAGCGAAAAGCTTTGCCAGTGTGTCTCGCAGGGAAAAAGTTTACCAGCACAGCGGAATTATCCCGCTCTTGCCCAGAAACATGGACTTGCCTCACACTCCAAAGACATTGCTCTTTCCTAAGCAGGCTAACAAATTCTCTCAGATGGCCGTGCTGTCTGCCTGCTCCTGCCCAGCTCGTAGTTTTAGGTGTGCACATCCCAGCCTGGCATTCAGTGCACAGTCAAGGCAATTGCAAAATCCAGCAGCTGCTCATTCCCAAACACAAGGCACTGTTTATGCTCTTGCTTCCCGACAAATTCGGCGCAGCCCTTCTTTTCTGCAGCTGCCACCGAGGTCTCTGCATCCTGGAGCCTCAGAGGAGGAGCACGATTTTGCCAGGAGAGGCTGTATCAGGGCGAAGTCTAAACGCAGGAAAGTTGTCCAGGAACACCTGCCATAAGCATGCCAGCCGTGAATTCAAGGGGCACGGAGCTGCAGCCACTGTCCTTTAGCAATCCGAATAATGCGCTCACAAGCCGGCTTCGTTCTTCGCCTCGTACAAGCCACCTGTCTCTGCGGCTCCCGGAGGCGAAGAAGCGGCTGCTTCGTACACAGATGAGGGCAGCGGCAGCCGCAGGCTCCGAAGCGCGGCTTCGGCAGAAAGACGCCGGGGAGCGGCACTTCCCTCCGGACAGCTCCGGACAGCCGTAGTCTGCGTTCTGACAGGACTGCATCATAGCGAAAAGCTTTGCCAGTGTGTCTCGCAGGGAAAAAGCTTACCAGCACAGCAGACTTATCCCGCTCTTGCCCAGAAACATGGACTTGCCTCACACTCTGTGGGAACTCAAAATGTCTCTCAGACATTTTTAGAGGTTCCAGGCCTTGGTCAGAAGCATTCTAGACCCTGGCAGACAGCTGAAAAACAACTGTGATTTTGAGTTTGAGCCATGGAATGAATTACCAACTTTGGAGGTGGAACAAGCAATCACAAAAGGTTAGATAGTATAGTATAAGTAGTTACGAAGTAGAGGGAAATATTTTTTAGTATTGTACAGGGGGGTTTTCACTTTGTACATGAGGGTCAGAAGTTCTAAGATGGAGGAAAGTGGGCTGATCCCATCCTTCTTCCTTCTTCTTCCTTACCTCCATGTTCTTGGTGATGTTGGCACTCATAGATTGGTTTAGAGTAGAAAAACACTTGGCAACGTAGGTAGTAGGTATTGGGGAATAATTGTAAACATGTTATACGTAATATATCTTATAAAAGATAACAGCAACCCTGGGCGGGGAGAGAGACGAAGAAGACAGCAGATAGAGAGGATGTCAGGGTGTGTGTGTGCCTCTACCCAGGCCACTGATCAAATAGCTGCAGTCCAAGAACATAATCTGTTAGATAACTAGCAATAAACTGCCTTGAGACCGAACAGCTAAGCCTGCGGAGTTTTTCTTTGGAAGCACGGGTTGGAGGAGGAATTTCACCACCACATGTGGCCCCAAAACAAGGCTGGGGTTCCCACATCTGGCGTCCCTGGTCGGGCATCAATAAAAAGAAGAAAAAGAAACATCAAACAACCTCCAACCTTCATCGGCAGAAAAAGAAAGAAGAAAAAAAAAAAAGAAGAGCAGTACACACTCTCCGCATTTTCAAGAAGAGAGGGAGCGGAAAGCTCAAGATAAGAACTTGACCTTCACCAAGGCATTTCGTCTGGAGGACAGCCAGGAGGAGAGAAACCAGAAGCGCGCCTGGGATTCCTCGCCTGTGACCTGCTGGACGATGGACAGTGCCATCTCCGGACTGACTTCATGCTGACTCAGCTTTTGGTGAGAATGGTTGAAATTAAGAACATGGGGAGGGAAGGAATTTTTCCCAAGGACACACCAAAGACTTTTTTTAGCCCTATAGGGCGAAACTTCTACCCATCAGGTAGAGACAGCCCAAATGAAATGAAAGCTTTGTTATCATAGGTGCGGTGTAGTCACTCGCACACAGATATATATTTTTCTTGGGATTGAATTTTTGGCAAAAGATCAATAAGTAACTTTATTACTGAGCCACAAAAGGACAAAAAGATAAGACTGCTGCAAAACTTTTGTTTTTAACAAGGACAATATTATAGCCAGCTCTACAGCACGGCACGTCCAGCCGGACAGCTGGGGTTTCTATGGGAGCACAAAGGGGAAAGATTGCCCAGCCAGCAGCTCGGGGCAGTTTTCCTCACCACAGATCCAGGGAAAGCAGGACTGCCTTCCATGGACAATCAGGGGATGGTCTGTCATCATGCCCTGTGTGTCCGGGTTCCCACTGTTCCTCAGTTTCCCTCGAACCTCAATCCCTGAGCTCCTCCAATGCAAGTCCCCCAGACAGAGAGATAAGCCAAGCACAGCCGCAGCCCCCGGTGGGGGAAGGGACCAGCACTGCTCGAGTCCAAACCCGCGGCGAGAGGGGCAGCGGCGGCGGCGGCGTCTCCGGTGGGGGAGGGTGCAGAGGGAGTGCAGAGCAGAGAGGGAAGAGGAGGGGAGAGGAGAAATCTCTCGTGGCTGCTCGGGCTGGGAGTTCAAAACAGCCCGCGGTGCAGGCGAGAGTTGGGGCAGCGGGAACAGCGCAGACACGGGGCAGCGGGGGCGCGGGTGCGGCGGCCAGGCGTCCCGAGCGTCCCGTGGCGCGTTCGGTGTCGAGAATCCGTGAAGCCGCAAGAGCGGCCACCCAAGAGGCGGGGGGCAGCTCCCTGACCGCGGCAGCCAGTCCCGCTGAGGAAATAGCAGAGGGACAGCGAGAGGCGTCCCTTGCTGCAGCTCAGGCGGCGGGCACGCGCGTGAAGGTTGAGCAAAGCCTGACAGCCACGGGTGCAGGGAATTCTCGCATCTGGAACGCGTGAGACAGGCGCAGGCGGGGCGGGGCCGGTGCGCGCGGGCTGTGGGTGCTGGGACAGTCAGGAGAGGGGCAAAGCGAAATGGGAAACATCGGGACCGGAATGGGAACAGAGAGTGTGATTGCGTCAGCCCGGGGGGGACGGCAGTGGCTCTGAACCAGGCGCTGCGAGCCGGAGTTAGGCGAAAGCACGGCCGGGACCAGAGCAGGAGCGTCCTCACCCCCGGGGTGACACAGGCAGGGACGGGGCGTGGCCAGGATGATTCAGGGCATGGTCCGTCGCGGTTCCCATGGCAACAGCCAGCACAAACCCACAGCTACCCCTGTGAGTTTCAGACACGGCCAGAACAGAATAGTTATTGCATCAAAAATGAGTTACACATGAATCGGTTGTTAGAAGAAATGTTAGACTGAAAGTTTATCAGGGATTAGTACGGGGTTTGCGAATGTAAATTAATTGTCGGAAGTACATATTGGAGAGCGAAGTGCGCCGAACGGTAGAGCGGGGTCTTTCGCATCTCGAGCGCGGCACAGGCACTGACAGCGTCAGTGGTGGCGGCGGCCCCAGCCAGCCAAGTGCCCACAGGCTGCGCGGTGACCGCGCGGGGGGGGAATCCCGAGCGCGGGACGCGGCGCGGGGCGCGGCGGCGGCGGGGAGCGGCGGTCGCGCGCTGATGACGTCAGCAGAGCGCCGAATCACGCTGAGATGGGGACAGCCACCGGGGCCGGGCGGGACGACCCGAGCGGGACCGGAATGGTGCCGGGTTCAGTCGGGCGTGAGAGGGGACATTCCCGAGCTCACGGCCGTGGCCGGGGTCGGCGCGGCGGGGTGCAGTCGGGGCTGGTGTTCCTTCTCTCGTTCCCATGGCGACACAGACAGAGACGGGTGAATCCAGGATGCACTCTGCGTTTGCAGAAGTTAAAGCGAATGCAGAAGTGTCAGAGAGGGACAGATTGCAGGAATGGGTCCAGCGCAGCCGACACGGGGCGTGTGCGGGGGCTGGGAGCAGGAGAGAGACACAGTCACTCCAGTGCAGGCAGAAGCGGGGTGTGACTGTGCCAGAACTGCTCCCCTGCGCTCCGCTCGGGCTCGGGCGTGAGCGGGGACTGGGCAGAGCCAAGGCAGGGATCTCCTTGGTCGCTGCCTCTCCACAGCAGAGCTGCGGTGTGACAGATGCTGAGGCTTTTTCCACTGCAGTGCACATCAAAACATTAACAACAAATACACGGCACAGCCCAGAAACCACAGCAGCCAAAGTAAATAACTTTTTGCAATCACATCTATTACACCAAATGTCCCACAGCAATGATGAGATGAAATTCCAACATTCACCCAAAAAATAAGATACAGCTAAGTCGCCACTTGAAATCAAGGGTCTCCTTCTTCAAACTTCTCCAATGTTTCTAAATGCTAACCCCAGATTTTTTAGTTAGGTGACAGAATTGATCAGCACATGCACCCATCCGGTGTGGTGAAATGATATTGTTTATAGAACATAATGTGAAAAAGAGATAGTATAATGAGAATTGAGATAGAGAATTGAATAGCATGAAACTTTAGTAATTTATTATGTTAAGGTTTAAGTTAAGTTGTATTTTAGCATTTTATTAATAATAGAATTGAATTTTATATATAGTTTAATTTAAGTTTAAGTATTGTTTAATTAGAGTATATCACTTTAAGTTTATCTTAGTTTGGGCCCTGAAAAAGTTAAGTTTATAAGCATTTAATTGATAATGAATTTATATATTGTTAATTTAATATATATATATATAGGTTTCATAAAGTTAATATAATTTAGGGATTTTTTACCAATATTTTATATGTTAAGTTTAAGTAGTGTTTAATTCAAAAAATTATTTTAAGTTTTTCAAAGGTTAAGTTTGTTTAATTAACAAAGTTTAGTTGTTTTTCTTTAAGAATAATAAGGTTTTGATTGAAAGAGTTTATGAGATGATAATGAATATTAAGTTAAAGGGAAGAAACAGTCTATCGGATTTTTGGTTTTATTTTAGTCTTTTCTGTTTTATTGTAAGTTCATCAGTGTATAAGAGTCTTGAAGAAATTTATTCTGAGTTTTTCTGAGATCGATTTCATTGTTTAATGATCACTTGTTTATTTTGTTATTTCTTTGTGTAATGATACAAAGAGTGTTTGTTTCCAAATTCTTTCTTTTGCGTTTAACTATTTAAGTGTTTTATAAATGTTATTGTTAAGAAATTTTATCATGTTATCAGGTGAAGCTCTGTGCTTTGTTCTTTCATAGCGAATTTTCGTATGTTTTATTGTTGTTTTTGTAATCTCATCCAGGTTACATGTCATTCTGAAGTTTTATTTTGGATTTTAACTATGTTGTGCATTTTTCTAGGTGAACTCTCTGGTTTGTTTTTATATTTCTTGTGAGTGGAATCATTGCATTTCTATTTTTTAACATTCTTGAATGTTTTTCAGAAAGTCTCAGAGACAAATGCCTGAAGCATTCTGACAATGTTTTGTTAATGTTTATTTTATGGTTTCTTTCAATTGAAAAAACATCTGTTTCCTTCAAAGGAGTTTCAAGAAGAATGAATCCTCGTATCATTTGATCAATTTATCAGTTTGAACTTTGAGTGTTTATTTCATATGAAAATGTTATAATAAGTTGTTATGTTTTAGGTATCATATATGTAATGTTAGTATAAGCTTTGTTCAAGATAGTATGATAAAGAGCATCACTCCAATTTAAAGTTTGGGTTTTGGCCAGGCCCGGATTTTAACTTGGACGGATGAGTTTGCCAGCAAAATTCAGAGGTTTTTGCACAAAAATGAATGTTGTATAGATCATTTTGATCCATCAATTCGATCCTACAAATTTGACAGCTGACACAGCTTTGTGGTGAAACTTGTCAGCCCTGCCCGGGAAGGGAATGCCAATTTTCACTGGAAACAAGTGTTTCAGCTGTTTGCAGACTCTGAACCACTGGCACAATGTTTCTGATAATTATGCTTTGTTCAATTTTATATATGTTATTTAGAATCTTTCTTTTGAACTCTTTTGAATCGTTATTGATTTTGATAAGTTTTCTGCATTTTATTATTACGATATTTTGTCTTGTTCTATATTATGTTTTATATTTTAACCTTCTTGTTTCAAAAGAGAAGAAGAGAAAGAGAGAAAAAAGAAAAAAGGTGTAAAGAGAGAAAAGAAGAGAAGTGAAGAAGTGCCTGAAATAAGGCTGGAATAAGTAATGAAAATTTTGTATATTTTAATCTTTTGAGATTGTTCTTTTGTAGATTTGATTTCACTGATTGTCGAGGAAAATATGAGGAGAGTGCCAGACACTGGATGGATCAAATTGAAAAAATCAGTCAAGTTAATAACTTTGAGCAAGGATCGTGGTAATGTTTTCATGAAGTTTAAAATAGATCTTTGTTTTTATCTTACAGGCCCTCAAAAAGTGTTCTTATAGAGATAATGGCTCAGATCATTGTTAAGGCAAACACTGGATTGCTGATAATGTCAGGCAGAGATTTCCTAATCATTCATTTACATTTAAAGAAAGAAAAAATATTTTGAGTGGACAATCCAAAGTCACAAGATTTCTCAATCACGTTGTTAGAATACCCAGAAGTTTGCACAGTTCATTTTTTAGCTCACAATACGTTAAATGCAAAAATAAGTTCTAGAGAAAAATCAAAAATAAGTTAAGAATTAATAGAAAAGATGACAGTGTTTACTGATAGTTCAAGGAAAACTCACAAATCACATGGAAAATTCCAAAAATAGAGAAATGGGAATCAGATGTAAAAAATGGTAAAAGACTCACCACAAATTGTAAAATTAGTAGTAATAGTCAGGGTTTTTCAGTTATTTCAGAAGCCATCAATCTGATCACAGATTCAGTGTATATTGCAAATGTGGCCAAACAATTAGAGGAATCACTTTTAAAACATACGGACAATGAAGTTTTATATTCGTATCTATTATGTATGAAAATAATCCTGATAGACAGAGAACATAAATATTTTGTTATGCACATCAGAATGCATTCTTCATTTCTGAGGTTTTTAGTAAAAGTAAATGTTCATGTAGACAGATTCACAGTGTCCATCTCACAAACACTGCCAGACATTTTTGAGCAAGAAAAATTGAGCCATGCATTTTTTCACAAAAGTATACAAACATTGATGGAATCCTTTCGCTTTCTAAAGGTCAGGCAAAGGAAATCATCAACGCTTGTCAGAGTGTCAGTTTGTACAGCGTCCTGTATTTACAGGAGTGACCAATTTGAGAGGTTTGAAAAAAGTCTTTAGCTGTGGCAAACTGATGTCACAAGATATGCATTTTTTGAGAAGCTTGAAAACATTTGTGTTCCAGTTGATATGTTTTCACATTTATGTTTCAGTTCACACATTTTCAGGAGCAATTTTTGGATCATGACATACAGGAGAAACCACAGAATATATCATACCTTGAAATCCATTTGGATAAACAGAAAAGGAGGAGACAGGAGCAACATCTCACATGCAGTTGAACAAAGTTTTGTATGTGAATTGTCAGACATTTTACAAACAGTGCACGAGCAGTGCTAAGGGAAAATTCTTCAGTTTTGTCAAAAACCCAGAGTCAGGACAAATTGAAAGTTCATTTACATTAATAACTTGGGGCAAGGGTTTTGTTTGTGTTTCTATAGAACGAGGATCGAAGTGGGTGTCGGCAAGGCACGTGAAACCTCATCGGGTGCAGATGCCAGTGAACATGGACCAGAGAAGCAGAGAAGCAAGCACGCAGACAAAGATGGACAGCAACGCTGCAGACGTCTCGTCAGACGACAATTGGGAACTCAGAGACTTGGGGTTTTTCTGGGGAATCAAGTGTTGTTTGGATGTTGCTGCATTGCGGGGTTTCTCACAGAGGTTGGGGACATGGACATGGGGTTCAGACAGATAGTGTTCATGTACTTCATTCCTTTGCTTGTTGCCTTGGGCAATGGGACAGGCTTTCCCATGAGACAACCAAGGGAAAAGGTGTGGGAGACTTTGGCAAAGGCAGCGGGTCTGGACAACATTTGCCTGACCCATTCAGAACTGGGGAAACAATTTTTGAACCTCCAAAGTTGGCAAATTTTTGGATCGACAAAAATGGGATTTGGTACCGAATTCAATCCATTGAGAGTGGCAAAGATAGATAATCAGATAGTAGATATCATTCCAAATCAGTCCTTTCATAGAAATGCCTGGTGCAATCACACCAAAGTGACAAGCAAACTATCCCTTCAACACCCAGCCACTTTACCAAAGGGAATGTTTTTTCATTTGCAGGGACAGAATTTGGCCTGCTATCCCTGCAAAAGTCAAAAGCAGTCCATGCAGCATTGAGGAGTTCTCATTGATAACACCTGATTTGAAAACTTTAAAGGAACAGACACACAGGAAAGAGAAAAGGTCCTTTGAACAATATAGCCAAATTGTGATAATGATGTCTGTATTTGGGACAAGGCTCGGAGAATTGCAGTTGCAATTTTCTCACCCCAAAAACAGCGTTGGGGGTGACCTTGACACAATTGGACCACATAGCATGCTGGATTGAGTAAACATAATCGTGCCATTTCGTCTGCACTGAGTGACATGTTAACAAATATCAGCAGTGCAAGACAAGCGGTGCTTCAGAACAAGGCAGCAGTTGGTTATTTGCTGCTGTCACATGGGCACAGATGTGAAAAATTTGAGGGGACATGCTGCATGAACTTGCTTGATCATTCAAAATCTATTCATGAAAATATGAAACAAATGCAAAGTAGTATCAGCAAATTGAGAAAAAAGAAACTTACAAGATTCTGGTGAAATGATTTCATTGGCTTTTTTAATCTTTCACCATTGTGGAAAAACTTTTTAAAATAGTGTTATATATTCTTATAGGGTTTGTAGTTCTACTTGTTCTGCCATGCATTTTCATGTGCATTCAAAAAGCCTTGAACAACATGGCAAAGCAAGTGTTTCTGGTTCAAACAGGGAGGGGAGATGTGGGAACTCAAAATGTCTCTCAGACATTTTTAGAGGTTCCAGGCCTTGGTCAGAAGCATTCTAGACCCTGGCAGACAGCTGAAAAACAACTGTGATTTTGAGTTTGAGCCATGGAATGAATTACCAACTTTGGAGGTGGAACAAGCAATCACAAAAGGTTAGATAGTATAGTATAAGTAGTTACGAAGTAGAGGGAAATATTTTTTAGTATTGTACAGGGGGGTTTTCACTTTGTACATGAGGGTCAGAAGTTCTAAGATGGAGGAAAGTGGGCTGATCCCATCCTTCTTCCTTCTTCTTCCTTACCTCCATGTTCTTGGTGATGTTGGCACTCATAGATTGGTTTAGAGTAGAAAAACACTTGGCAACGTAGGTAGTAGGTATTGGGGAATAATTGTAAACATGTTATACGTAATATATCTTATAAAAGATAGCAGCAACCCTGGGCGGGGAGAGAGACGAAGAAGACAGCAGATAGAGAGGATGTCAGGGTGTGTGTGTGCCTCTACCCAGGCCACTGATCAAATAGCTGCAGTCCAAGAACATAATCTGTTAGATAACTAGCAATAAACTGCCTTGAGACCGAACAGCTAAGCCTGCGGAGTTTTTCTTTGGAAGCACGGGTTGGAGGAGGAATTTCACCACCACATGTGGCCCCAAAACAAGGCTGGGGTTCCCACACACTCCAAAGACACTGCTCTTTCCTAAGCAGGCTAGGAAATGCTCTCAGATGGCCGTGCTGTCTGCCTGCTCCTGCCCAGCTCGTAGTTTTAGGTGCGCACATCCCAGCCTGGCATTCAGTGCACAGTCAAGGCAATTGCAAAATCCAGCAGCTGCTCATTCCCAAACACAAGGCGCTGTTTATGCTCTTGCTTCCCGACAAATTCGGCGCAGCCCTTCTTTTCTGCAGCTGCCACCGAGGTCTCTGCATCCTGGAGCCTCAGAGGAGGAGCACGATTTTGCCAGGAGAGGCTGTATCAGGACGAAGTCTAAACGCAGGAAAGTAGTCCAGGAACACCTGCCATAAGCATTGAAGCAGGGAATTGAAGGGGCACGGAGCTGCAGCCACTGTCCTTTAGCAATCCGAAGAATGCGCACACAAGCCGGCTTCGTTCTTCGCCTCGTACAAGCCACCTGTCTCTGCGGCTCCCGGAGGCGAACAAGCGGCTCCTTCGTGCACAGATGAGGGCAGCGGCAGCCGCAGGCTCTGAAGCGCGGCTTCGGCAGAAAGACGCCGGGGAGCGCCACTTCCCTCCGGACAGCTCCGGACCGCCGTAGTCTGCGTCCTGACCGGAATGCATCGTAGCGAAAAGCTTTGCCAGTGTGTCTCCAGGGAAAAAGCTTACCAGCACAGCAGACTTATCCCGCTCTTGCCCAGAAACATGGACTTGCCTCACACTCCAAAGACACTGCTCTTTCCTAAGCAGGCTAGGAAATTCTCTCAGATGGCCGTGCTGTCTGCCTGCTCCTGCCCAGCTCGTAGTTTTAGGTGCGCACATCCCAGCCTGGCATTCAGTGCACAGTCAAGGCAATTGCAAAATCCAGCAGCTGCTCATTCCCAAACACAAGGCGCTGTTTATGCTCTTGCTTCCCGACAAATTCGGCGCAGCCCTTCTTTTCTGCACCTGCCACCGAGGTCTCTGCATCCTGGAGCCTCAGAGGACGAGCACAATTTTGCAGGGAGGGGCTGTATTAGGACGAAGTCTAAACGCAGGAAAGTAGTCCAGGAACACCTGCCATAAGCATGCCAGCCGTGAATTCAAGGGGCACGGAGCTGCAGCCACTGTCCTGTAGCAATCCGAAGAATGCGCACACAAGCCGGCTTCGTTCTTCGCCTCCTACAAGCCACCGTCTCTGCGGCTCCCGGAGGCGAAGGAGTGGCTTCTTCGTGCACAGATGAGGGCAGCGGCAGCCGCAGGCTCCATAGCGCGGCTTCGGCAGAAAGACGCCGGGGAGCTGCACTTCCCTCCAGACAGCTCCGGACCGCCGTAGTCTGCGTCCTGACAGGACTGCATCGTAGCAAAAAGCTTTGCCGGTGTGTCTCGCAGGGAAAAAGCTTACCAGCACAGCGGAATTATCCCGATCTTGCCAAGAAACATGGACTTGCCTCACACTCCAAAGACACTGCTCTTTCCTAAGCAGGCTAGGAAATGCTCTCAGATGGCCGTGCTGTCTGCCTGCTCCTGCCCAGCTCGTAGTTTTAGGTGCGCACATCCCAGCCTGGCATTCAGTGCACAGTCAAGGCAATTGCAAAATCCAGCAGCTGCTCATTCCCAAACACAAGGCACTGTTTATGCTCTTGCTTCCCGACAAATTCGGCGCAGCCCTTCTTTTCTGCAGCTGCCACCGAGGTCTCTGCATCCTGGAGCCTCAGAGGAGGAGCACGATTTTGCCAGGAGAGGCTGTATCAGGGCGAAGTCTAAACGCAGGAAAGTTGTCCAGGAACACCTGCCATAAGCATGCCAGCCATGAATTCAAGGGGCACGGATCTGCAGCCACTGTCCTTTAGCACTTCGAAGAATGCGCACACAAGCCGGCTTCGTTCTTCGCCTCGTACAAGCCACCTGTCTCTGCGGCTCCCGGAGGCGAAGAAGCGGCTGCTTCGTACACAGATGAGGGCAGCGGCAGCCGCAGGCTCCGAAGCGCGGCTTCGGCAGAAAGACGCCGGGGAGCGCCACTTCCCTCCGGACAGCTCCGGACCGCCGTAGTCTGCGTCCTGAGTGGACTGCATCATAGCGAAAAGCTTTGCCAGTGTGTCTCGCAGGGAAAAAGTTTACCAGCACAGCGGACTTATCCCGCTCTTGCCCAGAAACATGGACTTGCCTCACACTCCAAAGACATTGCTCTTTCCTAAGCAGGCTAGGAAATTCTCTCAGATGGCCGTGCTGTCTGCCTGCTCCTGCCCAGCTCATAATTTTAGGTGTGCACATCCCAGCCTGGCATTCAGTGCACAGTCAAGGCAATTGCAAAATCCAGCAGCTGCTCATTCCCAAACACAAGGCACTGTTTATGCTCTTGCTTCCCGACAAATTCGGCGCAGCCCTTCTTTTCTGCAGCTGCCACCGAGGTCTCTGCATCCTGGAGCCTCAGAGGAGGAGCACGATTTTGCCAGGAGAGGCTGTATCAGGACGAAGTCTAAACGCAGGAAAGTAGTCCAGGAACACCTGCCATAAGCATTGAAGCAGGGAATTGAAGGGACACGGAGCTGCAGCCACTGTCCTTTAGCACTTCGAAGAATGCGCACACAAGCCGGCTTCGTTCTTCGCCTCCTACAAGCCACCTCTCTCTGCGGCTCCCGGAGGCGAACAAGCGGCTCCTTCGTGCACAGATGAGGGCAGCGGCAGCCGCAGGCTCTGAAGCGCGGCTTCGGCAGAAAGACGCCGGGGAGCGGCACTTCCCTCCGGACAGCTCCGGACCGCCGTAGTCTGCGTCCTGACAGGACTGCATCGTAGCAAAAAGCTTTGCCGGTGTGTCTCGCAGGGAAAAAGCTTACCAGCACAGCGGACTTATCCCGATCTTGCCAAGAAACATGGACTTGCCTCACACTCCAAAGACACTGCTCTTTCCTAAGCAGGCTAGGAAATGCTCTCAGATGGCCGTGCTGTCTGCCTGCTCCTGCCCAGCTCGTAGTTTTAGGTGCGCACATCCCAGCCTGGCATTCAGTGCACAGTCAAGGCAATTGCAAAATCCAGCAGCTGCTCATTCCCAAACACAAGGCGCTGTTTATGCTCTTGCTTCCCGACAAATTCGGCGCAGCCCTTCTTTTCTGCACCTGCCACCGAGGTCTCTGCATCCTGGAGCCTCAGAGGAGGAGCACGATTTTGCCAGGAGAGGCTGTATCAGGACGAAGTCTAAACGCAGGAAAGTAGTCCAGGAACACCTGCCATAAGCATTGAAGCAGGGAATTGAAGGGGCACGGAGCTGCAGCCACTGTCCTTTAGCAATCCGAAGAATGCGCACACAAGCCGGCTTCGTTCTTCGCCTCGTACAAGCCACCTCTCTCTGCGGCTCCCGGAGGCGAACAAGCGGCTCCTTCGTGCACAGATGAGGGCAGCGGCAGCCGCAGGCTCCATAGCGCGGCTTCGGCAGAAAGACGCCGGGGAGCTGCACTTCCCTCCAGACAGCTCCGGACCGCCGTAGTCTGCGTCCTGACAGGACTGCATCGTAGCAAAAAGCTTTGCCGGTGTGTCTCGCAGGGAAAAAGCTTACCAGCACAGCGGACTTATCCCGATCCTGCCCAGAAACATGGACTTGCCTCACACACCAAAGACACTGCTCTTTTCCGAGTAGACTAGAAAATGCTCTCAGATGGCCGTGCTCTCTGCCTGCTCCTGCCCAGCTCGTAGTTTTAGGTGCGCACATCCCAGCCTGGCATTCAGTGCACATTGAAGGCAATTGCAAACTTCAGCAGCTGCTCATTCCCAAACACAAGGCGCTGTTTATGCTCTTGCTTCCCGACAAATTCGGCGCAGCCCTTCTTTTCTGCACCTGCCACCGAGGTCTCTGCATCCTGGAGCCTCAGAGGACGAGCACAATTTTGCAGGGAGGGGCTGTATCAGGGCGAAGTCAAAGCGCAGGAAAGTAGTCCAGGAACACCTGCCATAAGCATGCCAGCCGTGAATTCAAGGGGCACGGATCTGCAGCCACTGTCCTTTAGCAGTCCGAAGAATGCGCACACAAGCCGGCTTCGTTTTTCGCCTCATACAAGCTACCACTCACTGCGGCTTCCGGAGCAGAAGGAGCGGCTGCTTGGTGCACAGATGAGGGCAGCGGCAGCCGCAGGCTCCGAAGCGCGGCTTCGGCAGAAAGACGCCGGGGAGCGCCACTTCCCTCCGGACAGCTCCGGACAGCCGTAGTCTACGTCCTGAGTGGACTTCATCATAGCGAAAAGCTTTGCCAGTGTGTCTCGCAGGGAAAAAGTTTACCAGCACAGCGGAATTATCCCGCTCTTGCCCAGAAACATGGTCTTGCCTCACACTCCAAAGACATTGCTCTTTCCTAAGCAGGCTAACAAATTCTCTCAGATGGCCGTGCTGTCTGCCTGCTCCTGCCCAGCTCATAATTTTAGGTGTGCACATCCCAGCCTGGCATTCAGTGCACAGTGAAGGCAATTGCAAAATCCAGCAGCTGCTCATTCCCAAACACAAGGCACTGTTTATGCTCTTGCTTCCCGACAAATTCGGCGCAGCCCTTCTTTTCTGCAGCTGCCACCGAGGTCTCTGCATCCTGGAGCCTCAGAGGAGGAGCACGATTTTGCCAGGAGAGGCTGTATCAGGGCGAAGTCTAAACGCAGGAAAGTAGTCCAGGAACACCTGCCATAAGCATGCCAGCCGTGAATTCAAGGGGCACGGAACTGCAGCCACTGTCCTTTAGCAATCCGAAGAATGCGCACACAAGCCGGCTTCGTTCTTCGCCTCGTACAAGCCACCTCTCTCTGCGGCTCCCGGAGGCGAAGAAGCGGCTGCTTGGTGCACAGATGAGGGCAGCGGCAGCCGCAGGCTCCGAAGCGCGGCTTCGGCAGAAAGACGCCGGGGAGCGGCACTTCCCTCCGGACAGCTCCGGACAGCCGTAGTCTGCGTCCTGAGTGGACTGCATCATAGCGAAAAGCTTTGCCAGTGTGTCTCGCAGGGAAAAAGTTTACCAGCACAGCGGACTTATCCCGCTCTTGCCCAGAAACATGGACTTGCCTCACACTCCAAAGACATTGCTCTTTCCTAAGCAGGCTAGGAAATTCTCTCAGATGGCCGTGCTGTCTGCCTGCTCCTGCCCAGCTCATAATTTTAGGTGTGCACATCCCAGCCTGGCATTCAGTGCACAGTCAAGGCAATTGCAAAATCCAGCAGCTGCTCATTCCCAAACACAAGGCACTGTTTATGCTCTTGCTTCCCGACAAATTCGGCGCAGCCCTTCTTTTCTGCAGCTGCCACCGAGGTCTCTTCATCCTGGAGCCTCAGAGGAGGAGCACGATTTTGCCAGGAGAGGCTGTATCAGGACGAAGTCTAAACGCAGGAAAGTAGTCCAGGAACACCTGCCATAAGCATTGAAGCAGGGAATTGAAGGGGCACGGAGCTGCAGCCACTGTCCTTTAGCAGTCCGAAGAATGCGCACACAAGCCGGCTTCGTTCTTCGCCTCGTACAAGCCACCTCTCTCTGCGGCTCCCGGAGGCGAACAAGCGGCTCCTTCGTGCACAGATGAGGGCAGCGGCAGCCGCAGGCTCTGAAGCGCGGCTTCGGCAGAAAGACGCCGGGGAGCGGCACTTCCCTCCGGACAGCTCCGGACCGCCGTAGTCTGCGTCCTGACAGGACTGCATCGTAGCAAAAAGCTTTGCCGGTGTGTCTCGCAGGGAAAAAGCTTACCAGCACAGCGGACTTATCCCGATCTTGCCAAGAAACATGGACTTGCCTCACACTCCAAAGACACTGCTCTTTCCTAAGCAGGCTAGGAAATGCTCTCAGATGGCCGTGCTGTCTGCCTGCTCCTGCCCAGCTCGTAGTTTTAGGTGCGCACATCCCAGCCTGGCATTCAGTGCACAGTCAAGGCAATTGAAAAATCAAGAAGCTGCTCATTCCCAAACACAAGGCGCGCTGTTTATGCTCTTGCTTCCCGACAAATTCGGCGCAGCCCTTCTTTTCTGCACCTGCCACCGAGGTCTCTGCATCCTGGAGCCTCAGAGGAGGAGCACGATTTTGCAGGGAGGGGCTGTATCAGGGCGAAGTCAAAAGGCAGGAAAGTAGTCCAGGAACACCTGCCATAAGAATGCCATCCGTGAATTGAGGGGGCACGGATCTGCAGCCACTGTCCTTTAGCACTCCGAAGAATGCGCACACAAGCCGGCTTCGTTCTTCGCCTCGTACAAGCCACCTGTCTCTGCGGCTCCCGGAGGCGAAGAAGCGGCTGCTTCGTGCACAGATGAGGGCAGCGGCAGCCGCAGGCTCCGAAGCGCGGCTTCGGCAGAAAGACGCCGGGGAGCGCCACTTCCCTCCGGACAGCTCCGGATCGCCGTAGTCTGCGTTCTGACAGGACTGCATCATAGCGAAAAGCTTTGCCAGTGTGTCTCGCAGGGAAAAAGCTTACCAGCACAGCGGACTTATCCAGCTCTTGCCCAGAAACATGGACTTGCCTCACACACCAAAGACACCGCTCTTTCCTGGGCAGGCTAGGAAATGCTCTCAGATGGCCGTGCTGTCTGCCTGCTCCTGCCCAGCTCGTAGTTTTAGGTGCGCACAAATCCCAGCCTGGCATTCAGTGCACAGTCAAGGCAATTGCAAAATCCAGCAGCTGCTCATTCCCAAACACAAGTGCGCTGTTTATGCTCTTGCTTCCCGACAAATTCGGCGCAGCCCTTCTTTTCTGCAGCTGCCACCGAGGTCTCTGCATCCTGGAGCCTCAGAGGACGAGCACGATTTTGCCAGGAGAGGCTGTATCAGGGCGAAGTCTAAACGCAGGAAAGTAGTCCAGGAACACCTGCAATAAGCATGCCAGCCGTGAATTCAAGGGGCACGGAGCTGCAGCCACTGTCCTTTAGCAGTCCGAAGAATGCGCACACAAGCCGGCTTCGTTCTTCGCCTCGTACAAGCCACCTGTCTCTGCGGCTCCCGGAGGCGAAGAAGCGGCTGCTTCGTGTACAGATGAGGACGGCGGCAGCCGCAGGCTCCGAAGCGCGGCTTCGGCAGAAAGACGCCGGGGAGCGGCACTTCCCTCCGGACAGCTCCGGACAGCAGTAGTCTGTGTACTGAGTGGACTTCATCATAGCGAAAAGCTTTGCCAGTGTGTCTCGCAGGGAAAAAGCTTACCAGCACAGCGGACTTATCCCGCTCTTGCCCAGAAACATGGACTTGCCTCACACTCCAAAGACACTGCTCTTTCCTAAGCAGGCTAGGAAATTCTCTCAGATGGCCGTGCTGTCTGCCTGCTCCTGCCCAGCTCGTAGTTTTAGGTGCGCACATCCCAGCCTGGCATTCAGTGCACAGTCAAGGCAATTGCAAAATCCAGCAGCTGCTCATTCCCAAACACAAGGCGCTGTTTATGCTCTTGCTTCCCGACAAATTCGGCGCAGCCCTTCTTTTCTGCAGCTGCCACCGAGGTCTCTGCATCCTGGAGCCTCAGAGGAGGAGCACGATTTTGCCAGGAGAGCCTGTATCAGGGCGAAGTCTAAACGCAGGAAGGTTGTCCAGGAACACCTGCCATAAGCATTGAAGCAGGGAATTGAAGGGGCACGGAGCTGCAGCCACTGTCATTTAGCACTCCGAAGAATGCGCACACAAGCCGGCTTCGTTCTTCGCCTCCTACAAGCCACCTCTCTCTGCTGCTCCCGGAGGCGAAGGAGCGGCTGCTTGGTGCACAGATGAGGGCAGCGGCAGCCGCAGGCTCTGAAGCGCGGCTTCGGCAGAAAGACGCCGGGGAGCGGCACTTCCCTCCGGACAGCTCCGGACCCCCGTAGTCTGCGTCCTGACCGGAATGCATCGTAGTGAAAAGCTTTGCCAGTGTGTCTCCAGGGAAAAAGCTTACCAGCACAGCAGACTTATCCCGATCTTGCCAAGAAACATGGACTTGCCTCACACTCCAAAGACACTGCTCTTTCCTGGGCAGGCTAGAAAATGCTCTCAGATGGCCGTGCTGTCTGCCTGCTCCTGCCCAGCTCGTAGTTTTAGGTGCGCACATCCCAGCCTGGCATTCAGTGCACAGTCAAGGCAATTGCAAAATCCAGCAGCTGCTCATTCCCAAACACAAGGCGCTGTTTATGCTCTTGCTTCCCGACAAATTCGGTGCAGCCCTTCTTTTCTGCAGCTGCCACCGAGGTCTCTGCATCCTGGAGCCTCAGAGGACGAGCACAATTTTGCAGGGAGGGGCTGTATCAGGGCGAAGTCAAAGCGCAGGAAAGTTGTCCAGGAACACCTGCCATAAGCATGCCAGCCGTGAATTCAAGGGGCACGGAGCTGCAGCCACTGTCCTTTAGCAGTCCGAAGAATGCGCACACAAGCCGGCTTCGTTCTTCGCCTCATACAAGCTACCACTCACTGCGGCTTCCGGAGCAGAAGGAGCGGCTGCTTGGTGCACAGATGAGGGCAGCGGCAGCCGCAGGCTCCGAAGCGCGGCTTCGGCAGAAAGACGCCGGGGAGCGCCACTTCCCTCCGGACAGCTCTGGACATCCGTAGTCTACGTCCTGAGTGGACTTCATCATAGCGAAAAGCTTTGCCAGTGTGTCTCGCAGGGAAAAAGTTTACCAGCACAGCGGAATTATCCCGCTCTTGCCCAGAAACATGGTCTTGCCTCACACTCCAAAGACATTGCTCTTTCCTAAGCAGGCTAGGAAATTCTCTCAGATGGCCGTGCTGTCTGCCTGCTCCTGCCCAGCTCATAATTTTAGGTGCGCACATCCCAGCCTGGCATTCAGTGCACAGTGAAGGCAATTGCAAAATCCAGCAGCTGCTCATTCCCAAACACAAGGCGCGCTGTTTATGCTCTTGCTTCCCGACAAATTCGGCGCAGGCCTTCTTTTCTGCACCTGCCACCGAGGTCTCTGCATCCTGGAGCCTCAGAGGACGAGCACAATTTTGCAGGGAGGGGCTGTATCAGGGCGAAGTCAAAGAGCAGGAAAGTAGTCCAGGAACACCTGCCATAAGCATGCCAGCCGTGAATTCAAGGGGCACGGATCTGCAGCCACTGTCCTTTAGCAGTCCAAAGAATGTGCACACAAGCCGGCTTCGTTCTTCGCCTCATACAAGCTACCACTCACTGCGGCTTCCGGAGCAGAAGGAGCGGCTGCTTGGTGCACAGATGAGGGCAGCGGCAGCCGCAGGCTCCGAAGCGCGGCTTCGGCAGAAAGACGCCGGGGAGCGGCACTTCCCTCCGGACAGCTCCGGACAGCCGTAGTCTGCGTCCTGAGTGGACTGCATCATAGCGAAAAGCTTTGCCAGTGTGTCTCGCAGGGAAAAAGTTTACCAGCACAGCGGACTTATCCCGATCTTGCCCAGAAACATGGACTTGCCTCACACTCCAAAGACATTGCTCTTTCCTAAGCAGGCTAGGAAATTCTCTCAGATGGCCGTGCTGTCTGCCTGCTCCTGCCCAGCTCATAATTTTAGGTGTGCACATCCCAGCCTGGCATTCAGTGCACAGTCAAGGCAATTGCAAAATCCAGCAGCTGCTCATTCCCAAACACAAGGCACTGTTTATGCTCTTGCTTCCCGACAAATTCGGCGCAGCCCTTCTTTTCTGCAGCTGCCACCGAGGTCTCTGCATCCTGGAGCCTCAGAGGAGGAGCACGATTTTGCCAGGAGAGGCTGTATCAGGACGAAGTCTAAACGCAGGAAAGTAGTCCAGGAACACCTGCCATAAGCATTGAAGCAGGGAATTGAAGGGGCACGGAGCTGCAGCCACTGTCCTTTAGCACTTCGAAGAATGCGCACACAAGCCGGCTTCGTTCTTCGCCTCGTACAAGCCACCTCTCTCTGCGGCTCCCGGAGGCGAACAAGCGGCTCCTTCGTGCACAGATGAGGGCAGCGGCAGCCGCAGGCTCCATAGCGCGGCTTCGGCAGAAAGACGCCGGGGAGCGGCACTTCCCTCCGGACAGCTCCGGACCGCCGTAGTCTGCGTCCTGACAGGACTGCATCGTAGCAAAAAGCTTTGCCGGTGTGTCTCGCAGGGAAAAAGCTTACCAGCACAGCGGACTTATCCCGATCTTGCCAAGAAACATGGACTTGCCTCACACTCCAAAGACACTGCTCTTTCCTAAGCAGGCTAGGAAATGCTCTCAGATGGCCGTGCTGTCTGCCTGCTCCTGCCCAGCTCGTAGTTTTAGGTGCGCACATCCCAGCCTGGCATTCAGTGCACAGTCAAGGCAATTGAAAAATCAAGAAGCTGCTCATTCCCAAACACAAGGCGCGCTGTTTATGCTCTTGCTTCCCGACAAATTCGGCGCAGCCCTTCTTTTCTGCACCTGCCACCGAGGTCTCTGCATCCTGGAGCCTCAGAGGAGGAGCACGATTTTGCAGGGAGGGGCTGTATCAGGGCGAAGTCAAAAGGCAGGAAAGTAGTCCAGGAACACCTGCCATAAGAATGCCATCCGTGAATTGAGGGGGCACGGATCTGCAGCCACTGTCCTTTAGCACTCCGAAGAATGCGCACACAAGCCGGCTTCGTTCTTCGCCTCCTACAAGCCACCTGTCTCTGCGGCTCCCGGAGGCGAAGAAGCGGCTGCTTCGTGCACAGATGAGGGCAGCGGCAGCCGCAGGCTCCGAAGCGCGGCTTCGGCAGAAAGACGCCGGGGAGCGCCACTTCCCTCCGGACAGCTCCGGATCGCCGTAGTCTGCGTTCTGACAGGACTGCATCATAGCGAAAAGCTTTGCCAGTGTGTCTCGCAGGGAAAAAGCTTACCAGCACAGCGGACTTATCCAGCTCTTGCCCAGAAACATGGACTTGCCTCACACACCAAAGACACCGCTCTTTCCTGGGCAGGCTAGGAAATGCTCTCAGATGGCCGTGCTGTCTGCCTGCTCCTGCCCAGCTCGTAGTTTTAGGTGCGCACAAATCCCAGCCTGGCATTCAGTGCACAGTCAAGGCAATTGCAAAATCCAGCAGCTGCTCATTCCCAAACACAAGTGCGCTGTTTATGCTCTTGCTTCCCGACAAATTCGGCGCAGCCCTTCTTTTCTGCAGCTGCCACCGAGGTCTCTGCATCCTGGAGCCTCAGAGGACGAGCACGATTTTGCCAGGAGAGGCTGTATCAGGGCGAAGTCTAAACGCAGGAAAGTAGTCCAGGAACACCTGCAATAAGCATGCCAGCCGTGAATTCAAGGGGCACGGAGCTGCAGCCACTGTCCTTTAGCAATCCGAAGAATGCGCACACAAGCCGGCTTCGTTCTTCGCCTCGTACAAGCCACCTCTCTCTGCGGCTCCCGGAGGCGAAGAAGCGGCTGCTTCGTGTACAGATGAGGACGGCGGCAGCCGCAGGCTCCGAAGCGCGGCTTCGGCAGAAAGACGCCGGGGAGCGCCACTTCCCTCCGGACAGCTCCGGACAGCCGTAGTCTGTGTACTGAGTGGACTTCATCATAGCGAAAAGCTTTGCCAGTGTGTCTCGCAGGGAAAAAGCTTACCAGCACAGCGGACTTATCCCGCTCTTGCCCAGAAACATGGACTTGCCTCACACTCCAAAGACACTGCTCTTTCCTAAGCAGGCTAGGAAATTCTCTCAGATGGCCGTGCTGTCTGCCTGCTCCTGCCCAGCTCGTAGTTTTAGGTGCGCACATCCCAGCCTGGCATTCAGTGCACAGTCAAGGCAATTGCAAAATCCAGCAGCTGCTCATTCCCAAACACAAGGCGCTGTTTATGCTCTTGCTTCCCGACAAATTCGGCGCAGCCCTTCTTTTCTGCAGCTGCCACCGAGGTCTCTGCATCCTGGAGCCTCAGAGGAGGAGCACGATTTTGCCAGGAGAGGCTGTATCAGGGCGAAGTCTAAACGCAGGAAGGTTGTCCAGGAACACCTGCCATAAGCATTGAAGCAGGGAATTGAAGGGGCACGGAGCTGCAGCCACTGTCATTTAGCACTCCGAAGAATGCGCACACAAGCCGGCTTCGTTCTTCGCCTCCTACAAGCCACCTCTCTCTGCTGCTCCCGGAGGCGAAGGAGCGGCTGCTTGGTGCACAGATGAGGGCAGCGGCAGCCGCAGGCTCTGAAGCGCGGCTTCGGCAGAAAGACGCCGGGGAGCGGCACTTCCCTCCGGACAGCTCCGGACCCCCGTAGTCTGCGTCCTGACCGGAATGCATCGTAGTGAAAAGCTTTGCCAGTGTGTCTCCAGGGAAAAAGCTTACCAGCACAGCAGACTTATCCCGATCTTGCCAAGAAACATGGACTTGCCTCACACTCCAAAGACACTGCTCTTTCCTGGGCAGGCTAGAAAATGCTCTCAGATGGCCGTGCTGTCTGCCTGCTCCTGCCCAGCTCGTAGTTTTAGGTGCGCACATCCCAGCCTGGCATTCAGTGCACAGTCAAGGCAATTGCAAAATCCAGCAGCTGCTCATTCCCAAACACAAGGCGCTGTTTATGCTCTTGCTTCCCGACAAATTCAGTGCAGCCCTTCTTTTCTGCAGCTGCCACCGAGGTCTCTGCATCCTGGAGCCTCAGAGGACGAGCACAATTTTGCAGGGAGGGGCTGTATCAGGGCGAAGTCAAAGCGCAGGAAAGTTGTCCAGGAACACCTGCCATAAGCATGCCAGCCGTGAATTCAAGGGGCACGGAGCTGCAGCCACTGTCCTTTAGCAGTCCGAAGAATGCGCACACAAGCCGGCTTCGTTCTTCGCCTCATACAAGCTACCACTCACTGCGGCTTCCGGAGCAGAAGGAGCGGCTGCTTGGTGCACAGATGAGGGCAGCGGCAGCCGCAGGCTCCGAAGCGCGGCTTCGGCAGAAAGACGCCGGGGAGCGCCACTTCCCTCCGGACAGCTCTGGACATCCGTAGTCTACGTCGTGAGTGGACTTCATCATAGCGAAAAGCTTTGCCAGTGTGTCTCGCAGGGAAAAAGTTTACCAGCACAGCGGAATTATCCCGCTCTTGCCCAGAAACATGGACTTGCCTCACACTCCAAAGACACTGCTCTTTCCTAAGCAGGCTAGGAAATGCTCTCAGATGGCCGTGCTGTCTGCCTGCTCCTGCCCAGCTCGTAGTTTTAGGTGCGCACATCCCAGCCTGGCATTCAGTGCACAGTCAAGGCAATTGCAAAATCCAGCAGCTGCTCATTCCCAAACACAAGGCGCTGTTTATGCTCTTGCTTCCCGACAAATTCGGCGCAGCCCTTCTTTTCTGCAGCTGCCACCGAGGTCTCTGCATCCTGGAGCCTCAGAGGAGGAGCACGATTTTGCCAGGAGAGGCTGTATCAGGACGAAGTCTAAACGCAGGAAAGTAGTCCAGGAACACCTGCCATAAGCATTGAAGCAGGGAATTGAAGGGGCACGGAGCTGCAGCCACTGTCCTTTAGCAATCCGAAGAATGCGCACACAAGCCGGCTTCGTTCTTCGCCTCCTACAAGCCACCTCTCTCTGCGGCTCCCGGAGGCGAACAAGCGGCTCCTTCGTGCACAGATGAGGGCAGCGGCAGCCGCAGGCTCTGAAGCGCGGCTTCGGCAGAAAGACGCCGGGGAGCGGCACTTCCCTCCGGACAGCTCCGGACCCCCGTAGTCTGCGTCCTGACCGGAATGCATCGTAGCGAAAAGCTTTGCCAGTGTGTCTCCAGGGAAAAAGCTTACCAGCACAGAAGACTTACCCGCTCTTGCCCAGAAACATGGACTTGCCTCACACTCCAAAGACACTGCTCTTTCCTAAGCAGGCTAGGAAATGCTCTCAGATGGCCGTGCTGTCTGCCTGCTCCTGCCCAGCTCGTAGTTTTAGGTGCGCACATCCCAGCCTGGCATTCAGTGCACAGTCAAGGCAATTGCAAAATCCAGCAGCTGCTCATTCCCAAACACAAGGCGCTGTTTATGCTCTTGCTTCCCGACAAATTCGGCGCAGCCCTTCTTTTCTGCACCTGCCACCGAGGTCTCTGCATCCTGGAGCCTCAGAGGACGAGCACAATTTTGCAGGGAGGGGCTGTATTAGGACGAAGTCTAAACGCAGGGAAGTAGTCCAGGAACACCTGCCATAAGCATGCCAGCCGTGAATTCAAGGGGCACGGAGCTGCAGCCACTGTCCTGTAGCAATCCGAAGAATGCGCACACAAGCCGGCTTCGTTCTTCGCCTCCTACAAGCCACCGTCTCTGCGGCTCCCGGAGGCGAAGGAGTGGCTTCTTCGTGCACAGATGAGGGCAGCGGCAGCCGCAGGCTCCATAGCGCGGCTTCGGCAGAAAGACGCCGGGGAGCGGCACTTCCCTCCGGACAGCTCCGGACCGCCGTAGTCTGCGTCCTGACAGGACTGCATCGTAGCAAAAAGCTTTGCCGGTGTGTCTCGCAGGGAAAATGCTTACCAGCACAGCGGAATTATCCCGATCTTGCCAAGAAACATGGACTTGCCTCACACTCCAAAGACACTGCTCTTTCCTAAGCAGGCTAGGAAATGCTCTCAGATGGCCGTGCTGTCTGCCTGCTCCTGCCCAGCTCGTAGTTTTAGGTGCGCACAAATCCCAGCCTGGCATTCAGTGCACAGTCAAGGCAATTGCAAAATCCAGCAGCTGCTCATTCCCAAACACAAGGCACTGTTTATGCTCTTGCTTCCCGACAAATTCGGCGCAGCCCTTCTTTTCTGCAGCTGCCACCGAGGTCTCTGCATCCTGGAGCCTCAGAGGAGGAGCACGATTTTGCCAGGAGAGGCTGTATCAGGACGAAGTCTAAACGCAGGAAAGTAGTCCAGGAACACCTGCCATAAGCATTGAAGCAGGGAATTGAAGGGGCACGGAGCTGCAGCCACTGTCCTTTAGCACTTCGAAGAATGCGCACACAAGCCGGCTTCGTTCTTCGCCTCCTACAAGCCACCTCTCTCTGCGGCTCCCGGAGGCGAACAAGCGGCTCCTTCGTGCACAGATGAGGGCAGCGGCAGCCGCAGGCTCTGAAGCGCGGCTTCGGCAGAAAGACGCCGGGGAGCGGCACTTCCCTCCGGACAGCTCCGGACCGCCGTAGTCTGCGTCCTGAGTGGACTGCATCATAGCAAAAAGCTTTGCCGGTGTGTCTCGCAGGGAAAAAGCTTACCAGCACAGCGGACTTATCCCGATCTTGCCAAGAAACATGGACTTGCCTCACACTCCAAAGACACTGCTCTTTCCTGGGCAGGCTAGAAAATGCTCTCAGATGGCCGTGCTGTCTGCCTGCTCCTGCCCAGCTCGTAGTTTTAGGTGCGCACATCCCAGCCTGGCATTCAGTGCACAGTCAAGGCAATTGAAAAATCAAGAAGCTGCTCATTCCCAAACACAAGGCGCGCTGTTTATGCTCTTGCTTCCCGACAAATTCGGCGCAGCCCTTCTTTTCTGCAGCTGCCACCGAGGTCTCTGCATCCTGGAGCCTCAGAGGAGGAGCACGATTTTGCAGGGAGGGGCTGTATCAGGGCGAAGTCAAAAGGCAGGAAAGTAGTCCAGGAACACCTGCCATAAGAATGCCATCCGTGAATTGAGGGGGCACGGATCTGCAGCCACTGTCCTTTAGCACTCCGAAGAATGCGCACACAAGCCGGCTTCGTTCTTCGCCTCGTACAAGCCACCTGTCTCTGCGGCTCCCGGAGGCGAAGAAGCGGCTGCTTCGTGCACAGATGAGGGCAGCGGCAGCCGCAGGCTCCGAAGCGCGGCTTCGGCAGAAAGACGCCGGGGAGCGCCACTTCCCTCCGGACAGCTCCGGATCGCCGTAGTCTGCGTTCTGACAGGACTGCATCATAGCGAAAAGCTTTGCCAGTGTGTCTCGCAGGGAAAAAGCTTACCAGCACAGCGGACTTATCCAGCTCTTGCCCAGAAACATGGACTTGCCTCACACACCAAAGACACCGCTCTTTCCTGGGCAGGCTAGGAAATGCTCTCAGATGGCCGTGCTGTCTGCCTGCTCCTGCCCAGCTCGTAGTTTTAGGTGCGCACAAATCCCAGCCTGGCATTCAGTGCACAGTCAAGGCAATTGCAAAATCCAGCAGCTGCTCATTCCCAAACACAAGTGCGCTGTTTATGCTCTTGCTTCCCGACAAATTCGGCGCAGCCCTTCTTTTCTGCAGCTGCCACCGAGGTCTCTGCATCCTGGAGCCTCAGAGGACGAGCACGATTTTGCCAGGAGAGGCTGTATCAGGGCGAAGTCTAAACGCAGGAAAGTAGTCCAGGAACACCTGCAATAAGCATGCCAGCCGTGAATTCAAGGGGCACGGAGCTGCAGCCACTGTCCTTTAGCAATCCGAAGAATGCGCACACAAGCCGGCTTCGTTCTTCGCCTCGTACAAGCCACCTCTCTCTGCGGCTCCCGGAGGCGAAGAAGCGGCTGCTTCGTGTACAGATGAGGACGGCGGCAGCCGCAGGCTCCGAAGCGCGGCTTCGGCAGAAAGACGCCGGGGAGCGCCACTTCCCTCCGGACAGCTCCGGACAGCCGTAGTCTGTGTACTGAGTGGACTTCATCATAGCGAAAAGCTTTGCCAGTGTGTCTCGCAGGGAAAAAGCTTACCAGCACAGCGGACTTATCCCGCTCTTGCCCAGAAACATGGACTTGCCTCACACTCCAAAGACACTGCTCTTTCCTAAGCAGGCTAGGAAATTCTCTCAGATGGCCGTGCTGTCTGCCTGCTCCTGCCCAGCTCGTAGTTTTAGGTGCGCACATCCCAGCCTGGCATTCAGTGCACAGTCAAGGCAATTGCAAAATCCAGCAGCTGCTCATTCCCAAACACAAGGCGCTGTTTATGCTCTTGCTTCCCGACAAATTCGGCGCAGCCCTTCTTTTCTGCACCTGCCACCGAGGTCTCTGCATCCTGGAGCCTCAGAGGACGAGCACAATTTTGCAGGGAGGGGCTGTATCAGGGCGAAGTCAAAGCGCAGGAAAGTAGTCCAGGAACACCTGCCATAAGCATGCCAGCCGTGAATTCAAGGGGCACGGAGCTGCAGCCACTGTCCTTTAGCAGTCCGAAGAATGCGCACACAAGCCGGCTTCGTTTTTCGCCTCATACAAGCTACCACTCACTGCGGCTTCCGGAGCAGAAGGAGCGGCTGCTTGGTGCACAGATGAGGGCAGCGGCAGCCGCAGGCTCCGAAGCGCGGCTTCGGCAGAAAGACGCCGGGGAGCGCCACTTCCCTCCGGACAGCTCCGGACAGCCGTAGTCTACGTCCTGAGTGGACTTCATCATAGCGAAAAGCTTTGCCAGTGTGTCTCGCAGGGAAAAAGTTTACCAGCACAGCGGAATTATCCCGCTCTTGCCCAGAAACATGGACTTGCCTCACACTCCAAAGACATTGCTCTTTCCTAAGCAGGCTAACAAATTCTCTCAGATGGCCGTGCTGTCTGCCTGCTCCTGCCCAGCTCATAATTTTAGGTGTGCACATCCCAGCCTGGCATTCAGTGCACAGTGAAGGCAATTGCAAAATCCAGCAGCTGCTCATTCCCAAACACAAGGCACTGTTTATGCTCTTGCTTCCCGACAAATTCGGCGCAGCCCTTCTTTTCTGCAGCTGCCACCGAGGTCTCTGCATCCTGGAGCCTCAGAGGAGGAGCACGATTTTGCCAGGAGAGGCTGTATCAGGGCGAAGTCTAAACGCAGGAAAGTAGTCCAGGAACACCTGCCATAAGCATGCCAGCCGTGAATTCAAGGGGCACGGAACTGCAGCCACTGTCCTTTAGCAATCCGAAGAATGCGCACACAAGCCGGCTTCGTTCTTCGCCTCGTACAAGCCACCTGTCTCTGCGGCTCCCGGAGGCGAAGAAGCGGCTGCTTCGTGCACAGATGAGGGCAGCGGCAGCCGCAGGCTCCGAAGCGCGGCTTCGGCAGAAAGACGCCGGGGAGCGGCACTTCCCTCCGGACAGCTCCGGACAGCCGTAGTCTGCGTCCTGAGTGGACTGCATCATAGCGAAAAGCTTTGCCAGTGTGTCTCGCAGGGAAAAAGCTTACCAGCACAGCGGACTTATCCCGATCCTGCCCAGAAACATGGACTTGCCTCACACTCCAAAGACATTGCTCTTTCCTAAGCAGGCTAGGAAATTCTCTCAGATGGCCGTGCTGTCTGCCTGCTCCTGCCCAGCTCATAATTTTAGGTGTGCACATCCCAGCCTGGCATTCAGTGCACAGTCAAGGCAATTGCAAAATCCAGCAGCTGCTCATTCCCAAACACAAGGCACTGTTTATGCTCTTGCTTCCCGACAAATTCGGCGCAGCCCTTCTTTTCTGCAGCTGCCACCGAGGTCTCTGCATCCTGGAGCCTCAGAGGAGGAGCACGATTTTGCCAGGAGAGGCTGTATCAGGACGAAGTCTAAACGCAGGAAAGTAGTCCAGGAACACCTGCCATAAGCATTGAAGCAGGGAATTGAAGGGGCACGGAGCTGCAGCCACTGTCCTTTAGCACTTCGAAGAATGCGCACACAAGCCGGCTTCGTTCTTCGCCTCGTACAAGCCACCTCTCTCTGCGGCTCCCGGAGGCGAACAAGCGGCTCCTTCGTGCACAGATGAGGGCAGCGGCAGCCGCAGGCTCCATAGCGCGGCTTCGGCAGAAAGACGCCGGGGAGCGGCACTTCCCTCCGGACAGCTCCGGACCGCCGTAGTCTGCGTCCTGACAGGACTGCATCGTAGCAAAAAGCTTTGCCGGTGTGTCTCGCAGGGAAAAAGCTTACCAGCACAGCGGACTTATCCCGATCTTGCCAAGAAACATGGACTTGCCTCACACTCCAAAGACACTGCTCTTTCCTAAGCAGGCTAGGAAATGCTCTCAGATGGCCGTGCTGTCTGCCTGCTCCTGCCCAGCTCGTAGTTTTAGGTGCGCACATCCCAGCCTGGCATTCAGTGCACAGTCAAGGCAATTGAAAAATCAAGAAGGTGCTCATTCCCAAACACAAGGCGCGCTGTTTATGCTCTTGCTTCCCGACAAATTCGGCGCAGCCCTTCTTTTCTGCACCTGCCACCGAGGTCTCTGCATCCTGGAGCCTCAGAGGAGGAGCACGATTTTGCAGGGAGGGGCTGTATCAGGGCGAAGTCTAAACGCAGGAAAGTAGTCCAGGAACACCTGCCATAAGAATGCCATCCGTGAATTGAGGGGGCACGGATCTGCAGCCACTGTCCTTTAGCACTCCGAAGAATGCGCACACAAGCCGGCTTCGTTCTTCGCCTCGTACAAGCCACCTGTCTCTGCGGCTCCCGGAGGCGAAGAAGCGGCTGCTTCGTGCACAGATGAGGGCAGCGGCAGCCGCAGGCTCCGAAGCGCGGCTTCGGCAGAAAGACGCCGGGGAGCGCCACTTCCCTCCGGACAGCTCCGGATCGCCGTAGTCTGCGTTCTGACAGGACTGCATCATAGCGAAAAGCTTTGCCAGTGTGTCTCGCAGGGAAAAAGCTTACCAGCACAGCGGACTTATCCAGCTCTTGCCCAGAAACATGGACTTGCCTCACACACCAAAGACACCGCTCTTTCCTGGGCAGGCTAGGAAATGCTCTCAGATGGCCGTGCTGTCTGCCTGCTCCTGCCCAGCTCGTAGTTTTAGGTGCGCACAAATCCCAGCCTGGCATTCAGTGCACAGTCAAGGCAATTGCAAAATCCAGCAGCTGCTCATTCCCAAACACAAGTGCGCTGTTTATGCTCTTGCTTCCCGACAAATTCGGCGCAGCCCTTCTTTTCTGCACCTGCCACCGAGGTCTCTGCATCCTGGAGCCTCAGAGGACGAGCACGATTTTGCCAGGAGAGGCTGTATCAGGGCGAAGTATAAACGCAGGAAAGTAGTCCAGGAACACCTGCAATAAGCATGCCAGCCGTGAATTCAAGGGGCACGGAGCTGCAGCCACTGTCCTTTAGCAGTCCGAAGAATGCGCACACAAGCCGGCTTCGTTCTTCGCCTCGTACAAGCCACCTGTCTCTGCGGCTCCCGGAGGCGAAGAAGCGGCTGCTTCGTGTACAGATGAGGACGGCGGCAGCCGCAGGCTCCGAAGCGCGGCTTCGGCAGAAAGACGCCGGGGAGCGGCACTTCCCTCCGGACAGCTCCGGACAGCCGTAGTCTGTGTACTGAGTGGACTTCATCATAGCGAAAAGCTTTGCCAGTGTGTCTCGCAGGGAAAAAGCTTACCAGCACAGCGGACTTATCCCGCTCTTGCCCAGAAACATGGACTTGCCTCACACTCCAAAGACACTGCTCTTTCCTAAGCAGGCTAACAAATTCTCTCAGATGGCCGTGCTGTCTGCCTGCTCCTGCCCAGCTCGTAGTTTTAGGTGCGCACATCCCAGCCTGGCATTCAGTGCACAGTCAAGGCAATTGCAAAATCCAGCAGCTGCTCATTCCCAAACACAAGGCGCTGTTTATGCTCTTGCTTCCCGACAAATTCGGCGCAGCCCTTCTTTTCTGCAGCTGCCACCGAGGTCTCTGCATCCTGGAGCCTCAGAGGAGGAGCACGATTTTGCCAGGAGAGCCTGTATCAGGGCGAAGTCTAAACGCAGGAAGGTTGTCCAGGAACACCTGCCATAAGCATTGAAGCAGGGAATTGAAGGGGCACGGAGCTGCAGCCACTGTCATTTAGCACTCCGAAGAATGCGCACACAAGCCGGCTTCGTTCTTCGCCTCCTACAAGCCACCTCTCTCTGCTGCTCCCGGAGGCGAAGGAGCGGCTGCTTGGTGCACAGATGAGGGCAGCGGCAGCCGCAGGCTCTGAAGCGCGGCTTCGGCAGAAAGACGCCGGGGAGCGGCACTTCCCTCCGGACAGCTCCGGACCCCCGTAGTCTGCGTCCTGACCGGAATGCATCGTAGTGAAAAGCTTTGCCAGTGTGTCTCCAGGGAAAAAGCTTACCAGCACAGCAGACTTATCCCGATCTTGCCAAGAAACATGAACTTGCCTCACACTCCAAAGACACTGCTCTTTCCTGGGCAGGCTAGAAAATGCTCTCAGATGGCCGTGCTGTCTGCCTGCTCCTGCCCAGCTCGTAGTTTTAGGTGCGCACATCCCAGCCTGGCATTCAGTGCACAGTCAAGGCAATTGCAAAATCCAGCAGCTGCTCATTCCCAAACACAAGGCGCTGTTTATGCTCTTGCTTCCCGACAAATTCGGTGCAGCCCTTCTTTTCTGCAGCTGCCACCGAGGTCTCTGCATCCTGGAGCCTCAGAGGACGAGCACAATTTTGCAGGGAGGGGCTGTATCAGGGCGAAGTCAAAGCGCAGGAAAGTTGTCCAGGAACACCTGCCATAAGCATGCCAGCCGTGAATTCAAGGGGCACGGAGCTGCAGCCACTGTCCTTTAGCAGTCCGAAGAATGCGCACACAAGCCGGCTTCGTTCTTCGCCTCATACAAGCTACCACTCACTGCGGCTTCCGGAGCAGAAGGAGCGGCTGCTTGGTGCACAGATGAGGGCAGCGGCAGCCGCAGGCTCCGAAGCGCGGCTTCGGCAGAAAGACGCCGGGGAGCGCCACTTCCCTCCGGACAGCTCTGGACATCCGTAGTCTACGTCCTGAGTGGACTTCATCATAGCGAAAAGCTTTGCCAGTGTGTCTCGCAGGGAAAAAGTTTACCAGCACAGCGGAATTATCCCGCTCTTGCCCAGAAACATGGACTTGCCTCACACTCCAAAGACATTGCTCTTTCCTAAGCAGGCTAACAAATTCTCTCAGATGGCCGTGCTGTCTGCCTGCTCCTGCCCAGCTCGTAGTTTTAGGTGTGCACATCCCAGCCTGGCATTCAGTGCACAGTCAAGGCAATTGCAAAATCCAGCAGCTGCTCATTCCCAAACACAAGGCACTGTTTATGCTCTTGCTTCCCGACAAATTCGGCGCAGCCCTTCTTTTCTGCAGCTGCCACCGAGGTCTCTGCATCCTGGAGCCTCAGAGGAGGAGCACGATTTTGCCAGGAGAGGCTGTATCAGGGCGAAGTCTAAACGCAGGAAAGTTGTCCAGGAACACCTGCCATAAGCATGCCAGCCGTGAATTCAAGGGGCACGGAGCTGCAGCCACTGTCCTTTAGCAATCCGAAGAATGCGCTCACAAGCCGGCTTCGTTCTTCGCCTCGTACAAGCCACCTGTCTCTGCGGCTCCCGGAGGCGAAGAAGCGGCTGCTTCGTACACAGATGAGGGCAGCGGCAGGTGCAGGCTCCGTAGCGCGGCTTCGGCAGAAAGACGCCGGGGAGCGGCACTTCCCTCCGGACAGCTCCGGACAGCCGTAGTCTGCGTTCTGACAGGACTGCATCATAGCGAAAAGCTTTGCCAGTGTGTCTCGCAGGGAAAAAGCTTACCAGCACAGCAGACTTATCCCGCTCTTGCCCAGAAACATGGACTTGCCTCACACTCCAAAGACACTGCTCTTTCCTAAGCAGGCTAGGAAATGCTCTCAGATGGCCGTGCTGTCTGCCTGCTCCTGCCCAGCTCGTAGTTTTAGGTGCGCACATCCCAGCCTGGCATTCAGTGCACAGTCAAGGCAATTGCAAAATCCAGCAGCTGCTCATTCCCAAACACAAGGCGCTGTTTATGCTCTTGCTTCCCGACAAATTCGGCGCAGCCCTTCTTTTCTGCAGCTGCCACCGAGGTCTCTGCATCCTGGAGCCTCAGAGGACGAGCACAATTTTGCAGGGAGGGGCTGTATTAGGACGAAGTCTAAACGCAGGAAAGTAGTCCAGGAACACCTGCCATAAGCATGCCAGCCGTGAATTCAAGGGGCACGGAGCTGCAGCCACTGTCCTGTAGCAATCCGAAGAATGCGCACACAAGCCGGCTTCGTTCTTCGCCTCCTACAAGCCACCGTCTCTGCGGCTCCCGGAGGCGAAGGAGTGGCTTCTTCGTGCACAGATGAGGGCAGCGGCAGCCGCAGGCTCCATAGCGCGGCTTCGGCAGAAAGACGCCGGGGAGCTGCACTTCCCTCCAGACAGCTCCGGACCGCCGTAGTCTGCGTCCTGACAGGACTGCATCGTAGCAAAAAGCTTTGCCGGTGTGTCTCGCAGGGAAAAAGCTTACCAGCACAGCGGACTTATCCCGATCTTGCCAAGAAACATGGACTTGCCTCACACTCCAAAGACACTGCTCTTTCCTAAGCAGGCTAGGAAATGCTCTCAGATGGCCGTGCTGTCTGCCTGCTCCTGCCCAGCTCGTAGTTTTAGGTGCGCACATCCCAGCCTGGCATTCAGTGCACAGTCAAGGCAATTGCAAAATCCAGCAGCTGCTCATTCCCAAACACAAGGCACTGTTTATGCTCTTGCTTCCCGACAAATTCGGCGCAGCCCTTCTTTTCTGCAGCTGCCACCGAGGTCTCTGCATCCTGGAGCCTCAGAGGAGGAGCACGATTTTGCCAGGAGAGGCTGTATCAGGACGAAGTCTAAACGCAGGAAAGTAGTCCAGGAACACCTGCCATAAGCATTGAAGCAGGGAATTGAAGGGGCACGGAGCTGCAGCCACTGTCCTTTAGCACTTCGAAGAATGCGCACACAAGCCGGCTTCGTTCTTCGCCTCCTACAAGCCACCTCTCTCTGCGGCTCCCGGAGGCGAACAAGCGGCTCCTTCGTGCACAGATGAGGGCAGCGGCAGCCGCAGGCTCTGAAGCGCGGCTTCGGCAGAAAGACGCCGGGGAGCGGCACTTCCCTCCGGACAGCTCCGGACCGCCGTAGTCTGCGTCCTGACAGGACTGCATCGTAGCAAAAAGCTTTGCCGGTGTGTCTCGCAGGGAAAAAGCTTACCAGCACAGCGGACTTATCCCGATCTTGCCAAGAAACATGGACTTGCCTCACACTCCAAAGACACTGCTCTTTCCTAAGCAGGCTAGGAAATGCTCTCAGATGGCCGTGCTGTCTGCCTGCTCCTGCCCAGCTCGTAGTTTTAGGTGCGCACATCCCAGCCTGGCATTCAGTGCACAGTCAAGGCAATTGAAAAATCAAGAAGCTGCTCATTCCCAAACACAAGGCGCGCTGTTTATGCTCTTGCTTCCCGACAAATTCGGCGCAGCCCTTCTTTTCTGCACCTGCCACCGAGGTCTCTGCATCCTGGAGCCTCAGAGGAGGAGCACGATTTTGCAGGGAGGGGCTGTATCAGGGCGAAGTCAAAAGGCAGGAAAGTAGTCCAGGAACACCTGCCATAAGAATGCCATCCGTGAATTGAGGGGGCACGGATCTGCAGCCACTGTCCTTTAGCACTCCGAAGAATGCGCACACAAGCCGGCTTCGTTCTTCGCCTCGTACAAGCCACCTGTCTCTGCGGCTCCCGGAGGCGAAGAAGCGGCTGCTTCGTGCACAGATGAGGGCAGCGGCAGCCGCAGGCTCCGAAGCGCGGCTTCGGCAGAAAGACGCCGGGGAGCGCCACTTCCCTCCGGACAGCTCCGGATCGCCGTAGTCTGCGTTCTGACAGGACTGCATCATAGCGAAAAGCTTTGCCAGTGTGTCTCGCAGGGAAAAAGCTTACCAGCACAGCGGACTTATCCAGCTCTTGCCCAGAAACATGGACTTGCCTCACACACCAAAGACACCGCTCTTTCCTGGGCAGGCTAGGAAATGCTCTCAGATGGCCGTGCTGTCTGCCTGCTCCTGCCCAGCTCGTAGTTTTAGGTGCGCACAAATCCCAGCCTGGCATTCAGTGCACAGTCAAGGCAATTGCAAAATCCAGCAGCTGCTCATTCCCAAACACAAGTGCGCTGTTTATGCTCTTGCTTCCCGACAAATTCGGCGCAGCCCTTCTTTTCTGCAGCTGCCACCGAGGTCTCTGCATCCTGGAGCATCAGAGGACGAGCACGATTTTGCCAGGAGAGGCTGTATCAGGGCGAAGTCTAAACGCAGGAAAGTAGTCCAGGAACACCTGCAATAAGCATGCCAGCCGTGAATTCAAGGGGCACGGAGCTGCAGCCACTGTCCTTTAGCAATCCGAAGAATGCGCACACAAGCCGGCTTCGTTCTTCGCCTCGTACAAGCCACCTCTCTCTGCGGCTCCCGGAGGCGAAGAAGCGGCTGCTTCGTGTACAGATGAGGACGGCGGCAGCCGCAGGCTCCGAAGCGCGGCTTCGGCAGAAAGACGCCGGGGAGCGCCACTTCCCTCCGGACAGCTCCGGACAGCCGTAGTCTGTGTACTGAGTGGACTTCATCATAGCGAAAAGCTTTGCCAGTGTGTCTCGCAGGGAAAAAGCTTACCAGCACAGCGGACTTATCCCGCTCTTGCCCAGAAACATGGACTTGCCTCACACTCCAAAGACACTGCTCTTTCCTAAGCAGGCTAGGAAATTCTCTCAGATGGCCGTGCTGTCTGCCTGCTCCTGCCCAGCTCGTAGTTTTAGGTGCGCACATCCCAGCCTGGCATTCAGTGCACAGTCAAGGCAATTGCAAAATCCAGCAGCTGCTCATTCCCAAACACAAGGCGCTGTTTATGCTCTTGCTTCCCGACAAATTCGGCGCAGCCCTTCTTTTCTGCACCTGCCACCGAGGTCTCTGCATCCTGGAGCCTCAGAGGACGAGCACAATTTTGCAGGGAGGGGCTGTATCAGGGCGAAGTCAAAGCGCAGGAAAGTAGTCCAGGAACACCTGCCATAAGCATGCCAGCCGTGAATTCAAGGGGCACGGAGCTGCAGCCACTGTCCTTTAGCAGTCCGAAGAATGCGCACACAAGCCGGCTTCGTTTTTCGCCTCATACAAGCTACCACTCACTGCGGCTTCCGGAGCAGAAGGAGCGGCTGCTTGGTGCACAGATGAGGGCAGCGGCAGCCGCAGGCTCCGAAGCGCGGCTTCGGCAGAAAGACGCCGGGGAGCGCCACTTCCCTCCGGACAGCTCCGGACAGCCGTAGTCTACGTCCTGAGTGGACTTCATCATAGCGAAAAGCTTTGCCAGTGTGTCTCGCAGGGAAAAAGTTTACCAGCACAGCGGAATTATCCCGCTCTTGCCCAGAAACATGGACTTGCCTCACACTCCAAAGACATTGCTCTTTCCTAAGCAGGCTAACAAATTCTCTCAGATGGCCGTGCTGTCTGCCTGCTCCTGCCCAGCTCATAATTTTAGGTGTGCACATCCCAGCCTGGCATTCAGTGCACAGTGAAGGCAATTGCAAAATCCAGCAGCTGCTCATTCCCAAACACAAGGCACTGTTTATGCTCTTGCTTCCCGACAAATTCGGCGCAGCCCTTCTTTTCTGCAGCTGCCACCGAGGTCTCTGCATCCTGGAGCCTCAGAGGAGGAGCACGATTTTGCCAGGAGAGGCTGTATCAGGGCGAAGTCTAAACGCAGGAAAGTAGTCCAGGAACACCTGCCATAAGCATGCCAGCCGTGAATTCAAGGGGCACGGAACTGCAGCCACTGTCCTTTAGCAATCCGAAGAATGCGCACACAAGCCGGCTTCGTTCTTCGCCTCGTACAAGCCACCTGTCTCTGCGGCTCCCGGAGGCGAAGAAGCGGCTGCTTCGTGCACAGATGAGGGCAGCGGCAGGTGCAGGCTCCGAAGCGCGGCTTCGGCAGAAAGACGCCGGGGAGCGGCACTTCCCTCCGGACAGCTCCGGACAGCCGTAGTCTGCGTCCTGAGTGGACTGCATCATAGCGAAAAGCTTTGCCAGTGTGTCTCGCAGGGAAAAAGCTTACCAGCACAGCGGACTTATCCCGATCCTGCCCAGAAACATGGACTTGCCTCACACTCCAAAGACATTGCTCTTTCCTAAGCAGGCTAGGAAATTCTCTCAGATGGCCGTGCTGTCTGCCTGCTCCTGCCCAGCTCATAATTTTAGGTGTGCACATCCCAGCCTGGCATTCAGTGCACAGTCAAGGCAATTGCAAAATCCAGCAGCTGCTCATTCCCAAACACAAGGCACTGTTTATGCTCTTGCTTCCCGACAAATTCGGCGCAGCCCTTCTTTTCTGCAGCTGCCACCGAGGTCTCTGCATCCTGGAGCCTCAGAGGAGGAGCACGATTTTGCCAGGAGAGGCTGTATCAGGACGAAGTCTAAACGCAGGAAAGTAGTCCAGGAACACCTGCCATAAGCATTGAAGCAGGGAATTGAAGGGGCACGGAGCTGCAGCCACTGTCCTTTAGCACTTCGAAGAATGCGCACACAAGCCGGCTTCGTTCTTCGCCTCGTACAAGCCACCTCTCTCTGCGGCTCCCGGAGGCGAACAAGCGGCTCCTTCGTGCACAGATGAGGGCAGCGGCAGCCGCAGGCTCCATAGCGCGGCTTCGGCAGAAAGACGCCGGGGAGCGGCACTTCCCTCCGGACAGCTCCGGACCGCCGTAGTCTGCGTCCTGACAGGACTGCATCGTAGCAAAAAGCTTTGCCGGTGTGTCTCGCAGGGAAAAAGCTTACCAGCACAGCGGACTTATCCCGATCTTGCCAAGAAACATGGACTTGCCTCACACTCCAAAGACACTGCTCTTTCCTAAGCAGGCTAGGAAATGCTCTCAGATGGCCGTGCTGTCTGCCTGCTCCTGCCCAGCTCGTAGTTTTAGGTGCGCACATCCCAGCCTGGCATTCAGTGCACAGTCAAGGCAATTGAAAAATCAAGAAGCTGCTCATTCCCAAACACAAGGCGCGCTGTTTATGCTCTTGCTTCCCGACAAATTCGGCGCAGCCCTTCTTTTCTGCAGCTGCCACCGAGGTCTCTGCATCCTGGAGCCTCAGAGGAGGAGCACGATTTTGCAGGGAGGGGCTGTATCAGGGCGAAGTCTAAACGCAGGAAAGTAGTCCAGGAACACCTGCCATAAGAATGCCATCCGTGAATTGAGGGGGCACGGATCTGCAGCCACTGTCCTTTAGCACTCCGAAGAATGCGCACACAAGCCGGCTTCGTTCTTCGCCTCGTACAAGCCACCTGTCTCTGCGGCTCCCGGAGGCGAAGAAGCGGCTGCTTCGTGCACAGATGAGGGCAGCGGCAGCCGCAGGCTCCGAAGCGCGGCTTCGGCAGAAAGACGCCGGGGAGCGCCACTTCCCTCCGGACAGCTCCGGATCGCCGTAGTCTGCGTTCTGACAGGACTGCATCATAGCGAAAAGCTTTGCCAGTGTGTCTCGCAGGGAAAAAGCTTACCAGCACAGCGGACTTATCCAGCTCTTGCCCAGAAACATGGACTTGCCTCACACACCAAAGACACCGCTCTTTCCTGGGCAGGCTAGGAAATGCTCTCAGATGGCCGTGCTGTCTGCCTGCTCCTGCCCAGCTCGTAGTTTTAGGTGCGCACAAATCCCAGCCTGGCATTCAGTGCACAGTCAAGGCAATTGCAAAATCCAGCAGCTGCTCATTCCCAAACACAAGTGCGCTGTTTATGCTCTTGCTTCCCGACAAATTCGGCGCAGCCCTTCTTTTCTGCACCTGCCACCGAGGTCTCTGCATCCTGGAGCCTCAGAGGACGAGCACGATTTTGCCAGGAGAGGCTGTATCAGGGCGAAGTATAAACGCAGGAAAGTAGTCCAGGAACACCTGCAATAAGCATGCCAGCCGTGAATTCAAGGGGCACGGAGCTGCAGCCACTGTCCTTTAGCAGTCCGAAGAATGCGCACACAAGCCGGCTTCGTTCTTCGCCTCGTACAAGCCACCTGTCTCTGCGGCTCCCGGAGGCGAAGAAGCGGCTGCTTCGTGTACAGATGAGGACGGCGGCAGCCGCAGGCTCCGAAGCGCGGCTTCGGCAGAAAGACGCCGGGGAGCGGCACTTCCCTCCGGACAGCTCCGGACAGCCGTAGTCTGTGTACTGAGTGGACTTCATCATAGCGAAAAGCTTTGCCAGTGTGTCTCGCAGGGAAAAAGCTTACCAGCACAGCGGACTTATCCCGCTCTTGCCCAGAAACATGGACTTGCCTCACACTCCAAAGACACTGCTCTTTCCTAAGCAGGCTAACAAATTCTCTCAGATGGCCGTGCTGTCTGCCTGCTCCTGCCCAGCTCGTAGTTTTAGGTGCGCACATCCCAGCCTGGCATTCAGTGCACAGTCAAGGCAATTGCAAAATCCAGCAGCTGCTCATTCCCAAACACAAGGCGCTGTTTATGCTCTTGCTTCCCGACAAATTCGGCGCAGCCCTTCTTTTCTGCAGCTGCCACCGAGGTCTCTGCATCCTGGAGCCTCAGAGGAGGAGCACGATTTTGCCAGGAGAGCCTGTATCAGGGCGAAGTCTAAACGCAGGAAGGTTGTCCAGGAACACCTGCCATAAGCATTGAAGCAGGGAATTGAAGGGGCACGGAGCTGCAGCCACTGTCATTTAGCACTCCGAAGAATGCGCACACAAGCCGGCTTCGTTCTTCGCCTCCTACAAGCCACCTCTCTCTGCTGCTCCCGGAGGCGAAGGAGCGGCTGCTTGGTGCACAGATGAGGGCAGCGGCAGCCGCAGGCTCTGAAGCGCGGCTTCGGCAGAAAGACGCCGGGGAGCGGCACTTCCCTCCGGACAGCTCCGGACCCCCGTAGTCTGCGTCCTGACCGGAATGCATCGTAGTGAAAAGCTTTGCCAGTGTGTCTCCAGGGAAAAAGCTTACCAGCACAGCAGACTTATCCCGATCTTGCCAAGAAACATGAACTTGCCTCACACTCCAAAGACACTGCTCTTTCCTGGGCAGGCTAGAAAATGCTCTCAGATGGCCGTGCTGTCTGCCTGCTCCTGCCCAGCTCGTAGTTTTAGGTGCGCACATCCCAGCCTGGCATTCAGTGCACAGTCAAGGCAATTGCAAAATCCAGCAGCTGCTCATTCCCAAACACAAGGCGCTGTTTATGCTCTTGCTTCCCGACAAATTCGGTGCAGCCCTTCTTTTCTGCAGCTGCCACCGAGGTCTCTGCATCCTGGAGCCTCAGAGGACGAGCACAATTTTGCAGGGAGGGGCTGTATCAGGGCGAAGTCAAAGCGCAGGAAAGTTGTCCAGGAACACCTGCCATAAGCATGCCAGCCGTGAATTCAAGGGGCACGGAGCTGCAGCCACTGTCCTTTAGCAGTCCGAAGAATGCGCACACAAGCCGGCTTCGTTCTTCGCCTCATACAAGCTACCACTCACTGCGGCTTCCGGAGCAGAAGGAGCGGCTGCTTGGTGCACAGATGAGGGCAGCGGCAGCCGCAGGCTCCGAAGCGCGGCTTCGGCAGAAAGACGCCGGGGAGCGCCACTTCCCTCCGGACAGCTCTGGACATCCGTAGTCTACGTCCTGAGTGGACTTCATCATAGCGAAAAGCTTTGCCAGTGTGTCTCGCAGGGAAAAAGTTTACCAGCACAGCGGAATTATCCCGCTCTTGCCCAGAAACATGGACTTGCCTCACACTCCAAAGACATTGCTCTTTCCTAAGCAGGCTAACAAATTCTCTCAGATGGCCGTGCTGTCTGCCTGCTCCTGCCCAGCTCGTAGTTTTAGGTGTGCACATCCCAGCCTGGCATTCAGTGCACAGTCAAGGCAATTGCAAAATCCAGCAGCTGCTCATTCCCAAACACAAGGCACTGTTTATGCTCTTGCTTCCCGACAAATTCGGCGCAGCCCTTCTTTTCTGCAGCTGCCACCGAGGTCTCTGCATCCTGGAGCCTCAGAGGAGGAGCACGATTTTGCCAGGAGAGGCTGTATCAGGGCGAAGTCTAAACGCAGGAAAGTTGTCCAGGAACACCTGCCATAAGCATGCCAGCCGTGAATTCAAGGGGCACGGAGCTGCAGCCACTGTCCTTTAGCAATCCGAAGAATGCGCTCACAAGCCGGCTTCGTTCTTCGCCTCGTACAAGCCACCTGTCTCTGCGGCTCCCGGAGGCGAAGAAGCGGCTGCTTCGTACACAGATGAGGGCAGCGGCAGGTGCAGGCTCCGTAGCGCGGCTTCGGCAGAAAGACGCCGGGGAGCGGCACTTCCCTCCGGACAGCTCCGGACAGCCGTAGTCTGCGTTCTGACAGGACTGCATCATAGCGAAAAGCTTTGCCAGTGTGTCTCGCAGGGAAAAAGCTTACCAGCACAGCAGACTTATCCCGCTCTTGCCCAGAAACATGGACTTGCCTCACACTCCAAAGACACTGCTCTTTCCTAAGCAGGCTAGGAAATGCTCTCAGATGGCCGTGCTGTCTGCCTGCTCCTGCCCAGCTCGTAGTTTTAGGTGCGCACATCCCAGCCTGGCATTCAGTGCACAGTCAAGGCAATTGCAAAATCCAGCAGCTGCTCATTCCCAAACACAAGGCGCTGTTTATGCTCTTGCTTCCCGACAAATTCGGCGCAGCCCTTCTTTTCTGCAGCTGCCACCGAGGTCTCTGCATCCTGGAGCCTCAGAGGAGGAGCACGATTTTGCCAGGAGAGGCTGTATCAGGACGAAGTCTAAACGCAGGAAAGTAGTCCAGGAACACCTGCCATAAGCATTGAAGCAGGGAATTGAAGGGGCACGGAGCTGCAGCCACTGTCCTTTAGCAATCCGAAGAATGCGCACACAAGCCGGCTTCGTTCTTCGCCTCCTACAAGCCACCTCTCTCTGCGGCTCCCGGAGGCGAACAAGCGGCTCCTTCGTGCACAGATGAGGGCAGCGGCAGCCGCAGGCTCTGAAGCGCGGCTTCGGCAGAAAGACGCCGGGGAGCGGCACTTCCCTCCGGACAGCTCCGGACCCCCGTAGTCTGCGTCCTGACCGGAATGCATCGTAGCGAAAAGCTTTGCCAGTGTGTCTCCAGGGAAAAAGCTTACCAGCACAGAAGACTTATCCCGCTCTTGCCCAGAAACATGGACTTGCCTCACACTCCAAAGACACTGCTCTTTCCTAAGCAGGCTAGGAAATGCTCTCAGATGGCCGTGCTGTCTGCCTGCTCCTGCCCAGCTCGTAGTTTTAGGTGCGCACATCCCAGCCTGGCATTCAGTGCACAGTCAAGGCAATTGCAAAATCCAGCAGCTGCTCATTCCCAAACACAAGGCGCTGTTTATGCTCTTGCTTCCCGACAAATTCGGCGCAGCCCTTCTTTTCTGCAGCTGCCACCGAGGTCTCTGCATCCTGGAGCCTCAGAGGACGAGCACAATTTTGCAGGGAGGGGCTGTATTAGGACGAAGTCTAAACGCAGGAAAGTAGTCCAGGAACACCTGCCATAAGCATGCCAGCCGTGAATTCAAGGGGCACGGAGCTGCAGCCACTGTCCTGTAGCAATCCGAAGAATGCGCACACAAGCCGGCTTCGTTCTTCGCCTCCTACAAGCCACCGTCTCTGCGGCTCCCGGAGGCGAAGGAGTGGCTTCTTCGTGCACAGATGAGGGCAGCGGCAGCCGCAGGCTCCATAGCGCGGCTTCGGCAGAAAGACGCCGGGGAGCTGCACTTCCCTCCAGACAGCTCCGGACCGCCGTAGTCTGCGTCCTGACAGGACTGCATCGTAGCAAAAAGCTTTGCCGGTGTGTCTCGCAGGGAAAAAGCTTACCAGCACAGCGGACTTATCCCGATCTTGCCAAGAAACATGGACTTGCCTCACACTCCAAAGACACTGCTCTTTCCTAAGCAGGCTAGGAAATGCTCTCAGATGGCCGTGCTGTCTGCCTGCTCCTGCCCAGCTCGTAGTTTTAGGTGCGCACATCCCAGCCTGGCATTCAGTGCACAGTCAAGGCAATTGCAAAATCCAGCAGCTGCTCATTCCCAAACACAAGGCACTGTTTATGCTCTTGCTTCCCGACAAATTCGGCGCAGCCCTTCTTTTCTGCAGCTGCCACCGAGGTCTCTGCATCCTGGAGCCTCAGAGGAGGAGCACGATTTTGCCAGGAGAGGCTGTATCAGGACGAAGTCTAAACGCAGGAAAGTAGTCCAGGAACACCTGCCATAAGCATTGAAGCAGGGAATTGAAGGGGCACGGAGCTGCAGCCACTGTCCTTTAGCACTTCGAAGAATGCGCACACAAGCCGGCTTCGTTCTTCGCCTCCTACAAGCCACCTCTCTCTGCGGCTCCCGGAGGCGAACAAGCGGCTCCTTCGTGCACAGATGAGGGCAGCGGCAGCCGCAGGCTCTGAAGCGCGGCTTCGGCAGAAAGACGCCGGGGAGCGGCACTTCCCTCCGGACAGCTCCGGACCGCCGTAGTCTGCGTCCTGACAGGACTGCATCGTAGCAAAAAGCTTTGCCGGTGTGTCTCGCAGGGAAAAAGCTTACCAGCACAGCGGACTTATCCCGATCTTGCCAAGAAACATGGACTTGCCTCACACTCCAAAGACACTGCTCTTTCCTAAGCAGGCTAGGAAATGCTCTCAGATGGCCGTGCTGTCTGCCTGCTCCTGCCCAGCTCGTAGTTTTAGGTGCGCACATCCCAGCCTGGCATTCAGTGCACAGTCAAGGCAATTGAAAAATCAAGAAGCTGCTCATTCCCAAACACAAGGCGCGCTGTTTATGCTCTTGCTTCCCGACAAATTCGGCGCAGCCCTTCTTTTCTGCACCTGCCACCGAGGTCTCTGCATCCTGGAGCCTCAGAGGAGGAGCACGATTTTGCAGGGAGGGGCTGTATCAGGGCGAAGTCAAAAGGCAGGAAAGTAGTCCAGGAACACCTGCCATAAGAATGCCATCCGTGAATTGAGGGGGCACGGATCTGCAGCCACTGTCCTTTAGCACTCCGAAGAATGCGCACACAAGCCGGCTTCGTTCTTCGCCTCGTACAAGCCACCTGTCTCTGCGGCTCCCGGAGGCGAAGAAGCGGCTGCTTCGTGCACAGATGAGGGCAGCGGCAGCCGCAGGCTCCGAAGCGCGGCTTCGGCAGAAAGACGCCGGGGAGCGCCACTTCCCTCCGGACAGCTCCGGATCGCCGTAGTCTGCGTTCTGACAGGACTGCATCATAGCGAAAAGCTTTGCCAGTGTGTCTCGCAGGGAAAAAGCTTACCAGCACAGCGGACTTATCCAGCTCTTGCCCAGAAACATGGACTTGCCTCACACACCAAAGACACCGCTCTTTCCTGGGCAGGCTAGGAAATGCTCTCAGATGGCCGTGCTGTCTGCCTGCTCCTGCCCAGCTCGTAGTTTTAGGTGCGCACAAATCCCAGCCTGGCATTCAGTGCACAGTCAAGGCAATTGCAAAATCCAGCAGCTGCTCATTCCCAAACACAAGTGCGCTGTTTATGCTCTTGCTTCCCGACAAATTCGGCGCAGCCCTTCTTTTCTGCAGCTGCCACCGAGGTCTCTGCATCCTGGAGCCTCAGAGGACGAGCACGATTTTGCCAGGAGAGGCTGTATCAGGGCGAAGTCTAAACGCAGGAAAGTAGTCCAGGAACACCTGCCATAAGCATTGAAGCAGGGAATTGAAGGGGCACGGAGCTGCAGCCACTGTCCTTTAGCAGTCCGAAGAATGCGCACACAAGCCGGCTTCGTTCTTCGCCTCGTACAAGCCACCTCTCTCTGCGGCTCCCGGAGGCGAAGAAGCGGCTGCTTCGTGTACAGATGAGGACGGCGGCAGCCGCAGGCTCCGAAGCGCGGCTTCGGCAGAAAGACGCCGGGGAGCGCCACTTCCCTCCGGACAGCTCCGGACAGCCGTAGTCTGTGTACTGAGTGGACTTCATCATAGCGAAAAGCTTTGCCAGTGTGTCTCGCAGGGAAAAAGCTTACCAGCACAGCGGACTTATCCCACTCTTGCCCAGAAACATGGACTTGCCTCACATTCCAAAGACACTGCTCTTTCCTAAGCAGGCTAGGAAATTCTCTCAGATGGCCGTGCTGTCTGCCTGCTCCTGCCCAGCTCGTAGTTTTAGGTGCGCACATCCCAGCCTGGCATTCAGTGCACAGTCAAGGCAATTGCAAAATCCAGCAGCTGCTCATTCCCAAACACAAGGCGCTGTTTATGCTCTTGCTTCCCGACAAATTCGGCGCAGCCCTTCTTTTCTGCACCTGCCACCGAGGTCTCTGCATCCTGGAGCCTCAGAGGAGGAGCACGATTTTGCCAGGAGAGCCTGTATCAGGGCGAAGTCTAAACGCAGGAAGGTTGTCCAGGAACACCTGCCATAAGCATTGAAGCAGGGAATTGAAGGGGCACGGAGCTGCAGCCACTGTCATTTAGCACTCCGAAGAATGCGCACACAAGCCGGCTTCGTTCTTCGCCTCCTACAAGCCACCTCTCTCTGCTGCTCCCGGAGGCGAAGGAGCGGCTCCTTCGTGCACAGATGAGGGCAGCGGCAGCCGCAGGCTCCGAAGCGCGGCTTCGGCAGAAAGACGCCGGGGAGCGGCACTTCCCTCCGGACAGCTCCGGACCCCCGTAGTCTGCGTCCTGACCGGAATGCATCGTAGCGAAAAGCTTTGCCAGTGTGTCTCCAGGGAAAAAGCTTACCAGCACAGCAGACTTATCCCGATCTTGCCAAGAAACATGGACTTGCCTCACACTCCAAAGACACTGCTCTTTCCTGGGCAGGCTAGAAAATGCTCTCAGATGGCCGTGCTGTCTGCCTGCTCCTGCCCAGCTCGTAGTTTTAGGTGCGCACATCCCAGCCTGGCATTCAGTGCACAGTCAAGGCAATTGCAAAATCCAGCAGCTGCTCATTCCCAAACACAAGGCGCTGTTTATGCTCTTGCTTCCCGACAAATTCGGTGCAGCCCTTCTTTTCTGCAGCTGCCACCGAGGTCTCTGCATCCTGGAGCCTCAGAGGACGAGCACAATTTTGCAGGGAGGGGCTGTATCAGGGCGAAGTCAAAGCGCAGGAAAGTTGTCCAGGAACACCTGCCATAAGCATGCCAGCCGTGAATTCAAGGGGCACGGAGCTGCAGCCACTGTCCTTTAGCAGTCCGAAGAATGCGCACACAAGCCGGCTTCGTTCTTCGCCTCATACAAGCTACCACTCACTGCGGCTTCCGGAGCAGAAGGAGCGGCTGCTTGGTGCACAGATGAGGGCAGCGGCAGCCGCAGGCTCCGAAGCGCGGCTTCGGCAGAAAGACGCCGTGGAGCGCCACTTCCCTCCGGACAGCTCTGGACATCCGTAGTCTGCGTTCTGACAGGACTGCATCATAGCGAAAAGCTTTGCCAGTGTGTCTCGCAGGGAAAAAGCTTACCAGCACAGCAGACTTATCCCGCTCTTGCCCAGAAACATGGACTTGCCTCACACTCCAAAGACACTGCTCTTTCCTAAGCAGGCTAGGAAATGCTCTCAGATGGCCGTGCTGTCTGCCTGCTCCTGCCCAGCTCGTAGTTTTAGGTGCGCACATCCCAGCCTGGCATTCAGTGCACAGTCAAGGCAATTGCAAAATCCAGCAGCTGCTCATTCCCAAACACAAGGCGCTGTTTATGCTCTTGCTTCCCGACAAATTCGGCGCAGCCCTTCTTTTCTGCAGCTGCCACCGAGGTCTCTGCATCCTGGAGCCTCAGAGGAGGAGCACGATTTTGCCAGGAGAGGCTGTATCAGGACGAAGTCTAAACGCAGGAAAGTAGTCCAGGAACACCTGCCATAAGCATTGAAGCAGGGAATTGAAGGGGCACGGAGCTGCAGCCACTGTCCTTTAGCAATCCGAAGAATGCGCACACAAGCCGGCTTCGTTCTTCGCCTCCTACAAGCCACCTCTCTCTGCGGCTCCCGGAGGCGAACAAGCGGCTCCTTCGTGCACAGATGAGGGCAGCGGCAGCCGCAGGCTCTGAAGCGCGGCTTCGGCAGAAAGACGCCGGGGAGCGGCACTTCCCTCCGGACAGCTCCGGACCCCCGTAGTCTGCGTCCTGACCGGAATGCATCGTAGCGAAAAGCTTTGCCAGTGTGTCTCCAGGGAAAAAGCTTACCAGCACAGAAGACTTATCCCGCTCTTGCCCAGAAACATGGACTTGCCTCACACTCCAAAGACACTGCTCTTTCCTAAGCAGGCTAGGAAATGCTCTCAGATGGCCGTGCTGTCTGCCTGCTCCTGCCCAGCTCGTAGTTTTAGGTGCGCACATCCCAGCCTGGCATTCAGTGCACAGTCAAGGCAATTGCAAAATCCAGCAGCTGCTCATTCCCAAACACAAGGCGCTGTTTATGCTCTTGCTTCCCGACAAATTCGGCGCAGCCCTTCTTTTCTGCACCTGCCACCGAGGTCTCTGCATCCTGGAGCCTCAGAGGACGAGCACAATTTTGCAGGGAGGGGCTGTATCATGACGAAGTCTAAACGCAGGAAAGTTGTCCAGGAACACCTGCCATAAGCATGCCAGCCGTGAATTCAAGGGGCACGTAGCTGCAGCCACTGTCCTGTAGCAATCCGAAGAATGCGCACACAAGCCGGCTTCGTTCTTCGCCTCCTACAAGCCACCGTCTCTGCGGCTCCCGGAGGCGAAGGAGTGGCTTCTTCGTGCACAGATGAGGGCAGCGGCAGCCGCAGGCTCCATAGCGCGGCTTCGGCAGAAAGACGCCGGGGAGCTGCACTTCCCTCCAGACAGCTCCGGACCGCCGTAGTCTGCGTCCTGACAGGACTGCATCGTAGCAAAAAGCTTTGCCGGTGTGTCTCGCAGGGAAAAAGCTTACCAGCACAGCGGAATTATCCCGATCTTGCCAAGAAACATGGACTTGCCTCACATTCCAAAGACACTGCTCTTTCCTAAGCAGGCTAGGAAATGCTCTCAGATGGCCGTGCTGTCTGCCTGCTCCTGCCCAGCTCGTAGTTTTAGGTGCGCACATCCCAGCCTGGCATTCAGTGCACAGTCAAGGCAATTGAAAAATCAAGAAGCTGCTCATTCCCAAACACAAGGCGCGCTGTTTATGCTCTTGCTTCCCGACAAATTCGGCGCAGCCCTTCTTTTCTGCACCTGCCACCGAGGTCTCTGCATCCTGGAGCCTCAGAGGAGGAGCACGATTTTGCAGGGAGGGGCTGTATCAGGGCGAAGTCAAAAGGCAGGAAAGTAGTCCAGGAACACCTGCCATAAGAATGCCATCCGTGAATTGAGGGGGCACGGAGCTGCAGCCACTGTCCTTTAGCACTCCGAAGAATGCGCACACAAGCCGGCTTCGTTCTTCGCCTCGTACAAGCCACCTCTCTCTGCGGCTCCCGGAGGCGAAGAAGCGGCTGCTTCGTGCACAGATGAGGGCAGCGGCAGCCGCAGGCTCCGAAGCGCGGCTTCGGCAGAAAGACGCCGGGGAGCGCCACTTCCCTCCGGACAGCTCCGGATCGCCGTAGTCTGCGTTCTGACAGGACTGCATCATAGCGAAAAGCTTTGCCAGTGTGTCTCGCAGGGAAAAAGCTTACCAGCACAGCGGACTTATCCAGCTCTTGCCCAGAAACATGGACTTGCCTCACACACCAAAGACACCGCTCTTTCCTGGGCAGGCTAGGAAATGCTCTCAGATGGCCGTGCTGTCTGCCTGCTCCTGCCCAGCTCGTAGTTTTAGGTGCGCACAAATCCCAGCCTGGCATTCAGTGCACAGTCAAGGCAATTGCAAAATCCAGCAGCTGCTCATTCCCAAACACAAGTGCGCTGTTTATGCTCTTGCTTCCCGACAAATTCGGCGCAGCCCTTCTTTTCTGCAGCTGCCACCGAGGTCTCTGCATCCTGGAGCCTCAGAGGACGAGCACGATTTTGCCAGGAGAGGCTGTATCAGGGCGAAGTCTAAGCGCAGGAAAGTAGTCCAGGAACACCTGCAATAAGCATGCCAGCCGTGAATTCAAGGGGCACGGAGCTGCAGCCACTGTCCTTTAGCACTCCGAAGAATGCGCACACAAGCCGGCTTCGTTCTTCGCCTCGTACAAGCCACCTCTCTCTGCGGCTCCCGGAGGCGAAGAAGCGGCTGCTTCGTGTACAGATGAGGACGGCGGCAGCCGCAGGCTCCGAAGCGCGGCTTCGGCAGAAAGACGCCGGGGAGCGCCACTTCCCTCCGGACAGCTCCGGACAGCCGTAGTCTGTGTACTGAGTGGACTTCATCATAGCGAAAAGCTTTGCCAGTGTGTCTCGCAGGGAAAAAGCTTACCAGCACAGCGGACTTCTCCCGCTCTTGCCCAGAAACATGGACTTGCCTCACATTCCAAAGACACTGCTCTTTCCTAAGCAGGCTAGGAAATTCTCTCAGATGGCCGTGCTGTCTGCCTGCTCCTGCCCAGCTCGTAGTTTTAGGTGCGCACATCCCAGCCTGGCATTCAGTGCACAGTCAAGGCAATTGCAAAATCCAGCAGCTGCTCATTCCCAAACACAAGGCGCTGTTTATGCTCTTGCTTCCCGACAAATTCGGCGCAGCCCTTCTTTTCTGCACCTGCCACCGAGGTCTCTGCATCCTGGAGCCTCAGAGGAGGAGCACGATTTTGCCAGGAGAGCCTGTATCAGGGCGAAGTCTAAACGCAGGAAGGTTGTCCAGGAACACCTGCCATAAGCATTGAAGCAGGGAATTGAAGGGGCACGGAGCTGCAGCCACTGTCATTTAGCACTCCGAAGAATGCGCACACAAGCCGGCTTCGTTCTTCGCCTCCTACAAGCCACCTCTCTCTGCTGCTCCCGGAGGCGAAGGAGCGGCTGCTTGGTGCACAGATGAGGGCAGCGGCAGCCGCAGGCTCTGAAGCGCGGCTTCGGCAGAAAGACGCCGGGGAGCGGCACTTCCCTCCGGACAGCTCCGGACCCCTGTAGTCTGCGTCCTGACCGGAATGCATCGTAGCGAAAAGCTTTGCCAGTGTGTCTCCAGGGAAAAAGCTTACCAGCACAGCAGACTTATCCCGATCTTGCCAAGAAACATGGACTTGCCTCACACTCCAAAGACACTGCTCTTTCCTGGGCAGGCTAGAAAATGCTCTCAGATGGCCGTGCTGTCTGCCTGCTCCTGCCCAGCTCGTAGTTTTAGGTGTGCATATCCCAGCCTGGCATTCAGTGCACAGTCAAGGCAATTGCAAAATCCAGCAGCTGCTCATTCCCAAACACAAGGCGCTGTTTATGCTCTTGCTTCCCGACAAATTCGGTGCAGCCCTTCTTTTCTGCAGCTGCCACCGAGGTCTCTGCATCCTGGAGCCTCAGAGGACGAGCACAATTTTGCAGGGAGGGGCTGTATCAGGGCGAAGTCAAAGCGCAGGAAAGTTGTCCAGGAACACCTGCCATAAGCATGCCAGCCGTGAATTCAAGGGGCACGGAGCTGCAGCCACTGTCCTTTAGCAGTCCGAAGAATGCGCACACAAGCCGGCTTCGTTCTTCGCCTCATACAAGCTACCACTCACTGCGGCTTCCGGAGCAGAAGGAGCGGCTGCTTGGTGCACAGATGAGGGCAGCGGCAGCCGCAGGCTCCGAAGCGCGGCTTCGGCAGAAAGACGCCGTGGAGCGCCACTTCCCTCCGGACAGCTCTGGACATCCGTAGTCTGCGTTCTGACAGGACTGCATCATAGCGAAAAGCTTTGCCAGTGTGTCTCGCAGGGAAAAAGCTTACCAGCACAGCAGACTTATCCCGCTCTTGCCCAGAAACATGGACTTGCCTCACACTCCAAAGACACTGCTCTTTCCTAAGCAGGCTAGGAAATGCTCTCAGATGGCCGTGCTGTCTGCCTGCTCCTGCCCAGCTCGTAGTTTTAGGTGCGCACATCCCAGCCTGGCATTCAGTGCACAGTCAAGGCAATTGCAAAATCCAGCAGCTGCTCATTCCCAAACACAAGGCGCTGTTTATGCTCTTGCTTCCCGACAAATTCGGCGCAGCCCTTCTTTTCTGCAGCTGCCACCGAGGTCTCTGCATCCTGGAGCCTCAGAGGAGGAGCACGATTTTGCCAGGAGAGGCTGTATCAGGACGAAGTCTAAACGCAGGAAAGTAGTCCAGGAACACCTGCCATAAGCATTGAAGCAGGGAATTGAAGGGGCACGGAGCTGCAGCCACTGTCCTTTAGCAATCCGAAGAATGCGCACACAAGCCGGCTTCGTTCTTCGCCTCCTACAAGCCACCTCTCTCTGCGGCTCCCGGAGGCGAACAAGCGGCTCCTTCGTGCACAGATGAGGGCAGCGGCAGCCGCAGGCTCTGAAGCGCGGCTTCGGCAGAAAGACGCCGGGGAGCGGCACTTCCCTCCGGACAGCTCCGGACACCCGTAGTCTGCGTCCTGACCGGAATGCATCGTAGCGAAAAGCTTTGCCAGTGTGTCTCCAGGGAAAAAGCTTACCAGCACAGAAGACTTATCCCGCTCTTGCCCAGAAACATGGACTTGCCTCACACTCCAAAGACACTGCTCTTTCCTAAGCAGGCTAGGAAATGCTCTCAGATGGCCGTGCTGTCTGCCTGCTCCTGCCCAGCTCGTAGTTTTAGGTGCGCACATCCCAGCCTGGCATTCAGTGCACAGTCAAGGCAATTGCAAAATCCAGCAGCTGCTCATTCCCAAACACAAGGCGCTGTTTATGCTCTTGCTTCCCGACAAATTCGGCGCAGCCCTTCTTTTCTGCACCTGCCACCGAGGTCTCTGCATCCTGGAGCCTCAGAGGACGAGCACAATTTTGCAGGGAGGGGCTGTATCATGACGAAGTCTAAACGCAGGAAAGTTGTCCAGGAACACCTGCCATAAGCATGCCAGCCGTGAATTCAAGGGGCACGTAGCTGCAGCCACTGTCCTGTAGCAATCCGAAGAATGCGCACACAAGCCGGCTTCGTTCTTCGCCTCCTACAAGCCACCGTCTCTGCGGCTCCCGGAGGCGAAGGAGTGGCTTCTTCGTGCACAGATGAGGGCAGCGGCAGCCGCAGGCTCCATAGCGCGGCTTCGGCAGAAAGACGCCGGGGAGCTGCACTTCCCTCCAGACAGCTCCGGACCGCCGTAGTCTGCGTCCTGACAGGACTGCATCGTAGCAAAAAGCTTTGCCGGTGTGTCTCGCAGGGAAAAAGCTTACCAGCACAGCGGAATTATCCCGATCTTGCCAAGAAACATGGACTTGCCTCACATTCCAAAGACACTGCTCTTTCCTAAGCAGGCTAGGAAATGCTCTCAGATGGCCGTGCTGTCTGCCTGCTCCTGCCCAGCTCGTAGTTTTAGGTGCGCACATCCCAGCCTGGCATTCAGTGCACAGTCAAGGCAATTGAAAAATCAAGAAGCTGCTCATTCCCAAACACAAGGCGCGCTGTTTATGCTCTTGCTTCCCGACAAATTCGGCGCAGCCCTTCTTTTCTGCACCTGCCACCGAGGTCTCTGCATCCTGGAGCCTCAGAGGAGGAGCACGATTTTGCAGGGAGGGGCTGTATCAGGGCGAAGTCAAAAGGCAGGAAAGTAGTCCAGGAACACCTGCCATAAGAATGCCATCCGTGAATTGAGGGGGCACGGAGCTGCAGCCACTGTCCTTTAGCACTCCGAAGAATGCGCACACAAGCCGGCTTCGTTCTTCGCCTCGTACAAGCCACCTCTCTCTGCGGCTCCCGGAGGCGAAGAAGCGGCTGCTTCGTGCACAGATGAGGGCAGCGGCAGCCGCAGGCTCCGAAGCGCGGCTTCGGCAGAAAGACGCCGGGGAGCGCCACTTCCCTCCGGACAGCTCCGGATCGCCGTAGTCTGCGTTCTGACAGGACTGCATCATAGCGAAAAGCTTTGCCAGTGTGTCTCGCAGGGAAAAAGCTTACCAGCACAGCGGACTTATCCAGCTCTTGCCCAGAAACATGGACTTGCCTCACACACCAAAGACACCGCTCTTTCCTGGGCAGGCTAGGAAATGCTCTCAGATGGCCGTGCTGTCTGCCTGCTCCTGCCCAGCTCGTAGTTTTAGGTGCGCACAAATCCCAGCCTGGCATTCAGTGCACAGTCAAGGCAATTGCAAAATCCAGCAGCTGCTCATTCCCAAACACAAGTGCGCTGTTTATGCTCTTGCTTCCCGACAAATTCGGCGCAGCCCTTCTTTTCTGCAGCTGCCACCGAGGTCTCTGCATCCTGGAGCCTCAGAGGACGAGCACGATTTTGCCAGGAGAGGCTGTATCAGGGCGAAGTCTAAACGCAGGAAAGTAGTCCAGGAACACCTGCAATAAGCATGCCAGCCGTGAATTCAAGGGGCACGGAGCTGCAGCCACTGTCCTTTAGCACTCCGAAGAATGCGCACACAAGCCGGCTTCGTTCTTCGCCTCGTACAAGCCACCTCTCTCTGCGGCTCCCGGAGGCGAAGAAGCGGCTGCTTCGTGTACAGATGAGGACGGCGGCAGCCGCAGGCTCCGAAGCGCGGCTTCGGCAGAAAGACGCCGGGGAGCGCCACTTCCCTCCGGACAGCTCCGGACAGCCGTAGTCTGTGTACTGAGTGGACTTCATCATAGCGAAAAGCTTTGCCAGTGTGTCTCGCAGGGAAAAAGCTTACCAGCACAGCGGACTTCTCCCGCTCTTGCCCAGAAACATGGACTTGCCTCACATTCCAAAGACACTGCTCTTTCCTAAGCAGGCTAGGAAATTCTCTCAGATGGCCGTGCTGTCTGCCTGCTCCTGCCCAGCTCGTAGTTTTAGGTGCGCACATCCCAGCCTGGCATTCAGTGCACAGTCAAGGCAATTGCAAAATCCAGCAGCTGCTCATTCCCAAACACAAGGCGCTGTTTATGCTCTTGCTTCCCGACAAATTCGGCGCAGCCCTTCTTTTCTGCAGCTGCCACCGAGGTCTCTGCATCCTGGAGCCTCAGAGGAGGAGCACGATTTTGCCAGGAGAGCCTGTATCAGGGCGAAGTCTAAACGCAGGAAGGTTGTCCAGGAACACCTGCCATAAGCATTGAAGCAGGGAATTGAAGGGGCACGGAGCTGCAGCCACTGTCATTTAGCACTCCGAAGAATGCGCACACAAGCCGGCTTCGTTCTTCGCCTCCTACAAGCCACCTCTCTCTGCTGCTCCCGGAGGCGAAGGAGCGGCTGCTTGGTGCACAGATGAGGGCAGCGGCAGCCGCAGGCTCTGAAGCGCGGCTTCGGCAGAAAGACGCCGGGGAGCGGCACTTCCCTCCGGACAGCTCCGGACCCCCGTAGTCTGCGTCCTGACCGGAATGCATCGTAGCGAAAAGCTTTGCCAGTGTGTCTCCAGGGAAAAAGCTTACCAGCACAGCAGACTTATCCCGATCTTGCCAAGAAACATGGACTTGCCTCACACTCCAAAGACACTGCTCTTTCCTGGGCAGGCTAGAAAATGCTCTCAGATGGCCGTGCTGTCTGCCTGCTCCTGCCCAGCTCGTAGTTTTAGGTGCGCACATCCCAGCCTGGCATTCAGTGCACAGTCAAGGCAATTGCAAAATCCAGCAGCTGCTCATTCCCAAACACAAGGCGCTGTTTATGCTCTTGCTTCCCGACAAATTCGGTGCAGCCCTTCTTTTCTGCAGCTGCCACCGAGGTCTCTGCATCCTGGAGCCTCAGAGGACGAGCACAATTTTGCAGGGAGGGGCTGTATCAGGGCGAAGTCAAAGCGCAGGAAAGTTGTCCAGGAACACCTGCCATAAGCATGCCAGCCGTGAATTCAAGGGGCACGGAGCTGCAGCCACTGTCCTTTAGCAGTCCGAAGAATGCGCACACAAGCCGGCTTCGTTCTTCGCCTCATACAAGCTACCACTCACTGCGGCTTCCGGAGCAGAAGGAGCGGCTGCTTCGTGCACAGATGAGGGCAGCGGCAGCCGCAGGCTCCGAAGCGCGGCTTCGGCAGAAAGACGCCGGGGAGCGCCACTTCCCTCCGGACAGCTCTGGACATCCGTAGTCTACGTCCTGAGTGGACTTCATCATAGCGAAAAGCTTTGCCAGTGTGTCTCGCAGGGAAAAAGTTTACCAGCACAGCGGAATTATCCCGCTCTTGCCCAGAAACATGGACTTGCCTCACACTCCAAAGACATTGCTCTTTCCTAAGCAGGCTAACAAATTCTCTCAGATGGCCGTGCTGTCTGCCTGCTCCTGCCCAGCTCGTAGTTTTAGGTGTGCACATCCCAGCCTGGCATTCAGTGCACAGTCAAGGCAATTGCAAAATCCAGCAGCTGCTCATTCCCAAACACAAGGCACTGTTTATGCTCTTGCTTCCCGACAAATTCGGCGCAGCCCTTCTTTTCTGCAGCTGCCACCGAGGTCTCTGCATCCTGGAGCCTCAGAGGACGAGCACGATTTTGCCAGGAGAGGCTGTATCAGGGCGAAGTCTAAACGCAGGAAAGTTGTCCAGGAACACCTGCCATAAGCATGCCAGCCGTGAATTCAAGGGGCACGGAGCTGCAGCCACTGTCCTTTAGCAATCCGAAGAATGCGCACACAAGCCGGCTTCGTTCTTCGCCTCGTACAAGCCACCTGTCTCTGCGGCTCCCGGAGGCGAAGAAGCGGCTGCTTCGTACACAGATGAGGGCAGCGGCAGGTGCAGGCTCCGTAGCGCGGCTTCGGCAGAAAGACGCCGGGGAGCGGCACTTCCCTCCGGACAGCTCCGGACAGCCGTAGTCTGCGTTCTGACAGGACTGCATCATAGCGAAAAGCTTTGCCAGTGTGTCTCGCAGGGAAAAAGCTTACCAGCACAGCAGACTTATCCCGCTCTTGCCCAGAAACATGGACTTGCCTCACACTCCAAAGACACTGCTCTTTCCTAAGCAGGCTAGGAAATGCTCTCAGATGGCCGTGCTGTCTGCCTGCTCCTGCCCAGCTCGTAGTTTTAGGTGCGCACATCCCAGCCTGGCATTCAGTGCACAGTCAAGGCAATTGCAAAATCCAGCAGCTGCTCATTCCCAAACACAAGGCGCTGTTTATGCTCTTGCTTCCCGACAAATTCGGCGCAGCCCTTCTTTTCTGCACCTGCCACCGAGGTCTCTGCATCCTGGAGCCTCAGAGGACGAGCACGATTTAGCCAGGAGAGGCTGTATTAGGGCGAAGTATAAACGCAGGAAAGTAGTCCAGGAACACCTGCAATAAGCATGCCAGCCGTGAATTCAAGGGGCACGGAGCTGCAGCCACTGTCCTTTAGCACTCCGAAGAATGCGCACACAAGCCGGCTTCGTTCTTCGCCTCGTACAAGCCACCTCTCTCTGCGGCTCCCGGAGGCGAAGAAGCGGCTGCTTCGTGTACAGATGAGGACGGCGGCAGCCGCAGGCTCCGAAGCGCGGCTTCGGCAGAAAGACGCCGGGGAGTGCCACTTCCCTCCGGACAGCTCCGGACAGCCGTAGTCTGTGTACTGACTGGACTTCATCATAGCGAAAAGCTTTGCCAGTGTGTCTCGCAGGGAAAAAGCTTACCAGCACAGCGGACTTCTCCCGCTCTTGCCCAGAAACATGGACTTGCCTCACACTCCAAAGACACTGCTCTTTCCTAAGCAGGCTAGGAAATTCTCTCAGATGGCCGTGCTGTCTGCCTGCTCCTGCCCAGCTCGTAGTTTTAGGTGTGCACATCCCAGCCTGGCATTCAGTGCACAGTGTAGGCAATTGTAAAATCCAGCAGCTGCTCATTCCCAAACACAAGGCGCTGTTTATGCTCTTGCTTCCCGACAAATTCGGCGCAGCCCTTCTTTTCTGCAGCTGCCACCGAGGTCTCTGCATCCTGGAGCCTCAGAGGAGGAGCACGATTTTGCCAGGAGAGGCTGTATCAGGGCGAAGTCTAAACGCAGGAAAGTTGTCCAGGAACACCTGCTATAAGCATGCCAGCCATGAATTCAAGGGGCACGGATCTGCAGCCACTGTCATTTAGCACTCCGAAGAATGCGCACACAAGCCGGCTTCGTTCTTCGCCTCGTACAAGCCACCTGTCTCTGCGGCTCCCGGAGGCGAAGAAGCGGCTGCTTCGTACACAGATGAGGGCAGCGGCAGCCGCAGGCTCCGAAGCGCGGCTTCGGCAGAAAGACGCCGGGAAGCGGCACTTCCCTCCGGACAGCTCCGGACAGCCGTAGTCTGCGTCCTGAGTGGACTGCATCATAGCGAAAAGCTTTGCCAGTGTGTCTCGCAGGGAAAAAGTTTACCAGCACAGCGGAATTATCCCGATCTTGCCCAGAAACATGGACTTGCCTCACACTCCAAAGACATTGCTCTTTCCTAAGCAGGCTAGGAAATTCTCTCAGATGGCCGTGCTGTCTGCCTGCTCCTGCCCAGCTCGTAGTTTTAGGTGCGCACATCCCAGCCTGGCATTCAGTGCACAGTCAAGGCAATTGCAAAATCAAGAAACTGCTCATTCCCAATCACAAGGCGCTGTTTATGCTCTTGCTTCCCGACAAATTCGGCGCAGCCCTTCTTTTCTGCACCTGCCACCGAGGTCTCTGCATCCTGGAGCCTCAGAGGAGGAGCACAATTTTGCAGGGAGGGGCTGTATCAGGGCGAAGTCTAAACGCAGGAAAGTTGTCCAGGAACACCTGCCATAAGCATGCCAGCCGTGAATTCAAGGGGCACGGAGCTGCAGCCACTGTCCTGTAGCAATCCGAAGAATGCGCACACAAGCCGGCTTCGTTCTTCGCCTCCTACAAGCCACCGTCTCTGCGGCTCCCGGAGGCGAAGGAGTGGCTTCTTCGTGCACAGATGAGGGCAGCGGCAGCCGCAGGCTCCATAGCGCGGCTTCGGCAGAAAGACGCCGGGGAGCTGCACTTCCCTCCAGACAGCTCCGGACCGCCGTAGTCTGCGTCCTGACAGGACTGCATCGTAGCAAAAAGCTTTGCCGGTGTGTCTCGCAGGGAAAAAGCTTACCAGCACAGCGGAATTATCCCGATCTTGCCAAGAAACATGGACTTGCCTCACACTCCAAAGACACTGCTCTTTCCTAAGCAGGCTAGGAAATGCTCTCAGATGGCCGTGCTGTCTGCCTGCTCCTGCCCAGCTCGTAGTTTTAGGTGCGCACATCCCAGCCTGGCATTCAGTGCACAGTCAAGGCAATTGAAAAATCAAGAAGCTGCTCATTCCCAAACACAAGGCGCGCTGTTTATGCTCTTGCTTCCCGACAAATTCGGCGCAGCCCTTCTTTTCTGCACCTGCCACCGAGGTCTCTGCATCCTGGAGCCTCAGAGGAGGAGCACGATTTTGCAGGGAGGGGCTGTATCAGGGCGAAGTCAAAAGGCAGGAAAGTAGTCCAGGAACACCTGCAATAAGAATGCCATCCGTGAATTGAGGGGGCACGGAGCTGCAGCCACTCTCCTTTAGCACTCCGAAGAATGCGCACACAAGCCGGCTTCGTTCTTCGCCTCGTACAAGCCACCTCTCTCTGCGGCTCCCGGAGGCGAAGAAGCGGCTGCTTCGTGCACAGATGAGGGCAGCGGCAGCCGCAGGCTCCGAAGCGCGGCTTCGGCAGAAAGACGCCGGGGAGCGCCACTTCCCTCCGGACAGCTCCGGACCGCCGTAGTCTGTGTACTGAGTGGACTGCATCATAGCGAAAAGCTTTGCCAGTGTGTCTCGCAGGGAAAAAGCTTACCAGCACAGCGGACTTATCCCGCTCTTGCCCAGAAACATGGACTTGCCTCACACTCCAAAGACATTGCTCTTTCCTAAGCAGGCTAGGAAATGCTCTCAGATGGCCGTGCTGTCTGCCTGCTCCTGCCCAGCTCATAATTTTAGGTGCGCACATCCCAGCCTGGCATTCAGTGCACAGTCAAGGCAATTGCAAAATCCAGCAGCTGCTCATTCCCAAACACAAGGCACTGTTTATGCTCTTGCTTCCCGACAAATTCGGCGCAGCCCTTCTTTTCTGCAGCTGCCACCGAGGTCTCTGCATCCTGGAGCCTCAGAGGAGGAGCACGATTTTGCCAGGAGAGGCTGTATCAGGGCGAAGTCTAAACGCAGGAAAGTTGTCCAGGAACACCTGCCATAAGCATGCCAGCCGTGAATTCAAGGGGCACGGAGCTGCAGCCACTGTCCTTTAGCAATCCGAAGAATGCGCACACAAGCCGGCTTCGTTCTTCGCCTCGTACAAGCCACCTGTCTCTGCGGCTCCCGGAGGCGAAGAAGCGGCTGCTTCGTACACAGATGAGGGCAGCGGCAGGTGCAGGCTCCGTAGCGCGGCTTCGGCAGAAAGACGCCGGGGAGCGGCACTTCCCTCCGGACAGCTCCGGACAGCCGTAGTCTGCGTTCTGACAGGACTGCATCATAGCGAAAAGCTTTGCCAGTGTGTCTCGCAGGGAAAAAGCTTACCAGCACAGCAGACTTATCCCGCTCTTGCCCAGAAACATGGACTTGCCTCACACTCCAAAGACACTGCTCTTTCCTAAGCAGGCTAGGAAATGCTCTCAGATGGCCGTGCTGTCTGCCTGCTCCTGCCCAGCTCGTAGTTTTAGGTGCGCACATCCCAGCCTGGCATTCAGTGCACAGTCAAGGCAATTGCAAAATCCAGCAGCTGCTCATTCCCAAACACAAGGCGCTGTTTATGCTCTTGCTTCCCGACAAATTCGGCGCAGCCCTTCTTTTCTGCACCTGCCACCGAGGTCTCTGCATCCTGGAGCCTCAGAGGACGAGCACGATTTAGCCAGGAGAGGCTGTATTAGGGCGAAGTATAAACGCAGGAAAGTAGTCCAGGAACACCTGCAATAAGCATGCCAGCCGTGAATTCAAGGGGCACGGAGCTGCAGCCACTGTCCTTTAGCACTCCGAAGAATGCGCACACAAGCCGGCTTCGTTCTTCGCCTCGTACAAGCCACCTCTCTCTGCGGCTCCCGGAGGCGAAGAAGCGGCTGCTTCGTGTACAGATGAGGACAGCGGCAGCCGCAGGCTCCGAAGCGCGGCTTCGGCAGAAAGACGCCGGGGAGTGCCACTTCCCTCCGGACAGCTCCGGACAGCCGTAGTCTGTGTACTGACTGGACTTCATCATAGCGAAAAGCTTTGCCAGTGTGTCTCGCAGGGAAAAAGCTTACCAGCACAGCGGACTTCTCCCGCTCTTGCCCAGAAACATGGACTTGCCTCACACTCCAAAGACACTGCTCTTTCCTAAGCAGGCTAGGAAATTCTCTCAGATGGCCGTGCTGTCTGCCTGCTCCTGCCCAGCTCGTAGTTTTAGGTGTGCACATCCCAGCCTGGCATTCAGTGCACAGTGTAGGCAATTGCAAAATCCAGCAGCTGCTCATTCCCAAACACAAGGCGCTGTTTATGCTCTTGCTTCCCGACAAATTCGGCGCAGCCCTTCTTTTCTGCAGCTGCCACCGAGGTCTCTGCATCCTGGAGCCTCAGAGGACGAGCACGATTTTGCCAGGAGAGGCTGTATCAGGGCGAAGTCTAAACGCAGGAAAGTTGTCCAGGAACACCTGCTATAAGCATGCCAGCCATGAATTCAAGGGGCACGGATCTGCAGCCACTGTCCTTTAGCACTCCGAAGAATGCGCACACAAGCCGGCTTCGTTCTTCGCCTCCTACAAGCCACCTCTCTCTGCGGCTCCCGGAGGCGAAGAAGCGGCTGCTTCGTGTACAGATGAGGACGGCGGCAGGTGCAGGCTCCGTAGCGCGGCTTCGGCAGAAAGACGCCGGGGAGCGCCACTTCCCTCCGGACAGCTCCGGACCGCCGTAGTCTGTGTACTGAGTGGACTTCATCATAGCGAAAAGCTTTGCCAGTGTGTCTCGCAGGGAAAAAGCTTACCAGCACAGCGGACTTATCCCGCTCTTGCCCAGAAACATGGACTTGCCTCACATTCCAAAGACACTGCTCTTTCCTAAGCAGGCTAGGAAATTCTCTCAGATGGCCGTGCTGTCTGCCTGCTCCTGCCCAGCTCGTAGTTTTAGGTGCGCACATCCCAGCCTGGCATTCAGTGCACAGTCAAGGCAATTGCAAAATCCAGCAGCTGCTCATTCCCAAACACAAGGCGCTGTTTATGCTCTTGCTTCCCGACAAATTCGGCGCAGCCCTTCTTTTCTGCACCTGCCACCGAGGTCTCTGCATCCTGGAGCCTCAGAGGAGGAGCACGATTTTGCCAGGAGAGCCTGTATCAGGGCGAAGTCTAAACGCAGGAAGGTTGTCCAGGAACACCTGCCATAAGCATTGAAGCAGGGAATTGAAGGGGCACGGAGCTGCAGCCACTGTCATTTAGCACTCCGAAGAATGCGCACACAAGCCGGCTTCGTTCTTCGCCTCCTACAAGCCACCTGTCTCTGCTGCTCCCGGAGGCGAAGGAGCGGCTGCTTGGTGCACAGATGAGGGCAGCGGCAGCCGCAGGCTCTGAAGCGCGGCTTCGGCAGAAAGACGCCGGGGAGCGGCACTTCCCTCCGGACAGCTCCGGACAGCCGTAGTCTGAGTTCTGACAGGACTGCATCATAGCGAAAAGCTTTGCCGGTGTGTCTCCAGGGAAAAAGCTTACCAGCACAGCAGACTTATCCCGATCTTGCCAAGAAACATGGACTTGCCTCACACTCCAAAGACACTGCTCTTTCCTGGGCAGGCTAGAAAATGCTCTCAGATGGCCGTGCTGTCTGCCTGCTCCTGCCCAGCTCGTAGTTTTAGGTGCGCACATCCCAGCCTGGCATTCAGTGCACAGTCAAGGCAATTGCAAAATCCAGCAGCTGCTCATTCCCAAACACAAGGCGCTGTTTATGCTCTTGCTTCCCGACAAATTCGGTGCAGCCCTTCTTTTCTGCAGCTGCCACCGAGGTCTCTGCATCCTGGAGCCTCAGAGGACGAGCACAATTTTGCAGGGAGGGGCTGTATCAGGGCGAAGTCAAAGCGCAGGAAAGTTGTCCAGGAACACCTGCCATAAGCATGCCAGCCGTGAATTCAAGGGGCACGGAGCTGCAGCCACTGTCCTTTAGCAGTCCGAAGAATGCGCACACAAGCCGGCTTCGTTCTTCGCCTCATACAAGCTACCACTCACTGCGGCTTCCGGAGCAGAAGGAGCGGCTGCTTCGTGCACAGATGAGGGCAGCGGCAGCCGCAGGCTCCGAAGCGCGGCTTCGGCAGAAAGACGCCGGGGAGCGCCACTTCCCTCCGGACAGCTCTGGACATCCGTAGTCTACGTCCTGAGTGGACTTCATCATAGCGAAAAGCTTTGCCAGTGTGTCTCGCAGGGAAAAAGTTTACCAGCACAGCGGAATTATCCCGCTCTTGCCCAGAAACATGGACTTGCCTCACACTCCAAAGACATTGCTCTTTCCTAAGCAGGCTAACAAATTCTCTCAGATGGCCGTGCTGTCTGCCTGCTCCTGCCCAGCTCGTAGTTTTAGGTGTGCACATCCCAGCCTGGCATTCAGTGCACAGTCAAGGCAATTGCAAAATCCAGCAGCTGCTCATTCCCAAACACAAGGCACTGTTTATGCTCTTGCTTCCCGACAAATTCGGCGCAGCCCTTCTTTTCTGCAGCTGCCACCGAGGTCTCTGCATCCTGGAGCCTCAGAGGAGGAGCACGATTTTGCCAGGAGAGGCTGTATCAGGGCGAAGTCTAAACGCAGGAAAGTTGTCCAGGAACACCTGCCATAAGCATGCCAGCCGTGAATTCAAGGGGCACGGAGCTGCAGCCACTGTCCTTTAGCAATCCGAAGAATGCGCACACAAGCCGGCTTCGTTCTTCGCCTCGTACAAGCCACCTGTCTCTGCGGCTCCCGGAGGCGAAGAAGCGGCTGCTTCGTACACAGATGAGGGCAGCGGCAGGTGCAGGCTCCGTAGCGCGGCTTCGGCAGAAAGACGCCGGGGAGCGGCACTTCCCTCCGGACAGCTCCGGACAGCCGTAGTCTGCGTTCTGACAGGACTGCATCAGCGAAAAGCTTTGCCAGTGTGTCTCGCAGGGAAAAAGCTTACCAGCACAGCAGACTTATCCCGCTCTTGCCCAGAAACATGGACTTGCCTCACACTCCAAAGACACTGCTCTTTCCTAAGCAGGCTAGGAAATGCTCTCAGATGGCCGTGCTGTCTGCCTGCTCCTGCCCAGCTCGTAGTTTTAGGTGCGCACATCCCAGCCTGGCATTCAGTGCACAGTCAAGGCAATTGCAAAATCCAGCAGCTGCTCATTCCCAAACACAAGGCGCTGTTTATGCTCTTGCTTCCCGACAAATTCGGCGCAGCCCTTCTTTTCTGCAGCTGCCACCGAGGTCTCTGCATCCTGGAGCCTCAGAGGACGAGCACGATTTAGCCAGGAGAGGCTGTATTAGGGCGAAGTATAAACGCAGGAAAGTTGTCCAGGAACACCTGCAATAAGCATGCCAGCCGTGAATTCAAGGGGCACGGAGCTGCAGCCACTGTCCTTTAGCACTCCGAAGAATGCGCACACAAGCCGGCTTCGTTCTTCGCCTCGTACAAGCCACCTCTCTCTGCGGCTCCCGGAGGCGAAGAAGCGGCTGCTTCGTGTACAGATGAGGACGGCGGCAGCCGCAGGCTCCGAAGCGCGGCTTCGGCAGAAAGACGCCGGGGAGTGCCACTTCCCTCCGGACAGCTCCGGACAGCCGTAGTCTGTGTACTGACTGGACTTCATCATAGCGAAAAGCTTTGCCAGTGTGTCTCGCAGGGAAAAAGCTTACCAGCACAGCGGACTTCTCCCGCTCTTGCCCAGAAACATGGACTTGCCTCACACTCCAAAGACACTGCTCTTTCCTAAGCAGGCTAGGAAATTCTCTCAGATGGCCGTGCTGTCTGCCTGCTCCTGCCCAGCTCGTAGTTTTAGGTGTGCACATCCCAGCCTGGCATTCAGTGCACAGTGTAGGCAATTGCAAAATCCAGCAGCTGCTCATTCCCAAACACAAGGCGCTGTTTATGCTCTTGCTTCCCGACAAATTCGGCGCAGCCCTTCTTTTCTGCAGCTGCCACCGAGGTCTCTGCATCCTGGAGCCTCAGAGGAGGAGCACGATTTTGCCAGGAGAGGCTGTATCAGGGCGAAGTATAAACGCAGGAAAGTAGTCCAGGAACACCTGCAATAAGCATGCCAGCCGTGAATTCAAGGGGCACGGAGCTGCAGCCACTGTCCTTTAGCACTCCGAAGAATGCGCACACAAGCCGGCTTCGTTCTTCGCCTCCTACAAGCCACCTCTCTCTGCGGCTCCCGGAGGCGAAGAAGCGGCTGCTTCGTGTACAGATGAGGACGGCGGCAGGTGCAGGCTCCGTAGCGCGGCTTCGGCAGAAAGACGCCGGGGAGCGGCACATCCCTCCGGACAGCTCCGGACCGCCGTAGTCTGTGTACTGAGTGGACTTCATCATAGCGAAAAGCTTTGCCAGTGTGTCTCGCAGGGAAAAAGCTTACCAGCACCGCGGACTTATCCCGCTCTTGCCCAGAAACATGGACTTGCCTCACATTCCAAAGACACTGCTCTTTCCTAAGCAGGCTAGGAAATTCTCTCAGATGGCCGTGCTGTCTGCCTGCTCCTGCCCAGCTCGTAGTTTTAGGTGCGCACATCCCAGCCTGGCATTCAGTGCACAGTCAAGGCAATTGCAAAATCCAGCAGCTGCTCATTCCCAAACATAAGGCGCTGTTTATGCTCTTGCTTCCCGACAAATTCGGCGCAGCCCTTCTTTTCTGCAGCTGCCACCGAGGTCTCTGCATCCTGGAGCCTCAGAGGAGGAGCACGATTTTGCCAGGAGAGCCTGTATCAGGGCGAAGTCTAAACGCAGGAAGGTTGTCCAGGAACACCTGCCATAAGCATTGAAGCAGGGAATTGAAGGGGCACGGAGCTGCAGCACCTGTCATTTAGCACTCCGAAGAATGCGCACACAAGCCGGCTTCGTTCTTCGCCTCCTACAAGCCACCTGTCTCTGCTGCTCCCGGAGGCGAAGGAGCGGCTGCTTGGTGCACAGATGAGGGCAGCGGCAGCCGCAGGCTCTGAAGCGCGGCTTCGGCAGAAAGACGCCGGGGAGCGGCACTTCCCTCCGGACAGCTCCGGAACCCCGTAGTCTGCGTCCTGACCGGAATGCATCGTAGCGAAAAGCTTTGCCAGTGTGTCTCCAGGGAAAAAGCTTACCAGCACAGCAGACTTATCCCGCTCTTGCCCAGAAACATGGACTTGCCTCACACTCCAAAGACACTGCTCTATCCTAAGCAGGCTAGGAAATGCTCTCAGATGGCCGTGCTGTCTGCCTGCTCCTGCCCAGCTCGTAGTTTTAGGTGCGCACATCCCAGCCTGGCATTCAGTGCACAGTCAAGGCAATTGCAAAATCCAGCAGCTGCTCATTCCCAAACACAAGGCGCTGTTTATGCTCTTGCTTCCCGACAAATTCGGCGCAGCCCTTCTTTTCTGCACCTGCCACCGAGGTCTCTGCATCCTGGAGCCTCAGAGGACGAGCACGATTTAGCCAGGAGAGGCTGTATTAGGGCGAAGTATAAACGCAGGAAAGTAGTCCAGGAACACCTGCAATAAGCATGCCAGCCGTGAATTCAAGGGGCACGGAGCTGCAGCCACTGTCCTTTAGCACTCCGAAGAATGCGCACACAAGCCGGCTTCGTTCTTCGCCTCGTACAAGCCACCTCTCTCTGCGGCTCCCGGAGGCGAAGAAGCGGCTGCTTCGTGTACAGATGAGGACGGCGGCAGCCGCAGGCTCCGAAGCGCGGCTTCGGCAGAAAGACGCCGGGGAGTGCCACTTCCCTCCGGACAGCTCCGGACAGCCGTAGTCTGTGTACTGACTGGACTTCATCATAGCGAAAAGCTTTGCCAGTGTGTCTCGCAGGGAAAAAGCTTACCAGCACAGCGGACTTCTCCCGCTCTTGCCCAGAAACATGGACTTGCCTCACACTCCAAAGACACTGCTCTTTCCTAAGCAGGCTAGGAAATTCTCTCAGATGGCCGTGCTGTCTGCCTGCTCCTGCCCAGCTCGTAGTTTTAGGTGTGCACATCCCAGCCTGGCATTCAGTGCACAGTGTAGGCAATTGCAAAATCCAGCAGCTGCTCATTCCCAAACACAAGGCGCTGTTTATGCTCTTGCTTCCCGACAAATTCGGCGCAGCCCTTCTTTTCTGCAGCTGCCACCGAGGTCTCTGCATCCTGGAGCCTCAGAGGAGGAGCACGATTTTGCCAGGAGAGGCTGTATCAGGGCGAAGTCTAAACGCAGGAAAGTTGTCCAGGAACACCTGCTATAAGCATGCCAGCCATGAATTCAAGGGGCACGGATCTGCAGCCACTGTCCTTTAGCACTCCGAAGAATGCGCACACAAGCCGGCTTCGTTCTTCGCCTCGTACAAGCCACCTCTCTCTGCGGCTCCCGGAGGCGAAGAAGCGGCTGCTTCGTGTACAGATGAGGACGGCGGCAGGTGCAGGCTCCGTAGCGCGGCTTCGGCAGAAAGACGCCGGGGAGCGCCACTTCCCTCCGGACAGCTCCGGACCGCCGTAGTCTGTGTACTGAGTGGACTTCATCATAGCGAAAAGCTTTGCCAGTGTGTCTCGCAGGGAAAAAGCTTACCAGCACAGCGGACTTATCCCGCTCTTGCCCAGAAACATGGACTTGCCTCACATTCCAAAGACACTGCTCTTTCCTAAGCAGGCTAGGAAATTCTCTCAGATGGCCGTGCTGTCTGCCTGCTCCTGCCCAGCTCGTAGTTTTAGGTGCGCACATCCCAGCCTGGCATTCAGTGCACAGTCAAGGCAATTGCAAAATCCAGCAGCTGCTCATTCCCAAACACAAGGCGCTGTTTATGCTCTTGCTTCCCGACAAATTCGGCGCAGCCCTTCTTTTCTGCACCTGCCACCGAGGTCTCTGCATCCTGGAGCCTCAGAGGAGGAGCACGATTTTGCCAGGAGAGCCTGTATCAGGGCGAAGTCTAAACGCAGGAAGGTTGTCCAGGAACACCTGCCATAAGCATTGAACCAGGGAATTCAAGGGGCACGGAGCTGCAGCCACTGTCCTTTAGCAATCCGAAGAATGCGCACACAAGCCGGCTTCGTTCTTCGCCTCGTACAAGCCACCTCTCTCTGCGGCTCCCGGAGGCGAACAAGCGGCTCCTTCGTGCACAGATGAGGGCAGCGGCAGCCGCAGGCTCTGAAGCGCGGCTTCGGCAGAAAGACGCCGGGGAGCGGCACTTCCCTCCGGACAGCTCCGGACAGCCGTAGTCTGCGTTCTGACAGGACTGCATCATAGCGAAAAGCTTTGCCGGTGTGTCTCCAGGGAAAAAGCTTACCAGCACAGCAGACTTATCCCGATCTTGCCAAGAAACATGGACTTGCCTCACACTCCAAAGACACTGCTCTTTCCTGGGCAGGCTAGAAAATGCTCTCAGATGGCCGTGCTGTCTGCCTGCTCCTGCCCAGCTCGTAGTTTTAGGTGCGCACATCCCAGCCTGGCATTCAGTGCACAGTCAAGGCAATTGCAAAATCCAGCAGCTGCTCATTCCCAAACACAAGGCGCTGTTTATGCTCTTGCTTCCCGACAAATTCGGTGCAGCCCTTCTTTTCTGCAGCTGCCACCGAGGTCTCTGCATCCTGGAGCCTCAGAGGACGAGCACAATTTTGCAGGGAGGGGCTGTATCAGGGCGAAGTCAAAGCGCAGGAAAGTTGTCCAGGAACACCTGCCATAAGCATGCCAGCCGTGAATTCAAGGGGCACGGAGCTGCAGCCACTGTCCTTTATCAGTCCGAAGAATGCGCACACAAGCCGGCTTCGTTCTTCGCCTCATACAAGCTACCACTCACTGCGGCTTCCGGAGCAGAAGGAGCGGCTGCTTCGTGTACAGATGAGGGCAGCGGCAGCCGCAGGCTCCGAAGCGCGGCTTCGGCAGAAAGACGCCGGGGAGCGCCACTTCCCTCCGGACAGCTCTGGACAGCCGTAGTCTACGTCCTGAGTGGACTTCATCATAGCGAAAAGCTTTGCCAGTGTGTCTCGCAGGGAAAAAGTTTACCAGCACAGCGGAATTATCCCGCTCTTGCCCAGAAACATGGACTTGCCTCACACTCCAAAGACATTGCTCTTTCCTAAGCAGGCTAACAAATTCTCTCAGATGGCCGTGCTGTCTGCCTGCTCCTGCCCAGCTCGTAGTTTTAGGTGTGCACATCCCAGCCTGGCATTCAGTGCACAGTCAAGGCAATTGCAAAATCCAGCAGCTGCTCATTCCCAAACACAAGGCACTGTTTATGCTCTTGCTTCCCGACAAATTCGGCGCAGCCCTTCTTTTCTGCAGCTGCCACCGAGGTCTCTGCATCCTGGAGCCTCAGAGGAGGAGCACGATTTTGCCAGGAGAGGCTGTATCAGGGCGAAGTCTAAACGCAGGAAAGTTGTCCAGGAACACCTGCCATAAGCATGCCAGCCGTGAATTCAAGGGGCACGGAGCTGCAGCCACTGTCCTTTAGCAATCCGAAGAATGCGCACACAAGCCGGCTTCGTTCTTCGCCTCGTACAAGCCACCTCTCTCTGCGGCTCCCGGAGGCGAAGAAGCGGCTGCTTCGTACACAGATGAGGGCAGCGGCAGGTGCAGGCTCCGTAGCGCGGCTTCGGCAGAAAGACGCCGGGGAGCGGCACTTCCCTCCGGACAGCTCCGGACAGCCGTAGTCTGCGTTCTGACAGGACTGCATCATAGCGAAAAGCTTTGCCAGTGTGTCTCGCAGGGAAAAAGCTTACCAGCACAGCAGACTTATCCCGCTCTTGCCCAGAAACATGGACTTGCCTCACACTCCAAAGACACTGCTCTTTCCTAAGCAGGCTAGGAAATGCTCTCAGATGGCCGTGCTGTCTGCCTGCTCCTGCCCAGCTCGTAGTTTTAGGTGCGCACATCCCAGCCTGGCATTCAGTGCACAGTCAAGGCAATTGCAAAATCCAGCAGCTGCTCATTCCCAAACACAAGGCGCTGTTTATGCTCTTGCTTCCCGACAAATTCGGCGCAGCCCTTCTTTTCTGCACCTGCCACCGAGGTCTCTGCATCCTGGAGCCTCAGAGGACGAGCACGATTTAGCCAGGAGAGGCTGTATTAGGGCGAAGTATAAACGCAGGAAAGTAGTCCAGGAACACCTGCAATAAGCATGCCAGCCGTGAATTCAAGGGGCACGGAGCTGCAGCCACTGTCCTTTAGCACTCCGAAGAATGCGCACACAAGCCGGCTTCGTTCTTCGCCTCGTACAAGCCACCTCTCTCTGCGGCTCCCGGAGGCGAAGAAGCGGCTGCTTCGTGTACAGATGAGGACGGCGGCAGCCGCAGGCTCCGAAGCGCGGCTTCGGCAGAAAGACGCCGGGGAGTGCCACTTCCCTCCGGACAGCTCCGGACAGCCGTAGTCTGTGTACTGACTGGACTTCATCATAGCGAAAAGCTTTGCCAGTGTGTCTCGCAGGGAAAAAGCTTACCAGCACAGCGGACTTCTCCCGCTCTTGCCCAGAAACATGGACTTGCCTCACACTCCAAAGACACTGCTCTTTCCTAAGCAGGCTAGGAAATTCTCTCAGATGGCCGTGCTGTCTGCCTGCTCCTGCCCAGCTCGTAGTTTTAGGTGTGCACATCCCAGCCTGGCATTCAGTGCACAGTCAAGGCAATTGCAAAATCCAGCAGCTGCTCATTCCCAAACACAAGGCGCTGTTTATGCTCTTGCTTCCCGACAAATTCGGCGCAGCCCTTCTTTTCTGCAGCTGCCACCGAGGTCTCTGCATCCTGGAGCCTCAGAGGAGGAGCACGATTTTGCCAGGAGAGGCTGTATCAGGGCGAAGTATAAACGCAGGAAAGTAGTCCAGGAACACCTGCAATAAGCATGCCAGCCGTGAATTCAAGGGGCACGGAGCTGCAGCCACTGTCCTTTAGCACTCCGAAGAATGCGCACACAAGCCGGCTTCGTTCTTCGCCTCCTACAAGCCACCTCTCTCTGCGGCTCCCGGAGGCGAAGAAGTGGCTCCTTCGTGCACAGATGAGGGCAGCGGCAGCCGCAGGCTCTGAAGCGCGGCTTCGGCAGAAAGACGCCGGGGAGCGGCACTTCCCTCCGGACAGCTCCGGACAGCCGTAGTCTGCGTTCTGACAGGACTGCATCATAGCGAAAAGCTTTGCCGGTGTGTCTCCAGGGAAAAAGCTTACCAGCACAGCAGACTTATCCCGATCTTGCCAAGAAACATGGACTTGCCTCACACTCCAAAGACACTGCTCTTTCCTGGGCAGGCTAGAAAATGCTCTCAGATGGCCGTGCTGTCTGCCTGCTCCTGCCCAGCTCGTAGTTTTAGGTGCGCACATCCCAGCCTGGCATTCAGTGCACAGTCAAGGCAATTGCAAAATCCAGCAGCTGCTCATTCCCAAACACAAGGCGCTGTTTATGCTCTTGCTTCCCGACAAATTCGGTGCAGCCCTTCTTTTCTGCAGCTGCCACCGAGGTCTCTGCATCCTGGAGCCTCAGAGGACGAGCACAATTTTGCAGGGAGGGGCTGTATCAGGGCGAAGTCAAAGCGCAGGAAAGTTGTCCAGGAACACCTGCCATAAGCATGCCAGCCGTGAATTCAAGGGGCACGGAGCTGCAGCCACTGTCCTTTATCAGTCCGAAGAATGCGCACACAAGCCGGCTTCGTTCTTCGCCTCATACAAGCTACCACTCACTGCGGCTTCCGGAGCAGAAGGAGCGGCTGCTTCGTGTACAGATGAGGGCAGCGGCAGCCGCAGGCTCCGAAGCGCGGCTTCGGCAGAAAGACGCCGGGGAGCGCCACTTCCCTCCGGACAGCTCTGGACAGCCGTAGTCTACGTCCTGAGTGGACTTCATCATAGCGAAAAGCTTTGCCAGTGTGTCTCGCAGGGAAAAAGTTTACCAGCACAGCGGAATTATCCCGCTCTTGCCCAGAAACATGGACTTGCCTCACACTCCAAAGACATTGCTCTTTCCTAAGCAGGCTAACAAATTCTCTCAGATGGCCGTGCTGTCTGCCTGCTCCTGCCCAGCTCGTAGTTTTAGGTGTGCACATCCCAGCCTGGCATTCAGTGCACAGTCAAGGCAATTGCAAAATCCAGCAGCTGCTCATTCCCAAACACAAGGCACTGTTTATGCTCTTGCTTCCCGACAAATTCGGCGCAGCCCTTCTTTTCTGCAGCTGCCACCGAGGTCTCTGCATCCTGGAGCCTCAGAGGAGGAGCACGATTTTGCCAGGAGAGGCTGTATCAGGGCGAAGTCTAAACGCAGGAAAGTTGTCCAGGAACACCTGCCATAAGCATGCCAGCCGTGAATTCAAGGGGCACGGAGCTGCAGCCACTGTCCTTTAGCAATCCGAAGAATGCGCACACAAGCCGGCTTCGTTCTTCGCCTCGTACAAGCCACCTCTCTCTGCGGCTCCCGGAGGCGAAGAAGCGGCTGCTTCGTACACAGATGAGGGCAGCGGCAGGTGCAGGCTCCGTAGCGCGGCTTCGGCAGAAAGACGCCGGGGAGCGGCACTTCCCTCCGGACAGCTCCGGACAGCCGTAGTCTGCGTTCTGACAGGACTGCATCATAGCGAAAAGCTTTGCCAGTGTGTCTCGCAGGGAAAAAGCTTACCAGCACAGCAGACTTATCCCGCTCTTGCCCAGAAACATGGACTTGCCTCACACTCCAAAGACACTGCTCTTTCCTAAGCAGGCTAGGAAATGCTCTCAGATGGCCGTGCTGTCTGCCTGCTCCTGCCCAGCTCGTAGTTTTAGGTGCGCACATCCCAGCCTGGCATTCAGTGCACAGTCAAGGCAATTGCAAAATCCAGCAGCTGCTCATTCCCAAACACAAGGCGCTGTTTATGCTCTTGCTTCCCGACAAATTCGGCGCAGCCCTTCTTTTCTGCACCTGCCACCGAGGTCTCTGCATCCTGGAGCCTCAGAGGACGAGCACGATTTAGCCAGGAGAGGCTGTATTAGGGCGAAGTATAAACGCAGGAAAGTAGTCCAGGAACACCTGCAATAAGCATGCCAGCCGTGAATTCAAGGGGCACGGAGCTGCAGCCACTGTCCTTTAGCACTCCGAAGAATGCGCACACAAGCCGGCTTCGTTCTTCGCCTCGTACAAGCCACCTCTCTCTGCGGCTCCCGGAGGCGAAGAAGCGGCTGCTTCGTGTACAGATGAGGACGGCGGCAGCCGCAGGCTCTGAAGCGCGGCTTCGGCAGAAAGACGCCGGGGAGTGCCACTTCCCTCCAGACAGCTCCGGACAGCCGTAGTCTGTGTACTGACTGGACTTCATCATAGCGAAAAGCTTTGCCAGTGTGTCTCGCAGGGAAAAAGCTTACCAGCACAGCGGACTTCTCCCGCTCTTGCCCAGAAACATGGACTTGCCTCACACTCCAAAGACACTGCTCTTTCCTAAGCAGGCTAGGAAATTCTCTCAGATGGCCGTGCTGTCTGCCTGCTCCTGCCCAGCTCGTAGTTTTAGGTGTGCACATCCCAGCCTGGCATTCAGTGCACAGTGTAGGCAATTGCAAAATCCAGCAGCTGCTCATTCCCAAACACAAGGCGCTGTTTATGCTCTTGCTTCCCGACAAATTCGGCGCAGCCCTTCTTTTCTGCAGCTGCCACCGAGGTCTCTGCATCCTGGAGCCTCAGAGGAGGAGCACGATTTTGCCAGGAGAGGCTGTATCAGGGCGAAGTATAAACGCAGGAAAGTAGTCCAGGAACACCTGCAATAAGCATGCCAGCCGTGAATTCAAGGGGCACGGAGCTGCAGCCACTGTCCTTTAGCACTCCGAAGAATGCGCACACAAGCCGGCTTCGTTCTTCGCCTCCTACAAGCCACCTCTCTCTGCGGCTCCCGGAGGCGAAGAAGCGGCTGCTTCGTGTACAGATGAGGACGGCGGCAGGTGCAGGCTCCGTAGCGCGGCTTCGGCAGAAAGACGCCGGGGAGCGGCACATCCCTCCGGACAGCTCCGGACCGCCGTAGTCTGTGTACTGAGTGGACTTCATCATAGCGAAAAGCTTTGCCAGTGTGTCTCGCAGGGAAAAAGCTTACCAGCACAGCGGACTTATCCCGCTCTTGCCCAGAAACATGGACTTGCCTCACATTCCAAAGACACTGCTCTTTCCTAAGCAGGCTAGGAAATTCTCTCAGATGGCCGTGCTGTCTGCCTGCTCCTGCCCAGCTCGTAGTTTTAGGTGCGCACATCCCAGCCTGGCATTCAGTGCACAGTCAAGGCAATTGCAAAATCCAGCAGCTGCTCATTCCCAAACATAAGGCGCTGTTTATGCTCTTGCTTCCCGACAAATTCGGCGCAGCCCTTCTTTTCTGCAGCTGCCACCGAGGTCTCTGCATCCTGGAGCCTCAGAGGAGGAGCACGATTTTGCCAGGAGAGCCTGTATCAGGGCGAAGTCTAAACGCAGGAAGGTTGTCCAGGAACACCTGCCATAAGCATTGAAGCAGGGAATTGAAGGGGCACGGAGCTGCAGCACCTGTCATTTAGCACTCCGAAGAATGCGCACACAAGCCGGCTTCGTTCTTCGCCTCCTACAAGCCACCTGTCTCTGCTGCTCCCGGAGGCGAAGGAGCGGCTGCTTGGTGCACAGATGAGGGCAGCGGCAGCCGCAGGCTCTGAAGCGCGGCTTCGGCAGAAAGACGCCGGGGAGCGGCACTTCCCTCCGGACAGCTCCGGAACCCCGTAGTCTGCGTCCTGACCGGAATGCATCGTAGCGAAAAGCTTTGCCAGTGTGTCTCCAGGGAAAAAGCTTACCAGCACAGCAGACTTATCCCGCTCTTGCCCAGAAACATGGACTTGCCTCACACTCCAAAGACACTGCTCTTTCCTAAGCAGGCTAGGAAATGCTCTCAGATGGCCGTGCTGTCTGCCTGCTCCTGCCCAGCTCGTAGTTTTAGGTGCGCACATCCCAGCCTGGCATTCAGTGCACAGTCAAGGCAATTGCAAAATCCAGCAGCTGCTCATTCCCAAACACAAGGCGCTGTTTATGCTCTTGCTTCCCGACAAATTCGGTGCAGCCCTTCTTTTCTGCAGCTGCCACCGAGGTCTCTGCATCCTGGAGCCTCAGAGGACGAGCACGATTTAGCCAGGAGAGGCTGTATTAGGGCGAAGTATAAACGCAGGAAAGTAGTCCAGGAACACCTGCAATAAGCATGCCAGCCGTGAATTCAAGGGGCACGGAGCTGCAGCCACTGTCCTTTAGCACTCCGAAGAATGCGCACACAAGCCGGCTTCGTTCTTTGCCTCGTACAAGCCACCTCTCTCTGCGGCTCCCGGAGGCGAAGAAGCGGCTGCTTCGTGTACAGATGAGGACGGCGGCAGCCGCAGGCTCCGAAGCGCGGCTTCGGCAGAAAGACGCCGGGGAGTGCCACTTCCCTCCGGACAGCTCCGGACAGCCGTAGTCTGTGTACTGACTGGACTTCATCATAGCGAAAAGCTTTGCCAGTGTGTCTCGCAGGGAAAAAGCTTACCAGCACAGCGGACTTCTCCCGCTCTTGCCCAGAAACATGGACTTGCCTCACACTCCAAAGACACTGCTCTTTCCTAAGCAGGCTAGGAAATTCTCTCAGATGGCCGTGCTGTCTGCCTGCTCCTGCCCAGCTCGTAGTTTTAGGTGTGCACATCCCAGCCTGGCATTCAGTGCACAGTGTAGGCAATTGCAAAATCCAGCAGCTGCTCATTCCCAAACACAAGGCGCTGTTTATGCTCTTGCTTCCCGACAAATTCGGCGCAGCCCTTCTTTTCTGCAGCTGCCACCGAGGTCTCTGCATCCTGGAGCCTCAGAGGAGGAGCACGATTTTGCCAGGAGAGGCTGTATCAGGGCGAAGTCTAAACGCAGGAAAGTTGTCCAGGAACACCTGCTATAAGCATGCCAGCCATGAATTCAAGGGGCACGGATCTGCAGCCACTGTCCTTTAGCACTCCGAAGAATGCGCACACAAGCCGGCTTCGTTCTTCGCCTCCTACAAGCCACCTCTCTCTGCGGCTCCCGGAGGCGAAGAAGCGGCTGCTTCGTGTACAGATGAGGGCAGCGGCAGCCGCAGGCTCCGTAGCGCGGCTTCGGCAGAAAGACGCCGGGGAGCGCCACTTCCCTCCGGACAGCTCCGGACCGCCGTAGTCTGTGTACTGAGTGGACTTCATCATAGCGAAAAGCTTTGCCAGTGTGTCTCGCAGGGAAAAAGCTTACCAGCACAGCGGACTTATCCCGCTCTTGCCCAGAAACATGGACTTGCCTCACATTCCAAAGACACTGCTCTTTCCTAAGCAGGCTAGGAAATTCTCTCAGATGGCCGTGCTGTCTGCCTGCTCCTGCCCAGCTCGTAGTTTTAGGTGCGCACATCCCAGCCTGGCATTCAGTGCACAGTCAAGGCAATTGCAAAATCCAGCAGCTGCTCATTCCCAAACACAAGGCGCTGTTTATGCTCTTGCTTCCCGACAAATTCGGCGCAGCCCTTCTTTTCTGCACCTGCCACCGAGGTCTCTGCATCCTGGAGCCTCAGAGGAGGAGCACGATTTTGCCAGGAGAGCCTGTATCAGGGCGAAGTCTAAACGCAGGAAGGTTGTCCAGGAACACCTGCCATAAGCATTGAAGCAGGGAATTGAAGGGGCACGGAGCTGCAGCCACTGTCATTTAGCACTCCGAAGAATGCGCACAGAAGCCGGCTTCGTTCTTCGCCTCCTACAAGCCACCTGTCTCTGCTGCTCCCGGAGGCGAAGGAGCGGCTGCTTGGTGCACAGATGAGGGCAGCGGCAGCCGCAGGCTCTGAAGCGCGGCTTCGGCAGAAAGACGCCGGGGAGCGGCACTTCCCTCCGGACAGCTCCGGACAGCCGTAGTCTGCGTTCTGACAGGACTGCATCATAGCGAAAAGCTTTGCCGGTGTGTCTCCAGGGAAAAAGCTTACCAGCACAGCAGACTTATCCCGATCTTGCCAAGAAACATGGACTTGCCTCACACTCCAAAGACACTGCTCTTTCCTGGGCAGGCTAGAAAATGCTCTCAGATGGCCGTGCTGTCTGCCTGCTCCTGCCCAGCTCGTAGTTTTAGGTGCGCACATCCCAGCCTGGCATTCAGTGCACAGTCAAGGCAATTGCAAAATCCAGCAGCTGCTCATTCCCAAACACAAGGCGCTGTTTATGCTCTTGCTTCCCGACAAATTCGGTGCAGCCCTTCTTTTCTGCAGCTGCCACCGAGGTCTCTGCATCCTGGAGCCTCAGAGGACGAGCACAATTTTGCAGGGAGGGGCTGTATCAGGGCGAAGTCAAAGCGCAGGAAAGTTGTCCAGGAACACCTGCCATAAGCATGCCAGCCGTGAATTCAAGGGGCACGGAGCTGCAGCCACTGTCCTTTATCAGTCCGAAGAATGCGCACACAAGCCGGCTTCGTTCTTCGCCTCATACAAGCTACCACTCACTGCGGCTTCCGGAGCAGAAGGAGCGGCTGCTTCGTGTACAGATGAGGGCAGCGGCAGCCGCAGGCTCCGAAGCGCGGCTTCGGCAGAAAGACGCCGGGGAGCGCCACTTCCCTCCGGACAGCTCTGGACAGCCGTAGTCTACGTCCTGAGTGGACTTCATCATAGCGAAAAGCTTTGCCAGTGTGTCTCGCAGGGAAAAAGTTTACCAGCACAGCGGAATTATCCCGCTCTTGCCCAGAAACATGGACTTGCCTCACACTCCAAAGACATTGCTCTTTCCTAAGCAGGCTAACAAATTCTCTCAGATGGCCGTGCTGTCTGCCTGCTCCTGCCCAGCTCGTAGTTTTAGGTGTGCACATCCCAGCCTGGCATTCAGTGCACAGTCAAGGCAATTGCAAAATCCAGCAGCTGCTCATTCCCAAACACAAGGCACTGTTTATGCTCTTGCTTCCCGACAAATTCGGCGCAGCCCTTCTTTTCTGCAGCTGCCACCGAGGTCTCTGCATCCTGGAGCCTCAGAGGAGGAGCACGATTTTGCCAGGAGAGGCTGTATCAGGGCGAAGTCTAAACGCAGGAAAGTTGTCCAGGAACACCTGCCATAAGCATGCCAGCCGTGAATTCAAGGGGCACGGAGCTGCAGCCACTGTCCTTTAGCACTCCGAAGAATGCGCACACAAGCCGGCTTCGTTCTTCGCCTCGTACAAGCCACCTCTCTCTGCGGCTCCCGGAGGCGAAGAAGCGGCTGCTTCGTACACAGATGAGGGCAGCGGCAGGTGCAGGCTCCGTAGCGCGGCTTTGGCAGAAAGACGCCGGGGAGCGGCACTTCCCTCCGGACAGCTCCGGACAGCCGTAGTCTGCGTTCTGACAGGACTGCATCATAGCGAAAAGCTTTGCCAGTGTGTCTCGCAGGGAAAAAGCTTACCAGCACAGCAGACTTATCCCGCTCTTGCCCAGAAACATGGACTTGCCTCACACTCCAAAGACACTGCTCTTTCCTAAGCAGGCTAGGAAATGCTCTCAGATGGCCGTGCTGTCTGCCTGCTCCTGCCCAGCTCGTAGTTTTAGGTGCGCACATCCCAGCCTGGCATTCAGTGCACAGTCAAGGCAATTGCAAAATCCAGCAGCTGCTCATTCCCAAACACAAGGCGCTGTTTATGCTCTTGCTTCCCGACAAATTCGGCGCAGCCCTTCTTTTCTGCACCTGCCACCGAGGTCTCTGCATCCTGGAGCCTCAGAGGACGAGCACGATTTAGCCAGGAGAGGCTGTATTAGGGCGAAGTATAAACGCAGGAAAGTAGTCCAGGAACACCTGCAATAAGCATGCCAGCCGTGAATTCAAGGGGCACGGAGCTGCAGCCACTGTCCTTTAGCACTCCGAAGAATGCGCACACAAGCCGGCTTCGTTCTTCGCCTCGTACAAGCCACCTCTCTCTGCGGCTCCCGGAGGCGAAGAAGCGGCTGCTTCGTGTACAGATGAGGACGGCGGCAGCCGCAGGCTCCGAAGCGCGGCTTCGGCAGAAAGACGCCGGGGAGTGCCACTTCCCTCCGGACAGCTCCGGACAGCCGTAGTCTGTGTACTGACTGGACTTCATCATAGCGAAAAGCTTTGCCAGTGTGTCTCGCAGGGAAAAAGCTTACCAGCACAGCGGACTTCTCCCGATCTTGCCCAGAAACATGGACTTGCCTCACACTCCAAAGACATTGCTCTTTCCTAAGCAGGCTAGGAAATGCCCTCAGATGGCCGTGCTGTCTGCCTGCTCCTGCCCAGCTCGTAGTTTTAGGAGCGCACATCCCAGCCTGGCATTCAGTGCACAGTCAAGGCAATTGCAAAATCAAGAAACTGCTCCTTCCCAATCACAAGGCGCTGTTTATGCTCTTGCTTCCCGACAAATTCGGCGCAGCCCTTCTTTTCTGCAGCTGCCACCGAGGTCTCTGCATCCTGGAGCCTCAGAGGAGGAGCACGATTTTGCAGGGAGGGGCTGTATCAGGGCGAAGTCTAAACGCAGGAAAGTTGTCCAGGAACACCTGCCATAAGCATGCCAGCCGTGAATTCAAGGGGCACGGAGCTGCAGCCACTGTCCTGTAGCAATCCGAAGAATGCGCACACAAGCCGGCTTCGTTCTTCGCCTCCTACAAGCCACCGTCTCTGCGGCTCCCGGAGGCGAAGGAGCGGCTTCTTCGTGCACAGATGAGGGCAGCGGCAGCCGCAGGCTCCATAGCGCGGCTTCGGCAGAAAGACGCCGGGGAGCTGCACTTCCCTCCAGACAGCTCCGGACCGCCGTAGTCTGCGTCCTGACAGGACTGCATCGTAGCAAAAAGCTTTGCCGGTGTGTCTCGCAGGGAAAAAGCTTACCAGCACAGCGGAATTATCCCGATCTTGCCAAGAAACATGGACTTGCCTCACACTCCAAAGACACTGCTCTTTCCTAAGCAGGCTAGGAAATGCTCTCAGATGGCCGTGCTGTCTGCCTGCTCCTGCCCAGCTCGTAGTTTTAGGTGCGCACATCCCAGCCTGGCATTCAGTGCACAGTCAAGGCAATTGCAAAATCAAGAAACTGCTCCTTCCCAATCACAAGGCGCTGTTTATGCTCTTGCTTCCCGACAAATTCGGCGCAGCCCTTCTTTTCTGCAGCTGCCACCGAGGTCTCTGCATCCTGGAGCCTCAGAGGAGGAGCACGATTTTGCAGGGAGGGGCTGTATCAGGGCGAAGTCTAAACGCAGGAAAGTTGTCCAGGAACACCTGCCATAAGCATGCCAGCCGTGAATTCAAGGGGCACGGAGCTGCAGCCACTGTCATTTAGCAATCCGAAGAATGCGCACACAAGCCGGCTTCGTTCTTCGCCTCCTACAAGCCACCGTCTCTGCGGCTCCCGGAGGCGAAGGAGTGGCTTCTTCGTGCACAGATGAGGGCAGCGGCAGCCGCAGGCTCCATAGCGCGGCTTCGGCAGAAAGACGCCGGGGAGCTGCACTTCCCTCCAGACAGCTCCGGACCGCCGTAGTCTGCGTCCTGACAGGACTGCATCGTAGCAAAAAGCTTTGCCGGTGTGTCTCGCAGGGAAAAAGCTTACCAGCACAGCGGAATTATCCCGATCTTGCCAAGAAACATGGACTTGCCTCACACTCCAAAGACACTGCTCTTTCCTAAGCAGGCTAGGAAATGCTCTCAGATGGCCGTGCTGTCTGCCTGCTCCTGCCCAGCTCGTAGTTTTAGGTGCGCACATCCCAGCCTGGCATTCAGTGCACAGTCAAGGCAATTGAAAAATCAAGAAGCTGCTCATTCCCAAACACAAGGCGCGCTGTTTATGCTCTTGCTTCCCGACAAATTCGGCGCAGCCCTTCTTTTCTGCACCTGCCACCGAGGTCTCTGCATCCTGGAGCCTCAGAGGAGGAGCACGATTTTGCAGGGAGGGGCTGTATCAGGGCGAAGTCAAAAGGCAGGAAAGTAGTCCAGGAACACCTGCCATAAGAATGCCATCCGTTAATTGAGGGGGCACGGAGCTGCAGCCACTCTCCTTTAGCACTCCGAAGAATGCGCACACAAGCCGGCTTCGTTCTTCGCCTCGTACAAGCCACCTGTCTCTGCGGCTCCCGGAGGCGAAGAAGCGGCTGCTTCGTGCACAGATGAGGGCAGCGGCAGCCGCAGGCTCCATAGCGCGTCTTCGGCAGAAAGACGCCGGGGAGCGCCACTTCCCTCCGGACAGCTCCGGACCGCCGTAGTCTGTGTACTGAGTGGACTGCATCATAGCGAAAAGCTTTGCCAGTGTGTCTCGCAGGGAAAAAGCTTACCAGCACAGCGGACTTATCCCGCTCTTGCCCAGAAACATGGACTTGCCTCACACTCCAAAGACATTGCTCTTTCCTAAGCAGGCTAGGAAATGCTCTCAGATGGCCGTGCTGTCTGCCTGCTCCTGCCCAGCTCGTAGTTTTAGGTGTGCACATCCCAGCCTGGCATTCAGTGCACAGTCAAGGCAATTGCAAAATCCAGCAGCTGCTCATTCCCAAACACAAGTGCGCTGTTTATGCTCTTGCTTCCCGACAAATTCGGCGCAGCACTTGTTTTCTGCACCTGCCACCGAGGTCTCTGCATCCTGGAGCCTCAGAGGACGAGCACAATTTTGCAGGGAGGGGCTGTATCATGACGAAGTCTAAACGCAGGAAAGTTGTCCAGGAACACCTGCCATAAGCATGCCAGCCGTGAATTCAAGGGGCACGTAGCTGCAGCCACTGTCCTGTAGCAATCCGAAGAATGCGCACACAAGCCGGCTTCGTTCTTCGCCTCCTACAAGCCACCGTCTCTGCGGCTCCCGGAGGCGAAGGAGTGGCTTCTTCGTGCACAGATGAGGGCAGCGGCAGCCGCAGGCTCCATAGCGCGGCTTCGGCAGAAAGACGCCGGGGAGCTGCACTTCCCTCCGGACAGCTCCGGATCGCCGTAGTCTGCGTCCTGACAGGACTGCATCGTAGCAAAAAGCTTTGCCGGTGTGTCTCGCAGGGAAAAAGCTTACCAGCAGAGCGGACTTATCCCGCTCTTGCCCAGAAACATGGACTTGCCTCACACTCCAAAGACATTGCTCTTTCCTAAGCAGGCTAGGAAATGCTCTCAGATGGCCGTGCTGTCTGCCTGCTCCTGCCCAGCTCGTAGTTTTAGGTGCGCACAAATCCCAGCCTGGCATTCAGTGCACAGTCAAGGCAATTGCAAAATCCAGCAGCTGCTCATTCCCAAACACAAGGCGCTGTTTATGCTCTTGCTTCCCGACAAATTCGGCGCAGCCCTTCTTTTCTGCACCTGCCACCGAGGTCTCTGCATCCTGGAGCCTCAGAGGACGAGCACGATTTTGCAGGGAGCGGCTGTATCAGGGCGAAGTATAAACGCAGGAAAGTAGTCCAGGAACACCTGCCATAAGCATGCCAGCCGTGAATTCAAGGGGCACGGAGCTGCAGCCACTGTCCTGTAGCAATCCGAAGAATGCGCACACAAGCCGGCTTCGTTCTTCGCCTCCTACAAGCCACCGTCTCTGCGGCTCCCGGAGGCGAAGAAGCGGCTGCTTCGTGCACAGATGAGGACAGCGGCAGCCGCAGGCTCCGAAGCGCGGCTTCGGCAGAAAGACGCCGGGGAGCGGCACTTCCCTCCGGACAGCTCCGGACCGCCGTAGTCTGCGTCCTGACAGGACTGCATCATAGCGAAAAGCTTTGCCAGTGTGTCTCGCAGGGAAAAAGCTTACCAGCACAGCGGACTTCTCCCGCTCTTGCCCAGAAACATGGACTTGCCTCACACTCCAAAGACACTGCTCTTTCCTAAGCAGGCTAGGAAATTCTCTCAGATGGCCGTGCTGTCTGCCTGCTCCTGCCCAGCTCATAATTTTAGGTTCGCACATCCCAGCCTGGCATTCAGTGCACAGTCAAGGCAATTGCAAAATCCAGCAGCTGCTCATTCCCAAACACAAGGCACTGTTTATGCTCTTGCTTCCCGACAAATTCGGCGCAGCCCTTCTTTTCTGCAGCTGCCACCGAGGTCTCTGCATCCTGGAGCCTCAGAGGAGGAGCACGATTTTGCCAGGAGAGGCTGTATCAGGGCGAAGTCTAAACGCAGGAAAGTTGTCCAGGAACACCTGCCATAAGCATGCCAGCCATGAATTCAAGGGGCACGGATCTGCAGCCACTGTCCTTTAGCACTCCGAAGAATGCGCACACAAGCCGGCTTCGTTCTTCGCCTCCTACAAGCCACCTGTCTCTGCGGCTCCCGGAGGCGAAGAAGCGGCTGCTTCGTGCACAGATGAGGGCAGCGGCAGCCGCAGGCTCCGAAGCGCGGCTTCGGCAGAAAGACGCCGGGGAGCGGCACTTCCCTCCGGACAGCTCCGGACAGCCGTAGTCTGCGTCCTGAGTGGACTGCATCATAGCGAAAAGCTTTGCCAGTGTGTCTCGCAGGGAAAAAGCTTACAAGCACAGCGGACTTATCCCGATCTTGCCCAGAAACATGGACTTGCCTCACACTCCAAAGACATTGCTCTTTCCTAAGCAGGCTAGGAAATGCTCTCAGATGGCCGTGCTGTCTGCCTGCTCCTGCCCAGCTCATAATTTTAGGTGCGCACATCCCAGCCTGGCATTCAGTGCACAGTCAAGGCAATTGCAAAATCCAGCAGCTGCTCATTCCCAAACACAAGGCGCTGTTTATGCTCTTGCTTCCCGACAAATTCGGCGCAGCCCTTCTTTTCTGCACCTGCCACCGAGGTCTCTGCATCCTGGAGCCTCAGAGGACGAGCACAATTTTGCAGGGAGGGGCTGTATTAGGACGAAGTCTAAACGCAGGAAAGTAGTCCAGGAACACCTGCCATAAGCATGCCAGCCGTGAATTCAAGGGGCACGGAGCTGCAGCCACTGTCCTGTAGCAATCCGAAGAATGCGCACACAAGCCGGCTTCGTTCTTCGCCTCCTACAAGCCACCGTCTCTGCGGCTCCCGGAGGCGAAGGAGTGGCTTCTTCGTGCACAGATGAGGGCAGCGGCAGCCGCAGGCTCCATAGCGCGGCTTCGGCAGAAAGACGCCGGGGAGCTGCACTTCCCTCCAGACAGCTCCGGACCGCCGTAGTCTGCGTCCTGACAGGACTGCATCGTAGCAAAAAGCTTTGCCGGTGTGTCTCGCAGGGAAAAAGCTTACCAGCACAGCGGAATTATCCCGATTTTGCCAAGAAACATGGACTTGCCTCACACTCCAAAGACACTGCTCTTTCCTAAGCAGGCTAGGAAATGCTCTCAGATGGCCGTGCTGTCTGCCTGCTCCTGCCCAGCTCGTAGTTTTAGGTGCGCACATCCCAGCCTGGCATTCAGTGCACAGTCAAGGCAATTGCAAAATCCAGCAGCTGCTCATTCCCAAACACAAGGCACTGTTTATGCTCTTGCTTCCCGACAAATTCGGCGCAGCCCTTCTTTTCTGCAGCTGCCACCGAGGTCTCTGCATCCTGGAGCCTCAGAGGAGGAGCACGATTTTGCCAGGAGAGGCTGTATCAGGGCGAAGTCTAAACGCAGGAAAGTTGTCCAGGAACACCTGCCATAAGCATGCCAGCCATGAATTCAAGGGGCACGGATCTGCAGCCACTGTCCTTTAGCACTTCGAAGAATGCGCACACAAGCCGGCTTCGTTCTTCGCCTCGTACAAGCCACCTGTCTCTGCGGCTCCCGGAGGCGAAGAAGCGGCTGCTTCGTACACAGATGAGGGCAGCGGCAGCCGCAGGCTCCGAAGCGCGGCTTCGGCAGAAAGACGCCGGGGAGCGCCACTTCCCTCCGGACAGCTCCGGACAGCCGTAGTCTGCGTCCTGAGTGGACTGCATCATAGCGAAAAGCTTTGCCAGTGTGTCTCGCAGGGAAAAAGTTTACCAGCACAGCGGAATTATCCCGCTCTTGCCCAGAAACATGGACTTGCCTCACACTCCAAAGACATTGCTCTTTCCTAAGCAGGCTAGGAAATTCTCTCAGATGGCCGTGCTGTCTGCCTGCTCCTGCCCAGCTCATAATTTTAGGTGTGCACATCCCAGCCTGGCATTCAGTGCACAGTCAAGGCAATTGCAAAATCCAGCAGCTGCTCATTCCCAAACACAAGGCGCTGTTTATGCTCTTGCTTCCCGACAAATTCGGCGCAGCCCTTCTTTTCTGCAGCTGCCACCGAGGTCTCTGCATCCTGGAGCCTCAGAGGAGGAGCACGATTTTGCAGGGAGGGGCTGTATCAGGGCGAAGTCAAAAGGCAGGAAAGTAGTCCAGGAACACCTGCCATAAGAATGCCATCCGTGAATTGAGGGGGCACGGATCTGCAGCCACTGTCCTTTAGCACTCCGAAGAATGCGCACACAAGCCGGCTTCGTTCTTCGCCTCGTACAAGCCACCTGTCTCTGCGGCTCCCGGAGGCGAAGAAGCGGCTGCTTCGTGCACAGATGAGGGCAGCGGCAGCCGCAGGCTCCGAAGCGCGGCTTCGGCAGAAAGACGCCGGGGAGCGCCACTTCCCTCCGGACAGCTCCGGATCGCCGTAGTCTGCGTTCTGACAGGACTGCATCATAGCGAAAAGCTTTGCCAGTGTGTCTCGCAGGGAAAAAGCTTACCAGCACAGCGGACTTATCCAGCTCTTGCCCAGAAACATGGACTTGCCTCACACACCAAAGACACCGCTCTTTCCTGGGCAGGCTAGGAAATGCTCTCAGATGGCCGTGCTGTCTGCCTGCTCCTGCCCAGCTCGTAGTTTTAGGTGCGCACAAATCCCAGCCTGGCATTCAGTGCACAGTCAAGGCAATTGCAAAATCCAGCAGCTGCTCATTCCCAAACACAAGTGCGCTGTTTATGCTCTTGCTTCCCGACAAATTCGGCGCAGCCCTTCTTTTCTGCAGCTGCCACCGAGGTCTCTGCATCCTGGAGCCTCAGAGGACGAGCACGATTTTGCCAGGAGAGGCTGTATCAGGGCGAAGTCTAAACGCAGGAAAGTAGTCCAGGAACACCTGCAATAAGCATGCCAGCCGTGAATTCAAGGGGCACGGAGCTGCAGCCACTGTCCTTTAGCAGTCCGAAGAATGCGCACACAAGCCGGCTTCGTTCTTCGCCTCGTACAAGCCACCTCTCTCTGCGGCTCCCGGAGGCGAAGAAGCGGCTGCTTCGTGTACAGATGAGGACGGCGGCAGCCGCAGGCTCCGAAGCGCGGCTTCGGCAGAAAGACGCCGGGGAGCGCCACTTCCCTCCGGACAGCTCCGGACAGCCGTAGTCTGTGTACTGAGTGGACTTCATCATAGCGAAAAGATTTGCCAGTGTGTCTCGCAGGGAAAAAGCTTACCAGCACAGCGGACTTATCCCGCTCTTGCCCAGAAACATGGACTTGCCTCACATTCCAAAGACACTGCTCTTTCCTAAGCAGGCTAGGAAATTCTCTCAGATGGCCGTGCTGTCTGCCTGCTCCTGCCCAGCTCGTAGTTTTAGGTGCGCACATCCCAGCCTGGCATTCAGTGCACAGTCAAGGCAATTGCAAAATCCAGCAGCTGCTCATTCCCAAACACAAGGCGCTGTTTATGCTCTTGCTTCCCGACAAATTCGGCGCAGCCCTTCTTTTCTGCAGCTGCCACCGAGGTCTCTGCATCCTGGAGCCTCAGAGGAGGAGCACGATTTTGCCAGGAGAGCCTGTATCAGGGCGAAGTCTAAATGCAGGAAGGTTGTCCAGGAACACCTGCCATAAGCATTGAAGCAGGGAATTGAAGGGGCACGGAGCTGCAGCCACTGTCATTTAGCACTCCGAAGAATGCGCACACAAGCCGGCTTCGTTCTTCGCCTCCTACAAGCCACCTCTCTCTGCTGCTCCCGGAGGCGAAGGAGCGGCTCCTTCGTGCACAGATGAGGGCAGCGGCAGCCGCAGGCTCTGAAGCGCGGCTTCGGCAGAAAGACGCCGGGGAGCGGCACTTCCCTCCGGACAGCTCCGGACCCCCGTAGTCTGCGTCCTGACCGGAATGCATCGTAGCGAAAAGCTTTGCCAGTGTGTCTCCAGGGAAAAAGCTTACCAGCACAGCAGACTTATCCCGATCTTGCCAAGAAACATGGACTTGCCTCACACTCCAAAGACACTGCTCTTTCCTGGGCAGGCTAGAAAATGCTCTCAGATGGCCGTGCTGTCTGCCTGCTCCTGCCCAGCTCGTAGTTTTAGGTGCGCACATCCCAGCCTGGCATTCAGTGCACAGTCAAGGCAATTGCAAAATCCAGCAGCTGCTCATTCCCAAACACAAGGCGCTGTTTATGCTCTTGCTTCCCGACAAATTCGGTGCAGCCCTTCTTTTCTGCAGCTGCCACCGAGGTCTCTGCATCCTGGAGCCTCAGAGGACGAGCACAATTTTGCAGGGAGGGGCTGTATCAGGGCGAAGTCAAAGCGCAGGAAAGTTGTCCAGGAACACCTGCCATAAGCATGCCAGCCGTGAATTCAAGGGGCACGGAGCTGCAGCCACTGTCCTTTAGCAGTCCGAAGAATGCGCACACAAGCCGGCTTCGTTCTTCGCCTCATACAAGCTACCACTCACTGCGGCTTCCGGAGCAGAAGGAGCGGCTGCTTGGTGCACAGATGAGGGCAGCGGCAGCCGCAGGCTCCGAAGCGCGGCTTCGGCAGAAAGACGCCGGGGAGCGCCACTTCCCTCCGGACAGCTCTGGACATCCGTAGTCTACGTCCTGAGTGGACTTCATCATAGCGAAAAGCTTTGCCGGTGTGTCTCGCAGGGAAAAAGCTTACCAGCACAGCAGACTTATCCAGCTCTTGCCCAGAAACATGGACTTGCCTCACACTCCAAAGACACTGCTCTTTCCTAAGCAGGCTAGGAAATGCTCTCAGATGGCCGTGCTGTCTGCCTGCTCCTGCCCAGCTCGTAGTTTTAGGTGCGCACATCCCAGCCTGGCATTCAGTGCACAGTCAAGGCAATTGCAAAATCCAGCAGCTGCTCATTCCCAAACACAAGGCGCTGTTTATGCTCTTGCTTCCCGACAAATTCGGCGCAGCCCTTCTTTTCTGCAGCTGCCACCGAGGTCTCTGCATCCTGGAGCCTCAGAGGAGGAGCACGATTTTGCCAGGAGAGGCTGTATCAGGACGAAGTCTAAACGCAGGAAAGTAGTCCAGGAACACCTGCCATAAGCATTGAAGCAGGGAATTGAAGGGGCACGGAGCTGCAGCCACTGTCCTTTAGCAATCCGAAGAATGCGCACACAAGCCGGCTTCGTTCTTCGCCTCCTACAAGCCACCTCTCTCTGCGGCTCCCGGAGGCGAACAAGCGGCTCCTTCGTGCACAGATGAGGGCAGCGGCAGCCGCAGGCTCTGAAGCGCGGCTTCGGCAGAAAGACGCCGGGGAGCGGCACTTCCCTCCGGACAGCTCCGGACCCCCGTAGTCTGCGTCCTGACCGGAATGCATCGTAGCGAAAAGCTTTGCCAGTGTGTCTCCAGGGAAAAAGCTTACCAGCACAGCAGACTTATCCCGCTCTTGCCCAGAAACATGGACTTGCCTCACACTCCAAAGACACCGCTCTTTCCTAAGCAGGCTAGGAAATTCTCTCAGATGGCCGTGCTGTCTGCCTGCTCCTGCCCAGCTCGTAGTTTTAGGTGCGCACAAATCCCAGCCTGGCATTCAGTGCACAGTCAAGGCAATTGCAAAATCCAGCAGCTGCTCATTCCCAAACACAAGGCACTGTTTATGCTCTTGCTTCCCGACAAATTCGGCGCAGCCCTTCTTTTCTGCACCTGCCACCGAGGTCTCTGCATCCTGGAGCCTCAGAGGACGAGCACAATTTTGCAGGGAGGGGCTGTATCATGACGAAGTCTAAACGCAGGAAAGTAGTCCAGGAACACCTGCCATAAGCATGCCAGCCGTGAATTCAAGGGGCACGGAGCTGCAGCCACTGTCCTGTAGCAATCCGAAGAATGCGCACACAAGCCGGCTTCGTTCTTCGCCTCCTACAAACCACCGTCTCTGCGGCTCCCGGAGGCGAAGGAGTGGCTTCTTCGTGCACAGATGAGGGCAGCGGCAGCCGCAGGCTCCATAGCGCGGCTTCGGCAGAAAGACGCCGGGGAGCTGCACTTCCCTCCAGACAGCTCCGGACCGCCGTAGTCTGCGTCCTGACAGGACTGCATCGTAGCAAAAAGCTTTGCCGGTGTGTCTCGCAGGGAAAAAGCTTACCAGCACAGCGGAATTATCCCGATCTTGCCAAGAAACATGGACTTGCCTCACACTCCAAAGACACTGCTCTTTCCTAAGCAGGCTAGGAAATGCTCTCAGATGGCCGTGCTGTCTGCCTGCTCCTGCCCAGCTCGTAGTTTTAGGTGCGCACATCCCAGCCTGGCATTCAGTGCACAGTCAAGGCAATTGAAAAATCAAGAAGCTGCTCATTCCCAAACACAAGGCACTGTTTATGCTCTTGCTTCCCGACAAATTCGGCGCAGCCCTTCTTTTCTGCAGCTGCCACCGAGGTCTCTGCATCCTGGAGCCTCAGAGGAGGAGCACGATTTTGCCAGGAGAGGCTGTATCAGGGCGAAGTCTAAACGCAGGAAAGTTGTCCAGGAACACCTGCCATAAGCATGCCAGCCATGAATTCAAGGGGCACGGATCTGCAGCCACTGTCCTTTAGCACTTCGAAGAATGCGCACACAAGCCGGCTTCGTTCTTCGCCTCGTACAAGCCACCTGTCTCTGCGGCTCCCGGAGGCGAAGAAGCGGCTGCTTCGTACACAGATGAGGGCAGCGGCAGCCGCAGGCTCCGAAGCGCGGCTTCGGCAGAAATACGCCGGGGAGCGCCACTTCCCTCCAGACAGCTCCGGACAGCCGTAGTCTGCGTCCTGAGTGGACTGCATCATAGCGAAAAGCTTTGCCAGTGTGTCTCGCAGGGAAAAAGTTTACCAGCACAGCGGACTTATCCCGATCTTGCCCAGAAACATGGACTTGCCTCACACTCCAAAGACATTGCTCTTTCCTAAGCAGGCTAGGAAATTCTCTCAGATGGCCGTGCTGTCTGCCTGCTCCTGCCCAGCTCATAATTTTAGGTGTGCACATCCCAGCCTGGCATTCAGTGCACAGTCAAGGCAATTGCAAAATCCAGCAGCTGCTCATTCCCAAACACAAGGCGCTGTTTATGCTCTTGCTTCCCGACAAATTCGGCGCAGCCCTTCTTTTCTGCAGCTGCCACCGAGGTCTCTGCATCCTGGAGCCTCAGAGGAGGAGCACGATTTTGCCAGGAGAGGCTGTATCAGGACGAAGTCTAAACGCAGGAAAGTAGTCCAGGAACACCTGCCATAAGCATTGAAGCAGGGAATTGAAGGGGCACGGAGCTGCAGCCACTGTCCTTTAGCAATCCGAAGAATGCGCACACAAGCCGGCTTCGTTCTTCGCCTCGTACAAGCCACCTCTCTCTGCGGCTCCCGGAGGCGAACAAGCGGCTCCTTCGTGCACAGATGAGGGCAGCGGCAGCCGCAGGCTCTGAAGCGCGGCTTCGGCAGAAAGACGCCGGGGAGCGGCACTTCCCTCCGGACAGCTCCGGACCCCCGTAGTCTGCGTCCTGACCGGAATGCATCGTAGCGAAAAGCTTTGCCAGTGTGTCTCCAGGGAAAAAGCTTACCAGCACAGCAGACTTATCCCGCTCTTGCCCAGAAACATGGACTTGCCTCACACTCCAAAGACACTGCTCTTTCCTAAGCAGGCTAGGAAATTCTCTCAGATGGCCGTGCTGTCTGCCTGCTCCTGCCCAGCTCGTAGTTTTAGGTGCGCACATCCCAGCCTGGCATTCAGTGCACAGTCAAGGCAATTGCAAAATCCAGCAGCTGCTCATTCCCAAACACAAGGCGCTGTTTATGCTCTTGCTTCCCGACAAATTCGGCGCAGCCCTTCTTTTCTGCACCTGCCACCGAGGTCTCTGCATCCTGGAGCCTCAGAGGACGAGCACAATTTTGCAGGGAGGGGCTGTATCATGACGAAGTCTAAACGCAGGAAAGTTGTCCAGGAACACCTGCCATAAGCATGCCAGCCGTGAATTCAAGGGGCACGTAGCTGCAGCCACTGTCCTGTAGCAATCCGAAGAATGCGCACACAAGCCGGCTTCGTTCTTCGCCTCGTACAAGCCACCTGTCTCTGCGGCTCCCGGAGGCGAAGAAGCGGCTGCTTCGTGCACAGATGAGGGCAGCGGCAGCCGCAGGCTCCGAAGCGCGGCTTCGGCAGAAAGACGCCGGGGAGCGCCACTTCCCTCCGGACAGCTCCGGATCGCCGTAGTCTGCGTTCTGACAGGACTGCATCATAGCGAAAAGCTTTGCCAGTGTGTCTCGCAGGGAAAAAGCTTACCAGCACAGCGGACTTATCCAGCTCTTGCCCAGAAACATGGACTTGCCTCACACACCAAAGACACCGCTCTTTCCTGGGCAGGCTAGGAAATGCTCTCAGATGGCCGTGCTGTCTGCCTGCTCCTGCCCAGCTCGTAGTTTTAGGTGCGCACAAATCCCAGCCTGGCATTCAGTGCACAGTCAAGGCAATTGCAAAATCCAGCAGCTGCTCATTCCCAAACACAAGTGCGCTGTTTATGCTCTTGCTTCCCGACAAATTCGGCGCAGCCCTTCTTTTCTGCAGCTGCCACCGAGGTCTCTGCATCCTGGAGCCTCAGAGGACGAGCACGATTTTGCCAGGAGAGGCTGTATCAGGGCGAAGTCTAAACGCAGGAAAGTAGTCCAGGAACACCTGCAATAAGCATGCCAGCCGTGAATTCAAGGGGCACGGAGCTGCAGCCACTGTCCTTTAGCACTCCGAAGAATGCGCACACAAGCCGGCTTCGTTCTTCGCCTCGTACAAGCCACCTCTCTCTGCGGATCCCGGAGGCGAAGAAGCGGCTGCTTCGTGTACAGATGAGGACGGCGGCAGCCGCAGGCTCCGAAGCGCGGCTTCGGCAGAAAGACGCCGGGGAGCGCCACTTCCCTCCGGACAGCTCCGGACAGCCGTAGTCTGTGTACTGAGTGGACTTCATCATAGCGAAAAGCTTTGCCAGTGTGTCTCGCAGGGAAAAAGCTTACCAGCACAGCGGACTTATCCCGCTCTTGCCCAGAAACATGGACTTGCCTCACACTCCAAAGACACTGCTCTTTCCTAAGCAGGCTAGGAAATTCTCTCAGATGGCCGTGCTGTCTGCCTGCTCCTGCCCAGCTCGTAGTTTTAGGTGCGCACATCCCAGCCTGGCATTCAGTGCACAGTCAAGGCAATTGCAAAATCCAGCAGCTGCTCATTCCCAAACACAAGGCGCTGTTTATGCTCTTGCTTCCCGACAAATTCGGCGCAGCCCTTCTTTTCTGCAGCTGCCACCGAGGTCTCTGCATCCTGGAGCCTCAGAGGAGGAGCACGATTTTGCCAGGAGAGCCTGTATCAGGGCGAAGTCTAAACGCAGGAAGGTTGTCCAGGAACACCTGCCATAAGCATTGAAGCAGGGAATTGAAGGGGCACGGAGCTGCAGCCACTGTCATTTAGCACTCCGAAGAATGCGCACACAAGCCGGCTTCGTTCTTCGCCTCCTACAAGCCACCTCTCTCTGCTGCTCCCGGAGGCGAAGGAGCGGCTGCTTGGTGCACAGATGAGGGCAGCGGCAGCCGCAGGCTCTGAAGCGCGGCTTCGGCAGAAAGACGCCGGGGAGCGCCACTTCCCTCCGGACAGCTCCGGACAGCCGTAGTCTGCGTTCTGACAGGACTGCATCATAGCGAAAAGCTTTGCCAGTGTGTCTCGCAGGGAAAAAGCTTACCAGCACAGCAGACTTATCCCGCTCTTGCCCAGAAACATGGACTTGCCTCACACTCCAAAGACACTGCTCTTTCCTAAGCAGGCTAGGAAATGCTCTCAGATGGCCGTGCTGTCTGCCTGCTCCTGCCCAGCTCGTAGTTTTAGGTGCGCACATCCCAGCCTGGCATTCAGTGCACAGTCAAGGCAATTGCAAAATCCAGCAGCTGCTCATTCCCAAACACAAGGCGCTGTTTATGCTCTTGCTTCCCGACAAATTCGGCGCAGCCCTTCTTTTCTGCACCTGCCACCGAGGTCTCTGCATCCTGGAGCCTCAGAGGACGAGCACGATTTAGCCAGGAGAGGCTGTATTAGGGCGAAGTATAAACGCAGGAAAGTAGTCCAGGAACACCTGCCATAAGCATGCCAGCCGTGAATTCAAGGGGCACGGAGCTGCAGCCACTGTCCTTTAGCACTCCGAAGAATGCGCACACAAGCCGGCTTCGTTCTTCGCCTCGTACAAGCCACCTCTCTCTGCGGCTCCCGGAGGCGAAGAAGCGGCTGCTTCGTGTACAGATGAGGACGGCGGCAGCCGCAGGCTCCGAAGCGCGGCTTCGGCAGAAAGACGCCGGGGAGTGCCACTTCCCTCCGGACAGCTCCGGACAGCCGTAGTCTGTGTACTGACTGGACTTCATCATAGCGAAAAGCTTTGCCAGTGTGTCTCGCAGGGAAAAAGCTTACCAGCACAGCGGACTTCTCCCGCTCTTGCCCAGAAACATGGACTTGCCTCACACTCCAAAGACACTGCTCTTTCCTAAGCAGGCTAGGAAATGCTCTCAGATGGCCGTGCTGTCTGCCTGCTCCTGCCCAGCTCATAATTTTAGGTTCGCACATCCCAGCCTGGCATTCAGTGCACAGTCAAGGCAATTGCAAAATCCAGCAGCTGCTCATTCCCAAACACAAGGCACTGTTTATGCTCTTGCTTCCCGACAAATTCGGCGCAGCCCTTCTTTTCTGCAGCTGCCACCGAGGTCTCTGCATCCTGGAGCCTCAGAGGAGGAGCACGATTTTGCCAGGAGAGGCTGTATCAGGGCGAAGTCTAAACGCAGGAAAGTTGTCCAGGAACACCTGCCATAAGCATGCCAGCCATGAATTCAAGGGGCACGGATCTGCAGCCACTGTCCTTTAGCACTCCGAAGAATGCGCACACAAGCCGGCTTCGTTCTTCGCCTCCTACAAGCCACCTGTCTCTGCGGCTCCCGGAGGCGAAGAAGCGGCTGCTTCGTGCACAGATGAGGGCAGCGGCAGCCGCAGGCTCCGAAGCGCGGCTTCGGCAGAAAGACGCCGGGGAGCGCCACTTCCCTCCGGACAGCTCCGGACAGCCGTAGTCTGCGTCCTGAGTGGACTGCATCATAGCGAAAAGCTTTGCCAGTGTGTCTCGCAGGGAAAAAGCTTACAAGCACAGCGGACTTATCCCGATCTTGCCCAGAAACATGGACTTGCCTCACACTCCAAAGACATTGCTCTTTCCTAAGCAGGCTAGGAAATGCTCTCAGATGGCCGTGCTGTCTGCCTGCTCCTGCCCAGCTCATAATTTTAGGTGTGCACATCCCAGCCTGGCATTCAGTGCACAGTCAAGGCAATTGCAAAATCCAGCAGCTGCTCATTCCCAAACACAAGGCACTGTTTATGCTCTTGCTTCCCGACAAATTCGGCGCAGCCCTTCTTTTCTGCAGCTGCCACCGAGGTCTCTGCATCCTGGAGCCTCAGAGGAGGAGCACGATTTTGCCAGGAGAGGCTGTATCAGGGCGAAGTCTAAACGCAGGAAAGTAGTCCAGGAACACCTGCCATAAGCATTGAAGCAGGGAATTGAAGGGGCACGGAGCTGCAGCCACTGTCCTTTAGCAATCCGAAGAATGCGCACACAAGCCGGCTTCGTTCTTCGCCTCCTACAAGCCACCTCTCTCTGCGGCTCCCGGAGGCGAACAAGCGGCTCCTTCGTGCACAGATGAGGGCAGCGGCAGCCGCAGGCTCTGAAGCGCGGCTTCGGCAGAAAGACGCCGGGGAGCGGCACTTCCCTCCGGACAGCTCCGGACCCCCGTAGTCTGCGTCCTGACCGGAATGCATCGTAGCGAAAAGCTTTGCCAGTGTGTCTCCAGGGAAAAAGCTTACCAGCACAGCAGACTTATCCCGCTCTTGCCCAGAAACATGGACTTGCCTCACACTCCAAAGACACTGCTCTTTCCTAAGCAGGCTAGGAAATGCTCTCAGATGGCCGTGCTGTCTGCCTGCTCCTGCCCAGCTCGTAGTTTTAGGTGCGCACATCCCAGCCTGGCATTCAGTGCACAGTCAAGGCAATTGCAAAATCCAGCAGCTGCTCATTCCCAAACACAAGGCGCTGTTTATGCTCTTGCTTCCCGACAAATTCGGCGCAGCCCTTCTTTTCTGCACCTGCCACCGAGGTCTCTGCATCCTGGAGCCTCAGAGGACGAGCACAATTTTGCAGGGAGGGGCTGTATTAGGACGAAGTCTAAACGCAGGAAAGTAGTCCAGGAACACCTGCCATAAGCATGCCAGCCGTGAATTCAAGGGGCACGGAGCTGCAGCCACTGTCCTGTAGCAATCCGAAGAATGCGCACACAAGCCGGCTTCGTTCTTCGCCTCCTACAAGCCACCGTCTCTGCGGCTCCCGGAGGCGAAGGAGTGGCTTCTTCGTGCACAGATGAGGGCAGCGGCAGCCGCAGGCTCCATAGCGCGGCTTCGGCAGAAAGACGCCGGGGAGCTGCACTTCCCTCCAGACAGCTCCGGACCGCCGTAGTCTGCGTCCTGACAGGACTGCATCGTAGCAAAAAGCTTTGCCGGTGTGTCTCGCAGGGAAAAAGCTTACCAGCACAGCGGAATTATCCCGATCTTGCCAAGAAACATGGACTTGCCTCACACTCCAAAGACACTGCTCTTTCCTAAGCAGGCTAGGAAATGCTCTCAGATGGCCGTGCTGTCTGCCTGCTCCTGCCCAGCTCGTAGTTTTAGGTGCGCACATCCCAGCCTGGCATTCAGTGCACAGTCAAGGCAATTGCAAAATCCAGCAGCTGCTCATTCCCAAACACAAGGCACTGTTTATGCTCTTGCTTCCCGACAAATTCGGCGCAGCCCTTCTTTTCTGCAGCTGCCACCGAGGTCTCTGCATCCTGGAGCCTCAGAGGAGGAGCACGATTTTGCCAGGAGAGGCTGTATCAGGGCGAAGTCTAAACGCAGGAAAGTAGTCCAGGAACACCTGCCATAAGCATGCCAGCCATGAATTCAAGGGGCACGGATCTGCAGCCACTGTCCTTTAGCACTTCGAAGAATGCGCACACAAGCCGGCTTCGTTCTTCGCCTCGTACAAGCCACCTGTCTCTGCGGCTCCCGGAGGCGAAGAAGCGGCTGCTTCGTACACAGATGAGGGCAGCGGCAGCCGCAGGCTCCGAAGCGCGGCTTCGGCAGAAAGACGCCGGGGAGCGCCACTTCCCTCCGGACAGCTCCGGACAGCCGTAGTCTGCGTCCTGAGTGGACTGCATCATAGCGAAAAGCTTTGCCAGTGTGTCTCGCAGGGAAAAAGTTTACCAGCACAGCGGAATTATCCCGCTCTTGCCCAGAAACATGGACTTGCCTCACACTCCAAAGACATTGCTCTTTCCTAAGCAGGCTAGGAAATTCTCTCAGATGGCCGTGCTGTCTGCCTGCTCCTGCCCAGCTCATAATTTTAGGTGTGCACATCCCAGCCTGGCATTCAGTGCACAGTCAAGGCAATTGCAAAATCCAGCAGCTGCTCATTCCCAAACACAAGGCGCTGTTTATGCTCTTGCTTCCCGACAAATTCGGCGCAGCCCTTCTTTTCTGCAGCTGCCACCGAGGTCTCTGCATCCTGGAGCCTCAGAGGAGGAGCACGATTTTGCCAGGAGAGGCTGTATCAGGACGAAGTCTAAACGCAGGAAAGTAGTCCAGGAACACCTGCCATAAGCATGCCAGCCGTGAATTCAAGGGGCACGGAGCTGCAGCCACTGTCCTTTAGCACTTCGAAGAATGCGCACACAAGCCGGCTTCGTTCTTCGCCTCCTACAAGCCACCTCTCTCTGCGGCTCCCGGAGGCGAACAAGCGGCTCCTTCGTGCACAGATGAGGGCAGCGGCAGCCGCAGGCTCTGAAGCGCGGCTTCGGCAGAAAGACGCCGGGGAGCGGCACATCCCTCCGGACAGCTCCGGACCGCCGTAGTCTGCGTCCTGACAGGACTGCATCGTAGCAAAAAGCTTTGCCGGTGTGTCTCGCAGGGAAAAAGCTTACCAGCACAGCGGACTTATCCCGATCTTGCCAAGAAACATGGACTTGCCTCACACTCCAAAGACACTGCTCTTTCCTAAGCAGGCTAGGAAATGCTCTCAGATGGCCGTGCTGTCTGCCTGCTCCTGCCCAGCTCGTAGTTTTAGGTGCGCACATCCCAGCCTGGCATTCAGTGCACAGTCAAGGCAATTGAAAAATCAAGAAGCTGCTCATTCCCAAACACAAGGCGCGCTGTTTATGCTCTTGCTTCCCGACAAATTCGGCGCAGCCCTTCTTTTCTGCACCTGCCACCGAGGTCTCTGCATCCTGGAGCCTCAGAGGAGGAGCACGATTTTGCAGGGAGGGGCTGTATCAGGGCGAAGTCAAAAGGCAGGAAAGTAGTCCAGGAACACCTGCCATAAGAATGCCATCCGTGAATTGAGGGGGCACGGATCTGCAGCCACTGTCCTTTAGCACTCCGAAGAATGCGCACACAAGCCGGCTTCGTTCTTCGCCTCGTACAAGCCACCTGTCTCTGCGGCTCCCGGAGGCGAAGAAGCGGCTGCTTCGTGCACAGATGAGGGCAGCGGCAGCCGCAGGCTCCGAAGCGCGGCTTCGGCAGAAAGACGCCGGGGAGCGCCACTTCCCTCCGGACAGCTCCGGATCGCCGTAGTCTGCGTTCTGACAGGACTGCATCATAGCGAAAAGCTTTGCCAGTGTGTCTCGCAGGGAAAAAGCTTACCAGCACAGCGGACTTATCCAGCTCTTGCCCAGAAACATGGACTTGCCTCACACACCAAAGACACCGCTCTTTCCTGGGCAGGCTAGGAAATGCTCTCAGATGGCCGTGCTGTCTGCCTGCTCCTGCCCAGCTCGTAGTTTTAGGTGCGCACAAATCCCAGCCTGGCATTCAGTGCACAGTCAAGGCAATTGCAAAATCCAGCAGCTGCTCATTCCCAAACACAAGTGCGCTGTTTATGCTCTTGCTTCCCGACAAATTCGGCGCAGCCCTTCTTTTCTGCAGCTGCCACCGAGGTCTCTGCATCCTGGAGCCTCAGAGGACGAGCACGATTTTGCCAGGAGAGGCTGTATCAGGGCGAAGTCTAAACGCAGGAAAGTAGTCCAGGAACACCTGCAATAAGCATGCCAGCCGTGAATTCAAGGGGCACGGAGCTGCAGCCACTGTCCTTTAGCAGTCCGAAGAATGCGCACACAAGCCGGCTTCGTTCTTCGCCTCGTACAAGCCACCTCTCTCTGCGGCTCCCGGAGGCGAAGAAGCGGCTGCTTCGTGTACAGATGAGGACGGCGGCAGCCGCAGGCTCCGAAGCGCGGCTTCGGCAGAAAGACGCCGGGGAGCGCCACTTCCCTCCGGACAGCTCCGGACAGCCGTAGTCTGTGTACTGAGTGGACTTCATCATAGCGAAAAGCTTTGCCAGTGTGTCTCGCAGGGAAAAAGCTTACCAGCACAGCGGACTTATCCCGCTCTTGCCCAGAAACATGGACTTGCCTCACATTCCAAAGACACTGCTCTTTCCTAAGCAGGCTAGGAAATTCTCTCAGATGGCCGTGCTGTCTGCCTGCTCCTGCCCAGCTCGTAGTTTTAGGTGCGCACATCCCAGCCTGGCATTCAGTGCACAGTCAAGGCAATTGCAAAATCCAGCAGCTGCTCATTCCCAAACACAAGGCGCTGTTTATGCTCTTGCTTCCCGACAAATTCGGCGCAGCCCTTCTTTTCTGCAGCTGCCACCGAGGTCTCTGCATCCTGGAGCCTCAGAGGAGGAGCACGATTTTGCCAGGAGAGCCTGTATCAGGGCGAAGTCTAAACGCAGGAAGGTTGTCCAGGAACACCTGCCATAAGCATTGAAGCAGGGAATTGAAGGGGCACGGAGCTGCAGCCACTGTCCTTTAGCACTCCGAAGAATGCGCACACAAGCCGGCTTCGTTCTTCGCCTCCTACAAGCCACCTCTCTCTGCTGCTCCCGGAGGCGAAGGAGCGGCTCCTTCGTGCACAGATGAGGGCAGCGGCAGCCGCAGGCTCTGAAGCGCGGCTTCGGCAGAAAGACGCCGGGGAGCGGCACTTCCCTCCGGACAGCTCCGGACCCCCGTAGTCTGCGTCCTGACCGGAATGCATCGTAGCGAAAAGCTTTGCCAGTGTGTCTCCAGGGAAAAAGCTTACCAGCACAGCAGACTTATCCCGATCTTGCCAAGAAACATGGACTTGCATCACACTCCAAAGACACTGCTCTTTCCTGGGCAGGCTAGAAAATGCTCTCAGATGGCCGTGCTGTCTGCCTGCTCCTGCCCAGCTCGTAGTTTTAGGTGCGCACATCCCAGCCTGGCATTCAGTGCACAGTCAAGGCAATTGCAAAATCCAGCAGCTGCTCATTCCCAAACACAAGGCGCTGTTTATGCTCTTGCTTCCCGACAAATTCGGTGCAGCCCTTCTTTTCTGCAGCTGCCACCGAGGTCTCTGCATCCTGGAGCCTCAGAGGACGAGCACAATTTTGCAGGGAGGGGCTGTATCAGGGCGAAGTCAAAGCGCAGGAAAGTTGTCCAGGAACACCTGCCATAAGCATGCCAGCCGTGAATTCAAGGGGCACGGAGCTGCAGCCACTGTCCTTTAGCAGTCCGAAGAATGCGCACACAAGCCGGCTTCGTTCTTCGCCTCATACAAGCTACCACTCACTGCGGCTTCCGGAGCAGAAGGAGCGGCTGCTTGGTGCACAGATGAGGGCAGCGGCAGCCGCAGGCTCCGAAGCGCGGCTTCGGCAGAAAGACGCCGGGGAGCGCCACTTCCCTCCGGACAGCTCTGGACATCCGTAGTCTACGTCCTGAGTGGACTTCATCATAGCGAAAAGCTTTGCCGGTGTGTCTCGCAGGGAAAAAGCTTACCAGCACAGCAGACTTATCCAGCTCTTGCCCAGAAACATGGACTTGCCTCACACTCCAAAGACACTGCTCTTTCCTAAGCAGGCTAGGAAATGCTCTCAGATGGCCGTGCTGTCTGCCTGCTCCTGCCCAGCTCGTAGTTTTAGGTGCGCACATCCCAGCCTGGCATTCAGTGCACAGTCAAGGCAATTGCAAAATCCAGCAGCTGCTCATTCCCAAACACAAGGCGCTGTTTATGCTCTTGCTTCCCGACAAATTCGGCGCAGCCCTTCTTTTCTGCAGCTGCCACCGAGGTCTCTGCATCCTGGAGCCTCAGAGGAGGAGCACGATTTTGCCAGGAGAGGCTGTATCAGGACGAAGTCTAAACGCAGGAAAGTAGTCCAGGAACACCTGCCATAAGCATTGAAGCAGGGAATTGAAGGGGCACGGAGCTGCAGCCACTGTCCTTTAGCAATCCGAAGAATGCGCACACAAGCCGGCTTCGTTCTTCGCCTCCTACAAGCCACCTCTCTCTGCGGCTCCCGGAGGCGAACAAGCGGCTCCTTCGTGCACAGATGAGGGCAGCGGCAGCCGCAGGCTCTGAAGCGCGGCTTCGGCAGAAAGACGCCGGGGAGCGGCACTTCCCTCCGGACAGCTCCGGACCCCCGTAGTCTGCGTCCTGACCGGAATGCATCGTAGCGAAAAGCTTTGCCAGTGTGTCTCCAGGGAAAAAGCTTACCAGCACAGCAGACTTATCCCGCTCTTGCCCAGAAACATGGACTTGCCTCACACTCCAAAGACCCCGCTCTTTCCTAAGCAGGCTAGGAAATTCTCTCAGATGGCCGTGCTGTCTGCCTGCTCCTGCCCAGCTCGTAGTTTTAGGTGCGCACAAATCCCAGCCTGGCATTCAGTGCACAGTCAAGGCAATTGCAAAATCCAGCAGCTGCTCATTCCCAAACACAAGGCACTGTTTATGCTCTTGCTTCCCGACAAATTCGGCGCAGCCCTTCTTTTCTGCACCTGCCACCGAGGTCTCTGCATCCTGGAGCCTCAGAGGACGAGCACAATTTTGCAGGGAGGGGCTGTATCATGACGAAGTCTAAACGCAGGAAAGTAGTCCAGGAACACCTGCCATAAGCATGCCAGCCGTGAATTCAAGGGGCACGGAGCTGCAGCCACTGTCCTGTAGCAATCCGAAGAATGCGCACACAAGCCGGCTTCGTTCTTCGCCTCCTACAAGCCACCGTCTCTGCGGCTCCCGGAGGCGAAGGAGTGGCTTCTTCGTGCACAGATGAGGGCAGCGGCAGCCGCAGGCTCCATAGCGCGGCTTCGGCAGAAAGACGCCGGGGAGCTGCACTTCCCTCCAGACAGCTCCGGACCGCCGTAGTCTGCGTCCTGACAGGACTGCATCGTAGCAAAAAGCTTTGCCGGTGTGTCTCGCAGGGAAAAAGCTTACCAGCACAGCGGAATTATCCCGATCTTGCCAAGAAACATGGACTTGCCTCACACTCCAAAGACACTGCTCTTTCCTAAGCAGGCTAGGAAATGCTCTCAGATGGCCGTGCTGTCTGCCTGCTCCTGCCCAGCTCGTAGTTTTAGGTGCGCACATCCCAGCCTGGCATTCAGTGCACAGTCAAGGCAATTGAAAAATCAAGAAGCTGCTCATTCCCAAACACAAGGCACTGTTTATGCTCTTGCTTCCCGACAAATTCGGCGCAGCCCTTCTTTTCTGCAGCTGCCACCGAGGTCTCTGCATCCTGGAGCCTCAGAGGAGGAGCACGATTTTGCCAGGAGAGGCTGTATCAGGGCGAAGTCTAAACGCAGGAAAGTTGTCCAGGAACACCTGCCATAAGCATGCCAGCCATGAATTCAAGGGGCACGGATCTGCAGCCACTGTCCTTTAGCACTTCGAAGAATGCGCACACAAGCCGGCTTCGTTCTTCGCCTCGTACAAGCCACCTGTCTCTGCGGCTCCCGGAGGCGAAGAAGCGGCTGCTTCGTACACAGATGAGGGCAGCGGCAGCCGCAGGCTCCGAAGCGCGGCTTCGGCAGAAAGACGCCGGGGAGCGCCACTTCCCTCCGGACAGCTCCGGACAGCCGTAGTCTGCGTCCTGAGTGGACTGCATCATAGCGAAAAGCTTTGCCAGTGTGTCTCGCAGGGAAAAAGTTTACCAGCACAGCGGACTTATCCCGATCTTGCCCAGAAACATGGACTTGCCTCACACTCCAAAGACATTGCTCTTTCCTAAGCAGGCTAGGAAATTCTCTCAGATGGCCGTGCTGTCTGCCTGCTCCTGCCCAGCTCATAATTTTAGGTGTGCACATCCCAGCCTGGCATTCAGTGCACAGTCAAGGCAATTGCAAAATCCAGCAGCTGCTCATTCCCAAACACAAGGCGCTGTTTATGCTCTTGCTTCCCGACAAATTCGGCGCAGCCCTTCTTTTCTGCAGCTGCCACCGAGGTCTCTGCATCCTGGAGCCTCAGAGGAGGAGCACGATTTTGCCAGGAGAGGCTGTATCAGGACGAAGTCTAAACGCAGGAAAGTAGTCCAGGAACACCTGCCATAAGCATTGAAGCAGGGAATTGAAGGGGCACGGAGCTGCAGCCACTGTCCTTTAGCAATCCGAAGAATGCGCACACAAGCCGGCTTCGTTCTTCGCCTCGTACAAGCCACCTCTCTCTGCGGCTCCCGGAGGCGAACAAGCGGCTCCTTCGTGCACAGATGAGGGCAGCGGCAGCCGCAGGCTCTGAAGCGCGGCTTCGGCAGAAATACGCCGGGGAGCGGCACTTCCCTCCGGACAGCTCCGGACCCCCGTAGTCTGCGTCCTGACCGGAATGCATCGTAGCGAAAAGCTTTGCCAGTGTGTCTCCAGGGAAAAAGCTTACCAGCACAGCAGACTTATCCCGCTCTTGCCCAGAAACATGGACTTGCCTCACACTCCAAAGACACTGCTCTTTCCTAAGCAGGCTAGGAAATTCTCTCAGATGGCCGTGCTGTCTGCCTGCTCCTGCCCAGCTCGTAGTTTTAGGTGCGCACATCCCAGCCTGGCATTCAGTGCACAGTCAAGGCAATTGCAAAATCCAGCAGCTGCTCATTCCCAAACACAAGGCGCTGTTTATGCTCTTGCTTCCCGACAAATTCGGCGCAGCCCTTCTTTTCTGCACCTGCCACCGAGGTCTCTGCATCCTGGAGCCTCAGAGGACGAGCACAATTTTGCAGGGAGGGGCTGTATCATGACGAAGTCTAAACGCAGGAAAGTTGTCCAGGAACACCTGCCATAAGCATGCCAGCCGTGAATTCAAGGGGCACGTAGCTGCAGCCACTGTCCTGTAGCAATCCGAAGAATGCGCACACAAGCCGGCTTCGTTCTTCGCCTCCTACAAGCCACCGTCTCTGCGGCTCCCGGAGGCGAAGGAGTGGCTTCTTCGTGCACAGATGAGGGCAGCGGCAGCCGCAGGCTCCATAGCGCGGCTTCGGCAGAAAGACGCCGGGGAGCTGCACTTCCCTCCAGACAGCTCCGGACCGCCGTAGTCTGCGTCCTGACAGGACTGCATCGTAGCAAAAAGCTTTGCCGGTGTGTCTCGCAGGGAAAAAGCTTACCAGCACAGCGGACTTATCCCGATCTTGCCAAGAAACATGGACTTGCCTCACACTCCAAAGACACTGCTCTTTCCTAAGCAGGCTAGGAAATGCTCTCAGATGGCCGTGCTGTCTGCCTGCTCCTGCCCAGCTCGTAGTTTTAGGTGCGCACATCCCAGCCTGGCATTCAGTGCACAGTCAAGGCAATTGAAAAATCAAGAAGCTGCTCATTCCCAAACACAAGGCGCGCTGTTTATGCTCTTGCTTCCCGACAAATTCGGCGCAGCCCTTCTTTTCTGCACCTGCCACCGAGGTCTCTGCATCCTGGAGCCTCAGAGGAGGAGCACGATTTTGCAGGGAGGGGCTGTATCAGGGCGAAGTCAAAAGGCAGGAAAGTAGTCCAGGAACACCTGCCATAAGAATGCCATCCGTGAATTGAGGGGGCACGGATCTGCAGCCACTGTCCTTTAGCACTCCGAAGAATGCGCACACAAGCCGGCTTCGTTCTTCGCCTCGTACAAGCCACCTCTCTCTGCGGCTCCCGGAGGCGAAGAAGCGGCTGCTTCGTGCACAGATGAGGGCAGCGGCAGCCGCAGGCTCCGAAGCGCGGCTTCGGCAGAAAGACGCCGGGGAGCGCCACTTCCCTCCGGACAGCTCCGGATCGCCGTAGTCTGCGTTCTGACAGGACTGCATCATAGCGAAAAGCTTTGCCAGTGTGTCTCGCAGGGAAAAAGCTTACCAGCACAGCGGACTTATCCAGCTCTTGCCCAGAAACATGGACTTGCCTCACACACCAAAGACACCGCTCTTTCCTGGGCAGGCTAGGAAATGCTCTCAGATGGCCGTGCTGTCTGCCTGCTCCTGCCCAGCTCGTAGTTTTAGGTGCGCACAAATCCCAGCCTGGCATTCAGTGCACAGTCAAGGCAATTGCAAAATCCAGCAGCTGCTCATTCCCAAACACAAGTGCGCTGTTTATGCTCTTGCTTCCCGACAAATTCGGCGCAGCCCTTCTTTTCTGCAGCTGCCACCGAGGTCTCTGCATCCTGGAGCCTCAGAGGACGAGCACGATTTTGCCAGGAGAGGCTGTATCAGGGCGAAGTCTAAACGCAGGAAAGTAGTCCAGGAACACCTGCAATAAGCATGCCAGCCGTGAATTCAAGGGGCACGTAGCTGCAGCCACTGTCCTTTAGCAGTCCGAAGAATGCGCACACAAGCCGGCTTCGTTCTTCGCCTCGTACAAGCCACCTCTCTCTGCGGCTCCCGGAGGCGAAGAAGCGGCTGCTTCGTGTACAGATGAGGACGGCGGCAGCCGCAGGCTCCGAAGCGCGGCTTCGGCAGAAAGACGCCGGGGAGCGCCACTTCCCTCCGGACAGCTTCGGACAGCCGTAGTCTGTGTACTGAGTGGACTTCATCATAGCGAAAAGCTTTGCCAGTGTGTCTCGCAGGGAAAAAGCTTACCAGCACAGCGGACTTATCCCGCTCTTGCCCAGAAACATGGACTTGCCTCACATTCCAAAGACACTGCTCTTTCCTAAGCAGGCTAGGAAATTCTCTCAGATGGCCGTGCTGTCTGCCTGCTCCTGCCCAGCTCGTAGTTTTAGGTGCGCACATCCCAGCCTGGCATTCAGTGCACAGTCAAGGCAATTGCAAAATCCAGCAGCTGCTCATTCCCAAACACAAGGCGCTGTTTATGCTCTTGCTTCCCGACAAATTCGGCGCAGCCCTTCTTTTCTGCAGCTGCCACCGAGGTCTCTGCATCCTGGAGCCTCAGAGGAGGAGCACGATTTTGCCAGGAGAGCCTGTATCAGGGCGAAGTCTAAACGCAGGAAGGTTGTCCAGGAACACCTGCCATAAGCATTGAACCAGGGAATTCAAGGGGCACGGAGCTGCAGCCACTGTCCTTTAGCACTCCGAAGAATGCGCACACAAGCCGGCTTCGTTCTTCGCCTCCTACAAGCCACCTCTCTCTGCTGCTCCCGGAGGCGAAGAAGCGGCTGCTTGGTGCACAGATGAGGGCAGCGGCAGCCGCAGGCTCTGAAGCGCGGCTTCGGCAGAAAGACGCCGGGGAGCGCCACTTCCCTCCGGACAGCTCCGGACAGCCGTAGTCTGTGTACTGAGTGGACTTCATCATAGCGAAAAGCTTTGCCAGTGTGTCTCCAGGGAAAAAGCTTACCAGCACAGCAGACTTATCCCGCTCTTGCCAAGAAACATGGACTTGCCTCACACTCCAAAGACACTGCTCTTTCCTGGGCAGGCTAGAAAATGCTCTCAGATGGCCGTGCTGTCTGCCTGCTCCTGCCCAGCTCGTAGTTTTAGGTGCGCACATCCCAGCCTGGCATTCAGTGCACAGTCAAGGCAATTGCAAAATCCAGCAGCTGCTCATTCCCAAACACAAGTGCGCTGTTTATGCTCTTGCTTCCCGACAAATTCGGTGCAGCCCTTCTTTTCTGCAGCTGCCACCGAGGTCTCTGCATCCTGGAGCCTCAGAGGACGAGCACAATTTTGCAGGGAGGGGCTGTATCAGGGCGAAGTCAAAGCGCAGGAAAGTTGTCCAGGAACACCTGCCATAAGCATGCCAGCCGTGAATTCAAGGGGCACGGAGCTGCAGCCACTGTCCTTTAGCAGTCCGAAGAATGCGCACACAAGCCGGCTTCGTTCTTCGCCTCATACAAGCTACCACTCACTGCGGCTTCCGGAGCAGAAGGAGCGGCTGCTTCGTGCACAGATGAGGGCAGCGGCAGCCGCAGGCTCCGAAGCGCGGCTTCGGCAGAAAGACGCCGGGGAGCGCCACTTCCCTCCGGACAGCTCTGGACATCCGTAGTCTACGTCCTGAGTGGACTTCATCATAGCGAAAAGCTTTGCCAGTGTGTCTCGCAGGGAAAAAGTTTACCAGCACAGCGGAATTATCCCGCTCTTGCCCAGAAACATGGACTTGCCTCACACTCCAAAGACATTGCTCTTTCCTAAGCAGGCTAACAAATTCTCTCAGATGGCCGTGCTGTCTGCCTGCTCCTGCCCAGCTCGTAGTTTTAGGTGTGCACATCCCAGCCTGGCATTCAGTGCACAGTCAAGGCAATTGCAAAATCCAGCAGCTGCTCATTCCCAAACACAAGGCACTGTTTATGCTCTTGCTTCCCGACAAATTCGGCGCAGCCCTTCTTTTCTGCAGCTGCCACCGAGGTCTCTGCATCCTGGAGCCTCAGAGGAGGAGCACGATTTTGCCAGGAGAGGCTGTATCAGGGCGAAGTCTAAACGCAGGAAAGTTGTCCAGGAACACCTGCCATAAGCATGCCAGCCGTGAATTCAAGGGGCACGGAGCTGCAGCCACTGTCCTTTAGCAATCCGAAGAATGCGCACACAAGCCGGCTTCGTTCTTCGCCTCGTACAAGCCACCTGTCTCTGCGGCTCCCGGAGGCGAAGAAGCGGATGCTTCGTACACAGATGAGGGCAGCGGCAGGTGCAGGCTCCGTAGCGCGGCTTCGGCAGAAAGACGCCGGGGAGCGCCACTTCCCTCCGGACAGCTCCGGACAGCCGTAGTCTGTGTACTGACTGGACTTCATCATAGCGAAAAGCTTTGCCAGTGTGTCTCGCAGGGAAAAAGCTTACCAGCACAGCGGACTTCTCCCGCTCTTGCCCAGAAACATGGACTTGCCTCACACTCCAAAGACACTGCTCTTTCCTAAGCAGGCTAGGAAATTCTCTCAGATGGCCGTGCTGTCTGCCTGCTCCTGCCCAGCTCGTAGTTTTAGGTGTGCACATCCCAGCCTGGCATTCAGTGCACAGTGTAGGCAATTGTAAAATCCAGCAGCTGCTCATTCCCAAACACAAGGCGCTGTTTATGCTCTTGCTTCCCGACAAATTCGGCGCAGCCCTTCTTTTCTGCAGCTGCCACCGAGGTCTCTGCATCCTGGAGCCTCAGAGGAGGAGCACGATTTTGCCAGGAGAGGCTGTATCAGGGCGAAGTCTAAACGCAGGAAAGTTGTCCAGGAACACCTGCTATAAGCATGCCAGCCATGAATTCAAGGGGCACGGATCTGCAGCCACTGTCATTTAGCACTCCGAAGAATGCGCACACAAGCCGGCTTCGTTCTTCGCCTCGTACAAGCCACCTGTCTCTGCGGCTCCCGGAGGCGAAGAAGCGGCTGCTTCGTGCACAGATGAGGGCAGCGGCAGCCGCAGGCTCCGAAGCGCGGCTTCGGCAGAAAGACGCCGGGAAGCGGCACTTCCCTCCGGACAGCTCCGGACAGCCGTAGTCTGCGTCCTGAGTGGACTGCATCATAGCGAAAAGCTTTGCCAGTGTGTCTCGCAGGGAAAAAGTTTACCAGCACAGCGGAATTATCCCGATCTTGCCCAGAAACATGGACTTGCCTCACACTCCAAAGACATTGCTCTTTCCTAAGCAGGCTAGGAAATGCCCTCAGATGGCCGTGCTGTCTGCCTGCTCCTGCCCAGCTCGTAGTTTTAGGAGCGCACATCCCAGCCTGGCATTCAGTGCACAGTCAAGGCAATTGCAAAATCAAGAAACTGCTCATTCCCAATCACAAGGCGCTGTTTATGCTCTTGCTTCCCGACAAATTCGGCGCAGCCCTTCTTTTCTGCACCTGCCACCGAGGTCTCTGCATCCTGGAGCCTCAGAGGAGGAGCACGATTTTGCAGGGAGGGGCTGTATCAGGGCGAAGTCTAAACGCAGGAAAGTTGTCCAGGAACACCTGCCATAAGCATGCCAGCCGTGAATTCAAGGGGCACGTAGCTGCAGCCACTGTCCTGTAGCAATCCGAAGAATGCGCACACAAGCCGGCTTCGTTCTTCGCCTCCTACAAGCCACCGTCTCTGCGGCTCCCGGAGGCGAAGGAGTGGCTTCTTCGTGCACAGATGAGGGCAGCGGCAGCCGCAGGCTCCATAGCGCGGCTTCGGCAGAAAGACGCCGGGGAGCTGCACTTCCCTCCAGACAGCTCCGGACCGCCGTAGTCTGCGTCCTGACAGGACTGCATCGTAGCAAAAAGCTTTGCCGGTGTGTCTCGCAGGGAAAAAGCTTACCAGCACAGCGGAATTATCCCGATCTTGCCAAGAAACATGGACTTGCCTCACACTCCAAAGACACTGCTCTTTCCTAAGCAGGCTAGGAAATGCTCTCAGATGGCCGTGCTGTCTGCCTGCTCCTGCCCAGCTCGTAGTTTTAGGTGCGCACATCCCAGCCTGGCATTCAGTGCACAGTCAAGGCAATTGAAAAATCAAGAAGCTGCTCATTCCCAAACACAAGGCGCGCTGTTTATGCTCTTGCTTCCCGACAAATTCGGCGCAGCCCTTCTTTTCTGCACCTGCCACCGAGGTCTCTGCATCCTGGAGCCTCAGAGGAGGAGCACGATTTTGCAGGGAGGGGCTGTATCAGGGCGAAGTCAAAAGGCAGGAAAGTAGTCCAGGAACACCTGCCATAAGAATGCCATCCGTGAATTGAGGGGGCACGGAGCTGCAGCCACTGTCCTTTAGCACTCCGAAGAATGCGCACACAAGCCGGCTTCGTTCTTCGCCTCGTACAAGCCACCTCTCTCTGCGGCTCCCGGAGGCGAAGAAGCGGCTGCTTCGTGCACAGATGAGGGCATCGGCAGCCGCAGGCTCCGAAGCGCGGCTTCGGCAGAAAGACGCCGGGGAGCGCCACTTCCCTCCGGACAGCTCCGGACCGCCGTAGTCTGTGTACTGAGTGGACTGCATCATAGCGAAAAGCTTTGCCAGTGTGTCTCGCAGGGAAAAAGCTTACCAGCACAGCGGACTTATCCCGCTCTTGCCCAGAAACATGGACTTGCCTCACACTCCAAAGACATTGCTCTTTCCTAAGCAGGCTAGGAAATGCTCTCAGATGGCCGTGCTGTCTGCCTGCTCCTGCCCAGCTCATAATTTTAGGTGCGCACATCCCAGCCTGGCATTCAGTGCACAGTCAAGGCAATTGCAAAATCCAGCAGCTGCTCATTCCCAAACACAAGGCACTGTTTATGCTCTTGCTTCCCGACAAATTCGGCGCAGCCCTTCTTTTCTGCAGCTGCCACCGAGGTCTCTGCATCCTGGAGCCTCAGAGGAGGAGCACGATTTTGCCAGGAGAGGCTGTATCAGGGCGAAGTCTAAACGCAGGAAAGTTGTCCAGGAACACCTGCCATAAGCATTGAAGCAGGGAATTGAAGGGGCACGGAGCTGCAGCCACTGTCCTTTAGCAATCCGAAGAATGCGCACACAAGCCGGCTTCGTTCTTCGCCTCGTACAAGCCACCTGTCTCTGCATCCCCACGGAGGCGAAGAAGCGGCTGCTTCGTGTACAGATGAGGGCAGCGGCAGCCGCAGGCTCCGTAGCGCGGCTTCGGCAGAAAGACGCCGGGGAGCTGCACTTCCCTCCAGACAGCTCCGGACCGCCGTAGTCTGCGTCCTGACAGGACTGCATCGTAGCAAAAAGCTTTGCCGGTGTGTCTCGCAGGGAAAAAGCTTACCAGCACAGCGGAATTATCCCGATCTTGCCAAGAAACATGGACTTGCCTCACACTCCAAAGACACTGCTCTTTCCTAAGCAGGCTAGGAAATGCTCTCAGATGGCCGTGCTGTCTGCCTGCTCCTGCCCAGCTCGTAGTTTTAGGTGCGCACATCCCAGCCTGGCATTCAGTGCACAGTCAAGGCAATTGAAAAATCAAGAAGCTGCTCATTCCCAAACACAAGGCGCGCTGTTTATGCTCTTGCTTCCCGACAAATTCGGCGCAGCCCTTCTTTTCTGCACCTGCCACCGAGGTCTCTGCATCCTGGAGCCTCAGAGGAGGAGCACGATTTTGCAGGGAGGGGCTGTATCAGGGCGAAGTCAAAAGGCAGGAAAGTAGTCCAGGAACACCTGCCATAAGAATGCCATCCGTGAATTGAGGGGGCACGGATCTGCAGCCACTGTCCTTTAGCACTCCGAAGAATGCGCACACAAGCCGGCTTCGTTCTTCGCCTCGTACAAGCCACCTCTCTCTGCGGCTCCCGGAGGCGAAGAAGCGGCTGCTTCGTGCACAGATGAGGGCAGCGGCAGCCGCAGGCTCCGAAGCGCGGCTTCGGCAGAAAGACGCCGGGGAGCGCCACTTCCCTCCGGACAGCTCCGGATCGCCGTAGTCTGCGTTCTGACAGGACTGCATCATAGCGAAAAGCTTTGCCAGTGTGTCTCGCAGGGAAAAAGCTTACCAGCACAGCGGACTTATCCAGCTCTTGCCCAGAAACATGGACTTGCCTCACACACCAAAGACGCCGCTCTTTCCTGGGCAGGCTAGGAAATGCTCTCAGATGGCCGTGCTGTCTGCCTGCTCCTGCCCAGCTCGTAGTTTTAGGTGCGCACAAATCCCAGCCTGGCATTCAGTGCACAGTCAAGGCAATTGCAAAATCCAGCAGCTGCTCATTCCCAAACACAAGTGCGCTGTTTATGCTCTTGCTTCCCGACAAATTCGGCGCAGCCCTTCTTTTCTGCAGCTGCCACCGAGGTCTCTGCATCCTGGAGCCTCAGAGGACGAGCACGATTTTGCCAGGAGAGGCTGTATCAGGGCGAAGTCTAAACGCAGGAAAGTAGTCCAGGAACACCTGCAATAAGCATGCCAGCCGTGAATTCAAGGGGCACGGAGCTGCAGCCACTGTCCTTTAGCACTTCGAAGAATGCGCACACAAGCCGGCTTCGTTCTTCGCCTCGTACAAGCCACCTCTCTCTGCGGCTCCCGGAGGCGAAGAAGCGGCTGCTTCGTGTACAGATGAGGACGGCGGCAGCCGCAGGCTCCGAAGCGCGGCTTCGGCAGAAAGACGCCGGGGAGCGCCACTTCCCTCCGGACAGCTCCGGACAGCCGTAGTCTGTGTACTGAGTGGACTTCATCATAGCGAAAAGCTTTGCCAGTGTGTCTCGCAGGGAAAAAGCTTACCAGCACAGCGGACTTATCCCGCTCTTGCCCAGAAACATGGACTTGCCTCACATTCCAAAGACACTGCTCTTTCCTAAGCAGGCTAGGAAATTCTCTCAGATGGCCGTGCTGTCTGCCTGCTCCTGCCCAGCTCGTAGTTTTAGGTGCGCACATCCCAGCCTGGCATTCAGTGCACAGTCAAGGCAATTGCAAAATCCAGCAGCTGCTCATTCCCAAACACAAGGCGCTGTTTATGCTCTTGCTTCCCGACAAATTCGGCGCAGCCCTTCTTTTCTGCAGCTGCCACCGAGGTCTCTGCATCCTGGAGCCTCAGAGGAGGAGCACGATTTTGCCAGGAGAGCCTGTATCAGGGCGAAGTCTAAACGCAGGAAGGTTGTCCAGGAACACCTGCCATAAGCATTGAAGCAGGGAATTGAAGGGGCACGGAGCTGCAGCCACTGTCATTTAGCACTCCGAAGAATGCGCACACAAGCCGGCTTCGTTCTTCGCCTCCTACAAGCCACCTCTCTCTGCTGCTCCCGGAGGCGAAGGAGCGGCTGCTTGGTGCACAGATGAGGGCAGCGGCAGCCGCAGGCTCTGAAGCGCGGCTTCGGCAGAAAGACGCCGGGGAGCGGCACTTCCCTCCGGACAGCTCCGGACCCCCGTAGTCTGCGTCCTGACCGGAATGCATCGTAGCGAAAAGCTTTGCCAGTGTGTCTCCAGGGAAAAAGCTTACCAGCACAGCAGACTTATCCCGATCTTGCCAAGAAACATGGACTTGCCTCACACTCCAAAGACACTGCTCTTTCCTGGGCAGGCTAGAAAATGCTCTCAGATGGCCGTGCTGTCTGCCTGCTCCTGCCCAGCTCGTAGTTTTAGGTGCGCACATCCCAGCCTGGCATTCAGTGCACAGTCAAGGCAATTGCAAAATCCAGCAGCTGCTCATTCCCAAACACAAGGCGCTGTTTATGCTCTTGCTTCCCGACAAATTCGGTGCAGCCCTTCTTTTCTGCAGCTGCCACCGAGGTCTCTGCATCCTGGAGCCTCAGAGGACGAGCACAATTTTGCAGGGAGGGGCTGTATCAGGGCGAAGTCAAAGCGCAGGAAAGTTGTCCAGGAACACCTGCCATAAGCATGCCAGCCGTGAATTCAAGGGGCACGGAGCTGCAGCCACTGTCCTTTAGCAGTCCGAAGAATGCGCACACAAGCCGGCTTCGTTCTTCGCCTCATACAAGCTACCACTCACTGCGGCTTCCGGAGCAGAAGGAGCGGCTGCTTCGTGCACAGATGAGGGCAGCGGCAGCCGCAGGCTCCGAAGCGCGGCTTCGGCAGAAAGACGCCGGGGAGCGCCACTTCCCTCCGGACAGCTCTGGACATCCGTAGTCTACGTCCTGAGTGGACTTCATCATAGCGAAAAGCTTTGCCAGTGTGTCTCGCAGGGAAAAAGTTTACCAGCACAGCGGAATTATCCCGCTCTTGCCCAGAAACATGGACTTGCCTCACACTCCAAAGACATTGCTCTTTCCTAAGCAGGCTAACAATTTCTCTCAGATGGCCGTGCTGTCTGCCTGCTCCTGCCCAGCTCGTAGTTTTAGGTGTGCACATCCCAGCCTGGCATTCAGTGCACAGTCAAGGCAATTGCAAAATCCAGCAGCTGCTCATTCCCAAACACAAGGCACTGTTTATGCTCTTGCTTCCCGACAAATTCGGCGCAGCCCTTCTTTTCTGCAGCTGCCACCGAGGTCTCTGCATCCTGGAGCCTCAGAGGAGGAGCACGATTTTGCCAGGAGAGGCTGTATCAGGGCGAAGTCTAAACGCAGGAAAGTTGTCCAGGAACACCTGCCATAAGCATGCCAGCCGTGAATTCAAGGGGCACGGAGCTGCAGCCACTGTCCTTTAGCAATCCGAAGAATGCGCACACAAGCCGGCTTCGTTCTTCGCTTCGTACAAGCCACCTGTCTCTGCGGCTCCCGGAGGCGAAGAAGCGGCTGCTTCGTACACAGATGAGGGCAGCGGCAGGTGCAGGCTCCGTAGCGCGGCTTCGGCAGAAAGACGCCGGGGAGCGGCACTTCCCTCCGGACAGCTCCGGACAGCCGTAGTCTGCGTTCTGACAGGACTGCATCATAGCGAAAAGCTTTGCCAGTGTGTCTCGCAGGGAAAAAGCTTACCAGCACAGCAGACTTATCCCGCTCTTGCCCAGAAACATGGACTTGCCTCACACTCCAAAGACACTGCTCTTTCCTAAGCAGGCTAGGAAATGCTCTCAGATGGCCGTGCTGTCTGCCTGCTCCTGCCCAGCTCGTAGTTTTAGGTGCGCACATCCCAGCCTGGCATTCAGTGCACAGTCAAGGCAATTGCAAAATCCAGCAGCTGCTCATTCCCAAACACAAGGCGCTGTTTATGCTCTTGCTTCCCGACAAATTCGGCGCAGCCCTTCTTTTCTGCACCTGCCACCGAGGTCTCTGCATCCTGGAGCCTCAGAGGACGAGCACGATTTAGCCAGGAGAGGCTGTATTAGGGCGAAGTATAAACGCAGGAAAGTAGTCCAGGAACACCTGCCATAAGCATGCCAGCCGTGAATTCAAGGGGCACGGAGCTGCAGCCACTGTCCTTTAGCACTCCGAAGAATGCGCACACAAGCCGGCTTCGTTCTTCGCCTCCTACAAGCCACCTCTCTCTGCGGCTCCCGGAGGCGAAGAAGCGGCTGCTTCGTGTACAGATGAGGACGGCGGCAGCCGCAGGCTCCGAAGCGCGGCTTCGGCAGAAAGACGCCGGGGAGTGCCACTTCCCTCCGGACAGCTCCGGACAGCCGTAGTCTGTGTACTGACTGGACTTCATCATAGCGAAAAGCTTTGCCAGTGTGTCTCGCAGGGAAAAAGCTTACCAGCACAGCGGACTTCTCCCGCTCTTGCCCAGAAACATGGACTTGCCTCACACTCCAAAGACACTGCTCTTTCCTAAGCAGGCTAGGAAATGCTCTCAGATGGCCGTGCTGTCTGCCTGCTCCTGCCCAGCTCGTAGTTTTAGGTGTGCACATCCCAGCCTGGCATTCAGTGCACAGTGTAGGCAATTGTAAAATCCAGCAGCTGCTCATTCCCAAACACAAGGCGCTGTTTATGCTCTTGCTTCCCGACAAATTCGGCGCAGCCCTTCTTTTCTGCAGCTGCCACCGAGGTCTCTGCATCCTGGAGCCTCAGAGGAGGAGCACGATTTTGCCAGGAGAGGCTGTATCAGGGCGAAGTCTAAACGCAGGAAAGTTGTCCAGGAACACCTGCTATAAGCATGCCAGCCATGAATTCAAGGGGCACGGATCTGCAGCCACTGTCATTTAGCACTCCGAAGAATGCGCACACAAGCCGGCTTCGTTCTTCGCCTCGTACAAGCCACCTGTCTCTGCGGCTCCCGGAGGCGAAGAAGCGGCTGCTTCGTACACAGATGAGGGCGGCGGCAGCCGCAGGCTCCGAAGCGCGGCTTCGGCAGAAAGACGCCGGGGAGCGCCACTTCCCTCCGGACAGCTCCGGACAGCCGTAGTCTGCGTCCTGAGTGGACTGCATCATAGCGAAAAGCTTTGCCAGTGTGTCTCGCAGGGAAAAAGTTTACCAGCACAGCGGAATTATCCCGCTCTTGCCCAGAAACATGGACTTGCCTCACACTCCAAAGACATTGCTCTTTCCTAAGCAGGCTAGGAAATGCCCTCAGATGGCCGTGCTGTCTGCCTGCTCCTGCCCAGCTCGTAGTTTTAGGAGCGCACATCCCAGCCTGGCATTCAGTGCACAGTCAAGGCAATTGCAAAATCAAGAAACTGCTGATTCCCAATCACAAGGCGCTGTTTATGCTCTTGCTTCCCGACAAATTCGGCGCAGCCCTTCTTTTCTGCACCTGCCACCGAGGTCTCTGCATCCTGGAGCCTCAGAGGAGGAGCACGATTTTGCAGGGAGGGGCTGTATCAGGGCGAAGTCTAAACGCAGGAAAGTTGTCCAGGAACACCTGCCATAAGCATGCCAGCCGTGAATTCAAGGGGCACGTAGCTGCAGCCACTGTCCTGTAGCAATCCGAAGAATGCGCACACAAGCCGGCTTCGTTCTTCGCCTCCTACAAGCCACCGTCTCTGCGGCTCCCGGAGGCGAAGGAGTGGCTTCTTCGTGCACAGATGAGGGCAGCGGCAGCCGCAGGCTCCATAGCGTGGCTTCGGCAGAAAGACGCCGGGGAGCTGCACTTCCCTCCAGACAGCTCCGGACCGCCGTAGTCTGCGTCCTGACAGGACTGCATCGTAGCAAAAAGCTTTGCCGGTGTGTCTCGCAGGGAAAAAGCTTACCAGCACAGCGGAATTATCCCGATCTTGCCAAGAAACATGGACTTGCCTCACACTCCAAAGACACTGCTCTTTCCTAAGCAGGCTAGGAAATGCTCTCAGATGGCCGTGCTGTCTGCCTGCTCCTGCCCAGCTCGTAGTTTTAGGTGCGCACATCCCAGCCTGGCATTCAGTGCACAGTCAAGGCAATTGAAAAATCAAGAAGCTGCTCATTCCCAAACACAAGGCGCGCTGTTTATGCTCTTGCTTCCCGACAAATTCGGCGCAGCCCTTCTTTTCTGCACCTGCCACCGAGGTCTCTGCATCCTGGAGCCTCAGAGGAGGAGCACGATTTTGCAGGGAGGGGCTGTATCAGGGCGAAGTCAAAAGGCAGGAAAGTAGTCCAGGAACACCTGCCATAAGAATGCCATCCGTGAATTGAGGGGGCACGGAGCTGCAGCCACTCTCCTTTAGCACTCCGAAGAATGCGCACACAAGCCGGCTTCGTTCTTCGCCTCCTACAAGCCACCTGTCTCTGCGGCTCCCGGAGGCGAAGAAGCGGCTGCTTCGTGCACAGATGAGGGCAGCGGCAGCCGCAGGCTCCGAAGCGCGGCTTCGGCAGAAAGACGCCGGGGAGCGCCACTTCCCTCCGGACAGCTCCGGACCGCCGTAGTCTGTGTACTGAGTGGACTGCATCATAGCGAAAAGCTTTGCCAGTGTGTCTCGCAGGGAAAAAGCTTACCAGCACAGCGGACTTATCCCGCTCTTGCCCAGAAACATGGACTTGCCTCACACTCCAAAGACATTGCTCTTTCCTAAGCAGGCTAGGAAATGCTCTCAGATGGCCGTGCTGTCTGCCTGCTCCTGCCCAGCTCGTAGTTTTAGGTGCGCACATCCCAGCCTGGCATTCAGTGCACAGTCAAGGCAATTGCAAAATCCAGCAGCTGCTCATTCCCAAACACAAGGCGCTGTTTATGCTCTTGCTTCCCGACAAATTCGGCGCAGCCCTTCTTTTCTGCAGCTGCCACCGAGGTCTCTGCATCCTGGAGCCTCAGAGGAGGAGCACGATTTTGCCAGGAGAGGCTGTATCAGGGCGAAGTCTAAACGCAGGAAAGTTGTCCAGGAACACCTGCCATAAGCATTGAAGCAGGGAATTGAAGGGGCACGGAGCTGCAGCCACTGTCCTTTAGCAATCCGAAGAATGCGCACACAAGCTGGCTTCGTTCTTCGCCTCGTACAAGCCACCTGTCTCTGCATCCCCACGGAGGCGAAGAAGCGGCTGCTTCGTGTACAGATGAGGGCAGCGGCAGCCGCAGGCTCCGAAGCGCGGCTTCGGCAGAAAGACGCCGGGGAGCTGCACTTCCCTCCAGACAGCTCCGGACCGCCGTAGTCTGCGTCCTGACAGGACTGCATCGTAGCAAAAAGCTTTGCCGGTGTGTCTCGCAGGGAAAAAGCTTACCAGCACAGCGGACTTATCCCGATCTTGCCAAGAAACATGGACTTGCCTCACACTCCAAAGACACTGCTCTTTCCTAAGCAGGCTAGGAAATGCTCTCAGATGGCCGTGCTGTCTGCCTGCTCCTGCCCAGCTCGTAGTTTTAGGTGCGCACATCCCAGCCTGGCATTCAGTGCACAGTCAAGGCAATTGAAAAATCAAGAAGCTGCTCATTCCCAAACACAAGGCGCGCTGTTTATGCTCTTGCTTCCCGACAAATTCGGCGCAGCCCTTCTTTTCTGCACCTGCCACCGAGGTCTCTGCATCCTGGAGCCTCAGAGGAGGAGCACGATTTTGCCAGGAGAGGCTGTATCAGGGCGAAGTCAAAAGGCAGGAAAGTAGTCCAGGAACACCTGCCATAAGAATGCCATCCGTGAATTGAGGGGGCACGGAGCTGCAGCCACTGTCCTTTAGCACTCCGAAGAATGCGCACACAAGCCGGCTTCGTTCTTCGCCTCGTACAAGCCACCTGTCTCTGCGGCTCCCGGAGGCGAAGAAGCGGCTGCTTCGTGCACAGATGAGGGCAGCGGCAGCCGCAGGCTCCGAAGCGCGGCTTCGGCAGAAAGACGCCGGGGAGCGCCACTTCCCTCCGGACAGCTCCGGATCGCCGTAGTCTGCGTTCTGACAGGACTGCATCATAGCGAAAAGCTTTGCCAGTGTGTCTCGCAGGGAAAAAGCTTACCAGCACAGCGGACTTATCCAGCTCTTGCCCAGAAACATGGACTTGCCTCACACACCAAAGACACCGCTCTTTCCTGGGCAGGCTAGGAAATGCTCTCAGATGGCCGTGCTGTCTGCCTGCTCCTGCCCAGCTCGTAGTTTTAGGTGCGCACAAATCCCAGCCTGGCATTCAGTGCACAGTCAAGGCAATTGCAAAATCCAGCAGCTGCTCATTCCCAAACACAAGTGCGCTGTTTATGCTCTTGCTTCCCGACAAATTCGGCGCAGCCCTTCTTTTCTGCAGCTGCCACCGAGGTCTCTGCATCCTGGAGCCTCAGAGGACGAGCACGATTTTGCCAGGAGAGGCTGTATCAGGGCGAAGTCTAAACGCAGGAAAGTTGTCCAGGAACACCTGCAATAAGCATGCCAGCCGTGAATTCAAGGGGCACGGAGCTGCAACCACTGTCCTTTAGCACTTCGAAGAATGCGCACACAAGCCGGCTTCGTTCTTCGCCTCGTACAAGCCACCTCTCTCTGCGGCTCCCGGAGGCGAAGAAGCGGCTGCTTCGTGTACAGATGAGGACGGCGGCAGCCGCAGGCTCCGAAGCGCGGCTTCGGCAGAAAGACGCCGGGGAGCGCCACTTCCCTCCGGACAGCTCCGGACAGCCGTAGTCTGTGTACTGAGTGGACTTCATCATAGCGAAAAGCTTTGCCAGTGTGTCTCGCAGGGAAAAAGCTTACCAGCACAGCGGACTTCTCCCGCTCTTGCCCAGAAACATGGACTTGCCTCACATTCCAAAGACACTGCTCTTTCCTAAGCAGGCTAGGAAATTCTCTCAGATGGCCGTGCTGTCTGCCTGCTCCTGCCCAGCTCGTAGTTTTAGGTGCGCACATCCCAGCCTGGCATTCAGTGCACAGTCAAGGCAATTGCAAAATCCAGCAGCTGCTCATTCCCAAACACAAGGCGCTGTTTATGCTCTTGCTTCCCGACAAATTCGGCGCAGCCCTTCTTTTCTGCAGCTGCCACCGAGGTCTCTGCATCCTGGAGCCTCAGAGGAGGAGCACGATTTTGCCAGGAGAGCCTGTATCAGGGCGAAGTCTAAACGCAGGAAGGTTGTCCAGGAACACCTGCCATAAGCATTGAAGCAGGGAATTGAAGGGGCACGGAGCTGCAGCCACTGTCATTTAGCACTCCGAAGAATGCGCACACAAGCCGGCTTCGTTCTTCGCCTCCTACAAGCCACCTCTCTCTGCTGCTCCCGGAGGCGAAGGAGCGGCTCCTTCGTGCACAGATGAGGGCAGCGGCAGCCGCAGGCTCTGAAGCGCGGCTTCGGCAGAAAGACGCCGGGGAGCGCCACTTCCCTCCGGACAGCTCCGGACCCCCGTAGTCTGCGTCCTGACCGGAATGCATCGTAGCGAAAAGCTTTGCCAGTGTGTCTCCAGGGAAAAAGCTTACCAGCACAGCAGACTTATCCCGATCTTGCCAAGAAACATGGACTTGCCTCACACTCCAAAGACACTGCTCTTTCCTGGGCAGGCTAGAAAATGCTCTCAGATGGCCGTGCTGTCTGCCTGCTCCTGCCCAGCTCGTAGTTTTAGGTGCGCACATCCCAGCCTGGCATTCAGTGCACAGTCAAGGCAATTGCAAAATCCAGCAGCTGCTCATTCCCAAACACAAGGCACTGTTTATGCTCTTGCTTCCCGACAAATTCGGCGCAGCCCTTCTTTTCTGCAGCTGCCACCGAGGTCTCTGCATCCTGGAGCCTCAGAGGAGGAGCACGATTTTGCCAGGAGAGGCTGTATCAGGGCGAAGTCTAAACGCAGGAAAGTTGTCCAGGAACACCTGCCATAAGCATGCCAGCCGTGAATTCAAGGGGCACGGAGCTGCAGCCACTGTCCTTTAGCAATCCGAAGAATGCGCACACAAGCCGGCTTCGTTCTTCGCCTCGTACAAGCCACCTGTCTCTGCGGCTCCCGGAGGCGAAGAAGCGGCTGCTTCGTACACAGATGAGGGCAGCGGCAGGTGCAGGCTCCGTAGCGCGGCTTCGGCAGAAAGACGCCGGGGAGCGGCACTTCCCTCCGGACAGCTCCGGACAGCCGTAGTCTGCGTTCTGACAGGACTGCATCATAGCGAAAAGCTTTGCCAGTGTGTCTCGCAGGGAAAAAGCTTACCAGCACAGCGGACTTCTCCCGCTCTTGCCCAGAAACATGGACTTGCCTCACACTCCAAAGACACTGCTCTTTCCTAAGCAGGCTAGGAAATTCTCTCAGATGGCCGTGCTGTCTGCCTGCTCCTGCCCAGCTCGTAGTTTTAGGTGTGCACATCCCAGCCTGGCATTCAGTGCACAGTGTAGGCAATTGCAAAATCCAGCAGCTGCTCATTCCCAAACACAAGGCGCTGTTTATGCTCTTGCTTCCCGACAAATTCGGCGCAGCCCTTCTTTTCTGCACCTGCCACCGAGGTCTCTGCATCCTGGAGCCTCAGAGGAGGAGCACGATTTTGCCAGGAGAGGCTGTATCAGGGCGAAGTCTAAACGCAGGAAAGTTGTCCAGGAACACCTGCTATAAGCATGCCAGCCATGAATTCAAGGGGCACGGATCTGCAGCCACTGTCCTTTAGCACTCCGAAGAATGCGCACACAAGCCGGCTTCGTTCTTCGCCTCGTACAAGCCACCTCTCTCTGCGGCTCCCGGAGGCGAAGAAGCGGCTGCTTCGTGTACAGATGAGGACGGCGGCAGGTGCAGGCTCCGTAGCGCGGCTTCGGCAGAAAGACGCCGGGGAGCGCCACTTCCCTCCGGACAGCTCCGGACCGCCGTAGTCTGTGTACTGAGTGGACTTCATCATAGCGAAAAGCTTTGCCAGTGTGTCTCGCAGGGAAAAAGCTTACCAGCACAGCGGACTTATCCCGCTCTTGCCCAGAAACATGGACTTGCCTCACATTCCAAAGACACTGCTCTTTCCTAAGCAGGCTAGGAAATTCTCTCAGATGGCCGTGCTGTCTGCCTGCTCCTGCCCAGCTCGTAGTTTTAGGTGCGCACATCCCAGCCTGGCATTCAGTGCACAGTCAAGGCAATTGCAAAATCCAGCAGCTGCTCATTCCCAAACACAAGGCACTGTTTATGCTCTTGCTTCCCGACAAATTCGGCGCAGCCCTTCTTTTCTGCAGCTGCCACCGAGGTCTCTGCATCCTGGAGCCTCAGAGGACGAGCACAATTTTGCAGGGAGGGGCTGTATCAGGGCGAAGTCAAAGCGCAGGAAAGTTGTCCAGGAACACCTGCCATAAGCATGCCAGCCGTGAATTCAAGGGGCACGGAGCTGCAGCCACTGTCCTTTAGCAGTCCGAAGAATGCGCACACAAGCCGGCTTCGTTCTTCGCCTCATACAAGCTACCACTCACTGCGGCTTCCGGAGCAGAAGGAGCGGCTGCTTCGTGCACAGATGAGGGCAGCGGCAGCCGCAGGCTCCGAAGCGCGGCTTCGGCAGAAAGACGCCGGGGAGCGCCACTTCCCTCCGGACAGCTCTGGACAGCCGTAGTCTACGTCCTGAGTGGACTTCATCATAGCGAAAAGCTTTGCCAGTGTGTCTCGCAGGGAAAAAGTTTACCAGCACAGCGGAATTATCCCGATCTTGCCCAGAAACATGGACTTGCCTCACACTCCAAAGACATTGCTCTTTCCTAAGCAGGCTAGGAAATTCTCTCAGATGGCCGTGCTGTCTGCCTGCTCCTGCCCAGCTCGTAGTTTTAGGTGCGCACATCCCAGCCTGGCATTCAGTGCACAGTCAAGGCAATTGCAAAATCCAGCAGCTGCTCATTCCCAAACACAAGGCGCTGTTTATGCTCTTGCTTCCCGACAAATTCGGCGCAGCCCTTCTTTTCTGCAGCTGCCACCGAGGTCTCTGCATCCTGGAGCCTCAGAGGAGGAGCACGATTTTGCCAGGAGAGGCTGTATCAGGGCGAAGTCTAAACGCAGGAAGGTTGTCCAGGAACACCTGCCATAAGTATGCCAGCCGTGAATTCAAGGGGCACGGAGCTGCAGCCACTGTCCTTTAGCAATCCGAAGAATGCGCACACAAGCCGGCTTCGTTCTTCGCCTCGTACAAGCCACCTGTCTCTGCGGCTCCCGGAGGCGAAGAAGCGGCTGCTTCGTACACAGATGAGGGCAGCGGCAGGTGCAGGCTCCGTAGCGCGGCTTCGGCAGAAAGACGCCGGGGAGCGCCACTTCCCTCCGGACAGCTCCGGACAGCCGTAGTCTGCGTTCTGACAGGACTGCATCATAGCGAAAAGCTTTGCCAGTGTGTCTCGCAGGGAAAAAGCTTACCAGCACAGCAGACTTATCCCGCTCTTGCCCAGAAACATGGACTTGCCTCACACTCCAAAGACACTGCTCTTTCCTAAGCAGGCTAGGAAATGCTCTCAGATGGCCGTGCTGTCTGCCTGCTCCTGCCCAGCTCGTAGTTTTAGGTGCGCACATCCCAGCCTGGCATTCAGTGCACAGTCAAGGCAATTGCAAAATCCAGCAGCTGCTCATTCCCAAACACAAGGCGCTGTTTATGCTCTTGCTTCCCGACAAATTCGGCGCAGCCCTTCTTTTCTGCAGCTGCCACCGAGGTCTCTGCATCCTGGAGCCTCAGAGGAGGAGCACGATTTTGCCAGGAGAGGCTGTATCAGGGCGAAGTCTAAACGCAGGAAAGTTGTCCAGGAACACCTGCCATAAGCATTGAAGCAGGGAATTGAAGGGGCACGGAGCTGCAGCCACTGTCCTTTAGCAATCCGAAGAATGCGCACACAAGCTGGCTTCGTTCTTCGCCTCGTACAAGCCACCTGTCTCTGCATCCCCACGGAGGCGAAGAAGCGGCTGCTTCGTGTACAGATGAGGGCAGCGGCAGCCGCAGGCTCCGAAGCGCGGCTTCGGCAGAAAGACGCCGGGGAGCTGCACTTCCCTCCAGACAGCTCCGGACCGCCGTAGTCTGCGTCCTGACAGGACTGCATCGTAGCAAAAAGCTTTGCCGGTGTGTCTCGCAGGGAAAAAGCTTACCAGCACAGCGGACTTATCCCGATCTTGCCAAGAAACATGGACTTGCCTCACACTCCAAAGACACTGCTCTTTCCTAAGCAGGCTAGGAAATGCTCTCAGATGGCCGTGCTGTCTGCCTGCTCCTGCCCAGCTCGTAGTTTTAGGTGCGCACATCCCAGCCTGGCATTCAGTGCACAGTCAAGGCAATTGAAAAATCAAGAAGCTGCTCATTCCCAAACACAAGGCGCGCTGTTTATGCTCTTGCTTCCCGACAAATTCGGCGCAGCCCTTCTTTTCTGCACCTGCCACCGAGGTCTCTGCATCCTGGAGCCTCAGAGGAGGAGCACGATTTTGCCAGGAGAGGCTGTATCAGGGCGAAGTCAAAAGGCAGGAAAGTAGTCCAGGAACACCTGCCATAAGAATGCCATCCGTGAATTGAGGGGGCACGGAGCTGCAGCCACTGTCCTTTAGCACTCCGAAGAATGCGCACACAAGCCGGCTTCGTTCTTCGCCTCGTACAAGCCACCTGTCTCTGCGGCTCCCGGAGGCGAAGAAGCGGCTGCTTCGTGCACAGATGAGGGCAGCGGCAGCCGCAGGCTCCGAAGCGCGGCTTCGGCAGAAAGACGCCGGGGAGCGCCACTTCCCTCCGGACAGCTCCGGATCGCCGTAGTCTGCGTTCTGACAGGACTGCATCATAGCGAAAAGCTTTGCCAGTGTGTCTCGCAGGGAAAAAGCTTACCAGCACAGCGGACTTATCCAGCTCTTGCCCAGAAACATGGACTTGCCTCACACACCAAAGACACCGCTCTTTCCTGGGCAGGCTAGGAAATGCTCTCAGATGGCCGTGCTGTCTGCCTGCTCCTGCCCAGCTCGTAGTTTTAGGTGCGCACAAATCCCAGCCTGGCATTCAGTGCACAGTCAAGGCAATTGCAAAATCCAGCAGCTGCTCATTCCCAAACACAAGTGCGCTGTTTATGCTCTTGCTTCCCGACAAATTCGGCGCAGCCCTTCTTTTCTGCAGCTGCCACCGAGGTCTCTGCATCCTGGAGCCTCAGAGGACGAGCACGATTTTGCCAGGAGAGGCTGTATCAGGGCGAAGTCTAAACGCAGGAAAGTTGTCCAGGAACACCTGCAATAAGCATGCCAGCCGTGAATTCAAGGGGCACGGAGCTGCAACCACTGTCCTTTAGCACTTCGAAGAATGCGCACACAAGCCGGCTTCGTTCTTCGCCTCGTACAAGCCACCTCTCTCTGCGGCTCCCGGAGGCGAAGAAGCGGCTGCTTCGTGTACAGATGAGGACGGCGGCAGCCGCAGGCTCCGAAGCGCGGCTTCGGCAGAAAGACGCCGGGGAGCGCCACTTCCCTCCGGACAGCTCCGGACAGCCGTAGTCTGTGTACTGAGTGGACTTCATCATAGCGAAAAGCTTTGCCAGTGTGTCTCGCAGGGAAAAAGCTTACCAGCACAGCGGACTTATCCCGCTCTTGCCCAGAAACATGGACTTGCCTCACATTCCAAAGACACTGCTCTTTCCTAAGCAGGCTAGGAAATTCTCTCAGATGGCCGTGCTGTCTGCCTGCTCCTGCCCAGCTCGTAGTTTTAGGTGCGCACATCCCAGCCTGGCATTCAGTGCACAGTCAAGGCAATTGCAAAATCCAGCAGCTGCTCATTCCCAAACACAAGGCGCTGTTTATGCTCTTGCTTCCCGACAAATTCGGCGCAGCCCTTCTTTTCTGCAGCTGCCACCGAGGTCTCTGCATCCTGGAGCCTCAGAGGAGGAGCACGATTTTGCCAGGAGAGCCTGTATCAGGGCGAAGTCTAAACGCAGGAAGGTTGTCCAGGAACACCTGCCATAAGCATTGAAGCAGGGAATTGAAGGGGCACGGAGCTGCAGCCACTGTCATTTAGCACTCCGAAGAATGCGCACACAAGCCGGCTTCGTTCTTCGCCTCCTACAAGCCACCTCTCTCTGCTGCTCCCGGAGGCGAAGGAGCGGCTCCTTCGTGCACAGATGAGGGCAGCGGCAGCCGCAGGCTCTGAAGCGCGGCTTCGGCAGAAAGACGCCGGGGAGCGGCACTTCCCTCCGGACAGCTCCGGACCCCCGTAGTCTGCGTCCTGACCGGAATGCATCGTAGCGAAAAGCTCTGCCAGTGTGTCTCCAGGGAAAAAGCTTACCAGCACAGCAGACTTATCCCGATCTTGCCAAGAAACATGGACTTGCCTCACACTCCAAAGACACTGCTCTTTCCTGGGCAGGCTAGAAAATGCTCTCAGATGGCCGTGCTGTCTGCCTGCTCCTGCCCAGCTCGTAGTTTTAGGTGCGCACATCCCAGCCTGGCATTCAGTGCACAGTCAAGGCAATTGCAAAATCCAGCAGCTGCTCATTCCCAAACACAAGGCACTGTTTATGCTCTTGCTTCCCGACAAATTCGGCGCAGCCCTTCTTTTCTGCAGCTGCCACCGAGGTCTCTGCATCCTGGAGCCTCAGAGGAGGAGCACGATTTTGCCAGGAGAGGCTGTATCAGGGCGAAGTCTAAACGCAGGAAAGTTGTCCAGGAACACCTGCCATAAGCATGCCAGCCGTGAATTCAAGGGGCACGGAGCTGCAGCCACTGTCCTTTAGCAATCCGAAGAATGCGCACACAAGCCGGCTTCGTTCTTCGCCTCGTACAAGCCACCTGTCTCTGCGGCTCCCGGAGGCGAAGAAGCGGCTGCTTCGTACACAGATGAGGGCAGCGGCAGGTGCAGGCTCCGTAGCGCGGCTTCGGCAGAAAGACGCCGGGGAGCGGCACTTCCCTCCGGACAGCTCCGGACAGCCGTAGTCTGCGTTCTGACAGGACTGCATCATAGCGAAAAGCTTTGCCAGTGTGTCTCGCAGGGAAAAAGCTTACCAGCACAGCGGACTTCTCCCGCTCTTGCCCAGAAACATGGACTTGCCTCACACTCCAAAGACACTGCTCTTTCCTAAGCAGGCTAGGAAATTCTCTCAGATGGCCGTGCTGTCTGCCTGCTCCTGCCCAGCTCGTAGTTTTAGGTGTGCACATCCCAGCCTGGCATTCAGTGCACAGTGTAGGCAATTGCAAAATCCAGCAGCTGCTCATTCCCAAACACAAGGCGCTGTTTATGCTCTTGCTTCCCGACAAATTCGGCGCAGCCCTTCTTTTCTGCACCTGCCACCGAGGTCTCTGCATCCTGGAGCCTCAGAGGAGGAGCACGATTTTGCCAGGAGAGGCTGTATCAGGGCGAAGTCTAAACGCAGGAAAGTTGTCCAGGAACACCTGCTATAAGCATGCCAGCCATGAATTCAAGGGGCACGGATCTGCAGCCACTGTCCTTTAGCACTCCGAAGAATGCGCACACAAGCCGGCTTCGTTCTTCGCCTCGTACAAGCCACCTCTCTCTGCGGCTCCCGGAGGCGAAGAAGCGGCTGCTTCGTGTACAGATGAGGACGGCGGCAGGTGCAGGCTCCGTAGCGCGGCTTCGGCAGAAAGACGCCGGGGAGCGCCACTTCCCTCCGGACAGCTCCGGACCGCCGTAGTCTGTGTACTGAGTGGACTTCATCATAGCGAAAAGCTTTGCCAGTGTGTCTCGCAGGGAAAAAGCTTACCAGCACAGCGGACTTATCCCGCTCTTGCCCAGAAACATGGACTTGCCTCACATTCCAAAGACACTGCTCTTTCCTAAGCAGGCTAGGAAATTCTCTCAGATGGCCGTGCTGTCTGCCTGCTCCTGCCCAGCTCGTAGTTTTAGGTGCGCACATCCCAGCCTGGCATTCAGTGCACAGTCAAGGCAATTGCAAAATCCAGCAGCTGCTCATTCCCAAACACAAGGCGCTGTTTATGCTCTTGCTTCCCGACAAATTCGGCGCAGCCCTTCTTTTCTGCAGCTGCCACCGAGGTCTCTGCATCCTGGAGCCTCAGAGGACGAGCACAATTTTGCAGGGAGGGGCTGTATCAGGGCGAAGTCAAAGCGCAGGAAAGTTGTCCAGGAACACCTGCCATAAGCATGCCAGCCGTGAATTCAAGGGGCACGGAGCTGCAGCCACTGTCCTTTAGCAGTCCGAAGAATGCGCACACAAGCCGGCTTCGTTCTTCGCCTCATACAAGCTACCACTCACTGCGGCTTCCGGAGCAGAAGGAGCGGCTGCTTCGTGCACAGATGAGGGCAGCGGCAGCCGCAGGCTCCGAAGCGCGGCTTCGGCAGAAAGACGCCGGGGAGCGCCACTTCCCTCCGGACAGCTCCGGACAGCCGTAGTCTACGTCCTGAGTGGACTTCATCATAGCGAAAAGCTTTGCCAGTGTGTCTCGCAGGGAAAAAGTTTACCAGCACAGCGGAATTATCCCGATCTTGCCCAGAAACATGGACTTGCCTCACACTCCAAAGACATTGCTCTTTCCTAAGCAGGCTAGGAAATTCTCTCAGATGGCCGTGCTGTCTGCCTGCTCCTGCCCAGCTCGTAGTTTTAGGTGCGCACATCCCAGCCTGGCATTCAGTGCACAGTCAAGGCAATTGCAAAATCCAGCAGCTGCTCATTCCCAAACACAAGGCGCTGTTTATGCTCTTGCTTCCCGACAAATTCGGCGCAGCCCTTCTTTTCTGCAGCTGCCACCGAGGTCTCTGCATCCTGGAGCCTCAGAGGAGGAGCACGATTTTGCCAGGAGAGGCTGTATCAGGGCGAAGTCTAAACGCAGGAAGGTTGTCCAGGAACACCTGCCATAAGTATGCCAGCCGTGAATTCAAGGGGCACGGAGCTGCAGCCACTGTCCTTTAGCAATCCGAAGAATGCGCACACAAGCCGGCTTCGTTCTTCGCCTCGTACAAGCCACCTGTCTCTGCGGCTCCCGGAGGCGAAGAAGCGGCTGCTTCGTACACAGATGAGGGCAGCGGCAGGTGCAGGCTCCGTAGCGCGGCTTCGGCAGAAAGACGCCGGGGAGCGCCACTTCCCTCCGGACAGCTCCGGACAGCCGTAGTCTGCGTTCTGACAGGACTGCATCATAGCGAAAAGCTTTGCCAGTGTGTCTCGCAGGGAAAAAGCTTACCAGCACAGCAGACTTATCCCGCTCTTGCCCAGAAACATGGACTTGCCTCACACTCCAAAGACACTGCTCTTTCCTAAGCAGGCTAGGAAATGCTCTCAGATGGCCGTGCTGTCTGCCTGCTCCTGCCCAGCTCGTAGTTTTAGGTGCGCACATCCCAGCCTGGCATTCAGTGCACAGTCAAGGCAATTGCAAAATCCAGCAGCTGCTCATTCCCAAACACAAGGCGCTGTTTATGCTTTTGCTTCCCGACAAATTCGGCGCAGCCCTTCTTTTCTGCACCTGCCACCGAGGTCTCTGCATCCTGGAGCCTCAGAGGACGAGCACGATTTAGCCAGGAGAGGCTGTATTAGGGCGAAGTATAAACGCAGGAAAGTAGTCCAGGAACACCTGCAATAAGCATGCCAGCCGTGAATTCAAGGGGCACGGAGCTGCAGCCACTGTCCTTTAGCACTCCGAAGAATGCGCACACAAGCCGGCTTCGTTCTTCGCCTCGTACAAGCCACCTGTCTCTGCGGATCCCGGAGGCGAAGAAGCGGCTGCTTCGTGTACAGATGAGGACGGCGGCAGCCGCAGGCTCCGAAGCGCGGCTTCGGCAGAAAGACGCCGGGGAGTGCCACTTCCCTCCGGACAGCTCCGGACAGCCGTAGTCTGTGTACTGACTGGACTTCATCATAGCGAAAAGCTTTGCCAGTGTGTCTCGCAGGGAAAAAGCTTACCAGCACAGCGGACTTCTCCCGCTCTTGCCCAGAAACATGGACTTGCCTCACACTCCAAAGACACTGCTCTTTCCTAAGCAGGCTAGGAAATGCTCTCAGATGGCCGTGCTGTCTGCCTGCTCCTGCCCAGCTCGTAGTTTTAGGTGTGCACATCCCAGCCTGGCATTCAGTGCACAGTCAAGGCAATTGCAAAATCCAGCAGCTGCTCATTCCCAAACACAAGGCGCTGTTTATGCTCTTGCTTCCCGACAAATTCGGCGCAGCCCTTCTTTTCTGCAGCTGCCACCGAGGTCTCTGCATCCTGGAGCCTCAGAGGAGGAGCACGATTTTGCCAGGAGAGGCTGTATCAGGGCGAAGTCTAAACGCAGGAAAGTTGTCCAGGAACACCTGCTATAAGCATGCCAGCCATGAATTCAAGGGGCACGGATCTGCAGCCACTGTCATTTAGCACTCCGAAGAATGCTCACACAAGCCGGCTTCGTTCTTCGCCTCGTACAAGCCACCTGTCTCTGCGGCTCCCGGAGGCGAAGAAGCGGCTGCTTCGTACACAGATGAGGGCAGCGGCAGCCGCAGGCTCCATAGCGCGGCTTCGGCAGAAAGACGCCGGGGAGCTGCACTTCCCTCCAGACAGCTCCGGACCGCCGTAGTCTGCGTCCTGACAGGACTGCATCGTAGCAAAAAGCTTTGCCGGTGTGTCTCGCAGGGAAAAAGCTTACCAGCACAGCGGAATTATCCCGATCTTGCCAAGAAACATGGACTTGCCTCACACTCCAAAGACACTGCTCTTTCCTAAGCAGGCTAGGAAATGCTCTCAGATGGCCGTGCTGTCTGCCTGCTCCTGCCCAGCTCGTAGTTTTAGGTGCGCACATCCCAGCCTGGCATTCAGTGCACAGTCAAGGCAATTGCAAAATCAAGAAACTGCTCATTCCCAATCACAAGGCGCTGTTTATGCTCTTGCTTCCCGACAAATTCGGCGCAGCCCTTCTTTTCTGCAGCTGCCACCGAGGTCTCTGCATCCTGGAGCCTCAGAGGAGGAGCACGATTTTGCAGGGAGGGGCTGTATCAGGGCGAAGTCTAAACGCAGGAAAGTTGTCCAGGAACACCTGCCATAAGCATGCCAGCCGTGAATTCAAGGGGCACGTAGCTGCAGCCACTGTCCTGTAGCAATCCGAAGAATGCGCACACAAGCCGGCTTCGTTCTTCGCCTCGTACAAGCCACCGTCTCTGCGGCTCCCGGAGGCGAAGGAGTGGCTTCTTCGTGCACAGATGAGGGCAGCGGCAGCCGCAGGCTCCATAGCGCGGCTTCGGCAGAAAGACGCCGGGGAGCTGCACTTCCCTCCAGACAGCTCCGGACCGCCGTAGTCTGCGTCCTGACAGGACTGCATCGTAGCAAAAAGCTTTGCCGGTGTGTCTCGCAGGGAAAAAGCTTACCAGCACAGCGGAATTATCCCGATCTTGCCAAGAAACATGGACTTGCCTCACACTCCAAAGACACTGCTCTTTCCTAAGCAGGCTAGGAAATGCTCTCAGATGGCCGTGCTGTCTGCCTGCTCCTGCCCAGCTCGTAGTTTTAGGTGCGCACATCCCAGCCTGGCATTCAGTGCACAGTCAAGGCAATTGCAAAATCCAGCAGCTGCTCATTCCCAAACACAAGTGCGCTGTTTATGCTCTTGCTTCCCGACAAATTCGGCGCAGCCCTTCTTTTCTGCAGCTGCCACCGAGGTCTCTGCATCCTGGAGCCTCAGAGGACGAGCACGATTTTGCCAGGAGAGGCTGTATCAGGGCGAAGTCTAAACGCAGGAAAGTAGTCCAGGAACACCTGCAATAAGCATGCCAGCCGTGAATTCAAGGGGCACGGAGCTGCAGCCACTGTCCTTTAGCACTTCGAAGAATGCGCACACAAGCCGGCTTCGTTCTTCGCCTCGTACAAGCCACCTCTCTCTGCGGCTCCCGGAGGCGAAGAAGCGGCTGCTTCGTGTACAGATGAGGACGGCGGCAGCCGCAGGCTCCGAAGCGCGGCTTCGGCAGAAAGACGCCGGGGAGCACCACTTCCCTCCGGACAGCTCCGGACAGCCGTAGTCTGTGTACTGAGTGGACTTCATCATAGCGAAAAGCTTTGCCAGTGTGTCTCGCAGGGAAAAAGCTTACCAGCACAGCGGACTTATCCCGCTCTTGCCCAGAAACATGGACTTGCCTCACATTCCAAAGACACTGCTCTTTCCTAAGCAGGCTAGGAAATTCTCTCAGATGGCCGTGCTGTCTGCCTGCTCCTGCCCAGCTCGTAGTTTTAGGTGCGCACATCCCAGCCTGGCATTCAGTGCACAGTCAAGGCAATTGCAAAATCCAGCAGCTGCTCATTCCCAAACACAAGGCGCTGTTTATGCTCTTGCTTCCCGACAAATTCGGCGCAGCCCTTCTTTTCTGCAGCTGCCACCGAGGTCTCTGCATCCTGGAGCCTCAGAGGAGGAGCACGATTTTGCCAGGAGAGCCTGTATCAGGGCGAAGTCTAAACGCAGGAAGGTTGTCCAGGAACACCTGCCATAAGCATTGAAGCAGGGAATTGAAGGGGCACGGAGCTGCAGCCACTGTCATTTAGCACTCCGAAGAATGCGCACACAAGCCGGCTTCGTTCTTCGCCTCCTACAAGCCACCTCTCTCTGCTGCTCCCGGAGGCGAAGGAGCGGCTGCTTGGTGCACAGATGAGGGCAGCGGCAGCCGCAGGCTCTGAAGCGCGGCTTCGGCAGAAAGACGCCGGGGAGCGGCACTTCCCTCCGGACAGCTCCGGACCCCCGTAGTCTGCGTCCTGACCGGAATGCATCGTAGCGAAAAGCTTTGCCAGTGTGTCTCCAGGGAAAAAGCTTACCAGCACAGCAGACTTATCCCGATCTTGCCAAGAAACATGGACTTGCCTCACACTCCAAAGACACTGCTCTTTCCTGGGCAGGCTAGAAAATGCTCTCAGATGGCCGTGCTGTCTGCCTGCTCCTGCCCAGCTCGTAGTTTTAGGTGCGCACATCCCAGCCTGGCATTCAGTGCACAGTCAAGGCAATTGCAAAATCCAGCAGCTGCTCATTCCCAAACACAAGGCGCTGTTTATGCTCTTGCTTCCCGACAAATTCGGTGCAGCCCTTCTTTTCTGCAGCTGCCACCGAGGTCTCTGCATCCTGGAGCCTCAGAGGACGAGCACAATTTTGCAGGGAGGGGCTGTATCAGGGCGAAGTCAAAGCGCAGGAAAGTTGTCCAGGAACACCTGCCATAAGCATGCCAGCCGTGAATTCAAGGGGCACGGAGCTGCAGCCACTGTCCTTTAGCAGTCCGAAGAATGCGCACACAAGCCGGCTTCGTTCTTCGCCTCATACAAGCTACCACTCACTGCGGCTTCCGGAGCAGAAGGAGCGGCTGCTTCGTGCACAGATGAGGGCAGCGGCAGCCGCAGGCTCCGAAGCGCGGCTTCGGCAGAAAGACGCCGGGGAGCGCCACTTCCCTCCGGACAGCTCTGGACATCCGTAGTCTACGTCCTGAGTGGACTTCATCATAGCGAAAAGCTTTGCCAGTGTGTCTCGCAGGGAAAAAGTTTACCAGCACAGCGGAATTATCCCGCTCTTGCCCAGAAACATGGACTTGCCTCACACTCCAAAGACATTGCTCTTTCCTAAGCAGGCTAACAATTTCTCTCAGATGGCCGTGCTGTCTGCCTGCTCCTGCCCAGCTCGTAGTTTTAGGTGTGCACATCCCAGCCTGGCATTCAGTGCACAGTCAAGGCAATTGCAAAATCCAGCAGCTGCTCATTCCCAAACACAAGGCACTGTTTATGCTCTTGCTTCCCGACAAATTCGGCGCAGCCCTTCTTTTCTGCAGCTGCCACCGAGGTCTCTGCATCCTGGAGCCTCAGAGGAGGAGCACGATTTTGCCAGGAGAGGCTGTATCAGGGCGAAGTCTAAACGCAGGAAAGTTGTCCAGGAACACCTGCCATAAGCATGCCAGCCGTGAATTCAAGGGGCACGGAGCTGCAGCCACTGTCCTTTAGCAATCCGAAGAATGCGCACACAAGCCGGCTTCGTTCTTCGCTTCGTACAAGCCACCTGTCTCTGCGGCTCCCGGAGGCGAAGAAGCGGCTGCTTCGTACACAGATGAGGGCAGCGGCAGGTGCAGGCTCCGTAGCGCGGCTTCGGCAGAAAGACGCCGGGGAGCGGCACTTCCCTCCGGACAGCTCCGGACAGCCGTAGTCTGCGTTCTGACAGGACTGCATCATAGCGAAAAGCTTTGCCAGTGTGTCTCGCAGGGAAAAAGCTTACCAGCACAGCAGACTTATCCCGCTCTTGCCCAGAAACATGGACTTGCCTCACACTCCAAAGACACTGCTCTTTCCTAAGCAGGCTAGGAAATGCTCTCAGATGGCCGTGCTGTCTGCCTGCTCCTGCCCAGCTCGTAGTTTTAGGTGCGCACATCCCAGCCTGGCATTCAGTGCACAGTCAAGGCAATTGCAAAATCCAGCAGCTGCTCATTCCCAAACACAAGGCGCTGTTTATGCTCTTGCTTCCCGACAAATTCGGCGCAGCCCTTCTTTTCTGCACCTGCCACCGAGGTCTCTGCATCCTGGAGCCTCAGAGGACGAGCACGATTTAGCCAGGAGAGGCTGTATTAGGGCGAAGTATAAACGCAGGAAAGTAGTCCAGGAACACCTGCCATAAGCATGCCAGCCGTGAATTCAAGGGGCACGGAGCTGCAGCCACTGTCCTTTAGCACTCCGAAGAATGCGCACACAAGCCGGCTTCGTTCTTCGCCTCGTACAAGCCACCTCTCTCTGCGGCTCCCGGAGGCGAAGAAGCGGCTGCTTCGTGTACAGATGAGGACGGCGGCAGCCGCAGGCTCCGAAGCGCGGCTTCGGCAGAAAGACGCCGGGGAGTGCCACTTCCCTCCGGACAGCTCCGGACAGCCGTAGTCTGTGTACTGACTGGACTTCATCATAGCGAAAAGCTTTGCCAGTGTGTCTCGCAGGGAAAAAGCTTACCAGCACAGCGGACTTCTCCCGCTCTTGCCCAGAAACATGGACTTGCCTCACACTCCAAAGACACTGCTCTTTCCTAAGCAGGCTAGGAAATGCTCTCAGATGGCCGTGCTGTCTGCCTGCTCCTGCCCAGCTCGTAGTTTTAGGTGTGCACATCCCAGCCTGGCATTCAGTGCACAGTGTAGGCAATTGTAAAATCCAGCAGCTGCTCATTCCCAAACACAAGGCGCTGTTTATGCTCTTGCTTCCCGACAAATTCGGCGCAGCCCTTCTTTTCTGCAGCTGCCACCGAGGTCTCTGCATCCTGGAGCCTCAGAGGAGGAGCACGATTTTGCCAGGAGAGGCTGTATCAGGGCGAAGTCTAAACGCAGGGAAGTTGTCCAGGAACACCTGCTATAAGCATGCCAGCCATGAATTCAAGGGGCACGGATCTGCAGCCACTGTCATTTAGCACTCCGAAGAATGCGCACACAAGCCGGCTTCGTTCTTCGCCTCGTACAAGCCACCTGTCTCTGCGGCTCCCGGAGGCGAAGAAGCGGCTGCTTCGTACACAGATGAGGGCGGCGGCAGCCGCAGGCTCCGAAGCGCGGCTTCGGCAGAAAGACGCCGGGGAGCGCCACTTCCCTCCGGACAGCTCCGGACAGCCGTAGTCTGCGTCCTGAGTGGACTGCATCATAGCGAAAAGCTTTGCCAGTGTGTCTCGCAGGGAAAAAGTTTACCAGCACAGCGGAATTATCCCGATCTTGCCCAGAAACATGGACTTGCCTCACACTCCAAAGACATTGCTCTTTCCTAAGCAGGCTAGGAAATGCCCTCAGATGGCCGTGCTGTCTGCCTGCTCCTGCCCAGCTCGTAGTTTTAGGAGCGCACATCCCAGCCTGGCATTCAGTGCACAGTCAAGGCAATTGCAAAATCAAGAAACTGCTGATTCCCAATCACAAGGCGCTGTTTATGCTCTTGCTTCCCGACAAATTCGGCGCAGCCCTTCTTTTCTGCACCTGCCACCGAGGTCTCTGCATCCTGGAGCCTCAGAGGAGGAGCACGATTTTGCAGGGAGGGGCTGTATCAGGGCGAAGTCTAAACGCAGGAAAGTTGTCCAGGAACACCTGCCATAAGCATGCCAGCCGTGAATTCAAGGGGCACGTAGCTGCAGCCACTGTCCTGTAGCAATCCGAAGAATGCGCACACAAGCCGGCTTCGTTCTTCGCCTCCTACAAGCCACCGTCTCTGCGGCTCCCGGAGGCGAAGGAGTGGCTTCTTCGTGCACAGATGAGGGCAGCGGCAGCCGCAGGCTCCATAGCGCGGCTTCGGCAGAAAGACGCCGGGGAGCTGCACTTCCCTCCAGACAGCTCCGGACCGCCGTAGTCTGCGTCCTGACAGGACTGCATCGTAGCAAAAAGCTTTGCCGGTGTGTCTCGCAGGGAAAAAGCTTACCAGCACAGCGGAATTATCCCGATCTTGCCAAGAAACATGGACTTGCCTCACACTCCAAAGACACTGCTCTTTCCTAAGCAGGCTAGGAAATTCTCTCAGATGGCCGTGCTGTCTGCCTGCTCCTGCCCAGCTCGTAGTTTTAGGTGCGCACATCCCAGCCTGGCATTCAGTGCACAGTCAAGGCAATTGAAAAATCAAGAAGCTGCTCATTCCCAAACACAAGGCGCGCTGTTTATGCTCTTGCTTCCCGACAAATTCGGCGCAGCCCTTCTTTTCTGCAGCTGCCACCGAGGTCTCTGCATCCTGGAGCCTCAGAGGAGGAGCACGATTTTGCAGGGAGGGGCTGTATCAGGGCGAAGTCAAAAGGCAGGAAAGTAGTCCAGGAACACCTGCCATAAGAATGCCATCCGTGAATTGAGGGGGCACGGAGCTGCAGCCACTCTCCTTTAGCACTCCGAAGAATGCGCACACAAGCCGGCTTCGTTCTTCGCCTCCTACAAGCCACCTGTCTCTGCGGCTCCCGGAGGCGAAGAAGCGGCTGCTTCGTGCACAGATGAGGGCAGCGGCAGCCGCAGGCTCCGAAGCGCGGCTTCGGCAGAAATACGCCGGGGAGCGCCACTTCCCTCCGGACAGCTCCGGACCGCCGTAGTCTGTGTACTGAGTGGACTGCATCATAGCGAAAAGCTTTGCCAGTGTGTCTCGCAGGGAAAAAGCTTACCAGCACAGCGGACTTATCCCGCTCTTGCCCAGAAACATGGACTTGCCTCACACTCCAAAGACATTGCTCTTTCCTAAGCAGGCTAGGAAATGCTCTCAGATGGCCGTGCTGTCTGCCTGCTCCTGCCCAGCTCGTAGTTTTAGGTGCGCACATCCCAGCCTGGCATTCAGTGCACAGTCAAGGCAATTGCAAAATCCAGCAGCTGCTCATTCCCAAACACAAGGCGCTGTTTATGCTCTTGCTTCCCGACAAATTCGGCGCAGCCCTTCTTTTCTGCAGCTGCCACCGAGGTCTCTGCATCCTGGAGCCTCAGAGGAGGAGCACGATTTTGCCAGGAGAGGCTGTATCAGGGCGAAGTCTAAACGCAGGAAAGTTGTCCAGGAACACCTGCCATAAGCATTGAAGCAGGGAATTGAAGGGGCACGGAGCTGCAGCCACTGTCCTTTAGCAATCCGAAGAATGCGCACACAAGCTGGCTTCGTTCTTCGCCTCGTACAAGCCACCTGTCTCTGCATCCCCACGGAGGCGAAGAAGCGGCTGCTTCGTGTACAGATGAGGGCAGCGGCAGCCGCAGGCTCCGTAGCGCGGCTTCGGCAGAAAGACGCCGGGGAGCTGCACTTCCCTCCAGACAGCTCCGGACCGCCGTAGTCTGCGTCCTGACAGGACTGCATCGTAGCAAAAAGCTTTGCCGGTGTGTCTCGCAGGGAAAAAGCTTACCAGCACAGCGGACTTATCCCGATCTTGCCAAGAAACATGGACTTGCCTCACACTCCAAAGACACTGCTCTTTCCTAAGCAGGCTAGGAAATGCTCTCAGATGGCCGTGCTGTCTGCCTGCTCCTGCCCAGCTCGTAGTTTTAGGTGCGCACATCCCAGCCTGGCATTCAGTGCACAGTCAAGGCAATTGAAAAATCAAGAAGCTGCTCATTCCCAAACACAAGGCGCGCTGTTTATGCTCTTGCTTCCCGACAAATTCGGCGCAGCCCTTCTTTTCTGCACCTGCCACCGAGGTCTCTGCATCCTGGAGCCTCAGAGGAGGAGCACGATTTTGCCAGGAGAGGCTGTATCAGGGCGAAGTCAAAAGGCAGGAAAGTAGTCCAGGAACACCTGCCATAAGCATGCCATCCGTGAATTGAGGGGGCACGGAGCTGCAGCCACTGTCCTTTAGCACTCCGAAGAATGCGCACACAAGCCGGCTTCGTTCTTCGCCTCGTACAAGCCACCTGTCTCTGCGGCTCCCGGAGGCGAAGAAGCGGCTGCTTCGTGCACAGATGAGGGCAGCGGCAGCCGCAGGCTCCGAAGCGCGGCTTCGGCAGAAAGACGCCGGGGAGCGCCACTTCCCTCCGGACAGCTCCGGATCGCCGTAGTCTGGGTTCTGACAGGACTGCATCATAGCGAAAAGCTTTGCCAGTGTGTCTCGCAGGGAAAAAGCTTACCAGCACAGCGGACTTATCCAGCTCTTGCCCAGAAACATGGACTTGCCTCACACACCAAAGACACCGCTCTTTCCTGGGCAGGCTAGGAAATGCTCTCAGATGGCCGTGCTGTCTGCCTGCTCCTGCCCAGCTCGTAGTTTTAGGTGCGCACAAATCCCAGCCTGGCATTCAGTGCACAGTCAAGGCAATTGCAAAATCCAGCAGCTGCTCATTCCCAAACACAAGTGCGCTGTTTATGCTCTTGCTTCCCGACAAATTCGGCGCAGCCCTTCTTTTCTGCAGCTGCCACCGAGGTCTCTGCATCCTGGAGCCTCAGAGGAGGAGCACGATTTTGCCAGGAGAGGCTGTATCAGGGCGAAGTCTAAACGCAGGAAAGTTGTCCAGGAACACCTGCAATAAGCATGCCAGCCGTGAATTCAAGGGGCACGGAGCTGCAGCCACTGTCCTTTAGCACTTCGAAGAATGCGCACACAAGCCGGCTTCGTTCTTCGCCTTGTACAAGCCACCTCTCTCTGCGGCTCCCGGAGGCGAAGAAGCGGCTGCTTCGTGTACAGATGAGGACGGCGGCAGCCGCAGGCTCCGAAGCGCGGCTTCGGCAGAAAGACGCCGGGGAGCGCCACTTCCCTCCGGACAGCTCCGGACAGCCGTAGTCTGTGTACTGAGTGGACTTCATCATAGCGAAAAGCTTTGCCAGTGTGTCTCGCAGGGAAAAAGCTTACCAGCACAGCGGACTTATCCCGCTCTTGCCCAGAAACATGGACTTGCCTCACATTCCAAAGACACTGCTCTTTCCTAAGCAGGCTAGGAAATTCTCTCAGATGGCCGTGCTGTCTGCCTGCTCCTGCCCAGCTCGTAGTTTTAGGTGCGCACATCCCAGCCTGGCATTCAGTGCACAGTCAAGGCAATTGCAAAATCCAGCAGCTGCTCATTCCCAAACACAAGGCGCTGTTTATGCTCTTGCTTCCCGACAAATTCGGCGCAGCCCTTCTTTTCTGCAGCTGCCACCGAGGTCTCTGCATCCTGGAGCCTCAGAGGAGGAGCACGATTTTGCCAGGAGAGCCTGTATCAGGGCGAAGTCTAAACGCAGGAAGGTTGTCCAGGAACACCTGCCATAAGCATTGAAGCAGGGAATTGAAGGGGCACGGAGCTGCAGCCACTGTCATTTAGCACTCCGAAGAATGCGCACACAAGCCGGCTTCGTTCTTCGCCTCCTACAAGCCACCTCTCTCTGCTGCTCCCGGAGGCGAAGGAGCGGCTCCTTCGTGCACAGATGAGGGCAGCGGCAGCCGCAGGCTCTGAAGCGCGGCTTCGGCAGAAAGACGCCGGGGAGCGGCACTTCCCTCCGGACAGCTCCGGACCCCCGTAGTCTGCGTCCTGACCGGAATGCATCGTAGCGAAAAGCTTTGCCAGTGTGTCTCCAGGGAAAAAGCTTACCAGCACAGCAGACTTATCCCGATCTTGCCAAGAAACATGGACTTGCCTCACACTCCAAAGACACTGCTCTTTCCTAAGCAGGCTAGAAAATGCTCTCAGATGGCCGTGCTGTCTGCCTGCTCCTGCCCAGCTCGTAGTTTTAGGTGCGCACATCCCAGCCTGGCATTCAGTGCACAGTCAAGGCAATTGCAAAATCCAGCAGCTGCTCATTCCCAAACACAAGGCACTGTTTATGCTCTTGCTTCCCGACAAATTCGGCGCAGCCCTTCTTTTCTGCAGCTGCCACCGAGGTCTCTGCATCCTGGAGCCTCAGAGGAGGAGCACGATTTTGCCAGGAGAGGCTGTATCAGGGCGAAGTCTAAACGCAGGAAAGTTGTCCAGGAACACCTGCCATAAGCATGCCAGCCGTGAATTCAAGGGGCACGGAGCTGCAGCCACTGTCCTTTAGCAATCCGAAGAATGCGCACACAAGCCGGCTTCGTTCTTCGCCTCGTACAAGCCACCTGTCTCTGCGGCTCCCGGAGGCGAAGAAGCGGCTGCTTCGTACACAGATGAGGGCAGCGGCAGGTGCAGGCTCCGTAGCGCGGCTTCGGCAGAAAGACGCCGGGGAGCGGCACTTCCCTCCGGACAGCTCCGGACAGCCGTAGTCTGCGTTCTGACAGGACTGCATCATAGCGAAAAGCTTTGCCAGTGTGTCTCGCAGGGAAAAAGCTTACCAGCACAGCGGACTTCTCCCGCTCTTGCCCAGAAACATGGACTTGCCTCACACTCCAAAGACACTGCTCTTTCCTAAGCAGGCTAGGAAATTCTCTCAGATGGCCGTGCTGTCTGCCTGCTCCTGCCCAGCTCGTAGTTTTAGGTGTGCACATCCCAGCCTGGCATTCAGTGCACAGTGTAGGCAATTGCAAAATCCAGCAGCTGCTCATTCCCAAACACAAGGCGCTGTTTATGCTCTTGCTTCCCGACAAATTCGGCGCAGCCCTTCTTTTCTGCAGCTGCCACCGAGGTCTCTGCATCCTGGAGCCTCAGAGGAGGAGCACGATTTTGCCAGGAGAGGCTGTATCAGGGCGAAGTCTAAACGCAGGAAAGTTGTCCAGGAACACCTGCTATAAGCATGCCAGCCATGAATTCAAGGGGCACGGATCTGCAGCCACTGTCCTTTAGCACTCCGAAGAATGCGCACACAAGCCGGCTTCGTTCTTCGCCTCGTACAAGCCACCTCTCTCTGCGGCTCCCGGAGGCGAAGAAGCGGCTGCTTCGTGTACAGATGAGGACGGCGGCAGGTGCAGGCTCCGTAGCGCGGCTTCGGCAGAAAGACGCCGGGGAGCGCCACTTCCCTCCGGACAGCTCCGGACCGCCGTAGTCTGTGTACTGAGTGGACTTCATCATAGCGAAAAGCTTTGCCAGTGTGTCTCGCAGGGAAAAAGCTTACCAGCACAGCGGACTTATCCCGCTCTTGCCCAGAAACATGGACTTGCCTCACATTCCAAAGACACTGCTCTTTCCTAAGCAGGCTAGGAAATTCTCTCAGATGGCCGTGCTGTCTGCCTGCTCCTGCCCAGCTCGTAGTTTTAGGTGCGCACATCCCAGCCTGGCATTCAGTGCACAGTCAAGGCAATTGCAAAATCCAGCAGCTGCTCATTCCCAAACACAAGGCGCTGTTTATGCTCTTGCTTCCCGACAAATTCGGCGCAGCCCTTCTTTTCTGCAGCTGCCACCGAGGTCTCTGCATCCTGGAGCCTCAGAGGAGGAGCACGATTTTGCCAGGAGAGCCTGTATCAGGGCGAAGTCTAAACGCAGGAAAGTTGTCCAGGAACACCTGCCATAAGCATTGAAGCAGGGAATTGAAGGGGCACGGAGCTGCAGCCACTGTCATTTAGCACTCCGAAGAATGCGCACACAAGCCGGCTTCGTTCTTCGCCTCCTACAAGCCACCTGTCTCTGCTGCTCCCGGAGGCGAAGGAGCGGCTGCTTGGTGCACAGATGAGGGCAGCGGCAGCCGCAGGCTCTGAAGCGCGGCTTCGGCAGAAAGACGCCGGGGAGCGGCACTTCCCTCCGGACAGCTCCGGACAGCCGTAGTCTGCGTTCTGACAGGACTGCATCATAGCGAAAAGCTTTGCCGGTGTGTCTCCAGGGAAAAAGCTTACCAGCACAGCGGAATTATCCCGATCTTGCCCAGAAACATGGACTTGCCTCACACTCCAAAGACACTGCTCTTTCCTGGGCAGGCTAGAAAATGCTCTCAGATGGCCGTGCTGTCTGCCTGCTCCTGCCCAGCTCGTAGTTTTAGGTGCGCACATCCCAGCCTGGCATTCAGTGCACAGTCAAGGCAATTGCAAAATCCAGCAGCTGCTCATTCCCAAACACAAGGCGCTGTTTATGCTCTTGCTTCCCGACAAATTCGGCGCAGCCCTTCTTTTCTGCAGCTGCCACCGAGGTCTCTGCATCCTGGAGCCTCAGAGGACGAGCACAATTTTGCAGGGAGGGGCTGTATCAGGGCGAAGTCAAAGCGCAGGAAAGTTGTCCAGGAACACCTGCCATAAGCATGCCAGCCGTGAATTCAAGGGGCACGGAGCTGCAGCCACTGTCCTTTAGCAGTCCGAAGAATGCGCACACAAGCCGGCTTCGTTCTTCGCCTCATACAAGCTACCACTCACTGCGGCTTCCGGAGCAGAAGGAGCGGCTGCTTCGTGCACAGATGAGGGCAGCGGCAGCCGCAGGCTCCGAAGCGCGGCTTCGGCAGAAAGACGCCGGGGAGCGCCACTTCCCTCCGGACAGCTCTGGACAGCCGTAGTCTACGTCCTGAGTGGACTTCATCATAGCGAAAAGCTTTGCCAGTGTGTCTCGCAGGGAAAAAGTTTACCAGCACAGCGGAATTATCCCGATCTTGCCCAGAAACATGGACTTGCCTCACACTCCAAAGACATTGCTCTTTCCTAAGCAGGCTAGGAAATTCTCTCAGATGGCCGTGCTGTCTGCCTGCTCCTGCCCAGCTCGTAGTTTTAGGTGCGCACATCCCAGCCTGGCATTCAGTGCACAGTCAAGGCAATTGCAAAATCCAGCAGCTGCTCATTCCCAAACACAAGGCACTGTTTATGCTCTTGCTTCCCGACAAATTCGGCGCAGCCCTTCTTTTCTGCAGCTGCCACCGAGGTCTCTGCATCCTGGAGCCTCAGAGGAGGAGCACGATTTTGCCAGGAGAGGCTGTATCAGGGCGAAGTCTAAACGCAGGAAAGTTGTCCAGGAACACCTGCCATAAGCATGCCAGCCGTGAATTCAAGGGGCACGGAGCTGCAGCCACTGTCCTTTAGCAATCCGAAGAATGCGCACACAAGCCGGCTTCGTTCTTCGCCTCGTACAAGCCACCTGTCTCTGCGGCTCCCGGAGGCGAAGAAGCGGCTGCTTCGTACACAGATGAGGGCAGCGGCAGGTGCAGGCTCCGTAGCGCGGCTTCGGCAGAAAGACGCCGGGGAGCGGCACTTCCCTCCGGACAGCTCCGGACAGCCGTAGTCTGCGTTCTGACAGGACTGCATCATAGCGAAAAGCTTTGCCAGTGTGTCTCGCAGGGAAAAAGCTTACCAGCACAGCGGACTTCTCCCGCTCTTGCCCAGAAACATGGACTTGCCTCACACTCCAAAGACACTGCTCTTTCCTAAGCAGGCTAGGAAATTCTCTCAGATGGCCGTGCTGTCTGCCTGCTCCTGCCCAGCTCGTAGTTTTAGGTGTGCACATCCCAGCCTGGCATTCAGTGCACAGTGTAGGCAATTGCAAAATCCAGCAGCTGCTCATTCCCAAACACAAGGCGCTGTTTATGCTCTTGCTTCCCGACAAATTCGGCGCAGCCCTTCTTTTCTGCAGCTGCCACCGAGGTCTCTGCATCCTGGAGCCTCAGAGGAGGAGCACGATTTTGCCAGGAGAGGCTGTATCAGGGCGAAGTCTAAACGCAGGAAAGTTGTCCAGGAACACCTGCTATAAGCATGCCAGCCATGAATTCAAGGGGCACGGATCTGCAGCCACTGTCCTTTAGCACTCCGAAGAATGCGCACACAAGCCGGCTTCGTTCTTCGCCTCGTACAAGCCACCTCTCTCTGCGGCTCCCGGAGGCGAAGAAGCGGCTGCTTCGTGTACAGATGAGGACGGCGGCAGGTGCAGGCTCCGTAGCGCGGCTTCGGCAGAAAGACGCCGGGGAGCGCCACTTCCCTCCGGACAGCTCCGGACCGCCGTAGTCTGTGTACTGAGTGGACTTCATCATAGCGAAAAGCTTTGCCAGTGTGTCTCGCAGGGAAAAAGCTTACCAGCACAGCGGACTTATCCCGCTCTTGCCCAGAAACATGGACTTGCCTCACATTCCAAAGACACTGCTCTTTCCTAAGCAGGCTAGGAAATTCTCTCAGATGGCCGTGCTGTCTGCCTGCTCCTGCCCAGCTCGTAGTTTTAGGTGCGCACATCCCAGCCTGGCATTCAGTGCACAGTCAAGGCAATTGCAAAATCCAGCAGCTGCTCATTCCCAAACACAAGGCGCTGTTTATGCTCTTGCTTCCCGACAAATTCGGCGCAGCCCTTCTTTTCTGCAGCTGCCACCGAGGTCTCTGCATCCTGGAGCCTCAGAGGAGGAGCACGATTTTGCCAGGAGAGCCTGTATCAGGGCGAAGTCTAAACGCAGGAAAGTTGTCCAGGAACACCTGCCATAAGCATTGAAGCAGGGAATTGAAGGGGCACGGAGCTGCAGCCACTGTCATTTAGCACTCCGAAGAATGCGCACACAAGCCGGCTTCGTTCTTCGCCTCCTACAAGCCACCTGTCTCTGCTGCTCCCGGAGGCGAAGGAGCGGCTGCTTGGTGCACAGATGAGGGCAGCGGCAGCCGCAGGCTCTGAAGCGCGGCTTCGGCAGAAAGACGCCGGGGAGCGGCACTTCCCTCCGGACAGCTCCGGACAGCCGTAGTCTGCGTTCTGACAGGACTGCATCATAGCGAAAAGCTTTGCCGGTGTGTCTCCAGGGAAAAAGCTTACCAGCACAGCGGAATTATCCCGATCTTGCCCAGAAACATGGACTTGCCTCACACTCCAAAGACACTGCTCTTTCCTGGGCAGGCTAGAAAATGCTCTCAGATGGCCGTGCTGTCTGCCTGCTCCTGCCCAGCTCGTAGTTTTAGGTGCGCACATCCCAGCCTGGCATTCAGTGCACAGTCAAGGCAATTGCAAAATCCAGCAGCTGCTCATTCCCAAACACAAGGCGCTGTTTATGCTCTTGCTTCCCGACAAATTCGGCGCAGCCCTTCTTTTCTGCAGCTGCCACCGAGGTCTCTGCATCCTGGAGCCTCAGAGGACGAGCACAATTTTGCAGGGAGGGGCTGTATCAGGGCGAAGTCAAAGCGCAGGAAAGTTGTCCAGGAACACCTGCCATAAGCATGCCAGCCGTGAATTCAAGGGGCACGGAGCTGCAGCCACTGTCCTTTAGCAGTCCGAAGAATGCGCACACAAGCCGGCTTCGTTCTTCGCCTCATACAAGCTACCACTCACTGCGGCTTCCGGAGCAGAAGGAGCGGCTGCTTCGTGCACAGATGAGGGCAGCGGCAGCCGCAGGCTCCGAAGCGCGGCTTCGGCAGAAAGACGCCGGGGAGCGCCACTTCCCTCCGGACAGCTCTGGACAGCCGTAGTCTACGTCCTGAGTGGACTTCATCATAGCGAAAAGCTTTGCCAGTGTGTCTCGCAGGGAAAAAGTTTACCAGCACAGCGGAATTATCCCGATCTTGCCCAGAAACATGGACTTGCCTCACACTCCAAAGACATTGCTCTTTCCTAAGCAGGCTAGGAAATTCTCTCAGATGGCCGTGCTGTCTGCCTGCTCCTGCCCAGCTCGTAGTTTTAGGTGCGCACATCCCAGCCTGGCATTCAGTGCACAGTCAAGGCAATTGCAAAATCCAGCAGCTGCTCATTCCCAAACACAAGGCACTGTTTATGCTCTTGCTTCCCGACAAATTCGGCGCAGCCCTTCTTTTCTGCAGCTGCCACCGAGGTCTCTGCATCCTGGAGCCTCAGAGGAGGAGCACGATTTTGCCAGGAGAGGCTGTATCAGGGCGAAGTCTAAACGCAGGAAAGTTGTCCAGGAACACCTGCCATAAGCATGCCAGCCGTGAATTCAAGGGGCACGGAGCTGCAGCCACTGTCCTTTAGCAATCCGAAGAATGCGCACACAAGCCGGCTTCGTTCTTCGCCTCGTACAAGCCACCTGTCTCTGCGGCTCCCGGAGGCGAAGAAGCGGCTGCTTCGTACACAGATGAGGGCAGCGGCAGGTGCAGGCTCCGTAGCGCGGCTTCGGCAGAAAGACGCCGGGGAGCGGCACTTCCCTCCGGACAGCTCCGGACAGCCGTAGTCTGCGTTCTGACAGGACTGCATCATAGCGAAAAGCTTTGCCAGTGTGTCTCGCAGGGAAAAAGCTTACCAGCACAGCGGACTTCTCCCGCTCTTGCCCAGAAACATGGACTTGCCTCACACTCCAAAGACACTGCTCTTTCCTAAGCAGGCTAGGAAATTCTCTCAGATGGCCGTGCTGTCTGCCTGCTCCTGCCCAGCTCGTAGTTTTAGGTGTGCACATCCCAGCCTGGCATTCAGTGCACAGTGTAGGCAATTGCAAAATCCAGCAGCTGCTCATTCCCAAACACAAGGCGCTGTTTATGCTCTTGCTTCCCGACAAATTCGGCGCAGCCCTTCTTTTCTGCACCTGCCACCGAGGTCTCTGCATCCTGGAGCCTCAGAGGACGAGCACGATTTTGCCAGGAGAGGCTGTATCAGGGCGAAGTCTAAACGCAGGAAAGTTGTCCAGGAACACCTGCTATAAGCATGCCAGCCATGAATTCAAGGGGCACGGATCTGCAGCCACTGTCCTTTAGCACTCCGAAGAATGCGCACACAAGCCGGCTTCGTTCTTCGCCTCGTACAAGCCACCTCTCTCTGCGGCTCCCGGAGGCGAAGAAGCGGCTGCTTCGTGTACAGATGAGGACGGCGGCAGGTGCAGGCTCCGTAGCGCGGCTTCGGCAGAAAGACGCCGGGGAGCGCCACTTCCCTCCGGACAGCTCCGGACCGCCGTAGTCTGTGTACTGAGTGGACTTCATCATAGCGAAAAGCTTTGCCAGTGTGTCTCGCAGGGAAAAAGCTTACCAGCACAGCGGACTTATCCCGCTCTTGCCCAGAAACATGGACTTGCCTCACATTCCAAAGACACTGCTCTTTCCTAAGCAGGCTAGGAAATTCTCTCAGATGGCCGTGCTGTCTGCCTGCTCCTGCCCAGCTCGTAGTTTTAGGTGCGCACATCCCAGCCTGGCATTCAGTGCACAGTCAAGGCAATTGCAAAATCCAGCAGCTGCTCATTCCCAAACACAAGGCGCTGTTTATGCTCTTGCTTCCCGACAAATTCGGCGCAGCCCTTCTTTTCTGCAGCTGCCACCGAGGTCTCTGCATCCTGGAGCCTCAGAGGAGGAGCACGATTTTGCCAGGAGAGCCTGTATCAGGGCGAAGTCTAAACGCAGGAAAGTTGTCCAGGAACACCTGCCATAAGCATTGAAGCAGGGAATTGAAGGGGCACGGAGCTGCAGCCACTGTCATTTAGCACTCCGAAGAATGCGCACACAAGCCGGCTTCGTTCTTCGCCTCCTACAAGCCACCTGTCTCTGCTGCTCCCGGAGGCGAAGGAGCGGCTGCTTGGTGCACAGATGAGGGCAGCGGCAGCCGCAGGCTCTGAAGCGCGGCTTCGGCAGAAAGACGCCGGGGAGCGGCACTTCCCTCCGGACAGCTCCGGACAGCCGTAGTCTGCGTTCTGACAGGACTGCATCATAGCGAAAAGCTTTGCCGGTGTGTCTCCAGGGAAAAAGCTTACCAGCACAGCGGAATTATCCCGATCTTGCCCAGAAACATGGACTTGCCTCACACTCCAAAGACACTGCTCTTTCCTGGGCAGGCTAGAAAATGCTCTCAGATGGCCGTGCTGTCTGCCTGCTCCTGCCCAGCTCGTAGTTTTAGGTGCGCACATCCCAGCCTGGCATTCAGTGCACAGTCAAGGCAATTGCAAAATCCAGCAGCTGCTCATTCCCAAACACAAGGCGCTGTTTATGCTCTTGCTTCCCGACAAATTCGGCGCAGCCCTTCTTTTCTGCAGCTGCCACCGAGGTCTCTGCATCCTGGAGCCTCAGAGGACGAGCACAATTTTGCAGGGAGGGGCTGTATCAGGGCGAAGTCAAAGCGCAGGAAAGTTGTCCAGGAACACCTGCCATAAGCATGCCAGCCGTGAATTCAAGGGGCACGGAGCTGCAGCCACTGTCCTTTAGCAGTCCGAAGAATGCGCACACAAGCCGGCTTCGTTCTTCGCCTCATACAAGCTACCACTCACTGCGGCTTCCGGAGCAGAAGGAGCGGCTGCTTCGTGCACAGATGAGGGCAGCGGCAGCCGCAGGCTCCGAAGCGCGGCTTCGGCAGAAAGACGCCGGGGAGCGCCACTTCCCTCCGGACAGCTCTGGACAGCCGTAGTCTACGTCCTGAGTGGACTTCATCATAGCGAAAAGCTTTGCCAGTGTGTCTCGCAGGGAAAAAGTTTACCAGCACAGCGGAATTATCCCGATCTTGCCCAGAAACATGGACTTGCCTCACACTCCAAAGACATTGCTCTTTCCTAAGCAGGCTAGGAAATTCTCTCAGATGGCCGTGCTGTCTGCCTGCTCCTGCCCAGCTCGTAGTTTTAGGTGCGCACATCCCAGCCTGGCATTCAGTGCACAGTCAAGGCAATTGCAAAATCCAGCAGCTGCTCATTCCCAAACACAAGGCGCTGTTTATGCTCTTGCTTCCCGACAAATTCGGCGCAGCCCTTCTTTTCTGCAGCTGCCACCGAGGTCTCTGCATCCTGGAGCCTCAGAGGAGGAGCACGATTTTGCCAGGAGAGGCTGTATCAGGGCGAAGTCTAAACGCAGGAAGGTTGTCCAGGAACACCTGCCATAAGTATGCCAGCCGTGAATTCAAGGGGCACGGAGCTGCAGCCACTGTCCTTTAGCAATCCGAAGAATGCGCACACAAGCCGGCTTCGTTCTTCGCCTCGTACAAGCCACCTGTCTCTGCGGCTCCCGGAGGCGAAGAAGCGGCTGCTTCGTACACAGATGAGGGCAGCGGCAGGTGCAGGCTCCGTAGCGCGGCTTCGGCAGAAAGACGCCGGGGAGCGCCACTTCCCTCCGGACAGCTCCGGACAGCCGTAGTCTGCGTTCTGACAGGACTGCATCATAGCGAAAAGCTTTGCCAGTGTGTCTCGCAGGGAAAAAGCTTACCAGCACAGCAGACTTATCCCGCTCTTGCCCAGAAACATGGACTTGCCTCACACTCCAAAGACACTGCTCTTTCCTAAGCAGGCTAGGAAATGCTCTCAGATGGCCGTGCTGTCTGCCTGCTCCTGCCCAGCTCGTAGTTTTAGGTGCGCACATCCCAGCCTGGCATTCAGTGCACAGTCAAGGCAATTGCAAAATCCAGCAGCTGCTCATTCCCAAACACAAGGCGCTGTTTATGCTCTTGCTTCCCGACAAATTCGGCGCAGCCCTTCTTTTCTGCACCTGCCACCGAGGTCTCTGCATCCTGGAGCCTCAGAGGACGAGCACGATTTAGCCAGGAGAGGCTGTATTAGGGCGAAGTATAAACGCAGGAAAGTAGTCCAGGAACACCTGCAATAAGCATGCCAGCCGTGAATTCAAGGGGCACGGAGCTGCAGCCACTGTCCTTTAGCACTCCGAAGAATGCGCACACAAGCCGGCTTCGTTCTTCGCCTCGTACAAGCCACCTGTCTCTGCGGCTCCCGGAGGCGAAGAAGCGGCTGCTTCGTGTACAGATGAGGACGGCGGCAGCCGCAGGCTCCGAAGCGCGGCTTCGGCAGAAAGACGCCGGGGAGTGCCACTTCCCTCCGGACAGCTCCGGACAGCCGTAGTCTGTGTACTGACTGGACTTCATCATAGCGAAAAGCTTTGCCAGTGTGTCTCGCAGGGAAAAAGCTTACCAGCACAGCGGACTTCTCCCGCTCTTGCCCAGAAACATGGACTTGCCTCACACTCCAAAGACACTGCTCTTTCCTAAGCAGGCTAGGAAATTCTCTCAGATGGCCGTGCTGTCTGCCTGCTCCTGCCCAGCTCGTAGTTTTAGGTGTGCACATCCCAGCCTGGCATTCAGTGCACAGTGTAGGCAATTGCAAAATCCAGCAGCTGCTCATTCCCAAACACAAGGCGCTGTTTATGCTCTTGCTTCCCGACAAATTCGGCGCAGCCCTTCTTTTCTGCAGCTGCCACCGAGGTCTCTGCATCCTGGAGCCTCAGAGGAGGAGCACGATTTTGCCAGGAGAGGCTGTATCAGGGCGAAGTCTAAACGCAGGAAAGTTGTCCAGGAACACCTGCTATAAGCATGCCAGCCGTGAATTCAAGGGGCACGGATCTGCAGCCACTGTCATTTAGCACTCCGAAGAATGCTCACACAAGCCGGCTTCGTTCTTCGCCTCGTACAAGCCACCTGTCTCTGCGGCTCCCGGAGGCGAAGAAGCGGCTGCTTCGTACACAGATGAGGGCAGCGGCAGCCGCAGGCTCCGAAGCGCGGCTTCGGCAGAAAGACGCCGGGGAGCGGCACTTCCCTCCGGACAGCTCCGGACCCCCGTAGTCTGCGTCCTGACAGGACTGCATCATAGCGAAAAGCTTTGCCAGTGTGTCTCGCAGGGAAAAAGTTTACCAGCACAGCGGAATTATCCCGATCTTGCCCAGAAACATGGACTTGCCTCACACTCCAAAGACATTGCTCTTTCCTAAGCAGGCTAGGAAATGCCCTCAGATGGCCGTGCTGTCTGCCTGCTCCTGCCCAGCTCGTAGTTTTAGGAGCGCACATCCCAGCCTGGCATTCAGTGCACAGTCAAGGCAATTGCAAAATCAAGAAACTGCTCATTCCCAATCACAAGGCGCTGTTTATGCTCTTGCTTCCCGACAAATTCGGCGCAGCCCTTCTTTTCTGCAGCTGCCACCGAGGTCTCTGCATCCTGGAGCCTCAGAGGAGGAGCACGATTTTGCAGGGAGGGGCTGTATCAGGGCGAAGTCTAAACGCAGGAAAGTTGTCCAGGAACACCTGCCATAAGCATGCCAGCCGTGAATTCAAGGGGCACGGAGCTGCAGCCACTGTCCTGTAGCAATCCGAAGAATGCGCACACAAGCCGGCTTCGTTCTTCGCCTCCTACAAGCCACCGTCTCTGCGGCTCCCGGAGGCGAAGGAGTGGCTTCTTCGTGCACAGATGAGGGCAGCGGCAGCCGCAGGCTCCATAGCGCGGCTTCGGCAGAAAGACGCCGGGGAGCTGCACTTCCCTCCAGACAGCTCCGGACCGCCGTAGTCTGCGTCCTGACAGGACTGCATCGTAGCAAAAAGCTTTGCCGGTGTGTCTCGCAGGGAAAAAGCTTACCAGCACAGCGGAATTATCCCGATCTTGCCAAGAAACATGGACTTGCCTCACACTCCAAAGACACTGCTCTTTCCTAAGCAGGCTAGGAAATGCTCTCAGATGGCCGTGCTGTCTGCCTGCTCCTGCCCAGCTCGTAGTTTTAGGTGCGCACATCCCAGCCTGGCATTCAGTGCACAGTCAAGGCAATTGCAAAATCAAGAAACTGCTCATTCCCAATCACAAGGCGCTGTTTATGCTCTTGCTTCCCGACAAATTCGGCGCAGCCCTTCTTTTCTGCAGCTGCCACCGAGGTCTCTGCATCCTGGAGCCTCAGAGGAGGAGCACGATTTTGCAGGGAGGGGCTGTATCAGGGCGAAGTCTAAACGCAGGAAAGTTGTCCAGGAACACCTGCCATAAGCATGCCAGCCGTGAATTCAAGGGGCACGTAGCTGCAGCCACTGTCCTGTAGCAATCCGAAGAATGCGCACACAAGCCGGCTTCGTTCTTCGCCTCCTACAAGCCACCGTCTCTGCGGCTCCCGGAGGCGAAGGAGTGGCTTCTTCGTGCACAGATGAGGGCAGCGGCAGCCGCAGGCTCCATAGCGCGGCTTCGGCAGAAAGACGCCGGGGAGCTGCACTTCCCTCCAGACAGCTCCGGACCGCCGTAGTCTGCGTCCTGACAGGACTGCATCGTAGCAAAAAGCTTTGCCGGTGTGTCTCGCAGGGAAAAAGCTTACCAGCACAGCGGAATTATCCCGATCTTGCCAAGAAACATGGACTTGCCTCACACTCCAAAGACACTGCTCTTTCCTAAGCAGGCTAGGAAATGCTCTCAGATGGCCGTGCTGTCTGCCTGCTCCTGCCCAGCTCGTAGTTTTAGGTGCGCACATCCCAGCCTGGCATTCAGTGCACAGTCAAGGCAATTGAAAAATCAAGAAGCTGCTCATTCCCAAACACAAGGCGCGCTGTTTATGCTCTTGCTTCCCGACAAATTCGGCGCAGCCCTTCTTTTCTGCACCTGCCACCGAGGTCTCTGCATCCTGGAGCCTCAGAGGAGGAGCACGATTTTGCAGGGAGGGGCTGTATCAGGGCGAAGTCAAAAGGCAGGAAAGTAGTCCAGGAACACCTGCCATAAGAATGCCATCCGTGAATTGAGGGGGCACGGAGCTGCAGCCACTCTCCTTTAGCACTCCGAAGAATGCGCACACAAGCCGGCTTCGTTCTTCGCCTCGTACAAGCCACCTGTCTCTGCGGCTCCCGGAGGCGAAGAAGCGGCTGCTTCGTGCACAGATGAGGGCAGCGGCAGCCGCAGGCTCCATAGCGCGGCTTCGGCAGAAAGACGCCGGGGAGCGCCACTTCCCTCCGGACAGCTCCGGACCGCCGTAGTCTGTGTACTGAGTGGACTTCATCATAGCGAAAAGCTTTGCCAGTGTGTCTCGCAGGGAAAAAGCTTACCAGCACAGCGGACTTATCCCGCTCTTGCCCAGAAACATGGACTTGCCTCACACTCCAAAGACATTGCTCTTTCCTAAGCAGGCTAGGAAATGCTCTCAGATGGCCGTGCTGTCTGCCTGCTCCTGCCCAGCTCGTAGTTTTAGGTGCGCACAAATCCCAGCCTGGCATTCAGTGCACAGTCAAGGCAATTGCAAAATCCAGCAGCTGCTCATTCCCAAACACAAGTGCGCTGTTTATGCTCTTGCTTCCCGACAAATTCGGCGCAGCCCTTCTTTTCTGCACCTGCCACCGAGGTCTCTGCATCCTGGAGCCTCAGAGGACGAGCACAATTTTGCAGGGAGGGGCTGTATCATGACGAAGTCTAAACGCAGGAAAGTTGTCCAGGAACACCTGCCATAAGCATGCCAGCCGTGAATTCAAGGGGCACGTAGCTGCAGCCACTGTCCTGTAGCAATCCGAAGAATGCGCACACAAGCCGGCTTCGTTCTTCGCCTCCTACAAGCCACCGTCTCTGCGGCTCCCGGAGGCGAAGAAGCGGCTGCTTCGTGCACAGATGAGGACAGCGGCAGCCGCAGGCTCCGAAGCGCGGCTTCGGCAGAAAGACGCCGGGGAGCGGCACTTCCCTCCGGACAGCTCCGGACCGCCGTAGTCTGCGTCCTGACAGGACTGCATCATAGCGAAAAGCTTTGCCAGTGTGTCTCGCAGGGAAAAAGCTTACCAGCACAGCGGACTTCTCCCGCTCTTGCCCAGAAACATGGACTTGCCTCACACTCCAAAGACACTGCTCTTTCCTAAGCAGGCTAGGAAATTCTCTCAGATGGCCGTGCTGTCTGCCTGCTCCTGCCCAGCTCGTAGTTTTAGGTGCGCACATCCCAGCCTGGCATTCAGTGCACAGTCAAGGCAATTGCAAAATCCAGCAGCTGCTCATTCCCAAACACAAGGCACTGTTTATGCTCTTGCTTCCCGACAAATTCGGCGCAGCCCTTCTTTTCTGCACCTGCCACCGAGGTCTCTGCATCCTGGAGCCTCAGAGGAGGAGCACGATTTTGCCAGGAGAGGCTGTATCAGGGCGAAGTCTAAACGCAGGAAAGTTGTCCAGGAACACCTGCCATAAGCATGCCAGCCGTGAATTCAAGGGGCACGGATCTGCAGCCACTGTCCTTTAGCACTCCGAAGAATGCGCACACAAGCCGGCTTCGTTCTTCGCCTCCTACAAGCCACCTGTCTCTGCGGCTCCCGGAGGCGAAGAAGCGGCTGCTTCGTGCACAGATGAGGGCAGCGGCAGCCGCAGGCTCCGAAGCGCGGCTTCGGCAGAAATACGCCGGGGAGCGCCACTTCCCTCCGGACAGCTCCGGACCGCCGTAGTCTGCGTCCTGAGTGGACTGCATCATAGCGAAAAGCTTTGCCAGTGTGTCTCGCAGGGAAAAAGCTTACCAGCACAGCGGACTTATCCCGCTCTTGCCCAGAAACATGGACTTGCCTCACATTCCAAAGACACTGCTCTTTCCTAAGCAGGCTAGGAAATTCTCTCAGATGGCCGTGCTGTCTGCCTGCTCCTGCCCAGCTCGTAGTTTTAGGTGCGCACATCCCAGCCTGGCATTCAGTGCACAGTCAAGGCAATTGCAAAATCCAGCAGCTGCTCATTCCCAAACATAAGGCGCTGTTTATGCTCTTGCTTCCCGACAAATTCGGCGCAGCCCTTCTTTTCTGCAGCTGCCACCGAGGTCTCTGCATCCTGGAGCCTCAGAGGAGGAGCACGATTTTGCCAGGAGAGCCTGTATCAGGGCGAAGTCTAAACGCAGGAAGGTTGTCCAGGAACACCTGCCATAAGCATTGAAGCAGGGAATTGAAGGGGCACGGAGCTGCAGCCACTGTCATTTAGCACTCCGAAGAATGCGCACAGAAGCCGGCTTCGTTCTTCGCCTCCTACAAGCCACCTGTCTCTGCTGCTCCCGGAGGCGAAGGAGCGGCTGCTTGGTGCACAGATGAGGGCAGCGGCAGCCGCAGGCTCTGAAGCGCGGCTTCGGCAGAAAGACGCCGGGGAGCGGCACTTCCCTCCGGACAGCTCCGGAACCCCGTAGTCTGCGTCCTGACCGGAATGCATCGTAGCGAAAAGCTTTGCCAGTGTGTCTCCAGGGAAAAAGTTTACCAGCACAGCAGACTTATCCCGCTCTTGCCCAGAAACATGGACTTGCCTCACACTCCAAAGACACTGCTCTTTCCTAAGCAGGCTAGGAAATGCTCTCAGATGGCCGTGCTGTCTGCCTGCTCCTGCCCAGCTCGTAGTTTTAGGTGCGCACATCCCAGCCTGGCATTCAGTGCACAGTCAAGGCAATTGCAAAATCCAGCAGCTGCTCATTCCCAAACACAAGGCGCTGTTTATGCTCTTGCTTCCCGACAAATTCGGCGCAGCCCTTCTTTTCTGCACCTGCCACCGAGGTCTCTGCATCCTGGAGCCTCAGAGGACGAGCACGATTTAGCCAGGAGAGGCTGTATTAGGGCGAAGTATAAACGCAGGAAAGTAGTCCAGGAACACCTGCAATAAGCATGCCAGCCGTGAATTCAAGGGGCACGGATCTGCAGCCACTGTCCTTTAGCACTCCGAAGAATGCGCACACAAGCCGGCTTCGTTCTTCGCCTCGTACAAGCCACCTGTCTCTGCGGCTCCCGGAGGCGAAGAAGCGGCTGCTTCGTGTACAGATGAGGACGGCGGCAGCCGCAGGCTCCGAAGCGCGGCTTCGGCAGAAAGACGCCGGGGAGTGCCACTTCCCTCCGGACAGCTCCGGACAGCCGTAGTCTGTGTACTGACTGGACTTCATCATAGCGAAAAGCTTTGCCAGTGTGTCTCGCAGGGAAAAAGCTTACCAGCACAGCGGACTTCTCCCGCTCTTGCCCAGAAACATGGACTTGCCTCACACTCCAAAGACACTGCTCTTTCCTAAGCAGGCTAGGAAATTCTCTCAGATGGCCGTGCTGTCTGCCTGCTCCTGCCCAGCTCGTAGTTTTAGGTGTGCACATCCCAGCCTGGCATTCAGTGCACAGTGTAGGCAATTGCAAAATCCAGCAGCTGCTCATTCCCAAACACAAGGCGCTGTTTATGCTCTTGCTTCCCGACAAATTCGGCGCAGCCCTTCTTTTCTGCAGCTGCCACCGAGGTCTCTGCATCCTGGAGCCTCAGAGGAGGAGCACGATTTTGCCAGGAGAGGCTGTATCAGGGCGAAGTCTAAACGCAGGAAAGTTGTCCAGGAACACCTGCCATAAGCATGCCAGCCGTGAATTCAAGGGGCACGTAGCTGCAGCCACTGTCCTGTAGCAATCCGAAGAATGCGCACACAAGCCGGCTTCGTTCTTCGCCTCCTACAAGCCACCGTCTCTGCGGCTCCCGGAGGCGAAGGAGTGGCTTCTTCGTGCACAGATGAGGGCAGCGGCAGCCGCAGGCTCCATAGCGCGGCTTCGGCAGAAAGACGCCGGGGAGCTGCACTTCCCTCCGGACAGCTCCGGATCGCCGTAGTCTGCGTCCTGACAGGACTGCATCGTAGCAAAAAGCTTTGCCGGTGTGTCTCGCAGGGAAAAAGCTTACCAGCACAGCGGACTTATCCCGCTCTTGCCCAGAAACATGGACTTGCCTCACACTCCAAAGACATTGCTCTTTCCTAAGCAGGCTAGGAAATGCTCTCAGATGGCCGTGCTGTCTGCCTGCTCCTGCCCAGCTCGTAGTTTTAGGTGCGCACAAATCCCAGCCTGGCATTCAGTGCACAGTCAAGGCAATTGCAAAATCCAGCAGCTGCTCATTCCCAAACACAAGGCGCTGTTTATGCTCTTGCTTCCCGACAAATTCGGCGCAGCCCTTCTTTTCTGCACCTGCCACCGAGGTCTCTGCATCCTGGAGCCTCAGAGGACGAGCACGATTTTGCAGGGAGCGGCTGTATCAGGGCGAAGTATAAACGCAGGAAAGTAGTCCAGGAACACCTGCCATAAGCATGCCAGCCGTGAATTCAAGGGGCACGGAGCTGCAGCCACTGTCCTTTAGCACTCCGAAGAATGCGCACACAAGCCGGCTTCGTTCTTCGCCTCGTACAAGCCACCTGTCTCTGCGGCTCCCGGAGGCGAAGAAGCGGCTGCTTCGTGCACAGATGAGGGCAGCGGCAGCCGCAGGCTCCGAAGCGCGGCTTCGGCAGAAATACGCCGGGGAGCGCCACTTCCCTCCGGACAGCTCCGGACAGCCGTAGTCTGCGTCCTGAGTGGACTGCATCATAGCGAAAAGCTTTGCCAGTGTGTCTCGCAGGGAAAAAGCTTACAAGCACAGCGGACTTATCCCGATCTTGCCCAGAAACATGGACTTGCCTCACACTCCAAAGACATTGCTCTTTCCTAAGCAGGCTAGGAAATGCTCTCAGATGGCCGTGCTGTCTGCCTGCTCCTGCCCAGCTCATAATTTTAGGTGTGCACATCCCAGCCTGGCATTCAGTGCACAGTCAAGGCAATTGCAAAATCCAGCAGCTGCTCATTCCCAAACACAAGGCACTGTTTATGCTCTTGCTTCCCGACAAATTCGGCGCAGCCCTTCTTTTCTGCACCTGCCACCGAGGTCTCTGCATCCTGGAGCCTCAGAGGAGGAGCACGATTTTGCCAGGAGAGGCTGTATCAGGGCGAAGTCTAAACGCAGGAAAGTAGTCCAGGAACACCTGCCATAAGCATTGAAGCAGGGAATTGAAGGGGCACGGAGCTGCAGCCACTGTCCTTTAGCACTTCGAAGAATGCGCACACAAGCCGGCTTCGTTCTTCGCCTCCTACAAGCCACCTCTCTCTGCGGCTCCCGGAGGCGAACAAGCGGCTCCTTCGTACACAGATGAGGGCAGCGGCAGCCGCAGGCTCTGAAGCGCGGCTTCGGCAGAAAGACGCCGGGGAGCGGCACTTCCCTCCGGACAGCTCCGGACCCCCGTAGTCTGCGTCCTGACCGGAATGCATCGTAGCGAAAAGCTTTGCCAGTGTGTCTCCAGGGAAAAAGCTTACCAGCACAGCAGACTTATCCCGCTCTTGCCCAGAAACATGGACTTGCCTCACACTCCAAAGACACTGCTCTTTCCTAAGCAGGCTAGGAAATGCTCTCAGATGGCCGTGCTGTCTGCCTGCTCCTGCCCAGCTCGTAGTTTTAGGTGCGCACATCCCAGCCTGGCATTCAGTGCACAGTCAAGGCAATTGCAAAATCCAGCAGCTGCTCATTCCCAAACACAAGGCGCTGTTTATGCTCTTGCTTCCCGACAAATTCGGCGCAGCCCTTCTTTTCTGCACCTGCCACCGAGGTCTCTGCATCCTGGAGCCTCAGAGGACGAGCACAATTTTACAGGGTGGGGCTGTATTAGGACGAAGTCTAAACGCAGGAAAGTAGTCCAGGAACACCTGCCATAAGCATGCCAGCCGTGAATTCAAGGGGCACGGAGCTGCAGCCACTGTCCTGTAGCAATCCGAAGAATGCGCACACAAGCCGGCTTCGTTCTTCGCCTCCTACAAGCCACCGTCTCTGCGGCTCCCGGAGGCGAAGGAGTGGCTTCTTCGTGCACAGATGAGGGCAGCGGCAGCCGCAGGCTCCATAGCGCGGCTTCGGCAGAAAGACGCCGGGGAGCTGCACTTCCCTCCAGACAGCTCCGGACCGCCGTAGTCTGCGTCCTGACAGGACTGCATCGTAGCAAAAAGCTTTGCCGGTGTGTCTCGCAGGGAAAAAGCTTACCAGCACAGCGGAATTATCCCGATCTTGCCAAGAAACATGGACTTGCCTCACACTCCAAAGACACTGCTCTTTCCTAAGCAGGCTAGGAAATGCTCTCAGATGGCCGTGCTGTCTGCCTGCTCCTGCCCAGCTCGTAGTTTTAGGTGCGCACATCCCAGCCTGGCATTCAGTGCACAGTCAAGGCAATTGCAAAATCCAGCAGCTGCTCATTCCCAAACACAAGGCACTGTTTATGCTCTTGCTTCCCGACAAATTCGGCGCAGCCCTTCTTTTCTGCAGCTGCCACCGAGGTCTCTGCATCCTGGAGCCTCAGAGGAGGAGCACGATTTTGCCAGGAGAGGCTGTATCAGGGCGAAGTCTAAACGCAGGAAAGTTGTCCAGGAACACCTGCCATAAGCATGCCAGCCATGAATTCAAGGGGCACGGATCTGCAGCCACTGTCCTTTAGCACTTCGAAGAATGCGCACACAAGCCGGCTTCGTTCTTCGCCTCGTACAAGCCACCTGTCTCTGCGGCTCCCGGAGGCGAAGAAGCGGCTGCTTCGTACACAGATGAGGGCAGCGGCAGCCGCAGGCTCCGAAGCGCGGCTTCGGCAGAAAGACGCCGGGGAGCGCCACTTCCCTCCGGACAGCTCCGGACAGCCGTAGTCTGCGTCCTGAGTGGACTGCATCATAGCGAAAAGCTTTGCCAGTGTGTCTCGCAGGGAAAAAGTTTACCAGCACAGCGGACTTATCCCGCTCTTGCCCAGAAACATGGACTTGCCTCACACTCCAAAGACATTGCTCTTTCCTAAGCAGGCTAGGAAATTCTCTCAGATGGCCGTGCTGTCTGCCTGCTCCTGCCCAGCTCATAATTTTAGGTGTGCACATCCCAGCCTGGCATTCAGTGCACAGTCAAGGCAATTGCAAAATCCAGCAGCTGCTCATTCCCAAACACAAGGCGCTGTTTATGCTCTTGCTTCCCGACAAATTCGGCGCAGCCCTTCTTTTCTGCAGCTGCCACCGAGGTCTCTGCATCCTGGAGCCTCAGAGGAGGAGCACGATTTTGCCAGGAGAGGCTGTATCAGGACGAAGTCTAAACGCAGGAAAGTAGTCCAGGAACACCTGCCATAAGCATTGAAGCAGGGAATTGAAGGGGCACGGAGCTGCAGCCACTGTCCTTTAGCACTTCGAAGAATGCGCACACAAGCCGGCTTCGTTCTTCGCCTCCTACAAGCCACCTCTCTCTGCGGCTCCCGGAGGCGAACAAGCGGCTCCTTCGTGCACAGATGAGGGCAGCGGCAGCCGCAGGCTCTGAAGCGCGGCTTCGGCAGAAAGACGCCGGGGAGCGGCACATCCCTCCGGACAGCTCCGGACCGCCGTAGTCTGCGTCCTGACAGGACTGCATCGTAGCAAAAAGCTTTGCCGGTGTGTCTCGCAGGGAAAAAGCTTACCAGCACAGCGGACTTATCCCGATCTTGCCAAGAAACATGGACTTGCCTCACACTCCAAAGACACTGCTCTTTCCTAAGCAGGCTAGGAAATGCTCTCAGATGGCCGTGCTGTCTGCCTGCTCCTGCCCAGCTCGTAGTTTTAGGTGCGCACATCCCAGCCTGGCATTCAGTGCACAGTCAAGGCAATTGAAAAATCAAGAAGCTGCTCATTCCCAAACACAAGGCGCGCTGTTTATGCTCTTGCTTCCCGACAAATTCGGCGCAGCCCTTCTTTTCTGCACCTGCCACCGAGGTCTCTGCATCCTGGAGCCTCAGAGGAGGAGCACGATTTTGCAGGGAGGGGCTGTATCAGGGCGAAGTCAAAAGGCAGGAAAGTAGTCCAGGAACACCTGCCATAAGAATGCCATCCGTGAATTGAGGGGGCACGGATCTGCAGCCACTGTCCTTTAGCACTCCGAAGAATGCGCACACAAGCCGGCTTCGTTCTTCGCCTCCTACAAGCCACCTGTCTCTGCGGCTCCCGGAGGCGAAGAAGCGGCTGCTTCGTGCACAGATGAGGGCAGCGGCAGCCGCAGGCTCCGAAGCGCGGCTTCGGCAGAAAGACGCCGGGGAGCGCCACTTCCCTCCGGACAGCTCCGGATCGCCGTAGTCTGCGTTCTGACAGGACTGCATCATAGCGAAAAGCTTTGCCAGTGTGTCTCGCAGGGAAAAAGCTTACCAGCACAGCGGACTTATCCAGCTCTTGCCCAGAAACATGGACTTGCCTCACACACCAAAGACACCGCTCTTTCCTGGGCAGGCTAGGAAATGCTCTCAGATGGCCGTGCTGTCTGCCTGCTCCTGCCCAGCTCGTAGTTTTAGGTGCGCACATCCCAGCCTGGCATTCAGTGCACAGTCAAGGCAATTGCAAAATCCAGCAGCTGCTCATTCCCAAACACAAGTGCGCTGTTTATGCTCTTGCTTCCCGACAAATTCGGCGCAGCCCTTCTTTTCTGCAGCTGCCACCGAGGTCTCTGCATCCTGGAGCCTCAGAGGACGAGCACGATTTTGCCAGGAGAGGCTGTATCAGGGCGAAGTCTAAACGCAGGAAAGTTGTCCAGGAACACCTGCAATAAGCATGCCAGCCGTGAATTCAAGGGGCACGGAGCTGCAGCCACTGTCCTTTAGCAGTCCGAAGAATGCGCACACAAGCCGGCTTCGTTCTTCGCCTCGTACAAGCCACCTCTCTCTGCGGCTCCCGGAGGCGAAGAAGCGGCTGCTTCGTGTACAGATGAGGACGGCGGCAGCCGCAGGCTCCGAAGCGCGGCTTCGGCAGAAAGACGCCGGGGAGCGCCACTTCCCTCCGGACAGCTCCGGACAGCCGTAGTCTGTGTACTGAGTGGACTTCATCATAGCGAAAAGCTTTGCCAGTGTGTCTCGCAGGGAAAAAGCTTACCAGCACAGCGGACTTATCCCGCTCTTGCCCAGAAACATGGACTTGCCTCACATTCCAAAGACACTGCTCTTTCCTAAGCAGGCTAGGAAATTCTCTCAGATGGCCGTGCTGTCTGCCTGCTCCTGCCCAGCTCGTAGTTTTAGGTGCGCACATCCCAGCCTGGCATTCAGTGCACAGTCAAGGCAATTGCAAAATCCAGCAGCTGCTCATTCCCAAACACAAGGCGCTGTTTATGCTCTTGCTTCCCGACAAATTCGGCGCAGCCCTTCTTTTCTGCAGCTGCCACCGAGGTCTCTGCATCCTGGAGCCTCAGAGGAGGAGCACGATTTTGCCAGGAGAGCCTGTATCAGGGCGAAGTCTAAACGCAGGAAGGTTGTCCAGGAACACCTGCCATAAGCATTGAAGCAGGGAATTGAAGGGGCACGGAGCTGCAGCCACTCTCCTTTAGCAATCCGAAGAATGCGCACACAAGCCGGCTTCGTTCTTCGCCTCCTACAAGCCACCTCTCTCTGCGGCTCCCGGAGGCGAACAAGCGGCCCCTTCGTGCACAGATGAGGGCAGCGGCAGCCGCAGGCTCTGAAGCGCGGCTTCGGCAGAAAGACGCCGGGGAGCGCCACTTCCCTCCGGACAGCTCTGGACATCCGTAGTCTACGTCCTGAGTGGACTTCATCATAGCGAAAAGCTTTGCCGGTGTGTCTCGCAGGGAAAAAGCTTACCAGCACAGCAGACTTATCCCGCTCTTGCCCAGAAACATGGACTTGCCTCACACTCCAAAGACACTGCTCTTTCCTAAGCAGGCTAGGAAATGCTCTCAGATGGCCGTGCTGTCTGCCTGCTCCTGCCCAGCTCGTAGTTTTAGGTGCGCACATCCCAGCCTGGCATTCAGTGCACAGTCAAGGCAATTGCAAAATCCAGCAGCTGCTCATTCCCAAACACAAGGCGCTGTTTATGCTCTTGCTTCCCGACAAATTCGGCGCAGCCCTTCTTTTCTGCAGCTGCCACCGAGGTCTCTGCATCCTGGAGCCTCAGAGGAGGAGCACGATTTTGCCAGGAGAGGCTGTATCAGGACGAAGTCTAAACGCAGGAAAGTAGTCCAGGAACACCTGCCATAAGCATTGAAGCAGGGAATTGAAGGGGCACGGAGCTGCAGCCACTGTCCTTTAGCAATCCGAAGAATGCGCACACAAGCCGGCTTCGTTCTTCGCCTCCTACAAGCCACCTCTCTCTGCGGCTCCCGGAGGCGAACAAGCGGCTCCTTCGTGCACAGATGAGGGCAGCGGCAGCCGCAGGCTCTGAAGCGCGGCTTCGGCAGAAAGACGCCGGGGAGCGGCACTTCCCTCCGGACAGCTCCGGACCCCCGTAGTCTGCGTCCTGACCGGAATGCATCGTAGCGAAAAGCTTTGCCAGTGTGTCTCCAGGGAAAAAGCTTACCAGCACAGCGGAATTATCCCGATCTTGCCAAGAAACATGGACTTGCCTCACACTCCAAAGACACTGCTCTTTCCTAAGCAGGCTAGGAAATGCTCTCAGATGGCCGTGCTGTCTGCCTGCTCCTGCCCAGCTCGTAGTTTTAGGTGCGCACATCCCAGCCTGGCATTCAGTGCACAGTCAAGGCAATTGCAAAATCCAGCAGCTGCTCATTCCCAAACACAAGGCGCTGTTTATGCTCTTGCTTCCCGACAAATTCGGCGCAGCCCTTCTTTTCTGCAGCTGCCACCGAGGTCTCTGCATCCTGGAGCCTCAGAGGAGGAGCACGATTTTGCCAGGAGAGGCTGTATCAGGACGAAGTCTAAACACAGGAAAGTTGTCCAGGAACACCTGCCATAAGCATGCCAGCCATGAATTCAAGGGGCACGGATCTGCAGCCACTGTCCTTTAGCACTTCGAAGAATGCGCACACAAGCCGGCTTCGTTCTTCGCCTCGTACAAGCCACCTGTCTCTGCGGCTCCCGGAGGCGAAGAAGCGGCTGCTTCGTACACAGATGAGGGCAGCGGCAGCCGCAGGCTCCGAAGCGCGGCTTCGGCAGAAATACGCCGGGGAGCGCCACTTCCCTCCGGACAGCTCCGGACAGCCGTAGTCTGCGTCCTGAGTGGACTGCATCATAGCGAAAAGCTTTGCCAGTGTGTCTCGCAGGGAAAAAGTTTACCAGCACAGCGGACTTATCCCGATCTTGCCCAGAAACATGGACTTGCCTCACACTCCAAAGACATTGCTCTTTCCTAAGCAGGCTAGGAAATTCTCTCAGATGGCCGTGCTGTCTGCCTGCTCCTGCCCAGCTCATAATTTTAGGTGTGCACATCCCAGCCTGGCATTCAGTGCACAGTCAAGGCAATTGCAAAATCCAGCAGCTGCTCATTCCCAAACACAAGGCGCTGTTTATGCTCTTGCTTCCCGACAAATTCGGCGCAGCCCTTCTTTTCTGCAGCTGCCACCGAGGTCTCTGCATCCTGGAGCCTCAGAGGAGGAGCACGATTTTGCCAGGAGAGGCTGTATCAGGACGAAGTCTAAACGCAGGAAAGTAGTCCAGGAACACCTGCCATAAGCATTGAAGCAGGGAATTGAAGGGGCACGGAGCTGCAGCCACTGTCCTTTAGCACTTCGAAGAATGCGCACACAAGCCGGCTTCGTTCTTCGCCTCGTACAAGCCACCTCTCTCTGCGGCTCCCGGAGGCGAAGAAGCGGCTGCTTGGTGCACAGATGAGGGCAGCGGCAGCCGCAGGCTCTGAAGCGCGGCTTCGGCAGAAAGACGCCGGGGAGCGGCACTTCCCTCCGGACAGCTCCGGACCCCCGTAGTCTGCGTCCTGACCGGAATGCATCGTAGCGAAAAGCTTTGCCAGTGTGTCTCCAGGGAAAAAGCTTACCAGCACAGCAGACTTATCCCGCTCTTGCCCAGAAACATGGACTTGCCTCACACTCCAAAGACACTGCTCTTTCCTAAGCAGGCTAGGAAATTCTCTCAGATGGCCGTGCTGTCTGCCTGCTCCTGCCCAGCTCGTAGTTTTAGGTGCGCACAAATCCCAGCCTGGCATTCAGTGCACAGTCAAGGCAATTGCAAAATCCAGCAGCTGCTCATTCCCAAACACAAGGCGCTGTTTATGCTCTTGCTTCCCGACAAATTCGGCGCAGCCCTTCTTTTCTGCACCTGCCACCGAGGTCTCTGCATCCTGGAGCCTCAGAGGACGAGCACAATTTTGCAGGGAGGGGCTGTATCATGACGAAGTCTAAACGCAGGAAAGTTGTCCAGGAACACCTGCCATAAGCATGCCAGCCGTGAATTCAAGGGGCACGTAGCTGCAGCCACTGTCCTGTAGCAATCCGAAGAATGCGCACACAAGCCGGCTTCGTTCTTCGCCTCCTACAAGCCACCGTCTCTGCGGCTCCCGGAGGCGAAGGAGTGGCTTCTTCGTGCACAGATGAGGGCAGCGGCAGCCGCAGGCTCCATAGCGCGGCTTCGGCAGAAAGACGCCGGGGAGCTGCACTTCCCTCCAGACAGCTCCGGACCGCCGTAGTCTGCGTCCTGACAGGACTGCATCGTAGCAAAAAGCTTTGCCGGTGTGTCTCGCAGGGAAAAAGCTTACCAGCACAGCGGACTTATCCCGATCTTGCCAAGAAACATGGACTTGCCTCACACTCCAAAGACACTGCTCTTTCCTAAGCAGGCTAGGAAATGCTCTCAGATGGCCGTGCTGTCTGCCTGCTCCTGCCCAGCTCGTAGTTTTAGGTGCGCACATCCCAGCCTGGCATTCAGTGCACAGTCAAGGCAATTGAAAAATCAAGAAGCTGCTCATTCCCAAACACAAGGCGCGCTGTTTATGCTCTTGCTTCCCGACAAATTCGGCGCAGCCCTTCTTTTCTGCACCTGCCACCGAGGTCTCTGCATCCTGGAGCCTCAGAGGAGGAGCACGATTTTGCAGGGAGGGGCTGTATCAGGGCGAAGTCAAAAGGCAGGAAAGTAGTCCAGGAACACCTGCCATAAGAATGCCATCCGTGAATTGAGGGGGCACGGAGCTGCAGCCACTGTCCTTTAGCACTCCGAAGAATGCGCACACAAGCCGGCTTCGTTCTTCGCCTCCTACAAGCCACCTCTCTCTGCGGCTCCCGGAGGCGAAGAAGCGGCTGCTTCGTGCACAGATGAGGGCAGCGGCAGCCGCAGGCTCCGAAGCGCGGCTTCGGCAGAAAGACGCCGGGGAGCGCCACTTCCCTCCGGACAGCTCCGGATCGCCGTAGTCTGCGTTCTGACAGGACTGCATCATAGCGAAAAGCTTTGCCAGTGTGTCTCGCAGGGAAAAAGCTTACCAGCACAGCGGACTTATCCAGCTCTTGCCCAGAAACATGGACTTGCCTCACACACCAAAGACACCGCTCTTTCCTGGGCAGGCTAGGAAATGCTCTCAGATGGCCGTGCTGTCTGCCTGCTCCTGCCCATCTCGTAGTTTTAGGTGCGCACAAATCCCAGCCTGGCATTCAGTGCACAGTCAAGGCAATTGCAAAATCCAGCAGCTGCTCATTCCCAAACACAAGTGCGCTGTTTATGCTCTTGCTTCCCGACAAATTCGGCGCAGCCCTTCTTTTCTGCAGCTGCCACCGAGGTCTCTGCATCCTGGAGCCTCAGAGGACGAGCACGATTTTGCCAGGAGAGGCTGTATCAGGGCGAAGTCTAAACGCAGGAAAGTAGTCCAGGAACACCTGCAATAAGCATGCCAGCCGTGAATTCAAGGGGCACGGAGCTGCAGCCACTGTCCTTTAGCAGTCCGAAGAATGCGCACACAAGCCGGCTTCGTTCTTCGCCTCGTACAAGCCACCTCTCTCTGCGGCTCCCGGAGGCGAAGAAGCGGCTGCTTCGTGTACAGATGAGGACGGCGGCAGCCGCAGGCTCCGAAGCGCGGCTTCGGCAGAAAGACGCCGGGGAGCGCCACTTCCCTCCGGACAGCTCCGGACAGCCGTAGTCTGTGTACTGAGTGGACTTCATCATAGCGAAAAGCTTTGCCAGTGTGTCTCGCAGGGAAAAAGCTTACCAGCACAGCGGACTTCTCCCGCTCTTGCCCAGAAACATGGACTTGCCTCACATTCCAAAGACACTGCTCTTTCCTAAGCAGGCTAGGAAATTCTCTCAGATGGCCGTGCTGTCTGCCTGCTCCTGCCCAGCTCGTAGTTTTAGGTGCGCACATCCCAGCCTGGCATTCAGTGCACAGTCAAGGCAATTGCAAAATCCAGCAGCTGCTCATTCCCAAACACAAGGCGCTGTTTATGCTCTTGCTTCCCGACAAATTCGGCGCAGCCCTTCTTTTCTGCAGCTGCCACCGAGGTCTCTGCATCCTGGAGCCTCAGAGGAGGAGCACGATTTTGCCAGGAGAGCCTGTATCAGGGCGAAGTCTAAACGCAGGAAGGTTGTCCAGGAACACCTGCCATAAGCATTGAAGCAGGGAATTGAAGGGGCACGGAGCTGCAGCCACTGTCATTTAGCACTCCGAAGAATGCGCACACAAGCCGGCTTCGTTCTTCGCCTCCTACAAGCCACCTCTCTCTGCTGCTCCCGGAGGCGAAGGAGCGGCTGCTTGGTGCACAGATGAGGGCAGCGGCAGCCGCAGGCTCTGAAGCGCGGCTTCGGCAGAAAGACGCCGGGGAGCGGCACTTCCCTCCGGACAGCTCCGGACCCCCGTAGTCTGCGTCCTGACCGGAATGCATCGTAGCGAAAAGCTTTGCCAGTGTGTCTCCAGGGAAAAAGCTTACCAGCACAGCAGACTTATCCCGATCTTGCCAAGAAACATGGACTTGCCTCACACTCCAAAGACACTGCTCTTTCCTAAGCAGGCTAGGAAATGCTCTCAGATGGCCGTGCTGTCTGCCTGCTCCTGCCCAGCTCGTAGTTTTAGGTGCGCACATCCCAGCCTGGCATTCAGTGCACAGTCAAGGCAATTGCAAAATCCAGCAGCTGCTCATTCCCAAACACAAGGCGCTGTTTATGCTCTTGCTTCCCGACAAATTCGGTGCAGCCCTTCTTTTCTGCAGCTGCCACCGAGGTCTCTGCATCCTGGAGCCTCAGAGGAGGAGCACAATTTTGCAGGGAGGGGCTGTATCAGGGCGAAGTCAAAGCGCAGGAAAGTTGTCCAGGAACACCTGCCATAAGCATGCCAGCCGTGAATTCAAGGGGCACGGAGCTGCAGCCACTGTCCTTTAGCAGTCCGAAGAATGCGCACACAAGCCGGCTTCGTTCTTCGCCTCATACAAGCTACCACTCACTGCGGCTTCCGGAGCAGAAGGAGCGGCTGCTTCGTGCACAGATGAGGGCAGCGGCAGCCGCAGGCTCCGAAGCGCGGCTTCGGCAGAAAGACGCCGGGGAGCGCCACTTCCCTCCGGACAGCTCTGGACATCCGTAGTCTACGTCCTGAGTGGACTTCATCATAGCGAAAAGCTTTGCCAGTGTGTCTCGCAGGGAAAAAGTTTACCAGCACAGCGGAATTATCCCGCTCTTGCCCAGAAACATGGACTTGCCTCACACTCCAAAGACATTGCTCTTTCCTAAGCAGGCTAACAAATTCTCTCAGATGGCCGTGCTGTCTGCCTGCTCCTGCCCAGCTCGTAGTTTTAGGTGTGCACATCCCAGCCTGGCATTCAGTGCACAGTCAAGGCAATTGCAAAATCCAGCAGCTGCTCATTCCCAAACACAAGGCACTGTTTATGCTCTTGCTTCCCGACAAATTCGGCGCAGCCCTTCTTTTCTGCAGCTGCCACCGAGGTCTCTGCATCCTGGAGCCTCAGAGGAGGAGCACGATTTTGCCAGGAGAGGCTGTATCAGGGCGAAGTCTAAACGCAGGAAAGTTGTCCAGGAACACCTGCCATAAGCATGCCAGCCGTGAATTCAAGGGGCACGGAGCTGCAGCCACTGTCCTTTAGCAATCCGAAGAATGCGCACACAAGCCGGCTTCGTTCTTCGCCTCCTACAAGCCACCTGTCTCTGCGGCTCCCGGAGGCGAAGAAGCGGATGCTTCGTACACAGATGAGGGCAGCGGCAGGTGCAGGCTCCGTAGCGCGGCTTCGGCAGAAAGACGCCGGGGAGCGGCACTTCCCTCCGGACAGCTCCGGACAGCCGTAGTCTGTGTACTGACTGGACTTCATCATAGCGAAAAGCTTTGCCAGTGTGTCTCGCAGGGAAAAAGCTTACCAGCACAGCGGACTTCTCCCGCTCTTGCCCAGAAACATGGACTTGCCTCACACTCCAAAGACACTGCTCTTTCCTAAGCAGGCTAGGAAATTCTCTCAGATGGCCGTGCTGTCTGCCTGCTCCTGCCCAGCTCGTAGTTTTAGGTGTGCACATCCCAGCCTGGCATTCAGTGCACAGTGTAGGCAATTGTAAAATCCAGCAGCTGCTCATTCCCAAACACAAGGCGCTGTTTATGCTCTTGCTTCCCGACAAATTCGGCGCAGCCCTTCTTTTCTGCAGCTGCCACCGAGGTCTCTGCATCCTGGAGCCTCAGAGGAGGAGCACGATTTTGCCAGGAGAGGCTGTATCAGGGCGAAGTCTAAACGCAGGAAAGTTGTCCAGGAACACCTGCTATAAGCATGCCAGCCATGAATTCAAGGGGCACGGATCTGCAGCCACTGTCATTTAGCACTCCGAAGAATGCGCACACAAGCCGGCTTCGTTCTTCGCCTCGTACAAGCCACCTGTCTCTGCGGCTCCCGGAGGCGAAGAAGCGGCTGCTTCGTACACAGATGAGGGCAGCGGCAGCCGCAGGCTCCGAAGCGCGGCTTCGGCAGAAAGACGCCGGGAAGCGGCACTTCCCTCCGGACAGCTCCGGACAGCCGTAGTCTGCGTCCTGAGTGGACTGCATCATAGCGAAAAGCTTTGCCAGTGTGTCTCGCAGGGAAAAAGTTTACCAGCACAGCGGAATTATCCCGATCTTGCCCAGAAACATGGACTTGCCTCACACTCCAAAGACATTGCTCTTTCCTAAGCAGGCTAGGAAATGCCCTCAGATGGCCGTGCTGTCTGCCTGCTCCTGCCCAGCTCGTAGTTTTAGGAGCGCACATCCCAGCCTGGCATTCAGTGCACAGTCAAGGCAATTGCAAAATCAAGAAACTGCTCATTCCCAATCACAAGGCGCTGTTTATGCTCTTGCTTCCCGACAAATTCGGCGCAGCCCTTCTTTTCTGCAGCTGCCACCGAGGTCTCTGCATCCTGGAGCCTCAGAGGAGGAGCACGATTTTGCCAGGAGAGGCTGTATCAGGGCGAAGTCTAAACGCAGGAAAGTTGTCCAGGAACACCTGCCATAAGCATTGAAGCAGGGAATTGAAGGGGCACGTAGCTGCAGCCACTGTCCTTTAGCAATCCGAAGAATGCGCACACAAGCCGGCTTCGTTCTTCGCCTCGTACAAGCCACCTGTCTCTGCATCCCCACGGAGGCGAAGAAGCGGCTGCTTCGTGTACAGATGAGGGCAGCGGCAGCCGCAGGCTCCGTAGCGCGGCTTCGGCAGAAAGACGCCGGGGAGCTGCACTTCCCTCCAGACAGCTCCGGACCGCCGTAGTCTGCGTCCTGACAGGACTGCATCGTAGCAAAAAGCTTTGCCGGTGTGTCTCGCAGGGAAAAAGCTTACCAGCACAGCGGAATTATCCCGATCTTGCCAAGAAACATGGACTTGCCTCACACTCCAAAGACACTGCTCTTTCCTAAGCAGGCTAGGAAATTCTCTCAGATGGCCGTGCTGTCTGCCTGCTCCTGCCCAGCTCGTAGTTTTAGGTGCGCACATCCCAGCCTGGCATTCAGTGCACAGTCAAGGCAATTGAAAAATCAAGAAGCTGCTCATTCCCAAACACAAGGCGCGCTGTTTATGCTCTTGCTTCCCGACAAATTCGGCGCAGCCCTTCTTTTCTGCAGCTGCCACCGAGGTCTCTGCATCCTGGAGCCTCAGAGGAGGAGCACGATTTTGCAGGGAGGGGCTGTATCAGGGCGAAGTCAAAAGGCAGGAAAGTAGTCCAGGAACACCTGCCATAAGAATGCCATCCGTGAATTGAGGGGGCACGGATCTGCAGCCACTGTCCTTTAGCACTCCGAAGAATGCGCACACAAGCCGGCTTCGTTCTTCGCCTCGTACAAGCCACCTCTCTCTGCGGCTCCCGGAGGCGAAGAAGCGGCTGCTTCGTGCACAGATGAGGACAGCGGCAGCCGCAGGCTCCGAAGCGCGGCTTCGGCAGAAAGACGCCGGGGAGCGCCACTTCCCTCCGGACAGCTCCGGATCGCCGTAGTCTGCGTTCTGACAGGACTGCATCATAGCGAAAAGCTTTGCCAGTGTGTCTCGCAGGGAAAAAGCTTACCAGCACAGCGGACTTATCCAGCTCTTGCCCAGAAACATGGACTTGCCTCACACACCAAAGACACCGCTCTTTCCTGGGCAGGCTAGGAAATGCTCTCAGATGGCCGTGCTGTCTGCCTGCTCCTGCCCAGCTCGTAGTTTTAGGTGCGCACAAATCCCAGCCTGGCATTCAGTGCACAGTCAAGGCAATTGCAAAATCCAGCAGCTGCTCATTCCCAAACACAAGTGCGCTGTTTATGCTCTTGCTTCCCGACAAATTCGGCGCAGCCCTTCTTTTCTGCAGCTGCCACCGAGGTCTCTGCATCCTGGAGCCTCAGAGGACGAGCACGATTTAGCCAGGAGAGGCTGTATCAGGGCGAAGTCTAAACGCAGGAAAGTAGTCCAGGAACACCTGCAATAAGCATGCCAGCCGTGAATTCAAGGGGCACGGAGCTGCAGCCACTGTCCTTTAGCACTTCGAAGAATGCGCACACAAGCCGGCTTCGTTCTTCGCCTCGTACAAGCCACCTCTCTCTGCGGCTCCCGGAGGCGAAGAAGCGGCTGCTTCGTGTACAGATGAGGACGGCGGCAGCCGCAGGCTCCGAAGCGCGGCTTCGGCAGAAAGACGCCGGGGAGCGCCACTTCCCTCCGGACAGCTCCGGACAGCCGTAGTCTGTGTACTGAGTGGACTTCATCATAGCGAAAAGCTTTGCCAGTGTGTCTCGCAGGGAAAAAGCTTACCAGCACAGCGGACTTATCCCGCTCTTGCCCAGAAACATGGACTTGCCTCACATTCCAAAGACACTGCTCTTTCCTAAGCAGGCTAGGAAATTCTCTCAGATGGCCGTGCTGTCTGCCTGCTCCTGCCCAGCTCGTAGTTTTAGGTGCGCACATCCCAGCCTGGCATTCAGTGCACAGTCAAGGCAATTGCAAAATCCAGCAGCTGCTCATTCCCAAACACAAGGCGCTGTTTATGCTCTTGCTTCCCGACAAATTCGGCGCAGCCCTTCTTTTCTGCAGCTGCCACCGAGGTCTCTGCATCCTGGAGCCTCAGAGGAGGAGCACGATTTTGCCAGGAGAGCCTGTATCAGGGCGAAGTCTAAACGCAGGAAGGTTGTCCAGGAACACCTGCCATAAGCATTGAAGCAGGGAATTGAAGGGGCACGGAGCTGCAGCCACTGTCATTTAGCACTCCGAAGAATGCGCACACAAGCCGGCTTCGTTCTTCGCCTCCTACAAGCCACCTCTCTCTGCTGCTCCCGGAGGCGAAGGAGCGGCTGCTTGGTGCACAGATGAGGGCAGCGGCAGCCGCAGGCTCTGAAGCGCGGCTTCGGCAGAAAGACGCCGGGGAGCGGCACTTCCCTCCGGACAGCTCTGGACCCCCGTAGTCTGCGTCCTGACCGGAATGCATCGTAGCGAAAAGCTTTGCCAGTGTGTCTCCAGGGAAAAAGCTTACCAGCACAGCAGACTTATCCCGATCTTGCCAAGAAACATGGACTTGCCTCACACTCCAAAGACACTGCTCTTTCCTGGGCAGGCTAGAAAATGCTCTCAGATGGCCGTGCTGTCTGCCTGCTCCTGCCCAGCTCGTAGTTTTAGGTGCGCACATCCCAGCCTGGCATTCAGTGCACAGTCAAGGCAATTGCAAAATCCAGCAGCTGCTCATTCCCAAACACAAGGCGCTGTTTATGCTCTTGCTTCCCGACAAATTCGGTGCAGCCCTTCTTTTCTGCAGCTGCCACCGAGGTCTCTGCATCCTGGAGCCTCAGAGGAGGAGCACAATTTTGCAGGGAGGGGCTGTATCAGGGCGAAGTCAAAGCGCAGGAAAGTTGTCCAGGAACACCTGCCATAAGCATGCCAGCCGTGAATTCAAGGGGCACGGAGCTGCAGCCACTGTCCTTTAGCAGTCCGAAGAATGCGCACACAAGCCGGCTTCGTTCTTCGCCTCATACAAGCTACCACTCACTGCGGCTTCCGGAGCAGAAGGAGCGGCTGCTTCGTGCACAGATGAGGGCAGCGGCAGCCGCAGGCTCCGAAGCGCGGCTTCGGCAGAAAGATGCCGGGGAGCGCCACTTCCCTCCGGACAGCTCCGGACAGCCGTAGTCTACGTCCTGAGTGGACTTCATCATAGCGAAAAGCTTTGCCAGTGTGTCTCGCAGGGAAAAAGTTTACCAGCACAGCGGAATTATCCCGCTCTTGCCCAGAAACATGGACTTGCCTCACACTCCAAAGACACTGCTCTTTCCTAAGCAGGCTAGGAAATGCTCTCAGATGGCCGTGCTGTCTGCCTGCTCCTGCCCAGCTCGTAGTTTTAGGTGCGCACATCCCAGCCTGGCATTCAGTGCACAGTCAAGGCAATTGCAAAATCCAGCAGCTGCTCATTCCCAAACACAAGGCGCTGTTTATGCTCTTGCTTCCCGACAAATTCGGCGCAGCCCTTCTTTTCTGCAGCTGCCACCGAGGTCTCTGCATCCTGGAGCCTCAGAGGAGGAGCACGATTTTGCCAGGAGAGGCTGTATCAGGACGAAGTCTAAACGCAGGAAAGTAGTCCAGGAACACCTGCCATAAGCATTGAAGCAGGGAATTGAAGGGGCACGGAGCTGCAGCCACTGTCCTTTAGCAATCCGAAGAATGCGCACACAAGCCGGCTTCGTTCTTCGCCTCCTACAAGCCACCTCTCTCTGCGGCTCCCGGAGGCGAACAAGCGGCTCCTTCGTGCACAGATGAGGGCAGCGGCAGCCGCAGGCTCTGAAGCGCGGCTTCGGCAGAAAGACGCCGGGGAGCGGCACTTCCCTCCGGACAGCTCCGGACCCCCGTAGTCTGCGTCCTGACCGGAATGCATCGTAGCGAAAAGCTTTGCCAGTGTGTCTCCAGGGAAAAAGCTTACCAGCACAGCGGACTTATCCCGATCTTGCCAAGAAACATGGACTTGCCTCACACTCCAAAGACACTGCTCTTTCCTAAGCAGGCTAGGAAATGCTCTCAGATGGCCGTGCTGTCTGCCTGCTCCTGCCCAGCTCGTAGTTTTAGGTGCGCACATCCCAGCCTGGCATTCAGTGCACAGTCAAGGCAATTGCAAAATCCAGCAGCTGCTCATTCCCAAACACAAGGCGCTGTTTATGCTCTTGCTTCCCGACAAATTCGGCGCAGCCCTTCTTTTCTGCAGCTGCCACCGAGGTCTCTGCATCCTGGAGCCTCAGAGGAGGAGCACGATTTTGCCAGGAGAGGCTGTATCAGGGCGAAGTCTAAACGCAGGAAAGTAGTCCAGGAACACCTGCCATAAGCATTGAAGCAGGGAATTGAAGGGGCACGGAGCTGCAGCCACTGTCCTTTAGCACTTCGAAGAATGCGCACACAAGCCGGCTTCGTTCTTCGCCTCGTACAAGCCACCTCTCTCTGCGGCTCCCGGAGGCGAACAAGCGGCTCCTTCGTGCACAGATGAGGGCAGCGGCAGCCGCAGGCTCTGAAGCGCGGCTTCGGCAGAAAGACGCCGGGGAGCGGCACTTCCCTCCGGACAGCTCCGGACCCCCGTAGTCTGCGTCCTGACCGGAATGCATCGTAGCGAAAAGCTTTGCCAGTGTGTCTCCAGGGAAAAAGCTTACCAGCACAGCAGACTTATCCCGCTCTTGCCCAGAAACATGGACTTGCCTCACACTCCAAAGACACTGCTCTTTCCTAAGCAGGCTAGGAAATTCTCTCAGATGGCCGTGCTGTCTGCCTGCTCCTGCCCAGCTCGTAGTTTTAGGTGCGCACAAATCCCAGCCTGGCATTCAGTGCACAGTCAAGGCAATTGCAAAATCCAGCAGCTGCTCATTCCCAAACACAAGGCGCTGTTTATGCTCTTGCTTCCCGACAAATTCGGCGCAGCCCTTCTTTTCTGCACCTGCCACCGAGGTCTCTGCATCCTGGAGCCTCAGAGGACGAGCACAATTTTGCAGGGAGGGGCTGTATCATGACGAAGTCTAAACGCAGGAAAGTTGTCCAGGAACACCTGCCATAAGCATGCCAGCCGTGAATTCAAGGGGCACGTAGCTGCAGCCACTGTCCTGTAGCAATCCGAAGAATGCGCACACAAGCCGGCTTCGTTCTTCGCCTCCTACAAGCCACCGTCTCTGCGGCTCCCGGAGGCGAAGGAGTGGCTTCTTCGTGCACAGATGAGGGCAGCGGCAGCCGCAGGCTCCATAGCGCGGCTTCGGCAGAAAGACGCCGGGGAGCTGCACTTCCCTCCAGACAGCTCCGGACCGCCGTAGTCTGCGTCCTGACAGGACTGCATCGTAGCAAAAAGCTTTGCCGGTGTGTCTCGCAGGGAAAAAGCTTACCAGCACAGCGGACTTATCCCGATCTTGCCAAGAAACATGGACTTGCCTCACACTCCAAAGACACTGCTCTTTCCTAAGCAGGCTAGGAAATGCTCTCAGATGGCCGTGCTGTCTGCCTGCTCCTGCCCAGCTCGTAGTTTTAGGTGCGCACATCCCAGCCTGGCATTCAGTGCACAGTCAAGGCAATTGAAAAATCAAGAAGCTGCTCATTCCCAAACACAAGGCGCGCTGTTTATGCTCTTGCTTCCCGACAAATTCGGCGCAGCCCTTCTTTTCTGCACCTGCCACCGAGGTCTCTGCATCCTGGAGCCTCAGAGGAGGAGCACGATTTTGCAGGGAGGGGCTGTATCAGGGCGAAGTCAAAAGGCAGGAAAGTAGTCCAGGAACACCTGCCATAAGAATGCCATCCGTGAATTGAGGGGGCACGGAGCTGCAGCCACTGTCCTTTAGCACTCCGAAGAATGCGCACACAAGCCGGCTTCGTTCTTCGCCTCGTACAAGCCACCTCTCTCTGCGGCTCCCGGAGGCGAAGAAGCGGCTGCTTCGTGCACAGATGAGGGCAGCGGCAGCCGCAGGCTCCGAAGCGCGGCTTCGGCAGAAAGACGCCGGGGAGCGCCACTTCCCTCCGGACAGCTCCGGATCGCCGTAGTCTGCGTTCTGACAGGACTGCATCATAGCGAAAAGCTTTGCCAGTGTGTCTCGCAGGGAAAAAGCTTACCAGCACAGCGGACTTATCCAGCTCTTGCCCAGAAACATGGACTTGCCTCACACACCAAAGACACCGCTCTTTCCTGGGCAGGCTAGGAAATGCTCTCAGATGGCCGTGCTGTCTGCCTGCTCCTGCCCAGCTCGTAGTTTTAGGTGCGCACAAATCCCAGCCTGGCATTCAGTGCACAGTCAAGGCAATTGCAAAATCCAGCAGCTGCTCATTCCCAAACACAAGTGCGCTGTTTATGCTCTTGCTTCCCGACAAATTCGGCGCAGCCCTTCTTTTCTGCAGCTGCCACCGAGGTCTCTGCATCCTGGAGCCTCAGAGGACGAGCACGATTTTGCCAGGAGAGGCTGTATCAGGGCGAAGTCTAAACGCAGGAAAGTAGTCCAGGAACACCTGCCATAAGCATGCCAGCCGTGAATTCAAGGGGCACGGAGCTGCAGCCACTGTCCTTTAGCAGTCCGAAGAATGCGCACACAAGCCGGCTTCGTTCTTCGCCTCGTACAAGCCACCTCTCTCTGCGGCTCCCGGAGGCGAAGAAGCGGCTGCTTCGTGTACAGATGAGGACGGCGGCAGCCGCAGGCTCCGAAGCGCGGCTTCGGCAGAAAGACGCCGGGGAGCGCCACTTCCCTCCGGACAGCTCCGGACAGCCGTAGTCTGTGTACTGAGTGGACTTCATCATAGCGAAAAGCTTTGCCAGTGTGTCTCGCAGGGAAAAAGCTTACCAGCACAGCGGACTTCTCCCGCTCTTGCCCAGAAACATGGACTTGCCTCACATTCCAAAGACACTGCTCTTTCCTAAGCAGGCTAGGAAATTCTCTCAGATGGCCGTGCTGTCTGCCTGCTCCTGCCCAGCTCGTAGTTTTAGGTGCGCACATCCCAGCCTGGCATTCAGTGCACAGTCAAGGCAATTGCAAAATCCAGCAGCTGCTCATTCCCAAACACAAGGCGCTGTTTATGCTCTTGCTTCCCGACAAATTCGGCGCAGCCCTTCTTTTCTGCAGCTGCCACCGAGGTCTCTGCATCCTGGAGCCTCAGAGGAGGAGCACGATTTTGCCAGGAGAGCCTGTATCAGGGCGAAGTCTAAACGCAGGAAGGTTGTCCAGGAACACCTGCCATAAGCATTGAAGCAGGGAATTGAAGGGGCACGGAGCTGCAGCCACTGTCATTTAGCAATCCGAAGAATGCGCACACAAGCCGGCTTCGTTCTTCGCCTCCTACAAGCCACCTCTCTCTGCTGCTCCCGGAGGCGAAGGAGCGGCTGCTTGGTGCACAGATGAGGGCAGCGGCAGCCGCAGGCTCTGAAGCGCGGCTTCGGCAGAAAGACGCCGGGGAGCGGCACTTCCCTCCGGACAGCTCCGGACCCCCGTAGTCTGCGTCCTGACCGGAATGCATCGTAGCGAAAAGCTTTGCCAGTGTGTCTCCAGGGAAAAAGCTTACCAGCACAGCAGACTTATCCCGATCTTGCCAAGAAACATGGACTTGCCTCACACTCCAAAGACACTGCTCTTTCCTAAGCAGGCTAGGAAATGCTCTCAGATGGCCGTGCTGTCTGCCTGCTCCTGCCCAGCTCGTAGTTTTAGGTGCGCACATCCCAGCCTGGCATTCAGTGCACAGTCAAGGCAATTGCAAAATCCAGCAGCTGCTCATTCCCAAACACAAGGCGCTGTTTATGCTCTTGCTTCCCGACAAATTCGGTGCAGCCCTTCTTTTCTGCAGCTGCCACCGAGGTCTCTGCATCCTGGAGCCTCAGAGGACGAGCACAATTTTGCAGGGAGGGGCTGTATCAGGGCGAAGTCAAAGCGCAGGAAAGTTGTCCAGGAACACCTGCCATAAGCATGCCAGCCGTGAATTCAAGGGGCACGGAGCTGCAGCCACTGTCCTTTAGCAGTCCGAAGAATGCGCACACAAGCCGGCTTCGTTCTTCGCCTCATACAAGCTACCACTCACTGCGGCTTCCGGAGCAGAAGGAGCGGCTGCTTCGTGCACAGATGAGGGCAGCGGCAGCCGCAGGCTCCGAAGCGCGGCTTCGGCAGAAAGACGCCGGGGAGCGCCACTTCCCTCCGGACAGCTCTGGACATCCGTAGTCTACGTCCTGAGTGGACTTCATCATAGCGAAAAGCTTTGCCAGTGTGTCTCGCAGGGAAAAAGTTTACCAGCACAGCGGAATTATCCCGCTCTTGCCCAGAAACATGGACTTGCCTCACACTCCAAAGACATTGCTCTTTCCTAAGCAGGCTAACAAATTCTCTCAGATGGCCGTGCTGTCTGCCTGCTCCTGCCCAGCTCGTAGTTTTAGGTGTGCACATCCCAGCCTGGCATTCAGTGCACAGTCAAGGCAATTGCAAAATCCAGCAGCTGCTCATTCCCAAACACAAGGCACTGTTTATGCTCTTGCTTCCCGACAAATTCGGCGCAGCCCTTCTTTTCTGCAGCTGCCACCGAGGTCTCTGCATCCTGGAGCCTCAGAGGAGGAGCACGATTTTGCCAGGAGAGGCTGTATCAGGGCGAAGTCTAAACGCAGGAAAGTTGTCCAGGAACACCTGCCATAAGCATGCCAGCCGTGAATTCAAGGGGCACGGAGCTGCAGCCACTGTCCTTTAGCAATCCGAAGAATGCGCACACAAGCCGGCTTCGTTCTTCGCCTCGTACAAGCCACCTGTCTCTGCGGCTCCCGGAGGCGAAGAAGCGGATGCTTCGTACACAGATGAGGGCAGCGGCAGGTGCAGGCTCCGTAGCGCGGCTTCGGCAGAAAGACGCCGGGGAGCGCCACTTCCCTCCGGACAGCTCCGGACAGCCGTAGTCTGTGTACTGACTGGACTTCATCATAGCGAAAAGCTTTGCCAGTGTGTCTCGCAGGGAAAAAGCTTACCAGCACAGCGGACTTCTCCCGCTCTTGCCCAGAAACATGGACTTGCCTCACACTCCAAAGACACTGCTCTTTCCTAAGCAGGCTAGGAAATTCTCTCAGATGGCCGTGCTGTCTGCCTGCTCCTGCCCAGCTCGTAGTTTTAGGTGTGCACATCCCAGCCTGGCATTCAGTGCGCAGTGTAGGCAATTGTAAAATCCAGCAGCTGCTCATTCCCAAACACAAGGCGCTGTTTATGCTCTTGCTTCCCGACAAATTCGGCGCAGCCCTTCTTTTCTGCAGCTGCCACCGAGGTCTCTGCATCCTGGAGCCTCAGAGGAGGAGCACGATTTTGCCAGGAGAGGCTGTATCAGGGCGAAGTCTAAACGCAGGAAAGTTGTCCAGGAACACCTGCTATAAGCATGCCAGCCATGAATTCAAGGGGCACGGATCTGCAGCCACTGTCATTTAGCACTCCGAAGAATGCGCACACAAGCCGGCTTCGTTCTTCGCCTCGTACAAGCCACCTGTCTCTGCGGCTCCCGGAGGCGAAGAAGCGGCTGCTTCGTACACAGATGAGGGCAGCGGCAGCCGCAGGCTCCGAAGCGCGGCTTCGGCAGAAAGACGCCGGGAAGCGGCACTTCCCTCCGGACAGCTCCGGACAGCCGTAGTCTGCGTCCTGAGTGGACTGCATCATAGCGAAAAGCTTTGCCAGTGTGTCTCGCAGGGAAAAAGTTTACCAGCACAGCGGAATTATCCCGATCTTGCCCAGAAACATGGACTTGCCTCACACTCCAAAGACATTGCTCTTTCCTAAGCAGGCTAGGAAATGCCCTCAGATGGCCGTGCTGTCTGCCTGCTCCTGCCCAGCTCGTAGTTTTAGGAGCGCACATCCCAGCCTGGCATTCAGTGCACAGTCAAGGCAATTGCAAAATCAAGAAACTGCTCATTCCCAAACACAAGGCGCTGTTTATGCTCTTGCTTCCCGACAAATTCGGCGCAGCCCTTCTTTTCTGCAGCTGCCACCGAGGTCTCTGCATCCTGGAGCCTCAGAGGAGGAGCACGATTTTGCCAGGAGAGGCTGTATCAGGGCGAAGTCTAAACGCAGGAAAGTTGTCCAGGAACACCTGCCATAAGCATTGAAGCAGGGAATTGAAGGGGCACGGAGCTGCAGCCACTGTCCTTTAGCAATCCGAAGAATGCGCACACAAGCCGGCTTCGTTCTTCGCCTCGTACAAGCCACCTGTCTCTGCATCCCCACGGAGGCGAAGAAGCGGCTGCTTCGTGTACAGATGAGGGCAGCGGCAGCCGCAGGCTCCGTAGCGCGGCTTCGGCAGAAAGACGCCGGGGAGCTGCACTTCCCTCCAGACAGCTCCGGACCGCCGTAGTCTGCGTCCTGACAGGACTGCATCGTAGCAAAAAGCTTTGCCGGTGTGTCTCGCAGGGAAAAAGCTTACCAGCACAGCGGAATTATCCCGATCTTGCCAAGAAACATGGACTTGCCTCACACTCCAAAGACACTGCTCTTTCCTAAGCAGGCTAGGAAATGCTCTCAGATGGCCGTGCTGTCTGCCTGCTCCTGCCCAGCTCGTAGTTTTAGGTGCGCACATCCCAGCCTGGCATTCAGTGCACAGTCAAGGCAATTGAAAAATCAAGAAGCTGCTCATTCCCAAACACAAGGCGCGCTGTTTATGCTCTTGCTTCCCGACAAATTTGGCGCAGCCCTTCTTTTCTGCACCTGCCACCGAGGTCTCTGCATCCTGGAGCCTCAGAGGAGGAGCACGATTTTGCAGGGAGGGGCTGTATCAGGGCGAAGTCAAAAGGCAGGAAAGTAGTCCAGGAACACCTGCCATAAGAATGCCATCCGTGAATTGAGGGGGCACGGATCTGCAGCCACTGTCCTTTAGCACTCCGAAGAATGCGCACACAAGCCGGCTTCGTTCTTCGCCTCGTACAAGCCACCTCTCTCTGCGGCTCCCGGAGGCGAAGAAGCGGCTGCTTCGTGCACAGATGAGGGCAGCGGCAGCCGCAGGCTCCGAAGCGCGGCTTCGGCAGAAAGACGCCGGGGAGCGCCACTTCCCTCCGGACAGCTCCGGATCGCCGTAGTCTGCGTTCTGACAGGACTGCATCATAGCGAAAAGCTTTGCCAGTGTGTCTCGCAGGGAAAAAGCTTACCAGCACAGCGGACTTATCCAGCTCTTGCCCAGAAACATGGACTTGCCTCACACACCAAAGACACCGCTCTTTCCTGGGCAGGCTAGGAAATGCTCTCAGATGGCTGTGCTGTCTGCCTGCTCCTGCCCAGCTCGTAGTTTTAGGTGCGCACAAATCCCAGCCTGGCATTCAGTGCACAGTCAAGGCAATTGCAAAATCCAGCAGCTGCTCATTCCCAAACACAAGTGCGCTGTTTATGCTCTTGCTTCCCGACAAATTCGGCGCAGCCCTTCTTTTCTGCAGCTGCCACCGAGGTCTCTGCATCCTGGAGCCTCAGAGGACGAGCACGATTTAGCCAGGAGAGGCTGTATCAGGGCGAAGTCTAAACGCAGGAAAGTAGTCCAGGAACACCTGCAATAAGCATGCCAGCCGTGAATTCAAGGGGCACGGAGCTGCAGCCACTGTCCTTTAGCACTTCGAAGAATGCGCACACAAGCCGGCTTCGTTCTTCGCCTCGTACAAGCCACCTCTCTCTGCGGCTCCCGGAGGCGAAGAAGCGGCTGCTTCGTGCACAGATGAGGGCAGCGGCAGCCGCAGGCTCCGAAGCGCGGCTTCGGCAGAAAGACGCCGGGGAGCGCCACTTCCCTCCGGACAGCTCCGGATCACCGTAGTCTGCGTTCTGACAGGACTGCATCATAGCGAAAAGCTTTGCCAGTCTGTCTCGCAGGGAAAAAGCTTACCAGCACAGCGGACTTATCCAGCTCTTGCCCAGAAACATGGACTTGCCTCACACACCAAAGACACCGCTCTTTCCTAAGCAGGCTAGGGAATGCTCTCAGATGGCCGTGCTGTCTGCCTGCTCCTGCCCAGCTCGTAGTTTTAGGTGCGCACAAATCCCAGCCTGGCATTCAGTGCACAGTCAAGGCAATTGCAAAATCCAGCAGCTGCTCATTCCCAAACACAAGTGCGCTGTTTATGCTCTTGCTTCCCGACAAATTCGGCGCAGCCCTTCTTTTCTGCAGCTGCCACCGAGGTCTCTGCATCCTGGAGCCTCAGAGGAGGAGCACGATTTTGCCAGGAGAGGCTGTATCAGGGCGAAGTCTAAACGCAGGAAAGTTGTCCAGGAACACCTGCTATAAGCATGCCAGCCATGAATTCAAGGGGCACGGATCTGCAGCCACTGTCCTTTAGCACTCCGAAGAATGCGCACACAAGCCGGCTTCGTTCTTCGCCTCGTACAAGCCACCTCTCTCTGCGGCTCCCGGAGGCGAAGAAGCGGCTGCTTCGTGTACAGATGAGGACGGCGGCAGGTGCAGGCTCCGTAGCGCGGCTTCGGCAGAAAGACGCCGGGGAGCGCCACTTCCCTCCGGACAGCTCCGGACAGCCGTAGTCTGTGTACTGAGTGGACTTCATCATAGCGAAAAGCTTTGCCAGTGTGTCTCGCAGGGAAAAAGCTTACCAGCACAGCGGACTTATCCCGCTCTTGCCCAGAAACATGGACTTGCCTCACATTCCAAAGACACTGCTCTTTCCTAAGCAGGCTAACAAATTCTCTCAGATGGCCGTGCTGTCTGCCTGCTCCTGCCCAGCTCGTAGTTTTAGGTGCGCACATCCCAGCCTGGCATTCAGTGCACAGTCAAGGCAATTGCAAAATCCAGCAGCTGCTCATTCCCAAACACAAGGCGCTGTTTATGCTCTTGCTTCCCGACAAATTCGGCGCAGCCCTTCTTTTCTGCACCTGCCACCGAGGTCTCTGCATCCTGGAGCCTCAGAGGAGGAGCACGATTTTGCCAGGAGAGCCTGTATCAGGGCGAAGTCTAAACGCAGGAAGGTTGTCCAGGAACACCTGCCATAAGCATTGAAGCAGGGAATTGAAGGGGCACGGAGCTGCAGCCACTGTCCTTTAGCACTCCGAAGAATGCGCACACAAGCCGGCTTCGTTCTTCGCCTCCTACAAGCCACCTCTCTCTGCTGCTCCCGGAGGCGAAGGAGCGGCTGCTTGGTGCACAGATGAGGGCAGCGGCAGCCGCAGGCTCTGAAGCGCGGCTTCGGCAGAAAGACGCCGGGGAGCGGCACTTCCCTCCGGACAGCTCCGGACAGCCGTAGTCTGCGTTCTGACAGGACTGCATCATAGCGAAAAGCTTTGCCGGTGTGTCTCCAGGGAAAAAGCTTACCAGCACAGCAGACTTATCCCGATCTTGCCAAGAAACATGGACTTGCCTCACACTCCAAAGACACTGCTCTTTCCTGGGCAGGCTAGAAAATGCTCTCAGATGGCCGTGCTGTCTGCCTGCTCCTGCCCAGCTCGTAGTTTTAGGTGCGCACATCCCAGCCTGGCATTCAGTGCACAGTCAAGGCAATTGCAAAATCCAGCAGCTGCTCATTCCCAAACACAAGGCGCTGTTTATGCTCTTGCTTCCCGACAAATTCGGTGCAGCCCTTCTTTTCTGCAGCTGCCACCGAGGTCTCTGCATCCTGGAGCCTCAGAGGACGAGCACAATTTTGCAGGGAGGGGCTGTATCAGGGCGAAGTCAAAGCGCAGGAAAGTTGTCCAGGAACACCTGCCATAAGCATGCCAGCCGTGAATTCAAGGGGCACGGAGCTGCAGCCACTGTCCTTTAGCACTCCGAAGAATGCGCACACAAGCCGGCTTCGTTCTTCGCCTCATACAAGCTACCACTCACTGCGGCTTCCGGAGCAGAAGGAGCGGCTGCTTCGTGCACAGATGAGGGCAGCGGCAGCCGCAGGCTCCGAAGCGCGGCTTCGGCAGAAAGACGCCGGGGAGCGCCACTTCCCTCCGGACAGCTCTGGACAGCCGTAGTCTACGTCCTGAGTGGACTTCATCATAGCGAAAAGCTTTGCCAGTGTGTCTCGCAGGGAAAAAGTTTACCAGCACAGCGGAATTATCCCGCTCTTGCCCAGAAACATGGACTTGCCTCACACTCCAAAGACATTGCTCTTTCCTAAGCAGGCTAGGAAATTCTCTCAGATGGCCGTGCTGTCTGCCTGCTCCTGCCCAGCTCGTAGTTTTAGGTGCGCACATCCCAGCCTGGCATTCAGTGCACAGTCAAGGCAATTGCAAAATCCAGCAGCTGCTCATTCCCAAACACAAGGCACTGTTTATGCTCTTGCTTCCCGACAAATTCGGCGCAGCCCTTCTTTTCTGCAGCTGCCACCGAGGTCTCTGCATCCTGGAGCCTCAGAGGAGGAGCACGATTTTGCCAGGAGAGGCTGTATCAGGGCGAAGTCTAAACGCAGGAAAGTTGTCCAGGAACACCTGCCATAAGCATGCCAGCCGTGAATTCAAGGGGCACGGAGCTGCAGCCACTGTCCTTTAGCACTCCGAAGAATGCGCACACAAGCCGGCTTCGTTCTTCGCCTCGTACAAGCCACCTGTCTCTGCGGCTCCCGGAGGCGAAGAAGCGGCTGCTTCGTACACAGATGAGGGCAGCGGCAGGTGCAGGCTCCGTAGCGCGGCTTCGGCAGAAAGACGCCGGGGAGCGGCACTTCCCTCCGGACAGCTCCGGACAGCCGTAGTCTGCGTTCTGACAGGACTGCATCATAGCGAAAAGCTTTGCCAGTGTGTCTCGCAGGGAAAAAGCTTACCAGCACAGCGGACTTATCCCGCTCTTGCCCAGAAACATGGACTTGCCTCACATTCCAAAGACACTGCTCTTTCCTAAGCAGGCTAGGAAATTCTCTCAGATGGCCGTGCTGTCTGCCTGCTCCTGCCCAGCTCGTAGTTTTAGGTGCGCACATCCCAGCCTGGCATTCAGTGCACAGTCAAGGCAATTGCAAAATCCAGCAGCTGCTCATTCCCAAACACAAGGCGCTGTTTATGCTCTTGCTTCCCGACAAATTCGGCGCAGCCCTTCTTTTCTGCAGCTGCCACCGAGGTCTCTGCATCCTGGAGCCTCAGAGGAGGAGCACGATTTTGCCAGGAGAGCCTGTATCAGGGCGAAGTCTAAACGCAGGAAGGTTGTCCAGGAACACCTGCCATAAGCATTGAAGCAGGGAATTGAATTGGCACGGAGCTGCAGCCACTGTCATTTAGCACTCCGAAGAATGCGCACACAAGCCGGCTTCGTTCTTCGCCTCCTACAAGCCACCTCTCTCTTCTGCTCCCGGAGGCGAAGGAGCGGCTCCTTCGTGCACAGATGAGGGCAGCGGCAGCCGCAGGCTCTGAAGCGCGGCTTCGGCAGAAAGACGCCGGGGAGCGGCACTTCCCTCCGGACAGCTCCGGACCCCCGTAGTCTGCGTCCTGACCGGAATGCATCGTAGCGAAAAGCTTTGCCAGTGTGTCTCCAGGGAAAAAGCTTACCAGCACAGCAGACTTATCCCGATCTTGCCAAGAAACATGGACTTGCCTCACACTCCAAAGACACTGCTCTTTCCTAAGCAGGCTAGGAAATGCTCTCAGATGGCCGTGCTGTCTGCCTGCTCCTGCCCAGCTCGTAGTTTTAGGTGCGCACATCCCAGCCTGGCATTCAGTGCACAGTCAAGGCAATTGCAAAATCCAGCAGCTGCTCATTCCCAAACACAAGGCGCTGTTTATGCTCTTGCTTCCCGACAAATTCGGTGCAGCCCTTCTTTTCTGCAGCTGCCACCGAGGTCTCTGCATCCTGGAGCCTCAGAGGACGAGCACAATTTTGCAGGGAGGGGCTGTATCAGGGCGAAGTCAAAGCGCAGGAAAGTTGTCCAGGAACACCTGCCATAAGCATGCCAGCCGTGAATTCAAGGGGCACGGAGCTGCAGCCACTGTCCTTTAGCAGTCCGAAGAATGCGCACACAAGCCGGCTTCGTTCTTCGCCTCATACAAGCTACCACTCACTGCGGCTTCCGGAGCAGAAGGAGCGGCTGCTTCGTGCACAGATGAGGGCAGCGGCAGCCGCAGGCTCCGAAGCGCGGCTTCGGCAGAAAGACGCCGGGGAGCGCCACTTCCCTCCGGACAGCTCCGGATCGCCGTAGTCTGCATTCTGACAGGACTGCATCATAGCGAAAAGCTTTGCCAGTGTGTCTCGCAGGGAAAAAGTTTACCAGCACAGCGGAATTATCCCGCTCTTGCCCAGAAACATGGACTTGCCTCACACTCCAAAGACACTGCTCTTTCCTAAGCAGGCTAACAAATTCTCTCAGATGGCCGTGCTGTCTGCCTGCTCCTGCCCAGCTCGTAGTTTTAGGTGTGCACATCCCAGCCTGGCATTCAGTGCACAGTCAAGGCAATTGCAAAATCCAGCAGCTGCTCATTCCCAAACACAAGGCGCTGTTTATGCTCTTGCTTCCCGACAAATTCGGCGCAGCCCTTCTTTTCTGCAGCTGCCACCGAGGTCTCTGCATCCTGGAGCCTCAGAGGAGGAGCACGATTTTGCCAGGAGAGGCTGTATCAGGGCGAAGTCTAAACGCAGGAAAGTTGTCCAGGAACACCTGCCATAAGCATGCCAGCCGTGAATTCAAGGGGCACGGAGCTGCAGCCACTGTCCTTTAGCAATCCGAAGAATGCGCACACAAGCCGGCTTCGTTCTTCGCTTCGTACAAGCCACCTGTCTCTGCGGCTCCCGGAGGCGAAGAAGCGGCTGCTTCGTACACAGATGAGGGCAGCGGCAGGTGCAGGCTCCGTAGCGCGGCTTCGGCAGAAAGACGCCGGGGAGCGGCACTTCCCTCCGGACAGCTCCGGACAGCCGTAGTCTGCGTTCTGACAGGACTGCATCATAGCGAAAAGCTTTGCCAGTGTGTCTCGCAGGGAAAAAGCTTACCAGCACAGCAGACTTATCCCGCTCTTGCCCAGAAACATGGACTTGCCTCACACTCCAAAGACACTGCTCTTTCCTAAGCAGGCTAGGAAATGCTCTCAGATGGCCGTGCTGTCTGCCTGCTCCTGCCCAGCTCGTAGTTTTAGGTGCGCACATCCCAGCCTGGCATTCAGTGCACAGTCAAGGCAATTGCAAAATCCAGCAGCTGCTCATTCCCAAACACAAGGCGCTGTTTATGCTCTTGCTTCCCGACAAATTCGGCGCAGCCCTTCTTTTCTGCAGCTGCCACCGAGGTCTCTGCATCCTGGAGCCTCAGAGGACGAGCACGATTTAGCCAGGAGAGGCTGTATTAGGGCGAAGTATAAACGCAGGAAAGTAGTCCAGGAACACCTGCAATAAGCATGCCAGCCGTGAATTCAAGGGGCACGGAGCTGCAGCCACTGTCCTTTAGCACTCCGAAGAATGCGCACACAAGCCGGCTTCGTTCTTCGCCTCGTACAAGCCACCTCTCTCTGCGGCTCCCGGAGGCGAAGAAGCGGCTGCTTCGTGTACAGATGAGGACGGCGGCAGCCGCAGGCTCCGAAGCGCGGCTTCGGCAGAAAGACGCCGGGCAGTGCCACTTCCCTCCGGACAGCTCCGGACAGCCGTAGTCTGTGTACTGACTGGACTTCATCATAGCGAAAAGCTTTGCCAGTGTGTCTCGCAGGGAAAAAGCTTACCAGCACAGCGGACTTCTCCCGCTCTTGCCCAGAAACATGGACTTGCCTCAAACTCCAAAGACACTGCTCTTTCCTAAGCAGGCTAGGAAATTCTCTCAGATGGCCGTGCTGTCTGCCTGCTCCTGCCCAGCTCGTAGTTTTAGGTGTGCACATCCCAGCCTGGCATTCAGTGCACAGTGTAGGCAATTGTAAAATCCAGCAGCTGCTCATTCCCAAACACAAGGCGCTGTTTATGCTCTTGCTTCCCGACAAATTCGGCGCAGCCCTTCTTTTCTGCAGCTGCCACCGAGGTCTCTGCATCCTGGAGCCTCAGAGGAGGAGCACGATTTTGCCAGGAGAGGTTGTATCAGGGCGAAGTCTAAACGCAGGAAAGTTGTCCAGGAACACCTGCTATAAGCATGCCAGCCATGAATTCAAGGGGCACGGATCTGCAGCCACTGTCATTTAGCACTCCGAAGAATGCGCACACAAGCCGGCTTCGTTCTTCGCCTCGTACAAGCCACCTGTCTCTGCGGCTCCCGGAGGCGAAGAAGCGGCTGCTTCGTACACAGATGAGGGCAGCGGCAGCCGCAGGCTCCGAAGCGCGGCTTCGGCAGAAAGACGCCGGGGAGCGCCACTTCCCTCCGGACAGCTCCGGACAGCCGTAGTCTGCGTCCTGAGTGGACTGCATCATAGCGAAAAGCTTTGCCAGTGTGTCTCGCAGGGAAAAAGTTTACCAGCACAGCGGAATTATCCCGATCTTGCCCAGAAACATGGACTTGCCTCACACTCCAAAGACATTGCTCTTTCCTAAGCAGGCTAGGAAATGCCCTCAGATGGCCGTGCTGTCTGCCTGCTCCTGCCCAGCTCGTAGTTTTAGGAGCGCACATCCCAGCCTGGCATTCAGTGCACAGTCAAGGCAATTGCAAAATCCAGCAGCTGCTCATTCCCAAACACAAGGCGCTGTTTATGCTCTTGCTTCCCGACAAATTCGGCGCAGCCCTTCTTTTCTGCACCTGCCACCGAGGTCTCTGCATCCTGGAGCCTCAGAGGAGGAGCACGATTTTGCAGGGAGGGGCTGTATCAGGGCGAAGTCTAAACGCAGGAAAGTTGTCCAGGAACACCTGCCATAAGCATGCCAGCCGTGAATTCAAGGGGCACGGAGCTGCAGCCACTGTCCTGTAGCAATCCGAAGAATGCGCACACAAGCCGGCTTCGTTCTTCGCCTCCTACAAGCCACCGTCTCTGCGGCTCCCGGAGGCGAAGGAGTGGCTTCTTCGTGCACAGATGAGGGCAGCGGCAGCCGCAGGCTCCATAGCGCGGCTTCGGCAGAAAGACGCCGGGGAGCTGCACTTCCCTCCAGACAGCTCCGGACCGCCGTAGTCTGCGTCCTGACAGGACTGCATCGTAGCAAAAAGCTTTGCCGGTGTGTCTCGCAGGGAAAAAGCTTACCAGCACAGCGGAATTATCCCGATCTTGCCAAGAAACATGGACTTGCCTCACACTCCAAAGACACTGCTCTTTCCTAAGCAGGCTAGGAAATGCTCTCAGATGGCCGTGCTGTCTGCCTGCTCCTGCCCAGCTCGTAGTTTTAGGTGCGCACATCCCAGCCTGGCATTCAGTGCACAGTCAAGGCAATTGAAAAATCAAGAAGCTGCTCATTCCCAAACACAAGGCGCGCTGTTTATGCTCTTGCTTCCCGACAAATTCGGCGCAGCCCTTCTTTTCTGCACCTGCCACCGAGGTCTCTGCATCCTGGAGCCTCAGAGGAGGAGCACGATTTTGCAGGGAGGGGCTGTATCAGGGCGAAGTCAAAAGGCAGGAAAGTAGTCCAGGAACACCTGCCATAAGAATGCCATCCGTGAATTGAGGGGGCACGGAGCTGCAGCCACTGTCCTTTAGCACTCCGAAGAATGCGCACACAAGCCGGCTTCGTTCTTCGCCTCGTACAAGCCACCTGTCTCTGCGGCTCCCGGAGGCGAAGAAGCGGCTGCTTCGTGCACAGATGAGGGCAGCGGCAGCCGCAGGCTCCGAAGCGCGGCTTCGGCAGAAAGACGCCGGGGAGCGCCACTTCCCTCCGGACAGCTCCGGACCGCCGTAGTCTGTGTACTGAGTGGACTGCATCATAGCGAAAAGCTTTGCCAGTGTGTCTCGCAGGGAAAAAGCTTACCAGCACAGCGGACTTATCCCGCTCTTGCCCAGAAACATGGACTTGCCTCACACTCCAAAGACATTGCTCTTTCCTAAGCAGGCTAGGAAATGCTCTCAGATGGCCGTGCTGTCTGCCTGCTCCTGCCCAGCTCATAATTTTAGGTGCGCACATCCCAGCCTGGCATTCAGTGCACAGTCAAGGCAATTGCAAAATCCAGCAGCTGCTCATTCCCAAACACAAGGCACTGTTTATGCTCTTGCTTCCCGACAAATTCGGCGCAGCCCTTCTTTTCTGCACCTGCCACCGAGGTCTCTGCATCCTGGAGCCTCAGAGGACGAGCACGATTTTGCCAGGAGAGGCTGTATCAGGGCGAAGTCTAAACGCAGGAAAGTTGTCCAGGAACACCTGCCATAAGCATTGAAGCAGGGAATTGAAGGGGCACGGAGCTGCAGCCACTGTCCTTTAGCAATCCGAAGAATGCGCACACAAGCCGGCTTCGTTCTTCGCCTCGTACAAGCCACCTGTCTCTGCATCCCCACGGAGGCGAAGAAGCGGCTGCTTCGTGTACAGATGAGGGCAGCGGCAGCCGCAGGCTCCGTAGCGCGGCTTCGGCAGAAAGACGCCGGGGAGCTGCACTTCCCTCCAGACAGCTCCGGACCGCCGTAGTCTGCGTCCTGACAGGACTGCATCGTAGCAAAAAGCTTTGCCGGTGTGTCTCGCAGGGAAAAAGCTTACCAGCACAGCGGACTTATCCCGATCTTGCCAAGAAACATGGACTTGCCTCACACTCCAAAGACACTGCTCTTTCCTAAGCAGGCTAGGAAATGCTCTCAGATGGCCGTGCTGTCTGCCAGCTCCTGCCCAGCTCGTAGTTTTAGGTGCGCACATCCCAGCCTGGCATTCAGTGCACAGTCAAGGCAATTGAAAAATCAAGAAGCTGCTCATTCCCAAACACAAGGCGCGCTGTTTATGCTCTTGCTTCCCGACAAATTCGGCGCAGCCCTTCTTTACTGCACCTGCCACCGAGGTCTCTGCATCCTGGAGCCTCAGAGGAGGAGCACGATTTTGCAGGGAGGGGCTGTATCAGGGCGAAGTCAAAAGGCAGGAAAGTAGTCCAGGAACACCTGCCATAAGAATGCCATCCGTGAATTGAGGGGGCACGGAGCTGCAGCCACTATCCTTTAGCACTCCGAAGAATGCGCACACAAGCCGGCTTCGTTCTTCGCCTCGTACAAGCCACCTGTCTCTGCGGCTCCCGGAGGCGAAGAAGCGGCTGCTTCGTGTACAGATGAGGGCAGCGGCAGCCGCAGGCTCCGAAGCGCGGCTTCGGCAGAAAGACGCCGGGGAGCGCCACTTCCCTCCGGACAGCTCCGGACCGCCGTAGTCTGTGTACTGAGTGGACTGCATCATAGCGAAAAGCTTTGCCAGTGTGTCTCGCAGGGAAAAAGCTTACCAGCACAGCGGACTTATCCAGCTCTTGCCCAGAAACATGGACTTGCCTCACACACCAAAGACACCGCTCTTTCCTGGGCAGGCTAGGAAATGCTCTCAGATGGCCGTGCTGTCTGCCTGCTCCTGCCCAGCTCGTAGTTTTAGGTGCGCACAAATCCCAGCCTGGCATTCAGTGCACAGTCAAGGCAATTGCAAAATCCAGCAGCTGCTCATTCCCAAACACAAGTGCGCTGTTTATGCTCTTGCTTCCCGACAAATTCGGCGCAGCCCTTCTTTTCTGCACCTGCCACCGAGGTCTCTGCATCCTGGAGCCTCAGAGGACGAGCACGATTTTGCCAGGAGAGGCTGTATCAGGGCGAAGTCTAAACGCAGGAAAGTTGTCCAGGAACACCTGCCATAAGCATGCCAGCCGTGAATTCAAGGGGCACGGAGCTGCAGCCACTGTCCTTTAGCAATCCGAAGAATGCGCACACAAGCCGGCTTCGTTCTTCGCCTCGTACAAGCCACCTGTCTCTGCATCCCCACGGAGGCGAAGAAGCGGCTGCTTCGTGTACAGATGAGGGCAGCGGCAGCCGCAGGCTCCGTAGCGCGGCTTCGGCAGAAAGACGCCGGGGAGCTGCACTTCCCTCCAGACAGCTCCGGACCGCCGTAGTCTGCGTCCTGACAGGACTGCATCGTAGCAAAAAGCTTTGCCGGTGTGTCTCGCAGGGAAAAAGCTTACCAGCACAGCGGACTTATCCCGATCTTGCCAAGAAACATGGACTTGCCTCACACTCCAAAGACACTGCTCTTTCCTAAGCAGGCTAGGAAATTCTCTCAGATGGCCGTGCTGTCTGCCTGCTCCTGCCCAGCTCGTAGTTTTAGGTGTGCACATCCCAGCCTGGCATTCAGTGCACAGTGTAGGCAATTGTAAAATCCAGCAGCTGCTCATTCCCAAACACAAGGCGCTGTTTATGCTCTTGCTTCCCGACAAATTCGGCGCAGCCCTTCTTTTCTGCAGCTGCCACCGAGGTCTCTGCATCCTGGAGCCTCAGAGGAGGAGCACGATTTTGCCAGGAGAGGTTGTATCAGGGCGAAGTCTAAACGCAGGAAAGTTGTCCAGGAACACCTGCTATAAGCATGCCAGCCATGAATTCAAGGGGCACGGATCTGCAGCCACTGTCATTTAGCACTCCGAAGAATGCGCACACAAGCCGGCTTCGTTCTTCGCCTCGTACAAGCCACCTGTCTCTGCGGCTCCCGGAGGCGAAGAAGCGGCTGCTTCGTACACAGATGAGGGCAGCGGCAGCCGCAGGCTCCGAAGCGCGGCTTCGGCAGAAAGACGCCGGGGAGCGCCACTTCCCTCCGGACAGCTCCGGACAGCCGTAGTCTGCGTCCTGAGTGGACTGCATCATAGCGAAAAGCTTTGCCAGTGTGTCTCGCAGGGAAAAAGTTTACCAGCACAGCGGAATTATCCCGATCTTGCCCAGAAACATGGACTTGCCTCACACTCCAAAGACATTGCTCTTTCCTAAGCAGGCTAGGAAATGCCCTCAGATGGCCGTGCTGTCTGCCTGCTCCTGCCCAGCTCGTAGTTTTAGGAGCGCACATCCCAGCCTGGCATTCAGTGCACAGTCAAGGCAATTGCAAAATCCAGCAGCTGCTCATTCCCAAACACAAGGCGCTGTTTATGCTCTTGCTTCCCGACAAATTCGGCGCAGCCCTTCTTTTCTGCACCTGCCACCGAGGTCTCTGCATCCTGGAGCCTCAGAGGAGGAGCACGATTTTGCAGGGAGGGGCTGTATCAGGGCGAAGTCTAAACGCAGGAAAGTTGTCCAGGAACACCTGCCATAAGCATGCCAGCCGTGAATTCAAGGGGCACGGAGCTGCAGCCACTGTCCTGTAGCAATCCGAAGAATGCGCACACAAGCCGGCTTCGTTCTTCGCCTCCTACAAGCCACCGTCTCTGCGGCTCCCGGAGGCGAAGGAGTGGCTTCTTCGTGCACAGATGAGGGCAGCGGCAGCCGCAGGCTCCATAGCGCGGCTTCGGCAGAAAGACGCCGGGGAGCTGCACTTCCCTCCAGACAGCTCCGGACCGCCGTAGTCTGCGTCCTGACAGGACTGCATCGTAGCAAAAAGCTTTGCCGGTGTGTCTCGCAGGGAAAAAGCTTACCAGCACAGCGGAATTATCCCGATCTTGCCAAGAAACATGGACTTGCCTCACACTCCAAAGACACTGCTCTTTCCTAAGCAGGCTAGGAAATGCTCTCAGATGGCCGTGCTGTCTGCCTGCTCCTGCCCAGCTCGTAGTTTTAGGTGCGCACATCCCAGCCTGGCATTCAGTGCACAGTCAAGGCAATTGAAAAATCAAGAAGCTGCTCATTCCCAAACACAAGGCGCGCTGTTTATGCTCTTGCTTCCCGACAAATTCGGCGCAGCCCTTCTTTTCTGCACCTGCCACCGAGGTCTCTGCATCCTGGAGCCTCAGAGGAGGAGCACGATTTTGCAGGGAGGGGCTGTATCAGGGCGAAGTCAAAAGGCAGGAAAGTAGTCCAGGAACACCTGCCATAAGAATGCCATCCGTGAATTGAGGGGGCACGGAGCTGCAGCCACTGTCCTTTAGCACTCCGAAGAATGCGCACACAAGCCGGCTTCGTTCTTCGCCTCGTACAAGCCACCTGTCTCTGCGGCTCCCGGAGGCGAAGAAGCGGCTGCTTCGTGCACAGATGAGGGCAGCGGCAGCCGCAGGCTCCGAAGCGCGGCTTCGGCAGAAAGACGCCGGGGAGCGCCACTTCCCTCCGGACAGCTCCGGACCGCCGTAGTCTGTGTACTGAGTGGACTGCATCATAGCGAAAAGCTTTGCCAGTGTGTCTCGCAGGGAAAAAGCTTACCAGCACAGCGGACTTATCCCGCTCTTGCCCAGAAACATGGACTTGCCTCACACTCCAAAGACATTGCTCTTTCCTAAGCAGGCTAGGAAATGCTCTCAGATGGCCGTGCTGTCTGCCTGCTCCTGCCCAGCTCATAATTTTAGGTGCGCACATCCCAGCCTGGCATTCAGTGCACAGTCAAGGCAATTGCAAAATCCAGCAGCTGCTCATTCCCAAACACAAGGCACTGTTTATGCTCTTGCTTCCCGACAAATTCGGCGCAGCCCTTCTTTTCTGCACCTGCCACCGAGGTCTCTGCATCCTGGAGCCTCAGAGGACGAGCACGATTTTGCCAGGAGAGGCTGTATCAGGGCGAAGTCTAAACGCAGGAAAGTTGTCCAGGAACACCTGCCATAAGCATTGAAGCAGGGAATTGAAGGGGCACGGAGCTGCAGCCACTGTCCTTTAGCAATCCGAAGAATGCGCACACAAGCCGGCTTCGTTCTTCGCCTCGTACAAGCCACCTGTCTCTGCATCCCCACGGAGGCGAAGAAGCGGCTGCTTCGTGTACAGATGAGGGCAGCGGCAGCCGCAGGCTCCGTAGCGCGGCTTCGGCAGAAAGACGCCGGGGAGCTGCACTTCCCTCCAGACAGCTCCGGACCGCCGTAGTCTGCGTCCTGACAGGACTGCATCGTAGCAAAAAGCTTTGCCGGTGTGTCTCGCAGGGAAAAAGCTTACCAGCACAGCGGACTTATCCCGATCTTGCCAAGAAACATGGACTTGCCTCACACTCCAAAGACACTGCTCTTTCCTAAGCAGGCTAGGAAATGCTCTCAGATGGCCGTGCTGTCTGCCAGCTCCTGCCCAGCTCGTAGTTTTAGGTGCGCACATCCCAGCCTGGCATTCAGTGCACAGTCAAGGCAATTGAAAAATCAAGAAGCTGCTCATTCCCAAACACAAGGCGCGCTGTTTATGCTCTTGCTTCCCGACAAATTCGGCGCAGCCCTTCTTTTCTGCACCTGCCACCGAGGTCTCTGCATCCTGGAGCCTCAGAGGAGGAGCACGATTTTGCAGGGAGGGGCTGTATCAGGGCGAAGTCAAAAGGCAGGAAAGTAGTCCAGGAACACCTGCCATAAGAATGCCATCCGTGAATTGAGGGGGCACGGAGCTGCAGCCACTATCCTTTAGCACTCCGAAGAATGCGCACACAAGCCGGCTTCGTTCTTCGCCTCGTACAAGCCACCTGTCTCTGCGGCTCCCGGAGGCGAAGAAGCGGCTGCTTCGTGTACAGATGAGGGCAGCGGCAGCCGCAGGCTCCGAAGCGCGGCTTCGGCAGAAAGACGCCGGGGAGCGCCACTTCCCTCCGGACAGCTCCGGACCGCCGTAGTCTGTGTACTGAGTGGACTGCATCATAGCGAAAAGCTTTGCCAGTGTGTCTCGCAGGGAAAAAGCTTACCAGCACAGCGGACTTATCCCGCTCTTGCCCAGAAACATGGACTTGCCTCACACTCCAAAGACATTGCTCTTTCCTAAGCAGGCTAGGAAATGCTCTCAGATGGCCGTGCTGTCTGCCTGCTCCTGCCCAGCTCATAATTTTAGGTGCGCACATCCCAGCCTGGCATTCAGTGCACAGTCAAGGCAATTGCAAAATCCAGCAGCTGCTCATTCCCAAACACAAGGCACTGTTTATGCTCTTGCTTCCCGACAAATTCGGCGCAGCCCTTCTTTTCTGCACCTGCCACCGAGGTCTCTGCATCCTGGAGCCTCAGAGGACGAGCACGATTTTGCCAGGAGAGGCTGTATCAGGGCGAAGTCTAAACGCAGGAAAGTTGTCCAGGAACACCTGCCATAAGCATGCCAGCCGTGAATTCAAGGGGCACGGAGCTGCAGCCACTGTCCTTTAGCAATCCGAAGAATGCGCACACAAGCCGGCTTCGTTCTTCGCCTCGTACAAGCCACCTGTCTCTGCATCCCCACGGAGGCGAAGAAGCGGCTGCTTCGTGTACAGATGAGGGCAGCGGCAGCCGCAGGCTCCGTAGCGCGGCTTCGGCAGAAAGACGCCGGGGAGCTGCACTTCCCTCCAGACAGCTCCGGACCGCCGTAGTCTGCGTCCTGACAGGACTGCATCGTAGCAAAAAGCTTTGCCGGTGTGTCTCGCAGGGAAAAAGCTTACCAGCACAGCGGACTTATCCCGATCTTGCCAAGAAACATGGACTTGCCTCACACTCCAAAGACACTGCTCTTTCCTAAGCAGGCTAGGAAATGCTCTCAGATGGCCGTGCTGTCTGCCAGCTCCTGCCCAGCTCGTAGTTTTAGGTGCGCACATCCCAGCCTGGCATTCAGTGCACAGTCAAGGCAATTGAAAAATCAAGAAGCTGCTCATTCCCAAACACAAGGCGCGCTGTTTATGCTCTTGCTTCCCGACAAATTCGGCGCAGCCCTTCTTTTCTGCACCTGCCACCGAGGTCTCTGCATCCTGGAGCCTCAGAGGAGGAGCACGATTTTGCAGGGAGGGGCTGTATCAGGGCGAAGTCAAAAGGCAGGAAAGTAGTCCAGGAACACCTGCCATAAGAATGCCATCCGTGAATTGAGGGGGCACGGAGCTGCAGCCACTGTCCTTTAGCACTCCGAAGAATGCGCACACAAGCCGGCTTCGTTCTTCGCCTCGTACAAGCCACCTGTCTCTGCGGCTCCCGGAGGCGAAGAAGCGGCTGCTTCGTGCACAGATGAGGGCAGCGGCAGCCGCAGGCTCCGAAGCGCGGCTTCGGCAGAAAGACGCCGGGGAGCGCCACTTCCCTCCGGACAGCTCCGGATCGCCGTAGTCTGCGTTCTGACAGGACTGCATCATAGCGAAAAGCTTTGCCAGTGTGTCTCGCAGGGAAAAAGCTTACCAGCACAGCGGACTTATCCAGCTCTTGCCCAGAAACATGGACTTGCCTCACACACCAAAGACACCGCTCTTTCCTGGGCAGGCTAGGAAATGCTCTCAGATGGCCGTGCTGTCTGCCTGCTCCTGCCCAGCTCGTAGTTTTAGGTGCGCACAAATCCCAGCCTGGCATTCAGTGCACAGTCAAGGCAATTGCAAAATCCAGCAGCTGCTCATTCCCAAACACAAGTGCGCTGTTTATGCTCTTGCTTCCCGACAAATTCGGCGCAGCCCTTCTTTTCTGCACCTGCCACCGAGGTCTCTGCATCCTGGAGCCTCAGAGGACGAGCACGATTTTGCCAGGAGAGGCTGTATCAGGGCGAAGTCTAAACACAGGAAAGTAGTCCAGGAACACCTGCAATAAGCATGCCAGCCGTGAATTCAAGGGGCACGGAGCTGCAGCCACTGTCCTTTAGCACTTCGAAGAATGCGCACACAAGCCGGCTTCGTTCTTCGCCTCGTACAAGCCACCTGTCTCTGCGGCTCCCGGAGGCGAAGAAGCGGCTGCTTCGTGTACAGATGAGGACGGCGGCAGCCGCAGGCTCCGAAGCGCGGCTTCGGCAGAAAGACGCCGGGGAGCGCCACTTCCCTCCGGACAGCTCCGGACAGCCGTAGTCTGTGTACTGAGTGGACTTCATCATAGCGAAAAGCTTTGCCAGTGTGTCTCGCAGGGAAAAAGCTTACCAGCACAGCGGACTTATCCCGCTCTTGCCCAGAAACATGGACTTGCCTCACATTCCAAAGACACTGCTCTTTCCTAAGCAGGCTAGGAAATTCTCTCAGATGGCCGTGCTGTCTGCCTGCTCCTGCCCAGCTCGTAGTTTTAGGTGCGCACATCCCAGCCTGGCATTCAGTGCACAGTCAAGGCAATTGCAAAATCCAGCAGCTGCTCATTCCCAAACACAAGGCGCTGTTTATGCTCTTGCTTCCCGACAAATTCGGCGCAGCCCTTCTTTTCTGCACCTGCCACCGAGGTCTCTGCATCCTGGAGCCTCAGAGGAGGAGCACGATTTTGCCAGGAGAGCCTGTATCAGGGCGAAGTCTAAACGCAGGAAGGTTGTCCAGGAACACCTGCCATAAGCATTGAAGCAGGGAATTGAAGGGGCACGGAGCTGCAGCCACTGTCATTTAGCACTCCGAAGAATGCGCACACAAGCCGGCTTCGTTCTTCGCCTCCTACAAGCCACCTCTCTCTGCTGCTCCCGGAGGCGAAGGAGCGGCTCCTTCGTGCACAGATGAGGGCAGCGGCAGCCGCAGGCTCTGAAGCGCGGCTTCGGCAGAAAGACGCCGGGGAGCGGCACTTCCCTCCGGACAGCTCCGGACCCCCGTAGTCTGCGTCCTGACCGGAATGCATCGTAGCGAAAAGCTTTGCCAGTGTGTCTCCAGGGAAAAAGCTTACCAGCACAGCAGACTTATCCCGATCTTGCCAAGAAACATGGACTTGCCTCACACTCCAAAGACACTGCTCTTTCCTGGGCAGGCTAGAAAATGCTCTCAGATGGCCGTGCTGTCTGCCTGCTCCTGCCCAGCTCGTAGTTTTAGGTGCGCACATCCCAGCCTGGCATTCAGTGCACAGTCAAGGCAATTGCAAAATCCAGCAGCTGCTCATTCCCAAACACAAGGCGCTGTTTATGCTCTTGCTTCCCGACAAATTCGGTGCAGCCCTTCTTTTCTGCAGCTGCCACCGAGGTCTCTGCATCCTGGAGCCTCAGAGGACGAGCACAATTTTGCAGGGAGGGGCTGTATCAGGGCGAAGTCAAAGCGCAGGAAAGTTGTCCAGGAACACCTGCCATAAGCATGCCAGCCGTGAATTCAAGGGGCACGGAGCTGCAGCCACTGTCCTTTAGCAGTCCGAAGAATGCGCACACAAGCCGGCTTCGTTCTTCGCCTCATACAAGCTACCACTCACTGCGGCTTCCGGAGCAGAAGGAGCGGCTGCTTCGTGCACAGATGAGGGCAGCGGCAGCCGCAGGCTCCGAAGCGCGGCTTCGGCAGAAAGACGCCGGGGAGCGCCACTTCCCTCCGGACAGCTCCAGATCGCCGTAGTCTGCGTTCTGACAGGACTGCATCATAGCGAAAAGCTTTGCCAGTGTGTCTCGCAGGGAAAAAGTTTACCAGCACAGCGGAATTATCCCGCTCTTGCCCAGAAACATGGACTTGCCTCACACTCCAAAGACACTGCTCTTTCCTAAGCAGGCTAACAAATTCTCTCAGATGGCCGTGCTGTCTGCCTGCTCCTGCCCAGCTCGTAGTTTTAGGTGTGCACATCCCAGCCTGGCATTCAGTGCACAGTCAAGGCAATTGCAAAATCCAGCAGCTGCTCATTCCCAAACACAAGGCGCTGTTTATGCTCTTGCTTCCCGACAAATTCGGCGCAGCCCTTCTTTTCTGCACCTGCCACCGAGGTCTCTGCATCCTGGAGCCTCAGAGGACGAGCACGATTTAGCCAGGAGAGGCTGTATTAGGGCGAAGTATAAACGCAGGAAAGTAGTCCAGGAACACCTGCAATAAGCATGCCAGCCGTGAATTGAGGGGGCACGGAGCTGCAGCCACTGTCCTTTAGCACTCCGAAGAATGCGCACACAAGCCGGCTTCGTTCTTCGCCTCGTACAAGCCACCTCTCTCTGCGGCTCCCGGAGGCGAAGAAGCGGCTGCTTCGTGTACAGATGAGGACGGCGGCAGCCGCAGGCTCCGAAGCGCGGCTTCGGCAGAAAGACGCCGGGGAGTGCCACTTCCCTCCGGACAGCTCCGGACAGCCGTAGTCTGTGTACTGACTGGACTTCATCATAGCGAAAAGCTTTGCCAGTGTGTCTCGCAGGGAAAAAGCTTACCAGCACAGCGGACTTCTCCCGCTCTTGCCCAGAAACATGGACTTGCCTCACACTCCAAAGACACTGCTCTTTCCTAAGCAGGCTAGGAAATTCTCTCAGATGGCCGTGCTGTCTGCCTGCTCCTGCCCAGCTCGTAGTTTTAGGTGCGCACAAATCCCAGCCTGGCATTCAGTGCACAGTCAAGGCAATTGCAAAATCCAGCAGCTGCTCATTCCCAAACACAAGGCGCTGTTTATGCTCTTGCTTCCCGACAAATTCGGCGCAGCCCTTCTTTTCTGCAGCTGCCACCGAGGTCTCTGCATCCTGGAGCCTCAGAGGAGGAGCACGATTTTGCCAGGAGAGCCTGTATCAGGGCGAAGTCTAAACGCAGGAAGGTTGTCCAGGAACACCTGCCATAAGCATTGAAGCAGGGAATTGAAGGGGCACGGAGCTGCAGCCACTGTCCTTTAGCACTCCGAAGAATGCGCACACAAGCCGGCTTCGTTCTTCGCCTCCTACAAGCCACCTGTCTCTGCTGCTCCCGGAGGCGAAGGAGCGGCTGCTTGGTGCACAGATGAGGGCAGCGGCAGCCGCAGGCTCTGAAGCGCGGCTTCGGCAGAAAGACGCCGGGGAGCGGCACTTCCCTCCGGACAGCTCCGGACAGCCGTAGTCTGCGTTCTGACAGGACTGCATCATAGCGAAAAGCTTTGCCGGTGTGTCTCCAGGGAAAAAGCTTACCAGCACAGCAGACTTATCCCGATCTTGCCAAGAAACATGGACTTGCCTCACACTCCAAAGACACTGCTCTTTCCTGGGCAGGCTAGAAAATGCTCTCAGATGGCCGTGCTGTCTGCCTGCTCCTGCCCAGCTCGTAGTTTTAGGTGCGCACATCCCAGCCTGGCATTCAGTGCACAGTCAAGGCAATTGCAAAATCCAGCAGCTGCTCATTCCCAAACACAAGGCGCTGTTTATGCTCTTGCTTCCCGACAAATTCGGTGCAGCCCTTCTTTTCTGCAGCTGCCACCGAGGTCTCTGCATCCTGGAGCCTCAGAGGACGAGCACAATTTTGCAGGGAGGGGCTGTATCAGGGCGAAGTCAAAGCGCAGGAAAGTTGTCCAGGAACACCTGCCATAAGCATGCCAGCCGTGAATTCAAGGGGCACGGAGCTGCAGCCACTGTCCTTTAGCAGTCCGAAGAATGCGCACACAAGCCGGCTTCGTTCTTCGCCTCATACAAGCCACCTGTCTCTGCGGCTCCCGGAGGCGAAGAAGCGGCTGCTTCGTGCACAGATGAGGGCAGCGGCAGCCGCAGGCTCCGAAGCGCGGCTTCGGCAGAAAGACGCCGGGGAGCGCCACTTCCCTCCGGACAGCTCCGGACCGCCGTAGTCTGTGTACTGAGTGGACTGCATCATAGCGAAAAGCTTTGCCAGTGTGTCTCGCAGGGAAAAAGCTTACCAGCACAGCGGACTTATCCCGCTCTTGCCCAGAAACATGGACTTGCCTCACACTCCAAAGACATTGCTCTTTCCTAAGCAGGCTAGGAAATGCTCTCAGATGGCCGTGCTGTCTGCCTGCTCCTGCCCAGCTCATAATTTTAGGTGCGCACATCCCAGCCTGGCATTCAGTGCACAGTCAAGGCAATTGCAAAATCCAGCAGCTGCTCATTCCCAAACACAAGGCACTGTTTATGCTCTTGCTTCCTGACAAATTCGGCGCAGCCCTTCTTTTCTGCACCTGCCACCGAGGTCTCTGCATCCTGGAGCCTCAGAGGACGAGCACGATTTTGCCAGGAGAGGCTGTATCAGGGCGAAGTCTAAACGCAGGAAAGTTGTCCAGGAACACCTGCCATAAGCATTGAAGCAGGGAATTGAAGGGGCACGGAGCTGCAGCCACTGTCCTTTAGCAATCCGAAGAATGCGCACACAAGCCGGCTTCGTTCTTCGCCTCGTACAAGCCACCTGTCTCTGCATCCCCACGGAGGCGAAGAAGCGGCTGCTTCGTGTACAGATGAGGGCAGCGGCAGCCGCAGGCTCCGTAGCGCGGCTTCGGCAGAAAGACGCCGGGGAGCTGCACTTCCCTCCAGACAGCTCCGGACCGCCGTAGTCTGCGTCCTGACAGGACTGCATCGTAGCAAAAAGCTTTGCCGGTGTGTCTCGCAGGGAAAAAGCTTACCAGCACAGCGGACTTATCCCGATCTTGCCAAGAAACATGGACTTGCCTCACACTCCAAAGACACTGCTCTTTCCTAAGCAGGCTAGGAAATGCTCTCAGATGGCCGTGCTGTCTGCCAGCTCCTGCCCAGCTCGTAGTTTTAGGTGCGCACATCCCAGCCTGGCATTCAGTGCACAGTCAAGGCAATTGAAAAATCAAGAAGCTGCTCATTCCCAAACACAAGGCGCGCTGTTTATGCTCTTGCTTCCCGACAAATTCGGCGCAGCCCTTCTTTTCTGCACCTGCCACCGAGGTCTCTGCATCCTGGAGCCTCAGAGGAGGAGCACGATTTTGCAGGGAGGGGCTGTATCAGGGCGAAGTCAAAAGGCAGGAAAGTAGTCCAGGAACACCTGCCATAAGAATGCCATCCGTGAATTGAGGGGGCACGGAGCTGCAGCCACTGTCCTTTAGCACTCCGAAGAATGCGCACACAAGCCGGCTTCGTTCTTCGCCTCGTACAAGCCACCTGTCTCTGCGGCTCCCGGAGGCGAAGAAGCGGCTGCTTCGTGCACAGATGAGGGCAGCGGCAGCCGCAGGCTCCGAAGCGCGGCTTCGGCAGAAAGACGCCGGGGAGCGCCACTTCCCTCCGGACAGCTCCGGATCGCCGTAGTCTGCGTTCTGACAGGACTGCATCATAGCGAAAAGCTTTGCCAGTGTGTCTCGCAGGGAAAAAGCTTACCAGCACAGCGGACTTATCCAGCTCTTGCCCAGAAACATGGACTTGCCTCACACACCAAAGACACCGCTCTTTCCTGGGCAGGCTAGGAAATGCTCTCAGATGGCCGTGCTGTCTGCCTGCTCCTGCCCAGCTCGTAGTTTTAGGTGCGCACAAATCCCAGCCTGGCATTCAGTGCACAGTCAAGGCAATTGCAAAATCCAGCAGCTGCTCATTCCCAAACACAAGTGCGCTGTTTATGCTCTTGCTTCCCGACAAATTCGGCGCAGCCCTTCTTTTCTGCACCTGCCACCGAGGTCTCTGCATCCTGGAGCCTCAGAGGACGAGCACGATTTTGCCAGGAGAGGCTGTATCAGGGCGAAGTCTAAACGCAGGAAAGTTGTCCAGGAACACCTGCCATAAGCATGCCAGCCGTGAATTCAAGGGGCACGGAGCTGCAGCCACTGTCCTTTAGCACTTCGAAGAATGCGCACACAAGCCGGCTTCGTTCTTCGCCTCGTACAAGCCACCTGTCTCTGCGGCTCCCGGAGGCGAAGAAGCGGCTGCTTCGTGTACAGATGAGGACGGCGGCAGCCGCAGGCTCCGAAGCGCGGCTTCGGCAGAAAGACGCCGGGGAGCGCCACTTCCCTCCGGACAGCTCCGGACAGCCGTAGTCTGTGTACTGAGTGGACTTCATCATAGCGAAAAGCTTTGCCAGTGTGTCTCGCAGGGAAAAAGCTTACCAGCACAGCGGACTTATCCCGCTCTTGCCCAGAAACATGGACTTGCCTCACATTCCAAAGACATTGCTCTTTCCTAAGCAGGCTAGGAAATTCTCTCAGATGGCCGTGCTGTCTGCCTGCTCCTGCCCAGCTCGTAGTTTTAGGTGCGCACATCCCAGCCTGGCATTCAGTGCACAGTGAAGGCAATTGCAAAATCCAGCAGCTGCTCATTCCCAAACACAAGGCGCTGTTTATGCTCTTGCTTCCCGACAAATTCGGCGCAGCCCTTCTTTTCTGCACCTGCCACCGAGGTCTCTGCATCCTGGAGCCTCAGAGGAGGAGCACGATTTTGCCAGGAGAGCCTGTATCAGGGCGAAGTCTAAACGCAGGAAGGTTGTCCAGGAACACCTGCCATAAGCATTGAAGCAGGGAATTGAAGGGGCACGGAGCTGCAGCCACTGTCATTTAGCACTCCGAAGAATGCGCACACAAGCCGGCTTCGTTCTTCGCCTCCTACAAGCCACCTCTCTCTGCTGCTCCCGGAGGCGAAGGAGCGGCTCCTTCGTGCACAGATGAGGGCAGCGGCAGCCGCAGGCTCTGAAGCGCGGCTTCGGCAGAAAGACGCCGGGGAGCGGCACTTCCCTCCGGACAGCTCCGGACCCCCGTAGTCTGCGTCCTGACCGGAATGCATCGTAGCGAAAAGCTTTGCCAGTGTGTCTCCAGGGAAAAAGCTTACCAGCACAGCAGACTTATCCCGATCTTGCCAAGAAACATGGACTTGCCTCACACTCCAAAGACACTGCTCTTTCCTGGGCAGGCTAGAAAATGCTCTCAGATGGCCGTGCTGTCTGCCTGCTCCTGCCCAGCTCGTAGTTTTAGGTGCGCACATCCCAGCCTGGCATTCAGTGCACAGTCAAGGCAATTGCAAAATCCAGCAGCTGCTCATTCCCAAACACAAGGCGCTGTTTATGCTCTTGCTTCCCGACAAATTCGGTGCAGCCCTTCTTTTCTGCAGCTGCCACCGAGGTCTCTGCATCCTGGAGCCTCAGAGGACGAGCACAATTTTGCAGGGAGGGGCTGTATCAGGGCGAAGTCAAAGCGCAGGAAAGTTGTCCAGGAACACCTGCCATAAGCATGCCAGCCGTGAATTCAAGGGGCACGGAGCTGCAGCCACTGTCCTTTAGCAGTCCGAAGAATGCGCACACAAGCCGGCTTCGTTCTTCGCCTCATACAAGCTACCACTCACTGCGGCTTCCGGAGCAGAAGGAGCGGCTGCTTCGTGCACAGATGAGGGCAGCGGCAGCCGCAGGCTCCGAAGCGCGGCTTCGGCAGAAAGACGCCGGGGAGCGCCACTTCCCTCCGGACAGCTCCGGATCGCCGTAGTCTGCGTTCTGACAGGACTGCATCATAGCGAAAAGCTTTGCCAGTGTGTCTCGCAGGGAAAAAGTTTACCAGCACAGCGGAATTATCCCGCTCTTGCCCAGAAACATGGACTTGCCTCACACTCCAAAGACACTGCTCTTTCCTAAGCAGGCTAACAAATTCTCTCAGATGGCCGTGCTGTCTGCCTGCTCCTGCCCAGCTCGTAGTTTTAGGTGTGCACATCCCAGCCTGGCATTCAGTGCACAGTCAAGGCAATTGCAAAATCCAGCAGCTGCTCATTCCCAAACACAAGGCGCTGTTTATGCTCTTGCTTCCCGACAAATTCGGCGCAGCCCTTCTTTTCTGCACCTGCCACCGAGGTCTCTGCATCCTGGAGCCTCAGAGGACGAGCACGATTTAGCCAGGAGAGGCTGTATTAGGGCGAAGTATAAACGCAGGAAAGTAGTCCAGGAACACCTGCAATAAGCATGCCAGCCGTGAATTGAGGGGGCACGGAGCTGCAGCCACTGTCCTTTAGCACTCCGAAGAATGCGCACACAAGCCGGCTTCGTTCTTCGCCTCGTACAAGCCACCTCTCTCTGCGGCTCCCGGAGGCGAAGAAGCGGCTGCTTCGTGTACAGATGAGGACGGCGGCAGCCGCAGGCTCCGAAGCGCGGCTTCGGCAGAAAGACGCCGGGGAGTGCCACTTCCCTCCGGACAGCTCCGGACAGCCGTAGTCTGTGTACTGACTGGACTTCATCATAGCGAAAAGCTTTGCCAGTGTGTCTCGCAGGGAAAAAGCTTACCAGCACAGCGGACTTCTCCCGCTCTTGCCCAGAAACATGGACTTGCCTCACACTCCAAAGACACTGCTCTTTCCTAAGCAGGCTAGGAAATTCTCTCAGATGGCCGTGCTGTCTGCCTGCTCCTGCCCAGCTCGTAGTTTTAGGTGCGCACATCCCAGCCTGGCATTCAGTGCACAGTCAAGGCAATTGCAAAATCCAGCAGCTGCTCATTCCCAAACACAAGGCGCTGTTTATGCTCTTGCTTCCCGACAAATTCGGCGCAGCCCTTCTTTTCTGCAGCTGCCACCGAGGTCTCTGCATCCTGGAGCCTCAGAGGACGAGCACGATTTTGCCAGGAGAGCCTGTATCAGGGCGAAGTCTAAACGCAGGAAGGTTGTCCAGGAACACCTGCCATAAGCATTGAAGCAGGGAATTGAAGGGGCACGGAGCTGCAGCCACTGTCCTTTAGCACTCCGAAGAATGCGCACACAAGCCGGCTTCGTTCTTCGCCTCCTACAAGCCACCTGTCTCTGCTGCTCCCGGAGGCGAAGGAGCGGCTGCTTGGTGCACAGATGAGGGCAGCGGCAGCCGCAGGCTCTGAAGCGCGGCTTCGGCAGAAAGACGCCGGGGAGCGGCACTTCCCTCCGGACAGCTCCGGACAGCCGTAGTCTGCGTTCTGACAGGACTGCATCATAGCGAAAAGCTTTGCCGGTGTGTCTCCAGGGAAAAAGCTTACCAGCACAGCAGACTTATCCCGATCTTGCCAAGAAACATGGACTTGCCTCACACTCCAAAGACACTGCTCTTTCCTGGGCAGGCTAGAAAATGCTCTCAGATGGCCGTGCTGTCTGCCTGCTCCTGCCCAGCTCGTAGTTTTAGGTGCGCACATCCCAGCCTGGCATTCAGTGCACAGTCAAGGCAATTGCAAAATCCAGCAGCTGCTCATTCCCAAACACAAGGCGCTGTTTATGCTCTTGCTTCCCGACAAATTCGGTGCAGCCCTTCTTTTCTGCAGCTGCCACCGAGGTCTCTGCATCCTGGAGCCTCAGAGGACGAGCACAATTTTGCAGGGAGGGGCTGTATCAGGGCGAAGTCAAAGCGCAGGAAAGTTGTCCAGGAACACCTGCCATAAGCATGCCAGCCGTGAATTCAAGGGGCACGGAGCTGCAGCCACTGTCCTTTAGCAGTCCGAAGAATGCGCACACAAGCCGGCTTCGTTCTTCGCCTCATACAAGCCACCTGTCTCTGCGGCTCCCGGAGGCGAAGAAGCGGCTGCTTCGTGCACAGATGAGGGCAGCGGCAGCCGCAGGCTCCGAAGCGCGGCTTCGGCAGAAAGACGCCGGGGAGCGCCACTTCCCTCCGGACAGCTCCGGACCGCCGTAGTCTGTGTACTGAGTGGACTGCATCATAGCGAAAAGCTTTGCCAGTGTGTCTCGCAGGGAAAAAGCTTACCAGCACAGCGGACTTATCCCGCTCTTGCCCAGAAACATGGACTTGCCTCACACTCCAAAGACATTGCTCTTTCCTAAGCAGGCTAGGAAATGCTCTCAGATGGCCGTGCTGTCTGCCTGCTCCTGCCCAGCTCATAATTTTAGGTGCGCACATCCCAGCCTGGCATTCAGTGCACAGTCAAGGCAATTGCAAAATCCAGCAGCTGCTCATTCCCAAACACAAGGCACTGTTTATGCTCTTGCTTCCTGACAAATTCGGCGCAGCCCTTCTTTTCTGCACCTGCCACCGAGGTCTCTGCATCCTGGAGCCTCAGAGGACGAGCACGATTTTGCCAGGAGAGGCTGTATCAGGGCGAAGTCTAAACGCAGGAAAGTTGTCCAGGAACACCTGCCATAAGCATTGAAGCAGGGAATTGAAGGGGCACGGAGCTGCAGCCACTGTCCTTTAGCAATCCGAAGAATGCGCACACAAGCCGGCTTCGTTCTTCGCCTCGTACAAGCCACCTGTCTCTGCATCCCCACGGAGGCGAAGAAGCGGCTGCTTCGTGTACAGATGAGGGCAGCGGCAGCCGCAGGCTCCGTAGCGCGGCTTCGGCAGAAAGACGCCGGGGAGCTGCACTTCCCTCCAGACAGCTCCGGACCGCCGTAGTCTGCGTCCTGACAGGACTGCATCGTAGCAAAAAGCTTTGCCGGTGTGTCTCGCAGGGAAAAAGCTTACCAGCACAGCGGACTTATCCCGATCTTGCCAAGAAACATGGACTTGCCTCACACTCCAAAGACACTGCTCTTTCCTAAGCAGGCTAGGAAATGCTCTCAGATGGCCGTGCTGTCTGCCAGCTCCTGCCCAGCTCGTAGTTTTAGGTGCGCACATCCCAGCCTGGCATTCAGTGCACAGTCAAGGCAATTGAAAAATCAAGAAGCTGCTCATTCCCAAACACAAGGCGCGCTGTTTATGCTCTTGCTTCCCGACAAATTCGGCGCAGCCCTTCTTTTCTGCACCTGCCACCGAGGTCTCTGCATCCTGGAGCCTCAGAGGAGGAGCACGATTTTGCAGGGAGGGGCTGTATCAGGGCGAAGTCAAAAGGCAGGAAAGTAGTCCAGGAACACCTGCCATAAGAATGCCATCCGTGAATTGAGGGGGCACGGAGCTGCAGCCACTGTCCTTTAGCACTCCGAAGAATGCGCACGCAAGCCGGCTTCGTTCTTCGCCTCGTACAAGCCACCTGTCTCTGCGGCTCCCGGAGGCGAAGAAGCGGCTGCTTCGTGCACAGATGAGGGCAGCGGCAGCCGCAGGCTCCGAAGCGCGGCTTCGGCAGAAAGACGCCGGGGAGCGCCACTTCCCTCCGGACAGCTCCGGATCGCCGTAGTCTGCGTTCTGACAGGACTGCATCATAGCGAAAAGCTTTGCCAGTGTGTCTCGCAGGGAAAAAGCTTACCAGCACAGCGGACTTATCCAGCTCTTGCCCAGAAACATGGACTTGCCTCACACACCAAAGACACCGCTCTTTCCTGGGCAGGCTAGGAAATGCTCTCAGATGGCCGTGCTGTCTGCCTGCTCCTGCCCAGCTCGTAGTTTTAGGTGCGCACAAATCCCAGCCTGGCATTCAGTGCACAGTCAAGGCAATTGCAAAATCCAGCAGCTGCTCATTCCCAAACACAAGTGCGCTGTTTATGCTCTTGCTTCCCGACAAATTCGGCGCAGCCCTTCTTTTCTGCACCTGCCACCGAGGTCTCTGCATCCTGGAGCCTCAGAGGACGAGCACGATTTTGCCAGGAGAGGCTGTATCAGGGCGAAGTCTAAACGCAGGAAAGTTGTCCAGGAACACCTGCCATAAGCATGCCAGCCGTGAATTCAAGGGGCACGGAGCTGCAGCCACTGTCCTTTAGCACTTCGAAGAATGCGCACACAAGCCGGCTTCGTTCTTCGCCTCGTACAAGCCACCTGTCTCTGCGGCTCCCGGAGGCGAAGAAGCGGCTGCTTCGTGTACAGATGAGGACGGCGGCAGCCGCAGGCTCCGAAGCGCGGCTTCGGCAGAAAGACGCCGGGGAGCGCCACTTCCCTCCGGACAGCTCCGGACAGCCGTAGTCTGTGTACTGAGTGGACTTCATCATAGCGAAAAGCTTTGCCAGTGTGTCTCGCAGGGAAAAAGCTTACCAGCACAGCGGACTTATCCCGCTCTTGCCCAGAAACATGGACTTGCCTCACATTCCAAAGACATTGCTCTTTCCTAAGCAGGCTAGGAAATTCTCTCAGATGGCCGTGCTGTCTGCCTGCTCCTGCCCAGCTCGTAGTTTTAGGTGCGCACATCCCAGCCTGGCATTCAGTGCACAGTGAAGGCAATTGCAAAATCCAGCAGCTGCTCATTCCCAAACACAAGGCGCTGTTTATGCTCTTGCTTCCCGACAAATTCGGCGCAGCCCTTCTTTTCTGCACCTGCCACCGAGGTCTCTGCATCCTGGAGCCTCAGAGGAGGAGCACGATTTTGCCAGGAGAGCCTGTATCAGGGCGAAGTCTAAACGCAGGAAGGTTGTCCAGGAACACCTGCCATAAGCATTGAAGCAGGGAATTGAAGGGGCACGGAGCTGCAGCCACTGTCATTTAGCACTCCGAAGAATGCGCACACAAGCCGGCTTCGTTCTTCGCCTCCTACAAGCCACCTCTCTCTGCTGCTCCCGGAGGCGAAGGAGCGGCTCCTTCGTGCACAGATGAGGGCAGCGGCAGCCGCAGGCTCTGAAGCGCGGCTTCGGCAGAAAGACGCCGGGGAGCGGCACTTCCCTCCGGACAGCTCCGGACCCCCGTAGTCTGCGTCCTGACCGGAATGCATCGTAGCGAAAAGCTTTGCCAGTGTGTCTCCAGGGAAAAAGCTTACCAGCACAGCAGACTTATCCCGATCTTGCCAAGAAACATGGACTTGCCTCACACTCCAAAGACACTGCTCTTTCCTGGGCAGGCTAGAAAATGCTCTCAGATGGCCGTGCTGTCTGCCTGCTCCTGCCCAGCTCGTAGTTTTAGGTGCGCACATCCCAGCCTGGCATTCAGTGCACAGTCAAGGCAATTGCAAAATCCAGCAGCTGCTCATTCCCAAACACAAGGCGCTGTTTATGCTCTTGCTTCCCGACAAATTCGGTGCAGCCCTTCTTTTCTGCAGCTGCCACCGAGGTCTCTGCATCCTGGAGCCTCAGAGGACGAGCACAATTTTGCAGGGAGGGGCTGTATCAGGGCGAAGTCAAAGCGCAGGAAAGTTGTCCAGGAACACCTGCCATAAGCATGCCAGCCGTGAATTCAAGGGGCACGGAGCTGCAGCCACTGTCCTTTAGCAGTCCGAAGAATGCGCACACAAGCCGGCTTCGTTCTTCGCCTCATACAAGCTACCACTCACTGCGGCTTCCGGAGCAGAAGGAGCGGCTGCTTCGTGCACAGATGAGGGCAGCGGCAGCCGCAGGCTCCGAAGCGCGGCTTCGGCAGAAAGACGCCGGGGAGCGCCACTTCCCTCCGGACAGCTCCGGATCGCCGTAGTCTGCGTTCTGACAGGACTTCATCATAGCGAAAAGCTTTGCCAGTGTGTCTCGCAGGGAAAAAGCTTACCAGCACAGCGGAATTATCCCGCTCTTGCCCAGAAACATGGACTTGCCTCACACTCCAAAGACACTGCTCTTTCCTAAGCAGGCTAACAAATTCTCTCAGATGGCCGTGCTGTCTGCCTGCTCCTGCCCAGCTCGTAGTTTTAGGTGTGCACATCCCAGCCTGGCATTCAGTGCACAGTCAAGGCAATTGCAAAATCCAGCAGCTGCTCATTCCCAAACACAAGGCGCTGTTTATGCTCTTGCTTCCCGACAAATTCGGCGCAGCCCTTCTTTTCTGCACCTGCCACCGAGGTCTCTGCATCCTGGAGCCTCAGAGGACGAGCACGATTTAGCCAGGAGAGGCTGTATTAGGGCGAAGTATAAACGCAGGAAAGTAGTCCAGGAACACCTGCAATAAGCATGCCAGCCGTGAATTGAGGGGGCACGGAGCTGCAGCCACTGTCCTTTAGCACTCCGAAGAATGCGCACACAAGCCGGCTTCGTTCTTCGCCTCGTACAAGCCACCTCTCTCTGCGGCTCCCGGAGGCGAAGAAGCGGCTGCTTCGTGTACAGATGAGGACGGCGGCAGCCGCAGGCTCCGAAGCGCGGCTTCGGCAGAAAGACGCCGGGGAGTGCCACTTCCCTCCGGACAGCTCCGGACAGCCGTAGTCTGTGTACTGACTGGACTTCATCATAGCGAAAAGCTTTGCCAGTGTGTCTCGCAGGGAAAAAGCTTACCAGCACAGCGGACTTCTCCCGCTCTTGCCCAGAAACATGGACTTGCCTCACACTCCAAAGACACTGCTCTTTCCTAAGCAGGCTAGGAAATTCTCTCAGATGGCCGTGCTGTCTGCCTGCTCCTGCCCAGCTCGTAGTTTTAGGTGCGCACATCCCAGCCTGGCATTCAGTGCACAGTCAAGGCAATTGCAAAATCCAGCAGCTGCTCATTCCCAAACACAAGGCGCTGTTTATGCTCTTGCTTCCCGACAAATTCGGCGCAGCCCTTCTTTTCTGCAGCTGCCACCGAGGTCTCTGCATCCTGGAGCCTCAGAGGACGAGCACGATTTTGCCAGGAGAGCCTGTATCAGGGCGAAGTCTAAACGCAGGAAGGTTGTCCAGGAACACCTGCCATAAGCATTGAAGCAGGGAATTGAAGGGGCACGGAGCTGCAGCCACTGTCATTTAGCACTCCGAAGAATGCGCACACAAGCCGGCTTCGTTCTTCGCCTCCTACAAGCCACCTGTCTCTGCTGCTCCCGGAGGCGAAGGAGCGGCTGCTTGGTGCACAGATGAGGGCAGCGGCAGCCGCAGGCTCTGAAGCGCGGCTTCGGCAGAAAGACGCCGGGGAGCGGCACTTCCCTCCGGACAGCTCCGGACAGCCGTAGTCTGCGTTCTGACAGGACTGCATCATAGCGAAAAGCTTTGCCGGTGTGTCTCCAGGGAAAAAGCTTACCAGCACAGCAGACTTATCCCGATCTTGCCAAGAAACATGGACTTGCCTCACACTCCAAAGACACTGCTCTTTCCTGGGCAGGCTAGAAAATGCTCTCAGATGGCCGTGCTGTCTGCCTGCTCCTGCCCAGCTCGTAGTTTTAGGTGCGCACATCCCAGCCTGGCATTCAGTGCACAGTCAAGGCAATTGCAAAATCCAGCAGCTGCTCATTCCCAAACACAAGGCGCTGTTTATGCTCTTGCTTCCCGACAAATTCGGTGCAGCCCTTCTTTTCTGCAGCTGCCACCGAGGTCTCTGCATCCTGGAGCCTCAGAGGACGAGCACAATTTTGCAGGGAGGGGCTGTATCAGGGCGAAGTCAAAGCGCAGGAAAGTTGTCCAGGAACACCTGCCATAAGCATGCCAGCCGTGAATTCAAGGGGCACGGAGCTGCAGCCACTGTCCTTTAGCAGTCCGAAGAATGCGCACACAAGCCGGCTTCGTTCTTCGCCTCATACAAGCTACCACTCACTGCGGCTTCCGGAGCAGAAGGAGCGGCTGCTTCGTGCACAGATGAGGGCAGCGGCAGCCGCAGGCTCCGAAGCGCGGCTTCGGCAGAAAGACGCCGGGGAGCGCCACTTCCCTCCGGACAGCTCTGGACAGCCGTAGTCTACGTCCTGAGTGGACTTCATCATAGCGAAAAGCTTTGCCAGTGTGTCTCGCAGGGAAAAAGTTTACCAGCACAGCGGAATTATCCCGCTCTTGCCCAGAAACATGGACTTGCCTCACACTCCAAAGACATTGCTCTTTCCTAAGCAGGCTAACAAATTCTCCCAGATGGCCGTGCTGTCTGCCTGCTCCTGCCCAGCTCGTAGTTTTAGGTGTGCACATCCCAGCCTGGCATTCAGTGCACAGTCAAGGCAATTGCAAAATCCAGCAGCTGCTCATTCCCAAACACAAGGCACTGTTTATGCTCTTGCTTCCCGACAAATTCGGTGCAGCCCTTCTTTTCTGCACCTGCCACCGAGGTCTCTGCATCCTGGAGCCTCAGAGGAGGAGCACGATTTTGCCAGGAGAGGCTGTATCAGGGCGAAGTCTAAACGCAGGAAAGTTGTCCAGGAACACCTGCCATAAGCATGCCAGCCGTGAATTCAAGGGGCACGGAGCTGCAGCCACTGTCCTTTAGCACTCCGAAGAATGCGCACACAAGCCGGCTTCGTTCTTCGCCTCGTACAAGCCACCTGTCTCTGCGGCTCCCGGAGGCGAAGAAGCGGCTGCTTCGTACACAGATGAGGGCAGCGGCAGGTGCAGGCTCTGTACCGCGGCTTCGGCAGAAAGACGCCGGGGAGCGGCACTTCCCTCCGGACAGCTCCGGACAGCCGTAGTCTGCGTCCTGAGTGGACTGCATCGTAGCGAAAAGCTTTGCCAGTGTGTCTCGCAGGGAAAAAGTTTACCAGCACAGCGGAATTATCCCGATCTTGCCCAGAAACATGGACTTGCCTCACACTCCAAAGACATTGCTCTTTCCTAAGCAGGCTAGGAAATGCCCTCAGATGGCCGTGCTGTCTGCCTGCTCCTGCCCAGCTCGTAGTTTTAGGAGCGCACATCCCAGCCTGGCATTCAGTGCACAGTCAAGGCAATTGCAAAATCAAGAAACTGCTCATTCCCAATCACAAGGCGCTGTTTATGCTCTTGCTTCCCGACAAATTCGGCGCAGCCCTTCTTTTCTGCAGCTGCCACCGAGGTCTCTGCATCCTGGAGCCTCAGAGGAGGAGCACGATTTTGCAGGGAGGGGCTGTATCAGGGCGAAGTCTAAACGCAGGAAAGTTGTCCAGGAACACCTGCCATAAGCATGCCAGCCGTGAATTCAAGGGGCACGGAGCTGCAGCCACTGTCCTGTAGCAATCCGAAGAATGCGCACACAAGCCGGCTTCGTTCTTCGCCTCCTACAAGCCACCGTCTCTGCGGCTCCCGGAGGCGAAGGAGTGGCTTCTTCGTGCACAGATGAGGGCAGCGGCAGCCGCAGGCTCCATAGCGCGGCTTCGGCAGAAAGACGCCGGGGAGCTGCACTTCCCTCCAGACAGCTCCGGACCGCCGTAGTCTGCGTCCTGACAGGACTGCATCGTAGCAAAAAGCTTTGCCGGTGTGTCTCGCAGGGAAAAAGCTTACCAGCACAGCGGAATTATCCCGATCTTGCCAAGAAACATGGACTTGCCTCACACTCCAAAGACACTGCTCTTTCCTAAGCAGGCTAGGAAATGCTCTCAGATGGCCGTGCTGTCTGCCTGCTCCTGCCCAGCTCGTAGTTTTAGGTGCGCACATCCCAGCCTGGCATTCAGTGCACAGTCAAGGCAATTGCAAAATCAAGAAACTGCTCATTCCCAATCACAAGGCGCTGTTTATGCTCTTGCTTCCCGACAAATTCGGCGCAGCCCTTCTTTTCTGCAGCTGCCACCGAGGTCTCTGCATCCTGGAGCCTCAGAGGAGGAGCACGATTTTGCAGGGAGGGGCTGTATCAGGGCGAAGTCTAAACGCAGGAAAGTTGTCCAGGAACACCTGCCATAAGCATGCCAGCCGTGAATTCAAGGGGCACGGAGCTGCAGCCACTGTCCTGTAGCAATCCGAAGAATGCGCACACAAGCCGGCTTCGTTCTTCGCCTCCTACAAGCCACCGTCTCTGCGGCTCCCGGAGGCGAAGGAGTGGCTTCTTCGTGCACAGATGAGGGCAGCGGCAGCCGCAGGCTCCATAGCGCGGCTTCGGCAGAAAGACGCCGGGGAGCTGCACTTCCCTCCAGACAGCTCCGGACCGCCGTAGTCTGCGTCCTGACAGGACTGCATCGTAGCAAAAAGCTTTGCCGGTGTGTCTCGCAGGGAAAAAGCTTACCAGCACAGCGGAATTATCCCGATCTTGCCAAGAAACATGGACTTGCCTCACACTCCAAAGACACTGCTCTTTCCTAAGCAGGCTAGGAAATGCTCTCAGATGGCCGTGCTGTCTGCCTGCTCCTGCCCAGCTCGTAGTTTTAGGTGCGCACATCCCAGCCTGGCATTCAGTGCACAGTCAAGGCAATTGAAAAATCAAGAAGCTGCTCATTCCCAAACACAAGGCGCGCTGTTTATGCTCTTGCTTCCCGACAAATTCGGCGCAGCCCTTCTTTTCTGCAGCTGCCACCGAGGTCTCTGCATCCTGGAGCCTCAGAGGAGGAGCACGATTTTGCAGGGAGGGGCTGTATCAGGGCGAAGTCAAAAGGCAGGAAAGTAGTCCAGGAACACCTGCCATAAGAATGCCATCCGTTAATTGAGGGGGCACGGAGCTGCAGCCACTCTCCTTTAGCACTCCGAAGAATGCGCACACAAGCCGGCTTCGTTCTTCGCCTCCTACAAGCCACCTGTCTCTGCGGCTCCCGGAGGCGAAGAAGCGGCTGCTTCGTGCACAGATGAGGGCAGCGGCAGCCGCAGGCTCCATAGCGCGGCTTCGGCAGAAAGACGCCGGGGAGCGCCACTTCCCTCCGGACAGCTCCGGACCGCCGTAGTCTGTGTACTGAGTGGACTGCATCATAGCGAAAAGCTTTGCCAGTGTGTCTCGCAGGGAAAAAGCTTACCAGCACAGCGGACTTATCCCGCTCTTGCCCAGAAACATGGACTTGCCTCACACTCCAAAGACATTGCTCTTTCCTAAGCAGGCTAGGAAATGCTCTCAGATGGCCGTGCTGTCTGCCTGCTCCTGCCCAGCTCGTAGTTTTAGGTGTGCACATCCCAGCCTGGCATTCAGTGCACAGTCAAGGCAATTGCAAAATCCAGCAGCTGCTCATTCCCAAACACAAGTGCGCTGTTTATGCTCTTGCTTCCCGACAAATTCGGCGCAGCCCTTCTTTTCTGCACCTGCCACCGAGGTCTCTGCATCCTGGAGCCTCAGAGGACGAGCACAATTTTGCAGGGAGGGGCTGTATCATGACGAAGTCTAAACGCAGGAAAGTTGTCCAGGAACACCTGCCATAAGCATGCCAGCCGTGAATTCAAGGGGCACGTAGCTGCAGCCACTGTCCTGTAGCAATCCGAAGAATGCGCACACAAGCCGGCTTCGTTCTTCGCCTCCTACAAGCCACCGTCTCTGCGGCTCCCGGAGGCGAAGGAGTGGCTTCTTCGTGCACAGATGAGGGCAGCGGCAGCCGCAGGCTCCATAGCGCGGCTTCGGCAGAAAGACGCCGGGGAGCTGCACTTCCCTCCGGACAGCTCCGGATCGCCGTAGTCTGCGTCCTGACAGGACTGCATCGTAGCAAAAAGCTTTGCCGGTGTGTCTCGCAGGGAAAAAGCTTACCAGCACAGTGGACTTATCCCGCTCTTGCCCAGAAACATGGACTTGCCTCACACTCCAAAGACATTGCTCTTTCCTAAGCAGGCTAGGAAATGCTCTCAGATGGCCGTGCTGTCTGCCTGCTCCTGCCCAGCTCGTAGTTTTAGGTGCGCACAAATCCCAGCCTGGCATTCAGTGCACAGTCAAGGCAATTGCAAAATCCAGCAGCTGCTCATTCCCAAACACAAGGCGCTGTTTATGCTCTTGCTTCCCGACAAATTCGGCGCAGCCCTTCTTTTCTGCACCTGCCACCGAGGTCTCTGCATCCTGGAGCCTCAGAGGACGAGCACGATTTTGCAGGGAGCGGCTGTATCAGGGCGAAGTATAAACGCAGGAAAGTAGTCCAGGAACACCTGCCATAAGCATGCCAGCCGTGAATTCAAGGGGCACGGAGCTGCAGCCACTGTCCTGTAGCACTCCGAAGAATGCGCACACAAGCCGGCTTCGTTCTTCGCCTCCTACAAGCCACCTGTCTCTGCGGCTCCCGGAGGCGAAGAAGCGGCTGCTTCGTGCACAGATGAGGGCAGCGGCAGCCGCAGGCTCCGAAGCGCGGCTTCGGCAGAAAGACGCCGGGGAGCGCCACTTCCCTCCGGACAGCTCCGGACAGCCGTAGTCTGCGTCCTGAGTGGACTGCATCATAGCGAAAAGCTTTGCCAGTGTGTCTCGCAGGGAAAAAGCTTACAAGCACAGCGGACTTATCCCGATCTTGCCCAGAAACATGGACTTGCCTCACACTCCAAAGACATTGCTCTTTCCTAAGCAGGCTAGGAAATTCTCTCAGATGGCCGTGCTGTCTGCCTGCTCCTGCCCAGCTCATAATTTTAGGTGTGCACATCCCAGCCTGGCATTCAGTGCACAGTCAAGGCAATTGCAAAATCCAGCAGCTGCTCATTCCCAAACACAAGGCACTGTTTATGCTCTTGCTTCCCGACAAATTCGGCGCAGCCCTTCTTTTCTGCAGCTGCCACCGAGGTCTCTGCATCCTGGAGCCTCAGAGGAGGAGCACGATTTTGCCAGGAGAGGCTGTATCAGGGCGAAGTCTAAACGCAGGAAAGTAGTCCAGGAACACCTGCCATAAGCATTGAAGCAGGGAATTGAAGGGGCACGGAGCTGCAGCCACTGTCCTTTAGCAATCCGAAGAATGCGCACACAAGCCGGCTTCGTTCTTCGCCTCCTACAAACCACCTCTCTCTGCGGCTCCCGGAGGCGAACAAGCGGCTCCTTCGTGCACAGATGAGGGCAGCGGCAGCCGCAGGCTCTGAAGCGCGGCTTCGGCAGAAAGACGCCGGGGAGCGGCACTTCCCTCCGGACAGCTCCGGACCCCCGTAGTCTGCGTCCTGACCGGAATGCATCGTAGCGAAAAGCTTTGCCAGTGTGTCTCCAGGGAAAAAGCTTACCAGCACAGCAGACTTATCCCGCTCTTGCCCAGAAACATGGACTTGCCTCACACTCCAAAGACACTGCTCTTTCCTAAGCAGGCTAGGAAATGCTCTCAGATGGCCGTGCTGTCTGCCTGCTCCTGCCCAGCTCGTAGTTTTAGGTGCGCACATCCCAGCCTGGCATTCAGTGCACAGTGAAGGCAATTGCAAAATCCAGCAGCTGCTCATTCCCAAACACAAGGCGCTGTTTATGCTCTTGCTTCCCGACAAATTCGGCGCAGCCCTTCTTTTCTGCAGCTGCCACCGAGGTCTCTGCATCCTGGAGCCTCAGAGGACGAGCACAATTTTGCAGGGAGGGGCTGTATCATGACGAAGTCTAAACGCAGGAAAGTAGTCCAGGAACACCTGCCATAAGCATGCCAGCCGTGAATTCAAGGGGCACGGAGCTGCAGCCACTGTCCTGTAGCACTCCGAAGAATGCGCACACAAGCCGGCTTCGTTCTTCGCCTCCTACAAGCCACCGTCTCTGCGGCTCCCGGAGGCGAAGGAGTGGCTTCTTCGTGCACAGATGAGGGCAGCGGCAGCCGCAGGCTCCATAGCGCGGCTTCGGCAGAAAGACGCCGGGGAGCTGCACTTCCCTCCAGACAGCTCCGGACCGCCGTAGTCTGCGTCCTGACAGGACTGCATCGTAGCAAAAAGCTTTGCCGGTGTGTCTCGCAGGGAAAAAGCTTACCAGCACAGCGGAATTATCCCGATCTTGCCAAGAAACATGGACTTGCCTCACACTCCAAAGACACTGCTCTTTCCTAAGCAGGCTAGGAAATGCTCTCAGATGGCCGTGCTGTCTGCCTGCTCCTGCCCAGCTCGTAGTTTTAGGTGCGCACATCCCAGCCTGGCATTCAGTGCACAGTCAAGGCAATTGAAAAATCAAGAAGCTGCTCATTCCCAAACACAAGGCGCGCTGTTTATGCTCTTGCTTCCCGACAAATTCGGCGCAGCCCTTCTTTTCTGCACCTGCCACCGAGGTCTCTGCATCCTGGAGCCTCAGAGGACGAGCACGATTTTCCAGGGAGGGGCTGTATCAGGGCGAAGTCAAAAGGCAGGAAAGTAGTCCAGGAACACCTGCCATAAGAATGCCATCCGTGAATTGAGGGGGCACGGAGCTGCAGCCACTGTCCTTTAGCACTCCGAAGAATGCGCACACAAGCCGGCTTCGTTCTTCGCCTCGTACAAGCCACCTGTCTCTGCGGCTCCCGGAGGCGAAGAAGCGGCTGCTTCGTGCACAGATGAGGGCAGCGGCAGCCGCAGGCTCCGAAGCGCGGCTTCGGCAGAAAGACGCCGGGGAGCGCCACTTCCCTCCGGACAGCTCCGGATCGCCGTAGTCTGCGTTCTGACAGGACTGCATCATAGCGAAAAGCTTTGCCAGTCTGTCTCGCAGGGAAAAAGCTTACCAGCACAGCGGACTTATCCCGATCTTGCCCAGAAACATGGACTTGCCTCACACACCAAAGACACCGCTCTTTCCTGGGCAGGCTAGGGAATGCTCTCAGATGGCCGTGCTGTCTGCCTGCTCCTGCCCAGCTCGTAGTTTTAGGTGCGCACAAATCCCAGCCTGGCATTCAGTGCACAGTCAAGGCAATTGCAAAATCCAGCAGCTGCTCATTCCCAAACACAAGTGCGCTGTTTATGCTCTTGCTTCCCGACAAATTCGGCGCAGCCCTTCTTTTCTGCAGCTGCCACCGAGGTCTCTGCATCCTGGAGCCTCAGAGGACGAGCACGATTTTGCCAGGAGAGGCTGTATCAGGGCGAAGTCTAAACGCAGGAAAGTAGTCCAGGAACACCTGCAATAAGCATGCCAGCCGTGAATTCAAGGGGCACGGAGCTGCAGCCACTGTCCTTTAGCACTTCGAAGAATGCGCACACAAGCCGGCTTCGTTCTTCGCCTCGTACAAGCCACCTCTCTCTGCGGCTCCCGGAGGCGAAGAAGCGGCTGCTTCGTGTACAGATGAGGACGGCGGCAGCCGCAGGCTCCGAAGCGCGGCTTCGGCAGAAAGACGCCGGGGAGCGCCACTTCCCTCCGGACAGCTCCGGACAGCCGTAGTCTGTGTACTGAGTGGACTTCATCATAGCGAAAAGCTTTGCCAGTGTGTCTCGCAGGGAAAAAGCTTACCAGCACAGCGGACTTCTCCCGCTCTTGCCCAGAAACATGGACTTGCCTCACATTCCAAAGACACTGCTCTTTCCTAAGCAGGCTAGGAAATTCTCTCAGATGGCCGTGCTGTCTGCCTGCTCCTGCCCAGCTCGTAGTTTTAGGTGCGCACATCCCAGCCTGGCATTCAGTGCACAGTCAAGGCAATTGCAAAATCCAGCAGCTGCTCATTCCCAAACACAAGGCGCTGTTTATGCTCTTGCTTCCCGACAAATTCGGCGCAGCCCTTCTTTTCTGCACCTGCCACCGAGGTCTCTGCATCCTGGAGCCTCAGAGGAGGAGCACGATTTTGCCAGGAGAGGCTGTATCAGGGCGAAGTCTAAACGCAGGAAAGTTGTCCAGGAACATCTGCCATAAGCATGCCAGCCGTGAATTCAAGGGGCACGGAGCTGCAGCCACTGTCCTGTAGCACTCCGAAGAATGCGCACACAAGCCGGCTTCGTTCTTCGCCTCCTACAAGCCACCGTCTCTGCGGCTCCCGGAGGCGAAGGAGTGGCTTCTTCGTGCACAGATGAGGGCAGCGGCAGCCGCAGGCTCCATAGCGCGGCTTCGGCAGAAAGACGCCGGGGAGCTGCACTTCCCTCCAGACAGCTCCGGACCGCCGTAGTCTGCGTCCTGACAGGACTGCATCGTAGCAAAAAGCTTTGCCGGTGTGTCTCGCAGGGAAAAAGCTTACCAGCACAGCGGAATTATCCCGATCTTGCCAAGAAACATGGACTTGCCTCACACTCCAAAGACACTGCTCTTTCCTAAGCAGGCTAGGAAATGCTCTCAGATGGCCGTGCTGTCTGCCTGCTCCTGCCCAGCTCGTAGTTTTAGGTGCGCACATCCCAGCCTGGCATTCAGTGCACAGTCAAGGCAATTGAAAAATCAAGAAGCTGCTCATTCCCAAACACAAGGCGCGCTGTTTATGCTCTTGCTTCCCGACAAATTCGGCGCAGCCCTTCTTTTCTGCAGCTGCCACCGAGGTCTCTGCATCCTGGAGCCTCAGAGGAGGAGCACGATTTTGCAGGGAGGGGCTGTATCAGGGCGAAGTCAAAAGGCAGGAAAGTAGTCCAGGAACACCTGCCATAAGAATGCCATCCGTTAATTGAGGGGGCACGGAGCTGCAGCCACTCTCCTTTAGCACTCCGAAGAATGCGCACACAAGCCGGCTTCGTTCTTCGCCTCCTACAAGCCACCTGTCTCTGCGGCTCCCGGAGGCGAAGAAGCGGCTGCTTCGTGCACAGATGAGGGCAGCGGCAGCCGCAGGCTCCATAGCGCGGCTTCGGCAGAAAGACGCCGGGGAGCGCCACTTCCCTCCGGACAGCTCCGGACCGCCGTAGTCTGTGTACTGAGTGGACTGCATCATAGCGAAAAGCTTTGCCAGTGTGTCTCGCAGGGAAAAAGCTTACCAGCACAGCGGACTTATCCCGCTCTTGCCCAGAAACATGGACTTGCCTCACACTCCAAAGACATTGCTCTTTCCTAAGCAGGCTAGGAAATGCTCTCAGATGGCCGTGCTGTCTGCCTGCTCCTGCCCAGCTCGTAGTTTTAGGTGTGCACATCCCAGCCTGGCATTCAGTGCACAGTCAAGGCAATTGCAAAATCCAGCAGCTGCTCATTCCCAAACACAAGTGCGCTGTTTATGCTCTTGCTTCCCGACAAATTCGGCGCAGCCCTTCTTTTCTGCACCTGCCACCGAGGTCTCTGCATCCTGGAGCCTCAGAGGACGAGCACAATTTTGCAGGGAGGGGCTGTATCATGACGAAGTCTAAACGCAGGAAAGTTGTCCAGGAACACCTGCCATAAGCATGCCAGCCGTGAATTCAAGGGGCACGTAGCTGCAGCCACTGTCCTGTAGCACTCCGAAGAATGCGCACACAAGCCGGCTTCGTTCTTCGCCTCCTACAAGCCACCGTCTCTGCGGCTCCCGGAGGCGAAGGAGTGGCTTCTTCGTGCACAGATGAGGGCAGCGGCAGCCGCAGGCTCCATAGCGCGGCTTCGGCAGAAAGACGCCGGGGAGCTGCACTTCCCTCCGGACAGCTCCGGATCGCCGTAGTCTGCGTCCTGACAGGACTGCATCGTAGCAAAAAGCTTTGCCGGTGTGTCTCGCAGGGAAAAAGCTTACCAGCACAGCGGACTTATCCCGCTCTTGCCCAGAAACATGGACTTGCCTCACACTCCAAAGACATTGCTCTTTCCTAAGCAGGCTAGGAAATGCTCTCAGATGGCCGTGCTGTCTGCCTGCTCCTGCCCAGCTCGTAGTTTTAGGTGCGCACAAATCCCAGCCTGGCATTCAGTGCACAGTCAAGGCAATTGCAAAATCCAGCAGCTGCTCATTCCCAAACACAAGGCGCTGTTTATGCTCTTGCTTCCCGACAAATTCGGCGCAGCCCTTCTTTTCTGCACCTGCCACCGAGGTCTCTGCATCCTGGAGCCTCAGAGGACGAGCACGATTTTGCAGGGAGCGGCTGTATCAGGGCGAAGTATAAACGCAGGAAAGTAGTCCAGGAACACCTGCCATAAGCATGCCAGCCGTGAATTCAAGGGGCACGGAGCTGCAGCCACTGTCCTGTAGCAATCCGAAGAATGCGCACACAAGCCGGCTTCGTTCTTCGCCTCCTACAAGCCACCGTCTCTGCGGCTCCCGGAGGCGAAGAAGCGGCTGCTTCGTGCACAGATGAGGACAGCGGCAGCCGCAGGCTCCGAAGCGCGGCTTCGGCAGAAAGACGCCGGGGAGCGGCACTTCCCTCCGGACAGCTCCGGACCGCCGTAGTCTGCGTCCTGACAGGACTGCATCATAGCGAAAAGCTTTGCCAGTGTGTCTCGCAGGGAAAAAGCTTACAAGCACAGCGGACTTATCCCGATCTTGCCCAGAAACATGGACTTGCCTCACACTCCAAAGACATTGCTCTTTCCTAAGCAGGCTAGGAAATTCTCTCAGATGGCCGTGCTGTCTGCCTGCTCCTGCCCAGCTCATAATTTTAGGTGTGCACATCCCAGCCTGGCATTCAGTGCACAGTCAAGGCAATTGCAAAATCCAGCAGCTGCTCATTCCCAAACACAAGGCACTGTTTATGCTCTTGCTTCCCGACAAATTCGGCGCAGCCCTTCTTTTCTGCAGCTGCCACCGAGGTCTCTGCATCCTGGAGCCTCAGAGGAGGAGCACGATTTTGCCAGGAGAGGCTGTATCAGGGCGAAGTCTAAACGCAGGAAAGTAGTCCAGGAACACCTGCCATAAGCATTGAAGCAGGGAATTGAAGGGGCACGGAGCTGCAGCCACTGTCCTGTAGCACTCCGAAGAATGCGCACACAAGCCGGCTTCGTTCTTCGCCTCCTACAAGCCACCTCTCTCTGCGGCTCCCGGAGGCGAACAAGCGGCTCCTTCGTGCACAGATGAGGGCAGCGGCAGCCGCAGGCTCTGAAGCGCGGCTTCGGCAGAAAGACGCCGGGGAGCGGCACTTCCCTCCGGACAGCTCCGGACCCCCGTAGTCTGCGTCCTGACCGGAATGCATCGTAGCGAAAAGCTTTGCCAGTGTGTCTCCAGGGAAAAAGCTTACCAGCACAGCAGACTTATCCCGCTCTTGCCCAGAAACATGGACTTGCCTCACACTCCAAAGACACTGCTCTTTCCTAAGCAGGCTAGGAAATGCTCTCAGATGGCCGTGCTGTCTGCCTGCTCCTGCCCAGCTCGTAGTTTTAGGTGCGCACATCCCAGCCTGGCATTCAGTGCACAGTCAAGGCAATTGCAAAATCCAGCAGCTGCTCATTCCCAAACACAAGGCGCTGTTTATGCTCTTGCTTCCCGACAAATTCGGCGCAGCCCTTCTTTTCTGCACCTGCCACCGAGGTCTCTGCATCCTGGAGCCTCAGAGGACGAGCACAATTTTGCAGGGAGGGGCTGTATCATGACGAAGTCTAAACGCAGGAAAGTAGTCCAGGAACACCTGCCATAAGCATGCCAGCCGTGAATTCAAGGGGCACGGAGCTGCAGCCACTGTCCTGTAGCACTCCGAAGAATGCGCACACAAGCCGGCTTCGTTCTTCGCCTCCTACAAGCCACCGTCTCTGCGGCTCCCGGAGGCGAAGGAGTGGCTTCTTCGTGCACAGATGAGGGCAGCGGCAGCCGCAGGCTCCATAGCGCGGCTTCGGCAGAAAGACGCCGGGGAGCTGCACTTCCCTCCAGACAGCTCCGGACCGCCGTAGTCTGCGTCCTGACAGGACTGCATCGTAGCAAAAAGCTTTGCCGGTGTGTCTCGCAGGGAAAAAGCTTACCAGCACAGCGGAATTATCCCGATCTTGCCAAGAAACATGGACTTGCCTCACACTCCAAAGACACTGCTCTTTCCTAAGCAGGCTAGGAAATGCTCTCAGATGGCCGTGCTGTCTGCCTGCTCCTGCCCAGCTCGTAGTTTTAGGTGCGCACATCCCAGCCTGGCATTCAGTGCACAGTCAAGGCAATTGCAAAATCCAGCAGCTGCTCATTCCCAAACACAAGGCACTGTTTATGCTCTTGCTTCCCGACAAATTCGGCGCAGCCCTTCTTTTCTGCACCTGCCACCGAGGTCTCTGCATCCTGGAGCCTCAGAGGAGGAGCACGATTTTGCAGGGAGGGGCTGTATCAGGGCGAAGTCTAAACGCAGGAAAGTAGTCCAGGAACACCTGCCATAAGAATGCCATCCGTGAATTGAGGGGGCACGGAGCTGCAGCCACTGTCCTTTAGCACTCCGAAGAATGCGCACACAAGCCGGCTTCGTTCTTCGCCTCCTACAAGCCACCTGTCTCTGCGGCTCCCGGAGGCGAAGAAGCGGCTGCTTCGTGCACAGATGAGGGCAGCGGCAGCCGCAGGCTCCGAAGCGCGGCTTCGGCAGAAAGACGCCGGGGAGCGCCACTTCCCTCCGGACAGCTCCGGATCGCCGTAGTCTGCGTTCTGACAGGACTGCATCATAGCGAAAAGCTTTGCCAGTCTGTCTCGCAGGGAAAAAGCTTACCAGCACAGCGGACTTATCCCGATCTTGCCCAGAAACATGGACTTGCCTCACACACCAAAGACACCGCTCTTTCCTGGGCAGGCTAGGGAATGCTCTCAGATGGCCGTGCTGTCTGCCTGCTCCTGCCCAGCTCGTAGTTTTAGGTGCGCACAAATCCCAGCCTGGCATTCAGTGCACAGTCAAGGCAATTGCAAAATCCAGCAGCTGCTCATTCCCAAACACAAGTGCGCTGTTTATGCTCTTGCTTCCCGACAAATTCGGCGCAGCCCTTCTTTTCTGCACCTGCCACCGAGGTCTCTGCATCCTGGAGCCTCAGAGGACGAGCACGATTTTGCCAGGAGAGGCTGTATCAGGGCGAAGTCTAAACGCAGGAAAGTAGTCCAGGAACACCTGCAATAAGCATGCCAGCCGTGAATTCAAGGGGCACGGAGCTGCAGCCACTGTCCTTTAGCACTTCGAAGAATGCGCACACAAGCCGGCTTCGTTCTTCGCCTCGTACAAGCCACCTCTCTCTGCGGCTCCCGGAGGCGAAGAAGCGGCTGCTTCGTGCACAGATGAGGACGGCGGCAGCCGCAGGCTCCGAAGCGCGGCTTCGGCAGAAAGACGCCGGGGAGCGCCACTTCCCTCCGGACAGCTCCGGACAGCCGTAGTCTGTGTACTGAGTGGACTTCATCATAGCGAAAAGCTTTGCCAGTGTGTCTCGCAGGGAAAAAGCTTACCAGCACAGCGGACTTCTCCCGCTCTTGCCCAGAAACATGGACTTGCCTCACATTCCAAAGACACTGCTCTTTCCTAAGCAGGCTAGGAAATTCTCTCAGATGGCCGTGCTGTCTGCCTGCTCCTGCCCAGCTCGTAGTTTTAGGTGCGCACAAATCCCAGCCTGGCATTCAGTGCACAGTCAAGGCAATTGCAAAATCCAGCAGCTGCTCATTCCCAAACACAAGGCGCTGTTTATGCTCTTGCTTCCCGACAAATTCGGCGCAGCCCTTCTTTTCTGCAGCTGCCACCGAGGTCTCTGCATCCTGGAGCCTCAGAGGAGGAGCACGATTTTGCCAGGAGAGGCTGTATCAGGGCGAAGTCTAAACGCAGGAAAGTTGTCCAGGAACACCTGCTATAAGCATGCCAGCCATGAATTCAAGGGGCACGGATCTGCAGCCACTGTCATTTAGCACTCCGAAGAATGCTCACACAAGCCGGCTTCGTTCTTCGCCTCGTACAAGCCACCTGTCTCTGCGGCTCCCGGAGGCGAAGAAGCGGCTGCTTCGTACACAGATGAGGGCAGCGGCAGCCGCAGGCTCCGAAGCGCGGCTTCGGCAGAAAGACGCCGGGGAGCGGCACTTCCCTCCGGACAGCTCCGGACAGCCGTAGTCTGCGTCCTGAGTGGACTGCATCATAGCGAAAAGCTTTGCCAGTGTGTCTCGCAGGGAAAAAGTTTACCAGCACAGCGGAATTATCCCGCTCTTGCCCAGAAACATGGACTTGCCTCACACTCCAAAGACATTGCTCTTTCCTAAGCAGGCTAACAAATTCTCTCAGATGGCCGTGCTGTCTGCCTGCTCCTGCCCAGCTCGTAGTTTTAGGTGTGCACATCCCAGCCTGGCATTCAGTGCACAGTCAAGGCAATTGCAAAATCCAGCAGCTGCTCATTCCCAAACACAAGGCACTGTTTATGCTCTTGCTTCCCGACAAATTCGGCGCAGCCCTTCTTTTCTGCAGCTGCCACCGAGGTCTCTGCATCCTGGAGCCTCAGAGGAGGAGCACGATTTTGCCAGGAGAGGCTGTATCAGGGCGAATTCTAAACGCAGGAAAGTTGTCCAGGAACACCTGCCATAAGCATGCCAGCCGTGAATTCAAGGGGCACGGAGCTGCAGCCACTGTCATTTAGCACTCCGAAGAATGCTCACACAAGCCGGCTTCGTTCTTCGCCTCGTACAAGCCACCTGTCTCTGCGGCTCCCGGAGGCGAAGAAGCGGCTGCTTCGTACACAGATGAGGGCAGCGGCAGCCGCAGGCTCTGAAGCGCGGCTTCAGCAGAAAGACGCCGGGGAGCGGCACTTCCCTCCGGACAGCTCCGGACCCCCGTAGTCTGCGTCCTGACCGGAATGCATCGTAGCGAAAAGCTTTGCCAGTGTGTCTCCAGGGAAAAAGCTTACCAGCACAGCAGACTTATCCCGCTCTTGCCCAGAAACATGGACTTGCCTCACACTCCAAAGACACTGCTCTTTCCTAAGCAGGCTAGGAAATGCTCTCAGATGGCCGTGCTGTCTGCCTGCTCCTGCCCAGCTCGTAGTTTTAGGTGCGCACATCCCAGCCTGGCATTCAGTGCACAGTCAAGGCAATTGCAAAATCCAGCAGCTGCTCATTCCCAAACACAAGGCGCTGTTTATGCTCTTGCTTCCCGACAAATTCGGCGCAGCCCTTCTTTTCTGCACCTGCCACCGAGGTCTCTGCATCCTGGAGCCTCAGAGGACGAGCACAATTTTGCAGGGAGGGGCTGTATCATGACGAAGTCTAAACGCAGGAAAGTAGTCCAGGAACACCTGCCATAAGCATGCCAGCCGTGAATTCAAGGGGCACGGAGCTGCAGCCACTGTCCTGTAGCACTCCGAAGAATGCGCACACAAGCCGGCTTCGTTCTTCGCCTCCTACAAGCCACCGTCTCTGCGGCTCCCGGAGGCGAAGGAGTGGCTTCTTCGTGCACAGATGAGGGCAGCGGCAGCCGCAGGCTCCATAGCGCGGCTTCGGCAGAAAGACGCCGGGGAGCTGCACTTCCCTCCAGACAGCTCCGGACCGCCGTAGTCTGCGTCCTGACAGGACTGCATCGTAGCAAAAAGCTTTGCCGGTGTGTCTCGCAGGGAAAAAGCTTACCAGCACAGCGGAATTATCCCGATCTTGCCAAGAAACATGGACTTGCCTCACACTCCAAAGACACTGCTCTTTCCTAAGCAGGCTAGGAAATGCTCTCAGATGGCCGTGCTGTCTGCCTGCTCCTGCCCAGCTCGTAGTTTTAGGTGCGCACATCCCAGCCTGGCATTCAGTGCACAGTCAAGGCAATTGCAAAATCCAGCAGCTGCTCATTCCCAAACACAAGGCGCGCTGTTTATGCTCTTGCTTCCCGACAAATTCGGCGCAGCCCTTCTTTTCTGCACCTGCCACCGAGGTCTCTGCATCCTGGAGCCTCAGAGGAGGAGCACGATTTTGCAGGGAGGGGCTGTATCAGGGCGAAGTCAAAAGGCAGGAAAGTAGTCCAGGAACACCTGCCATAAGAATGCCATCCGTGAATTGAGGGGGCACGGAGCTGCAGCCACTGTCCTTTAGCACTCCGAAGAATGCGCACACAAGCCGGCTTCGTTCTTCGCCTCGTACAAGCCACCTGTCTCTGCGGCTCCCGGAGGCGAAGAAGCGGCTGCTTCGTGCACAGATGAGGGCAGCGGCAGCCGCAGGCTCCGAAGCGCGGCTTCGGCAGAAAGACGCCGGGGAGCGCCACTTCCCTCCGGACAGCTCCGGATCGCCGTAGTCTGCGTTCTGACAGGACTGCATCATAGCGAAAAGCTTTGCCAGTCTGTCTCGCAGGGAAAAAGCTTACCAGCACAGCGGACTTATCCCGATCTTGCCCAGAAACATGGACTTGCCTCACACACCAAAGACACCGCTCTTTCCTGGGCAGGCTAGGGAATGCTCTCAGATGGCCGTGCTGTCTGCCTGCTCCTGCCCAGCTCGTAGTTTTAGGTGCGCACAAATCCCAGCCTGGCATTCAGTGCACAGTCAAGGCAATTGCAAAATCCAGCAGCTGCTCATTCCCAAACACAAGTGCGCTGTTTATGCTCTTGCTTCCCGACAAATTCGGCGCAGCCCTTCTTTTCTGCAGCTGCCACCGAGGTCTCTGCATCCTGGAGCCTCAGAGGACGAGCACGATTTTGCCAGGAGAGGCTGTATCAGGGCGAAGTCTAAACGCAGGAAAGTAGTCCAGGAACACCTGCAATAAGCATGCCAGCCGTGAATTCAAGGGGCACGGAGCTGCAGCCACTGTCATTTAGCACTTCGAAGAATGCGCACACAAGCCGGCTTCGTTCTTCGCCTCGTACAAGCCACCTCTCTCTGCGGCTCCCGGAGGCGAAGAAGCGGCTGCTTCGTGTACAGATGAGGACGGCGGCAGCCGCAGGCTCCGAAGCGCGGCTTCGGCAGAAAGACGCCGGGGAGCGCCACTTCCCTCCGGACAGCTCCGGACAGCCGTAGTCTGTGTACTGAGTGGACTTCATCATAGCGAAAAGCTTTGCCAGTGTGTCTCGCAGGGAAAAAGCTTACCAGCACAGCGGACTTCTCCCGCTCTTGCCCAGAAACATGGACTTGCCTCACATTCCAAAGACACTGCTCTTTCCTAAGCAGGCTAGGAAATTCTCTCAGATGGCCGTGCTGTCTGCCTGCTCCTGCCCAGCTCGTAGTTTTAGGTGCGCACAAATCCCAGCCTGGCATTCAGTGCACAGTCAAGGCAATTGCAAAATCCAGCAGCTGCTCATTCCCAAACACAAGGCGCTGTTTATGCTCTTGCCTCCCGACAAATTCGGCGCAGCCCTTCTTTTCTGCAGCTGCCACCGAGGTCTCTGCATCCTGGAGCCTCAGAGGAGGAGCACGATTTTGCCAGGAGAGGCTGTATCAGGGCGAAGTCTAAACACAGGAAAGTTGTCCAGGAACACCTGCTATAAGCATGCCAGCCATGAATTCAAGGGGCACGGATCTGCAGCCACTGTCATTTAGCACTCCGAAGAATGCTCACACAAGCCGGCTTCGTTCTTCGCCTCGTACAAGCCACCTGTCTCTGCGGCTCCCGGAGGCGAAGAAGCGGCTGCTTCGTACACAGATGAGGGCAGCGGCAGCCGCAGGCTCCGAAGCGCGGCTTCGGCAGAAAGACGCCGGGGAGCGGCACTTCCCTCCGGACAGCTCCGGACAGCCGTAGTCTGCGTCCTGAGTGGACTGCATCATAGCGAAAAGCTTTGCCGGTGTGTCTCGCAGGGAAAAAGTTTACCAGCACAGCGGAATTATCCCGCTCTTGCCCAGAAACATGGACTTGCCTCACACTCCAAAGACATTGCTCTTTCCTAAGCAGGCTAACAAATTCTCTCAGATGGCCGTGCTGTCTGCCTGCTCCTGCCCAGCTCGTAGTTTTAGGTGTGCACATCCCAGCCTGGCATTCAGTGCACAGTCAAGGCAATTGCAAAATCCAGCAGCTGCTCATTCCCAAACACAAGGCACTGTTTATGCTCTTGCTTCCCGACAAATTCGGCGCAGCCCTTCTTTTCTGCAGCTGCCACCGAGGTCTCTGCATCCTGGAGCCTCAGAGGAGGAGCACGATTTTGCCAGGAGAGGCTGTATCAGGGCGAATTCTAAACGCAGGAAAGTTGTCCAGGAACACCTGCCATAAGCATGCCAGCCGTGAATTCAAGGGGCACGGAGCTGCAGCCACTGTCCTTTAGCACTCCGAAGAATGCGCACACAAGCCGGCTTCGTTCTTCGCCTCGTACAAGCCACCTGTCTCTGCGGCTCCCGGAGGCGAAGAAGCGGCTGCTTCGTACACAGATGAGGGCAGCGGCAGGTGCAGGCTCCGTAGCGCGGCTTCGGCAGAAAGACGCCGGGGAGCGGCACTTCCCTCCGGACAGCTCCGGACAGCCGTAGTCTGCGTTCTGACAGGACTGCATCATAGCGAAAAGCTTTGCCAGTGTGTCTCGCAGGGAAAAAGCTTACCAGCACAGCAGACTTATCCCGCTCTTGCCCAGAAACATGGACTTGCCTCACACTCCAAAGACACTGCTCTTTCCTAAGCAGGCTAGGAAATGCTCTCAGATGGCCGTGCTGTCTGCCTGCTCCTGCCCAGCTCGTAGTTTTAGGTGCGCACATCCCAGCCTGGCATTCAGTGCACAGTCAAGGCAATTGCAAAATCCAGCAGCTGCTCATTCCCAAACACAAGGCGCTGTTTATGCTCTTGCTTCCCGACAAATTCGGCGCAGCCCTTCTTTTCTGCACCTGCCACCGAGGTCTCTGCATCCTGGAGCCTCAGAGGACGAGCACGATTTAGCCAGGAGAGGCTGTATTAGGGCGAAGTATAAACGCAGGAAAGTAGTCCAGGAACACCTGCAATAAGCATGCCAGCCGTGAATTCAAGGGGCACGGAGCTGCAGCCACTGTCCTTTAGCACTCCGAAGAATGCGCACACAAGCCGGCTTCGTTCTTCGCCTCGTACAAGCCACCTCTCTCTGCGGCTCCCGGAGGCGAAGAAGCGGCTGCTTCGTGTACAGATGAGGACGGCGGCAGCCGCAGGCTCCGAAGCGCGGCTTCGGCAGAAAGACGCCGGGGAGTGCCACTTCCCTCCGGACAGCTCCGGACAGCCGTAGTCTGTGTACTGACTGGACTTCATCATAGCGAAAAGCTTTGCCAGTGTGTCTCGCAGGGAAAAAGCTTACCAGCACAGCGGACTTCTCCCGCTCTTGCCCAGAAACATGGACTTGCCTCACACTCCAAAGACACTGCTCTTTCCTAAGCAGGCTAGGAAATTCTCTCAGATGGCCGTGCTGTCTGCCTGCTCCTGCCCAGCTCGTAGTTTTAGGTGTGCACATCCCAGCCTGGCATTCAGTGCACAGTGTAGGCAATTGCAAAATCCAGCAGCTGCTCATTCCCAAACACAAGGCGCTGTTTATGCTCTTGCTTCCCGACAAATTCGGCGCAGCCCTTCTTTTCTGCAGCTGCCACCGAGGTCTCTGCATCCTGGAGCCTCAGAGGAGGAGCACGATTTTGCCAGGAGAGGCTGTATCAGGGCGAAGTCTAAACACAGGAAAGTTGTCCAGGAACACCTGCTATAAGCATGCCAGCCATGAATTCAAGGGGCACGGATCTGCAGCCACTGTCATTTAGCACTCCGAAGAATGCTCACACAAGCCGGCTTCGTTCTTCGCCTCGTACAAGCCACCTGTCTCTGCGGCTCCCGGAGGCGAAGAAGCGGCTGCTTCGTACACAGATGAGGGCAGCGGCAGCCGCAGGCTCCGAAGCGCGGCTTCGGCAGAAAGACGCCGGGGAGCGGCACTTCCCTCCGGACAGCTCCGGACAGCCGTAGTCTGCGTCCTGAGTGGACTGCATCATAGCGAAAAGCTTTGCCAGTGTGTCTCGCAGGGAAAAAGTTTACCAGCACAGCGGAATTATCCCGATCTTGCCCAGAAACATGGACTTGCCTCACACTCCAAAGACATTGCTCTTTCCTAAGCAGGCTAGGAAATGCCCTCAGATGGCCGTGCTGTCTGCCTGCTCCTGCCCAGCTCGTAGTTTTAGGAGCGCACATCCCAGCCTGGCATTCAGTGCACAGTCAAGGCAATTGCAAAATCAAGAAACTGCTCATTCCCAATCACAAGGCGCTGTTTATGCTCTTGCTTCCCGACAAATTCGGCGCAGCCCTTCTTTTCTGCAGCTGCCACCGAGGTCTCTGCATCCTGGAGCCTCAGAGGAGGAGCACGATTTTGCAGGGAGGGGCTGTATCAGGGCGAAGTCTAAACGCAGGAAAGTTGTCCAGGAACACCTGCCATAAGCATGCCAGCCGTGAATTCAAGGGGCACGGAGCTGCAGCCACTGTCCTGTAGCAATCCGAAGAATGCGCACACAAGCCGGCTTCGTTCTTCGCCTCCTACAAGCCACCGTCTCTGCGGCTCCCGGAGGCGAAGGAGTGGCTTCTTCGTGCACAGATGAGGGCAGCGGCAGCCGCAGGCTCCATAGCGCGGCTTCGGCAGAAAGACGCCGGGGAGCTGCACTTCCCTCCAGACAGCTCCGGACCGCCGTAGTCTGCGTCCTGACAGGACTGCATCGTAGCAAAAAGCTTTGCCGGTGTGTCTCGCAGGGAAAAAGCTTACCAGCACAGCGGAATTATCCCGATCTTGCCAAGAAACATGGACTTGCCTCACACTCCAAAGACACTGCTCTTTCCTAAGCAGGCTAGGAAATGCTCTCAGATGGCCGTGCTGTCTGCCTGCTCCTGCCCAGCTCGTAGTTTTAGGTGCGCACATCCCAGCCTGGCATTCAGTGCACAGTCAAGGCAATTGAAAAATCAAGAAGCTGCTCATTCCCAAACACAAGGCGCGCTGTTTATGCTCTTGCTTCCCGACAAATTCGGCGCAGCCCTTCTTTTCTGCACCTGCCACCGAGGTCTCTGCATCCTGGAGCCTCAGAGGAGGAGCACGATTTTGCAGGGAGGGGCTGTATCAGGGCGAAGTCAAAAGGCAGGAAAGTAGTCCAGGAACACCTGCCATAAGAATGCCATCCGTTAATTGAGGGGGCACGGAGCTGCAGCCACTCTCCTTTAGCACTCCGAAGAATGCGCACACAAGCCGGCTTCGTTCTTCGCCTCGTACAAGCCACCTGTCTCTGCGGCTCCCGGAGGCGAAGAAGCGGCTGCTTCGTGCACAGATGAGGGCAGCGGCAGCCGCAGGCTCCATAGCGCGGCTTCGGCAGAAAGACGCCGGGGAGCGCCACTTCCCTCCGGACAGCTCCGGACCGCCGTAGTCTGTGTACTGAGTGGACTGCATCATAGCGAAAAGCTTTGCCAGTGTGTCTCGCAGGGAAAAAGCTTACCAGCACAGCGGACTTATCCCGCTCTTGCCCAGAAACATGGACTTGCCTCACACTCCAAAGACATTGCTCTTTCCTAAGCAGGCTAGGAAATGCTCTCAGATGGCCGTGCTGTCTGCCTGCTCCTGCCCAGCTCGTAGTTTTAGGTGTGCACATCCCAGCCTGGCATTCAGTGCACAGTCAAGGCAATTGCAAAATCCAGCAGCTGCTCATTCCCAAACACAAGTGCGCTGTTTATGCTCTTGCTTCCGGACAAATTCGGCGCAGCCCTTCTTTTCTGCACCTGCCACCGAGGTCTCTGCATCCTGGAGCCTCAGAGGACGAGCACAATTTTGCAGGGAGGGGCTGTATCATGACGAAGTCTAAACGCAGGAAAGTTGTCCAGGAACACCTGCCATAAGCATGCCAGTCGTGAATTCAAGGGGCACGTAGCTGCAGCCACTGTCCTGTAGCAATCCGAAGAATGCGCACACAAGCCGGCTTCGTTCTTCGCCTCCTACAAGCCACCGTCTCTGCGGCTCCCGGAGGCGAAGGAGTGGCTTCTTCGTGCACAGATGAGGGCAGCGGCAGCCGCAGGCTCCATAGCGCGGCTTCGGCAGAAAGACGCCGGGGAGCTGCACTTCCCTCCGGACAGCTCCGGATCGCCGTAGTCTGCGTCCTGACAGGACTGCATCGTAGCAAAAAGCTTTGCCGGTGTGTCTCGCAGGGAAAAAGCTTACCAGCACAGCGGACTTATCCCGCTCTTGCCCAGAAACATGGACTTGCCTCACACTCCAAAGACATTGCTCTTTCCTAAGCAGGCTAGGAAATGCTCTCAGATGGCCGTGCTGTCTGCCTGCTCCTGCCCAGCTCGTAGTTTTAGGTGCGCACAAATCCCAGCCTGGCATTCAGTGCACAGTCAAGGCAATTGCAAAATCCAGCAGCTGCTCATTCCCAAACACAAGGCGCTGTTTATGCTCTTGCTTCCCGACAAATTCGGCGCAGCCCTTCTTTTCTGCACCTGCCACCGAGGTCTCTGCATCCTGGAGCCTCAGAGGAGGAGCACGATTTTGCAGGGAGCGGCTGTATCAGGGCGAAGTATAAACGCAGGAAAGTAGTCCAGGAACACCTGCCATAAGCATGCCAGCCGTGAATTCAAGGGGCACGGAGCTGCAGCCACTGTCCTGTAGCAATCCGAAGAATGCGCACACAAGCCGGCTTCGTTCTTCGCCTCCTACAAGCCACCTGTCTCTGCGGCTCCCGGAGGCGAAGAAGCGGCTGCTTCGTGCACAGATGAGGACAGCGGCAGCCGCAGGCTCCGAAGCGCGGCTTCGGCAGAAAGACGCCGGGGAGCGGCACTTCCCTCCGGACAGCTCCGGACCGCCGTAGTCTGCGTCCTGACAGGACTGCATCATAGCGAAAAGCTTTGCCAGTGTGTCTCGCAGGGAAAAAGCTTACCAGCACAGCGGACTTCTCCCGCTCTTGCCCAGAAACATGGACTTGCCTCACACTCCAAAGACACTGCTCTTTCCTAAGCAGGCTAGGAAATTCTCTCAGATGGCCGTGCTGTCTGCCTGCTCCTGCCCAGCTCATAATTTTAGGTGCGCACATCCCAGCCTGGCATTCAGTGCACAGTCAAGGCAATTGCAAAATCCAGCAGCTGCTCATTCCCAAACACAAGGCACTGTTTATGCTCTTGCTTCCCGACAAATTCGGCGCAGCCCTTCTTTTCTGCAGCTGCCACCGAGGTCTCTGCATCCTGGAGCCTCAGAGGAGGAGCACGATTTTGCCAGGAGAGGCTGTATCAGGGCGAAGTCTAAACGCAGGAAAGTTGTCCAGGAACACCTGCCATAAGCATGCCAGCCATGAATTCAAGGGGCACGGATCTGCAGCCACTGTCCTTTAGCACTCCGAAGAATGCGCACACAAGCCGGCTTCGTTCTTCGCCTCCTACAAGCCACCTGTCTCTGCGGCTCCCGGAGGCGAAGAAGCGGCTGCTTCGTGCACAGATTAGGGCAGCGGCAGCCGCAGGCTCCGAAGCGCGGCTTCGGCAGAAATACGCCGGGGAGCGCCACTTCCCTCCGGACAGCTCCGGACAGCCGTAGTCTGCGTCCTGAGTGGACTGCATCATAGCGAAAAGCTTTGCCAGTGTGTCTCGCAGGGAAAAAGCTTACAAGCACAGCGGACTTATCCCGATCTTGCCCAGAAACATGGACTTGCCTCACACTCCAAAGACATTGCTCTTTCCTAAGCAGGCTAGGAAATTCTCTCAGATGGCCGTGCTGTCTGCCTGCTCCTGCCCAGCTCATAATTTTAGGTGTGCACATCCCAGCCTGGCATTCAGTGCACAGTCAAGGCAATTGCAAAATCCAGCAGCTGCTCATTCCCAAACACAAGGCACTGTTTATGCTCTTGCTTCCCGACAAATTCGGCGCAGCCCTTCTTTTCTGCAGCTGCCACCGAGGTCTCTGCATCCTGGAGCCTCAGAGGAGGAGCACGATTTTGCCAGGAGAGGCTGTATCAGGGCGAAGTCTAAACGCAGGAAAGTAGTCCAGGAACACCTGCCATAAGCATTGAAGCAGGGAATTGAAGGGGCACGGAGCTGCAGCCACTGTCCTTTAGCAATCCGAAGAATGCGCACACAAGCCGGCTTCGTTCTTCGCCTCCTACAAGCCACCTCTCTCTGCGGCTCCCGGAGGCGAACAAGCGGCTCCTTCGTGCACAGATGAGGGCAGCGGCAGCCGCAGGCTCTGAAGCGCGGCTTCGGCAGAAAGACGCCGGGGAGCGGCACTTCCCTCCGGACAGCTCCGGACCCCCGTAGTCTGCGTCCTGACCGGAATGCATCGTAGCGAAAAGCTTTGCCAGTGTGTCTCCAGGGAAAAAGCTTACCAGCACAGCAGACTTATCCCGCTCTTGCCCAGAAACATGGACTTGCCTCACACTCCAAAGACACTGCTCTTTCCTAAGCAGGCTAGGAAATTCTCTCAGATGGCCGTGCTGTCTGCCTGCTCCTGCCCAGCTCGTAGTTTTAGGTGCGCACATCCCAGCCTGGCATTCAGTGCACAGTCAAGGCAATTGCAAAATCCAGCAGCTGCTCATTCCCAAACACAAGGCGCTGTTTATGCTCTTGCTTCCCGACAAATTCGGCGCAGCCCTTCTTTTCTGCACCTGCCACCGAGGTCTCTGCATCCTGGAGCCTCAGAGGACGAGCACAATTTTGCAGGGAGGGGCTGTATCATGACGAAGTCTAAACGCAGGAAAGTAGTCCAGGAACACCTGCCATAAGCATGCCAGCCGTGAATTCAAGGGGCACGGAGCTGCAGCCACTGTCCTGTAGCACTCCGAAGAATGCGCACACAAGCCGGCTTCGTTCTTCGCCTCCTACAAGCCACCGTCTCTGCGGCTCCCGGAGGCGAAGGAGTGGCTTCTTCGTGCACAGATGAGGGCAGCGGCAGCCGCAGGCTCCATAGCGCGGCTTCGGCAGAAAGACGCCGGGGAGCTGCACTTCCCTCCAGACAGCTCCGGACCGCCGTAGTCTGCGTCCTGACAGGACTGCATCGTAGCAAAAAGCTTTGCCGGTGTGTCTCGCAGGGAAAAAGCTTACCAGCACAGCGGAATTATCCCGATCTTGCCAAGAAACATGGACTTGCCTCACACTCCAAAGACACTGCTCTTTCCTAAGCAGGCTAGGAAATGCTCTCAGATGGCCGTGCTGTCTGCCTGCTCCTGCCCAGCTCGTAGTTTTAGGTGCGCACATCCCAGCCTGGCATTCAGTGCACAGTCAAGGCAATTGAAAAATCAAGAAGCTGCTCATTCCCAAACACAAGGCGCGCTGTTTATGCTCTTGCTTCCCGACAAATTCGGCGCAGCCCTTCTTTTCTGCACCTGCCACCGAGGTCTCTGCATCCTGGAGCCTCAGAGGAGGAGCACGATTTTGCAGGGAGGGGCTGTATCAGGGCGAAGTCAAAAGGCAGGAAAGTAGTCCAGGAACACCTGCCATAAGAATGCCATCCGTGAATTGAGGGGGCACGGAGCTGCAGCCACTGTCCTTTAGCACTCCGAAGAATGCGCACACAAGCCGGCTTCGTTCTTCGCCTCGTACAAGCCACCTGTCTCTGCGGCTCCCGGAGGCGAAGAAGCGGCTGCTTCGTGCACAGATGAGGGCAGCGGCAGCCGCAGGCTCCGAAGCGCGGCTTCGGCAGAAAGACGCCGGGGAGCGCCACTTCCCTCCAGACAGCTCCGGATCGCCGTAGTCTGCGTTCTGACAGGACTGCATCATAGCGAAAAGCTTTGCCAGTCTGTCTCGCAGGGAAAAAGCTTACCAGCACAGCGGACTTATCCCGATCTTGCCCAGAAACATGGACTTGCCTCACACACCAAAGACACTGCTCTTTCCTAAGCAGGCTAGGAAATGCTCTCAGATGGCCGTGCTGTCTGCCTGCTCCTGCCCAGCTCGTAGTTTTAGGTGCGCACAAATCCCAGCCTGGCATTCAGTGCACAGTCAAGGCAATTGCAAAATCCAGCAGCTGCTCATTCCCAAACACAAGTGCGCTGTTTATGCTCTTGCTTCCCGACAAATTCGGCGCAGCCCTTCTTTTCTGCAGCTGCCACCGAGGTCTCTGCATCCTGGAGCCTCAGAGGACGAGCACGATTTTGCCAGGAGAGGCTGTATCAGGGCGAAGTCTAAACGCAGGAAAGTAGTCCAGGAACACCTGCAATAAGCATGCCAGCCGTGAATTCAAGGGGCACGGAGCTGCAGCCACTGTCCTTTAGCACTTCGAAGAATGCGCACACAAGCCGGCTTCGTTCTTCGCCTCGTACAAGCCACCTCTCTCTGCGGCTCCCGGAGGCGAAGAAGCGGCTGCTTCGTGTACAGATGAGGACGGCGGCAGCCGCAGGCTCCGAAGCGCGGCTTCGGCAGAAAGACGCCGGGGAGCGGCACTTCCCTCCGGACAGCTCCGGACAGCCGTAGTCTGTGTACTGAGTGGACTTCATCATAGCGAAAAGCTTTGCCAGTGTGTCTCGCAGGGAAAAAGCTTACCAGCACAGCGGACTTATCCAGCTCTTGCCCAGAAACATGGACTTGCCTCACATTCCAAAGACACTGCTCTTTCCTAAGCAGGCTAGGAAATTCTCTCAGATGGCCGTGCTGTCTGCCTGCTCCTGCCCAGCTCGTAGTTTTAGGTGCGCACATCCCAGCCTGGCATTCAGTGCACAGTGTAGGCAATTGCAAAATCCAGCAGCTGCTCATTCCCAAACACAAGGCGCTGTTTATGCTCTTGCTTCCCGACAAATTCGGCGCAGCCCTTCTTTTCTGCAGCTGCCACCGAGGTCTCTGCATCCTGGAGCCTCAGAGGAGGAGCACGATTTTGCCAGGAGAGGCTGTATCAGGGCGAAGTCTAAACGCAGGAAAGTTGTCCAGGAACACCTGCTATAAGCATGCCAGCCATGAATTCAAGGGGCACGGATCTGCAGCCACTGTCATTTAGCACTCCGAAGAATGCTCACACAAGCCGGCTTCGTTCTTCGCCTCGTACAAGCCACCTGTCTCTGCGGCTCCCGGAGGCGAAGAAGCGGCTGCTTCGTACACAGATGAGGGCAGCGGCAGCCGCAGGCTCCGAAGCGCGGCTTCGGCAGAAATACGCCGGGGAGCGGCACTTCCCTCCGGACAGCTCCGGACAGCCGTAGTCTGCGTCCTGAGTGGACTGCATCATAGCGAAAAGCTTTGCCAGTGTGTCTCGCAGGGAAAAAGTTTACCAGCACAGCGGAATTATCCCGATCTTGCCCAGAAACATGGACTTGCCTCACACTCCAAAGACATTGCTCTTTCCTAAGCAGGCTAACAAATTCTCTCAGATGGCCGTGCTGTCTGCCTGCTCCTGCCCAGCTCGTAGTTTTAGGTGTGCACATCCCAGCCTGGCATTCAGTGCACAGTCAAGGCAATTGCAAAATCCAGCAGCTGCTCATTCCCAAACACAAGGCACTGTTTATGCTCTTGCTTCCCGACAAATTCGGCGCAGCCCTTCTTTTCTGCAGCTGCCACCGAGGTCTCTGCATCCTGGAGCCTCAGAGGAGGAGCACGATTTTGCCAGGAGAGGCTGTATCAGGGCGAAGTCTAAACGCAGGAAAGTTGTCCAGGAACACCTGCCATAAGCATGCCAGCCGTGAATTCAAGGGGCACGGAGCTGCTGCCACTGTCCTTTAGCACTCCGAAGAATGCGCACACAAGCCGGCTTCGTTCTTCGCCTCGTACAAGCCACCTGTCTCTGCGGCTCCCGGAGGCGAAGAAGCGGCTGCTTCGTACACAGATGAGGGCAGCGGCAGGTGCAGGCTCCGTAGCGCGGCTTCGGCAGAAAGACGCCGGGGAGCGGCACTTCCCTCCGGACAGCTCCGGACAGCCGTAGTCTGCGTTCTGACAGGACTGCATCATAGCGAAAAGCTTTGCCAGTGTGTCTCGCAGGGAAAAAGCTTACCAGCACAGCAGACTTATCCCGCTCTTGCCCAGAAACATGGACTTGCCTCACACTCCAAAGACACTGCTCTTTCCTAAGCAGGCTAGGAAATGCTCTCAGATGGCCGTGCTGTCTGCCTGCTCCTGCCCAGCTCGTAGTTTTAGGTGCGCACATCCCAGCCTGGCATTCAGTGCACAGTCAAGGCAATTGCAAAATCCAGCAGCTGCTCATTCCCAAACACAAGGCGCTGTTTATGCTCTTGCTTCCCGACAAATTCGGCGCAGCCCTTCTTTTCTGCACCTGCCACCGAGGTCTCTGCATCCTGGAGCCTCAGAGGACGAGCACGATTTAGCCAGGAGAGGCTGTATCAGGGCGAAGTCTAAACGCAGGAAAGTTGTCCAGGAACACCTGCTATAAGCATGCCAGCCATGAATTCAAGGGGCACGGATCTGCAGCCACTGTCATTTAGCACTCCGAAGAATGCTCACACAAGCCGGCTTCGTTCTTCGCCTCGTACAAGCCACCTGTCTCTGCGGCTCCCGGAGGCGAAGAAGCGGCTGCTTCGTACACAGATGAGGGCAGCGGCAGCCGCAGGCTCCGAAGCGCGGCTTCGGCAGAAAGACGCCGGGGAGCTGCACTTCCCTCCAGACAGCTCCGGACCGCCGTAGTCTGCGTCCTGACAGGACTGCATCGTAGCAAAAAGCTTTGCCAGTGTGTCTCGCAGGGAAAAAGTTTACCAGCACAGCGGAATTATCCCGATCTTGCCCAGAAACATGGACTTGCCTCACACTCCAAAGACATTGCTCTTTCCTAAGCAGGCTAGGAAATGCCCTCAGATGGCCGTGCTGTCTGCCTGCTCCTGCCCAGCTCGTAGTTTTAGGAGCGCACATCCCAGCCTGGCATTCAGTGCACAGTCAAGGCAATTGCAAAATCAAGAAACTGCTCATTCCCAATCACAAGGCGCTGTTTATGCTCTTGCTTCCCGACAAATTCGGCGCAGCCCTTCTTTTCTGCAGCTGCCACCGAGGTCTCTGCATCCTGGAGCCTCAGAGGAGGAGCACGATTTTGCAGGGAGGGGCTGTATCAGGGCGAAGTCTAAACGCAGGAAAGTTGTCCAGGAACACCTGCCATAAGCATGCCAGCCGTGAATTCAAGGGGCACGGAGCTGCAGCCACTGTCCTGTAGCAATCCGAAGAATGCGCACACAAGCCGGCTTCGTTCTTCGCCTCCTACAAGCCACCGTCTCTGCGGCTCCCGGAGGCGAAGGAGTGGCTTCTTCGTGCACAGATGAGGGCAGCGGCAGCCGCAGGCTCCATAGCGCGGCTTCGGCAGAAAGACGCCGGGGAGCTGCACTTCCCTCCAGACAGCTCCGGACCGCCGTAGTCTGCGTCCTGACAGGACTGCATCGTAGCAAAAAGCTTTGCCGGTGTGTCTCGCAGGGAAAAAGCTTACCAGCACAGCGGAATTATCCCGATCTTGCCAAGAAACATGGACTTGCCTCACACTCCAAAGACACTGCTCTTTCCTAAGCAGGCTAGGAAATGCTCTCAGATGGCCGTGCTGTCTGCCTGCTCCTGCCCAGCTCGTAGTTTTAGGTGCGCACATCCCAGCCTGGCATTCAGTGCACAGTCAAGGCAATTGAAAAATCAAGAAGCTGCTCATTCCCAAACACAAGGCGCGCTGTTTATGCTCTTGCTTCCCGACAAATTCGGCGCAGCCCTTCTTTTCTGCACCTGCCACCGAGGTCTCTGCATCCTGGAGCCTCAGAGGAGGAGCACGATTTTGCAGGGAGGGGCTGTATCAGGGCGAAGTCAAAAGGCAGGAAAGTAGTCCAGGAACACCTGCCATAAGAATGCCATCCGTTAATTGAGGGGGCACGGAGCTGCAGCCACTCTCCTTTAGCACTCCGAAGAATGCGCACACAAGCCGGCTTCGTTCTTCGCCTCGTACAAGCCACCTGTCTCTGCGGCTCCCGGAGGCGAAGAAGCGGCTGCTTCGTGCACAGATGAGGGCAGCGGCAGCCGCAGGCTCCATAGCGCGGCTTCGGCAGAAAGACGCCGGGGAGCGCCACTTCCCTCCGGACAGCTCCGGACCGCCGTAGTCTGTGTACTGAGTGGACTGCATCATAGCGAAAAGCTTTGCCAGTGTGTCTCGCAGGGAAAAAGCTTACCAGCACAGCGGACTTCTCCCGCTCTTGCCCAGAAACATGGACTTGCCTCACACTCCAAAGACATTGCTCTTTCCTAAGCAGGCTAGGAAATGCTCTCAGATGGCCGTGCTGTCTGCCTGCTCCTGCCCAGCTCGTAGTTTTAGGTGTGCACATCCCAGCCTGGCATTCAGTGCACAGTCAAGGCAATTGCAAAATCCAGCAGCTGCTCATTCCCAAACACAAGTGCGCTGTTTATGCTCTTGCTTCCCGACAAATTCGGCGCAGCCCTTCTTTTCTGCACCTGCCACCGAGGTCTCTGCATCCTGGAGCCTCAGAGGACGAGCACAATTTTGCAGGGAGGGGCTGTATCATGACGAAGTCTAAACGCAGGAAAGTTGTCCAGGAACACCTGCAATAAGCATGCCAGCCGTGAATTCAAGGGGCACGTAGCTGCAGCCACTGTCCTGTAGCAATCCGAAGAATGCGCACACAAGCCGGCTTCGTTCTTCGCCTCCTACAAGCCACCGTCTCTGCGGCTCCCGGAGGCGAAGGAGTGGCTTCTTCGTGCACAGATGAGGGCAGCGGCAGCCGCAGGCTCCATAGCGCGGCTTCGGCAGAAAGACGCCGGGGAGCTGCACTTCCCTCCGGACAGCTCCGGATCGCCGTAGTCTGCGTCCTGACAGGACTGCATCGTAGCAAAAAGCTTTGCCGGTGTGTCTCGCAGGGAAAAAGCTTACCAGCACAGCAGACTTATCCCGCTCTTGCCCAGAAACATGGACTTGCCTCACACTCCAAAGACACTGCTCTTTCCTAAGCAGGCTAGGAAATGCTCTCAGATGGCCGTGCTGTCTGCCTGCTCCTGCCCAGCTCGTAGTTTTAGGTGCGCACATCCCAGCCTGGCATTCAGTGCACAGTCAAGGCAATTGCAAAATCCAGCAGCTGCTCATTCCCAAACACAAGGCGCTGTTTATGCTCTTGCTTCCCGACAAATTCGGCGCAGCCCTTCTTTTCTGCACCTGCCACCGAGGTCTCTGCATCCTGGAGCCTCAGAGGACGAGCACGATTTTGCAGGGAGCGGCTGTATCAGGGCGAAGTATAAACGCAGGAAAGTTGTCCAGGAACACCTGCCATAAGCATGCCAGCCGTGAATTCAAGGGGCACGGAGCTGCAGCCACTGTCCTGTAGCAATCCGAAGAATGCGCACACAAGCCGGCTTCGTTCTTCGCCTCCTACAAGCCACCGTCTCTGCGGCTCCCGGAGGCGAAGAAGCGGCTGCTTCGTGCACAGATGAGGACAGCGGCAGCCGCAGGCTCCGAAGCGCGGCTTCGGCAGAAAGACGCCGGGGAGCGGCACTTCCCTCCGGACAGCTCCGGACCGCCGTAGTCTGCGTCCTGACAGGACTGCATCATAGCGAAAAGCTTTGCCAGTGTGTCTCGCAGGGAAAAAGCTTACCAGCACAGCGGACTTCTCCCGCTCTTGCCCAGAAACATGGACTTGCCTCACACTCCAAAGACACTGCTCTTTCCTAAGCAGGCTAGGAAATTCTCTCAGATGGCCGTGCTGTCTGCCTGCTCCTGCCCAGCTCATAATTTTAGGTGCGCACGTCCCAGCCTGGCATTCAGTGCACAGTCAAGGCAATTGCAAAATCCAGCAGCTGCTCATTCCCAAACACAAGGCACTGTTTATGCTCTTGCTTCCCGACAAATTCGGCGCAGCCCTTCTTTTCTGCAGCTGCCACCGAGGTCTCTGCATCCTGGAGCCTCAGAGGAGGAGCACGATTTTGCCAGGAGAGGCTGTATCAGGGCGAAGTCTAAACGCAGGAAAGTTGTCCAGGAACACCTGCCATAAGCATGCCAGCCATGAATTCAAGGGGCACGGATCTGCAGCCACTGTCCTTTAGCACTCCGAAGAATGCGCACACAAGCCGGCTTCGTTCTTCGCCTCCTACAAGCCACCTGTCTCTGCGGCTCCCGGAGGCGAAGAAGCGGCTGCTTCGTGCACAGATGAGGGCAGCGGCAGCCGCAGGCTCCGAAGCGCGGCTTCGGCAGAAATACGCCGGGGAGCGCCACTTCCCTCCGGACAGCTCCGGACAGCCGTAGTCTGCGTCCTGAGTGGACTGCATCATAGCGAAAAGCTTTGCCAGTGTGTCTCGCAGGGAAAAAGCTTACAAGCACAGCGGACTTATCCCGATCTTGCCCAGAAACATGGACTTGCCTCACACTCCAAAGACATTGCTCTTTCCTAAGCAGGCTAGGAAATTCTCTCAGATGGCCGTGCTGTCTGCCTGCTCCTGCCCAGCTCATAATTTTAGGTGTGCACATCCCAGCCTGGCATTCAGTGCACAGTCAAGGCAATTGCAAAATCCAGCAGCTGCTCATTCCCAAACACAAGGCACTGTTTATGCTCTTGCTTCCCGACAAATTCGGCGCAGCCCTTCTTTTCTGCAGCTGCCACCGAGGTCTCTGCATCCTGGAGCCTCAGAGGAGGAGCACGATTTTGCCAGGAGAGGCTGTATCAGGGCGAAGTCTAAACGCAGGAAAGTAGTCCAGGAACACCTGCCATAAGCATTGAAGCAGGGAATTGAAGGGGCACGGAGCTGCAGCCACTGTCCTTTAGCAATCCGAAGAATGCGCACACAAGCCGGCTTCGTTCTTCGCCTCCTACAAGCCACCTCTCTCTGCGGCTCCCGGAGGCGAACAAGCGGCTCCTTCGTGCACAGATGAGGGCAGCGGCAGCCGCAGGCTCTGAAGCGCGGCTTCGGCAGAAAGACGCCGGGGAGCGGCACTTCCCTCCGGACAGCTCCGGACCCCCGTAGTCTGCGTCCTGACCGGAATGCATCGTAGCGAAAAGCTTTGCCAGTGTGTCTCCAGGGAAAAAGCTTACCAGCACAGCAGACTTATCCCGCTCTTGCCCAGAAACATGGACTTGCCTCACACTCCAAAGACATTGCTCTTTCCTAAGCAGGCTAGGAAATTCTCTCAGATGGCCGTGCTGTCTGCCTGCTCCTGCCCAGCTCGTAGTTTTAGGTGCGCACATCCCAGCCTGGCATTCAGTGCACAGTCAAGGCAATTGCAAAATCCAGCAGCTGCTCATTCCCAAACACAAGGCGCTGTTTATGCTCTTGCTTCCCGACAAATTCGGCGCAGCCCTTCTTTTCTGCACCTGCCACCGAGGTCTCTGCATCCTGGAGCCTCAGAGGACGAGCACAATTTTGCAGGGAGGGGCTGTATCATGACGAAGTCTAAACGCAGGAAAGTAGTCCAGGAACACCTGCCATAAGCATGCCAGCCGTGAATTCAAGGGGCACGGAGCTGCAGCCACTGTCCTGTAGCACTCCGAAGAATGCGCACACAAGCCGGCTTCGTTCTTCGCCTCCTACAAGCCACCGTCTCTGCGGCTCCCGGAGGCGAAGGAGTGGCTTCTTCGTGCACAGATGAGGGCAGCGGCAGCCGCAGGCTCCATAGCGCGGCTTCGGCAGAAAGACGCCGGGGAGCTGCACTTCCCTCCAGACAGCTCCGGACCGCCGTAGTCTGCGTCCTGACAGGACTGCATCGTAGCAAAAAGCTTTGCCGGTGTGTCTCGCAGGGAAAAAGCTTACCAGCACAGCGGAATTATCCCGATCTTGCCAAGAAACATGGACTTGCCTCACACTCCAAAGACACTGCTCTTTCCTAAGCAGGCTAGGAAATGCTCTCAGATGGCCGTGCTGTCTGCCTGCTCCTGCCCAGCTCGTAGTTTTAGGTGCGCACATCCCAGCCTGGCATTCAGTGCACAGTCAAGGCAATTGCAAAATCCAGCAGCTGCTCATTCCCAAACACAAGGCACTGTTTATGCTCTTGCTTCCCGACAAATTCGGCGCAGCCCTTCTTTTCTGCACCTGCCACCGAGGTCTCTGCATCCTGGAGCCTCAGAGGAGGAGCACGATTTTGCAGGGAGGGGCTGTATCAGGGCGAAGTCAAAAGGCAGGAAAGTAGTCCAGGAACACCTGCCATAAGAATGCCATCCGTGAATTGAGGGGGCACGGAGCTGCAGCCACTGTCCTTTAGCACTCCGAAGAATGCGCACACAAGCCGGCTTCGTTCTTCGCCTCGTACAAGCCACCTGTCTCTGCGGCTCCCGGAGGCGAAGAAGCGGCTGCTTCGTGCACAGATGAGGGCAGCGGCAGCCGCAGGCTCCGAAGCGCGGCTTCGGCAGAAAGACGCCGGGGAGCGCCACTTCCCTCCGGACAGCTCCGGATCGCCGTAGTCTGCGTTCTGACAGGACTGCATCATAGCGAAAAGCTTTGCCAGTCTGTCTCGCAGGGAAAAAGCTTACCAGCACAGCGGACTTATCCCGATCTTGCCCAGAAACATGGACTTGCCTCACACACCAAAGACACCGCTCTTTCCTGGGCAGGCTAGGGAATGCTCTCAGATGGCCGTGCTGTCTGCCTGCTCCTGCCCAGCTCGTAGTTTTAGGTGCGCACAAATCCCAGCCTGGCATTCAGTGCACAGTCAAGGCAATTGCAAAATCCAGCAGCTGCTCATTCCCAAACACAAGTGCGCTGTTTATGCTCTTGCTTCCCGACAAATTCGGCGCAGCCCTTCTTTTCTGCAGCTGCCACCGAGGTCTCTGCATCCTGGAGCCTCAGAGGACGAGCACGATTTTGCCAGGAGAGGCTGTATCAGGGCGAAGTCTAAACGCAGGAAAGTAGTCCAGGAACACCTGCCATAAGCATTGAAGCAGGGAATTGAAGGGGCACGGAGCTGCAGCCACTGTCCTTTAGCACTTCGAAGAATGCGCACACAAGCCGGCTTCGTTCTTCGCCTCGTACAAGCCACCTGTCTCTGCGGCTCCCGGAGGCGAAGAAGCGGCTGCTTCGTGTACAGATGAGGACGGCGGCAGCCGCAGGCTCCGAAGCGCGGCTTCGGCAGAAAGACGCCGGGGAGCGCCACTTCCCTCCGGACAGCTCCGGACAGCCGTAGTCTGTGTACTGAGTGGACTTCATCATAGCGAAAAGCTTTGCCAGTGTGTCTCCAGGGAAAAAGCTTACCAGCACAGCGGACTTATCCCGCTCTTGCCCAGAAACATGGACTTGCCTCACATTCCAAAGACACTGCTCTTTCCTAAGCAGGCTAGGAAATTCTCTCAGATGGCCGTGCTGTCTGCCTGCTCCTGCCCAGCTCGTAGTTTTAGGTGCGCACAAATCCCAGCCTGGCATTCAGTGCACAGTCAAGGCAATTGCAAAATCCAGCAGCTGCTCATTCCCAAACACAAGGCGCTGTTTATGCTCTTGCTTCCCGACAAATTCGGCGCAGCCCTTCTTTTCTGCACCTGCCACCGAGGTCTCTGCATCCTGGAGCCTCAGAGGAGGAGCACGATTTTGCCAGGAGAGGCTGTATCAGGGCGAAGTCTAAACGCAGGAAGGTTGTCCAGGAACACCTGCCATAAGCATTGAAGCAGGGAATTGAAGGGGCACGGAGCTGCAGCCACTGTCATTTAGCACTCCGAAGAATGCGCACACAAGCCGGCTTCGTTCTTCGCCTCCTACAAGCCACCTCTCTCTGCTGCTCCCGGAGGCGAAGGAGCGGCTGCTTGGTGCACAGATGAGGGCAGCGGCAGCCGCAGGCTCTGAAGCGCGGCTTCGGCAGAAAGACGCCGGGGAGCGGCACTTCCCTCCGGACAGCTCCGGACCCCCGTAGTCTGCGTCCTGACCGGAATGCATCGTAGCGAAAAGCTTTGCCAGTGTGTCTCCAGGGAAAAAGCTTACCAGCACAGCAGACTTATCCCGATCTTGCCAAGAAACATGGACTTGCCTCACACTCCAAAGACACTGCTCTTTCCTGGGCAGGCTAGAAAATGCTCTCAGATGGCCGTGCTGTCTGCCTGCTCCTGCCCAGCTCGTAGTTTTAGGTGCGCACATCCCAGCCTGGCATTCAGTGCACAGTCAAGGCAATTGCAAAATCCAGCAGCTGCTCATTCCCAAACACAAGGCGCTGTTTATGCTCTTGCTTCCCGACAACTTCGGTGCAGCCCTTCTTTTCTGCAGCTGCCACCGAGGTCTCTGCATCCTGGAGCCTCAGAGGACGAGCACAATTTTGCAGGGAGGGGCTGTATCATGACGAAGTCTAAACGCAGGAAAGTTGTCCAGGATCACCTGCCATAAGCATTGAAGCAGGGAATTGAAGGGGCACGGAGCTGCAGCCACTGTCATTTAGCACTCCGAAGAATGCGCACACAAGCCGGCTTCGTTCTTCGCCTCCTACAAGCCACCTCCCTCTGCTGCTCCCGGAGGCGAAGGAGCGGCTGCTTGGTGCACAGATGAGGGCAGCGGCAGCCGCAGGCTCTGAAGCGCGGCTTCGGCAGAAAGACGCCGGGGAGCGGCACTTCCCTCCGGACAGCTCCGGACCCCCGTAGTCTGCGTCCTGACCGGAATGCATCGTAGCGAAAAGCTTTGCCAGTGTGTCTCCAGGGAAAAAGCTTACCAGCACAGCAGACTTATCCCGATCTTGCCAAGAAACATGGACTTGCCTCACACTCCAAAGACACTGCTCTTTCCTGGGCAGGCTAGAAAATGCTCTCAGATGGCCGTGCTGTCTGCCTGCTCCTGCCCAGCTCGTAGTTTTAGGTGCGCACATCCCAGCCTGGCATTCAGTGCACAGTCAAGGCAATTGCAAAATCCAGCAGCTGCTCATTCCCAAACACAAGGCGCTGTTTATGCTCTTGCTTCCCGACAAATTCGGTGCAGCCCTTCTTTTCTGCAGCTGCCACCGAGGTCTCTGCATCCTGGAGCCTCAGAGGACGAGCACAATTTTGCAGGGAGGGGCTGTATCAGGGCGAAGTCAAAGCGCAGGAAAGTTGTCCAGGAACACCTGCCATAAGCATGCCAGCCGTGAATTCAAGGGGCACGGAGCTGCAGCCACTGTCCTTTAGCACTCCGAAGAATGCGCACACAAGCCGGCTTCGTTCTTCGCCTCATACAAGCCACCTGTCTCTGCGGCTTCCGGAGCAGAAGGAGCGGCTGCTTCGTGCACAGATGAGGGCAGCGGCAGCCGCAGGCTCCGAAGCGCGGCTTCGGCAGAAAGACGCCGGGGAGCGCCACTTCCCTCCGGACAGCTCTGGACATCCGTAGTCTACGTCCTGAGTGGACTTCATCATAGCGAAAAGCTTTGCCAGTGTGTCTCGCAGGGAAAAAGTTTACCAGCACAGCGGAATTATCCCGCTCTTGCCCAGAAACATGGACTTGCCTCACACTCCAAAGACATTGCTCTTTCCTAAGCAGGCTAACAAATTCTCTCAGATGGCCGTGCTGTCTGCCTGCTCCTGCCCAGCTCGTAGTTTTAGGTGTGCACATCCCAGCCTGGCATTCAGTGCACAGTGTAGGCAATTGCAAAATCCAGCAGCTGCTCATTCCCAAACACAAGGCACTGTTTATGCTCTTGCTTCCCGACAAATTCGGCGCAGCCCTTCTTTTCTGCAGCTGCCACCGAGGTCTCTGCATCCTGGAGCCTCAGAGGAGGAGCACGATTTTGCCAGGAGAGGCTGTATCAGGGCGAAGTCTAAACGCAGGAAAGTTGTCCAGGAACACCTGCCATAAGCATGCCAGCCGTGAATTCAAGGGGCACGGAGCTGCAGCCACTGTCCTTTAGCAATCCGAAGAATGCGCACACAAGCCGGCTTCGTTCTTCGCCTCGTACAAGCCACCGTCTCTGCGGCTCCCGGAGGCGAAGAAGCGGCTGCTTCGTACACAGATGAGGGCAGCGGCAGGTGCAGGCTCCGAAGCGCGGCTTCGGCAGAAAGACGCCGGGGAGCGGCACTTCCCTCCGGACAGCTCCGGACAGCCGTAGTCTGCGTTCTGACAGGACTGCATCATAGCGAAAAGCTTTGCCAGTGTGTCTCGCAGGGAAAAAGCTTACCAGCACAGCAGACTTATCCCGCTCTTGCCCAGAAACATGGACTTGCCTCACACTCCAAAGACACTGCTCTTTCCTAAGCAGGCTAGGAAATGCTCTCAGATGGCCGTGCTGTCTGCCTGCTCCTGCCCAGCTCGTAGTTTTAGGTGCGCACATCCCAGCCTGGCATTCAGTGCACAGTCAAGGCAATTGCAAAATCCAGCAGCTGCTCATTCCCAAACACAAGGCGCTGTTTATGCTCTTGCTTCCCGACAAATTCGGCGCAGCCCTTCTTTTCTGCAGCTGCCACCGAGGTCTCTGCATCCTGGAGCCTCAGAGGAGGAGCACGATTTTGCCAGGAGAGGCTGTATCAGGGCGAAGTCTAAACGCAGGAAAGTAGTCCAGGAACACCTGCTATAAGCATGCCAGCCATGAATTCAAGGGGCACGGATCTGCAGCCACTGTCCTTTAGCACTCCGAAGAATGCGCACACAAGCCGGCTTCGTTCTTCGCCTCGTACAAGCCACCTCTCTCTGCGGCTCCCGGAGGCGAAGAAGCGGCTGCTTCGTGTACAGATGAGGACGGCGGCAGGTGCAGGCTCCGTAGCGCGGCTTCGGCAGAAAGACGCCGGGGAGCGCCACTTCCCTCCGGACAGCTCCGGACAGCCGTAGTCTGTGTACTGAGTGGACTTCATCATAGCGAAAAGCTTTGCCAGTGTGTCTCGCAGGGAAAAAGCTTACCAGCACAGCGGACTTATCCCGCTCTTGCCCAGAAACATGGACTTGCCTCACATTCCAAAGACACTGCTCTTTCCTAAGCAGGCTAGGAAATTCTCTCAGATGGCCGTGCTGTCTGCCTGCTCCTGCCCAGCTCGTAGTTTTAGGTGCGCACATCCCAGCCTGGCATTCAGTGCACAGTCAAGGCAATTGCAAAATCCAGCAGCTGCTCATTCCCAAACACAAGGCGCTGTTTATGCTCTTGCTTCCCGACAAATTCGGCGCAGCCCTTCTTTTCTGCACCTGCCACCGAGGTCTCTGCATCCTGGAGCCTCAGAGGAGGAGCACGATTTTGCCAGGAGAGCCTGTATCAGGGCGAAGTCTAAACGCAGGAAGGTTGTCCAGGAACACCTGCCATAAGCATTGAAGCAGGGAATTGAAGGGGCACGGAGCTGCAGCCACTGTCCTTTAGCACTCCGAAGAATGCGCACACAAGCCGGCTTCGTTCTTCGCCTCATACAAGCCACCTGTCTCTGCGGCTTCCGGAGCAGAAGGAGCGGCTGCTTCGTGCACAGATGAGGGCAGCGGCAGCCGCAGGCTCCGAAGCGCGGCTTCGGCAGAAAGACGCCGGGGAGCGCCACTTCCCTCCGGACAGCTCTGGACATCCGTAGTCTACGTCCTGAGTGGACTTCATCATAGCGAAAAGCTTTGCCAGTGTGTCTCGCAGGGAAAAAGTTTACCAGCACAGCGGAATTATCCCGCTCTTGCCCAGAAACATGGACTTGCCTCACACTCCAAAGACATTGCTCTTTCCTAAGCAGGCTAACAAATTCTCTCAGATGGCCGTGCTGTCTGCCTGCTCCTGCCCAGCTCGTAGTTTTAGGTGTGCACATCCCAGCCTGGCATTCAGTGCACAGTGTAGGCAATTGCAAAATCCAGCAGCTGCTCATTCCCAAACACAAGGCACTGTTTATGCTCTTGCTTCCCGACAAATTCGGCGCAGCCCTTCTTTTCTGCAGCTGCCACCGAGGTCTCTGCATCCTGGAGCCTCAGAGGAGGAGCACGATTTTGCCAGGAGAGGCTGTATCAGGGCGAAGTCTAAACGCAGGAAAGTTGTCCAGGAACACCTGCCATAAGCATGCCAGCCGTGAATTCAAGGGGCACGGAGCTGCAGCCACTGTCCTTTAGCAATCCGAAGAATGCGCACACAAGCCGGCTTCGTTCTTCGCCTCGTACAAGCCACCGTCTCTGCGGCTCCCGGAGGCGAAGAAGCGGCTGCTTCGTACACAGATGAGGGCAGCGGCAGGTGCAGGCTCCGAAGCGCGGCTTCGGCAGAAAGACGCCGGGGAGCGGCACTTCCCTCCGGACAGCTCCGGACAGCCGTAGTCTGCGTTCTGACAGGACTGCATCATAGCGAAAAGCTTTGCCAGTGTGTCTCGCAGGGAAAAAGCTTACCAGCACAGCAGACTTATCCCGCTCTTGCCCAGAAACATGGACTTGCCTCACACTCCAAAGACACTGCTCTTTCCTAAGCAGGCTAGGAAATGCTCTCAGATGGCCGTGCTGTCTGCCTGCTCCTGCCCAGCTCGTAGTTTTAGGTGCGCACATCCCAGCCTGGCATTCAGTGCACAGTCAAGGCAATTGCAAAATCCAGCAGCTGCTCATTCCCAAACACAAGGCGCTGTTTATGCTCTTGCTTCCCGACAAATTCGGCGCAGCCCTTCTTTTCTGCACCTGCCACCGAGGTCTCTGCATCCTGGAGCCTCAGAGGACGAGCACGATTTAGCCAGGAGAGGCTGTATTAGGGCGAAGTATAAACGCAGGAAAGTAGTCCAGGAACACCTGCAATAAGCATGCCAGCCGTGAATTCAAGGGGCACGGAGCTGCAGCCACTGTCCTTTAGCACTCCGAAGAATGCGCACACAAGCCGGCTTTGTTCTTCGCCTCGTACAAGCCACCTGTCTCTGCGGCTCCCGGAGGCGAAGAAGCGGCTGCTTCTTGTACAGATGAGGACGGCGGCAGCCGCAGGCTCCGAAGCGCGGCTTCGGCAGAAAGACGCCGGGGAGTGCCACTTCCCTCCGGACAGCTCCGGACAGCCGTAGTCTGTGTACTGACTGGACTTCATCATAGCGAAAAGCTTTGCCAGTGTGTCTCGCAGGGAAAAAGCTTACCAGCACAGCGGACTTCTCCCGCTCTTGCCCAGAAACATGGACTTGCCTCACACTCCAAAGACACTGCTCTTTCCTAAGCAGGCTAGGAAATTCTCTCAGATGGCCGTGCTGTCTGCCTGCTCCTGCCCAGCTCGTAGTTTTAGGTGTGCACATCCCAGCCTGGCATTCAGTGCACAGTGTAGGCAATTGCAAAATCCAGCAGCTGCTCATTCCCAAACACAAGGCGCTGTTTATGCTCTTGCTTCCCGACAAATTCGGCGCAGCCCTTCTTTTCTGCAGCTGCCACCGAGGTCTCTGCATCCTGGAGCCTCAGAGGAGGAGCACGATTTTGCCAGGAGAGGCTGTATCAGGGCGAAGTCTAAACGCAGGAAAGTAGTCCAGGAACACCTGCTATAAGCATGCCAGCCATGAATTCAAGGGGCACGGATCTGCAGCCACTGTCCTTTAGCACTCCGAAGAATGCGCACACAAGCCGGCTTCGTTCTTCGCCTCGTACAAGCCACCTCTCTCTGCGGCTCCCGGAGGCGAAGAAGCGGCTGCTTCGTGTACAGATGAGGACGGCGGCAGGTGCAGGCTCCGTAGCGCGGCTTCGGCAGAAAGACGCCGGGGAGCGCCACTTCCCTCCGGACAGCTCCGGACAGCCGTAGTCTGTGTACTGAGTGGACTTCATCATAGCGAAAAGCTTTGCCAGTGTGTCTCGCAGGGAAAAAGCTTACCAGCACAGCGGACTTATCCCGCTCTTGCCCAGAAACATGGACTTGCCTCACATTCCAAAGACACTGCTCTTTCCTAAGCAGGCTAGGAAATTCTCTCAGATGGCCGTGCTGTCTGCCTGCTCCTGCCCAGCTCGTAGTTTTAGGTGCGCACATCCCAGCCTGGCATTCAGTGCACAGTCAAGGCAATTGCAAAATCCAGCAGCTGCTCATTCCCAAACACAAGGCGCTGTTTATGCTCTTGCTTCCCGACAAATTCGGCGCAGCCCTTCTTTTCTGCACCTGCCACCGAGGTCTCTGCATCCTGGAGCCTCAGAGGAGGAGCACGATTTTGCCAGGAGAGCCTGTATCAGGGCGAAGTCTAAACGCAGGAAGGTTGTCCAGGAACACCTGCCATAAGCATTGAAGCAGGGAATTGAAGGGGCACGGAGCTGCAGCCACTGTCATTTAGCACTCCGAAGAATGCGCACACAAGCCGGCTTCGTTCTTCGCCTCCTACAAGCCACCTCTCTCTGCTGCTCCCGGAGGCGAAGGAGCGGCTGCTTGGTGCACAGATGAGGGCAGCGGCAGCCGCAGGCTCTGAAGCGCGGCTTCGGCAGAAAGACGCCGGGGAGCGGCACTTCCCTCCGGACAGCTCCGGACCCCCGTAGTCTGCGTCCTGACCGGAATGCATCGTAGCGAAAAGCTTTGCCAGTGTGTCTCCAGGGAAAAAGCTTACCAGCACAGCAGACTTATCCCGCTCTTGCCCAGAAACATGGACTTGCCTCACACTCCAAAGACACTGCTCTTTCCTAAGCAGGCTAGGAAATGCTCTCAGATGGCCGTGCTGTCTGCCTGCTCCTGCCCAGCTCGTAGTTTTAGGTGCGCACATCCCAGCCTGGCATTCAGTGCACAGTCAAGGCAATTGCAAAATCCAGCAGCTGCTCATTCCCAAACACAAGGCGCTGTTTATGCTCTTGCTTCCCGACAAATTCGGCGCAGCCCTTCTTTTCTGCACCTGCCACCGAGGTCTCTGCATCCTGGAGCCTCAGAGGACGAGCACGATTTAGCCAGGAGAGGCTGTATTAGGGCGAAGTATAAACGCAGGAAAGTAGTCCAGGAACACCTGCAATAAGCATGCCAGCCGTGAATTCAAGGGGCACGGAGCTGCAGCCACTGTCCTTTAGCACTCCGAAGAATGCGCACACAAGCCGGCTTCGTTCTTCGCCTCGTACAAGCCACCTCTCTCTGCGGCTCCCGGAGGCGAAGAAGCGGCTGCTTCGTGTACAGATGAGGACGGCGGCAGCCGCAGGCTCCGAAGCGCGGCTTCGGCAGAAAGACGCCGGGGAGTGCCACTTCCCTCCGGACAGCTCCGGACAGCCGTAGTCTGCGTCCTGACAGGACTGCATCGTAGCAAAAAGCTTTGCCGGTGTGTCTCGCAGGGAAAAAGCTTACCAGCACAGCGGAATTATCCCGATCTTGCCAAGAAACATGGACTTGCCTCACACTCCAAAGACACTGCTCTTTCCTAAGCAGGCTAGGAAATTCTCTCAGATGGCCGTGCTGTCTGCCTGCTCCTGCCCAGCTCGTAGTTTTAGGTGCGCACATCCCAGCCTGGCATTCAGTGCACAGTCAAGGCAATTGAAAAATCAAGAAGCTGCTCATTCCCAAACACAAGCCGCGCTGTTTATGCTCTTGCTTCCCGACAAATTCGGCGCAGCCCTTCTTTTCTGCACCTGCCACCGAGGTCTCTGCATCCTGGAGCCTCAGAGGAGGAGCACGATTTTGCAGGGAGGGGCTGTATAAGGGCGAAGTCAAAAGGCAGGAAAGTAGTCCAGGAACACCTGCCATAAGAATGCCATCCGTGAATTGAGGGGGCACGGAGCTGCAGCCACTGTCCTTTAGCACTCCGAAGAATGCGCACACAAGCCGGCTTCGTTCTTCGCCTCGTACAAGCCACCTGTCTCTGCGGCTCCCGGAGGCGAAGAAGCGGCTGCTTCGTACACAGATGAGGGCAGCGGCAGCCGCAGGCTCCATAGCGCGGCTTCGGCAGAAAGACGCCGGGGAGCGGCACTTCCCTCCGGACAGCTCCGGACAGCCGTAGTCTGCGTCCTGAGTGGACTGCATCATAGCGAAAAGCTTTGCCAGTGTGTCTCGCAGGGAAAAAGTTTACCAGCACAGCGGAATTATCCCGATCTTGCCCAGAAACATGGACTTGCCTCACACTCCAAAGACATTGCTCTTTCCTAAGCAGGCTAGGAAATGCCCTCAGATGGCCGTGCTGTCTGCCTGCTCCTGCCCAGCTCGTAGTTTTAGGAGCGCACATCCCAGCCTGGCATTCAGTGCACAGTCAAGGCAATTGCAAAATCAAGAAACTGCTCATTCCCAATCACAAGGCGCTGTTTATGCTCTTGCTTCCCGACAAATTCGGCGCAGCCCTTCTTTTCTGCACCTGCCACCGAGGTCTCTGCATCCTGGAGCCTCAGAGGACGAGCACAATTTTGCAGGGAGGGGCTGTATCATGACGAAGTCTAAACGCAGGAAAGTTGTCCAGGAACACCTGCCATAAGCATGCCAGCCGTGAATTCAAGGGGCACGTAGCTGCAGCCACTGTCCTGTAGCAATCCGAAGAATGCGCACACAAGCCGGCTTCGTTCTTCGCCTCCTACAAGCCACCGTCTCTGCGGCTCCCGGAGGCGAAGGAGTGGCTTCTTCGTGCACAGATGAGGGCAGCGGCAGCCGCAGGCTCCATAGCGCGGCTTCGGCAGAAAGACGCCGGGGAGCTGCACTTCCCTCCGGACAGCTCCGGATCGCCGTAGTCTGCGTCCTGACAGGACTGCATCGTAGCAAAAAGCTTTGCCGGTGTGTCTCGCAGGGAAAAAGCTTACCAGCACAGCGGACTTATCCCGCTCTTGCCCAGAAACATGGACTTGCCTCACACTCCAAAGACATTGCTCTTTCCTAAGCAGGCTAGGAAATGCTCTCAGATGGCCGTGCTGTCTGCCTGCTCCTGCCCAGCTCGTAGTTTTAGGTGCGCACAAATCCCAGCCTGGCATTCAGTGCACAGTCAAGGCAATTGCAAAATCCAGCAGCTGCTCATTCCCAAACACAAGGCGCTGTTTATGCTCTTGCTTCCCGACAAATTCGGCGCAGCCCTTCTTTTCTGCAGCTGCCACCGAGGTCTCTGCATCCTGGAGCCTCAGAGGACGAGCACGATTTTGCAGGGAGCGGCTGTATCAGGGCGAAGTATAAACGCAGGAAAGTAGTCCAGGAACACCTGCCATAAGCATGCCAGCCGTGAATTCAAGGGGCACGGAGCTGCAGCCACTGTCCTTTAGCAATCCGAAGAATGCGCACACAAGCCGGCTTCGTTCTTCGCCTCCTACAAGCCACCGTCTCTGCGGCTCCCGGAGGCGAAGAAGCGGCTGCTTCGTGCACAGATGAGGACAGCGGCAGCCGCAGGCTCCGAAGCGCGGCTTCGGCAGAAAGACGCCGGGGAGCGGCACTTCCCTCCGGACAGCTCCGGACCGCCGTAGTCTGCGTCCTGACAGGACTGCATCATAGCGAAAAGCTTTGCCAGTGTGTCTCGCAGGGAAAAAGCTTACCAGCACAGCGGACTTCTCCCGCTCTTGCCCAGAAACATGGACTTGCCTCACACTCCAAAGACACTGCTCTTTCCTGGGCAGGCTAGAAAATGCTCTCAGATGGCCGTGCTGTCTGCCTGCTCCTGCCCAGCTCGTAGTTTTAGGTGCGCACATCCCAGCCTGGCATTCAGTGCACAGTCAAGGCAATTGCAAAATCCAGCAGCTGCTCATTCCCAAACACAAGGCGCTGTTTATGCTCTTGCTTCCCGACAAATTCGGTGCAGCCCTTCTTTTCTGCAGCTGCCACCGAGGTCTCTGCATCCTGGAGCCTCAGAGGACGAGCACAATTTTGCAGGGAGGGGCTGTATCATGACGAAGTCTAAACGCAGGAAAGTTGTCCAGGATCACCTGCCATAAGCATTGAAGCAGGGAATTGAAGGGGCACGGAGCTGCAGCCACTGTCATTTAGCACTCCGAAGAATGCGCACACAAGCCGGCTTCGTTCTTCGCCTCCTACAAGCCACCTCCCTCTGCTGCTCCCGGAGGCGAAGGAGCGGCTGCTTGGTGCACAGATGAGGGCAGCGGCAGCCGCAGGCTCTGAAGCGCGGCTTCGGCAGAAAGACGCCGGGGAGCGGCACTTCCCTCCGGACAGCTCCGGACCCCCGTAGTCTGCGTCCTGACCGGAATGCATCGTAGCGAAAAGCTTTGCCAGTGTGTCTCCAGGGAAAAAGCTTACCAGCACAGCAGACTTATCCCGATCTTGCCAAGAAACATGGACTTGCCTCACACTCCAAAGACACTGCTCTTTCCTGGGCAGGCTAGAAAATGCTCTCAGATGGCCGTGCTGTCTGCCTGCTCCTGCCCAGCTCGTAGTTTTAGGTGCGCACATCCCAGCCTGGCATTCAGTGCACAGTCAAGGCAATTGCAAAATCCAGCAGCTGCTCATTCCCAAACACAAGGCGCTGTTTATGCTCTTGCTTCCCGACAAATTCGGTGCAGCCCTTCTTTTCTGCAGCTGCCACCGAGGTCTCTGCATCCTGGAGCCTCAGAGGACGAGCACAATTTTGCAGGGAGGGGCTGTATCAGGGCGAAGTCAAAGCGCAGGAAAGTAGTCCAGGAACACCTGCCATAAGCATGCCAGCCGTGAATTCAAGGGGCACGGAGCTGCAGCCACTGTCCTTTAGCACTCCGAAGAATGCGCACACAAGCCGGCTTCGTTCTTCGCCTCATACAAGCTACCACTCACTGCGGCTTCCGGAGCAGAAGGAGCGGCTGCTTCGTGCACAGATGAGGGCAGCGGCAGCCGCAGGCTCCGAAGCGCGGCTTCGGCAGAAAGACGCCGGGGAGCGCCACTTCCCTCCGGACAGCTCTGGACATCCGTAGTCTACGTCCTGAGTGGACTTCATCATAGCGAAAAGCTTTGCCAGTGTGTCTCGCAGGGAAAAAGTTTACCAGCACAGCGGAATTATCCCGCTCTTGCCCAGAAACATGGACTTGCCTCACACTCCAAAGACATTGCTCTTTCCTAAGCAGGCTAACAAATTCTCTCAGATGGCCGTGCTGTCTGCCTGCTCCTGCCCAGCTCGTAGTTTTAGGTGTGCACATCCCAGCCTGGCATTCAGTGCACAGTGTAGGCAATTGCAAAATCCAGCAGCTGCTCATTCCCAAACACAAGGCACTGTTTATGCTCTTGCTTCCCGACAAATTCGGCGCAGCCCTTCTTTTCTGCAGCTGCCACCGAGGTCTCTGCATCCTGGAGCCTCAGAGGAGGAGCACGATTTTGCCAGGAGAGGCTGTATCAGGGCGAAGTCTAAACGCAGGAAAGTTGTCCAGGAACACCTGCCATAAGCATGCCAGCCGTGAATTCAAGGGGCACGGAGCTGCAGCCACTGTCCTTTAGCAATCCGAAGAATGCGCACACAAGCCGGCTTCGTTCTTCGCCTCGTACAAGCCACCGTCTCTGCGGCTCCCGGAGGCGAAGAAGCGGCTGCTTCGTACACAGATGAGGGCAGCGGCAGGTGCAGGCTCCGAAGCGCGGCTTCGGCAGAAAGACGCCGGGGAGCGCCACTTCCCTCCGGACAGCTCCGGACAGCCGTAGTCTGCGTTCTGACAGGACTGCATCATAGCGAAAAGCTTTGCCAGTGTGTCTCGCAGGGAAAAAGCTTACCAGCACAGCAGACTTATCCCGCTCTTGCCCAGAAACATGGACTTGCCTCACACTCCAAAGACACTGCTCTTTCCTAAGCAGGCTAGGAAATGCTCTCAGATGGCCGTGCTGTCTGCCTGCTCCTGCCCAGCTCGTAGTTTTAGGTGCGCACATCCCAGCCTGGCATTCAGTGCACAGTCAAGGCAATTGCAAAATCCAGCAGCTGCTCATTCCCAAACACAAGGCGCTGTTTATGCTCTTGCTTCCCGACAAATTCGGCGCAGCCCTTCTTTTCTGCACCTGCCACCGAGGTCTCTGCATCCTGGAGCCTCAGAGGAGGAGCACGATTTTGCCAGGAGAGCCTGTATCAGGGCGAAGTCTAAACGCAGGAAGGTTGTCCAGGAACACCTGCCATAAGCATTGAAGCAGGGAATTGAAGGGGCACGGAGCTGCAGCCACTGTCATTTAGCACTCCGAAGAATGCGCACACAAGCCGGCTTCGTTCTTCGCCTCCTACAAGCCACCTCTCTCTGCTGCTCCCGGAGGCGAAGGAGCGGCTGCTTGGTGCACAGATGAGGGCAGCGGCAGCCGCAGGCTCTGAAGCGCGGCTTCGGCAGAAAGACGCCGGGGAGCGGCACTTCCCTCCGGACAGCTCCGGACCCCCGTAGTCTGCGTCCTGACCGGAATGCATCGTAGCGAAAAGCTTTGCCAGTGTGTCTCCAGGGAAAAAGCTTACCAGCACAGCAGACTTATCCCGCTCTTGCCCAGAAACATGGACTTGCCTCACACTCCAAAGACACTGCTCTTTCCTAAGCAGGCTAGGAAATGCTCTCAGATGGCCGTGCTGTCTGCCTGCTCCTGCCCAGCTCGTAGTTTTAGGTGCGCACATCCCAGCCTGGCATTCAGTGCACAGTCAAGGCAATTGCAAAATCCAGCAGCTGCTCATTCCCAAACACAAGGCGCTGTTTATGCTCTTGCTTCCCGACAAATTCGGCGCAGCCCTTCTTTTCTGCACCTGCCACCGAGGTCTCTGCATCCTGGAGCCTCAGAGGACGAGCACGATTTAGCCAGGAGAGGCTGTATTAGGGCGAAGTATAAACGCAGGAAAGTAGTCCAGGAACACCTGCAATAAGCATGCCAGCCGTGAATTCAAGGGGCACGGAGCTGCAGCCACTGTCCTTTAGCAATCCGAAGAATGCGCACACAAGCCGGCTTCGTTCTTCGCCTCGTACAAGCCACCTCTCTCTGCGGCTCCCGGAGGCGAAGAAGCGGCTGCTTCGTGTACAGATGAGGACGGCGGCAGCCGCAGGCTCCGAAGCGCGGCTTCGGCAGAAAGACGCCGGGGAGTGCCACTTCCCTCCGGACAGCTCCGGACAGCCGTAGTCTGCGTCCTGACAGGACTGCATCGTAGCAAAAAGCTTTGCCGGTGTGTCTCGCAGGGAAAAAGCTTACCAGCACAGCGGAATTATCCCGATCTTGCCAAGAAACATGGACTTGCCTCACACTCCAAAGACACTGCTCTTTCCTAAGCAGGCTAGGAAATTCTCTCAGATGGCCGTGCTGTCTGCCTGCTCCTGCCCAGCTCGTAGTTTTAGGTGCGCACATCCCAGCCTGGCATTCAGTGCACAGTCAAGGCAATTGAAAAATCAAGAAGCTGCTCATTCCCAAACACAAGCCGCGCTGTTTATGCTCTTGCTTCCCGACAAATTCGGCGCAGCCCTTCTTTTCTGCACCTGCCACCGAGGTCTCTGCATCCTGGAGCCTCAGAGGAGGGGCACGATTTTGCAGGGAGGGGCTGTATAAGGGCGAAGTCAAAAGGCAGGAAAGTAGTCCAGGAACACCTGCCATAAGAATGCCATCCGTGAATTGAGGGGGCACGGAGCTGCAGCCACTGTCCTTTAGCACTCCGAAGAATGCGCACACAAGCCGGCTTCGTTCTTCGCCTCGTACAAGCCACCTGTCTCTGCGGCTCCCGGAGGCGAAGAAGCGGCTGCTTCGTACACAGATGAGGGCAGCGGCAGCCGCAGGCTCCATAGCGCGGCTTCGGCAGAAAGACGCCGGGGAGCGGCACTTCCCTCCGGACAGCTCCGGACAGCCGTAGTCTGCGTCCTGAGTGGACTGCATCATAGCGAAAAGCTTTGCCAGTGTGTCTCGCAGGGAAAAAGTTTACCAGCACAGCGGAATTATCCCGATCTTGCCCAGAAACATGGACTTGCCTCACACTCCAAAGACATTGCTCTTTCCTAAGCAGGCTAGGAAATGCCCTCAGATGGCCGTGCTGTCTGCCTGCTCCTGCCCAGCTCGTAGTTTTAGGAGCGCACATCCCAGCCTGGCATTCAGTGCACAGTCAAGGCAATTGCAAAATCAAGAAACTGCTCATTCCCAATCACAAGGCGCTGTTTATGCTCTTGCTTCCCGACAAATTCGGCGCAGCCCTTCTTTTCTGCACCTGCCACCGAGGTCTCTGCATCCTGGAGCCTCAGAGGAGGAGCACGATTTTGCAGGGAGGGGCTGTATCAGGGCGAAGTCTAAACGCAGGAAAGTTGTCCAGGAACACCTGCCATAAGCATGCCAGCCGTGAATTCAAGGGGCACGGAGCTGCAGCCACTGTCCTGTAGCAATCCGAAGAATGCGCACACAAGCCGGCTTCGTTCTTCGCCTCCTACAAGCCACCGTCTCTGCGGCTCCCGGAGGCGAAGGAGTGGCTTCTTCGTGCACAGATGAGGGCAGCGGCAGCCGCAGGCTCCATAGCGCGGCTTCGGCAGAAAGACGCCGGGGAGCTGCACTTCCCTCCAGACAGCTCCGGACCGCCGTAGTCTGCGTCCTGACAGGACTGCATCGTAGCAAAAAGCTTTGCCGGTGTGTCTCGCAGGGAAAAAGCTTACCAGCACAGCGGAATTATCCCGATCTTGCCAAGAAACATGGACTTGCCTCACACTCCAAAGACACTGCTCTTTCCTAAGCAGGCTAGGAAATGCTCTCAGATGGCCGTGCTGTCTGCCTGCTCCTGCCCAGCTCGTAGTTTTAGGTGCGCACATCCCAGCCTGGCATTCAGTGCACAGTCAAGGCAATTGAAAAATCAAGAAGCTGCTCATTCCCAAACACAAGGCGCGCTGTTTATGCTCTTGCTTCCCGACAAATTCGGCGCAGCCCTTCTTTTCTGCACCTGCCACCGAGGTCTCTGCATCCTGGAGCCTCAGAGGAGGAGCACGATTTTGCAGGGAGGGGCTGTATCAGGGCGAAGTCAAAAGGCAGGAAAGTAGTCCAGGAACACCTGCCATAAGAATGCCATCCGTTAATTGAGGGGGCACGGAGCTGCAGCCACTCTCCTTTAGCACTCCGAAGAATGCGCACACAAGCCGGCTTCGTTCTTCGCCTCGTACAAGCCACCTGTCTCTGCGGCTCCCGGAGGCGAAGAAGCGGCTGCTTCGTGCACAGATGAGGGCAGCGGCAGCCGCAGGCTCCATAGCGCGGCTTCGGCAGAAAGACGCCGGGGAGCGGCACTTCCCTCCGGACAGCTCCGGACCGCCGTAGTCTGTGTACTGAGTGGACTGCATCATAGCGAAAAGCTTTGCCAGTGTGTCTCGCAGGGAAAAAGCTTACCAGCACAGCGGACTTATCCCGCTCTTGCCCAGAAACATGGACTTGCCTCACACTCCAAAGACATTGCTCTTTCCTAAGCAGGCTAGGAAATGCTCTCAGATGGCCGTGCTGTCTGCCTGCTCCTGCCCAGCTCGTAGTTTTAGGTGTGCACATCCCAGCCTGGCATTCAGTGCACAGTCAAGGCAATTGCAAAATCCAGCAGCTGCTCATTCCCAAACACAAGTGCGCTGTTTATGCTCTTGCTTCCCGACAAATTCGGCGCAGCCCTTCTTTTCTGCACCTGCCACCGAGGTCTCTGCATCCTGGAGCCTCAGAGGACGAGCACAATTTTGCAGGGAGGGGCTGTATCATGACGAAGTCTAAACGCAGGAAAGTTGTCCAGGAACACCTGCCATAAGCATGCCAGCCGTGAATTCAAGGGGCACGTAGCTGCAGCCACTGTCCTGTAGCAATCCGAAGAATGCGCACACAAGCCGGCTTCGTTCTTCGCCTCCTACAAGCCACCGTCTCTGCGGCTCCCGGAGGCGAAGGAGTGGCTTCTTCGTGCACAGATGAGGGCAGCGGCAGCCGCAGGCTCCATAGCGCGGCTTCGGCAGAAAGACGCCGGGGAGCTGCACTTCCCTCCGGACAGCTCCGGATCGCCGTAGTCTGCGTCCTGACAGGACTGCATCGTAGCAAAAAGCTTTGCCGGTGTGTCTCGCAGGGAAAAAGCTTACCAGCACAGCGGACTTATCCCGCTCTTGCCCAGAAACATGGACTTGCCTCACACTCCAAAGACATTGCTCTTTCCTAAGCAGGCTAGGAAATGCTCTCAGATGGCCGTGCTGTCTGCCTGCTCCTGCCCAGCTCGTAGTTTTAGGTGCGCACAAATCCCAGCCTGGCATTCAGTGCACAGTCAAGGCAATTGCAAAATCCAGCAGCTGCTCATTCCCAAACACAAGGCGCTGTTTATGCTCTTGCTTCCCGACAAATTCGGCGCAGCCCTTCTTTTCTGCAGCTGCCACCGAGGTCTCTGCATCCTGGAGCCTCAGAGGACGAGCACGATTTTGCAGGGAGCGGCTGTATCAGGGCGAAGTATAAACGCAGGAAAGTAGTCCAGGAACACCTGCCATAAGCATGCCAGCCGTGAATTCAAGGGGCACGGAGCTGCAGCCACTGTCCTTTAGCAATCCGAAGAATGCGCACACAAGCCGGCTTCGTTCTTCGCCTCCTACAAGCCACCGTCTCTGCGGCTCCCGGAGGCGAAGAAGCGGCTGCTTCGTGCACAGATGAGGACAGCGGCAGCCGCAGGCTCCGAAGCGCGGCTTCGGCAGAAAGACGCCGGGGAGCGGCACTTCCCTCCGGACAGCTCCGGACCGCCGTAGTCTGCGTCCTGACAGGACTGCATCATAGCGAAAAGCTTTGCCAGTGTGTCTCGCAGGGAAAAAGCTTACCAGCACAGCGGACTTCTCCCGCTCTTGCCCAGAAACATGGACTTGCCTCACACTCCAAAGACACTGCTCTTTCCTAAGCAGGCTAGGAAATTCTCTCAGATGGCCGTGCTGTCTGCCTGCTCCTGCCCAGCTCATAATTTTAGGTGCGCACATCCCAGCCTGGCATTCAGTGCACAGTCAAGGCAATTGAAAAATCCAGCAGCTGCTCATTCCCAAACACAAGGCGCGCTGTTTATGCTCTTGCTTCCCGACAAATTCGGCGCAGCCCTTCTTTTCTGCAGCTGCCACCGAGGTCTCTGCATCCTGGAGCCTCAGAGGAGGAGCACGATTTTGCCAGGAGAGGCTGTATCAGGGCGAAGTCTAAACGCAGGAAAGTAGTCCAGGAACACCTGCCATAAGCATTGAAGCAGGGAATTGAAGGGGCACGGAGCTGCAGCCACTGTCCTTTAGCAATCCGAAGAATGCGCACACAAGCCGGCTTCGTTCTTCGCCTCCTACAAGCCACCTCTCTCTGCGGCTCCCGGAGGCGAACAAGCGGCTCCTTCGTGCACAGATGAGGGCAGCGGCAGCCGCAGGCTCTGAAGCGCGGCTTCGGCAGAAAGACGCCGGGGAGCGGCACTTCCCTCCGGACAGCTCCGGACCCCCGTAGTCTGCGTCCTGACCGGAATGCATCGTAGCGAAAAGCTTTGCCAGTGTGTCTCCAGGGAAAAAGCTTACCAGCACAGCAGACTTATCCCGCTCTTGCCCAGAAACATGGACTTGCCTCACACACCAAAGACACCGCTCTTTCCTGGGCAGGCTAGGAAATGCTCTCAGATGGCCGTGCTGTCTGCCTGCTCCTGCCCAGCTCGTAGTTTTAGGTGCGCACAAATCCCAGCCTGGCATTCAGTGCACAGTCAAGGCAATTGCAAAATCCAGCAGCTGCTCATTCCCAAACACAAGGCGCTGTTTATGCTCTTGCTTCCCGACAAATTCGGCGCAGCCCTTCTTTTCTGCAGCTGCCACCGAGGTCTCTGCATCCTGGAGCCTCAGAGGACGAGCACGATTTTGCAGGGAGCGGCTGTATCAGGGCGAAGTATAAACGCAGGAAAGTTGTCCAGGAACACCTGCCATAAGCATGCCAGCCGTGAATTCAAGGGGCACGGAGCTGCAGCCACTGTCCTGTAGCAATCCGAAGAATGCGCACACAAGCCGGCTTCGTTCTTCGCCTCCTACAAGCCACCGTCTCTGCGGCTCCCGGAGGCGAAGAAGCGGCTGCTTCGTGCACAGATGAGGACAGCGGCAGCCGCAGGCTCCGAAGCGCGGCTTCGGCAGAAAGACGCCGGAGAGCGGCACTTCCCTCCGGACAGCTCCGGACCGCCGTAGTCTGCGTCCTGACAGGACTGCATCATAGCGAAAAGCTTTGCCAGTGTGTCTCGCAGGGAAAAAGCTTACCAGCACAGCGGACTTCTCCCGCTCTTGCCCAGAAACATGGACTTGCCTCACACTCCAAAGACACTGCTCTTTCCTAAGCAGGCTAGGAAATGCTCTCAGATGGCCGTGCTGTCTGCCTGCTCCTGCCCAGCTCGTAGTTTTAGGTGCGCACATCCCAGCCTGGCATTCAGTGCACAGTCAAGGCAATTGCAAAATCCAGCAGCTGCTCATTCCCAAACACAAGGCGCTGTTTATGCTCTTGCTTCCCGACAAATTCGGCGCAGCCCTTCTTTTCTGCACCTGCCACCGAGGTCTCTGCATCCTGGAGCCTCAGAGGACGAGCACAATTTTGCAGGGAGGGGCTGTATCATGACGAAGTCTAAACGCAGGAAAGTAGTCCAGGAACACCTGCCATAAGCATGCCAGCCGTGAATTCAAGGGGCACGGAGCTGCAGCCACTGTCCTGTAGCAATCCGAAGAATGCGCACACAAGCCGGCTTCGTTCTTCGCCTCCTACAAGCCACCGTCTCTGCGGCTCCCGGAGGCGAAGGAGTGGCTTCTTCGTGCACAGATGAGGGCAGCGGCAGCCGCAGGCTCCATAGCGCGGCTTCGGCAGAAAGACGCCGGGGAGCTGCACTTCCCTCCAGACAGCTCCGGACCGCCGTAGTCTGCGTCCTGACAGGACTGCATCGTAGCAAAAAGCTTTGCCGGTGTGTCTCGCAGGGAAAAAGCTTACCAGCACAGCGGAATTATCCCGATCTTGCCAAGAAACATGGACTTGCCTCACACTCCAAAGACACTGCTCTTTCCTAAGCAGGCTAGGAAATGCTCTCAGATGGCCGTGCTGTCTGCCTGCTCCTGCCCAGCTCGTAGTTTTAGGTGCGCACATCCCAGCCTGGCATTCAGTGCACAGTCAAGGCAATTGAAAAATCAAGAAGCTGCTCATTCCCAAACACAAGGCGCGCTGTTTATGCTCTTGCTTCCCGACAAATTCGGCGCAGCCCTTCTTTTCTGCAGCTGCCACCGAGGTCTCTGCATCCTGGAGCCTCAGAGGAGGAGCACGATTTTGCCAGGAGAGGCTGTATCAGGGCGAAGTCTAAACGCAGGAAAGTTGTCCAGGAACACCTGCCATAAGCATGCCAGCCATGAATTCAAGGGGCACGGATCTGCAGCCACTGTCCTTTAGCACTCCGAAGAATGCGCACACAAGCCGGCTTCGTTCTTCGCCTCCTACAAGCCACCTGTCTCTGCGGCTCCCGGAGGCGAAGAAGCGGCTGCTTCGTACACAGATGAGGGCAGCGGCAGCCGCAGGCTCCGAAGCGCGGCTTCGGCAGAAAGACGCCGGGGAGCGCCACTTCCCTCCGGACAGCTCCGGACAGCCGTAGTCTGTGTACTGAGTGGACTGCATCATAGCGAAAAGCTTTGCCAGTGTGTCTCGCAGGGAAAAAGCTTACCAGCACAGCGGACTTATCCCGCTCTTGCCCAGAAACATGGACTTGCCTCACACTCCAAAGACATTGCTCTTTCCTAAGCAGGCTAGGAAATGCTCTCAGATGGCCGTGCTGTCTGCCTGCTCCTGCCCAGCTCATAATTTTAGGTGCGCACATCCCAGCCTGGCATTCAGTGCACAGTCAAGGCAATTGCAAAATCCAGCAGCTGCTCATTCCCAAACACAAGGCACTGTTTATGCTCTTGCTTCCCGACAAATTCGGCGCAGCCCTTCTTTTCTGCACCTGCCACCGAGGTCTCTGCATCCTGGAGCCTCAGAGGAGGAGCACGATTTTGCCAGGAGAGGCTGTATCAGGGCGAAGTCTAAACGCAGGAAAGTTGTCCAGGAACACCTGCCATAAGCATTGAAGCAGGGAATTGAAGGGGCACGGAGCTGCAGCCACTGTCCTTTAGCAATCCGAAGAATGCGCACACAAGCCGGCTTCGTTCTTCGCCTCGTACAAGCCACCTGTCTCTGCAGCCCCACGGAGGCGAAGAAGCGGCTGCTTCGTGTACAGATGAGGGCAGCGGCAGCCGCAGGCTCCGTAGCGCGGCTTCGGCAGAAAGACGCCGGGGAGCGGCACTTCCCTCCGGACAGCTCCGGATCGCCGTAGTCTGCGTTCTGACAGGACTGCATCATAGCGAAAAGCTTTGCCAGTGTGTCTCGCAGGGAAAAAGCTTACCAGCACAGCGGACTTATCCAGCTCTTGCCCAGAAACATGGACTTGCCTCACACACCAAAGACACCGCTCTTTCCTGGGCAGGCTAGGAAATGCTCTCAGATGGCCGTGCTGTCTGCCTGCTCCTGCCCAGCTCGTAGTTTTAGGTGCGCACAAATCCCAGCCTGGCATTCAGTGCACAGTCAAGGCAATTGCAAAATCCAGCAGCTGCTCATTCCCAAACACAAGGCGCTGTTTATGCTCTTGCTTCCCGACAAATTCGGCGCAGCCCTTCTTTTCTGCAGCTGCCACCGAGGTCTCTGCATCCTGGAGCCTCAGAGGACGAGCACGATTTTGCAGGGAGGGGCTGTATCAGGGCGAAGTCTAAACGCAGGAAAGTTGTCCAGGAACACCTGCCATAAGCATGCCAGCCGTGAATTCAAGGGGCACGGAGCTGCAGCCACTGTCCTGTAGCAATCCGAAGAATGCGCACACAAGCCGGCTTCGTTCTTCGCCTCCTACAAGCCACCGTCTCTGCGGCTCCCGGAGGCGAAGAAGCGGCTGCTTCGTGCACAGATGAGGACAGCGGCAGCCGCAGGCTCCGAAGCGCGGCTTCGGCAGAAAGACGCCGGGGAGCGGCACTTCCCTCCGGACAGCTCCGGACCGCCGTAGTCTGCGTCCTGACAGGACTGCATCATAGCGAAAAGCTTTGCCAGTGTGTCTCGCAGGGAAAAAGCTTACCAGCACAGCGGACTTCTCCCGCTCTTGCCCAGAAACATGGACTTGCCTCACACTCCAAAGACACTGCTCTTTCCTAAGCAGGCTAGGAAATTCTCTCAGATGGCCGTGCTGTCTGCCTGCTCCTGCCCAGCTCATAATTTTAGGTGCGCACATCCCAGCCTGGCATTCAGTGCACAGTCAAGGCAATTGAAAAATCCAGCAGCTGCTCATTCCCAAACACAAGGCGCGCTGTTTATGCTCTTGCTTCCCGACAAATTCGGCGCAGCCCTTCTTTTCTGCAGCTGCCACCGAGGTCTCTGCATCCTGGAGCCTCAGAGGAGGAGCACGATTTTGCCAGGAGAGGCTGTATCAGGGCGAAGTCTAAACGCAGGAAAGTAGTCCAGGAACACCTGCCATAAGCATTGAAGCAGGGAATTGAAGGGGCACGGAGCTGCAGCCACTGTCCTTTAGCAATCCGAAGAATGCGCACACAAGCCGGCTTCGTTCTTCGCCTCGTACAAGCCACCTCTCTCTGCGGCTCCCGGAGGCGAACAAGCGGCTCCTTCGTGCACAGATGAGGGCAGCGGCAGCCGCAGGCTCTGAAGCGCGGCTTCGGCAGAAAGACGCCGGGGAGCGGCACTTCCCTCCGGACAGCTCCGGACCCCCGTAGTCTGCGTCCTGACCGGAATGCATCGTAGCGAAAAGCTTTGCCAGTGTGTCTCCAGGGAAAAAGCTTACCAGCACAGCAGACTTATCCCGCTCTTGCCCAGAAACATGGACTTGCCTCACACACCAAAGACACCGCTCTTTCCTGGGCAGGCTAGGAAATGCTCTCAGATGGCCGTGCTGTCTGCCTGCTCCTGCCCAGCTCGTAGTTTTAGGTGCGCACAAATCCCAGCCTGGCATTCAGTGCACAGTCAAGGCAATTGCAAAATCCAGCAGCTGCTCATTCCCAAACACAAGGCACTGTTTATGCTCTTGCTTCCCGACAAATTCGGCGCAGCCCTTCTTTTCTGCAGCTGCCACCGAGGTCTCTGCATCCTGGAGCCTCAGAGGACGAGCACGATTTTGCAGGGAGCGGCTGTATCAGGGCGAAGTATAAACGCAGGAAAGTTGTCCAGGAACACCTGCCATAAGCATGCCAGCCGTGAATTCAAGGGGCACGGAGCTGCAGCCACTGTCCTGTAGCAATCCGAAGAATGCGCACACAAGCCGGCTTCGTTCTTCGCCTCCTACAAGCCACCGTCTCTGCGGCTCCCGGAGGCGAAGAAGCGGCTGCTTCGTGCACAGATGAGGACAGCGGCAGCCGCAGGCTCCGAAGCGCGGCTTCGGCAGAAAGACGCCGGAGAGCGGCACTTCCCTCCGGACAGCTCCGGACCGCCGTAGTCTGCGTCCTGACAGGACTGCATCATAGCGAAAAGCTTTGCCAGTGTGTCTCGCAGGGAAAAAGCTTACCAGCACAGCGGACTTCTCCCGCTCTTGCCCAGAAACATGGACTTGCCTCACACTCCAAAGACACTGCTCTTTCCTAAGCAGGCTAGGAAATTCTCTCAGATGGCCGTGCTGTCTGCCTGCTCCTGCCCAGCTCGTAGTTTTAGGTGCGCACATCCCAGCCTGGCATTCAGTGCACAGTCAAGGCAATTGCAAAATCCAGCAGCTGCTCATTCCCAAACACAAGGCGCTGTTTATGCTCTTGCTTCCCGACAAATTCGGCGCAGCCCTTCTTTTCTGCACCTGCCACCGAGGTCTCTGCATCCTGGAGCCTCAGAGGACGAGCACAATTTTGCAGGGAGGGGCTGTATCATGACGAAGTCTAAACGCAGGAAAGTAGTCCAGGAACACCTGCCATAAGCATGCCAGCCGTGAATTCAAGGGGCACGGAGCTGCAGCCACTGTCCTGTAGCAATCCGAAGAATGCGCACACAAGCCGGCTTCGTTCTTCGCCTCCTACAAGCCACCGTCTCTGCGGCTCCCGGAGGCGAAGGAGTGGCTTCTTCGTGCACAGATGAGGGCAGCGGCAGCCGCAGGCTCCATAGCGCGGCTTCGGCAGAAAGACGCCGGGGAGCTGCACTTCCCTCCAGACAGCTCCGGACCGCCGTAGTCTGCGTCCTGACAGGACTGCATCGTAGCAAAAAGCTTTGCCGGTGTGTCTCGCAGGGAAAAAGCTTACCAGCACAGCAGAATTATCCCGATCTTGCCAAGAAACATGGACTTGCCTCACACTCCAAAGACACTGCTCTTTCCTAAGCAGGCTAGGAAATGCTCTCAGATGGCCGTGCTGTCTGCCTGCTCCTGCCCAGCTCGTAGTTTTAGGTGCGCACATCCCAGCCTGGCATTCAGTGCACAGTCAAGGCAATTGAAAAATCAAGAAGCTGCTCATTCCCAAACACAAGGCGCGCTGTTTATGCTCTTGCTTCCCGACAAATTCGGCGCAGCCCTTCTTTTCTGCAGCTGCCACCGAGGTCTCTGCATCCTGGAGCCTCAGAGGAGGAGCACGATTTTGCCAGGAGAGGCTGTATCAGGGCGAAGTCTAAACGCAGGAAAGTTGTCCAGGAACACCTGCCATAAGCATGCCAGCCATGAATTCAAGGGGCACGGATCTGCAGCCACTGTCCTTTAGCACTCCGAAGAATGCGCACACAAGCCGGCTTCGTTCTTCGCCTCCTACAAGCCACCTGTCTCTGCGGCTCCCGGAGGCGAAGAAGCGGCTGCTTCGTACACAGATGAGGGCAGCGGCAGCCGCAGGCTCCGAAGCGCGGCTTCGGCAGAAAGACGCCGGGGAGCGCCACTTCCCTCCGGACAGCTCCGGACAGCCGTAGTCTGTGTACTGAGTGGACTGCATCATAGCGAAAAGCTTTGCCAGTGTGTCTCGCAGGGAAAAAGCTTACCAGCACAGCGGACTTATCCCGCTCTTGCCCAGAAACATGGACTTGCCTCACACTCCAAAGACATTGCTCTTTCCTAAGCAGGCTAGGAAATGCTCTCAGATGGCCGTGCTGTCTGCCTGCTCCTGCCCAGCTCATAATTTTAGGTGCGCACATCCCAGCCTGGCATTCAGTGCACAGTCAAGGCAATTGCAAAATCCAGCAGCTGCTCATTCCCAAACACAAGGCACTGTTTATGCTCTTGCTTCCCGACAAATTCGGCGCAGCCCTTCTTTTCTGCACCTGCCACCGAGGTCTCTGCATCCTGGAGCCTCAGAGGAGGAGCACGATTTTGCCAGGAGAGGCTGTATCAGGGCGAAGTCTAAACGCAGGAAAGTTGTCCAGGAACACCTGCCATAAGCATTGAAGCAGGGAATTGAAGGGGCACGGAGCTGCAGCCACTGTCCTTTAGCAATCCGAAGAATGCGCACACAAGCCGGCTTCGTTCTTCGCCTCGTACAAGCCACCTGTCTCTGCAGCCCCACGGAGGCGAAGAAGCGGCTGCTTCGTGTACAGATGAGGGCAGCGGCAGCCGCAGGCTCCGTAGCGCGGCTTCGGCAGAAAGACGCCGGGGAGCGGCACTTCCCTCCGGACAGCTCCGGATCGCCGTAGTCTGCGTTCTGACAGGACTGCATCATAGCGAAAAGCTTTGCCAGTGTGTCTCGCAGGGAAAAAGCTTACCAGCACAGCGGACTTATCCAGCTCTTGCCCAGAAACATGGACTTGCCTCACACACCAAAGACACCGCTCTTTCCTGGGCAGGCTAGGAAATGCTCTCAGATGGCCGTGCTGTCTGCCTGCTCCTGCCCAGCTCGTAGTTTTAGGTGCGCACAAATCCCAGCCTGGCATTCAGTGCACAGTCAAGGCAATTGCAAAATCCAGCAGCTGCTCATTCCCAAACACAAGGCGCTGTTTATGCTCTTGCTTCCCGACAAATTCGGCGCAGCCCTTCTTTTCTGCAGCTGCCACCGAGGTCTCTGCATCCTGGAGCCTCAGAGGACGAGCACGATTTTGCAGGGAGGGGCTGTATCAGGGCGAAGTCTAAACGCAGGAAAGTTGTCCAGGAACACCTGCCATAAGCATGCCAGCCGTGAATTCAAGGGGCACGGAGCTGCAGCCACTGTCCTGTAGCAATCCGAAGAATGCGCACACAAGCCGGCTTCGTTCTTCGCCTCCTACAAGCCACCGTCTCTGCGGCTCCCGGAGGCGAAGAAGCGGCTGCTTCGTGCACAGATGAGGACAGCGGCAGCCGCAGGCTCCGAAGCGCGGCTTCGGCAGAAATACGCCGGGGAGCGCCACTTCCCTCCGGACAGCTCCGGACCGCCGTAGTCTGCGTCCTGACAGGACTGCATCATAGCGAAAAGCTTTGCCAGTGTGTCTCGCAGGGAAAAAGCTTACCAGCACAGCGGACTTCTCCCGCTCTTGCCCAGAAACATGGACTTGCCTCACACTCCAAAGACACTGCTCTTTCCTAAGCAGGCTAGGAAATTCTCTCAGATGGCCGTGCTGTCTGCCTGCTCCTGCCCAGCTCATAATTTTAGGTGCGCACATCCCAGCCTGGCATTCAGTGCACAGTCAAGGCAATTGCAAAATCCAGCAGCTGCTCATTCCCAAACACAAGGCACTGTTTATGCTCTTGCTTCCCGACAAATTCGGCGCAGCCCTTCTTTTCTGCAGCTGCCACCGAGGTCTCTGCATCCTGGAGCCTCAGAGGAGGAGCACGATTTTGCCAGGAGAGGCTGTATCAGGGCGAAGTCTAAACGCAGGAAAGTTGTCCAGGAACACCTGCCATAAGCATGCCAGCCATGAATTCAAGGGGCACGGATCTGCAGCCACTGTCCTTTCGCACTCCGAAGAATGCGCACACAAGCCGGCTTCGTTCTTCGCCTCCTACAAGCCACCTGTCTCTGCGGCTCCCGGAGGCGAAGAAGCGGCTGCTTCGTACACAGATGAGGGCAGCGGCAGCCGCAGGCTCCGAAGCGCGGCTTCGGCAGAAATACGCCGGGGAGCGCCACTTCCCTCCGGACAGCTCCGGACAGCCGTAGTCTGCGTCCTGAGTGGACTGCATCATAGCGAAAAGCTTTGCCAGTGTGTCTCGCAGGGAAAAAGCTTACAAGCACAGCGGACTTATCCCGATCTTGCCCAGAAACATGGACTTGCCTCACACTCCAAAGACATTGCTCTTTCCTAAGCAGGCTAGGAAATGCTCTCAGATGGCCGTGCTGTCTGCCTGCTCCTGCCCAGCTCATAATTTTAGGTGTGCACATCCCAGCCTGGCATTCAGTGCACAGTCAAGGCAATTGCAAAATCCAGCAGCTGCTCATTCCCAAACACAAGTGCGCTGTTTATGCTCTTGCTTCCCGACAAATTCGGCGCAGCCCTTCTTTTCTGCAGCTGCCACCGAGGTCTCTGCATCCTGGAGCCTCAGAGGAGGAGCACGATTTTGCCAGGAGAGGCTGTATCAGGGCGAAGTCTAAACGCAGGAAAGTAGTCCAGGAACACCTGCCATAAGCATTGAAGCAGGGAATTGAAGGGGCACGGAGCTGCAGCCACTGTCCTTTAGCAATCCGAAGAATGCGCACACAAGCCGGCTTCGTTCTTCGCCTCGTACAAGCCACCTCTCTCTGCGGCTCCCGGAGGCGAACAAGCGGCTCCTTCGTGCACAGATGAGGGCAGCGGCTGCCGCAGGCTCTGAAGCGCGGCTTCGGCAGAAAGACGCCGGGGAGCGGCACTTCCCTCCGGACAGCTCCGGACCCCCGTAGTCTGCGTCCTGACCGGAATGCATCGTAGCGAAAAGCTTTGCCAGTGTGTCTCCAGGGAAAAAGCTTACCAGCACAGCAGACTTATCCCGCTCTTGCCCAGAAACATGGACTTGCCTCACACTCCAAAGACACTGCTCTTTCCTAAGCAGGCTAGGAAATTCTCTCAGATGGCCGTGCTGTCTGCCTGCTCCTGCCCAGCTCGTAGTTTTAGGTGCGCACATCCCAGCCTGGCATTCAGTGCACAGTCAAGGCAATTGCAAAATCCAGCAGCTGCTCATTCCCAAACACAAGGCGCTGTTTATGCTCTTGCTTCCCGACAAATTCGGCGCAGCCCTTCTTTTCTGCACCTGCCACCGAGGTCTCTGCATCCTGGAGCCTCAGAGGACGAGCACAATTTTGCAGGGAGGGGCTGTATCATGACGAAGTCTAAACGCAGGAAAGTAGTCCAGGAACACCTGCCATAAGCATGCCAGCCGTGAATTCAAGGGGCACGGAGCTGCAGCCACTGTCCTGTAGCACTCCGAAGAATGCGCACACAAGCCGGCTTCGTTCTTCGCCTCCTACAAGCCACCGTCTCTGCGGCTCCCGGAGGCGAAGGAGTGGCTTCTTCGTGCACAGATGAGGGCAGCGGCAGCCGCAGGCTCCATAGCGCGGCTTCGGCAGAAAGACGCCGGGGAGCTGCACTTCCCTCCAGACAGCTCCGGACCGCCGTAGTCTGCGTCCTGACAGGACTGCATCGTAGCAAAAAGCTTTGCCGGTGTGTCTCGCAGGGAAAAAGCTTACCAGCACAGCGGAATTATCCCGATCTTGCCAAGAAACATGGACTTGCCTCACACTCCAAAGACACTGCTCTTTCCTAAGCAGGCTAGGAAATTCTCTCAGATGGCCGTGCTGTCTGCCTGCTCCTGCCCAGCTCGTAGTTTTAGGTGCGCACATCCCAGCCTGGCATTCAGTGCACAGTCAAGGCAATTGAAAAATCAAGAAGCTGCTCATTCCCAAACACAAGGTGCGCTGTTTATGCTCTTGCTTCCCGACAAATTCGGCGCAGCCCTTCTTTTCTGCAGCTGCCACCGAGGTCTCTGCATCCTGGAGCCTCAGAGGAGGAGCACGATTTTGCAGGGAGGGGCTGTATAAGGGCGAAGTCAAAAGGCAGGAAAGTAGTCCAGGAACACCTGCCATAAGAATGCCATCCGTGAATTGAGGGGGCACGGAGCTGCAGCCACTGTCCTTTAGCACTCCGAAGAATGCGCACACAAGCCGGCTTCGTTCTTCGCCTCGTACAAGCCACCTGTCTCTGCGGCTCCCGGAGGCGAAGAAGCGGCTGCTTCGTGCACAGATGAGGACAGCGGCAGCCGCAGGCTCCGAAGCGCGGCTTCGGCAGAAAGACGCCGGGGAGCGCCACTTCCCTCCGGACAGCTCCGGACCGCCGTAGTCTGTGTCCTGACAGGACTGCATCATAGCGAAAAGCTTTGCCAGTGTGTCTCGCAGGGAAAAAGCTTACCAGCACAGCGGACTTATCCCGCTCTTGCCCAGAAACATGGACTTGCCTCACACTCCAAAGACATTGCTCTTTCCTAAGCAGGCTAGGAAATTCTCTCAGATGGCCGTGCTGTCTGCCTGCTCCTGCCCAGTTCATAATTTTAGGTGCGCACATCCCAGCCTGGCATTCAGTGCACAGTCAAGGCAATTGCAAAATCCAGCAGCTGCTCATTCCCAAACACAAGGCACTGTTTATGCTCTTGCTTCCCGACAAATTCGGCGCAGCCCTTCTTTTCTGCAGCTGCCACCGAGGTCTCTGCATCCTGGAGCCTCAGAGGAGGAGCACGATTTTGCCAGGAGAGGCTGTATCAGGGCGAAGTCTAAACGCAGGAAAGTTGTCCAGGAACACCTGCCATAAGCATGCCAGCCGTGAATTCAAGGGGCACGGAGCTGCAGCCACTGTCCTTTAGCAGTCCGAAGAATGCGCACACAAGCCGGCTTCGTTCTTCGCCTCGTACAAGCCACCTGTCTCTGCGGCTCCCGGAGGCGAAGAAGCGGCTGCTTCGTGTACAGATGAGGGCAGCGGCAGCCGCAGGCTCCGTAGCGCGGCTTCGGCAGAAAGACGCCGGGGAGCGGCACTTCCCTCCGGACAGCTCCGGATCGCCGTAGTCTGCGTTCTGACAGGACTGCATCATAGCGAAAAGCTTTGCCAGTGTGTCTCGCAGGGAAAAAGCTTACCAGCACAGCGGACTTATCCAGCTCTTGCCCAGAAACATGGACTTGCCTCACACACCAAAGACACCGCTCTTTCCTGGGCAGGCTAGGAAATGCTCTCAGATGGCCGTGCTGTCTGCCTGCTCCTGCCCAGCTCGTAGTTTTAGGTGCGCACAAATCCCAGCCTGGCATTCAGTGCACAGTCAAGGCAATTGCAAAATCCAGCAGCTGCTCATTCCCAAACACAAGGCGCTGTTTAGGCCCTTGCTTCCCGACAAATTCGGCGCAGCCCTTCTTTTCTGCAGCTGCCACCGAGGTCTCTGCATCCTGGAGCCTCAGAGGAGGAGCACGATTTTGCCAGGAGAGGCTGTATCAGGGCGAAGTCTAAACGCAGGAAAGTTGTCCAGGAACACCTGCCATAAGCATGCCAGCCATGAATTCAAGGGGCACGGATCTGCAGCCACTGTCCTTTAGCACTTCGAAGAATGCGCACACAAGCCGGCTTCGTTCTTCGCCTCCTACAAGCCACCTGTCTCTGCGGCTCCCGGAGGCGAAGAAGCGGCTGCTTCGTACACAGATGAGGGCAGCGGCAGCCGCAGGCTCCGAAGCGCGGCTTCGGCAGAAATACGCCGGGGAGCGCCACTTCCCTCCGGACAGCTCCGGACAGCCGTAGTCTGCGTCCTGAGTGGACTGCATCATAGCGAAAAGCTTTGCCAGTGTGTCTCGCAGGGAAAAAGTTTACCAGCACAGCGGACTTATCCCGATCTTGCCCAGAAACATGGACTTGCCTCACACTCCAAAGACATTGCTCTTTCCTAAGCAGGCTAGGAAATTCTCTCAGATGGCCGTGCTGTCTGCCTGCTCCTGCCCAGCTCGTAATTTTAGGTGTGCACATCCCAGCCTGGCATTCAGTGCACAGTCAAGGCAATTGCAAAATCCAGCAGCTGCTCATTCCCAAACACAAGGCACTGTTTATGCTCTTGCTTCCCGACAAATTCGGCGCAGCCCTTCTTTTCTGCAGCTGCCACCGAGGTCTCTGCATCCTGGAGCCTCAGAGGAGGAGCACGATTTTGCCAGGAGAGGCTGTATCAGGACGAAGTCTAAACGCAGGAAAGTAGTCCAGGAACACCTGCCATAAGCATTGAAGCAGGGAATTGAAGGGGCACGGAGCTGCAGCCACTGTCCTTTAGCAATCCGAAGAATGCGCACACAAGCCGGCTTCGTTCTTCGCCTCCTACAAGCCACCGTCTCTGCGGCTCCCGGAGGCGAAGGAGTGGCTTCTTCGTGCACAGATGAGGGCAGCGGCAGCCGCAGGCTCCATAGCGCGGCTTCGGCAGAAAGACGCCGGGAGCTGCACTTCCCTCCAGACAGCTCCGGACCGCCGTAGTCTGCGTCCTGACAGGACTGCATCGTAGCAAAAAGCTTTGCCGGTGTGTCTCCAGGGAAAAAGCTTACCAGCACAGCAGACTTATCCCGCTCTTGCCCAGAAACATGGACTTGCCTCACACACCAAAGACACCGCTCTTTCCTGGGCAGGCTAGGAAATGCTCTCAGATGGCCGTGCTGTCTGCCTGCTCCTGCCCAGCTCGTAGTTTTAGGTGCGCACAAACCCCAGCCTGGCATTCAGTGCACAGTCAAGGCAATTGCAAAATCCAGCAGCTGCTCATTCCCAAACACAAGGCGCTGTTTATGCTCTTGCTTCCCGACAAATTCGGTGCAGCCCTTCTTTTCTGCAGCTGCCACCGAGGTCTCTGCATCCTGGAGCCTCAGAGGAGGAGCACGATTTTGCAGGGAGGGGCTGTATCAGGGCGAAGTATAAACGCAGGAAAGTAGTCCAGGAACACCTGCCATAAGCATGCCAGCCGTGAATTCAAGGGGCACGGAGCTGCAGCCACTGTCCTTTAGCAGTCCGAAGAATGCGCACACAAGCCGGCTTCGTTCTTCGCCTCGTACAAGCCACCTGTCTCTGCGGCTCCCGGAGGCGAAGAAGCGGCTGCTTCGTGCACAGATGAGGGCAGCGGCAGCCGCAGGCTCCGAAGCGCGGCTTCGGCAGAAAGACGCCGGGGAGTGCCACTTCCCTCCGGACAGCTCCGGACAGCCGTAGTCTGCGTCCTGAGTGGACTGCATCATAGCGAAAAGCTTTGCCAGTGTGTCTCGCAGGGAAAAAGTTTACCAGCACAGCGGAATTATCCCGATCTTGCCCAGAAACATGGACTTGCCTCACACTCCAAAGACATTGCTCTTTCCTAAGCAGGCTAGGAAATGCCCTCAGATGGCCGTGCTGTCTGCCTGCTCCTGCCCAGCTCGTAGTTTTAGGAGCGCACATCCCAGCCTGGCATTCAGTGCACAGTCAAGGCAATTGCAAAATCCAGCAGCTGCTCATTCCCAAACACAAGGCGCTGTTTATGCTCTTGCTTCCCGACAAATTCGGCGCAGCCCTTCTTTTCTGCACCTGCCACCGAGGTCTCTGCATCCTGGAGCCTCAGAGGAGGAGCACGATTTTGCAGGGAGGGGCTGTATCAGGGCGAAGTCTAAACGCAGGAAAGTTGTCCAGGAACACCTGCCATAAGCATGCCAGCCGTGAATTCAAGGGGCACGGAGCTGCAGCCACTGTCCTGTAGCAATCCGAAGAATGCGCACACAAGCCGGCTTCGTTCTTCGCCTCCTACAAGCCACCGTCTCTGCGGCTCCCGGAGGCGAAGGAGTGGCTTCTTCGTGCACAGATGAGGGCAGCGGCAGCCGCAGGCTCCATAGCGCGGCTTCGGCAGAAAGACGCCGGGGAGCTGCACTTCCCTCCAGACAGCTCCGGACCGCCGTAGTCTGCGTCCTGACAGGACTGCATCGTAGCAAAAAGCTTTGCCGGTGTGTCTCGCAGGGAAAAAGCTTACCAGCACAGCGGAATTATCCCGATCTTGCCAAGAAACATGGACTTGCCTCACACTCCAAAGACACTGCTCTTTCCTAAGCAGGCTAGGAAATGCTCTCAGATGGCCGTGCTGTCTGCCTGCTCCTGCCCAGCTCGTAGTTTTAGGTGCGCACATCCCAGCCTGGCATTCAGTGCACAGTCAAGGCAATTGAAAAATCAAGAAGCTGCTCATTCCCAAACACAAGGCGCGCTGTTTATGCTCTTGCTTCCCGACAAATTCGGCGCAGCCCTTCTTTTCTGCACCTGCCACCGAGGTCTCTGCATCCTGGAGCCTCAGAGGAGGAGCACGATTTTGCAGGGAGGGGCTGTATCAGGGCGAAGTCAAAAGGCAGGAAAGTAGTCCAGGAACACCTGCCATAAGAATGCCATCCGTGAATTGAGGGGGCACGGAGCTGCAGCCACTGTCCTTTAGCACTCCGAAGAATGCGCACACAAGCCGGCTTCGTTCTTCGCCTCGTACAAGCCACCTGTCTCTGCGGCTCCCGGAGGCGAAGAAGCGGCTGCTTCGTGCACAGATGAGGGCAGCGGCAGCCGCAGGCTCCGAAGCGCGGCTTCGGCAGAAAGACGCCGGGGAGCGCCACTTCCCTCCGGACAGCTCCGGACCGCCGTAGTCTGTGTACTGAGTGGACTGCATCATAGCGAAAAGCTTTGCCAGTGTGTCTCGCAGGGAAAAAGCTTACCAGCACAGCGGACTTATCCCGCTCTTGCCCAGAAACATGGACTTGCCTCACACTCCAAAGACATTGCTCTTTCCTAAGCAGGCTAGGAAATGCTCTCAGATGGCCGTGCTGTCTGCCTGCTCCTGCCCAGCTCATAATTTTAGGTGCGCACATCCCAGCCTGGCATTCAGTGCACAGTCAAGGCAATTGCAAAATCCAGCAGCTGCTCATTCCCAAACACAAGGCACTGTTTATGCTCTTGCTTCCCGACAAATTCGGCGCAGCCCTTCTTTTCTGCACCTGCCACCGAGGTCTCTGCATCCTGGAGCCTCAGAGGAGGAGCACGATTTTGCCAGGAGAGGCTGTATCAGGGCGAAGTCTAAACGCAGGAAAGTTGTCCAGGAACACCTGCCATAAGCATTGAAGCAGGGAATTCAAGGGGCACGGAGCTGCAGCCACTGTCCTTTAGCAATCCGAAGAATGCGCACACAAGCCGGCTTCGTTCTTCGCCTCGTACAAGCCACCTGTCTCTGCAGCCCCACGGAGGCGAAGAAGCGGCTGCTTCGTGTACAGATGAGGGCAGCGGCAGCCGCAGGCTCCGTAGCGCGGCTTCGGCAGAAAGACGCCGGGGAGCGGCACTTCCCTCCGGACAGCTCCGGATCGCCGTAGTCTGCGTTCTGACAGGACTGCATCGTAGCGAAAAGCTTTGCCAGTGTGTCTCCAGGGAAAAAGCTTACCAGCACAGCAGACTTATCCCGCTCTTGCCCAGAAACATGGACTTGCCTCACACACCAAAGACACCGCTCTTTCCTAAGCAGGCTAGGAAATTCTCTCAGATGGCCGTGCTGTCTGCCTGCTCCTGCCCAGCTCGTAGTTTTAGGTGCGCACATCCCAGCCTGGCATTCAGTGCACAGTCAAGGCAATTGCAAAATCCAGCAGCTGCTCATTCCCAAACACAAGGCGCTGTTTATGCTCTTGCTTCCCGACAAATTCGGCGCAGCCCTTCTTTTCTGCACCTGCCACCGAGGTCTCTGCATCCTGGAGCCTCAGAGGACGAGCACAATTTTGCAGGGAGGGGCTGTATCATGACGAAGTCTAAACGCAGGAAAGTAGTCCAGGAACACCTGCCATAAGCATGCCAGCCGTGAATTCAAGGGGCACGGAGCTGCAGCCACTGTCCTGTAGCAATCCGAAGAATGCGCACACAAGCCGGCTTCGTTCTTCGCCTCCTACAAGCCACCGTCTCTGCGGCTCCCGGAGGCGAAGGAGTGGCTTCTTCGTGCACAGATGAGGGCAGCGGCAGCCGCAGGCTCCATAGCGCGGCTTCGGCAGAAAGACGCCGGGGAGCTGCACTTCCCTCCAGACAGCTCCGGACCGCCGTAGTCTGCGTCCTGACAGGACTGCATCGTAGCAAAAAGCTTTGCCGGTGTGTCTCGCAGGGAAAAAGCTTACCAGCACAGCGGAATTATCCCGATCTTGCCAAGAAACATGGACTTGCCTCACACTCCAAAGACACTGCTCTTTCCTAAGCAGGCTAGGAAATTCTCTCAGATGGCCGTGCTGTCTGCCTGTTCCTGCCCAGCTCGTAGTTTTAGGTGCGCACATCCCAGCCTGGCATTCAGTGCACAGTCAAGGCAATTGAAAAATCAAGAAGCTGCTCATTCCCAAACACAAGCCGCGCTGTTTATGCTCTTGCTTCCCGACAAATTCGGCGCAGCCCTTCTTTTCTGCACCTGCCACCGAGGTCTCTGCATCCTGGAGCCTCAGAGGAGGAGCACGATTTTGCAGGGAGGGGCTGTATAAGGGCGAAGTCAAAAGGCAGGAAAGTAGTCCAGGAACACCTGCCATAAGAATGCCATCCGTGAATTGAGGGGGCACGGAGCTGCAGCCACTGTCCTTTAGCACTCCGAAGAATGCGCACACAAGCCGGCTTCGTTCTTCGCCTCGTACAAGCCACCTGTCTCTGCGGCTCCCGGAGGCGAAGAAGCGGCTGCTTCGTGCACAGATGAGGGCAGCGGCAGCCGCAGGCTCCGAAGCGCGGCTTCGGCAGAAAGACGCCGGGGAGCGCCACTTCCCTCCGGACAGCTCCGGACCGCCGTAGTCTGTGTACTGAGTGGACTGCATCATAGCGAAAAGCTTTGCCAGTGTGTCTCGCAGGGAAAAAGCTTACCAGCACAGCGGACTTATCCCGCTCTTGCCCAGAAACATGGACTTGCCTCACACTCCAAAGACATTGCTCTTTCCTAAGCAGGCTAGGAAATTCTCTCAGATGGCCGTGCTGTCTGCCTGCTCCTGCCCAGCTCATAATTTTAGGTGCGCACATCCCAGCCTGGCATTCAGTGCACAGTCAAGGCAATTGCAAAATCCAGCAGCTGCTCATTCCCAAACACAAGGCACTGTTTATGCTCTTGCTTCCCGACAAATTCGGCGCAGCCCTTCTTTTCTGCAGCTGCCACCGAGGTCTCTGCATCCTGGAGCCTCAGAGGAGGAGCACGATTTTGCCAGGAGAGGCTGTATCAGGGCGAAGTCTAAACGCAGGAAAGTTGTCCAGGAACACCTGCCATAAGCATTGAAGCAGGGAATTCAAGGGGCACGGAGCTGCAGCCACTGTCCTTTAGCAGTCCGAAGAATGCGCACACAAGCCGGCTTCGTTCTTCGCCTCGTACAAGCCACCTGTCTCTGCAGCCCCACGGAGGCGAAGAAGCGGCTGCTTCGTGTACAGATGAGGGCAGCGGCAGCCGCAGGCTCCGTAGCGCGGCTTCGGCAGAAAGACGCCGGGGAGCGGCACTTCCCTCCGGACAGCTCCGGATCGTCTTAGTCTGCGTTCTGACAGGACTGCATCATAGCGAAAAGCTTTGCCAGTGTGTCTCGCAGGGAAAAAGCTTACCAGCACAGCGGACTTATCCAGCTCTTGCCCAGAAACATGGACTTGCCTCACACACCAAAGACACCGCTCTTTCCTGGGCAGGCTAGGAAATGCTCTCAGATGGCCGTGCTGTCTGCCTGCTCCTGCCCAGCTCGTAGTTTTAGGTGCGCACAAACCCCAGCCTGGCATTCAGTGCACAGTCAAGGCAATTGCAAAATCCAGCAGCTGCTCATTCCCAAACACAAGGCGCTGTTTATGCTCTTGCTTCCCGACAAATTCGGTGCAGCCCTTCTTTTCTGCAGCTGCCACCGAGGTCTCTGCATCCTGGAGCCTCAGAGGAGGAGCACGATTTTGCAGGGAGGGGCTGTATCAGGGCGAAGTATAAACGCAGGAAAGTAGTCCAGGAACACCTGCCATAAGCATGCCAGCCGTGAATTCAAGGGGCACGGAGCTGCAGCCACTGTCCTTTAGCAGTCCGAAGAATGCGCACACAAGCCGGCTTCGTTCTTCGCCTCGTACAAGCCACCTGTCTCTGCGGCTCCCGGAGGCGAAGAAGCGGCTGCTTCGTGCACAGATGAGGGCAGCGGCAGCCGCAGGCTCCGAAGCGCGGCTTCGGCAGAAAGACGCCGGGGAGTGCCACTTCCCTCCGGACAGCTCCGGACAGCCGTAGTCTGCGTCCTGAGTGGACTGCATCATAGCGAAAAGCTTTGCCAGTGTGTCTCGCAGGGAAAAAGTTTACCAGCACAGCGGAATTATCCCGATCTTGCCCAGAAACATGGACTTGCCTCACACTCCAAAGACATTGCTCTTTCCTAAGCAGGCTAGGAAATGCCCTCAGATGGCCGTGCTGTCTGCCTGCTCCTGCCCAGCTCGTAGTTTTAGGAGCGCACATCCCAGCCTGGCATTCAGTGCACAGTCAAGGCAATTGCAAAATCCAGCAGCTGCTCATTCCCAAACACAAGGCGCTGTTTATGCTCTTGCTTCCCGACAAATTCGGCGCAGCCCTTCTTTTCTGCACCTGCCACCGAGGTCTCTGCATCCTGGAGCCTCAGAGGAGGAGCACGATTTTGCAGGGAGGGGCTGTATCAGGGCGAAGTCTAAACGCAGGAAAGTTGTCCAGGAACACCTGCCATAAGCATGCCAGCCGTGAATTCAAGGGGCACGGAGCTGCAGCCACTGTCCTGTAGCAATCCGAAGAATGCGCACACAAGCCGGCTTCGTTCTTCGCCTCCTACAAGCCACCGTCTCTGCGGCTCCCGGAGGCGAAGGAGTGGCTTCTTCGTGCACAGATGAGGGCAGCGGCAGCCGCAGGCTCCATAGCGCGGCTTCGGCAGAAAGACGCCGGGGAGCTGCACTTCCCTCCAGACAGCTCCGGACCGCCGTAGTCTGCGTCCTGACAGGACTGCATCGTAGCAAAAAGCTTTGCCGGTGTGTCTCGCAGGGAAAAAGCTTACCAGCACAGCGGAATTATCCCGATCTTGCCAAGAAACATGGACTTGCCTCACACTCCAAAGACACTGCTCTTTCCTAAGCAGGCTAGGAAATGCTCTCAGATGGCCGTGCTGTCTGCCTGCTCCTGCCCAGCTCGTAGTTTTAGGTGCGCACATCCCAGCCTGGCATTCAGTGCACAGTCAAGGCAATTGAAAAATCAAGAAGCTGCTCATTCCCAAACACAAGGCGCGCTGTTTATGCTCTTGCTTCCCGACAAATTCGGCGCAGCCCTTCTTTTCTGCACCTGCCACCGAGGTCTCTGCATCCTGGAGCCTCAGAGGAGGAGCACGATTTTGCAGGGAGGGGCTGTATCAGGGCGAAGTCAAAAGGCAGGAAAGTAGTCCAGGAACACCTGCCATAAGAATGCCATCCGTGAATTGAGGGGGCACGGAGCTGCAGCCACTGTCCTTTAGCACTCCGAAGAATGCGCACACAAGCCGGCTTCGTTCTTCGCCTCGTACAAGCCACCTGTCTCTGCGGCTCCCGGAGGCGAAGAAGCGGCTGCTTCGTGCACAGATGAGGGCAGCGGCAGCCGCAGGCTCCGAAGCGCGGCTTCGGCAGAAAGACGCCGGGGAGCGCCACTTCCCTCCGGACAGCTCCGGACCGCCGTAGTCTGTGTACTGAGTGGACTGCATCATAGCGAAAAGCTTTGCCAGTGTGTCTCGCAGGGAAAAAGCTTACCAGCACAGCGGACTTATCCCGCTCTTGCCCAGAAACATGGACTTGCCTCACACTCCAAAGACATTGCTCTTTCCTAAGCAGGCTAGGAAATGCTCTCAGATGGCCGTGCTGTCTGCCTGCTCCTGCCCAGCTCATAATTTTAGGTGCGCACATCCCAGCCTGGCATTCAGTGCACAGTCAAGGCAATTGCAAAATCCAGCAGCTGCTCATTCCCAAACACAAGGCACTGTTTATGCTCTTGCTTCCCGACAAATTCGGCGCAGCCCTTCTTTTCTGCACCTGCCACCGAGGTCTCTGCATCCTGGAGCCTCAGAGGACGAGCACGATTTTGCCAGGAGAGGCTGTATCAGGGCGAAGTCTAAACGCAGGAAAGTTGTCCAGGAACACCTGCCATAAGCATTGAAGCAGGGAATTGAAGGGGCACGGAGCTGCAGCCACTGTCCTTTAGCAATCCGAAGAATGCGCACACAAGCCGGCTTCGTTCTTCGCCTCGTACAAGCCACCTGTCTCTGCATCCCCACGGAGGCGAAGAAGCGGCTGCTTCGTGCACAGATGAGGGCAGCGGCAGCCGCAGGCTCCGTAGCGCGGCTTCGGCAGAAAGACGCCGGGGAGCTGCACTTCCCTCCAGACAGCTCCGGACCGCCGTAGTCTGCGTCCTGACAGGACTGCATCGTAGCAAAAAGCTTTGCCGGTGTGTCTCGCAGGGAAAAAGCTTACCAGCACAGCGGACTTATCCCGATCTTGCCAAGAAACATGGACTTGCCTCACACTCCAAAGACACTGCTCTTTCCTAAGCAGGCTAGGAAATGCTCTCAGATGGCCGTGCTGTCTGCCAGCTCCTGCCCAGCTCGTAGTTTTAGGTGCGCACATCCCAGCCTGGCATTCAGTGCACAGTCAAGGCAATTGAAAAATCAAGAAGCTGCTCATTCCCAAACACAAGGCGCGCTGTTTATGCTCTTGCTTCCCGACAAATTCGGCGCAGCCCTTCTTTTCTGCACCTGCCACCGAGGTCTCTGCATCCTGGAGCCTCAGAGGAGGAGCACGATTTTGCAGGGAGGGGCTGTATCAGGGCGAAGTCAAAAGGCAGGAAAGTAGTCCAGGAACACCTGCCATAAGAATGCCATCCGTGAATTGAGGGGGCACGGAGCTGCAGCCACTGTCCTTTAGCACTCCGAAGAATGCGCACACAAGCCGGCTTCGTTCTTCGCCTCGTACAAGCCACCTGTCTCTGCGGCTCCCGGAGGCGAAGAAGCGGCTGCTTCGTGCACAGATGAGGGCAGCGGCAGCCGCAGGCTCCGAAGCGCGGCTTCGGCAGAAAGACGCCGGGGAGCGCCACTTCCCTCCGGACAGCTCCGGATCGCCGTAGTCTGCGTTCTGACAGGACTGCATCATAGCGAAAAGCTTTGCCAGTGTGTCTCGCAGGGAAAAAGCTTACCAGCACAGCGGACTTATCCAGCTCTTGCCCAGAAACATGGACTTGCCTCACACACCAAAGACACCGCTCTTTCCTGGGCAGGCTAGGAAATGCTCTCAGATGGCCGTGCTGTCTGCCTGCTCCTGCCCAGCTCGTAGTTTTAGGTGCGCACAAATCCCAGCCTGGCATTCAGTGCACAGTCAAGGCAATTGCAAAATCCAGCAGCTGCTCATTCCCAAACACAAGTGCGCTGTTTATGCTCTTGCTTCCCGACAAATTCGGCGCAGCCCTTCTTTTCTGCACCTGCCACCGAGGTCTCTGCATCCTGGAGCCTCAGAGGACGAGCACGATTTTGCCAGGAGAGGCTGTATCAGGGCGAAGTCTAAACGCAGGAAAGTAGTCCAGGAACACCTGCAATAAGCATGCCAGCCGTGAATTCAAGGGGCACGGAGCTGCAGCCACTGTCCTTTAGCACTTCGAAGAATGCGCACACAAGCCGGCTTCGTTCTTCGCCTCGTACAAGCCACCTGTCTCTGCGGCTCCCGGAGGCGAAGAAGCGGCTGCTTCGTGTACAGATGAGGACGGCGGCAGGTGCAGGCTCCGTAGCGCGGCTTCGGCAGAAAGACGCCGGGGAGCGCCACTTCCCTCCGGACAGCTCCGGACAGCCGTAGTCTGTGTACTGAGTGGACTTCATCATAGCGAAAAGCTTTGCCAGTGTGTCTCGCAGGGAAAAAGCTTACCAGCACAGCGGACTTATCCCGCTCTTGCCCAGAAACATGGACTTGCCTCACATTCCAAAGACACTGCTCTTTCCTAAGCAGGCTAGGAAATTCTCTCAGATGGCCGTGCTGTCTGCCTGCTCCTGCCCAGCTCGTAGTTTTAGGAGCGCACATCCCAGCCTGGCATTCAGTGCACAGTGAAGGCAATTGCAAAATCCAGCAGCTGCTCATTCCCAAACACAAGGCGCTGTTTATGCTCTTGCTTCCCGACAAATTCGGCGCAGCCCTTCTTTTCTGCACCTGCCACCGAGGTCTCTGCATCCTGGAGCCTCAGAGGAGGAGCACGATTTTGCCAGGAGAGCCTGTATCAGGGCGAAGTCTAAACGCAGGAAGGTTGTCCAGGAACACCTGCCATAAGCATTGAAGCAGGGAATTGAAGGGGCACGGAGCTGCAGCCACTGTCATTTAGCACTCCGAAGAATGCGCACACAAGCCGGCTTCGTTCTTCGCCTCCTACAAGCCACCTGTCTCTGCTGCTCCCGGAGGCGAAGGAGCGGCTGCTTGGTGCACAGATGAGGGCAGCGGCAGCCGCAGGCTCTGAAGCGCGGCTTCGGCAGAAAGACGCCGGGGAGCGGCACTTCCCTCCGGACAGCTCCGGACCCCCGTAGTCTGCGTCCTGACCGGAATGCATCGTAGCGAAAAGCTTTGCCAGTGTGTCTCCAGGGAAAAAGCTTACCAGCACAGCAGACTTATCCCGATCTTGCCAAGAAACATGGACTTGCCTCACACTCCAAAGACACTGCTCTTTCCTGGGCAGGCTAGAAAATGCTCTCAGATGGCCGTGCTGTCTGCCTGCTCCTGCCCAGCTCGTAGTTTTAGGTGCGCACATCCCAGCCTGGCATTCAGTGCACAGTCAAGGCAATTGCAAAATCCAGCAGCTGCTCATTCCCAAACACAAGGCGCTGTTTATGCTCTTGCTTCCCGACAAATTCGGTGCAGCCCTTCTTTTCTGCAGCTGCCACCGAGGTCTCTGCATCCTGGAGCCTCAGAGGACGAGCACAATTTTGCAGGGAGGGGCTGTATCAGGGCGAAGTCAAAGCGCAGGAAAGTTGTCCAGGAACACCTGCCATAAGCATGCCAGCCGTGAATTCAAGGGGCACGGAGCTGCAGCCACTGTCCTTTAGCAGTCCGAAGAATGCGCACACAAGCCGGCTTCGTTCTTCGCCTCATACAAGCTACCACTCACTGCGGCTTCCGGAGCAGAAGGAGCGGCTGCTTCGTGCACAGATGAGGGCAGCGGCAGCCGCAGGCTCCGAAGCGCGGCTTCGGCAGAAAGACGCCGGGGAGCGCCACTTCCCTCCGGACAGCTCCGGATCGCCGTAGTCTGCGTTCTGACAGGACTGCATCATAGCGAAAAGCTTTGCCAGTGTGTCTCGCAGGGAAAAAGTTTACCAGCACAGCGGAATTATCCCGCTCTTGCCCAGAAACATGGACTTGCCTCACACTCCAAAGACACTGCTCTTTCCTAAGCAGGCTAACAAATTCTCTCAGATGGCCGTGCTGTCTGCCTGCTCCTGCCCAGCTCGTAGTTTTAGGTGTGCACATCCCAGCCTGGCATTCAGTGCACAGTCAAGGCAATTGCAAAATCCAGCAGCTGCTCATTCCCAAACACAAGGCGCTGTTTATGCTCTTGCTTCCCGACAAATTCGGCGCAGCCCTTCTTTTCTGCACCTGCCACCGAGGTCTCTGCATCCTGGAGCCTCAGAGGACGAGCACGATTTAGCCAGGAGAGGCTGTATTAGGGCGAAGTATAAACGCAGGAAAGTAGTCCAGGAACACCTGCAATAAGCATGCCAGCCGTGAATTGAGGGGGCACGGAGCTGCAGCCACTGTCCTTTAGCACTCCGAAGAATGCGCACACAAGCCGGCTTCGTTCTTCGCCTCGTACAAGCCACCTCTCTCTGCGGCTCCCGGAGGCGAAGAAGCGGCTGCTTCGTGTACAGATGAGGACGGCGGCAGCCGCAGGCTCCGAAGCGCGGCTTCGGCAGAAAGACGCCGGGGAGTGCCACTTCCCTCCGGACAGCTCCGGACAGCCGTAGTCTGTGTACTGACTGGACTTCATCATAGCGAAAAACTTTGCCAGTGTGTCTCGCAGGGAAAAAGCTTACAAGCACAGCGGACTTCTCCCGCTCTTGCCCAGAAACATGGACTTGCCTCACACTCCAAAGACACTGCTCTTTCCTAAGCAGGCTAGGAAATTCTCTCAGATGGCCGTGCTGTCTGCCTGCTCCTGCCCAGCTCGTAGTTTTAGGTGCGCACATCCCAGCCTGGCATTCAGTGCACAGTCAAGGCAATTGCAAAATCCAGCAGCTGCTCATTCCCAAACACAAGGCGCTGTTTATGCTCTTGCTTCCCGACAAATTCGGCGCAGCCCTTCTTTTCTGCAGCTGCCACCGAGGTCTCTGCATCCTGGAGCCTCAGAGGAGGAGCACGATTTTGCCAGGAGAGCCTGTATCAGGGCGAAGTCTAAACGCAGGAAGGTTGTCCAGGAACACCTGCCATAAGCATTGAAGCAGGGAATTGAAGGGGCACGGAGCTGCAGCCACTGTCATTTAGCACTCCGAAGAATGCGCACACAAGCCGGCTTCGTTCTTCGCCTCCTACAAGCCACCTGTCTCTGCTGCTCCCGGAGGCGAAGGAGCGGCTGCTTGGTGCACAGATGAGGGCAGCGGCAGCCGCAGGCTCTGAAGCGCGGCTTCGGCAGAAAGACGCCGGGGAGCGGCACTTCCCTCCGGACAGCTCCGGACAGCCGTAGTCTGCGTTCTGACAGGACTGCATCATAGCGAAAAGCTTTGCCGGTGTGTCTCCAGGGAAAAAGCTTACCAGCACAGCAGACTTATCCCGATCTTGCCAAGAAACATGGACTTGCCTCACACTCCAAAGACACTGCTCTTTCCTGGGCAGGCTAGAAAATTCTCTCAGATGGCCGTGCTGTCTGCCTGCTCCTGCCCAGCTCGTAGTTTTAGGTGCGCACATCCCAGCCTGGCATTCAGTGCACAGTCAAGGCAATTGCAAAATCCAGCAGCTGCTCATTCCCAAACACAAGGCGCTGTTTATGCTCTTGCTTCCCGACAAATTCGGTGCAGCCCTTCTTTTCTGCAGCTGCCACCGAGGTCTCTGCATCCTGGAGCCTCAGAGGACGAGCACAATTTTGCAGGGAGGGGCTGTATCAGGGCGAAGTCAAAGCGCAGGAAAGTTGTCCAGGAACACCTGCCATAAGCATGCCAGCCGTGAATTCAAGGGGCACGGAGCTGCAGCCACTGTCCTTTAGCAGTCCGAAGAATGCGCACACAAGCCGGCTTCGTTCTTCGCCTCATACAAGCTACCACTCACTGCGGCTTCCGGAGCAGAAGGAGCGGCTGCTTCGTGCACAGATGAGGGCAGCGGCAGCCGCAGGCTCCGAAGCGCGGCTTCGGCAGAAAGACGCCGGGGAGCGCCACTTCCCTCCGGACAGCTCTGGACAGCCGTAGTCTACGTCCTGAGTGGACTTCATCATAGCGAAAAGCTTTGCCAGTGTGTCTCGCAGGGAAAAAGTTTACCAGCACAGCGGAATTATCCCGCTCTTGCCCAGAAACATGGACTTGCCTCACACTCCAAAGACATTGCTCTTTCCTAAGCAGGCTAACAAATTCTCCCAGATGGCCGTGCTGTCTGCCTGCTCCTGCCCAGCTCGTAGTTTTAGGTGTGCACATCCCAGCCTGGCATTCAGTGCACAGTCAAGGCAATTGCAAAATCCAGCAGCTGCTCATTCCCAAACACAAGGCACTGTTTATGCTCTTGCTTCCCGACAAATTCGGTGCAGCCCTTCTTTTCTGCAGCTGCCACCGAGGTCTCTGCATCCTGGAGCCTCAGAGGAGGAGCACGATTTTGCCAGGAGAGGCTGTATCAGGGCGAAGTCTAAACGCAGGAAAGTTGTCCAGGAACACCTGCCATAAGCATGCCAGCCGTGAATTCAAGGGGCACGGAGCTGCAGCCACTGTCCTTTAGCACTCCGAAGAATGCGCACACAAGCCGGCTTCGTTCTTCGCCTCGTACAAGCCACCTGTTTCTGCGGCTCCCGGAGGCGAAGAAGCGGCTGCTTCGTACACAGATGAGGGCAGCGGCAGGTGCAGGCTCCGTAGCGCGGCTTCGGCAGAAAGACGCCGGGGAGCGGCACTTCCCTCCGGACAGCTCCGGACAGCCGTAGTCTGCGTCCTGAGTGGACTGCATCATAGCGAAAAGCTTTGCCAGTGTGTCTCGCAGGGAAAAAGTTTACCAGCACAGCGGAATTATCCCGATCTTGCCCAGAAACATGGACTTGCCTCACACTCCAAAGACATTGCTCTTTCCTAAGCAGGCTAGGAAATGCCCTCAGATGGCCGTGCTGTCTGCCTGCTCCTGCCCAGCTCGTAGTTTTAGGAGCGCACATCCCAGCCTGGCATTCAGTGCACAGTCAAGGCAATTGCAAAATCAAGAAACTGCTCATTCCCAATCACAAGGCGCTGTTTATGCTCTTGCTTCCCGACAAATTCGGCGCAGCCCTTCTTTTCTGCAGCTGCCACCGAGGTCTCTGCATCCTGGAGCCTCAGAGGAGGAGCACGATTTTGCAGGGAGGGGCTGTATCAGGGCGAAGTCTAAACGCAGGAAAGTTGTCCAGGAACACCTGCCATAAGCATGCCAGCCGTGAATTCAAGGGGCACGGAGCTGCAGCCACTGTCCTGTAGCAATCCGAAGAATGCGCACACAAGCCGGCTTCGTTCTTCGCCTCCTACAAGCCACCGTCTCTGCGGCTCCCGGAGGCGAAGGAGTGGCTTCTTCGTGCACAGATGAGGGCAGCGGCAGCCGCAGGCTCCATAGCGCGGCTTCGGCAGAAAGACGCCGGGGAGCTGCACTTCCCTCCAGACAGCTCCGGACCGCCGTAGTCTGCGTCCTGACAGGACTGCATCGTAGCAAAAAGCTTTGCCGGTGTGTCTCGCAGGGTAAAAGCTTACCAGCACAGCGGAATTATCCCGATCTTGCCAAGAAACATGGACTTGCCTCACACTCCAAAGACACTGCTCTTTCCTAAGCAGGCTAGGAAATGCTCTCAGATGGCCGTGCTGTCTGCCTGCTCCTGCCCAGCTCGTAGTTTTAGGTGCGCACATCCCAGCCTGGCATTCAGTGCACAGTCAAGGCAATTGCAAAATCAAGAAACTGCTCATTCCCAATCACAAGGCGCTGTTTATGCTCTTGCTTCCCGACAAATTCGGCGCAGCCCTTCTTTTCTGCAGCTGCCACCGAGGTCTCTGCATCCTGGAGCCTCAGAGGAGGAGCACGATTTTGCAGGGAGAGGCTGTATCAGGGCGAAGTCTAAACGCAGGAAAGTTGTCCAGGAACACCTGCCATAAGCATGCCAGCCGTGAATTCAAGGGGCACGGAGCTGCAGCCACTGTCCTGTAGCAATCCGAAGAATGCGCACACAAGCCGGCTTCGTTCTTCGCCTCCTACAAGCCACCGTCTCTGCGGCTCCCGGAGGCGAAGGAGTGGCTTCTTCGTGCACAGATGAGGGCAGCGGCAGCCGCAGGCTCCATAGCGCGGCTTCGGCAGAAAGACGCCGGGGAGCTGCACTTCCCTCCAGACAGCTCCGGACCGCCGTAGTCTGCGTCCTGACAGGACTGCATCGTAGCAAAAAGCTTTGCCGGTGTGTCTCGCAGGGAAAAAGCTTACCAGCACAGCGGAATTATCCCGATCTTGCCAAGAAACATGGACTTGCCTCACACTCCAAAGACACTGCTCTTTCCTAAGCAGGCTAGGAAATGCTCTCAGATGGCCGTGCTGTCTGCCTGCTCCTGCCCAGCTCGTAGTTTTAGGTGCGCACATCCCAGCCTGGCATTCAGTGCACAGTCAAGGCAATTGAAAAATCAAGAAGCTGCTCATTCCCAAACACAAGGCGCGCTGTTTATGCTCTTGCTTCCCGACAAATTCGGCGCAGCCCTTCTTTTCTGCAGCTGCCACCGAGGTCTCTGCATCCTGGAGCCTCAGAGGAGGAGCACGATTTTGCAGGGAGGGGCTGTATCAGGGCGAAGTCAAAAGGCAGGAAAGTAGTCCAGGAACACCTGCCATAAGAATGCCATCCGTTAATTGAGGGGGCACGGAGCTGCAGCCACTCTCCTTTAGCACTCCGAAGAATGCGCACACAAGCCGGCTTCGTTCTTCGCCTCCTACAAGCCACCTGTCTCTGCGGCTCCCGGAGGCGAAGAAGCGGCTGCTTCGTGCACAGATGAGGGCAGCGGCAGCCGCAGGCTCCATAGCGCGGCTTCGGCAGAAAGACGCCGGGGAGCGCCACTTCCCTCCGGACAGCTCCGGACCGCCGTAGTCTGTGTACTGAGTGGACTGCATCATAGCGAAAAGCTTTGCCAGTGTGTCTCGCAGGGAAAAAGCTTACCAGCACAGCGGACTTATGCAGCTCTTGCCCAGAAACATGGACTTGCCTCACACTCCAAAGACATTGCTCTTTCCTAAGCAGGCTAGGAAATGCTCTCAGATGGCCGTGCTGTCTGCCTGCTCCTGCCCAGCTCGTAGTTTTAGGTGTGCACATCCCAGCCTGGCATTCAGTGCACAGTCAAGGCAATTGCAAAATCCAGCAGCTGCTCATTCCCAAACACAAGTGCGCTGTTTATGCTCTTGCTTCCCGACAAATTCGGCGCAGCCCTTCTTTTCTGCACCTGCCACCGAGGTCTCTGCATCCTGGAGCCTCAGAGGACGAGCACAATTTTGCAGGGAGGGGCTGTATCATGACGAAGTCTAAACGCAGGAAAGTTGTCCAGGAACACCTGCCATAAGCATGCCAGCCGTGAATTCAAGGGGCACGTAGCTGCAGCCACTGTCCTGTAGCAATCCGAAGAATGCGCACACAAGCCGGCTTCGTTCTTCGCCTCCTACAAGCCACCGTCTCTGCGGCTCCCGGAGGCGAAGGAGTGGCTTCTTCGTGCACAGATGAGGGCAGCGGCAGCCGCAGGCTCCATAGCGCGGCTTCGGCAGAAAGACGCCGGGGAGCTGCACTTCCCTCCGGACAGCTCCGGATCGCCGTAGTCTGCGTCCTGACAGGACTGCATCGTAGCAAAAAGCTTTGCCAGTGTGTCTCGCAGGGAAAAAGCTTACCAGCACAGCGGACTTATCCCGCTCTTGCCCAGAAACATGGACTTGCCTCACACTCCAAAGACATTGCTCTTTCCTGGGCAGGCTAGGAAATGCTCTCAGATGGCCGTGCTGTCTGCCTGCTCCTGCCCAGCTCGTAGTTTTAGGTGCGCACAAATCCCAGCCTGGCATTCAGTGCACAGTCAAGGCAATTGCAAAATCCAGCAGCTGCTCATTCCCAAACACAAGGCGCTGTTTATGCTCTTGCTTCCCGACAAATTCGGCGCAGCCCTTCTTTTCTGCACCTGCCACCGAGGTCTCTGCATCCTGGAGCCTCAGAGGACGAGCACGATTTTGCAGGGAGCGGCTGTATCAGGGCGAAGTATAAACGCAGGAAAGTAGTCCAGGAACACCTGCCATAAGCATGCCAGCCGTGAATTCAAGGGGCACGGAGCTGCAGCCACTGTCCTGTAGCAATCCGAAGAATGCGCACACAAGCCGGCTTCGTTCTTCGCCTCCTACAAGCCACCGTCTCTGCGGCTCCCGGAGGCGAAGAAGCGGCTGCTTCGTGCACAGATGAGGACAGCGGCAGCCGCAGGCTCCGAAGCGCGGCTTCGGCAGAAAGACGCCGGGGAGCGGCACTTCCCTCCGGACAGCTCCGGACAGCCGTAGTCTGCGTCCTGAGTGGACTGCATCATAGCGAAAAGCTTTGTCAGTGTGTCTCGCAGGGAAAAAGCTTACAAGCACAGCGGACTTATCCCGATCTTGCCCAGAAACATGGACTTGCCTCACACTCCAAAGACATTGCTCTTTCCTAAGCAGGCTAGGAAATTCTCTCAGATGGCCGTGCTGTCTGCCTGCTCCTGCCCAGCTCATAATTTTAGGTGTGCACATCCCAGCCTGGCATTCAGTGCACAGTCAAGGCAATTGCAAAATCCAGCAGCTGCTCATTCCCAAACACAAGGCACTGTTTATGCTCTTGCTTCCCGACAAATTCGGCGCAGCCCTTCTTTTCTGCAGCTGCCACCGAGGTCTCTGCATCCTGGAGCCTCAGAGGAGGAGCACGATTTTGCCAGGAGAGGCTGTATCAGGGCGAAGTCTAAACGCAGGAAAGTAGTCCAGGAACACCTGCCATAAGCATTGAAGCAGGGAATTGAAGGGGCACGGAGCTGCAGCCACTGTCCTTTAGCAATCCGAAGAATGCGCACACAAGCCGGCTTCGTTCTTCGCCTCCTACAAGCCACCTCTCTCTGCGGCTCCCGGAGGCGAACAAGCGGCTCCTTCGTGCACAGATGAGGGCAGCGGCAGCCGCAGGCTCTGAAGCGCGGCTTCGGCAGAAAGACGCCGGGGAGCGGCACTTCCCTCCGGACAGCTCCGGACCCCCGTAGTCTGCGTCCTGACCGGAATGCATCGTAGCGAAAAGCTTTGCCAGTGTGTCTCCAGGGAAAAAGCTTACCAGCACAGCAGACTTATCCCGCTCTTGCCCAGAAACATGGACTTGCCTCACACTCCAAAGACACTGCTCTTTCCTAAGCAGGCTAGGAAATGCTCTCAGATGGCCGTGCTGTCTGCCTGCTCCTGCCCAGCTCGTAGTTTTAGGTGCGCACATCCCAGCCTGGCATTCAGTGCACAGTCAAGGCAATTGCAAAATCCAGCAGCTGCTCATTCCCAAACACAAGGCGCTGTTTATGCTCTTGCTTCCCGACAAATTCGGCGCAGCCCTTCTTTTCTGCACCTGCCACCGAGGTCTCTGCATCCTGGAGCCTCAGAGGACGAGCACAATTTTGCAGGGAGGGGCTGTATCATGACGAAGTCTAAACGCAGGAAAGTTGTCCAGGAACACCTGCCATAAGCATGCCAGCCGTGAATTCAAGGGGCACGGAGCTGCAGCCACTGTCCTGTAGCACTCCGAAGAATGCGCACACAAGCCGGCTTCGTTCTTCGCCTCCTACAAGCCACCGTCTCTGCGGCTCCCGGAGGCGAAGGAGTGGCTTCTTCGTGCACAGATGAGGGCAGCGGCAGCCGCAGGCTCCATAGCGCGGCTTCGGCAGAAAGACGCCGGGGAGCTGCACTTCCCTCCAGACAGCTCCGGACCGCCGTAGTCTGCGTCCTGACAGGACTGCATCGTAGCAAAAAGCTTTGCCGGTGTGTCTCGCAGGGAAAAAGCTTACCAGCACAGCGGACTTATCCCGATCTTGCCAAGAAACATGGACTTGCCTCACACTCCAAAGACACTGCTCTTTCCTAAGCAGGCTAGGAAATGCTCTCAGATGGCCGTGCTGTCTGCCTGCTCCTGCCCAGCTCGTAGTTTTAGGTGCGCACATCCCAGCCTGGCATTCAGTGCACAGTCAAGGCAATTGAAAAATCAAGAAGCTGCTCATTCCCAAACACAAGGCGCGCTGTTTATGCTCTTGCTTCCCGACAAATTCGGCGCAGCCCTTCTTTTCTGCACCTGCCACCGAGGTCTCTGCATCCTGGAGCCTCAGAGGACGAGCACGATTTTGCAGGGAGGGGCTGTATCAGGGCGAAGTCAAAAGGCAGGAAAGTAGTCCAGGAACACCTGCCATAAGAATGCCATCCGTGAATTGAGGGGGCACGGAGCTGCAGCCACTGTCCTTTAGCACTCCGAAGAATGCGCACACAAGCCGGCTTCGTTCTTCGCCTCGTACAAGCCACCTGTCTCTGCGGCTCCCGGAGGCGAAGAAGCGGCTGCTTCGTGCACAGATGAGGGCAGCGGCAGCCGCAGGCTCCGAAGCGCGGCTTCGGCAGAAAGACGCCGGGGAGCGCCACTTCCCTCCGGACAGCTCCGGATCGCCGTAGTCTGCGTTCTGACAGGACTGCATCATAGCGAAAAGCTTTGCCAGTGTGTCTCCAGGGAAAAAGCTTACCAGCACAGCAGACTTATCCCGCTCTTGCCCAGAAACATGGACTTGCCTCACACACCAAAGACACCGCTCTTTCCTAAGCAGGCTAGGAAATTCTCTCAGATGGCCGTGCTGTCTGCCTGCTCCTGCCCAGCTCGTAGTTTTAGGTGCGCACATCCCAGCCTGGCATTCAGTGCACAGTCAAGGCAATTGCAAAATCCAGCAGCTGCTCATTCCCAAACACAAGGCGCTGTTTATGCTCTTGCTTCCCGACAAATTCGGCGCAGCCCTTCTTTTCTGCACCTGCCACCGAGGTCTCTGCATCCTGGAGCCTCAGAGGACGAGCACAATTTTGCAGGGAGGGGCTGTATCATGACGAAGTCTAAACGCAGGAAAGTAGTCCAGGAACACCTGCCATAAGCATGCCAGCCGTGAATTCAAGGGGCACGGAGCTGCAGCCACTGTCCTGTAGCAATCCGAAGAATGCGCACACAAGCCGGCTTCGTTCTTCGCCTCCTACAAGCCACCGTCTCTGCGGCTCCCGGAGGCGAAGGAGTGGCTTCTTCGTGCACAGATGAGGGCAGCGGCAGCCGCAGGCTCCATAGCGCGGCTTCGGCAGAAAGACGCCGGGGAGCTGCACTTCCCTCCAGACAGCTCCGGACCGCCGTAGTCTGCGTCCTGACAGGACTGCATCGTAGCAAAAAGCTTTGCCGGTGTGTCTCGCAGGGAAAAAGCTTACCAGCACAGCGGAATTATCCCGATCTTGCCAAGAAACATGGACTTGCCTCACACTCCAAAGACACTGCTCTTTCCTAAGCAGGCTAGGAAATTCTCTCAGATGGCCGTGCTGTCTGCCTGCTCCTGCCCAGCTCGTAGTTTTAGGTGCGCACATCCCAGCCTGGCATTCAGTGCACAGTCAAGGCAATTGAAAAATCAAGAAGCTGCTCATTCCCAAACACAAGCCGCGCTGTTTATGCTCTTGCTTCCCGACAAATTCGGCGCAGCCCTTCTTTTCTGCACCTGCCACCGAGGTCTCTGCATCCTGGAGCCTCAGAGGAGGAGCACGATTTTGCAGGGAGGGGCTGTATAAGGGCGAAGTCAAAAGGCAGGAAAGTAGTCCAGGAACACCTGCCATAAGAATGCCATCCGTGAATTGAGGGGGCACGGAGCTGCAGCCACTGTCCTTTAGCACTCCGAAGAATGCGCACACAAGCCGGCTTCGTTCTTCGCCTCGTACAAGCCACCTGTCTCTGCGGCTCCCGGAGGCGAAGAAGCGGCTGCTTCGTGCACAGATGAGGGCAGCGGCAGCCGCAGGCTCCGAAGCGCGGCTTCGGCAGAAAGACGCCGGGGAGCGCCACTTCCCTCCGGACAGCTCCGGACCGCCGTAGTCTGTGTACTGAGTGGACTGCATCATAGCGAAAAGCTTTGCCAGTGTGTCTCGCAGGGAAAAAGCTTACCAGCACAGCGGACTTATCCCGCTCTTGCCCAGAAACATGGACTTGCCTCACACTCCAAAGACATTGCTCTTTCCTAAGCAGGCTAGGAAATTCTCTCAGATGGCCGTGCTGTCTGCCTGCTCCTGCCCAGCTCATAATTTTAGGTGCGCACATCCCAGCCTGGCATTCAGTGCACAGTCAAGGCAATTGCAAAATCCAGCAGCTGCTCATTCCCAAACACAAGGCACTGTTTATGCTCTTGCTTCCCGACAAATTCGGCGCAGCCCTTCTTTTCTGCAGCTGCCACCGAGGTCTCTGCATCCTGGAGCCTCAGAGGAGGAGCACGATTTTGCCAGGAGAGGCTGTATCAGGGCGAAGTCTAAACGCAGGAAAGTTGTCCAGGAACACCTGCCATAAGCATTGAAGCAGGGAATTCAAGGGGCACGGAGCTGCAGCCACTGTCCTTTAGCAGTCCGAAGAATGCGCACACAAGCCGGCTTCGTTCTTCGCCTCGTACAAGCCACCTGTCTCTGCAGCCCCACGGAGGCGAAGAAGCGGCTGCTTCGTGTACAGATGAGGGCAGCGGCAGCCGCAGGCTCCGTAGCGCGGCTTCGGCAGAAAGACGCCGGGGAGCGGCACTTCCCTCCGGACAGCTCCGGATCGCCGTAGTCTGCGTTCTGACAGGACTGCATCATAGCGAAAAGCTTTGCCAGTGTGTCTCCAGGGAAAAAGCTTACCAGCACAGCAGACTTATCCCGCTCTTGCCCAGAAACATGGACTTGCCTCACACACCAAAGACACCGCTCTTTCCTAAGCAGGCTAGGAAATTCTCTCAGATGGCCGTGCTGTCTGCCTGCTCCTGCCCAGCTCGTAGTTTTAGGTGCGCACATCCCAGCCTGGCATTCAGTGCACAGTCAAGGCAATTGCAAAATCCAGCAGCTGCTCATTCCCAAACACAAGGCGCTGTTTATGCTCTTGCTTCCCGACAAATTCGGCGCAGCCCTTCTTTTCTGCACCTGCCACCGAGGTCTCTGCATCCTGGAGCCTCAGAGGACGAGCACAATTTTGCAGGGAGGGGCTGTATCATGACGAAGTCTAAACGCAGGAAAGTAGTCCAGGAACACCTGCCATAAGCATGCCAGCCGTGAATTCAAGGGGCACGGAGCTGCAGCCACTGTCCTGTAGCAATCCGAAGAATGCGCACACAAGCCGGCTTCGTTCTTCGCCTCCTACAAGCCACCGTCTCTGCGGCTCCCGGAGGCGAAGGAGTGGCTTCTTCGTGCACAGATGAGGGCAGCGGCAGCCGCAGGCTCCATAGCGCGGCTTCGGCAGAAAGACGCCGGGGAGCTGCACTTCCCTCCAGACAGCTCCGGACCGCCGTAGTCTGCGTCCTGACAGGACTGCATCGTAGCAAAAAGCTTTGCCGGTGTGTCTCGCAGGGAAAAAGCTTACCAGCACAGCGGAATTATCCCGATCTTGCCAAGAAACATGGACTTGCCTCACACTCCAAAGACACTGCTCTTTCCTAAGCAGGCTAGGAAATTCTCTCAGATGGCCGTGCTGTCTGCCTGCTCCTGCCCAGCTCGTAGTTTTAGGTGCGCACATCCCAGCCTGGCATTCAGTGCACAGTCAAGGCAATTGAAAAATCAAGAAGCTGCTCATTCCCAAACACAAGCCGCGCTGTTTATGCTCTTGCTTCCCGACAAATTCGGCGCAGCCCTTCTTTTCTGCACCTGCCACCGAGGTCTCTGCATCCTGGAGCCTCAGAGGAGGAGCACGATTTTGCAGGGAGGGGCTGTATAAGGGCGAAGTCAAAAGGCAGGAAAGTAGTCCAGGAACACCTGCCATAAGAATGCCATCCGTGAATTGAGGGGGCACGGAGCTGCAGCCACTGTCCTTTAGCACTCCGAAGAATGCGCACACAAGCCGGCTTCGTTCTTCGCCTCGTACAAGCCACCTGTCTCTGCGGCTCCCGGAGGCGAAGAAGCGGCTGCTTCGTGCACAGATGAGGGCAGCGGCAGCCGCAGGCTCCGAAGCGCGGCTTCGGCAGAAAGACGCCGGGGAGCGCCACTTCCCTCCGGACAGCTCCGGACCGCCGTAGTCTGTGTACTGAGTGGACTGCATCATAGCGAAAAGCTTTGCCAGTGTGTCTCGCAGGGAAAAAGCTTACCAGCACAGCGGACTTATCCCGCTCTTGCCCAGAAACATGGACTTGCCTCACACTCCAAAGACATTGCTCTTTCCTAAGCAGGCTAGGAAATTCTCTCAGATGGCCGTGCTGTCTGCCTGCTCCTGCCCAGCTCATAATTTTAGGTGCGCACATCCCAGCCTGGCATTCAGTGCACAGTCAAGGCAATTGCAAAATCCAGCAGCTGCTCATTCCCAAACACAAGGCACTGTTTATGCTCTTGCTTCCCGACAAATTCGGCGCAGCCCTTCTTTTCTGCAGCTGCCACCGAGGTCTCTGCATCCTGGAGCCTCAGAGGAGGAGCACGATTTTGCCAGGAGAGGCTGTATCAGGGCGAAGTCTAAACGCAGGAAAGTTGTCCAGGAACACCTGCCATAAGCATTGAAGCAGGGAATTCAAGGGGCACGGAGCTGCAGCCACTGTCCTTTAGCAGTCCGAAGAATGCGCACACAAGCCGGCTTCGTTCTTCGCCTCGTACAAGCCACCTGTCTCTGCAGCCCCACGGAGGCGAAGAAGCGGCTGCTTCGTGTACAGATGAGGGCAGCGGCAGCCGCAGGCTCCGTAGCGCGGCTTCGGCAGAAAGACGCCGGGGAGCGGCACTTCCCTCCGGACAGCTCCGGATCGTCGTAGTCTGCGTTCTGACAGGACTGCATCATAGCGAAAAGCTTTGCCAGTGTGTCTCGCAGGGAAAAAGCTTACCAGCACAGCGGACTTATCCAGCTCTTGCCCAGAAACATGGACTTGCCTCACACACCAAAGACACCGCTCTTTCCTGGGCAGGCTAGGAAATGCTCTCAGATGGCCGTGCTGTCTGCCTGCTCCTGCCCAGCTCGTAGTTTTAGGTGCGCACAAACCCCAGCCTGGCATTCAGTGCACAGTCAAGGCAATTGCAAAATCCAGCAGCTGCTCATTCCCAAACACAAGGCGCTGTTTATGCTCTTGCTTCCCGACAAATTCGGTGCAGCCCTTCTTTTCTGCAGCTGCCACCGAGGTCTCTGCATCCTGGAGCCTCAGAGGAGGAGCACGATTTTGCAGGGAGGGGCTGTATCAGGGCGAAGTATAAACGCAGGAAAGTAGTCCAGGAACACCTGCCATAAGCATGCCAGCTGTGAATTCAAGGGGCACGGAGCTGCAGCCACTGTCCTTTAGCAGTCCGAAGAATGCGCACACAAGCCGGCTTCGTTCTTCGCCTCGTACAAGCCACCTGTCTCTGCGGCTCCCGGAGGCGAAGAAGCGGCTGCTTCGTGCACAGATGAGGGCAGCGGCAGCCGCAGGCTCCGAAGCGCGGCTTCGGCAGAAAGACGCCGGGGAGTGCCACTTCCCTCCGGACAGCTCCGGACAGCCGTAGTCTGCGTCCTGAGTGGACTGCATCATAGCGAAAAGCTTTGCCAGTGTGTCTCGCAGGGAAAAAGTTTACCAGCACAGCGGAATTATCCCGATCTTGCCCAGAAACATGGACTTGCCTCACACTCCAAAGACATTGCTCTTTCCTAAGCAGGCTAGGAAATGCCCTCAGATGGCCGTGCTGTCTGCCTGCTCCTGCCCAGCTCGTAGTTTTAGGAGCGCACATCCCAGCCTGGCATTCAGTGCACAGTCAAGGCAATTGCAAAATCCAGCAGCTGCTCATTCCCAAACACAAGGCGCTGTTTATGCTCTTGCTTCCCGACAAATTCGGCGCAGCCCTTCTTTTCTGCACCTGCCACCGAGGTCTCTGCATCCTGGAGCCTCAGAGGAGGAGCACGATTTTGCAGGGAGGGGCTGTATCAGGGCGAAGTCTAAACGCAGGAAAGTTGTCCAGGAACACCTGCCATAAGCATGCCAGCCGTGAATTCAAGGGGCACGGAGCTGCAGCCACTGTCCTGTAGCAATCCGAAGAATGCGCACACAAGCCGGCTTCGTTCTTCGCCTCCTACAAGCCACCGTCTCTGCGGCTCCCGGAGGCGAAGGAGTGGCTTCTTCGTGCACAGATGAGGGCAGCGGCAGCCGCAGGCTCCATAGCGCGGCTTCGGCAGAAAGACGCCGGGGAGCTGCACTTCCCTCCAGACAGCTCCGGACCGCCGTAGTCTGCGTCCTGACAGGACTGCATCGTAGCAAAAAGCTTTGCCGGTGTGTCTCGCAGGGAAAAAGCTTACCAGCACAGCGGAATTATCCCGATCTTGCCAAGAAACATGGACTTGCCTCACACTCCAAAGACACTGCTCTTTCCTAAGCAGGCTAGGAAATGCTCTCAGATGGCCGTGCTGTCTGCCTGCTCCTGCCCAGCTCGTAGTTTTAGGTGCGCACATCCCAGCCTGGCATTCAGTGCACAGTCAAGGCAATTGAAAAATCAAGAAGCTGCTCATTCCCAAACACAAGGCGCGCTGTTTATGCTCTTGCTTCCCGACAAATTCGGCGCAGCCCTTCTTTTCTGCACCTGCCACCGAGGTCTCTGCATCCTGGAGCCTCAGAGGAGGAGCACGATTTTGCAGGGAGGGGCTGTATCAGGGCGAAGTCAAAAGGCAGGAAAGTAGTCCAGGAACACCTGCCATAAGAATGCCATCCGTGAATTGAGGGGGCACGGAGCTGCAGCCACTGTCCTTTAGCACTCCGAAGAATGCGCACACAAGCCGGCTTCGTTCTTCGCCTCGTACAAGCCACCTGTCTCTGCGGCTCCCGGAGGCGAAGAAGCGGCTGCTTCGTGCACAGATGAGGGCAGCGGCAGCCGCAGGCTCCGAAGCGCGGCTTCGGCAGAAAGACGCCGGGGAGCGCCACTTCCCTCCGGACAGCTCCGGACCGCCGTAGTCTGTGTACTGAGTGGACTGCATCATAGCGAAAAGCTTTGCCAGTGTGTCTCGCAGGGAAAAAGCTTACCAGCACAGCGGACTTATCCCGCTCTTGACCAGAAACATGGACTTGCCTCACACTCCAAAGACATTGCTCTTTCCTAAGCAGGCTAGGAAATGCTCTCAGATGGCCGTGCTGTCTGCCTGCTCCTGCCCAGCTCATAATTTTAGGTGCGCACATCCCAGCCTGGCATTCAGTGCACAGTCAAGGCAATTGCAAAATCCAGCAGCTGCTCATTCCCAAACACAAGGCACTGTTTATGCTCTTGCTTCCCGACAAATTCGGCGCAGCCCTTCTTTTCTGCACCTGCCACCGAGGTCTCTGCATCCTGGAGCCTCAGAGGACGAGCACGATTTTGCCAGGAGAGGCTGTATCAGGGCGAAGTCTAAACGCAGGAAAGTTGTCCAGGAACACCTGCCATAAGCATTGAAGCAGGGAATTGAAGGGGCACGGAGCTGCAGCCACTGTCCTTTAGCAATCCGAAGAATGCGCACACAAGCCGGCTTCGTTCTTCGCCTCGTACAAGCCACCTGTCTCTGCATCCCCACGGAGGCGAAGAAGCGGCTGCTTCGTGCACAGATGAGGGCAGCGGCAGCCGCAGGCTCCGTAGCGCGGCTTCGGCAGAAAGACGCCGGGGAGCTGCACTTCCCTCCAGACAGCTCCGGACCGCCGTAGTCTGCGTCCTGACAGGACTGCATCGTAGCAAAAAGCTTTGCCGGTGTGTCTCGCAGGGAAAAAGCTTACCAGCACAGCGGACTTATCCCGATCTTGCCAAGAAACATGGACTTGCCTCACACTCCAAAGACACTGCTCTTTCCTAAGCAGGCTAGGAAATGCTCTCAGATGGCCGTGCTGTCTGCCAGCTCCTGCCCAGCTCGTAGTTTTAGGTGCGCACATCCCAGCCTGGCATTCAGTGCACAGTCAAGGCAATTGAAAAATCAAGAAGCTGCTCATTCCCAAACACAAGGCGCGCTGTTTATGCTCTTGCTTCCCGACAAATTCGGCGCAGCCCTTCTTTTCTGCACCTGCCACCGAGGTCTCTGCATCCTGGAGCCTCAGAGGAGGAGCACGATTTTGCAGGGAGGGGCTGTATCAGGGCGAAGTCAAAAGGCAGGAAAGTAGTCCAGGAACACCTGCCATAAGAATGCCATCCGTGAATTGAGGGGGCACGGAGCTGCAGCCACTGTCCTTTAGCACTCCGAAGAATGCGCACACAAGCCGGCTTCGTTCTTCGCCTCGTACAAGCCACCTGTCTCTGCGGCTCCCGGAGGCGAAGAAGCGGCTGCTTCGTGCACAGATGAGGGCAGCGGCAGCCGCAGGCTCCGAAGCGCGGCTTCGGCAGAAAGACGCCGGGGAGCGCCACTTCCCTCCGGACAGCTCCGGATCGCCGTAGTCTGCGTTCTGACAGGACTGCATCATAGCGAAAAGCTTTGCCAGTGTGTCTCGCAGGGAAAAAGCTTACCAGCACAGCGGACTTATCCAGCTCTTGCCCAGAAACATGGACTTGCCTCACACACCAAAGACACCGCTCTTTCCTGGGCAGGCTAGGAAATGCTCTCAGATGGCCGTGCTGTCTGCCTGCTCCTGCCCAGCTCGTAGTTTTAGGTGCGCACAAATCCCAGCCTGGCATTCAGTGCACAGTCAAGGCAATTGCAAAATCCAGCAGCTGCTCATTCCCAAACACAAGTGCGCTGTTTATGCTCTTGCTTCCCGACAAATTCGGCGCAGCCCTTCTTTTCTGCACCTGCCACCGAGGTCTCTGCATCCTGGAGCCTCAGAGGACGAGCACGATTTTGCCAGGAGAGGCTGTATCAGGGCGAAGTCTAAACGCAGGAAAGTAGTCCAGGAACACCTGCAATAAGCATGCCAGCCGTGAATTCAAGGGGCACGGAGCTGCAGCCACTGTCCTTTAGCACTTCGAAGAATGCGCACACAAGCCGGCTTCGTTCTTCGCCTCGTACAAGCCACCTGTCTCTGCGGCTCCCGGAGGCGAACAAGCGGCTGCTTCGTGTACAGATGAGGACGGCGGCAGCCGCAGGCTCCATAGCGCGGCTTCGGCAGAAAGACGCCGGGGAGCTGCACTTCCCTCCAGACAGCTCCGGACCGCCGTAGTCTGCGTCCTGACAGGACTGCATCGTAGCAAAAAGCTTTGCCGGTGTGTCTCGCAGGGAAAAAGCTTACCAGCACAGCGGAATTATCCCGATCTTGCCAAGAAACATGGACTTGCCTCACACTCCAAAGACACTGCTCTTTCCTAAGCAGGCTAGGAAATGCTCTCAGATGGCCGTGCTGTCTGCCTGCTCCTGCCCAGCTCGTAGTTTTAGGTGCGCACATCCCAGCCTGGCATTCAGTGCACAGTCAAGGCAATTGAAAAATCAAGAAGCTGCTCATTCCCAAACACAAGGCGCGCTGTTTATGCTCTTGCTTCCCGACAAATTCGGCGCAGCCCTTCTTTTCTGCACCTGCCACCGAGGTCTCTGCATCCTGGAGCCTCAGAGGAGGAGCACGATTTTGCAGGGAGGGGCTGTATCAGGGCGAAGTCAAAAGGCAGGAAAGTAGTCCAGGAACACCTGCCATAAGAATGCCATCCGTGAATTGAGGGGGCACGGAGCTGCAGCCACTGTCCTTTAGCACTCCGAAGAATGCGCACACAAGCCGGCTTCGTTCTTCGCCTCGTACAAGCCACCTGTCTCTGCGGCTCCCGGAGGCGAAGAAGCGGCTGCTTCGTGCACAGATGAGGGCAGCGGCAGCCGCAGGCTCCGAAGCGCGGCTTCGGCAGAAAGACGCCGGGGAGCGCCACTTCCCTCCGGACAGCTCCGGACCGCCGTAGTCTGTGTACTGAGTGGACTGCATCATAGCGAAAAGCTTTGCCAGTGTGTCTCGCAGGGAAAAAGCTTACCAGCACAGCGGACTTATCCCGCTCTTGCCCAGAAACATGGACTTGCCTCACACTCCAAAGACATTGCTCTTTCCTAAGCAGGCTAGGAAATGCTCTCAGATGGCCGTGCTGTCTGCCTGCTCCTGCCCAGCTCATAATTTTAGGTGCGCACATCCCAGCCTGGCATTCAGTGCACAGTCAAGGCAATTGCAAAATCCAGCAGCTGCTCATTCCCAAACACAAGGCACTGTTTATGCTCTTGCTTCCCGACAAATTCGGCGCAGCCCTTCTTTTCTGCACCTGCCACCGAGGTCTCTGCATCCTGGAGCCTCAGAGGACGAGCACGATTTTGCCAGGAGAGGCTGTATCAGGGCGAAGTCTAAACGCAGGAAAGTTGTCCAGGAACACCTGCCATAAGCATTGAAGCAGGGAATTGAAGGGGCACGGAGCTGCAGCCACTGTCCTTTAGCAATCCGAAGAATGCGCACACAAGCCGGCTTCGTTCTTCGCCTCGTACAAGCCACCTGTCTCTGCATCCCCACGGAGGCGAAGAAGCGGCTGCTTCGTGCACAGATGAGGGCAGCGGCAGCCGCAGGCTCCATAGCGCGGCTTCGGCAGAAAGACGCCGGGGAGCTGCACTTCCCTCCAGACAGCTCCGGACCGCCGTAGTCTGCGTCCTGACAGGACTGCATCGTAGCAAAAAGCTTTGCCGGTGTGTCTCGCAGGGAAAAAGCTTACCAGCACAGCGGACTTATCCCGATCTTGCCAAGAAACATGGACTTGCCTCACACTCCAAAGACACTGCTCTTTCCTAAGCAGGCTAGGAAATGCTCTCAGATGGCCGTGCTGTCTGCCAGCTCCTGCCCAGCTCGTAGTTTTAGGTGCGCACATCCCAGCCTGGCATTCAGTGCACAGTCAAGGCAATTGAAAAATCAAGAAGCTGCTCATTCCCAAACACAAGGCGCGCTGTTTATGCTCTTGCTTCCCGACAAATTCGGCGCAGCCCTTCTTTTCTGCACCTGCCACCGAGGTCTCTGCATCCTGGAGCCTCAGAGGAGGAGCACGATTTTGCAGGGAGGGGCTGTATCAGGGCGAAGTCAAAAGGCAGGAAAGTAGTCCAGGAACACCTGCCATAAGAATGCCATCCGTGAATTGAGGGGGCACGGAGCTGCAGCCACTGTCCTTTAGCACTCCGAAGAATGCGCACACAAGCCGGCTTCGTTCTTCGCCTCGTACAAGCCACCTGTCTCTGCGGCTCCCGGAGGCGAAGAAGCGGCTGCTTCGTGCACAGATGAGGGCAGCGGCAGCCGCAGGCTCCGAAGCGCGGCTTCGGCAGAAAGACGCCGGGGAGCGCCACTTCCCTCCGGACAGCTCCGGATCGCCGTAGTCTGCGTTCTGACAGGACTGCATCATAGCGAAAAGCTTTGCCAGTGTGTCTCGCAGGGAAAAAGCTTACCAGCACAGCGGACTTATCCAGCTCTTGCCCAGAAACATGGACTTGCCTCACACACCAAAGACACCGCTCTTTCCTGGGCAGGCTAGGAAATGCTCTCAGATGGCCGTGCTGTCTGCCTGCTCCTGCCCAGCTCGTAGTTTTAGGTGCGCACAAATCCCAGCCTGGCATTCAGTGCACAGTCAAGGCAATTGCAAAATCCAGCAGCTGCTCATTCCCAAACACAAGTGCGCTGTTTATGCTCTTGCTTCCCGACAAATTCGGCGCAGCCCTTCTTTTCTGCACCTGCCACCGAGGTCTCTGCATCCTGGAGCCTCAGAGGACGAGCACGATTTTGCCAGGAGAGGCTGTATCAGGGCGAAGTCTAAACGCAGGAAAGTAGTCCAGGAACACCTGCAATAAGCATGCCAGCCGTGAATTCAAGGGGCACGGAGCTGCAGCCACTGTCCTTTAGCACTTCGAAGAATGCGCACACAAGCCGGCTTCGTTCTTCGCCTCGTACAAGCCACCTGTCTCTGCGGCTCCCGGAGGCGAAGAAGCGGCTGCTTCGTGTACAGATGAGGACGGCGGCAGGTGCAGGCTCCGTAGCGCGGCTTCGGCAGAAAGACGCCGGGGAGCGCCACTTCCCTCCGGACAGCTCCGGACAGCCGTAGTCTGTGTACTGAGTGGACTTCATCATAGCGAAAAGCTTTGCCAGTGTGTCTCGCAGGGAAAAAGCTTACCAGCACAGCGGACTTATCCCGCTCTTGCCCAGAAACATGGACTTGCCTCACATTCCAAAGACACTGCTCTTTCCTAAGCAGGCTAGGAAATTCTCTCAGATGGCCGTGCTGTCTGCCTGCTCCTGCCCAGCTCGTAGTTTTAGGAGCGCACATCCCAGCCTGGCATTCAGTGCACAGTGAAGGCAATTGCAAAATCCAGCAGCTGCTCATTCCCAAACACAAGGCGCTGTTTATGCTCTTGCTTCCCGACAAATTCGGCGCAGCCCTTCTTTTCTGCACCTGCCACCGAGGTCTCTGCATCCTGGAGCCTCAGAGGAGGAGCACGATTTTGCCAGGAGAGCCTGTATCAGGGCGAAGTCTAAACGCAGGAAGGTTGTCCAGGAACACCTGCCATAAGCATTGAAGCAGGGAATTGAAGGGGCACGGAGCTGCAGCCACTGTCATTTAGCACTCCGAAGAATGCGCACACAAGCCGGCTTCGTTCTTCGCCTCCTACAAGCCACCTGTCTCTGCTGCTCCCGGAGGCGAAGAAGCGGCTGCTTGGTGCACAGATGAGGGCAGCGGCAGCCGCAGGCTCTGAAGCGCGGCTTCGGCAGAAAGACGCCGGGGAGCGGCACTTCCCTCCGGACAGCTCCGGACCCCCGTAGTCTGCGTCCTGACCGGAATGCATCGTAGCGAAAAGCTTTGCCAGTGTGTCTCCAGGGAAAAAGCTTACCAGCACAGCAGACTTATCCCGATCTTGCCAAGAAACATGGACTTGCCTCACACTCCAAAGACACTGCTCTTTCCTGGGCAGGCTAGAAAATGCTCTCAGATGGCCGTGCTGTCTGCCTGCTCCTGCCCAGCTCGTAGTTTTAGGTGCGCACATCCCAGCCTGGCATTCAGTGCACAGTCAAGGCAATTGCAAAATCCAGCAGCTGCTCATTCCCAAACACAAGGCGCTGTTTATGCTCTTGCTTCCCGACAAATTCGGTGCAGCCCTTCTTTTCTGCAGCTGCCACCGAGGTCTCTGCATCCTGGAGCCTCAGAGGACGAGCACAATTTTGCAGGGAGGGGCTGTATCAGGGCGAAGTCAAAGCGCAGGAAAGTTGTCCAGGAACACCTGCCATAAGCATGCCAGCCGTGAATTCAAGGGGCACGGAGCTGCAGCCACTGTCCTTTAGCAGTCCGAAGAATGCGCACACAAGCCGGCTTCGTTCTTCGCCTCATACAAGCTACCACTCACTGCGGCTTCCGGAGCAGAAGGAGCGGCTGCTTCGTGCACAGATGAGGGCAGCGGCAGCCGCAGGCTCCGAAGCGCGGCTTCGGCAGAAAGACGCCGGGGAGCGCCACTTCCCTCCGGACAGCTCCGGATCGCCGTAGTCTGCGTTCTGACAGGACTGCATCATAGCGAAAAGCTTTGCCAGTGTGTCTCGCAGGGAAAAAGTTTACCAGCACAGCGGAATTATCCCGCTCTTGCCCAGAAACATGGACTTGCCTCACACTCCAAAGACACTGCTCTTTCCTAAGCAGGCTAACAAATTCTCTCAGATGGCCGTGCTGTCTGCCTGCTCCTGCCCAGCTCGTAGTTTTAGGTGTGCACATCCCAGCCTGGCATTCAGTGCACAGTCAAGGCAATTGCAAAATCCAGCAGCTGCTCATTCCCAAACACAAGGCGCTGTTTATGCTCTTGCTTCCCGACAAATTCGGCGCAGCCCTTCTTTTCTGCACCTGCCACCGAGGTCTCTGCATCCTGGAGCCTCAGAGGACGAGCACGATTTAGCCAGGAGAGGCTGTATTAGGGCGAAGTATAAACGCAGGAAAGTAGTCCAGGAACACCTGCAATAAGCATGCCAGCCGTGAATTGAGGGGGCACGGAGCTGCAGCCACTGTCCTTTAGCACTCCGAAGAATGCGCACACAAGCCGGCTTCGTTCTTCGCCTCGTACAAGCCACCTCTCTCTGCGGCTCCCGGAGGCGAAGAAGCGGCTGCTTCGTGTACAGATGAGGACGGCGGCAGCCGCAGGCTCCGAAGCGCGGCTTCGGCAGAAAGACGCCGGGGAGTGCCACTTCCCTCCGGACAGCTCCGGACAGCCGTAGTCTGTGTACTGACTGGACTTCATCATAGCGAAAAGCTTTGCCAGTGTGTCTCGCAGGGAAAAAGCTTACAAGCACAGCGGACTTATCCCGATCTTGCCCAGAAACATGGACTTGCCTCACACTCCAAAGACACTGCTCTTTCCTAAGCAGGCTAGGAAATTCTCTCAGATGGCCGTGCTGTCTGCCTGCTCCTGCCCAGCTCGTAGTTTTAGGTGCGCACATCCCAGCCTGGCATTCAGTGCACAGTCAAGGCAATTGCAAAATCCAGCAGCTGCTCATTCCCAAACACAAGGCGCTGTTTATGCTCTTGCTTCCCGACAAATTCGGCGCAGCCCTTCTTTTCTGCAGCTGCCACCGAGGTCTCTGCATCCTGGAGCCTCAGAGGAGGAGCACGATTTTGCCAGGAGAGCCTGTATCAGGGCGAAGTCTAAACGCAGGAAGGTTGTCCAGGAACACCTGCCATAAGCATTGAAGCAGGGAATTGAAGGGGCACGGAGCTGCAGCCACTGTCATTTAGCACTCCGAAGAATGCGCACACAAGCCGGCTTCGTTCTTCGCCTCCTACAAGCCACCTGTCTCTGCTGCTCCCGGAGGCGAAGGAGCGGCTGCTTGGTGCACAGATGAGGGCAGCGGCAGCCGCAGGCTCTGAAGCGCGGCTTCGGCAGAAAGACGCCGGGGAGCGGCACTTCCCTCCGGACAGCTCCGGACAGCCGTAGTCTGCGTTCTGACAGGACTGCATCATAGCGAAAAGCTTTGCCGGTGTGTCTCCAGGGAAAAAGCTTACCAGCACAGCAGACTTATCCCGATCTTGCCAAGAAACATGGACTTGCCTCACACTCCAAAGACACTGCTCTTTCCTGGGCAGGCTAGAAAATGCTCTCAGATGGCCGTGCTGTCTGCCTGCTCCTGCCCAGCTCGTAGTTTTAGGTGCGCACATCCCAGCCTGGCATTCAGTGCACAGTCAAGGCAATTGCAAAATCCAGCAGCTGCTCATTCCCAAACACAAGGCGCTGTTTATGCTCTTGCTTCCCGACAAATTCGGTGCAGCCCTTCTTTTCTGCAGCTGCCACCGAGGTCTCTGCATCCTGGAGCCTCAGAGGACGAGCACAATTTTGCAGGGAGGGGCTGTATCAGGGCGAAGTCAAAGCGCAGGAAAGTTGTCCAGGAACACCTGCCATAAGCATGCCAGCCGTGAATTCAAGGGGCACGGAGCTGCAGCCACTGTCCTTTAGCAGTCCGAAGAATGCGCACACAAGCCGGCTTCGTTCTTCGCCTCATACAAGCTACCACTCACTGCGGCTTCCGGAGCAGAAGGAGCGGCTGCTTCGTGCACAGATGAGGGCAGCGGCAGCCGCAGGCTCTGAAGCGCGGCTTCGGCAGAAAGACGCCGGGGAGCGCCACTTCCCTCCGGACAGCTCCGGACAGCCGTAGTCTGCGTCCTGAGTGGACTGCATCATAGCGAAAAGCTTTGCCGGTGTGTCTCGCAGGGAAAAAGCTTACCAGCACAGCGGAATTATCCCGATCTTGCCAAGAAACATGGACTTGCCTCACACTCCAAAGACACTGCTCTTTCCTAAGCAGGCTAGGAAATGCTCTCAGATGGCCGTGCTGTCTGCCTGCTCCTGCCCAGCTCGTAGTTTTAGGTGCGCACATCCCAGCCTGGCATTCAGTGCACAGTCAAGGCAATTGCAAAATCAAGAAACTGCTCATTCCCAATCACAAGGCGCTGTTTATGCTCTTGCTTCCCGACAAATTCGGCGCAGCCCTTCTTTTCTGCAGCTGCCACCGAGGTCTCTGCATCCTGGAGCCTCAGAGGAGGAGCACGATTTTGCAGGGAGAGGCTGTATCAGGGCGAAGTCTAAACGCAGGAAAGTTGTCCAGGAACACCTGCCATAAGCATGCCAGCCGTGAATTCAAGGGGCACGGAGCTGCAGCCACTGTCCTGTAGCAATCCGAAGAATGCGCACACAAGCCGGCTTCGTTCTTCGCCTCCTACAAGCCACCGTCTCTGCGGCTCCCGGAGGCGAAGGAGTGGCTTCTTCGTGCACAGATGAGGGCAGCGGCAGCCGCAGGCTCCATAGCGCGGCTTCGGCAGAAAGACGCCGGGGAGCTGCACTTCCCTCCAGACAGCTCCGGACCGCCGTAGTCTGCGTCCTGACAGGACTGCATCGTAGCAAAAAGCTTTGCCGGTGTGTCTCGCAGGGAAAAAGCTTACCAGCACAGCGGAATTATCCCGATCTTGCCAAGAAACATGGACTTGCCTCACACTCCAAAGACACTGCTCTTTCCTAAGCAGGCTAGGAAATGCTCTCAGATGGCCGTGCTGTCTGCCTGCTCCTGCCCAGCTCGTAGTTTTAGGTGCGCACATCCCAGCCTGGCATTCAGTGCACAGTCAAGGCAATTGAAAAATCAAGAAGCTGCTCATTCCCAAACACAAGGCGCGCTGTTTATGCTCTTGCTTCCCGACAAATTCGGCGCAGCCCTTCTTTTCTGCAGCTGCCACCGAGGTCTCTGCATCCTGGAGCCTCAGAGGAGGAGCACGATTTTGCAGGGAGGGGCTGTATCAGGGCGAAGTCAAAAGGCAGGAAAGTAGTCCAGGAACACCTGCCATAAGAATGCCATCCGTTAATTGAGGGGGCACGGAGCTGCAGCCACTCTCCTTTAGCACTCCGAAGAATGCGCACACAAGCCGGCTTCGTTCTTCGCCTCCTACAAGCCACCTGTCTCTGCGGCTCCCGGAGGCGAAGAAGCGGCTGCTTCGTGCACAGATGAGGGCAGCGGCAGCCGCAGGCTCCATAGCGCGGCTTCGGCAGAAAGACGCCGGGGAGCGCCACTTCCCTCCGGACAGCTCCGGACCGCCGTAGTCTGTGTACTGAGTGGACTGCATCATAGCGAAAAGCTTTGCCAGTGTGTCTCGCAGGGAAAAAGCTTACCAGCACAGCGGACTTATCCCGCTCTTGCCCAGAAACATGGACTTGCCTCACACTCCAAAGACATTGCTCTTTCCTAAGCAGGCTAGGAAATGCTCTCAGATGGCCGTGCTGTCTGCCTGCTCCTGCCCAGCTCGTAGTTTTAGGTGTGCACATCCCAGCCTGGCATTCAGTGCACAGTCAAGGCAATTGCAAAATCCAGCAGCTGCTCATTCCCAAACACAAGTGCGCTGTTTATGCTCTTGCTTCCCGACAAATTCGGCGCAGCCCTTCTTTTCTGCACCTGCCACCGAGGTCTCTGCATCCTGGAGCCTCAGAGGACGAGCACAATTTTGCAGGGAGGGGCTGTATCATGACGAAGTCTAAACGCAGGAAAGTTGTCCAGGAACACCTGCCATAAGCATGCCAGCCGTGAATTCAAGGGGCACGTAGCTGCAGCCACTGTCCTGTAGCAATCCGAAGAATGCGCACACAAGCCGGCTTCGTTCTTCGCCTCCTACAAGCCACCGTCTCTGCGGCTCCCGGAGGCGAAGGAGTGGCTTCTTCGTGCACAGATGAGGGCAGCGGCAGCCGCAGGCTCCATAGCGCGGCTTCGGCAGAAAGACGCCGGGGAGCTGCACTTCCCTCCGGACAGCTCCGGATCGCCGTAGTCTGCGTCCTGACAGGACTGCATCGTAGCAAAAAGCTTTGCCAGTGTGTCTCGCAGGGAAAAAGCTTACCAGCACAGCGGACTTATCCCGCTCTTGCCCAGAAACATGGACTTGCCTCACACTCCAAAGACATTGCTCTTTCCTGGGCAGGCTAGGAAATGCTCTCAGATGGCCGTGCTGTCTGCCTGCTCCTGCCCAGCTCGTAGTTTTAGGTGCGCACAAATCCCAGCCTGGCATTCAGTGCACAGTCAAGGCAATTGCAAAATCCAGCAGCTGCTCATTCCCAAACACAAGGCGCTGTTTATGCTCTTGCTTCCCGACAAATTCGGCGCAGCCCTTCTTTTCTGCACCTGCCACCGAGGTCTCTGCATCCTGGAGCCTCAGAGGACGAGCACGATTTTGCAGGGAGCGGCTGTATCAGGGCGAAGTATAAACGCAGGAAAGTAGTCCAGGAACACCTGCCATAAGCATGCCAGCCGTGAATTCAAGGGGCACGGAGCTGCAGCCACTGTCCTTTAGCACTTCGAAGAATGCGCACACAAGCCGGCTTCGTTCTTCGCCTCGTACAAGCCACCTGTCTCTGCGGCTCCCGGAGGCGAAGAAGCGGCTGCTTCGTGCACAGATGAGGACAGCGGCAGCCGCAGGCTCCGAAGCGCGGCTTCGGCAGAAAGACGCCGGGGAGCGGCACTTCCCTCCGGACAGCTCCGGACAGCCGTAGTCTGCGTCCTGAGTGGACTGCATCATAGCGAAAAGCTTTGTCAGTGTGTCTCGCAGGGAAAAAGCTTACAAGCACAGCGGACTTATCCCGATCTTGCCCAGAAACATGGACTTGCCTCACACTCCAAAGACATTGCTCTTTCCTAAGCAGGCTAGGAAATTCTCTCAGATGGCCGTGCTGTCTGCCTGCTCCTGCCCAGCTCATAATTTTAGGTGTGCACATCCCAGCCTGGCATTCAGTGCACAGTCAAGGCAATTGCAAAATCCAGCAGCTGCTCATTCCCAAACACAAGGCACTGTTTATGCTCTTGCTTCCCGACAAATTCGGCGCAGCCCTTCTTTTCTGCAGCTGCCACCGAGGTCTCTGCATCCTGGAGCCTCAGAGGAGGAGCACGATTTTGCCAGGAGAGGCTGTATCAGGGCGAAGTCTAAACGCAGGAAAGTAGTCCAGGAACACCTGCCATAAGCATTGAAGCAGGGAATTGAAGGGGCACGGAGCTGCAGCCACTGTCCTTTAGCAATCCGAAGAATGCGCACACAAGCCGGCTTCGTTCTTCGCCTCCTACAAGCCACCTCTCTCTGCGGCTCCCGGAGGCGAACAAGCGGCTCCTTCGTGCACAGATGAGGGCAGCGGCAGCCGCAGGCTCTGAAGCGCGGCTTCGGCAGAAAGACGCCGGGGAGCGGCACTTCCCTCCGGACAGCTCCGGACCCCCGTAGTCTGCGTCCTGACCGGAATGCATCGTAGCGAAAAGCTTTGCCAGTGTGTCTCCAGGGAAAAAGCTTACCAGCACAGCAGACTTATCCCGCTCTTGCCCAGAAACATGGACTTGCCTCACACTCCAAAGACACTGCTCTTTCCTAAGCAGGCTAGGAAATGCTCTCAGATGGCCGTGCTGTCTGCCTGCTCCTGCCCAGCTCGTAGTTTTAGGTGCGCACATCCCAGCCTGGCATTCAGTGCACAGTCAAGGCAATTGCAAAATCCAGCAGCTGCTCATTCCCAAACACAAGGCGCTGTTTATGCTCTTGCTTCCCGACAAATTCGGCGCAGCCCTTCTTTTCTGCACCTGCCACCGAGGTCTCTGCATCCTGGAGCCTCAGAGGACGAGCACAATTTTGCAGGGAGGGGCTGTATCATGACGAAGTCTAAACGCAGGAAAGTAGTCCAGGAACACCTGCCATAAGCATGCCAGCCGTGAATTCAAGGGGCACGGAGCTGCAGCCACTGTCCTGTAGCACTCCGAAGAATGCGCACACAAGCCGGCTTCGTTCTTCGCCTCCTACAAGCCACCGTCTCTGCGGCTCCCGGAGGCGAAGGAGTGGCTTCTTCGTGCACAGATGAGGGCAGCGGCAGCCGCAGGCTCCATAGCGCGGCTTCGGCAGAAAGACGCCGGGGAGCTGCACTTCCCTCCAGACAGCTCCGGACCGCCGTAGTCTGCGTCCTGACAGGACTGCATCGTAGCAAAAAGCTTTGCCGGTGTGTCTCGCAGGGAAAAAGCTTACCAGCACAGCGGAATTATCCCGATCTTGCCAAGAAACATGGACTTGCCTCACACTCCAAAGACACTGCTCTTTCCTAAGCAGGCTAGGAAATGCTCTCAGATGGCCGTGCTGTCTGCCTGCTCCTGCCCAGCTCGTAGTTTTAGGTGCGCACATCCCAGCCTGGCATTCAGTGCACAGTCAAGGCAATTGAAAAATCAAGAAGCTGCTCATTCCCAAACACAAGGCGCGCTGTTTATGCTCTTGCTTCCCGACAAATTCGGCGCAGCCCTTCTTTTCTGCACCTGCCACCGAGGTCTCTGCATCCTGGAGCCTCAGAGGACGAGCACGATTTTGCAGGGAGGGGCTGTATCAGGGCGAAGTCAAAAGGCAGGAAAGTAGTCCAGGAACACCTGCCATAAGAATGCCATCCGTTAATTGAGGGGGCACGGAGCTGCAGCCACTGTCCTTTAGCACTCCGAAGAATGCGCACACAAGCCGGCTTCGTTCTTCGCCTCGTACAAGCCACCTGTCTCTGCGGCTCCCGGAGGCGAACAAGCGGCTGCTTCGTGCACAGATGAGGGCAGCGGCAGCCGCAGGCTCCGAAGCGCGGCTTCGGCAGAAAGACGCCGGGGAGCGCCACTTCCCTCCGGACAGCTCCGGATCGCCGTAGTCTGCGTTCTGACAGGACTGCATCATAGCGAAAAGCTTTGCCAGTCTGTCTCGCAGGGAAAAAGCTTACCAGCACAGCGGACTTATCCCGATCTTGCCCAGAAACATGGACTTGCCTCACACACCAAAGACACCGCTCTTTCCTGGGCAGGCTAGGGAATGCTCTCAGATGGCCGTGCTGTCTGCCTGCTCCTGCCCAGCTCGTAGTTTTAGGTGCGCACAAATCCCAGCCTGGCATTCAGTGCACAGTCAAGGCAATTGCAAAATCCAGCAGCTGCTCATTCCCAAACACAAGTGCGCTGTTTATGCTCTTGCTTCCCGACAAATTCGGCGCAGCCCTTCTTTTCTGCAGCTGCCCCCGAGGTCTCTGCATCCTGGAGCCTCAGAGGACGAGCACGATTTTGCCAGGAGAGGCTGTATCAGGGCGAAGTCTAAACGCAGGAAAGTAGTCCAGGAACACCTGCAATAAGCATGCCAGCCGTGAATTCAAGGGGCACGGAGCTGCAGCCACTGTCCTTTAGCACTTCGAAGAATGCGCACACAAGCCGGCTTCGTTCTTCGCCTCGTACAAGCCACCTCTCTCTGCGGCTCCCGGAGGCGAAGAAGCGGCTGCTTCGTGTACAGATGAGGACGGCGGCAGCCGCAGGCTCCGAAGCGCGGCTTCGGCAGAAAGACGCCGGGGAGCGCCACTTCCCTCCGGACAGCTCCGGACAGCCGTAGTCTGTGTACTGAGTGGACTTCATCATAGCGAAAAGCTTTGCCAGTGTGTCTCGCAGGGAAAAAGCTTACCAGCACAGCGGACTTCTCCCGCTCTTGCCCAGAAACATGGACTTGCCTCACATTCCAAAGACACTGCTCTTTCCTAAGCAGGCTAGGAAATTCTCTCAGATGGCCGTGCTGTCTGCCTGCTCCTGCCCAGCTCGTAGTTTTAGGTGCGCACATCCCAGCCTGGCATTCAGTGCACAGTCAAGGCAATTGCAAAATCCAGCAGCTGCTCATTCCCAAACACAAGGCGCTGTTTATGCTCTTGCTTCCCGACAAATTCGGCGCAGCCCTTCTTTTCTGCAGCTGCCACCGAGGTCTCTGCATCCTGGAGCCTCAGAGGAGGAGCACGATTTTGCCAGGAGAGGCTGTATCAGGGCGAAGTCTAAACGCAGGAAAGTTGTCCAGGAACACCTGCCATAAGCATGCCAGCCGTGAATTCAAGGGGCACGGAGCTGCAGCCACTGTCCTTTAGCAATCCGAAGAATGCGCACACAAGCCGGCTTCGTTCTTCGCCTCCTACAAGCCACCGTCTCTGCGGCTCCCGGAGGCGAAGGAGTGGCTTCTTCGTGCACAGATGAGGGCAGCGGCAGCCGCAGGCTCCATAGCGCGGCTTCGGCAGAAAGACGCCGGGGAGCTGCACTTCCCTCCAGACAGCTCCGGACCGCCGTAGTCTGCGTCCTGACAGGACTGCATCGTAGCAAAAAGCTTTGCCGGTGTGTCTCGCAGGGAAAAAGCTTACCAGCACAGCGGAATTATCCCGATCTTGCCAAGAAACATGGACTTGCCTCACACTCCAAAGACACTGCTCTTTCCTAAGCAGGCTAGGAAATGCTCTCAGATGGCCGTGCTGTCTGCCTGCTCCTGCCCAGCTCGTAGTTTTAGGTGCGCACATCCCAGCCTGGCATTCAGTGCACAGTCAAGGCAATTGAAAAATCAAGAAGCTGCTCATTCCCAAACACAAGGCGCGCTGTTTATGCTCTTGCTTCCCGACAAATTCGGCGCAGCCCTTCTTTTCTGCACCTGCCACCGAGGTCTCTGCATCCTGGAGCCTCAGAGGACGAGCACGATTTTGCAGGGAGGGGCTGTATCAGGGCGAAGTCAAAAGGCAGGAAAGTAGTCCAGGAACACCTGCCATAAGAATGCCATCCGTTAATTGAGGGGGCACGGAGCTGCAGCCACTGTCCTTTAGCACTCCGAAGAATGCGCACACAAGCCGGCTTCGTTCTTCGCCTCCTACAAGCCACCTGTCTCTGCGGCTCCCGGAGGCGAAGAAGCGGCTGCTTCGTGCACAGATGAGGGCAGCGGCAGCCGCAGGCTCCATAGCGCGGCTTCGGCAGAAAGACGCCGGGGAGCGCCACTTCCCTCCGGACAGCTCCGGACCGCCGTAGTCTGTGTACTGAGTGGACTGCATCATAGCGAAAAGCTTTGCCAGTGTGTCTCGCAGGGAAAAAGCTTACCAGCACAGCGGACTTATCCCGCTCTTGCCCAGAAACATGGACTTGCCTCACACTCCAAAGACATTGCTCTTTCCTAAGCAGGCTAGGAAATGCTCTCAGATGGCCGTGCTGTCTGCCTGCTCCTGCCCAGCTCGTAGTTTTAGGTGTGCACATCCCAGCCTGGCATTCAGTGCACAGTCAAGGCAATTGAAAAATCAAGAAGCTGCTCATTCCCAAACACAAGGTGCGCTGTTTATGCTCTTGCTTCCCGACAAATTCGGCGCAGCCCTTCTTTTCTGCACCTGCCACCGAGGTCTCTGCATCCTGGAGCCTCAGAGGACGAGCACAATTTTGCAGGGAGGGGCTGTATCATGACGAAGTCTAAACGCAGGAAAGTTGTCCAGGAACACCTGCCATAAGCATGCCAGCCGTGAATTCAAGGGGCACGTAGCTGCAGCCACTGTCCTGTAGCACTCCGAAGAATGCGCACACAAGCCGGCTTCGTTCTTCGCCTCCTACAAGCCACCGTCTCTGCGGCTCCCGGAGGCGAAGGAGTGGCTTCTTCGTGCACAGATGAGGGCAGCGGCAGCCGCAGGCTCCATAGCGCGGCTTCGGCAGAAAGACGCCGGGGAGCTGCACTTCCCTCCGGACAGCTCCGGATCGCCGTAGTCTGCGTCCTGACAGGACTGCATCGTAGCAAAAAGCTTTGCCGGTGTGTCTCGCAGGGAAAAAGCTTACCAGCACAGCGGAATTATCCCGCTCTTGCCCAGAAACATGGACTTGCCTCACACTCCAAAGACATTGCTCTTTCCTAAGCAGGCTAGGAAATGCTCTCAGATGGCCGTGCTGTCTGCCTGCTCCTGCCCAGCTCGTAGTTTTAGGTGCGCACAAATCCCAGCCTGGCATTCAGTGCACAGTCAAGGCAATTGCAAAATCCAGCAGCTGCTCATTCCCAAACACAAGGCGCTGTTTATGCTCTTGCTTCCCGACAAATTCGGCGCAGCCCTTCTTTTCTGCACCTGCCACCGAGGTCTCTGCATCCTGGAGCCTCAGAGGACGAGCACGATTTTGCAGGGAGGGGCTGTATCAGGGCGAAGTATAAACGCAGGAAAGTAGTCCAGGAACACCTGCCATAAGCATGCCAGCCGTGAATTCAAGGGGCACGGAGCTGCAGCCACTGTCCTGTAGCAATCCGAAGAATGCGCACACAAGCCGGCTTCGTTCTTCGCCTCCTACAAGCCACCTGTCTCTGCGGCTCCCGGAGGCGAAGAAGCGGCTGCTTCGTGCACAGATGAGGACAGCGGCAGCCGCAGGCTCCGAAGCGCGGCTTCGGCAGAAAGACGCCGGGGAGCGGCACTTCCCTCCGGACAGCTCCGGACCGCCGTAGTCTGCGTCCTGACAGGACTGCATCATAGCGAAAAGCTTTGCCAGTGTGTCTCGCAGGGAAAAAGCTTACAAGCACAGCGGACTTATCCCGCTCTTGCCCAGAAACATGGACTTGCCTCACACTCCAAAGACATTGCTCTTTCCTAAGCAGGCTAGGAAATTCTCTCAGATGGCCGTGCTGTCTGCCTGCTCCTGCCCAGCTCATAATTTTAGGTGTGCACATCCCAGCCTGGCATTCAGTGCACAGTCAAGGCAATTGCAAAATCCAGCAGCTGCTCATTCCCAAACACAAGGCACTGTTTATGCTCTTGCTTCCCGACAAATTCGGCGCAGCCCTTCTTTTCTGCAGCTGCCACCGAGGTCTCTGCATCCTGGAGCCTCAGAGGAGGAGCACGATTTTGCCAGGAGAGGCTGTATCAGGGCGAAGTCTAAACGCAGGAAAGTAGTCCAGGAACACCTGCCATAAGCATTGAAGCAGGGAATTGAAGGGGCACGGAGCTGCAGCCACTGTCCTTTAGCACTCCGAAGAATGCGCACACAAGCCGGCTTCGTTCTTCGCCTCCTACAAGCCACCTCTCTCTGCGGCTCCCGGAGGCGAACAAGCGGCTCCTTCGTGCACAGATGAGGGCAGCGGCAGCCGCAGGCTCTGAAGCGCGGCTTCGGCAGAAAGACGCCGGGGAGCTGCACTTCCCTCCGGACAGCTCCGGACCCCCGTAGTCTGCGTCCTGACCGGAATGCATCGTAGCGAAAAGCTTTGCCAGTGTGTCTCCAGGGAAAAAGCTTACCAGCACAGCAGACTTATCCCGCTCTTGCCCAGAAACATGGACTTGCCTCACACTCCAAAGACACTGCTCTTTCCTAAGCAGGCTAGGAAATGCTCTCAGATGGCCGTGCTGTCTGCCTGCTCCTGCCCAGCTCGTAGTTTTAGGTGCGCACATCCCAGCCTGGCATTCAGTGCACAGTCAAGGCAATTGCAAAATCCAGCAGCTGCTCATTCCCAAACACAAGGCGCTGTTTATGCTCTTGCTTCCCGACAAATTCGGCGCAGCCCTTCTTTTCTGCACCTGCCACCGAGGTCTCTGCATCCTGGAGCCTCAGAGGACGAGCACAATTTTGCAGGGAGGGGCTGTATCATGACGAAGTCTAAACGCAGGAAAGTAGTCCAGGAACACCTGCCATAAGCATGCCAGCCGTGAATTCAAGGGGCACGGAGCTGCAGCCACTGTCCTGTAGCACTCCGAAGAATGCGCACACAAGCCGGCTTCGTTCTTCGCCTCCTACAAGCCACCGTCTCTGCGGCTCCCGGAGGCGAAGGAGTGGCTTCTTCGTGCACAGATGAGGGCAGCGGCAGCCGCAGGCTCCATAGCGCGGCTTCGGCAGAAAGACGCCGGGGAGCTGCACTTCCCTCCAGACAGCTCCGGACCGCCGTAGTCTGCGTCCTGACAGGACTGCATCGTAGCAAAAAGCTTTGCCGGTGTGTCTCGCAGGGAAAAAGCTTACCAGCACAGCGGAATTATCCCGATCTTGCCAAGAAACATGGACTTGCCTCACACTCCAAAGACACTGCTCTTTCCTAAGCAGGCTAGGAAATGCTCTCAGATGGCCGTGCTGTCTGCCTGCTCCTGCCCAGCTCGTAGTTTTAGGTGCGCACATCCCAGCCTGGCATTCAGTGCACAGTCAAGGCAATTGAAAAATCAAGAAGCTGCTCATTCCCAAACACAAGGCGCGCTGTTTATGCTCTTGCTTCCCGACAAATTCGGCGCAGCCCTTCTTTTCTGCACCTGCCACCGAGGTCTCTGCATCCTGGAGCCTCAGAGGAGGAGCACGATTTTGCAGGGAGGGGCTGTATCAGGGCGAAGTCAAAAGGCAGGAAAGTAGTCCAGGAACACCTGCCATAAGAATGCCATCCGTGAATTGAGGGGGCACGGAGCTGCAGCCACTGTCCTTTAGCACTCCGAAGAATGCGCACACAAGCCGGCTTCGTTCTTCGCCTCGTACAAGCCACCTGTCTCTGCGGCTCCCGGAGGCGAAGAAGCGGCTGCTTCGTGCACAGATGAGGGCAGCGGCAGCCGCAGGCTCCGAAGCGCGGCTTCGGCAGAAAGACGCCGGGGAGCGCCACTTCCCTCCGGACAGCTCCGGATCGCCGTAGTCTGCGTTCTGACAGGACTGCATCATAGCGAAAAGCTTTGCCAGTCTGTCTCGCAGGGAAAAAGCTTACCAGCACAGCGGACTTATCCCGATCTTGCCCAGAAACATGGACTTGCCTCACACACCAAAGACACCGCTCTTTCCTGGGCAGGCTAGGGAATGCTCTCAGATGGCCGTGCTGTCTGCCTGCTCCTGCCCAGCTCGTAGTTTTAGGTGCGCACAAATCCCAGCCTGGCATTCAGTGCACAGTCAAGGCAATTGCAAAATCCAGCAGCTGCTCATTCCCAAACACAAGTGCGCTGTTTATGCTCTTGCTTCCCGACAAATTCGGCGCAGCCCTTCTTTTCTGCAGCTGCCACCGAGGTCTCTGCATCCTGGAGCCTCAGAGGACGAGCACGATTTTGCCAGGAGAGGCTGTATCAGGGCGAAGTCTAAACGCAGGAAAGTAGTCCAGGAACACCTGCCATAAGCATGCCAGCCGTGAATTCAAGGGGCACGGAGCTGCAGCCACTGTCCTTTAGCACTTCGAAGAATGCGCACACAAGCCGGCTTCGTTCTTCGCCTCGTACAAGCCACCTCTCTCTGCGGCTCCCGGAGGCGAAGAAGCGGCTGCTTCGTGTACAGATGAGGACGGCGGCAGCCGCAGGCTCCGAAGCGCGGCTTCGGCAGAAAGACGCCGGGGAGCGCCACTTCCCTCCGGACAGCTCCGGACAGCCGTAGTCTGTGTACTGAGTGGACTTCATCATAGCGAAAAGCTTTGCCAGTGTGTCTCGCAGGGAAAAAGCTTACCAGCACAGCGGACTTCTCCCGCTCTTGCCCAGAAACATGGACTTGCCTCACATTCCAAAGACACTGCTCTTTCCTAAGCAGGCTAGGAAATTCTCTCAGATGGCCGTGCTGTCTGCCTGCTCCTGCCCAGCTCGTAGTTTTAGGTGCGCACATCCCAGCCTGGCATTCAGTGCACAGTCAAGGCAATTGCAAAATCCAGCAGCTGCTCATTCCCAAACACAAGGCGCTGTTTATGCTCTTGCTTCCCGACAAATTCGGCGCAGCCCTTCTTTTCTGCAGCTGCCACCGAGGTCTCTGCATCCTGGAGCCTCAGAGGAGGAGCACGATTTTGCCAGGAGAGGCTGTATCAGGGCGAAGTCTAAACGCAGGAAAGTTGTCCAGGAACACCTGCTATAAGCATGCCAGCCATGAATTCAAGGGGCACGGATCTGCAGCCACTGTCATTTAGCACTCCGAAGAATGCTCACACAAGCCGGCTTCGTTCTTCGCCTCGTACAAGCCACCTGTCTCTGCGGCTCCCGGAGGCGAAGAAGCGGCTGCTTCGTACACAGATGAGGGCAGCGGCAGCCGCAGGCTCCGAAGCGCGGCTTCGGCAGAAAGACGCCGGGGAGCGGCACTTCCCTCCGGACAGCTCCGGACAGCCGTAGTCTGCGTCCTGAGTGGACTGCATCATAGCGAAAAGCTTTGCCAGTGTGTCTCGCAGGGAAAAAGTTTACCAGCACAGCGGAATTATCCCGCTCTTGCCCAGAAACATGGACTTGCCTCACACTCCAAAGACATTGCTCTTTCCTAAGCAGGCTAACAAATTCTCTCAGATGGCCGTGCTGTCTGCCTGCTCCTGCCCAGCTCGTAGTTTTAGGTGTGCACATCCCAGCCTGGCATTCAGTGCACAGTCAAGGCAATTGCAAAATCCAGCAGCTGCTCATTCCCAAACACAAGGCACTGTTTATGCTCTTGCTTCCCGACAAATTCGGCGCAGCCCTTCTTTTCTGCAGCTGCCACCGAGGTCTCTGCATCCTGGAGCCTCAGAGGAGGAGCACGATTTTGCCAGGAGAGGCTGTATCAGGGCGAATTCTAAACGCAGGAAAGTTGTCCAGGAACACCTGCCATAAGCATGCCAGCCGTGAATTCAAGGGGCACGGAGCTGCAGCCACTGTCCTTTAGCACTCCGAAGAATGCGCACACAAGCCGGCTTCGTTCTTCGCCTCGTACAAGCCACCTGTCTCTGCGGCTCCCGGAGGCGAAGAAGCGGCTGCTTCGTACACAGATGAGGGCAGCGGCAGGTGCAGGCTCCGTAGCGCGGCTTCGGCAGAAAGACGCCGGGGAGCGGCACTTCCCTCCGGACAGCTCCGGACAGCCGTAGTCTGCGTTCTGACAGGACTGCATCATAGCGAAAAGCTTTGCCAGTGTGTCTCGCAGGGAAAAAGCTTACCAGCACAGCAGACTTATCCCGCTCTTGCCCAGAAACATGGACTTGCCTCACACTCCAAAGACACTGCTCTTTCCTAAGCAGGCTAGGAAATGCTCTCAGATGGCCGTGCTGTCTGCCTGCTCCTGCCCAGCTCGTAGTTTTAGGTGCGCACATCCCAGCCTGGCATTCAGTGCACAGTCAAGGCAATTGCAAAATCCAGCAGCTGCTCATTCCCAAACACAAGGCGCTGTTTATGCTCTTGCTTCCCGACAAATTCGGCGCAGCCCTTCTTTTCTGCACCTGCCACCGAGGTCTCTGCATCCTGGAGCCTCAGAGGAGGAGCACGATTTTGCCAGGAGAGGCTGTATCAGGGCGAAGTCTAAACGCAGGAAAGTTGTCCAGGAACACCTGCTATAAGCATGCCAGCCATGAATTCAAGGGGCACGGATCTGCAGCCACTGTCATTTAGCACTCCGAAGAATGCTCACACAAGCCGGCTTCGTTCTTCGCCTCGTACAAGCCACTTGTCTCTGCGGCTCCCGGAGGCGAAGAAGCGGCTGCTTCGTACACAGATGAGGGCAGCGGCAGCCGCAGGCTCCGAAGCGCGGCTTCGGCAGAAAGACGCCGGGGAGCGGCACTTCCCTCCGGACAGCTCCGGACAGCCGTAGTCTGCGTCCTGAGTGGACTGCATCATAGCGAAAAGCTTTGCCAGTGTGTCTCGCAGGGAAAAAGTTTACCAGCACAGCGGAATTATCCCGATCTTGCCCAGAAACATGGACTTGCCTCACACTCCAAAGACATTGCTCTTTCCTAAGCAGGCTAGGAAATGCCCTCAGATGGCCGTGCTGTCTGCCTGCTCCTGCCCAGCTCGTAGTTTTAGGAGCGCACATCCCAGCCTGGCATTCAGTGCACAGTCAAGGCAATTGCAAAATCAAGAAACTGCTCATTCCCAATCACAAGGCGCTGTTTATGCTCTTGCTTCCCGACAAATTCGGCGCAGCCCTTCTTTTCTGCAGCTGCCACCGAGGTCTCTGCATCCTGGAGCCTCAGAGGAGGAGCACGATTTTGCAGGGAGGGGCTGTATCAGGGCGAAGTCTAAACGCAGGAAAGTTGTCCAGGAACACCTGCCATAAGCATGCCAGCCGTGAATTCAAGGGGCACGGAGCTGCAGCCACTGTCCTGTAGCAATCCGAAGAATGCGCACACAAGCCGGCTTCGTTCTTCGCCTCCTACAAGCCACCGTCTCTGCGGCTCCCGGAGGCGAAGGAGTGGCTTCTTCGTGCACAGATGAGGGCAGCGGCAGCCGCAGGCTCCATAGCGCGGCTTCGGCAGAAAGACGCCGGGGAGCGGCACTTCCCTCCAGACAGCTCCGGACCGCCGTAGTCTGCGTCCTGACAGGACTGCATCGTAGCAAAAAGCTTTGCCGGTGTGTCTCGCAGGGAAAAAGCTTACCAGCACAGCGGAATTATCCCGATCTTGCCAAGAAACATGGACTTGCCTCACACTCCAAAGACACTGCTCTTTCCTAAGCAGGCTAGGAAATGCTCTCAGATGGCCGTGCTGTCTGCCTGCTCCTGCCCAGCTCGTAGTTTTAGGTGCGCACATCCCAGCCTGGCATTCAGTGCACAGTCAAGGCAATTGAAAAATCAAGAAGCTGCTCATTCCCAAACACAAGGCGCGCTGTTTATGCTCTTGCTTCCCGACAAATTCGGCGCAGCCCTTCTTTTCTGCAGCTGCCACCGAGGTCTCTGCATCCTGGAGCCTCAGAGGAGGAGCACGATTTTGCAGGGAGGGGCTGTATCAGGGCGAAGTCAAAAGGCAGGAAAGTAGTCCAGGAACACCTGCCATAAGAATGCCATCCGTTAATTGAGGGGGCACGGAGCTGCAGCCACTCTCCTTTAGCACTCCGAAGAATGCGCACACAAGCCGGCTTCGTTCTTCGCCTCGTACAAGCCACCTGTCTCTGCGGCTCCCGGAGGCGAAGAAGCGGCTGCTTCGTGCACAGATGAGGGCAGCGGCAGCCGCAGGCTCCATAGCGCGGCTTCGGCAGAAAGACGCCGGGGAGCGCCACTTCCCTCCGGACAGCTCCGGACCGCCGTAGTCTGTGTACTGAGTGGACTGCATCATAGCGAAAAGCTTTGCCAGTGTGTCTCGCAGGGAAAAAGCTTACCAGCACAGCGGACTTATCCCGCTCTTGCCCAGAAACATGGACTTGCCTCACACTCCAAAGACATTGCTCTTTCCTAAGCAGGCTAGGAAATGCTCTCAGATGGCCGTGCTGTCTGCCTGCTCCTGCCCAGCTCGTAGTTTTAGGTGTGCACATCCCAGCCTGGCATTCAGTGCACAGTCAAGGCAATTGCAAAATCCAGCAGCTGCTCATTCCCAAACACAAGTGCGCTGTTTATGCTCTTGCTTCCGGACAAATTCGGCGCAGCCCTTCTTTTCTGCACCTGCCACCGAGGTCTCTGCATCCTGGAGCCTCAGAGGACGAGCACAATTTTGCAGGGAGGGGCTGTATCATGACGAAGTCTAAACGCAGGAAAGTTGTCCAGGAACACCTGCCATAAGCATGCCAGCCGTGAATTCAAGGGGCACGTAGCTGCAGCCACTGTCCTGTAGCAATCCGAAGAATGCGCACACAAGCCGGCTTCGTTCTTCGCCTCCTACAAGCCACCGTCTCTGCGGCTCCCGGAGGCGAAGGAGTGGCTTCTTCGTGCACAGATGAGGGCAGCGGCAGCCGCAGGCTCCATAGCGCGGCTTCGGCAGAAAGACGCCGGGGAGCTGCACTTCCCTCCGGACAGCTCCGGATCGCCGTAGTCTGCGTCCTGACAGGACTGCATCGTAGCAAAAAGCTTTGCCGGTGTGTCTCGCAGGGAAAAAGCTTACCAGCACAGCGGACTTATCCCGCTCTTGCCCAGAAACATGGACTTGCCTCACACTCCAAAGACATTGCTCTTTCCTAAGCAGGCTAGGAAATGCTCTCAGATGGCCGTGCTGTCTGCCTGCTCCTGCCCAGCTCGTAGTTTTAGGTGCGCACAAATCCCAGCCTGGCATTCAGTGCACAGTCAAGGCAATTGCAAAATCCAGCAGCTGCTCATTCCCAAACACAAGGCGCTGTTTATGCTCTTGCTTCCCGACAAATTCGGCGCAGCCCTTCTTTTCTGCACCTGCCACCGAGGTCTCTGCATCCTGGAGCCTCAGAGGAGGAGCACGATTTTGCAGGGAGCGGCTGTATCAGGGCGAAGTATAAACGCAGGAAAGTAGTCCAGGAACACCTGCCATAAGCATGCCAGCCGTGAATTCAAGGGGCACGGAGCTGCAGCCACTGTCCTGTAGCAATCCGAAGAATGCGCACACAAGCCGGCTTCGTTCTTCGCCTCCTACAAGCCACCTGTCTCTGCGGCTCCCGGAGGCGAAGAAGCGGCTGCTTCGTGCACAGATGAGGACAGCGGCAGCCGCAGGCTCCGAAGCGCGGCTTCGGCAGAAAGACGCCGGGGAGCGGCACTTCCCTCCGGACAGCTCCGGACCGCCGTAGTCTGCGTCCTGACAGGACTGCATCATAGCGAAAAGCTTTGCCAGTGTGTCTCGCAGGGAAAAAGCTTACCAGCACAGCGGACTTCTCCCGCTCTTGCCCAGAAACATGGACTTGCCTCACACTCCAAAGACACTGCTCTTTCCTAAGCAGGCTAGGAAATTCTCTCAGATGGCCGTGCTGTCTGCCTGCTCCTGCCCAGCTCATAATTTTAGGTGCGCACATCCCAGCCTGGCATTCAGTGCACAGTCAAGGCAATTGCAAAATCCAGCAGCTGCTCATTCCCAAACACAAGGCACTGTTTATGCTCTTGCTTCCCGACAAATTCGGCGCAGCCCTTCTTTTCTGCAGCTGCCACCGAGGTCTCTGCATCCTGGAGCCTCAGAGGAGGAGCACGATTTTGCCAGGAGAGGCTGTATCAGGGCGAAGTCTAAACGCAGGAAAGTTGTCCAGGAACACCTGCCATAAGCATGCCAGCCATGAATTCAAGGGGCACGGATCTGCAGCCACTGTCCTTTAGCAATCCGAAGAATGCGCACACAAGCCGGCTTCGTTCTTCGCCTCCTACAAGCCACCTGTCTCTGCGGCTCCCGGAGGCGAACAAGCGGCTGCTTCGTGCACAGATGAGGGCAGCGGCAGCCGCAGGCTCTGAAGCGCGGCTTCGGCAGAAAGACGCCGGGGAGCGGCACTTCCCTCCGGACAGCTCCGGACAGCCGTAGTCTGCGTTCTGACAGGACTGCATCATAGCGAAAAGCTTTGCCAGTGTGTCTCCAGGGAAAAAGCTTACCAGCACAGCAGACTTATCCCGCTCTTGCCCAGAAACATGGACTTGCCTCACACTCCAAAGACACTGCTCTTTCCTAAGCAGGCTAGGAAATGCTCTCAGATGGCCGTGCTGTCTGCCTGCTCCTGCCCAGCTCGTAGTTTTAGGTGCGCACATCCCAGCCTGGCATTCAGTGCACAGTCAAGGCAATTGCAAAATCCAGCAGCTGCTCATTCCCAAACACAAGGCGCTGTTTATGCTCTTGCTTCCCGACAAATTCGGCGCAGCCCTTCTTTTCTGCACCTGCCACCGAGGTCTCTGCATCCTGGAGCCTCAGAGGACGAGCACAATTTTGCAGGGAGGGGCTGTATCATGACGAAGTCTAAACGCAGGAAAGTAGTCCAGGAACACCTGCCATAAGCATGCCAGCCGTGAATTCAAGGGGCACGGAGCTGCAGCCACTGTCCTGTAGCACTCCGAAGAATGCGCACACAAGCCGGCTTCGTTCTTCGCCTCCTACAAGCCACCGTCTCTGCGGCTCCCGGAGGCGAAGGAGTGGCTTCTTCGTGCACAGATGAGGGCAGCGGCAGCCGCAGGCTCCATAGCGCGGCTTCGGCAGAAAGACGCCGGGGAGCTGCACTTCCCTCCAGACAGCTCCGGACCGCCGTAGTCTGCGTCCTGACAGGACTGCATCGTAGCAAAAAGCTTTGCCAGTGTGTCTCGCAGGGAAAAAGCTTACCAGCACAGCGGAATTATCCCGATCTTGCCAAGAAACATGGACTTGCCTCACACTCCAAAGACACTGCTCTTTCCTAAGCAGGCTAGGAAATGCTCTCAGATGGCCGTGCTGTCTGCCTGCTCCTGCCCAGCTCGTAGTTTTAGGTGCGCACATCCCAGCCTGGCATTCAGTGCACAGTCAAGGCAATTGCAAAATCAAGAAGCTGCTCATTCCAAAACACAAGGCGCGCTGTTTATGCTCTTGCTTCCCGACAAATTCGGCGCAGCCCTTCTTTTCTGCAGCTGCCACCGAGGTCTCTGCATCCTGGAGCCTCAGAGGAGGAGCACGATTTTGCCAGGAGAGGCTGTATCAGGGCGAAGTCTAAACGCAGGAAAGTAGTCCAGGAACACCTGCAATAAGCATGCCAGCCGTGAATTCAAGGGGCACGGAGCTGCAGCCACTGTCCTTTAGCACTTCGAAGAATGCGCACACAAGCCGGCTTCGTTCTTCGCCTCGTACAAGCCACCTCTCTCTGCGGCTCCCGGAGGCGAAGAAGCGGCTGCTTCGTGTACAGATGAGGACGGCGGCAGCCGCAGGCTCCGAAGCGCGGCTTCGGCAGAAAGACGCCGGGGAGCGCCACTTCCCTCCGGACAGCTCCGGACAGCCGTAGTCTGTGTACTGAGTGGACTTCATCATAGCGAAAAGCTTTGCCAGTGTGTCTCGCAGGGAAAAAGCTTACCAGCACAGCGGACTTATCCAGCTCTTGCCCAGAAACATGGACTTGCCTCACATTCCAAAGACACTGCTCTTTCCTAAGCAGGCTAGGAAATTCTCTCAGATGGCCGTGCTGTCTGCCTGCTCCTGCCCAGCTCGTAGTTTTAGGTGCGCACATCCCAGCCTGGCATTCAGTGCACAGTGTAGGCAATTGCAAAATCCAGCAGCTGCTCATTCCCAAACACAAGGCGCTGTTTATGCTCTTGCTTCCCGACAAATTCGGCGCAGCCCTTCTTTTCTGCAGCTGCCACCGAGGTCTCTGCATCCTGGAGCCTCAGAGGAGGAGCACGATTTTGCCAGGAGAGGCTGTATCAGGGCGAAGTCTAAACGCAGGAAAGTTGTCCAGGAACACCTGCTATAAGCATGCCAGCCATGAATTCAAGGGGCACGGATCTGCAGCCACTGTCATTTAGCACTCCGAAGAATGCTCACACAAGCCGGCTTCGTTCTTCGCCTCGTACAAGCCACCTGTCTCTGCGGCTCCCGGAGGCGAAGAAGCGGCTGCTTCGTACACAGATGAGGGCAGCGGCAGCCGCAGGCTCCGAAGCGCGGCTTCGGCAGAAAGACGCCGGGGAGCGGCACTTCCCTCCGGACAGCTCCGGACAGCCGTAGTCTGCGTCCTGAGTGGACTGCATCATAGCGAAAAGCTTTGCCAGTGTGTCTCGCAGGGAAAAAGTTTACCAGCACAGCGGAATTATCCCGATCTTGCCCAGAAACATGGACTTGCCTCACACTCCAAAGACATTGCTCTTTCCTAAGCAGGCTAACAAATTCTCTCAGATGGCCGTGCTGTCTGCCTGCTCCTGCCCAGCTCGTAGTTTTAGGTGTGCACATCCCAGCCTGGCATTCAGTGCACAGTCAAGGCAATTGCAAAATCCAGCAGCTGCTCATTCCCAAACACAAGGCACTGTTTATGCTCTTGCTTCCCGACAAATTCGGCGCAGCCCTTCTTTTCTGCAGCTGCCACCGAGGTCTCTGCATCCTGGAGCCTCAGAGGAGGAGCACGATTTTGCCAGGAGAGGCTGTATCAGGGCGAAGTCTAAACGCAGGAAAGTTGTCCAGGAACACCTGCCATAAGCATGCCAGCCGTGAATTCAAGGGGCACGGAGCTGCAGCCACTGTCCTTTAGCACTCCGAAGAATGCGCACACAAGCCGGCTTCGTTCTTCGCCTCGTACAAGCCACCTGTCTCTGCGGCTCCCGGAGGCGAAGAAGCGGCTGCTTCGTACACAGATGAGGGCAGCGGCAGGTGCAGGCTCCGTAGCGCGGCTTCGGCAGAAAGACGCCGGGGAGCGGCACTTCCCTCCGGACAGCTCCGGACAGCCGTAGTCTGCGTTCTGACAGGACTGCATCATAGCGAAAAGCTTTGCCAGTGTGTCTCGCAGGGAAAAAGCTTACCAGCACAGCAGACTTATCCCGCTCTTGCCCAGAAACATGGACTTGCCTCACACTCCAAAGACACTGCTCTTTCCTAAGCAGGCTAGGAAATGCTCTCAGATGGCCGTGCTGTCTGCCTGCTCCTGCCCAGCTCGTAGTTTTAGGTGCGCACATCCCAGCCTGGCATTCAGTGCACAGTCAAGGCAATTGCAAAATCCAGCAGCTGCTCATTCCCAAACACAAGGCGCTGTTTATGCTCTTGCTTCCCGACAAATTCGGCGCAGCCCTTCTTTTCTGCAGCTGCCACCGAGGTCTCTGCATCCTGGAGCCTCAGAGGACGAGCACGATTTAGCCAGGAGAGGCTGTATTAGGGCGAAGTATAAACGCAGGAAAGTAGTCCAGGAACACCTGCAATAAGCATGCCAGCCGTGAATTCAAGGGGCACGGAGCTGCAGCCACTGTCCTTTAGCACTCCGAAGAATGCGCACACAAGCCGGCTTCGTTCTTCGCCTCGTACAAGCCACCTGTCTCTGCGGCTCCCGGAGGCGAAGAAGCGGCTGCTTCGTGTACAGATGAGGACGGCGGCAGCCGCAGGCTCCGAAGCGCGGCTTCGGCAGAAAGACGCCGGGGAGTGCCACTTCCCTCCGGACAGCTCCGGACAGCCGTAGTCTGTGTACTGACTGGACTTCATCATAGCGAAAAGCTTTGCCAGTGTGTCTCGCAGGGAAAAAGCTTACCAGCACAGCGGACTTCTCCCGCTCTTGCCCAGAAACATGGACTTGCCTCACACTCCAAAGACACTGCTCTTTCCTAAGCAGGCTAGGAAATTCTCTCAGATGGCCGTGCTGTCTGCCTGCTCCTGCCCAGCTCGTAGTTTTAGGTGTGCACATCCCAGCCTGGCATTCAGTGCACAGTGTAGGCAATTGCAAAATCCAGCAGCTGCTCATTCCCAAACACAAGGCGCTGTTTATGCTCTTGCTTCCCGACAAATTCGGCGCAGCCCTTCTTTTCTGCAGCTGCCACCGAGGTCTCTGCATCCTGGAGCCTCAGAGGAGGAGCACGATTTTGCCAGGAGAGGCTGTATCAGGGCGAAGTCTAAACGCAGGAAAGTTGTCCAGGAACACCTGCTATAAGCATGCCAGCCATGAATTCAAGGGGCACGGATCTGCAGCCACTGTCATTTAGCACTCCGAAGAATGCTCACACAAGCCGGCTTCGTTCTTCGCCTCGTACAAGCCACCTGTCTCTGCGGCTCCCGGAGGCGAAGAAGCGGCTGCTTCGTACACAGATGAGGGCAGCGGCAGCCGCAGGCTCCGAAGCGCGGCTTCGGCAGAAAGACGCCGGGGAGCGGCACTTCCCTCCGGACAGCTCCGGACAGCCGTAGTCTGCGTCCTGAGTGGACTGCATCATAGCGAAAAGCTTTGCCAGTGTGTCTCGCAGGGAAAAAGTTTACCAGCACAGCGGAATTATCCCGATCTTGCCCAGAAACATGGACTTGCCTCACACTCCAAAGACATTGCTCTTTCCTAAGCAGGCTAGGAAATGCCCTCAGATGGCCGTGCTGTCTGCCTGCTCCTGCCCAGCTCGTAGTTTTAGGTGCGCACATCCCAGCCTGGCATTCAGTGCACAGTCAAGGCAATTGCAAAATCAAGAAACTGCTCATTCCCAATCACAAGGCGCTGTTTATGCTCTTGCTTCCCGACAAATTCGGCGCAGCCCTTCTTTTCTGCAGCTGCCACCGAGGTCTCTGCATCCTGGAGCCTCAGAGGAGGAGCACGATTTTGCAGGGAGGGGCTGTATCAGGGCGAAGTCTAAACGCAGGAAAGTTGTCCAGGAACACCTGCCATAAGCATGCCAGCCGTGAATTCAAGGGGCACGGAGCTGCAGCCACTGTCCTGTAGCAATCCGAAGAATGCGCACACAAGCCGGCTTCGTTCTTCGCCTCCTACAAGCCACCGTCTCTGCGGCTCCCGGAGGCGAAGGAGTGGCTTCTTCGTGCACAGATGAGGGCAGCGGCAGCCGCAGGCTCCATAGCGCGGCTTCGGCAGAAAGACGCCGGGGAGCTGCACTTCCCTCCAGACAGCTCCGGACCGCCGTAGTCTGCGTCCTGACAGGACTGCATCGTAGCAAAAAGCTTTGCCGGTGTGTCTCGCAGGGAAAAAGCTTACCAGCACAGCGGAATTATCCCGATCTTGCCAAGAAACATGGACTTGCCTCACACTCCAAAGACACTGCTCTTTCCTAAGCAGGCTAGGAAATGCTCTCAGATGGCCGTGCTGTCTGCCTGCTCCTGCCCAGCTCGTAGTTTTAGGTGCGCACATCCCAGCCTGGCATTCAGTGCACAGTCAAGGCAATTGAAAAATCAAGAAGCTGCTCATTCCCAAACACAAGGCGCGCTGTTTATGCTCTTGCTTCCCGACAAATTCGGCGCAGCCCTTCTTTTCTGCAGCTGCCACCGAGGTCTCTGCATCCTGGAGCCTCAGAGGAGGAGCACGATTTTGCAGGGAGGGGCTGTATCAGGGCGAAGTCAAAAGGCAGGAAAGTAGTCCAGGAACACCTGCCATAAGAATGCCATCCGTTAATTGAGGGGGCACGGAGCTGCAGCCACTCTCCTTTAGCACTCCGAAGAATGCGCACACAAGCCGGCTTCGTTCTTCGCCTCCTACAAGCCACCTGTCTCTGCGGCTCCCGGAGGCGAAGAAGCGGCTGCTTCGTGCACAGATGAGGGCAGCGGCAGCCGCAGGCTCCATAGCGCGGCTTCGGCAGAAAGACGCCGGGGAGCGCCACTTCCCTCCGGACAGCTCCGGACAGCCGTAGTCTGTGTACTGAGTGGACTGCATCATAGCGAAAAGCTTTGCCAGTGTGTCTCGCAGGGAAAAAGCTTACCAGCACAGCGGACTTCTCCCGCTCTTGCCCAGAAACATGGACTTGCCTCACACTCCAAAGACATTGCTCTTTCCTAAGCAGGCTAGGAAATGCTCTCAGATGGCCGTGCTGTCTGCCTGCTCCTGCCCAGCTCGTAGTTTTAGGTGTGCACATCCCAGCCTGGCATTCAGTGCACAGTCAAGGCAATTGCAAAATCCAGCAGCTGCTCATTCCCAAACACAAGTGCGCTGTTTATGCTCTTGCTTCCCGACAAATTCGGCGCAGCCCTTCTTTTCTGCACCTGCCACCGAGGTCTCTGCATCCTGGAGCCTCAGAGGACGAGCACAATTTTGCAGGGAGGGGCTGTATCATGACGAAGTCTAAACGCAGGAAAGTTGTCCAGGAACACCTGCCATAAGCATGCCAGCCGTGAATTCAAGGGGCACGTAGCTGCAGCCACTGTCCTGTAGCAATCCGAAGAATGCGCACACAAGCCGGCTTCGTTCTTCGCCTCCTACAAGCCACCGTCTCTGCGGCTCCCGGAGGCGAAGGAGTGGCTTCTTCGTGCACAGATGAGGGCAGCGGCAGCCGCAGGCTCCATAGCGCGGCTTCGGCAGAAAGACGCCGGGGAGCTGCACTTCCCTCCGGACAGCTCCGGATCGCCGTAGTCTGCGTCCTGACAGGACTGCATCGTAGCAAAAAGCTTTGCCGGTGTGTCTCGCAGGGAAAAAGCTTACCAGCACAGCGGACTTATCCCGCTCTTGCCCAGAAACATGGACTTGCCTCACACTCCAAAGACATTGCTCTTTCCTAAGCAGGCTAGGAAATGCTCTCAGATGGCCGTGCTGTCTGCCTGCTCCTGCCCAGCTCGTAGTTTTAGGTGCGCACAAATCCCAGCCTGGCATTCAGTGCACAGTCAAGGCAATTGCAAAATCCAGCAGCTGCTCATTCCCAAACACAAGGCGCTGTTTATGCTCTTGCTTCCCGACAAATTCGGCGCAGCCCTTCTTTTCTGCACCTGCCACCGAGGTCTCTGCATCCTGGAGCCTCAGAGGACGAGCACGATTTTGCAGGGAGCGGCTGTATCAGGGCGAAGTCTAAACGCAGGAAAGTTGTCCAGGAACACCTGCCATAAGCATGCCAGCCGTGAATTCAAGGGGCACGGAGCTGCAGCCACTGTCCTGTAGCAATCCGAAGAATGCGCACACAAGCCGGCTTCGTTCTTCGCCTCCTACAAGCCACCGTCTCTGCGGCTCCCGGAGGCGAAGAAGCGGCTGCTTCGTGCAGAGATGAGGACAGCGGCAGCCGCAGGCTCCGAAGCGCGGCTTCGGCAGAAAGACGCCGGGGAGCGGCACTTCCCTCCGGACAGCTCCGGACCGCCGTAGTCTGCGTCCTGACAGGACTGCATCATAGCGAAAAGCTTTGCCAGTGTGTCTCGCAGGGAAAAAGCTTACCAGCACAGCGGACTTCTCCCGCTCTTGCCCAGAAACATGGACTTGCCTCACACTCCAAAGACACTGCTCTTTCCTAAGCAGGCTAGGAAATTCTCTCAGATGGCCGTGCTGTCTGCCTGCTCCTGCCCAGCTCATAATTTTAGGTGCGCACATCCCAGCCTGGCATTCAGTGCACAGTCAAGGCAATTGCAAAATCCAGCAGCTGCTCATTCCCAAACACAAGGCACTGTTTATGCTCTTGCTTCCCGACAAATTCGGCGCAGCCCTTCTTTTCTGCAGCTGCCACCGAGGTCTCTGCATCCTGGAGCCTCAGAGGAGGAGCACGATTTTGCCAGGAGAGGCTGTATCAGGGCGAAGTCTAAACGCAGGAAAGTTGTCCAGGAACACCTGCCATAAGCATGCCAGCCGTGAATTCAAGGGGCACGGAGCTGCAGCCACTGTCCTTTAGCACTCCGAAGAATGCGCACACAAGCCGGCTTCGTTCTTCGCCTCGTACAAGCCACCTGTCTCTGCGGCTCCCGGAGGCGAAGAAGCGGCTGCTTCGTACACAGATGAGGGCAGCGGCAGGTGCAGGCTCCGTAGCGCGGCTTCGGCAGAAAGACGCCGGGGAGCGGCACTTCCCTCCGGACAGCTCCGGACAGCCGTAGTCTGCGTTCTGACAGGACTGCATCATAGCGAAAAGCTTTGCCAGTGTGTCTCGCAGGGAAAAAGCTTACCAGCACAGCAGACTTATCCCGCTCTTGCCCAGAAACATGGACTTGCCTCACACTCCAAAGACACTGCTCTTTCCTAAGCAGGCTAGGAAATGCTCTCAGATGGCCGTGCTGTCTGCCTGCTCCTGCCCAGCTCGTAGTTTTAGGTGCGCACATCCCAGCCTGGCATTCAGTGCACAGTCAAGGCAATTGCAAAATCCAGCAGCTGCTCATTCCCAAACACAAGGCGCTGTTTATGCTCTTGCTTCCCGACAAATTCGGCGCAGCCCTTCTTTTCTGCACCTGCCACCGAGGTCTCTGCATCCTGGAGCCTCAGAGGACGAGCACGATTTAGCCAGGAGAGGCTGTATTAGGGCGAAGTATAAACGCAGGAAAGTAGTCCAGGAACACCTGCAATAAGCATGCCAGCCGTGAATTCAAGGGGCACGGAGCTGCAGCCACTGTCCTTTAGCACTTCGAAGAATGCGCACACAAGCCGGCTTCGTTCTTCGCCTCGTACAAGCCACCTCTCTCTGCGGCTCCCGGAGGCGAAGAAGCGGCTGCTTCGTGTACAGATGAGGACGGCGGCAGCCGCAGGCTCCGAAGCGCGGCTTCGGCAGAAAGACGCCGGGGAGTGCCACTTCCCTCCGGACAGCTCCGGACAGCCGTAGTCTGTGTACTGACTGGACTTCATCATAGCGAAAAGCTTTGCCAGTGTGTCTCGCAGGGAAAAAGCTTACCAGCACAGCGGACTTCTCCCGCTCTTGCCCAGAAACATGGACTTGCCTCACACTCCAAAGACACTGCTCTTTCCTAAGCAGGCTAGGAAATTCTCTCAGATGGCCGTGCTGTCTGCCTGCTCCTGCCCAGCTCGTAGTTTTAGGTGTGCACATCCCAGCCTGGCATTCAGTGCACAGTGTAGGCAATTGCAAAATCCAGCAGCTGCTCATTCCCAAACACAAGGCGCTGTTTATGCTCTTGCTTCCCGACAAATTCGGCGCAGCCCTTCTTTTCTGCAGCTGCCACCGAGGTCTCTGCATCCTGGAGCCTCAGAGGAGGAGCACGATTTTGCCAGGAGAGGCTGTATCAGGGCGAAGTCTAAACGCAGGAAAGTTGTCCAGGAACACCTGCTATAAGCATGACAGCCATGAATTCAAGGGGCACGGATCTGCAGCCACTGTCATTTAGCACTCCGAAGAATGCTCACACAAGCCGGCTTCGTTCTTCGCCTCGTACAAGCCACCTGTCTCTGCGGCTCCCGGAGGCGAAGAAGCGGCTGCTTCGTACACAGATGAGGGCAGCGGCAGCCGCAGGCTCCGAAGCGCGGCTTCGGCAGAAAGACGCCGGGGAGCGGCACTTCCCTCCGGACAGCTCCGGACAGCCGTAGTCTGCGTCCTGAGTGGACTGCATCATAGCGAAAAGCTTTGCCAGTGTGTCTCGCAGGGAAAAAGTTTACCAGCACAGCGGAATTATCCCGATCTTGCCCAGAAACATGGACTTGCCTCACACTCCAAAGACATTGCTCTTTCCTAAGCAGGCTAGGAAATGCCCTCAGATGGCCGTGCTGTCTGCCTGCTCCTGCCCAGCTCGTAGTTTTAGGAGCGCACAAATCCCAGACTGGCATTCAGTGCACAGTCAAGGCAATTGCAAAATCCAGCAGCTGCTCATTCCCAAACACAAGGCACTGTTTATGCTCTTGCTTCCCGACAAATTCGGCGCAGCCCTTCTTTTCTGCAGCTGCCACCGAGGTCTCTGCATCCTGGAGCCTCAGAGGAGGAGCACGATTTTGCCAGGAGAGGCTGTATCAGGGCGAAGTCTAAACGCAGGAAAGTTGTCCAGGAACACCTGCCATAAGCATGCCAGCCGTGAATTCAAGGGGCACGGAGCTGCAGCCACTGTCCTTTAGCACTCCGAAGAATGCGCACACAAGCCGGCTTCGTTCTTCGCCTCGTACAAGCCACCTGTCTCTGCGGCTCCCGGAGGCGAAGAAGCGGCTGCTTCGTACACAGATGAGGGCAGCGGCAGGTGCAGGCTCCGTAGCGCGGCTTCGGCAGAAAGACGCCGGGGAGCGGCACTTCCCTCCGGACAGCTCCGGACAGCCGTAGTCTGCGTTCTGACAGGACTGCATCATAGCGAAAAGCTTTGCCAGTGTGTCTCGCAGGGAAAAAGCTTACCAGCACAGCAGACTTATCCCGCTCTTGCCCAGAAACATGGACTTGCCTCACACTCCAAAGACACTGCTCTTTCCTAAGCAGGCTAGGAAATGCTCTCAGATGGCCGTGCTGTCTGCCTGCTCCTGCCCAGCTCGTAGTTTTAGGTGCGCACATCCCAGCCTGGCATTCAGTGCACAGTCAAGGCAATTGCAAAATCCAGCAGCTGCTCATTCCCAAACACAAGGCGCTGTTTATGCTCTTGCTTCCCGACAAATTCGGCGCAGCCCTTCTTTTCTGCACCTGCCACCGAGGTCTCTGCATCCTGGAGCCTCAGAGGACGAGCACGATTTAGCCAGGAGAGGCTGTATTAGGGCGAAGTATAAACGCAGGAAAGTAGTCCAGGAACACCTGCAATAAGCATGCCAGCCGTGAATTCAAGGGGCACGGAGCTGCAGCCACTGTCCTTTAGCACTTCGAAGAATGCGCACACAAGCCGGCTTCGTTCTTCGCCTCGTACAAGCCACCTCTCTCTGCGGCTCCCGGAGGCGAAGAAGCGGCTGCTTCGTGTACAGATGAGGACGGCGGCAGCCGCAGGCTCCGAAGCGCGGCTTCGGCAGAAAGACGCCGGGGAGTGCCACTTCCCTCCGGACAGCTCCGGACAGCCGTAGTCTGTGTACTGACTGGACTTCATCATAGCGAAAAGCTTTGCCAGTGTGTCTCGCAGGGAAAAAGCTTACCAGCACAGCGGACTTCTCCCGCTCTTGCCCAGAAACATGGACTTGCCTCACACTCCAAAGACACTGCTCTTTCCTAAGCAGGCTAGGAAATTCTCTCAGATGGCCGTGCTGTCTGCCTGCTCCTGCCCAGCTCGTAGTTTTAGGTGTGCACATCCCAGCCTGGCATTCAGTGCACAGTCAAGGCAATTGCAAAATCCAGCAGCTGCTCATTCCCAAACACAAGTGCGCTGTTTATGCTCTTGCTTCCGGACAAATTCGGCGCAGCCCTTCTTTTCTGCACCTGCCACCGAGGTCTCTGCATCCTGGAGCCTCAGAGGACGAGCACAATTTTGCAGGGAGGGGCTGTATCATGACGAAGTCTAAACGCAGGAAAGTTGTCCAGGAACACCTGCCATAAGCATGCCAGTCGTGAATTCAAGGGGCACGTAGCTGCAGCCACTGTCCTGTAGCAATCCGAAGAATGCGCACACAAGCCGGCTTCGTTCTTCGCCTCCTACAAGCCACCGTCTCTGCGGCTCCCGGAGGCGAAGGAGTGGCTTCTTCGTGCACAGATGAGGGCAGCGGCAGCCGCAGGCTCCATAGCGCGGCTTCGGCAGAAAGACGCCGGGGAGCTGCACTTCCCTCCGGACAGCTCCGGATCGCCGTAGTCTGCGTCCTGACAGGACTGCATCGTAGCAAAAAGCTTTGCCGGTGTGTCTCGCAGGGAAAAAGCTTACCAGCACAGCGGACTTATCCCGCTCTTGCCCAGAAACATGGACTTGCCTCACACTCCAAAGACATTGCTCTTTCCTAAGCAGGCTAGGAAATGCTCTCAGATGGCCGTGCTGTCTGCCTGCTCCTGCCCAGCTCGTAGTTTTAGGTGCGCACAAATCCCAGCCTGGCATTCAGTGCACAGTCAAGGCAATTGCAAAATCCAGCAGCTGCTCATTCCCAAACACAAGGCGCTGTTTATGCTCTTGCTTCCCGACAAATTCGGCGCAGCCCTTCTTTTCTGCACCTGCCACCGAGGTCTCTGCATCCTGGAGCCTCAGAGGAGGAGCACGATTTTGCAGGGAGCGGCTGTATCAGGGCGAAGTATAAACGCAGGAAAGTAGTCCAGGAACACCTGCCATAAGCATGCCAGCCGTGAATTCAAGGGGCACGGAGCTGCAGCCACTGTCCTGTAGCAATCCGAAGAATGCGCACACAAGCCGGCTTCGTTCTTCGCCTCCTACAAGCCACCTGTCTCTGCGGCTCCCGGAGGCGAAGAAGCGGCTGCTTCGTGCACAGATGAGGACAGCGGCAGCCGCAGGCTCCGAAGCGCGGCTTCGGCAGAAAGACGCCGGGGAGCGGCACTTCCCTCCGGACAGCTCCGGACCGCCGTAGTCTGCGTCCTGACAGGACTGCATCATAGCGAAAAGCTTTGCCAGTGTGTCTCGCAGGGAAAAAGCTTACCAGCACAGCGGACTTCTCCCGCTCTTGCCCAGAAACATGGACTTGCCTCACACTCCAAAGACACTGCTCTTTCCTAAGCAGGCTAGGAAATTCTCTCAGATGGCCGTGCTGTCTGCCTGCTCCTGCCCAGCTCATAATTTTAGGTGCGCACATCCCAGCCTGGCATTCAGTGCACAGTCAAGGCAATTGCAAAATCCAGCAGCTGCTCATTCCCAAACACAAGGCACTGTTTATGCTCTTGCTTCCCGACAAATTCGGCGCAGCCCTTCTTTTCTGCACCTGCCACCGAGGTCTCTGCATCCTGGAGCCTCAGAGGACGAGCACGATTTAGCCAGGAGAGGCTGTATCAGGGCGAAGTCTAAACGCAGGAAAGTTGTCCAGGAACACCTGCCATAAGCATGCCAGCCGTGAATTCAAGGGGCACGGAGCTGCAGCCACTGTCCTTTAGCACTCCGAAGAATGCGCACACAAGCCGGCTTCGTTCTTCGCCTCGTACAAGCCACCTGTCTCTGCGGCTCCCGGAGGCGAAGAAGCGGCTGCTTCGTGCACAGATGAGGGCAGCGGCAGCCGCAGGCTCCGAAGCGCGGCTTCGGCAGAAATACGCCGGGGAGCGCCACTTCCCTCCGGACAGCTCCGGACAGCCGTAGTCTGCGTCCTGAGTGGACTGCATCATAGCGAAAAGCTTTGCCAGTGTGTCTCGCAGGGAAAAAGCTTACAAGCACAGCGGACTTATCCCGATCTTGCCCAGAAACATGGACTTGCCTCACACTCCAAAGACATTGCTCTTTCCTAAGCAGGCTAGGAAATTCTCTCAGATGGCCGTGCTGTCTGCCTGCTCCTGCCCAGCTCATAATTTTAGGTGTGCACATCCCAGCCTGGCATTCAGTGCACAGTCAAGGCAATTGCAAAATCCAGCAGCTGCTCATTCCCAAACACAAGGCACTGTTTATGCTCTTGCTTCCCGACAAATTCGGCGCAGCCCTTCTTTTCTGCAGCTGCCACCGAGGTCTCTGCATCCTGGAGCCTCAGAGGAGGAGCACGATTTTGCCAGGAGAGGCTGTATCAGGGCGAAGTCTAAACGCAGGAAAGTAGTCCAGGAACACCTGCCATAAGCATTGAAGCAGGGAATTGAAGGGGCACGGAGCTGCAGCCACTGTCCTTTAGCAATCCGAAGAATGCGCACACAAGCCGGCTTCGTTCTTCGCCTCCTACAAGCCACCTCTCTCTGCGGCTCCCGGAGGCGAACAAGCGGCTCCTTCGTGCACAGATGAGGGCAGCGGCAGCCGCAGGCTCTGAAGCGCGGCTTCGGCAGAAAGACGCCGGGGAGCGGCACTTCCCTCCGGACAGCTCCGGACCCCCGTAGTCTGCGTCCTGACCGGAATGCATCGTAGCGAAAAGCTTTGCCAGTGTGTCTCCAGGGAAAAAGCTTACCAGCACAGCAGACTTATCCCGCTCTTGCCCAGAAACATGGACTTGCCTCACACTCCAAAGACACTGCTCTTTCCTAAGCAGGCTAGGAAATGCTCTCAGATGGCCGTGCTGTCTGCCTGCTCCTGCCCAGCTCGTAGTTTTAGGTGCGCACATCCCAGCCTGGCATTCAGTGCACAGTCAAGGCAATTGCAAAATCCAGCAGCTGCTCATTCCCAAACACAAGGCGCTGTTTATGCTCTTGCTTCCCGACAAATTCGGCGCAGCCCTTCTTTTCTGCACCTGCCACCGAGGTCTCTGCATCCTGGAGCCTCAGAGGACGAGCACAATTTTGCAGGGAGGGGCTGTATCATGACGAAGTCTAAACGCAGGAAAGTAGTCCAGGAACACCTGCCATAAGCATGCCAGCCGTGAATTCAAGGGGCACGGAGCTGCAGCCACTGTCCTGTAGCACTCCGAAGAATGCGCACACAAGCCGGCTTCGTTCTTCGCCTCCTACAAGCCACCGTCTCTGCGGCTCCCGGAGGCGAAGGAGTGGCTTCTTCGTGCACAGATGAGGGCAGCGGCAGCCGCAGGCTCCATAGCGCGGCTTCGGCAGAAAGACGCCGGGGAGCTGCACTTCCCTCCAGACAGCTCCGGACCGCCGTAGTCTGCGTCCTGACAGGACTGCATCGTAGCAAAAAGCTTTGCCGGTGTGTCTCGCAGGGAAAAAGCTTACCAGCACAGCGGAATTATCCCGATCTTGCCAAGAAACATGGACTTGCCTCACACTCCAAAGACACTGCTCTTTCCTAAGCAGGCTAGGAAATGCTCTCAGATGGCCGTGCTGTCTGCCTGCTCCTGCCCAGCTCGTAGTTTTAGGTGCGCACATCCCAGCCTGGCATTCAGTGCACAGTCAAGGCAATTGCAAAATCAAGAAGCTGCTCATTCCCAAACACAAGGCGCGCTGTTTATGCTCTTGCTTCCCGACAAATTCGGCGCAGCCCTTCTTTTCTGCACCTGCCACCGAGGTCTCTGCATCCTGGAGCCTCAGAGGAGGAGCACGATTTTGCAGGGAGGGGCTGTATCAGGGCGAAGTCAAAAGGCAGGAAAGTAGTCCAGGAACACCTGCCATAAGAATGCCATCCGTGAATTGAGGGGGCACGGAGCTGCAGCCACTGTCCTTTAGCGCTCCGAAGAATGCGCACACAAGCCGGCTTCGTTCTTCGCCTCGTACAAGCCACCTGTCTCTGCGGCTCCCGGAGGCGAAGAAGCGGCTGCTTCGTGCACAGATGAGGGCAGCGGCAGCCGCAGGCTCCGAAGCGCGGCTTCGGCAGAAAGACGCCGGGGAGCGCCACTTCCCTCCGGACAGCTCCGGATCGCCGTAGTCTGCGTTCTGACAGGACTGCATCATAGCGAAAAGCTTTGCCAGTCTGTCTCGCAGGGAAAAAGCTTACCAGCACAGCGGACTTATCCCGATCTTGCCCAGAAACATGGACTTGCCTCACACACCAAAGACACTGCTCTTTCCTAAGCAGGCTAGGAAATGCTCTCAGATGGCCGTGCTGTCTGCCTGCTCCTGCCCAGCTCGTAGTTTTAGGTGCGCACAAATCCCAGCCTGGCATTCAGTGCACAGTCAAGGCAATTGCAAAATCCAGCAGCTGCTCATTCCCAAACACAAGTGCGCTGTTTATGCTCTTGCTTCCCGACAAATTCGGCGCAGCCCTTCTTTTCTGCAGCTGCCACCGAGGTCTCTGCATCCTGGAGCCTCAGAGGACGAGCACGATTTTGCCAGGAGAGGCTGTATCAGGGCGAAGTCTAAACGCAGGAAAGTAGTCCAGGAACACCTGCAATAAGCATGCCAGCCGTGAATTCAAGGGGCACGGAGCTGCAGCCACTGTCCTTTAGCACTTCGAAGAATGCGCACACAAGCCGGCTTCGTTCTTCGCCTCCTACAAGCCACCTCTCTCTGCGGCTCCCGGAGGCGAAGAAGCGGCTGCTTCGTGTACAGATGAGGACGGCGGCAGCCGCAGGCTCCGAAGCGCGGCTTCGGCAGAAAGACGCCGGGGAGCGCCACTTCCCTCCGGACAGCTCCGGACAGCCGTAGTCTGTGTACTGAGTGGACTTCATCATAGCGAAAAGCTTTGCCAGTGTGTCTCGCAGGGAAAAAGCTTACCAGCACAGCGGACTTATCCAGCTCTTGCCCAGAAACATGGACTTGCCTCACATTCCAAAGACACTGCTCTTTCCTAAGCAGGCTAGGAAATTCTCTCAGATGGCCGTGCTGTCTGCCTGCTCCTGCCCAGCTCGTAGTTTTAGGTGCGCACATCCCAGCCTGGCATTCAGTGCACAGTCAAGGCAATTGCAAAATCCAGCAGCTGCTCATTCCCAAACACAAGGCGCTGTTTATGCTCTTGCTTCCCGACAAATTCGGCGCAGCCCTTCTTTTCTGCAGCTGCCACCGAGGTCTCTGCATCCTGGAGCCTCAGAGGAGGAGCACGATTTTGCCAGGAGAGGCTGTATCAGGGCGAAGTCTAAACGCAGGAAAGTTGTCCAGGAACACCTGCTATAAGCATGCCAGCCATGAATTCAAGGGGCACGGATCTGCAGCCACTGTCATTTAGCACTCCGAAGAATGCTCACACAAGCCGGCTTCGTTCTTCGCCTCGTACAAGCCACCTGTCTCTGCGGCTCCCGGAGGCGAAGAAGCGGCTGCTTCGTACACAGATGAGGGCAGCGGCAGCCGCAGGGTCCGAAGCGCGGCTTCGGCAGAAAGACGCCGGGGAGCGGCACTTCCCTCCGGACAGCTCCGGACAGCCGTAGTCTGCGTCCTGAGTGGACTGCATCATAGCGAAAAGCTTTGCCAGTGTGTCTCGCAGGGAAAAAGTTTACCAGCACAGCGGAATTATCCCGATCTTGCCCAGAAACATGGACTTGCCTCACACTCCAAAGACATTGCTCTTTCCTAAGCAGGCTAACAAATTCTCTCAGATGGCCGTGCTGTCTGCCTGCTCCTGCCCAGCTCGTAGTTTTAGGAGCGCACAAATCCCAGACTGGCATTCAGTGCACAGTCAAGGCAATTGCAAAATCCAGCAGCTGCTCATTCCCAAACACAAGGCACTGTTTATGCTCTTGCTTCCCGACAAATTCGGCGCAGCCCTTCTTTTCTGCAGCTGCCACCGAGGTCTCTGCATCCTGGAGCCTCAGAGGAGGAGCACGATTTTGCCAGGAGAGGCTGTATCAGGGCGAAGTCTAAACGCAGGAAAGTTGTCCAGGAACACCTGCCATAAGCATGCCAGCCGTGAATTCAAGGGGCACGGAGCTGCAGCCACTGTCCTTTAGCACTTCGAAGAATGCGCACACAAGCCGGCTTCGTTCTTCGCCTCCTACAAGCCACCTGTCTCTGCGGCTCCCGGAGGCGAAGAAGCGGCTGCTTCGTACACAGATGAGGGCAGCGGCAGGTGCAGGCTCCGTAGCGCGGCTTCGGCAGAAAGACGCCGGGGAGCGGCACTTCCCTCCGGACAGCTCCGGACAGCCGTAGTCTGCGTTCTGACAGGACTGCATCATAGCGAAAAGCTTTGCCAGTGTGTCTCGCAGGGAAAAAGCTTACCAGCACAGCAGACTTATCCCGCTCTTGCCCAGAAACATGGACTTGCCTCACACTCCAAAGACACTGCTCTTTCCTAAGCAGGCTAGGAAATGCTCTCAGATGGCCGTGCTGTCTGCCTGCTCCTGCCCAGCTCGTAGTTTTAGGTGCGCACATCCCAGCCTGGCATTCAGTGCACAGTCAAGGCAATTGCAAAATCCAGCAGCTGCTCATTCCCAAACACAAGGCGCTGTTTATGCTCTTGCTTCCCGACAAATTCGGCGCAGCCCTTCTTTTCTGCACCTGCCACCGAGGTCTCTGCATCCTGGAGCCTCAGAGGACGAGCACGATTTTGCCAGGAGAGGCTGTATCAGGGCGAAGTCTAAACGCAGGAAAGTTGTCCAGGAACACCTGCTATAAGCATGCCAGCCATGAATTCAAGGGGCACGGATCTGCAGCCACTGTCATTTAGCACTCCGAAGAATGCTCACACAAGCCGGCTTCGTTCTTCGCCTCGTACAAGCCACCTGTCTCTGCGGCTCCCGGAGGCGAAGAAGCGGCTGCTTCGTACACAGATGAGGGCAGCGGCAGCCGCAGGCTCCGAAGCGCGGCTTCGGCAGAAAGACGCCGGGGAGCGGCACTTCCCTCCGGACAGCTCCGGACAGCCGTAGTCTGCGTCCTGAGTGGACTGCATCATAGCGAAAAGCTTTGCCAGTGTGTCTCGCAGGGAAAAAGCTTACCAGCACAGCGGAATTATCCCGATCTTGCCCAGAAACATGGACTTGCCTCACACTCCAAAGACATTGCTCTTTCCTAAGCAGGCTAGGAAATGCCCTCAGATGGCCGTGCTGTCTGCCTGCTCCTGCCCAGCTCGTAGTTTTAGGTGCGCACATCCCAGCCTGGCATTCAGTGCACAGTCAAGGCAATTGCAAAATCCAGCAGCTGCTCATTCCCAAACACAAGGCGCTGTTTATGCTCTTGCTTCCCGACAAATTCGGCGCAGCCCTTCTTTTCTGCAGCTGCCACCGAGGTCTCTGCATCCTGGAGCCTCAGAGGAGGAGCACGATTTTGCAGGGAGGGGCTGTATCAGGGCGAAGTCTAAACGCAGGAAAGTTGTCCAGGAACACCTGCCATAAGCATGCCAGCCGTGAATTCAAGGGGCACGGAGCTGCAGCCACTGTCCTGTAGCAATCCGAAGAATGCGCACACAAGCCGGCTTCGTTCTTCGCCTCCTACAAGCCACCGTCTCTGCGGCTCCCGGAGGCGAAGGAGTGGCTTCTTCGTGCACAGATGAGGGCAGCGGCAGCCGCAGGCTCCATAGCGCGGCTTCGGCAGAAAGACGCCGGGGAGCTGCACTTCCCTCCAGACAGCTCCGGACCGCCGTAGTCTGCGTCCTGACAGGACTGCATCGTAGCAAAAAGCTTTGCCGGTGTGTCTCGCAGGGAAAAAGCTTACCAGCACAGCGGAATTATCCCGATCTTGCCAAGAAACATGGACTTGCCTCACACTCCAAAGACACTGCTCTTTCCTAAGCAGGCTAGGAAATGCTCTCAGATGGCCGTGCTGTCTGCCTGCTCCTGCCCAGCTCGTAGTTTTAGGTGCGCACATCCCAGCCTGGCATTCAGTGCACAGTCAAGGCAATTGAAAAATCAAGAAGCTGCTCATTCCCAAACACAAGGCGCGCTGTTTATGCTCTTGCTTCCCGACAAATTCGGCGCAGCCCTTCTTTTCTGCACCTGCCACCGAGGTCTCTGCATCCTGGAGCCTCAGAGGAGGAGCACGATTTTGCAGGGAGGGGCTGTATCAGGGCGAAGTCAAAAGGCAGGAAAGTAGTCCAGGAACACCTGCCATAAGAATGCCATCCGTTAATTGAGGGGGCACGGAGCTGCAGCCACTCTCCTTTAGCACTCCGAAGAATGCGCACAAAAGCCGGCTTCGTTCTTCGCCTCCTACAAGCCACCTGTCTCTGCGGCTCCCGGAGGCGAAGAAGCGGCTGCTTCGTGCACAGATGAGGGCAGCGGCAGCCGCAGGCTCCATAGCGCGGCTTCGGCAGAAAGACGCCGGGGAGCGCCACTTCCCTCCGGACAGCTCCGGACCGCCGTAGTCTGTGTACTGAGTGGACTGCATCATAGCGAAAAGCTTTGCCAGTGTGTCTCGCAGGGAAAAAGCTTACCAGCACAGCGGACTTCTCCCGCTCTTGCCCAGAAACATGGACTTGCCTCACACTCCAAAGACATTGCTCTTTCCTAAGCAGGCTAGGAAATGCTCTCAGATGGCCGTGCTGTCTGCCTGCTCCTGCCCAGCTCGTAGTTTTAGGTGTGCACATCCCAGCCTGGCATTCAGTGCACAGTCAAGGCAATTGCAAAATCCAGCAGCTGCTCATTCCCAAACACAAGTGCGCTGTTTATGCTCTTGCTTCCCGACAAATTCGGCGCAGCCCTTCTTTTCTGCACCTGCCACCGAGGTCTCTGCATCCTGGAGCCTCAGAGGACGAGCACAATTTTGCAGGGAGGGGCTGTATCATGACGAAGTCTAAACGCAGGAAAGTTGTCCAGGAACACCTGCCATAAGCATGCCAGCCATGAATTCAAGGGGCACGTAGCTGCAGCCACTGTCCTGTAGCAATCCGAAGAATGCGCACACAAGCCGGCTTCGTTCTTCGCCTCCTACAAGCCACCGTCTCTGCGGCTCCCGGAGGCGAAGGAGTGGCTTCTTCGTGCACAGATGAGGGCAGCGGCAGCCGCAGGCTCCATAGCGCGGCTTCGGCAGAAAGACGCCGGGGAGCTGCACTTCCCTCCGGACAGCTCCGGATCGCCGTAGTCTGCGTCCTGACAGGACTGCATCGTAGCAAAAAGCTTTGCCGGTGTGTCTCGCAGGGAAAAAGCTTACCAGCACAGCGGACTTATCCCGCTCTTGCCCAGAAACATGGACTTGCCTCACACTCCAAAGACATTGCTCTTTCCTAAGCAGGCTAGGAAATGCTCTCAGATGGCCGTGCTGTCTGCCTGCTCCTGCCCAGCTCGTAGTTTTAGGTGCGCACATCCCAGCCTGGCATTCAGTGCACAGTCAAGGCAATTGCAAAATCCAGCAGCTGCTCATTCCCAAACACAAGGCGCTGTTTATGCTCTTGCTTCCCGACAAATTCGGCGCAGCCCTTCTTTTCTGCACCTGCCACCGAGGTCTCTGCATCCTGGAGCCTCAGAGGACGAGCACGATTTTGCAGGGAGCGGCTGTATCAGGGCGAAGTATAAACGCAGGAAAGTTGTCCAGGAACACCTGCCATAAGCATGCCAGCCGTGAATTCAAGGGGCACGGAGCTGCAGCCACTGTCCTGTAGCAATCCGAAGAATGCGCACACAAGCCGGCTTCGTTCTTCGCCTCCTACAAGCCACCGTCTCTGCGGCTCCCGGAGGCGAAGAAGCGGCTGCTTCGTGCACAGATGAGGACAGCGGCAGCCGCAGGCTCCGAAGCGCGGCTTCGGCAGAAAGACGCCGGGGAGCGGCACTTCCCTCCGGACAGCTCCGGACCGCCGTAGTCTGCGTCCTGACAGGACTGCATCATAGCGAAAAGCTTTGCCAGTGTGTCTCGCAGGGAAAAAGCTTACCAGCACAGCGGACTTCTCCCGCTCTTGCCCAGAAACATGGACTTGCCTCACACTCCAAAGACACTGCTCTTTCCTAAGCAGGCTAGGAAATTCTCTCAGATGGCCGTGCTGTCTGCCTGCTCCTGCCCAGATCATAATTTTAGGTGCGCACATCCCAGCCTGGCATTCAGTGCACAGTCAAGGCAATTGCAAAATCCAGCAGCTGCTCATTCCCAAACACAAGGCACTGTTTATGCTCTTGCTTCCCGACAAATTCGGCGCAGCCCTTCTTTTCTGCAGCTGCCACCGAGGTCTCTGCATCCTGGAGCCTCAGAGGAGGAGCACGATTTTGCCAGGAGAGGCTGTATCAGGGCGAAGTCTAAACGCAGGAAAGTTGTCCAGGAACACCTGCCATAAGCATGCCAGCCATGAATTCAAGGGGCACGGATCTGCAGCCACTGTCCTTTAGCACTCCGAAGAATGCGCACACAAGCCGGCTTCGTTCTTCGCCTCCTACAAGCCACCTGTCTCTGCGGCTCCCGGAGGCGAAGAAGCGGCTGCTTCGTGCACAGATGAGGGCAGCGGCAGCCGCAGGCTCCGAAGCGCGGCTTCGGCAGAAATACGCCGGGGAGCGCCACTTCCCTCCGGACAGCTCCGGACAGCCGTAGTCTGCGTCCTGAGTGGACTGCATCATAGCGAAAAGCTTTGCCAGTGTGTCTCGCAGGGAAAAAGCTTACAAGCACAGCGGACTTATCCCGATCTTGCCCAGAAACATGGACTTGCCTCACACTCCAAAGACATTGCTCTTTCCTAAGCAGGCTAGGAAATTCTCTCAGATGGCCGTGCTGTCTGCCTGCTCCTGCCCAGCTCATAATTTTAGGTGTGCACATCCCAGCCTGGCATTCAGTGCACAGTCAAGGCAATTGCAAAATCCAGCAGCTGCTCATTCCCAAACACAAGGCACTGTTTATGCTCTTGCTTCCCGACAAATTCGGCGCAGCCCTTCTTTTCTGCAGCTGCCACCGAGGTCTCTGCATCCTGGAGCCTCAGAGGAGGAGCACGATTTTGCCAGGAGAGGCTGTATCAGGGCGAAGTCTAAACGCAGGAAAGTAGTCCAGGAACACCTGCCATAAGCATTGAAGCAGGGAATTGAAGGGGCACGGAGCTGCAGCCACTGTCCTTTAGCAATCCGAAGAATGCGCACACAAGCCGGCTTCGTTCTTCGCCTCGTACAAGCCACCTCTCTCTGCGGCTCCCGGAGGCGAAGAAGCGGCTGCTTCGTGCACAGATGAGGGCAGCGGCAGCCGCAGGCTCTGAAGCGCGGCTTCGGCAGAAAGACGCCGGGGAGCGCCACTTCCCTCCGGACAGCTCCGGACCCCCGTAGTCTGCGTCCTGACCGGAATGCATCGTAGCGAAAAGCTTTGCCAGTGTGTCTCCAGGGAAAAAGCTTACCAGCACAGCAGACTTATCCCGCTCTTGCCCAGAAACATGGACTTGCCTCACACTCCAAAGACATTGCTCTTTCCTAAGCAGGCTAGGAAATTCTCTCAGATGGCCGTGCTGTCTGCCTGCTCCTGCCCAGCTCGTAGTTTTAGGTGCGCACATCCCAGCCTGGCATTCAGTGCACAGTCAAGGCAATTGCAAAATCCAGCAGCTGCTCATTCCCAAACACAAGGCGCTGTTTATGCTCTTGCTTCCCGACAAATTCGGCGCAGCCCTTCTTTTCTGCACCTGCCACCGAGGTCTCTGCATCCTGGAGCCTCAGAGGACGAGCACAATTTTGCAGGGAGGGGCTGTATCATGACGAAGTCTAAACGCAGGAAAGTAGTCCAGGAACACCTGCCATAAGCATGCCAGCCGTGAATTCAAGGGGCACGGAGCTGCAGCCACTGTCCTGTAGCACTCCGAAGAATGCGCACACAAGCCGGCTTCGTTCTTCGCCTCCTACAAGCCACCGTCTCTGCGGCTCCCGGAGGCGAAGGAGTGGCTTCTTCGTGCACAGATGAGGGCAGCGGCAGCCGCAGGCTCCATAGCGCGGCTTCGGCAGAAAGACGCCGGGGAGCTGCACTTCCCTCCAGACAGCTCCGGACCGCCGTAGTCTGCGTCCTGACAGGACTGCATCGTAGCAAAAAGCTTTGCCGGTGTGTCTCGCAGGGAAAAAGCTTACCAGCACAGCGGAATTATCCCGATCTTGCCAAGAAACATGGACTTGCCTCACACTCCAAAGACACTGCTCTTTCCTAAGCAGGCTAGGAAATGCTCTCAGATGGCCGTGCTGTCTGCCTGCTCCTGCCCAGCTCGTAGTTTTAGGTGCGCACATCCCAGCCTGGCATTCAGTGCACAGTCAAGGCAATTGCAAAATCCAGCAGCTGCTCATTCCCAAACACAAGGCACTGTTTATGCTCTTGCTTCCCGACAAATTCGGCGCAGCCCTTCTTTTCTGCACCTGCCACCGAGGTCTCTGCATCCTGGAGCCTCAGAGGAGGAGCACGATTTTGCAGGGAGGGGCTGTATCAGGGCGAAGTCAAAAGGCAGGAAAGTAGTCCAGGAACACCTGCCATAAGAATGCCATCCGTGAATTGAGGGGGCACGGAGCTGCAGCCACTGTCCTTTAGCACTCCGAAGAATGCGCACACAAGCCGGCTTCGTTCTTCGCCTCGTACAAGCCACCTGTCTCTGCGGCTCCCGGAGGCGAAGAAGCGGCTGCTTCGTGCACAGATGAGGGCAGCGGCAGCCGCAGGCTCCGAAGCGCGGCTTCGGCAGAAAGACGCCGGGGAGCGCCACTTCCCTCCGGACAGCTCCGGATCGCCGTAGTCTGCGTTCTGACAGGACTGCATCATAGCGAAAAGCTTTGCCAGTCTGTCTCGCAGGGAAAAAGCTTACCAGCACAGCGGACTTATCCCGATCTTGCCCAGAAACATGGACTTGCCTCACACACCAAAGACACCGCTCTTTCCTGGGCAGGCTAGGGAATGCTCTCAGATGGCCGTGCTGTCTGCCTGCTCCTGCCCAGCTCGTAGTTTTAGGTGCGCACAAATCCCAGCCTGGCATTCAGTGCACAGTCAAGGCAATTGCAAAATCCAGCAGCTGCTCATTCCCAAACACAAGTGCGCTGTTTATGCTCTTGCTTCCCGACAAATTCGGCGCAGCCCTTCTTTTCTGCAGCTGCCACCGAGGTCTCTGCATCCTGGAGCCTCAGAGGACGAGCACGATTTTGCCAGGAGAGGCTGTATCAGGGCGAAGTCTAAACGCAGGAAAGTAGTCCAGGAACACCTGCAATAAGCATGCCAGCCGTGAATTCAAGGGGCACGGAGCTGCAGCCACTGTCCTTTAGCACTTCGAAGAATGCGCACACAAGCCGGCTTCGTTCTTCGCCTCGTACAAGCCACCTGTCTCTGCGGCTCCCGGAGGCGAAGAAGCGGCTGCTTCGTGTACAGATGAGGACGGCGGCAGCCGCAGGCTCCGAAGCGCGGCTTCGGCAGAAAGACGCCGGGGAGCGCCACTTCCCTCCGGACAGCTCCGGACAGCCGTAGTCTGTGTACTGAGTGGACTTCATCATAGCGAAAAGCTTTGCCAGTGTGTCTCGCAGGGAAAAAGCTTACCAGCACAGCGGACTTATCCCGCTCTTGCCCAGAAACATGGACTTGCCTCACATTCCAAAGACACTGCTCTTTCCTAAGCAGGCTAGGAAATTCTCTCAGATGGCCGTGCTGTCTGCCTGCTCCTGCCCAGCTCGTAGTTTTAGGTGCGCACAAATCCCAGCCTGGCATTCAGTGCACAGTCAAGGCAATTGCAAAATCCAGCAGCTGCTCATTCCCAAACACAAGGCGCTGTTTATGCTCTTGCTTCCCGACAAATTCGGCGCAGCCCTTCTTTTCTGCACCTGCCACCGAGGTCTCTGCATCCTGGAGCCTCAGAGGAGGAGCACGATTTTGCCAGGAGAGGCTGTATCAGGGCGAAGTCTAAACGCAGGAAGGTTGTCCAGGAACACCTGCCATAAGCATTGAAGCAGGGAATTTAAGGGGCACGGAGCTGCAGCCACTGTCATTTAGCACTCCGAAGAATGCGCACACAAGCCGGCTTCGTTCTTCGCCTCCTACAAGCCACCTCTCTCTGCTGCTCCCGGAGGCGAAGGAGCGGCTGCTTGGTGCACAGATGAGGGCAGCGGCAGCCGCAGGCTCTGAAGCGCGGCTTCGGCAGAAAGACGCCGGGGAGCGGCACTTCCCTCCGGACAGCTCCGGACCCCCGTAGTCTGCGTCCTGACCGGAATGCATCGTAGCGAAAAGCTTTGCCAGTGTGTCTCCAGGGAAAAAGCTTACCAGCACAGCAGACTTATCCCGATCTTGCCAAGAAACATGGACTTGCCTCACACTCCAAAGACACTGCTCTTTCCTGGGCAGGCTAGAAAATGCTCTCAGATGGCCGTGCTGTCTGCCTGCTCCTGCCCAGCTCGTAGTTTTAGGTGCGCACATCCCAGCCTGGCATTCAGTGCACAGTCAAGGCAATTGCAAAATCCAGCAGCTGCTCATTCCCAAACACAAGGCGCTGTTTATGCTCTTGCTTCCCGACAAATTCGGTGCAGCCCTTCTTTTCTGCAGCTGCCACCGAGGTCTCTGCATCCTGGAGCCTCAGAGGACGAGCACAATTTTGCAGGGAGGGGCTGTATCATGACGAAGTCTAAACGCAGGAAAGTTGTCCAGGATCACCTGCCATAAGCATTGAAGCAGGGAATTGAAGGGGCACGGAGCTGCAGCCACTGTCATTTAGCACTCCGAAGAATGCGCACACAAGCCGGCTTCGTTCTTCGCCTCCTACAAGCCACCTCCCTCTGCTGCTCCCGGAGGCGAAGGAGCGGCTGCTTGGTGCACAGATGAGGGCAGCGGCAGCCGCAGGCTCTGAAGCGCGGCTTCGGCAGAAAGACGCCGGGGAGCGGCACTTCCCTCCGGACAGCTCCGGACCCCCGTAGTCTGCGTCCTGACCGGAATGCATCGTAGCGAAAAGCTTTGCCAGTGTGTCTCCAGGGAAAAAGCTTACCAGCACAGCAGACTTATCCCGATCTTGCCAAGAAACATGGACTTGCCTCACACTCCAAAGACACTGCTCTTTCCTGGGCAGGCTAGAAAATGCTCTCAGATGGCCGTGCTGTCTGCCTGCTCCTGCCCAGCTCGTAGTTTTAGGTGCGCACATCCCAGCCTGGCATTCAGTGCACAGTCAAGGCAATTGCAAAATCCAGCAGCTGCTCATTCCCAAACACAAGGCGCTGTTTATGCTCTTGCTTCCCGACAAATTCGGTGCAGCCCTTCTTTTCTGCAGCTGCCACCGAGGTCTCTGCATCCTGGAGCCTCAGAGGACGAGCACAATTTTGCAGGGAGGGGCTGTATCAGGGCGAAGTCAAAGCGCAGGAAAGTTGTCCAGGAACACCTGCCATAAGCATGCCAGCCGTGAATTCAAGGGGCACGGAGCTGCAGCCACTGTCCTTTAGCACTCCGAAGAATGCGCACACAAGCCGGCTTCGTTCTTCGCCTCATACAAGCTACCACTCACTGCGGCTTCCGGAGCAGAAGGAGCGGCTGCTTCGTGCACAGATGAGGGCAGCGGCAGCCGCAGGCTCCGAAGCGCGGCTTCGGCAGAAAGACGCCGGGGAGCGCCACTTCCCTCCGGACAGCTCTGGACATCCGTAGTCTACGTCCTGAGTGGACTTCATCATAGCGAAAAGCTTTGCCAGTGTGTCTCGCAGGGAAAAAGTTTACCAGCACAGCGGAATTATCCCGCTCTTGCCCAGAAACATGGACTTGCCTCACACTCCAAAGACATTGCTCTTTCCTAAGCAGGCTAACAAATTCTCTCAGATGGCCGTGCTGTCTGCCTGCTCCTGCCCAGCTCGTAGTTTTAGGTGCGCACATCCCAGCCTGGCATTCAGTGCACAGTCAAGGCAATTGCAAAATCCAGCAGCTGCTCATTCCCAAACACAAGGCGCTGTTTATGCTCTTGCTTCCCGACAAATTCGGTGCAGCCCTTCTTTTCTGCAGCTGCCACCGAGGTCTCTGCATCCTGGAGCCTCAGAGGACGAGCACAATTTTGCAGGGAGGGGCTGTATCATGACGAAGTCTAAACGCAGGAAAGTTGTCCAGGATCACCTGCCATAAGCATTGAAGCAGGGAATTGAAGGGGCACGGAGCTGCAGCCACTGTCATTTAGCACTCCGAAGAATGCGCACACAAGCCGGCTTCGTTCTTCGCCTCCTACAAGCCACCTCCCTCTGCTGCTCCCGGAGGCGAAGGAGCGGCTGCTTGGTGCACAGATGAGGGCAGCGGCAGCCGCAGGCTCTGAAGCGCGGCTTCGGCAGAAAGACGCCGGGGAGCGGCACTTCCCTCCGGACAGCTCCGGACCCCCGTAGTCTGCGTCCTGACCGGAATGCATCGTAGCGAAAAGCTTTGCCAGTGTGTCTCCAGGGAAAAAGCTTACCAGCACAGCAGACTTATCCCGATCTTGCCAAGAAACATGGACTTGCCTCACACTCCAAAGACACTGCTCTTTCCTGGGCAGGCTAGAAAATGCTCTCAGATGGCCGTGCTGTCTGCCTGCTCCTGCCCAGCTCGTAGTTTTAGGTGCGCACATCCCAGCCTGGCATTCAGTGCACAGTCAAGGCAATTGCAAAATCCAGCAGCTGCTCATTCCCAAACACAAGGCGCTGTTTATGCTCTTGCTTCCCGACAAATTCGGTGCAGCCCTTCTTTTCTGCAGCTGCCACCGAGGTCTCTGCATCCTGGAGCCTCAGAGGACGAGCACAATTTTGCAGGGAGGGGCTGTATCAGGGCGAAGTCAAAGCGCAGGAAAGTTGTCCAGGAACACCTGCCATAAGCATGCCAGCCGTGAATTCAAGGGGCACGGAGCTGCAGCCACTGTCCTTTAGCACTCCGAAGAATGCGCACACAAGCCGGCTTCGTTCTTCGCCTCATACAAGCTACCACTCACTGCGGCTTCCGGAGCAGAAGGAGCGGCTGCTTCGTGCACAGATGAGGGCAGCGGCAGCCGCAGGCTCCGAAGCGCGGCTTCGGCAGAAAGACGCCGGGGAGCGCCACTTCCCTCCGGACAGCTCTGGACATCCGTAGTCTACGTCCTGAGTGGACTTCATCATAGCGAAAAGCTTTGCCAGTGTGTCTCGCAGGGAAAAAGTTTACCAGCACAGCGGAATTATCCCGCTCTTGCCCAGAAACATGGACTTGCCTCACACTCCAAAGACATTGCTCTTTCCTAAGCAGGCTAACAAATTCTCTCAGATGGCCGTGCTGTCTGCCTGCTCCTGCCCAGCTCGTAGTTTTAGGTGTGCACATCCCAGCCTGGCATTCAGTGCACAGTGTAGGCAATTGCAAAATCCAGCAGCTGCTCATTCCCAAACACAAGGCACTGTTTATGCTCTTGCTTCCCGACAAATTCGGCGCAGCCCTTCTTTTCTGCAGCTGCCACCGAGGTCTCTGCATCCTGGAGCCTCAGAGGAGGAGCACGATTTTGCCAGGAGAGGCTGTATCAGGGCGAAGTCTAAACGCAGGAAAGTTGTCCAGGAACACCTGCCATAAGCATGCCAGCCGTGAATTCAAGGGGCACGGAGCTGCAGCCACTGTCCTTTAGCAATCCGAAGAATGCGCACACAAGCCGGCTTCGTTCTTCGCCTCGTACAAGCCACCGTCTCTGCGGCTCCCGGAGGCGAAGAAGCGGCTGCTTCGTACACAGATGAGGGCAGCGGCAGGTGCAGGCTCCGTAGCGCGGCTTCGGCAGAAAGACGCCGGGGAGCGCCACTTCCCTCCGGACAGCTCCGGACAGCCGTAGTCTGCGTTCTGACAGGACTGCATCATAGCGAAAAGCTTTGCCAGTGTGTCTCGCAGGGAAAAAGCTTACCAGCACAGCAGACTTATCCCGCTCTTGCCCAGAAACATGGACTTGCCTCACACTCCAAAGACACTGCTCTTTCCTAAGCAGGCTAGGAAATGCTCTCAGATGGCCGTGCTGTCTGCCTGCTCCTGCCCAGCTCGTAGTTTTAGGTGCGCACATCCCAGCCTGGCATTCAGTGCACAGTCAAGGCAATTGCAAAATCCAGCAGCTGCTCATTCCCAAACACAAGGCGCTGTTTATGCTCTTGCTTCCCGACAAATTCGGCGCAGCCCTTCTTTTCTGCACCTGCCACCGAGGTCTCTGCATCCTGGAGCCTCAGAGGACGAGCACGATTTAGCCAGGAGAGGCTGTATTAGGGCGAAGTATAAACGCAGGAAAGTAGTCCAGGAACACCTGCAATAAGCATGCCAGCCGTGAATTCAAGGGGCACGGAGCTGCAGCCACTGTCCTTTAGCACTCCGAAGAATGCGCACACAAGCCGGCTTCGTTCTTCGCCTCGTACAAGCCACCTGTCTCTGCGGCTCCCGGAGGCGAAGAAGCGGCTGCTTCTTGTACAGATGAGGACGGCGGCAGCCGCAGGCTCCGAAGCGCGGCTTCGGCAGAAAGACGCCGGGGAGTGCCACTTCCCTCCGGACAGCTCCGGACAGCCGTAGTCTGTGTACTGACTGGACTTCATCATAGCGAAAAGCTTTGCCAGTGTGTCTCGCAGGGAAAAAGCTTACCAGCACAGCGGACTTCTCCCGCTCTTGCCCAGAAACATGGACTTGCCTCACACTCCAAAGACACTGCTCTTTCCTAAGCAGGCTAGGAAATTCTCTCAGATGGCCGTGCTGTCTGCCTGCTCCTGCCCAGCTCGTAGTTTTAGGTGTGCACATCCCAGCCTGGCATTCAGTGCACAGTGTAGGCAATTGCAAAATCCAGCAGCTGCTCATTCCCAAACACAAGGCGCTGTTTATGCTCTTGCTTCCCGACAAATTCGGCGCAGCCCTTCTTTTCTGCAGCTGCCACCGAGGTCTCTGCATCCTGGAGCCTCAGAGGAGGAGCACGATTTTGCCAGGAGAGGCTGTATCAGGGCGAAGTCTAAACGCAGGAAAGTAGTCCAGGAACACCTGCTATAAGCATGCCAGCCATGAATTCAAGGGGCACGGATCTGCAGCCACTGTCCTTTAGCACTCCGAAGAATGCGCACACAAGCCGGCTTCGTTCTTCGCCTCGTACAAGCCACCTCTCTCTGCGGCTCCCGGAGGCGAAGAAGCGGCTGCTTCATGTACAGATGAGGACGGCGGCAGGTGCAGGCTCCGTAGCGCGGCTTCGGCAGAAAGACGCCGGGGAGCGCCACTTCCCTCCGGACAGCTCCGGACAGCCGTAGTCTGTGTACTGAGTGGACTTCATCATAGCGAAAAGCTTTGCCAGTGTGTCTCGCAGGGAAAAAGCTTACCAGCACAGCGGACTTATCCCGCTCTTCCCCAGAAACATGGACTTGCCTCACATTCCAAAGACACTGCTCTTTCCTAAGCAGGCTAGGAAATTCTCTCAGATGGCCGTGCTGTCTGCCTGCTCCTGCCCAGCTCGTAGTTTTAGGAGCGCACATCCCAGCCTGGCATTCAGTGCACAGTCAAGGCAATTGCAAAATCCAGCAGCTGCTCATTCCCAAACACAAGGCGCTGTTTATGCTCTTGCTTCCCGACAAATTCGGCGCAGCCCTTCTTTTCTGCAGCTGCCACCGAGGTCTCTGCATCCTGGAGCCTCAGAGGAGGAGCACGATTTTGCAGGGAGGGGCTGTATCAGGGCGAAGTCTAAACGCAGGAAAGTTGTCCAGGAACACCTGCCATAAGCATGCCAGCCGTGAATTCAAGGGGCACGGAGCTGCAGCCACTGTCCTGTAGCAATCCGAAGAATGCGCACACAAGCCGGCTTCGTTCTTCGCCTCCTACAAGCCACCGTCTCTGCGGCTCCCGGAGGCGAAGGAGTGGCTTCTTCGTGCACAGATGAGGGCAGCGGCAGCCGCAGGCTCCATAGCGCGGCTTCGGCAGAAAGACGCCGGGGAGCTGCACTTCCCTCCAGACAGCTCCGGACCGCCGTAGTCTGCGTCCTGACAGGACTGCATCGTAGCAAAAAGCTTTGCCGGTGTGTCTCGCAGGGAAAAAGCTTACCAGCACAGCGGAATTATCCCGATCTTGCCAAGAAACATGGACTTGCCTCACACTCCAAAGACACTGCTCTTTCCTAAGCAGGCTAGGAAATGCTCTCAGATGGCCGTGCTGTCTGCCTGCTCCTGCCCAGCTCGTAGTTTTAGGTGCGCACATCCCAGCCTGGCATTCAGTGCACAGTCAAGGCAATTGAAAAATCAAGAAGCTGCTCATTCCCAAACACAAGGCGCGCTGTTTATGCTCTTGCTTCCCGACAAATTCGGCGCAGCCCTTCTTTTCTGCACCTGCCACCGAGGTCTCTGCATCCTGGAGCCTCAGAGGAGGAGCACGATTTTGCAGGGAGGGGCTGTATCAGGGCGAAGTCAAAAGGCAGGAAAGTAGTCCAGGAACACCTGCCATAAGAATGCCATCCGTTAATTGAGGGGGCACGGAGCTGCAGCCACTCTCCTTTAGCACTCCGAAGAATGCGCACACAAGCCGGCTTCGTTCTTCGCCTCCTACAAGCCACCTGTCTCTGCGGCTCCCGGAGGCGAAGAAGCGGCTGCTTCGTGCACAGATGAGGGCAGCGGCAGCCGCAGGCTCCATAGCGCGGCTTCGGCAGAAAGACGCCGGGGAGCGCCACTTCCCTCCGGACAGCTCCGGACCGCCGTAGTCTGTGTACTGAGTGGACTGCATCATAGCGAAAAGCTTTGCCAGTGTGTCTCGCAGGGAAAAAGCTTACCAGCACAGCGGACTTCTCCCGCTCTTGCCCAGAAACATGGACTTGCCTCACACTCCAAAGACATTGCTCTTTCCTAAGCAGGCTAGGAAATGCTCTCAGATGGCCGTGCTGTCTGCCTGCTCCTGCCCAGCTCGTAGTTTTAGGTGTGCACATCCCAGCCTGGCATTCAGTGCACAGTCAAGGCAATTGCAAAATCCAGCAGCTGCTCATTCCCAAACACAAGTGCGCTGTTTATGCTCTTGCTTCCCGACAAATTCGGCGCAGCCCTTCTTTTCTGCACCTGCCACCGAGGTCTCTGCATCCTGGAGCCTCAGAGGACGAGCACAATTTTGCAGGGAGGGGCTGTATCATGACGAAGTCTAAACGCAGGAAAGTTGTCCAGGAACACCTGCCATAAGCATGCCAGCCGTGAATTCAAGGGGCACGTAGCTGCAGCCACTGTCCTGTAGCAATCCGAAGAATGCGCACACAAGCCGGCTTCGTTCTTCGCCTCCTACAAGCCACCGTCTCTGCGGCTCCCGGAGGCGAAGGAGTGGCTTCTTCGTGCACAGATGAGGGCAGCGGCAGCCGCAGGCTCCATAGCGCGGCTTCGGCAGAAAGACGCCGGGGAGCTGCACTTCCCTCCGGACAGCTCCGGATCGCCGTAGTCTGCGTCCTGACAGGACTGCATCGTAGCAAAAAGCTTTGCCGGTGTGTCTCGCAGGGAAAAAGCTTACCAGCACAGCGGACTTATCCCGCTCTTGCCCAGAAACATGGACTTGCCTCACACTCCAAAGACATTGCTCTTTCCTAAGCAGGCTAGGAAATGCTCTCAGATGGCCGTGCTGTCTGCCTGCTCCTGCCCAGCTCGTAGTTTTAGGTGCGCACATCCCAGCCTGGCATTCAGTGCACAGTCAAGGCAATTGCAAAATCCAGCAGCTGCTCATTCCCAAACACAAGGCGCTGTTTATGCTCTTGCTTCCCGACAAATTCGGCGCAGCCCTTCTTTTCTGCACCTGCCACCGAGGTCTCTGCATCCTGGAGCCTCAGAGGACGAGCACGATTTTGCAGGGAGCGGCTGTATCAGGGCGAAGTATAAACGCAGGAAAGTTGTCCAGGAACACCTGCCATAAGCATGCCAGCCGTGAATTCAAGGGGCACGGAGCTGCAGCCACTGTCCTGTAGCAATCCGAAGAATGCGCACACAAGCCGGCTTCGTTCTTCGCCTCCTACAAGCCACCGTCTCTGCGGCTCCCGGAGGCGAAGAAGCGGCTGCTTCGTGCACAGATGAGGACAGCGGCAGCCGCAGGCTCCGAAGCGCGGCTTCGGCAGAAAGACGCCGGGGAGCGGCACTTCCCTCCGGACAGCTCCGGACCGCCGTAGTCTGCGTCCTGACAGGACTGCATCATAGCGAAAAGCTTTGCCAGTGTGTCTCGCAGGGAAAAAGCTTACCAGCACAGCGGACTTCTCCCGCTCTTGCCCAGAAACATGGACTTGCCTCACACTCCAAAGACACTGCTCTTTCCTAAGCAGGCTAGGAAATTCTCTCAGATGGCCGTGCTGTCTGCCTGCTCCTGCCCAGATCATAATTTTAGGTGCGCACATCCCAGCCTGGCATTCAGTGCACAGTCAAGGCAATTGCAAAATCCAGCAGCTGCTCATTCCCAAACACAAGGCACTGTTTATGCTCTTGCTTCCCGACAAATTCGGCGCAGCCCTTCTTTTCTGCAGCTGCCACCGAGGTCTCTGCATCCTGGAGCCTCAGAGGAGGAGCACGATTTTGCCAGGAGAGGCTGTATCAGGGCGAAGTCTAAACGCAGGAAAGTTGTCCAGGAACACCTGCCATAAGCATGCCAGCCATGAATTCAAGGGGCACGGATCTGCAGCCACTGTCCTTTAGCACTCCGAAGAATGCGCACACAAGCCGGCTTCGTTCTTCGCCTCCTACAAGCCACCTGTCTCTGCGGCTCCCGGAGGCGAAGAAGCGGCTGCTTCGTGCACAGATGAGGGCAGCGGCAGCCGCAGGCTCCGAAGCGCGGCTTCGGCAGAAATACGCCGGGGAGCGCCACTTCCCTCCGGACAGCTCCGGACAGCCGTAGTCTGCGTCCTGAGTGGACTGCATCATAGCGAAAAGCTTTGCCAGTGTGTCTCGCAGGGAAAAAGCTTACAAGCACAGCGGACTTATCCCGATCTTGCCCAGAAACATGGACTTGCCTCACACTCCAAAGACATTGCTCTTTCCTAAGCAGGCTAGGAAATTCTCTCAGATGGCCGTGCTGTCTGCCTGCTCCTGCCCAGCTCATAATTTTAGGTGTGCACATCCCAGCCTGGCATTCAGTGCACAGTCAAGGCAATTGCAAAATCCAGCAGCTGCTCATTCCCAAACACAAGGCACTGTTTATGCTCTTGCTTCCCGACAAATTCGGCGCAGCCCTTCTTTTCTGCAGCTGCCACCGAGGTCTCTGCATCCTGGAGCCTCAGAGGAGGAGCACGATTTTGCCAGGAGAGGCTGTATCAGGGCGAAGTCTAAACGCAGGAAAGTAGTCCAGGAACACCTGCCATAAGCATTGAAGCAGGGAATTGAAGGGGCACGGAGCTGCAGCCACTGTCCTTTAGCAATCCGAAGAATGCGCACACAAGCCGGCTTCGTTCTTCGCCTCGTACAAGCCACCTCTCTCTGCGGCTCCCGGAGGCGAAGAAGCGGCTGCTTCGTGCACAGATGAGGGCAGCGGCAGCCGCAGGCTCTGAAGCGCGGCTTCGGCAGAAAGACGCCGGGGAGCGGCACTTCCCTCCGGACAGCTCCGGACCCCCGTAGTCTGCGTCCTGACCGGAATGCATCGTAGCGAAAAGCTTTGCCAGTGTGTCTCCAGGGAAAAAGCTTACCAGCACAGCAGACTTATCCCGCTCTTGCCCAGAAACATGGACTTGCCTCACACTCCAAAGACATTGCTCTTTCCTAAGCAGGCTAGGAAATTCTCTCAGATGGCCGTGCTGTCTGCCTGCTCCTGCCCAGCTCGTAGTTTTAGGTGCGCACATCCCAGCCTGGCATTCAGTGCACAGTCAAGGCAATTGCAAAATCCAGCAGCTGCTCATTCCCAAACACAAGGCGCTGTTTATGCTCTTGCTTCCCGACAAATTCGGCGCAGCCCTTCTTTTCTGCACCTGCCACCGAGGTCTCTGCATCCTGGAGCCTCAGAGGACGAGCACAATTTTGCAGGGAGGGGCTGTATCATGACGAAGTCTAAACGCAGGAAAGTAGTCCAGGAACACCTGCCATAAGCATGCCAGCCGTGAATTCAAGGGGCACGGAGCTGCAGCCACTGTCCTGTAGCACTCCGAAGAATGCGCACACAAGCCGGCTTCGTTCTTCGCCTCCTACAAGCCACCGTCTCTGCGGCTCCCGGAGGCGAAGGAGTGGCTTCTTCGTGCACAGATGAGGGCAGCGGCAGCCGCAGGCTCCATAGCGCGGCTTCGGCAGAAAGACGCCGGGGAGCTGCACTTCCCTCCAGACAGCTCCGGACCGCCGTAGTCTGCGTCCTGACAGGACTGCATCGTAGCAAAAAGCTTTGCCGGTGTGTCTCGCAGGGAAAAAGCTTACCAGCACAGCGGAATTATCCCGATCTTGCCAAGAAACATGGACTTGCCTCACACTCCAAAGACACTGCTCTTTCCTAAGCAGGCTAGGAAATGCTCTCAGATGGCCGTGCTGTCTGCCTGCTCCTGCCCAGCTCGTAGTTTTAGGTGCGCACATCCCAGCCTGGCATTCAGTGCACAGTCAAGGCAATTGCAAAATCCAGCAGCTGCTCATTCCCAAACACAAGGCACTGTTTATGCTCTTGCTTCCCGACAAATTCGGCGCAGCCCTTCTTTTCTGCACCTGCCACCGAGGTCTCTGCATCCTGGAGCCTCAGAGGAGGAGCACGATTTTGCAGGGAGGGGCTGTATCAGGGCGAAGTCAAAAGGCAGGAAAGTAGTCCAGGAACACCTGCCATAAGAATGCCATCCGTGAATTGAGGGGGCACGGAGCTGCAGCCACTGTCCTTTAGCACTCCGAAGAATGCGCACACAAGCCGGCTTCGTTCTTCGCCTCGTACAAGCCACCTGTCTCTGCGGCTCCCGGAGGCGAAGAAGCGGCTGCTTCGTGCACAGATGAGGGCAGCGGCAGCCGCAGGCTCCGAAGCGCGGCTTCGGCAGAAAGACGCCGGGGAGCGCCACTTCCCTCCGGACAGCTCCGGATCGCCGTAGTCTGCGTTCTGACAGGACTGCATCATAGCGAAAAGCTTTGCCAGTGTGTCTCGCAGGGAAAAAGCTTACCAGCACAGCGGACTTATCCCGATCTTGCCCAGAAACATGGACTTGCCTCACACACCAAAGACACCGCTCTTTCCTGGGCAGGCTAGGGAATGCTCTCAGATGGCCGTGCTGTCTGCCTGCTCCTGCCCAGCTCGTAGTTTTAGGTGCGCACAAATCCCAGCCTGGCATTCAGTGCACAGTCAAGGCAATTGCAAAATCCAGCAGCTGCTCATTCCCAAACACAAGTGCGCTGTTTATGCTCTTGCTTCCCGACAAATTCGGCGCAGCCCTTCTTTTCTGCAGCTGCCACCGAGGTCTCTGCATCCTGGAGCCTCAGAGGACGAGCACGATTTTGCCAGGAGAGGCTGTATCAGGGCGAAGTCTAAACGCAGGAAAGTAGTCCAGGAACACCTGCAATAAGCATGCCAGCCGTGAATTCAAGGGGCACGGAGCTGCAGCCACTGTCCTTTAGCACTTCGAAGAATGCGCACACAAGCCGGCTTCGTTCTTCGCCTCGTACAAGCCACCTGTCTCTGCGGCTCCCGGAGGCGAAGAAGCGGCTGCTTCGTGTACAGATGAGGACGGCGGCAGCCGCAGGCTCCGAAGCGCGGCTTCGGCAGAAAGACGCCGGGGAGCGCCACTTCCCTCCGGACAGCTCCGGACAGCCGTAGTCTGTGTACTGAGTGGACTTCATCATAGCGAAAAGCTTTGCCAGTGTGTCTCGCAGGGAAAAAGCTTACCAGCACAGCGGACTTATCCCGCTCTTGCCCAGAAACATGGACTTGCCTCACATTCCAAAGACACTGCTCTTTCCTAAGCAGGCTAGGAAATTCTCTCAGATGGCCGTGCTGTCTGCCTGCTCCTGCCCAGCTCGTAGTTTTAGGTGCGCACAAATCCCAGCCTGGCATTCAGTGCACAGTCAAGGCAATTGCAAAATCCAGCAGCTGCTCATTCCCAAACACAAGGCGCTGTTTATGCTCTTGCTTCCCGACAAATTCGGCGCAGCCCTTCTTTTCTGCACCTGCCACCGAGGTCTCTGCATCCTGGAGCCTCAGAGGAGGAGCACGATTTTGCCAGGAGAGGCTGTATCAGGGCGAAGTCTAAACGCAGGAAGGTTGTCCAGGAACACCTGCCATAAGCATTGAAGCAGGGAATTTAAGGGGCACGGAGCTGCAGCCACTGTCATTTAGCACTCCGAAGAATGCGCACACAAGCCGGCTTCGTTCTTCGCCTCCTACAAGCCACCTCTCTCTGCTGCTCCCGGAGGCGAAGGAGCGGCTGCTTGGTGCACAGATGAGGGCAGCGGCAGCCGCAGGCTCTGAAGCGCGGCTTCGGCAGAAAGACGCCGGGGAGCGGCACTTCCCTCCGGACAGCTCCGGACCCCCGTAGTCTGCGTCCTGACCGGAATGCATCGTAGCGAAAAGCTTTGCCAGTGTGTCTCCAGGGAAAAAGCTTACCAGCACAGCAGACTTATCCCGATCTTGCCAAGAAACATGGACTTGCCTCACACTCCAAAGACACTGCTCTTTCCTGGGCAGGCTAGAAAATGCTCTCAGATGGCCGTGCTGTCTGCCTGCTCCTGCCCAGCTCGTAGTTTTAGGTGCGCACATCCCAGCCTGGCATTCAGTGCACAGTCAAGGCAATTGCAAAATCCAGCAGCTGCTCATTCCCAAACACAAGGCGCTGTTTATGCTCTTGCTTCCCGACAAATTCGGTGCAGCCCTTCTTTTCTGCAGCTGCCACCGAGGTCTCTGCATCCTGGAGCCTCAGAGGACGAGCACAATTTTGCAGGGAGGGGCTGTATCATGACGAAGTCTAAACGCAGGAAAGTTGTCCAGGATCACCTGCCATAAGCATTGAAGCAGGGAATTGAAGGGGCACGGAGCTGCAGCCACTGTCATTTAGCACTCCGAAGAATGCGCACACAAGCCGGCTTCGTTCTTCGCCTCCTACAAGCCACCTCCCTCTGCTGCTCCCGGAGGCGAAGGAGCGGCTGCTTGGTGCACAGATGAGGGCAGCGGCAGCCGCAGGCTCTGAAGCGCGGCTTCGGCAGAAAGACGCCGGGGAGCGGCACTTCCCTCCGGACAGCTCCGGACCCCCGTAGTCTGCGTCCTGACCGGAATGCATCGTAGCGAAAAGCTTTGCCAGTGTGTCTCCAGGGAAAAAGCTTACCAGCACAGCAGACTTATCCCGATCTTGCCAAGAAACATGGACTTGCCTCACACTCCAAAGACACTGCTCTTTCCTGGGCAGGCTAGAAAATGCTCTCAGATGGCCGTGCTGTCTGCCTGCTCCTGCCCAGCTCGTAGTTTTAGGTGCGCACATCCCAGCCTGGCATTCAGTGCACAGTCAAGGCAATTGCAAAATCCAGCAGCTGCTCATTCCCAAACACAAGGCGCTGTTTATGCTCTTGCTTCCCGACAAATTCGGTGCAGCCCTTCTTTTCTGCAGCTGCCACCGAGGTCTCTGCATCCTGGAGCCTCAGAGGACGAGCACAATTTTGCAGGGAGGGGCTGTATCAGGGCGAAGTCAAAGCGCAGGAAAGTTGTCCAGGAACACCTGCCATAAGCATGCCAGCCGTGAATTCAAGGGGCACGGAGCTGCAGCCACTGTCCTTTAGCACTCCGAAGAATGCGCACACAAGCCGGCTTCGTTCTTCGCCTCATACAAGCTACCACTCACTGCGGCTTCCGGAGCAGAAGGAGCGGCTGCTTCGTGCACAGATGAGGGCAGCGGCAGCCGCAGGCTCCGAAGCGCGGCTTCGGCAGAAAGACGCCGGGGAGCGCCACTTCCCTCCGGACAGCTCTGGACATCCGTAGTCTACGTCCTGAGTGGACTTCATCATAGCGAAAAGCTTTGCCAGTGTGTCTCGCAGGGAAAAAGTTTACCAGCACAGCGGAATTATCCCGCTCTTGCCCAGAAACATGGACTTGCCTCACACTCCAAAGACATTGCTCTTTCCTAAGCAGGCTAACAAATTCTCTCAGATGGCCGTGCTGTCTGCCTGCTCCTGCCCAGCTCGTAGTTTTAGGTGTGCACATCCCAGCCTGGCATTCAGTGCACAGTGTAGGCAATTGCAAAATCCAGCAGCTGCTCATTCCCAAACACAAGGCACTGTTTATGCTCTTGCTTCCCGACAAATTCGGCGCAGCCCTTCTTTTCTGCAGCTGCCACCGAGGTCTCTGCATCCTGGAGCCTCAGAGGAGGAGCACGATTTTGCCAGGAGAGGCTGTATCAGGGCGAAGTCTAAACGCAGGAAAGTTGTCCAGGAACACCTGCCATAAGCATGCCAGCCGTGAATTCAAGGGGCACGGAGCTGCAGCCACTGTCCTTTAGCAATCCGAAGAATGCGCACACAAGCCGGCTTCGTTCTTCGCCTCGTACAAGCCACCGTCTCTGCGGCTCCCGGAGGCGAAGAAGCGGCTGCTTCGTACACAGATGAGGGCAGCGGCAGGTGCAGGCTCCGTAGCGCGGCTTCGGCAGAAAGACGCCGGGGAGCGCCACTTCCCTCCGGACAGCTCCGGACAGCCGTAGTCTGCGTTCTGACAGGACTGCATCATAGCGAAAAGCTTTGCCAGTGTGTCTCGCAGGGAAAAAGCTTACCAGCACAGCAGACTTATCCCGCTCTTGCCCAGAAACATGGACTTGCCTCACACTCCAAAGACACTGCTCTTTCCTAAGCAGGCTAGGAAATGCTCTCAGATGGCCGTGCTGTCTGCCTGCTCCTGCCCAGCTCGTAGTTTTAGGTGCGCACATCCCAGCCTGGCATTCAGTGCACAGTCAAGGCAATTGCAAAATCCAGCAGCTGCTCATTCCCAAACACAAGGCGCTGTTTATGCTCTTGCTTCCCGACAAATTCGGCGCAGCCCTTCTTTTCTGCACCTGCCACCGAGGTCTCTGCATCCTGGAGCCTCAGAGGACGAGCACGATTTAGCCAGGAGAGGCTGTATTAGGGCGAAGTATAAACGCAGGAAAGTAGTCCAGGAACACCTGCAATAAGCATGCCAGCCGTGAATTCAAGGGGCACGGAGCTGCAGCCACTGTCCTTTAGCACTCCGAAGAATGCGCACACAAGCCGGCTTCGTTCTTCGCCTCGTACAAGCCACCTGTCTCTGCGGCTCCCGGAGGCGAAGAAGCGGCTGCTTCTTGTACAGATGAGGACGGCGGCAGCCGCAGGCTCCGAAGCGCGGCTTCGGCAGAAAGACGCCGGGGAGTGCCACTTCCCTCCGGACAGCTCCGGACAGCCGTAGTCTGTGTACTGACTGGACTTCATCATAGCGAAAAGCTTTGCCAGTGTGTCTCGCAGGGAAAAAGCTTACCAGCACAGCGGACTTCTCCCGCTCTTGCCCAGAAACATGGACTTGCCTCACACTCCAAAGACACTGCTCTTTCCTAAGCAGGCTAGGAAATTCTCTCAGATGGCCGTGCTGTCTGCCTGCTCCTGCCCAGCTCGTAGTTTTAGGTGTGCACATCCCAGCCTGGCATTCAGTGCACAGTGTAGGCAATTGCAAAATCCAGCAGCTGCTCATTCCCAAACACAAGGCGCTGTTTATGCTCTTGCTTCCCGACAAATTCGGCGCAGCCCTTCTTTTCTGCAGCTGCCACCGAGGTCTCTGCATCCTGGAGCCTCAGAGGAGGAGCACGATTTTGCCAGGAGAGGCTGTATCAGGGCGAAGTCTAAACGCAGGAAAGTAGTCCAGGAACACCTGCTATAAGCATGCCAGCCATGAATTCAAGGGGCACGGATCTGCAGCCACTGTCCTTTAGCACTCCGAAGAATGCGCACACAAGCCGGCTTCGTTCTTCGCCTCGTACAAGCCACCTCTCTCTGCGGCTCCCGGAGGCGAAGAAGCGGCTGCTTCGTGTACAGATGAGGACGGCGGCAGGTGCAGGCTCCGTAGCGCGGCTTCGGCAGAAAGACGCCGGGGAGCGCCACTTCCCTCCGGACAGCTCCGGACAGCCGTAGTCTGTGTACTGAGTGGACTTCATCATAGCGAAAAGCTTTGCCAGTGTGTCTCGCAGGGAAAAAGCTTACCAGCACAGCGGACTTATCCCGCTCTTGCCCAGAAACATGGACTTGCCTCACATTCCAAAGACACTGCTCTTTCCTAAGCAGGCTAGGAAATTCTCTCAGATGGCCGTGCTGTCTGCCTGCTCCTGCCCAGCTCGTAGTTTTAGGAGCGCACATCCCAGCCTGGCATTCAGTGCACAGTCAAGGCAATTGCAAAATCCAGCAGCTGCTCATTCCCAAACACAAGGCGCTGTTTATGCTCTTGCTTCCCGACAAATTCGGCGCAGCCCTTCTTTTCTGCAGCTGCCACCGAGGTCTCTGCATCCTGGAGCCTCAGAGGAGGAGCACGATTTTGCAGGGAGGGGCTGTATCAGGGCGAAGTCTAAACGCAGGAAAGTTGTCCAGGAACACCTGCCATAAGCATGCCAGCCGTGAATTCAAGGGGCACGGAGCTGCAGCCACTGTCCTGTAGCAATCCGAAGAATGCGCACACAAGCCGGCTTCGTTCTTCGCCTCCTACAAGCCACCGTCTCTGCGGCTCCCGGAGGCGAAGGAGTGGCTTCTTCGTGCACAGATGAGGGCAGCGGCAGCCGCAGGCTCCATAGCGCGGCTTCGGCAGAAAGACGCCGGGGAGCTGCACTTCCCTCCAGACAGCTCCGGACCGCCGTAGTCTGCGTCCTGACAGGACTGCATCGTAGCAAAAAGCTTTGCCGGTGTGTCTCGCAGGGAAAAAGCTTACCAGCACAGCGGAATTATCCCGATCTTGCCAAGAAACATGGACTTGCCTCACACTCCAAAGACACTGCTCTTTCCTAAGCAGGCTAGGAAATGCTCTCAGATGGCCGTGCTGTCTGCCTGCTCCTGCCCAGCTCGTAGTTTTAGGTGCGCACATCCCAGCCTGGCATTCAGTGCACAGTCAAGGCAATTGAAAAATCAAGAAGCTGCTCATTCCCAAACACAAGGCGCGCTGTTTATGCTCTTGCTTCCCGACAAATTCGGCGCAGCCCTTCTTTTCTGCACCTGCCACCGAGGTCTCTGCATCCTGGAGCCTCAGAGGAGGAGCACGATTTTGCAGGGAGGGGCTGTATCAGGGCGAAGTCAAAAGGCAGGAAAGTAGTCCAGGAACACCTGCCATAAGAATGCCATCCGTTAATTGAGGGGGCACGGAGCTGCAGCCACTCTCCTTTAGCACTCCGAAGAATGCGCACACAAGCCGGCTTCGTTCTTCGCCTCCTACAAGCCACCTGTCTCTGCGGCTCCCGGAGGCGAAGAAGCGGCTGCTTCGTGCACAGATGAGGGCAGCGGCAGCCGCAGGCTCCATAGCGCGGCTTCGGCAGAAAGACGCCGGGGAGCGCCACTTCCCTCCGGACAGCTCCGGACCGCCGTAGTCTGTGTACTGAGTGGACTGCATCATAGCGAAAAGCTTTGCCAGTGTGTCTCGCAGGGAAAAAGCTTACCAGCACAGCGGACTTCTCCCGCTCTTGCCCAGAAACATGGACTTGCCTCACACTCCAAAGACATTGCTCTTTCCTAAGCAGGCTAGGAAATGCTCTCAGATGGCCGTGCTGTCTGCCTGCTCCTGCCCAGCTCGTAGTTTTAGGTGTGCACATCCCAGCCTGGCATTCAGTGCACAGTCAAGGCAATTGCAAAATCCAGCAGCTGCTCATTCCCAAACACAAGTGCGCTGTTTATGCTCTTGCTTCCCGACAAATTCGGCGCAGCCCTTCTTTTCTGCACCTGCCACCGAGGTCTCTGCATCCTGGAGCCTCAGAGGACGAGCACAATTTTGCAGGGAGGGGCTGTATCATGACGAAGTCTAAACGCAGGAAAGTTGTCCAGGAACACCTGCCATAAGCATGCCAGCCGTGAATTCAAGGGGCACGTAGCTGCAGCCACTGTCCTGTAGCAATCCGAAGAATGCGCACACAAGCCGGCTTCGTTCTTCGCCTCCTACAAGCCACCGTCTCTGCGGCTCCCGGAGGCGAAGGAGTGGCTTCTTCGTGCACAGATGAGGGCAGCGGCAGCCGCAGGCTCCATAGCGCGGCTTCGGCAGAAAGACGCCGGGGAGCTGCACTTCCCTCCGGACAGCTCCGGATCGCCGTAGTCTGCGTCCTGACAGGACTGCATCGTAGCAAAAAGCTTTGCCGGTGTGTCTCGCAGGGAAAAAGCTTACCAGCACAGCGGACTTATCCCGCTCTTGCCCAGAAACATGGACTTGCCTCACACTCCAAAGACATTGCTCTTTCCTAAGCAGGCTAGGAAATGCTCTCAGATGGCCGTGCTGTCTGCCTGCTCCTGCCCAGCTCGTAGTTTTAGGTGCGCACATCCCAGCCTGGCATTCAGTGCACAGTCAAGGCAATTGCAAAATCCAGCAGCTGCTCATTCCCAAACACAAGGCGCTGTTTATGCTCTTGCTTCCCGACAAATTCGGCGCAGCCCTTCTTTTCTGCACCTGCCACCGAGGTCTCTGCATCCTGGAGCCTCAGAGGACGAGCACGATTTTGCAGGGAGCGGCTGTATCAGGGCGAAGTATAAACGCAGGAAAGTTGTCCAGGAACACCTGCCATAAGCATGCCAGCCGTGAATTCAAGGGGCACGGAGCTGCAGCCACTGTCCTGTAGCAATCCGAAGAATGCGCACACAAGCCGGCTTCGTTCTTCGCCTCCTACAAGCCACCGTCTCTGCGGCTCCCGGAGGCGAAGAAGCGGCTGCTTCGTGCACAGATGAGGACAGCGGCAGCCGCAGGCTCCGAAGCGCGGCTTCGGCAGAAAGACGCCGGGGAGCGGCACTTCCCTCCGGACAGCTCCGGACCGCCGTAGTCTGCGTCCTGACAGGACTGCATCATAGCGAAAAGCTTTGCCAGTGTGTCTCGCAGGGAAAAAGCTTACCAGCACAGCGGACTTCTCCCGCTCTTGCCCAGAAACATGGACTTGCCTCACACTCCAAAGACACTGCTCTTTCCTAAGCAGGCTAGGAAATTCTCTCAGATGGCCGTGCTGTCTGCCTGCTCCTGCCCAGCTCATAATTTTAGGTGCGCACATCCCAGCCTGGCATTCAGTGCACAGTCAAGGCAATTGCAAAATCCAGCAGCTGCTCATTCCCAAACACAAGGCACTGTTTATGCTCTTGCTTCCCGACAAATTCGGCGCAGCCCTTCTTTTCTGCAGCTGCCACCGAGGTCTCTGCATCCTGGAGCCTCAGAGGAGGAGCACGATTTTGCCAGGAGAGGCTGTATCAGGGCGAAGTCTAAACGCAGGAAAGTTGTCCAGGAACACCTGCCATAAGCATGCCAGCCATGAATTCAAGGGGCACGGATCTGCAGCCACTGTCCTTTAGCACTCCGAAGAATGCGCACACAAGCCGGCTTCGTTCTTCGCCTCCTACAAGCCACCTGTCTCTGCGGCTCCCGGAGGCGAAGAAGCGGCTGCTTCGTGCACAGATGAGGGCAGCGGCAGCCGCAGGCTCCGAAGCGCGGCTTCGGCAGAAATACGCCGGGGAGCGCCACTTCCCTCCGGACAGCTCCGGACAGCCGTAGTCTGCGTCCTGAGTGGACTGCATCATAGCGAAAAGCTTTGCCAGTGTGTCTCGCAGGGAAAAAGCTTACAAGCACAGCGGACTTATCCCGATCTTGCCCAGAAACATGGACTTGCCTCACACTCCAAAGACATTGCTCTTTCCTAAGCAGGCTAGGAAATTCTCTCAGATGGCCGTGCTGTCTGCCTGCTCCTGCCCAGCTCATAATTTTAGGTGTGCACATCCCAGCCTGGCATTCAGTGCACAGTCAAGGCAATTGCAAAATCCAGCAGCTGCTCATTCCCAAACACAAGGCGCGCTGTTTATGCTCTTGCTTCCCGACAAATTCGGCGCAGCCCTTCTTTTCTGCAGCTGCCACCGAGGTCTCTGCATCCTGGAGCCTCAGAGGAGGAGCACGATTTTGCCAGGAGAGGCTGTATCAGGGCGAAGTCTAAACGCAGGAAAGTAGTCCAGGAACACCTGCCATAAGCATTGAAGCAGGGAATTGAAGGGGCACGGAGCTGCAGCCACTGTCCTTTAGCAATCCGAAGAATGCGCACACAAGCCGGCTTCGTTCTTCGCCTCGTACAAGCCACCTCTCTCTGCGGCTCCCGGAGGCGAAGAAGCGGCTGCTTCGTGCACAGATGAGGGCAGCGGCAGCCGCAGGCTCTGAAGCGCGGCTTCGGCAGAAAGACGCCGGGGAGCGGCACTTCCCTCCGGACAGCTCCGGACCCCCGTAGTCTGCGTCCTGACCGGAATGCATCGTAGCGAAAAGCTTTGCCAGTGTGTCTCCAGGGAAAAAGCTTACCAGCACAGCAGACTTATCCCGCTCTTGCCCAGAAACATGGACTTGCCTCACACTCCAAAGACATTGCTCTTTCCTAAGCAGGCTAGGAAATTCTCTCAGATGGCCGTGCTGTCTGCCTGCTCCTGCCCAGCTCGTAGTTTTAGGTGCGCACATCCCAGCCTGGCATTCAGTGCACAGTCAAGGCAATTGCAAAATCCAGCAGCTGCTCATTCCCAAACACAAGGCGCTGTTTATGCTCTTGCTTCCCGACAAATTCGGCGCAGCCCTTCTTTTCTGCACCTGCCACCGAGGTCTCTGCATCCTGGAGCCTCAGAGGACGAGCACAATTTTGCAGGGAGGGGCTGTATCATGACGAAGTCTAAACGCAGGAAAGTTGTCCAGGAACACCTGCCATAAGCATGCCAGCCGTGAATTCAAGGGGCACGTAGCTGCAGCCACTGTCCTGTAGCAATCCGAAGAATGCGCACACAAGCCGGCTTCGTTCTTCGCCTCCTACAAGCCACCGTCTCTGCGGCTCCCGGAGGCGAAGGAGTGGCTTCTTCGTGCACAGATGAGGGCAGCGGCAGCCGCAGGCTCCATAGCGCGGCTTCGGCAGAAAGACGCCGGGGAGCTGCACTTCCCTCCAGACAGCTCCGGACCGCCGTAGTCTGCGTCCTGACAGGACTGCATCGTAGCAAAAAGCTTTGCCGGTGTGTCTCGCAGGGAAAAAGCTTACCAGCACAGCGGAATTATCCCGATCTTGCCAAGAAACATGGACTTGCCTCACACTCCAAAGACACTGCTCTTTCCTAAGCAGGCTAGGAAATGCTCTCAGATGGCCGTGCTGTCTGCCTGCTCCTGCCCAGCTCGTAGTTTTAGGTGCGCACATCCCAGCCTGGCATTCAGTGCACAGTCAAGGCAATTGCAAAATCCAGCAGCTGCTCATTCCCAAACACAAGGCACTGTTTATGCTCTTGCTTCCCGACAAATTCGGCGCAGCCCTTCTTTTCTGCACCTGCCACCGAGGTCTCTGCATCCTGGAGCCTCAGAGGAGGAGCACGATTTTGCAGGGAGGGGCTGTATCAGGGCGAAGTCAAAAGGCAGGAAAGTAGTCCAGGAACACCTGCCATAAGAATGCCATCCGTGAATTGAGGGGGCACGGAGCTGCAGCCACTGTCCTTTAGCACTCCGAAGAATGCGCACACAAGCCGGCTTCGTTCTTCGCCTCGTACAAGCCACCTGTCTCTGCGGCTCCCGGAGGCGAAGAAGCGGCTGCTTCGTGCACAGATGAGGGCAGCGGCAGCCGCAGGCTCCGAAGCGCGGCTTCGGCAGAAAGACGCCGGGGAGCGCCACTTCCCTCCGGACAGCTCCGGATCGCCGTAGTCTGCGTTCTGACAGGACTGCATCATAGCGAAAAGCTTTGCCAGTCTGTCTCGCAGGGAAAAAGCTTACCAGCACAGCGGACTTATCCCGATCTTGCCCAGAAACATGGACTTGCCTCACACACCAAAGACACCGCTCTTTCCTGGGCAGGCTAGGGAATGCTCTCAGATGGCCGTGCTGTCTGCCTGCTCCTGCCCAGCTCGTAGTTTTAGGTGCGCACAAATCCCAGCCTGGCATTCAGTGCACAGTCAAGGCAATTGCAAAATCCAGCAGCTGCTCATTCCCAAACACAAGTGCGCTGTTTATGCTCTTGCTTCCCGACAAATTCGGCGCAGCCCTTCTTTTCTGCACCTGCCACCGAGGTCTCTGCATCCTGGAGCCTCAGAGGACGAGCACGATTTTGCCAGGAGAGGCTGTATCAGGGCGAAGTCTAAACGCAGGAAAGTAGTCCAGGAACACCTGCAATAAGCATGCCAGCCGTGAATTCAAGGGGCACGGAGCTGCAGCCACTGTCCTTTAGCACTTCGAAGAATGCGCACACAAGCCGGCTTCGTTCTTCGCCTCGTACAAGCCACCTGTCTCTGCGGCTCCCGGAGGCGAAGAAGCGGCTGCTTCGTGTACAGATGAGGACGGCGGCAGCCGCAGGCTCCGAAGCGCGGCTTCGGCAGAAAGACGCCGGGGAGCGCCACTTCCCTCCGGACAGCTCCGGACAGCCGTAGTCTGTGTACTGAGTGGACTTCATCATAGCGAAAAGCTTTGCCAGTGTGTCTCGCAGGGAAAAAGCTTACCAGCACAGCGGACTTATCCCGCTCTTGCCCAGAAACATGGACTTGCCTCACATTCCAAAGACACTGCTCTTTCCTAAGCAGGCTAGGAAATTCTCTCAGATGGCCGTGCTGTCTGCCTGCTCCTGCCCAGCTCGTAGTTTTAGGTGCGCACAAATCCCAGCCTGGCATTCAGTGCACAGTCAAGGCAATTGCAAAATCCAGCAGCTGCTCATTCCCAAACACAAGGCGCTGTTTATGCTCTTGCTTCCCGACAAATTCGGCGCAGCCCTTCTTTTCTGCACCTGCCACCGAGGTCTCTGCATCCTGGAGCCTCAGAGGAGGAGCACGATTTTGCCAGGAGAGGCTGTATCAGGGCGAAGTCTAAACGCAGGAAGGTTGTCCAGGAACACCTGCCATAAGCATTGAAGCAGGGAATTTAAGGGGCACGGAGCTGCAGCCACTGTCCTTTAGCACTCCGAAGAATGCGCACACAAGCCGGCTTCGTTCTTCGCCTCCTACAAGCCACCTCTCTCTGCTGCTCCCGGAGGCGAAGGAGCGGCTGCTTGGTGCACAGATGAGGGCAGCGGCAGCCGCAGGCTCTGAAGCGCGGCTTCGGCAGAAAGACGCCGGGGAGCGGCACTTCCCTCCGGACAGCTCCGGACCCCCGTAGTCTGCGTCCTGACCGGAATGCATCGTAGCGAAAAGCTTTGCCAGTGTGTCTCCAGGGAAAAAGCTTACCAGCACAGCAGACTTATCCCGATCTTGCCAAGAAACATGGACTTGCCTCACACTCCAAAGACACTGCTCTTTCCTGGGCAGGCTAGAAAATGCTCTCAGATGGCCGTGCTGTCTGCCTGCTCCTGCCCAGCTCGTAGTTTTAGGTGCGCACATCCCAGCCTGGCATTCAGTGCACAGTCAAGGCAATTGCAAAATCCAGCAGCTGCTCATTCCCAAACACAAGGCGCTGTTTATGCTCTTGCTTCCCGACAAATTCGGTGCAGCCCTTCTTTTCTGCAGCTGCCACCGAGGTCTCTGCATCCTGGAGCCTCAGAGGACGAGCACAATTTTGCAGGGAGGGGCTGTATCATGACGAAGTCTAAACGCAGGAAAGTTGTCCAGGATCACCTGCCATAAGCATTGAAGCAGGGAATTGAAGGGGCACGGAGCTGCAGCCACTGTCATTTAGCACTCCGAAGAATGCGCACACAAGCCGGCTTCGTTCTTCGCCTCCTACAAGCCACCTCCCTCTGCTGCTCCCGGAGGCGAAGGAGCGGCTGCTTGGTGCACAGATGAGGGCAGCGGCAGCCGCAGGCTCTGAAGCGCGGCTTCGGCAGAAAGACGCCGGGGAGCGGCACTTCCCTCCGGACAGCTCCGGACCCCCGTAGTCTGCGTCCTGACCGGAATGCATCGTAGCGAAAAGCTTTGCCAGTGTGTCTCCAGGGAAAAAGCTTACCAGCACAGCAGACTTATCCCGATCTTGCCAAGAAACATGGACTTGCCTCACACTCCAAAGACACTGCTCTTTCCTGGGCAGGCTAGAAAATGCTCTCAGATGGCCGTGCTGTCTGCCTGCTCCTGCCCAGCTCGTAGTTTTAGGTGCGCACATCCCAGCCTGGCATTCAGTGCACAGTCAAGGCAATTGCAAAATCCAGCAGCTGCTCATTCCCAAACACAAGGCGCTGTTTATGCTCTTGCTTCCCGACAAATTCGGTGCAGCCCTTCTTTTCTGCAGCTGCCACCGAGGTCTCTGCATCCTGGAGCCTCAGAGGACGAGCACAATTTTGCAGGGAGGGGCTGTATCAGGGCGAAGTCAAAGCGCAGGAAAGTTGTCCAGGAACACCTGCCATAAGCATGCCAGCCGTGAATTCAAGGGGCACGGAGCTGCAGCCACTGTCCTTTAGCACTCCGAAGAATGCGCACACAAGCCGGCTTCGTTCTTCGCCTCATACAAGCTACCACTCACTGCGGCTTCCGGAGCAGAAGGAGCGGCTGCTTCGTGCACAGATGAGGGCAGCGGCAGCCGCAGGCTCCGAAGCGCGGCTTCGGCAGAAAGACGCCGGGGAGCGCCACTTCCCTCCGGACAGCTCTGGACATCCGTAGTCTACGTCCTGAGTGGACTTCATCATAGCGAAAAGCTTTGCCAGTGTGTCTCGCAGGGAAAAAGTTTACCAGCACAGCGGAATTATCCCGCTCTTGCCCAGAAACATGGACTTGCCTCACACTCCAAAGACATTGCTCTTTCCTAAGCAGGCTAACAAATTCTCTCAGATGGCCGTGCTGTCTGCCTGCTCCTGCCCAGCTCGTAGTTTTAGGTGTGCACATCCCAGCCTGGCATTCAGTGCACAGTGTAGGCAATTGCAAAATCCAGCAGCTGCTCATTCCCAAACACAAGGCACTGTTTATGCTCTTGCTTCCCGACAAATTCGGCGCAGCCCTTCTTTTCTGCAGCTGCCACCGAGGTCTCTGCATCCTGGAGCCTCAGAGGAGGAGCACGATTTTGCCAGGAGAGGCTGTATCAGGGCGAAGTCTAAACGCAGGAAAGTTGTCCAGGAACACCTGCCATAAGCATGCCAGCCGTGAATTCAAGGGGCACGGAGCTGCAGCCACTGTCCTTTAGCAATCCGAAGAATGCGCACACAAGCCGGCTTCGTTCTTCGCCTCGTACAAGCCACCGTCTCTGCGGCTCCCGGAGGCGAAGAAGCGGCTGCTTCGTACACAGATGAGGGCAGCGGCAGGTGCAGGCTCCGTAGCGCGGCTTCGGCAGAAAGACGCCGGGGAGCGCCACTTCCCTCCGGACAGCTCCGGACAGCCGTAGTCTGCGTTCTGACAGGACTGCATCATAGCGAAAAGCTTTGCCAGTGTGTCTCGCAGGGAAAAAGCTTACCAGCACAGCAGACTTATCCCGCTCTTGCCCAGAAACATGGACTTGCCTCACACTCCAAAGACACTGCTCTTTCCTAAGCAGGCTAGGAAATGCTCTCAGATGGCCGTGCTGTCTGCCTGCTCCTGCCCAGCTCGTAGTTTTAGGTGCGCACATCCCAGCCTGGCATTCAGTGCACAGTCAAGGCAATTGCAAAATCCAGCAGCTGCTCATTCCCAAACACAAGGCGCTGTTTATGCTCTTGCTTCCCGACAAATTCGGCGCAGCCCTTCTTTTCTGCACCTGCCACCGAGGTCTCTGCATCCTGGAGCCTCAGAGGACGAGCACGATTTAGCCAGGAGAGGCTGTATTAGGGCGAAGTATAAACGCAGGAAAGTAGTCCAGGAACACCTGCAATAAGCATGCCAGCCGTGAATTCAAGGGGCACGGAGCTGCAGCCACTGTCCTTTAGCACTCCGAAGAATGCGCACACAAGCCGGCTTCGTTCTTCGCCTCGTACAAGCCACCTGTCTCTGCGGCTCCCGGAGGCGAAGAAGCGGCTGCTTCTTGTACAGATGAGGACGGCGGCAGCCGCAGGCTCCGAAGCGCGGCTTCGGCAGAAAGACGCCGGGGAGTGCCACTTCCCTCCGGACAGCTCCGGACAGCCGTAGTCTGTGTACTGACTGGACTTCATCATAGCGAAAAGCTTTGCCAGTGTGTCTCGCAGGGAAAAAGCTTACCAGCACAGCGGACTTCTCCCGCTCTTGCCCAGAAACATGGACTTGCCTCACACTCCAAAGACACTGCTCTTTCCTAAGCAGGCTAGGAAATTCTCTCAGATGGCCGTGCTGTCTGCCTGCTCCTGCCCAGCTCGTAGTTTTAGGTGTGCACATCCCAGCCTGGCATTCAGTGCACAGTGTAGGCAATTGCAAAATCCAGCAGCTGCTCATTCCCAAACACAAGGCGCTGTTTATGCTCTTGCTTCCCGACAAATTCGGCGCAGCCCTTCTTTTCTGCAGCTGCCACCGAGGTCTCTGCATCCTGGAGCCTCAGAGGAGGAGCACGATTTTGCCAGGAGAGGCTGTATCAGGGCGAAGTCTAAACGCAGGAAAGTAGTCCAGGAACACCTGCTATAAGCATGCCAGCCATGAATTCAAGGGGCACGGATCTGCAGCCACTGTCCTTTAGCACTCCGAAGAATGCGCACACAAGCCGGCTTCGTTCTTCGCCTCGTACAAGCCACCTCTCTCTGCGGCTCCCGGAGGCGAAGAAGCGGCTGCTTCGTGTACAGATGAGGACGGCGGCAGGTGCAGGCTCCGTAGCGCGGCTTCGGCAGAAAGACGCCGGGGAGCGCCACTTCCCTCCGGACAGCTCCGGACAGCCGTAGTCTGTGTACTGAGTGGACTTCATCATAGCGAAAAGCTTTGCCAGTGTGTCTCGCAGGGAAAAAGCTTACCAGCACAGCGGACTTATCCCGCTCTTGCCCAGAAACATGGACTTGCCTCACATTCCAAAGACACTGCTCTTTCCTAAGCAGGCTAGGAAATTCTCTCAGATGGCCGTGCTGTCTGCCTGCTCCTGCCCAGCTCGTAGTTTTAGGTGCGCACATCCCAGCCTGGCATTCAGTGCACAGTCAAGGCAATTGCAAAATCCAGCAGCTGCTCATTCCCAAACACAAGGCGCTGTTTATGCTCTTGCTTCCCGACAAATTCGGCGCAGCCCTTCTTTTCTGCACCTGCCACCGAGGTCTCTGCATCCTGGAGCCTCAGAGGAGGAGCACGATTTTGCCAGGAGAGGCTGTATCAGGGCGAAGTCTAAACGCAGGAAGGTTGTCCAGGAACACCTGCCATAAGCATTGAAGCAGGGAATTGAAGGGGCACGGAGCTGCAGCCACTGTCATTTAGCACTCCGAAGAATGCGCACACAAGCCGGCTTCGTTCTTCGCCTCCTACAAGCCACCTCTCTCTGCTGCTCCCGGAGGCGAAGGAGCGGCTGCTTGGTGCACAGATGAGGGCAGCGGCAGCCGCAGGCTCTGAAGCGCGGCTTCGGCAGAAAGACGCCGGGGAGCGGCACTTCCCTCCGGACAGCTCCGGACCCCCGTAGTCTGCGTCCTGACCGGAATGCATCGTAGCGAAAAGCTTTGCCAGTGTGTCTCCAGGGAAAAAGCTTACCAGCACAGCAGACTTATCCCGCTCTTGCCCAGAAACATGGACTTGCCTCACACTCCAAAGACACTGCTCTTTCCTAAGCAGGCTAGGAAATGCTCTCAGATGGCCGTGCTGTCTGCCTGCTCCTGCCCAGCTCGTAGTTTTAGGTGCGCACATCCCAGCCTGGCATTCAGTGCACAGTCAAGGCAATTGCAAAATCCAGCAGCTGCTCATTCCCAAACACAAGGCGCTGTTTATGCTCTTGCTTCCCGACAAATTCGGCGCAGCCCTTCTTTTCTGCACCTGCCACCGAGGTCTCTGCATCCTGGAGCCTCAGAGGACGAGCACGATTTAGCCAGGAGAGGCTGTATTAGGGCGAAGTATAAACGCAGGAAAGTAGTCCAGGAACACCTGCAATAAGCATGCCAGCCGTGAATTCAAGGGGCACGGAGCTGCAGCCACTGTCCTTTAGCACTCCGAAGAATGCGCACACAAGCCGGCTTCGTTCTTCGCCTCGTACAAGCCACCTCTCTCTGCGGCTCCCGGAGGCGAAGAAGCGGCTGCTTCGTGTACAGATGAGGACGGCGGCAGCCGCAGGCTCCGAAGCGCGGCTTCGGCAGAAAGACGCCGGGGAGTGCCACTTCCCTCCGGACAGCTCCGGACAGCCGTAGTCTGCGTCCTGACAGGACTGCATCGTAGCAAAAAGCTTTGCCGGTGTGTCTCGCAGGGAAAAAGCTTACCAGCACAGCGGAATTATCCCGATCTTGCCAAGAAACATGGACTTGCCTCACACTCCAAAGACACTGCTCTTTCCTAAGCAGGCTAGGAAATTCTCTCAGATGGCCGTGCTGTCTGCCTGCTCCTGCCCAGCTCGTAGTTTTAGGTGCGCACATCCCAGCCTGGCATTCAGTGCACAGTCAAGGCAATTGAAAAATCAAGAAGCTGCTCATTCCCAAACACAAGCCGCGCTGTTTATGCTCTTGCTTCCCGACAAATTCGGCGCAGCCCTTCTTTTCTGCACCTGCCACCGAGGTCTCTGCATCCTGGAGCCTCAGAGGAGGAGCACGATTTTGCAGGGAGGGGCTGTATAAGGGCGAAGTCAAAAGGCAGGAAAGTTGTCCAGGAACACCTGCCATAAGCATGCCAGCCGTGAATTCAAGGGGCACGGAGCTGCAGCCACTGTCCTGTAGCAATCCGAAGAATGCGCACACAAGCCGGCTTCGTTCTTCGCCTCCTACAAGCCACCGTCTCTGCGGCTCCCGGAGGCGAAGGAGTGGCTTCTTCGTGCACAGATGAGGGCAGCGGCAGCCGCAGGCTCCATAGCGCGGCTTCGGCAGAAAGACGCTGGGGAGCTGCACTTCCCTCCAGACAGCTCCGGACCGCCGTAGTCTGCGTCCTGACAGGACTGCATCGTAGCAAAAAGCTTTGCCGGTGTGTCTCGCAGGGAAAAAGCTTACCAGCACAGCGGAATTATCCCGATCTTGCCAAGAAACATGGACTTGCCTCACACTCCAAAGACACTGCTCTTTCCTAAGCAGGCTAGGAAATGCTCTCAGATGGCCGTGCTGTATGCCTGCTCCTGCCCAGCTCGTAGTTTTAGGTGCGCACATCCCAGCCTGGCATTCAGTGCACAGTCAAGGCAATTGAAAAATCAAGAAGCTGCTCATTCCCAAACACAAGGCGCGCTGTTTATGCTCTTGCTTCCCGACAAATTCGGCGCAGCCCTTCTTTTCTGCACCTGCCACCGAGGTCTCTGCATCCTGGAGCCTCAGAGGAGGAGCACGATTTTGCAGGGAGGGGCTGTATCAGGGCGAAGTCAAAAGGCAGGAAAGTAGTCCAGGAACACCTGCCATAAGAATGCCATCCGTTAATTGAGGGGGCACGGAGCTGCAGCCACTCTCCTTTAGCACTCCGAAGAATGCGCACACAAGCCGGCTTCGTTCTTCGCCTCGTACAAGCCACCTGTCTCTGCGGCTCCCGGAGGCGAAGAAGCGGCTGCTTCGTGCACAGATGAGGGCAGCGGCAGCCGCAGGCTCCATAGCGCGGCTTCGGCAGAAAGACGCCGGGGAGCGGCACTTCCCTCCGGACAGCTCCGGACCGCCGTAGTCTGTGTACTGAGTGGACTGCATCATAGCGAAAAGCTTTGCCAGTGTGTCTCGCAGGGAAAAAGCTTACCAGCACAGCGGACTTATCCCGCTCTTGCCCAGAAACATGGACTTGCCTCACACTCCAAAGACATTGCTCTTTCCTAAGCAGGCTAGGAAATGCTCTCAGATGGCCGTGCTGTCTGCCTGCTCCTGCCCAGCTCGTAGTTTTAGGTGTGCACATCCCAGCCTGGCATTCAGTGCACAGTCAAGGCAATTGCAAAATCCAGCAGCTGCTCATTCCCAAACACAAGTGCGCTGTTTATGCTCTTGCTTCCCGACAAATTCGGCGCAGCCCTTCTTTTCTGCACCTGCCACCGAGGTCTCTGCATCCTGGAGCCTCAGAGGACGAGCACAATTTTGCAGGGAGGGGCTGTATCATGACGAAGTCTAAACGCAGGAAAGTTGTCCAGGAACACCTGCCATAAGCATGCCAGCCGTGAATTCAAGGGGCACGTAGCTGCAGCCACTGTCCTGTAGCAATCCGAAGAATGCGCACACAAGCCGGCTTCGTTCTTCGCCTCCTACAAGCCACCGTCTCTGCGGCTCCCGGAGGCGAAGGAGTGGCTTCTTCGTGCACAGATGAGGGCAGCGGCAGCCGCAGGCTCCATAGCGCGGCTTCGGCAGAAAGACGCCGGGGAGCTGCACTTCCCTCCGGACAGCTCCGGATCGCCGTAGTCTGCGTCCTGACAGGACTGCATCGTAGCAAAAAGCTTTGCCGGTGTGTCTCGCAGGGAAAAAGCTTACCAGCACAGCGGACTTATCCCGCTCTTGCCCAGAAACATGGACTTGCCTCACACTCCAAAGACATTGCTCTTTCCTAAGCAGGCTAGGAAATGCTCTCAGATGGCCGTGCTGTCTGCCTGCTCCTGCCCAGCTCGTAGTTTTAGGTGCGCACAAATCCCAGCCTGGCATTCAGTGCACAGTCAAGGCAATTGCAAAATCCAGCAGCTGCTCATTCCCAAACACAAGGCGCTGTTTATGCTCTTGCTTCCCGACAAATTCGGCGCAGCCCTTCTTTTCTGCAGCTGCCACCGAGGTCTCTGCATCCTGGAGCCTCAGAGGACGAGCACGATTTTGCAGGGAGCGGCTGTATCAGGGCGAAGTATAAACGCAGGAAAGTAGTCCAGGAACACCTGCCATAAGCATGCCAGCCGTGAATTCAAGGGGCACGGAGCTGCAGCCACTGTCCTTTAGCAATCCGAAGAATGCGCACACAAGCCGGCTTCGTTCTTCGCCTCCTACAAGCCACCGTCTCTGCGGCTCCCGGAGGCGAAGAAGCGGCTGCTTCGTGCACAGATGAGGACAGCGGCAGCCGCAGGCTCCGAAGCGCGGCTTCGGCAGAAAGACGCCGGGGAGCGGCACTTCCCTCCGGACAGCTCCGGACCGCCGTAGTCTGCGTCCTGACAGGACTGCATCATAGCGAAAAGCTTTGCCAGTGTGTCTCGCAGGGAAAAAGCTTACCAGCACAGCGGACTTCTCCCGCTCTTGCCCAGAAACATGGACTTGCCTCACACTCCAAAGACACTGCTCTTTCCTAAGCAGGCTAGGAAATTCTCTCAGATGGCCGTGCTGTCTGCCTGCTCCTGCCCAGCTCATAATTTTAGGTGCGCACATCCCAGCCTGGCATTCAGTGCACAGTCAAGGCAATTGAAAAATCCAGCAGCTGCTCATTCCCAAACACAAGGCGCGCTGTTTATGCTCTTGCTTCCCGACAAATTCGGCGCAGCCCTTCTTTTCTGCAGCTGCCACCGAGGTCTCTGCATCCTGGAGCCTCAGAGGAGGAGCACGATTTTGCCAGGAGAGGCTGTATCAGGGCGAAGTCTAAACGCAGGAAAGTAGTCCAGGAACACCTGACATAAGCATTGAAGCAGGGAATTGAAGGGGCACGGAGCTGCAGCCACTGTCCTTTAGCAATCCGAAGAATGCGCACACAAGCCGGCTTCGTTCTTCGCCTCCTACAAGCCACCTCTCTCTGCGGCTCCCGGAGGCGAACAAGCGGCTCCTTCGTGCACAGATGAGGGCAGCGGCAGCCGCAGGCTCTGAAGCGCGGCTTCGGCAGAAAGACGCCGGGGAGCGGCACTTCCCTCCGGACAGCTCCGGACCCCCGTAGTCTGCGTCCTGACCGGAATGCATCGTAGCGAAAAGCTTTGCCAGTGTGTCTCCAGGGAAAAAGCTTACCAGCACAGCAGACTTATCCCGCTCTTGCCCAGAAACATGGACTTGCCTCACACACCAAAGACACCGCTCTTTCCTGGGCAGGCTAGGAAATGCTCTCAGATGGCCGTGCTGTCTGCCTGCTCCTGCCCAGCTCGTAGTTTTAGGTGCGCACAAATCCCAGCCTGGCATTCAGTGCACAGTCAAGGCAATTGCAAAATCCAGCAGCTGCTCATTCCCAAACACAAGGCGCTGTTTATGCTCTTGCTTCCCGACAAATTCGGCGCAGCCCTTCTTTTCTGCAGCTGCCACCGAGGTCTCTGCATCCTGGAGCCTCAGAGGACGAGCACGATTTTGCAGGGAGCGGCTGTATCAGGGCGAAGTATAAACGCAGGAAAGTTGTCCAGGAACACCTGCCATAAGCATGCCAGCCGTGAATTCAAGGGGCACGGAGCTGCAGCCACTGTCCTGTAGCAATCCGAAGAATGCGCACACAAGCCGGCTTCGTTCTTCGCCTCCTACAAGCCACCGTCTCTGCGGCTCCCGGAGGCGAAGAAGCGGCTGCTTCGTGCACAGATGAGGACAGCGGCAGCCGCAGGCTCCGAAGCGCGGCTTCGGCAGAAAGACGCCGGAGAGCGGCACTTCCCTCCGGACAGCTCCGGACCGCCGTAGTCTGCGTCCTGACAGGACTGCATCATAGCGAAAAGCTTTGCCAGTGTGTCTCGCAGGGAAAAAGCTTACCAGCACAGCGGACTTCTCCCGCTCTTGCCCAGAAACATGGACTTGCCTCACACTCCAAAGACACTGCTCTTTCCTAAGCAGGCTAGGAAATTCTCTCAGATGGCCGTGCTGTCTGCCTGCTCCTGCCCAGCTCGTAGTTTTAGGTGCGCACATCCCAGCCTGGCATTCAGTGCACAGTCAAGGCAATTGCAAAATCCAGCAGCTGCTCATTCCCAAACACAAGGCGCTGTTTATGCTCTTGCTTCCCGACAAATTCGGCGCAGCCCTTCTTTTCTGCACCTGCCACCGAGGTCTCTGCATCCTGGAGCCTCAGAGGACGAGCACAATTTTGCAGGGAGGGGCTGTATCATGACGAAGTCTAAACGCAGGAAAGTAGTCCAGGAACACCTGCCATAAGCATGCCAGCCGTGAATTCAAGGGGCACGGAGCTGCAGCCACTGTCCTGTAGCAATCCGAAGAATGCGCACACAAGCCGGCTTCGTTCTTCGCCTCCTACAAGCCACCGTCTCTGCGGCTCCCGGAGGCGAAGGAGTGGCTTCTTCGTGCACAGATGAGGGCAGCGGCAGCCGCAGGCTCCATAGCGCGGCTTCGGCAGAAAGACGCCGGGGAGCTGCACTTCCCTCCAGACAGCTCCGGACCGCCGTAGTCTGCGTCCTGACAGGACTGCATCGTAGCAAAAAGCTTTGCCGGTGTGTCTCGCAGGGAAAAAGCTTACCAGCACAGCGGAATTATCCCGATCTTGCCAAGAAACATGGACTTGCCTCACACTCCAAAGACACTGCTCTTTCCTAAGCAGGCTAGGAAATGCTCTCAGATGGCCGTGCTGTCTGCCTGCTCCTGCCCAGCTCGTAGTTTTAGGTGCGCACATCCCAGCCTGGCATTCAGTGCACAGTCAAGGCAATTGAAAAATCAAGAAGCTGCTCATTCCCAAACACAAGGCGCGCTGTTTATGCTCTTGCTTCCCGACAAATTCGGCGCAGCCCTTCTTTTCTGCAGCTGCCACCGAGGTCTCTGCATCCTGGAGCCTCAGAGGAGGAGCACGATTTTGCCAGGAGAGGCTGTATCAGGGCGAAGTCTAAACGCAGGAAAGTTGTCCAGGAACACCTGCCATAAGCATGCCAGCCATGAATTCAAGGGGCACGGATCTGCAGCCACTGTCCTTTAGCACTCCGAAGAATGCGCACACAAGCCGGCTTCGTTCTTCGCCTCCTACAAGCCACCTGTCTCTGCGGCTCCCGGAGGCGAAGAAGCGGCTGCTTCGTACACAGATGAGGGCAGCGGCAGCCGCAGGCTCCGAAGCGCGGCTTCGGCAGAAAGACGCCGGGGAGCGCCACTTCCCTCCGGACAGCTCCGGACAGCCGTAGTCTGTGTACTGAGTGGACTGCATCATAGCGAAAAGCTTTGCCAGTGTGTCTCGCAGGGAAAAAGCTTACCAGCACAGCGGACTTATCCCGCTCTTGCCCAGAAACATGGACTTGCCTCACACTCCAAAGACATTGCTCTTTCCTAAGCAGGCTAGGAAATGCTCTCAGATGGCCGTGCTGTCTGCCTGCTCCTGCCCAGCTCGTAGTTTTAGGTGCGCACATCCCAGCCTGGCATTCAGTGCACAGTCAAGGCAATTGCAAAATCCAGCAGCTGCTCATTCCCAAACACAAGGCACTGTTTATGCTCTTGCTTCCCGACAAATTCGGCGCAGCCCTTCTTTTCTGCACCTGCCACCGAGGTCTCTGCATCCTGGAGCCTCAGAGGAGGAGCACGATTTTGCCAGGAGAGGCTGTATCAGGGCGAAGTCTAAACGCAGGAAAGTTGTCCAGGAACACCTGCCATAAGCATTGAAGCAGGGAATTGAAGGGGCACGGAGCTGCAGCCACTGTCCTTTAGCAATCCGAAGAATGCGCACACAAGCCGGCTTCGTTCTTCGCCTCGTACAAGCCACCTGTCTCTGCAGCCCCACGGAGGCGAAGAAGCGGCTGCTTCGTGTACAGATGAGGGCAGCGGCAGCCGCAGGCTCCGTAGCGCGGCTTCGGCAGAAAGACGCCGGGGAGCGGCACTTCCCTCCGGACAGCTCCGGATCGCCGTAGTCTGCGTTCTGACAGGACTGCATCATAGCGAAAAGCTTTGCCAGTGTGTCTCGCAGGGAAAAAGCTTACCAGCACAGCGGACTTATCCAGCTCTTGCCCAGAAACATGGACTTGCCTCACACACCAAAGACACCGCTCTTTCCTGGGCAGGCTAGGAAATGCTCTCAGATGGCCGTGCTGTCTGCCTGCTCCTGCCCAGCTCGTAGTTTTAGGTGCGCACAAATCCCAGCCTGGCATTCAGTGCACAGTCAAGGCAATTGCAAAATCCAGCAGCTGCTCATTCCCAAACACAAGGCGCTGTTTATGCTCTTGCTTCCCGACAAATTCGGCGCAGCCCTTCTTTTCTGCAGCTGCCACCGAGGTCTCTGCATCCTGGAGCCTCAGAGGACGAGCACGATTTTGCAGGGAGGGGCTGTATCAGGGCGAAGTCTAAACGCAGGAAAGTTGTCCAGGAACACCTGCCATAAGCATGCCAGCCGTGAATTCAAGGGGCACGGAGCTGCAGCCACTGTCCTGTAGCAATCCGAAGAATGCGCACACAAGCCGGCTTCGTTCTTCGCCTCCTACAAGCCACCGTCTCTGCGGCTCCCGGAGGCGAAGAAGCGGCTGCTTCGTGCACAGATGAGGACAGCGGCAGCCGCAGGCTCCGAAGCGCGGCTTCGGCAGAAATACGCCGGGGAGCGCCACTTCCCTCCGGACAGCTCCGGACCGCCGTAGTCTGCGTCCTGACAGGACTGCATCATAGCGAAAAGCTTTGCCAGTGTGTCTCGCAGGGAAAAAGCTTACCAGCACAGCGGACTTCTCCCGCTCTTGCCCAGAAACATGGACTTGCCTCACACTCCAAAGACACTGCTCTTTCCTAAGCAGGCTAGGAAATTCTCTCAGATGGCCGTGCTGTCTGCCTGCTCCTGCCCAGCTCATAATTTTAGGTGCGCACATCCCAGCCTGGCATTCAGTGCACAGTCAAGGCAATTGCAAAATCCAGCAGCTGCTCATTCCCAAACACAAGGCACTGTTTATGCTCTTGCTTCCCGACAAATTCGGCGCAGCCCTTCTTTTCTGCAGCTGCCACCGAGGTCTCTGCATCCTGGAGCCTCAGAGGAGGAGCACGATTTTGCCAGGAGAGGCTGTATCAGGGCGAAGTCTAAACGCAGGAAAGTTGTCCAGGAACACCTGCCATAAGCATGCCAGCCATGAATTCAAGGGGCACGGATCTGCAGCCACTGTCCTTTCGCACTCCGAAGAATGCGCACACAAGCCGGCTTCGTTCTTCGCCTCCTACAAGCCACCTGTCTCTGCGGCTCCCGGAGGCGAAGAAGCGGCTGCTTCGTACACAGATGAGGGCAGCGGCAGCCGCAGGCTCCGAAGCGCGGCTTCGGCAGAAATACGCCGGGGAGCGCCACTTCCCTCCGGACAGCTCCGGACAGCCGTAGTCTGCGTCCTGAGTGGACTGCATCATAGCGAAAAGCTTTGCCAGTGTGTCTCGCAGGGAAAAAGCTTACAAGCACAGCGGACTTATCCCGATCTTGCCTAGAAACATGGACTTGCCTCACACTCCAAAGACATTGCTCTTTCCTAAGCAGGCTAGGAAATGCTCTCAGATGGCCGTGCTGTCTGCCTGCTCCTGCCCAGCTCATAATTTTAGGTGTGCACATCCCAGCCTGGCATTCAGTGCACAGTCAAGGCAATTGCAAAATCCAGCAGCTGCTCATTCCCAAACACAAGTGCGCTGTTTATGCTCTTGCTTCCCGACAAATTCGGCGCAGCCCTTCTTTTCTGCAGCTGCCACCGAGGTCTCTGCATCCTGGAGCCTCAGAGGAGGAGCACGATTTTGCCAGGAGAGGCTGTATCAGGGCGAAGTCTAAACGCAGGAAAGTAGTCCAGGAACACCTGCCATAAGCATTGAAGCAGGGAATTGAAGGGGCACGGAGCTGCAGCCACTGTCCTTTAGCAATCCGAAGAATGCGCACACAAGCCGGCTTCGTTCTTCGCCTCCTACAAGCCACCTCTCTCTGCGGCTCCCGGAGGCGAACAAGCGGCTCCTTCGTGCACAGATGAGGGCAGCGGCTGCCGCAGGCTCTGAAGCGCGGCTTCGGCAGAAAGACGCCGGGGAGCGGCACTTCCCTCCGGACAGCTCCGGACCCCCGTAGTCTGCGTCCTGACCGGAATGCATCGTAGCGAAAAGCTTTGCCAGTGTGTCTCCAGGGAAAAAGCTTACCAGCACAGCAGACTTATCCCGCTCTTGCCCAGAAACATGGACTTGCCTCACACTCCAAAGACACTGCTCTTTCCTAAGCAGGCTAGGAAATTCTCTCAGATGGCCGTGCTGTCTGCCTGCTCCTGCCCAGCTCGTAGTTTTAGGTGCGCACATCCCAGCCTGGCATTCAGTGCACAGTCAAGGCAATTGCAAAATCCAGCAGCTGCTCATTCCCAAACACAAGGCGCTGTTTATGCTCTTGCTTCCCGACAAATTCGGCGCAGCCCTTCTTTTCTGCACCTGCCACCGAGGTCTCTGCATCCTGGAGCCTCAGAGGACGAGCACAATTTTGCAGGGAGGGGCTGTATCATGACGAAGTCTAAACGCAGGAAAGTAGTCCAGGAACACCTGCCATAAGCATGCCAGCCGTGAATTCAAGGGGCACGGAGCTGCAGCCACTGTCCTGTAGCAATCCGAAGAATGCGCACACAAGCCGGCTTCGTTCTTCGCCTCCTACAAGCCACCGTCTCTGCGGCTCCCGGAGGCGAAGGAGTGGCTTCTTCGTGCACAGATGAGGGCAGCGGCAGCCGCAGGCTCCATAGCGCGGCTTCGGCAGAAAGACGCCGGGGAGCTGCACTTCCCTCCAGACAGCTCCGGACCGCCGTAGTCTGCGTCCTGACAGGACTGCATCGTAGCAAAAAGCTTTGCCGGTGTGTCTCGCAGGGAAAAAGCTTACCAGCACAGCGGAATTATCCCGATCTTGCCAAGAAACATGGACTTGCCTCACACTCCAAAGACACTGCTCTTTCCTAAGCAGGCTAGGAAATTCTCTCAGATGGCCGTGCTGTCTGCCTGCTCCTGCCCAGCTCGTAGTTTTAGGTGCGCACATCCCAGCCTGGCATTCAGTGCACAGTCAAGGCAATTGAAAAATCAAGAAGCTGCTCATTCCCAAACACAAGCCGCGCTGTTTATGCTCTTGCTTCCCGACAAATTCGGCGCAGCCCTTCTTTTCTGCAGCTGCCACCGAGGTCTCTGCATCCTGGAGCCTCAGAGGAGGAGCACGATTTTGCAGGGAGGGGCTGTATAAGGGCGAAGTCAAAAGGCAGGAAAGTAGTCCAGGAACACCTGCCATAAGAATGCCATCCGTGAATTGAGGGGGCACGGAGCTGCAGCCACTGTCCTTTAGCACTCCGAAGAATGCGCACACAAGCCGGCTTCGTTCTTCGCCTCGTACAAGCCACCTATCTCTGCGGCTCCCGGAGGCGAAGAAGCGGCTGCTTCGTGCACAGATGAGGACAGCGGCAGCCGCAGGCTCCGAAGCGCGGCTTCGGCAGAAAGACGCCGGGGAGCGCCACTTCCCTCCGGACAGCTCCGGACCGCCGTAGTCTGTGTCCTGACAGGACTGCATCATAGCGAAAAGCTTTGCCAGTGTGTCTCGCAGGGAAAAAGCTTACCAGCACAGCGGACTTATCCCGCTCTTGCCCAGAAACATGGACTTGCCTCACACTCCAAAGACATTGCTCTTTCCTAAGCAGGCTAGGAAATTCTCTCAGATGGATGTGCTGTCTGCCTGCTCCTGCCCAGTTCATAATTTTAGGTGCGCACATCCCAGCCTGGCATTCAGTGCACAGTCAAGGCAATTGCAAAATCCAGCAGCTGCTCATTCCCAAACACAAGGCACTGTTTATGCTCTTGCTTCCCGACAAATTCGGCGCAGCCCTTCTTTTCTGCAGCTGCCACCGAGGTCTCTGCATCCTGGAGCCTCAGAGGAGGAGCACGATTTTGCCAGGAGAGGCTGTATCAGGGCGAAGTCTAAACGCAGGAAAGTTGTCCAGGAACACCTGCCATAAGCATGCCAGCCGTGAATTCAAGGGGCACGGAGCTGCAGCCACTGTCCTTTAGCAGTCCGAAGAATGCGCACACAAGCCGGCTTCGTTCTTCGCCTCGTACAAGCCACCTGTCTCTGCAGCCCCACGGAGGCGAAGAAGCGGCTGCTTCGTGTACAGATGAGGGCAGCGGCAGCCGCAGGCTCCGTAGCGCGGCTTCGGCAGAAAGACGCCGGGGAGCGGCACTTCCCTCCGGACAGCTCCGGATCGCCGTAGTCTGCGTTCTGACAGGACTGCATCATAGCGAAAAGCTTTGCCAGTGTGTCTCGCAGGGAAAAAGCTTACCAGCACAGCGGACTTATCCAGCTCTTGCCCAGAAACATGGACTTGCCTCACACACCAAAGACACCGCTCTTTCCTGGGCAGGCTAGGAAATGCTCTCAGATGGCCGTGCTGTCTGCCTGCTCCTGCCCAGCTCGTAGTTTTAGGTGCGCACAAATCCCAGCCTGGCATTCAGTGCACAGTCAAGGCAATTGCAAAATCCAGCAGCTGCTCATTCCCAAACACAAGGCGCTGTTTAGGCCCTTGCTTCCCGACAAATTCGGCGCAGCCCTTCTTTTCTGCAGCTGCCACCGAGGTCTCTGCATCCTGGAGCCTCAGAGGAGGAGCACGATTTTGCCAGGAGAGGCTGTATCAGGGCGAAGTCTAAACGCAGGAAAGTTGTCCAGGAACACCTGCCATAAGCATGCCAGCCATGAATTCAAGGGGCACGGATCTGCAGCCACTGTCCTTTAGCACTTCGAAGAATGCGCACACAAGCCGGCTTCGTTCTTCGCCTCCTACAAGCCACCTGTCTCTGCGGCTCCCGGAGGCGAAGAAGCGGCTGCTTCGTACACAGATGAGGGCAGCGGCAGCCGCAGGCTCCGAAGCGCGGCTTCGGCAGAAATACGCCGGGGAGCGCCACTTCCCTCCGGACAGCTCCGGACAGCCGTAGTCTGCGTCCTGAGTGGACTGCATCATAGCGAAAAGCTTTGCCAGTGTGTCTCGCAGGGAAAAAGTTTACCAGCACAGCGGACTTATCCCGATCTTGCCCAGAAACATGGACTTGCCTCACACTCCAAAGACATTGCTCTTTCCTAAGCAGGCTAGGAAATTCTCTCAGATGGCCGTGCTGTCTGCCTGCTCCTGCCCAGCTCATAATTTTAGGTGTGCACATCCCAGCCTGGCATTCAGTGCACAGTCAAGGCAATTGCAAAATCCAGCAGCTGCTCATTCCCAAACACAAGGCGCTGTTTAGGCCCTTGCTTCCCGACAAATTCGGCGCAGCCCTTCTTTTCTGCACCTGCCACCGAGGTCTCTGCATCCTGGAGCCTCAGAGGAGGAGCACGATTTTGCCAGGAGAGGCTGTATCAGGGCGAAGTCTAAACGCAGGAAAGTTGTCCAGGAACACCTGCCATAAGCATGCCAGCCATGAATTCAAGGGGCACGGATCTGCAGCCACTGTCCTTTAGCACTTCGAAGAATGCGCACACAAGCCGGCTTCGTTCTTCGCCTCCTACAAGCCACCTGTCTCTGCGGCTCCCGGAGGCGAAGAAGCGGCTGCTTCGTACACAGATGAGGGCAGCGGCAGCCGCAGGCTCCGAAGCGCGGCTTCGGCAGAAATACGCCGGGGAGCGCCACTTCCCTCCGGACAGCTCCGGACAGCCGTAGTCTGCGTCCTGAGTGGACTGCATCATAGCGAAAAGCTTTGCCAGTGTGTCTCGCAGGGAAAAAGTTTACCAGCACAGCGGACTTATCCCGATCTTGCCCAGAAACATGGACTTGCCTCACACTCCAAAGACATTGCTCTTTCCTAAGCAGGCTAGGAAATTCTCTCAGATGGCCGTGCTGTCTGCCTGCTCCTGCCCAGCTCATAATTTTAGGTGTGCACATCCCAGCCTGGCATTCAGTGCACAGTCAAGGCAATTGCAAAATCCAGCAGCTGCTCATTCCCAAACACAAGGCACTGTTTATGCTCTTGCTTCCCGACAAATTCGGCGCAGCCCTTCTTTTCTGCAGCTGCCACCGAGGTCTCTGCATCCTGGAGCCTCAGAGGAGGAGCACGATTTTGCCAGGAGAGGCTGTATCAGGACGAAGTCTAAACGCAGGAAAGTAGTCCAGGAACACCTGCCATAAGCATTGAAGCAGGGAATTGAAGGGGCACGGAGCTGCAGCCACTGTCCTTTAGCAATCCGAAGAATGCGCACACAAGCCGGCTTCGTTCTTCGCCTCCTACAAGCCACCGTCTCTGCGGCTCCCGGAGGCGAAGGAGCGGCTTCTTCGTGCACAGATGAGGGCAGCGGCAGCCGCAGGCTCCATAGCGCGGCTTCGGCAGAAAGACGCCGGGAGCTGCACTTCCCTCCAGACAGCTCCGGACCGCCGTAGTCTGCGTCCTGACAGGACTGCATCGTAGCAAAAAGCTTTGCCGGTGTGTCTCCAGGGAAAAAGCTTACCAGCACAGCAGACTTATCCCGCTCTTGCCCAGAAACATGGACTTGCCTCACACTCCAAAGACACTGCTCTTTCCTAAGCAGGCTAGGAAATTCTCTCAGATGGCCGTGCTGTCTGCCTGCTCCTGCCCAGCTCGTAGTTTTAGGTGCGCACATCCCAGCCTGGCATTCAGTGCACAGTCAAGGCAATTGCAAAATCCAGCAGCTGCTCATTCCCAAACACAAGGCGCTGTTTATGCTCTTGCTTCCCGACAAATTCGGCGCAGCCCTTCTTTTCTGCACCTGCCACCGAGGTCTCTGCATCCTGGAGCCTCAGAGGACGAGCACAATTTTGCAGGGAGGGGCTGTATCATGACGAAGTCTAAACGCAGGAAAGTAGTCCAGGAACACCTGCCATAAGCATGCCAGCCGTGAATTCAAGGGGCACGGAGCTGCAGCCACTGTCCTGTAGCAATCCGAAGAATGCGCACACAAGCCGGCTTCGTTCTTCGCCTCCTACAAGCCACCGTCTCTGCGGCTCCCGGAGGCGAAGGAGTGGCTTCTTCGTGCACAGATGAGGGCAGCGGCAGCCGCAGGCTCCATAGCGCGGCTTCGGCAGAAAGACGCCGGGGAGCTGCACTTCCCTCCAGACAGCTCCGGACCGCCGTAGTCTGCGTCCTGACAGGACTGCATCGTAGCAAAAAGCTTTGCCGGTGTGTCTCGCAGGGAAAAAGCTTACCAGCACAGCGGAATTATCCCGATCTTGCCAAGAAACATGGACTTGCCTCACACTCCAAAGACACTGCTCTTTCCTAAGCAGGCTAGGAAATTCTCTCAGATGGCCGTGCTGTCTGCCTGCTCCTGCCCAGCTCGTAGTTTTAGGTGCGCACATCCCAGCCTGGCATTCAGTGCACAGTCAAGGCAATTGAAAAATCAAGAAGCTGCTCATTCCCAAACACAAGCCGCGCTGTTTATGCTCTTGCTTCCCGACAAATTCGGCGCAGCCCTTCTTTTCTGCAGCTGCCACCGAGGTCTCTGCATCCTGGAGCCTCAGAGGAGGAGCACGATTTTGCAGGGAGGGGCTGTATAAGGGCGAAGTCAAAAGGCAGGAAAGTAGTCCAGGAACACCTGCCATAAGAATGCCATCCGTGAATTGAGGGGGCACGGAGCTGCAGCCACTGTCCTTTAGCACTCCGAAGAATGCGCACACAAGCCGGCTTCGTTCTTCGCCTCGTACAAGCCACCTATCTCTGCGGCTCCCGGAGGCGAAGAAGCGGCTGCTTCGTGCACAGATGAGGACAGCGGCAGCCGCAGGCTCCGAAGCGCGGCTTCGGCAGAAAGACGCCGGGGAGCGCCACTTCCCTCCGGACAGCTCCGGACCGCCGTAGTCTGTGTCCTGACAGGACTGCATCATAGCGAAAAGCTTTGCCAGTGTGTCTCGCAGGGAAAAAGCTTACCAGCACAGCGGACTTATCCCGCTCTTGCCCAGAAACATGGACTTGCCTCACACTCCAAAGACATTGCTCTTTCCTAAGCAGGCTAGGAAATTCTCTCAGATGGATGTGCTGTCTGCCTGCTCCTGCCCAGTTCATAATTTTAGGTGCGCACATCCCAGCCTGGCATTCAGTGCACAGTCAAGGCAATTGCAAAATCCAGCAGCTGCTCATTCCCAAACACAAGGCACTGTTTATGCTCTTGCTTCCCGACAAATTCGGCGCAGCCCTTCTTTTCTGCAGCTGCCACCGAGGTCTCTGCATCCTGGAGCCTCAGAGGAGGAGCACGATTTTGCCAGGAGAGGCTGTATCAGGGCGAAGTCTAAACGCAGGAAAGTTGTCCAGGAACACCTGCCATAAGCATGCCAGCCGTGAATTCAAGGGGCACGGAGCTGCAGCCACTGTCCTTTAGCAGTCCGAAGAATGCGCACACAAGCCGGCTTCGTTCTTCGCCTCGTACAAGCCACCTGTCTCTGCAGCCCCACGGAGGCGAAGAAGCGGCTGCTTCGTGTACAGATGAGGGCAGCGGCAGCCGCAGGCTCCGTAGCGCGGCTTCGGCAGAAAGACGCCGGGGAGCGGCACTTCCCTCCGGACAGCTCCGGATCGCCGTAGTCTGCGTTCTGACAGGACTGCATCATAGCGAAAAGCTTTGCCAGTGTGTCTCGCAGGGAAAAAGCTTACCAGCACAGCGGACTTATCCAGCTCTTGCCCAGAAACATGGACTTGCCTCACACACCAAAGACACCGCTCTTTCCTGGGCAGGCTAGGAAATGCTCTCAGATGGCCGTGCTGTCTGCCTGCTCCTGCCCAGCTCGTAGTTTTAGGTGCGCACAAATCCCAGCCTGGCATTCAGTGCACAGTCAAGGCAATTGCAAAATCCAGCAGCTGCTCATTCCCAAACACAAGGCGCTGTTTAGGCCCTTGCTTCCCGACAAATTCGGCGCAGCCCTTCTTTTCTGCAGCTGCCACCGAGGTCTCTGCATCCTGGAGCCTCAGAGGAGGAGCACGATTTTGCCAGGAGAGGCTGTATCAGGGCGAAGTCTAAACGCAGGAAAGTTGTCCAGGAACACCTGCCATAAGCATGCCAGCCATGAATTCAAGGGGCACGGATCTGCAGCCACTGTCCTTTAGCACTTCGAAGAATGCGCACACAAGCCGGCTTCGTTCTTCGCCTCCTACAAGCCACCTGTCTCTGCGGCTCCCGGAGGCGAAGAAGCGGCTGCTTCGTACACAGATGAGGGCAGCGGCAGCCGCAGGCTCCGAAGCGCGGCTTCGGCAGAAATACGCCGGGGAGCGCCACTTCCCTCCGGACAGCTCCGGACAGCCGTAGTCTGCGTCCTGAGTGGACTGCATCATAGCGAAAAGCTTTGCCAGTGTGTCTCGCAGGGAAAAAGTTTACCAGCACAGCGGACTTATCCCGATCTTGCCCAGAAACATGGACTTGCCTCACACTCCAAAGACATTGCTCTTTCCTAAGCAGGCTAGGAAATTCTCTCAGATGGCCGTGCTGTCTGCCTGCTCCTGCCCAGCTCATAATTTTAGGTGTGCACATCCCAGCCTGGCATTCAGTGCACAGTCAAGGCAATTGCAAAATCCAGCAGCTGCTCATTCCCAAACACAAGGCGCTGTTTAGGCCCTTGCTTCCCGACAAATTCGGCGCAGCCCTTCTTTTCTGCACCTGCCACCGAGGTCTCTGCATCCTGGAGCCTCAGAGGAGGAGCACGATTTTGCCAGGAGAGGCTGTATCAGGGCGAAGTCTAAACGCAGGAAAGTTGTCCAGGAACACCTGCCATAAGCATGCCAGCCATGAATTCAAGGGGCACGGATCTGCAGCCACTGTCCTTTAGCACTTCGAAGAATGCGCACACAAGCCGGCTTCGTTCTTCGCCTCCTACAAGCCACCTGTCTCTGCGGCTCCCGGAGGCGAAGAAGCGGCTGCTTCGTACACAGATGAGGGCAGCGGCAGCCGCAGGCTCCGAAGCGCGGCTTCGGCAGAAATACGCCGGGGAGCGCCACTTCCCTCCGGACAGCTCCGGACAGCCGTAGTCTGCGTCCTGAGTGGACTGCATCATAGCGAAAAGCTTTGCCAGTGTGTCTCGCAGGGAAAAAGTTTACCAGCACAGCGGACTTATCCCGATCTTGCCCAGAAACATGGACTTGCCTCACACTCCAAAGACATTGCTCTTTCCTAAGCAGGCTAGGAAATTCTCTCAGATGGCCGTGCTGTCTGCCTGCTCCTGCCCAGCTCATAATTTTAGATGTGCACATCCCAGCCTGGCATTCAGTGCACAGTCAAGGCAATTGCAAAATCCAGCAGCTGCTCATTCCCAAACACAAGGCACTGTTTATGCTCTTGCTTCCCGACAAATTCGGCGCAGCCCTTCTTTTCTGCAGCTGCCACCGAGGTCTCTGCATCCTGGAGCCTCAGAGGAGGAGCACGATTTTGCCAGGAGAGGCTGTATCAGGACGAAGTCTAAACGCAGGAAAGTAGTCCAGGAACACCTGCCATAAGCATTGAAGCAGGGAATTGAAGGGGCACGGAGCTGCAGCCACTGTCCTTTAGCAATCCGAAGAATGCGCACACAAGCCGGCTTCGTTCTTCGCCTCCTACAAGCCACCGTCTCTGCGGCTCCCGGAGGCGAAGGAGCGGCTTCTTCGTGCACAGATGAGGGCAGCGGCAGCCGCAGGCTCCATAGCGCGGCTTCGGCAGAAAGACGCCGGGAGCTGCACTTCCCTCCAGACAGCTCCGGACCGCCGTAGTCTGCGTCCTGACAGGACTGCATCGTAGCAAAAAGCTTTGCCGGTGTGTCTCCAGGGAAAAAGCTTACCAGCACAGCAGACTTATCCCGCTCTTGCCCAGAAACATGGACTTGCCTCACACTCCAAAGACACTGCTCTTTCCTAAGCAGGCTAGGAAATTCTCTCAGATGGCCGTGCTGTCTGCCTGCTCCTGCCCAGCTCCTAGTTTTAGGTGCGCACATCCCAGCCTGGCATTCAGTGCACAGTCAAGGCAATTGCAAAATCCAGCAGCTGCTCATTCCCAAACACAAGGCGCTGTTTATGCTCTTGCTTCCCGACAAATTCGGCGCAGCCCTTCTTTTCTGCACCTGCCACCGAGGTCTCTGCATCCTGGAGCCTCAGAGGACGAGCACAATTTTGCAGGGAGGGGCTGTATCATGACGAAGTCTAAACGCAGGAAAGTAGTCCAGGAACACCTGCCATAAGCATGCCAGCCGTGAATTCAAGGGGCACGGAGCTGCAGCCACTGTCCTGTAGCAATCCGAAGAATGCGCACACAAGCCGGCTTCGTTCTTCGCCTCCTACAAGCCACCGTCTCTGCGGCTCCCGGAGGCGAAGGAGTGGCTTCTTCGTGCACAGATGAGGGCAGCGGCAGCCGCAGGCTCCATAGCGCGGCTTCGGCAGAAAGACGCCGGGGAGCTGCACTTCCCTCCAGACAGCTCCGGACCGCCGTAGTCTGCGTCCTGACAGGACTGCATCGTAGCAAAAAGCTTTGCCGGTGTGTCTCGCAGGGAAAAAGCTTACCAGCACAGCGGAATTATCCCGATCTTGCCAAGAAACATGGACTTGCCTCACACTCCAAAGACACTGCTCTTTCCTAAGCAGGCTAGGAAATTCTCTCAGATGGCCGTGCTGTCTGCCTGCTCCTGCCCAGCTCGTAGTTTTAGGTGCGCACATCCCAGCCTGGCATTCAGTGCACAGTCAAGGCAATTGAAAAATCAAGAAGCTGCTCATTCCCAAACACAAGCCGCGCTGTTTATGCTCTTGCTTCCCGACAAATTCGGCGCAGCCCTTCTTTTCTGCACCTGCCACCGAGGTCTCTGCATCCTGGAGCCTCAGAGGAGGAGCACGATTTTGCAGGGAGGGGCTGTATAAGGGCGAAGTCAAAAGGCAGGAAAGTAGTCCAGGAACACCTGCCATAAGAATGCCATCCGTGAATTGAGGGGGCACGGAGCTGCAGCCACTGTCCTTTAGCACTCCGAAGAATGCGCACACAAGCCGGCTTCGTTCTTCGCCTCGTACAAGCCACCTGTCTCTGCGGCTCCCGGAGGCGAAGAAGCGGCTGCTTCGTGCACAGATGAGGGCAGCGGCAGCCGCAGGCTCCGAAGCGCGGCTTCGGCAGAAAGACGCCGGGGAGCGCCACTTCCCTCCGGACAGCTCCGGACCGCCGTAGTCTGTGTACTGAGTGGACTGCATCATAGCGAAAAGCTTTGCCAGTGTGTCTCGCAGGGAAAAAGCTTACCAGCACAGCGGACTTATCCCGCTCTTGCCCAGAAACATGGACTTGCCTCACACTCCAAAGACATTGCTCTTTCCTAAGCAGGCTAGGAAATTCTCTCAGATGGCCGTGCTGTCTGCCTGCTCCTGCCCAGCTCATAATTTTAGGTGCGCACATCCCAGCCTGGCATTCAGTGCACAGTCAAGGCAATTGCAAAATCCAGCAGCTGCTCATTCCCAAACACAAGGCACTGTTTATGCTCTTGCTTCCCGACAAATTCGGCGCAGCCCTTCTTTTCTGCAGCTGCCACCGAGGTCTCTGCATCCTGGAGCCTCAGAGGAGGAGCACGATTTTGCCAGGAGAGGCTGTATCAGGGCGAAGTCTAAACGCAGGAAAGTTGTCCAGGAACACCTGCCATAAGCATGCCAGCCGTGAATTCAAGGGGCACGGAGCTGCAGCCACTGTCCTTTAGCAGTCCGAAGAATGCGCACACAAGCCGGCTTCGTTCTTCGCCTCGTACAAGCCACCTGTCTCTGCAGCCCCACGGAGGCGAAGAAGCGGCTGCTTCGTGTACAGATGAGGGCAGCGGCAGCCGCAGGCTCCGTAGCGCGGCTTCGGCAGAAAGACGCCGGGGAGCGCCACTTCCCTCCGGACAGCTCCGGATCGTCGTAGTCTGCGTTCTGACAGGACTGCATCATAGCGAAAAGCTTTGCCAGTGTGTCTCGCAGGGAAAAAGCTTACCAGCACAGCGGACTTATCCAGCTCTTGCCCAGAAACATGGACTTGCCTCACACACCAAAGACACCGCTCTTTCCTGGGCAGGCTAGGAAATGCTCTCAGATGGCCGTGCTGTCTGCCTGCTCCTGCCCAGCTCGTAGTTTTAGGTGCGCACAAACCCCAGCCTGGCATTCAGTGCACAGTCAAGGCAATTGCAAAATCCAGCAGCTGCTCATTCCCAAACACAAGGCGCTGTTTATGCTCTTGCTTCCCGACAAATTCGGTGCAGCCCTTCTTTTCTGCAGCTGCCACCGAGGTCTCTGCATCCTGGAGCCTCAGAGGAGGAGCACGATTTTGCAGGGAGGGGCTGTATCAGGGCGAAGTATAAACGCAGGAAAGTAGTCCAGGAACACCTGCCATAAGCATGCCAGCCGTGAATTCAAGGGGCACGGAGCTGCAGCCACTGTCCTTTAGCAGTCCGAAGAATGCGCACACAAGCCGGCTTCGTTCTTCGCCTCCTACAAGCCACCTGTCTCTGCGGCTCCCGGAGGCGAAGAAGCGGCTGCTTCGTGCACAGATGAGGGCAGCGGCAGCCGCAGGCTCCGAAGCGCGGCTTCGGCAGAAAGACGCCGGGGAGTGCCACTTCCCTCCGGACAGCTCCGGACAGCCGTAGTCTGCGTCCTGAGTGGACTGCATCATAGCGAAAAGCTTTGCCAGTGTGTCTCGCAGGGAAAAAGTTTACCAGCACAGCGGAATTATCCCGATCTCGCCCAGAAACATGGACTTGCCTCACACTCCAAAGACATTGCTCTTTCCTAAGCAGGCTAGGAAATGCCCTCAGATGGCCGTGCTGTCTGCCTGCTCCTGCCCAGCTCGTAGTTTTAGGAGCGCACATCCCAGCCTGGCATTCAGTGCACAGTCAAGGCAATTGCAAAATCCAGCAGCTGCTCATTCCCAAACACAAGGCGCTGTTTATGCTCTTGCTTCCCGACAAATTCGGCGCAGCCCTTCTTTTCTGCACCTGCCACCGAGGTCTCTGCATCCTGGAGCCTCAGAGGAGGAGCACGATTTTGCAGGGAGGGGCTGTATCAGGGCGAAGTCTAAACGCAGGAAAGTTGTCCAGGAACACCTGCCATAAGCATGCCAGCCGTGAATTCAAGGGGCACGGAGCTGCAGCCACTGTCCTGTAGCAATCCGAAGAATGCGCACACAAGCCGGCTTCGTTCTTCGCCTCCTACAAGCCACCGTCTCTGCGGCTCCCGGAGGCGAAGGAGTGGCTTCTTCGTGCACAGATGAGGGCAGCGGCAGCCGCAGGCTCCATAGCGCGGCTTCGGCAGAAAGACGCCGGGGAGCTGCACTTCCCTCCAGACAGCTCCGGACCGCCGTAGTCTGCGTCCTGACAGGACTGCATCGTAGCAAAAAGCTTTGCCGGTGTGTCTCGCAGGGAAAAAGCTTACCAGCACAGCGGAATTATCCCGATCTTGCCAAGAAACATGGACTTGCCTCACACTCCAAAGACACTGCTCTTTCCTAAGCAGGCTAGGAAATGCTCTCAGATGGCCGTGCTGTCTGCCTGCTCCTGCCCAGCTCGTAGTTTTAGGTGCGCACATCCCAGCCTGGCATTCAGTGCACAGTCAAGGCAATTGAAAAATCAAGAAGCTGCTCATTCCCAAACACAAGGCGCGCTGTTTATGCTCTTGCTTCCCGACAAATTCGGCGCAGCCCTTCTTTTCTGCACCTGCCACCGAGGTCTCTGCATCCTGGAGCCTCAGAGGAGGAGCACGATTTTGCAGGGAGGGGCTGTATCAGGGCGAAGTCAAAAGGCAGGAAAGTAGTCCAGGAACACCTGCCATAAGAATGCCATCCGTGAATTGAGGGGGCACGGAGCTGCAGCCACTGTCCTTTAGCACTCCGAAGAATGCGCACACAAGCCGGCTTCGTTCTTCGCCTCGTACAAGCCACCTGTCTCTGCGGCTCCCGGAGGCGAAGAAGCGGCTGCTTCGTGCACAGATGAGGGCAGCGGCAGCCGCAGGCTCCGAAGCGCGGCTTCGGCAGAAAGACGCCGGGGAGCGCCACTTCCCTCCGGACAGCTCCGGACCGCCGTAGTCTGTGTACTGAGTGGACTGCATCATAGCGAAAAGCTTTGCCAGTGTGTCTCGCAGGGAAAAAGCTTACCAGCACAGCGGACTTATCCCGCTCTTGCCCAGAAACATGGACTTGCCTCACACTCCAAAGACATTGCTCTTTCCTAAGCAGGCTAGGAAATGCTCTCAGATGGCCGTGCTGTCTGCCTGCTCCTGCCCAGCTCATAATTTTAGGTGCGCACATCCCAGCCTGGCATTCAGTGCACAGTCAAGGCAATTGCAAAATCCAGCAGCTGCTCATTCCCAAACACAAGGCACTGTTTATGCTCTTGCTTCCCGACAAATTCGGCGCAGCCCTTCTTTTCTGCACCTGCCACCGAGGTCTCTGCATCCTGGAGCCTCAGAGGACGAGCACGATTTTGCCAGGAGAGGCTGTATCAGGGCGAAGTCTAAACGCAGGAAAGTTGTCCAGGAACCCCTGCCATAAGCATTGAAGCAGGGAATTGAAGGGGCACGGAGCTGCAGCCACTGTCCTTTAGCAATCCGAAGAATGCGCACACAAGCCGGCTTCGTTCTTCGCCTCGTACAAGCCACCTGTCTCTGCATCCCCACGGAGGCGAAGAAGCGGCTGCTTCGTGCACAGATGAGGGCAGCGGCAGCCGCAGGCTCCGTAGCGCGGCTTCGGCAGAAAGACGCCGGGGAGCTGCACTTCCCTCCAGACAGCTCCGGACCGCCGTAGTCTGCGTCCTGACAGGACTGCATCGTAGCAAAAAGCTTTGCCGGTGTGTCTCGCAGGGAAAAAGCTTACCAGCACAGCGGACTTATCCCGATCTTGCCAAGAAACATGGACTTGCCTCACACTCCAAAGACACTGCTCTTTCCTAAGCAGGCTAGGAAATGCTCTCAGATGGCCGTGCTGTCTGCCAGCTCCTGCCCAGCTCGTAGTTTTAGGTGCGCACATCCCAGCCTGGCATTCAGTGCACAGTCAAGGCAATTGAAAAATCAAGAAGCTGCTCATTCCCAAACACAAGGCGCGCTGTTTATGCTCTTGCTTCCCGACAAATTCGGCGCAGCCCTTCTTTTCTGCACCTGCCACCGAGGTCTCTGCATCCTGGAGCCTCAGAGGAGGAGCACGATTTTGCAGGGAGGGGCTGTATCAGGGCGAAGTCAAAAGGCAGGAAAGTAGTCCAGGAACACCTGCCATAAGAATGCCATCCGTGAATTGAGGGGGCACGGAGCTGCAGCCACTGTCCTTTAGCACTCCAAAGAATGCGCACACAAGCCGGCTTCGTTCTTCGCCTCCTACAAGCCACCTGTCTCTGCGGCTCCCGGAGGCGAAGAAGCGGCTGCTTCGTGCACAGATGAGGGCAGCGGCAGCCGCAGGCTCCGAAGCGCGGCTTCGGCAGAAAGACGCCGGGGAGCGCCACTTCCCTCCGGACAGCTCCGGATCGCCGTAGTCTGCGTTCTGACAGGACTGCATCATAGCGAAAAGCTTTGCCAGTGTGTCTCGCAGGGAAAAAGCTTACCAGCACAGCGGACTTATCCAGCTCTTGCCCAGAAACATGGACTTGCCTCACACACCAAAGACACCGCTCTTTCCTGGGCAGGCTAGGAAATGCTCTCAGATGGCCGTGCTGTCTGCCTGCTCCTGCCCAGCTCGTAGTTTTAGGTGCGCACAAATCCCAGCCTGGCATTCAGTGCACAGTCAAGGCAATTGCAAAATCCAGCAGCTGCTCATTCCCAAACACAAGTGCGCTGTTTATGCTCTTGCTTCCCGACAAATTCGGCGCAGCCCTTCTTTTCTGCACCTGCCACCGAGGTCTCTGCATCCTGGAGCCTCAGAGGACGAGCACGATTTTGCCAGGAGAGGCTGTATCAGGGCGAAGTCTAAACGCAGGAAAGTAGTCCAGGAACACCTGCAATAAGCATGCCAGCCGTGAATTCAAGGGGCACGGAGCTGCAGCCACTGTCCTTTAGCACTTCGAAGAATGCGCACACAAGCCGGCTTCGTTCTTCGCCTCGTACAAGCCACCTGTCTCTGCGGCTCCCGGAGGCGAAGAAGCGGCTGCTTCGTGTACAGATGAGGACGGCGGCAGCCGCAGGCTCCGAAGCGCGGCTTCGGCAGAAAGACGCCGGGGAGCGCCACTTCCCTCCGGACAGCTCCGGATCGCCGTAGTCTGCGTTCTGACAGGACTGCATCATAGCGAAAAGCTTTGCCGGTGTGTCTCGCAGGGAAAAAGCTTACCAGCACAGCGGACTTCTCCCGCTCTTGCCCAGAAACATGGACTTGCCTCACACTCCAAAGACACTGCTCTTTCCTAAGCAGGCTAACAAATTCTCTCAGATGGCCGTGCTGTCTGCCTGCTCCTGCCCAGCTCGTAGTTTTAGGTGTGCACATCCCAGCCTGGCATTCAGTGCACAGTCAAGGCAATTGCAAAATCCAGCAGCTGCTCATTCCCAAACACAAGGCGCTGTTTATGCTCTTGCTTCCCGACAAATTCGGCGCAGCCCTTCTTTTCTGCACCTGCCACCGAGGTCTCTGCATCCTGGAGCCTCAGAGGACGAGCACGATTTAGCCAGGAGAGGCTGTATTAGGGCGAAGTATAAACGCAGGAAAGTAGTCCAGGAACACCTGCAATAAGCATGCCAGCCGTGAATTGAGGGGGCACGGAGCTGCAGCCACTGTCCTTTAGCACTCCGAAGAATGCGCACACAAGCCGGCTTCGTTCTTCGCCTCGTACAAGCCACCTCTCTCTGCGGCTCCCGGAGGCGAAGAAGCGGCTGCTTCGTGTACAGATGAGGACGGCGGCAGCCGCAGGCTCCGAAGCGCGGCTTCGGCAGAAAGACGCCGGGGAGTGCCACTTCCCTCCGGACAGCTCCGGACAGCCGTAGTCTGTGTACTGACTGGACTTCATCATAGCGAAAAGCTTTGCCAGTGTGTCTCGCAGGGAAAAAGCTTACCAGCACAGCGGACTTCTCCCGCTCTTGCCCAGAAACATGGACTTGCCTCACACTCCAAAGACACTGCTCTTTCCTAAGCAGGCTAGGAAATTCTCTCAGATGGCCGTGCTGTCTGCCTGCTCCTGCCCAGCTCGTAGTTTTAGGTGCGCACATCCCAGCCTGGCATTCAGTGCACAGTCAAGGCAATTGCAAAATCCAGCAGCTGCTCATTCCCAAACACAAGGCGCTGTTTATGCTCTTGCTTCCCGACAAATTCGGCGCAGCCCTTCTTTTCTGCAGCTGCCACCGAGGTCTCTGCATCCTGGAGCCTCAGAGGAGGAGCACGATTTTGCCAGGAGAGCCTGTATCAGGGCGAAGTCTAAACGCAGGAAGGTTGTCCAGGAACACCTGCCATAAGCATTGAAGCAGGGAATTGAAGGGGCACGGAGCTGCAGCCACTGTCATTTAGCACTCCGAAGAATGCGCACACAAGCCGGCTTCGTTCTTCGCCTCCTACAAGCCACCTGTCTCTGCTGCTCCCGGAGGCGAAGGAGCGGCTGCTTGGTGCACAGATGAGGGCAGCGGCAGCCGCAGGCTCTGAAGCGCGGCTTCGGCAGAAAGACGCCGGGGAGCGGCACTTCCCTCCGGACAGCTCCGGACAGCCGTAGTCTGCGTTCTGACAGGACTGCATCATAGCGAAAAGCTTTGCCGGTGTGTCTCCAGGGAAAAAGCTTACCAGCACAGCAGACTTATCCCGATCTTGCCAAGAAACATGGACTTGCCTCACACTCCAAAGACACTGCTCTTTCCTGGGCAGGCTAGAAAATGCTCTCAGATGGCCGTGCTGTCTGCCTGCTCCTGCCCAGCTCGTAGTTTTAGGTGCGCACATCCCAGCCTGGCATTCAGTGCACAGTCAAGGCAATTGCAAAATCCAGCAGCTGCTCATTCCCAAACACAAGGCGCTGTTTATGCTCTTGCTTCCCGACAAATTCGGTGCAGCCCTTCTTTTCTGCAGATGCCACCGAGGTCTCTGCATCCTGGAGCCTCAGAGGACGAGCACAATTTTGCAGGGAGGGGCTGTATCAGGGCGAAGTCAAAGCGCAGGAAAGTTGTCCAGGAACACCTGCCATAAGCATGCCAGCCGTGAATTCAAGGGGCACGGAGCTGCAGCCACTGTCCTTTAGCAGTCCGAAGAATGCGCACACAAGCCGGCTTCGTTCTTCGCCTCATACAAGCTACCACTCACTGCGGCTTCCGGAGCAGAAGGAGCGGCTGCTTCGTGCACAGATGAGGGCAGCGGCAGCCGCAGGCTCCGAAGCGCGGCTTCGGCAGAAAGACGCCGGGGAGCGCCACTTCCCTCCGGACAGCTCTGGACAGCCGTAGTCTACGTCCTGAGTGGACTTCATCATAGCGAAAAGCTTTGCCAGTGTGTCTCGCAGGGAAAAAGTTTACCAGCACAGCGGAATTATCCCGCTCTTGCCCAGAAACATGGACTTGCCTCACACTCCAAAGACATTGCTCTTTCCTAAGCAGGCTAACAAATTCTCCCAGATGGCCGTGCTGTCTGCCTGCTCCTGCCCAGCTCGTAGTTTTAGGTGTGCACATCCCAGCCTGGCATTCAGTGCACAGTCAAGGCAATTGCAAAATCCAGCAGCTGCTCATTCCCAAACACAAGGCACTGTTTATGCTCTTGCTTCCCGACAAATTCGGTGCAGCCCTTCTTTTCTGCAGCTGCCACCGAGGTCTCTGCATCCTGGAGCCTCAGAGGAGGAGCACGATTTTGCCAGGAGAGGCTGTATCAGGGCGAAGTCTAAACGCAGGAAAGTTGTCCAGGAACACCTGCCATAAGCATGCCAGCCGTGAATTCAAGGGGCACGGAGCTGCAGCCACTGTCCTTTAGCACTCCGAAGAATGCGCACACAAGCCGGCTTCGTTCTTCGCCTCGTACAAGCCACCTGTCTCTGCGGCTCCCGGAGGCGAAGAAGCGGCTGCTTCGTACACAGATGAGGGCAGCGGCAGCCGCAGGCTCCGTAGCGCGGCTTCGGCAGAAAGACGCCGGGGAGCGGCACTTCCCTCCGGACAGCTCCGGACAGCCGTAGTCTGCGTCCTGAGTGGACTGCATCATAGCGAAAAGCTTTGCCAGTGTGTCTCGCAGGGAAAAAGTTTACCAGCACAGCGGAATTATCCCGATCTTGCCCAGAAACATGGACTTGCCTCACACTCCAAAGACATTGCTCTTTCCTAAGCAGGCTAGGAAATGCCCTCAGATGGCCGTGCTGTCTGCCTGCTCCTGCCCAGCTCGTAGTTTTAGGAGCGCACATCCCAGCCTGGCATTCAGTGCACAGTCAAGGCAATTGCAAAATCAAGAAACTGCTCATTCCCAATCACAAGGCGCTGTTTATGCTCTTGCTTCCCGACAAATTCGGCGCAGCCCTTCTTTTCTGCAGCTGCCACCGAGGTCTCTGCATCCTGGAGCCTCAGAGGAGGAGCACGATTTTGCAGGGAGGGGCTGTATCAGGGCGAAGTCTAAACGCAGGAAAGTTGTCCAGGAACACCTGCCATAAGCATGCCAGCCGTGAATTCAAGGGGCACGGAGCTGCAGCCACTGTCCTGTAGCAATCCGAAGAATGCGCACACAAGCCGGCTTCGTTCTTCGCCTCCTACAAGCCACCGTCTCTGCGGCTCCCGGAGGCGAAGGAGTGGCTTCTTCGTGCACAGATGAGGGCAGCGGCAGCCGCAGGCTCCATAGCGCGGCTTCGGCAGAAAGACGCCGGGGAGCTGCACTTCCCTCCAGACAGCTCCGGACCGCCGTAGTCTGCGTCCTGACAGGACTGCATCGTAGCAAAAAGCTTTGCCGGTGTGTCTCGCAGGGAAAAAGCTTACCAGCACAGCGGAATTATCCCGATCTTGCCAAGAAACATGGACTTGCCTCACACTCCAAAGACACTGCTCTTTCCTAAGCAGGCTAGGAAATGCTCTCAGATGGCCGTGCTGTCTGCCTGCTCCTGCCCAGCTCGTAGTTTTAGGTGCGCACATCCCAGCCTGGCATTCAGTGCACAGTCAAGGCAATTGCAAAATCAAGAAACTGCTCATTCCCAATCACAAGGCGCTGTTTATGCTCTTGCTTCCCGACAAATTCGGCGCAGCCCTTCTTTTCTGCAGCTGCCACCGAGGTCTCTGCATCCTGGAGCCTCAGAGGAGGAGCACGATTTTGCAGGGAGGGGCTGTATCAGGGCGAAGTCTAAACGCAGGAAAGTTGTCCAGGAACACCTGCCATAAGCATGCCAGCCGTGAATTCAAGGGGCACGGAGCTGCAGCCACTGTCCTGTAGCAATCCGAAGAATGCGCACACAAGCCGGCTTCGTTCTTCGCCTCCTACAAGCCACCGTCTCTGCGGCTCCCGGAGGCGAAGGAGTGGCTTCTTCGTGCACAGATGAGGGCAGCGGCAGCCGCAGGCTCCATAGCGCGGCTTCGGCAGAAAGACGCCGGGGAGCTGCACTTCCCTCCAGACAGCTCCGGACCGCCGTAGTCTGCGTCCTGACAGGACTGCATCGTAGCAAAAAGCTTTGCCGGTGTGTCTCGCAGGGAAAAAGCTTACCAGCACAGCGGAATTATCCCGATCTTGCCAAGAAACATGGACTTGCCTCACACTCCAAAGACACTGCTCTTTCCTAAGCAGGCTAGGAAATGCTCTCAGATGGCCGTGCTGTCTGCCTGCTCCTGCCCAGCTCGTAGTTTTAGGTGCGCACATCCCAGCCTGGCATTCAGTGCACAGTCAAGGCAATTGAAAAATCAAGAAGCTGCTCATTCCCAAACACAAGGCGCGCTGTTTATGCTCTTGCTTCCCGACAAATTCGGCGCAGCCCTTCTTTTCTGCAGCTGCCACCGAGGTCTCTGCATCCTGGAGCCTCAGAGGAGGAGCACGATTTTGCAGGGAGGGGCTGTATCAGGGCGAAGTCAAAAGGCAGGAAAGTAGTCCAGGAACACCTGCCATAAGAATGCCATCCGTTAATTGAGGGGGCACGGAGCTGCAGCCACTGTCCTTTAGCACTCCGAAGAATGCGCACACAAGCCGGCTTCGTTCTTCGCCTCCTACAAGCCACCTGTCTCTGCGGCTCCCGGAGGCGAAGAAGCGGCTGCTTCGTGCACAGATGAGGGCAGCGGCAGCCGCAGGCTCCATAGCGCGGCTTCGGCAGAAAGACGCCGGGGAGCGCCACTTCCCTCCGGACAGCTCCGGACCGCCGTAGTCTGTGTACTGAGTGGACTGCATCATAGCGAAAAGCTTTGCCAGTGTGTCTCGCAGGGAAAAAGCTTACCAGCACAGCGGACTTATCCCGCTCTTGCCCAGAAACATGGACTTGCCTCACACTCCAAAGACATTGCTCTTTCCTAAGCAGGCTAGGAAATGCTCTCAGATGGCCGTGCTGTCTGCCTGCTCCTGCCCAGCTCGTAGTTTTAGGTGTGCACATCCCAGCCTGGCATTCAGTGCACAGTCAAGGCAATTGCAAAATCCAGCAGCTGCTCATTCCCAAACACAAGTGCGCTGTTTATGCTCTTGCTTCCCGACAAATTCGGCGCAGCCCTTCTTTTCTGCAGCTGCCACCGAGGTCTCTGCATCCTGGAGCCTCAGAGGACGAGCACAATTTTGCAGGGAGGGGCTGTATCATGACGAAGTCTAAATGCAGGAAAGTTGTCCAGGAACACCTGCCATAAGCATGCCAGCCGTGAATTCAAGGGGCACGTAGCTGCAGCCACTGTCCTGTAGCAATCCGAAGAATGCGCACACAAGCCGGCTTCGTTCTTCGCCTCCTACAAGCCACCGTCTCTGCGGCTCCCGGAGGCGAAGGAGTGGCTTCTTCGTGCACAGATGAGGGCAGCGGCAGCCGCAGGCTCCATAGCGCGGCTTCGGCAGAAAGACGCCGGGGAGCTGCACTTCCCTCCGGACAGCTCCGGATCGCCGTAGTCTGCGTCCTGACAGGACTGCATCGTAGCAAAAAGCTTTGCCAGTGTGTCTCGCAGGGAAAAAGCTTACCAGCACAGCGGACTTATCCCGCTCTTGCCCAGAAACATGGACTTGCCTCACACTCCAAAGACATTGCTCTTTCCTGGGCAGGCTAGGAAATGCTCTCAGATGGCCGTGCTGTCTGCCTGCTCCTGCCCAGCTCGTAGTTTTAGGTGCGCACAAATCCCAGCCTGGCATTCAGTGCACAGTCAAGGCAATTGCAAAATCCAGCAGCTGCTCATTCCCAAACACAAGGCGCTGTTTATGCTCTTGCTTCCCGACAAATTCGGCGCAGCCCTTCTTTTCTGCACCTGCCACCGAGGTCTCTGCATCCTGGAGCCTCAGAGGACGAGCACGATTTTGCAGGGAGCGGCTGTATCAGGGCGAAGTATAAACGCAGGAAAGTAGTCCAGGAACACCTGCCATAAGCATGCCAGCCGTGAATTCAAGGGGCACGGAGCTGCAGCCACTGTCCTGTAGCAATCCGAAGAATGCGCACACAAGCCGGCTTCGTTCTTCGCCTCCTACAAGCCACCTCTCTCTGCGGCTCCCGGAGGCGAAGAAGCGGCTGCTTCGTGCACAGATGAGGACAGCGGCAGCCGCAGGCTCCGAAGCGCGGCTTCGGCAGAAAGACGCCGGGGAGCGGCACTTCCCTCCGGACAGCTCCGGACAGCCGTAGTCTGCGTCCTGACAGGACTGCATCATAGCGAAAAGCTTTGCCAGTGTGTCTCGCAGGGAAAAAGCTTACCAGCACAGCGGACTTCTCCCGCTCTTGCCCAGAAACATGGACTTGCCTCACACTCCAAAGACACTGCTCTTTCCTAAGCAGGCTAGGAAATTCTCTCAGATGGCCGTGCTGTCTGCCTGCTCCTGCCCAGCTCATAATTTTAGGTGCGCACATCCCAGCCTGGCATTCAGTGCACAGTCAAGGCAATTGCAAAATCCAGCAGCTGCTCATTCCCAAACACAAGGCACTGTTTATGCTCTTGCTTCCCGACAAATTCGGCGCAGCCCTTCTTTTCTGCAGCTGCCACCGAGGTCTCTGCATCCTGGAGCCTCAGAGGAGGAGCACGATTTTGCCAGGAGAGGCTGTATCAGGGCGAAGTCTAAACGCAGGAAAGTTGTCCAGGAACACCTGCCATAAGCATGCCAGCCATGAATTCAAGGGGCACGGATCTGCAGCCACTGTCCTTTAGCACTCCGAAGAATGCGCACACAAGCCGGCTTCGTTCTTCGCCTCCTACAAGCCACCTGTCTCTGCGGCTCCCGGAGGCGAAGAAGCGGCTGCTTCGTGCACAGATGAGGGCAGCGGCAGCCGCAGGCTCCGAAGCGCGGCTTCGGCAGAAAGACGCCGGGGAGCGGCACTTCCCTCCGGACAGCTCCGGACAGCCGTAGTCTGCGTCCTGAGTGGACTGCATCATAGCGAAAAGCTTTGCCAGTGTGTCTCGCAGGGAAAAAGCTTACAAGCACAGCGGACTTATCCCGATCTTGCCCAGAAACATGGACTTGCCTCACACTCCAAAGACATTGCTCTTTCCTAAGCAGGCTAGGAAATTCTCTCAGATGGCCGTGCTGTCTGCCTGCTCCTGCCCAGCTCATAATTTTAGGTGTGCACATCCCAGCCTGGCATTCAGTGCACAGTCAAGGCAATTGCAAAATCCAGCAGCTGCTCATTCCCAAACACAAGGCACTGTTTATGCTCTTGCTTCCCGACAAATTCGGCGCAGCCCTTCTTTTCTGCAGCTGCCACCGAGGTCTCTGCATCCTGGAGCCTCAGAGGAGGAGCACGATTTTGCCAGGAGAGGCTGTATCAGGGCGAAGTCTAAACGCAGGAAAGTAGTCCAGGAACACCTGCCATAAGCATTGAAGCAGGGAATTGAAGGGGCACGGAGCTGCAGCCACTGTCCTTTAGCAATCCGAAGAATGCGCACACAAGCCGGCTTCGTTCTTCGCCTCCTACAAGCCACCTCTCTCTGCGGCTCCCGGAGGCGAACAAGCGGCTCCTTCGTGCACAGATGAGGGCAGCGGCAGCCGCAGGCTCTGAAGCGCGGCTTCGGCAGAAAGACGCCGGGGAGCGGCACTTCCCTCCGGACAGCTCCGGACCCCCGTAGTCTGCGTCCTGACCGGAATGCATCGTAGCGAAAAGCTTTGCCAGTGTGTCTCCAGGGAAAAAGCTTACCAGCACAGCAGACTTATCCCGCTCTTGCCCAGAAACATGGACTTGCCTCACACTCCAAAGACACTGCTCTTTCCTAAGCAGGCTAGGAAATGCTCTCAGATGGCCGTGCTGTCTGCCTGCTCCTGCCCAGCTCGTAGTTTTAGGTGCGCACATCCCAGCCTGGCATTCAGTGCACAGTCAAGGCAATTGCAAAATCCAGCAGCTGCTCATTCCCAAACACAAGGCGCGCTGTTTATGCTCTTGCTTCCCGACAAATTCGGCGCAGCCCTTCTTTTCTGCACCTGCCACCGAGGTCTCTGCATCCTGGAGCCTCAGAGGAGGAGCACGATTTTGCAGGGAGGGGCTGTATCAGGGCGAAGTCAAAAGGCAGGAAAGTAGTCCAGGAACACCTGCCATAAGAATGCCATCCGTTAATTGAGGGGGCACGGAGCTGCAGCCACTCTCCTTTAGCACTCCGAAGAATGCGCACACAAGCCGGCTTCGTTCTTCGCCTCGTACAAGCCACCTGTCTCTGCGGCTCCCGGAGGCGAAGAAGCGGCTGCTTCGTGCACAGATGAGGGCAGCGGCAGCCGCAGGCTCCATAGCGCGGCTTCGGCAGAAAGACGCCGGGGAGCGGCACTTCCCTCCGGACAGCTCCGGACCGCCGTAGTCTGTGTACTGAGTGGACTGCATCATAGCGAAAAGCTTTGCCAGTGTGTCTCGCAGGGAAAAAGCTTACCAGCACAGCGGACTTATCCCGCTCTTGCCCAGAAACATGGACTTGCCTCACACTCCAAAGACATTGCTCTTTCCTAAGCAGGCTAGGAAATGCTCTCAGATGGCCGTGCTGTCTGCCTGCTCCTGCCCAGCTCGTAGTTTTAGGTGTGCACATCCCAGCCTGGCATTCAGTGCACAGTCAAGGCAATTGCAAAATCCAGCAGCTGCTCATTCCCAAACACAAGTGCGCTGTTTATGCTCTTGCTTCCCGACAAATTCGGCGCAGCCCTTCTTTTCTGCACCTGCCACCGAGGTCTCTGCATCCTGGAGCCTCAGAGGACGAGCACAATTTTGCAGGGAGGGGCTGTATCATGACGAAGTCTAAACGCAGGAAAGTTGTCCAGGAACACCTGCCATAAGCATGCCAGCCGTGAATTCAAGGGGCACGTAGCTGCAGCCACTGTCCTGTAGCAATCCGAAGAATGCGCACACAAGCCGGCTTCGTTCTTCGCCTCCTACAAGCCACCGTCTCTGCGGCTCCCGGAGGCGAAGGAGTGGCTTCTTCGTGCACAGATGAGGGCAGCGGCAGCCGCAGGCTCCATAGCGCGGCTTCGGCAGAAAGACGCCGGGGAGCTGCACTTCCCTCCGGACAGCTCCGGATCGCCGTAGTCTGCGTCCTGACAGGACTGCATCGTAGCAAAAAGCTTTGCCGGTGTGTCTCGCAGGGAAAAAGCTTACCAGCACAGCGGACTTATCCCGCTCTTGCCCAGAAACATGGACTTGCCTCACACTCCAAAGACATTGCTCTTTCCTAAGCAGGCTAGGAAATGCTCTCAGATGGCCGTGCTGTCTGCCTGCTCCTGCCCAGCTCGTAGTTTTAGGTGCGCACAAATCCCAGCCTGGCATTCAGTGCACAGTCAAGGCAATTGCAAAATCCAGCAGCTGCTCATTCCCAAACACAAGGCGCTGTTTATGCTCTTGCTTCCCGACAAATTCGGCGCAGCCCTTCTTTTCTGCAGCTGCCACCGAGGTCTCTGCATCCTGGAGCCTCAGAGGACGAGCACGATTTTGCAGGGAGCGGCTGTATCAGGGCGAAGTATAAACGCAGGAAAGTAGTCCAGGAACACCTGCCATAAGCATGCCAGCCGTGAATTCAAGGGGCACGGAGCTGCAGCCACTGTCCTTTAGCAATCCGAAGAATGCGCACACAAGCCGGCTTCGTTCTTCGCCTCCTACAAGCCACCGTCTCTGCGGCTCCCGGAGGCGAAGAAGCGGCTGCTTCGTGCACAGATGAGGACAGCGGCAGCCGCAGGCTCCGAAGCGCGGCTTCGGCAGAAAGACGCCGGGGAGCGGCACTTCCCTCCGGACAGCTCCGGACCGCCGTAGTCTGCGTCCTGACAGGACTGCATCATAGCGAAAAGCTTTGCCAGTGTGTCTCGCAGGGAAAAAGCTTACCAGCACAGCGGACTTCTCCCGCTCTTGCCCAGAAACATGGACTTGCCTCACACTCCAAAGACACTGCTCTTTCCTAAGCAGGCTAGGAAATTCTCTCAGATGGCCGTGCTGTCTGCCTGCTCCTGCCCAGCTCATAATTTTAGGTGCGCACATCCCAGCCTGGCATTCAGTGCACAGTCAAGGCAATTGAAAAATCCAGCAGCTGCTCATTCCCAAACACAAGGCGCGCTGTTTATGCTCTTGCTTCCCGACAAATTCGGCGCAGCCCTTCTTTTCTGCAGCTGCCACCGAGGTCTCTGCATCCTGGAGCCTCAGAGGAGGAGCACGATTTTGCCAGGAGAGGCTGTATCAGGGCGAAGTCTAAACGCAGGAAAGTAGTCCAGGAACACCTGCCATAAGCATTGAAGCAGGGAATTGAAGGGGCACGGAGCTGCAGCCACTGTCCTGTAGCAATCCGAAGAATGCGCACACAAGCCGGCTTCGTTCTTCGCCTCCTACAAGCCACCTCTCTCTGCGGCTCCCGGAGGCGAACAAGCGGCTCCTTCGTGCACAGATGAGGGCAGCGGCAGCCGCAGGCTCTGAAGCGCGGCTTCGGCAGAAAGACGCCGGGGAGCGGCACTTCCCTCCGGACAGCTCCGGACCCCCGTAGTCTGCGTCCTGACCGGAATGCATCGTAGCGAAAAGCTTTGCCAGTGTGTCTCCAGGGAAAAAGCTTACCAGCACAGCAGACTTATCCCGCTCTTGCCCAGAAACATGGACTTGCCTCACACACCAAAGACACCGCTCTTTCCTGGGCAGGCTAGGAAATGCTCTCAGATGGCCGTGCTGTCTGCCTGCTCCTGCCCAGCTCGTAGTTTTAGGTGCGCACAAATCCCAGCCTGGCATTCAGTGCACAGTCAAGGCAATTGCAAAATCCAGCAGCTGCTCATTCCCAAACACAAGGCGCTGTTTATGCTCTTGCTTCCCGACAAATTCGGCGCAGCCCTTCTTTTCTGCAGCTGCCACCGAGGTCTCTGCATCCTGGAGCCTCAGAGGACGAGCACGATTTTGCAGGGAGCGGCTGTATCAGGGCGAAGTATAAACGCAGGAAAGTTGTCCAGGAACACCTGCCATAAGCATGCCAGCCGTGAATTCAAGGGGCACGGAGCTGCAGCCACTGTCCTGTAGCAATCCGAAGAATGCGCACACAAGCCGGCTTCGTTCTTCGCCTCCTACAAGCCACCGTCTCTGCGGCTCCCGGAGGCGAAGAAGCGGCTGCTTCGTGCACAGATGAGGACAGCGGCAGCCGCAGGCTCCGAAGCGCGGCTTCGGCAGAAAGACGCCGGAGAGCGGCACTTCCCTCCGGACAGCTCCGGACCGCCGTAGTCTGCGTCCTGACAGGACTGCATCATAGCGAAAAGCTTTGCCAGTGTGTCTCGCAGGGAAAAAGCTTACCAGCACAGCGGACTTCTCCCGCTCTTGCCCAGAAACATGGACTTGCCTCACACTCCAAAGACACTGCTCTTTCCTAAGCAGGCTAGGAAATTCTCTCAGATGGCCGTGCTGTCTGCCTGCTCCTGCCCAGCTCGTAGTTTTAGGTGCGCACATCCCAGCCTGGCATTCAGTGCACAGTCAAGGCAATTGCAAAATCCAGCAGCTGCTCATTCCCAAACACAAGGCGCTGTTTATGCTCTTGCTTCCCGACAAATTCGGCGCAGCCCTTCTTTTCTGCACCTGCCACCGAGGTCTCTGCATCCTGGAGCCTCAGAGGACGAGCACAATTTTGCAGGGAGGGGCTGTATCATGACGAAGTCTAAACGCAGGAAAGTAGTCCAGGAACACCTGCCATAAGCATGCCAGCCGTGAATTCAAGGGGCACGGAGCTGCAGCCACTGTCCTGTAGCAATCCGAAGAATGCGCACACAAGCCGGCTTCGTTCTTCGCCTCCTACAAGCCACCGTCTCTGCGGCTCCCGGAGGCGAAGGAGTGGCTTCTTCGTGCACAGATGAGGGCAGCGGCAGCCGCAGGCTCCATAGCGCGGCTTCGGCAGAAAGACGCCGGGGAGCTGCACTTCCCTCCAGACAGCTCCGGACCGCCGTAGTCTGCGTCCTGACAGGACTGCATCGTAGCAAAAAGCTTTGCCGGTGTGTCTCGCAGGGAAAAAGCTTACCAGCACAGCGGAATTATCCCGATCTTGCCAAGAAACATGGACTTGCCTCACACTCCAAAGACACTGCTCTTTCCTAAGCAGGCTAGGAAATGCTCTCAGATGGCCGTGCTGTCTGCCTGCTCCTGCCCAGCTCGTAGTTTTAGGTGCGCACATCCCAGCCTGGCATTCAGTGCACAGTCAAGGCAATTGAAAAATCAAGAAGCTGCTCATTCCCAAACACAAGGCGCGCTGTTTATGCTCTTGCTTCCCGACAAATTCGGCGCAGCCCTTCTTTTCTGCAGCTGCCACCGAGGTCTCTGCATCCTGGAGCCTCAGAGGAGGAGCACGATTTTGCCAGGAGAGGCTGTATCAGGGCGAAGTCTAAACGCAGGAAAGTTGTCCAGGAACACCTGCCATAAGCATGCCAGCCATGAATTCAAGGGGCACGGATCTGCAGCCACTGTCCTTTAGCACTCCGAAGAATGCGCACACAAGCCGGCTTCGTTCTTCGCCTCCTACAAGCCACCTGTCTCTGCGGCTCCCGGAGGCGAAGAAGCGGCTGCTTCGTACACAGATGAGGGCAGCGGCAGCCGCAGGCTCCATAGCGCGGCTTCGGCAGAAAGACGCCGGGGAGCGCCACTTCCCTCCGGACAGCTCCGGACAGCCGTAGTCTGTGTACTGAGTGGACTGCATCATAGCGAAAAGCTTTGCCAGTGTGTCTCGCAGGGAAAAAGCTTACCAGCACAGCGGACTTATCCCGCTCTTGCCCAGAAACATGGACTTGCCTCACACTCCAAAGACATTGCTCTTTCCTGGGCAGGCTAGGAAATGCTCTCAGATGGCCGTGCTGTCTGCCTGCTCCTGCCCAGCTCGTAGTTTTAGGTGCGCACAAATCCCAGCCTGGCATTCAGTGCACAGTCAAGGCAATTGCAAAATCCAGCAGCTGCTCATTCCCAAACACAAGGCGCTGTTTATGCTCTTGCTTCCCGACAAATTCGGCGCAGCCCTTCTTTTCTGCAGCTGCCACCGAGGTCTCTGCATCCTGGAGCCTCAGAGGACGAGCACGATTTTGCAGGGAGGGGCTGTATCAGGGCGAAGTCTAAACGCAGGAAAGTTGTCCAGGAACACCTGCCATAAGCATGCCAGCCGTGAATTCAAGGGGCACGGAGCTGCAGCCACTGTCCTGTAGCAATCCGAAGAATGCGCACACAAGCCGGCTTCGTTCTTCGCCTCCTACAAGCCACCGTCTCTGCGGCTCCCGGAGGCGAAGAAGCGGCTGCTTCGTGCACAGATGAGGACAGCGGCAGCCGCAGGCTCCGAAGCGCGGCTTCGGCAGAAATACGCCGGGGAGCGCCACTTCCCTCCGGACAGCTCCGGACCGCCGTAGTCTGCGTCCTGACAGGACTGCATCATAGCGAAAAGCTTTGCCAGTGTGTCTCGCAGGGAAAAAGCTTACCAGCACAGCGGACTTCTCCCGCTCTTGCCCAGAAACATGGACTTGCCTCACACTCCAAAGACACTGCTCTTTCCTAAGCAGGCTAGGAAATTCTCTCAGATGGCCGTGCTGTCTGCCTGCTCCTGCCCAGCTCATAATTTTAGGTGCGCACATCCCAGCCTGGCATTCAGTGCACAGTCAAGGCAATTGCAAAATCCAGCAGCTGCTCATTCCCAAACACAAGGCACTGTTTATGCTCTTGCTTCCCGACAAATTCGGCGCAGCCCTTCTTTTCTGCAGCTGCCACCGAGGTCTCTGCATCCTGGAGCCTCAGAGGAGGAGCACGATTTTGCCAGGAGAGGCTGTATCAGGGCGAAGTCTAAACGCAGGAAAGTTGTCCAGGAACACCTGCCATAAGCATGCCAGCCATGAATTCAAGGGGCACGGATCTGCAGCCACTGTCCTTTCGCACTCCGAAGAATGCGCACACAAGCCGGCTTCGTTCTTCGCCTCCTACAAGCCACCTGTCTCTGCGGCTCCCGGAGGCGAAGAAGCGGCTGCTTCGTACACAGATGAGGGCAGCGGCAGCCGCAGGCTCCGAAGCGCGGCTTCGGCAGAAATACGCCGGGGAGCGCCACTTCCCTCCGGACAGCTCCGGACAGCCGTAGTCTGCGTCCTGAGTGGACTGCATCATAGCGAAAAGCTTTGCCAGTGTGTCTCGCAGGGAAAAAGCTTACAAGCACAGCGGACTTATCCCGATCTTGCCCAGAAACATGGACTTGCCTCACACTCCAAAGACATTGCTCTTTCCTAAGCAGGCTAGGAAATGCTCTCAGATGGCCGTGCTGTCTGCCTGCTCCTGCCCAGCTCATAATTTTAGGTGTGCACATCCCAGCCTGGCATTCAGTGCACAGTCAAGGCAATTGCAAAATCCAGCAGCTGCTCATTCCCAAACACAAGTGCGCTGTTTATGCTCTTGCTTCCCGACAAATTCGGCGCAGCCCTTCTTTTCTGCAGCTGCCACCGAGGTCTCTGCATCCTGGAGCCTCAGAGGAGGAGCACGATTTTGCCAGGAGAGGCTGTATCAGGGCGAAGTCTAAACGCAGGAAAGTAGTCCAGGAACACCTGCCATAAGCATTGAAGCAGGGAATTGAAGGGGCACGGAGCTGCAGCCACTGTCCTTTAGCAATCCGAAGAATGCGCACACAAGCCGGCTTCGTTCTTCGCCTCCTACAAGCCACCTCTCTCTGCGGCTCCCGGAGGCGAACAAGCGGCTCCTTCGTGCACAGATGAGGGCAGCGGCTGCCGCAGGCTCTGAAGCGCGGCTTCGGCAGAAAGACGCCGGGGAGCGGCACTTCCCTCCGGACAGCTCCGGACCCCCGTAGTCTGCGTCCTGACCGGAATGCATCGTAGCGAAAAGCTTTGCCAGTGTGTCTCCAGGGAAAAAGCTTACCAGCACAGCAGACTTATCCCGCTCTTGCCCAGAAACATGGACTTGCCTCACACTCCAAAGACACTGCTCTTTCCTAAGCAGGCTAGGAAATTCTCTCAGATGGCCGTGCTGTCTGCCTGCTCCTGCCCAGCTCGTAGTTTTAGGTGCGCACATCCCAGCCTGGCATTCAGTGCACAGTCAAGGCAATTGCAAAATCCAGCAGCTGCTCATTCCCAAACACAAGGCGCTGTTTATGCTCTTGCTTCCCGACAAATTCGGCGCAGCCCTTCTTTTCTGCACCTGCCACCGAGGTCTCTGCATCCTGGAGCCTCAGAGGACGAGCACAATTTTGCAGGGAGGGGCTGTATCATGACGAAGTCTAAACGCAGGAAAGTAGTCCAGGAACACCTGCCATAAGCATGCCAGCCGTGAATTCAAGGGGCACGGAGCTGCAGCCACTGTCCTGTAGCAATCCGAAGAATGCGCACACAAGCCGGCTTCGTTCTTCGCCTCCTACAAGCCACCGTCTCTGCGGCTCCCGGAGGCGAAGGAGTGGCTTCTTCGTGCACAGATGAGGGCAGCGGCAGCCGCAGGCTCCATAGCGCGGCTTCGGCAGAAAGACGCCGGGGAGCTGCACTTCCCTCCAGACAGCTCCGGACCGCCGTAGTCTGCGTCCTGACAGGACTGCATCGTAGCAAAAAGCTTTGCCGGTGTGTCTCGCAGGGAAAAAGCTTACCAGCACAGCGGAATTATCCCGATCTTGCCAAGAAACATGGACTTGCCTCACACTCCAAAGACACTGCTCTTTCCTAAGCAGGCTAGGAAATGCTCTCAGATGGCCGTGCTGTCTGCCTGCTCCTGCCCAGCTCGTAGTTTTAGGTGCGCACATCCCAGCCTGGCATTCAGTGCACAGTCAAGGCAATTGAAAAATCAAGAAGCTGCTCATTCCCAAACACAAGGCGCGCTGTTTATGCTCTTGCTTCCCGACAAATTCGGCGCAGCCCTTCTTTTCTGCAGCTGCCACCGAGGTCTCTGCATCCTGGAGCCTCAGAGGAGGAGCACGATTTTGCCAGGAGAGGCTGTATCAGGGCGAAGTCTAAACGCAGGAAAGTTGTCCAGGAACACCTGCCATAAGCATGCCAGCCATGAATTCAAGGGGCACGGATCTGCAGCCACTGTCCTTTAGCACTCCGAAGAATGCGCACACAAGCCGGCTTCGTTCTTCGCCTCCTACAAGCCACCTGTCTCTGCGGCTCCCGGAGGCGAAGAAGCGGCTGCTTCGTACACAGATGAGGGCAGCGGCAGCCGCAGGCTCCATAGCGCGGCTTCGGCAGAAAGACGCCGGGGAGCGCCACTTCCCTCCGGACAGCTCCGGACAGCCGTAGTCTGTGTACTGAGTGGACTGCATCATAGCGAAAACTTTGCCAGTGTGTCTCGCAGGGAAAAAGCTTACCAGCACAGCGGACTTATCCCGCTCTTGCCCAGAAACATGGACTTGCCTCACACTCCAAAGACATTGCTCTTTCCTAAGCAGGCTAGGAAATGCTCTCAGATGGCCGTGCTGTCTGCCTGCTCCTGCCCAGCTCATAATTTTAGGTGCGCACATCCCAGCCTGGCATTCAGTGCACAGTCAAGGCAATTGCAAAATCCAGCAGCTGCTCATTCCCAAACACAAGGCACTGTTTATGCTCTTGCTTCCCGACAAATTCGGCGCAGCCCTTCTTTTCTGCACCTGCCACCGAGGTCTCTGCATCCTGGAGCCTCAGAGGAGGAGCACGATTTTGCCAGGAGAGGCTGTATCAGGGCGAAGTCTAAACGCAGGAAAGTTGTCCAGGAACACCTGCCATAAGCATTGAAGCAGGGAATTGAAGGGGCACGGAGCTGCAGCCACTGTCCTTTAGCAATCCGAAGAATGCGCACACAAGCCGGCTTCGTTCTTCGCCTCGTACAAGCCACCTGTCTCTGCAGCCCCACGGAGGCGAAGAAGCGGCTGCTTCGTGTACAGATGAGGGCAGCGGCAGCCGCAGGCTCCGTAGCGCGGCTTCGGCAGAAAGACGCCGGGGAGCGGCACTTCCCTCCGGACAGCTCCGGATCGCCGTAGTCTGCGTTCTGACAGGACTGCATCATAGCGAAAAGCTTTGCCAGTGTGTCTCGCAGGGAAAAAGCTTACCAGCACAGCGGACTTATCCAGCTCTTGCCCAGAAACATGGACTTGCCTCACACACCAAAGACACCGCTCTTTCCTGGGCAGGCTAGGAAATGCTCTCAGATGGCCGTGCTGTCTGCCTGCTCCTGCCCAGCTCGTAGTTTTAGGTGCGCACAAATCCCAGCCTGGCATTCAGTGCACAGTCAAGGCAATTGCAAAATCCAGCAGCTGCTCATTCCCAAACACAAGGCGCTGTTTATGCTCTTGCTTCCCGACAAATTCGGCGCAGCCCTTCTTTTCTGCAGCTGCCACCGAGGTCTCTGCATCCTGGAGCCTCAGAGGACGAGCACGATTTTGCAGGGAGGGGCTGTATCAGGGCGAAGTCTAAACGCAGGAAAGTTGTCCAGGAACACCTGCCATAAGCATGCCAGCCGTGAATTCAAGGGGCACGGAGCTGCAGCCACTGTCCTGTAGCAATCCGAAGAATGCGCACACAAGCCGGCTTCGTTCTTCGCCTCCTACAAGCCACCGTCTCTGCGGCTCCCGGAGGCGAAGAAGCGGCTGCTTCGTGCACAGATGAGGACAGCGGCAGCCGCAGGCTCCGAAGCGCGGCTTCGGCAGAAATACGCCGGGGAGCGCCACTTCCCTCCGGACAGCTCCGGACCGCCGTAGTCTGCGTCCTGACAGGACTGCATCATAGCGAAAAGCTTTGCCAGTGTGTCTCGCAGGGAAAAAGCTTACCAGCACAGCGGACTTCTCCCGCTCTTGCCCAGAAACATGGACTTGCCTCACACTCCAAAGACACTGCTCTTTCCTAAGCAGGCTAGGAAATTCTCTCAGATGGCCGTGCTGTCTGCCTGCTCCTGCCCAGCTCATAATTTTAGGTGCGCACATCCCAGCCTGGCATTCAGTGCACAGTCAAGGCAATTGCAAAATCCAGCAGCTGCTCATTCCCAAACACAAGGCACTGTTTATGCTCTTGCTTCCCGACAAATTCGGCGCAGCCCTTCTTTTCTGCAGCTGCCACCGAGGTCTCTGCATCCTGGAGCCTCAGAGGAGGAGCACGATTTTGCCAGGAGAGGCTGTATCAGGGCGAAGTCTAAACGCAGGAAAGTTGTCCAGGAACACCTGCCATAAGCATGCCAGCCATGAATTCAAGGGGCACGGATCTGCAGCCACTGTCCTTTCGCACTCCGAAGAATGCGCACACAAGCCGGCTTCGTTCTTCGCCTCCTACAAGCCACCTGTCTCTGCGGCTCCCGGAGGCGAAGAAGCGGCTGCTTCGTACACAGATGAGGGCAGCGGCAGCCGCAGGCTCCGAAGCGCGGCTTCGGCAGAAATACGCCGGGGAGCGCCACTTCCCTCCGGACAGCTCCGGACAGCCGTAGTCTGCGTCCTGAGTGGACTGCATCATAGCGAAAAGCTTTGCCAGTGTGTCTCGCAGGGAAAAAGCTTACAAGCACAGCGGACTTATCCCGATCTTGCCCAGAAACATGGACTTGCCTCACACTCCAAAGACATTGCTCTTTCCTAAGCAGGCTAGGAAATGCTCTCAGATGGCCGTGCTGTCTGCCTGCTCCTGCCCAGCTCATAATTTTAGGTGTGCACATCCCAGCCTGGCATTCAGTGCACAGTCAAGGCAATTGCAAAATCCAGCAGCTGCTCATTCCCAAACACAAGTGCGCTGTTTATGCTCTTGCTTCCCGACAAATTCGGCGCAGCCCTTCTTTTCTGCAGCTGCCACCGAGGTCTCTGCATCCTGGAGCCTCAGAGGAGGAGCACGATTTTGCCAGGAGAGGCTGTATCAGGGCGAAGTCTAAACGCAGGAAAGTAGTCCAGGAACACCTGCCATAAGCATTGAAGCAGGGAATTGAAGGGGCACGGAGCTGCAGCCACTGTCCTTTAGCAATCCGAAGAATGCGCACACAAGCCGGCTTCGTTCTTCGCCTCCTACAAGCCACCTCTCTCTGCGGCTCCCGGAGGCGAACAAGCGGCTCCTTCGTGCACAGATGAGGGCAGCGGCTGCCGCAGGCTCTGAAGCGCGGCTTCGGCAGAAAGACGCCGGGGAGCGGCACTTCCCTCCGGACAGCTCCGGACCCCCGTAGTCTGCGTCCTGACCGGAATGCATCGTAGCGAAAAGCTTTGCCAGTGTGTCTCCAGGGAAAAAGCTTACCAGCACAGCAGACTTATCCCGCTCTTGCCCAGAAACATGGACTTGCCTCACACTCCAAAGACACTGCTCTTTCCTAAGCAGGCTAGGAAATTCTCTCAGATGGCCGTGCTGTCTGCCTGCTCCTGCCCAGCTCGTAGTTTTAGGTGCGCACATCCCAGCCTGGCATTCAGTGCACAGTCAAGGCAATTGCAAAATCCAGCAGCTGCTCATTCCCAAACACAAGGCGCTGTTTATGCTCTTGCTTCCCGACAAATTCGGCGCAGCCCTTCTTTTCTGCACCTGCCACCGAGGTCTCTGCATCCTGGAGCCTCAGAGGACGAGCACAATTTTGCAGGGAGGGGCTGTATCATGACGAAGTCTAAACGCAGGAAAGTAGTCCAGGAACACCTGCCATAAGCATGCCAGCCGTGAATTCAAGGGGCACGGAGCTGCAGCCACTGTCCTGTAGCAATCCGAAGAATGCGCACACAAGCCGGCTTCGTTCTTCGCCTCCTACAAGCCACCGTCTCTGCGGCTCCCGGAGGCGAAGGAGTGGCTTCTTCGTGCACAGATGAGGGCAGCGGCAGCCGCAGGCTCCATAGCGCGGCTTCGGCAGAAAGACGCCGGGGAGCTGCACTTCCCTCCAGACAGCTCCGGACCGCCGTAGTCTGCGTCCTGACAGGACTGCATCGTAGCAAAAAGCTTTGCCGGTGTGTCTCGCAGGGAAAAAGCTTACCAGCACAGCGGAATTATCCCGATCTTGCCAAGAAACATGGACTTGCCTCACACTCCAAAGACACTGCTCTTTCCTAAGCAGGCTAGGAAATTCTCTCAGATGGCCGTGCTGTCTGCCTGCTCCTGCCCAGCTCGTAGTTTTAGGTGCGCACATCCCAGCCTGGCATTCAGTGCACAGTCAAGGCAATTGAAAAATCAAGAAGCTGCTCATTCCCAAACACAAGCCGCGCTGTTTATGCTCTTGCTTCCCGACAAATTCGGCGCAGCCCTTCTTTTCTGCACCTGCCACCGAGGTCTCTGCATCCTGGAGCCTCAGAGGAGGAGCACGATTTTGCAGGGAGGGGCTGTATAAGGGCGAAGTCAAAAGGCAGGAAAGTAGTCCAGGAACACCTGCCATAAGAATGCCATCCGTGAATTGAGGGGGCACGGAGCTGCAGCCACTGTCCTTTAGCACTCCGAAGAATGCGCACACAAGCCGGCTTCGTTCTTCGCCTCGTACAAGCCACCTGTCTCTGCGGCTCCCGGAGGCGAAGAAGCGGCTGCTTCGTGCACAGATGAGGACAGCGGCAGCCGCAGGCTCCGAAGCGCGGCTTCGGCAGAAAGACGCCGGGGAGCGCCACTTCCCTCCGGACAGCTCCGGACCGCCGTAGTCTGTGTCCTGACAGGACTGCATCATAGCGAAAAGCTTTGCCAGTGTGTCTCGCAGGGAAAAAGCTTACCAGCACAGCGGACTTATCCCGCTCTTGCCCAGAAACATGGACTTGCCTCACACTCCAAAGACATTGCTCTTTCCTAAGCAGGCTAGGAAATTCTCTCAGATGGATGTGCTGTCTGCCTGCTCCTGCCCAGTTCATAATTTTAGGTGCGCACATCCCAGCCTGGCATTCAGTGCACAGTCAAGGCAATTGCAAAATCCAGCAGCTGCTCATTCCCAAACACAAGGCACTGTTTATGCTCTTGCTTCCCGACAAATTCGGCGCAGCCCTTCTTTTCTGCAGCTGCCACCGAGGTCTCTGCATCCTGGAGCCTCAGAGGAGGAGCACGATTTTGCCAGGAGAGGCTGTATCAGGGCGAAGTCTAAACGCAGGAAAGTAGTCCAGGAACACCTGCCATAAGCATGCCAGCCGTGAATTCAAGGGGCACGGAGCTGCAGCCACTGTCCTTTAGCAGTCCGAAGAATGCGCACACAAGCCGGCTTCGTTCTTCGCCTCGTACAAGCCACCTGTCTCTGCAGCCCCACGGAGGCGAAGAAGCGGCTGCTTCGTGTACAGATGAGGGCAGCGGCAGCCGCAGGCTCCGTAGCGCGGCTTCGGCAGAAAGACGCCGGGGAGCGGCACTTCCCTCCGGACAGCTCCGGATCGCCGTAGTCTGCGTTCTGACAGGACTGCATCATAGCGAAAAGCTTTGCCAGTGTGTCTCGCAGGGAAAAAGCTTACCAGCACAGCGGACTTATCCAGCTCTTGCCCAGAAACATGGACTTGCCTCACACACCAAAGACACCGCTCTTTCCTGGGCAGGCTAGGAAATGCTCTCAGATGGCCGTGCTGTCTGCCTGCTCCTGCCCAGCTCGTAGTTTTAGGTGCGCACAAATCCCAGCCTGGCATTCAGTGCACAGTCAAGGCAATTGCAAAATCCAGCAGCTGCTCATTCCCAAACACAAGGCGCTGTTTAGGCCCTTGCTTCCCGACAAATTCGGCGCAGCCCTTCTTTTCTGCAGCTGCCACCGAGGTCTCTGCATCCTGGAGCCTCAGAGGAGGAGCACGATTTTGCCAGGAGAGGCTGTATCAGGGCGAAGTCTAAACGCAGGAAAGTTGTCCAGGAACACCTGCCATAAGCATGCCAGCCATGAATTCAAGGGGCACGGATCTGCAGCCACTGTCCTTTAGCACTTCGAAGAATGCGCACACAAGCCGGCTTCGTTCTTCGCCTCCTACAAGCCACCTGTCTCTGCGGCTCCCGGAGGCGAAGAAGCGGCTGCTTCGTACACAGATGAGGGCAGCGGCAGCCGCAGGCTCCGAAGCGCGGCTTCGGCAGAAATACGCCGGGGAGCGCCACTTCCCTCCGGACAGCTCCGGACAGCCGTAGTCTGCGTCCTGAGTGGACTGCATCATAGCGAAAAGCTTTGCCAGTGTGTCTCGCAGGGAAAAAGTTTACCAGCACAGCGGACTTATCCCGATCTTGCCCAGAAACATGGACTTGCCTCACACTCCAAAGACATTGCTCTTTCCTAAGCAGGCTAGGAAATTCTCTCAGATGGCCGTGCTGTCTGCCTGCTCCTGCCCAGCTCATAATTTTAGGTGTGCACATCCCAGCCTGGCATTCAGTGCACAGTCAAGGCAATTGCAAAATCCAGCAGCTGCTCATTCCCAAACACAAGGCGCTGTTTAGGCCCTTGCTTCCCGACAAATTCGGCGCAGCCCTTCTTTTCTGCACCTGCCACCGAGGTCTCTGCATCCTGGAGCCTCAGAGGAGGAGCACGATTTTGCCAGGAGAGGCTGTATCAGGGCGAAGTCTAAACGCAGGAAAGTTGTCCAGGAACACCTGCCATAAGCATGCCAGCCATGAATTCAAGGGGCACGGATCTGCAGCCACTGTCCTTTAGCACTTCGAAGAATGCGCACACAAGCCGGCTTCGTTCTTCGCCTCCTACAAGCCACCTGTCTCTGCGGCTCCCGGAGGCGAAGAAGCGGCTGCTTCGTACACAGATGAGGGCAGCGGCAGCCGCAGGCTCCGAAGCGCGGCTTCGGCAGAAATACGCCGGGGAGCGCCACTTCCCTCCGGACAGCTCCGGACAGCCGTAGTCTGCGTCCTGAGTGGACTGCATCATAGCGAAAAGCTTTGCCAGTGTGTCTCGCAGGGAAAAAGTTTACCAGCACAGCGGACTTATCCCGATCTTGCCCAGAAACATGGACTTGCCTCACACTCCAAAGACATTGCTCTTTCCTAAGCAGGCTAGGAAATTCTCTCAGATGGCCGTGCTGTCTGCCTGCTCCTGCCCAGCTCATAATTTTAGGTGTGCACATCCCAGCCTGGCATTCAGTGCACAGTCAAGGCAATTGCAAAATCCAGCAGCTGCTCATTCCCAAACACAAGGCACTGTTTATGCTCTTGCTTCCCGACAAATTCGGCGCAGCCCTTCTTTTCTGCAGCTGCCACCGAGGTCTCTGCATCCTGGAGCCTCAGAGGAGGAGCACGATTTTGCCAGGAGAGGCTGTATCAGGACGAAGTCTAAACGCAGGAAAGTAGTCCAGGAACACCTGCCATAAGCATTGAAGCAGGGAATTGAAGGGGCACGGAGCTGCAGCCACTGTCCTTTAGCAATCCGAAGAATGCGCACACAAGCCGGCTTCGTTCTTCGCCTCCTACAAGCCACCGTCTCTGCGGCTCCCGGAGGCGAAGAAGCGGCTGCTTCGTGCACAGATGAGGGCAGCGGCAGCCGCAGGCTCCATAGCGCGGCTTCGGCAGAAAGACACCGGGAGCTGCACTTCCCTCCAGACAGCTCCGGACCGCCGTAGTCTGCGTCCTGACAGGACTGCATCGTAGCAAAAAGCTTTGCCGGTGTGTCTCCAGGGAAAAAGCTTACCAGCACAGCAGACTTATCCCGCTCTTGCCCAGAAACATGGACTTGCCTCACACTCCAAAGACACTGCTCTTTCCTAAGCAGGCTAGGAAATTCTCTCAGATGGCCGTGCTGTCTGCCTGCTCCTGCCCAGCTCGTAGTTTTAGGTGCGCACATCCCAGCCTGGCATTCAGTGCACAGTCAAGGCAATTGCAAAATCCAGCAGCTGCTCATTCCCAAACACAAGGCGCTGTTTATGCTCTTGCTTCCCGACAAATTCGGCGCAGCCCTTCTTTTCTGCACCTGCCACCGAGGTCTCTGCATCCTGGAGCCTCAGAGGACGAGCACAATTTTGCAGGGAGGGGCTGTATCATGACGAAGTCTAAACGCAGGAAAGTAGTCCAGGAACACCTGCCATAAGCATGCCAGCCGTGAATTCAAGGGGCACGGAGCTGCAGCCACTGTCCTGTAGCAATCCGAAGAATGCGCACACAAGCCGGCTTCGTTCTTCGCCTCCTACAAGCCACCGTCTCTGCGGCTCCCGGAGGCGAAGGAGTGGCTTCTTCGTGCACAGATGAGGGCAGCGGCAGCCGCAGGCTCCATAGCGCGGCTTCGGCAGAAAGACGCCGGGGAGCTGCACTTCCCTCCAGACAGCTCCGGACCGCCGTAGTCTGCGTCCTGACAGGACTGCATCGTAGCAAAAAGCTTTGCCGGTGTGTCTCGCAGGGAAAAAGCTTACCAGCACAGCGGAATTATCCCGATCTTGCCAAGAAACATGGACTTGCCTCACACTCCAAAGACACTGCTCTTTCCTAAGCAGGCTAGGAAATTCTCTCAGATGGCCGTGCTGTCTGCCTGCTCCTGCCCAGCTCGTAGTTTTAGGTGCGCACATCCCAGCCTGGCATTCAGTGCACAGTCAAGGCAATTGAAAAATCAAGAAGCTGCTCATTCCCAAACACAAGCCGCGCTGTTTATGCTCTTGCTTCCCGACAAATTCGGCGCAGCCCTTCTTTTCTGCACCTGCCACCGAGGTCTCTGCATCCTGGAGCCTCAGAGGAGGAGCACGATTTTGCAGGGAGGGGCTGTATAAGGGCGAAGTCAAAAGGCAGGAAAGTAGTCCAGGAACACCTGCCATAAGAATGCCATCCGTGAATTGAGGGGGCACGGAGCTGCAGCCACTGTCCTTTAGCACTCCGAAGAATGCGCACACAAGCCGGCTTCGTTCTTCGCCTCGTACAAGCCACCTGTCTCTGCGGCTCCCGGAGGCAAAGAAGCGGCTGCTTCGTGCACAGATGAGGGCAGCGGCAGCCGCAGGCTCCGAAGCGCGGCTTCGGCAGAAAGACGCCGGGGAGCGCCACTTCCCTCCGGACAGCTCCGGACCGCCGTAGTCTGTGTACTGAGTGGACTGCATCATAGCGAAAAGCTTTGCCAGTGTGTCTCGCAGGGAAAAAGCTTACCAGCACAGCGGACTTATCCCGCTCTTGCCCAGAAACATGGACTTGCCTCACACTCCAAAGACATTGCTCTTTCCTAAGCAGGCTAGGAAATTCTCTCAGATGGCCGTGCTGTCTGCCTGCTCCTGCCCAGCTCATAATTTTAGGTGCGCACATCCCAGCCTGGCATTCAGTGCACAGTCAAGGCAATTGCAAAATCCAGCAGCTGCTCATTCCCAAACACAAGGCACTGTTTATGCTCTTGCTTCCCGACAAATTCGGCGCAGCCCTTCTTTTCTGCAGCTGCCACCGAGGTCTCTGCATCCTGGAGCCTCAGAGGAGGAGCACGATTTTGCCAGGAGAGGCTGTATCAGGGCGAAGTCTAAACGCAGGAAAGTTGTCCAGGAACACCTGCCATAAGCATTGAAGCAGGGAATTCAAGGGGCACGGAGCTGCAGCCACTGTCCTTTAGCAGTCCGAAGAATGCGCACACAAGCCGGCTTCGTTCTTCGCCTCGTACAAGCCACCTGTCTCTGCAGCCCCACGGAGGCGAAGAAGCGGCTGCTTCGTGTACAGATGAGGGCAGCGGCAGCCGCAGGCTCCGAAGCGCGGCTTCGGCAGAAAGACGCCGGGGAGCGGCACTTCCCTCCGGACAGCTCCGGATCGTCGTAGTCTGCGTTCTGACAGGACTGCATCATAGCGAAAAGCTTTGCCAGTGTGTCTCGCAGGGAAAAAGCTTACCAGCACAGCGGACTTATCCAGCTCTTGCCCAGAAACATGGACTTGCCTCACACACCAAAGACACCGCTCTTTCCTGGGCAGGCTAGGAAATGCTCTCAGATGGCCGTGCTGTCTGCCTGCTCCTGCCCAGCTCGTAGTTTTAGGTGCGCACAAACCCCAGCCTGGCATTCAGTGCACAGTCAAGGCAATTGCAAAATCCAGCAGCTGCTCATTCCCAAACACAAGGCGCTGTTTATGCTCTTGCTTCCCGACAAATTCGGTGCAGCCCTTCTTTTCTGCAGCTGCCACCGAGGTCTCTGCATCCTGGAGCCTCAGAGGAGGAGCACGATTTTGCAGGGAGGGGCTGTATCAGGGCGAAGTATAAACGCAGGAAAGTAGTCCAGGAACACCTGCCATAAGCATGCCAGCCGTGAATTCAAGGGGCACGGAGCTGCAGCCACTGTCCTTTAGCAGTCCGAAGAATGCGCACACAAGCCGGCTTCGTTCTTCGCCTCCTACAAGCCACCTGTCTCTGCGGCTCCCGGAGGCGAAGAAGCGGCTGCTTCGTGCACAGATGAGGGCAGCGGCAGCCGCAGGCTCCGAAGCGCGGCTTCGGCAGAAAGACGCCGGGGAGTGCCACTTCCCTCCGGACAGCTCCGGACAGCCGTAGTCTGCGTCCTGAGTGGACTGCATCATAGCGAAAAGCTTTGCCAGTGTGTCTCGCAGGGAAAAAGTTTACCAGCACAGCGGAATTATCCCGATCTTGCCCAGAAACATGGACTTGCCTCACACTCCAAAGACATTGCTCTTTCCTAAGCAGGCTAGGAAATGCCCTCAGATGGCCGTGCTGTCTGCCTGCTCCTGCCCAGCTCGTAGTTTTAGGAGCGCACATCCCAGCCTGGCATTCAGTGCACAGTCAAGGCAATTGCAAAATCCAGCAGCTGCTCATTCCCAAACACAAGGCGCTGTTTATGCTCTTGCTTCCCGACAAATTCGGCGCAGCCCTTCTTTTCTGCACCTGCCACCGAGGTCTCTGCATCCTGGAGCCTCAGAGGAGGAGCACGATTTTGCAGGGAGGGGCTGTATCAGGGCGAAGTCTAAACGCAGGAAAGTTGTCCAGGAACACCTGCCATAAGCATGCCAGCCGTGAATTCAAGGGGCACGGAGCTGCAGCCACTGTCCTGTAGCAATCCGAAGAATGCGCACACAAGCCGGCTTCGTTCTTCGCCTCCTACAAGCCACCGTCTCTGCGGCTCCCGGAGGCGAAGGAGTGGCTTCTTCGTGCACAGATGAGGGCAGCGGCAGCCGCAGGCTCCATAGCGCGGCTTCGGCAGAAAGACGCCGGGGAGCTGCACTTCCCTCCAGACAGCTCCGGACCGCCGTAGTCTGCGTCCTGACAGGACTGCATCGTAGCAAAAAGCTTTGCCGGTGTGTCTCGCAGGGAAAAAGCTTACCAGCACAGCGGAATTATCCCGATCTTGCCAAGAAACATGGACTTGCCTCACACTCCAAAGACACTGCTCTTTCCTAAGCAGGCTAGGAAATGCTCTCAGATGGCCGTGCTGTCTGCCTGCTCCTGCCCAGCTCGTAGTTTTAGGTGCGCACATCCCAGCCTGGCATTCAGTGCACAGTCAAGGCAATTGAAAAATCAAGAAGCTGCTCATTCCCAAACACAAGGCGCGCTGTTTATGCTCTTGCTTCCCGACAAATTCGGCGCAGCCCTTCTTTTCTGCACCTGCCACCGAGGTCTCTGCATCCTGGAGCCTCAGAGGAGGAGCACGATTTTGCAGGGAGGGGCTGTATCAGGGCGAAGTCAAAAGGCAGGAAAGTAGTCCAGGAACACCTGCCATAAGAATGCCATCCGTGAATTGAGGGGGCACGGAGCTGCAGCCACTGTCCTTTAGCACTCCGAAGAATGCGCACACAAGCCGGCTTCGTTCTTCGCCTCGTACAAGCCACCTGTCTCTGCGGCTCCCGGAGGCGAAGAAGCGGCTGCTTCGTGCACAGATGAGGGCAGCGGCAGCCGCAGGCTCCGAAGCGCGGCTTCGGCAGAAAGACGCCGGGGAGCGCCACTTCCCTCCGGACAGCTCCGGACCGCCGTAGTCTGTGTACTGAGTGGACTGCATCATAGCGAAAAGCTTTGCCAGTGTGTCTCGCAGGGAAAAAGCTTACCAGCACAGCGGACTTATCCCGATCTTGCCCAGAAACATGGACTTGCCTCACACTCCAAAGACATTGCTCTTTCCTAAGCAGGCTAGGAAATGCTCTCAGATGGCCGTGCTGTCTGCCTGCTCCTGCCCAGCTCATAATTTTAGGTGCGCACATCCCAGCCTGGCATTCAGTGCACAGTCAAGGCAATTGCAAAATCCAGCAGCTGCTCATTCCCAAACACAAGGCACTGTTTATGCTCTTGCTTCCCGACAAATTCGGCGCAGCCCTTCTTTTCTGCACCTGCCACCGAGGTCTCTGCATCCTGGAGCCTCAGAGGACGAGCACGATTTTGCCAGGAGAGGCTGTATCAGGGCGAAGTCTAAACGCAGGAAAGTTGTCCAGGAACACCTGCCATAAGCATTGAAGCAGGGAATTGAAGGGGCACGGAGCTGCAGCCACTGTCCTTTAGCAATCCGAAGAATGCGCACACAAGCCGGCTTCGTTCTTCGCCTCGTACAAGCCACCTGTCTCTGCATCCCCACGGAGGCGAAGAAGCGGCTGCTTCGTGCACAGATGAGGGCAGCGGCAGCCGCAGGCTCCGTAGCGCGGCTTCGGCAGAAAGACGCCGGGGAGCTGCACTTCCCTCCAGACAGCTCCGGACCGCCGTAGTCTGCGTCCTGACAGGACTGCATCGTAGCAAAAAGCTTTGCCGGTGTGTCTCGCAGGGAAAAAGCTTACCAGCACAGCGGACTTATCCCGATCTTGCCAAGAAACATGGACTTGCCTCACACTCCAAAGACACTGCTCTTTCCTAAGCAGGCTAGGAAATGCTCTCAGATGGCCGTGCTGTCTGCCAGCTCCTGCCCAGCTCGTAGTTTTAGGTGCGCACATCCCAGCCTGGCATTCAGTGCACAGTCAAGGCAATTGAAAAATCAAGAAGCTGCTCATTCCCAAACACAAGGCGCGCTGTTTATGCTCTTGCTTCCCGACAAATTCGGCGCAGCCCTTCTTTTCTGCACCTGCCACCGAGGTCTCTGCATCCTGGAGCCTCAGAGGAGGAGCACGATTTTGCAGGGAGGGGCTGTATCAGGGCGAAGTCAAAAGGCAGGAAAGTAGTCCAGGAACACCTGCCATAAGAATGCCATCCGTGAATTGAGGGGGCACGGAGCTGCAGCCACTGTCCTTTAGCACTCCGAAGAATGCGCACACAAGCCGGCTTCGTTCTTCGCCTCGTACAAGCCACCTGTCTCTGCGGCTCCCGGAGGCGAAGAAGCGGCTGCTTCGTGCACAGATGAGGGCAGCGGCAGCCGCAGGCTCCGAAGCGCGGCTTCGGCAGAAAGACGCCGGGGAGCGCCACTTCCCTCCGGACAGCTCCGGATCGCCGTAGTCTGCGTTCTGACAGGACTGCATCATAGCGAAAAGCTTTGCCAGTGTGTCTCGCAGGGAAAAAGCTTACCAGCACAGCGGACTTATCCAGCTCTTGCCCAGAAACATGGACTTGCCTCACACACCAAAGACACCGCTCTTTCCTGGGCAGGCTAGGAAATGCTCTCAGATGGCCGTGCTGTCTGCCTGCTCCTGCCCAGCTCGTAGTTTTAGGTGCGCACAAATCCCAGCCTGGCATTCAGTGCACAGTCAAGGCAATTGCAAAATCCAGCAGCTGCTCATTCCCAAACACAAGTGCGCTGTTTATGCTCTTGCTTCCCGACAAATTCGGCGCAGCCCTTCTTTTCTGCACCTGCCACCGAGGTCTCTGCATCCTGGAGCCTCAGAGGACGAGCACGATTTTGCCAGGAGAGGCTGTATCAGGGCGAAGTCTAAACGCAGGAAAGTAGTCCAGGAACACCTGCAATAAGCATGCCAGCCGTGAATTCAAGGGGCACGGAGCTGCAGCCACTGTCCTTTAGCACTTCGAAGAATGCGCACACAAGCCGGCTTCGTTCTTCGCCTCGTACAAGCCACCTGTCTCTGCGGCTCCCGGAGGCGAAGAAGCGGCTGCTTCGTGTACAGATGAGGACGGCGGCAGCCGCAGGCTCCGAAGCGCGGCTTCGGCAGAAAGACGCCGGGGAGCGCCACTTCCCTCCGGACAGCTCCGGACAGCCGTAGTCTGTGTACTGAGTGGACTTCATCATAGCGAAAAGCTTTGCCAGTGTGTCTCGCAGGGAAAAAGCTTACCAGCACAGCGGACTTATCCCGCTCTTGCCCAGAAACATGGACTTGCCTCACATTCCAAAGACACTGCTCTTTCCTAAGCAGGCTAGGAAATTCTCTCAGATGGCCGTGCTGTCTGCCTGCTCCTGCCCAGCTCGTAGTTTTAGGAGCGCACATCCCAGCCTGGCATTCAGTGCACAGTGAAGGCAATTGCAAAATCCAGCAGCTGCTCATTCCCAAACACAAGGCGCTGTTTATGCTCTTGCTTCCCGACAAATTCGGCGCAGCCCTTCTTTTCTGCACCTGCCACCGAGGTCTCTGCATCCTGGAGCCTCAGAGGAGGAGCACGATTTTGCCAGGAGAGCCTGTATCAGGGCGAAGTCTAAACGCAGGAAGGTTGTCCAGGAACACCTGCCATAAGCATTGAAGCAGGGAATTGAAGGGGCACGGAGCTGCAGCCACTGTCATTTAGCACTCCGAAGAATGCGCACACAAGCCGGCTTCGTTCTTCGCCTCCTACAAGCCACCTGTCTCTGCTGCTCCCGGAGGCGAAGGAGCGGCTGCTTGGTGCACAGATGAGGGCAGCGGCAGCCGCAGGCTCTGAAGCGCGGCTTCGGCAGAAAGACGCCGGGGAGCGGCACTTCCCTCCGGACAGCTCCGGACCCCCGTAGTCTGCGTCCTGACCGGAATGCATCGTAGCGAAAAGCTTTGCCAGTGTGTCTCCAGGGAAAAAGCTTACCAGCACAGCAGACTTATCCCGATCTTGCCAAGAAACATGGACTTGCCTCACACTCCAAAGACATTGCTCTTTCCTGGGCAGGCTAGAAAATGCTCTCAGATGGCCGTGCTGTCTGCCTGCTCCTGCCCAGCTCGTAGTTTTAGGTGCGCACATCCCAGCCTGGCATTCAGTGCACAGTCAAGGCAATTGCAAAATCCAGCAGCTGCTCATTCCCAAACACAAGGCGCTGTTTATGCTCTTGCTTCCCGACAAATTCGGTGCAGCCCTTCTTTTCTGCAGCTGCCACCGAGGTCTCTGCATCCTGGAGCCTCAGAGGACGAGCACAATTTTGCAGGGAGGGGCTGTATCAGGGCGAAGTCAAAGCGCAGGAAAGTTGTCCAGGAACACCTGCCATAAGCATGCCAGCCGTGAATTCAAGGGGCACGGAGCTGCAGCCACTGTCCTTTAGCAGTCCGAAGAATGCGCACACAAGCCGGCTTCGTTCTTCGCCTCATACAAGCTACCACTCACTGCGGCTTCCGGAGCAGAAGGAGCGGCTGCTTCGTGCACAGATGAGGGCAGCGGCAGCCGCAGGCTCCGAAGCGCGGCTTCGGCAGAAAGACGCCGGGGAGCGCCACTTCCCTCCGGACAGCTCCGGATCGCCGTAGTCTGCGTTCTGACAGGACTGCATCATAGCGAAAAGCTTTGCCAGTGTGTCTCGCAGGGAAAAAGTTTACCAGCACAGCGGAATTATCCCGCTCTTGCCCAGAAACATGGACTTGCCTCACACTCCAAAGACACTGCTCTTTCCTAAGCAGGCTAGGAAATGCTCTCAGATGGCCGTGCTGTCTGCCTGCTCCTGCCCAGCTCGTAGTTTTAGGTGTGCACATCCCAGCCTGGCATTCAGTGCACAGTCAAGGCAATTGCAAAATCCAGCAGCTGCTCATTCCCAAACACAAGGCGCTGTTTATGCTCTTGCTTCCCGACAAATTCGGCGCAGCCCTTCTTTTCTGCACCTGCCACCGAGGTCTCTGCATCCTGGAGCCTCAGAGGACGAGCACGATTTAGCCAGGAGAGGCTGTATTAGGGCGAAGTATAAACGCAGGAAAGTAGTCCAGGAACACCTGCAATAAGCATGCCAGCCGTGAATTGAGGGGGCACGGAGCTGCAGCCACTGTCCTTTAGCACTCCGAAGAATGCGCACACAAGCCGGCTTCGTTCTTCGCCTCGTACAAGCCACCTCTCTCTGCGGCTCCCGGAGGCGAAGAAGCGGCTGCTTCGTGTACAGATGAGGACGGCGGCAGCCGCAGGCTCCGAAGCGCGGCTTCGGCAGAAAGACGCCGGGGAGTGCCACTTCCCTCCGGACAGCTCCGGACAGCCGTAGTCTGTGTACTGACTGGACTTCATCATAGCGAAAAGCTTTGCCAGTGTGTCTCGCAGGGAAAAAGCTTACCAGCACAGCGGACTTCTCCCGCTCTTGCCCAGAAACATGGACTTGCCTCACACTCCAAAGACACTGCTCTTTCCTAAGCAGGCTAGGAAATGCTCTCAGATGGCCGTGCTGTCTGCCTGCTCCTGCCCAGCTCGTAGTTTTAGGTGCGCACATCCCAGCCTGGCATTCAGTGCACAGTCAAGGCAATTGCAAAATCCAGCAGCTGCTCATTCCCAAACACAAGGCGCTGTTTATGCTCTTGCTTCCCGACAAATTCGGCGCAGCCCTTCTTTTCTGCAGCTGCCACCGAGGTCTCTGCATCCTGGAGCCTCAGAGGAGGAGCACGATTTTGCCAGGAGAGCCTGTATCAGGGCGAAGTCTAAACGCAGGAAGGTTGTCCAGGAACACCTGCCATAAGCATTGAAGCAGGGAATTGAAGGGGCACGGAGCTGCAGCCACTGTCATTTAGCACTCCGAAGAATGCGCACACAAGCCGGCTTCGTTCTTCGCCTCCTACAAGCCACCTGTCTCTGCTGCTCCCGGAGGCGAAGGAGCGGCTGCTTGGTGCACAGATGAGGGCAGCGGCAGCCGCAGGCTCTGAAGCGCGGCTTCGGCAGAAAGACGCCGGGGAGCGGCACTTCCCTCCGGACAGCTCCGGACAGCCGTAGTCTGCGTTCTGACAGGACTGCATCATAGCGAAAAGCTTTGCCGGTGTGTCTCCAGGGAAAAAGCTTACCAGCACAGCAGACTTATCCCGATCTTGCCAAGAAACATGGACTTGCCTCACACTCCAAAGACACTGCTCTTTCCTGGGCAGGCTAGAAAATGCTCTCAGATGGCCGTGCTGTCTGCCTGCTCCTGCCCAGCTCGTAGTTTTAGGTGCGCACATCCCAGCCTGGCATTCAGTGCACAGTCAAGGCAATTGCAAAATCCAGCAGCTGCTCATTCCCAAACACAAGGCGCTGTTTATGCTCTTGCTTCCCGACAAATTCGGTGCAGCCCTTCTTTTCTGCAGCTGCCACCGAGGTCTCTGCATCCTGGAGCCTCAGAGGACGAGCACAATTTTGCAGGGAGGGGCTGTATCAGGGCGAAGTCAAAGCGCAGGAAAGTTGTCCAGGAACACCTGCCATAAGCATGCCAGCCGTGAATTCAAGGGGCACGGAGCTGCAGCCACTGTCCTTTAGCAGTCCGAAGAATGCGCACACAAGCCGGCTTCGTTCTTCGCCTCATACAAGCTACCACTCACTGCGGCTTCCGGAGCAGAAGGAGCGGCTGCTTCGTGCACAGATGAGGGCAGCGGCAGCCGCAGGCTCCGAAGCGCGGCTTCGGCAGAAAGACGCCGGGGAGCGCCACTTCCCTCCGGACAGCTCTGGACAGCCGTAGTCTACGTCCTGAGTGGACTTCATCATAGCGAAAAGCTTTGCCAGTGTGTCTCGCAGGGAAAAAGTTTACCAGCACAGCGGAATTATCCCGCTCTTGCCCAGAAACATGGACTTGCCTCACACTCCAAAGACATTGCTCTTTCCTAAGCAGGCTAACAAATTCTCCCAGATGGCCGTGCTGTCTGCCTGCTCCTGCCCAGCTCGTAGTTTTAGGTGTGCACATCCCAGCCTGGCATTCAGTGCACAGTCAAGGCAATTGCAAAATCCAGCAGCTGCTCATTCCCAAACACAAGGCACTGTTTATGCTCTTGCTTCCCGACAAATTCGGTGCAGCCCTTCTTTTCTGCAGCTGCCACCGAGGTCTCTGCATCCTGGAGCCTCAGAGGAGGAGCACGATTTTGCCAGGAGAGGCTGTATCAGGGCGAAGTCTAAACGCAGGAAAGTTGTCCAGGAACACCTGCCATAAGCATGCCAGCCGTGAATTCAAGGGGCACGGAGCTGCAGCCACTGTCCTTTAGCACTCCGAAGAATGCGCACACAAGCCGGCTTCGTTCTTCGCCTCGTACAAGCCACCTGTCTCTGCGGCTCCCGGAGGCGAAGAAGCGGCTGCTTCGTACACAGATGAGGGCAGCGGCAGGTGCAGGCTCCGTAGCGCGGCTTCGGCAGAAAGACGCCGGGGAGCGGCACTTCCCTCCGGACAGCTCCGGACAGCCGTAGTCTGCGTCCTGAGTGGACTGCATCATAGCGAAAAGCTTTGCCAGTGTGTCTCGCAGGGAAAAAGTTTACCAGCACAGCGGAATTATCCCGATCTTGCCCAGAAACATGGACTTGCCTCACACTCCAAAGACATTGCTCTTTCCTAAGCAGGCTAGGAAATGCCCTCAGATGGCCGTGCTGTCTGCCTGCTCCTGCCCAGCTCGTAGTTTTAGGAGCGCACATCCCAGCCTGGCATTCAGTGCACAGTCAAGGCAATTGCAAAATCAAGAAACTGCTCATTCCCAATCACAAGGCGCTGTTTATGCTCTTGCTTCCCGACAAATTCGGCGCAGCCCTTCTTTTCTGCAGCTGCCACCGAGGTCTCTGCATCCTGGAGCCTCAGAGGAGGAGCACGATTTTGCAGGGAGGGGCTGTATCAGGGCGAAGTCTAAACGCAGGAAAGTTGTCCAGGAACACCTGCCATAAGCATGCCAGCCGTGAATTCAAGGGGCACGGAGCTGCAGCCACTGTCCTGTAGCAATCCGAAGAATGCGCACACAAGCCGGCTTCGTTCTTCGCCTCCTACAAGCCACCGTCTCTGCGGCTCCCGGAGGCGAAGGAGTGGCTTCTTCGTGCACAGATGAGGGCAGCGGCAGCCGCAGGCTCCATAGCGCGGCTTCGGCAGAAAGACGCCGGGGAGCTGCACTTCCCTCCAGACAGCTCCGGACCGCCGTAGTCTGCGTCCTGACAGGACTGCATCGTAGCAAAAAGCTTTGCCGGTGTGTCTCGCAGGGAAAAAGCTTACCAGCACAGCGGAATTATCCCGATCTTGCCAAGAAACATGGACTTGCCTCACACTCCAAAGACACTGCTCTTTCCTAAGCAGGCTAGGAAATGCTCTCAGATGGCCGTGCTGTCTGCCTGCTCCTGCCCAGCTCGTAGTTTTAGGTGCGCACATCCCAGCCTGGCATTCAGTGCACAGTCAAGGCAATTGCAAAATCAAGAAACTGCTCATTCCCAATCACAAGGCGCTGTTTATGCTCTTGCTTCCCGACAAATTCGGCGCAGCCCTTCTTTTCTGCAGCTGCCACCGAGGTCTCTGCATCCTGGAGCCTCAGAGGAGGAGCACGATTTTGCAGGGAGGGGCTGTATCAGGGCGAAGTCTAAACGCAGGAAAGTTGTCCAGGAACACCTGCCATAAGCATGCCAGCCGTGAATTCAAGGGGCACGGAGCTGCAGCCACTGTCCTTTAGCAATCCGAAGAATGCGCACACAAGCCGGCTTCGTTCTTCGCCTCCTACAAGCCACCGTCTCTGCGGCTCCCGGAGGCGAAGGAGTGGCTTCTTCGTGCACAGATGAGGGCAGCGGCAGCCGCAGGCTCCATAGCGCGGCTTCGGCAGAAAGACGCCGGGGAGCTGCACTTCCCTCCAGACAGCTCCGGACCGCCGTAGTCTGCGTCCTGACAGGACTGCATCGTAGCAAAAAGCTTTGCCGGTGTGTCTCGCAGGGAAAAAGCTTACCAGCACAGCGGAATTATCCCGATCTTGCCAAGAAACATGGACTTGCCTCACACTCCAAAGACACTGCTCTTTCCTAAGCAGGCTAGGAAATGCTCTCAGATGGCCGTGCTGTCTGCCTGCTCCTGCCCAGCTCGTAGTTTTAGGTGCGCACATCCCAGCCTGGCATTCAGTGCACAGTCAAGGCAATTGAAAAATCAAGAAGCTGCTCATTCCCAAACACAAGGCGCGCTGTTTATGCTCTTGCTTCCCGACAAATTCGGCGCAGCCCTTCTTTTCTGCAGCTGCCACCGAGGTCTCTGCATCCTGGAGCCTCAGAGGAGGAGCACGATTTTGCAGGGAGGGGCTGTATCAGGGCGAAGTCAAAAGGCAGGAAAGTAGTCCAGGAACACCTGCCATAAGAATGCCATCCGTTAATTGAGGGGGCACGGAGCTGCAGCCACTCTCCTTTAGCACTCCGAAGAATGCGCACACAAGCCGGCTTCGTTCTTCGCCTCCTACAAGCCACCTGTCTCTGCGGCTCCCGGAGGCGAAGAAGCGGCTGCTTCGTGCACAGATGAGGGCAGCGGCAGCCGCAGGCTCCATAGCGCGGCTTCGGCAGAAAGACGCCGGGGAGCGCCACTTCCCTCCGGACAGCTCCGGACCGCCGTAGTCTGTGTACTGAGTGGACTGCATCATAGCGAAAAGCTTTGCCAGTGTGTCTCGCAGGGAAAAAGCTTACCAGCACAGCGGACTTATCCCGCTCTTGCCCAGAAACATGGACTTGCCTCACACTCCAAAGACATTGCTCTTTCCTAAGCAGGCTAGGAAATGCTCTCAGATGGCCGTGCTGTCTGCCTGCTCCTGCCCAGCTCGTAGTTTTAGGTGTGCACATCCCAGCCTGGCATTCAGTGCACAGTCAAGGCAATTGCAAAATCCAGCAGCTGCTCATTCCCAAACACAAGTGCGCTGTTTATGCTCTTGCTTCCCGACAAATTCGGCGCAGCCCTTCTTTTCTGCAGCTGCCACCGAGGTCTCTGCATCCTGGAGCCTCAGAGGACGAGCACAATTTTGCAGGGAGGGGCTGTATCATGACGAAGTCTAAACGCAGGAAAGTTGTCCAGGAACACCTGCCATAAGCATGCCAGCCGTGAATTCAAGGGGCACGTAGCTGCAGCCACTGTCCTGTAGCAATCCGAAGAATGCGCACACAAGCCGGCTTCGTTCTTCGCCTCCTACAAGCCACCGTCTCTGCGGCTCCCGGAGGCGAAGGAGTGGCTTCTTCGTGCACAGATGAGGGCAGCGGCAGCCGCAGGCTCCATAGCGCGGCTTCGGCAGAAAGACGCCGGGGAGCTGCACTTCCCTCCGGACAGCTCCGGATCGCCGTAGTCTGCGTCCTGACAGGACTGCATCGTAGCAAAAAGCTTTGCCAGTGTGTCTCGCAGGGAAAAAGCTTACCAGCACAGCGGACTTATCCCGCTCTTGCCCAGAAACATGGACTTGCCTCACACTCCAAAGACATTGCTCTTTCCTAAGCAGGCTAGGAAATGCTCTCAGATGGCCGTGCTGTCTGCCTGCTCCTGCCCAGCTCGTAGTTTTAGGTGCGCACAAATCCCAGCCTGGCATTCAGTGCACAGTCAAGGCAATTGCAAAATCCAGCAGCTGCTCATTCCCAAACACAAGGCGCTGTTTATGCTCTTGCTTCCCGACAAATTCGGCGCAGCCCTTCTTTTCTGCACCTGCCACCGAGGTCTCTGCATCCTGGAGCCTCAGAGGACGAGCACGATTTTGCAGGGAGCGGCTGTATCAGGGCGAAGTATAAACGCAGGAAAGTAGTCCAGGAACACCTGCCATAAGCATGCCAGCCGTGAATTCAAGGGGCACGGAGCTGCAGCCACTGTCCTGTAGCAATCCGAAGAATGCGCACACAAGCCGGCTTCGTTCTTCGCCTCCTACAAGCCACCTCTCTCTGCGGCTCCCGGAGGCGAAGAAGCGGCTGCTTCGTGCACAGATGAGGACAGCGGCAGCCGCAGGCTCCGAAGCGCGGCTTCGGCAGAAAGACGCCGGGGAGCGGCACTTCCCTCCGGACAGCTCCGGACAGCCGTAGTCTGCGTCCTGACAGGACTGCATCATAGCGAAAAGCTTTGCCAGTGTGTCTCGCAGGGAAAAAGCTTACCAGCACAGCGGACTTCTCCCGCTCTTGCCCAGAAACATGGACTTGCCTCACACTCCAAAGACACTGCTCTTTCCTAAGCAGGCTAGGAAATTCTCTCAGATGGCCGTGCTGTCTGCCTGCTCCTGCCCAGCTCATAATTTTAGGTGCGCACATCCCAGCCTGGCATTCAGTGCACAGTCAAGGCAATTGCAAAATCCAGCAGCTGCTCATTCCCAAACACAAGGCACTGTTTATGCTCTTGCTTCCCGACAAATTCGGCGCAGCCCTTCTTTTCTGCAGCTGCCACCGAGGTCTCTGCATCCTGGAGCCTCAGAGGAGGAGCACGATTTTGCCAGGAGAGGCTGTATCAGGGCGAAGTCTAAACGCAGGAAAGTTGTCCAGGAACACCTGCCATAAGCATGCCAGCCATGAATTCAAGGGGCACGGATCTGCAGCCACTGTCCTTTAGCACTCCGAAGAATGCGCACACAAGCCGGCTTCGTTCTTCGCCTCCTACAAGCCACCTGTCTCTGCGGCTCCCGGAGGCGAAGAAGCGGCTGCTTCGTGCACAGATGAGGGCAGCGGCAGCCGCAGGCTCCGAAGCGCGGCTTCGGCAGAAAGACGCCGGGGAGCGGCACTTCCCTCCGGACAGCTCCGGACAGCCGTAGTCTGCGTCCTGAGTGGACTGCATCATAGCGAAAAGCTTTGCCAGTGTGTCTCGCAGGGAAAAAGCTTACAAGCACAGCGGACTTATCCCGATCTTGCCCAGAAACATGGACTTGCCTCACACTCCAAAGACATTGCTCTTTCCTAAGCAGGCTAGGAAATTCTCTCAGATGGCCGTGCTGTCTGCCTGCTCCTGCCCAGCTCATAATTTTAGGTGTGCACATCCCAGCCTGGCATTCAGTGCACAGTCAAGGCAATTGCAAAATCCAGCAGCTGCTCATTCCCAAACACAAGGCACTGTTTATGCTCTTGCTTCCCGACAAATTCGGCGCAGCCCTTCTTTTCTGCAGCTGCCACCGAGGTCTCTGCATCCTGGAGCCTCAGAGGAGGAGCACGATTTTGCCAGGAGAGGCTGTATCAGGGCGAAGTCTAAACGCAGGAAAGTAGTCCAGGAACACCTGCCATAAGCATTGAAGCAGGGAATTGAAGGGGCACGGAGCTGCAGCCACTGTCCTTTAGCAATCCGAAGAATGCGCACACAAGCCGGCTTCGTTCTTCGCCTCCTACAAGCCACCTCTCTCTGCGGCTCCCGGAGGCGAACAAGCGGCTCCTTCGTGCACAGATGAGGGCAGCGGCAGCCGCAGGCTCTGAAGCGCGGCTTCGGCAGAAAGACGCCGGGGAGCGGCACTTCCCTCCGGACAGCTCCGGACCCCCGTAGTCTGCGTCCTGACCGGAATGCATCGTAGCGAAAAGCTTTGCCAGTGTGTCTCCAGGGAAAAAGCTTACCAGCACAGCAGACTTATCCCGCTCTTGCCCAGAAACATGGACTTGCCTCACACTCCAAAGACACTGCTCTTTCCTAAGCAGGCTAGGAAATGCTCTCAGATGGCCGTGCTGTCTGCCTGCTCCTGCCCAGCTCGTAGTTTTAGGTGCGCACATCCCAGCCTGGCATTCAGTGCACAGTCAAGGCAATTGCAAAATCCAGCAGCTGCTCATTCCCAAACACAAGGCGCTGTTTATGCTCTTGCTTCCCGACAAATTCGGCGCAGCCCTTCTTTTCTGCACCTGCCACCGAGGTCTCTGCATCCTGGAGCCTCAGAGGACGAGCACAATTTTGCAGGGAGGGGCTGTATCATGACGAAGTCTAAACGCAGGAAAGTAGTCCAGGAACACCTGCCATAAGCATGCCAGCCGTGAATTCAAGGGGCACGGAGCTGCAGCCACTGTCCTGTAGCACTCCGAAGAATGCGCACACAAGCCGGCTTCGTTCTTCGCCTCCTACAAGCCACCGTCTCTGCGGCTCCCGGAGGCGAAGGAGTGGCTTCTTCGTGCACAGATGAGGGCAGCGGCAGCCGCAGGCTCCATAGCGCGGCTTCGGCAGAAAGACGCCGGGGAGCTGCACTTCCCTCCAGACAGCTCCGGACCGCCGTAGTCTGCGTCCTGACAGGACTGCATCGTAGCAAAAAGCTTTGCCGGTGTGTCTCGCAGGGAAAAAGCTTACCAGCACAGCGGAATTATCCCGATCTTGCCAAGAAACATGGACTTGCCTCACACTCCAAAGACACTGCTCTTTCCTAAGCAGGCTAGGAAATGCTCTCAGATGGCCGTGCTGTCTGCCTGCTCCTGCCCAGCTCGTAGTTTTAGGTGCGCACATCCCAGCCTGGCATTCAGTGCACAGTCAAGGCAATTGAAAAATCAAGAAGCTGCTCATTCCCAAACACAAGGCGCGCTGTTTATGCTCTTGCTTCCCGACAAATTCGGCGCAGCCCTTCTTTTCTGCACCTGCCACCGAGGTCTCTGCATCCTGGAGCCTCAGAGGACGAGCACGATTTTGCAGGGAGGGGCTGTATCAGGGCGAAGTCAAAAGGCAGGAAAGTAGTCCAGGAACACCTGCCATAAGAATGCCATCCGTGAATTGAGGGGGCACGGAGCTGCAGCCACTGTCCTTTAGCACTCCGAAGAATGCGCACACAAGCCGGCTTCGTTCTTCGCCTCGTACAAGCCACCTGTCTCTGCGGCTCCCGGAGGCGAAGAAGCGGCTGCTTCGTGCACAGATGAGGGCAGCGGCAGCCGCAGGCTCCGAAGCGCGGCTTCGGCAGAAAGACGCCGGGGAGCGGCACTTCCCTCCGGACAGCTCCGGATCGCCGTAGTCTGCGTTCTGACAGGACTGCATCATAGCGAAAAGCTTTGCCAGTCTGTCTCGCAGGGAAAAAGCTTACCAGCACAGCGGACTTATCCCGATCTTGCCCAGAAACATGGACTTGCCTCACACACCAAAGACACCGCTCTTTCCTGGGCAGGCTAGGGAATGCTCTCAGATGGCCGTGCTGTCTGCCTGCTCCTGCCCAGCTCGTAGTTTTAGGTGCGCACAAATCCCAGCCTGGCATTCAGTGCACAGTCAAGGCAATTGCAAAATCCAGCAGCTGCTCATTCCCAAACACAAGTGCGCTGTTTATGCTCTTGCTTCCCGACAAATTCGGCGCAGCCCTTCTTTTCTGCAGCTGCCCCCGAGGTCTCTGCATCCTGGAGCCTCAGAGGAGGAGCACGATTTTGCCAGGAGAGGCTGTATCAGGGCGAAGTCTAAACGCAGGAAAGTAGTCCAGGAACACCTGCCATAAGCATGCCAGCCGTGAATTCAAGGGGCACGGAGCTGCAGCCACTGTCCTTTAGCAATCCGAAGAATGCGCACACAAGCCGGCTTCGTTCTTCGCCTCCTACAAGCCACCGTCTCTGCGGCTCCCGGAGGCGAAGGAGTGGCTTCTTCGTGCACAGATGAGGGCAGCGGCAGCCGCAGGCTCCATAGCGCGGCTTCGGCAGAAAGACGCCGGGGAGCTGCACTTCCCTCCAGACAGCTCCGGACCGCCGTAGTCTGCGTCCTGACAGGACTGCATCGTAGCAAAAAGCTTTGCCGGTGTGTCTCGCAGGGAAAAAGCTTACCAGCACAGCGGAATTATCCCGATCTTGCCAAGAAACATGGACTTGCCTCACACTCCAAAGACACTGCTCTTTCCTAAGCAGGCTAGGAAATGCTCTCAGATGGCCGTGCTGTCTGCCTGCTCCTGCCCAGCTCGTAGTTTTAGGTGCGCACATCCCAGCCTGGCATTCAGTGCACAGTCAAGGCAATTGAAAAATCAAGAAGCTGCTCATTCCCAAACACAAGGCGCGCTGTTTATGCTCTTGCTTCCCGACAAATTCGGCGCAGCCCTTCTTTTCTGCACCTGCCACCGAGGTCTCTGCATCCTGGAGCCTCAGAGGACGAGCACGATTTTGCAGGGAGGGGCTGTATCAGGGCGAAGTCAAAAGGCAGGAAAGTAGTCCAGGAACACCTGCCATAAGAATGCCATCCGTTAATTGAGGGGGCACGGAGCTGCAGCCACTCTCCTTTAGCACTCCGAAGAATGCGCACACAAGCCGGCTTCGTTCTTCGCCTCCTACAAGCCACCTGTCTCTGCGGCTCCCGGAGGCGAAGAAGCGGCTGCTTCGTGCACAGATGAGGGCAGCGGCAGCCGCAGGCTCCATAGCGCGGCTTCGGCAGAAAGACGCCGGGGAGCGCCACTTCCCTCCGGACAGCTCCGGACCGCCGTAGTCTGTGTACTGAGTGGACTGCATCATAGCGAAAAGCTTTGCCAGTGTGTCTCGCAGGGAAAAAGCTTACCAGCACAGCGGACTTATCCCGCTCTTGCCCAGAAACATGGACTTGCCTCACACTCCAAAGACATTGCTCTTTCCTAAGCAGGCTAGGAAATGCTCTCAGATGGCCGTGCTGTCTGCCTGCTCCTGCCCAGCTCGTAGTTTTAGGTGTGCACATCCCAGCCTGGCATTCAGTGCACAGTCAAGGCAATTGCAAAATCCAGCAGCTGCTCATTCCCAAACACAAGTGCGCTGTTTATGCTCTTGCTTCCCGACAAATTCGGCGCAGCCCTTCTTTTCTGCACCTGCCACCGAGGTCTCTGCATCCTGGAGCCTCAGAGGACGAGCACAATTTTGCAGGGAGGGGCTGTATCATGACGAAGTCTAAACGCAGGAAAGTTGTCCAGGAACACCTGCCATAAGCATGCCAGCCGTGAATTCAAGGGGCACGTAGCTGCAGCCACTGTCCTGTAGCACTCCGAAGAATGCGCACACAAGCCGGCTTCGTTCTTCGCCTCCTACAAGCCACCGTCTCTGCGGCTCCCGGAGGCGAAGGAGTGGCTTCTTCGTGCACAGATGAGGGCAGCGGCAGCCGCAGGCTCCATAGCGCGGCTTCGGCAGAAAGACGCCGGGGAGCTGCACTTCCCTCCGGACAGCTCCGGATCGCCGTAGTCTGCGTCCTGACAGGACTGCATCGTAGCAAAAAGCTTTGCCGGTGTGTCTCGCAGGGAAAAAGCTTACCAGCACAGCGGACTTATCCCGCTCTTGCCCAGAAACATGGACTTGCCTCACACTCCAAAGACATTGCTCTTTCCTAAGCAGGCTAGGAAATGCTCTCAGATGGCCGTGCTGTCTGCCTGCTCCTGCCCAGCTCGTAGTTTTAGGTGCGCACAAATCCCAGCCTGGCATTCAGTGCACAGTCAAGGCAATTGCAAAATCCAGCAGCTGCTCATTCCCAAACACAAGGCGCTGTTTATGCTCTTGCTTCCCGACAAATTCGGCGCAGCCCTTCTTTTCTGCACCTGCCACCGAGGTCTCTGCATCCTGGAGCCTCAGAGGACGAGCACGATTTTGCAGGGAGCGGCTGTATCAGGGCGAAGTATAAACGCAGGAAAGTAGTCCAGGAACACCTGCCATAAGCATGCCAGCCGTGAATTCAAGGGGCACGGAGCTGCAGCCACTGTCCTGTAGCAATCCGAAGAATGCGCACACAAGCCGGCTTCGTTCTTCGCCTCCTACAAGCCACCTGTCTCTGCGGCTCCCGGAGGCGAAGAAGCGGCTGCTTCGTGCACAGATGAGGACAGCGGCAGCCGCAGGCTCCGAAGCGCGGCTTCGGCAGAAAGACGCCGGGGAGCGGCACTTCCCTCCGGACAGCTCCGGACCGCCGTAGTCTGCGTCCTGACAGGACTGCATCATAGCGAAAAGCTTTGCCAGTGTGTCTCGCAGGGAAAAAGCTTACAAGCACAGCGGACTTATCCCGCTCTTGCCCAGAAACATGGACTTGCCTCACACTCCAAAGACATTGCTCTTTCCTAAGCAGGCTAGGAAATTCTCTCAGATGGCCGTGCTGTCTGCCTGCTCCTGCCCAGCTCATAATTTTAGGTGTGCACATCCCAGCCTGGCATTCAGTGCACAGTCAAGGCAATTGCAAAATCCAGCAGCTGCTCATTCCCAAACACAAGGCACTGTTTATGCTCTTGCTTCCCGACAAATTCGGCGCAGCCCTTCTTTTCTGCAGCTGCCACCGAGGTCTCTGCATCCTGGAGCCTCAGAGGAGGAGCACGATTTTGCCAGGAGAGGCTGTATCAGGGCGAAGTCTAAACGAAGGAAAGTAGTCCAGGAACACCTGCCATAAGCATTGAAGCAGGGAATTGAAGGGGCACGGAGCTGCAGCCACTGTCCTTTAGCACTCCGAAGAATGCGCACACAAGCCGGCTTCGTTCTTCGCCTCCTACAAGCCACCTCTCTCTGCGGCTCCCGGAGGCGAACAAGCGGCTCCTTCGTGCACAGATGAGGGCAGCGGCAGCCGCAGGCTCTGAAGCGCGGCTTCGGCAGAAAGACGCCGGGGAGCTGCACTTCCCTCCGGACAGCTCCGGACCCCCGTAGTCTGCGTCCTGACCGGAATGCATCGTAGCGAAAAGCTTTGCCAGTGTGTCTCCAGGGAAAAAGCTTACCAGCACAGCAGACTTATCCCGCTCTTGCCCAGAAACATGGACTTGCCTCACACTCCAAAGACACTGCTCTTTCCTAAGCAGGCTAGGAAATGCTCTCAGATGGCCGTGCTGTCTGCCTGCTCCTGCCCAGCTCGTAGTTTTAGGTGCGCACATCCCAGCCTGGCATTCAGTGCACAGTCAAGGCAATTGCAAAATCCAGCAGCTGCTCATTCCCAAACACAAGGCGCTGTTTATGCTCTTGCTTCCCGACAAATTCGGCGCAGCCCTTCTTTTCTGCACCTGCCACCGAGGTCACTGCATCCTGGAGCCTCAGAGGACGAGCACAATTTTGCAGGGAGGGGCTGTATCATGACGAAGTCTAAACGCAGGAAAGTAGTCCAGGAACACCTGCCATAAGCATGCCAGCCGTGAATTCAAGGGGCACGGAGCTGCAGCCACTGTCCTGTAGCACTCCGAAGAATGCGCACACAAGCCGGCTTCGTTCTTCGCCTCCTACAAGCCACCGTCTCTGCGGCTCCCGGAGGCGAAGGAGTGGCTTCTTCGTGCACAGATGAGGGCAGCGGCAGCCGCAGGCTCCATAGCGCGGCTTCGGCAGAAAGACGCCGGGGAGCTGCACTTCCCTCCAGACAGCTCCGGACCGCCGTAGTCTGCGTCCTGACAGGACTGCATCGTAGCAAAAAGCTTTGCCGGTGTGTCTCGCAGGGAAAAAGCTTACCAGCACAGCGGAATTATCCCGATCTTGCCAAGAAACATGGACTTGCCTCACACTCCAAAGACACTGCTCTTTCCTAAGCAGGCTAGGAAATGCTCTCAGATGGCCGTGCTGTCTGCCTGCTCCTGCCCAGCTCGTAGTTTTAGGTGCGCACATCCCAGCCTGGCATTCAGTGCACAGTCAAGGCAATTGAAAAATCAAGAAGCTGCTCATTCCCAAACACAAGGCGCGCTGTTTATGCTCTTGCTTCCCGACAAATTCGGCGCAGCCCTTCTTTTCTGCACCTGCCACCGAGGTCTCTGCATCCTGGAGCCTCAGAGGAGGAGCACGATTTTGCAGGGAGGGGCTGTATCAGGGCGAAGTCAAAAGGCAGGAAAGTAGTCCAGGAACACCTGCCATAAGAATGCCATCCGTGAATTGAGGGGGCACGGAGCTGCAGCCACTGTCCTTTAGCACTCCGAAGAATGCGCACACAAGCCGGCTTCGTTCTTCGCCTCGTACAAGCCACCTGTCTCTGCGGCTCCCGGAGGCGAAGAAGCGGCTGCTTCGTGCACAGATGAGGGCAGCGGCAGCCGCAGGCTCCGAAGCGCGGCTTCGGCAGAAAGACGCCGGGGAGCGCCACTTCCCTCCGGACAGCTCCGGATCGCCGTAGTCTGCGTTCTGACAGGACTGCATCATAGCGAAAAGCTTTGCCAGTCTGTCTCGCAGGGAAAAAGCTTACCAGCACAGCGGACTTATCCCGATCTTGCCCAGAAACATGGACTTGCCTCACACACCAAAGACACCGCTCTTTCCTGGGCAGGCTAGGGAATGCTCTCAGATGGCCGTGCTGTCTGCCTGCTCCTGCCCAGCTCGTAGTTTTAGGTGCGCACAAATCCCAGCCTGGCATTCAGTGCACAGTCAAGGCAATTGCAAAATCCAGCAGCTGCTCATTCCCAAACACAAGTGCGCTGTTTATGCTCTTGCTTCCCGACAAATTCGGCGCAGCCCTTCTTTTCTGCAGCTGCCACCGAGGTCTCTGCATCCTGGAGCCTCAGAGGACGAGCACGATTTTGCCAGGAGAGGCTGTATCAGGGCGAAGTCTAAACGCAGGAAAGTAGTCCAGGAACACCTGCCATAAGCATGCCAGCCGTGAATTCAAGGGGCACGGAGCTGCAGCCACTGTCCTTTAGCACTTCGAAGAATGCGCACACAAGCCGGCTTCGTTCTTCGCCTCGTACAAGCCACCTCTCTCTGCGGCTCCCGGAGGCGAAGAAGCGGCTGCTTCGTGTACAGATGAGGACGGCGGCAGCCGCAGGCTCCGAAGCGCGGCTTCGGCAGAAAGACGCCGGGGAGCGCCACTTCCCTCCGGACAGCTCCGGACAGCCGTAGTCTGTGTACTGAGTGGACTTCATCATAGCGAAAAGCTTTGCCAGTGTGTCTCGCAGGGAAAAAGCTTACCAGCACAGCGGACTTATCCAGCTCTTGCCCAGAAACATGGACTTGCCTCACATTCCAAAGACACTGCTCTTTCCTAAGCAGGCTAGGAAATTCTCTCAGATGGCCGTGCTGTCTGCCTGCTCCTGCCCAGCTCGTAGTTTTAGGTGCGCACATCCCAGCCTGGCATTCAGTGCACAGTCAAGGCAATTGCAAAATCCAGCAGCTGCTCATTCCCAAACACAAGGCACTGTTTATGCTCTTGCTTCCCGACAAATTCGGCGCAGCCCTTCTTTTCTGCAGCTGCCACCGAGGTCTCTGCATCCTGGAGCCTCAGAGGAGGAGCACGATTTTGCCAGGAGAGGCTGTATCAGGGCGAAGTCTAAACGCAGGAAAGTTGTCCAGGAACACCTGCTATAAGCATGCCAGCCATGAATTCAAGGGGCACGGATCTGCAGCCACTGTCATTTAGCACTCCGAAGAATGCTCACACAAGCCGGCTTCGTTCTTCGCCTCGTACAAGCCACCTGTCTCTGCGGCTCCCGGAGGCGAAGAAGCGGCTGCTTCGTACACAGATGAGGGCAGCGGCAGCCGCAGGCTCCGAAGCGCGGCTTCGGCAGAAAGACGCCGGGGAGCGGCACTTCCCTCCGGACAGCTCCGGACAGCCGTAGTCTGCGTCCTGAGTGGACTGCATCATAGCGAAAAGCTTTGCCAGTGTGTCTCGCAGGGAAAAAGTTTACCAGCACAGCGGAATTATCCCGCTCTTGCCCAGAAACATGGACTTGCCTCACACTCCAAAGACATTGCTCTTTCCTAAGCAGGCTAACAAATTCTCTCAGATGGCCGTGCTGTCTGCCTGCTCCTGCCCAGCTCGTAGTTTTAGGTGTGCACATCCCAGCCTGGCATTCAGTGCACAGTCAAGGCAATTGCAAAATCCAGCAGCTGCTCATTCCCAAACACAAGGCACTGTTTATGCTCTTGCTTCCCGACAAATTCGGCGCAGCCCTTCTTTTCTGCAGCTGCCACCGAGGTCTCTGCATCCTGGAGCCTCAGAGGAGGAGCACGATTTTGCCAGGAGAGGCTGTATCAGGGCGAATTCTAAACGCAGGAAAGTTGTCCAGGAACACCTGCCATAAGCATGCCAGCCGTGAATTCAAGGGGCACGGAGCTGCAGCCACTGTCCTTTAGCACTCCGAAGAATGCGCACACAAGCCGGCTTCGTTCTTCGCCTCGTACAAGCCACCTGTCTCTGCGGCTCCCGGAGGCGAAGAAGCGGCTGCTTCGTACACAGATGAGGGCAGCGGCAGGTGCAGGCTCCGTAGCGCGGCTTCGGCAGAAAGACGCCGGGGAGCGGCACTTCCCTCCGGACAGCTCCGGACAGCCGTAGTCTGCGTTCTGACAGGACTGCATCATAGCGAAAAGCTTTGCCAGTGTGTCTCGCAGGGAAAAAGCTTACCAGCACAGCAGACTTATCCCGCTCTTGCCCAGAAACATGGACTTGCCTCACACTCCAAAGACACTGCTCTTTCCTAAGCAGGCTAGGAATGCTCTCAGATGGCCGTGCTGTCTGCCTGCTCCTGCCCAGCTCGTAGTTTTAGGTGCGCACATCCCAGCCTGGCATTCAGTGCACAGTCAAGGCAATTGCAAAATCCAGCAGCTGCTCATTCCCAAACACAAGGCGCTGTTTATGCTCTTGCTTCCCGACAAATTCGGCGCAGCCCTTCTTTTCTGCACCTGCCACCGAGGTCTCTGCATCCTGGAGCCTCAGAGGAGGAGCACGATTTTGCCAGGAGAGGCTGTATCAGGGCGAAGTCAAAAGGCAGGAAAGTTGTCCAGGAACACCTGCTATAAGCATGCCAGCCATGAATTCAAGGGGCACGGATCTGCAGCCACTGTCATTTAGCACTCCGAAGAATGCTCACACAAGCCGGCTTCGTTCTTCGCCTCGTACAAGCCACCTGTCTCTGCGGCTCCCGGAGGCGAAGAAGCGGCTGCTTCGTACACAGATGAGGGCAGCGGCAGCCGCAGGCTCCGAAGCGCGGCTTCGGCAGAAAGACGCCGGGGAGCGGCACTTCCCTCCGGACAGCTCCGGACAGCCGTAGTCTGCGTCCTGAGTGGACTGCATCATAGCGAAAAGCTTTGCCAGTGTGTCTCGCAGGGAAAAAGTTTACCAGCACAGCGGAATTATCCCGATCTTGCCCAGAAACATGGACTTGCCTCACACTCCAAAGACATTGCTCTTTCCTAAGCAGGCTAGGAAATGCCCTCAGATGGCCGTGCTGTCTGCCTGCTCCTGCCCAGCTCGTAGTTTTAGGAGCGCACATCCCAGCCTGGCATTCAGTGCACAGTCAAGGCAATTGCAAAATCAAGAAACTGCTCATTCCCAATCACAAGGCGCTGTTTATGCTCTTGCTTCCCGACAAATTCGGCGCAGCCCTTCTTTTCTGCAGCTGCCACCGAGGTCTCTGCATCCTGGAGCCTCAGAGGAGGAGCACGATTTTGCAGGGAGGGGCTGTATCAGGGCGAAGTCTAAACGCAGGAAAGTTGTCCAGGAACACCTGCCATAAGCATGCCAGCCGTGAATTCAAGGGGCACGGAGCTGCAGCCACTGTCCTGTAGCAATCCGAAGAATGCGCACACAAGCCGGCTTCGTTCTTCGCCTCCTACAAGCCACCGTCTCTGCGGCTCCCGGAGGCGAAGGAGTGGCTTCTTCGTGCACAGATGAGGGCAGCGGCAGCCGCAGGCTCCATAGCGCGGCTTCGGCAGAAAGACGCCGGGGAGCTGCACTTCCCTCCAGACAGCTCCGGACCGCCGTAGTCTGCGTCCTGACAGGACTGCATCGTAGCAAAAAGCTTTGCCGGTGTGTCTCGCAGGGAAAAAGCTTACCAGCACAGCGGAATTATCCCGATCTTGCCAAGAAACATGGACTTGCCTCACACTCCAAAGACACTGCTCTTTCCTAAGCAGGCTAGGAAATGCTCTCAGATGGCCGTGCTGTCTGCCTGCTCCTGCCCAGCTCGTAGTTTTAGGTGCGCACATCCCAGCCTGGCATTCAGTGCACAGTCAAGGCAATTGAAAAATCAAGAAGCTGCTCATTCCCAAACACAAGGCGCGCTGTTTATGCTCTTGCTTCCCGACAAATTCGGCGCAGCCCTTCTTTTCTGCAGCTGCCACCGAGGTCTCTGCATCCTGGAGCCTCAGAGGAGGAGCACGATTTTGCAGGGAGGGGCTGTATCAGGGCGAAGTCAAAAGGCAGGAAAGTAGTCCAGGAACACCTGCCATAAGAATGCCATCCGTTAATTGAGGGGGCACGGAGCTGCAGCCACTCTCCTTTAGCACTCCGAAGAATGCGCACACAAGCCGGCTTCGTTCTTCGCCTCGTACAAGCCACCTGTCTCTGCGGCTCCCGGAGGCGAAGAAGCGGCTGCTTCGTGCACAGATGAGGGCAGCGGCAGCCGCAGGCTCCATAGCGCGGCTTCGGCAGAAAGACGCCGGGGAGCGGCACTTCCCTCCGGACAGCTCCGGACCGCCGTAGTCTGTGTACTGAGTGGACTGCATCATAGCGAAAAGCTTTGCCAGTGTGTCTCGCAGGGAAAAAGCTTACCAGCACAGCGGACTTATCCCGCTCTTGCCCAGAAACATGGACTTGCCTCACACTCCAAAGACATTGCTCTTTCCTAAGCAGGCTAGGAAATGCTCTCAGATGGCCGTGCTGTCTGCCTGCTCCTGCCCAGCTCGTAGTTTTAGGTGTGCACATCCCAGCCTGGCATTCAGTGCACAGTCAAGGCAATTGCAAAATCCAGCAGCTGCTCATTCCCAAACACAAGTGCGCTGTTTATGCTCTTGCTTCCGGACAAATTCGGCGCAGCCCTTCTTTTCTGCACCTGCCACCGAGGTCTCTGCATCCTGGAGCCTCAGAGGACGAGCACAATTTTGCAGGGAGGGGCTGTATCATGACGAAGTCTAAACGCAGGAAAGTTGTCCAGGAACACCTGCCATAAGCATGCCAGCCGTGAATTCAAGGGGCACGGAGCTGCAGCCACTGTCCTGTAGCAATCCGAAGAATGCGCACACAAGCCGGCTTCGTTCTTCGCCTCCTACAAGCCACCGTCTCTGCGGCTCCCGGAGGCGAAGGAGTGGCTTCTTCGTGCACAGATGAGGGCAGCGGCAGCCGCAGGCTCCATAGCGCGGCTTCGGCAGAAAGACGCCGGGGAGCTGCACTTCCCTCCGGACAGCTCCGGATCGCCGTAGTCTGCGTCCTGACAGGACTGCATCGTAGCAAAAAGCTTTGCCGGTGTGTCTCGCAGGGAAAAAGCTTACCAGCACAGCGGACTTATCCCGCTCTTGCCCAGAAACATGGACTTGCCTCACACTCCAAAGACATTGCTCTTTCCTAAGCAGGCTAGGAAATGCTCTCAGATGGCCGTGCTGTCTGCCTGCTCCTGCCCAGCTCGTAGTTTTAGGTGCGCACAAATCCCAGCCTGGCATTCAGTGCACAGTCAAGGCAATTGCAAAATCCAGCAGCTGCTCATTCCCAAACACAAGGCGCTGTTTATGCTCTTGCTTCCCGACAAATTCGGCGCAGCCCTTCTTTTCTGCACCTGCCACCGAGGTCTCTGCATCCTGGAGCCTCAGAGGAGGAGCACGATTTTGCAGGGAGCGGCTGTATCAGGGCGAAGTATAAACGCAGGAAAGTAGTCCAGGAACACCTGCCATAAGCATGCCAGCCGTGAATTCAAGGGGCACGGAGCTGCAGCCACTGTCCTGTAGCAATCCGAAGAATGCGCACACAAGCCGGCTTCGTTCTTCGCCTCCTACAAGCCACCTGTCTCTGCGGCTCCCGGAGGCGAAGAAGCGGCTGCTTCGTGCACAGATGAGGACAGCGGCAGCCGCAGGCTCCGAAGCGCGGCTTCGGCAGAAAGACGCCGGGGAGCGGCACTTCCCTCCGGACAGCTCCGGACAGCCGTAGTCTGCGTCCTGAGTGGACTGCATCATAGCGAAAAGCTTTGCCAGTGTGTCTCGCAGGGAAAAAGCTTACAAGCACAGCGGACTTATCCCGATCTTGCCCAGAAACATGGACTTGCCTCACACTCCAAAGACATTGCTCTTTCCTAAGCAGGCTAGGAAATTCTCTCAGATGGCCGTGCTGTCTGCCTGCTCCTGCCCAGCTCATAATTTTAGGTGTGCACATCCCAGCCTGGCATTCAGTGCACAGTCAAGGCAATTGCAAAATCCAGCAGCTGCTCATTCCCAAACACAAGGCACTGTTTATGCTCTTGCTTCCCGACAAATTCGGCGCAGCCCTTCTTTTCTGCAGCTGCCACCGAGGTCTCTGCATCCTGGAGCCTCAGAGGAGGAGCACGATTTTGCCAGGAGAGGCTGTATCAGGGCGAAGTCTAAACGCAGGAAAGTAGTCCAGGAACACCTGCCATAAGCATTGAAGCAGGGAATTGAAGGGGCACGGAGCTGCAGCCACTGTCCTTTAGCAATCCGAAGAATGCGCACACAAGCCGGCTTCGTTCTTCGCCTCCTACAAGCCACCTGTCTCTGCGGCTCCCGGAGGCGAACAAGCGGCTGCTTCGTGCACAGATGAGGGCAGCGGCAGCCGCAGGCTCTGAAGCGCGGCTTCGGCAGAAAGACGCCGGGGAGCGGCACTTCCCTCCGGACAGCTCCGGACAGCCGTAGTCTGCGTTCTGACAGGACTGCATCATAGCGAAAAGCTTTGCCAGTGTGTCTCCAGGGAAAAAGCTTACCAGCACAGCAGACTTATCCCGCTCTTGCCCAGAAACATGGACTTGCCTCACACTCCAAAGACACTGCTCTTTCCTAAGCAGGCTAGGAAATGCTCTCAGATGGCCGTGCTGTCTGCCTGCTCCTGCCCAGCTCGTAGTTTTAGGTGCGCACATCCCAGCCTGGCATTCAGTGCACAGTCAAGGCAATTGCAAAATCAAGAAGCTGCTCATTCCCAAACACAAGGCGCGCTGTTTATGCTCTTGCTTCCCGACAAATTCGGCGCAGCCCTTCTTTTCTGCAGCTGCCACCGAGGTCTCTGCATCCTGGAGCCTCAGAGGACGAGCACGATTTTGCCAGGAGAGGCTGTATCAGGGCGAAGTCTAAACGCAGGAAAGTAGTCCAGGAACACCTGCAATAAGCATGCCAGCCGTGAATTCAAGGGGCACGGAGCTGCAGCCACTGTCCTTTAGCACTTCGAAGAATGCGCACACAAGCCGGCTTCGTTCTTCGCCTCGTACAAGCCACCTCTCTCTGCGGCTCCCGGAGGCGAAGAAGCGGCTGCTTCGTGTACAGATGAGGACGGCGGCAGCCGCAGGCTCCGAAGCGCGGCTTCGGCAGAAAGACGCCGGGGAGCGCCACTTCCCTCCGGACAGCTCCGGACAGCCGTAGTCTGTGTACTGAGTGGACTTCATCATAGCGAAAAGCTTTGCCAGTGTGTCTCGCAGGGAAAAAGCTTACCAGCACAGCGGACTTATCCAGCTCTTGCCCAGAAACATGGACTTGCCTCACATTCCAAAGACACTGCTCTTTCCTAAGCAGGCTAGGAAATTCTCTCAGATGGCCGTGCTGTCTGCCTGCTCCTGCCCAGCTCGTAGTTTTAGGTGCGCACATCCCAGCCTGGCATTCAGTGCACAGTCAAGGCAATTGCAAAATCCAGCAGCTGCTCATTCCCAAACACAAGGCGCTGTTTATGCTCTTGCTTCCCGACAAATTCGGCGCAGCCCTTCTTTTCTGCAGCTGCCACCGAGGTCTCTGCATCCTGGAGCCTCAGAGGAGGAGCACGATTTTGCCAGGAGAGGCTGTATCAGGGCGAAGTCTAAACGCAGGAAAGTTGTCCAGGAACACCTGCTATAAGCATGCCAGCCATGAATTCAAGGGGCACGGATCTGCAGCCACTGTCATTTAGCACTCCGAAGAATGCTCACACAAGCCGGCTTCGTTCTTCGCCTCGTACAAGCCACCTGTCTCTGCGGCTCCCGGAGGCGAAGAAGCGGCTGCTTCGTACACAGATGAGGGCAGCGGCAGCCGCAGGCTCCGAAGCGCGGCTTCGGCAGAAAGACGCCGGGGAGCGGCACTTCCCTCCGGACAGCTCCGGACAGCCGTAGTCTGCGTCCTGAGTGGACTGCATCATAGCGAAAAGCTTTGCCAGTGTGTCTCGCAGGGAAAAAGTTTACCAGCACAGCGGAATTATCCCGATCTTGCCCAGAAACATGGACTTGCCTCACACTCCAAAGACATTGCTCTTTCCTAAGCAGGCTAACAAATTCTCTCAGATGGCCGTGCTGTCTGCCTGCTCCTGCCCAGCTCGTAGTTTTAGGTGTGCACATCCCAGCCTGGCATTCAGTGCACAGTCAAGGCAATTGCAAAATCCAGCAGCTGCTCATTCCCAAACACAAGGCACTGTTTATGCTCTTGCTTCCCGACAAATTCGGCGCAGCCCTTCTTTTCTGCAGCTGCCACCGAGGTCTCTGCATCCTGGAGCCTCAGAGGACGAGCACGATTTTGCCAGGAGAGGCTGTATCAGGGCGAATTCTAAACGCAGGAAAGTTGTCCAGGAACACCTGCCATAAGCATTGAAGCAGGGAATTGAAGGGGCACGGAGCTGCAGCCACTGTCCTTTAGCACTCCGAAGAATGCGCACACAAGCCGGCTTCGTTCTTCGCCTCGTACAAGCCACCTGTCTCTGCGGCTCCCGGAGGCGAAGAAGCGGCTGCTTCGTACACAGATGAGGGCAGCGGCAGGTGCAGGCTCCGTAGCGCGGCTTCGGCAGAAAGACGCCGGGGAGCGGCACTTCCCTCCGGACAGCTCCGGACAGCCGTAGTCTGCGTTCTGACAGGACTGCATCATAGCGAAAAGCTTTGCCAGTGTGTCTCGCAGGGAAAAAGCTTACCAGCACAGCAGACTTATCCCGCTCTTGCCCAGAAACATGGACTTGCCTCACACTCCAAAGACACTGCTCTTTCCTAAGCAGGCTAGGAATGCTCTCAGATGGCCGTGCTGTCTGCCTGCTCCTGCCCAGCTCGTAGTTTTAGGTGTGCACATCCCAGCCTGGCATTCAGTGCACAGTCAAGGCAATTGCAAAATCCAGCAGCTGCTCATTCCCAAACACAAGGCGCTGTTTATGCTCTTGCTTCCCGACAAATTCGGCGCAGCCCTTCTTTTCTGCACCTGCCACCGAGGTCTCTGCATCCTGGAGCCTCAGAGGAGGAGCACGATTTTGCCAGGAGAGGCTGTATCAGGGCGAAGTCTAAACGCAGGAAAGTTGTCCAGGAACACCTGCTATAAGCATGCCAGCCATGAATTCAAGGGGCACGGATCTGCAGCCACTGTCATTTAGCACTCCGAAGAATGCTCACACAAGCCGGCTTCGTTCTTCGCCTCGTACAAGCCACCTGTCTCTGCGGCTCCCGGAGGCGAAGAAGCGGCTGCTTCGTACACAGATGAGGGCAGCGGCAGCCGCAGGCTCCGAAGCGCGGCTTCGGCAGAAAGACGCCGGGGAGCGGCACTTCCCTCCGGACAGCTCCGGACAGCCGTAGTCTGCGTCCTGAGTGGACTGCATCATAGCGAAAAGCTTTGCCAGTGTGTCTCGCAGGGAAAAAGTTTACCAGCACAGCGGAATTATCCCGATCTTGCCCAGAAACATGGACTTGCCTCACACTCCAAAGACATTGCTCTTTCCTAAGCAGGCTAGGAAATGCCCTCAGATGGCCGTGCTGTCTGCCTGCTCCTGCCCAGCTCGTAGTTTTAGGAGCGCACATCCCAGCCTGGCATTCAGTGCACAGTCAAGGCAATTGCAAAATCAAGAAACTGCTCATTCCCAATCACAAGGCGCTGTTTATGCTCTTGCTTCCCGACAAATTCGGCGCAGCCCTTCTTTTCTGCAGCTGCCACCGAGGTCTCTGCATCCTGGAGCCTCAGAGGAGGAGCACGATTTTGCAGGGAGGGGCTGTATCAGGGCGAAGTCTAAACGCAGGAAAGTTGTCCAGGAACACCTGCCATAAGCATGCCAGCCGTGAATTCAAGGGGCACGGAGCTGCAGCCACTGTCCTGTAGCAATCCGAAGAATGCGCACACAAGCCGGCTTCGTTCTTCGCCTCCTACAAGCCACCGTCTCTGCGGCTCCCGGAGGCGAAGGAGTGGCTTCTTCGTGCACAGATGAGGGCAGCGGCAGCCGCAGGCTCCATAGCGCGGCTTCGGCAGAAAGACGCCGGGGAGCTGCACTTCCCTCCAGACAGCTCCGGACCGCCGTAGTCTGCGTCCTGACAGGACTGCATCGTAGCAAAAAGCTTTGCCGGTGTGTCTCGCAGGGAAAAAGCTTACCAGCACAGCGGAATTATCCCGATCTTGCCAAGAAACATGGACTTGCCTCACACTCCAAAGACACTGCTCTTTCCTAAGCAGGCTAGGAAATGCTCTCAGATGGCCGTGCTGTCTGCCTGCTCCTGCCCAGCTCGTAGTTTTAGGTGCGCACATCCCAGCCTGGCATTCAGTGCACAGTCAAGGCAATTGAAAAATCAAGAAGCTGCTCATTCCCAAACACAAGGCGCGCTGTTTATGCTCTTGCTTCCCGACAAATTCGGCGCAGCCCTTCTTTTCTGCAGCTGCCACCGAGGTCTCTGCATCCTGGAGCCTCAGAGGAGGAGCACGATTTTGCAGGGAGGGGCTGTATCAGGGCGAAGTCAAAAGGCAGGAAAGTAGTCCAGGAACACCTGCCATAAGAATGCCATCCGTTAATTGAGGGGGCACGGAGCTGCAGCCACTCTCCTTTAGCACTCCGAAGAATGCGCACACAAGCCGGCTTCGTTCTTCGCCTCGTACAAGCCACCTGTCTCTGCGGCTCCCGGAGGCGAAGAAGCGGCTGCTTCGTGCACAGATGAGGGCAGCGGCAGCCGCAGGCTCCATAGCGCGGCTTCGGCAGAAAGACGCCGGGGAGCGGCACTTCCCTCCGGACAGCTCCGGACCGCCGTAGTCTGTGTACTGAGTGGACTGCATCATAGCGAAAAGCTTTGCCAGTGTGTCTCGCAGGGAAAAAGCTTACCAGCACAGCGGACTTATCCCGCTCTTGCCCAGAAACATGGACTTGCCTCACACTCCAAAGACATTGCTCTTTCCTAAGCAGGCTAGGAAATGCTCTCAGATGGCCGTGCTGTCTGCCTGCTCCTGCCCAGCTCGTAGTTTTAGGTGTGCACATCCCAGCCTGGCATTCAGTGCACAGTCAAGGCAATTGCAAAATCCAGCAGCTGCTCATTCCCAAACACAAGTGCGCTGTTTATGCTCTTGCTTCCGGACAAATTCGGCGCAGCCCTTCTTTTCTGCACCTGCCACCGAGGTCTCTGCATCCTGGAGCCTCAGAGGACGAGCACAATTTTGCAGGGAGGGGCTGTATCATGACGAAGTCTAAACGCAGGAAAGTTGTCCAGGAACACCTGCCATAAGCATGCCAGCCGTGAATTCAAGGGGCACGTAGCTGCAGCCACTGTCCTGTAGCAATCCGAAGAATGCGCACACAAGCCGGCTTCGTTCTTCGCCTCCTACAAGCCACCGTCTCTGCGGCTCCCGGAGGCGAAGGAGTGGCTTCTTCGTGCACAGATGAGGGCAGCGGCAGCCGCAGGCTCCATAGCGCGGCTTCGGCAGAAAGACGCCGGGGAGCTGCACTTCCCTCCGGACAGCTCCGGATCGCCGTAGTCTGCGTCCTGACAGGACTGCATCGTAGCAAAAAGCTTTGCCGGTGTGTCTCGCAGGGAAAAAGCTTACCAGCACAGCGGACTTATCCCGCTCTTGCCCAGAAACATGGACTTGCCTCACACTCCAAAGACATTGCTCTTTCCTAAGCAGGCTAGGAAATGCTCTCAGATGGCCGTGCTGTCTGCCTGCTCCTGCCCAGCTCGTAGTTTTAGGTGCGCACAAATCCCAGCCTGGCATTCAGTGCACAGTCAAGGCAATTGCAAAATCCAGCAGCTGCTCATTCCCAAACACAAGGCGCTGTTTATGCTCTTGCTTCCCGACAAATTCGGCGCAGCCCTTCTTTTCTGCACCTGCCACCGAGGTCTCTGCATCCTGGAGCCTCAGAGGAGGAGCACGATTTTGCAGGGAGCGGCTGTATCAGGGCGAAGTATAAACGCAGGAAAGTAGTCCAGGAACACCTGCCATAAGCATGCCAGCCGTGAATTCAAGGGGCACGGAGCTGCAGCCACTGTCCTGTAGCAATCCGAAGAATGCGCACACAAGCCGGCTTCGTTCTTCGCCTCCTACAAGCCACCTGTCTCTGCGGCTCCCGGAGGCGAAGAAGCGGCTGCTTCGTGCACAGATGAGGACAGCGGCAGCCGCAGGCTCCGAAGCGCGGCTTCGGCAGAAAGACGCCGGGGAGCGGCACTTCCCTCCGGACAGCTCCGGACAGCCGTAGTCTGCGTCCTGAGTGGACTGCATCATAGCGAAAAGCTTTGCCAGTGTGTCTCGCAGGGAAAAAGCTTACAAGCACAGCGGACTTATCCCGATCTTGCCCAGAAACATGGACTTGCCTCACACTCCAAAGACATTGCTCTTTCCTAAGCAGGCTAACAAATTCTCTCAGATGGCCGTGCTGTCTGCCTGCTCCTGCCCAGCTCGTAGTTTTAGGTGTGCACATCCCAGCCTGGCATTCAGTGCACAGTCAAGGCAATTGCAAAATCCAGCAGCTGCTCATTCCCAAACACAAGGCACTGTTTATGCTCTTGCTTCCCGACAAATTCGGCGCAGCCCTTCTTTTCTGCAGCTGCCACCGAGGTCTCTGCATCCTGGAGCCTCAGAGGAGGAGCACGATTTTGCAGGGAGGGGCTGTATCAGGGCGAAGTCAAAAGGCAGGAAAGTAGTCCAGGAACACCTGCCATAAGAATGCCATCCGTTAATTGAGGGGGCACGGAGCTGCAGCCACTCTCCTTTAGCACTCCGAAGAATGCGCACACAAGCCGGCTTCGTTCTTCGCCTCGTACAAGCCACCTGTCTCTGCGGCTCCCGGAGGCGAAGAAGCGGCTGCTTCGTGCACAGATGAGGGCAGCGGCAGCCGCAGGCTCCATAGCGCGGCTTCGGCAGAAAGACGCCGGGGAGCGGCACTTCCCTCCGGACAGCTCCGGACCGCCGTAGTCTGTGTACTGAGTGGACTGCATCATAGCGAAAAGCTTTGCCAGTGTGTCTCGCAGGGAAAAAGCTTACCAGCACAGCGGACTTATCCCGCTCTTGCCCAGAAACATGGACTTGCCTCACACTCCAAAGACATTGCTCTTTCCTAAGCAGGCTAGGAAATGCTCTCAGATGGCCGTGCTGTCTGCCTGCTCCTGCCCAGCTCGTAGTTTTAGGTGTGCACATCCCAGCCTGGCATTCAGTGCACAGTCAAGGCAATTGCAAAATCCAGCAGCTGCTCATTCCCAAACACAAGTGCGCTGTTTATGCTCTTGCTTCCGGACAAATTCGGCGCAGCCCTTCTTTTCTGCACCTGCCACCGAGGTCTCTGCATCCTGGAGCCTCAGAGGACGAGCACAATTTTGCAGGGAGGGGCTGTATCATGACGAAGTCTAAACGCAGGAAAGTTGTCCAGGAACACCTGCCATAAGCATGCCAGCCGTGAATTCAAGGGGCACGTAGCTGCAGCCACTGTCCTGTAGCAATCCGAAGAATGCGCACACAAGCCGGCTTCGTTCTTCGCCTCCTACAAGCCACCGTCTCTGCGGCTCCCGGAGGCGAAGGAGTGGCTTCTTCGTGCACAGATGAGGGCAGCGGCAGCCGCAGGCTCCATAGCGCGGCTTCGGCAGAAAGACGCCGGGGAGCTGCACTTCCCTCCGGACAGCTCCGGATCGCCGTAGTCTGCGTCCTGACAGGACTGCATCGTAGCAAAAAGCTTTGCCGGTGTGTCTCGCAGGGAAAAAGCTTACCAGCACAGCGGACTTATCCCGCTCTTGCCCAGAAACATGGACTTGCCTCACACTCCAAAGACATTGCTCTTTCCTAAGCAGGCTAGGAAATGCTCTCAGATGGCCGTGCTGTCTGCCTGCTCCTGCCCAGCTCGTAGTTTTAGGTGCGCACAAATCCCAGCCTGGCATTCAGTGCACAGTCAAGGCAATTGCAAAATCCAGCAGCTGCTCATTCCCAAACACAAGGCGCTGTTTATGCTCTTGCTTCCCGACAAATTCGGCGCAGCCCTTCTTTTCTGCACCTGCCACCGAGGTCTCTGCATCCTGGAGCCTCAGAGGAGGAGCACGATTTTGCAGGGAGCGGCTGTATCAGGGCGAAGTATAAACGCAGGAAAGTAGTCCAGGAACACCTGCCATAAGCATGCCAGCCGTGAATTCAAGGGGCACGGAGCTGCAGCCACTGTCCTGTAGCAATCCGAAGAATGCGCACACAAGCCGGCTTCGTTCTTCGCCTCCTACAAGCCACCTGTCTCTGCGGCTCCCGGAGGCGAAGAAGCGGCTGCTTCGTGCACAGATGAGGACAGCGGCAGCCGCAGGCTCCGAAGCGCGGCTTCGGCAGAAAGACGCCGGGGAGCGGCACTTCCCTCCGGACAGCTCCGGACAGCCGTAGTCTGCGTCCTGAGTGGACTGCATCATAGCGAAAAGCTTTGCCAGTGTGTCTCGCAGGGAAAAAGCTTACAAGCACAGCGGACTTATCCCGATCTTGCCCAGAAACATGGACTTGCCTCACACTCCAAAGACATTGCTCTTTCCTAAGCAGGCTAGGAAATTCTCTCAGATGGCCGTGCTGTCTGCCTGCTCCTGCCCAGCTCATAATTTTAGGTGTGCACATCCCAGCCTGGCATTCAGTGCACAGTCAAGGCAATTGCAAAATCCAGCAGCTGCTCATTCCCAAACACAAGGCACTGTTTATGCTCTTGCTTCCCGACAAATTCGGCGCAGCCCTTCTTTTCTGCAGCTGCCACCGAGGTCTCTGCATCCTGGAGCCTCAGAGGAGGAGCACGATTTTGCCAGGAGAGGCTGTATCAGGGCGAAGTCTAAACGCAGGAAAGTAGTCCAGGAACACCTGCCATAAGCATTGAAGCAGGGAATTGAAGGGGCACGGAGCTGCAGCCACTGTCCTTTAGCAATCCGAAGAATGCGCACACAAGCCGGCTTCGTTCTTCGCCTCCTACAAGCCACCTGTCTCTGCGGCTCCCGGAGGCGAACAAGCGGCTGCTTCGTGCACAGATGAGGGCAGCGGCAGCCGCAGGCTCTGAAGCGCGGCTTCGGCAGAAAGACGCCGGGGAGCGGCACTTCCCTCCGGACAGCTCCGGACAGCCGTAGTCTGCGTTCTGACAGGACTGCATCATAGCGAAAAGCTTTGCCAGTGTGTCTCCAGGGAAAAAGCTTACCAGCACAGCAGACTTATCCCGCTCTTGCCCAGAAACATGGACTTGCCTCACACTCCAAAGACACTGCTCTTTCCTAAGCAGGCTAGGAAATGCTCTCAGATGGCCGTGCTGTCTGCCTGCTCCTGCCCAGCTCGTAGTTTTAGGTGCGCACATCCCAGCCTGGCATTCAGTGCACAGTCAAGGCAATTGCAAAATCAAGAAGCTGCTCATTCCCAAACACAAGGCGCGCTGTTTATGCTCTTGCTTCCCGACAAATTCGGCGCAGCCCTTCTTTTCTGCAGCTGCCACCGAGGTCTCTGCATCCTGGAGCCTCAGAGGACGAGCACGATTTTGCCAGGAGAGGCTGTATCAGGGCGAAGTCTAAACGCAGGAAAGTAGTCCAGGAACACCTGCAATAAGCATGCCAGCCGTGAATTCAAGGGGCACGGAGCTGCAGCCACTGTCCTTTAGCACTTCGAAGAATGCGCACACAAGCCGGCTTCGTTCTTCGCCTCGTACAAGCCACCTCTCTCTGCGGCTCCCGGAGGCGAAGAAGCGGCTGCTTCGTGTACAGATGAGGACGGCGGCAGCCGCAGGCTCCGAAGCGCGGCTTCGGCAGAAAGACGCCGGGGAGCGCCACTTCCCTCCGGACAGCTCCGGACAGCCGTAGTCTGTGTACTGAGTGGACTTCATCATAGCGAAAAGCTTTGCCAGTGTGTCTCGCAGGGAAAAAGCTTACCAGCACAGCGGACTTATCCAGCTCTTGCCCAGAAACATGGACTTGCCTCACATTCCAAAGACACTGCTCTTTCCTAAGCAGGCTAGGAAATTCTCTCAGATGGCCGTGCTGTCTGCCTGCTCCTGCCCAGCTCGTAGTTTTAGGTGCGCACATCCCAGCCTGGCATTCAGTGCACAGTCAAGGCAATTGCAAAATCCAGCAGCTGCTCATTCCCAAACACAAGGCGCTGTTTATGCTCTTGCTTCCCGACAAATTCGGCGCAGCCCTTCTTTTCTGCAGCTGCCACCGAGGTCTCTGCATCCTGGAGCCTCAGAGGAGGAGCACGATTTTGCCAGGAGAGGCTGTATCAGGGCGAAGTCTAAACGCAGGAAAGTTGTCCAGGAACACCTGCTATAAGCATGCCAGCCATGAATTCAAGGGGCACGGATCTGCAGCCACTGTCATTTAGCACTCCGAAGAATGCTCACACAAGCCGGCTTCGTTCTTCGCCTCGTACAAGCCACCTGTCTCTGCGGCTCCCGGAGGCGAAGAAGCGGCTGCTTCGTACACAGATGAGGGCAGCGGCAGCCGCAGGCTCCGAAGCGCGGCTTCGGCAGAAAGACGCCGGGGAGCGGCACTTCCCTCCGGACAGCTCCGGACAGCCGTAGTCTGCGTCCTGAGTGGACTGCATCATAGCGAAAAGCTTTGCCAGTGTGTCTCGCAGGGAAAAAGTTTACCAGCACAGCGGAATTATCCCGATCTTGCCCAGAAACATGGACTTGCCTCACACTCCAAAGACATTGCTCTTTCCTAAGCAGGCTAACAAATTCTCTCAGATGGCCGTGCTGTCTGCCTGCTCCTGCCCAGCTCGTAGTTTTAGGTGTGCACATCCCAGCCTGGCATTCAGTGCACAGTCAAGGCAATTGCAAAATCCAGCAGCTGCTCATTCCCAAACACAAGGCACTGTTTATGCTCTTGCTTCCCGACAAATTCGGCGCAGCCCTTCTTTTCTGCAGCTGCCACCGAGGTCTCTGCATCCTGGAGCCTCAGAGGACGAGCACGATTTTGCCAGGAGAGGCTGTATCAGGGCGAAGTCTAAACGCAGGAAAGTTGTCCAGGAACACCTGCCATAAGCATGCCAGCCGTGAATTCAAGGGGCACGGAGCTGCAGCCACTGTCCTTTAGCACTCCGAAGAATGCGCACACAAGCCGGCTTCGTTCTTCGCCTCGTACAAGCCACCTCTCTCTGCGGCTCCCGGAGGCGAAGAAGCGGCTGCTTCGTACACAGATGAGGGCAGCGGCAGGTGCAGGCTCCGTAGCGCGGCTTCGGCAGAAAGACGCCGGGGAGCGGCACTTCCCTCCGGACAGCTCCGGACAGCCGTAGTCTGCGTTCTGACAGGACTGCATCATAGCGAAAAGCTTTGCCAGTGTGTCTCGCAGGGAAAAAGCTTACCAGCACAGCAGACTTATCCCGCTCTTGCCCAGAAACATGGACTTGCCTCACACTCCAAAGACACTGCTCTTTCCTAAGCAGGCTAGGAAATGCTCTCAGATGGCCGTGCTGTCTGCCTGCTCCTGCCCAGCTCGTAGTTTTAGGTGCGCACATCCCAGCCTGGCATTCAGTGCACAGTCAAGGCAATTGCAAAATCCAGCAGCTGCTCATTCCCAAACACAAGGCGCTGTTTATGCTCTTGCTTCCCGACAAATTCGGCGCAGCCCTTCTTTTCTGCACCTGCCACCGAGGTCTCTGCATCCTGGAGCCTCAGAGGACGAGCACGATTTAGCCAGGAGAGGCTGTATTAGGGCGAAGTATAAACGCAGGAAAGTAGTCCAGGAACACCTGCAATAAGCATGCCAGCCGTGAATTCAAGGGGCACGGAGCTGCAGCCACTGTCCTTTAGCACTCCGAAGAATGCGCACACAAGCCGGCTTCGTTCTTCGCCTCGTACAAGCCACCTGTCTCTGCGGCTCCCGGAGGCGAAGAAGCGGCTGCTTCGTGTACAGATGAGGACGGCGGCAGCCGCAGGCTCCGAAGCGCGGCTTCGGCAGAAAGACGCCGGGGAGTGCCACTTCCCTCCGGACAGCTCCGGACAGCCGTAGTCTGTGTACTGACTGGACTTCATCATAGCGAAAAGCTTTGCCAGTGTGTCTCGCAGGGAAAAAGCTTACCAGCACAGCGGACTTCTCCCGCTCTTGCCCAGAAACATGGACTTGCCTCACACTCCAAAGACACTGCTCTTTCCTAAGCAGGCTAGGAAATTCTCTCAGATGGCCGTGCTGTCTGCCTGCTCCTGCCCAGCTCGTAGTTTTAGGTGTGCACATCCCAGCCTGGCATTCAGTGCACAGTGTAGGCAATTGCAAAATCCAGCAGCTGCTCATTCCCAAACACAAGGCGCTGTTTATGCTCTTGCTTCCCGACAAATTCGGCGCAGCCCTTCTTTTCTGCAGCTGCCACCGAGGTCTCTGCATCCTGGAGCCTCAGAGGAGGAGCACGATTTTGCCAGGAGAGGCTGTATCAGGGCGAAGTCTAAACGCAGGAAAGTTGTCCAGGAACACCTGCTATAAGCATGCCAGCCATGAATTCAAGGGGCACGGATCTGCAGCCACTGTCATTTAGCACTCCGAAGAATGCTCACACAAGCCGGCTTCGTTCTTCGCCTCGTACAAGCCACCTGTCTCTGCGGCTCCCGGAGGCGAAGAAGCGGCTGCTTCGTACACAGATGAGGGCAGCGGCAGCCGCAGGCTCCGAAGCGCGGCTTCGGCAGAAAGACGCCGGGGAGCGGCACTTCCCTCCGGACAGCTCCGGACAGCCGTAGTCTGCGTCCTGAGTGGACTGCATCATAGCGAAAAGCTTTGCCAGTGTGTCTCGCAGGGAAAAAGTTTACCAGCACAGCGGAATTATCCCGATCTTGCCCAGAAACATGGACTTGCCTCACACTCCAAAGACATTGCTCTTTCCTAAGCAGGCTAGGAAATGCCCTCAGATGGCCGTGCTGTCTGCCTGCTCCTGCCCAGCTCGTAGTTTTAGGAGCGCACATCCCAGCCTGGCATTCAGTGCACAGTCAAGGCAATTGCAAAATCAAGAAACTGCTCATTCCCAATCACAAGGCGCTGTTTATGCTCTTGCTTCCCGACAAATTCGGCGCAGCCCTTCTTTTCTGCAGCTGCCACCGAGGTCTCTGCATCCTGGAGCCTCAGAGGAGGAGCACGATTTTGCAGGGAGGGGCTGTATCAGGGCGAAGTCTAAACGCAGGAAAGTTGTCCAGGAACACCTGCCATAAGCATGCCAGCCGTGAATTCAAGGGGCACGGAGCTGCAGCCACTGTCCTGTAGCAATCCGAAGAATGCGCACACAAGCCGGCTTCGTTCTTCGCCTCCTACAAGCCACCGTCTCTGCGGCTCCCGGAGGCGAAGGAGTGGCTTCTTCGTGCACAGATGAGGGCAGCGGCAGCCGCAGGCTCCATAGCGCGGCTTCGGCAGAAAGACGCCGGGGAGCTGCACTTCCCTCCAGACAGCTCCGGATCGCCGTAGTCTGCGTCCTGACAGGACTGCATCGTAGCAAAAAGCTTTGCCGGTGTGTCTCGCAGGGAAAAAGCTTACCAGCACAGCGGAATTATCCCGATCTTGCCAAGAAACATGGACTTGCCTCACACTCCAAAGACACTGCTCTTTCCTAAGCAGGCTAGGAAATGCTCTCAGATGGCCGTGCTGTCTGCCTGCTCCTGCCCAGCTCGTAGTTTTAGGTGCGCACATCCCAGCCTGGCATTCAGTGCACAGTCAAGGCAATTGAAAAATCAAGAAGCTGCTCATTCCCAAACACAAGGCGCGCTGTTTATGCTCTTGCTTCCCGACAAATTCGGCGCAGCCCTTCTTTTCTGCACCTGCCACCGAGGTCTCTGCATCCTGGAGCCTCAGAGGAGGAGCACGATTTTGCAGGGAGGGGCTGTATCAGGGCGAAGTCAAAAGGCAGGAAAGTAGTCCAGGAACACCTGCCATAAGAATGCCATCCGTTAATTGAGGGGGCACGGAGCTGCAGCCACTCTCCTTTAGCACTCCGAAGAATGCGCACACAAGCCGGCTTCGTTCTTCGCCTCGTACAAGCCACCTGTCTCTGCGGCTCCCGGAGGCGAAGAAGCGGCTGCTTCGTGCACAGATGAGGGCAGCGGCAGCCGCAGGCTCCATAGCGCGGCTTCGGCAGAAAGACGCCGGGGAGCGCCACTTCCCTCCGGACAGCTCCGGACAGCCGTAGTCTGTGTACTGAGTGGACTGCATCATAGCGAAAAGCTTTGCCAGTGTGTCTCGCAGGGAAAAAGCTTACCAGCACAGCGGACTTATCCCGCTCTTGCCCAGAAACATGGATTTGCCTCACACTCCAAAGACATTGCTCTTTCCTAAGCAGGCTAGGAAATGCTCTCAGATGGCCGTGCTGTCTGCCTGCTCCTGCCCAGCTCGTAGTTTTAGGTGTGCACATCCCAGCCTGGCATTCAGTGCACAGTCAAGGCAATTGCAAAATCCAGCAGCTGCTCATTCCCAAACACAAGGCACTGTTTATGCTCTTGCTTCCCGACAAATTCGGCGCAGCCCTTCTTTTCTGCAGCTGCCACCGAGGTCTCTGCATCCTGGAGCCTCAGAGGAGGAGCACGATTTTGCCAGGAGAGGCTGTATCAGGGCGAAGTCTAAACGCAGGAAAGTTGTCCAGGAACACCTGCCATAAGCATGCCAGCCGTGAATTCAAGGGGCACGGAGCTGCAGCCACTGTCCTTTAGCACTCCGAAGAATGCGCACACAAGCCGGCTTCGTTCTTCGCCTCGTACAAGCCACCTGTCTCTGCGGCTCCCGGAGGCGAAGAAGCGGCTGCTTCGTACACAGATGAGGGCAGCGGCAGGTGCAGGCTCCGTAGCGCGGCTTCGGCAGAAAGACGCCGGGGAGCGGCACTTCCCTCCGGACAGCTCCGGACAGCCGTAGTCTGCGTTCTGACAGGACTGCATCATAGCGAAAAGCTTTGCCAGTGTGTCTCGCAGGGAAAAAGCTTACCAGCACAGCAGACTTATCCCGCTCTTGCCCAGAAACATGGACTTGCCTCACACTCCAAAGACACTGCTCTTTCCTAAGCAGGCTAGGAAATGCTCTCAGATGGCCGTGCTGTCTGCCTGCTCCTGCCCAGCTCGTAGTTTTAGGTGCGCACATCCCAGCCTGGCATTCAGTGCACAGTCAAGGCAATTGCAAAATCCAGCAGCTGCTCATTCCCAAACACAAGGCGCTGTTTATGCTCTTGCTTCCCGACAAATTCGGCGCAGCCCTTCTTTTCTGCACCTGCCACCGAGGTCTCTGCATCCTGGAGCCTCAGAGGACGAGCACGATTTAGCCAGGAGAGGCTGTATTAGGGCGAAGTATAAACGCAGGAAAGTAGTCCAGGAACACCTGCAATAAGCATGCCAGCCGTGAATTCAAGGGGCACGGAGCTGCAGCCACTGTCCTTTAGCACTCCGAAGAATGCGCACACAAGCCGGCTTCGTTCTTCGCCTCGTACAAGCCACCTCTCTCTGCGGCTCCCGGAGGCGAAGAAGCGGCTGCTTCGTGTACAGATGAGGACGGCGGCAGCCGCAGGCTCCGAAGCGCGGCTTCGGCAGAAAGACGCCGGGGAGTGCCACTTCCCTCCGGACAGCTCCGGACAGCCGTAGTCTGTGTACTGACTGGACTTCATCATAGCGAAAAGCTTTGCCAGTGTGTCTCGCAGGGAAAAAGCTTACCAGCACAGCGGACTTCTCCCGCTCTTGCCCAGAAACATGGACTTGCCTCACACTCCAAAGACACTGCTCTTTCCTAAGCAGGCTAGGAAATTCTCTCAGATGGCCGTGCTGTCTGCCTGCTCCTGCCCAGCTCGTAGTTTTAGGTGTGCACATCCCAGCCTGGCATTCAGTGCACAGTGTAGGCAATTGCAAAATCCAGCAGCTGCTCATTCCCAAACACAAGGCGCTGTTTATGCTCTTGCTTCCCGACAAATTCGGCGCAGCCCTTCTTTTCTGCAGCTGCCACCGAGGTCTCTGCATCCTGGAGCCTCAGAGGAGGAGCACGATTTTGCCAGGAGAGGCTGTATCAGGGCGAAGTCTAAACGCAGGAAAGTTGTCCAGGAACACCTGCTATAAGCATGCCAGCCATGAATTCAAGGGGCACGGATCTGCAGCCACTGTCATTTAGCACTCCGAAGAATGCTCACACAAGCCGGCTTCGTTCTTCGCCTCCTACAAGCCACCTGTCTCTGCGGCTCCCGGAGGCGAAGAAACGGCTGCTTCGTACACAGATGAGGGCAGCGGCAGCCGCAGGCTCCGAAGCGCGGCTTCGGCAGAAAGACGCCGGGGAGCGGCACTTCCCTCCGGACAGCTCCGGACAGCCGTAGTCTGCGTCCTGAGTGGACTGCATCATAGCGAAAAGCTTTGCCAGTGTGTCTCGCAGGGAAAAAGTTTACCAGCACAGCGGAATTATCCCGATCTTGCCCAGAAACATGGACTTGCCTCACACTCCAAAGACATTGCTCTTTCCTAAGCAGGCTAGGAAATGCCCTCAGATGGCCGTGCTGTCTGCCTGCTCCTGCCCAGCTCGTAGTTTTAGGAGCGCACATCCCAGCCTGGCATTCAGTGCACAGTCAAGGCAATTGCAAAATCAAGAAACTGCTCATTCCCAATCACAAGGCGCTGTTTATGCTCTTGCTTCCCGACAAATTCGGCGCAGCCCTTCTTTTCTGCAGCTGCCACCGAGGTCTCTGCATCCTGGAGCCTCAGAGGAGGAGCACGATTTTGCAGGGAGGGGCTGTATCAGGGCGAAGTCTAAACGCAGGAAAGTTGTCCAGGAACACCTGCCATAAGCATGCCAGCCGTGAATTCAAGGGGCACGGAGCTGCAGCCACTGTCCTGTAGCAATCCGAAGAATGCGCACACAAGCCGGCTTCGTTCTTCGCCTCCTACAAGCCACCGTCTCTGCGGCTCCCGGAGGCGAAGGAGTGGCTTCTTCGTGCACAGATGAGGGCAGCGGCAGCCGCAGGCTCCATAGCGCGGCTTCGGCAGAAAGACGCCGGGGAGCTGCACTTCCCTCCAGACAGCTCCGGACCGCCGTAGTCTGCGTCCTGACAGGACTGCATCGTAGCAAAAAGCTTTGCCGGTGTGTCTCGCAGGGAAAAAGCTTACCAGCACAGCGGACTTCTCCCGCTCTTGCCCAGAAACATGGACTTGCCTCACACTCCAAAGACACTGCTCTTTCCTAAGCAGGCTAGGAAATGCTCTCAGATGGCCGTGCTGTCTGCCTGCTCCTGCCCAGCTCGTAGTTTTAGGTGCGCACATCCCAGCCTGGCATTCAGTGCACAGTCAAGGCAATTGAAAAATCAAGAAGCTGCTCATTCCCAAACACAAGGCGCGCTGTTTATGCTCTTGCTTCCCGACAAATTCGGCGCAGCCCTTCTTTTCTGCACCTGCCACCGAGGTCTCTGCATCCTGGAGCCTCAGAGGAGGAGCACGATTTTGCAGGGAGGGGCTGTATCAGGGCGAAGTCAAAAGGCAGGAAAGTAGTCCAGGAACACCTGCCATAAGAATGCCATCCGTTAATTGAGGGGCCACGGAGCTGCAGCCACTCTCCTTTAGCACTCCGAAGAATGCGCACACAAGCCGGCTTCGTTCTTCGCCTCGTACAAGCCACCTGTCTCTGCGGCTCCCGGAGGCGAAGAAGCGGCTGCTTCGTGCACAGATGAGGGCAGCGGCAGCCGCAGGCTCCATAGCGCGGCTTCGGCAGAAAGACGCCGGGGAGCGCCACTTCCCTCCGGACAGCTCCGGACCGCCGTAGTCTGTGTACTGAGTGGACTGCATCATAGCGAAAAGCTTTGCCAGTGTGTCTCGCAGGGAAAAAGCTTACCAGCACAGCGGACTTATCCCGATCTTGCCCAGAAACATGGACTTGCCTCACACTCCAAAGACATTGCTCTTTCCTAAGCAGGCTAACAAATTCTCTCAGATGGCCGTGCTGTCTGCCTGCTCCTGCCCAGCTCGTAGTTTTAGGTGTGCACATCCCAGCCTGGCATTCAGTGCACAGTCAAGGCAATTGCAAAATCCAGCAGCTGCTCATTCCCAAACACAAGTGCGCTGTTTATGCTCTTGCTTCCCGACAAATTCGGCGCAGCCCTTCTTTTCTGCACCTGCCACCGAGGTCTCTGCATCCTGGAGCCTCAGAGGACGAGCACAATTTTGCAGGGAGGGGCTGTATCATGACGAAGTCTAAACGCAGGAAAGTTGTCCAGGAACACCTGCCATAAGCATGCCAGCCGTGAATTCAAGGGGCACGTAGCTGCAGCCACTGTCCTGTAGCAATCCGAAGAATGCGCACACAAGCCGGCTTCGTTCTTCGCCTCCTACAAGCCACCGTCTCTGCGGCTCCCGGAGGCGAAGGAGTGGCTTCTTCGTGCACAGATGAGGGCAGCGGCAGCCGCAGGCTCCATAGCGCGGCTTCGGCAGAAAGACGCCGGGGAGCTGCACTTCCCTCCGGACAGCTCCGGATCGCCGTAGTCTGCGTCCTGACAGGACTGCATCGTAGCAAAAAGCTTTGCCGGTGTGTCTCGCAGGGAAAAAGCTTACCAGCACAGCGGACTTATCCCGCTCTTGCCCAGAAACATGGACTTGCCTCACACTCCAAAGACATTGCTCTTTCCTAAGCAGGCTAGGAAATGCTCTCAGATGGCCGTGCTGTCTGCCTGCTCCTGCCCAGCTCGTAGTTTTAGGTGCGCACAAATCCCAGCCTGGCATTCAGTGCACAGTCAAGGCAATTGCAAAATCCAGCAGCTGCTCATTCCCAAACACAAGGCGCTGTTTATGCTCTTGCTTCCCGACAAATTCGGCGCAGCCCTTCTTTTCTGCACCTGCCACCGAGGTCTCTGCATCCTGGAGCCTCAGAGGACGAGCACGATTTTGCAGGGAGCGGCTGTATCAGGGCGAAGTATAAACGCAGGAAAGTTGTCCAGGAACACCTGCCATAAGCATGCCAGCCGTGAATTCAAGGGGCACGGAGCTGCAGCCACTGTCCTGTAGCAATCCGAAGAATGCGCACACAAGCCGGCTTCGTTCTTCGCCTCCTACAAGCCACCTGTCTCTGCGGCTCCCGGAGGCGAAGAAGCGGCTGCTTCGTACACAGATGAGGGCAGCGGCAGGTGCAGGCTCCGTAGCGCGGCTTCGGCAGAAAGACGCCGGGGAGCGGCACTTCCCTCCGGACAGCTCCGGACAGCCGTAGTCTGCGTTCTGACAGGACTGCATCATAGCGAAAAGCTTTGCCAGTGTGTCTCGCAGGGAAAAAGCTTACCAGCACAGCAGACTTATCCCGCTCTTGCCCAGAAACATGGACTTGCCTCACACTCCAAAGACACTGCTCTTTCCTAAGCAGGCTAGGAAATGCTCTCAGATGGCCGTGCTGTCTGCCTGCTCCTGCCCAGCTCGTAGTTTTAGGTGCGCACATCCCAGCCTGGCATTCAGTGCACAGTCAAGGCAATTGCAAAATCCAGCAGCTGCTCATTCCCAAACACAAGGCGCTGTTTATGCTCTTGCTTCCCGACAAATTCGGCGCAGCCCTTCTTTTCTGCACCTGCCACCGAGGTCTCTGCATCCTGGAGCCTCAGAGGACGAGCACGATTTAGCCAGGAGAGGCTGTATTAGGGCGAAGTATAAACGCAGGAAAGTAGTCCAGGAACACCTGCAATAAGCATGCCAGCCGTGAATTCAAGGGGCACGGAGCTGCAGCCACTGTCCTTTAGCACTCCGAAGAATGCGCACACAAGCCGGCTTCGTTCTTCGCCTCGTACAAGCCACCTCTCTCTGCGGCTCCCGGAGGCGAAGAAGCGGCTGCTTCGTGTACAGATGAGGACGGCGGCAGCCGCAGGCTCCGAAGCGCGGCTTCGGCAGAAAGACGCCGGGGAGTGCCACTTCCCTCCGGACAGCTCCGGACAGCCGTAGTCTGTGTACTGACTGGACTTCATCATAGCGAAAAGCTTTGCCAGTGTGTCTCGCAGGGAAAAAGCTTACCAGCACAGCGGACTTCTCCCGCTCTTGCCCAGAAACATGGACTTGCCTCACACTCCAAAGACACTGCTCTTTCCTAAGCAGGCTAGGAAATTCTCTCAGATGGCCGTGCTGTCTGCCTGCTCCTGCCCAGCTCGTAGTTTTAGGTGTGCACATCCCAGCCTGGCATTCAGTGCACAGTGTAGGCAATTGCAAAATCCAGCAGCTGCTCATTCCCAAACACAAGGCGCTGTTTATGCTCTTGCTTCCCGACAAATTCGGCGCAGCCCTTCTTTTCTGCAGCTGCCACCGAGGTCTCTGCATCCTGGAGCCTCAGAGGAGGAGCACGATTTTGCCAGGAGAGGCTGTATCAGGGCGAAGTCTAAACGCAGGAAAGTTGTCCAGGAACACCTGCTATAAGCATGCCAGCCATGAATTCAAGGGGCACGGATCTGCAGCCACTGTCATTTAGCACTCCGAAGAATGCTCACACAAGCCGGCTTCGTTCTTCGCCTCGTACAAGCCACCTGTCTCTGCGGCTCCCGGAGGCGAAGAAGCGGCTGCTTCGTACACAGATGAGGGCAGCGGCAGCCGCAGGCTCCGAAGCGCGGCTTCGGCAGAAAGACGCCGGGGAGCGGCACTTCCCTCCGGACAGCTCCGGACAGCCGTAGTCTGCGTCCTGAGTGGACTGCATCATAGCGAAAAGCTTTGCCAGTGTGTCTCGCAGGGAAAAAGTTTACCAGCACAGCGGAATTATCCCGATCTTGCCCAGAAACATGGACTTGCCTCACACTCCAAAGACATTGCTCTTTCCTAAGCAGGCTAGGAAATGCCCTCAGATGGCCGTGCTGTCTGCCTGCTCCTGCCCAGCTCGTAGTTTTAGGAGCGCACATCCCAGCCTGGCATTCAGTGCACAGTCAAGGCAATTGCAAAATCAAGAAACTGCTCATTCCCAATCACAAGGCGCTGTTTATGCTCTTGCTTCCCGACAAATTCGGCGCAGCCCTTCTTTTCTGCAGCTGCCACCGAGGTCTCTGCATCCTGGAGCCTCAGAGGAGGAGCACGATTTTGCAGGGAGGGGCTGTATCAGGGCGAAGTCTAAACGCAGGAAAGTTGTCCAGGAACACCTGCCATAAGCATGCCAGCCGTGAATTCAAGGGGCACGGAGCTGCAGCCACTGTCCTGTAGCAATCCGAAGAATGCGCACACAAGCCGGCTTCGTTCTTCGCCTCCTACAAGCCACCGTCTCTGCGGCTCCCGGAGGCGAAGGAGTGGCTTCTTCGTGCACAGATGAGGGCAGCGGCAGCCGCAGGCTCCATAGCGCGGCTTCGGCAGAAAGACGCCGGGGAGCTGCACTTCCCTCCAGACAGCTCCGGACCGCCGTAGTCTGCGTCCTGACAGGACTGCATCGTAGCAAAAAGCTTTGCCGGTGTGTCTCGCAGGGAAAAAGCTTACCAGCACAGCGGAATTATCCCGATCTTGCCAAGAAACATGGACTTGCCTCACACTCCAAAGACACTGCTCTTTCCTAAGCAGGCTAGGAAATGCTCTCAGATGGCCGTGCTGTCTGCCTGCTCCTGCCCAGCTCGTAGTTTTAGGTGCGCACAAATCCCAGCCTGGCATTCAGTGCACAGTCAAGGCAATTGAAAAATCAAGAAGCTGCTCATTCCCAAACACAAGGCGCGCTGTTTATGCTCTTGCTTCCCGACAAATTCGGCGCAGCCCTTCTTTTCTGCACCTGCCACCGAGGTCTCTGCATCCTGGAGCCTCAGAGGAGGAGCACGATTTTGCAGGGAGGGGCTGTATCAGGGCGAAGTCAAAAGGCAGGAAAGTAGTCCAGGAACACCTGCCATAAGAATGCCATCCGTTAATTGAGGGGGCACGGAGCTGCAGCCACTCTCCTTTAGCACTCCGAAGAATGCGCACACAAGCCGGCTTCGTTCTTCGCCTCGTACAAGCCACCTGTCTCTGCGGCTCCCGGAGGCGAAGAAGCGGCTGCTTCGTGCACAGATGAGGGCAGCGGCAGCCGCAGGCTCCATAGCGCGGCTTCGGCAGAAAGACGCCGGGGAGCGCCACTTCCCTCCGGACAGCTCCGGACCGCCGTAGTCTGTGTACTGAGTGGACTGCATCATAGCGAAAAGCTTTGCCAGTGTGTCTCGCAGGGAAAAAGCTTACCAGCACAGCGGACTTATCCCGCTCTTGCCCAGAAACATGGACTTGCCTCACACTCCAAAGACATTGCTCTTTCCTAAGCAGGCTAGGAAATGCTCTCAGATGGCCGTGCTGTCTGCCTGCTCCTGCCCAGCTCGTAGTTTTAGGTGTGCACATCCCAGCCTGGCATTCAGTGCACAGTCAAGGCAATTGCAAAATCCAGCAGCTGCTCATTCCCAAACACAAGGCGCTGTTTATGCTCTTGCTTCCTGACAAATTCGGCGCAGCCCTTCTTTTCTGCACCTGCCACCGAGGTCTCTGCATCCTGGAGCCTCAGAGGACGAGCACGATTTTGCAGGGAGCGGCTGTATCAGGGCGAAGTATAAACGCAGGAAAGTTGTCCAGGAACACCTGCCATAAGCATGCCAGCCGTGAATTCAAGGGGCACGGAGCTGCAGCCACTGTCCTGTAGCAATCCGAAGAATGCGCACACAAGCCGGCTTCGTTCTTCGCCTCCTACAAGCCACCGTCTCTGCGGCTCCCGGAGGCGAAGAAGCGGCTGCTTCGTGCACAGATGAGGGCAGCGGCAGCCGCAGGCTCCGAAGCGCGGCTTCGGCAGAAAGACGCCGGGGAGCGGCACTTCCCTCCGGACAGCTCCGGACCGCCGTAGTCTGCGTCCTGACAGGACTGCATCATAGCGAAAAGCTTTGCCAGTGTGTCTCGCAGGGAAAAAGCTTACCAGCACAGCGGACTTCTCCCGCTCTTGCCCAGAAACATGGACTTGCCTCACACTCCAAAGACACTGCTCTTTCCTAAGCAGGCTAGGAAATTCTCTCAGATGGCCGTGCTGTCTGCCTGCTCCTGCCCAGCTCATAATTTTAGGTGCGCACATCCCAGCCTGGCATTCAGTGCACAGTGTAGGCAATTGCAAAATCCAGCAGCTGCTCATTCCCAAACACAAGGCACTGTTTATGCTCTTGCTTCCCGACAAATTCGGCGCAGCCCTTCTTTTCTGCAGCTGCCACCGAGGTCTCTGCATCCTGGAGCCTCAGAGGACGAGCACGATTTTGCCAGGAGAGGCTGTATCAGGGCGAAGTCTAAACGCAGGAAAGTTGTCCAGGAACACCTGCCATAAGCATGCCAGCCATGAATTCAAGGGGCACGGATCTGCAGCCACTGTCCTTTAGCACTCCGAAGAATGCGCACACAAGCCGGCTTCGTTCTTCGCCTCCTACAAGCCACCTGTCTCTGCGGCTCCCGGAGGCGAAGAAGCGGCTGCTTCGTGCACAGATGAGGGCAGCGGCAGCCGCAGGCTCCGAAGCGCGGCTTCGGCAGAAATACGCCGGGGAGCGCCACTTCCCTCCGGACAGCTCCGGACAGCCGTAGTCTGCGTCCTGAGTGGACTGCATCATAGCGAAAAGCTTTGCCAGTGTGTCTCGCAGGGAAAAAGCTTACAAGCACAGCGGACTTATCCCGATCTTGCCCAGAAACATGGACTTGCCTCACACTCCAAAGACATTGCTCTTTCCTAAGCAGGCTAGGAAATTCTCTCAGATGGCCGTGCTGTCTGCCTGCTCCTGCCCAGCTCATAATTTTAGGTGTGCACATCCCAGCCTGGCATTCAGTGCACAGTCAAGGCAATTGCAAAATCCAGCAGCTGCTCATTCCCAAACACAAGGCACTGTTTATGCTCTTGCTTCCCGACAAATTCGGCGCAGCCCTTCTTTTCTGCAGCTGCCACCGAGGTCTCTGCATCCTGGAGCCTCAGAGGAGGAGCACGATTTTGCCAGGAGAGGCTGTATCAGGGCGAAGTCTAAACGCAGGAAAGTAGTCCAGGAACACCTGCCATAAGCATTGAAGCAGGGAATTGAAGGGGCACGGAGCTGCAGCCACTGTCCTTTAGCAATCCGAAGAATGCGCACACAAGCCGGCTTCGTTCTTCGCCTCCTACAAGCCACCTCTCTCTGCGGCTCCCGGAGGCGAACAAGCGGCTCCTTCGTGCACAGATGAGGGCAGCGGCAGCCGCAGGCTCCGAAGCGCGGCTTCGGCAGAAAGACGCCGGGGAGCGGCACTTCCCTCCGGACAGCTCCGGACCCCCGTAGTCTGCGTCCTGACCGGAATGCATCGTAGCGAAAAGCTTTGCCAGTGTGTCTCCAGGGAAAAAGCTTACCAGCACAGCGGAATTATCCCGATCTTGCCAAGAAATATGGACTTGCCTCACACTCCAAAGACACTGCTCTTTCCTAAGCAGGCTAGGAAATGCTCTCAGATGGCCGTGCTGTCTGCCTGCTCCTGCCCAGCTCGTAGTTTTAGGTGCGCACATCCCAGCCTGGCATTCAGTGCACAGTGTAGGCAATTGCAAAATCCAGCAGCTGCTCATTCCCAAACACAAGGCACTGTTTATGCTCTTGCTTCCCGACAAATTCGGCGCAGCCCTTCTTTTCTGCACTTGCCACCGAGGTCTCTGCATCCTGGAGCCTCAGAGGAGGAGCACGATTTTGCAGGGAGGGGCTGTATCAGGGCGAAGTCAAAAGGCAGGAAAGTAGTCCAGGAACACCTGCCATAAGAATGCCATCCGTTAATTGAGGGGGCACGGAGCTGCAGCCACTGTCCTTTAGCACTCCGAAGAATGCGCACACAAGCCGGCTTCGTTCTTCGCCTCGTACAAGCCACCTGTCTCTCCGGCTCCCGGAGGCGAAGAAGCGGCTGCTTCGTGCACAGATGAGGGCAGCGGCAGCCGCAGGCTCCGAAGCGCGGCTTCGGCAGAAAGACGCCGGGGAGCGCCACTTCCCTCCGGACAGCTCCGGATCGCCGTAGTCTGCGTTCTGACAGGACTGCATCATAGCGAAAAGCTTTGCCAGTCTGTCTCGCAGGGAAAAAGCTTACCAGCACAGCGGACTTATCCCGATCTTGCCCAGAAACATGGACTTGCCTCACACACCAAAGACACCGCTCTTTCCTGGGCAGGCTAGGGAATGCTCTCAGATGGCCGTGCTGTCTGCCTGCTCCTGCCCAGCTCGTAGTTTTAGGTGCGCACAAATCCCAGCCTGGCATTCAGTGCACAGTCAAGGCAATTGCAAAATCCAGCAGCTGCTCATTCCCAAACACAAGTGCGCTGTTTATGCTCTTGCTTCCCGACAAATTCGGCGCAGCCCTTCTTTTCTGCAGCTGCCACCGAGGTCTCTGCATCCTGGAGCCTCAGAGGACGAGCACGATTTTGCCAGGAGAGGCTGTATCAGGGCGAAGTCTAAACGCAGGAAAGTAGTCCAGGAACACCTGCAATAAGCATGCCAGCCGTGAATTCAAGGGGCACGGAGCTGCAGCCACTGTCCTTTAGCACTTCGAAGAATGCGCACACAAGCCGGCTTCGTTCTTCGCCTCGTACAAGCCACCTGTCTCTGCGGCTCCCGGAGGCGAAGAAGCGGCTGCTTCGTGTACAGATGAGGACGGCGGCAGCCGCAGGCTCCGAAGCGCGGCTTCGGCAGAAAGACGCCGGGGAGCGCCACTTCCCTCCGGACAGCTCCGGACAGCCGTAGTCTGTGTACTGAGTGGACTTCATCATAGCGAAAAGCTTTGCCAGTGTGTCTCGCAGGGAAAAAGCTTACCAGCACAGCGGACTTATCCCGCTCTTGCCCAGAAACATGGACTTGCCTCACATTCCAAAGACACTGCTCTTTCCTAAGCAGGCTAGGAAATTCTCTCAGATGGCCGTGCTGTCTGCCTGCTCCTGCCCAGCTCGTAGTTTTAGGTGCGCACATCCCAGCCTGGCATTCAGTGCACAGTCAAGGCAATTGCAAAATCCAGCAGCTGCTCATTCCCAAACACAAGGCGCTGTTTATGCTCTTGCTTCCCGACAAATTCGGCGCAGCCCTTCTTTTCTGCACCTGCCACCGAGGTCTCTGCATCCTGGAGCCTCAGAGGAGGAGCACGATTTTGCCAGGAGAGCCTGTATCAGGGCGAAGTCTAAACGCAGGAAGGTTGTCCAGGAACACCTGCCATAAGCATTGAAGCAGGGAATTGAAGGGGCACGGAGCTGCAGCCACTGTCATTTAGCACTCCGAAGAATGCGCACACAAGCCGGCTTCGTTCTTCGCCTCCTACAAGCCACCTCTCTCTGCTGCTCCCGGAGGCGAAGGAGCGGCTGCTTGGTGCACAGATGAGGGCAGCGGCAGCCGCAGGCTCTGAAGCGCGGCTTCGGCAGAAAGACGCCGGGGAGCGGCACTTCCCTCCGGACAGCTCCGGACCCCCGTAGTCTGCGTCCTGACCGGAATGCATCGTAGCGAAAAGCTTTGCCAGTGTGTCTCCAGGGAAAAAGCTTACCAGCACAGCAGACTTATCCCGATCTTGCCAAGAAACATGGACTTGCCTCACACTCCAAAGACACTGCTCTTTCCTGGGCAGGCTAGAAAATGCTCTCAGATGGCCGTGCTGTCTGCCTGCTCCTGCCCAGCTCGTAGTTTTAGGTGCGCACATCCCAGCCTGGCATTCAGTGCACAGTCAAGGCAATTGCAAAATCCAGCAGCTGCTCATTCCCAAACACAAGGCGCTGTTTATGCTCTTGCTTCCCGACAAATTCGGTGCAGCCCTTCTTTTCTGCAGCTGCCACCGAGGTCTCTGCATCCTGGAGCCTCAGAGGACGAGCACAATTTTGCAGGGAGGGGCTGTATCATGACGAAGTCTAAACGCAGGAAAGTTGTCCAGGATCACCTGCCATAAGCATTGAAGCAGGGAATTGAAGGGGCACGGAGCTGCAGCCACTGTCATTTAGCACTCCGAAGAATGCGCACACAAGCCGGCTTCGTTCTTCGCCTCCTACAAGCCACCTCCCTCTGCTGCTCCCGGAGGCGAAGGAGCGGCTGCTTGGTGCACAGATGAGGGCAGCGGCAGCCGCAGGCTCTGAAGCGCGGCTTCGGCAGAAAGACGCCGGGGAGCGGCACTTCCCTCCGGACAGCTCCGGACCCCCGTAGTCTGCGTCCTGACCGGAATGCATCGTAGCGAAAAGCTTTGCCAGTGTGTCTCCAGGGAAAAAGCTTACCAGCACAGCAGACTTATCCCGATCTTGCCAAGAAACATGGACTTGCCTCACACTCCAAAGACACTGCTCTTTCCTGGGCAGGCTAGAAAATGCTCTCAGATGGCCGTGCTGTCTGCCTGCTCCTGCCCAGCTCGTAGTTTTAGGTGCGCACATCCCAGCCTGGCATTCAGTGCACAGTCAAGGCAATTGCAAAATCCAGCAGCTGCTCATTCCCAAACACAAGGCGCTGTTTATGCTCTTGCTTCCCGACAAATTCGGTGCAGCCCTTCTTTTCTGCAGCTGCCACCGAGGTCTCTGCATCCTGGAGCCTCAGAGGACGAGCACAATTTTGCAGGGAGGGGCTGTATCAGGGCGAAGTCAAAGCGCAGGAAAGTTGTCCAGGAACACCTGCCATAAGCATGCCAGCCGTGAATTCAAGGGGCACGGAGCTGCAGCCACTGTCCTTTAGCACTCCGAAGAATGCGCACACAAGCCGGCTTCGTTCTTCGCCTCATACAAGCTACCACTCACTGCGGCTTCCGGAGCAGAAGGAGCGGCTGCTTCGTGCACAGATGAGGGCAGCGGCAGCCGCAGGCTCCGAAGCGCGGCTTCGGCAGAAAGACGCCGGGGAGCGCCACTTCCCTCCGGACAGCTCTGGACATCCGTAGTCTACGTCCTGAGTGGACTTCATCATAGCGAAAAGCTTTGCCAGTGTGTCTCGCAGGGAAAAAGTTTACCAGCACAGCGGAATTATCCCGCTCTTGCCCAGAAACATGGACTTGCCTCACACTCCAAAGACATTGCTCTTTCCTAAGCAGGCTAGGAAATGCTCTCAGATGGCCGTGCTGTCTGCCTGCTCCTGCCCAGCTCGTAGTTTTAGGTGTGCACATCCCAGCCTGGCATTCAGTGCACAGTGTAGGCAATTGCAAAATCCAGCAGCTGCTCATTCCCAAACACAAGGCACTGTTTATGCTCTTGCTTCCCGACAAATTCGGCGCAGCCCTTCTTTTCTGCAGCTGCCACCGAGGTCTCTGCATCCTGGAGCCTCAGAGGAGGAGCACGATTTTGCCAGGAGAGGCTGTATCAGGGCGAAGTCTAAACGCAGGAAAGTTGTCCAGGAACACCTGCCATAAGCATGCCAGCCGTGAATTCAAGGGGCACGGAGCTGCAGCCACTGTCCTTTAGCAATCCGAAGAATGCGCACACAAGCCGGCTTCGTTCTTCGCCTCGTACAAGCCACCTGTCTCTGCGGCTCCCGGAGGCGAAGAAGCGGCTGCTTCGTACACAGATGAGGGCAGCGGCAGGTGCAGGCTCCGTAGCGCGGCTTCGGCAGAAAGACGCCGGGGAGCGGCACTTCCCTCCGGACAGCTCCGGACAGCCGTAGTCTGCGTTCTGACAGGACTGCATCATAGCGAAAAGCTTTGCCAGTGTGTCTCGCAGGGAAAAAGCTTACCAGCACAGCAGACTTATCCCGCTCTTGCCCAGAAACATGGACTTGCCTCACACTCCAAAGACACTGCTCTTTCCTAAGCAGGCTAGGAAATGCTCTCAGATGGCCGTGCTGTCTGCCTGCTCCTGCCCAGCTCGTAGTTTTAGGTGCGCACATCCCAGCCTGGCATTCAGTGCACAGTCAAGGCAATTGCAAAATCCAGCAGCTGCTCATTCCCAAACACAAGGCGCTGTTTATGCTCTTGCTTCCCGACAAATTCGGCGCAGCCCTTCTTTTCTGCACCTGCCACCGAGGTCTCTGCATCCTGGAGCCTCAGAGGACGAGCACGATTTAGCCAGGAGAGGCTGTATTAGGGCGAAGTATAAACGCAGGAAAGTAGTCCAGGAACACCTGCAATAAGCATGCCAGCCGTGAATTCAAGGGGCACGGAGCTGCAGCCACTGTCCTTTAGCACTCCGAAGAATGCGCACACAAGCCGGCTTCGTTCTTCGCCTCGTACAAGCCACCTCTCTCTGCGGCTCCCGGAGGCGAAGAAGCGGCTGCTTCTTGTACAGATGAGGACGGCGGCAGCCGCAGGCTCCGAAGCGCGGCTTCGGCAGAAAGACGCCGGGGAGTGCCACTTCCCTCCGGACAGCTCCGGACAGCCGTAGTCTGTGTACTGACTGGACTTCATCATAGCGAAAAGCTTTGCCAGTGTGTCTCGCAGGGAAAAAGCTTACCAGCACAGCGGACTTCTCCCGCTCTTGCCCAGAAACATGGACTTGCCTCACACTCCAAAGACACTGCTCTTTCCTAAGCAGGCTAGGAAATTCTCTCAGATGGCCGTGCTGTCTGCCTGCTCCTGCCCAGCTCGTAGTTTTAGGTGTGCACATCCCAGCCTGGCATTCAGTGCACAGTGTAGGCAATTGCAAAATCCAGCAGCTGCTCATTCCCAAACACAAGGCGCTGTTTATGCTCTTGCTTCCCGACAAATTCGGCGCAGCCCTTCTTTTCTGCAGCTGCCACCGAGGTCTCTGCATCCTGGAGCCTCAGAGGAGGAGCACGATTTTGCCAGGAGAGGCTGTATCAGGGCGAAGTCTAAACGCAGGAAAGTTGTCCAGGAACACCTGCTATAAGCATGCCAGCCATGAATTCAAGGGGCACGGAGCTGCAGCCACTGTCCTTTAGCACTCCGAAGAATGCGCACACAAGCCGGCTTCGTTCTTCGCCTCGTACAAGCCACCTCTCTCTGCGGCTCCCGGAGGCGAAGAAGCGGCTGCTTCGTGTACAGATGAGGACGGCGGCAGGTGCAGGCTCCGTAGCGCGGCTTCGGCAGAAAGACGCCGGGGAGCGCCACTTCCCTCCGGACAGCTCCGGACAGCCGTAGTCTGTGTACTGAGTGGACTTCATCATAGCGAAAAGCTTTGCCAGTGTGTCTCGCAGGGAAAAAGCTTACCAGCACAGCGGACTTCTCCCGCTCTTGCCCAGAAACATGGACTTGCCTCACATTCCAAAGACACTGCTCTTTCCTAAGCAGGCTAGGAAATTCTCTCAGATGGCCGTGCTGTCTGCCTGCTCCTGCCCAGCTCGTAGTTTTAGGTGCGCACATCCCAGCCTGGCATTCAGTGCACAGTCAAGGCAATTGCAAAATCCAGCAGCTGCTCATTCCCAAACACAAGGCGCTGTTTATGCTCTTGCTTCCCGACAAATTCGGCGCAGCCCTTCTTTTCTGCACCTGCCACCGAGGTCTCTGCATCCTGGAGCCTCAGAGGAGGAGCACGATTTTGCCAGGAGAGCCTGTATCAGGGCGAAGTCTAAACGCAGGAAGGTTGTCCAGGAACACCTGCCATAAGCATTGAAGCAGGGAATTGAAGGGGCACGGAGCTGCAGCCACTGTCATTTAGCACTCCGAAGAATGCGCACACAAGCCGGCTTCGTTCTTCGCCTCGTACAAGCCACCTGTCTCTGCGGCTCCCGGAGGCGAAGAAGCGGCTGCTTCGTGTACAGATGAGGACGGCGGCAGCCGCAGGCTCCGAAGCGCGGCTTCGGCAGAAAGACGCCGGGGAGTGCCACTTCCCTCCGGACAGCTCCGGACAGCCGTAGTCTGTGTACTGACTGGACTTCATCATAGCGAAAAGCTTTGCCAGTGTGTCTCGCAGGGAAAAAGCTTACCAGCACAGCGGACTTCTCCCGCTCTTGCCCAGAAACATGGACTTGCCTCACACTCCAAAGACACTGCTCTTTCCTAAGCAGGCTAGGAAATTCTCTCAGATGGCCGTGCTGTCTGCCTGCTCCTGCCCAGCTCGTAGTTTTAGGTGTGCACATCCCAGCCTGGCATTCAGTGCACAGTGTAGGCAATTGCAAAATCCAGCAGCTGCTCATTCCCAAACACAAGGCGCTGTTTATGCTCTTGCTTCCCGACAAATTCGGCGCAGCCCTTCTTTTCTGCAGCTGCCACCGAGGTCTCTGCATCCTGGAGCCTCAGAGGAGGAGCACGATTTTGCCAGGAGAGGCTGTATCAGGGCGAAGTCTAAACGCAGGAAAGTTGTCCAGGAACACCTGCTATAAGCATGCCAGCCATGAATTCAAGGGGCACGGATCTGCAGCCACTGTCATTTAGCACTCCGAAGAATGCTCACACAAGCCGGCTTCGTTCTTCGCCTCGTACAAGCCACCTGTCTCTGCGGCTCCCGGAGGCGAAGAAGCGGCTGCTTCGTGCACAGATGAGGGCAGCGGCAGCCGCAGGCTCCATAGCGCGGCTTCGGCAGAAAGACGCCGGGGAGCGGCACTTCCCTCCGGACAGCTCCGGACAGCCGTAGTCTGCGTCCTGAGTGGACTGCATCATAGCGAAAAGCTTTGCCAGTGTGTCTCGCAGGGAAAAAGTTTACCAGCACAGCGGAATTATCCCGATCTTGCCCAGAAACATGGACTTGCCTCACACTCCAAAGACATTGCTCTTTCCTAAGCAGGCTAGGAAATGCCCTCAGATGGCCGTGCTGTCTGCCTGCTCCTGCCCAGCTCGTAGTTTTAGGAGCGCACATCCCAGCCTGGCATTCAGTGCACAGTCAAGGCAATTGCAAAATCCAGCAGCTGCTCATTCCCAATCACAAGGCGCTGTTTATGCTCTTGCTTCCCGACAAATTCGGCGCAGCCCTTCTTTTCTGCACCTGCCACCGAGGTCTCTGCATCCTGGAGCCTCAGAGGAGGAGCACGATTTTGCAGGGAGGGGCTGTATCAGGGCGAAGTCTAAACGCAGGAAAGTTGTCCAGGAACACCTGCCATAAGCATGCCAGCCGTGAATTCAAGGGGCACGGAGCTGCAGCCACTGTCCTGTAGCAATCCGAAGAATGCGCACACAAGCCGGCTTCGTTCTTCGCCTCCTACAAGCCACCGTCTCTGCGGCTCCCGGAGGCGAAGGAGTGGCTTCTTCGTGCACAGATGAGGGCAGCGGCAGCCGCAGGCTCCATAGCGCGGCTTCGGCAGAAAGACGCCGGGGAGCTGCACTTCCCTCCAGACAGCTCCGGACCGCCGTAGTCTGCGTCCTGACAGGACTGCATCGTAGCAAAAAGCTTTGCCGGTGTGTCTCGCAGGGAAAAAGCTTACCAGCACAGCGGAATTATCCCGATCTTGCCAAGAAACATGGACTTGCCTCACACTCCAAAGACACTGCTCTTTCCTAAGCAGGCTAGGAAATGCTCTCAGATGGCCGTGCTGTCTGCCTGCTCCTGCCCAGCTCGTAGTTTTAGGTGCGCACATCCCAGCCTGGCATTCAGTGCACAGTCAAGGCAATTGAAAAATCAAGAAGCTGCTCATTCCCAAACACAAGGCGCGCTGTTTATGCTCTTGCTTCCCGACAAATTCGGCGCAGCCCTTCTTTTCTGCAGCTGCCACCGAGGTCTCTGCATCCTGGAGCCTCAGAGGAGGAGCACGATTTTGCAGGGAGGGGCTGTATCAGGGCGAAGTCAAAAGGCAGGAAAGTAGTCCAGGAACACCTGCCATAAGAATGCCATCCGTTAATTGAGGGGGCACGGAGCTGCAGCCACTCTCCTTTAGCACTCCGAAGAATGCGCACACAAGCCGGCTTCGTTCTTCGCCTCCTACAAGCCACCTGTCTCTGCGGCTCCCGGAGGCGAAGAAGCGGCTGCTTCGTGCACAGATGAGGGCAGCGGCAGCCGCAGGCTCCATAGCGCGGCTTCGGCAGAAAGACGCCGGGGAGCGGCACTTCCCTCCGGACAGCTCCGGACCGCCGTAGTCTGTGTACTGAGTGGACTGCATCATAGCGAAAAGCTTTGCCAGTGTGTCTCGCAGGGAAAAAGCTTACCAGCACAGCGGACTTATCCCGCTCTTGCCCAGAAACATGGACTTGCCTCACACTCCAAAGACATTGCTCTTTCCTAAGCAGGCTAGGAAATGCTCTCAGATGGCCGTGCTGTCTGCCTGCTCCTGCCCAGCTCGTAGTTTTAGGTGTGCACATCCCAGCCTGGCATTCAGTGCACAGTCAAGGCAATTGCAAAATCCAGCAGCTGCTCATTCCCAAACACAAGTGCGCTGTTTATGCTCTTGCTTCCGGACAAATTCGGCGCAGCCCTTCTTTTCTGCACCTGCCACCGAGGTCTCTGCATCCTGGAGCCTCAGAGGACGAGCACAATTTTGCAGGGAGGGGCTGTATCATGACGAAGTCTAAACGCAGGAAAGTTGTCCAGGAACACCTGCCATAAGCATGCCAGCCGTGAATTCAAGGGGCACGTAGCTGCAGCCACTGTCCTGTAGCAATCCGAAGAATGCGCACACAAGCCGGCTTCGTTCTTCGCCTCCTACAAGCCACCTCTCTCTGCTGCTCCCGGAGGCGAAGGAGCGGCTGCTTGGTGCACAGATGAGGGCAGCGGCAGCCGCAGGCTCTGAAGCGCGGCTTCGGCAGAAAGACGCCGGGGAGCGGCACTTCCCTCCGGACAGCTCCGGACCCCCGTAGTCTGCGTCCTGACCGGAATGCATCGTAGCGAAAAGCTTTGCCAGTGTGTCTCCAGGGAAAAAGCTTACCAGCACAGCAGACTTATCCCGCTCTTGCCCAGAAACATGGACTTGCCTCACACTCCAAAGACACTGCTCTTTCCTAAGCAGGCTAGGAAATGCTCTCAGATGGCCGTGCTGTCTGCCTGCTCCTGCCCAGCTCGTAGTTTTAGGTGCACACATCCCAGCCTGGCATTCAGTGCACAGTCAAGGCAATTGCAAAATCCAGCAGCTGCTCATTCCCAAACACAAGGCGCTGTTTATGCTCTTGCTTCCCGACAAATTCGGCGCAGCCCTTCTTTTCTGCACCTGCCACCGAGGTCTCTGCATCCTGGAGCCTCAGAGGACGAGCACGATTTAGCCAGGAGAGGCTGTATTAGGGCGAAGTATAAACGCAGGAAAGTAGTCCAGGAACACCTGCAATAAGCATGCCAGCCGTGAATTCAAGGGGCACGGAGCTGCAGCCACTGTCCTTTAGCACTCCGAAGAATGCGCACACAAGCCGGCTTCGTTCTTCGCCTCGTACAAGCCACCTCTCTCTGCGGCTCCCGGAGGCGAAGAAGCGGCTGCTTCGTGTACAGATGAGGACGGCGGCAGCCGCAGGCTCCGAAGCGCGGCTTCGGCAGAAAGACGCCGGGGAGTGCCACTTCCCTCCGGACAGCTCCGGACAGCCGTAGTCTGTGTACTGACTGGACTTCATCATAGCGAAAAGCTTTGCCAGTGTGTCTCGCAGGGAAAAAGCTTACCAGCACAGCGGACTTCTCCCGCTCTTGCCCAGAAACATGGACTTGCCTCACACTCCAAAGACACTGCTCTTTCCTAAGCAGGCTAGGAAATTCTCTCAGATGGCCGTGCTGTCTGCCTGCTCCTGCCCAGCTCGTAGTTTTAGGTGTGCACATCCCAGCCTGGCATTCAGTGCACAGTGTAGGCAATTGCAAAATCCAGCAGCTGCTCATTCCCAAACACAAGGCGCTGTTTATGCTCTTGCTTCCCGACAAATTCGGCGCAGCCCTTCTTTTCTGCAGCTGCCACCGAGGTCTCTGCATCCTGGAGCCTCAGAGGAGGAGCACGATTTTGCCAGGAGAGGCTGTATCAGGGCGAAGTCTAAACGCAGGAAAGTTGTCCAGGAACACCTGCTATAAGCATGCCAGCCATGAATTCAAGGGGCACGGATCTGCAGCCACTGTCATTTAGCACTCCGAAGAATGCGCACACAAGCCGGCTTCGTTCTTCGCCTCGTACAAGCCACCTGTCTCTGCGGCTCCCGGAGGCGAAGAAGCGGCTGCTTCGTACACAGATGAGGGCAGCGGCAGGTGCAGGCTCCGTAGCGCGGCTTCGGCAGAAAGACGCCGGGGAGCGGCACTTCCCTCCGGACAGCTCCGGACAGCCGTAGTCTGCGTCCTGAGTGGACTGCATCATAGCGAAAAGCTTTGCCAGTGTGTCTCGCAGGGAAAAAGTTTACCAGCACAGCGGAATTATCCCGATCTTGCCCAGAAACATGGACTTGCCTCACACTCCAAAGACATTGCTCTTTCCTAAGCAGGCTAGGAAATGCCCTCAGATGGCCGTGCTGTCTGCCTGCTCCTGCCCAGCTCGTAGTTTTAGGAGCGCACATCCCAGCCTGGCATTCAGTGCACAGTCAAGGCAATTGCAAAATCCAGCAGCTGCTCATTCCCAATCACAAGGCGCTGTTTATGCTCTTGCTTCCCGACAAATTCGGCGCAGCCCTTCTTTTCTGCACCTGCCACCGAGGTCTCTGCATCCTGGAGCCTCAGAGGAGGAGCACGATTTTGCAGGGAGGGGCTGTATCAGGGCGAAGTCTAAACGCAGGAAAGTTGTCCAGGAACACCTGCCATAAGCATGCCAGCCGTGAATTCAAGGGGCACGGAGCTGCAGCCACTGTCCTGTAGCAATCCGAAGAATGCGCACACAAGCCGGCTTCGTTCTTCGCCTCCTACAAGCCACCGTCTCTGCGGCTCCCGGAGGCGAAGGAGTGGCTTCTTCGTGCACAGATGAGGGCAGCGGCAGCCGCAGGCTCCATAGCGCGGCTTCGGCAGAAAGACGCCGGGGAGCTGCACTTCCCTCCAGACAGCTCCGGACCGCCGTAGTCTGCGTCCTGACAGGACTGCATCGTAGCAAAAAGCTTTGCCGGTGTGTCTCGCAGGGAAAAAGCTTACCAGCACAGCGGAATTATCCCGATCTTGCCAAGAAACATGGACTTGCCTCACACTCCAAAGACACTGCTCTTTCCTAAGCAGGCTAGGAAATGCTCTCAGATGGCCGTGCTGTCTGCCTGCTCCTGCCCAGCTCGTAGTTTTAGGTGCGCACATCCCAGCCTGGCATTCAGTGCACAGTCAAGGCAATTGAAAAATCAAGAAGCTGCTCATTCCCAAACACAAGGCGCGCTGTTTATGCTCTTGCTTCCCGACAAATTCGGCGCAGCCCTTCTTTTCTGCAGCTGCCACCGAGGTCTCTGCATCCTGGAGCCTCAGAGGAGGAGCACGATTTTGCAGGGAGGGGCTGTATCAGGGCGAAGTCAAAAGGCAGGAAAGTAGTCCAGGAACACCTGCCATAAGAATGCCATCCGTTAATTGAGGGGGCACGGAGCTGCAGCCACTCTCCTTTAGCACTCCGAAGAATGCGCACACAAGCCGGCTTCGTTCTTCGCCTCGTACAAGCCACCTGTCTCTGCGGCTCCCGGAGGCGAAGAAGCGGCTGCTTCGTGCACAGATGAGGGCAGCGGCAGCCGCAGGCTCCATAGCGCGGCTTCGGCAGAAAGACGCCGGGGAGCGGCACTTCCCTCCGGACAGCTCCGGACCGCCGTAGTCTGTGTACTGAGTGGACTGCATCATAGCGAAAAGCTTTGCCAGTGTGTCTCGCAGGGAAAAAGCTTACCAGCACAGCGGACTTATCCCGCTCTTGCCCAGAAACATGGACTTGCCTCACACTCCAAAGACATTGCTCTTTCCTAAGCAGGCTAGGAAATGCTCTCAGATGGCCGTGCTGTCTGCCTGCTCCTGCCCAGCTCGTAGTTTTAGGTGTGCACATCCCAGCCTGGCATTCAGTGCACAGTCAAGGCAATTGCAAAATCCAGCAGCTGCTCATTCCCAAACACAAGTGCGCTGTTTATGCTCTTGCTTCCGGACAAATTCGGCGCAGCCCTTCTTTTCTGCACCTGCCACCGAGGTCTCTGCATCCTGGAGCCTCAGAGGACGAGCACAATTTTGCAGGGAGGGGCTGTATCATGACGAAGTCTAAACGCAGGAAAGTTGTCCAGGAACACCTGCCATAAGCATGCCAGCCGTGAATTCAAGGGGCACGTAGCTGCAGCCACTGTCCTGTAGCAATCCGAAGAATGCGCACACAAGCCGGCTTCGTTCTTCGCCTCCTACAAGCCACCGTCTCTGCGGCTCCCGGAGGCGAAGGAGTGGCTTCTTCGTGCACAGATGAGGGCAGCGGCAGCCGCAGGCTCCATAGCGCGGCTTCGGCAGAAAGACGCCGGGGAGCTGCACTTCCCTCCGGACAGCTCCGGATCGCCGTAGTCTGCGTCCTGACAGGACTGCATCGTAGCAAAAAGCTTTGCCGGTGTGTCTCGCAGGGAAAAAGCTTACCAGCACAGCGGACTTATCCCGCTCTTGCCCAGAAACATGGACTTGCCTCACACTCCAAAGACATTGCTCTTTCCTAAGCAGGCTAGGAAATGCTCTCAGATGGCCGTGCTGTCTGCCTGCTCCTGCCCAGCTCGTAGTTTTAGGTGCGCACAAATCCCAGCCTGGCATTCAGTGCACAGTCAAGGCAATTGCAAAATCCAGCAGCTGCTCATTCCCAAACACAAGGCGCTGTTTATGCTCTTGCTTCCCGACAAATTCGGCGCAGCCCTTCTTTTCTGCACCTGCCACCGAGGTCTCTGCATCCTGGAGCCTCAGAGGACGAGCACGATTTTGCAGGGAGCGGCTGTATCAGGGCGAAGTATAAACGCAGGAAAGTTGTCCAGGAACACCTGCCATAAGCATGCCAGCCGTGAATTCAAGGGGCACGGAGCTGCAGCCACTGTCCTGTAGCAATCCGAAGAATGCGCACACAAGCCGGCTTCGTTCTTCGCCTCCTACAAGCCACCGTCTCTGCGGCTCCCGGAGGCGAAGAAGCGGCTGCTTCGTGCACAGATGAGGACAGCGGCAGCCGCAGGCTCCGAAGCGCGGCTTCGGCAGAAAGACGCCGGGGAGCGGCACTTCCCTCCGGACAGCTCCGGACCGCCGTAGTCTGCGTCCTGACAGGACTGCATCATAGCGAAAAGCTTTGCCAGTGTGTCTCGCAGGGAAAAAGCTTACCAGCACAGCGGACTTCTCCCGCTCTTGCCCAGAAACATGGACTTGCCTCACACTCCAAAGACACTGCTCTTTCCTAAGCAGGCTAGGAAATTCTCTCAGATGGCCGTGCTGTCTGCCTGCTCCTGCCCAGCTCATAATTTTAGGTGCGCACATCCCAGCCTGGCATTCAGTGCACAGTCAAGGCAATTGCAAAATCCAGCAGCTGCTCATTCCCAAACACAAGGCACTGTTTATGCTCTTGCTTCCCGACAAATTCGGCGCAGCCCTTCTTTTCTGCAGCTGCCACCGAGGTCTCTGCATCCTGGAGCCTCAGAGGAGGAGCACGATTTTGCCAGGAGAGGCTGTATCAGGGCGAAGTCTAAACGCAGGAAAGTTGTCCAGGAACACCTGCCATAAGCATGCCAGCCGTGAATTCAAGGGGCACGGAGCTGCAGCCACTGTCCTTTAGCACTCCGAAGAATGCGCACACAAGCCGGCTTCGTTCTTCGCCTCGTACAAGCCACCTGTCTCTGCGGCTCCCGGAGGCGAAGAAGCGGCTGCTTCGTACACAGATGAGGGCAGCGGCAGGTGCAGGCTCCGTAGCGCGGCTTCGGCAGAAAGACGCCGGGGAGCGGCACTTCCCTCCGGACAGCTCCGGACAGCCGTAGTCTGCGTTCTGACAGGACTGCATCATAGCGAAAAGCTTTGCCAGTGTGTCTCGCAGGGAAAAAGCTTACCAGCACAGCAGACTTATCCCGCTCTTGCCCAGAAACATGGACTTGCCTCACACTCCAAAGACACTGCTCTTTCCTAAGCAGGCTAGGAAATGCTCTCAGATGGCCGTGCTGTCTGCCTGCTCCTGCCCAGCTCGTAGTTTTAGGTGCGCACATCCCAGCCTGGCATTCAGTGCACAGTCAAGGCAATTGCAAAATCCAGCAGCTGCTCATTCCCAAACACAAGGCGCTGTTTATGCTCTTGCTTCCCGACAAATTCGGCGCAGCCCTTCTTTTCTGCACCTGCCACCGAGGTCTCTGCATCCTGGAGCCTCAGAGGACGAGCACGATTTAGCCAGGAGAGGCTGTATTAGGGCGAAGTATAAACGCAGGAAAGTAGTCCAGGAACACCTGCAATAAGCATGCCAGCCGTGAATTCAAGGGGCACGGAGCTGCAGCCACTGTCCTTTAGCACTCCGAAGAATGCGCACACAAGCCGGCTTCGTTCTTCGCCTCGTACAAGCCACCTCTCTCTGCGGCTCCCGGAGGCGAAGAAGCGGCTGCTTCGTGTACAGATGAGGACGGCGGCAGCCGCAGGCTCCGAAGCGCGGCTTCGGCAGAAAGACGCCGGGGAGTGCCACTTCCCTCCGGACAGCTCCGGACAGCCGTAGTCTGTGTACTGACTGGACTTCATCATAGCGAAAAGCTTTGCCAGTGTGTCTCGCAGGGAAAAAGCTTACCAGCACAGCGGACTTCTCCCGCTCTTGCCCAGAAACATGGACTTGCCTCACACTCCAAAGACACTGCTCTTTCCTAAGCAGGCTAGGAAATTCTCTCAGATGGCCGTGCTGTCTGCCTGCTCCTGCCCAGCTCGTAGTTTTAGGTGTGCACATCCCAGCCTGGCATTCAGTGCACAGTGTAGGCAATTGCAAAATCCAGCAGCTGCTCATTCCCAAACACAAGGCGCTGTTTATGCTCTTGCTTCCCGACAAATTCGGCGCAGCCCTTCTTTTCTGCAGCTGCCACCGAGGTCTCTGCATCCTGGAGCCTCAGAGGAGGAGCACGATTTTGCCAGGAGAGGCTGTATCAGGGCGAAGTCTAAACGCAGGAAAGTTGTCCAGGAACACCTGCTATAAGCATGCCAGCCATGAATTCAAGGGGCACGGATCTGCAGCCACTGTCATTTAGCACTCCGAAGAATGCTCACACAAGCCGGCTTCGTTCTTCGCCTCGTACAAGCCACCTGTCTCTGCGGCTCCCGGAGGCGAAGAAGCGGCTGCTTCGTACACAGATGAGGGCAGCGGCAGCCGCAGGCTCCGAAGCGCGGCTTCGGCAGAAAGACGCCGGGGAGCGGCACTTCCCTCCGGACAGCTCCGGACAGCCGTAGTCTGCGTCCTGAGTGGACTGCATCATAGCGAAAAGCTTTGCCAGTGTGTCTCGCAGGGAAAAAGTTTACCAGCACAGCGGAATTATCCCGATCTTGCCCAGAAACATGGACTTGCCTCACACTCCAAAGACATTGCTCTTTCCTAAGCAGGCTAGGAAATGCCCTCAGATGGCCGTGCTGTCTGCCTGCTCCTGCCCAGCTCGTAGTTTTAGGAGCGCACATCCCAGCCTGGCATTCAGTGCACAGTCAAGGCAATTGCAAAATCAAGAAACTGCTCATTCCCAATCACAAGGCGCTGTTTATGCTCTTGCTTCCCGACAAATTCGGCGCAGCCCTTCTTTTCTGCAGCTGCCACCGAGGTCTCTGCATCCTGGAGCCTCAGAGGAGGAGCACGATTTTGCAGGGAGGGGCTGTATCAGGGCGAAGTCTAAACGCAGGAAAGTTGTCCAGGAACACCTGCCATAAGCATGCCAGCCGTGAATTCAAGGGGCACGGAGCTGCAGCCACTGTCCTGTAGCAATCCGAAGAATGCGCACACAAGCCGGCTTCGTTCTTCGCCTCCTACAAGCCACCGTCTCTGCGGCTCCCGGAGGCGAAGGAGTGGCTTCTTCGTGCACAGATGAGGGCAGCGGCAGCCGCAGGCTCCATAGCGCGGCTTCGGCAGAAAGACGCCGGGGAGCTGCACTTCCCTCCAGACAGCTCCGGACCGCCGTAGTCTGCGTCCTGACAGGACTGCATCGTAGCAAAAAGCTTTGCCGGTGTGTCTCGCAGGGAAAAAGCTTACCAGCACAGCGGAATTATCCCGATCTTGCCAAGAAACATGGACTTGCCTCACACTCCAAAGACACTGCTCTTTCCTAAGCAGGCTAGGAAATGCTCTCAGATGGCCGTGCTGTCTGCCTGCTCCTGCCCAGCTCGTAGTTTTAGGTGCGCACATCCCAGCCTGGCATTCAGTGCACAGTCAAGGCAATTGAAAAATCAAGAAGCTGCTCATTCCCAAACACAAGGCGCGCTGTTTATGCTCTTGCTTCCCGACAAATTCGGCGCAGCCCTTCTTTTCTGCACCTGCCACCGAGGTCTCTGCATCCTGGAGCCTCAGAGGAGGAGCACGATTTTGCAGGGAGGGGCTGTATCAGGGCGAAGTCAAAAGGCAGGAAAGTAGTCCAGGAACACCTGCCATAAGAATGCCATCCGTTAATTGAGGGGGCACGGAGCTGCAGCCACTCTCCTTTAGCACTCCGAAGAATGCGCACACAAGCCGGCTTCGTTCTTCGCCTCGTACAAGCCACCTGTCTCTGCGGCTCCCGGAGGCGAAGAAGCGGCTGCTTCGTGCACAGATGAGGGCAGCGGCAGCCGCAGGCTCCATAGCGCGGCTTCGGCAGAAAGACGCCGGGGAGCGCCACTTCCCTCCGGACAGCTCCGGACCGCCGTAGTCTGTGTACTGAGTGGACTGCATCATAGCGAAAAGCTTTGCCAGTGTGTCTCGCAGGGAAAAAGCTTACCAGCACAGCGGACTTATCCCGCTCTTGCCCAGAAACATGGACTTGCCTCACACTCCAAAGACATTGCTCTTTCCTAAGCAGGCTAGGAAATGCTCTCAGATGGCCGTGCTGTCTGCCTGCTCCTGCCCAGCTCGTAGTTTTAGGTGTGCACATCCCAGCCTGGCATTCAGTGCACAGTCAAGGCAATTGCAAAATCCAGCAGCTGCTCATTCCCAAACACAAGGCGCTGTTTATGCTCTTGCTTCCTGACAAATTCGGCGCAGCCCTTCTTTTCTGCACCTGCCACCGAGGTCTCTGCATCCTGGAGCCTCAGAGGACGAGCACGATTTTGCAGGGAGCGGCTGTATCAGGGCGAAGTATAAACGCAGGAAAGTTGTCCAGGAACACCTGCCATAAGCATGCCAGCCGTGAATTCAAGGGGCACGGAGCTGCAGCCACTGTCCTGTAGCAATCCGAAGAATGCGCACACAAGCCGGCTTCGTTCTTCGCCTCCTACAAGCCACCGTCTCTGCGGCTCCCGGAGGCGAAGAAGCGGCTGCTTCGTACACAGATGAGGGCAGCGGCAGCCGCAGGCTCCGAAGCGCGGCTTCGGCAGAAAGACGCCGGGGAGCGGCACTTCCCTCCGGACAGCTCCGGACCGCCGTAGTCTGCGTCCTGACAGGACTGCATCATAGCGAAAAGCTTTGCCAGTGTGTCTCGCAGGGAAAAAGCTTACCAGCACAGCGGACTTCTCCCGCTCTTGCCCAGAAACATGGACTTGCCTCACACTCCAAAGACACTGCTCTTTCCTAAGCAGGCTAGGAAATTCTCTCAGATGGCCGTGCTGTCTGCCTGCTCCTGCCCAGCTCATAATTTTAGGTGCGCACATCCCAGCCTGGCATTCAGTGCACAGTGTAGGCAATTGCAAAATCCAGCAGCTGCTCATTCCCAAACACAAGGCACTGTTTATGCTCTTGCTTCCCGACAAATTCGGCGCAGCCCTTCTTTTCTGCAGCTGCCACCGAGGTCTCTGCATCCTGGAGCCTCAGAGGACGAGCACGATTTTGCCAGGAGAGGCTGTATCAGGGCGAAGTCTAAACGCAGGAAAGTTGTCCAGGAACACCTGCCATAAGCATGCCAGCCATGAATTCAAGGGGCACGGATCTGCAGCCACTGTCCTTTAGCACTCCGAAGAATGCGCACACAAGCCGGCTTCGTTCTTCGCCTCCTACAAGCCACCTGTCTCTGCGGCTCCCGGAGGCGAAGAAGCGGCTGCTTCGTGCACAGATGAGGGCAGCGGCAGCCGCAGGCTCCGAAGCGCGGCTTCGGCAGAAATACGCCGGGGAGCGCCACTTCCCTCCGGACAGCTCCGGACAGCCGTAGTCTGCGTCCTGAGTGGACTGCATCATAGCGAAAAGCTTTGCCAGTGTGTCTCGCAGGGAAAAAGCTTACAAGCACAGCGGACTTATCCCGATCTTGCCCAGAAACATGGACTTGCCTCACACTCCAAAGACATTGCTCTTTCCTAAGCAGGCTAGGAAATTCTCTCAGATGGCCGTGCTGTCTGCCTGCTCCTGCCCAGCTCATAATTTTAGGTGTGCACATCCCAGCCTGGCATTCAGTGCACAGTCAAGGCAATTGCAAAATCCAGCAGCTGCTCATTCCCAAACACAAGGCACTGTTTATGCTCTTGCTTCCCGACAAATTCGGCGCAGCCCTTCTTTTCTGCAGCTGCCACCGAGGTCTCTGCATCCTGGAGCCTCAGAGGAGGAGCACGATTTTGCCAGGAGAGGCTGTATCAGGGCGAAGTCTAAACGCAGGAAAGTAGTCCAGGAACACCTGCCATAAGCATTGAAGCAGGGAATTGAAGGGGCACGGAGCTGCAGCCACTGTCCTTTAGCAATCCGAAGAATGCGCACACAAGCCGGCTTCGTTCTTCGCCTCCTACAAGCCACCTCTCTCTGCGGCTCCCGGAGGCGAACAAGCGGCTCCTTCGTGCACAGATGAGGGCAGCGGCAGCCGCAGGCTCCGAAGCGCGGCTTCGGCAGAAAGACGCCGGGGAGCGGCACTTCCCTCCGGACAGCTCCGGACCCCCGTAGTCTGCGTCCTGACCGGAATGCATCGTAGCGAAAAGCTTTGCCAGTGTGTCTCCAGGGAAAAAGCTTACCAGCACAGCGGAATTATCCCGATCTTGCCAAGAAATATGGACTTGCCTCACACTCCAAAGACACTGCTCTTTCCTAAGCAGGCTAGGAAATGCTCTCAGATGGCCGTGCTGTCTGCCTGCTCCTGCCCAGCTCGTAGTTTTAGGTGCGCACATCCCAGCCTGGCATTCAGTGCACAGTCAAGGCAATTGCAAAATCCAGCAGCTGCTCATTCCCAAACACAAGGCACTGTTTATGCTCTTGCTTCCCGACAAATTCGGCGCAGCCCTTCTTTTCTGCACCTGCCACCGAGGTCTCTGCATCCTGGAGCCTCAGAGGAGGAGCACGATTTTGCAGGGAGGGGCTGTATCAGGGCGAAGTCAAAAGGCAGGAAAGTAGTCCAGGAACACCTGCCATAAGAATGCCATCCGTTAATTGAGGGGGCACGGAGCTGCAGCCACTCTCCTTTAGCACTCCGAAGAATGCGCACACAAGCCGGCTTCGTTCTTCGCCTCGTACAAGCCACCTGTCTCTCCGGCTCCCGGAGGCGAAGAAGCGGCTGCTTCGTGCACAGATGAGGGCAGCGGCAGCCGCAGGCTCCGAAGCGCGGCTTCGGCAGAAAGACGCCGGGGAGCGCCACTTCCCTCCGGACAGCTCCGGATCGCCGTAGTCTGCGTTCTGACAGGACTGCATCATAGCGAAAAGCTTTGCCAGTCTGTCTCGCAGGGAAAAAGCTTACCAGCACAGCGGACTTATCCCGATCTTGCCCAGAAACATGGACTTGCCTCACACACCAAAGACACCGCTCTTTCCTGGGCAGGCTAGGGAATGCTCTCAGATGGCCGTGCTGTCTGCCTGCTCCTGCCCAGCTCGTAGTTTTAGGTGCGCACAAATCCCAGCCTGGCATTCAGTGCACAGTCAAGGCAATTGCAAAATCCAGCAGCTGCTCATTCCCAAACACAAGTGCGCTGTTTATGCTCTTGCTTCCCGACAAATTCGGCGCAGCCCTTCTTTTCTGCAGCTGCCACCGAGGTCTCTGCATCCTGGAGCCTCAGAGGACGAGCACGATTTTGCCAGGAGAGGCTGTATCAGGGCGAAGTCTAAACGCAGGAAAGTAGTCCAGGAACACCTGCAATAAGCATGCCAGCCGTGAATTCAAGGGGCACGGAGCTGCAGCCACTGTCCTTTAGCACTTCGAAGAATGCGCACACAAGCCGGCTTCGTTCTTCGCCTCGTACAAGCCACCTGTCTCTGCGGCTCCCGGAGGCGAAGAAGCGGCTGCTTCGTGTACAGATGAGGACGGCGGCAGCCGCAGGCTCCGAAGCGCGGCTTCGGCAGAAAGACGCCGGGGAGCGCCACTTCCCTCCGGACAGCTCCGGACAGCCGTAGTCTGTGTACTGAGTGGACTTCATCATAGCGAAAAGCTTTGCCAGTGTGTCTCGCAGGGAAAAAGCTTACCAGCACAGCGGACTTATCCCGCTCTTGCCCAGAAACATGGACTTGCCTCACATTCCAAAGACACTGCTCTTTCCTAAGCAGGCTAGGAAATTCTCTCAGATGGCCGTGCTGTCTGCCTGCTCCTGCCCAGCTCGTAGTTTTAGGTGCGCACAAATCCCAGCCTGGCATTCAGTGCACAGTCAAGGCAATTGCAAAATCCAGCAGCTGCTCATTCCCAAACACAAGGCGCTGTTTATGCTCTTGCTTCCCGACAAATTCGGCGCAGCCCTTCTTTTCTGCACCTGCCACCGAGGTCTCTGCATCCTGGAGCCTCAGAGGAGGAGCACGATTTTGCCAGGAGAGCCTGTATCAGGGCGAAGTCTAAACGCAGGAAGGTTGTCCAGGAACACCTGCCATAAGCATTGAAGCAGGGAATTGAAGGGGCACGGAGCTGCAGCCACTGTCATTTAGCACTCCGAAGAATGCGCACACAAGCCGGCTTCGTTCTTCGCCTCCTACAAGCCACCTCTCTCTGCTGCTCCCGGAGGCGAAGGAGCGGCTGCTTGGTGCACAGATGAGGGCAGCGGCAGCCGCAGGCTCTGAAGCGCGGCTTCGGCAGAAAGACGCCGGGGAGCGGCACTTCCCTCCGGACAGCTCCGGACCCCCGTAGTCTGCGTCCTGACCGGAATGCATCGTAGCGAAAAGCTTTGCCAGTGTGTCTCCAGGGAAAAAGCTTACCAGCACAGCAGACTTATCCCGATCTTGCCAAGAAACATGGACTTGCCTCACACTCCAAAGACACTGCTCTTTCCTGGGCAGGCTAGAAAATGCTCTCAGATGGCCGTGCTGTCTGCCTGCTCCTGCCCAGCTCGTAGTTTTAGGTGCGCACATCCCAGCCTGGCATTCAGTGCACAGTCAAGGCAATTGCAAAATCCAGCAGCTGCTCATTCCCAAACACAAGGCGCTGTTTATGCTCTTGCTTCCCGACAAATTCGGTGCAGCCCTTCTTTTCTGCAGCTGCCACCGAGGTCTCTGCATCCTGGAGCCTCAGAGGACGAGCACAATTTTGCAGGGAGGGGCTGTATCATGACGAAGTCTAAACGCAGGAAAGTTGTCCAGGATCACCTGCCATAAGCATTGAAGCAGGGAATTGAAGGGGCACGGAGCTGCAGCCACTGTCATTTAGCACTCCGAAGAATGCGCACACAAGCCGGCTTCGTTCTTCGCCTCCTACAAGCCACCTCCCTCTGCTGCTCCCGGAGGCGAAGGAGCGGCTGCTTGGTGCACAGATGAGGGCAGCGGCAGCCGCAGGCTCTGAAGCGCGGCTTCGGCAGAAAGACGCCGGGGAGCGGCACTTCCCTCCGGACAGCTCCGGACCCCCGTAGTCTGCGTCCTGACCGGAATGCATCGTAGCGAAAAGCTTTGCCAGTGTGTCTCCAGGGAAAAAGCTTACCAGCACAGCAGACTTATCCCGATCTTGCCAAGAAACATGGACTTGCCTCACACTCCAAAGACACTGCTCTTTCCTGGGCAGGCTAGAAAATGCTCTCAGATGGCCGTGCTGTCTGCCTGCTCCTGCCCAGCTCGTAGTTTTAGGTGCGCACATCCCAGCCTGGCATTCAGTGCACAGTCAAGGCAATTGCAAAATCCAGCAGCTGCTCATTCCCAAACACAAGGCGCTGTTTATGCTCTTGCTTCCCGACAAATTCGGTGCAGCCCTTCTTTTCTGCAGCTGCCACCGAGGTCTCTGCATCCTGGAGCCTCAGAGGACGAGCACAATTTTGCAGGGAGGGGCTGTATCAGGGCGAAGTCAAAGCGCAGGAAAGTTGTCCAGGAACACCTGCCATAAGCATGCCAGCCGTGAATTCAAGGGGCACGGAGCTGCAGCCACTGTCCTTTAGCACTCCGAAGAATGCGCACACAAGCCGGCTTCGTTCTTCGCCTCATACAAGCTACCACTCACTGCGGCTTCCGGAGCAGAAGGAGCGGCTGCTTCGTGCACAGATGAGGGCAGCGGCAGCCGCAGGCTCCGAAGCGCGGCTTCGGCAGAAAGACGCCGGGGAGCGCCACTTCCCTCCGGACAGCTCTGGACATCCGTAGTCTACGTCCTGAGTGGACTTCATCATAGCGAAAAGCTTTGCCAGTGTGTCTCGCAGGGAAAAAGTTTACCAGCACAGCGGAATTATCCCGCTCTTGCCCAGAAACATGGACTTGCCTCACACTCCAAAGACATTGCTCTTTCCTAAGCAGGCTAACAAATTCTCTCAGATGGCCGTGCTGTCTGCCTGCTCCTGCCCAGCTCGTAGTTTTAGGTGTGCACATCCCAGCCTGGCATTCAGTGCACAGTGTAGGCAATTGCAAAATCCAGCAGCTGCTCATTCCCAAACACAAGGCACTGTTTATGCTCTTGCTTCCCGACAAATTCGGCGCAGCCCTTCTTTTCTGCAGCTGCCACCGAGGTCTCTGCATCCTGGAGCCTCAGAGGAGGAGCACGATTTTGCCAGGAGAGGCTGTATCAGGGCGAAGTCTAAACGCAGGAAAGTTGTCCAGGAACACCTGCCATAAGCATGCCAGCCGTGAATTCAAGGGGCACGGAGCTGCAGCCACTGTCCTTTAGCAATCCGAAGAATGCGCACACAAGCCGGCTTCGTTCTTCGCCTCGTACAAGCCACCTGTCTCTGCGGCTCCCGGAGGCGAAGAAGCGGCTGCTTCGTACACAGATGAGGGCAGCGGCAGGTGCAGGCTCCGTAGCGCGGCTTCGGCAGAAAGACGCCGGGGAGCGGCACTTCCCTCCGGACAGCTCCGGACAGCCGTAGTCTGCGTTCTGACAGGACTGCATCATAGCGAAAAGCTTTGCCAGTGTGTCTCGCAGGGAAAAAGCTTACCAGCACAGCAGACTTATCCCGCTCTTGCCCAGAAACATGGACTTGCCTCACACTCCAAAGACACTGCTCTTTCCTAAGCAGGCTAGGAAATGCTCTCAGATGGCCGTGCTGTCTGCCTGCTCCTGCCCAGCTCGTAGTTTTAGGTGCGCACATCCCAGCCTGGCATTCAGTGCACAGTCAAGGCAATTGCAAAATCCAGCAGCTGCTCATTCCCAAACACAAGGCGCTGTTTATGCTCTTGCTTCCCGACAAATTCGGCGCAGCCCTTCTTTTCTGCACCTGCCACCGAGGTCTCTGCATCCTGGAGCCTCAGAGGACGAGCACGATTTAGCCAGGAGAGGCTGTATTAGGGCGAAGTATAAACGCAGGAAAGTAGTCCAGGAACACCTGCAATAAGCATGCCAGCCGTGAATTCAAGGGGCACGGAGCTGCAGCCACTGTCCTTTAGCACTCCGAAGAATGCGCACACAAGCCGGCTTCGTTCTTCGCCTCGTACAAGCCACCTCTCTCTGCGGCTCCCGGAGGCGAAGAAGCGGCTGCTTCTTGTACAGATGAGGACGGCGGCAGCCGCAGGCTCCGAAGCGCGGCTTCGGCAGAAAGACGCCGGGGAGTGCCACTTCCCTCCGGACAGCTCCGGACAGCCGTAGTCTGTGTACTGACTGGACTTCATCATAGCGAAAAGCTTTGCCAGTGTGTCTCGCAGGGAAAAAGCTTACCAGCACAGCGGACTTCTCCCGCTCTTGCCCAGAAACATGGACTTGCCTCACACTCCAAAGACACTGCTCTTTCCTAAGCAGGCTAGGAAATTCTCTCAGATGGCCGTGCTGTCTGCCTGCTCCTGCCCAGCTCGTAGTTTTAGGTGTGCACATCCCAGCCTGGCATTCAGTGCACAGTGTAGGCAATTGCAAAATCCAGCAGCTGCTCATTCCCAAACACAAGGCGCTGTTTATGCTCTTGCTTCCCGACAAATTCGGCGCAGCCCTTCTTTTCTGCAGCTGCCACCGAGGTCTCTGCATCCTGGAGCCTCAGAGGAGGAGCACGATTTTGCCAGGAGAGGCTGTATCAGGGCGAAGTCTAAACGCAGGAAAGTTGTCCAGGAACACCTGCTATAAGCATGCCAGCCATGAATTCAAGGGGCACGGAGCTGCAGCCACTGTCCTTTAGCACTCCGAAGAATGCGCACACAAGCCGGCTTCGTTCTTCGCCTCGTACAAGCCACCTCTCTCTGCGGCTCCCGGAGGCGAAGAAGCGGCTGCTTCGTGTACAGATGAGGACGGCGGCAGGTGCAGGCTCCGTAGCGCGGCTTCGGCAGAAAGACGCCGGGGAGCGCCACTTCCCTCCGGACAGCTCCGGACAGCCGTAGTCTGTGTACTGAGTGGACTTCATCATAGCGAAAAGCTTTGCCAGTGTGTCTCGCAGGGAAAAAGCTTACCAGCACAGCGGACTTATCCCGCTCTTGCCCAGAAACATGGACTTGCCTCACATTCCAAAGACACTGCTCTTTCCTAAGCAGGCTAGGAAATTCTCTCAGATGGCCGTGCTGTCTGCCTGCTCCTGCCCAGCTCGTAGTTTTAGGTGCGCACATCCCAGCCTGGCATTCAGTGCACAGTCAAGGCAATTGCAAAATCCAGCAGCTGCTCATTCCCAAACACAAGGCGCTGTTTATGCTCTTGCTTCCCGACAAATTCGGCGCAGCCCTTCTTTTCTGCACCTGCCACCGAGGTCTCTGCATCCTGGAGCCTCAGAGGAGGAGCACGATTTTGCCAGGAGAGCCTGTATCAGGGCGAAGTCTAAACGCAGGAAGGTTGTCCAGGAACACCTGCCATAAGCATTGAAGCAGGGAATTGAAGGGGCACGGAGCTGCAGCCACTGTCATTTAGCACTCCGAAGAATGCGCACACAAGCCGGCTTCGTTCTTCGCCTCCTACAAGCCACCTCTCTCTGCTGCTCCCGGAGGCGAAGGAGCGGCTGCTTGGTGCACAGATGAGGGCAGCGGCAGCCGCAGGCTCTGAAGCGCGGCTTCGGCAGAAAGACGCCGGGGAGCGGCACTTCCCTCCGGACAGCTCCGGACCCCCGTAGTCTGCGTCCTGACCGGAATGCATCGTAGCGAAAAGCTTTGCCAGTGTGTCTCCAGGGAAAAAGCTTACCAGCACAGCAGACTTATCCCGCTCTTGCCCAGAAACATGGACTTGCCTCACACTCCAAAGACACTGCTCTTTCCTAAGCAGGCTAGGAAATGCTCTCAGATGGCCGTGCTGTCTGCCTGCTCCTGCCCAGCTCGTAGTTTTAGGTGCGCACATCCCAGCCTGGCATTCAGTGCACAGTCAAGGCAATTGCAAAATCCAGCAGCTGCTCATTCCCAAACACAAGGCGCTGTTTATGCTCTTGCTTCCCGACAAATTCGGCGCAGCCCTTCTTTTCTGCACCTGCCACCGAGGTCTCTGCATCCTGGAGCCTCAGAGGACGAGCACGATTTAGCCAGGAGAGGCTGTATTAGGGCGAAGTATAAACGCAGGAAAGTAGTCCAGGAACACCTGCAATAAGCATGCCAGCCGTGAATTCAAGGGGCACGGAGCTGCAGCCACTGTCCTTTAGCACTCCGAAGAATGCGCACACAAGCCGGCTTCGTTCTTCGCCTCGTACAAGCCACCTCTCTCTGCGGCTCCCGGAGGCGAAGAAGCGGCTGCTTCGTGTACAGATGAGGACGGCGGCAGCCGCAGGCTCCGAAGCGCGGCTTCGGCAGAAAGACGCCGGGGAGTGCCACTTCCCTCCGGACAGCTCCGGACAGCCGTAGTCTGTGTACTGACTGGACTTCATCATAGCGAAAAGCTTTGCCAGTGTGTCTCGCAGGGAAAAAGCTTACCAGCACAGCGGACTTCTCCCGCTCTTGCCCAGAAACATGGACTTGCCTCACACTCCAAAGACACTGCTCTTTCCTAAGCAGGCTAGGAAATTCTCTCAGATGGCCGTGCTGTCTGCCTGCTCCTGCCCAGCTCGTAGTTTTAGGTGTGCACATCCCAGCCTGGCATTCAGTGCACAGTGTAGGCAATTGCAAAATCCAGCAGCTGCTCATTCCCAAACACAAGGCGCTGTTTATGCTCTTGCTTCCCGACAAATTCGGCGCAGCCCTTCTTTTCTGCAGCTGCCACCGAGGTCTCTGCATCCTGGAGCCTCAGAGGAGGAGCACGATTTTGCCAGGAGAGGCTGTATCAGGGCGAAGTCTAAACGCAGGAAAGTTGTCCAGGAACACCTGCTATAAGCATGCCAGCCATGAATTCAAGGGGCACGGATCTGCAGCCACTGTCATTTAGCACTCCGAAGAATGCTCACACAAGCCGGCTTCGTTCTTCGCCTCGTACAAGCCACCTGTCTCTGCGGCTCCCGGAGGCGAAGAAGCGGCTGCTTCGTGCACAGATGAGGGCAGCGGCAGCCGCAGGCTCCATAGCGCGGCTTCGGCAGAAAGACGCCGGGGAGCGGCACTTCCCTCCGGACAGCTCCGGACAGCCGTAGTCTGCGTCCTGAGTGGACTGCATCATAGCGAAAAGCTTTGCCAGTGTGTCTCGCAGGGAAAAAGTTTACCAGCACAGCGGAATTATCCCGATCTTGCCCAGAAACATGGACTTGCCTCACACTCCAAAGACATTGCTCTTTCCTAAGCAGGCTAGGAAATGCCCTCAGATGGCCGTGCTGTCTGCCTGCTCCTGCCCAGCTCGTAGTTTTAGGAGCGCACATCCCAGCCTGGCATTCAGTGCACAGTCAAGGCAATTGCAAAATCCAGCAGCTGCTCATTCCCAATCACAAGGCGCTGTTTATGCTCTTGCTTCCCGACAAATTCGGCGCAGCCCTTCTTTTCTGCACCTGCCACCGAGGTCTCTGCATCCTGGAGCCTCAGAGGACGAGCACAATTTTGCAGGGAGGGGCTGTATCATGACGAAGTCTAAACGCAGGAAAGTTGTCCAGGAACACCTGCCATAAGCATGCCAGCCGTGAATTCAAGGGGCACGGAGCTGCAGCCACTGTCCTGTAGCAATCCGAAGAATGCGCACACAAGCCGGCTTCGTTCTTCGCCTCCTACAAGCCACCGTCTCTGCGGCTCCCGGAGGCGAAGGAGTGGCTTCTTCGTGCACAGATGAGGGCAGCGGCAGCCGCAGGCTCCATAGCGCGGCTTCGGCAGAAAGACGCCGGGGAGCTGCACTTCCCTCCAGACAGCTCCGGACCGCCGTAGTCTGCGTCCTGACAGGACTGCATCGTAGCAAAAAGCTTTGCCGGTGTGTCTCGCAGGGAAAAAGCTTACCAGCACAGCGGAATTATCCCGATCTTGCCAAGAAACATGGACTTGCCTCACACTCCAAAGACACTGCTCTTTCCTAAGCAGGCTAGGAAATGCTCTCAGATGGCCGTGCTGTCTGCCTGCTCCTGCCCAGCTCGTAGTTTTAGGTGCGCACATCCCAGCCTGGCATTCAGTGCACAGTCAAGGCAATTGAAAAATCAAGAAGCTGCTCATTCCCAAACACAAGGCGCGCTGTTTATGCTCTTGCTTCCCGACAAATTCGGCGCAGCCCTTCTTTTCTGCAGCTGCCACCGAGGTCTCTGCATCCTGGAGCCTCAGAGGAGGAGCACGATTTTGCAGGGAGGGGCTGTATCAGGGCGAAGTCAAAAGGCAGGAAAGTAGTCCAGGAACACCTGCCATAAGAATGCCATCCGTTAATTGAGGGGGCACGGAGCTGCAGCCACTCTCCTTTAGCACTCCGAAGAATGCGCACACAAGCCGGCTTCGTTCTTCGCCTCCTACAAGCCACCTGTCTCTGCGGCTCCCGGAGGCGAAGAAGCGGCTGCTTCGTGCACAGATGAGGGCAGCGGCAGCCGCAGGCTCCATAGCGCGGCTTCGGCAGAAAGACGCCGGGGAGCGGCACTTCCCTCCGGACAGCTCCGGACCGCCGTAGTCTGTGTACTGAGTGGACTGCATCATAGCGAAAAGCTTTGCCAGTGTGTCTCGCAGGGAAAAAGCTTACCAGCACAGCGGACTTATCCCGCTCTTGCCCAGAAACATGGACTTGCCTCACACTCCAAAGACACTGCTCTTTCCTAAGCAGGCTAGGAAATGCTCTCAGATGGCCGTGCTGTCTGCCTGCTCCTGCCCAGCTTGTAGTTTTAGGTGCGCACATCCCAGCCTGGCATTCAGTGCACAGTCAAGGCAATTGCAAAATCCAGCAGCTGCTCATTCCCAAACACAAGGCGCTGTTTATGCTCTTGCTTCCCGACAAATTCGGCGCAGCCCTTCTTTTCTGCACCTGCCACCGAGGTCTCTGCATCCTGGAGCCTCAGAGGACGAGCACGATTTAGCCAGGAGAGGCTGTATTAGGGCGAAGTATAAACGCAGGAAAGTAGTCCAGGAACACCTGCAATAAGCATGCCAGCCGTGAATTCAAGGGGCACGGAGCTGCAGCCACTGTCCTTTAGCACTCCGAAGAATGCGCACACAAGCCGGCTTCGTTCTTCGCCTCGTACAAGCCACCTCTCTCTGCGGCTCCCGGAGGCGAAGAAGCGGCTGCTTCGTGTACAGATGAGGACGGCGGCAGCCGCAGGCTCCGAAGCGCGGCTTCGGCAGAAAGACGCCGGGGAGTGCCACTTCCCTCCGGACAGCTCCGGACAGCCGTAGTCTGTGTACTGACTGGACTTCATCATAGCGAAAAGCTTTGCCAGTGTGTCTCGCAGGGAAAAAGCTTACCAGCACAGCGGACTTCTCCCGCTCTTGCCCAGAAACATGGACTTGCCTCACACTCCAAAGACACTGCTCTTTCCTAAGCAGGCTAGGAAATTCTCTCAGATGGCCGTGCTGTCTGCCTGCTCCTGCCCAGCTCGTAGTTTTAGGTGTGCACATCCCAGCCTGGCATTCAGTGCACAGTGTAGGCAATTGCAAAATCCAGCAGCTGCTCATTCCCAAACACAAGGCGCTGTTTATGCTCTTGCTTCCCGACAAATTCGGCGCAGCCCTTCTTTTCTGCAGCTGCCACCGAGGTCTCTGCATCCTGGAGCCTCAGAGGAGGAGCACGATTTTGCCAGGAGAGGCTGTATCAGGGCGAAGTCTAAACGCAGGAAAGTAGTCCAGGAACACCTGCCATAAGCATTGAAGCAGGGAATTGAAGGGGCACGGAGCTGCAGCCACTGTCCTTTAGCAATCCGAAGAATGCGCACACAAGCCGGCTTCGTTCTTCGCCTCCTACAAGCCACCTCTCTCTGCGGCTCCCGGAGGCGAACAAGCGGCTCCTTCGTGCACAGATGAGGGCAGCGGCAGCCGCAGGCTCTGAAGCGCGGCTTCGGCAGAAAGACGCCGGGGAGCGGCACTTCCCTCCGGACAGCTCCGGACCCCCGTAGTCTGCGTCCTGACCGGAATGCATCGTAGCGAAAAGCTTTGCCAGTGTGTCTCCAGGGAAAAAGCTTACCAGCACAGCAGACTTATCCCGCTCTTGCCCAGAAACATGGACTTGCCTCACACACCAAAGACACCGCTCTTTCCTGGGCAGGCTAGGAAATGCTCTCAGATGGCCGTGCTGTCTGCCTGCTCCTGCCCAGCTCGTAGTTTTAGGTGCGCACAAATCCCAGCCTGGCATTCAGTGCACAGTCAAGGCAATTGCAAAATCCAGCAGCTGCTCATTCCCAAACACAAGGCGCTGTTTATGCTCTTGCTTCCCGACAAATTCGGCGCAGCCCTTCTTTTCTGCAGCTGCCACCGAGGTCTCTGCATCCTGGAGCCTCAGAGGACGAGCACAATTTTGCAGGGAGCGGCTGTATCAGGGCGAAGTATAAACGCAGGAAAGTTGTCCAGGAACACCTGCCATAAGCATGCCAGCCGTGAATTCAAGGGGCACGGAGCTGCAGCCACTGTCCTGTAGCAATCCGAAGAATGCGCACACAAGCCGGCTTCGTTCTTCGCCTCCTACAAGCCACCGTCTCTGCGGCTCCCGGAGGCGAAGAAGCGGCTGCTTCGTGCACAGATGAGGACAGCGGCAGCCGCAGGCTCCGAAGCGCGGCTTCGGCAGAAAGACGCCGGGGAGCGGCACTTCCCTCCGGACAGCTCCGGACCGCCGTAGTCTGCGTCCTGACAGGACTGCATCATAGCGAAAAGCTTTGCCAGTGTGTCTCGCAGGGAAAAAGCTTACCAGCACAGCGGACTTCTCCCGCTCTTGCCCAGAAACATGGACTTGCCTCACACTCCAAAGACACTGCTCTTTCCTAAGCAGGCTAGGAAATTCTCTCAGATGGCCGTGCTGTCTGCCTGCTCCTGCCCAGCTCGTAGTTTTAGGTGCGCACATCCCAGCCTGGCATTCAGTGCACAGTCAAGGCAATTGCAAAATCCAGCAGCTGCTCATTCCCAAACACAAGGCGCTGTTTATGCTCTTGCTTCCCGACAAATTCGGCGCAGCCCTTCTTTTCTGCAGCTGCCACCGAGGTCTCTGCATCCTGGAGCCTCAGAGGACGAGCACAATTTTGCAGGGAGGGGCTGTATCATGACGAAGTCTAAACGCAGGAAAGTAGTCCAGGAACACCTGCCATAAGCATGCCAGCCGTGAATTCAAGGGGCACGGAGCTGCAGCCACTGTCCTGTAGCAATCCGAAGAATGCGCACACAAGCCGGCTTCGTTCTTCGCCTCCTACAAGCCACCGTCTCTGCGGCTCCCGGAGGCGAAGGAGTGGCTTCTTCGTGCACAGATGAGGGCAGCGGCAGCCGCAGGCTCCATAGCGCGGCTTCGGCAGAAAGACGCCGGGGAGCTGCACTTCCCTCCAGACAGCTCCGGACCGCCGTAGTCTGCGTCCTGACAGGACTGCATCGTAGCAAAAAGCTTTGCCGGTGTGTCTCGCAGGGAAAAAGCTTACCAGCACAGCGGAATTATCCCGATCTTGCCAAGAAACATGGACTTGCCTCACACTCCAAAGACACTGCTCTTTCCTAAGCAGGCTAGGAAATGCTCTCAGATGGCCGTGCTGTCTGCCTGCTCCTGCCCAGCTCGTAGTTTTAGGTGCGCACATCCCAGCCTGGCATTCAGTGCACAGTCAAGGCAATTGAAAAATCAAGAAGCTGCTCATTCCCAAACACAAGGCGCGCTGTTTATGCTCTTGCTTCCCGACAAATTCGGCGCAGCCCTTCTTTTCTGCACCTGCCACCGAGGTCTCTGCATCCTGGAGCCTCAGAGGAGGAGCACGATTTTGCCAGGAGAGGCTGTATCAGGGCGAAGTCTAAACGCAGGAAAGTTGTCCAGGAACACCTGCCATAAGCATGCCAGCCATGAATTCAAGGGGCACGGATCTGCAGCCACTGTCCTTTAGCACTCCGAAGAATGCGCACACAAGCCGGCTTCGTTCTTCGCCTCCTACAAGCCACCTGTCTCTGCGGCTCCCGGAGGCGAAGAAGCGGCTGCTTCGTACACAGATGAGGGCAGCGGCAGCCGCAGGCTCCGAAGCGCGGCTTCGGCAGAAATACGCCGGGGAGCGCCACTTCCCTCCGGACAGCTCCGGACAGCCGTAGTCTGTGTACTGAGTGGACTGCATCATAGCGAAAAGCTTTGCCAGTGTGTCTCGCAGGGAAAAAGCTTACCAGCACAGCGGACTTCTCCCGCTCTTGCCCAGAAACATGGACTTGCCTCACACTCCAAAGACATTGCTCTTTCCTAAGCAGGCTAGGAAATGCTCTCAGATGGCCGTGCTGTCTGCCTGCTCCTGCCCAGCTCATAATTTTAGGTGCGCACATCCCAGCCTGGCATTCAGTGCACAGTCAAGGCAATTGCAAAATCCAGCAGCTGCTCATTCCCAAACACAAGGCACTGTTTATGCTCTTGCTTCCCGACAAATTCGGCGCAGCCCTTCTTTTCTGCAGCTGCCACCGAGGTCTCTGCATCCTGGAGCCTCAGAGGAGGAGCACGATTTTGCCAGGAGAGGCTGTATCAGGGCGAAGTCTAAACGCAGGAAAGTTGTCCAGGAACACCTGCCATAAGCATTGAAGCAGGGAATTGAAGGGGCACGGAGCTGCAGCCACTGTCCTTTAGCAATCCGAAGAATGCGCACACAAGCCGGCTTCGTTCTTCGCCTCGTACAAGCCACCTGTCTCTGCAGCCCCACGGAGGCGAAGAAGCGGCTGCTTCGTGTACAGATGAGGGCAGCGGCAGCCGCAGGCTCCGTAGCGCGGCTTCGGCAGAAAGACGCCGGGGAGCGGCACTTCCCTCCGGACAGCTCCGGATCGCCGTAGTCTGCGTTCTGACAGGACTGCATCATAGCGAAAAGCTTTGCCAGTGTGTCTCGCAGGGAAAAAGCTTACCAGCACAGCGGACTTATCCAGCTCTTGCCCAGAAACATGGACTTGCCTCACACACCAAAGACACCGCTCTTTCCTGGGCAGGCTAGGAAATGCTCTCAGATGGCCGTGCTGTCTGCCTGCTCCTGCCCAGCTCGTAGTTTTAGGTGCGCACAAATCCCAGCCTGGCATTCAGTGCACAGTCAAGGCAATTGCAAAATCCAGCAGCTGCTCATTCCCAAACACAAGGCGCTGTTTATGCTCTTGCTTCCCGACAAATTCGGCGCAGCCCTTCTTTTCTGCACCTGCCACCGAGGTCTCTGCATCCTGGAGCCTCAGAGGACGAGCACGATTTTGCAGGGAGCGGCTGTATCAGGGCGAAGTCTAAACGCAGGAAAGTTGTCCAGGAACACCTGCCATAAGCATGCCAGCCGTGAATTCAAGGGGCACGGAGCTGCAGCCACTGTCCTGTAGCAATCCGAAGAATGCGCACACAAGCCGGCTTCGTTCTTCGCCTCCTACAAGCCACCGTCTCTGCGGCTCCCGGAGGCGAAGAAGCGGCTGCTTCGTGCACAGATGAGGACAGCGGCAGCCGCAGGCTCCGAAGCGCGGCTTCGGCAGAAATACGCCGGGGAGCGGCACTTCCCTCCGGACAGCTCCGGACCGCCGTAGTCTGCGTCCTGACAGGACTGCATCATAGCGAAAAGCTTTGCCAGTGTGTCTCGCAGGGAAAAAGCTTACCAGCACAGCGGACTTCTCCCGCTCTTGCCCAGAAACATGGACTTGCCTCACACTCCAAAGACACTGCTCTTTCCTAAGCAGGCTAGGAAATTCTCTCAGATGGCCGTGCTGTCTGCCTGCTCCTGCCCAGCTCATAATTTTAGGTGCGCACATCCCAGCCTGGCATTCAGTGCACAGTCAAGGCAATTGCAAAATCCAGCAGCTGCTCATTCCCAAACACAAGGCACTGTTTATGCTCTTGCTTCCCGACAAATTCGGCGCAGCCCTTCTTTTCTGCACCTGCCACCGAGGTCTCTGCATCCTGGAGCCTCAGAGGAGGAGCACGATTTTGCCAGGAGAGGCTGTATCAGGGCGAAGTCTAAACGCAGGAAAGTTGTCCAGGAACACCTGCCATAAGCATGCCAGCCATGAATTCAAGGGGCACGGATCTGCAGCCACTGTCCTTTCGCACTCCGAAGAATGCGCACACAAGCCGGCTTCGTTCTTCGCCTCCTACAAGCCACCTGTCTCTGCGGCTCCCGGAGGCGAAGAAGCGGCTGCTTCGTACACAGATGAGGGCAGCGGCAGCCGCAGGCTCCGAAGCGCGGCTTCGGCAGAAATACGCCGGGGAGCGCCACTTCCCTCCGGACAGCTCCGGACAGCCGTAGTCTGCGTCCTGAGTGGACTGCATCATAGCGAAAAGCTTTGCCAGTGTGTCTCGCAGGGAAAAAGCTTACAAGCACAGCGGACTTCTCCCGCTCTTGCCCAGAAACATGGACTTGCCTCACACTCCAAAGACACTGCTCTTTCCTAAGCAGGCTAGGAAATGCTCTCAGATGGCCGTGCTGTCTGCCTGCTCCTGCCCAGCTCATAATTTTAGGTGCGCACATCCCAGCCTGGCATTCAGTGCACAGTCAAGGCAATTGCAAAATCCAGCAGCTGCTCATTCCCAAACACAAGGCGCTGTTTAGGCCCTTGCTTCCCGACAAATTCGGCGCAGCCCTTCTTTTCTGCACCTGCCACCGAGGTCTCTGCATCCTGGAGCCTCAGAGGAGGAGCACGATTTTGCCAGGAGAGGCTGTATCAGGGCGAAGTCTAAACGCAGGAAAGTTGTCCAGGAACACCTGCCATAAGCATGCCAGCCATGAATTCAAGGGGCACGGATCTGCAGCCACTGTCCTTTAGCACTTCGAAGAATGCGCACACAAGCCGGCTTCGTTCTTCGCCTCCTACAAGCCACCTGTCTCTGCGGCTCCCGGAGGCGAAGAAGCGGCTGCTTCGTACACAGATGAGGGCAGCGGCAGCCGCAGGCTCCGAAGCGCGGCTTCGGCAGAAATACGCCGGGGAGCGCCACTTCCCTCCGGACAGCTCCGGACAGCCGTAGTCTGCGTCCTGAGTGGACTGCATCATAGCGAAAAGCTTTGCCAGTGTGTCTCGCAGGGAAAAAGTTTACCAGCACAGCGGACTTATCCCGATCTTGCCCAGAAACATGGACTTGCCTCACACTCCAAAGACATTGCTCTTTCCTAAGCAGGCTAGGAAATGCCCTCAGATGGCCGTGCTGTCTGCCTGCTCCTGCCCAGCTCATAATTTTAGGAGCGCACATCCCAGCCTGGCATTCAGTGCACAGTCAAGGCAATTGCAAAATCCAGCAGCTGCTCATTCCCAATCACAAGGCGCTGTTTATGCTCTTGCTTCCCGACAAATTCGGCGCAGCCCTTCTTTTCTGCACCTGCCACCGAGGTCTCTGCATCCTGGAGCCTCAGAGGAGGAGCACGATTTTGCAGGGAGGGGCTGTATCAGGGCGAAGTCTAAACGCAGGAAAGTTGTCCAGGAACACCTGCCATAAGCATGCCAGCCGTGAATTCAAGGGGCACGGAGCTGCAGCCACTGTCCTGTAGCAATCCGAAGAATGCGCACACAAGCCGGCTTCGTTCTTCGCCTCCTACAAGCCACCGTCTCTGCGGCTCCCGGAGGCGAAGGAGTGGCTTCTTCGTGCACAGATGAGGGCAGCGGCAGCCGCAGGCTCCATAGCGCGGCTTCGGCAGAAAGACGCCGGGGAGCTGCACTTCCCTCCAGACAGCTCCGGACCGCCGTAGTCTGCGTCCTGACAGGACTGCATCGTAGCAAAAAGCTTTGCCGGTGTGTCTCGCAGGGAAAAAGCTTACCAGCACAGCGGAATTATCCCGATCTTGCCAAGAAACATGGACTTGCCTCACACTCCAAAGACACTGCTCTTTCCTAAGCAGGCTAGGAAATGCTCTCAGATGGCCGTGCTGTCTGCCTGCTCCTGCCCAGCTCGTAGTTTTAGGTGCGCACATCCCAGCCTGGCATTCAGTGCACAGTCAAGGCAATTGAAAAATCAAGAAGCTGCTCATTCCCAAACACAAGGCGCGCTGTTTATGCTCTTGCTTCCCGACAAATTCGGCGCAGCCCTTCTTTTCTGCAGCTGCCACCGAGGTCTCTGCATCCTGGAGCCTCAGAGGAGGAGCACGATTTTGCAGGGAGGGGCTGTATCAGGGCGAAGTCAAAAGGCAGGAAAGTAGTCCAGGAACACCTGCCATAAGAATGCCATCCGTTAATTGAGGGGGCACGGAGCTGCAGCCACTCTCCTTTAGCACTCCGAAGAATGCGCACACAAGCCGGCTTCGTTCTTCGCCTCGTACAAGCCACCTGTCTCTGCGGCTCCCGGAGGCGAAGAAGCGGCTGCTTCGTGCACAGATGAGGGCAGCGGCAGCCGCAGGCTCCATAGCGCGGCTTCGGCAGAAAGACGCCGGGGAGCGGCACTTCCCTCCGGACAGCTCCGGACCGCCGTAGTCTGTGTACTGAGTGGACTGCATCATAGCGAAAAGCTTTGCCAGTGTGTCTCGCAGGGAAAAAGCTTACCAGCACAGCGGACTTATCCCGCTCTTGCCCAGAAACATGGACTTGCCTCACACTCCAAAGACATTGCTCTTTCCTAAGCAGGCTAGGAAATGCTCTCAGATGGCCGTGCTGTCTGCCTGCTCCTGCCCAGCTCGTAGTTTTAGGTGTGCACATCCCAGCCTGGCATTCAGTGCACAGTCAAGGCAATTGCAAAATCCAGCAGCTGCTCATTCCCAAACACAAGTGCGCTGTTTATGCTCTTGCTTCCCGACAAATTCGGCGCAGCCCTTCTTTTCTGCACCTGCCACCGAGGTCTCTGCATCCTGGAGCCTCAGAGGACGAGCACAATTTTGCAGGGAGGGGCTGTATCATGACGAAGTCTAAACGCAGGAAAGTTGTCCAGGAACACCTGCCATAAGCATGCCAGCCGTGAATTCAAGGGGCACGTAGCTGCAGCCACTGTCCTGTAGCAATCCGAAGAATGCGCACACAAGCCGGCTTCGTTCTTCGCCTCCTACAAGCCACCGTCTCTGCGGCTCCCGGAGGCGAAGGAGTGGCTTCTTCGTGCACAGATGAGGGCAGCGGCAGCCGCAGGCTCCATAGCGCGGCTTCGGCAGAAAGACGCCGGGGAGCTGCACTTCCCTCCGGACAGCTCCGGATCGCCGTAGTCTGCGTCCTGACAGGACTGCATCGTAGCAAAAAGCTTTGCCGGTGTGTCTCGCAGGGAAAAAGCTTACCAGCACAGCGGACTTATCCCGCTCTTGCCCAGAAACATGGACTTGCCTCACACTCCAAAGACATTGCTCTTTCCTAAGCAGGCTAGGAAATGCTCTCAGATGGCCGTGCTGTCTGCCTGCTCCTGCCCAGCTCGTAGTTTTAGGTGCGCACAAATCCCAGCCTGGCATTCAGTGCACAGTCAAGGCAATTGCAAAATCCAGCAGCTGCTCATTCCCAAACACAAGGCGCTGTTTATGCTCTTGCTTCCCGACAAATTCGGCGCAGCCCTTCTTTTCTGCACCTGCCACCGAGGTCTCTGCATCCTGGAGCCTCAGAGGACGAGCACGATTTTGCAGGGAGCGGCTGTATCAGGGCGAAGTATAAACGCAGGAAAGTTGTCCAGGAACACCTGCCATAAGCATGCCAGCCGTGAATTCAAGGGGCACGGAGCTGCAGCCACTGTCCTGTAGCAATCCGAAGAATGCGCACACAAGCCGGCTTCGTTCTTCGCCTCCTACAAGCCACCGTCTCTGCGGCTCCCGGAGGCGAAGAAGCGGCTGCTTCGTGCACAGATGAGGACAGCGGCAGCCGCAGGCTCCGAAGCGCGGCTTCGGCAGAAAGACGCCGGGGAGCGGCACTTCCCTCCGGACAGCTCCGGACCGCCGTAGTCTGCGTCCTGACAGGACTGCATCATAGCGAAAAGCTTTGCCAGTGTGTCTCGCAGGGAAAAAGCTTACCAGCACAGCGGACTTCTCCCGCTCTTGCCCAGAAACATGGACTTGCCTCACACTCCAAAGACACTGCTCTTTCCTAAGCAGGCTAGGAAATTCTCTCAGATGGCCGTGCTGTCTGCCTGCTCCTGCCCAGCTCATAATTTTAGGTGCGCACATCCCAGCCTGGCATTCAGTGCACAGTCAAGGCAATTGCAAAATCCAGCAGCTGCTCATTCCCAAACACAAGGCACTGTTTATGCTCTTGCTTCCCGACAAATTCGGCGCAGCCCTTCTTTTCTGCAGCTGCCACCGAGGTCTCTGCATCCTGGAGCCTCAGAGGAGGAGCACGATTTTGCCAGGAGAGGCTGTATCAGGGCGAAGTCTAAACGCAGGAAAGTTGTCCAGGAACACCTGCCATAAGCATGCCAGCCGTGAATTCAAGGGGCACGGAGCTGCAGCCACTGTCCTTTAGCACTCCGAAGAATGCGCACACAAGCCGGCTTCGTTCTTCGCCTCGTACAAGCCACCTGTCTCTGCGGCTCCCGGAGGCGAAGAAGCGGCTGCTTCGTACACAGATGAGGGCAGCGGCAGGTGCAGGCTCCGTAGCGCGGCTTCGGCAGAAAGACGCCGGGGAGCGGCACTTCCCTCCGGACAGCTCCGGACAGCCGTAGTCTGCGTTCTGACAGGACTGCATCATAGCGAAAAGCTTTGCCAGTGTGTCTCGCAGGGAAAAAGCTTACCAGCACAGCAGACTTATCCCGCTCTTGCCCAGAAACATGGACTTGCCTCACACTCCAAAGACACTGCTCTTTCCTAAGCAGGCTAGGAAATGCTCTCAGATGGCCGTGCTGTCTGCCTGCTCCTGCCCAGCTCGTAGTTTTAGGTGCGCACATCCCAGCCTGGCATTCAGTGCACAGTCAAGGCAATTGCAAAATCCAGCAGCTGCTCATTCCCAAACACAAGGCGCTGTTTATGCTCTTGCTTCCCGACAAATTCGGCGCAGCCCTTCTTTTCTGCACCTGCCACCGAGGTCTCTGCATCCTGGAGCCTCAGAGGACGAGCACGATTTAGCCAGGAGAGGCTGTATTAGGGCGAAGTATAAACGCAGGAAAGTAGTCCAGGAACACCTGCAATAAGCATGCCAGCCGTGAATTCAAGGGGCACGGAGCTGCAGCCACTGTCCTTTAGCACTCCGAAGAATGCGCACACAAGCCGGCTTCGTTCTTCGCCTCGTACAAGCCACCTCTCTCTGCGGCTCCCGGAGGCGAAGAAGCGGCTGCTTCGTGTACAGATGAGGACGGCGGCAGCCGCAGGCTCCGAAGCGCGGCTTCGGCAGAAAGACGCCGGGGAGTGCCACTTCCCTCCGGACAGCTCCGGACAGCCGTAGTCTGTGTACTGACTGGACTTCATCATAGCGAAAAGCTTTGCCAGTGTGTCTCGCAGGGAAAAAGCTTACCAGCACAGCGGACTTCTCCCGCTCTTGCCCAGAAACATGGACTTGCCTCACACTCCAAAGACACTGCTCTTTCCTAAGCAGGCTAGGAAATTCTCTCAGATGGCCGTGCTGTCTGCCTGCTCCTGCCCAGCTCGTAGTTTTAGGTGTGCACATCCCAGCCTGGCATTCAGTGCACAGTGTAGGCAATTGCAAAATCCAGCAGCTGCTCATTCCCAAACACAAGGCGCTGTTTATGCTCTTGCTTCCCGACAAATTCGGCGCAGCCCTTCTTTTCTGCAGCTGCCACCGAGGTCTCTGCATCCTGGAGCCTCAGAGGAGGAGCACGATTTTGCCAGGAGAGGCTGTATCAGGGCGAAGTCTAAACGCAGGAAAGTTGTCCAGGAACACCTGCTATAAGCATGCCAGCCATGAATTCAAGGGGCACGGATCTGCAGCCACTGTCATTTAGCACTCCGAAGAATGCTCACACAAGCCGGCTTCGTTCTTCGCCTCGTACAAGCCACCTGTCTCTGCGGCTCCCGGAGGCGAAGAAGCGGCTGCTTCGTACACAGATGAGGGCAGCGGCAGCCGCAGGCTCCGAAGCGCGGCTTCGGCAGAAAGACGCCGGGGAGCGGCACTTCCCTCCGGACAGCTCCGGACAGCCGTAGTCTGCGTCCTGAGTGGACTGCATCATAGCGAAAAGCTTTGCCAGTGTGTCTCGCAGGGAAAAAGTTTACCAGCACAGCGGAATTATCCCGATCTTGCCCAGAAACATGGACTTGCCTCACACTCCAAAGACATTGCTCTTTCCTAAGCAGGCTAGGAAATGCCCTCAGATGGCCGTGCTGTCTGCCTGCTCCTGCCCAGCTCGTAGTTTTAGGAGCGCACATCCCAGCCTGGCATTCAGTGCACAGTCAAGGCAATTGCAAAATCAAGAAACTGCTCATTCCCAATCACAAGGCGCTGTTTATGCTCTTGCTTCCCGACAAATTCGGCGCAGCCCTTCTTTTCTGCAGCTGCCACCGAGGTCTCTGCATCCTGGAGCCTCAGAGGAGGAGCACGATTTTGCAGGGAGGGGCTGTATCAGGGCGAAGTCTAAACGCAGGAAAGTTGTCCAGGAACACCTGCCATAAGCATGCCAGCCGTGAATTCAAGGGGCACGGAGCTGCAGCCACTGTCCTGTAGCAATCCGAAGAATGCGCACACAAGCCGGCTTCGTTCTTCGCCTCCTACAAGCCACCGTCTCTGCGGCTCCCGGAGGCGAAGGAGTGGCTTCTTCGTGCACAGATGAGGGCAGCGGCAGCCGCAGGCTCCATAGCGCGGCTTCGGCAGAAAGACGCCGGGGAGCTGCACTTCCCTCCAGACAGCTCCGGACCGCCGTAGTCTGCGTCCTGACAGGACTGCATCGTAGCAAAAAGCTTTGCCGGTGTGTCTCGCAGGGAAAAAGCTTACCAGCACAGCGGAATTATCCCGATCTTGCCAAGAAACATGGACTTGCCTCACACTCCAAAGACACTGCTCTTTCCTAAGCAGGCTAGGAAATGCTCTCAGATGGCCGTGCTGTCTGCCTGCTCCTGCCCAGCTCGTAGTTTTAGGTGCGCACATCCCAGCCTGGCATTCAGTGCACAGTCAAGGCAATTGAAAAATCAAGAAGCTGCTCATTCCCAAACACAAGGCGCGCTGTTTATGCTCTTGCTTCCCGACAAATTCGGCGCAGCCCTTCTTTTCTGCACCTGCCACCGAGGTCTCTGCATCCTGGAGCCTCAGAGGAGGAGCACGATTTTGCAGGGAGGGGCTGTATCAGGGCGAAGTCAAAAGGCAGGAAAGTAGTCCAGGAACACCTGCCATAAGAATGCCATCCGTTAATTGAGGGGGCACGGAGCTGCAGCCACTCTCCTTTAGCACTCCGAAGAATGCGCACACAAGCCGGCTTCGTTCTTCGCCTCGTACAAGCCACCTGTCTCTGCGGCTCCCGGAGGCGAAGAAGCGGCTGCTTCGTGCACAGATGAGGGCAGCGGCAGCCGCAGGCTCCATAGCGCGGCTTCGGCAGAAAGACGCCGGGGAGCGCCACTTCCCTCCGGACAGCTCCGGACCGCCGTAGTCTGTGTACTGAGTGGACTGCATCATAGCGAAAAGCTTTGCCAGTGTGTCTCGCAGGGAAAAAGCTTACCAGCACAGCGGACTTATCCCGCTCTTGCCCAGAAACATGGACTTGCCTCACACTCCAAAGACATTGCTCTTTCCTAAGCAGGCTAGGAAATGCTCTCAGATGGCCGTGCTGTCTGCCTGCTCCTGCCCAGCTCGTAGTTTTAGGTGTGCACATCCCAGCCTGGCATTCAGTGCACAGTCAAGGCAATTGCAAAATCCAGCAGCTGCTCATTCCCAAACACAAGGCGCTGTTTATGCTCTTGCTTCCTGACAAATTCGGCGCAGCCCTTCTTTTCTGCACCTGCCACCGAGGTCTCTGCATCCTGGAGCCTCAGAGGACGAGCACGATTTTGCAGGGAGCGGCTGTATCAGGGCGAAGTCTAAACGCAGGAAAGTTGTCCAGGAACACCTGCCATAAGCATGCCAGCCGTGAATTCAAGGGGCACGGAGCTGCAGCCACTGTCCTGTAGCAATCCGAAGAATGCGCACACAAGCCGGCTTCGTTCTTCGCCTCCTACAAGCCACCGTCTCTGCGGCTCCCGGAGGCGAAGAAGCGGCTGCTTCGTACACAGATGAGGGCAGCGGCAGCCGCAGGCTCCGAAGCGCGGCTTCGGCAGAAAGACGCCGGGGAGCGGCACTTCCCTCCGGACAGCTCCGGACCGCCGTAGTCTGCGTCCTGACAGGACTGCATCATAGCGAAAAGCTTTGCCAGTGTGTCTCGCAGGGAAAAAGCTTACCAGCACAGCGGACTTCTCCCGCTCTTGCCCAGAAACATGGACTTGCCTCACACTCCAAAGACACTGCTCTTTCCTAAGCAGGCTAGGAAATTCTCTCAGATGGCCGTGCTGTCTGCCTGCTCCTGCCCAGCTCATAATTTTAGGTGCGCACATCCCAGCCTGGCATTCAGTGCACAGTGTAGGCAATTGCAAAATCCAGCAGCTGCTCATTCCCAAACACAAGGCACTGTTTATGCTCTTGCTTCCCGACAAATTCGGCGCAGCCCTTCTTTTCTGCAGCTGCCACCGAGGTCTCTGCATCCTGGAGCCTCAGAGGACGAGCACGATTTTGCCAGGAGAGGCTGTATCAGGGCGAAGTCTAAACGCAGGAAAGTTGTCCAGGAACACCTGCCATAAGCATGCCAGCCATGAATTCAAGGGGCACGGATCTGCAGCCACTGTCCTTTAGCACTCCGAAGAATGCGCACACAAGCCGGCTTCGTTCTTCGCCTCCTACAAGCCACCTGTCTCTGCGGCTCCCGGAGGCGAAGAAGCGGCTGCTTCGTGCACAGATGAGGGCAGCGGCAGCCGCAGGCTCCGAAGCGCGGCTTCGGCAGAAATACGCCGGGGAGCGCCACTTCCCTCCGGACAGCTCCGGACAGCCGTAGTCTGCGTCCTGAGTGGACTGCATCATAGCGAAAAGCTTTGCCAGTGTGTCTCGCAGGGAAAAAGCTTACAAGCACAGCGGACTTATCCCGATCTTGCCCAGAAACATGGACTTGCCTCACACTCCAAAGACATTGCTCTTTCCTAAGCAGGCTAGGAAATTCTCTCAGATGGCCGTGCTGTCTGCCTGCTCCTGCCCAGCTCATAATTTTAGGTGTGCACATCCCAGCCTGGCATTCAGTGCACAGTCAAGGCAATTGCAAAATCCAGCAGCTGCTCATTCCCAAACACAAGGCACTGTTTATGCTCTTGCTTCCCGACAAATTCGGCGCAGCCCTTCTTTTCTGCAGCTGCCACCGAGGTCTCTGCATCCTGGAGCCTCAGAGGAGGAGCACGATTTTGCCAGGAGAGGCTGTATCAGGGCGAAGTCTAAACGCAGGAAAGTAGTCCAGGAACACCTGCCATAAGCATTGAAGCAGGGAATTGAAGGGGCACGGAGCTGCAGCCACTGTCCTTTAGCAATCCGAAGAATGCGCACACAAGCCGGCTTCGTTCTTCGCCTCCTACAAGCCACCTCTCTCTGCGGCTCCCGGAGGCGAACAAGCGGCTCCTTCGTGCACAGATGAGGGCAGCGGCAGCCGCAGGCTCCGAAGCGCGGCTTCGGCAGAAAGACGCCGGGGAGCGGCACTTCCCTCCGGACAGCTCCGGACCCCCGTAGTCTGCGTCCTGACCGGAATGCATCGTAGCGAAAAGCTTTGCCAGTGTGTCTCCAGGGAAAAAGCTTACCAGCACAGCGGAATTATCCCGATCTTGCCAAGAAATATGGACTTGCCTCACACTCCAAAGACACTGCTCTTTCCTAAGCAGGCTAGGAAATGCTCTCAGATGGCCGTGCTGTCTGCCTGCTCCTGCCCAGCTCGTAGTTTTAGGTGCGCACATCCCAGCCTGGCATTCAGTGCACAGTCAAGGCAATTGCAAAATCCAGCAGCTGCTCATTCCCAAACACAAGGCACTGTTTATGCTCTTGCTTCCCGACAAATTCGGCGCAGCCCTTCTTTTCTGCACCTGCCACCGAGGTCTCTGCATCCTGGAGCCTCAGAGGAGGAGCACGATTTTGCAGGGAGGGGCTGTATCAGGGCGAAGTCAAAAGGCAGGAAAGTAGTCCAGGAACACCTGCCATAAGAATGCCATCCGTTAATTGAGGGGGCACGGAGCTGCAGCCACTCTCCTTTAGCACTCCGAAGAATGCGCACACAAGCCGGCTTCGTTCTTCGCCTCGTACAAGCCACCTGTCTCTCCGGCTCCCGGAGGCGAAGAAGCGGCTGCTTCGTGCACAGATGAGGGCAGCGGCAGCCGCAGGCTCCGAAGCGCGGCTTCGGCAGAAAGACGCCGGGGAGCGCCACTTCCCTCCGGACAGCTCCGGATCGCCGTAGTCTGCGTTCTGACAGGACTGCATCATAGCGAAAAGCTTTGCCAGTCTGTCTCGCAGGGAAAAAGCTTACCAGCACAGCGGACTTATCCCGATCTTGCCCAGAAACATGGACTTGCCTCACACACCAAAGACACCGCTCTTTCCTAAGCAGGCTAGGAAATGCTCTCAGATGGCCGTGCTGTCTGCCTGCTCCTGCCCAGCTCGTAGTTTTAGGTGCGCACAAATCCCAGCCTGGCATTCAGTGCACAGTCAAGGCAATTGCAAAATCCAGCAGCTGCTCATTCCCAAACACAAGTGCGCTGTTTATGCTCTTGCTTCCCGACAAATTCGGCGCAGCCCTTCTTTTCTGCAGCTGCCACCGAGGTCTCTGCATCCTGGAGCCTCAGAGGACGAGCACGATTTTGCCAGGAGAGGCTGTATCAGGGCGAAGTCTAAACGCAGGAAAGTAGTCCAGGAACACCTGCAATAAGCATGCCAGCCGTGAATTCAAGGGGCACGGAGCTGCAGCCACTGTCCTTTAGCACTTCGAAGAATGCGCACACAAGCCGGCTTCGTTCTTCGCCTCGTACAAGCCACCTGTCTCTGCGGCTCCCGGAGGCGAAGAAGCGGCTGCTTCGTGTACAGATGAGGACGGCGGCAGCCGCAGGCTCCGAAGCGCGGCTTCGGCAGAAAGACGCCGGGGAGCGCCACTTCCCTCCGGACAGCTCCGGACAGCCGTAGTCTGTGTACTGAGTGGACTTCATCATAGCGAAAAGCTTTGCCAGTGTGTCTCGCAGGGAAAAAGCTTACCAGCACAGCGGACTTATCCCGCTCTTGCCCAGAAACATGGACTTGCCTCACATTCCAAAGACACTGCTCTTTCCTAAGCAGGCTAGGAAATTCTCTCAGATGGCCGTGCTGTCTGCCTGCTCCTGCCCAGCTCGTAGTTTTAGGTGCGCACAAATCCCAGCCTGGCATTCAGTGCACAGTCAAGGCAATTGCAAAATCCAGCAGCTGCTCATTCCCAAACACAAGGCGCTGTTTATGCTCTTGCTTCCCGACAAATTCGGCGCAGCCCTTCTTTTCTGCACCTGCCACCGAGGTCTCTGCATCCTGGAGCCTCAGAGGAGGAGCACGATTTTGCCAGGAGAGCCTGTATCAGGGCGAAGTCTAAACGCAGGAAGGTTGTCCAGGAACACCTGCCATAAGCATTGAAGCAGGGAATTGAAGGGGCACGGAGCTGCAGCCACTGTCATTTAGCACTCCGAAGAATGCGCACACAAGCCGGCTTCGTTCTTCGCCTCCTACAAGCCACCTCTCTCTGCTGCTCCCGGAGGCGAAGGAGCGGCTGCTTGGTGCACAGATGAGGGCAGCGGCAGCCGCAGGCTCTGAAGCGCGGCTTCGGCAGAAAGACGCCGGGGAGCGGCACTTCCCTCCGGACAGCTCCGGACCCCCGTAGTCTGCGTCCTGACCGGAATGCATCGTAGCGAAAAGCTTTGCCAGTGTGTCTCCAGGGAAAAAGCTTACCAGCACAGCAGACTTATCCCGATCTTGCCAAGAAACATGGACTTGCCTCACACTCCAAAGACACTGCTCTTTCCTGGGCAGGCTAGAAAATGCTCTCAGATGGCCGTGCTGTCTGCCTGCTCCTGCCCAGCTCGTAGTTTTAGGTGCGCACATCCCAGCCTGGCATTCAGTGCACAGTCAAGGCAATTGCAAAATCCAGCAGCTGCTCATTCCCAAACACAAGGCGCTGTTTATGCTCTTGCTTCCCGACAAATTCGGTGCAGCCCTTCTTTTCTGCAGCTGCCACCGAGGTCTCTGCATCCTGGAGCCTCAGAGGACGAGCACAATTTTGCAGGGAGGGGCTGTATCATGACGAAGTCTAAACGCAGGAAAGTTGTCCAGGATCACCTGCCATAAGCATTGAAGCAGGGAATTGAAGGGGCACGGAGCTGCAGCCACTGTCATTTAGCACTCCGAAGAATGCGCACACAAGCCGGCTTCGTTCTTCGCCTCCTACAAGCCACCTCCCTCTGCTGCTCCCGGAGGCGAAGGAGCGGCTGCTTGGTGCACAGATGAGGGCAGCGGCAGCCGCAGGCTCTGAAGCGCGGCTTCGGCAGAAAGACGCCGGGGAGCGGCACTTCCCTCCGGACAGCTCCGGACCCCCGTAGTCTGCGTCCTGACCGGAATGCATCGTAGCGAAAAGCTTTGCCAGTGTGTCTCCAGGGAAAAAGCTTACCAGCACAGCAGACTTATCCCGATCTTGCCAAGAAACATGGACTTGCCTCACACTCCAAAGACACTGCTCTTTCCTGGGCAGGCTAGAAAATGCTCTCAGATGGCCGTGCTGTCTGCCTGCTCCTGCCCAGCTCGTAGTTTTAGGTGCGCACATCCCAGCCTGGCATTCAGTGCACAGTCAAGGCAATTGCAAAATCCAGCAGCTGCTCATTCCCAAACACAAGGCGCTGTTTATGCTCTTGCTTCCCGACAAATTCGGTGCAGCCCTTCTTTTCTGCAGCTGCCACCGAGGTCTCTGCATCCTGGAGCCTCAGAGGACGAGCACAATTTTGCAGGGAGGGGCTGTATCAGGGCGAAGTCAAAGCGCAGGAAAGTTGTCCAGGAACACCTGCCATAAGCATGCCAGCCGTGAATTCAAGGGGCACGGAGCTGCAGCCACTGTCCTTTAGCACTCCGAAGAATGCGCACACAAGCCGGCTTCGTTCTTCGCCTCATACAAGCTACCACTCACTGCGGCTTCCGGAGCAGAAGGAGCGGCTGCTTCGTGCACAGATGAGGGCAGCGGCAGCCGCAGGCTCCGAAGCGCGGCTTCGGCAGAAAGACGCCGGGGAGCGCCACTTCCCTCCGGACAGCTCTGGACATCCGTAGTCTACGTCCTGAGTGGACTTCATCATAGCGAAAAGCTTTGCCAGTGTGTCTCGCAGGGAAAAAGTTTACCAGCACAGCGGAATTATCCCGCTCTTGCCCAGAAACATGGACTTGCCTCACACTCCAAAGACATTGCTCTTTCCTAAGCAGGCTAACAAATTCTCTCAGATGGCCGTGCTGTCTGCCTGCTCCTGCCCAGCTCGTAGTTTTAGGTGTGCACATCCCAGCCTGGCATTCAGTGCACAGTGTAGGCAATTGCAAAATCCAGCAGCTGCTCATTCCCAAACACAAGGCACTGTTTATGCTCTTGCTTCCCGACAAATTCGGCGCAGCCCTTCTTTTCTGCAGCTGCCACCGAGGTCTCTGCATCCTGGAGCCTCAGAGGAGGAGCACGATTTTGCCAGGAGAGGCTGTATCAGGGCGAAGTCTAAACGCAGGAAAGTTGTCCAGGAACACCTGCCATAAGCATGCCAGCCGTGAATTCAAGGGGCACGGAGCTGCAGCCACTGTCCTTTAGCAATCCGAAGAATGCGCACACAAGCCGGCTTCGTTCTTCGCCTCGTACAAGCCACCTGTCTCTGCGGCTCCCGGAGGCGAAGAAGCGGCTGCTTCGTACACAGATGAGGGCAGCGGCAGGTGCAGGCTCCGTAGCGCGGCTTCGGCAGAAAGACGCCGGGGAGCGGCACTTCCCTCCGGACAGCTCCGGACAGCCGTAGTCTGCGTTCTGACAGGACTGCATCATAGCGAAAAGCTTTGCCAGTGTGTCTCGCAGGGAAAAAGCTTACCAGCACAGCAGACTTATCCCGCTCTTGCCCAGAAACATGGACTTGCCTCACACTCCAAAGACACTGCTCTTTCCTAAGCAGGCTAGGAAATGCTCTCAGATGGCCGTGCTGTCTGCCTGCTCCTGCCCAGCTCGTAGTTTTAGGTGCGCACATCCCAGCCTGGCATTCAGTGCACAGTCAAGGCAATTGCAAAATCCAGCAGCTGCTCATTCCCAAACACAAGGCGCTGTTTATGCTCTTGCTTCCCGACAAATTCGGCGCAGCCCTTCTTTTCTGCACCTGCCACCGAGGTCTCTGCATCCTGGAGCCTCAGAGGACGAGCACGATTTAGCCAGGAGAGGCTGTATTAGGGCGAAGTATAAACGCAGGAAAGTAGTCCAGGAACACCTGCAATAAGCATGCCAGCCGTGAATTCAAGGGGCACGGAGCTGCAGCCACTGTCCTTTAGCACTCCGAAGAATGCGCACACAAGCCGGCTTCGTTCTTCGCCTCGTACAAGCCACCTCTCTCTGCGGCTCCCGGAGGCGAAGAAGCGGCTGCTTCTTGTACAGATGAGGACGGCGGCAGCCGCAGGCTCCGAAGCGCGGCTTCGGCAGAAAGACGCCGGGGAGTGCCACTTCCCTCCGGACAGCTCCGGACAGCCGTAGTCTGTGTACTGACTGGACTTCATCATAGCGAAAAGCTTTGCCAGTGTGTCTCGCAGGGAAAAAGCTTACCAGCACAGCGGACTTCTCCCGCTCTTGCCCAGAAACATGGACTTGCCTCACACTCCAAAGACACTGCTCTTTCCTAAGCAGGCTAGGAAATTCTCTCAGATGGCCGTGCTGTCTGCCTGCTCCTGCCCAGCTCGTAGTTTTAGGTGTGCACATCCCAGCCTGGCATTCAGTGCACAGTGTAGGCAATTGCAAAATCCAGCAGCTGCTCATTCCCAAACACAAGGCGCTGTTTATGCTCTTGCTTCCCGACAAATTCGGCGCAGCCCTTCTTTTCTGCAGCTGCCACCGAGGTCTCTGCATCCTGGAGCCTCAGAGGAGGAGCACGATTTTGCCAGGAGAGGCTGTATCAGGGCGAAGTCTAAACGCAGGAAAGTTGTCCAGGAACACCTGCTATAAGCATGCCAGCCATGAATTCAAGGGGCACGGAGCTGCAGCCACTGTCCTTTAGCACTCCGAAGAATGCGCACACAAGCCGGCTTCGTTCTTCGCCTCGTACAAGCCACCTCTCTCTGCGGCTCCCGGAGGCGAAGAAGCGGCTGCTTCGTGTACAGATGAGGACGGCGGCAGGTGCAGGCTCCGTAGCGCGGCTTCGGCAGAAAGACGCCGGGGAGCGCCACTTCCCTCCGGACAGCTCCGGACAGCCGTAGTCTGTGTACTGAGTGGACTTCATCATAGCGAAAAGCTTTGCCAGTGTGTCTCGCAGGGAAAAAGCTTACCAGCACAGCGGACTTATCCCGCTCTTGCCCAGAAACATGGACTTGCCTCACATTCCAAAGACACTGCTCTTTCCTAAGCAGGCTAGGAAATTCTCTCAGATGGCCGTGCTGTCTGCCTGCTCCTGCCCAGCTCGTAGTTTTAGGTGCGCACATCCCAGCCTGGCATTCAGTGCACAGTCAAGGCAATTGCAAAATCCAGCAGCTGCTCATTCCCAAACACAAGGCGCTGTTTATGCTCTTGCTTCCCGACAAATTCGGCGCAGCCCTTCTTTTCTGCACCTGCCACCGAGGTCTCTGCATCCTGGAGCCTCAGAGGAGGAGCACGATTTTGCCAGGAGAGCCTGTATCAGGGCGAAGTCTAAACGCAGGAAGGTTGTCCAGGAACACCTGCCATAAGCATTGAAGCAGGGAATTGAAGGGGCACGGAGCTGCAGCCACTGTCATTTAGCACTCCGAAGAATGCGCACACAAGCCGGCTTCGTTCTTCGCCTCCTACAAGCCACCTCTCTCTGCTGCTCCCGGAGGCGAAGGAGCGGCTGCTTGGTGCACAGATGAGGGCAGCGGCAGCCGCAGGCTCTGAAGCGCGGCTTCGGCAGAAAGACGCCGGGGAGCGGCACTTCCCTCCGGACAGCTCCGGACCCCCGTAGTCTGCGTCCTGACCGGAATGCATCGTAGCGAAAAGCTTTGCCAGTGTGTCTCCAGGGAAAAAGCTTACCAGCACAGCAGACTTATCCCGCTCTTGCCCAGAAACATGGACTTGCCTCACACTCCAAAGACACTGCTCTTTCCTAAGCAGGCTAGGAAATGCTCTCAGATGGCCGTGCTGTCTGCCTGCTCCTGCCCAGCTCGTAGTTTTAGGTGCGCACATCCCAGCCTGGCATTCAGTGCACAGTCAAGGCAATTGCAAAATCCAGCAGCTGCTCATTCCCAAACACAAGGCGCTGTTTATGCTCTTGCTTCCCGACAAATTCGGCGCAGCCCTTCTTTTCTGCACCTGCCACCGAGGTCTCTGCATCCTGGAGCCTCAGAGGACGAGCACGATTTAGCCAGGAGAGGCTGTATTAGGGCGAAGTATAAACGCAGGAAAGTAGTCCAGGAACACCTGCAATAAGCATGCCAGCCGTGAATTCAAGGGGCACGGAGCTGCAGCCACTGTCCTTTAGCACTCCGAAGAATGCGCACACAAGCCGGCTTCGTTCTTCGCCTCGTACAAGCCACCTCTCTCTGCGGCTCCCGGAGGCGAAGAAGCGGCTGCTTCGTGTACAGATGAGGACGGCGGCAGCCGCAGGCTCCGAAGCGCGGCTTCGGCAGAAAGACGCCGGGGAGTGCCACTTCCCTCCGGACAGCTCCGGACAGCCGTAGTCTGTGTACTGACTGGACTTCATCATAGCGAAAAGCTTTGCCAGTGTGTCTCGCAGGGAAAAAGCTTACCAGCACAGCGGACTTCTCCCGCTCTTGCCCAGAAACATGGACTTGCCTCACACTCCAAAGACACTGCTCTTTCCTAAGCAGGCTAGGAAATTCTCTCAGATGGCCGTGCTGTCTGCCTGCTCCTGCCCAGCTCGTAGTTTTAGGTGTGCACATCCCAGCCTGGCATTCAGTGCACAGTGTAGGCAATTGCAAAATCCAGCAGCTGCTCATTCCCAAACACAAGGCGCTGTTTATGCTCTTGCTTCCCGACAAATTCGGCGCAGCCCTTCTTTTCTGCAGCTGCCACCGAGGTCTCTGCATCCTGGAGCCTCAGAGGAGGAGCACGATTTTGCCAGGAGAGGCTGTATCAGGGCGAAGTCTAAACGCAGGAAAGTTGTCCAGGAACACCTGCTATAAGCATGCCAGCCATGAATTCAAGGGGCACGGATCTGCAGCCACTGTCATTTAGCACTCCGAAGAATGCTCACACAAGCCGGCTTCGTTCTTCGCCTCGTACAAGCCACCTGTCTCTGCGGCTCCCGGAGGCGAAGAAGCGGCTGCTTCGTGCACAGATGAGGGCAGCGGCAGCCGCAGGCTCCATAGCGCGGCTTCGGCAGAAAGACGCCGGGGAGCGGCACTTCCCTCCGGACAGCTCCGGACAGCCGTAGTCTGCGTCCTGAGTGGACTGCATCATAGCGAAAAGCTTTGCCAGTGTGTCTCGCAGGGAAAAAGTTTACCAGCACAGCGGAATTATCCCGATCTTGCCCAGAAACATGGACTTGCCTCACACTCCAAAGACATTGCTCTTTCCTAAGCAGGCTAGGAAATGCCCTCAGATGGCCGTGCTGTCTGCCTGCTCCTGCCCAGCTCGTAGTTTTAGGAGCGCACATCCCAGCCTGGCATTCAGTGCACAGTCAAGGCAATTGCAAAATCCAGCAGCTGCTCATTCCCAATCACAAGGCGCTGTTTATGCTCTTGCTTCCCGACAAATTCGGCGCAGCCCTTCTTTTCTGCACCTGCCACCGAGGTCTCTGCATCCTGGAGCCTCAGAGGAGGAGCACGATTTTGCAGGGAGGGGCTGTATCAGGGCGAAGTCTAAACGCAGGAAAGTTGTCCAGGAACACCTGCCATAAGCATGCCAGCCGTGAATTCAAGGGGCACGGAGCTGCAGCCACTGTCCTGTAGCAATCCGAAGAATGCGCACACAAGCCGGCTTCGTTCTTCGCCTCCTACAAGCCACCGTCTCTGCGGCTCCCGGAGGCGAAGGAGTGGCTTCTTCGTGCACAGATGAGGGCAGCGGCAGCCGCAGGCTCCATAGCGCGGCTTCGGCAGAAAGACGCCGGGGAGCTGCACTTCCCTCCAGACAGCTCCGGACCGCCGTAGTCTGCGTCCTGACAGGACTGCATCGTAGCAAAAAGCTTTGCCGGTGTGTCTCGCAGGGAAAAAGCTTACCAGCACAGCGGAATTATCCCGATCTTGCCAAGAAACATGGACTTGCCTCACACTCCAAAGACACTGCTCTTTCCTAAGCAGGCTAGGAAATGCTCTCAGATGGCCGTGCTGTCTGCCTGCTCCTGCCCAGCTCGTAGTTTTAGGTGCGCACATCCCAGCCTGGCATTCAGTGCACAGTCAAGGCAATTGAAAAATCAAGAAGCTGCTCATTCCCAAACACAAGGCGCGCTGTTTATGCTCTTGCTTCCCGACAAATTCGGCGCAGCCCTTCTTTTCTGCAGCTGCCACCGAGGTCTCTGCATCCTGGAGCCTCAGAGGAGGAGCACGATTTTGCAGGGAGGGGCTGTATCAGGGCGAAGTCAAAAGGCAGGAAAGTAGTCCAGGAACACCTGCCATAAGAATGCCATCCGTTAATTGAGGGGGCACGGAGCTGCAGCCACTCTCCTTTAGCACTCCGAAGAATGCGCACACAAGCCGGCTTCGTTCTTCGCCTCCTACAAGCCACCTGTCTCTGCGGCTCCCGGAGGCGAAGAAGCGGCTGCTTCGTGCACAGATGAGGGCAGCGGCAGCCGCAGGCTCCATAGCGCGGCTTCGGCAGAAAGACGCCGGGGAGCGGCACTTCCCTCCGGACAGCTCCGGACCGCCGTAGTCTGTGTACTGAGTGGACTGCATCATAGCGAAAAGCTTTGCCAGTGTGTCTCGCAGGGAAAAAGCTTACCAGCACAGCGGACTTATCCCGCTCTTGCCCAGAAACATGGACTTGCCTCACACTCCAAAGACACTGCTCTTTCCTAAGCAGGCTAGGAAATGCTCTCAGATGGCCGTGCTGTCTGCCTGCTCCTGCCCAGCTTGTAGTTTTAGGTGCGCACATCCCAGCCTGGCATTCAGTGCACAGTCAAGGCAATTGCAAAATCCAGCAGCTGCTCATTCCCAAACACAAGGCGCTGTTTATGCTCTTGCTTCCCGACAAATTCGGCGCAGCCCTTCTTTTCTGCACCTGCCACCGAGGTCTCTGCATCCTGGAGCCTCAGAGGACGAGCACGATTTAGCCAGGAGAGGCTGTATTAGGGCGAAGTATAAACGCAGGAAAGTAGTCCAGGAACACCTGCAATAAGCATGCCAGCCGTGAATTCAAGGGGCACGGAGCTGCAGCCACTGTCCTTTAGCACTCCGAAGAATGCGCACACAAGCCGGCTTCGTTCTTCGCCTCGTACAAGCCACCTCTCTCTGCGGCTCCCGGAGGCGAAGAAGCGGCTGCTTCGTGTACAGATGAGGACGGCGGCAGCCGCAGGCTCCGAAGCGCGGCTTCGGCAGAAAGACGCCGGGGAGTGCCACTTCCCTCCGGACAGCTCCGGACAGCCGTAGTCTGTGTACTGACTGGACTTCATCATAGCGAAAAGCTTTGCCAGTGTGTCTCGCAGGGAAAAAGCTTACCAGCACAGCGGACTTCTCCCGCTCTTGCCCAGAAACATGGACTTGCCTCACACTCCAAAGACACTGCTCTTTCCTAAGCAGGCTAGGAAATTCTCTCAGATGGCCGTGCTGTCTGCCTGCTCCTGCCCAGCTCGTAGTTTTAGGTGTGCACATCCCAGCCTGGCATTCAGTGCACAGTGTAGGCAATTGCAAAATCCAGCAGCTGCTCATTCCCAAACACAAGGCGCTGTTTATGCTCTTGCTTCCCGACAAATTCGGCGCAGCCCTTCTTTTCTGCAGCTGCCACCGAGGTCTCTGCATCCTGGAGCCTCAGAGGAGGAGCACGATTTTGCCAGGAGAGGCTGTATCAGGGCGAAGTCTAAACGCAGGAAAGTAGTCCAGGAACACCTGCCATAAGCATTGAAGCAGGGAATTGAAGGGGCACGGAGCTGCAGCCACTGTCCTTTAGCAATCCGAAGAATGCGCACACAAGCCGGCTTCGTTCTTCGCCTCCTACAAGCCACCTCTCTCTGCGGCTCCCGGAGGCGAACAAGCGGCTCCTTCGTGCACAGATGAGGGCAGCGGCAGCCGCAGGCTCTGAAGCGCGGCTTCGGCAGAAAGACGCCGGGGAGCGGCACTTCCCTCCGGACAGCTCCGGACCCCCGTAGTCTGCGTCCTGACCGGAATGCATCGTAGCGAAAAGCTTTGCCAGTGTGTCTCCAGGGAAAAAGCTTACCAGCACAGCAGACTTATCCCGCTCTTGCCCAGAAACATGGACTTGCCTCACACACCAAAGACACCGCTCTTTCCTGGGCAGGCTAGGAAATGCTCTCAGATGGCCGTGCTGTCTGCCTGCTCCTGCCCAGCTCGTAGTTTTAGGTGCGCACAAATCCCAGCCTGGCATTCAGTGCACAGTCAAGGCAATTGCAAAATCCAGCAGCTGCTCATTCCCAAACACAAGGCGCTGTTTATGCTCTTGCTTCCCGACAAATTCGGCGCAGCCCTTCTTTTCTGCAGCTGCCACCGAGGTCTCTGCATCCTGGAGCCTCAGAGGACGAGCACAATTTTGCAGGGAGCGGCTGTATCAGGGCGAAGTATAAACGCAGGAAAGTTGTCCAGGAACACCTGCCATAAGCATGCCAGCCGTGAATTCAAGGGGCACGGAGCTGCAGCCACTGTCCTGTAGCAATCCGAAGAATGCGCACACAAGCCGGCTTCGTTCTTCGCCTCCTACAAGCCACCGTCTCTGCGGCTCCCGGAGGCGAAGAAGCGGCTGCTTCGTGCACAGATGAGGACAGCGGCAGCCGCAGGCTCCGAAGCGCGGCTTCGGCAGAAAGACGCCGGGGAGCGGCACTTCCCTCCGGACAGCTCCGGACCGCCGTAGTCTGCGTCCTGACAGGACTGCATCATAGCGAAAAGCTTTGCCAGTGTGTCTCGCAGGGAAAAAGCTTACCAGCACAGCGGACTTCTCCCGCTCTTGCCCAGAAACATGGACTTGCCTCACACTCCAAAGACACTGCTCTTTCCTAAGCAGGCTAGGAAATTCTCTCAGATGGCCGTGCTGTCTGCCTGCTCCTGCCCAGCTCGTAGTTTTAGGTGCGCACATCCCAGCCTGGCATTCAGTGCACAGTCAAGGCAATTGCAAAATCCAGCAGCTGCTCATTCCCAAACACAAGGCGCTGTTTATGCTCTTGCTTCCCGACAAATTCGGCGCAGCCCTTCTTTTCTGCAGCTGCCACCGAGGTCTCTGCATCCTGGAGCCTCAGAGGACGAGCACAATTTTGCAGGGAGGGGCTGTATCATGACGAAGTCTAAACGCAGGAAAGTAGTCCAGGAACACCTGCCATAAGCATGCCAGCCGTGAATTCAAGGGGCACGGAGCTGCAGCCACTGTCCTGTAGCAATCCGAAGAATGCGCACACAAGCCGGCTTCGTTCTTCGCCTCCTACAAGCCACCGTCTCTGCGGCTCCCGGAGGCGAAGGAGTGGCTTCTTCGTGCACAGATGAGGGCAGCGGCAGCCGCAGGCTCCATAGCGCGGCTTCGGCAGAAAGACGCCGGGGAGCTGCACTTCCCTCCAGACAGCTCCGGACCGCCGTAGTCTGCGTCCTGACAGGACTGCATCGTAGCAAAAAGCTTTGCCGGTGTGTCTCGCAGGGAAAAAGCTTACCAGCACAGCGGAATTATCCCGATCTTGCCAAGAAACATGGACTTGCCTCACACTCCAAAGACACTGCTCTTTCCTAAGCAGGCTAGGAAATGCTCTCAGATGGCCGTGCTGTCTGCCTGCTCCTGCCCAGCTCGTAGTTTTAGGTGCGCACATCCCAGCCTGGCATTCAGTGCACAGTCAAGGCAATTGAAAAATCAAGAAGCTGCTCATTCCCAAACACAAGGCGCGCTGTTTATGCTCTTGCTTCCCGACAAATTCGGCGCAGCCCTTCTTTTCTGCACCTGCCACCGAGGTCTCTGCATCCTGGAGCCTCAGAGGAGGAGCACGATTTTGCCAGGAGAGGCTGTATCAGGGCGAAGTCTAAACGCAGGAAAGTTGTCCAGGAACACCTGCCATAAGCATGCCAGCCATGAATTCAAGGGGCACGGATCTGCAGCCACTGTCCTTTAGCACTCCGAAGAATGCGCACACAAGCCGGCTTCGTTCTTCGCCTCCTACAAGCCACCTGTCTCTGCGGCTCCCGGAGGCGAAGAAGCGGCTGCTTCGTACACAGATGAGGGCAGCGGCAGCCGCAGGCTCCGAAGCGCGGCTTCGGCAGAAATACGCCGGGGAGCGCCACTTCCCTCCGGACAGCTCCGGACAGCCGTAGTCTGTGTACTGAGTGGACTGCATCATAGCGAAAAGCTTTGCCAGTGTGTCTCGCAGGGAAAAAGCTTACCAGCACAGCGGACTTCTCCCGCTCTTGCCCAGAAACATGGACTTGCCTCACACTCCAAAGACATTGCTCTTTCCTAAGCAGGCTAGGAAATGCTCTCAGATGGCCGTGCTGTCTGCCTGCTCCTGCCCAGCTCATAATTTTAGGTGCGCACATCCCAGCCTGGCATTCAGTGCACAGTCAAGGCAATTGCAAAATCCAGCAGCTGCTCATTCCCAAACACAAGGCACTGTTTATGCTCTTGCTTCCCGACAAATTCGGCGCAGCCCTTCTTTTCTGCAGCTGCCACCGAGGTCTCTGCATCCTGGAGCCTCAGAGGAGGAGCACGATTTTGCCAGGAGAGGCTGTATCAGGGCGAAGTCTAAACGCAGGAAAGTTGTCCAGGAACACCTGCCATAAGCATTGAAGCAGGGAATTGAAGGGGCACGGAGCTGCAGCCACTGTCCTTTAGCAATCCGAAGAATGCGCACACAAGCCGGCTTCGTTCTTCGCCTCGTACAAGCCACCTGTCTCTGCAGCCCCACGGAGGCGAAGAAGCGGCTGCTTCGTGTACAGATGAGGGCAGCGGCAGCCGCAGGCTCCGTAGCGCGGCTTCGGCAGAAAGACGCCGGGGAGCGGCACTTCCCTCCGGACAGCTCCGGATCGCCGTAGTCTGCGTTCTGACAGGACTGCATCATAGCGAAAAGCTTTGCCAGTGTGTCTCGCAGGGAAAAAGCTTACCAGCACAGCGGACTTATCCAGCTCTTGCCCAGAAACATGGACTTGCCTCACACACCAAAGACACCGCTCTTTCCTGGGCAGGCTAGGAAATGCTCTCAGATGGCCGTGCTGTCTGCCTGCTCCTGCCCAGCTCGTAGTTTTAGGTGCGCACAAATCCCAGCCTGGCATTCAGTGCACAGTCAAGGCAATTGCAAAATCCAGCAGCTGCTCATTCCCAAACACAAGGCGCTGTTTATGCTCTTGCTTCCCGACAAATTCGGCGCAGCCCTTCTTTTCTGCACCTGCCACCGAGGTCTCTGCATCCTGGAGCCTCAGAGGACGAGCACGATTTTGCAGGGAGCGGCTGTATCAGGGCGAAGTCTAAACGCAGGAAAGTTGTCCAGGAACACCTGCCATAAGCATGCCAGCCGTGAATTCAAGGGGCACGGAGCTGCAGCCACTGTCCTGTAGCAATCCGAAGAATGCGCACACAAGCCGGCTTCGTTCTTCGCCTCCTACAAGCCACCGTCTCTGCGGCTCCCGGAGGCGAAGAAGCGGCTGCTTCGTGCACAGATGAGGACAGCGGCAGCCGCAGGCTCCGAAGCGCGGCTTCGGCAGAAATACGCCGGGGAGCGGCACTTCCCTCCGGACAGCTCCGGACCGCCGTAGTCTGCGTCCTGACAGGACTGCATCATAGCGAAAAGCTTTGCCAGTGTGTCTCGCAGGGAAAAAGCTTACCAGCACAGCGGACTTCTCCCGCTCTTGCCCAGAAACATGGACTTGCCTCACACTCCAAAGACACTGCTCTTTCCTAAGCAGGCTAGGAAATTCTCTCAGATGGCCGTGCTGTCTGCCTGCTCCTGCCCAGCTCATAATTTTAGGTGCGCACATCCCAGCCTGGCATTCAGTGCACAGTCAAGGCAATTGCAAAATCCAGCAGCTGCTCATTCCCAAACACAAGGCACTGTTTATGCTCTTGCTTCCCGACAAATTCGGCGCAGCCCTTCTTTTCTGCACCTGCCACCGAGGTCTCTGCATCCTGGAGCCTCAGAGGAGGAGCACGATTTTGCCAGGAGAGGCTGTATCAGGGCGAAGTCTAAACGCAGGAAAGTTGTCCAGGAACACCTGCCATAAGCATGCCAGCCATGAATTCAAGGGGCACGGATCTGCAGCCACTGTCCTTTCGCACTCCGAAGAATGCGCACACAAGCCGGCTTCGTTCTTCGCCTCCTACAAGCCACCTGTCTCTGCGGCTCCCGGAGGCGAAGAAGCGGCTGCTTCGTACACAGATGAGGGCAGCGGCAGCCGCAGGCTCCGAAGCGCGGCTTCGGCAGAAATACGCCGGGGAGCGCCACTTCCCTCCGGACAGCTCCGGACAGCCGTAGTCTGCGTCCTGAGTGGACTGCATCATAGCGAAAAGCTTTGCCAGTGTGTCTCGCAGGGAAAAAGCTTACAAGCACAGCGGACTTCTCCCGCTCTTGCCCAGAAACATGGACTTGCCTCACACTCCAAAGACACTGCTCTTTCCTAAGCAGGCTAGGAAATGCTCTCAGATGGCCGTGCTGTCTGCCTGCTCCTGCCCAGCTCATAATTTTAGGTGCGCACATCCCAGCCTGGCATTCAGTGCACAGTCAAGGCAATTGCAAAATCCAGCAGCTGCTCATTCCCAAACACAAGGCGCTGTTTAGGCCCTTGCTTCCCGACAAATTCGGCGCAGCCCTTCTTTTCTGCACCTGCCACCGAGGTCTCTGCATCCTGGAGCCTCAGAGGAGGAGCACGATTTTGCCAGGAGAGGCTGTATCAGGGCGAAGTCTAAACGCAGGAAAGTTGTCCAGGAACACCTGCCATAAGCATGCCAGCCATGAATTCAAGGGGCACGGATCTGCAGCCACTGTCCTTTAGCACTTCGAAGAATGCGCACACAAGCCGGCTTCGTTCTTCGCCTCCTACAAGCCACCTGTCTCTGCGGCTCCCGGAGGCGAAGAAGCGGCTGCTTCGTACACAGATGAGGGCAGCGGCAGCCGCAGGCTCCGAAGCGCGGCTTCGGCAGAAATACGCCGGGGAGCGCCACTTCCCTCCGGACAGCTCCGGACAGCCGTAGTCTGCGTCCTGAGTGGACTGCATCATAGCGAAAAGCTTTGCCAGTGTGTCTCGCAGGGAAAAAGTTTACCAGCACAGCGGACTTATCCCGATCTTGCCCAGAAACATGGACTTGCCTCACACTCCAAAGACATTGCTCTTTCCTAAGCAGGCTAGGAAATGCCCTCAGATGGCCGTGCTGTCTGCCTGCTCCTGCCCAGCTCATAATTTTAGGAGCGCACATCCCAGCCTGGCATTCAGTGCACAGTCAAGGCAATTGCAAAATCCAGCAGCTGCTCATTCCCAATCACAAGGCGCTGTTTATGCTCTTGCTTCCCGACAAATTCGGCGCAGCCCTTCTTTTCTGCACCTGCCACCGAGGTCTCTGCATCCTGGAGCCTCAGAGGAGGAGCACGATTTTGCAGGGAGGGGCTGTATCAGGGCGAAGTCTAAACGCAGGAAAGTTGTCCAGGAACACCTGCCATAAGCATGCCAGCCGTGAATTCAAGGGGCACGGAGCTGCAGCCACTGTCCTGTAGCAATCCGAAGAATGCGCACACAAGCCGGCTTCGTTCTTCGCCTCCTACAAGCCACCGTCTCTGCGGCTCCCGGAGGCGAAGGAGTGGCTTCTTCGTGCACAGATGAGGGCAGCGGCAGCCGCAGGCTCCATAGCGCGGCTTCGGCAGAAAGACGCCGGGGAGCTGCACTTCCCTCCAGACAGCTCCGGACCGCCGTAGTCTGCGTCCTGACAGGACTGCATCGTAGCAAAAAGCTTTGCCGGTGTGTCTCGCAGGGAAAAAGCTTACCAGCACAGCGGAATTATCCCGATCTTGCCAAGAAACATGGACTTGCCTCACACTCCAAAGACACTGCTCTTTCCTAAGCAGGCTAGGAAATGCTCTCAGATGGCCGTGCTGTCTGCCTGCTCCTGCCCAGCTCGTAGTTTTAGGTGCGCACATCCCAGCCTGGCATTCAGTGCACAGTCAAGGCAATTGAAAAATCAAGAAGCTGCTCATTCCCAAACACAAGGCGCGCTGTTTATGCTCTTGCTTCCCGACAAATTCGGCGCAGCCCTTCTTTTCTGCAGCTGCCACCGAGGTCTCTGCATCCTGGAGCCTCAGAGGAGGAGCACGATTTTGCAGGGAGGGGCTGTATCAGGGCGAAGTCAAAAGGCAGGAAAGTAGTCCAGGAACACCTGCCATAAGAATGCCATCCGTTAATTGAGGGGGCACGGAGCTGCAGCCACTCTCCTTTAGCACTCCGAAGAATGCGCACACAAGCCGGCTTCGTTCTTCGCCTCGTACAAGCCACCTGTCTCTGCGGCTCCCGGAGGCGAAGAAGCGGCTGCTTCGTGCACAGATGAGGGCAGCGGCAGCCGCAGGCTCCATAGCGCGGCTTCGGCAGAAAGACGCCGGGGAGCGGCACTTCCCTCCGGACAGCTCCGGACCGCCGTAGTCTGTGTACTGAGTGGACTGCATCATAGCGAAAAGCTTTGCCAGTGTGTCTCGCAGGGAAAAAGCTTACCAGCACAGCGGACTTATCCCGCTCTTGCCCAGAAACATGGACTTGCCTCACACTCCAAAGACATTGCTCTTTCCTAAGCAGGCTAGGAAATGCTCTCAGATGGCCGTGCTGTCTGCCTGCTCCTGCCCAGCTCGTAGTTTTAGGTGTGCACATCCCAGCCTGGCATTCAGTGCACAGTCAAGGCAATTGCAAAATCCAGCAGCTGCTCATTCCCAAACACAAGTGCGCTGTTTATGCTCTTGCTTCCCGACAAATTCGGCGCAGCCCTTCTTTTCTGCACCTGCCACCGAGGTCTCTGCATCCTGGAGCCTCAGAGGACGAGCACAATTTTGCAGGGAGGGGCTGTATCATGACGAAGTCTAAACGCAGGAAAGTTGTCCAGGAACACCTGCCATAAGCATGCCAGCCGTGAATTCAAGGGGCACGTAGCTGCAGCCACTGTCCTGTAGCAATCCGAAGAATGCGCACACAAGCCGGCTTCGTTCTTCGCCTCCTACAAGCCACCGTCTCTGCGGCTCCCGGAGGCGAAGGAGTGGCTTCTTCGTGCACAGATGAGGGCAGCGGCAGCCGCAGGCTCCATAGCGCGGCTTCGGCAGAAAGACGCCGGGGAGCTGCACTTCCCTCCGGACAGCTCCGGATCGCCGTAGTCTGCGTCCTGACAGGACTGCATCGTAGCAAAAAGCTTTGCCGGTGTGTCTCGCAGGGAAAAAGCTTACCAGCACAGCGGACTTATCCCGCTCTTGCCCAGAAACATGGACTTGCCTCACACTCCAAAGACATTGCTCTTTCCTAAGCAGGCTAGGAAATGCTCTCAGATGGCCGTGCTGTCTGCCTGCTCCTGCCCAGCTCGTAGTTTTAGGTGCGCACAAATCCCAGCCTGGCATTCAGTGCACAGTCAAGGCAATTGCAAAATCCAGCAGCTGCTCATTCCCAAACACAAGGCGCTGTTTATGCTCTTGCTTCCCGACAAATTCGGCGCAGCCCTTCTTTTCTGCACCTGCCACCGAGGTCTCTGCATCCTGGAGCCTCAGAGGACGAGCACGATTTTGCAGGGAGCGGCTGTATCAGGGCGAAGTATAAACGCAGGAAAGTAGTCCAGGAACACCTGCCATAAGCATGCCAGCCGTGAATTCAAGGGGCACGGAGCTGCAGCCACTGTCCTTTAGCAATCCGAAGAATGCGCACACAAGCCGGCTTCGTTCTTCGCCTCCTACAAGCCACCGTCTCTGCGGCTCCCGGAGGCGAAGAAGCGGCTGCTTCGTGCACAGATGAGGACAGCGGCAGCCGCAGGCTCCGAAGCGCGGCTTCGGCAGAAAGACGCCGGGGAGCGGCACTTCCCTCCGGACAGCTCCGGACCGCCGTAGTCTGCGTCCTGACAGGACTGCATCATAGCGAAAAGCTTTGCCAGTGTGTCTCGCAGGGAAAAAGCTTACAAGCACAGCGGACTTATCCCGATCTTGCCCAGAAACATGGACTTGCCTCACACTCCAAAGACACTGCTCTTTCCTAAGCAGGCTAGGAAATTCTCTCAGATGGCCGTGCTGTCTGCCTGCTCCTGCCCAGCTCATAATTTTAGGTGCGCACATCCCAGCCTGGCATTCAGTGCACAGTCAAGGCAATTGAAAAATCCAGCAGCTGCTCATTCCCAAACACAAGGCGCGCTGTTTATGCTCTTGCTTCCCGACAAATTCGGCGCAGCCCTTCTTTTCTGCAGCTGCCACCGAGGTCTCTGCATCCTGGAGCCTCAGAGGAGGAGCACGATTTTGCCAGGAGAGGCTGTATCAGGGCGAAGTCTAAACGCAGGAAAGTAGTCCAGGAACACCTGCCATAAGCATTGAAGCAGGGAATTGAAGGGGCACGGAGCTGCAGCCACTGTCCTTTAGCAATCCGAAGAATGCGCACACAAGCCGGCTTCGTTCTTCGCCTCCTACAAGCCACCTCTCTCTGCGGCTCCCGGAGGCGAACAAGCGGCTCCTTCGTGCACAGATGAGGGCAGCGGCAGCCGCAGGCTCTGAAGCGCGGCTTCGGCAGAAAGACGCCGGGGAGCGGCACTTCCCTCCGGACAGCTCCGGACCCCCGTAGTCTGCGTCCTGACCGGAATGCATCGTAGCGAAAAGCTTTGCCAGTGTGTCTCCAGGGAAAAAGCTTACCAGCACAGCAGACTTATCCCGCTCTTGCCCAGAAACATGGACTTGCCTCACACACCAAAGACACCGCTCTTTCCTGGGCAGGCTAGGAAATGCTCTCAGATGGCCGTGCTGTCTGCCTGCTCCTGCCCAGCTCGTAGTTTTAGGTGCGCACAAATCCCAGCCTGGCATTCAGTGCACAGTCAAGGCAATTGCAAAATCCAGCAGCTGCTCATTCCCAAACACAAGGCGCTGTTTATGCTCTTGCTTCCCGACAAATTCGGCGCAGCCCTTCTTTTCTGCAGCTGCCACCGAGGTCTCTGCATCCTGGAGCCTCAGAGGACGAGCACAATTTTGCAGGGAGCGGCTGTATCAGGGCGAAGTATAAACGCAGGAAAGTTGTCCAGGAACACCTGCCATAAGCATGCCAGCCGTGAATTCAAGGGGCACGGAGCTGCAGCCACTGTCCTGTAGCAATCCGAAGAATGCGCACACAAGCCGGCTTCGTTCTTCGCCTCCTACAAGCCACCGTCTCTGCGGCTCCCGGAGGCGAAGAAGCGGCTGCTTCGTGCACAGATGAGGACAGCGGCAGCCGCAGGCTCCGAAGCGCGGCTTCGGCAGAAAGACGCCGGGGAGCGGCACTTCCCTCCGGACAGCTCCGGACCGCCGTAGTCTGCGTCCTGACAGGACTGCATCATAGCGAAAAGCTTTGCCAGTGTGTCTCGCAGGGAAAAAGCTTACCAGCACAGCGGACTTCTCCCGCTCTTGCCCAGAAACATGGACTTGCCTCACACTCCAAAGACACTGCTCTTTCCTAAGCAGGCTAGGAAATTCTCTCAGATGGCCGTGCTGTCTGCCTGCTCCTGCCCAGCTCGTAGTTTTAGGTGCGCACATCCCAGCCTGGCATTCAGTGCACAGTCAAGGCAATTGCAAAATCCAGCAGCTGCTCATTCCCAAACACAAGGCGCTGTTTATGCTCTTGCTTCCCGACAAATTCGGCGCAGCCCTTCTTTTCTGCAGCTGCCACCGAGGTCTCTGCATCCTGGAGCCTCAGAGGACGAGCACAATTTTGCAGGGAGGGGCTGTATCATGACGAAGTCTAAACGCAGGAAAGTAGTCCAGGAACACCTGCCATAAGCATGCCAGCCGTGAATTCAAGGGGCACGGAGCTGCAGCCACTGTCCTGTAGCAATCCGAAGAATGCGCACACAAGCCGGCTTCGTTCTTCGCCTCCTACAAGCCACCGTCTCTGCGGCTCCCGGAGGCGAAGGAGTGGCTTCTTCGTGCACAGATGAGGGCAGCGGCAGCCGCAGGCTCCATAGCGCGGCTTCGGCAGAAAGACGCCGGGGAGCTGCACTTCCCTCCAGACAGCTCCGGACCGCCGTAGTCTGCGTCCTGACAGGACTGCATCGTAGCAAAAAGCTTTGCCGGTGTGTCTCGCAGGGAAAAAGCTTACCAGCACAGCGGAATTATCCCGATCTTGCCAAGAAACATGGACTTGCCTCACACTCCAAAGACACTGCTCTTTCCTAAGCAGGCTAGGAAATGCTCTCAGATGGCCGTGCTGTCTGCCTGCTCCTGCCCAGCTCGTAGTTTTAGGTGCGCACATCCCAGCCTGGCATTCAGTGCACAGTCAAGGCAATTGAAAAATCAAGAAGCTGCTCATTCCCAAACACAAGGCGCGCTGTTTATGCTCTTGCTTCCCGACAAATTCGGCGCAGCCCTTCTTTTCTGCACCTGCCACCGAGGTCTCTGCATCCTGGAGCCTCAGAGGAGGAGCACGATTTTGCCAGGAGAGGCTGTATCAGGGCGAAGTCTAAACGCAGGAAAGTTGTCCAGGAACACCTGCCATAAGCATGCCAGCCATGAATTCAAGGGGCACGGATCTGCAGCCACTGTCCTTTAGCACTCCGAAGAATGCGCACACAAGCCGGCTTCGTTCTTCGCCTCCTACAAGCCACCTGTCTCTGCGGCTCCCGGAGGCGAAGAAGCGGCTGCTTCGTACACAGATGAGGGCAGCGGCAGCCGCAGGCTCCGAAGCGCGGCTTCGGCAGAAATACGCCGGGGAGCGCCACTTCCCTCCGGACAGCTCCGGACAGCCGTAGTCTGTGTACTGAGTGGACTGCATCATAGCGAAAAGCTTTGCCAGTGTGTCTCGCAGGGAAAAAGCTTACCAGCACAGCGGACTTATCCCGCTCTTGCCCAGAAACATGGACTTGCCTCACACTCCAAAGACATTGCTCTTTCCTAAGCAGGCTAGGAAATGCTCTCAGATGGCCGTGCTGTCTGCCTGCTCCTGCCCAGCTCATAATTTTAGGTGCGCACATCCCAGCCTGGCATTCAGTGCACAGTCAAGGCAATTGCAAAATCCAGCAGCTGCTCATTCCCAAACACAAGGCACTGTTTATGCTCTTGCTTCCCGACAAATTCGGCGCAGCCCTTCTTTTCTGCAGCTGCCACCGAGGTCTCTGCATCCTGGAGCCTCAGAGGAGGAGCACGATTTTGCCAGGAGAGGCTGTATCAGGGCGAAGTCTAAACGCAGGAAAGTTGTCCAGGAACACCTGCCATAAGCATTGAAGCAGGGAATTGAAGGGGCACGGAGCTGCAGCCACTGTCCTTTAGCAATCCGAAGAATGCGCACACAAGCCGGCTTCGTTCTTCGCCTCGTACAAGCCACCTGTCTCTGCAGCCCCACGGAGGCGAAGAAGCGGCTGCTTCGTGTACAGATGAGGGCAGCGGCAGCCGCAGGCTCCGTAGCGCGGCTTCGGCAGAAAGACGCCGGGGAGCGGCACTTCCCTCCGGACAGCTCCGGATCGCCGTAGTCTGCGTTCTGACAGGACTGCATCATAGCGAAAAGCTTTGCCAGTGTGTCTCGCAGGGAAAAAGCTTACCAGCACAGCGGACTTATCCAGCTCTTGCCCAGAAACATGGACTTGCCTCACACACCAAAGACACCGCTCTTTCCTGGGCAGGCTAGGAAATGCTCTCAGATGGCCGTGCTGTCTGCCTGCTCCTGCCCAGCTCGTAGTTTTAGGTGCGCACAAATCCCAGCCTGGCATTCAGTGCACAGTCAAGGCAATTGCAAAATCCAGCAGCTGCTCATTCCCAAACACAAGGCGCTGTTTATGCTCTTGCTTCCCGACAAATTCGGCGCAGCCCTTCTTTTCTGCACCTGCCACCGAGGTCTCTGCATCCTGGAGCCTCAGAGGACGAGCACGATTTTGCAGGGAGCGGCTGTATCAGGGCGAAGTCTAAACGCAGGAAAGTTGTCCAGGAACACCTGCCATAAGCATGCCAGCCGTGAATTCAAGGGGCACGGAGCTGCAGCCACTGTCCTGTAGCAATCCGAAGAATGCGCACACAAGCCGGCTTCGTTCTTCGCCTCCTACAAGCCACCGTCTCTGCGGCTCCCGGAGGCGAAGAAGCGGCTGCTTCGTGCACAGATGAGGACAGCGGCAGCCGCAGGCTCCGAAGCGCGGCTTCGGCAGAAATACGCCGGGGAGCGGCACTTCCCTCCGGACAGCTCCGGACCGCCGTAGTCTGCGTCCTGACAGGACTGCATCATAGCGAAAAGCTTTGCCAGTGTGTCTCGCAGGGAAAAAGCTTACCAGCACAGCGGACTTCTCCCGCTCTTGCCCAGAAACATGGACTTGCCTCACACTCCAAAGACACTGCTCTTTCCTAAGCAGGCTAGGAAATTCTCTCAGATGGCCGTGCTGTCTGCCTGCTCCTGCCCAGCTCATAATTTTAGGTGCGCACATCCCAGCCTGGCATTCAGTGCACAGTCAAGGCAATTGCAAAATCCAGCAGCTGCTCATTCCCAAACACAAGGCGCTGTTTATGCTCTTGCTTCCCGACAAATTCGGCGCAGCCCTTCTTTTCTGCAGCTGCCACCGAGGTCTCTGCATCCTGGAGCCTCAGAGGAGGAGCACGATTTTGCCAGGAGAGGCTGTATCAGGGCGAAGTCTAAACGCAGGAAAGTTGTCCAGGAACACCTGCCATAAGCATGCCAGCCATGAATTCAAGGGGCACGGATCTGCAGCCACTGTCCTTTCGCACTCCGAAGAATGCGCACACAAGCCGGCTTCGTTCTTCGCCTCCTACAAGCCACCTGTCTCTGCGGCTCCCGGAGGCGAAGAAGCGGCTGCTTCGTACACAGATGAGGGCAGCGGCAGCCGCAGGCTCCGAAGCGCGGCTTCGGCAGAAATACGCCGGGGAGCGCCACTTCCCTCCGGACAGCTCCGGACAGCCGTAGTCTGCGTCCTGAGTGGACTGCATCATAGCGAAAAGCTTTGCCAGTGTGTCTCGCAGGGAAAAAGCTTACAAGCACAGCGGACTTCTCCCGCTCTTGCCCAGAAACATGGACTTGCCTCACACTCCAAAGACACTGCTCTTTCCTAAGCAGGCTAGGAAATGCTCTCAGATGGCCGTGCTGTCTGCCTGCTCCTGCCCAGCTCATAATTTTAGGTGCGCACATCCCAGCCTGGCATTCAGTGCACAGTCAAGGCAATTGCAAAATCCAGCAGCTGCTCATTCCCAAACACAAGGCGCTGTTTAGGCCCTTGCTTCCCGACAAATTCGGCGCAGCCCTTCTTTTCTGCACCTGCCACCGAGGTCTCTGCATCCTGGAGCCTCAGAGGAGGAGCACGATTTTGCCAGGAGAGGCTGTATCAGGGCGAAGTCTAAACGCAGGAAAGTTGTCCAGGAACACCTGCCATAAGCATGCCAGCCATGAATTCAAGGGGCACGGATCTGCAGCCACTGTCCTTTAGCACTTCGAAGAATGCGCACACAAGCCGGCTTCGTTCTTCGCCTCGTACAAGCCACCTGTCTCTGCGGCTCCCGGAGGCGAAGAAGCGGCTGCTTCGTACACAGATGAGGGCAGCGGCAGCCGCAGGCTCCGAAGCGCGGCTTCGGCAGAAATACGCCGGGGAGCGCCACTTCCCTCCGGACAGCTCCGGACAGCCGTAGTCTGCGTCCTGAGTGGACTGCATCATAGCGAAAAGCTTTGCCAGTGTGTCTCGCAGGGAAAAAGTTTACCAGCACAGCGGACTTATCCCGATCTTGCCCAGAAACATGGACTTGCCTCACACTCCAAAGACATTGCTCTTTCCTAAGCAGGCTAGGAAATTCTCTCAGATGGCCGTGCTGTCTGCCTGCTCCTGCCCAGCTCATAATTTTAGGTGTGCACATCCCAGCCTGGCATTCAGTGCACAGTCAAGGCAATTGCAAAATCCAGCAGCTGCTCATTCCCAAACACAAGGCACTGTTTATGCTCTTGCTTCCCGACAAATTCGGCGCAGCCCTTCTTTTCTGCAGCTGCCACCGAGGTCTCTGCATCCTGGAGCCTCAGAGGAGGAGCACGATTTTGCCAGGAGAGGCTGTATCAGGGCGAAGTCTAAACGCAGGAAAGTTGTCCAGGAACACCTGCCATAAGCATTGAAGCAGGGAATTGAAGGGGCACGGAGCTGCAGCCACTGTCCTTTAGCAGTCCGAAGAATGCGCACACAAGCCGGCTTCGTTCTTCGCCTCCTACAAGCCACCGTCTCTGCGGCTCCCGGAGGCGAAGGAGTGGCTTCTTCGTGCACAGATGAGGGCAGCGGCAGCCGCAGGCTCCATAGCGCGGCTTCGGCAGAAAGACGCCGGGGAGCTGCACTTCCCTCCAGACAGCTCCGGACCGCCGTAGTCTGCGTCCTGACAGGACTGCATCGTAGCAAAAAGCTTTGCCGGTGTGTCTCGCAGGGAAAAAGCTTACCAGCACAGCGGACTTATCCCGCTCTTGCCCAGAAACATGGACTTGCCTCACACTCCAAAGACATTGCTCTTTCCTAAGCAGGCTAGGAAATGCTCTCAGATGGCCGTGCTGTCTGCCTGCTCCTGCCCAGCTCATAATTTTAGGTGCGCACATCCCAGCCTGGCATTCAGTGCACAGTCAAGGCAATTGCAAAATCCAGCAGCTGCTCATTCCCAAACACAAGGCACTGTTTATGCTCTTGCTTCCCGACAAATTCGGCGCAGCCCTTCTTTTCTGCAGCTGCCACCGAGGTCTCTGCATCCTGGAGCCTCAGAGGAGGAGCACGATTTTGCCAGGAGAGGCTGTATCAGGGCGAAGTCTAAACGCAGGAAAGTTGTCCAGGAACACCTGCCATAAGCATGCCAGCCGTGAATTCAAGGGGCACGGAGCTGCAGCCACTGTCCTTTAGCAGTCCGAAGAATGCGCACACAAGCCGGCTTCGTTCTTCACCTCGTACAAGCCACCTGTCTCTGCAGCCCCACGGAGGCGAAGAAGCGGCTGCTTCGTGTACAGATGAGGGCAGCGGCAGCCGCAGGCTCCGAAGCGCGGCTTCGGCAGAAAGACGCCGGGGAGCGGCACTTCCCTCCGGACAGCTCCGGATCGCCGTAGTCTGCGTTCTGACAGGACTGCATCATAGCGAAAAGCTTTGCCAGTGTGTCTCGCAGGGAAAAAGCTTACCAGCACAGCGGACTTATCCAGCTCTTGCCCAGAAACATGGACTTGCCTCACACACCAAAGACACCGCTCTTTCCTGGGCAGGCTAGGAAATGCTCTCAGATGGCCGTGCTGTCTGCCTGCTCCTGCCCAGCTCGTAGTTTTAGGTGCGCACAAATCCCAGCCTGGCATTCAGTGCACAGTCAAGGCAATTGCAAAATCCAGCAGCTGCTCATTCCCAAACACAAGGCGCTGTTTATGCTCTTGCTTCCCGACAAATTCGGCGCAGCCCTTCTTTTCTGCACCTGCCACCGAGGTCTCTGCATCCTGGAGCCTCAGAGGACGAGCACGATTTTGCAGGGAGCGGCTGTATCAGGGCGAAGTCTAAACGCAGGAAAGTTGTCCAGGAACACCTGCCATAAGCATGCCAGCCGTGAATTCAAGGGGCACGGAGCTGCAGCCACTGTCCTGTAGCAATCCGAAGAATGCGCACACAAGCCGGCTTCGTTCTTCGCCTCCTACAAGCCACCGTCTCTGCGGCTCCCGGAGGCGAAGAAGCGGCTGCTTCGTGCACAGATGAGGACAGCGGCAGCCGCAGGCTCCGAAGCGCGGCTTCGGCAGAAATACGCCGGGGAGCGGCACTTCCCTCCGGACAGCTCCGGACCGCCGTAGTCTGCGTCCTGACAGGACTGCATCATAGCGAAAAGCTTTGCCAGTGTGTCTCGCAGGGAAAAAGCTTACCAGCACAGCGGACTTCTCCCGCTCTTGCCCAGAAACATGGACTTGCCTCACACTCCAAAGACACTGCTCTTTCCTAAGCAGGCTAGGAAATTCTCTCAGATGGCCGTGCTGTCTGCCTGCTCCTGCCCAGCTCATAATTTTAGGTGCGCACATCCCAGCCTGGCATTCAGTGCACAGTCAAGGCAATTGCAAAATCCAGCAGCTGCTCATTCCCAAACACAAGGCACTGTTTATGCTCTTGCTTCCCGACAAATTCGGCGCAGCCCTTCTTTTCTGCAGCTGCCACCGAGGTCTCTGCATCCTGGAGCCTCAGAGGAGGAGCACGATTTTGCCAGGAGAGGCTGTATCAGGGCGAAGTCTAAACGCAGGAAAGTTGTCCAGGAACACCTGCCATAAGCATGCCAGCCATGAATTCAAGGGGCACGGATCTGCAGCCACTGTCCTTTCGCACTCCGAAGAATGCGCACACAAGCCGGCTTCGTTCTTCGCCTCCTACAAGCCACCTGTCTCTGCGGCTCCCGGAGGCGAAGAAGCGGCTGCTTCGTACACAGATGAGGGCAGCGGCAGCCGCAGGCTCCGAAGCGCGGCTTCGGCAGAAATACGCCGGGGAGCGCCACTTCCCTCCGGACAGCTCCGGACAGCCGTAGTCTGCGTCCTGAGTGGACTGCATCATAACGAAAAGCTTTGCCAGTGTGTCTCGCAGGGAAAAAGCTTACAAGCACAGCGGACTTCTCCCGCTCTTGCCCAGAAACATGGACTTGCCTCACACTCCAAAGACACTGCTCTTTCCTAAGCAGGCTAGGAAATGCTCTCAGATGGCCGTGCTGTCTGCCTGCTCCTGCCCAGCTCATAATTTTAGGTGCGCACATCCCAGCCTGGCATTCAGTGCACAGTCAAGGCAATTGCAAAATCCAGCAGCTGCTCATTCCCAAACACAAGGCGCTGTTTAGGCCCTTGCTTCCCGACAAATTCGGCGCAGCCCTTCTTTTCTGCACCTGCCACCGAGGTCTCTGCATCCTGGAGCCTCAGAGGAGGAGCACGATTTTGCCAGGAGAGGCTGTATCAGGGCGAAGTCTAAACGCAGGAAAGTTGTCCAGGAACACCTGCCATAAGCATGCCAGCCATGAATTCAAGGGGCACGGATCTGCAGCCACTGTCCTTTAGCACTTCGAAGAATGCGCACACAAGCCGGCTTCGTTCTTCGCCTCGTACAAGCCACCTGTCTCTGCGGCTCCCGGAGGCGAAGAAGCGGCTGCTTCGTACACAGATGAGGGCAGCGGCAGCCGCAGGCTCCGAAGCGCGGCTTCGGCAGAAATACGCCGGGGAGCGCCACTTCCCTCCGGACAGCTCCGGACAGCCGTAGTCTGCGTCCTGAGTGGACTGCATCATAGCGAAAAGCTTTGCCAGTGTGTCTCGCAGGGAAAAAGTTTACCAGCACAGCGGACTTATCCCGATCTTGCCCAGAAACATGGACTTGCCTCACACTCCAAAGACATTGCTCTTTCCTAAGCAGGCTAGGAAATTCTCTCAGATGGCCGTGCTGTCTGCCTGCTCCTGCCCAGCTCATAATTTTAGGTGTGCACATCCCAGCCTGGCATTCAGTGCACAGTCAAGGCAATTGCAAAATCCAGCAGCTGCTCATTCCCAAACACAAGGCACTGTTTATGCTCTTGCTTCCCGACAAATTCGGCGCAGCCCTTCTTTTCTGCAGCTGCCACCGAGGTCTCTGCATCCTGGAGCCTCAGAGGAGGAGCACGATTTTGCCAGGAGAGGCTGTATCAGGGCGAAGTCTAAACGCAGGAAAGTTGTCCAGGAACACCTGCCATAAGCATTGAAGCAGGGAATTGAAGGGGCACGGAGCTGCAGCCACTGTCCTTTAGCAGTCCGAAGAATGCGCACACAAGCCGGCTTCGTTCTTCGCCTCCTACAAGCCACCGTCTCTGCGGCTCCCGGAGGCGAAGGAGTGGCTTCTTCGTGCACAGATGAGGGCAGCGGCAGCCGCAGGCTCCATAGCGCGGCTTCGGCAGAAAGACGCCGGGGAGCTGCACTTCCCTCCAGACAGCTCCGGACCGCCATAGTCTGCGTCCTGACAGGACTGCATCGTAGCAAAAAGCTTTGCCGGTGTGTCTCGCAGGGAAAAAGCTTACCAGCACAGCGGACTTATCCCGCTCTTGCCCAGAAACATGGACTTGCCTCACACTCCAAAGACATTGCTCTTTCCTAAGCAGGCTAGGAAATGCTCTCAGATGGCCGTGCTGTCTGCCTGCTCCTGCCCAGCTCATAATTTTAGGTGCGCACATCCCAGCCTGGCATTCAGTGCACAGTCAAGGCAATTGCAAAATCCAGCAGCTGCTCATTCCCAAACACAAGGCACTGTTTATGCTCTTGCTTCCCGACAAATTCGGCGCAGCCCTTCTTTTCTGCAGCTGCCACCGAGGTCTCTGCATCCTGGAGCCTCAGAGGAGGAGCACGATTTTGCCAGGAGAGGCTGTATCAGGGCGAAGTCTAAACGCAGGAAAGTTGTCCAGGAACACCTGCCATAAGCATGCCAGCCGTGAATTCAAGGGGCACGGAGCTGCAGCCACTGTCCTTTAGCAGTCCGAAGAATGCGCACACAAGCCGGCTTCGTTCTTCACCTCGTACAAGCCACCTGTCTCTGCAGCCCCACGGAGGCGAAGAAGCGGCTGCTTCGTGTACAGATGAGGGCAGCGGCAGCCGCAGGCTCCGAAGCGCGGCTTCGGCAGAAAGACGCCGGGGAGCGCCACTTCCCTCCGGACAGCTCCGGATCGCCGTAGTCTGCGTTCTGACAGGACTGCATCATAGCGAAAAGCTTTGCCAGTGTGTCTCGCAGGGAAAAAGCTTACCAGCACAGCGGACTTATCCAGCTCTTGCCCAGAAACATGGACTTGCCTCACACACCAAAGACACCGCTCTTTCCTGGGCAGGCTAGGAAATGCTCTCAGATGGCCGTGCTGTCTGCCTGCTCCTGCCCAGCTCGTAGTTTTAGGTGCGCACAAATCCCAGCCTGGCATTCAGTGCACAGTCAAGGCAATTGCAAAATCCAGCAGCTGCTCATTCCCAAACACAAGTGCGCTGTTTATGCTCTTGCTTCCCGACAAATTCGGCGCAGCCCTTCTTTTCTGCAGCTGCCACCGAGGTCTCTGCATCCTGGAGCCTCAGAGGACGAGCACGATTTTGCAGGGAGGGGCTGTATCAGGGCGAAGTATAAACGCAGGAAAGTAGTCCAGGAACACCTGCCATAAGCATGCCAGCCGTGAATTCAAGGGGCACGGAGCTGCAGCCACTGTCCTTTAGCAATCCGAAGAATGCGCACACAAGCCGGCTTCGTTCTTCGCCTCCTACAAGCCACCTGTCTCTGCGGCTCCCGGAGGCGAAGAAGCGGCTGCTTCGTGCACAGATGAGGACAGCGGCAGCCGCAGGCTCCGAAGCGCGGCTTCGGCAGAAAGACGCCGGGGAGCGCCACTTCCCTCCGGACAGCTCCGGATCGCCGTAGTCTGCGTTCTGACAGGACTGCATCATAGCGAAAAGCTTTGCCAGTGTGTCTCGCAGGGAAAAAGCTTACCAGCACAGCGGACTTCTCCCGCTCTTGCCCAGAAACATGGACTTGCCTCACACTCCAAAGACACTGCTCTTTCCTAAGCAGGCTAGGAAATTCTCTCAGATGGCCGTGCTGTCTGCCTGCTCCTGCCCAGCTCATAATTTTAGGTGCGCACATCCCAGCCTGGCATTCAGTGCACAGTCAAGGCAATTGCAAAATCCAGCAGCTGCTCATTCCCAAACACAAGGCACTGTTTATGCTCTTGCTTCCCGACAAATTCGGCGCAGCCCTTCTTTTCTGCAGCTGCCACCGAGGTCTCTGCATCCTGGAGCCTCAGAGGAGGAGCACGATTTTGCCAGGAGAGGCTGTATCAGGGCGAAGTCTAAACGCAGGAAAGTTGTCCAGGAACACCTGCCATAAGCATGCCAGCCGTGAATTCAAGGGGCACGGAGCTGCAGCCACTGTCCTTTAGCAGTCCGAAGAATGCGCACACAAGCCGGCTTCGTTCTTCGCCTCGTACAAGCCACCTGTCTCTGCAGCCCCACGGAGGCGAAGAAGCGGCTGCTTCGTGTACAGATGAGGGCAGCGGCAGCCGCAGGCTCCGAAGCGCGGCTTCGGCAGAAAGACGCCGGGGAGCGCCACTTCCCTCCGGACAGCTCCGGATCGCCGTAGTCTGCGTTCTGACAGGACTGCATCATAGCGAAAAGCTTTGCCAGTGTGTCTCGCAGGGAAAAAGCTTACCAGCACAGCGGACTTATCCAGCTCTTGCCCAGAAACATGGACTTGCCTCACACACCAAAGACACCGCTCTTTCCTGGGCAGGCTAGGAAATGCTCTCAGATGGCCGTGCTGTCTGCCTGCTCCTGCCCAGCTCGTAGTTTTAGGTGCGCACAAATCCCAGCCTGGCATTCAGTGCACAGTCAAGGCAATTGCAAAATCCAGCAGCTGCTCATTCCCAAACACAAGTGCGCTGTTTATGCTCTTGCTTCCCGACAAATTCGGCGCAGCCCTTCTTTTCTGCAGCTGCCACCGAGGTCTCTGCATCCTGGAGCCTCAGAGGACGAGCACGATTTTGCAGGGAGGGGCTGTATCAGGGCGAAGTATAAACGCAGGAAAGTAGTCCAGGAACACCTGCCATAAGCATGCCAGCCGTGAATTCAAGGGGCACGGAGCTGCAGCCACTGTCCTTTAGCAATCCGAAGAATGCGCACACAAGCCGGCTTCGTTCTTCGCCTCCTACAAGCCACCTGTCTCTGCGGCTCCCGGAGGCGAAGAAGCGGCTGCTTCGTGCACAGATGAGGACAGCGGCAGCCGCAGGCTCCGAAGCGCGGCTTCGGCAGAAAGACGCCGGGGAGCGCCACTTCCCTCCGGACAGCTCCGGATCGCCGTAGTCTGCGTTCTGACAGGACTGCATCATAGCGAAAAGCTTTGCCAGTGTGTCTCGCAGGGAAAAAGCTTACCAGCACAGCGGACTTCTCCCGCTCTTGCCCAGAAACATGGACTTGCCTCACACTCCAAAGACACTGCTCTTTCCTAAGCAGGCTAGGAAATTCTCTCAGATGGCCGTGCTGTCTGCCTGCTCCTGCCCAGCTCATAATTTTAGGTGCGCACATCCCAGCCTGGCATTCAGTGCACAGTCAAGGCAATTGCAAAATCCAGCAGCTGCTCATTCCCAAACACAAGGCACTGTTTATGCTCTTGCTTCCCGACAAATTCGGCGCAGCCCTTCTTTTCTGCAGCTGCCACCGAGGTCTCTGCATCCTGGAGCCTCAGAGGAGGAGCACGATTTTGCCAGGAGAGGCTGTATCAGGGCGAAGTCTAAACGCAGGAAAGTTGTCCAGGAACACCTGCCATAAGCATGCCAGCCGTGAATTCAAGGGGCACGGAGCTGCAGCCACTGTCCTTTAGCAGTCCGAAGAATGCGCACACAAGCCGGCTTCGTTCTTCGCCTCGTACAAGCCACCTGTCTCTGCAGCCCCACGGAGGCGAAGGAGTGGCTGCTTCGTGTACAGATGAGGGCAGCGGCAGCCGCAGGCTCCGAAGCGCGGCTTCGGCAGAAAGACGCCGGGGAGCGCCACTTCCCTCCGGACAGCTCCGGATCGCCGTAGTCTGCGTTCTGACAGGACTGCATCATAGCGAAAAGCTTTGCCAGTGTGTCTCGCAGGGAAAAAGCTTACCAGCACAGCGGACTTATCCAGCTCTTGCCCAGAAACATGGACTTGCCTCACACACCAAAGACACCGCTCTTTCCTGGGCAGGCTAGGAAATGCTCTCAGATGGCCGTGCTGTCTGCCTGCTCCTGCCCAGCTCGTAGTTTTAGGTGCGCACAAATCCCAGCCTGGCATTCAGTGCACAGTCAAGGCAATTGCAAAATCCAGCAGCTGCTCATTCCCAAACACAAGTGCGCTGTTTATGCTCTTGCTTCCCGACAAATTCGGCGCAGCCCTTCTTTTCTGCAGCTGCCACCGAGGTCTCTGCATCCTGGAGCCTCAGAGGACGAGCACGATTTTGCAGGGAGGGGCTGTATCAGGACGAAGTATAAACGCAGGAAAGTAGTCCAGGAACACCTGCCATAAGCATGCCAGCCGTGAATTCAAGGGGCACGGAGCTGCAGCCACTGTCCTTTAGCAATCCGAAGAATGCGCACACAAGCCGGCTTCGTTCTTCGCCTCCTACAAGCCACCGTCTCTGCGGCTCCCGGAGGCGAAGGAGTGGCTGCTTCGTGTACAGATGAGGGCAGCGGCAGCCGCAGGCTCCATAGCGCGGCTTCGGCAGAAAGACGCCGGGGAGCGCCACTTCCCTCCGGACAGCTCCGGACCGCCGTAGTCTGCGTCCTGACAGGACTGCATCATAGCGAAAAGCTTTGCCAGTGTGTCTCGCAGGGAAAAAGCTTACCAGCACAGCAGACTTATCCCGCTCTTGCCCAGAAACATGGACTTGCCTCACATTCCAAAGACACTGCTCTTTCCTAAGCAGGCTAGGAAATTCTCTCAGATGGCCGTGCTGTCTGCCTGCTCCTGCCCAGCTCGTAGTTTTAGGTGCGCACAAATCCCAGACTGGCATTCAGTGCACAGTCAAGGCAATTGCAAAATCCAGCAGCTGCTCATTCCCAAACACAAGGCGCTGTTTATGCTCTTGCTTCCCGACAAATTCGGCGCAGCCCTTCTTTTCTGCACCTGCCACCGAGGTCTCTGCATCCTGGAGCCTCAGAGGAGGAGCACGATTTTGCAGGGAGGGGCTGTATCAGGGCGAAGTCTAAACGCAGGAAAGTTGTCCAGGAACACCTGCCATAAGCATGCCAGCCGTGAATTCAAGGGGCACGGATCTGCAGCCACTGTCCTGTAGCAATCCGAAGAATGCGCACACAAGCCGGCTTCGTTCTTCGCCTCCTACAAGCCACCGTCTCTGCGGCTCCCGGAGGCGAAGGAGTGGCTTCTTCGTGCACAGATGAGGGCAGCGGCAGCCGCAGGCTCCATAGCGCGGCTTCGGCAGAAAGACGCCGGGGAGCTGCACTTCCCTCCAGACAGCTCCGGACCGCCGTAGTCTGCGTCCTGACAGGACTGCATCGTAGCAAAAAGCTTTGCCGGTGTGTCTCGCAGGGAAAAAGCTTACCAGCACAGCGGAATTATCCCGATCTTGCCAAGAAACATGGACTTGCCTCACACTCCAAAGACACTGCTCTTTCCTAAGCAGGCTAGGAAATGCTCTCAGATGGCCGTGCTGTCTGCCTGCTCCTGCCCAGCTCGTAGTTTTAGGTGCGCACATCCCAGCCTGGCATTCAGTGCACAGTCAAGGCAATTGAAAAATCAAGAAGCTGCTCATTCCCAAACACAAGGCGCGCTGTTTATGCTCTTGCTTCCCGACAAATTCGGCGCAGCCCTTCTTTTCTGCACCTGCCACCGAGGTCTCTGCATCCTGGAGCCTCAGAGGAGGAGCACGATTTTGCAGGGAGGGGCTGTATCAGGGCGAAGTCAAAAGGCAGGAAAGTAGTCCAGGAACACCTGCCATAAGAATGCCATCCGTTAATTGAGGGGGCACGGAGCTGCAGCCACTCTCCTTTAGCACTCCGAAGAATGCGCACACAAGCCGGCTTCGTTCTTCGCCTCGTACAAGCCACCTGTCTCTGCGGCTCCCGGAGGCGAAGAAGCGGCTGCTTCGTGCACAGATGAGGGCAGCGGCAGCCGCAGGCTCCATAGCGCGGCTTCGGCAGAAAGACGCCGGGGAGCGGCACTTCCCTCCGGACAGCTCCGGACCGCCGTAGTCTGTGTACTGAGTGGACTGCATCATAGCGAAAAGCTTTGCCAGTGTGTCTCGCAGGGAAAAAGCTTACCAGCTCAGCGGACTTATCCCGCTCTTGCCCAGAAACATGGACTTGCCTCACACTCCAAAGACATTGCTCTTTCCTAAGCAGGCTAGGAAATGCTCTCAGATGGCCGTGCTGTCTGCCTGCTCCTGCCCAGCTCGTAGTTTTAGGTGTGCACATCCCAGCCTGGCATTCAGTGCACAGTCAAGGCAATTGCAAAATCCAGCAGCTGCTCATTCCCAAACACAAGTGCGCTGTTTATGCTCTTGCTTCCCGACAAATTCGGCGCAGCCCTTCTTTTCTGCAGCTGCCACCGAGGTCTCTGCATCCTGGAGCCTCAGAGGACGAGCACAATTTTGCAGGGAGGGGCTGTATCATGACGAAGTCTAAACGCAGGAAAGTTGTCCAGGAACACCTGCCATAAGCATGCCAGCCGTGAATTCAAGGGGCACGTAGCTGCAGCCACTGTCCTGTAGCAATCCGAAGAATGCGCACACAAGCCGGCTTCGTTCTTCGCCTCCTACAAGCCACCGTCTCTGCGGCTCCCGGAGGCGAAGGAGTGGCTTCTTCGTGCACAGATGAGGGCAGCGGCAGCCGCAGGCTCCATAGCGCGGCTTCGGCAGAAAGACGCCGGGGAGCTGCACTTCCCTCCGGACAGCTCCGGATCGCCGTAGTCTGCGTCCTGACAGGACTGCATCGTAGCAAAAAGCTTTGCCGGTGTGTCTCGCAGGGAAAAAGCTTACCAGCACAGCGGACTTATCCCGCTCTTGCCCAGAAACATGGACTTGCCTCACACTCCAAAGACATTGCTCTTTCCTAAGCAGGCTAGGAAATGCTCTCAGATGGCCGTGCTGTCTGCCTGCTCCTGCCCAGCTCGTAGTTTTAGGTGCGCACAAATCCCAGCCTGGCATTCAGTGCACAGTCAAGGCAATTGCAAAATCCAGCAGCTGCTCATTCCCAAACACAAGGCGCTGTTTATGCTCTTGCTTCCCGACAAATTCGGCGCAGCCCTTCTTTTCTGCACCTGCCACCGAGGTCTCTGCATCCTGGAGCCTCAGAGGACGAGCACGATTTTGCAGGGAGCGGCTGTATCAGGGCGAAGTCTAAACGCAGGAAAGTAGTCCAGGAACACCTGCCATAAGCATGCCAGCCGTGAATTCAAGGGGCACGGAGCTGCAGCCACTGTCCTTTAGCAATCCGAAGAATGCGCACACAAGCCGGCTTCGTTCTTCGCCTCCTACAAGCCACCGTCTCTGCGGCTCCCGGAGGCGAAGAAGCGGCTGCTTCGTGCACAGATGAGGACAGCGGCAGCCGCAGGCTCCGAAGCGCGGCTTCGGCAGAAAGACGCCGGGGAGCGGCACTTCCCTCCGGACAGCTCCGGACCGCCGTAGTCTGCGTCCTGACAGGACTGCATCATAGCGAAAAGCTTTGCCAGTGTGTCTCGCAGGGAAAAAGCTTACCAGCACAGCGGACTTCTCCCGCTCTTGCCCAGAAACATGGACTTGCCTCACACTCCAAAGACACTGCTCTTTCCTAAGCAGGCTAGGAAATTCTCTCAGATGGCCGTGCTGTCTGCCTGCTCCTGCCCAGCTCATAATTTTAGGTGCGCACATCCCAGCCTGGCATTCAGTGCACAGTCAAGGCAATTGAAAAATCCAGCAGCTGCTCATTCCCAAACACAAGGCGCGCTGTTTATGCTCTTGCTTCCCGACAAATTCGGCGCAGCCCTTCTTTTCTGCAGCTGCCACCGAGGTCTCTGCATCCTGGAGCCTCAGAGGAGGAGCACGATTTTGCCAGGAGAGGCTGTATCAGGGCGAAGTCTAAACGCAGGAAAGTAGTCCAGGAACACCTGCCATAAGCATTGAAGCAGGGAATTGAAGGGGCACGGAGCTGCAGCCACTGTCCTTTAGCAATCCGAAGAATGCGCACACAAGCCGGCTTCGTTCTTCGCCTCCTACAAGCCACCTCTCTCTGCGGCTCCCGGAGGCGAACAAGCGGCTCCTTCGTGCACAGATGAGGGCAGCGGCAGCCGCAGGCTCTGAAGCGCGGCTTCGGCAGAAAGACGCCGGGGAGCGGCACTTCCCTCCGGACAGCTCCGGACCCCCGTAGTCTGCGTCCTGACCGGAATGCATCGTAGCGAAAAGCTTTGCCAGTGTGTCTCCAGGGAAAAAGCTTACCAGCACAGCAGACTTATCCCGCTCTTGCCCAGAAACATGGACTTGCCTCACACACCAAAGACACCGCTCTTTCCTGGGCAGGCTAGGAAATGCTCTCAGATGGCCGTGCTGTCTGCCTGCTCCTGCCCAGCTCGTAGTTTTAGGTGCGCACAAATCCCAGCCTGGCATTCAGTGCACAGTCAAGGCAATTGCAAAATCCAGCAGCTGCTCATTCCCAAACACAAGGCGCTGTTTATGCTCTTGCTTCCCGACAAATTCGGCGCAGCCCTTCTTTTCTGCAGCTGCCACCGAGGTCTCTGCATCCTGGAGCCTCAGAGGACGAGCACGATTTTGCAGGGAGCGGCTGTATCAGGGCGAAGTATAAACGCAGGAAAGTTGTCCAGGAACACCTGCCATAAGCATGCCAGCCGTGAATTCAAGGGGCACGGAGCTGCAGCCACTGTCCTTTAGCAGTCCGAAGAATGCGCACACAAGCCGGCTTCGTTCTTCGCCTCCTACAAGCCACCTGTCTCTGCAGCCCCACGGAGGCGAAGAAGCGGCTGCTTCGTGTACAGATGAGGGCAGCGGCAGCCGCAGGCTCCGAAGCGCGGCTTCGGCAGAAAGACGCCGGGGAGCGCCACTTCCCTCCGGACAGCTCCGGATCGCCGTAGTCTGCGTTCTGACAGGACTGCATCATAGCGAAAAGCTTTGCCAGTGTGTCTCGCAGGGAAAAAGCTTACCAGCACAGCGGACTTCTCCCGCTCTTGCCCAGAAACATGGACTTGCCTCACACTCCAAAGACACTGCTCTTTCCTAAGCAGGCTAGGAAATTCTCTCAGATGGCCGTGCTGTCTGCCTGCTCCTGCCCAGCTCATAATTTTAGGTGCGCACATCCCAGCCTGGCATTCAGTGCACAGTCAAGGCAATTGAAAAATCCAGCAGCTGCTCATTCCCAAACACAAGGCGCGCTGTTTATGCTCTTGCTTCCCGACAAATTCGGCGCAGCCCTTCTTTTCTGCACCTGCCACCGAGGTCTCTGCATCCTGGAGCCTCAGAGGAGGAGCACGATTTTGCCAGGAGAGGCTGTATCAGGGCGAAGTCTAAACGCAGGAAAGTAGTCCAGGAACACCTGCCATAAGCATTGAAGCAGGGAATTGAAGGGGCACGGAGCTGCAGCCACTGTCCTTTAGCAATCCGAAGAATGCGCACACAAGCCGGCTTCGTTCTTCGCCTCCTACAAGCCACCTCTCTCTGCGGCTCCCGGAGGCGAACAAGCGGCTCCTTCGTGCACAGATGAGGGCAGCGGCTGCCGCAGGCTCTGAAGCGCGGCTTCGGCAGAAAGACGCCGGGGAGCGGCACTTCCCTCCGGACAGCTCCGGACCCCCGTAGTCTGCGTCCTGACCGGAATGCATCGTAGCGAAAAGCTTTGCCAGTGTGTCTCCAGGGAAAAAGCTTACCAGCACAGCAGACTTATCCCGCTCTTGCCCAGAAACATGGACTTGCCTCACACTCCAAATACACTGCTCTTTCCTAAGCAGGCTAGGAAATTCTCTCAGATGGCCGTGCTGTCTGCCTGCTCCTGCCCAGCTCGTAGTTTTAGGTGCGCACAAATCCCAGCCTGGCATTCAGTGCACAGTCAAGGCAATTGCAAAATCCAGCAGCTGCTCATTCCCAAACACAAGGCGCTGTTTATGCTCTTGCTTCCCGACAAATTCGGCGCAGCCCTTCTTTTCTGCAGCTGCCACCGAGGTCTCTGCATCCTGGAGCCTCAGAGGACGAGCACGATTTTGCAGGGAGGGGCTGTATCAGGGCGAAGTATAAACGCAGGAAAGTTGTCCAGGAACACCTGCCATAAGCATGCCAGCCGTGAATTCAAGGGGCACGGAGCTGCAGCCACTGTCCTTTAGCAGTCCGAAGAATGCGCACACAAGCCGGCTTCGTTCTTCGCCTCCTACAAGCCACCTGTCTCTGCAGCCCCACGGAGGCGAAGAAGCGGCTGCTTCGTACACAGATGAGGGCAGCGGCAGCCGCAGGCTCCGAAGCGCGGCTTCGGCAGAAAGACGCCGGGGAGCGCCACTTCCCTCCGGACAGCTCCGGATCGCCGTAGTCTGCGTTCTGACAGGACTGCATCATAGCGAAAAGCTTTGCCAGTGTGTCTCGCAGGGAAAAAGCTTACCAGCACAGCGGACTTATCCAGCTCTTGCCCAGAAACATGGACTTGCCTCACACACCAAAGACACCGCTCTTTCCTGGGCAGGCTAGGAAATGCTCTCAGATGGCCGTGCTGTCTGCCTGCTCCTGCCCAGCTCGTAGTTTTAGGTGCGCACATCCTAGCCTCGCATTCAGTGCACAGTCAAGGCAATTGCAAAATCAAGAAACTGCTCATTCCCAAACACAAGGCGCTGTTTAGGCCCTTGCTTCCCGACAAATTCGGCGCTGCCCTACTTTTCTGCAGCTGCCACCGAGGTCTCTGCATCCTGGAGCCTCAGAGGACGAGCACGATTTTGCAGGGAGGGGCTGTATCAGGACAAAGTATAAACGCAGGAAAGTAGTCCAGGAACACCTGCCATAAGCATGCCAGCCGTGAATTCAAGGGGCACGGAGCTGCAGCCACTGTCCTTTAGCAATCCGAAGAATGCGCTCACAAGCCGGCTTCGTTCTTCGCCTCCTACAAGCCACCGTCTCTGCAGCTCCCGGAGGCGAAGGAGTGGCTGCTTCGTGCACAGATGAGGACAGCGGCAGCCGCAGGCTCCATAGCGCGGCTTCGGCAGAAAGACGCCGGGGAGCGGCACTTCCCTCCGGACAGCTCCGGACCGCCGTAGTCTGCGTCCTGAGTGTACTGCATTATAGCGAAAAGCTTTGCCAGTATGTCTCGCAGGGAAAAAGCTTACGAGCACAGCGGACTTATCCCGCTCTTGCCCAGAAACATGGACTTGCCTCACACTCCAAAGACATTGCTCTTTCCTAAGCAGGCTAGGAAATGCTCTCAGATGGCCGTGCTGTCTGCCTGCTCCTGCCCAGCTCATAATTTTAGGTGTGCACATCCCAGCCTGGCATTCAGTGCACAGTCAAGGCAATTGCAAAATCCAGCAGCTGCTCATTCCCAAACACAAGTGCGTTGTTTATGCTCTTGCTTCCCGACAAATTCGGCGCAGCCCTTCTTTTCTGCAGCTGCCACCGAGGTCTCTGCATCCTGGAGCCTCAGAGGACGAGCACGATTTTGCCAGGAGAGGCTGTATCAGGGCGAAGTCTAAACGCAGGAAAGTTGTCCAGGAACACCTGCCATAAGCATTGAAGCAGGGAATTGAAGGGGCACGGAGCTGCAGCCACTGTCCTTTAGCACTCCGAAGAATGTGCACACAAGCCGGCTTCGTTCTTCGCCTCGTACAAGCCACCTGTCTCTGCAGCCCCACGGAGGCGAAGAAGCGGCTGCTTCGTGCACAGATGAGGGCAGCGGCAGGTGCAGGCTCCGTAGCGCGGCTTCGGCAGAAAGACGCCGGGGAGCGGCACTTCCCTCCGGACAGCTCCGGATCAGCGTAGTCTGCGTTCTGACAGGACTGCATCATAGCGAAAAGCTTTGCCAGTGTGTCTCGCAGGGGAAAAGCTTACCAGCACAGCGGACTTATCCAGCTCTTGCCCAGAAACATGGACTTGCCTCACACTCCAAAGACACCGCTCTTTCCTGGGCAGGCTAGGAAATGCTCTCAGATGGCCGTGCTGTCTTCCTGCTCCTGCCCAGCTCGTAGTTTTAGGTGCGCACATCCCAGCCTGGCATTCAGTGCACAGTCAAGGCAATTGCAAAATCCAGCAGCTGCTCATTCCCAAACACAAGTGCGCTGTTTATGCTCTTGCTTCCCGACAAATTCGGCGCAGCCCTTCTTTTCTGCAGCTGCCACCGAGGTCTCTGCATCCTGGAGCCTCAGAGGACGAGCACGATTTTGCAGGGAGGGGCTGTATCAGGGCGAAGTCAAAACGCAGGAAAGTAGTCCAGGAACACCTGCCATAAGCATGCCAGCCGTGAATTCAAGGGGCACGGATCTGCAGCCACTGTCCTTTAGCAATCCGAAGAATGCGCACACAAGCCGGCTTCGTTCTTCGCCTCGTACAAGCCACCTCTCTCTGCGGCTCTCGGAGGCGAAGAAGCGGCTGCTTCGTGCACAGATGAGGGCAGCGGCAGCCGCAGGCTCCGAAGCGCGGCTTCGGCAGAAAGACGCCGGGGAGCGGCACTTCCCTCCGGACAGCTCCGGATCGCCGTAGTCTGCGTTCTGACAGGACTGCATCGTAGCGAAAAGCTTTGCCAGTGTGTCTCGCAGGGAAAAAGCTTACCAGCACAGCGGACTTATCCCGCTCTTGCCCAGAAACATGGACTTGCCTCACACTCCAAAGACACCGCTCTTTCCTGGGCAGGCTAGGAAATGCTCTCAGATGGCCGTGCTGTCTGCCTGCTCCTGCCCAGCTCGTAGTTTTAGGTGCGCACATCCTAGCCTCGCATTCAGTGCACAGTCAAGGCAATTGCAAAATCAAGAAACTGCTCATTCCCAAACACAAGGCGCTGTTTAGGCCCTTGCTTCCCGACAAATTCGGCGCTGCCCTACTTTTCTGCAGCTGCCACCGAGGTCTCTGCATCCTGGAGCCTCAGAGGACGAGCACGATTTTGCAGGGAGGGGCTGTATCAGGACAAAGTATAAACGCAGGAAAGTAGTCCAGGAACACCTGCCATAAGCATGCCAGCCGTGAATTCAAGGGGCACGGAGCTGCAGCCACTGTCCTTTAGCAATCCGAAGAATGCGCTCACAAGCCGGCTTCGTTCTTCGCCTCGTACAAGCCACCGTCTCTGCGGCTCCCGGAGGCGAAGGAGTGGCTGCTTCGTGCACAGATGAGGGCAGCGGCAGCCGCAGGCTCTGTAGCGCGGCTTCGGCAGAAAGACGCCGGGGAGCGCCACTTCCCTCCGGACAGCTCCGGACCGCCGTAGTCTGCGTCCTGAGTGTACTGCATCATAGCGAAAAGCTTTGCCAGTATGTCTCGCAGGGAAAAAGCTTACGAGCACAGCGGACTTATCCCGCTCTTGCCAAGAAACATGGACTTGCCTCACACTCCAAAGACATTGCTCTTTCCTAAGCAGGCTAGGAAATTCTCTCAGATGGCCGTGCTGTCTGCCTGCTCCTGCCCAGCTCATAATTTTAGGTGTGCACATCCCAGCCTGGCATTCAGTGCACAGTCAAGGCAATTGCAAAATCCAGCAGCTGCTCATTCCCAAACACAAGGCGCTGTTTATGCTCTTGCTTCCCGACAAATTCGGCGCAGCCCTTCTTTTCTGCAGCTGCCACCGAGGTCTCTGCATCCTGGAGCCTCAGAGGAGGAGCACGATTTTGCCAGGAGAGGCTGTATCAGGGCGAAGTCTAAACGCAGGAAAGTTGTCCAGGAACACCTGCCATAAGCATTGAAGCAGGGAATTGAAGGGGCACGGAGCTGCAGCCACTGTCCTTTAGCACTCCGAAGAATGTGCACACAAGCCGGCTTCGTTCTTCGCCTCGTACAAGCCACCTGTCTCTGCAGCCCCACGGAGGCGAAGAAGCGGCTGCTTCGTGCACAGATGAGGGCAGCGGCAGGTGCAGGCTCCGTAGCGCGGCTTCGGCAGAAAGACGCCGGGGAGCGGCACTTCCCTCCGGACAGCTCCGGATCAGCGTAGTCTGCGTTCTGACAGGACTGCATCATAGCGAAAAGCTTTGCCAGTGTGTCTCGCAGGGAAAAAGCTTACCAGCACAGCGGACTTATCCCGCTCTTGCCCAGAAACATGGACTTGCCTCACACTCCAAAGACACCGCTCTTTCCTGGGCAGGCTAGGAAATGCTCTCAGATGGCCGTGCTGTCTGCCTGCTCCTGCCCAGCTCGTAGTTTTAGGTGCGCACATCCCAGCCTGGCATTCAGTGCCCAATGAAGTCAATTGCAAAATCAAGAAACTGCTCATTCCCAAACACAAGGCGCTGTTTAGGCCCTTGCTTCCCGACAAATTCGGCGCAGCCCTACTTTTCTGCAGCTGCCACCGAGGTCTCTGCATCCTGGAGCCTCAGAGGACGAGCACGATTTTGCAGGGAGGGGCTGTATCAGGACAAAGTATAAACGCAGGAAAGTAGTCCAGGAACACCTGCCATAAGCATGCCAGCCGTGAATTCAAGGGGCACGGAGCTGCAGCCACTGTCCTTTAGCAATCCGAAGAATGCGCACACAAGCCGGCTTCGTTCTTCGCCTCCTACAAGCCACCGTCTCTGCGGCTCCCGGAGGCGAAGAAGCGGCTGCTTCGTGCACAGATGAGGGCAGCGGCAGCCGCAGGCTCTGTAGCGCGGCTTCGGCAGAAAGACGCCGGGGAGCGCCACTTCCCTCCGGACAGCTCCGGACCGCCGTAGTCTGCGTCCTGAGTGTACTGCATCATAGCGAAAAGCTTTGCCAGTATGTCTCGCAGGGAAAAAGCTTACGAGCACAGCGGACTTATCCCGCTCTTGCCAAGAAACATGGACTTGCCTCACACTCCAAAGACATTGCTCTTTCCTAAGCAGGCTAGGAAATTCTCTCAGATGGCCGTGCTGTCTGCCTGCTCCTGCCCAGCTCATAATTTTAGGTGTGCACATCCCAGCCTGGCATTCAGTGCACAGTCAAGGCAATTGCAAAATCCAGCAGCTGCTCATTCCCAAACACAAGGCGCTGTTTATGCTCTTGCTTCCCGACAAATTCGGCGCAGCCCTTCTTTTCTGCAGCTGCCACCGAGGTCTCTGCATCCTGGAGCCTCAGAGGAGGAGCACGATTTTGCCAGGAGAGGCTGTATCAGGGCGAAGTCTAAACGCAGGAAAGTTGTCCAGGAACACCTGCCATAAGCATTGAAGCAGGGAATTGAAGGGGCACGGAGCTGCAGCCACTGTCCTTTAGCACTCCGAAGAATGTGCACACAAGCCGGCTTCGTTCTTCGCCTCGTACAAGCCACCTGTCTCTGCAGCCCCACGGAGGCGAAGAAGCGGCTGCTTCGTGCACAGATGAGGGCAGCGGCAGGTGCAGGCTCCGTAGCGCGGCTTCGGCAGAAAGACGCCGGGGAGCGGCACTTCCCTCCGGACAGCTCCGGATCAGCGTAGTCTGCGTTCTGACAGGACTGCATCATAGCGAAAAGCTTTGCCAGTGTGTCTCGCAGGGAAAAAGCTTACCAGCACAGCGGACTTATCCCGCTCTTGCCCAGAAACATGGACTTGCCTCACACTCCAAAGACACCGCTCTTTCCTGGGCAGGCTAGGAAATGCTCTCAGATGGCCGTGCTGTCTGCCTGCTCCTGCCCAGCTCGTAGTTTTAGGTGCGCACATCCCAGCCTGGCATTCAGTGCCCAATGAAGTCAATTGCAAAATCAAGAAACTGCTCATTCCCAAACACAAGGCGCTGTTTAGGCCCTTGCTTCCCGACAAATTCGGCGCAGCCCTACTTTTCTGCAGCTGCCACCGAGGTCTCTGCATCCTGGAGCCTCAGAGGACGAGCACGATTTTGCAGGGAGGGGCTGTATCAGGACAAAGTATAAACGCAGGAAAGTAGTCCAGGAACACCTGCCATAAGCATGCCAGCCGTGAATTCAAGGGGCACGGAGCTGCAGCCACTGTCCTTTAGCAATCCGAAGAATGCGCACACAAGCCGGCTTCGTTCTTCGCCTCCTACAAGCCACCGTCTCTGCGGCTCCCGGAGGCGAAGAAGCGGCTGCTTCGTGCACAGATGAGGGCAGCGGCAGCCGCAGGCTCTGTAGCGCGGCTTCGGCAGAAAGACGCCGGGGAGCGCCACTTCCCTCCGGACAGCTCCGGACCGCCGTAGTCTGCGTCCTGAGTGGACTGCATCATAGCGAAAAGCTTTGCCAGTGTGTCTCACAGGGAAAAAGCTTACCAGCACAGCAGACTTATCCCGCTCTTGCCCAGAAACATGGACTTGCCTCACATTCCAAAGACACTGCTCTTTCCTAAGCAAGCTAGGAAATGCTCTCAGATGGCCGTGCTCTCTGCCTGCTCCTGCCCAGCTCGTAGTTTTAGGTGCGCACATCCCAGCCTGGCATTCAGTGCACAGTCAAGGCAATTGCAAAATCCAGCAGCTGCTCATTCCCAAACACAAGGCGCTGTTTATGCTCTTGCTTCCCGACAAATTCGGCGCAGCCCTTCTTTTCTGCACCTGCCACCGAGGTCTCTGCATCCTGGAGCCTCAGAGGACGAGCACGATTTAGCCAGGAGGGGCTGTATCAGGGCGAAGTCAAAACGCAGGAAAGTAGTCCAGGAACACCTGCCATAAGCATTGCAGCAGTGAATTGATGCGGCACGGAGCTGCAGCCACTGTCCTTTAGCACTCCGAAGAATGCGCACACAAGCCGGCTTCGTTCTTCGCCTCGTACAAGCCACCGCTTTCAGCGGCTCTCGGAGGTGAAGAAGCGGCTGCTTCGTGCACAGATGAGGGCTGCGGCAGCCGCAGGCTCCGAAGCGTGGCTTCGGCAGAAAGACGCCGGGGAGCGCCACTTCCCTCCGGACAGCTCCGGACCGCCATAGTCTGTGTCCTGAGTGGACTGCATCTTAGCGAAAAGCTTTGCCAGTGTGACTCGCTGGCAAAATTTTACCAGCACAGCGGACTTATGCCGCTCTTGCCCAGAAACATGGACTTGCCTCACACTCCAAAGACACTGCTCTTTCCTAAGCAGGCTAGGAAATGCTCTCAGATGGCCATGCTCTCTGCCTGCTCCTGCCCAGCTCGTAGTTTTAGGTGCGCACATCCCAGCCTGGCATTCAGTGCACAGTGTAGGCAATTGCAAAATCCAGCAGCTGCTCATTCCCAAACACAAGGCGCTGTTTATGCTCTTGCTTCCCGACAAATTCGGCGCAGCCCTTCTTTTCTGCAGCTGCCACCGAGGTCTCTGCATCCCGGAGCCTCAGAGGACGAGCACGATTTAGCCAGGAGGGGCTGTATCAGGGCGAAGTCTAAACGCAGGAAAGTAGTCCTGGAACACCTGCCATAAGCATGCCAGCCGTGAATAGATGCGGCACGGAGCTGCAGCCACTGTCCTTTAGCAGTCCGAAGAATGCGCACACAAGCCGGCTTCGTTCTTCGCCTCCTACAAGCCACCGTCTCTGCGGCTCCCGGAGGCGAAGGAGTGGCTTCTTCGTGCACAGATGAGGGCAGCGGCAGCCGCAGGCTCCATAGCCTGGCTTCGGCAGAAAGACGCCGGGGAGCGCCACTTCCCTCCGGACAGCTCCGGACCGCCGTAGTCTGCGTCCTGACAGGACTGCATCATAGCAAAAAGCTTAGCCGGTGTGTCTCGCAGGGAAAAAGCTTACCAGCACAGCGGAATTATCCCGCTCTTGCCAAGAAACATGGACTTGCCTCACACTCCAAAGACACTGCTCTTTCCTAAGCAGGCTAGGAAATTCTCTCAGATGGCCGTGCTGTCTGCCTGCTCCTGCCCAGCTCGTAGTTTTAGGTGCGCACATCCCAGCCTGGCATTCAGTGCACAGTCAAGGCAATTGCAAAATCCAGCAGCTGCTCATTCCCAAACACAAGTGCGCTGTTTATGCTCTTGCTTCCCGACAAATTCGGCGCAGCCCTTCTTTTCTGCACCTGCCACCGAGGTCTCTGCATCCTGGAGCCTCAGAGGACGAGCACGATTTAGCCAGGAGGGGCTGTATCAGGGCGAAGTCAAAAGGCAGGAAAGTAGTCCAGGAACACCTGCCATAAGCATGCCAGCCGTGAATTCAAGGGGCACGGAGCTGCAGCCACTGTCCTTTAGCAATCCGAAGAATGCGCACACAAGCCGGCTTCGTTCTTCGCCTCGTACAAGCCACCTCTCTCTGCGGCTATCCGAGGCGAAGAAGCGGCTGCTTCGTGCACAGATGAGGGCAGCGGCAGCCGCAGGCTCCGAAGCGCGGCTTCGGCAGAAAGACGCCGGGGAGCGGCACTTCCCTCCGGACAGCTCCGGATCGCCGTAGTCTGCGTTCTGACAGGACTGCATCGTAGCGAAAAGCTTTGCCAGTGTGTCTCGCAGGGAAAAAGCTTACCAGCACAGCGGACTTATCCCGCTCTTGCCCAGAAACATGGACTTGCCTCACACTCCAAAGACACCGCTCTTTCCTGGGCAGGCTAGGAAATGCTCTCAGATGGCCGTGCTGTCTGCCTGCTCCTGCCCAGCTCGTAGTTTTAGGTGCGCACATCCTAGCCTGGCATTCAGTGCACAGTCAAGGCAATTGCAAAATCAAGAAACTGCTCATTCCCAAACACAAGGCGCTGTTTAGGCCCTTGCTTCCCGACAAATTCGGCGCTGCCCTTCTTTTCTGCAGCTGCCACCGAGGTCTCTGCATCCCAGGCCCTCAGAGGAGGACCACGATTTTGCAGGGAGGGGCTGTATCAGGACAAAGTCTAAACGCAGGAAAGTAGTCCAGGAACACCTGCCATAAGCATGCCAGCCGTGAATTCAAGGGGCACGGAGCTGCAGCCACTGTCCTTTAGCAATCCGAAGAATGCGCTCACAAGCCGGCTTCGTTCTTCGCCTCCTACAAGCCACCGTCTCTGCGGCTCCCGGAGGCGAAGGAGTGGCTGCTTCGTGCACAGATGAGGACAGCGGCAGCCGCAGGCTCCGAAGCGCGGCTTCGGCAGAAAGACGCCGGGGAGCGCCACTTCCCTCCGGACAGCTCCGGACCGCCGTAGTCTGCGTCCTGAGTGTACTGCATCATAGCGAAAAGCTTTGCCAGTATGTCTCGCAGGGAAAAAGCTTACGAGCACAGCGGACTTATCCCGCTCTTGCCCAGAAACATGGACTTGCCTCACACTCCAAAGACATTGCTCTTTCCTAAGCAGGCTAGGAAATGCTCTCAGATGGCCGTGCTGTCTGCCTGCTCCTGCCCAGCTCATAATTTTAGGTGTGCACATCCCAGCCTGGCATTCAGTGCACAGTCAAGGCAATTGCAAAATCCAGCAGCTGCTCATTCCCAAACACAAGTGCGTTGTTTATGCTCTTGCTTCCCGACAAATTCGGCGCAGCCCTTCTTTTCTGCACCTGCCACCGAGGTCTCTGCATCCTGGAGCCTCAGAGGACGAGCACGATTTAGCCAGGAGAGGCTGTATCAGGGCGAAGTCTAAACGCAGGAAAGTTGTCCAGGATCACCTGCCATAAGCATTGAAACAGGGAATTGAAGGGGCACGGAGCTGCAGCCACTGTCCTTTAGCAATCCGAAGAATGTGCACACAAGCCGGCTTCGTTCTTCGCCTCGTACAAGCCACCGCTTTCAGCGGCTCTCGGAGGTGAAGAAGCGGCTGCTTCGTGCACAGATGAGGGCTGCGGCAGCCGCAGGCTCCGAAGCGTGGCTTCGGCAGAAAGACGCCGGGGAGCGCCACTTCCCTCCGGACAGCTCCGGACCGCCGTAGTCTGTGTCCTGACAGGACTGCATCATAGCGAAAAGCTTTGCCAGTGTGACTCGCTGCAAAATTTTACCAGCACAGCGGAATTCTGCCGCTCTTGCCCAGAAACATGGACTTGCCTCACACTCCAAAGACACTGCTCTTTTCCGAGCAGACTAGAAAATGCTCTCAGATGGCCGTGCTCTCTGCCTGCTCCTGCCCAGCTCGTAGTTTTAGGTGCGCACATCCCAGCCTGGCATTCAGTGCACAGTCAAGGCAATTGCAAAATCCAGCAGCTGCTCATTCCCAAACACAAGTGCGCTGTTTATGCTCTTGCTTCCCGACAAATTCGGCGCAGCCCTTCTTTTCTGCAGCTTCCACCGAGGTCTCTGCAGCCTGGAGCCTCAGAGGACGAGCACGATTTAGCCAGGAGAGGCTGTATCAGGGCGAATTCTAAACGCAGGAAAGTAGTCCAGGAACACCTGCCATAAGCATGCCAGCTGTGAATTGAGGCGGCACGGAGCTGCAGCCACTGTCCTTTAGCAGTCCGAAGAATGCGCACACAAGCCGGCCTCGTTCTTCGCCTCGTACAAGCCACCGCTTTCAGCGGCTCTCGGAGGTGAAGAAGCGGCTGCTTCGTGCACAGATGAGGACAGCGGCAGCCGCAGGCTCCGAAGCCTGGCTTCGGCAGAAAGACGCCGGGGAGCGCCACTTCCCTCCGGACAGATCCGGACAGCCGTAGTCTGCGTCCTGAGTGGACTTCATCATAGCGAAAAGCTTTGCCAGTGTGACTCGCAGGGAAAAAGCTTACCAGCACAGCGGACTTATCCCGATCTTGCCCAGAAACATGGACTTGCCTCACACTCCAAAGACATTGCTCTTTCCTAAGCAGGCTAGGAAATGCTCTCAGATGGCCGTGCTCGCTGCCTGCTCCTGCCCAGCTCGTAGTTTTAGGTGCGCACTTCCACCCTGGCATTCAGTGCACAGTGAAGGCAATTGCAAAATCCAGCAGCTGCTCATTCCCAAACACAAGGCGTTGTTTATGCTCTTGCTTCCCGAGAAATTCGGCACAGACCTTATTTTCTGCACCTGCCACCGAGGTCTCTGCATCCCAGGCCCTCAGAGGAGGACCACGATTTAGCCAGGAGGGGCTGTATCAGGACAAAGTATAAACGCAGGAAAGTAGTACTGGAACACCTGCCATAAGCATGCCAGCCGTGAATTCAAGGGGCACGGAGCTGCAGCCACTGTCCTTTAGCAATCCGAAGAATGCGCACACAAGCCGGCTTCGTTCTTCGCCTCCTACAAGCCACCGTCTCTGCGGCTCCCGGAGGCGAAGGAGCGGCTGCTTCGTGCACAGATGAGGGCAGCGGCAGCCGCAGGCTCCGTAGCGCAGCTTCAGCAGAAAGACGCCGGGGAGTGCCACTTCCCTCCGGACAGCTCCGGACAGCCGTAGTCTGTGTCCTGACAGGACTGCATCTTAGCGAAAAGCTTTGCCAGTGTGACTCGCAGAGAAAAAGCTTACCAGCACAGCGGACTTATCCAGCTCTTGCCCAGAAACATGGACTTGCCTCACACTCCAAAGACATTGCTCTTTCCTAAGCAGGCTAGGAAATGCTCTCAGATGCCCGTGCTCGCTGCCTGCTCCTGCCCAGCTCATAATTTTAGGTGTGCACATCCCAGCCTGGCATTCAGTGCACAGTCAAGGCAATTGCAAAATCCAGCAGCTGCTCATTCCCAAACACAAGGCACTGTTTATGCTCTTGCTTCCCGACAAATTCGGCGCAGCCCTTCTTTTCTGCAGCTGCCACCGAGGTCTCTGCATCCTGGAGCCTCAGAGGAGGAGCACGATTTTGCCAGGAGAGGCTGTATCAGGGCGAAGTCTAAACGCAGGAAAGTTGTCCAGGAACACCTGCCATAAGCATGCCAGCCGTGAATTCAAGGGGCACGGAGCTGCAGCCACTGTCCTTTAGCAATCCGAAGAATGCGCACACAAGCCGGCTTCGTTCTTCGCCTCGTACAAGCCACCTGTCTCTGCGGCTCCCGGAGGCGAAGGAGCGGCTGCTTGGTGCACAGATGAGGGCAGCGGCAGCCGCAGGCTCTGAAGCGCGGCTTCGGCAGAAAGACGCCGGGGAGCGGCACTTCCCTCCGGACAGCTCCGGACAGCCGTAGTCTGCGTCCTGACCGGAATGCATCGTAGCGAAAAGCTTTGCCAGTGTGTCTCCAGGGAAAAAGCTTACCAGCACAGCAGACTTATCCCGCTCTTGCCCAGAAACATGGACTTGCCTCACACTCCAAAGACACTGCTCTTTCCTAAGCAGGCTAGGAAATTCTCTCAGATGGCCGTGCTGTCTGCCTGCTCCTGCCCAGCTCGTAGTTTTAGGTGCGCACATCCCAGCCTGGCATTCAGTGCACAGTGTAGGCAATTGCAAAATCCAGCAGCTGCTCATTCCCAAACACAAGGCGCTGTTTATGCTCTTGCTTCCGGACAAATTCGGCGCAGCCCTTCTTTTCTGCAGCTGCCACCGAGGTCTCTGCAGCCTGGAGCCTCAGAGGACGAGCACGATTTTGCAGGGAGGGGCTGTATCAGGACGAAGTCTAAACGCAGGAAAGTAGTCCAGGAACACCTGCCATAAGCATGCCAGCCGTGAATTCAAGGGGCACGGAGCTGCAGCCACTCTTCTTTAGCAGTCCGAAGAATGCGCACACAAGCCGGCTTCGTTCTTCGCCTCGTACAAGCCACCGTCTCTGCGGCTCCCGGAGGCGAAGGAGTGGCTTCTTCGTGCACAGATGAGGGCAGCGGCAGCCGCAGGCTCCATAGCCTGGCTTCCGCAGAAAGACGCCGGGGAGCGCCACTTCCCTCCGGACAGCTCCGGACCGCCGTAGTCTGCGTCCTGACAGGACTGCATCATAGCAAAAAGCTTAGCCGGTGTGTCTCGCAGGGAAAAAGCTTACCAGCACAGCGGAATTATCCCGCTCTTGCCAAGAAACATGGACTTGCCTCACACTCCAAAGACACTGCTCTTTCCTAAGCAGGCTAGGAAATTCTCTCAGATGGCCGTGCTGTCTGCCTGCTCCTGCCCAGCTCGTAGTTTTAGGTGCGCACATCCCAGCCTGGCATTCAGTGCACAGTCAAGGCAATTGCAAAATCCAGCAGCTGCTCATTCCCAAACACAAGGCGCTGTTTATGCTCTTGCTTCCCGACAAATTCGGCGCAGCCCTTCTTTTCTGCACCTGCCACCGAGGTCTCTGCATCCTGGAGCCTCAGAGGAGGAGCACGATTTTGCCAGGAGAGGCTGTATCAGGGCGAAGTCAAAAGGCAGGAAAGTAGTCCAGGAACACCTGCCATAAGAATGCCATCCGTGAATTGAGGGGGCACGGAGCTGCAGCCACTGTCCTTTAGCAGTCCGAAGAATGCGCACACAAGCCGGCTTCGTTCTTCGCCTCGTACAAGCCACCTCTCTCTGCGGCTCCCGGAGGCGAAGAAGCGGCTGCTTCGTGCACAGATGAGGGCAGCGGCAGCCGCAGGCTCCGAAGCGCGGCTTCGGCAGAAATACGCCGGGGAGCGGCACTTCCCTCCGGACAGCTCCGGATCGCCGTAGTCTGCATTCTGACAGGACTGCATCGTAGCGAAAAGCTTTGCCAGTGTGTCTCGCAGGGAAAAAGCTTACCAGCACAGCGGACTTATCCAGCTCTTGCCCAGAAACATGGACTTGCCTCACACTCCAAAGACACCGCTCTTTCCTGGGCAGGCTAGGAAATGCTCTCAGATGGCCGTGCTGTCTTCCTGCTCCTGCCCAGCTCGTAGTTTTAGGTGCGCACAACCCAGCCTGGCATTCAGTGCCCAATGAAGTCAATTGCAAAATCAAGAAACTGCTCATTCCCAAACACAAGTGCGCTGTTTATGCTCTTGCTTCCCGACAAATTCGGCGCAGCCCTTCTTTTCTGCACCTGCCACCGAGGTCTCTGCATCCTGGAGCCTCAGAGGACGAGCACGATTTAGCCAGGAGGGGCTGTATCAGGGCGAAGTCAAAAGGCAGGAAAGTAGTCCAGGAACACCTGCCATAAGCATGCCAGCCGTGAATTGAAGGGGCACGGAGCTCCAGCCACTGTCCTTTAGCAATCCGAAGAATGCGCACACAAGCCGGCTTCGTTCTTCGCCTCGTACAAGCCACCTCTCTCTGCGGCTCTCGGAGGCGAAGAAGCGGCTGCTTCGTGCACAGATGAGGGCAGCGGCAGCCGCAGGCTCCGAAGCGCGGCTTCGGCAGAAAGACGCCGGGGAGCGGCACTTCCCTCCGGACAGCTCCGGATCGCCGTAGTCTGCGTCCTGAGTGTACTGCATCATAGCGAAAAGCTTTGCCAGTGTGTCTCGCAGGGAAAAAGCTTACCAGCACAGCGGACTTATCCAGCTCTTGCCCAGAAACATGGACTTGCCTCACACTCCAAAGACACCGCTCTTTCCTGGGCAGGCTAGGAAATTCCCTCAGATGGCCGTGCTCTCTGCCTGCTCCTGCCCAGCTCATAATTTTAGGTGTGCACATCCCAGCCTGGCATTCAGTGCACAGTCAAGGCAATTGCAAAATCCAGCAGCTGCTCATTCCCAAACACAAGTGCGTTGTTTATGCTCTTGCTTCCCGACAAATTCGGCGCAGCCCTTCTTTTCTGCAGCTGCCACCGAGGTCTCTGCATCCTGGAGCCTCAGAGGACGAGCACGATTTAGCCAGGAGAGGCTGTATCAGGGCGAAGTCTAAACGCAGGAAAGTTGTCCAGGATCACCTGCCATAAGCATTGAAGCAGGGAATTGAAGGGGCACGGAGCTGCAGCCACTGTCCTTTAGCAATCCGAAGAATGTGCACACAAGCCGGCTTCGTTCTTCGCCTCGTACAAGCCACCTGTCTCTGCAGCCCCACGGAGGCGAAGAAGCGGCTGCTTCGTGCACAGATGAGGGCAGCGGCAGCCGCAGGCTCCGTAGCGCGGCTTCGGCAGAAAGACGCCGTGGAGCGCCACTTCCCTCCGGACAGCTCCGGATCAGCGTAGTCTGCGTTCTGACAGGACTGCATCATAGCGAAAAGCTTTGCCAGTGTGTCTCGCAGGGAAAAAGCTTACCAGCACAGCGGACTTATCCCGCTCTTGCCCAGAAACATGGACTTGCCTCACACTCCAAAGACATTGCTCTTTCCTAAGCAGGCTAGGAAATGCTCTCAGATGGCCGTGCTGTCTGCCTGCTCCTGCCCAGCTCGTAGTTTTAGGAGCGCACATCCCAGCCTGGCATTCAGTGCACAGTCAAGGCAATTGCAAAATCCAGCAGCTGCTCATTCCCAAACACAAGGCGCTGTTTATGCTCTTGCTTCCCGACAAATTCGGCGCAGCCCTTCTTTTCTGCAGCTGCCACCGAGGTCTCTGCATCCTGGAGCCTCAGAGGACGAGCACGATTTAGCCAGGAGAGGCTGTATCAGGGCGAAGTCAAAAGGCAGGAAAGTTGTCCAGGAACACCTGCCATAAGCATGCCCGCCGTGAATTCAAGGGGCACGGATCTGCAGCCACTGTCCTTTAGCAATCCGAAGAATGCGCACACAAGCCGGCTTCGTTCTTCGCCTCCTACAAGCCACCTCTCTCTGCTGCTCCCGGAGGCGAAGAAGTGGCTGCTTCGTACACAGATGAGGGCAGCGGCAGCCGCAGGCTCCGAAGCCCGGCTTCGGCAGAAAGACGCCGGGGAGCGCCACTTCCCTCCGGACAGCTCCGGACAGCCGTAGTCTGCGTCCTGAGTGGACTTCATCATAGTGAAAAGCTTTGCCAGTGTGTCTCGCAGGGAAAAAGTTAACCAGCACAGCGGACTTCTCCCGCTCTTGCCAAGAAACATGGACTTGCCTCACACTCCAAAGACACTGCTCTTTTCCGAGTAGACAAGAAAATGCTCTCAGATGGCCGTGCTCGCTGCCTGCTCCTGCCCAGCTCGTAGTTTTAGGTGCGCACATCCCAGCCTGGCATTCAGTGCACAGTCAAGGCAATTGCAAAATCCAGCAGCTGCTCATTCCCAAACACAAGGCGCTGTTTATGCTCTTGCTTCCCGACAAATTCGGCGCAGCCCTTCTTTTCTGCAGCTGCCACCGAGGTCTCTGCATCCTGGAGCCTCAGAGGAGGAGCACGATTTTGCCAGGAGAGGCTGTATCAGGACGAAGTCTAAACGCAGGAAAGTTGTCCAGGAACACCTGCCATAAGCATTGAAGCAGGGAATTGAAGGGGCACGGAGCTGCAGCCACTGTCCTTTAGCAATCCGAAGAATGCGCACACAAGCCGGCTTCGTTCTTCGCCTCGTACAAGCCTCCTCTCTCTGCAGCCCCACGGAGGCGAAGAAGCGGCTGCTTCGTGCACAGATGAGGACAGCGGCAGGTGCAGGCTCCGAAGCGCGGCTTCGGCAGAAAGACGCCGGGGAGCGGCACTTCCCTCCGGACAGCTCCGGATCGCCGTAGTCTGCGTTCTGACAGGACTGCATCATAGCGAAAAGCTTTGCCAGTGTGTCTCGCAGGGAAAAAGCTTACCAGCACAGCGGACTTATCCCGCTCTTGCCCAGAAACATGGACTTGCCTCACACTCCAAAGACACCGCTCTTTCCTGGGCAGGCTAGGAAATGCTCTCAGATGGCCGTGCTGTCTGCCTGCTCCTGCCCAGCTCGTAGTTTTAGGTGCGCACATCCCAGCCTGGCATTCAGTGCACAGTCAAGGCAATTGCAAAATCCAGCAGCTGCTCATTCCCAAACACAAGGCGCTGTTTAGGCCCTTGCTTCCCGACAAATTCGGCGCTGCCCTACTTTTCTGCAGCTGCCACCGAGGTCTCTGCATCCTGGAGCCTCAGAGGACGAGCACGATTTTGCAGGGAGGGGCTGTATCAGGACAAAGTATAAACGCAGGAAAGTAGTCCAGGAACACCTGCCATAAGCATGCCAGCCGTGAATTCAAGGGGCACGGAGCTGCAGCCACTGTCCTTTAGCAATCCGAAGAATGCGCACACAAGCCGGCTTCGTTCTTCGCCTCCTACAAGCCACCGCTTTCAGCGGCTCTCGGAGGTGAAGAAGCGGCTGCTTCGTGCACAGATGAGGACAGCGGCAGCCGCAGGCTCCGAAGCGCGGCTTCGGCAGAAAGACGCCGGGGAGCGGCACTTCCCTCCGGACAGCTCCGGATCGCCGTAGTCTGCGTTCTGACAGGACTGCATCATAGCGAAAAGCTTTGCCAGTGTGTCTCGCAGGGAAAAAGCTTACCAGCACAGCGGACTTATCCCGCTCTTGCCCAGAAACATGGACTTGCCTCACACTCCAAAGACACCGCTCTTTCCTGGGCAGGCTAGGAAATGCTCTCAGATGGCCGTGCTGTCTGCCTGCTCCTGCCCAGCTCGTAGTTTTAGGTGCGCACATCCCAGCCTGGCATTCAGTGCACAGTCAAGGCAATTGCAAAATCCAGCAGCTGCTCATTCCCAAACACAAGGCGCTGTTTAGACCCTTGCTTCCCGACAAATTCGGCGCTGCCCTACTTTTCTGCACCTGCCACCGAGGTCTCTGCATCCTGGAGCCTCAGAGGACGAGCACGATTTTGCAGGGAGGGGCTGTATCAGGACAAAGTATAAACGCAGGAAAGTAGTCCAGGAACACCTGCCATAAGCATGCCAGCCGTGAATTCAAGGGGCACGGAGCTGCAGCCACTGTCCTTTAGCAATCCGAAGAATGCGCACACAAGCCGGCTTCGTTCTTCGCCTCCTACAAGCCACCGTCTCTGCGGCTCCCGGAGGCGAAGGAGTGGCTGCTTCGTGTACAGATGAGGGCAGCGGCAGCCGCAGGCTCCGAAGCGCGGCTTCGGCAGAAAGACGCCGGGGAGCGGCACTTCCCTCCGGACAGCTCCGGACCGCCGTAGTCTGCGTCCTGACAGGACTGCATCATAGCGAAAAGCTTTGCCAGTGTGTCTCGCAGGGAAAAAGCTTACCAGCACAGCAGACTTATCCCGCTCTTGCCCAGAAACACGGACTTGCCTCACATTCCAAAGACACTGCTCTTTCCTAAGCAGGCTAGGAAATTCTCTCAGATGGCCGTGCTGTCTGCCTGCTCCTGCCCAGCTCGTAGTTTTAGGTGCGCACAAATCCCAGACTGGCATTCAGTGCACAGTCAAGGCAATTGCAAAATCCAGCAGCTGCTCATTCCCAAACACAAGGCGCTGTTTATGCTCTTGCTTCCCGACAAATTCGGCGCAGCCCTTCTTTTCTGCACCTGCCACCGAGGTCTCTGCATCCTGGAGCCTCAGAGGACGAGCACGATTTTGCAGGGAGGGGCTGTATCAGGGCGAAGTCTAAACGCAGGAAAGTAGTCCAGGAACACCTGCCATAAGCATGCCAGCCGTGAATTCAAGGGGCACGGATCTGCAGCCACTGTCCTTTAGCAATCCGAAGAATGCGCACACAAGCCGGCTTCGTTCTTCGCCTCGTATAAGCCACCTCTCTCTGCGGCTCCCGGAGGCGAAGAAGCGGCTGCTTCGTGCACAGATGAGGACAGCGGCAGCCGCAGGCTCCGAAGCGCGGCTTCGGCAGAAAGACGCCGGGGAGCGCCACTTCCCTCCGGACAGCTCCGGACCGCCGTAGTCTACGTCCTGAGTGGACTTCATCATAGCGAAAAGCTTTGCCAGTGTGTCTCGCAGGGAAAAAGCTTACCAGCACAGCGGACTTCTCCTGATCCTGCCCAGAAACATGGACTTGCCTCACACTCCAAAGACATTGCTCTTTCCTAAGCAGGCTAGGAAATGCTCTCAGATGGCCGTGCTGTCTGCCTGCTCCTGCCCAGCTCATAATTTTAGGTGCGCACATCCCAGCCTGGCATTCAGTGCACAGTCAAGGCAATTGCAAAATCCAGCAGCTGCTCATTCCCAAACACAAGGCACTGTTTATGCTCTTGCTTCCCGACAAATTCGGCGCAGCCCTTCTTTTCTGCAGCTGCCACCGAGGTCTCTGCATCCTGGAGCCTCAGAGGAGGAGCACGATTTTGCCAGGAGAGGCTGTATCAGGGCGAAGTCTAAACGCAGGAAAGTTGTCCAGGAACACCTGCCATAAGCATTGAAGCAGGGAATTGAAGGGGCACGGAGCTGCAGCCACTGTCCTTTAGCAATCCGAAGAATGCGCACACAAGCCGGCTTCGTTCTTCGCCTCCTACAAGCCACCTGTCTCTGCAGCCCCACGGAGGCGAAGAAGCGGCTGCTTCGTGTACAGATGAGGGCAGCGGCAGCCGCAGGCTCCGTAGCGCGGCTTCGGCAGAAAGACGCCGGGGAGCGGCACTTCCCTCCGGACAGCTCCGGATCGCCGTAGTCTGCGTTCTGACAGGACTGCATCATAGCGAAAAGCTTTGCCAGTGTGTCTCGCAGGGAAAAAGCTTACCAGCACAGCGGACTTATCCAGCTCTTGCCCAGAAACATGGACTTGCCTCACACACCAAAGACACCGCTCTTTCCTGGGCAGGCTAGGAAATGCTCTCAGATGGCCGTGCTGTCTGCCTGCTCCTGCCCAGCTCGTAGTTTTAGGTGCGCACAAATCCCAGCCTGGCATTCAGTGCACAGTCAAGGCAATTGCAAAATCCAGCAGCTGCTCATTCCCAAACACAAGGCGCTGTTTATGCTCTTGCTTCCCGACAAATTCGGCGCAGCCCTTCTTTTCTGCACCTGCCACCGAGGTCTCTGCATCCTGGAGCCTCAGAGGACGAGCACGATTTTGCAGGGAGCGGCTGTATCAGGGCGAAGTCTAAACGCAGGAAAGTTGTCCAGGAACACCTGCCATAAGCATGCCAGCCGTGAATTCAAGGGGCACGGAGCTGCAGCCACTGTCCTGTAGCAATCCGAAGAATGCGCACACAAGCCGGCTTCGTTCTTCGCCTCCTACAAGCCACCGTCTCTGCGGCTCCCGGAGGCGAAGAAGCGGCTGCTTCGTGCACAGATGAGGACAGCGGCAGCCGCAGGCTCCGAAGCGCGGCTTCGGCAGAAATACGCCGGGGAGCGGCACTTCCCTCCGGACAGCTCCGGACCGCCGTAGTCTGCGTCCTGACAGGACTTCATCATAGCGAAAAGCTTTGCCAGTGTGTCTCGCAGGGAAAAAGCTTACCAGCACAGCGGACTTCTCCCGCTCTTGCCCAGAAACATGGACTTGCCTCACACTCCAAAGACACTGCTCTTTCCTAAGCAGGCTAGGAAATTCTCTCAGATGGCCGTGCTGTCTGCCTGCTCCTGCCCAGCTCATAATTTTAGGTGCGCACATCCCAGCCTGGCATTCAGTGCACAGTCAAGGCAATTGCAAAATCCAGCAGCTGCTCATTCCCAAACACAAGGCACTGTTTATGCTCTTGCTTCCCGACAAATTCGGCGCAGCCCTTCTTTTCTGCAGCTGCCACCGAGGTCTCTGCATCCTGGAGCCTCAGAGGAGGAGCACGATTTTGCCAGGAGAGGCTGTATCAGGGCGAAGTCTAAACGCAGGAAAGTTGTCCAGGAACACCTGCCATAAGCATGCCAGCCATGAATTCAAGGGGCACGGATCTGCAGCCACTGTCCTTTCGCACTCCGAAGAATGCGCACACAAGCCGGCTTCGTTCTTCGCCTCCTACAAGCCACCTGTCTCTGCGGCTCCCGGAGGCGAAGAAGCGGCTGCTTCGTACACAGATGAGGGCAGCGGCAGCCGCAGGCTCCGAAGCGCGGCTTCGGCAGAAATACGCCGGGGAGCGCCACTTCCCTCCGGACAGCTCCGGACAGCCGTAGTCTGCGTCCTGAGTGGACTGCATCATAGCGAAAAGCTTTGCCAGTGTGTCTCGCAGGGAAAAAGCTTACAAGCACAGCGGACTTCTCCCGCTCTTGCCCAGAAACATGGACTTGCCTCACACTCCAAAGACACTGCTCTTTCCTAAGCAGGCTAGGAAATGCTCTCAGATGGCCGTGCTGTCTGCCTGCTCCTGCCCAGCTCATAATTTTAGGTGCGCACATCCCAGCCTGGCATTCAGTGCACAGTCAAGGCAATTGCAAAATCCAGCAGCTGCTCATTCCCAAACACAAGGCGCTGTTTAGGCCCTTGCTTCCCGACAAATTCGGCGCAGCCCTTCTTTTCTGCACCTGCCACCGAGGTCTCTGCATCCTGGAGCCTCAGAGGAGGAGCACGATTTTGCCAGGAGAGGCTGTATCAGGGCGAAGTCTAAACGCAGGAAAGTTGTCCAGGAACACCTGCCATAAGCATGCCAGCCATGAATTCAAGGGGCACGGATCTGCAGACACTGTCCTTTAGCACTTCGAAGAATGCGCACACAAGCCGGCTTCGTTCTTCGCCTCGTACAAGCCACCTGTCTCTGCGGCTCCCGGAGGCGAAGAAGCGGCTGCTTCGTACACAGATGAGGGCAGCGGCAGCCGCAGGCTCCGAAGCGCGGCTTCGGCAGAAATACGCCGGGGAGCGCCACTTCCCTCCGGACAGCTCCGGACAGCCGTAGTCTGCGTCCTGAGTGGACTGCATCATAGCGAAAAGCTTTGCCAGTGTGTCTCGCAGGGAAAAAGTTTACCAGCACAGCGGACTTATCCCGATCTTGCCCAGAAACATGGACTTGCCTCACACTCCAAAGACATTGCTCTTTCCTAAGCAGGCTAGGAAATTCTCTCAGATGGCCGCGCTGTCTGCCTGCTCCTGCCCAGCTCATAATTTTAGGTGTGCACATCCCAGCCTGGCATTCAGTGCACAGTCAAGGCAATTGCAAAATCCAGCAGCTGCTCATTCCCAAACACAAGGCACTGTTTATGCTCTTGCTTCCCGACAAATTCGGCGCAGCCCTTCTTTTCTGCAGCTGCCACCGAGGTCTCTGCATCCTGGAGCCTCAGAGGAGGAGCACGATTTTGCCAGGAGAGGCTGTATCAGGGCGAAGTCTAAACGCAGGAAAGTTGTCCAGGAACACCTGCCATAAGCATTGAAGCAGGGAATTGAAGGGGCACGGAGCTGCAGCCACTGTCCTTTAGCAGTCCGAAGAATGCGCACACAAGCCGGCTTCGTTCTTCGCCTCCTACAAGCCACCGTCTCTGCGGCTCCCGGAGGCGAAGGAGTGGCTTCTTCGTGCACAGATGAGGGCAGCGGCAGCCGCAGGCTCCATAGCGCGGCTTCGGCAGAAAGACGCCGGGGAGCTGCACTTCCCTCCAGACAGCTCCGGACCGCCGTAGTCTGCGTCCTGACAGGACTGCATCGTAGCAAAAAGCTTTGCCGGTGTGTCTCGCAGGGAAAAAGCTTACCAGCACAGCGGACTTATCCCGCTCTTGCCCAGAAACATGGACTTGCCTCACACTCCAAAGACATTGCTCTTTCCTAAGCAGGCTAGGAAATGCTCTCAGATGGCCGTGCTGTCTGCCTGCTCCTGCCCAGCTCATAATTTTAGGTGCGCACATCCCAGCCTGGCATTCAGTGCACAGTCAAGGCAATTGCAAAATCCAGCAGCTGCTCATTCCCAAACACAAGGTACTGTTTATGCTCTTGCTTCCCGACAAATTCGGCGCAGCCCTTCTTTTCTGCAGCTGCCACCGAGGTCTCTGCATCCTGGAGCCTCAGAGGAGGAGCACGATTTTGCCAGGAGAGGCTGTATCAGGGCGAAGTCTAAACGCAGGAAAGTTGTCCAGGAACACCTGCCATAAGCATGCCAGCCGTGAATTCAAGGGGCACGGAGCTGCAGCCACTGTCCTTTAGCAGTCCGAAGAATGCGCACACAAGCCGGCTTCGTTCTTCGCCTCGTACAAGCCACCTGTCTCTGCAGCCCCACGGAGGCGAAGAAGCGGCTGCTTCGTGTACAGATGAGGGCAGCGGCAGCCGCAGGCTCCGAAGCGCGGCTTCGGCAGAAAGACGCCGGGGAGCGCCACTTCCCTCCGGACAGCTCCGGATCGCCGTAGTCTGCGTTCTGACAGGACTGCATCATAGCGAAAAGCTTTGCCAGTGTGTCTCGCAGGGAAAAAGCTTACCAGCACAGCGGACTTATCCAGCTCTTGCCCAGAAACATGGACTTGCCTCACACACCAAAGACACCGCTCTTTCCTGGGCAGGCTAGGAAATGCTCTCAGATGGCCGTGCTGTCTGCCTGCTCCTGCCCAGCTCGTAGTTTTAGGTGCGCACAAATCCCAGCCTGGCATTCAGTGCACAGTCAAGGCAATTGCAAAATCCAGCAGCTGCTCATTCCCAAACACAAGTGCGCTGTTTATGCTCTTGCTTCCCGACAAATTCGGCGCAGCCCTTCTTTTCTGCAGCTGCCACCGAGGTCTCTGCATCCTGGAGCCTCAGAGGACGAGCACGATTTTGCAGGGAGGGGCTGTATCAGGGCGAAGTATAAACGCAGGAAAGTAGTCCAGGAACACCTGCCATAAGCATGCCAGCCGTGAATTCAAGGGGCACGGAGCTGCAGCCACTGTCCTGTAGCAATCCGAAGAATGCGCACACAAGCCGGCTTCGTTCTTCGCCTCCTACAAGCCACCTGTCTCTGCGGCTCCCGGAGGCGAAGAAGCGGCTGCTTCGTGCACAGATGAGGACAGCGGCAGCCGCAGGCTCCGAAGCGCGGCTTCGGCAGAAAGACGCCGGGGAGCGCCACTTCCCTCCGGACAGCTCCGGATCGCCGTAGTCTGCGTTCTGACAGGACTGCATCATAGCGAAAAGCTTTGCCAGTGTGTCTCGCAGGGAAAAAGCTTACCAGCACAGCGGACTTCTCCCGCTCTTGCCCAGAAACATGGACTTGCCTCACACTCCAAAGACACTGCTCTTTCCTAAGCAGGCTAGGAAATTCTCTCAGATGGCCGTGCTGTCTGCCTGCTCCTCCCCAGCTCGTAGTTTTAGGTGCGCACATCCCAGCCTGGCATTCAGTGCACAGTCAAGGCAATTGCAAAATCCAGCAGCTGCTCATTCCCAAACACAAGGCACTGTTTATGCTCTTGCTTCCCGACAAATTCGGCGCAGCCCTTCTTTTCTGCAGCTGCCACCGAGGTCTCTGCATCCTGGAGCCTCAGAGGAGGAGCACGATTTTGCCAGGAGAGGCTGTATCAGGGCGAAGTCTAAACGCAGGAAAGTTGTCCAGGAACACCTGCCATAAGCATGCCAGCCGTGAATTCAAGGGGCACGGAGCTGCAGCCACTGTCCTTTAGCAGTCCGAAGAATGCGCACACAAGCCGGCTTCGTTCTTCGCCTCGTACAAGCCACCTGTCTCTGCAGCCCCACGGAGGCGAAGAAGCGGCTGCTTCGTGTACAGATGAGGGCAGCGGCAGCCGCAGGCTCCGAAGCGCGGCTTCGGCAGAAAGACGCCGGGGAGCGCCACTTCCCTCCGGACAGCTCCGGATCGCCGTAGTCTGCGTTCTGACAGGACTGCATCATAGCGAAAAGCTTTGCCAGTGTGTCTCGCAGGGAAAAAGCTTACCAGCACAGCGGACTTATCCAGCTCTTGCCCAGAAACATGGACTTGCCTCACACACCAAAGACACCGCTCTTTCCTGGGCAGGCTAGGAAATGCTCTCAGATGGCCGTGCTGTCTGCCTGCTCCTGCCCAGCTCGTAGTTTTAGGTGCGCACAAATCCCAGCCTGGCATTCAGTGCACAGTCAAGGCAATTGCAAAATCCAGCAGCTGCTCATTCCCAAACACAAGTGCGCTGTTTATGCTCTTGCTTCCCGACAAATTCGGCGCAGCCCTTCTTTTCTGCAGCTGCCACCGAGGTCTCTGCATCCTGGAGCCTCAGAGGACGAGCACGATTTTGCAGGGAGGGGCTGTATCAGGGCGAAGTATAAACGCAGGAAAGTAGTCCAGGAACACCTGCCATAAGCATGCCAGCCGTGAATTCAAGGGGCACGGAGCTGCAGCCACTGTCCTGTAGCAATCCGAAGAATGCGCACACAAGCCGGCTTCGTTCTTCGCCTCCTACAAGCCACCTGTCTCTGCGGCTCCCGGAGGCGAAGAAGCGGCTGCTTCGTGCACAGATGAGGACAGCGGCAGCCGCAGGCTCCGAAGCGCGGCTTCGGCAGAAAGACGCCGGGGAGCGCCACTTCCCTCCGGACAGCTCCGGATCGCCGTAGTCTGCGTTCTGACAGGACTGCATCATAGCGAAAAGCTTTGCCAGTGTGTCTCGCAGGGAAAAAGCTTACCAGCACAGCGGACTTCTCCCGCTCTTGCCCAGAAACATGGACTTGCCTCACACTCCAAAGACACTGCTCTTTCCTAAGCAGGCTAGGAAATTCTCTCAGATGGCCGTGCTGTCTGCCTGCTCCTGCCCAGCTCATAATTTTAGGTGCGCACATCCCAGCCTGGCATTCAGTGCACAGTCAAGGCAATTGCAAAATCCAGCAGCTGCTCATTCCCAAACACAAGGCACTGTTTATGCTCTTGCTTCCCGACAAATTCGGCGCAGCCCTTCTTTTCTGCAGCTGCCACCGAGGTCTCTGCATCCTGGAGCCTCAGAGGAGGAGCACGATTTTGCCAGGAGAGGCTGTATCAGGGCGAAGTCTAAACGCAGGAAAGTTGTCCAGGAACACCTGCCATAAGCATGCCAGCCGTGAATTCAAGGGGCACGGAGCTGCAGCCACTGTCCTTTAGCAGTCCGAAGAATGCGCACACAAGCCGGCTTCGTTCTTCGCCTCGTACAAGCCACCTGTCTCTGCAGCCCCACGGAGGCGAAGAAGCGGCTGCTTCGTGTACAGATGAGGGCAGCGGCAGCCGCAGGCTCCGAAGCGCGGCTTCGGCAGAAAGACGCCGGGGAGCGCCACTTCCCTCCGGACAGCTCCGGATCGCCGTAGTCTGCGTTCTGACAGGACTGCATCATAGCGAAAAGCTTTGCCAGTGTGTCTCGCAGGGAAAAAGCTTACCAGCACAGCGGACTTATCCAGCTCTTGCCCAGAAACATGGACTTGCCTCACACACCAAAGACACCGCTCTTTCCTGGGCAGGCTAGGAAATGCTCTCAGATGGCCGTGCTGTCTGCCTGCTCCTGCCCAGCTCGTAGTTTTAGGTGCGCACAAATCCCAGCCTGGCATTCAGTGCACAGTCAAGGCAATTGCAAAATCCAGCAGCTGCTCATTCCCAAACACAAGGCACTGTTTATGCTCTTGCTTCCCGACAAATTCGGCGCAGCCCTTCTTTTCTGCAGCTGCCACCGAGGTCTCTGCATCCTGGAGCCTCAGAGGACGAGCACGATTTTGCAGGGAGGGGCTGTATCAGGGCGAAGTATAAACGCAGGAAAGTAGTCCAGGAACACCTGCCATAAGCATGCCAGCCGTGAATTCAAGGGGCACGGAGCTGCAGCCACTGTCCTTTAGCAATCCGAAGAATGCGCACACAAGCCGGCTTCGTTCTTCGCCTCCTACAAGCCACCTGTCTCTGCGGCTCCCGGAGGCGAAGAAGCGGCTGCTTCGTGCACAGATGAGGACAGCGGCAGCCGCAGGCTCCGAAGCGCGGCTTCGGCAGAAAGACGCCGGGGAGCGCCACTTCCCTCCGGACAGCTCCGGATCGCCGTAGTCTGCGTTCTGACAGGACTGCATCATAGCGAAAAGCTTTGCCAGTGTGTCTCGCAGGGAAAAAGCTTACCAGCACAGCGGACTTCTCCCGCTCTTGCCCAGAAACATGGACTTGCCTCACACTCCAAAGACACTGCTCTTTCCTAAGCAGGCTAGGAAATTCTCTCAGATGGCCGTGCTGTCTGCCTGCTCCTGCCCAGCTCATAATTTTAGGTGCGCACATCCCAGCCTGGCATTCAGTGCACAGTCAAGGCAATTGCAAAATCCAGCAGCTGCTCATTCCCAAACACAAGGCACTGTTTATGCTCTTGCTTCCCGACAAATTCGGCGCAGCCCTTCTTTTCTGCAGCTGCCACCGAGGTCTCTGCATCCTGGAGCCTCAGAGGAGGAGCACGATTTTGCCAGGAGAGGCTGTATCAGGGCGAAGTCTAAACGCAGGAAAGTTGTCCAGGAACACCTGCCATAAGCATGCCAGCCGTGAATTCAAGGGGCACGGAGCTGCAGCCACTGTCCTTTAGCAGTCCGAAGAATGCGCACACAAGCCGACTTCGTTCTTCGCCTCGTACAAGCCACCTGTCTCTGCAGCCCCACGGAGGCGAAGAAGCGGCTGCTTCGTGTACAGATGAGGGCAGCGGCAGCCGCAGGCTCCGAAGCGCGGCTTCGGCAGAAAGACGCCGGGGAGCGCCACTTCCCTCCGGACAGCTCCGGATCGCCGTAGTCTGCGTTCTGACAGGACTGCATCATAGCGAAAAGCTTTGCCAGTGTGTCTCGCAGGGAAAAAGCTTACCAGCACAGCGGACTTATCCAGCTCTTGCCCAGAAACATGGACTTGCCTCACACACCAAAGACACCGCTCTTTCCTGGGCAGGCTAGGAAATGCTCTCAGATGGCCGTGCTGTCTGCCTGCTCCTGCCCAGCTCGTAGTTTTAGGTGCGCACAAATCCCAGCCTGGCATTCAGTGCACAGTCAAGGCAATTGCAAAATCCAGCAGCTGCTCATTCCCAAACACAAGTGCGCTGTTTATGCTCTTGCTTCCCGACAAATTCGGCGCAGCCCTTCTTTTCTGCAGCTGCCACCGAGGTCTCTGCATCCTGGAGCCTCAGAGGACGAGCACGATTTTGCAGGGAGGGGCTGTATCAGGGCGAAGTATAAACGCAGGAAAGTAGTCCAGGAACACCTGCCATAAGCATGCCAGCCGTGAATTCAAGGGGCACGGAGCTGCAGCCACTGTCCTGTAGCAATCCGAAGAATGCGCACACAAGCCGGCTTCGGTCTTCGCCTCCTACAAGCCACCTGTCTCTGCGGCTCCCGGAGGCGAAGAAGCGGCTGCTTCGTACACAGATGAGGGCAGCGGCAGCCGCAGGCTCCGAAGCGCGGCTTCGGCAGAAAGACGCCGGGGAGCGCCACTTCCCTCCGGACAGCTCCGGATCGCCGTAGTCTGCGTTCTGACAGGACTGCATCATAGCGAAAAGCTTTGCCAGTGTGTCTCGCAGGGAAAAAGCTTACCAGCACAGCGGACTTCTCCCGCTCTTGCCCAGAAACATGGACTTGCCTCACACTCCAAAGACACTGCTCTTTCCTAAGCAGGCTAGGAAATTCTCTCAGATGGCCGTGCTGTCTGCCTGCTCCTGCCCAGCTCATAATTTTAGGTGTGCACATCCCAGCCTGGCATTCAGTGCACAGTCAAGGCAATTGCAAAATCCAGCAGCTGCTCATTCCCAAACACAAGGCACTGTTTATGCTCTTGCTTCCCGACAAATTCGGCGCAGCCCTTCTTTTCTGCAGCTGCCACCGAGGTCTCTGCATCCTGGAGCCTCAGAGGACGAGCACGATTTTGCCAGGAGAGGCTGTATCAGGGCGAAGTCTAAACGCAGGAAAGTAGTCCAGGAACACCTGCCATAAGCATTGAAGCAGGGAATTGAAGGGGCACGGAGCTGCAGCCACTGTAGTTTAGCACTCCGAAGAATGCGCACACAAGCCGGCTTCGTTCTTCGCCTCCTACAAGCCACCTCTCTCTGCGGCTCCCGGAGGCGAAGGAGCGGCTGCTTGGTGCACAGATGAGGGCAGCGGCAGCCGCAGGCTCCGAAGCGCGGCTTCGGCAGAAAGACGCCGGGGAGCGCCACTTCCCTCCGGACAGCTCCGGACCCCCGTAGTCTGCGTCCTGACCGAAATGCATCGTGGCGAAAAGCTTTGCCAGTGTGTCTCGCAGGGAAAAAGCTTACCAGCACAGCAGACTTATCCCGCTCTTGCCAAGAAACATGGACTTGCCTCACACTCCAAAGACACTGCTCTTTCCTAAGCAGGCTAGGAAATGCTCTCAGATGGCCGTGCTGTCTGCCTGCTCCTGCCCAGCTCGTAGTTTTAGGTGCGCACATCCCAGCCTGGCATTCAGTGCACAGTCAAGGCAATTGCAAAATCCAGCAGCTGCTCATTCCCAAACACAAGGCGCTGTTTATGCTCTTGCTTCCCGACAAATTCGGCGCAGCCCTTCTTTTCTGCAGCTGCCACCGAGGTCTCTGCATCCTGGAGCCTCAGAGGACGAGCACGATTTTGCCAGGAGAGGCTGTATCAGGGCGAAGTCAAAAGGCAGGAAAGTAGTCCAGGAACACCTGCCATAAGCATGCCAGCCGTGAATTCAAGGGGCACGGAGCTGCAGCCACTGTCCTTTAGCAATCCGAAGAATGCGCACACAAGCCGGCTTCGTTCTTCGCCTCCTACAAGCCACCTCTCTCTGCTGCTCCCGGAGGCGAAGAAGTGGCTGCTTCGTACACAGATGAGGGCAGCGGCAGCCGCAGGCTCCGAAGCGCGGCTTCGGCAGAAAGACGCCGGGGAGCGCCACTTCCCTCCGGACAGCTCCGGACCCCCGTAGTCTGTGTCCTGACAGGACTTCATCATAGTGAAAAGCTTTGCCAGTGTGTCTCGCAGGGAAAAAGTTAACCAGCACAGCGGACTTCTCCCGCTCTTGCCCAGAAACATGGACTTGCCTCACACTCCAAAGACACCGCTCTTTTCCGAGTAGACAAGAAAATGCTCTCAGATGGCCGTGCTGTCTGCCTGCTCCTGCCCAGCTCGTAGTTTTAGGTGCGCAAAAATCCCAGACTGGCATTCAGTGCACAGTCAAGGCAATTGCAAAATCCAGCAGCTGCTCATTCCCAAACACAAGGCGCTGTTTATGCTCTTGCTTCCCGACAAATTCGGCGCAGCCCTTCTTTTCTGCACCTGCCACCGAGGTCTCTGCATCCTGGAGCCTCAGAGGAGGAGCACGATTTTGCCAGGAGAGGCTGTATCAGGGCGAAGTCTAAACGCAGGAAAGTTGTCCAGGAACACCTGCCATAAGCATTGAAGCAGGGAATTGAAGGGGCACGGAGCTGCAGCCACTGTCCTTTAGCAATCCGAAGAATGCGCACACAAGCCGGCTTCGTTCTTCGCCTCGTACAAGCCTCCTCTCTCTGCAGCCCCACGGAGGCGAAGAAGCGGCTGCTTCGTGCACAGATGAGGGCAGCGGCAGGTGCAGGCTCCGAAGCGCGGCTTCGGCAGAAAGACGCCGGGGAGCGGCACTTCCCTCCGGACAGCTCCGGATCGCCGTAGTCTGCGTTCTGACAGGACTGCATCATAGCGAAAAGCTTTGCCAGTGTGTCTCGCAGGGAAAAAGCTTACCAGCACAGCGGACTTATCCCGCTCTTGCCCAGAAACATGGACTTGCCTCACACTCCAAAGACACCGCTCTTTCCTGGGCAGGCTAGGAAATGCTCTCAGATGGCCGTGCTGTCTGCCTGCTCCTGCCCAGCTCGTAGTTTTAGGTGCGCACATCCCAGCCTGGCATTCAGTGCACAGTCAAGGCAATTGCAAAATCCAGCAGCTGCTCATTCCCAAACACAAGGCGCTGTTTAGGCCCTTGCTTCCCGACAAATTCGGCGCAGCCCTACTTTTCTGCACCTGCCACCGAGGTCTCTGCATCCTGGAGCCTCAGAGGACGAGCACGATTTTGCAGGGAGGGGCTGTATCAGGACAAATTATAAACGCAGGAAAGTAGTCCAGGAACACCTGCCATAAGCATGCCAGCCGTGAATTCAAGGGGCACGGAGCTGCAGCCACTGTCCTTTAGCAATCCGAAGAATGCGCACACAAGCCGGCTTCGTTCTTCGCCTCCTACAAGCCACCGTCTCTGCGGCTCCCGGAGGCGAAGGAGTGGCTGCTTCGTGTACAGATGAGGGCAGCGGCAGCCGCAGGCTCCATAGCGCGGCTTCGGCAGAAAGACGCCGGGGAGCGCCACTTCCCTCCGGACAGCTCCGGACCGCCGTAGTCTGCGTCCTGACAGGACTGCATCATAGCGAAAAGCTTTGCCAGTGTGTCTCGCAGGGAAAAAGCTTACCAGCACAGCAGACTTATCCCGCTCTTGCCCAGAAACATGGACTTGCCTCACATTCCAAAGACACTGCTCTTTCCTAAGCAGGCTAGGAAATTCTCTCAGATGGCCGTGCTGTCTGCCTGCTCCTGCCCAGCTCGTAGTTTTAGGTGCGCACAAATCCCAGACTGGCATTCAGTGCACAGTCAAGGCAATTGCAAAATCCAGCAGCTGCTCATTCCCAAACACAAGGCGCTGTTTATGCTCTTGCTTCCCGACAAATTCGGCGCAGCCCTTCTTTTCTGCACCTGCCACCGAGGTCTCTGCATCCTGGAGCCTCAGAGGAGGAGCACGATTTTGCAGGGAGGGGCTGTATCAGGGCGAAGTCTAAACGCAGGAAAGTTGTCCAGGAACACCTGCCATAAGCATGCCAGCCGTGAATTCAAGGGGCACGGATCTGCAGCCACTGTCCTGTAGCAATCCGAAGAATGCGCACACAAGCCGGCTTCGTTCTTCGCCTCCTACAAGCCACCGTCTCTGCGGCTCCCGGAGGCGAAGGAGTGGCTTCTTCGTGCACAGATGAGGGCAGCGGCAGCCGCAGGCTCCATAGCGCGGCTTCGGCAGAAAGACGCCGGGGAGCTGCACTTCCCTCCAGACAGCTCCGGACCGCCGTAGTCTGCGTCCTGACAGGACTGCATCGTAGCAAAAAGCTTTGCCGGTGTGTCTCGCAGGGAAAAAGCTTACCAGCACAGCGGAATTATCCCGATCTTGCCAAGAAACATGGACTTGCCTCACACTCCAAAGACACTGCTCTTTCCTAAGCAGGCTAGGAAATGCTCTCAGATGGCCGTGCTGTCTGCCTGCTCCTGCCCAGCTCGTAGTTTTAGGTGCGCACATCCCAGCCTGGCATTCAGTGCACAGTCAAGGCAATTGAAAAATCAAGAAGCTGCTCATTCCCAAACACAAGGCGCGCTGTTTATGCTCTTGCTTCCCGACAAATTCGGCGCAGCCCTTCTTTTCTGCACCTGCCACCGAGGTCTCTGCATCCTGGAGCCTCAGAGGACGAGCACGATTTTGCAGGGAGGGGCTGTATCAGGGCGAAGTCAAAAGGCAGGAAAGTAGTCCAGGAACACCTGCCATAAGAATGCCATCCGTTAATTGAGGGGGCACGGAGCTGCAGCCACTCTCCTTTAGCACTCCGAAGAATGCGCACACAAGCCGGCTTCGTTCTTCGCCTCGTACAAGCCACCTGTCTCTGCGGCTCCCGGAGGCAAAGAAGCGGCTGCTTCGTGCACAGATGAGGGCAGCGGCAGCCGCAGGCTCCATAGCGCGGCTTCGGCAGAAAGACGCCGGGGAGCGGCACTTCCCTCCGGACAGCTCCGGACCGCCGTAGTCTGTGTACTGAGTGGACTGCATCATAGCGAAAAGCTTTGCCAGTGTGTCTCGCAGGGAAAAAGCTTACCAGCTCAGCGGACTTATCCCGCTCTTGCCCAGAAACATGGACTTGCCTCACACTCCAAAGACATTGCTCTTTCCTAAGCAGGCTAGGAAATGCTCTCAGATGGCCGTGCTGTCTGCCTGCTCCTGCCCAGCTCGTAGTTTTAGGTGTGCACATCCCAGCCTGGCATTCAGTGCACAGTCAAGGCAATTGCAAAATCCAGCAGCTGCTCATTCCCAAACACAAGTGCGCTGTTTATGCTCTTGCTTCCCGACAAATTCGGCGCAGCCCTTCTTTTCTGCACCTGCCACCGAGGTCTCTGCATCCTGGAGCCTCAGAGGACGAGCACAATTTTGCAGGGAGGGGCTGTATCATGACGAAGTCTAAACGCAGGAAAGTTGTCCAGGAACACCTGCCATAAGCATGCCAGCCGTGAATTCAAGGGGCACGTAGCTGCAGCCACTGTCCTGTAGCAATCCGAAGAATGCGCACACAAGCCGGCTTCGTTCTTCGCCTCCTACAAGCCACCGTCTCTGCGGCTCCCGGAGGCGAAGGAGTGGCTTCTTCGTGCACAGATGAGGGCAGCGGCAGCCGCAGGCTCCATAGCGCGGCTTCGGCAGAAAGACGCCGGGGAGCTGCACTTCCCTCCGGACAGCTCCGGATCGCCGTAGTCTGCGTCCTGACAGGACTGCATCGTAGCAAAAAGCTTTGCCGGTGTGTCTCGCAGGGAAAAAGCTTACCAGCACAGCGGACTTATCCCGCTCTTGCCCAGAAACATGGACTTGCCTCACACTCCAAAGACATTGCTCTTTCCTAAGCAGGCTAGGAAATGCTCTCAGATGGCCGTGCTGTCTGCCTGCTCCTGCCCAGCTCGTAGTTTTAGGTGCGCACAAATCCCAGCCTGGCATTCAGTGCACAGTCAAGGCAATTGCAAAATCCAGCAGCTGCTCATTCCCAAACACAAGGCGCTGTTTATGCTCTTGCTTCCCGACAAATTCGGCGCAGCCCTTCTTTTCTGCAGCTGCCACCGAGGTCTCTGCATCCTGGAGCCTCAGAGGACGAGCACGATTTTGCAGGGAGCGGCTGTATCAGGGCGAAGTCTAAACGCAGGAAAGTAGTCCAGGAACACCTGCCATAAGCATGCCAGCCGTGAATTCAAGGGGCACGGAGCTGCAGCCACTGTCCTTTAGCAATCCGAAGAATGCGCACACAAGCCGGCTTCGTTCTTCGCCTCCTACAAGCCACCGTCTCTGCGGCTCCCGGAGGCGAAGAAGCGGCTGCTTCGTGCACAGATGAGGACAGCGGCAGCCGCAGGCTCCGAAGCGCGGCTTCGGCAGAAAGACGCCGGGGAGCGGCACTTCCCTCCGGACAGCTCCGGACCGCCGTAGTCTGCGTCCTGACAGGACTGCATCATAGCGAAAAGCTTTGCCAGTGTGTCTCGCAGGGAAAAAGCTTACCAGCACAGCGGACTTCTCCCGCTCTTGCCCAGAAACATGGACTTGCCTCACACTCCAAAGACACTGCTCTTTCCTAAGCAGGCTAGGAAATTCTCTCAGATGGCCGTGCTGTCTGCCTGCTCCTGCCCAGCTCATAATTTTAGGTGCGCACATCCCAGCCTGGCATTCAGTGCACAGTCAAGGCAATTGAAAAATCCAGCAGCTGCTCATTCCCAAACACAAGGCGCGCTGTTTATGCTCTTGCTTCCCGACAAATTCGGCGCAGCCCTTCTTTTCTGCAGCTGCCACCGAGGTCTCTGCATCCTGGAGCCTCAGAGGAGGAGCACGATTTTGCCAGGAGAGGCTGTATCAGGGCGAAGTCTAAACGCAGGAAAGTAGTCCAGGAACACCTGCCATAAGCATTGAAGCAGGGAATTGAAGGGGCACGGAGCTGCAGCCACTGTCCTTTAGCAATCCGAAGAATGCGCACACAAGCCGGCTTCGTTCTTCGCCTCCTACAAGCCACCTCTCTCTGCGGCTCCCGGAGGCGAACAAGCGGCTCCTTCGTGCACAGATGAGGGCAGCGGCAGCCGCAGGCTCTGAAGCGCGGCTTCGGCAGAAAGACGCCGGGGAGCGGCACTTCCCTCCGGACAGCTCCGGACCCCCGTAGTCTGCGTCCTGACCGGAATGCATCGTAGCGAAAAGCTTTGCCAGTGTGTCTCCAGGGAAAAAGCTTACCAGCACAGCAGACTTATCCCGCTCTTGCCCAGAAACATGGACTTGCCTCACACACCAAAGACACCGCTCTTTCCTGGGCAGGCTAGGAAATGCTCTCAGATGGCCGTGCTGTCTGCCTGCTCCTGCCCAGCTCGTAGTTTTAGGTGCGCACAAATCCCAGCCTGGCATTCAGTGCACAGTCAAGGCAATTGCAAAATCCAGCAGCTGCTCATTCCCAAACACAAGGCGCTGTTTATGCTCTTGCTTCCCGACAAATTCGGCGCAGCCCTTCTTTTCTGCAGCTGCCACCGAGGTCTCTGCATCCTGGAGCCTCAGAGGACGAGCACGATTTTGCAGGGAGCGGCTGTATCAGGGCGAAGTATAAACGCAGGAAAGTTGTCCAGGAACACCTGCCATAAGCATGCCAGCCGTGAATTCAAGGGGCACGGAGCTGCAGCCACTGTCCTTTAGCAGTCCGAAGAATGCGCACACAAGCCGGCTTCGTTCTTCGCCTCCTACAAGCCACCTGTCTCTGCAGCCCCACGGAGGCGAAGAAGCGGCTGCTTCGTGTACAGATGAGGGCAGCGGCAGCCGCAGGCTCCGAAGCGCGGCTTCGGCAGAAAGACGCCGGGGAGCGCCACTTCCCTCCGGACAGCTCCGGACCCCCGTAGTCTGTGTCCTGACAGGACTTCATCATAGTGAAAAGCTTTGCCAGTGTGTCTCGCAGGGAAAAAGTTAACCAGCACAGCGGACTTCTCCCGCTCTTGCCCAGAAACATGGACTTGCCTCACACTCCAAAGACACCGCTCTTTTCCGAGTAGACAAGAAAATGCTCTCAGATGGCCGTGCTGTCTGCCTGCTCCTGCCCAGCTCGTAGTTTTAGGTGCGCAAAAATCCCAGACTGGCATTCAGTGCACAGTCAAGGCAATTGCAAAATCCAGCAGCTGCTCATTCCCAAACACAAGGCGCTGTTTATGCTCTTGCTTCCCGACAAATTCGGCGCAGCCCTTCTTTTCTGCACCTGCCACCGAGGTCTCTGCATCCTGGAGCCTCAGAGGAGGAGCACGATTTTGCCAGGAGAGGCTGTATCAGGGCGAAGTCTAAACGCAGGAAAGTTGTCCAGGAACACCTGCCATAAGCATTGAAGCAGGGAATTGAAGGGGCACGGAGCTGCAGCCACTGTCCTTTAGCAATCCGAAGAATGCGCACACAAGCCGGCTTCGTTCTTCGCCTCGTACAAGCCTCCTCTCTCTGCAGCCCCACGGAGGCGAAGAAGCGGCTGCTTCGTGCACAGATGAGGGCAGCGGCAGGTGCAGGCTCCGAAGCGCGGCTTCGGCAGAAAGACGCCGGGGAGCGGCACTTCCCTCCGGACAGCTCCGGATCGCCGTAGTCTGCGTTCTGACAGGACTGCATCATAGCGAAAAGCTTTGCCAGTGTGTCTCGCAGGGAAAAAGCTTACCAGCACAGCGGACTTATCCCGCTCTTGCCCAGAAACATGGACTTGCCTCACATTCCAAAGACACTGCTCTTTCCTAAGCAGGCTAGGAAATTCTCTCAGATGGCCGTGCTGTCTGCCTGCTCCTGCCCAGCTCGTAGTTTTAGGTGCGCACAAATCCCAGACTGGCATTCAGTGCACAGTCAAGGCAATTGCAAAATCCAGCAGCTGCTCATTCCCAAACACAAGGCGCTGTTTATGCTCTTGCTTCCCGACAAATTCGGCGCAGCCCTTCTTTTCTGCACCTGCCACCGAGGTCTCTGCATCCTGGAGCCTCAGAGGAGGAGCACGATTTTGCAGGGAGGGGCTGTATCAGGGCGAAGTCTAAACGCAGGAAAGTTGTCCAGGAACACCTGCCATAAGCATGCCAGCCGTGAATTCAAGGGGCACGGATCTGCAGCCACTGTCCTGTAGCAATCCGAAGAATGCGCACACAAGCCGGCTTCGTTCTTCGCCTCCTACAAGCCACCGTCTCTGCGGCTCCCGGAGGCGAAGGAGTGGCTTCTTCGTGCACAGATGAGGGCAGCGGCAGCCGCAGGCTCCATAGCGCGGCTTCGGCAGAAAGACGCCGGGGAGCTGCACTTCCCTCCAGACAGCTCCGGACCGCCGTAGTCTGCGTCCTGACAGGACTGCATCGTAGCAAAAAGCTTTGCCGGTGTGTCTCGCAGGGAAAAAGCTTACCAGCACAGCGGAATTATCCCGATCTTGCCAAGAAACATGGACTTGCCTCACACTCCAAAGACACTGCTCTTTCCTAAGCAGGCTAGGAAATGCTCTCAGATGGCCGTGCTGTCTGCCTGCTCCTGCCCAGCTCGTAGTTTTAGGTGCGCACATCCCAGCCTGGCATTCAGTGCACAGTCAAGGCAATTGAAAAATCAAGAAGCTGCTCATTCCCAAACACAAGGCGCGCTGTTTATGCTCTTGCTTCCCGACAAATTCGGCGCAGCCCTTCTTTTCTGCACCTGCCACCGAGGTCTCTGCATCCTGGAGCCTCAGAGGAGGAGCACGATTTTGCAGGGAGGGGCTGTATCAGGGCGAAGTCAAAAGGCAGGAAAGTAGTCCAGGAACACCTGCCATAAGAATGCCATCCGTTAATTGAGGGGGCACGGAGCTGCAGCCACTCTCCTTTAGCACTCCGAAGAATGCGCACACAAGCCGGCTTCGTTCTTCGCCTCGTACAAGCCACCTGTCTCTGCGGCTCCCGGAGGCGAAGAAGCGGCTGCTTCGTGCACAGATGAGGGCAGCGGCAGCCGCAGGCTCCATAGCGCGGCTTCGGCAGAAAGACGCCGGGGAGCGGCACTTCCCTCCGGACAGCTCCGGACCGCCGTAGTCTGTGTACTGAGTGGACTGCATCATAGCGAAAAGCTTTGCCAGTGTGTCTCGCAGGGAAAAAGCTTACCAGCTCAGCGGACTTATCCCGCTCTTGCCCAGAAACATGGACTTGCCTCACACTCCAAAGACATTGCTCTTTCCTAAGCAGGCTAGGAAATGCTCTCAGATGGCCGTGCTGTCTGCCTGCTCCTGCCCAGCTCGTAGTTTTAGGTGTGCACATCCCAGCCTGGCATTCAGTGCACAGTCAAGGCAATTGCAAAATCCAGCAGCTGCTCATTCCCAAACACAAGTGCGCTGTTTATGCTCTTGCTTCCCGACAAATTCGGCGCAGCCCTTCTTTTCTGCACCTGCCACCGAGGTCTCTGCATCCTGGAGCCTCAGAGGACGAGCACAATTTTGCAGGGAGGGGCTGTATCATGACGAAGTCTAAACGCAGGAAAGTTGTCCAGGAACACCTGCCATAAGCATGCCAGCCGTGAATTCAAGGGGCACGTAGCTGCAGCCACTGTCCTGTAGCAATCCGAAGAATGCGCACACAAGCCGGCTTCGTTCTTCGCCTCCTACAAGCCACCGTCTCTGCGGCTCCTGGAGGCGAAGGAGTGGCTTCTTCGTGCACAGATGAGGGCAGCGGCAGCCGCAGGCTCCATAGCGCGGCTTCGGCAGAAAGACGCCGGGGAGCTGCACTTCCCTCCGGACAGCTCCGGATCGCCGTAGTCTGCGTCCTGACAGGACTGCATCGTAGCAAAAAGCTTTGCCGGTGTGTCTCGCAGGGAAAAAGCTTACCAGCACAGCGGACTTATCCCGCTCTTGCCCAGAAACATGGACTTGCCTCACACTCCAAAGACATTGCTCTTTCCTAAGCAGGCTAGGAAATGCTCTCAGATGGCCGTGCTGTCTGCCTGCTCCTGCCCAGCTCGTAGTTTTAGGTGCGCACAAATCCCAGCCTGGCATTCAGTGCACAGTCAAGGCAATTGCAAAATCCAGCAGCTGCTCATTCCCAAACACAAGGCGCTGTTTATGCTCTTGCTTCCCGACAAATTCGGCGCAGCCCTTCTTTTCTGCAGCTGCCACCGAGGTCTCTGCATCCTGGAGCCTCAGAGGACGAGCACGATTTTGCAGGGAGCGGCTGTATCAGGGCGAAGTCTAAACGCAGGAAAGTAGTCCAGGAACACCTGCCATAAGCATGCCAGCCGTGAATTCAAGGGGCACGGAGCTGCAGCCACTGTCCTTTAGCAATCCGAAGAATGCGCACACAAGCCGGCTTCGTTCTTCGCCTCCTACAAGCCACCGTCTCTGCGGCTCCCGGAGGCGAAGAAGCGGCTGCTTCGTGCACAGATGAGGACAGCGGCAGCCGCAGGCTCCGAAGCGCGGCTTCGGCAGAAAGACGCCGGGGAGCGGCACTTCCCTCCGGACAGCTCCGGACCGCCGTAGTCTGCGTCCTGACAGGACTGCATCATAGCGAAAAGCTTTGCCAGTGTGTCTCGCAGGGAAAAAGCTTACCAGCACAGCGGACTTCTCCCGCTCTTGCCCAGAAACATGGACTTGCCTCACACTCCAAAGACACTGCTCTTTCCTAAGCAGGCTAGGAAATTCTCTCAGATGGCCGTGCTGTCTGCCTGCTCCTGCCCAGCTCATAATTTTAGGTGCGCACATCCCAGCCTGGCATTCAGTGCACAGTCAAGGCAATTGAAAAATCCAGCAGCTGCTCATTCCCAAACACAAGGCGCGCTGTTTATGCTCTTGCTTCCCGACAAATTCGGCGCAGCCCTTCTTTTCTGCAGCTGCCACCGAGGTCTCTGCATCCTGGAGCCTCAGAGGAGGAGCACGATTTTGCCAGGAGAGGCTGTATCAGGGCGAAGTCTAAACGCAGGAAAGTAGTCCAGGAACACCTGCCATAAGCATTGAAGCAGGGAATTGAAGGGGCACGGAGCTGCAGCCACTGTCCTTTAGCAATCCGAAGAATGCGCACACAAGCCGGCTTCGTTCTTCGCCTCCTACAAGCCACCTCTCTCTGCGGCTCCCGGAGGCGAACAAGCGGCTCCTTCGTGCACAGATGAGGGCAGCGGCAGCCGCAGGCTCTGAAGCGCGGCTTCGGCAGAAAGACGCCGGGGAGCGCCACTTCCCTCCGGACAGCTCCGGACCCCCGTAGTCTGCGTCCTGACCGGAATGCATCGTAGCGAAAAGCTTTGCCAGTGTGTCTCCAGGGAAAAAGCTTACCAGCACAGCAGACTTATCCCGCTCTTGCCCAGAAACATGGACTTGCCTCACACACCAAAGACACCGCTCTTTCCTGGGCAGGCTAGGAAATGCTCTCAGATGGCCGTGCTGTCTGCCTGCTCCTGCCCAGCTCGTAGTTTTAGGTGCGCACAAATCCCAGCCTGGCATTCAGTGCACAGTCAAGGCAATTGCAAAATCCAGCAGCTGCTCATTCCCAAACACAAGGCGCTGTTTATGCTCTTGCTTCCCGACAAATTCGGCGCAGCCCTTCTTTTCTGCAGCTGCCACCGAGGTCTCTGCATCCTGGAGCCTCAGAGGACGAGCACGATTTTGCAGGGAGCGGCTGTATCAGGGCGAAGTATAAACGCAGGAAAGTTGTCCAGGAACACCTGCCATAAGCATGCCAGCCGTGAATTCAAGGGGCACGGAGCTGCAGCCACTGTCCTTTAGCAGTCCGAAGAATGCGCACACAAGCCGGCTTCGTTCTTCGCCTCCTACAAGCCACCTGTCTCTGCAGCCCCACGGAGGCGAAGAAGCGGCTGCTTCGTGTACAGATGAGGGCAGCGGCAGCCGCAGGCTCCGAAGCGCGGCTTCGGCAGAAAGACGCCGGGGAGCGCCACTTCCCTCCGGACAGCTCCGGATCGCCGTAGTCTGCGTTCTGACAGGACTGCATCATAGCGAAAAGCTTTGCCAGTGTGTCTCGCAGGGAAAAAGCTTACCAGCACAGCGGACTTATCCAGCTCTTGCCCAGAAACATGGACTTGCCTCACACACCAAAGACACCGCTCTTTCCTGGGCAGGCTAGGAAATGCTCTCAGATGGCCGTGCTGTCTGCCTGCTCCTGCCCAGCTCGTAGTTTTAGGTGCGCACAAATCCCAGCCTGGCATTCAGTGCACAGTCAAGGCAATTGCAAAATCCAGCAGCTGCTCATTCCCAAACACAAGTGCGCTGTTTATGCTCTTGCTTCCCGACAAATTCGGCGCAGCCCTTCTTTTCTGCAGCTGCCACCGAGGTCTCTGCATCCTGGAGCCTCAGAGGAGGAGCACGATTTTGCCAGGAGAGGCTGTATCAGGGCGAAGTCTAAACGCAGGAAAGTTGTCCAGGAACACCTGCCATAAGCATGCCAGCCATGAATTCAAGGGGCACGGATCTGCAGCCACTGTCCTTTCGCACTCCGAAGAATGCGCACACAAGCCGGCTTCGTTCTTCGCCTCCTACAAGCCACCTGTCTCTGCGGCTCCCGGAGGCGAAGAAGCGGCTGCTTCGTACACAGATGAGGGCAGCGGCAGCCGCAGGCTCCGAAGCGCGGCTTCGGCAGAAATACGCCGGGGAGCGCCACTTCCCTCCGGACAGCTCCGGACAGCCGTAGTCTGCGTCCTGAGTGGACTGCATCATAGCGAAAAGCTTTGCCAGTGTGTCTCGCAGGGAAAAAGCTTACAAGCACAGCGGACTTATCCCGATCTTGCCCAGAAACATGGACTTGCCTCACACTCCAAAGACATTGCTCTTTCCTAAGCAGGCTAGGAAATGCTCTCAGATGGCCGTGCTGTCTGCCTGCTCCTGCCCAGCTCATAATTTTAGGTGTGCACATCCCAGCCTGGCATTCAGTGCACAGTCAAGGCAATTGCAAAATCCAGCAGCTGCTCATTCCCAAACACAAGTGCGCTGTTTATGCTCTTGCTTCCCGACAAATTCGGCGCAGCCCTTCTTTTCTGCAGCTGCCACCGAGGTCTCTGCATCCTGGAGCCTCAGAGGAGGAGCACGATTTTGCCAGGAGAGGCTGTATCAGGGCGAAGTCTAAACGCAGGAAAGTAGTCCAGGAACACCTGCCATAAGCATTGAAGCAGGGAATTGAAGGGGCACGGAGCTGCAGCCACTGTCCTTTAGCAATCCGAAGAATGCGCACACAAGCCGGCTTCGTTCTTCGCCTCCTACAAGCCACCTCTCTCTGCGGCTCCCGGAGGCGAACAAGCGGCTCCTTCGTGCACAGATGAGGGCAGCGGCTGCCGCAGGCTCTGAAGCGCGGCTTCGGCAGAAAGACGCCGGGGAGCGCCACTTCCCTCCGGACAGCTCCGGACCCCCGTAGTCTGCGTCCTGACCGGAATGCATCGTAGCGAAAAGCTTTGCCAGTGTGTCTCCAGGGAAAAAGCTTACCAGCACAGCAGACTTATCCCGCTCTTGCCCAGAAACATGGACTTGCCTCACACTCCAAAGACACTGCTCTTTCCTAAGCAGGCTAGGAAATGCTCTCAGATGGCCGTGCTGTCTGCCTGCTCCTGCCCAGCTCGTAGTTTTAGGTGCGCACATCCCAGCCTGGCATTCAGTGCACAGTCAAGGCAATTGCAAAATCCAGCAGCTGCTCATTCCCAAACACAAGGCGCTGTTTATGCTCTTGCTTCCCGACAAATTCGGCGCAGCCCTTCTTTTCTGCACCTGCCACCGAGGTCTCTGCATCCTGGAGCCTCAGAGGACGAGCACAATTTTGCAGGGAGGGGCTGTATCATGACGAAGTCTAAACGCAGGAAAGTAGTCCAGGAACACCTGCCATAAGCATGCCAGCCGTGAATTCAAGGGGCACGTAGCTGCAGCCACTGTCCTGTAGCAATCCGAAGAATGCGCACACAAGCCGGCTTCGTTCTTCGCCTCCTACAAGCCACCGTCTCTGCGGCTCCCGGAGGCGAAGGAGTGGCTTCTTCGTGCACAGATGAGGGCAGCGGCTGCCGCAGGCTCCATAGCGCGGCTTCGGCAGAAAGACGCCGGGGAGCTGCACTTCCCTCCAGACAGCTCCGGACCGCCGTAGTCTGCGTCCTGACAGGACTGCATCGTAGCAAAAAGCTTTGCCGGTGTGTCTCGCAGGGAAAAAGCTTACCAGCACAGCGGAATTATCCCGATCTTGCCAAGAAACATGGACTTGCCTCACACTCCAAAGACACTGCTCTTTCCTAAGCAGGCTAGGAAATTCTCTCAGATGGCCGTGCTGTCTGCCTGCTCCTGCCCAGCTCGTAGTTTTAGGTGCGCACATCCCAGCCTGGCATTCAGTGCACAGTCAAGGCAATTGAAAAATCAAGAAGCTGCTCATTCCCAAACACAAGCCGCGCTGTTTATGCTCTTGCTTCCCGACAAATTCGGCGCAGCCCTTCTTTTCTGCACCTGCCACCGAGGTCTCTGCATCCTGGAGCCTCAGAGGAGGAGCACGATTTTGCAGGGAGGGGCTGTATAAGGGCGAAGTCAAAAGGCAGGAAAGTAGTCCAGGAACACCTGCTATAAGAATGCCATCCGTGAATTGAGGGGGCACGGAGCTGCAGCCACTGTCCTTTAGCACTCCGAAGAATGCGCACACAAGCCGGCTTCGTTCTTCGCCTCGTACAAGCCACCTGTCTCTGCGGCTCCCGGAGGCGAAGAAGCGGCTGCTTCGTGCACAGATGAGGGCAGCGGCAGCCGCAGGCTCCGAAGCGCGGCTTCGGCAGAAAGACGCCGGGGAGCGCCACTTCCCTCCGGACAGCTCCGGACCGCCGTAGTCTGTGTACTGAGTGGACTGCATCATAGCGAAAAGCTTTGCCAGTGTGTCTCGCAGGGAAAAAGCTTACCAGCACAGCGGACTTATCCCGCTCTTGCCCAGAAACATGGACTTGCCTCACACTCCAAAGACATTGCTCTTTCCTAAGCAGGCTAGGAAATTCTCTCAGATGGCCGTGCTGTCTGCCTGCTCCTGCCCAGTTCATAATTTTAGGTGCGCACATCCCAGCCTGGCATTCAGTGCACAGTCAAGGCAATTGCAAAATCCAGCAGCTGCTCATTCCCAAACACAAGGCACTGTTTATGCTCTTGCTTCCCGACAAATTCGGCGCAGCCCTTCTTTTCTGCAGCTGCCACCGAGGTCTCTGCATCCTGGAGCCTCAGAGGAGGAGCACGATTTTGCCAGGAGAGGCTGTATCAGGGCGAAGTATAAACGCAGGAAAGTTGTCCAGGAACACCTGCCATAAGCATTGAAGCAGGGAATTCAAGGGGCACGGAGCTGCAGCCACTGTCCTTTAGCAGTCCGAAGAATGCGCACACAAGCCGGCTTCGTTCTTCGCCTCCTACAAGCCACCTGTCTCTGCAGCCCCACGGAGGCGAAGAAGCGGCTGCTTCGTGTACAGATGAGGGCAGCGGCAGCCGCAGGCTCCGTAGCGCGGCTTCGGCAGAAAGACGCCGGGGAGCGGCACTTCCCTCCGGACAGCTCCGGATCGTCGTAGTCTGCGTTCTGACAGGACTGCATCATAGCGAAAAGCTTTGCCAGTGTGTCTCGCAGGGAAAAAGCTTACCAGCACAGCGGACTTATCCAGCTCTTGCCCAGAAACATGGACTTGCCTCACACACCAAAGACACCGCTCTTTCCTGGGCAGGCTAGGAAATGCTCTCAGATGGCCGTGCTGTCTGCCTGCTCCTGCCCAGCTCGTAGTTTTAGGTGCGCACAAACCCCAGCCTGGCATTCAGTGCACAGTCAAGGCAATTGCAAAATCCAGCAGCTGCTCATTCCCAAACACAAGGCGCTGTTTATGCTCTTGCTTCCCGACAAATTCGGTGCAGCCCTTCTTTTCTGCACCTGCCACCGAGGTCTCTGCATCCTGGAGCCTCAGAGGACGAGCACGATTTTGCAGGGAGGGGCTGTATCAGGGCGAAGTCTAAACGCAGGAAAGTAGTCCAGGAACACCTGCCATAAGCATGCCAGCCGTGAATTCAAGGGGCACGGAGCTGCAGCCACTGTCCTGTAGCAATCCGAAGAATGCGCACACAAGCCGGCTTCGTTCTTCGCCTCCTACAAGCCACCTGTCTCTGCGGCTCCCGGAGGCGAAGAAGCGGCTGCTTCGTGCACAGATGAGGGCAGCGGCAGCCGCAGGCTCCGAAGCGCGGCTTCGGCAGAAAGACGCCGGGGAGCGCCACTTCCCTCCGGACAGCTCCGGATCGCCGTAGTCTGCGTTCTGACAGGACTGCATCATAGCGAAAAGCTTTGCCAGTGTGTCTCGCAGGGAAAAAGCTTACCAGCACAGCGGACTTCTCCCGCTCTTGCCCAGAAACATGGACTTGCCTCACACTCCAAAGACACTGCTCTTTCCTAAGCAGGCTAGGAAATTCTCTCAGATGGCCGTGCTGTCTGCCTGCTCCTGCCCAGCTCATAATTTTAGGTGCGCACATCCCAGCCTGGCATTCAGTGCACAGTCAAGGCAATTGCAAAATCCAGCAGCTGCTCATTCCCAAACACAAGGCGCTGTTTAGGCCCTTGCTTCCCGACAAATTCGGCGCAGCCCTTCTTTTCTGCACCTGCCACCGAGGTCTCTGCATCCTGGAGCCTCAGAGGAGGAGCACGATTTTGCCAGGAGAGGCTGTATCAGGGCGAAGTCTAAACGCAGGAAAGTTGTCCAGGAACACCTGCCATAAGCATGCCAGCCGTGAATTCAAGGGGCACGGATCTGCAGCCACTGTCCTTTAGCACTTCGAAGAATGCGCACACAAGCCGGCTTCGTTCTTCGCCTCGTACAAGCCACCTGTCTCTGCGGCTCCCGGAGGCGAAGAAGCGGCTGCTTCGTACACAGATGAGGGCAGCGGCAGCCGCAGGCTCCGAAGCGCGGCTTCGGCAGAAAGACGACGGGAAGCGCCACTTCCCTCCGGACAGCTCCGGACAGCCGTAGTCTGCGTCCTGAGTGGACTGCATCATAGCGAAAAGCTTTGCCAGTGTGTCTCGCAGGGAAAAAGTTTACCAGCACAGCGGACTTATCCCGATCTTGCCCAGAAACATGGACTTGCCTCACACTCCAAAGACATTGCTCTTTCCTAAGCAGGCTAGGAAATTCTCTCAGATGGCCGTGCTGTCTGCCTGCTCCTGCCCAGCTCATAATTTTAGGTGTGCACATCCCAGCCTGGCATTCAGTGCACAGTCAAGGCAATTGCAAAATCCAGCAGCTGCTCATTCCCAAACACAAGGCACTGTTTATGCTCTTGCTTCCCGACAAATTCGGCGCAGCCCTTCTTTTCTGCAGCTGCCACCGAGGTCTCTGCATCCTGGAGCCTCAGAGGAGGAGCACGATTTTGCCAGGAGAGGCTGTATCAGGACGAAGTCTAAACGCAGGAAAGTAGTCCAGGAACACCTGCCATAAGCATTGAAGCAGGGAATTGAAGGGGCACGGAGCTGCAGCCACTGTCCTTTAGCAATCCGAAGAATGCGCACACAAGCCGGCTTCGTTCTTCGCCTCCTACAAGCCACCGTCTCTGCGGCTCCCGGAGGCGAAGGAGTGGCTTCTTCGTGCACAGATGAGGGCAGCGGCAGCCGCAGGCTCCGAAGCGCGGCTTCGGCAGAAAGACGCCGGGGAGCTGCACTTCCCTCCAGACAGCTCCGGACCGCCGTAGTCTGCGTCCTGACAGGACTGCATCGTAGCAAAAAGCTTTGCCGGTGTGTCTCGCAGGGAAAAAGCTTACCAGCACAGCGGACTTATCCCGCTCTTGCCCAGAAACATGGACTTGCCTCACACTCCAAAGACATTGCTCTTTCCTAAGCAGGCTAGGAAATGCTCTCAGATGGCCGTGCTGTCTGCCTGCTCCTGCCCAGCTCATAATTTTAGGTGCGCACATCCCAGCCTGGCATTCAGTGCACAGTCAAGGCAATTGCAAAATCCAGCAGCTGCTCATTCCCAAACACAAGGCACTGTTTATGCTCTTGCTTCCCGACAAATTCGGCGCAGCCCTTCTTTTCTGCACCTGCCACCGAGGTCTCTGCATCCTGGAGCCTCAGAGGAGGAGCACGATTTTGCCAGGAGAGGCTGTATCAGGGCGAAGTCTAAACGCAGGAAAGTAGTCCAGGAACACCTGCCATAAGCATGCCAGCCGTGAATTCAAGGGGCACGGAGCTGCAGCCACTGTCCTTTAGCAGTCCGAAGAATGCGCACACAAGCCGGCTTCGTTCTTCGCCTCGTACAAGCCACCTGTCTCTGCAGCCCCACGGAGGCGAAGAAGCGGCTGCTTCGTGTACAGATGAGGGCAGCGGCAGCCGCAGGCTCCGAAGCGCGGCTTCGGCAGAAAGACGCCGGGGAGCGCCACTTCCCTCCGGACAGCTCCGGATCGCCGTAGTCTGCGTTCTGACAGGACTGCATCATAGCGAAAAGCTTTGCCAGTGTGTCTCGCAGGGAAAAAGCTTACCAGCACAGCGGACTTATCCAGCTCTTGCCCAGAAACATGGACTTGCCTCACACACCAAAGACACCGCTCTTTCCTGGGCAGGCTAGGAAATGCTCTCAGATGGCCGTGCTGTCTGCCTGCTCCTGCCCAGCTCGTAGTTTTAGGTGCGCACAAATCCCAGCCTGGCATTCAGTGCACAGTCAAGGCAATTGCAAAATCCAGCAGCTGCTCATTCCCAAACACAAGTGCGCTGTTTATGCTCTTGCTTCCCGACAAATTCGGCGCAGCCCTTCTTTTCTGCAGCTGCCACCGAGGTCTCTGCATCCTGGAGCCTCAGAGGACGAGCACGATTTTGCAGGGAGGGGCTGTATCAGGGCGAAGTATAAACGCAGGAAAGTAGTCCAGGAACACCTGCCATAAGCATGCCAGCCGTGAATTCAAGGGGCACGGAGCTGCAGCCACTGTCCTGTAGCAATCCGAAGAATGCGCACACAAGCCGGCTTCGTTCTTCGCCTCCTACAAGCCACCTGTCTCTGCGGCTCCCGGAGGCGAAGAAGCGGCTGCTTCGTGCACAGATGAGGACAGCGGCAGCCGCAGGCTCCGAAGCGCGGCTTCGGCAGAAAGACGCCGGGGAGCGCCACTTCCCTCCGGACAGCTCCGGATCGCCGTAGTCTGCGTTCTGACAGGACTGCATCATAGCGAAAAGCTTTGCCAGTGTGTCTCGCAGGGAAAAAGCTTACCAGCACAGCGGACTTCTCCCGCTCTTGCCCAGAAACATGGACTTGCCTCACACTCCAAAGACACTGCTCTTTCCTAAGCAGGCTAGGAAATTCTCTCAGATGGCCGTGCTGTCTGCCTGCTCCTGCCCAGCTCATAATTTTAGGTGTGCACATCCCAGCCTGGCATTCAGTGCACAGTCAAGGCAATTGCAAAATCCAGCAGCTGCTCATTCCCAAACACAAGGCACTGTTTATGCTCTTGCTTCCCGACAAATTCGGCGCAGCCCTTCTTTTCTGCAGCTGCCACCGAGGTCTCTGCATCCTGGAGCCTCAGAGGAGGAGCACGATTTTGCCAGGAGAGGCTGTATCAGGGCGAAGTCTAAACGCAGGAAAGTAGTCCAGGAACACCTGCCATAAGCATTGAAGCAGGGAATTGAAGGGGCACGGAGCTGCAGCCACTGTAGTTTAGCACTCCGAAGAATGCGCACACAAGCCGGCTTCGTTCTTCGCCTCCTACAAGCCACCTCTCTCTGCGGCTCCCGGAGGCGAAGGAGCGGCTGCTTGGTGCACAGATGAGGGCAGCGGCAGCCGCAGGCTCCGAAGCGCGGCTTCGGCAGAAAGACGCCGGGGAGCGCCACTTCCCTCCGGACAGCTCCGGACCCCCGTAGTCTGCGTCCTGACCGAAATGCATCGTGGCGAAAAGCTTTGCCAGTGTGTCTCGCAGGGAAAAAGCTTACCAGCACAGCAGACTTATCCCGCTCTTGCCAAGAAACATGGACTTGCCTCACACTCCAAAGACACTGCTCTTTCCTAAGCAGGCTAGGAAATGCTCTCAGATGGCCGTGCTCTCTGCCTGCTCCTGCCCAGCTCGTAGTTTTAGGTGCGCACAAATCCCAGACTGGCATTCAGTGCACAGTCAAGGCAATTGCAAAATCCAGCAGCTGCTCATTCCCAAACACAAGGCGCTGTTTATGCTCTTGCTTCCCGACAAATTCGGTGCAGCCCTTCTTTTCTGCACCTGCCACCGAGGTCTCTGCATCCTGGAGCCTCAGAGGACGAGCACGATTTTGCCAGGAGAGGCTGTATCAGGGCGAAGTCAAAAGGCAGGAAAGTAGTCCAGGAACACCTGCCATAAGCATGCCAGCCGTGAATTCAAGGGGCACGGAGCTGCAGCCACTGTCCTTTAGCAATCCGAAGAATGCGCACACAAGCCGGCTTCGTTCTTCGCCTCCTACAAGCCACCTCTCTCTGCTGCTCCCGGAGGCGAAGAAGTGGCTGCTTCGTACACAGATGAGGGCAGCGGCAGCCGCAGGCTCCGAAGCGCGGCTTCGGCAGAAAGACGCCGGGGAGCGCCACTTCCCTCCGGACAGCTCCGGACCCCCGTAGTCTGTGTCCTGACAGGACTTCATCATAGTGAAAAGCTTTGCCAGTGTGTCTCGCAGGGAAAAAGTTAACCAGCACAGCGGACTTCTCCCGCTCTTGCCAAGAAACATGGACTTGCCTCACACTCCAAAGACACCGCTCTTTTCCGAGTAGACAAGAAAATGCTCTCAGATGGCCGTGCTGTCTGCCTGCTCCTGCCCAGCTCGTAGTTTTAGGTGCGCAAAAATCCCAGACTGGCATTCAGTGCACAGTCAAGGCAATTGCAAAATCCAGCAGCTGCTCATTCCCAAACACAAGGCGCTGTTTATGCTCTTGCTTCCCGACAAATTCGGCGCAGCCCTTCTTTTCTGCACCTGCCACCGAGGTCTCTGCATCCTGGAGCCTCAGAGGAGGAGCACGATTTTGCCAGGAGAGGCTGTATCAGGGCGAAGTCTAAACGCAGGAAAGTTGTCCAGGAACACCTGCCATAAGCATGCCAGCCGTGAATTCAAGGGGCACGGAGCTGCAGCCACTGTCCTTTAGCAATCCGAAGAATGCGCACACAAGCCGGCTTCGTTCTTCGCCTCGTACAAGCCTGCTCTCTCTGCAGCCCCACGGAGGCGAAGAAGCGGCTGCTTCGTGCACAGATGAGGGCAGCGGCAGGTGCAGGCTCCGAAGCGCGGCTTCGGCAGAAAGACGCCGGGGAGCGGCACTTCCCTCCGGACAGCTCCGGATCGCCGTAGTCTGCGTTCTGACAGGACTGCATCATAGCGAAAAGCTTTGCCAGTGTGTCTCGCAGGGAAAAAGCTTACCAGCACAGCGGACTTATCCCGCTCTTGCCCAGAAACATGGACTTGCCTCACACTCCAAAGACACCGCTCTTTCCTGGGCAGGCTAGGAAATGCTCTCAGATGGCCGTGCTGTCTGCCTGCTCCTGCCCAGCTCGTAGTTTTAGGTGCGCACATCCCAGCCTGGCATTCAGTGCACAGTCAAGGCAATTGCAAAATCCAGCAGCTGCTCATTCCCAAACACAAGGCGCTGTTTAGGCCCTTGCTTCCCGACAAATTCGGCGCTGCCCTACTTTTCTGCACCTGCCACCGAGGTCTCTGCATCCTGGAGCCTCAGAGGACGAGCACGATTTTGCAGGGAGGGGCTGTATCAGGACAAAGTATAAACGCAGGAAAGTAGTCCAGGAACACCTGCCATAAGCATGCCAGCCGTGAATTCAAGGGGCACGGAGCTGCAGCCACTGTCCTTTAGCAATCCGAAGAATGCGCACACAAGCCGGCTTCGTTCTTCGCCTCCTACAAGCCACCGTCTCTGCGGCTCCCGGAGGCGAAGGAGTGGCTGCTTCGTGTACAGATGAGGGCAGCGGCAGCCGCAGGCTCCATAGCGCGGCTTCGGCAGAAAGACGCCGGGGAGCGGCACTTCCCTCCGGACAGCTCCGGATCGCCGTAGTCTGCGTCCTGACAGGACTGCATCATAGCGAAAAGCTTTGCCAGTGTGTCTCGCAGGGAAAAAGCTTACCAGCACAGCAGACTTATCCCGCTCTTGCCCAGAAACATGGACTTGCCTCACATTCCAAAGACACTGCTCTTTCCTAAGCAGGCTAGGAAATTCTCTCAGATGGCCGTGCTGTCTGCCTGCTCCTGCCCAGCTCGTAGTTTTAGGTGCGCACAAATCCCAGACTGGCATTCAGTGCACAGTCAAGGCAATTGCAAAATCCAGCAGCTGCTCATTCCCAAACACAAGGCGCTGTTTATGCTCTTGCTTCCCGACAAATTCGGCGCAGCCCTTCTTTTCTGCAGCTGCCACCGAGGTCTCTGCATCCTGGAGCCTCAGAGGAGGAGCACGATTTTGCAGGGAGGGGCTGTATCAGGGCGAAGTCAAAAGGCAGGAAAGTAGTCCAGGAACACCTGCTATAAGAATGCCATCCGTGAATTGAGGGGGCACGGAGCTGCAGCCACTGTCCTTTAGCACTCCGAAGAATGCGCACACAAGCCGGCTTCGTTCTTCGCCTCGTACAAGCCACCTGTCTCTGCGGCTCCCGGAGGCGAAGAAGCGGCTGCTTCGTGCACAGATGAGGGCAGCGGCAGCCGCAGGCTCCGAAGCGCGGCTTCGGCAGAAAGACGCCGGGGAGCGCCACTTCCCTCCGGACAGCTCCGGACCGCCGTAGTCTGTGTACTGAGTGGACTGCATCATAGCGAAAAGCTTTGCCAGTGTGTCTCGCAGGGAAAAAGCTTACCAGCACAGCGGACTTATCCCGCTCTTGCCCAGAAACATGGACTTGCCTCACACTCCAAAGACATTGCTCTTTCCTAAGCAGGCTAGGAAATTCTCTCAGATGGCCGTGCTGTCTGCCTGCTCCTGCCCAGTTCATAATTTTAGGTGCGCACATCCCAGCCTGGCATTCAGTGCACAGTCAAGGCAATTGCAAAATCCAGCAGCTGCTCATTCCCAAACACAAGGCACTGTTTATGCTCTTGCTTCCCGACAAATTCGGCGCAGCCCTTCTTTTCTGCAGCTGCCACCGAGGTCTCTGCATCCTGGAGCCTCAGAGGAGGAGCACGATTTTGCCAGGAGAGGCTGTATCAGGGCGAAGTCTAAACGCAGGAAAGTTGTCCAGGAACACCTGCCATAAGCATTGAAGCAGGGAATTCAAGGGGCACGGAGCTGCAGCCACTGTCCTTTAGCAGTCCGAAGAATGCGCACACAAGCCGGCTTCGTTCTTCGCCTCCTACAAGCCACCTGTCTCTGCAGCCCCACGGAGGCGAAGAAGCGGCTGCTTCGTGTACAGATGAGGGCAGCGGCAGCCGCAGGCTCCGAAGCGCGGCTTCGGCAGAAAGACGCCGGGGAGCGCCACTTCCCTCCGGACAGCTCCGGATCGTCGTAGTCTGCGTTCTGACAGGACTGCATCATAGCGAAAAGCTTTGCCAGTGTGTCTCGCAGGGAAAAAGCTTACCAGCACAGCGGACTTATCCAGCTCTTGCCCAGAAACATGGACTTGCCTCACACACCAAAGACACCGCTCTTTCCTGGGCAGGCTAGGAAATGCTCTCAGATGGCCGTGCTGTCTGCCTGCTCCTGCCCAGCTCGTAGTTTTAGGTGCGCACAAACCCCAGCCTGGCATTCAGTGCACAGTCAAGGCAATTGCAAAATCCAGCAGCTGCTCATTCCCAAACACAAGGCGCTGTTTATGCTCTTGCTTCCCGACATATTCGGTGCAGCCCTTCTTTTCTGCAGCTGCCACCGAGGTCTCTGCATCCTGGAGCCTCAGAGGACGAGCACGATTTTGCAGGGAGGGGCTGTATCAGGGCGAAGTCTAAACGCAGGAAAGTAGTCCAGGAACACCTGCCATAAGCATGCCAGCCGTGAATTCAAGGGGCACGGAGCTGCAGCCACTGTCCTGTAGCAATCCGAAGAATGCGCACACAAGCCGGCTTCGTTCTTCGCCTCCTACAAGCCACCTGTCTCTGCGGCTCCCGGAGGCGAAGAAGCGGCTGCTTCGTGCACAGATGAGGGCAGCGGCAGCCGCAGGCTCCGAAGCGCGGCTTCGGCAGAAAGACGACGGGAAGCGCCACTTCCCTCCGGACAGCTCCGGATCGCCGTAGTCTGCGTTCTGACAGGACTGCATCATAGCGAAAAGCTTTGCCAGTGTGTCTCGCAGGGAAAAAGCTTACCAGCACAGCGGACTTCTCCCGCTCTTGCCCAGAAACATGGACTTGCCTCACACTCCAAAGACACTGCTCTTTCCTAAGCAGGCTAGGAAATTCTCTCAGATGGCCGTGCTGTCTGCCTGCTCCTGCCCAGCTCATAATTTTAGGTGCGCACATCCCAGCCTGGCATTCAGTGCACAGTCAAGGCAATTGCAAAATCCAGCAGCTGCTCATTCCCAAACACAAGGCGCTGTTTAGGCCCTTGCTTCCCGACAAATTCGGCGCTGCCCTACTTTTCTGCACCTGCCACCGAGGTCTCTGCATCCTGGAGCCTCAGAGGAGGAGCACGATTTTGCCAGGAGAGGCTGTATCAGGGCGAAGTCTAAACGCAGGAAAGTTGTCCAGGAACACCTGCCATAAGCATGCCAGCCATGAATTCAAGGGGCACGGATCTGCAGCCACTGTCCTTTAGCACTTCGAAGAATGCGCACACAAGCCGGCTTCGTTCTTCGCCTCGTACAAGCCACCTGTCTCTGCGGCTCCCGGAGGCGAAGAAGCGGCTGCTTCGTACACAGATGAGGGCAGCGGCAGCCGCAGGCTCCGAAGCGCGGCTTCGGCAGAAAGACGACGGGAAGCGCCACTTCCCTCCGGACAGCTCCGGACAGCCGTAGTCTGCGTCCTGAGTGGACTGCATCATAGCGAAAAGCTTTGCCAGTGTGTCTCGCAGGGAAAAAGTTTACCAGCACAGCGGACTTATCCCGATCTTGCCCAGAAACATGGACTTGCCTCACACTCCAAAGACATTGCTCTTTCCTAAGCAGGCTAGGAAATTCTCTCAGATGGCCGTGCTGTCTGCCTGCTCCTGCCCAGCTCATAATTTTAGGTGTGCACATCCCAGCCTGGCATTCAGTGCACAGTCAAGGCAATTGCAAAATCCAGCAGCTGCTCATTCCCAAACACAAGGCACTGTTTATGCTCTTGCTTCCCGACAAATTCGGCGCAGCCCTTCTTTTCTGCAGCTGCCACCGAGGTCTCTGCATCCTGGAGCCTCAGAGGAGGAGCACGATTTTGCCAGGAGAGGCTGTATCAGGACGAAGTCTAAACGCAGGAAAGTAGTCCAGGAACACCTGCCATAAGCATTGAAGCAGGGAATTGAAGGGGCACGGAGCTGCAGCCACTGTCCTTTAGCAATCCGAAGAATGCGCACACAAGCCGGCTTCGTTCTTCGCCTCCTACAAGCCACCGTCTCTGCGGCTCCCGGAGGCGAAGGAGTGGCTTCTTCGTGCACAGATGAGGGCAGCGGCAGCCGCAGGCTCCGAAGCGCGGCTTCGGCAGAAAGACGCCGGGGAGCTGCACTTCCCTCCAGACAGCTCCGGACCGCCGTAGTCTGCGTCCTGACAGGACTGCATCGTAGCAAAAAGCTTTGCCGGTGTGTCTCGCAGGGAAAAAGCTTACCAGCACAGCGGACTTATCCCGCTCTTGCCCAGAAACATGGACTTGCCTCACACTCCAAAGACATTGCTCTTTCCTAAGCAGGCTAGGAAATGCTCTCAGATGGCCGTGCTGTCTGCCTGCTCCTGCCCAGCTCATAATTTTAGGTGCGCACATCCCAGCCTGGCATTCAGTGCACAGTCAAGGCAATTGCAAAATCCAGCAGCTGCTCATTCCCAAACACAAGGCACTGTTTATGCTCTTGCTTCCCGACAAATTCGGCGCAGCCCTTCTTTTCTGCAGCTGCCACCGAGGTCTCTGCATCCTGGAGCCTCAGAGGAGGAGCACGATTTTGCCAGGAGAGGCTGTATCAGGGCGAAGTCTAAACGCAGGAAAGTTGTCCAGGAACACCTGCCATAAGCATTGAAGCAGGGAATTGAAGGGGCACGGAGCTGCAGCCACTGTCCTTTAGCAATCCGAAGAATGCGCACACAAGCCGGCTTCGTTCTTCGCCTCGTACAAGCCACCTGTCTCTGCAGCCCCACGGAGGCGAAGAAGCGGCTGCTTCGTGTACAGATGAGGGCAGCGGCAGCCGCAGGCTCCGTAGCGCGGCTTCGGCAGAAAGACGCCGGGGAGCGGCACTTCCCTCCGGACAGCTCCGGATCGCCGTAGTCTGCGTTCTGACAGGACTGCATCATAGCGAAAAGCTTTGCCAGTGTGTCTCGCAGGGAAAAAGCTTACCAGCACAGCGGACTTATCCAGCTCTTGCCCAGAAACATGGACTTGCCTCACACACCAAAGACACCGCTCTTTCCTGGGCAGGCTAGGAAATGCTCTCAGATGGCCGTGCTGTCTGCCTGCTCCTGCCCAGCTCGTAGTTTTAGGTGCGCACAAATCCCAGCCTGGCATTCAGTGCACAGTCAAGGCAATTGCAAAATCCAGCAGCTGCTCATTCCCAAACACAAGGCGCTGTTTATGCTCTTGCTTCCCGACAAATTCGGCGCAGCCCTTCTTTTCTGCACCTGCCACCGAGGTCTCTGCATCCTGGAGCCTCAGAGGACGAGCACGATTTTGCAGGGAGCGGCTGTATCAGGGCGAAGTCTAAACGCAGGAAAGTTGTCCAGGAACACCTGCCATAAGCATGCCAGCCGTGAATTCAAGGGGCACGGAGCTGCAGCCACTGTCCTGTAGCAATCCGAAGAATGCGCACACAAGCCGGCTTCGTTCTTCGCCTCCTACAAGCCACCGTCTCTGCGGCTCCCGGAGGCGAAGAAGCGGCTGCTTCGTGCACAGATGAGGACAGCGGCAGCCGCAGGCTCCGAAGCGCGGCTTCGGCAGAAATACGCCGGGGAGCGGCACTTCCCTCCGGACAGCTCCGGACCGCCGTAGTCTGCGTCCTGACAGGACTGCATCATAGCGAAAAGCTTTGCCAGTGTGTCTCGCAGGGAAAAAGCTTACCAGCACAGCGGACTTCTCCCGCTCTTGCCCAGAAACATGGACTTGCCTCACACTCCAAAGACACTGCTCTTTCCTAAGCAGGCTAGGAAATTCTCTCAGATGGCCGTGCTGTCTGCCTGCTCCTGCCCAGCTCATAATTTTAGGTGCGCACATCCCAGCCTGGCATTCAGTGCACAGTCAAGGCAATTGCAAAATCCAGCAGCTGCTCATTCCCAAACACAAGGCACTGTTTATGCTCTTGCTTCCCGACAAATTCGGCGCAGCCCTTCTTTTCTGCAGCTGCCACCGAGGTCTCTGCATCCTGGAGCCTCAGAGGAGGAGCACGATTTTGCCAGGAGAGGCTGTATCAGGGCGAAGTCTAAACGCAGGAAAGTTGTCCAGGAACACCTGCCATAAGCATGCCAGCCATGAATTCAAGGGGCACGGATCTGCAGCCACTGTCCTTTCGCACTCCGAAGAATGCGCACACAAGCCGGCTTCGTTCTTCGCCTCCTACAAGCCACCTGTCTCTGCGGCTCCCGGAGGCGAAGAAGCGGCTGCTTCGTACACAGATGAGGGCAGCGGCAGCCGCAGGCTCCGAAGCGCGGCTTCGGCAGAAATACGCCGGGGAGCGCCACTTCCCTCCGGACAGCTCCGGACAGCCGTAGTCTGCGTCCTGAGTGGACTGCATCATAGCGAAAAGCTTTGCCAGTGTGTCTCGCAGGGAAAAAGCTTACAAGCACAGCGGACTTCTCCCGCTCTTGCCCAGAAACATGGACTTGCCTCACACTCCAAAGACACTGCTCTTTCCTAAGCAGGCTAGGAAATGCTCTCAGATGGCCGTGCTGTCTGCCTGCTCCTGCCCAGCTCGTAATTTTAGGTGCGCACATCCCAGCCTGGCATTCAGTGCACAGTCAAGGCAATTGCAAAATCCAGCAGCTGCTCATTCCCAAACACAAGGCGCTGTTTAGGCCCTTGCTTCCCGACAAATTCGGCGCAGCCCTTCTTTTCTGCACCTGCCACCGAGGTCTCTGCATCCTGGAGCCTCAGAGGAGGAGCACGATTTTGCCAGGAGAGGCTGTATCAGGGCGAAGTCTAAACGCAGGAAAGTTGTCCAGGAACACCTGCCATAAGCATGCCAGCCATGAATTCAAGGGGCACGGATCTGCAGCCACTGTCCTTTAGCACTTCGAAGAATGCGCACACAAGCCGGCTTCGTTCTTCGCCTCGTACAAGCCACCTGTCTCTGCGGCTCCCGGAGGCGAAGAAGCGGCTGCTTCGTACACAGATGAGGGCAGCGGCAGCCGCAGGCTCCGAAGCGCGGCTTCGGCAGAAATACGCCGGGGAGCGCCACTTCCCTCCGGACAGCTCCGGACAGCCGTAGTCTGCGTCCTGAGTGGACTGCATCATAGCGAAAAGCTTTGCCAGTGTGTCTCGCAGGGAAAAAGTTTACCAGCACAGCGGACTTATCCCGATCTTGCCCAGAAACATGGACTTGCCTCACACTCCAAAGACATTGCTCTTTCCTAAGCAGGCTAGGAAATTCTCTCAGATGGCCGTGCTGTCTGCCTGCTCCTGCCCAGCTCATAATTTTAGGTGTGCACATCCCAGCCTGGCATTCAGTGCACAGTCAAGGCAATTGCAAAATCCAGCAGCTGCTCATTCCCAAACACAAGGCGCTGTTTATGCTCTTGCTTCCCGACAAATTCGGCGCAGCCCTTCTTTTCTGCAGCTGCCACCGAGGTCTCTGCATCCTGGAGCCTCAGAGGAGGAGCACGATTTTGCCAGGAGAGGCTGTATCAGGGCGAAGTCTAAACGCAGGAAAGTTGTCCAGGAACACCTGCCATAAGCATTGAAGCAGGGAATTGAAGGGGCACGGAGCTGCAGCCACTGTCCTTTAGCAGTCCGAAGAATGCGCACACAAGCCGGCTTCGTTCTTCGCCTCCTACAAGCCACCGTCTCTGCGGCTCCCGGAGGCGAAGGAGTGGCTTCTTCGTGCACAGATGAGGGCAGCGGCAGCCGCAGGCTCCATAGCGCGGCTTCGGCAGAAAGACGCCGGGGAGCTGCACTTCCCTCCAGACAGCTCCGGACCGCCGTAGTCTGCGTCCTGACAGGACTGCATCGTAGCAAAAAGCTTTGCCGGTGTGTCTCGCAGGGAAAAAGCTTACCAGCACAGCGGACTTATCCCGCTCTTGCCCAGAAACATGGACTTGCCTCACACTCCAAAGACATTGCTCTTTCCTAAGCAGGCTAGGAAATGCTCTCAGATGGCCGTGCTGTCTGCCTGCTCCTGCCCAGCTCATAATTTTAGGTGCGCACATCCCAGCCTGGCATTCAGTGCACAGTCAAGGCAATTGCAAAATCCAGCAGCTGCTCATTCCCAAACACAAGGCACTGTTTATGCTCTTGCTTCCCGACAAATTCGGCGCAGCCCTTCTTTTCTGCAGCTGCCACCGAGGTCTCTGCATCCTGGAGCCTCAGAGGAGGAGCACGATTTTGCCAGGAGAGGCTGTATCAGGGCGAAGTCTAAACGCAGGAAAGTTGTCCAGGAACACCTGCCATAAGCATGCCAGCCGTGAATTCAAGGGGCACGGAGCTGCAGCCACTGTCCTTTAGCAATCCGAAGAATGCGCACACAAGCCGGCTTCGTTCTTCGCCTCGTACAAGCCACCTGTCTCTGCAGCCCCACGGAGGCGAAGAAGCGGCTGCTTCGTGTACAGATGAGGGCAGCGGCAGCCGCAGGCTCCGAAGCGCGGCTTCGGCAGAAAGACGCCGGGGAGCGCCACTTCCCTCCGGACAGCTCCGGATCGCCGTAGTCTGCGTTCTGACAGGACTGCATCATAGCGAAAAGCTTTGCCAGTGTGTCTCGCAGGGAAAAAGCTTACCAGCACAGCGGACTTATCCAGCTCTTGCCCAGAAACATGGACTTGCCTCACACACCAAAGACACCGCTCTTTCCTGGGCAGGCTAGGAAATGCTCTCAGATGGCCGTGCTGTCTGCCTGCTCCTGCCCAGCTCGTAGTTTTAGGTGCGCACAAATCCCAGCCTGGCATTCAGTGCACAGTCAAGGCAATTGCAAAATCCAGCAGCTGCTCATTCCCAAACACAAGTGCGCTGTTTATGCTCTTGCTTCCCGACAAATTCGGCGCAGCCCTTCTTTTCTGCAGCTGCCACCGAGGTCTCTGCATCCTGGAGCCTCAGAGGACGAGCACGATTTTGCAGGGAGGGGCTGTATCAGGGCGAAGTATAAACGCAGGAAAGTAGTCCAGGAACACCTGCCATAAGCATGCCAGCCGTGAATTCAAGGGGCACGGAGCTGCAGCCACTGTCCTTTAGCAATCCGAAGAATGCGCACACAAGCCGGCTTCGTTCTTCGCCTCCTACAAGCCACCTGTCTCTGCGGCTCCCGGAGGCGAAGAAGCGGCTGCTTCGTGTACAGATGAGGGCAGCGGCAGCCGCAGGCTCCGAAGCGCGGCTTCGGCAGAAAGACGCCGGGGAGCGCCACTTCCCTCCGGACAGCTCCGGATCGCCGTAGTCTGCGTTCTGACAGGACTGCATCATAGCGAAAAGCTTTGCCAGTGTGTCTCGCAGGGAAAAAGCTTACCAGCACAGCGGACTTCTCCCGCTCTTGCCCAGAAACATGGACTTGCCTCACACTCCAAAGACACTGCTCTTTCCTAAGCAGGCTAGGAAATTCTCTCAGATGGCCGTGCTGTCTGCCTGCTCCTGCCCAGCTCATAATTTTAGGTGCGCACATCCCAGCCTGGCATTCAGTGCACAGTCAAGGCAATTGCAAAATCCAGCAGCTGCTCATTCCCAAACACAAGGCACTGTTTATGCTCTTGCTTCCCGACAAATTCGGCGCAGCCCTTCTTTTCTGCAGCTGCCACCGAGGTCTCTGCATCCTGGAGCCTCAGAGGAGGAGCACGATTTTGCCAGGAGAGGCTGTATCAGGGCGAAGTCTAAACGCAGGAAAGTTGTCCAGGAACACCTGCCATAAGCATGCCAGCCGTGAATTCAAGGGGCACGGAGCTGCAGCCACTGTCCTTTAGCAGTCCGAAGAATGCGCACACAAGCCGGCTTCGTTCTTCGCCTCCTACAAGCCACCTGTCTCTGCAGCCCCACGGAGGCGAAGAAGCGGCTGCTTCGTGTACAGATGAGGGCAGCGGCAGCCGCAGGCTCCGAAGCGCGGCTTCGGCAGAAAGACGCCGGGGAGCGGCACTTCCCTCCGGACAGCTCCGGATCGCCGTAGTCTGCGTTCTGACAGGACTGCATCATAGCGAAAAGCTTTGCCAGTGTGTCTCGCAGGGAAAAAGCTTACCAGCACAGCGGACTTATCCAGCTCTTGCCCAGAAACATGGACTTGCCTCACACACCAAAGACACCGCTCTTTCCTGGGCAGGCTAGGAAATGCTCTCAGATGGCCGTGCTGTCTGCCTGCTCCTGCCCAGCTCGTAGTTTTAGGTGCGCACAAATCCCAGCCTGGCATTCAGTGCACAGTCAAGGCAATTGCAAAATCCAGCAGCTGCTCATTCCCAAACACAAGTGCGCTGTTTATGCTCTTGCTTCCCGACAAATTCGGCGCAGCCCTTCTTTTCTGCAGCTGCCACCGAGGTCTCTGCATCCTGGAGCCTCAGAGGACGAGCACGATTTTGCAGGGAGGGGCTGTATCAGGGCGAAGTATAAACGCAGGAAAGTAGTCCAGGAACACCTGCCATAAGCATGCCAGCCGTGAATTCAAGGGGCACGGAGCTGCAGCCACTGTCCTGTAGCAATCCGAAGAATGCGCACACAAGCCGGCTTCGGTCTTCGCCTCCTACAAGCCACCTGTCTCTGCGGCTCCCGGAGGCGAAGAAGCGGCTGCTTCGTACACAGATGAGGGCAGCGGCAGCCGCAGGCTCCGAAGCGCGGCTTCGGCAGAAAGACGCCGGGGAGCGCCACTTCCCTCCGGACAGCTCCGGATCGCCGTAGTCTGCGTTCTGACAGGACTGCATCATAGCGAAAAGCTTTGCCAGTGTGTCTCGCAGGGAAAAAGCTTACCAGCACAGCGGACTTCTCCCGCTCTTGCCCAGAAACATGGACTTGCCTCACACACCAAAGACACTGCTCTTTCCTAAGCAGGCTAGGAAATTCTCTCAGATGGCCGTGCTGTCTGCCTGCTCCTGCCCAGCTCATAATTTTAGGTGTGCACATCCCAGCCTGGCATTCAGTGCACAGTCAAGGCAATTGCAAAATCCAGCAGCTGCTCATTCCCAAACACAAGGCACTGTTTATGCTCTTGCTTCCCGACAAATTCGGCGCAGCCCTTCTTTTCTGCAGCTGCCACCGAGGTCTCTGCATCCTGGAGCCTCAGAGGACGAGCACGATTTTGCCAGGAGAGGCTGTATCAGGGCGAAGTCTAAACGCAGGAAAGTAGTCCAGGAACACCTGCCATAAGCATTGAAGCAGGGAATTGAAGGGGCACGGAGCTGCAGCCACTGTAGTTTAGCACTCCGAAGAATGCGCACACAAGCCGGCTTCGTTCTTCGCCTCCTACAAGCCACCTCTCTCTGCGGCTCCCGGAGGCGAAGGAGCGGCTGCTTGGTGCACAGATGAGGGCAGCGGCAGCCGCAGGCTCCGAAGCGCGGCTTCGGCAGAAAGACGCCGGGGAGCGCCACTTCCCTCCGGACAGCTCCGGACCCCCGTAGTCTGCGTCCTGACCGAAATGCATCGTGGCGAAAAGCTTTGCCAGTGTGTCTCGCAGGGAAAAAGCTTACCAGCACAGCAGACTTATCCCGCTCTTGCCAAGAAACATGGACTTGCCTCACACTCCAAAGACACTGCTCTTTCCTAAGCAGGCTAGGAAATGCTCTCAGATGGCCGTGCTGTCTGCCTGCTCCTGCCCAGCTCGTAGTTTTAGGTGCGCACATCCCAGCCTGGCATTCAGTGCACAGTCAAGGCAATTGCAAAATCCAGCAGCTGCTCATTCCCAAACACAAGGCGCTGTTTATGCTCTTGCTTCCCGACAAATTCGGCGCAGCCCTTCTTTTCTGCAGCTGCCACCGAGGTCTCTGCATCCTGGAGCCTCAGAGGACGAGCACGATTTTGCCAGGAGAGGCTGTATCAGGGCGAAGTCAAAAGGCAGGAAAGTAGTCCAGGAACACCTGCCATAAGCATGCCAGCCGTGAATTCAAGGGGCACGGAGCTGCAGCCACTGTCCTTTAGCAATCCGAAGAATGCGCACACAAGCCGGCTTCGTTCTTCGCCTCCTACAAGCCACCTCTCTCTGCTGCTCCCGGAGGCGAAGAAGTGGCTGCTTCGTACACAGATGAGGGCAGCGGCAGCCGCAGGCTCCGAAGCGCGGCTTCGGCAGAAAGACGCCGGGGAGCGCCACTTCCCTCCGGACAGCTCCGGACCCCCGTAGTCTGTGTCCTGACAGGACTTCATCATAGTGAAAAGCTTTGCCAGTGTGTCTCGCAGGGAAAAAGTTAACCAGCACAGCGGACTTCTCCCGCTCTTGCCCAGAAACATGGACTTGCCTCACACTCCAAAGACACCGCTCTTTTCCGAGTAGACAAGAAAATGCTCTCAGATGGCCGTGCTGTCTGCCTGCTCCTGCCCAGCTCGTAGTTTTAGGTGCGCAAAAATCCCAGACTGGCATTCAGTGCACAGTCAAGGCAATTGCAAAATCCAGCAGCTGCTCATTCCCAAACACAAGGCGCTGTTTATGCTCTTGCTTCCCGACAAATTCGGCGCAGCCCTTCTTTTCTGCACCTGCCACCGAGGTCTCTGCATCCTGGAGCCTCAGAGGAGGAGCACGATTTTGCCAGGAGAGGCTGTATCAGGGCGAAGTCTAAACGCAGGAAAGTTGTCCAGGAACACCTGCCATAAGCATTGAAGCAGGGAATTGAAGGGGCACGGAGCTGCAGCCACTGTCCTTTAGCAATCCGAAGAATGCGCACACAAGCCGGCTTCGTTCTTCGCCTCGTACAAGCCTCCTCTCTCTGCAGCCCCACGGAGGCGAAGAAGCGGCTGCTTCGTGCACAGATGAGGGCAGCGGCAGGTGCAGGCTCCGAAGCGCGGCTTCGGCAGAAAGACGCCGGGGAGCGGCACTTCCCTCCGGACAGCTCCGGATCGCCGTAGTCTGCGTTCTGACAGGACTGCATCATAGCGAAAAGCTTTGCCAGTGTGTCTCGCAGGGAAAAAGCTTACCAGCACAGCGGACTTCTCCCGCTCTTGCCCAGAAACATGGACTTGCCTCACACTCCAAAGACACCGCTCTTTCCTGGGCAGGCTAGGAAATGCTCTCAGATGGCCGTGCTGTCTGCCTGCTCCTGCCCAGCTCGTAGTTTTAGGTGCGCACATCCCAGCCTGGCATTCAGTGCACAGTCAAGGCAATTGCAAAATCCAGCAGCTGCTCATTCCCAAACACAAGGCGCTGTTTAGGCCCTTGCTTCCCGACAAATTCGGCGCAGCCCTACTTTTCTGCACCTGCCACCGAGGTCTCTGCATCCTGGAGCCTCAGAGGACGAGCACGATTTTGCAGGGAGGGGCTGTATCAGGACAAAGTATAAACGCAGGAAAGTAGTCCAGGAACACCTGCCATAAGCATGCCAGCCGTGAATTCAAGGGGCACGGAGCTGCAGCCACTGTCCTTTAGCAATCCGAAGAATGCGCACACAAGCCGGCTTCGTTCTTCGCCTCCTACAAGCCACCGTCTCTGCGGCTCCCGGAGGCGAAGGAGTGGCTGCTTCGTGTACAGATGAGGGCAGCGGCAGCCGCAGGCTCCATAGCGCGGCTTCGGCAGAAAGACGCCGGGGAGCGCCACTTCCCTCCGGACAGCTCCGGACCGCCGTAGTCTGCGTCCTGACAGGACTGCATCATAGCGAAAAGCTTTGCCAGTGTGTCTCGCAGGGAAAAAGCTTACCAGCACAGCAGACTTATCCCGCTCTTGCCCAGAAACATGGACTTGCCTCACATTCCAAAGACACTGCTCTTTCCTAAGCAGGCTAGGAAATTCTCTCAGATGGCCGTGCTGTCTGCCTGCTCCTGCCCAGCTCGTAGTTTTAGGTGCGCACAAATCCCAGACTGGCATTCAGTGCACAGTCAAGGCAATTGCAAAATCCAGCAGCTGCTCATTCCCAAACACAAGGCGCTGTTTATGCTCTTGCTTCCCGACAAATTCGGCGCAGCCCTTCTTTTCTGCACCTGCCACCGAGGTCTCTGCATCCTGGAGCCTCAGAGGAGGAGCACGATTTTGCAGGGAGGGGCTGTATCAGGGCGAAGTCTAAACGCAGGAAAGTTGTCCAGGAACACCTGCCATAAGCATGCCAGCCGTGAATTCAAGGGGCACGGAGCTGCAGCCACTGTCCTGTAGCAATCCGAAGAATGCGCACACAAGCCGGCTTCGTTCTTCGCCTCCTACAAGCCACCGTCTCTGCGGCTCCCGGAGGCGAAGGAGTGGCTTCTTCGTGCACAGATGAGGGCAGCGGCAGCCGCAGGCTCCATAGCGCGGCTTCGGCAGAAAGACGCCGGGGAGCTGCACTTCCCTCCAGACAGCTCCGGACCGCCGTAGTCTGCGTCCTGACAGGACTGCATCGTAGCAAAAAGCTTTGCCGGTGTGTCTCGCAGGGAAAAAGCTTACCAGCACAGCGGAATTATCCCGATCTTGCCAAGAAACATGGACTTGCCTCACACTCCAAAGACACTGCTCTTTCCTAAGCAGGCTAGGAAATGCTCTCAGATGGCCGTGCTGTCTGCCTGCTCCTGCCCAGCTCGTAGTTTTAGGTGCGCACATCCCAGCCTGGCATTCAGTGCACAGTCAAGGCAATTGAAAAATCAAGAAGCTGCTCATTCCCAAACACAAGGCGCGCTGTTTATGCTCTTGCTTCCCGACAAATTCGGCGCAGCCCTTCTTTTCTGCACCTGCCACCGAGGTCTCTGCATCCTGGAGCCTCAGAGGAGGAGCACGATTTTGCAGGGAGGGGCTGTATCAGGGCGAAGTCAAAAGGCAGGAAAGTAGTCCAGGAACACCTGCCATAAGAATGCCATCCGTTAATTGAGGGGGCACGGAGCTGCAGCCACTCTCCTTTAGCACTCCGAAGAATGCGCACACAAGCCGGCTTCGTTCTTCGCCTCGTACAAGCCACCTGTCTCTGCGGCTCCCGGAGGCGAAGAAGCGGCTGCTTCGTGCACAGATGAGGGCAGCGGCAGCCGCAGGCTCCATAGCGCGGCTTCGGCAGAAAGACGCCGGGGAGCGGCACTTCCCTCCGGACAGCTCCGGACCGCCGTAGTCTGTGTACTGAGTGGACTGCATCATAGCGAAAAGCTTTGCCAGTGTGTCTCGCAGGGAAAAAGCTTACCAGCTCAGCGGACTTATCCCGCTCTTGCCCAGAAACATGGACTTGCCTCACACTCCAAAGACATTGCTCTTTCCTAAGCAGGCTAGGAAATGCTCTCAGATGGCCGTGCTGTCTGCCTGCTCCTGCCCAGCTCGTAGTTTTAGGTGTGCACATCCCAGCCTGGCATTCAGTGCACAGTCAAGGCAATTGCAAAATCCAGCAGCTGCTCATTCCCAAACACAAGTGCGCTGTTTATGCTCTTGCTTCCCGACAAATTCGGCGCAGCCCTTCTTTTCTGCACCTGCCACCGAGGTCTCTGCATCCTGGAGCCTCAGAGGACGAGCACAATTTTGCAGGGAGGGGCTGTATCATGACGAAGTCTAAACGCAGGAAAGTTGTCCAGGAACACCTGCCATAAGCATGCCAGCCGTGAATTCAAGGGGCACGTAGCTGCAGCCACTGTCCTGTAGCAATCCGAAGAATGCGCACACAAGCCGGCTTCGTTCTTCGCCTCCTACAAGCCACCGTCTCTGCGGCTCCCGGAGGCGAAGGAGTGGCTTCTTCGTGCACAGATGAGGGCAGCGGCAGCCGCAGGCTCCATAGCGCGGCTTCGGCAGAAAGACGCCGGGGAGCTGCACTTCCCTCCGGACAGCTCCGGATCGCCGTAGTCTGCGTCCTGACAGGACTGCATCGTAGCAAAAAGCTTTGCCGGTGTGTCTCGCAGGGAAAAAGCTTACCAGCACAGCGGACTTATCCCGCTCTTGCCCAGAAACATGGACTTGCCTCACACTCCAAAGACATTGCTCTTTCCTAAGCAGGCTAGGAAATGCTCTCAGATGGCCGTGCTGTCTGCCTGCTCCTGCCCAGCTCGTAGTTTTAGGTGCGCACAAATCCCAGCCTGGCATTCAGTGCACAGTCAAGGCAATTGCAAAATCCAGCAGCTGCTCATTCCCAAACACAAGGCGCTGTTTATGCTCTTGCTTCCCGACAAATTCGGCGCAGCCCTTCTTTTCTGCAGCTGCCACCGAGGTCTCTGCATCCTGGAGCCTCAGAGGACGAGCACGATTTTGCAGGGAGCGGCTGTATCAGGGCGAAGTCTAAACGCAGGAAAGTAGTCCAGGAACACCTGCCATAAGCATGCCAGCCGTGAATTCAAGGGGCACGGAGCTGCAGCCACTGTCCTTTAGCAATCCGAAGAATGCGCACACAAGCCGGCTTCGTTCTTCGCCTCCTACAAGCCACCGTCTCTGCGGCTCCCGGAGGCGAAGAAGCGGCTGCTTCGTGCACAGATGAGGACAGCGGCAGCCGCAGGCTCCGAAGCGCGGCTTCGGCAGAAAGACGCCGGGGAGCGGCACTTCCCTCCGGACAGCTCCGGACCGCCGTAGTCTGCGTCCTGACAGGACTGCATCATAGCGAAAAGCTTTGCCAGTGTGTCTCGCAGGGAAAAAGCTTACCAGCACAGCGGACTTCTCCCGCTCTTGCCCAGAAACATGGACTTGCCTCACACTCCAAAGACACTGCTCTTTCCTAAGCAGGCTAGGAAATTCTCTCAGATGGCCGTGCTGTCTGCCTGCTCCTGCCCAGCTCATAATTTTAGGTGCGCACATCCCAGCCTGGCATTCAGTGCACAGTCAAGGCAATTGAAAAATCCAGCAGCTGCTCATTCCCAAACACAAGGCGCGCTGTTTATGCTCTTGCTTCCCGACAAATTCGGCGCAGCCCTTCTTTTCTGCAGCTGCCACCGAGGTCTCTGCATCCTGGAGCCTCAGAGGAGGAGCACGATTTTGCCAGGAGAGGCTGTATCAGGGCGAAGTCTAAACGCAGGAAAGTAGTCCAGGAACACCTGCCATAAGCATTGAAGCAGGGAATTGAAGGGGCACGGAGCTGCAGCCACTGTCCTTTAGCAATCCGAAGAATGCGCACACAAGCCGGCTTCGTTCTTCGCCTCCTACAAGCCACCTCTCTCTGCGGCTCCCGGAGGCGAACAAGCGGCTCCTTCGTGCACAGATGAGGGCAGCGGCAGCCGCAGGCTCTGAAGCGCGGCTTCGGCAGAAAGACGCCGGGGAGCGGCACTTCCCTCCGGACAGCTCCGGACCCCCGTAGTCTGCGTCCTGACCGGAATGCATCGTAGCGAAAAGCTTTGCCAGTGTGTCTCCAGGGAAAAAGCTTACCAGCACAGCAGACTTATCCCGCTCTTGCCCAGAAACATGGACTTGCCTCACACACCAAAGACACCGCTCTTTCCTGGGCAGGCTAGGAAATGCTCTCAGATGGCCGTGCTGTCTGCCTGCTCCTGCCCAGCTCGTAGTTTTAGGTGCGCACAAATCCCAGCCTGGCATTCAGTGCACAGTCAAGGCAATTGCAAAATCCAGCAGCTGCTCATTCCCAAACACAAGGCGCTGTTTATGCTCTTGCTTCCCGACAAATTCGGCGCAGCCCTTCTTTTCTGCAGCTGCCACCGAGGTCTCTGCATCCTGGAGCCTCAGAGGACGAGCACGATTTTGCAGGGAGCGGCTGTATCAGGGCGAAGTATAAACGCAGGAAAGTTGTCCAGGAACACCTGCCATAAGCATGCCAGCCGTGAATTCAAGGGGCACGGAGCTGCAGCCACTGTCCTTTAGCAGTCCGAAGAATGCGCACACAAGCCGGCTTCGTTCTTCGCCTCCTACAAGCCACCTGTCTCTGCAGCCCCACGGAGGCGAAGAAGCGGCTGCTTCGTGTACAGATGAGGGCAGCGGCAGCCGCAGGCTCCGAAGCGCGGCTTCGGCAGAAAGACGCCGGGGAGCGCCACTTCCCTCCGGACAGCTCCGGATCGCCGTAGTCTGCGTTCTGACAGGACTGCATCATAGCGAAAAGCTTTGCCAGTGTGTCTCGCAGGGAAAAAGCTTACCAGCACAGCGGACTTCTCCCGCTCTTGCCCAGAAACATGGACTTGCCTCACACTCCAAAGACACTGCTCTTTCCTAAGCAGGCTAGGAAATTCTCTCAGATGGCCGTGCTGTCTGCCTGCTCCTGCCCAGCTCATAATTTTAGGTGCGCACATCCCAGCCTGGCATTCAGTGCACAGTCAAGGCAATTGAAAAATCCAGCAGCTGCTCATTCCCAAACACAAGGCGCGCTGTTTATGCTCTTGCTTCCCGACAAATTCGGCGCAGCCCTTCTTTTCTGCAGCTGCCACCGAGGTCTCTGCATCCTGGAGCCTCAGAGGAGGAGCACGATTTTGCCAGGAGAGGCTGTATCAGGGCGAAGTCTAAACGCAGGAAAGTAGTCCAGGAACACCTGCCATAAGCATTGAAGCAGGGAATTGAAGGGGCACGGAGCTGCAGCCACTGTCCTTTAGCAATCCGAAGAATGCGCACACAAGCCGGCTTCGTTCTTCGCCTCCTACAAGCCACCTCTCTCTGCGGCTCCCGGAGGCGAACAAGCGGCTCCTTCGTGCACAGATGAGGGCAGCGGCTGCCGCAGGCTCTGAAGCGCGGCTTCGGCAGAAAGACGCCGGGGAGCGGCACTTCCCTCCGGACAGCTCCGGACCCCCGTAGTCTGCGTCCTGACCGGAATGCATCGTAGCGAAAAGCTTTGCCAGTGTGTCTCCAGGGAAAAAGCTTACCAGCACAGCAGACTTATCCCGCTCTTGCCCAGAAACATGGACTTGCCTCACACTCCAAAGACACTGCTCTTTCCTAAGCAGGCTAGGAAATTCTCTCAGATGGCCGTGCTGTCTGCCTGCTCCTGCCCAGCTCGTAGTTTTAGGTGCGCACAAATCCCAGCCTGGCATTCAGTGCACAGTCAAGGCAATTGCAAAATCCAGCAGCTGCTCATTCCCAAACACAAGGCGCTGTTTATGCTCTTGCTTCCCGACAAATTCGGCGCAGCCCTTCTTTTCTGCAGCTGCCACCGAGGTCTCTGCATCCTGGAGCCTCAGAGGACGAGCACGATTTTGCAGGGAGCGGCTGTATCAGGGCGAAGTATAAACGCAGGAAAGTTGTCCAGGAACACCTGCCATAAGCATGCCAGCCGTGAATTCAAGGGGCACGGAGCTGCAGCCACTGTCCTTTAGCAGTCCGAAGAATGCGCACACAAGCCGGCTTCGTTCTTCGCCTCCTACAAGCCACCTGTCTCTGCAGCCCCACGGAGGCGAAGAAGCGGCTGCTTCGTGTACAGATGAGGGCAGCGGCAGCCGCAGGCTCCGAAGCGCGGCTTCGGCAGAAAGACGCCGGGGAGCGCCACTTCCCTCCGGACAGCTCCGGATCGCCGTAGTCTGCGTTCTGACAGGACTGCATCATAGCGAAAAGCTTTGCCAGTGTGTCTCGCAGGGAAAAAGCTTACCAGCACAGCGGACTTATCCAGCTCTTGCCCAGAAACATGGACTTGCCTCACACACCAAAGACACCGCTCTTTCCTGGGCAGGCTAGGAAATGCTCTCAGATGGCCGTGCTGTCTGCCTGCTCCTGCCCAGCTCGTAGTTTTAGGTGCGCACAAATCCCAGCCTGGCATTCAGTGCACAGTCAAGGCAATTGCAAAATCCAGCAGCTGCTCATTCCCAAACACAAGTGCGCTGTTTATGCTCTTGCTTCCCGACAAATTCGGCGCAGCCCTTCTTTTCTGCAGCTGCCACCGAGGTCTCTGCATCCTGGAGCCTCAGAGGAGGAGCACGATTTTGCCAGGAGAGGCTGTATCAGGGCGAAGTCTAAACGCAGGAAAGTTGTCCAGGAACACCTGCCATAAGCATGCCAGCCATGAATTCAAGGGGCACGGATCTGCAGCCACTGTCCTTTCGCACTCCGAAGAATGCGCACACAAGCCGGCTTCGTTCTTCGCCTCCTACAAGCCACCTGTCTCTGCGGCTCCCGGAGGCGAAGAAGCGGCTGCTTCGTACACAGATGAGGGCAGCGGCAGCCGCAGGCTCCGAAGCGCGGCTTCGGCAGAAATACGCCGGGGAGCGCCACTTCCCTCCGGACAGCTCCGGACAGCCGTAGTCTGCGTCCTGAGTGGACTGCATCATAGCGAAAAGCTTTGCCAGTGTGTCTCGCAGGGAAAAAGCTTACAAGCACAGCGGACTTATCCCGATCTTGCCCAGAAACATGGACTTGCCTCACACTCCAAAGACATTGCTCTTTCCTAAGCAGGCTAGGAAATGCTCTCAGATGGCCGTGCTGTCTGCCTGCTCCTGCCCAGCTCATAATTTTAGGTGTGCACATCCCAGCCTGGCATTCAGTGCACAGTCAAGGCAATTGCAAAATCCAGCAGCTGCTCATTCCCAAACACAAGTGCGCTGTTTATGCTCTTGCTTCCCGACAAATTCGGCGCAGCCCTTCTTTTCTGCAGCTGCCACCGAGGTCTCTGCATCCTGGAGCCTCAGAGGAGGAGCACGATTTTGCCAGGAGAGGCTGTATCAGGGCGAAGTCTAAACGCAGGAAAGTAGTCCAGGAACACCTGCCATAAGCATTGAAGCAGGGAATTGAAGGGGCACGGAGCTGCAGCCACTGTCCTTTAGCAATCCGAAGAATGCGCACACAAGCCGGCTTCGTTCTTCGCCTCCTACAAGCCACCTCTCTCTGCGGCTCCCGGAGGCGAACAAGCGGCTCCTTCGTGCACAGATGAGGGCAGCGGCTGCCGCAGGCTCTGAAGCGCGGCTTCGGCAGAAAGACGCCGGGGAGCGCCACTTCCCTCCGGACAGCTCCGGACCCCCGTAGTCTGCGTCCTGACCGGAATGCATCGTAGCGAAAAGCTTTGCCAGTGTGTCTCCAGGGAAAAAGCTTACCAGCACAGCAGACTTATCCCGCTCTTGCCCAGAAACATGGACTTGCCTCACACTCCAAAGACACTGCTCTTTCCTAAGCAGGCTAGGAAATTCTCTCAGATGGCCGTGCTGTCTGCCTGCTCCTGCCCAGCTCGTAGTTTTAGGTGCGCACATCCCAGCCTGGCATTCAGTGCACAGTCAAGGCAATTGCAAAATCCAGCAGCTGCTCATTCCCAAACACAAGGCGCTGTTTATGCTCTTGCTTCCCGACAAATTCGGCGCAGCCCTTCTTTTCTGCACCTGCCACCGAGGTCTCTGCATCCTGGAGCCTCAGAGGACGAGCACAATTTTGCAGGGAGGGGCTGTATCATGACGAAGTCTAAACGCAGGAAAGTAGTCCAGGAACACCTGCCATAAGCATGCCAGCCGTGAATTCAAGGGGCACGGAGCTGCAGCCACTGTCCTGTAGCAATCCGAAGAATGCGCACACAAGCCGGCTTCGTTCTTCGCCTCCTACAAGCCACCGTCTCTGCGGCTCCCGGAGGCGAAGGAGTGGCTTCTTCGTGCACAGATGAGGGCAGCGGCAGCCGCAGGCTCCATAGCGCGGCTTCGGCAGAAAGACGCCGGGGAGCTGCACTTCCCTCCAGACAGCTCCGGACCGCCGTAGTCTGCGTCCTGACAGGACTGCATCGTAGCAAAAAGCTTTGCCGGTGTGTCTCGCAGGGAAAAAGCTTACCAGCACAGCGGAATTATCCCGATCTTGCCAAGAAACATGGACTTGCCTCACACTCCAAAGACACTGCTCTTTCCTAAGCAGGCTAGGAAATTCTCTCAGATGGCCGTGCTGTCTGCCTGCTCCTGCCCAGCTCGTAGTTTTAGGTGCGCACATCCCAGCCTGGCATTCAGTGCACAGTCAAGGCAATTGAAAAATCAAGAAGCTGCTCATTCCCAAACACAAGCCGCGCTGTTTATGCTCTTGCTTCCCGACAAATTCGGCGCAGCCCTTCTTTTCTGCACCTGCCACCGAGGTCTCTGCATCCTGGAGCCTCAGAGGAGGAGCACGATTTTGCAGGGAGGGGCTGTATAAGGGCGAAGTCAAAAGGCAGGAAAGTAGTCCAGGAACACCTGCTATAAGAATGCCATCCGTGAATTGAGGGGGCACGGAGCTGCAGCCACTGTCCTTTAGCACTCCGAAGAATGCGCACACAAGCCGGCTTCGTTCTTCGCCTCGTACAAGCCACCTGTCTCTGCGGCTCCCGGAGGCGAAGAAGCGGCTGCTTCGTGCACAGATGAGGGCAGCGGCAGCCGCAGGCTCCGAAGCGCGGCTTCGGCAGAAAGACGCCGGGGAGCGCCACTTCCCTCCGGACAGCTCCGGACCGCCGTAGTCTGTGTACTGAGTGGACTGCATCATAGCGAAAAGCTTTGCCAGTGTGTCTCGCAGGGAAAAAGCTTACCAGCACAGCGGACTTATCCCGCTCTTGCCCAGAAACATGGACTTGCCTCACACTCCAAAGACATTGCTCTTTCCTAAGCAGGCTAGGAAATTCTCTCAGATGGCCGTGCTGTCTGCCTGCTCCTGCCCAGTTCATAATTTTAGGTGCGCACATCCCAGCCTGGCATTCAGTGCACAGTCAAGGCAATTGCAAAATCCAGCAGCTGCTCATTCCCAAACACAAGGCACTGTTTATGCTCTTGCTTCCCGACAAATTCGGCGCAGCCCTTCTTTTCTGCAGCTGCCACCGAGGTCTCTGCATCCTGGAGCCTCAGAGGAGGAGCACGATTTTGCCAGGAGAGGCTGTATCAGGGCGAAGTCTAAACGCAGGAAAGTTGTCCAGGAACACCTGCCATAAGCATTGAAGCAGGGAATTCAAGGGGCACGGAGCTGCAGCCACTGTCCTTTAGCAGTCCGAAGAATGCGCACACAAGCCGGCTTCGTTCTTCGCCTCCTACAAGCCACCTGTCTCTGCAGCCCCACGGAGGCGAAGAAGCGGCTGCTTCGTGTACAGATGAGGGCAGCGGCAGCCGCAGGCTCCGTAGCGCGGCTTCGGCAGAAAGACGCCGGGGAGCGGCACTTCCCTCCGGACAGCTCCGGATCGTCGTAGTCTGCGTTCTGACAGGACTGCATCATAGCGAAAAGCTTTGCCAGTGTGTCTCGCAGGGAAAAAGCTTACCAGCACAGCGGACTTATCCAGCTCTTGCCCAGAAACATGGACTTGCCTCACACACCAAAGACACCGCTCTTTCCTGGGCAGGCTAGGAAATGCTCTCAGATGGCCGTGCTGTCTGCCTGCTCCTGCCCAGCTCGTAGTTTTAGGTGCGCACAAACCCCAGCCTGGCATTCAGTGCACAGTCAAGGCAATTGCAAAATCCAGCAGCTGCTCATTCCCAAACACAAGGCGCTGTTTATGCTCTTGCTTCCCGACAAATTCGGCGCAGCCCTTCTTTTCTGCACCTGCCACCGAGGTCTCTGCATCCTGGAGCCTCAGAGGACGAGCACGATTTTGCAGGGAGGGGCTGTATCAGGGCGAAGTCTAAACGCAGGAAAGTAGTCCAGGAACACCTGCCATAAGCATGCCAGCCGTGAATTCAAGGGGCACGGAGCTGCAGCCACTGTCCTGTAGCAATCCGAAGAATGCGCACACAAGCCGGCTTCGTTCTTCGCCTCCTACAAGCCACCTGTCTCTGCGGCTCCCGGAGGCGAAGAAGCGGCTGCTTCGTGCACAGATGAGGGCAGCGGCAGCCGCAGGCTCCGAAGCGCGGCTTCGGCAGAAAGACGCCGGGGAGCGCCACTTCCCTCCGGACAGCTCCGGATCGCCGTAGTCTGCGTTCTGACAGGACTGCATCATAGCGAAAAGCTTTGCCAGTGTGTCTCGCAGGGAAAAAGCTTACCAGCACAGCGGACTTCTCCCGCTCTTGCCCAGAAACATGGACTTGCCTCACACTCCAAAGACACTGCTCTTTCCTAAGCAGGCTAGGAAATTCTCTCAGATGGCCGTGCTGTCTGCCTGCTCCTGCCCAGCTCATAATTTTAGGTGCGCACATCCCAGCCTGGCATTCAGTGCACAGTCAAGGCAATTGCAAAATCCAGCAGCTGCTCATTCCCAAACACAAGGCGCTGTTTAGGCCCTTGCTTCCCGACAAATTCGGCGCAGCCCTTCTTTTCTGCACCTGCCACCGAGGTCTCTGCATCCTGGAGCCTCAGAGGAGGAGCACGATTTTGCCAGGAGAGGCTGTATCAGGGCGAAGTCTAAACGCAGGAAAGTTGTCCAGGAACACCTGCCATAAGCATGCCAGCCGTGAATTCAAGGGGCACGGATCTGCAGCCACTGTCCTTTAGCACTTCGAAGAATGCGCACACAAGCCGGCTTCGTTCTTCGCCTCGTACAAGCCACCTGTCTCTGCGGCTCCCGGAGGCGAAGAAGCGGCTGCTTCGTACACAGATGAGGGCAGCGGCAGCCGCAGGCTCCGAAGCGCGGCTTCGGCAGAAAGACGACGGGAAGCGCCACTTCCCTCCGGACAGCTCCGGACAGCCGTAGTCTGCGTCCTGAGTGGACTGCATCATAGCGAAAAGCTTTGCCAGTGTGTCTCGCAGGGAAAAAGTTTACCAGCACAGCGGACTTATCCCGATCTTGCCCAGAAACATGGACTTGCCTCACACTCCAAAGACATTGCTCTTTCCTAAGCAGGCTAGGAAATTCTCTCAGATGGCCGTGCTGTCTGCCTGCTCCTGCCCAGCTCATAATTTTAGGTGTGCACATCCCAGCCTGGCATTCAGTGCACAGTCAAGGCAATTGCAAAATCCAGCAGCTGCTCATTCCCAAACACAAGGCACTGTTTATGCTCTTGCTTCCCGACAAATTCGGCGCAGCCCTTCTTTTCTGCAGCTGCCACCGAGGTCTCTGCATCCTGGAGCCTCAGAGGAGGAGCACGATTTTGCCAGGAGAGGCTGTATCAGGACGAAGTCTAAACGCAGGAAAGTAGTCCAGGAACACCTGCCATAAGCATTGAAGCAGGGAATTGAAGGGGCACGGAGCTGCAGCCACTGTCCTTTAGCAATCCGAAGAATGCGCACACAAGCCGGCTTCGTTCTTCGCCTCCTACAAGCCACCGTCTCTGCGGCTCCCGGAGGCGAAGGAGTGGCTTCTTCGTGCACAGATGAGGGCAGCGGCAGCCGCAGGCTCCGAAGCGCGGCTTCGGCAGAAAGACGCCGGGGAGCTGCACTTCCCTCCAGACAGCTCCGGACCGCCGTAGTCTGCGTCCTGACAGGACTGCATCGTAGCAAAAAGCTTTGCCGGTGTGTCTCGCAGGGAAAAAGCTTACCAGCACAGCGGACTTATCCCGCTCTTGCCCAGAAACATGGACTTGCCTCACACTCCAAAGACATTGCTCTTTCCTAAGCAGGCTAGGAAATGCTCTCAGATGGCCGTGCTGTCTGCCTGCTCCTGCCCAGCTCATAATTTTAGGTGCGCACATCCCAGCCTGGCATTCAGTGCACAGTCAAGGCAATTGCAAAATCCAGCAGCTGCTCATTCCCAAACACAAGGCACTGTTTATGCTCTTGCTTCCCGACAAATTCGGCGCAGCCCTTCTTTTCTGCAGCTGCCACCGAGGTCTCTGCATCCTGGAGCCTCAGAGGAGGAGCACGATTTTGCCAGGAGAGGCTGTATCAGGGCGAAGTCTAAACGCAGGAAAGTAGTCCAGGAACACCTGCCATAAGCATGCCAGCCGTGAATTCAAGGGGCACGGAGCTGCAGCCACTGTCCTTTAGCAGTCCGAAGAATGCGCACACAAGCCGGCTTCGTTCTTCGCCTCGTACAAGCCACCTGTCTCTGCAGCCCCACGGAGGCGAAGAAGCGGCTGCTTCGTGTACAGATGAGGGCAGCGGCAGCCGCAGGCTCCGAAGCGCGGCTTCGGCAGAAAGACGCCGGGGAGCGCCACTTCCCTCCGGACAGCTCCGGATCGCCGTAGTCTGCGTTCTGACAGGACTGCATCATAGCGAAAAGCTTTGCCAGTGTGTCTCGCAGGGAAAAAGCTTACCAGCACAGCGGACTTATCCAGCTCTTGCCCAGAAACATGGACTTGCCTCACACACCAAAGACACCGCTCTTTCCTGGGCAGGCTAGGAAATGCTCTCAGATGGCCGTGCTGTCTGCCTGCTCCTGCCCAGCTCGTAGTTTTAGGTGCGCACAAATCCCAGCCTGGCATTCAGTGCACAGTCAAGGCAATTGCAAAATCCAGCAGCTGCTCATTCCCAAACACAAGGCGCGCTGTTTATGCTCTTGCTTCCCGACAAATTCGGCGCAGCCCTTCTTTTCTGCAGCTGCCACCGAGGTCTCTGCATCCTGGAGCCTCAGAGGACGAGCACGATTTTGCAGGGAGGGGCTGTATCAGGGCGAAGTATAAACGCAGGAAAGTAGTCCAGGAACACCTGCCATAAGCATGCCAGCCGTGAATTCAAGGGGCACGGAGCTGCAGCCACTGTCCTGTAGCAATCCGAAGAATGCGCACACAAGCCGGCTTCGTTCTTCGCCTCCTACAAGCCACCTGTCTCTGCGGCTCCCGGAGGCGAAGAAGCGGCTGCTTCGTGCACAGATGAGGACAGCGGCAGCCGCAGGCTCCGAAGCGCGGCTTCGGCAGAAAGACGCCGGGGAGCGCCACTTCCCTCCGGACAGCTCCGGATCGCCGTAGTCTGCGTTCTGACAGGACTGCATCATAGCGAAAAGCTTTGCCAGTGTGTCTCGCAGGGAAAAAGCTTACCAGCACAGCGGACTTCTCCCGCTCTTGCCCAGAAACATGGACTTGCCTCACACTCCAAAGACACTGCTCTTTCCTAAGCAGGCTAGGAAATTCTCTCAGATGGCCGTGCTGTCTGCCTGCTCCTGCCCAGCTCATAATTTTAGGTGCGCACATCCCAGCCTGGCATTCAGTGCACAGTCAAGGCAATTGCAAAATCCAGCAGCTGCTCATTCCCAAACACAAGGCACTGTTTATGCTCTTGCTTCCCGACAAATTCGGCGCAGCCCTTCTTTTCTGCAGCTGCCACCGAGGTCTCTGCATCCTGGAGCCTCAGAGGAGGAGCACGATTTTGCCAGGAGAGGCTGTATCAGGGCGAAGTCTAAACGCAGGAAAGTTGTCCAGGAACACCTGCCATAAGCATGCCAGCCGTGAATTCAAGGGGCACGGAGCTGCAGCCACTGTCCTTTAGCAGTCCGAAGAATGCGCACACAAGCCGGCTTCGTTCTTCGCCTCGTACAAGCCACCTGTCTCTGCAGCCCCACGGAGGCGAAGAAGCGGCTGCTTCGTGTACAGATGAGGGCAGCGGCAGCCGCAGGCTCCGAAGCGCGGCTTCGGCAGAAAGACGCCGGGGAGCGCCACTTCCCTCCGGACAGCTCCGGATCGCCGTAGTCTGCGTTCTGACAGGACTGCATCATAGCGAAAAGCTTTGCCAGTGTGTCTCGCAGGGAAAAAGCTTACCAGCACAGCGGACTTATCCAGCTCTTGCCCAGAAACATGGACTTGCCTCACACACCAAAGACACCGCTCTTTCCTGGGCAGGCTAGGAAATGCTCTCAGATGGCCGTGCTGTCTGCCTGCTCCTGCCCAGCTCGTAGTTTTAGGTGCGCACAAATCCCAGCCTGGCATTCAGTGCACAGTCAAGGCAATTGCAAAATCCAGCAGCTGCTCATTCCCAAACACAAGTGCGCTGTTTATGCTCTTGCTTCCCGACAAATTCGGCGCAGCCCTTCTTTTCTGCAGCTGCCACCGAGGTCTCTGCATCCTGGAGCCTCAGAGGACGAGCACGATTTTGCAGGGAGGGGCTGTATCAGGGCGAAGTATAAACGCAGGAAAGTAGTCCAGGAACACCTGCCATAAGCATGCCAGCCGTGAATTCAAGGGGCACGGAGCTGCAGCCACTGTCCTGTAGCAATCCGAAGAATGCGCACACAAGCCGGCTTCGTTCTTCGCCTCCTACAAGCCACCTGTCTCTGCGGCTCCCGGAGGCGAAGAAGCGGCTGCTTCGTGCACAGATGAGGACAGCGGCAGCCGCAGGCTCCGAAGCGCGGCTTCGGCAGAAAGACGCCGGGGAGCGCCACTTCCCTCCGGACAGCTCCGGATCGCCGTAGTCTGCGTTCTGACAGGACTGCATCATAGCGAAAAGCTTTGCCAGTGTGTCTCGCAGGGAAAAAGCTTACCAGCACAGCGGACTTCTCCCGCTCTTGCCCAGAAACATGGACTTGCCTCACACTCCAAAGACACTGCTCTTTCCTAAGCAGGCTAGGAAATTCTCTCAGATGGCCGTGCTGTCTGCCTGCTCCTGCCCAGCTCATAATTTTAGGTGTGCACATCCCAGCCTGGCATTCAGTGCACAGTCAAGGCAATTGCAAAATCCAGCAGCTGCTCATTCCCAAACACAAGGCACTGTTTATGCTCTTGCTTCCCGACAAATTCGGCGCAGCCCTTCTTTTCTGCAGCTGCCACCGAGGTCTCTGCATCCTGGAGCCTCAGAGGAGGAGCACGATTTTGCCAGGAGAGGCTGTATCAGGGCGAAGTCTAAACGCAGGAAAGTAGTCCAGGAACACCTGCCATAAGCATTGAAGCAGGGAATTGAAGGGGCACGGAGCTGCAGCCACTGTAGTTTAGCACTCCGAAGAATGCGCACACAAGCCGGCTTCGTTCTTCGCCTCCTACAAGCCACCTCTCTCTGCGGCTCCCGGAGGCGAAGGAGCGGCTGCTTGGTGCACAGATGAGGGCAGCGGCAGCCGCAGGCTCCGAAGCGCGGCTTCGGCAGAAAGACGCCGGGGAGCGCCACTTCCCTCCGGACAGCTCCGGACCCCCGTAGTCTGCGTCCTGACCGAAATGCATCGTGGCGAAAAGCTTTGCCAGTGTGTCTCGCAGGGAAAAAGCTTACCAGCACAGCAGACTTATCCCGCTCTTGCCAAGAAACATGGACTTGCCTCACACTCCAAAGACACTGCTCTTTCCTAAGCAGGCTAGGAAATGCTCTCAGATGGCCGTGCTCTCTGCCTGCTCCTGCCCAGCTCGTAGTTTTAGGTGCGCACAAATCCCAGACTGGCATTCAGTGCACAGTCAAGGCAATTGCAAAATCCAGCAGCTGCTCATTCCCAAACACAAGGCGCTGTTTATGCTCTTGCTTCCCGACAAATTCGGTGCAGCCCTTCTTTTCTGCAGCTGCCACCGAGGTCTCTGCATCCTGGAGCCTCAGAGGACGAGCACGATTTTGCCAGGAGAGGCTGTATCAGGGCGAAGTCAAAAGGCAGGAAAGTAGTCCAGGAACACCTGCCATAAGCATGCCAGCCGTGAATTCAAGGGGCACGGATCTGCAGCCACTGTCCTTTAGCAATCCGAAGAATGCGCACACAAGCCGGCTTCGTTCTTCGCCTCCTACAAGCCACCTCTCTCTGCTGCTCCCGGAGGCGAAGAAGTGGCTGCTTCGTACACAGATGAGGGCAGCGGCAGCCGCAGGCTCCGAAGCGCGGCTTCGGCAGAAAGACGCCGGGGAGCGCCACTTCCCTCCGGACAGCTCCGGACCCCCGTAGTCTGTGTCCTGACAGGACTTCATCATAGTGAAAAGCTTTGCCAGTGTGTCTCGCAGGGAAAAAGTTAACCAGCACAGCGGACTTCTCCCGCTCTTGCCAAGAAACATGGACTTGCCTCACACTCCAAAGACACCGCTCTTTTCCGAGTAGACAAGAAAATGCTCTCAGATGGCCGTGCTGTCTGCCTGCTCCTGCCCAGCTCGTAGTTTTAGGTGCGCAAAAATCCCAGACTGGCATTCAGTGCACAGTCAAGGCAATTGCAAAATCCAGCAGCTGCTCATTCCCAAACACAAGGCGCTGTTTATGCTCTTGCTTCCCGACAAATTCGGCGCAGCCCTTCTTTTCTGCACCTGCCACCGAGGTCTCTGCATCCTGGAGCCTCAGAGGAGGAGCACGATTTTGCCAGGAGAGGCTGTATCAGGGCGAAGTCTAAACGCAGGAAAGTTGTCCAGGAACACCTGCCATAAGCATGCCAGCCGTGAATTCAAGGGGCACGGAGCTGCAGCCACTGTCCTTTAGCAATCCGAAGAATGCGCACACAAGCCGGCTTCGTTCTTCGCCTCGTACAAGCCTGCTCTCTCTGCAGCCCCACGGAGGCGAAGAAGCGGCTGCTTCGTGCACAGATGAGGGCAGCGGCAGCCGCAGGCTCCGAAGCGCGGCTTCGGCAGAAAGACGCCGGGGAGCGGCACTTCCCTCCGGACAGCTCCGGATCGCCGTAGTCTGCGTTCTGACAGGACTGCATCATAGCGAAAAGCTTTGCCAGTGTGTCTCGCAGGGAAAAAGCTTACCAGCACAGCGGACTTATCCCGCTCTTGCCCAGAAACATGGACTTGCCTCACACTCCAAAGACACCGCTCTTTCCTGGGCAGGCTAGGAAATGCTCTCAGATGGCCGTGCTGTCTGCCTGCTCCTGCCCAGCTCGTAGTTTTAGGTGCGCACATCCCAGCCTGGCATTCAGTGCACAGTCAAGGCAATTGCAAAATCCAGCAGCTGCTCATTCCCAAACACAAGGCGCTGTTTAGGCCCTTGCTTCCCGACAAATTCGGCGCTGCCCTACTTTTCTGCACCTGCCACCGAGGTCTCTGCATCCTGGAGCCTCAGAGGACGAGCACGATTTTGCAGGGAGGGGCTGTATCAGGACAAAGTATAAACGCAGGAAAGTAGTCCAGGAACACCTGCCATAAGCATGCCAGCCGTGAATTCAAGGGGCACGGAGCTGCAGCCACTGTCCTTTAGCAATCCGAAGAATGCGCACACAAGCCGGCTTCGTTCTTCGCCTCCTACAAGCCACCGTCTCTGCGGCTCCCGGAGGCGAAGGAGTGGCTGCTTCGTGTACAGATGAGGGCAGCGGCAGCCGCAGGCTCCATAGCGCGGCTTCGGCAGAAAGACGCCGGGGAGCGGCACTTCCCTCCGGACAGCTCCGGATCGCCGTAGTCTGCGTCCTGACAGGACTGCATCATAGCGAAAAGCTTTGCCAGTGTGTCTCGCAGGGAAAAAGCTTACCAGCACAGCAGACTTATCCCGCTCTTGCCCAGAAACATGGACTTGCCTCACATTCCAAAGACACTGCTCTTTCCTAAGCAGGCTAGGAAATTCTCTCAGATGGCCGTGCTGTCTGCCTGCTCCTGCCCAGCTCGTAGTTTTAGGTGCGCACAAATCCCAGACTGGCATTCAGTGCACAGTCAAGGCAATTGCAAAATCCAGCAGCTGCTCATTCCCAAACACAAGGCGCTGTTTATGCTCTTGCTTCCCGACAAATTCGGCGCAGCCCTTCTTTTCTGCAGCTGCCACCGAGGTCTCTGCATCCTGGAGCCTCAGAGGACGAGCACGATTTTGCAGGGAGGGGCTGTATCAGGGCGAAGTATAAACGCAGGAAAGTAGTCCAGGAACACCTGCCATAAGCATGCCAGCCGTGAATTCAAGGGGCACGGATCTGCAGCCACTGTCCTTTAGCAATCCGAAGAATGCGCACACAAGCCGGCTTCGTTCTTCGCCTCGTACAAGCCACCTGTCTCTGCGGCTCCCGGAGGCGAAGAAGCGGCTGCTTCGTGCACAGATGAGGACAGCGGCAGCCGCAGGCTCCGAAGCGCGGCTTCGGCAGAAAGACGCCGGGGAGCGCCACTTCCCTCCGGACAGCTCCGGACCGCCGTAGTCTACGTCCTGAGTGGACTTCATCATAGCGAAAAGCTTTGCCAGTGTGTCTCGCAGGGAAAAAGCTTACCAGCACAGCGGACTTCTCCCGATCCTGCCCAGAAACATGGACTTGCCTCACACTCCAAAGACACTGCTCTTTCCTAAGCAGGCTAGGAAATGCTCTCAGATGGCCGTGCTGTCTGCCTGCTCCTGCCCAGCTCGTAGTTTTAGGTGCGCACATCCCAGCCTGGCATTCAGTGCACAGTCAAGGCAATTGCAAAATCCAGCAGCTGCTCATTCCCAAACACAAGTGCGCTGTTTATGCTCTTGCTTCCCGACAAATTCGGCGCAGCCCTTCTTTTCTGCACCTGCCACCGAGGTCTCTGCATCCTGGAGCCTCAGAGGAGGAGCACGATTTTGCCAGGAGAGGCTGTATCAGGACGAAGTCTAAACGCAGGAAAGTAGTCCAGGAACACCTGCCATAAGCATTGAAGCAGGGAATTGAAGGGGCACGGAGCTGCAGCCACTGTCCTTTAGCAATCCGAAGAATGCGCACACAAGCCGGCTTCGTTCTTCGCCTCCTACAAGCCACCTCTCTCTGCGGCTCCCGGAGGCGAAGGAGCGGCTGCTTGGTGCACAGATGAGGGCAGCGGCAGCCGCAGGCTCCGAAGCGCGGCTTCGGCAGAAAGACGCCGGGGAGCGGCACTTCCCTCCGGACAGCTCCGGACCCCCGTAGTCTGCGTCCTGACCGAAATGCATCGTGGCGAAAAGCTTTGCCAGTGTGTCTCGCAGGGAAAAAGCTTACCAGCACAGCAGACTTATCCCGCTCTTGCCAAGAAACATGGACTTGCCTCACACTCCAAAGACACTGCTCTTTCCTAAGCAGGCTAGGAAATGCTCTCAGATGGCCGTGCTGTCTGCCTGCTCCTGCCCAGCTCGTAGTTTTAGGTGCGCACATCCCAGCCTGGCATTCAGTGCACAGTCAAGGCAATTGCAAAATCCAGCAGCTGCTCATTCCCAAACACAAGGCGCTGTTTATGCTCTTGCTTCCCGACAAATTCGGCGCAGCCCTTCTTTTCTGCAGCTGCCACCGAGGTCTCTGCATCCTGGAGCCTCAGAGGACGAGCACGATTTTGCCAGGAGAGGCTGTATCAGGGCGAAGTCAAAAGGCAGGAAAGTAGTCCAGGAACACCTGCCATAAGCATGCCCGCCGTGAATTCAAGGGGCACGGATCTGCAGCCACTGTCCTTTAGCAATCCGAAGAATGCGCACACAAGCCGGCTTCGTTCTTCGCCTCCTACAAGCCACCTCTCTCTGCTGCTCCCGGAGGCGAAGAAGTGGCTGCTTCGTACACAGATGAGGGCAGCGGCAGCCGCAGGCTCCGAAGCCCGGCTTCGGCAGAAAGACGCCGGGGAGCGCCACTTCCCTCCGGACAGCTCCGGACAGCCGTAGTCTGCGTCCTGAGTGGACTTCATCATAGTGAAAAGCTTTGCCAGTGTGTCTCGCAGGGAAAAAGTTAACCAGCACAGCGGACTTCTCCCGCTCTTGCCAAGAAACATGGACTTGCCTCACACTCCAAAGACACTGCTCTTTTCCGAGTAGACAAGAAAATGCTCTCAGATGGCCGTGCTCGCTGCCTGCTCCTGCCCAGCTCGTAGTTTTAGGTGCGCACATCCCAGCCTGGCATTCAGTGCACAGTCAAGGCAATTGCAAAATCCAGCAGCTGCTCATTCCCAAACACAAGGCGCTGTTTATGCTCTTGCTTCCCGACAAATTCGGCGCAGCCCTTCTTTTCTGCACCTGCCACCGAGGTCTCTGCATCCTGGAGCCTCAGAGGAGGAGCACGATTTTGCCAGGAGAGGCTGTATCAGGGCGAAGTCTAAACGCAGGAAAGTTGTCCAGGAACACCTGCCATAAGCATTGAAGCAGGGAATTGAAGGGGCACGGAGCTGCAGCCACTGTCCTTTAGCAATCCGAAGAATGCGCACACAAGCCGGCTTCGTTCTTCGCCTCGTACAAGCCTCCTCTCTCTGCAGCCCCACGGAGGCGAAGAAGCGGCTGCTTCGTGCACAGATGAGGATAGCGGCAGCCGCAGGCTCCGAAGCGCGGCTTCGGCAGAAAGACGCCGGGGAGCGCCACTTCCCTCCGGACAGCTCCGGACCCCCGTAGTCTGCGTTCTGAAAGGACTGCATCATAGCGAAAAGCTTTGCCAGTGTGTCTCGCAGGGAAAAAGCTTACCAGCACAGCGGACTTCTCCCGCTCTTGCCCAGAAACATGGACTTGCCTCACACTCCAAAGACACCGCTCTTTCCTGGGCAGGCTAGGAAATGCTCTCAGATGGCCGTGCTGTCTTCCTGCTCCGGCCCAGCTCGTAGTTTTAGGTGCGCACATCCCAGCCTGGCATTCAGTGCACAGTCAAGGCAATTGCAAAATCCAGCAGCTGCTCATTCCCAAACACAAGGCGCTGTTTATGCTCTTGCTTCCCGACAAATTTGGCGCAGCCCTACTTTTCTGCAGCTGCCACCGAGGTCTCTGCATCCTGGAGCCTCAGAGGACGAGCACGATTTTGCAGGGAGGGGCTGTATCAGGACAAAGTATAAACGCAGGAAAGTAGTCCAGGAACACCTGCCATAAGCATGCCAGCCGTGAATTCAAGGGGCACGGAGCTGCAGCCACTGTCCTTTAGCAATCCGAAGAATGCGCACACAAGCCGGCTTCGTTCTTCGCCTCCTACAAGCCACCGTCTCTGCGGCTCCCGGAGGCGAAGAAGCGGCTGCTTCGTGTACAGATGAGGGCAGCGGCAGCCGCAGGCTCCGAAGCGCGGCTTCGGCAGAAAGACGCCGGGGAGCGGCACTTCCCTCCGGACAGCTCCGGATCGCCGTAGTCTGCGTCCTGACAGGACTGCATCATAGCGAAAAGCTTTGCCAGTGTGTCTCGCAGGGAAAAAGCTTACCAGCACAGCAGACTTATCCCGCTCTTGCCCAGAAACATGGACTTGCCTCACACTCCAAAGACACTGCTCTTTCCTAAGCAGGCTAGGAAATTCTCTCAGATGGCCGTGCTGTCTGCCTGCTCCTGCCCAGCTCGTAGTTTTAGGTGCGCACAAATCCCAGACTGGCATTCAGTGCACAGTCAAGGCAATTGCAAAATCCAGCAGCTGCTCATTCCCAAACACAAGGCGCTGTTTATGCTCTTGCTTCCCGACAAATTCGGCGCAGCCCTTCTTTTCTGCAGCTGCCACCGAGGTCTCTGCATCCTGGAGCCTCAGAGGACGAGCACGATTTTGCAGGGAGGGGCTGTATCAGGGCGAAATATAAACGCAGGAAAGTAGTCCAGGAACACCTGCCATAAGCATGCCAGCCGTGAATTCAAGGGGCACGGATCTGCAGCCACTGTCCTTTAGCAATCCGAAGAATGCGCACACAAGCCGGCTTCGTTCTTCGCCTCCTACAAGCCACCTCTCTCTGCGGCTCCCGGAGGCGAAGAAGCGGCTGCTTCGTGCACAGATGAGGACAGCGGCAGCCGCAGGCTCCGAAGCGCGGCTTCGGCAGAAAGACGCCGGGGAGCGCCACTTCCCTCCGGACAGCTCCGGACCGCCGTAGTCTACGTCCTGAGTGGACTTCATCATAGCGAAAAGCTTTGCCAGTGTGTCTCGCAGGGAAAAAGCTTACCAGCACAGCGGACTTCTCCCACTCTTGCCCAGAAACATGGACTTGCCTCACACTCCAAAGACACTGCTCTTTCCTAAGCAGGCTAGGAAATGCTCTCAGATGGCCGTGCTGTCTGCCTGCTCCTGCCCAGCTCGTAGTTTTAGGAGCGCACATCCCAGCCTGGCATTCAGTGCACAGTCAAGGCAATTGCAAAATCCAGCAGCTGCTCATTCCCAAACACAAGGCGCTGTTTATGCTCTTGCTTCCCGACAAATTCGGCGCAGCCCTTCTTTTCTGCACCTGCCACCGAGGTCTCTGCATCCTGGAGCCTCAGAGGAGGAGCACGATTTTGCCAGGAGAGGCTGTATCAGGACGAAGTCTAAACGCAGGAAAGTTGTCCAGGAACACCTGCCATAAGCATTGAAGCAGGGAATTGAAGGGGCACGGAGCTGCAGCCACTGTCCTTTAGCAATCCGAAGAATGCGCACACAAGCCGGCTTCGTTCTTCGCCTCGTACAAGCCTCCTCTCTCTGCGGCTCCCGGAGATGAAGAAGCGGCTGCTTCGTGCACAGATGAGGACAGCGGCAGCCGCAGGCTCCGAAGCGCGGCTTCGGCAGAAAGACGCCGGGGAGCGGCACTTCCCTCCGGACAGCTCCGGACCGCCGTAGTCTGCGTCCTGACCGGAATGCATCGTAGCAAAAAGCTTTGCCAGTGTGTCTCGCAGGGAAAAAGCTTACCAGCACAGCGGAATTATCCCGATCTTGCCAAGAAACATGGACTTGCCTCACACTCCAAAGACACTGCTCTTTCCTAAGCAGGCTAGGAAATTCTCTCAGATGGCCGTGCTGTCTGCCTGCTCCTGCCCAGCTCGTAGTTTTAGGTGCGCACATCCCAGCCTGGCATTCAGTGCACAGTCAAGGCAATTGAAAAATCAAGAAGCTGCTCATTCCCAAACACAAGCCGCGCTGTTTATGCTCTTGCTTCCCGACAAATTCGGCGCAGCCCTTCTTTTCTGCACCTGCCACCGAGGTCTCTGCATCCTGGAGCCTCAGAGGAGGAGCACGATTTTGCAGGGAGGGGCTGTATAAGGGCGAAGTCAAAAGGCAGGAAAGTAGTCCAGGAACACCTGCTATAAGAATGCCATCCGTGAATTGAGGGGGCACGGAGCTGCAGCCACTGTCCTTTAGCACTCCGAAGAATGCGCACACAAGCCGGCTTCGTTCTTCGCCTCGTACAAGCCACCTGTCTCTGCGGCTCCCGGAGGCGAAGAAGCGGCTGCTTCGTGCACAGATGAGGGCAGCGGCAGCCGCAGGCTCCGAAGCGCGGCTTCGGCAGAAAGACGCCGGGGAGCGCCACTTCCCTCCGGACAGCTCCGGACCGCCGTAGTCTGTGTACTGAGTGGACTGCATCATAGCGAAAAGCTTTGCCAGTGTGTCTCGCAGGGAAAAAGCTTACCAGCACAGCGGACTTATCCCGCTCTTGCCCAGAAACATGGACTTGCCTCACACTCCAAAGACATTGCTCTTTCCTAAGCAGGCTAGGAAATTCTCTCAGATGGCCGTGCTGTCTGCCTGCTCCTGCCCAGTTCATAATTTTAGGTGCGCACATCCCAGCCTGGCATTCAGTGCACAGTCAAGGCAATTGCAAAATCCAGCAGCTGCTCATTCCCAAACACAAGGCACTGTTTATGCTCTTGCTTCCCGACAAATTCGGCGCAGCCCTTCTTTTCTGCAGCTGCCACCGAGGTCTCTGCATCCTGGAGCCTCAGAGGAGGAGCACGATTTTGCCAGGAGAGGCTGTATCAGGGCGAAGTCTAAACGCAGGAAAGTAGTCCAGGAACACCTGCCATAAGCATTGAAGCAGGGAATTCAAGGGGCACGGAGCTGCAGCCACTGTCCTTTAGCAGTCCGAAGAATGCGCACACAAGCCGGCTTCGTTCTTCGCCTCCTACAAGCCACCTGTCTCTGCAGCCCCACGGAGGCGAAGAAGCGGCTGCTTCGTGTACAGATGAGGGCAGCGGCAGCCGCAGGCTCCGTAGCGCGGCTTCGGCAGAAAGACGCCGGGGAGCGGCACTTCCCTCCGGACAGCTCCGGATCGTCGTAGTCTGCGTTCTGACAGGACTGCATCATAGCGAAAAGCTTTGCCAGTGTGTCTCGCAGGGAAAAAGCTTACCAGCACAGCGGACTTATCCAGCTCTTGCCCAGAAACATGGACTTGCCTCACACACCAAAGACACCGCTCTTTCCTGGGCAGGCTAGGAAATGCTCTCAGATGGCCGTGCTGTCTGCCTGCTCCTGCCCAGCTCGTAGTTTTAGGTGCGCACAAACCCCAGCCTGGCATTCAGTGCACAGTCAAGGCAATTGCAAAATCCAGCAGCTGCTCATTCCCAAACACAAGGCGCTGTTTATGCTCTTGCTTCCCGACAAATTCGGTGCAGCCCTTCTTTTCTGCAGCTGCCACCGAGGTCTCTGCATCCTGGAGCCTCAGAGGACGAGCACGATTTTGCAGGGAGGGGCTGTATCAGGGCGAAATATAAACGCAGGAAAGTAGTCCAGGAACACCTGCCATAAGCATGCCAGCCGTGAATTCAAGGGGCACGGAGCTGCAGCCACTGTCCTGTAGCAATCCGAAGAATGCGCACACAAGCCGGCTTCGTTCTTCGCCTCCTACAAGCCACCTGTCTCTGCGGCTCCCGGAGGCGAAGAAGCGGCTGCTTCGTGCACAGATGAGGGCAGCGGCAGCCGCAGGCTCCGAAGCGCGGCTTCGGCAGAAAGACGCCGGGGAGCGCCACTTCCCTCCGGACAGCTCCGGATCGCCGTAGTCTGCGTTCTGACAGGACTGCATCATAGCGAAAAGCTTTGCCAGTGTGTCTCGCAGGGAAAAAGCTTACCAGCACAGCGGACTTCTCCCGCTCTTGCCCAGAAACATGGACTTGCCTCACACTCCAAAGACACTGCTCTTTCCTAAGCAGGCTAGGAAATTCTCTCAGATGGCCGTGCTGTCTGCCTGCTCCTGCCCAGCTCATAATTTTAGGTGCGCACATCCCAGCCTGGCATTCAGTGCACAGTCAAGGCAATTGCAAAATCCAGCAGCTGCTCATTCCCAAACACAAGGCGCTGTTTAGGCCCTTGCTTCCCGACAAATTCGGCGCAGCCCTTCTTTTCTGCACCTGCCACCGAGGTCTCTGCATCCTGGAGCCTCAGAGGAGGAGCACGATTTTGCCAGGAGAGGCTGTATCAGGGCGAAGTATAAACGCAGGAAAGTTGTCCAGGAACACCTGCCATAAGCATGCCAGCCATGAATTCAAGGGGCACGGATCTGCAGCCACTGTCCTTTAGCACTTCGAAGAATGCGCACACAAGCCGGCTTCGTTCTTCGCCTCGTACAAGCCACCTCTCTCTGCGGCTCCCGGAGGCGAAGAAGCGGCTGCTTCGTACACAGATGAGGGCAGCGGCAGCCGCAGGCTCCGAAGCGCGGCTTCGGCAGAAAGACGCCGGGGAGCGCCACTTCCCTCCGGACAGCTCCGGACAGCCGTAGTCTGCGTCCTGAGTGGACTGCATCATAGCGAAAAGCTTTGCCAGTGTGTCTCGCAGGGAAAAAGTTTACCAGCACAGCGGACTTATCCCGATCTTGCCCAGAAACATGGACTTGCCTCACACTCCAAAGACATTGCTCTTTCCTAAGCAGGCTAGGAAATTCTCTCAGATGGCCGTGCTGTCTGCCTGCTCCTGCCCAGCTCATAATTTTAGGTGTGCACATCCCAGCCTGGCATTCAGTGCACAGTCAAGGCAATTGCAAAATCCAGCAGCTGCTCATTCCCAAACACAAGGCACTGTTTATGCTCTTGCTTCCCGACAAATTCGGCGCAGCCCTTCTTTTCTGCAGCTGCCACCGAGGTCTCTGCATCCTGGAGCCTCAGAGGAGGAGCACGATTTTGCCAGGAGAGGCTGTATCAGGACGAAGTCTAAACGCAGGAAAGTAGTCCAGGAACACCTGCCATAAGCATTGAAGCAGGGAATTGAAGGGGCACGGAGCTGCAGCCACTGTCCTTTAGCAATCCGAAGAATGCGCACACAAGCCGGCTTCGTTCTTCGCCTCCTACAAGCCACCGTCTCTGCGGCTCCCGGAGGCGAAGGAGTGGCTTCTTCGTGCACAGATGAGGGCAGCGGCAGCCGCAGGCTCCGAAGCGCGGCTTCGGCAGAAAGACGCCGGGGAGCTGCACTTCCCTCCAGACAGCTCCGGACCGCCGTAGTCTGCGTCCTGACAGGACTGCATCGTGGCGAAAAGCTTTGCCAGTGTGTCTCGCAGGGAAAAAGCTTACCAGCACAGCAGACTTATCCCGCTCTTGCCAAGAAACATGGACTTGCCTCACACTCCAAAGACACTGCTCTTTCCTAAGCAGGCTAGGAAATGCTCTCAGATGGCCGTGCTCTCTGCCTGCTCCTGCCCAGCTCGTAGTTTTAGGTGCGCACAAATCCCAGACTGGCATTCAGTGCACAGTCAAGGCAATTGCAAAATCCAGCAGCTGCTCATTCCCAAACACAAGGCGCTGTTTATGCTCTTGCTTCCCGACAAATTCGGTGCAGCCCTTCTTTTCTGCAGCTGCCACCGAGGTCTCTGCATCCTGGAGCCTCAGAGGACGAGCACGATTTTGCCAGGAGAGGCTGTATCAGGGCGAAGTCAAAAGGCAGGAAAGTAGTCCAGGAACACCTGCCATAAGCATGCCAGCCGTGAATTCAAGGGGCACGGAGCTGCAGCCACTGTCCTTTAGCAATCCGAAGAATGCGCACACAAGCCGGCTTCGTTCTTCGCCTCCTACAAGCCACCTCTCTCTGCTGCTCCCGGAGGCGAAGAAGTGGCTGCTTCGTACACAGATGAGGGCAGCGGCAGCCGCAGGCTCCGAAGCGCGGCTTCGGCAGAAAGACGCCGGGGAGCGCCACTTCCCTCCGGACAGCTCCGGACCCCCGTAGTCTGTGTCCTGACAGGACTTCATCATAGTGAAAAGCTTTGCCAGTGTGTCTCGCAGGGAAAAAGTTAACCAGCACAGCGGACTTCTCCCGCTCTTGCCAAGAAACATGGACTTGCCTCACACTCCAAAGACACCGCTCTTTTCCGAGTAGACAAGAAAATGCTCTCAGATGGCCGTGCTGTCTGCCTGCTCCTGCCCAGCTCGTAGTTTTAGGTGCGCAAAAATCCCAGACTGGCATTCAGTGCACAGTCAAGGCAATTGCAAAATCCAGCAGCTGCTCATTCCCAAACACAAGGCGCTGTTTATGCTCTTGCTTCCCGACAAATTCGGCGCAGCCCTTCTTTTCTGCACCTGCCACCGAGGTCTCTGCATCCTGGAGCCTCAGAGGAGGAGCACGATTTTGCCAGGAGAGGCTGTATCAGGGCGAAGTCTAAACGCAGGAAAGTTGTCCAGGAACACCTGCCATAAGCATTGAAGCAGGGAATTGAAGGGGCACGGAGCTGCAGCCACTGTCCTTTAGCAATCCGAAGAATGCGCACACAAGCCGGCTTCGTTCTTCGCCTCGTACAAGCCTGCTCTCTCTGCAGCCCCACGGAGGCGAAGAAGCGGCTGCTTCGTGCACAGATGAGGGCAGCGGCAGGTGCAGGCTCCGAAGCGCGGCTTCGGCAGAAAGACGCCGGGGAGCGCCACTTCCCTCCGGACAGCTCCGGATCGCCGTAGTCTGCGTTCTGACAGGACTGCATCATAGCGAAAAGCTTTGCCAGTGTGTCTCGCAGGGAAAAAGCTTACCAGCACAGCGGACTTATCCCGCTCTTGCCCAGAAACATGGACTTGCCTCACACTCCAAAGACACCGCTCTTTCCTGGGCAGGCTAGGAAATGCTCTCAGATGGCCGTGCTGTCTGCCTGCTCCTGCCCAGCTCGTAGTTTTAGGTGCGCACATCCCAGCCTGGCATTCAGTGCACAGTCAAGGCAATTGCAAAATCCAGCAGCTGCTCATTCCCAAACACAAGGCGCTGTTTAGGCCCTTGCTTCCCGACAAATTCGGCGCTGCCCTACTTTTCTGCACCTGCCACCGAGGTCTCTGCATCCTGGAGCCTCAGAGGACGAGCACGATTTTGCAGGGAGGGGCTGTATCAGGACAAAGTATAAACGCAGGAAAGTAGTCCAGGAACACCTGCCATAAGCATGCCAGCCGTGAATTCAAGGGGCACGGAGCTGCAGCCACTGTCCTTTAGCAATCCGAAGAATGCGCACACAAGCCGGCTTCGTTCTTCGCCTCCTACAAGCCACCGTCTCTGCGGCTCCCGGAGGCGAAGGAGTGGCTGCTTCGTGTACAGATGAGGGCAGCGGCAGCCGCAGGCTCCATAGCGCGGCTTCGGCAGAAAGACGCCGGGGAGCGGCACTTCCCTCCGGACAGCTCCGGATCGCCGTAGTCTGCGTCCTGACAGGACTGCATCATAGCGAAAAGCTTTGCCAGTGTGTCTCGCAGGGAAAAAGCTTACCAGCACAGCAGACTTATCCCGCTCTTGCCCAGAAACATGGACTTGCCTCACATTCCAAAGACACTGCTCTTTCCTAAGCAGGCTAGGAAATTCTCTCAGATGGCCGTGCTGTCTGCCTGCTCCTGCCCAGCTCGTAGTTTTAGGTGCGCACAAATCCCAGACTGGCATTCAGTGCACAGTCAAGGCAATTGCAAAATCCAGCAGCTGCTCATTCCCAAACACAAGGCGCTGTTTATGCTCTTGCTTCCCGACAAATTCGGCGCAGCCCTTCTTTTCTGCACCTGCCACCGAGGTCTCTGCATCCTGGAGCCTCAGAGGACGAGCACGATTTTGCAGGGAGGGGCTGTATCAGGGCGAAGTATAAACGCAGGAAAGTAGTCCAGGAACACCTGCCATAAGCATGCCAGCCGTGAATTCAAGGGGCACGGATCTGCAGCCACTGTCCTTTAGCAATCCGAAGAATGCGCACACAAGCCGGCTTCGTTCTTCGCCTCGTACAAGCCACCTGTCTCTGCGGCTCCCGGAGGCGAAGAAGCGGCTGCTTCGTGCACAGATGAGGACAGCGGCAGCCGCAGGCTCCGAAGCGCGGCTTCGGCAGAAAGACGCCGGGGAGCGCCACTTCCCTCCGGACAGCTCCGGACCGCCGTAGTCTACGTCCTGAGTGGACTTCATCATAGCGAAAAGCTTTGCCAGTGTGTCTCGCAGGGAAAAAGCTTACCAGCACAGCGGACTTCTCCCGATCCTGCCCAGAAACATGGACTTGCCTCACACTCCAAAGACACTGCTCTTTCCTAAGCAGGCTAGGAAATGCTCTCAGATGGCCGTGCTGTCTGCCTGCTCCTGCCCAGCTCGTAGTTTTAGGTGCGCACATCCCAGCCTGGCATTCAGTGCACAGTCAAGGCAATTGCAAAATCCAGCAGCTGCTCATTCCCAAACACAAGTGCGCTGTTTATGCTCTTGCTTCCCGACAAATTCGGCGCAGCCCTTCTTTTCTGCACCTGCCACCGAGGTCTCTGCATCCTGGAGCCTCAGAGGAGGAGCACGATTTTGCCAGGAGAGGCTGTATCAGGACGAAGTCTAAACGCAGGAAAGTAGTCCAGGAACACCTGCCATAAGCATTGAAGCAGGGAATTGAAGGGGCACGGAGCTGCAGCCACTGTCCTTTAGCAATCCGAAGAATGCGCACACAAGCCGGCTTCGTTCTTCGCCTCCTACAAGCCACCTCTCTCTGCGGCTCCCGGAGGCGAAGGAGCGGCTGCTTGGTGCACAGATGAGGGCAGCGGCAGCCGCAGGCTCCGAAGCGCGGCTTCGGCAGAAAGACGCCGGGGAGCGGCACTTCCCTCCGGACAGCTCCGGACCCCCGTAGTCTGCGTCCTGACCGAAATGCATCGTGGCGAAAAGCTTTGCCAGTGTGTCTCGCAGGGAAAAAGCTTACCAGCACAGCAGACTTATCCCGCTCTTGCCAAGAAACATGGACTTGCCTCACACTCCAAAGACACTGCTCTTTCCTAAGCAGGCTAGGAAATGCTCTCAGATGGCCGTGCTGTCTGCCTGCTCCTGCCCAGCTCGTAGTTTTAGGTGCGCACATCCCAGCCTGGCATTCAGTGCACAGTCAAGGCAATTGCAAAATCCAGCAGCTGCTCATTCCCAAACACAAGGCGCTGTTTATGCTCTTGCTTCCCGACAAATTCGGCGCAGCCCTTCTTTTCTGCAGCTGCCACCGAGGTCTCTGCATCCTGGAGCCTCAGAGGACGAGCACGATTTTGCCAGGAGAGGCTGTATCAGGGCGAAGTCAAAAGGCAGGAAAGTAGTCCAGGAACACCTGCCATAAGCATGCCCGCCGTGAATTCAAGGGGCACGGATCTGCAGCCACTGTCCTTTAGCAATCCGAAGAATGCGCACACAAGCCGGCTTCGTTCTTCGCCTCCTACAAGCCACCTCTCTCTGCTGCTCCCGGAGGCGAAGAAGTGGCTGCTTCGTACACAGATGAGGGCAGCGGCAGCCGCAGGCTCCGAAGCCCGGCTTCGGCAGAAAGACGCCGGGGAGCGCCACTTCCCTCCGGACAGCTCCGGACAGCCGTAGTCTGCGTCCTGAGTGGACTTCATCATAGTGAAAAGCTTTGCCAGTGTGTCTCGCAGGGAAAAAGTTAACCAGCACAGCGGACTTCTCCCGCTCTTGCCAAGAAACATGGACTTGCCTCACACTCCAAAGACACTGCTCTTTTCCGAGTAGACAAGAAAATGCTCTCAGATGGCCGTGCTCGCTGCCTGCTCCTGCCCAGCTCGTAGTTTTAGGTGCGCACATCCCAGCCTGGCATTCAGTGCACAGTCAAGGCAATTGCAAAATCCAGCAGCTGCTCATTCCCAAACACAAGGCGCTGTTTATGCTCTTGCTTCCCGACAAATTCGGCGCAGCCCTTCTTTTCTGCAGCTGCCACCGAGGTCTCTGCATCCTGGAGCCTCAGAGGAGGAGCACGATTTTGCCAGGAGAGGCTGTATCAGGGCGAAGTCTAAACGCAGGAAAGTTGTCCAGGAACACCTGCCATAAGCATTGAAGCAGGGAATTGAAGGGGCACGGAGCTGCAGCCACTGTCCTTTAGCACTCCGAAGAATGCGCACACAAGCCGGCTTCGTTCTTCGCCTCGTACAAGCCTCCTCTCTCTGCAGCCCCACGGAGGCGAAGAAGCGGCTGCTTCGTGCACAGATGAGGGCAGCGGCAGCCGCAGGCTCCGAAGCGCGGCTTCGGCAGAAAGACGCCGGGGAGCGGCACTTCCCTCCGGACAGCTCCGGATCGCCGTAGTCTGCGTTCTGAAAGGACTGCATCATAGCGAAAAGCTTTGCCAGTGTGTCTCGCAGGGAAAAAGCTTACCAGCACAGCGGACTTCTCCCGCTCTTGCCCAGAAACATGGACTTGCCTCACACTCCAAAGACACCGCTCTTTCCTGGGCAGGCTAGGAAATGCTCTCAGATGGCCGTGCTGTCTTCCTGCTCCGGCCCAGCTCGTAGTTTTAGGTGCGCACATCCCAGCCTGGCATTCAGTGCACAGTCAAGGCAATTGCAAAATCCAGCAGCTGCTCATTCCCAAACACAAGGCGCTGTTTATGCTCTTGCTTCCCGACAAATTTGGCGCAGCCCTACTTTTCTGCAGCTGCCACCGAGGTCTCTGCATCCTGGAGCCTCAGAGGACGAGCACGATTTTGCAGGGAGGGGCTGTATCAGGACAAAGTATAAACGCAGGAAAGTAGTCCAGGAACACCTGCCATAAGCATGCCAGCCGTGAATTCAAGGGGCACGGAGCTGCAGCCACTGTCCTTTAGCAATCCGAAGAATGCGCACACAAGCCGGCTTCGTTCTTCGCCTCGTACAAGCCTCCTCTCTCTGCAGCCCCACGGAGGCGAAGAAGCGGCTGCTTCGTGCACAGATGAGGGCAGCGGCAGCCGCAGGCTCCGAAGCGCGGCTTCGGCAGAAAGACGCCGGGGAGCGGCACTTCCCTCCGGACAGCTCCGGATCGCCGTAGTCTGCGTTCTGAAAGGACTGCATCATAGCGAAAAGCTTTGCCAGTGTGTCTCGCAGGGAAAAAGCTTACCAGCACAGCGGACTTCTCCCGCTCTTGCCCAGAAACATGGACTTGCCTCACACTCCAAAGACACCGCTCTTTCCTGGGCAGGCTAGGAAATGCTCTCAGATGGCCGTGCTGTCTTCCTGCTCCGGCCCAGCTCGTAGTTTTAGGTGCGCACATCCCAGCCTGGCATTCAGTGCACAGTCAAGGCAATTGCAAAATCCAGCAGCTGCTCATTCCCAAACACAAGGCGCTGTTTATGCTCTTGCTTCCCGACAAATTTGGCGCAGCCCTACTTTTCTGCAGCTGCCACCGAGGTCTCTGCATCCTGGAGCCTCAGAGGACGAGCACGATTTTGCAGGGAGGGGCTGTATCAGGACAAAGTATAAACGCAGGAAAGTAGTCCAGGAACACCTGCCATAAGCATGCCAGCCGTGAATTCAAGGGGCACGGAGCTGCAGCCACTGTCCTTTAGCAATCCGAAGAATGCGCACACAAGCCGGCTTCGTTCTTCACCTCGTACAAGCCTCCTCTCTCTGCAGCCCCACGGAGGCGAAGAAGCGGCTGCTTCGTGCACAGATGAGGGCAGCGGCAGCCGCAGGCTCCGAAGCGCGGCTTCGGCAGAAAGACGCCGGGGAGCGGCACTTCCCTCCGGACAGCTCCGGATCGCCGTAGTCTGCGTTCTGAAAGGACTGCATCATAGCGAAAAGCTTTGCCAGTGTGTCTCGCAGGGAAAAAGCTTACCAGCACAGCGGACTTCTCCCGCTCTTGCCCAGAAACATGGACTTGCCTCACACTCCAAAGACACCGCTCTTTCCTGGGCAGGCTAGGAAATGCTCTCAGATGGCCGTGCTGTCTTCCTGCTCCGGCCCAGCTCGTAGTTTTAGGTGCGCACATCCCAGCCTGGCATTCAGTGCACAGTCAAGGCAATTGCAAAATCCAGCAGCTGCTCATTCCCAAACACAAGGCGCTGTTTATGCTCTTGCTTCCCGACAAATTTGGCGCAGCCCTACTTTTCTGCAGCTGCCACCGAGGTCTCTGCATCCTGGAGCCTCAGAGGACGAGCACGATTTTGCAGGGAGGGGCTGTATCAGGACAAAGTATAAACGCAGGAAAGTAGTCCAGGAACACCTGCCATAAGCATGCCAGCCGTGAATTCAAGGGGCACGGAGCTGCAGCCACTGTCCTTTAGCAATCCGAAGAATGCGCACACAAGCCGGCTTCGTTCTTCGCCTCCTACAAGCCACCGTCTCTGCGGCTCCCGGAGGCGAAGGAGTGGCTGCTTCGTGTACAGATGAGGGCAGCGGCAGCCGCAGGCTCCGAAGCGCGGCTTCGGCAGAAAGACGCCGGGGAGCGGCACTTCCCTCCGGACAGCTCCGGATCGCCGTAGTCTGCGTCCTGACAGGACTGCATCATAGCGAAAAGCTTTGCCAGTGTGTCTCGCAGGGAAAAAGCTTACCAGCACAGCAGACTTATCCCGCTCTTGCCCAGAAACATGGACTTGCCTCACACTCCAAAGACACTGCTCTTTCCTAAGCAGGCTAGGAAATTCTCTCAGATGGCCGTGCTGTCTGCCTGCTCCTGCCCAGCTCGTAGTTTTAGGTGCGCACAAATCCCAGACTGGCATTCAGTGCACAGTCAAGGCAATTGCAAAATCCAGCAGCTGCTCATTCCCAAACACAAGGCGCTGTTTATGCTCTTGCTTCCCGACAAATTCGGCGCAGCCCTTCTTTTCTGCACCTGCCACCGAGGTCTCTGCATCCTGGAGCCTCAGAGGACGAGCACGATTTTGCAGGGAGGGGCTGTATCAGGGCGAAGTATAAACGCAGGAAAGTAGTCCAGGAACACCTGCCATAAGCATGCCAGCCGTGAATTCAAGGGGCACGGATCTGCAGCCACTGTCCTTTAGCAATCCGAAGAATGCGCACACAAGCCGGCTTCGTTCTTCGCCTCCTACAAGCCACCTCTCTCTGCGGCTCCCGGAGGCGAAGGAGCGGCTGCTTGGTGCACAGATGAGGGCAGCGGCAGCCGCAGGCTCCGAAGCGCGGCTTCGGCAGAAAGACGCCGGGGAGCGGCACTTCCCTCCGGACAGCTCCGGACAGCCGTAGTCTGCGTCCTGACCGAAATGCATCGTGGCGAAAAGCTTTGCCAGTGTGTCTCGCAGGGAAAAAGCTTACCAGCACAGCAGACTTATCCCGCTCTTGCCAAGAAACATGGACTTGCCTCACACTCCAAAGACACTGCTCTTTCCTAAGCAGGCTAGGAAATGCTCTCAGATGGCCGTGCTGTCTGCCTGCTCCTGCCCAGCTCGTAGTTTTAGGTGCGCACATCCCAGCCTGGCATTCAGTGCACAGTCAAGGCAATTGCAAAATCCAGCAGCTGCTCATTCCCAAACACAAGGCGCTGTTTATGCTCTTGCTTCCCGACAAATTCGGCGCAGCCCTTCTTTTCTGCAGCTGCCACCGAGGTCTCTGCATCCTGGAGCCTCAGAGGACGAGCACGATTTTGCCAGGAGAGGCTGTATCAGGGCGAAGTCTAAACGCAGGAAAGTTGTCCAGGAACACCTGCCATAAGCATTGAAGCAGGGAATTGAAGGGGCACGGAGCTGCAGCCACTGTCCTTTAGCAATCCGAAGAATGCGCACACAAGCCGGCTTCGTTCTTCGCCTCCTACAAGCCACCTCTCTCTGCGGCTCCCGGAGGCGAAGGAGCGGCTGCTTGGTGCACAGATGAGGGCAGCGGCAGCCGCAGGCTCCGAAGCGCGGCTTCGGCAGAAAGACGCCGGGGAGCGGCACTTCCCTCCGGACAGCTCCGGACCCCCGTAGTCTGCGTCCTGACCGAAATGCATCGTGGCGAAAAGCTTTGCCAGTGTGTCTCGCAGGGAAAAAGCTTACCAGCACAGCAGACTTATCCCGCTCTTGCCCAGAAACATGGACTTGCCTCACACTCCAAAGACACTGCTCTTTCCTAAGCAGGCTAGGAAATGCTCTCAGATGGCCGTGCTGTCTGCCTGCTCCTGCCCAGCTCGTAGTTTTAGGTGCGCACATCCCAGCCTGGCATTCAGTGCACAGTCAAGGCAATTGCAAAATCCAGCAGCTGCTCATTCCCAAACACAAGGCGCTGTTTATGCTCTTGCTTCCCGACAAATTCGGCGCAGCCCTTCTTTTCTGCAGCTGCCACCGAGGTCTCTGCATCCTGGAGCCTCAGAGGACGAGCACGATTTTGCCAGGAGAGGCTGTATCAGGGCGAAGTCAAAAGGCAGGAAAGTAGTCCAGGAACACCTGCCATAAGCATGCCCGCCGTGAATTCAAGGGGCACGGATCTGCAGCCACTGTCCTTTAGCAATCCGAAGAATGCGCACACAAGCCGGCTTCGTTCTTCGCCTCCTACAAGCCACCTCTCTCTGCTGCTCCCGGAGGCGAAGAAGTGGCTGCTTCGTACACAGATGAGGGCAGCGGCAGCCGCAGGCTCCGAAGCCCGGCTTCGGCAGAAAGACGCCGGGGAGCGCCACTTCCCTCCGGACAGCTCCGGACAGCCGTAGTCTGCGTCCTGAGTGGACTTCATCATAGTGAAAAGCTTTGCCAGTGTGTCTCGCAGGGAAAAAGTTAACCAGCACAGCGGACTTCTCCCGCTCTTGCCAAGAAACATGGACTTGCCTCACACTCCAAAGACACTGCTCTTTTCCGAGTAGACAAGAAAATGCTCTCAGATGGCCGTGCTCGCTGCCTGCTCCTGCCCAGCTCGTAGTTTTAGGTGCGCACATCCCAGCCTGGCATTCAGTGCACAGTCAAGGCAATTGCAAAATCCAGCAGCTGCTCATTCCCAAACACAAGGCGCTGTTTATGCTCTTGCTTCCCGACAAATTCGGCGCAGCCCTTCTTTTCTGCAGCTGCCACCGAGGTCTCTGCATCCTGGAGCCTCAGAGGAGGAGCACGATTTTGCCAGGAGAGGCTGTATCAGGGCGAAGTCTAAACGCAGGAAAGTTGTCCAGGAACACCTGCCATAAGCATTGAAGCAGGGAATTGAAGGGGCACGGAGCTGCAGCCACTGTCCTTTAGCAATCCGAAGAATGCGCACACAAGCCGGCTTCGTTCTTCGCCTCGTACAAGCCTCCTCTCTCTGCAGCCCCACGGAGGCGAAGAAGCGGCTGCTTCGTGCACAGATGAGGATAGCGGCAGCCGCAGGCTCCGAAGCGCGGCTTCGGCAGAAAGACGCCGGGGAGCGCCACTTCCCTCCGGACAGCTCCGGACCCCCGTAGTCTGCGTTCTGAAAGGACTGCATCATAGCGAAAAGCTTTGCCAGTGTGTCTCGCAGGGAAAAAGCTTACCAGCACAGCGGACTTCTCCCGCTCTTGCCCAGAAACATGGACTTGCCTCACACTCCAAAGACACCGCTCTTTCCTGGGCAGGCTAGGAAATGCTCTCAGATGGCCGTGCTGTCTTCCTGCTCCGGCCCAGCTCGTAGTTTTAGGTGCGCACATCCCAGCCTGGCATTCAGTGCACAGTCAAGGCAATTGCAAAATCCAGCAGCTGCTCATTCCCAAACACAAGGCGCTGTTTATGCTCTTGCTTCCCGACAAATTTGGCGCAGCCCTACTTTTCTGCAGCTGCCACCGAGGTCTCTGCATCCTGGAGCCTCAGAGGACGAGCACGATTTTGCAGGGAGGGGCTGTATCAGGACAAAGTATAAACGCAGGAAAGTAGTCCAGGAACACCTGCCATAAGCATGCCAGCCGTGAATTCAAGGGGCACGGAGCTGCAGCCACTGTCCTTTAGCAATCCGAAGAATGCGCACACAAGCCGGCTTCGTTCTTCGCCTCCTACAAGCCACCGTCTCTGCGGCTCCCGGAGGCGAAGGAGTGGCTGCTTCGTGTACAGATGAGGGCAGCGGCAGCCGCAGGCTCCGAAGCGCGGCTTCGGCAGAAAGACGCCGGGGAGCGCCACTTCCCTCCGGACAGCTCCGGATCGCCGTAGTCTGCGTCCTGACAGGACTGCATCATAGCGAAAAGCTTTGCCAGTGTGTCTCGCAGGGAAAAAGCTTACCAGCACAGCAGACTTATCCCGCTCTTGCCCAGAAACATGGACTTGCCTCACACTCCAAAGACACTGCTCTTTCCTAAGCAGGCTAGGAAATTCTCTCAGATGGCCGTGCTGTCTGCCTGCTCCTGCCCAGCTCGTAGTTTTAGGTGCGCACAAATCCCAGACTGGCATTCAGTGCACAGTCAAGGCAATTGCAAAATCCAGCAGCTGCTCATTCCCAAACACAAGGCACTGTTTATGCTCTTGCTTCCCGACAAATTCGGCGCAGCCCTTCTTTTCTGCAGCTGCCACCGAGGTCTCTGCATCCTGGAGCCTCAGAGGACGAGCACGATTTTGCAGGGAGGGGCTGTATCAGGGCGAAATATAAACGCAGGAAAGTAGTCCAGGAACACCTGCCATAAGCATGCCAGCCGTGAATTCAAGGGGCACGGATCTGCAGCCACTGTCCTTTAGCAATCCGAAGAATGCGCACACAAGCCGGCTTCGTTCTTCGCCTCCTACAAGCGACCTCTCTCTGCGGCTCCCGGAGGCGAAGAAGCGGCTGCTTCGTGCACAGATGAGGACAGCGGCAGCCGCAGGCTCCGAAGCGCGGCTTCGGCAGAAAGACGCCGGGGAGCGCCACTTCCCTCCGGACAGCTCCGGACCGCCGTAGTCTACGTCCTGAGTGGACTTCATCATAGCGAAAAGCTTTGCCAGTGTGTCTCGCAGGGAAAAAGCTTACCAGCACAGCGGACTTCTCCCGCTCTTGCCCAGAAACATGGACTTGCCTCACACTCCAAAGACACTGCTCTTTCCTAAGCAGGCTAGGAAATGCTCTCAGATGGCCGTGCTGTCTGCCTGCTCCTGCCCAGCTCGTAGTTTTAGGAGCGCACATCCCAGCCTGGCATTCAGTGCACAGTCAAGGCAATTGCAAAATCCAGCAGCTGCTCATTCCCAAACACAAGGCGCTGTTTATGCTCTTGCTTCCCGACAAATTCGGCGCAGCCCTTCTTTTCTGCACCTGCCACCGAGGTCTCTGCATCCTGGAGCCTCAGAGGAGGAGCACGATTTTGCCAGGAGAGGCTGTATCAGGACGAAGTCTAAACGCAGGAAAGTTGTCCAGGAACACCTGCCATAAGCATTGAAGCAGGGAATTGAAGGGGCACGGAGCTGCAGCCACTGTCCTTTAGCAATCCGAAGAATGCGCACACAAGCCGGCTTCGTTCTTCGCCTCGTACAAGCCTCCTCTCTCTGCGGCTCCCGGAGATGAAGAAGCGGCTGCTTCGTGCACAGATGAGGACAGCGGCAGCCGCAGGCTCCGAAGCGCGGCTTCGGCAGAAAGACGCCGGGGAGCGGCACTTCCCTCCGGACAGCTCCGGACCGCCGTAGTCTGCGTCCTGACCGGAATGCATCGTAGCAAAAAGCTTTGCCAGTGTGTCTCGCAGGGAAAAAGCTTACCAGCACAGCGGAATTATCCCGATCTTGCCAAGAAACATGGACTTGCCTCACACTCCAAAGACACTGCTCTTTCCTAAGCAGGCTAGGAAATTCTCTCAGATGGCCGTGCTGTCTGCCTGCTCCTGCCCAGCTCGTAGTTTTAGGTGCGCACAAATCCCAGCCTGGCATTCAGTGCACAGTCAAGGCAATTGAAAAATCAAGAAGCTGCTCATTCCCAAACACAAGCCGCGCTGTTTATGCTCTTGCTTCCCGACAAATTCGGCGCAGCCCTTCTTTTCTGCACCTGCCACCGAGGTCTCTGCATCCTGGAGCCTCAGAGGAGGAGCACGATTTTGCAGGGAGGGGCTGTATAAGGGCGAAGTCAAAAGGCAGGAAAGTAGTCCAGGAACACCTGCTATAAGAATGCCATCCGTGAATTGAGGGGGCACGGAGCTGCAGCCACTGTCCTTTAGCACTCCGAAGAATGCGCACACAAGCCGGCTTCGTTCTTCGCCTCGTACAAGCCACCTGTCTCTGCGGCTCCCGGAGGCGAAGAAGCGGCTGCTTCGTGCACAGATGAGGGCAGCGGCAGCCGCAGGCTCCGAAGCGCGGCTTCGGCAGAAAGACGCCGGGGAGCGCCACTTCCCTCCGGACAGCTCCGGACCGCCGTAGTCTGTGTACTGAGTGGACTGCATCATAGCGAAAAGCTTTGCCAGTGTGTCTCGCAGGGAAAAAGCTTACCAGCACAGCGGACTTATCCCGCTCTTGCCCAGAAACATGGAATTGCCTCACACTCCAAAGACATTGCTCTTTCCTAAGCAGGCTAGGAAATTCTCTCAGATGGCCGTGCTGTCTGCCTGCTCCTGCCCAGTTCATAATTTTAGGTGCGCACATCCCAGCCTGGCATTCAGTGCACAGTCAAGGCAATTGCAAAATCCAGCAGCTGCTCATTCCCAAACACAAGGCACTGTTTATGCTCTTGCTTCCCGACAAATTCGGCGCAGCCCTTCTTTTCTGCAGCTGCCACCGAGGTCTCTGCATCCTGGAGCCTCAGAGGAGGAGCACGATTTTGCCAGGAGAGGCTGTATCAGGGCGAAGTCTAAACGCAGGAAAGTAGTCCAGGAACACCTGCCATAAGCATTGAAGCAGGGAATTCAAGGGGCACGGAGCTGCAGCCACTGTCCTTTAGCAGTCCGAAGAATGCGCACACAAGCCGGCTTCGTTCTTCGCCTCCTACAAGCCACCTGTCTCTGCAGCCCCACGGAGGCGAAGAAGCGGCTGCTTCGTGTACAGATGAGGGCAGCGGCAGCCGCAGGCTCCGTAGCGCGGCTTCGGCAGAAAGACGCCGGGGAGCGGCACTTCCCTCCGGACAGCTCCGGATCGTCGTAGTCTGCGTTCTGACAGGACTGCATCATAGCGAAAAGCTTTGCCAGTGTGTCTCGCAGGGAAAAAGCTTACCAGCACAGCGGACTTATCCAGCTCTTGCCCAGAAACATGGACTTGCCTCACACACCAAAGACACCGCTCTTTCCTGGGCAGGCTAGGAAATGCTCTCAGATGGCCGTGCTGTCTGCCTGCTCCTGCCCAGCTCGTAGTTTTAGGTGCGCACAAACCCCAGCCTGGCATTCAGTGCACAGTCAAGGCAATTGCAAAATCCAGCAGCTGCTCATTCCCAAACACAAGGCGCTGTTTATGCTCTTGCTTCCCGACAAATTCGGTGCAGCCCTTCTTTTCTGCAGCTGCCACCGAGGTCTCTGCATCCTGGAGCCTCAGAGGACGAGCACGATTTTGCAGGGAGGGGCTGTATCAGGGCGAAGTATAAACGCAGGAAAGTAGTCCAGGAACACCTGCCATAAGCATGCCAGCCGTGAATTCAAGGGGCACGGAGCTGCAGCCACTGTCCTGTAGCAATCCGAAGAATGCGCACACAAGCCGGCTTCGTTCTTCGCCTCCTACAAGCCACCTGTCTCTGCGGCTCCCGGAGGCGAAGAAGCGGCTGCTTCGTGCACAGATGAGGGCAGCGGCAGCCGCAGGCTCCGAAGCGCGGCTTCGGCAGAAAGACGCCGAGGAGCGCCACTTCCCTCCGGACAGCTCCGGATCGCCGTAGTCTGCGTTCTGACAGGACTGCATCATAGCGAAAAGCTTTGCCACTGTGTCTCGCAGGGAAAAAGCTTACCAGCACAGCGGACTTCTCCCGCTCTTGCCCAGAAACATGGACTTGCCTCACACTCCAAAGACACTGCTCTTTCCTAAGCAGGCTAGGAAATTCTCTCAGATGGCCGTGCTGTCTGCCTGCTCCTGCCCAGCTCATAATTTTAGGTGCGCACATCCCAGACTGGCATTCAGTGCACAGTCAAGGCAATTGCAAAATCCAGCAGCTGCTCATTCCCAAACACAAGGCGCTGTTTAGGCCCTTGCTTCCCGACAAATTCGGCGCAGCCCTTCTTTTCTGCACCTGCCACCGAGGTCTCTGCATCCTGGAGCCTCAGAGGAGGAGCACGATTTTGCCAGGAGAGGCTGTATCAGGGCGAAGTATAAACGCAGGAAAGTTGTCCAGGAACACCTGCCATAAGCATGCCAGCCATGAATTCAAGGGGCACGGATCTGCAGCCACTGTCCTTTAGCACTTCGAAGAATGCGCACACAAGCCGGCTTCGTTCTTCGCCTCGTACAAGCCACCTCTCTCTGCGGCTCCCGGAGGCGAAGAAGCGGCTGCTTCGTACACAGATGAGGGCAGCGGCAGCCGCAGGCTCCGAAGCGCGGCTTCGGCAGAAATACGCCGGGGAGCGCCACTTCCCTCCGGACAGCTCCGGACAGCCGTAGTCTGCGTCCTGAGTGGACTGCATCATAGCGAAAAGCTTTCCAGTGTGTCTCGCAGGGAAAAAGTTTACCAGCACAGCGGACTTATCCCGATCTTGCCCAGAAACATGGACTTGCCTCACACTCCAAAGACATTGCTCTTTCCTAAGCAGGCTAGGAAATTCTCTCAGATGGCCGTGCTGTCTGCCTGCTCCTGCCCAGCTCATAATTTTAGGTGTGCACATCCCAGCCTGGCATTCAGTGCACAGTCAAGGCAATTGCAAAATCCAGCAGCTGCTCATTCCCAAACACAAGGCACTGTTTATGCTCTTGCTTCCCGACAAATTCGGCGCAGCCCTTCTTTTCTGCAGCTGCCACCGAGGTCTCTGCATCCTGGAGCCTCAGAGGAGGAGCACGATTTTGCCAGGAGAGGCTGTATCAGGACGAAGTCTAAACGCAGGAAAGTAGTCCAGGAACACCTGCCATAAGCATTGAAGCAGGGAATTCAAGGGGCACGGAGCTGCAGCCACTGTCCTTTAGCAATCCGAAGAATGCGCACACAAGCCGGCTTCGTTCTTCGCCTCCTACAAGCCACCGTCTCTGCGGCTCCCGGAGGCGAAGGAGTGGCTTCTTCGTGCACAGATGAGGGCAGCGGCAGCCGCAGGCTCCGAAGCGCGGCTTCGGCAGAAAGACGCCGGGGAGCTGCACTTCCCTCCAGACAGCTCCGGACCGCCGTAGTCTGCGTCCTGACAGGACTGCATCGTGGCGAAAAGCTTTGCCAGTGTGTCTCGCAGGGAAAAAGCTTACCAGCACAGCAGACTTATCCCGCTCTTGCCAAGAAACATGGACTTGCCTCACACTCCAAAGACACTGCTCTTTCCTAAGCAGGCTAGGAAATGCTCTCAGATGGCCGTGCTCTCTGCCTGCTCCTGCCCAGCTCGTAGTTTTAGGTGCGCACAAATCCCAGACTGGCATTCAGTGCACAGTCAAGGCAATTGCAAAATCCAGCAGCTGCTCATTCCCAAACACAAGGCGCTGTTTATGCTCTTGCTTCCCGACAAATTCGGTGCAGCCCTTCTTTTCTGCAGCTGCCACCGAGGTCTCTGCATCCTGGAGCCTCAGAGGACGAGCACGATTTTGCCAGGAGAGGCTGTATCAGGGCGAAGTCAAAAGGCAGGAAAGTAGTCCAGGAACACCTGCCATAAGCATGCCAGCCGTGAATTCAAGGGGCACGGAGATGCAGCCACTGTCCTTTAGCAATCCGAAGAATGCGCACACAAGCCGGCTTCGTTCTTCGCCTCCTACAAGCCACCTCTCTCTGCTGCTCCCGGAGGCGAAGAAGTGGCTGCTTCGTACACAGATGAGGGCAGCGGCAGCCGCAGGCTCCGAAGCGCGGCTTCGGCAGAAAGACGCCGGGGAGCGCCACTTCCCTCCGGACAGCTCCGGACTCCCGTAGTCTGTGTCCTGACAGGACTTCATCATAGTGAAAAGCTTTGCCAGTGTGTCTCGCAGGGAAAAAGTTAACCAGCACAGCGGACTTCTCCCGCTCTTGCCAAGAAACATGGACTTGCCTCACACTCCAAAGACACCGCTCTTTTCCGAGTAGACAAGAAAATGCTCTCAGATGGCCGTGCTGTCTGCCTGCTCCTGCCCAGCTCGTAGTTTTAGGTGCGCAAAAATCCCAGACTGGCATTCAGTGCACAGTCAAGGCAATTGCAAAATCCAGCAGCTGCTCATTCCCAAACACAAGGCGCTGTTTATGCTCTTGCTTCCCGACAAATTCGGCGCAGCCCTTCTTTTCTGCAGCTGCCACCGAGGTCTCTGCATCCTGGAGCCTCAGAGGAGGAGCACGATTTTGCCAGGAGAGGCTGTATCAGGGCGAAGTCTAAACGCAGGAAAGTTGTCCAGGAACACCTGCCATAAGCATTGAAGCAGGGAATTGAAGGGGCACGGAGCTGCAGCCACTGTCCTTTAGCAATCCGAAGAATGCGCACACAAGCCGGCTTCGTTCTTCGCCTCGTACAAGCCTGCTCTCTCTGCAGCCCCACGGAGGCGAAGAAGCGGCTGCTTCGTGCACAGATGAGGGCAGCGGCAGGTGCAGGCTCCGAAGCGCGGCTTCGGCAGAAAGACGCCGGGGAGCGGCACTTCCCTCCGGACAGCTCCGGATCGCCGTAGTCTGCGTTCTGACAGGACTGCATCATAGCGAAAAGCTTTGCCAGTGTGTCTCGCAGGGAAAAAGCTTACCAGCACAGCGGACTTATCCCGCTCTTGCCCAGAAACATGGACTTGCCTCACACTCCAAAGACACCGCTCTTTCCTGGGCAGGCTAGGAAATGCTCTCAGATGGCCGTGCTGTCTGCCTGCTCCTGCCCAGCTCGTAGTTTTAGGTGCGCACATCCCAGCCTGGCATTCAGTGCACAGTCAAGGCAATTGCAAAATCCAGCAGCTGCTCATTCCCAAACACAAGGCGCTGTTTAGGCCCTTGCTTCCCGACAAATTCGGCGCTGCCCTACTTTTCTGCACCTGCCACCGAGGTCTCTGCATCCTGGAGCCTCAGAGGACGAGCACGATTTTGCAGGGAGGGGCTGTATCAGGACAAAGTATAAACGCAGGAAAGTAGTCCAGGAACACCTGCCATAAGCATGCCAGCCGTGAATTCAAGGGGCACGGAGCTGCAGCCACTGTCCTTTAGCAATCCGAAGAATGCGCACACAAGCCGGCTTCGTTCTTCGCCTCCTACAAGCCACCGTCTCTGCGGCTCCCGGAGGCGAAGGAGTGGCTGCTTCGTGTACAGATGAGGGCAGCGGCAGCCGCAGGCTCCATAGCGCGGCTTCGGCAGAAAGACGCCGGGGAGCGGCACTTCCCTCCGGACAGCTCCGGATCGCCGTAGTCTGCGTCCTGACAGGACTGCATCATAGCGAAAAGCTTTGCCAGTGTGTCTCGCAGGGAAAAAGCTTACCAGCACAGCAGACTTATCCCGCTCTTGCCCAGAAACATGGACTTGCCTCACATTCCAAAGACACTGCTCTTTCCTAAGCAGGCTAGGAAATTCTCTCAGATGGCCGTGCTGTCTGCCTGCTCCTGCCCAGCTCGTAGTTTTAGGTGCGCACAAATCCCAGACTGGCATTCAGTGCACAGTCAAGGCAATTGCAAAATCCAGCAGCTGCTCATTCCCAAACACAAGGCGCTGTTTATGCTCTTGCTTCCCGACAAATTCGGCGCAGCCCTTCTTTTCTGCAGCTGCCACCGAGGTCTCTGCATCCTGGAGCCTCAGAGGACGAGCACGATTTTGCAGGGAGGGGCTGTATCAGGGCGAAGTATAAACGCAGGAAAGTAGTCCAGGAACACCTGCCATAAGCATGCCAGCCGTGAATTCAAGGGGCACGGATCTGCAGCCACTGTCCTTTAGCAATCCGAAGAATGCGCACACAAGCCGGCTTCGTTCTTCGCCTCGTACAAGCCACCTGTCTCTGCGGCTCCCGGAGGCGAAGAAGCGGCTGCTTCGTGCACAGATGAGGACAGCGGCAGCCGCAGGCTCCGAAGCGCGGCTTCGGCAGAAAGACGCCGGGGAGCGCCACTTCCCTCCGGACAGCTCCGGACCGCCGTAGTCTACGTCCTGAGTGGACTTCATCATAGCGAAAAGCTTTGCCAGTGTGTCTCGCAGGGAAAAAGCTTACCAGCACAGCGGACTTCTCCCGATCCTGCCCAGAAACATGGACTTGCCTCACACTCCAAAGACACTGCTCTTTCCTAAGCAGGCTAGGAAATGCTCTCAGATGGCCGTGCTGTCTGCCTGCTCCTGCCCAGCTCGTAGTTTTAGGTGCGCACATCCCAGCCTGGCATTCAGTGCACAGTCAAGGCAATTGCAAAATCCAGCAGCTGCTCATTCCCAAACACAAGTGCGCTGTTTATGCTCTTGCTTCCCGACAAATTCGGCGCAGCCCTTCTTTTCTGCACCTGCCACCGAGGTCTCTGCATCCTGGAGCCTCAGAGGAGGAGCACGATTTTGCCAGGAGAGGCTGTATCAGGACGAAGTCTAAACGCAGGAAAGTAGTCCAGGAACACCTGCCATAAGCATTGAAGCAGGGAATTGAAGGGGCACGGAGCTGCAGCCACTGTCCTTTAGCAATCCGAAGAATGCGCACACAAGCCGGCTTCGTTCTTCGCCTCCTACAAGCCACCTCTCTCTGCGGCTCCCGGAGGCGAAGGAGCGGCTGCTTGGTGCACAGATGAGGGCAGCGGCAGCCGCAGGCTCCGAAGCGCGGCTTCGGCAGAAAGACGCCGGGGAGCGGCACTTCCCTCCGGACAGCTCCGGACCCCCGTAGTCTGCGTCCTGACCGAAATGCATCGTGGCGAAAAGCTTTGCCAGTGTGTCTCGCAGGGAAAAAGCTTACCAGCACAGCAGACTTATCCCGCTCTTGCCAAGAAACATGGACTTGCCTCACACTCCAAAGACACTGCTCTTTCCTAAGCAGGCTAGGAAATGCTCTCAGATGGCCGTGCTGTCTGCCTGCTCCTGCCCAGCTCGTAGTTTTAGGTGCGCACATCCCAGCCTGGCATTCAGTGCACAGTCAAGGCAATTGCAAAATCCAGCAGCTGCTCATTCCCAAACACAAGGCGCTGTTTATGCTCTTGCTTCCCGACAAATTCGGCGCAGCCCTTCTTTTCTGCAGCTGCCACCGAGGTCTCTGCATCCTGGAGCCTCAGAGGACGAGCACGATTTTGCCAGGAGAGGCTGTATCAGGGCGAAGTCAAAAGGCAGGAAAGTAGTCCAGGAACACCTGCCATAAGCATGCCCGCCGTGAATTCAAGGGGCACGGATCTGCAGCCACTGTCCTTTAGCAATCCGAAGAATGCGCACACAAGCCGGCTTCGTTCTTCGCCTCCTACAAGCCACCTCTCTCTGCTGCTCCCGGAGGCGAAGAAGTGGCTGCTTCGTACACAGATGAGGGCAGCGGCAGCCGCAGGCTCCGAAGCCCGGCTTCGGCAGAAAGACGCCGGGGAGCGCCACTTCCCTCCGGACAGCTCCGGACAGCCGTAGTCTGCGTCCTGAGTGGACTTCATCATAGTGAAAAGCTTTGCCAGTGTGTCTCGCAGGGAAAAAGTTAACCAGCACAGCGGACTTCTCCCGCTCTTGCCAAGAAACATGGACTTGCCTCACACTCCAAAGACACTGCTCTTTTCCGAGTAGACAAGAAAATGCTCTCAGATGGCCGTGCTCGCTGCCTGCTCCTGCCCAGCTCGTAGTTTTAGGTGCGCACATCCCAGCCTGGCATTCAGTGCACAGTCAAGGCAATTGCAAAATCCAGCAGCTGCTCATTCCCAAACACAAGGCGCTGTTTATGCTCTTGCTTCCCGACAAATTCGGCGCAGCCCTTCTTTTCTGCAGCTGCCACCGAGGTCTCTGCATCCTGGAGCCTCAGAGGAGGAGCACGATTTTGCCAGGAGAGGCTGTATCAGGGCGAAGTCTAAACGCAGGAAAGTTGTCCAGGAACACCTGCCATAAGCATTGAAGCAGGGAATTGAAGGGGCACGGAGCTGCAGCCACTGTCCTTTAGCACTCCGAAGAATGCGCACACAAGCCGGCTTCGTTCTTCGCCTCGTACAAGCCTCCTCTCTCTGCAGCCCCACGGAGGCGAAGAAGCGGCTGCTTCGTGCACAGATGAGGGCAGCGGCAGCCGCAGGCTCCGAAGCGCGGCTTCGGCAGAAAGACGCCGGGGAGCGGCACTTCCCTCCGGACAGCTCCGGATCGCCGTAGTCTGCGTTCTGAAAGGACTGCATCATAGCGAAAAGCTTTGCCAGTGTGTCTCGCAGGGAAAAAGCTTACCAGCACAGCGGACTTCTCCCGCTCTTGCCCAGAAACATGGACTTGCCTCACACTCCAAAGACACCGCTCTTTCCTGGGCAGGCTAGGAAATGCTCTCAGATGGCCGTGCTGTCTTCCTGCTCCGGCCCAGCTCGTAGTTTTAGGTGCGCACATCCCAGCCTGGCATTCAGTGCACAGTCAAGGCAATTGCAAAATCCAGCAGCTGCTCATTCCCAAACACAAGGCGCTGTTTATGCTCTTGCTTCCCGACAAATTTGGCGCAGCCCTACTTTTCTGCAGCTGCCACCGAGGTCTCTGCATCCTGGAGCCTCAGAGGACGAGCACGATTTTGCAGGGAGGGGCTGTATCAGGACAAAGTATAAACGCAGGAAAGTAGTCCAGGAACACCTGCCATAAGCATGCCAGCCGTGAATTCAAGGGGCACGGAGCTGCAGCCACTGTCCTTTAGCAATCCGAAGAATGCGCACACAAGCCGGCTTCGTTCTTCGCCTCGTACAAGCCTCCTCTCTCTTCAGCCCCACGGAGGCGAAGAAGCGGCTGCTTCGTGCACAGATGAGGGCAGCGGCAGCCGCAGGCTCCGAAGCGCGGCTTCGGCAGAAAGACGCCGGGGAGCGGCACTTCCCTCCGGACAGCTCCGGATCGCCGTAGTCTGCGTTCTGAAAGGACTGCATCATAGCGAAAAGCTTTGCCAGTGTGTCTCGCAGGGAAAAAGCTTACCAGCACAGCGGACTTCTCCCGCTCTTGCCCAGAAACATGGACTTGCCTCACACTCCAAAGACACCGCTCTTTCCTGGGCAGGCTAGGAAATGCTCTCAGATGGCCGTGCTGTCTTCCTGCTCCGGCCCAGCTCGTAGTTTTAGGTGCGCACATCCCAGCCTGGCATTCAGTGCACAGTCAAGGCAATTGCAAAATCCAGCAGCTGCTCATTCCCAAACACAAGGCGCTGTTTATGCTCTTGCTTCCCGACAAATTTGGCGCAGCCCTACTTTTCTGCAGCTGCCACCGAGGTCTCTGCATCCTGGAGCCTCAGAGGACGAGCACGATTTTGCAGGGAGGGGCTGTATCAGGACAAAGTATAAACGCAGGAAAGTAGTCCAGGAACACCTGCCATAAGCATGCCAGCCGTGAATTCAAGGGGCACGGAGCTGCAGCCACTGTCCTTTAGCAATCCGAAGAATGCGCACACAAGCCGGCTTCGTTCTTCGCCTCGTACAAGCCTCCTCTCTCTGCAGCCCCACGGAGGCGAAGAAGCGGCTGCTTCGTGCACAGATGAGGGCAGCGGCAGCCGCAGGCTCCGAAGCGCGGCTTCGGCAGAAAGACGCCGGGGAGCGGCACTTCCCTCCGGACAGCTCCGGATCGCCGTAGTCTGCGTTCTGAAAGGACTGCATCATAGCGAAAAGCTTTGCCAGTGTGTCTCGCAGGGAAAAAGCTTACCAGCACAGCGGACTTCTCCCGCTCTTGCCCAGAAACATGGACTTGCCTCACACTCCAAAGACACCGCTCTTTCCTGGGCAGGCTAGGAAATGCTCTCAGATGGCCGTGCTGTCTTCCTGCTCCGGCCCAGCTCGTAGTTTTAGGTGCGCACATCCCAGCCTGGCATTCAGTGCACAGTCAAGGCAATTGCAAAATCCAGCAGCTGCTCATTCCCAAACACAAGGCGCTGTTTATGCTCTTGCTTCCCGACAAATTTGGCGCAGCCCTACTTTTCTGCAGCTGCCACCGAGGTCTCTGCATCCTGGAGCCTCAGAGGACGAGCACGATTTTGCAGGGAGGGGCTGTATCAGGACAAAGTATAAACGCAGGAAAGTAGTCCAGGAACACCTGCCATAAGCATGCCAGCCGTGAATTCAAGGGGCACGGAGCTGCAGCCACTGTCCTTTAGCAATCCGAAGAATGCGCACACAAGCCGGCTTCGTTCTTCGCCTCCTACAAGCCACCGTCTCTGCGGCTCCCGGAGGCGAAGGAGTGGCTGCTTCGTGTACAGATGAGGGCAGCGGCAGCCGCAGGCTCCGAAGCGCGGCTTCGGCAGAAAGACGCCGGGGAGCGGCACTTCCCTCCGGACAGCTCCGGATCGCCGTAGTCTGCGTCCTGACAGGACTGCATCATAGCGAAAAGCTTTGCCAGTGTGTCTCGCAGGGAAAAAGCTTACCAGCACAGCAGACTTATCCCGCTCTTGCCCAGAAACATGGACTTGCCTCACACTCCAAAGACACTGCTCTTTCCTAAGCAGGCTAGGAAATTCTCTCAGATGGCCGTGCTGTCTGCCTGCTCCTGCCCAGCTCGTAGTTTTAGGTGCGCACAAATCCCAGACTGGCATTCAGTGCACAGTCAAGGCAATTGCAAAATCCAGCAGCTGCTCATTCCCAAACACAAGGCGCTGTTTATGCTCTTGCTTCCCGACAAATTCGGCGCAGCCCTTCTTTTCTGCACCTGCCACCGAGGTCTCTGCATCCTGGAGCCTCAGAGGACGAGCACGATTTTGCAGGGAGGGGCTGTATCAGGGCGAAGTATAAACGCAGGAAAGTAGTCCAGGAACACCTGCCATAAGCATGCCAGCCGTGAATTCAAGGGGCACGGATCTGCAGCCACTGTCCTTTAGCAATCCGAAGAATGCGCACACAAGCCGGCTTCGTTCTTCGCCTCCTACAAGCCACCTCTCTCTGCGGCTCCCGGAGGCGAAGAAGCGGCTGCTTCGTGCACAGATGAGGACAGCGGCAGCCGCAGGCTCCGAAGCGCGGCTTCGGCAGAAAGACGCCGGGGAGCGCCACTTCCCTCCGGACAGCTCCGGACCGCCGTAGTCTACGTCCTGAGTGGACTTCATCATAGCGAAAAGCTTTGCCAGTGTGTCTCGCAGGGAAAAAGCTTACCAGCACAGCGGACTTCTCCCGCTCTTGCCCAGAAACATGGACTTGCCTCACACTCCAAAGACACTGCTCTTTCCTAAGCAGGCTAGGAAATGCTCTCAGATGGCCGTGCTGTCTGCCTGCTCCTGCCCAGCTCGTAGTTTTAGGAGCGCACATCCCGGCCTGGCATTCAGTGCACAGTCAAGGCAATTGCAAAATCCAGCAGCTGCTCATTCCCAAACACAAGGCGCTGTTTATGCTCTTGCTTCCCGACAAATTCGGCGCAGCCCTTCTTTTCTGCACCTGCCACCGAGGTCTCTGCATCCTGGAGCCTCAGAGGAGGAGCACGATTTTGCCAGGAGAGGCTGTATCAGGACGAAGTCTAAACGCAGGAAAGTTGTCCAGGAACACCTGCCATAAGCATTGAAGCAGGGAATTCAAGGGGCACGGAGCTGCAGCCACTGTCCTTTAGCAATCCGAAGAATGCGCACACAAGCCGGCTTCGTTCTTCGCCTCGTACAAGCCACCTCTCTCTGCGGCTCCCGGAGATGAAGAAGCGGCTGCTTCGTGCACAGATGAGGACAGCGGCAGCCGCAGGCTCCGAAGCGCGGCTTCGGCAGAAAGACGCCGGGGAGCGGCACTTCCCTCCGGACAGCTCCGGACCGCCGTAGTCTGCGTCCTGACCGGAATGCATCGTAGCAAAAAGCTTTGCCAGTGTGTCTCGCAGGGAAAAAGCTTACCAGCACAGCGGAATTATCCCGATCTTGCCAAGAAACATGGACTTGCCTCACACTCCAAAGACACTGCTCTTTCCTAAGCAGGCTAGGAAATTCTCTCAGATGGCCGTGCTGTCTGCCTGCTCCTGCCCAGCTCGTAGTTTTAGGTGCGCACATCCCAGCCTGGCATTCAGTGCACAGTCAAGGCAATTGAAAAATCAAGAAGCTGCTCATTCCCAAACACAAGCCGCGCTGTTTATGCTCTTGCTTCCCGACAAATTCGGCGCAGCCCTTCTTTTCTGCACCTGCCACCGAGGTCTCTGCATCCTGGAGCCTCAGAGGAGGAGCACGATTTTGCAGGGAGGGGCTGTATAAGGGCGAAGTCAAAAGGCAGGAAAGTAGTCCAGGAACACCTGCTATAAGAATGCCATCCGTGAATTGAGGGGGCACGGAGCTGCAGCCACTGTCCTTTAGCACTCCGAAGAATGCGCACACAAGCCGGCTTCGTTCTTCGCCTCGTACAAGCCACCTGTCTCTGCGGCTCCCGGAGGCGAAGAAGCGGCTGCTTCGTGCACAGATGAGGGCAGCGGCAGCCGCAGGCTCCGAAGCGCGGCTTCGGCAGAAAGACGCCGGGGAGCGCCACTTCCCTCCGGACAGCTCCGGACCGCCGTAGTCTGTGTACTGAGTGGACTGCATCATAGCGAAAAGCTTTGCCAGTGTGTCTCGCAGGGAAAAAGCTTACCAGCACAGCGGACTTATCCCGCTCTTGCCCAGAAACATGGACTTGCCTCACACTCCAAAGACACTGCTCTTTCCTAAGCAGGCTAGGAAATGCTCTCAGATGGCCGTGCTCTCTGCCTGCTCCTGCCCAGCTCGTAGTTTTAGGAGCGCACATCCCAGCCTGGCATTCAGTGCACAGTCAAGGCAATTGCAAAATCCAGCAGCTGCTCATTCCCAAACACAAGGCACTGTTTATGCTCTTGCTTCCCGACAAATTCGGCGCAGCCCTTCTTTTCTGCAGCTGCCACCGAGGTCTCTGCATCCTGGAGCCTCAGAGGAGGAGCACGATTTTGCCAGGAGAGGCTGTATCAGGGCGAAGTCTAAACGCAGGAAAGTTGTCCAGGAACACCTGCCATAAGCATTGAAGCAGGGAATTCAAGGGGCACGGAGCTGCAGCCACTGTCCTTTAGCAGTCCGAAGAATGCGCACACAAGCCGGCTTCGTTCTTCGCCTCCTACAAGCCACCTGTCTCTGCAGCCCCACGGAGGCGAAGAAGCGGCTGCTTCGTGTACAGATGAGGGCAGCGGCAGCCGCAGGCTCCGAAGCGCGGCTTCGGCAGAAAGACGCCGGGGAGCGGCACTTCCCTCCGGACAGCTCCGGATCGTCGTAGTCTGCGTTCTGACAGGACTGCATCATAGCGAAAAGCTTTGCCAGTGTGTCTCGCAGGGAAAAAGCTTACCAGCACAGCGGACTTATCCAGCTCTTGCCCAGAAACATGGACTTGCCTCACACACCAAAGACACCGCTCTTTCCTGGGCAGGCTAGGAAATGCTCTCAGATGGCCGTGCTGTCTGCCTGCTCCTGCCCAGCTCGTAGTTTTAGGTGCGCACAAACCCCAGCCTGGCATTCAGTGCACAGTCAAGGCAATTGCAAAATCCAGCAGCTGCTCATTCCCAAACACAAGGCGCTGTTTATGCTCTTGCTTCCCGACAAATTCGGTGCAGCCCTTCTTTTCTGCAGCTGCCACCGAGGTCTCTGCATCCTGGAGCCTCAGAGGACGAGCACGATTTTGCAGGGAGGGGCTGTATCAGGGCGAAGTATAAACGCAGGAAAGTAGTCCAGGAACACCTGCCATAAGCATGCCAGCCGTGAATTCAAGGGGCACGGAGCTGCAGCCACTGTCCTGTAGCAATCCGAAGAATGCGCACACAAGCCGGCTTCGTTCTTCGCCTCCTACAAGCCACCTGTCTCTGCGGCTCCCGGAGGCGAAGAAGCGGCTGCTTCGTGCACAGATGAGGGCAGCGGCAGCCGCAGGCTCCGAAGCGCGGCTTCGGCAGAAAGACGCCGGGGAGCGCCACTTCCCTCCGGACAGCTCCGGATCGCCGTAGTCTGCGTTCTGACAGGACTGCATCATAGCGAAAAGCTTTGCCAGTGTGTCTCGCAGGGAAAAAGCTTACCAGCACAGCGGACTTCTCCCGCTCTTGCCCAGAAACATGGACTTGCCTCACACTCCAAAGACACTGCTCTTTCCTAAGCAGGCTAGGAAATGCTCTCAGATGGCCGTGCTGTCTGCCTGCTCCTGCCCAGCTCATAATTTTAGGTGCGCACATCCCAGCCTGGCATTCAGTGCACAGTCAAGGCAATTGCAAAATCCAGCAGCTGCTCATTCCCAAACACAAGGCGCTGTTTAGGCCCTTGCTTCCCGACAAATTCGGCGCAGCCCTTCTTTTCTGCACCTGCCACCGAGGTCTCTGCATCCTGGAGCCTCAGAGGAGGAGCACGATTTTGCCAGGAGAGGCTGTATCAGGGCGAAGTCTAAACGCAGGAAAGTTGTCCAGGAACACCTGCCATAAGCATGCCAGCCATGAATTCAAGGGGCACGGATCTGCAGCCACTGTCCTTTAGCACTTCGAAGAATGCGCACACAAGCCGGCTTCGTTCTTCGCCTCGTACAAGCCACCTGTCTCTGCGGCTCCCGGAGGCGAAGAAGCGGCTGCTTCGTACACAGATGAGGGCAGCGGCAGCCGCAGGCTCCGAAGCGCGGCTTCGGCAGAAATACGCCGGGGAGCGCCACTTCCCTCCGGACAGCTCCGGACAGCCGTAGTCTGCGTCCTGAGTGGACTGCATCATAGCGAAAAGCTTTGCCAGTGTGTCTCGCAGGGAAAAAGTTTACCAGCACAGCGGACTTCTCCCGCTCTTGCCAAGAAACATGGACTTGCCTCACACTCCAAAGACATTGCTCTTTCCTAAGCAGGCTAGGAAATGCTCTCAGATGGCCGTGCTGTCTGCCTGCTCCTGCCCAGCTCATAATTTTAGGTGTGCACATCCCAGCCTGGCATTCAGTGCACAGTCAAGGCAATTGCAAAATCCAGCAGCTGCTCATTCCCAAACACAAGGCACTGTTTATGCTCTTGCTTCCCGACAAATTCGGCGCAGCCCTTCTTTTCTGCAGCTGCCACCGAGGTCTCTGCATCCTGGAGCCTCAGAGGAGGAGCACGATTTTGCCAGGAGAGGCTGTATCAGGACGAAGTCTAAACGCAGGAAAGTAGTCCAGGAACACCTGCCATAAGCATTGAAGCAGGGAATTGAAGGGGCACGGAGCTGCAGCCACTGTCCTTTAGCAATCCGAAGAATGCGCACACAAGCCGGCTTCGTTCTTCGCCTCCTACAAGCCACCGTCTCTGCGGCTCCCGGAGGCGAAGGAGTGGCTTCTTCGTGCACAGATGAGGGCAGCGGCAGCCGCAGGCTCCGAAGCGCGGCTTCGGCAGAAAGACGCCGGGGAGCTGCACTTCCCTCCAGACAGCTCCGGACCGCCGTAGTCTGCGTCCTGACAGGACTGCATCGTAGCAAAAAGCTTTGCCGGTGTGTCTCGCAGGGAAAAAGCTTACCAGCACAGCGGACTTATCCCGCTCTTGCCCAGAAACATGGACTTGCCTCACACTCCAAAGACATTGCTCTTTCCTAAGCAGGCTAGGAAATGCTCTCAGATGGCCGTGCTGTCTGCCTGCTCCTGCCCAGCTCATAATTTTAGGTGCGCACATCCCAGCCTGGCATTCAGTGCACAGTCAAGGCAATTGCAAAATCCAGCAGCTGCTCATTCCCAAACACAAGGCACTGTTTATGCTCTTGCTTCCCGACAAATTCGGCGCAGCCCTTCTTTTCTGCAGCTGCCACCGAGGTCTCTGCATCCTGGAGCCTCAGAGGAGGAGCACGATTTTGCCAGGAGAGGCTGTATCAGGGCGAAGTCTAAACGCAGGAAAGTTGTCCAGGAACACCTGCCATAAGCATGCCAGCCGTGAATTCAAGGGGCACGGAGCTGCAGCCACTGTCCTTTAGCAGTCCGAAGAATGCGCACACAAGCCGGCTTCGTTCTTCGCCTCGTACAAGCCACCTGTCTCTGCAGCCCCACGGAGGCGAAGAAGCGGCTGCTTCGTGTACAGATGAGGGCAGCGGCAGCCGCAGGCTCCGAAGCGCGGCTTCGGCAGAAAGACGCCGGGGAGCGCCACTTCCCTCCGGACAGCTCCGGATCGCCGTAGTCTGCGTTCTGACAGGACTGCATCATAGCGAAAAGCTTTGCCAGTGTGTCTCGCAGGGAAAAAGCTTACCAGCACAGCGGACTTATCCAGCTCTTGCCCAGAAACATGGACTTGCCTCACACACCAAAGACACCGCTCTTTCCTGGGCAGGCTAGGAAATGCTCTCAGATGGCCGTGCTGTCTGCCTGCTCCTGCCCAGCTCGTAGTTTTAGGTGCGCACAAATCCCAGCCTGGCATTCAGTGCACAGTCAAGGCAATTGCAAAATCCAGCAGCTGCTCATTCCCAAACACAAGTGCGCTGTTTATGCTCTTGCTTCCCGACAAATTCGGCGCAGCCCTTCTTTTCTGCAGCTGCCACCGAGGTCTCTGCATCCTGGAGCCTCAGAGGACGAGCACGATTTTGCAGGGAGGGGCTGTATCAGGGCGAAGTATAAACGCAGGAAAGTAGTCCAGGAACACCTGCCATAAGCATGCCAGCCGTGAATTCAAGGGGCACGGAGCTGCAGCCACTGTCCTGTAGCAATCCGAAGAATGCGCACACAAGCCGGCTTCGTTCTTCGCCTCCTACAAGCCACCTGTCTCTGCGGCTCCCGGAGGCGAAGAAGCGGCTGCTTCGTGCACAGATGAGGACAGCGGCAGCCGCAGGCTCCGAAGCGCGGCTTCGGCAGAAAGACGCCGGGGAGCGCCACTTCCCTCCGGACAGCTCCGGATCGTCGTAGTCTGCGTTCTGACAGGACTGCATCATAGCGAAAAGCTTTGCCAGTGTGTCTCGCAGGGAAAAAGCTTACCAGCACAGCGGACTTCTCCCGCTCTTGCCCAGAAACATGGACTTGCCTCACACTCCAAAGACACTGCTCTTTCCTAAGCAGGCTAGGAAATTCTCTCAGATGGCCGTGCTGTCTGCCTGCTCCTGCCCAGCTCATAATTTTAGGTGCGCACATCCCAGCCTGGCATTCAGTGCACAGTCAAGGCAATTGCAAAATCCAGCAGCTGCTCATTCCCAAACACAAGGCACTGTTTATGCTCTTGCTTCCCGACAAATTCGGCGCAGCCCTTCTTTTCTGCAGCTGCCACCGAGGTCTCTGCATCCTGGAGCCTCAGAGGAGGAGCACGATTTTGCCAGGAGAGGCTGTATCAGGGCGAAGTCTAAACGCAGGAAAGTTGTCCAGGAACACCTGCCATAAGCATGCCAGCCGTGAATTCAAGGGGCACGGAGCTGCAGCCACTGTCCTTTAGCAGTCCGAAGAATGCGCACACAAGCCGGCTTCGTTCTTCGCCTCGTACAAGCCACCTGTCTCTGCAGCCCCACGGAGGCGAAGAAGCGGCTGCTTCGTGTACAGATGAGGGCAGCGGCAGCCGCAGGCTCCGAAGCGCGGCTTCGGCAGAAAGACGCCGGGGAGCGCCACTTCCCTCCGGACAGCTCCGGATCGCCGTAGTCTGCGTTCTGACAGGACTGCATCATAGCGAAAAGCTTTGCCAGTGTGTCTCGCAGGGAAAAAGCTTACCAGCACAGCGGACTTATCCAGCTCTTGCCCAGAAACATGGACTTGCCTCACACACCAAAGACACCGCTCTTTCCTGGGCAGGCTAGGAAATGCTCTCAGATGGCCGTGCTGTCTGCCTGCTCCTGCCCAGCTCGTAGTTTTAGGAGCGCACATCCCAGCCTGGCATTCAGTGCACAGTCAAGGCAATTGCAAAATCCAGCAGCTGCTCATTCCCAAACACAAGGCACTGTTTATGCTCTTGCTTCCCGACAAATTCGGCGCAGCCCTTCTTTTCTGCAGCTGCCACCGAGGTCTCTGCATCCTGGAGCCTCAGAGGAGGAGCACGATTTTGCCAGGAGAGGCTGTATCAGGGCGAAGTCTAAACGCAGGAAAGTTGTCCAGGAACACCTGCCATAAGCATGCCAGCCGTGAATTCAAGGGGCACGGAGCTGCAGCCACTGTCCTTTAGCAGTCCGAAGAATGCGCACACAAGCCGGCTTCGTTCTTCGCCTCGTACAAGCCACCTGTCTCTGCAGCCCCACGGAGGCGAAGAAGCGGCTGCTTCGTGTACAGATGAGGGCAGCGGCAGCCGCAGGCTCTGAAGCGCGGCTTCGGCAGAAAGACGCCGGGGAGCGCCACTTCCCTCCGGACAGCTCCGGATCGCCGTAGTCTGCGTTCTGACAGGACTGCATCATAGCGAAAAGCTTTGCCAGTGTGTCTCGCAGGGAAAAAGCTTACCAGCACAGCGGACTTATCCAGCTCTTGCCCAGAAACATGGACTTGCCTCACACACCAAAGACACCGCTCTTTCCTGGGCAGGCTAGGAAATGCTCTCAGATGGCCGTGCTGTCTGCCTGCTCCTGCCCAGCTCGTAGTTTTAGGTGCGCACAAATCCCAGCCTGGCATTCAGTGCACAGTCAAGGCAATTGCAAAATCCAGCAGCTGCTCATTCCCAAACACAAGTGCGCTGTTTATGCTCTTGCTTCCCGACAAATTCGGCGCAGCCCTTCTTTTCTGCAGCTGCCACCGAGGTCTCTGCATCCTGGAGCCTCAGAGGACGAGCACGATTTTGCAGGGAGGGGCTGTATCAGGGCGAAGTATAAACGCAGGAAAGTAGTCCAGGAACACCTGCCATAAGCATGCCAGCCGTGAATTCAAGGGGCACGGAGCTGCAGCCACTGTCCTGTAGCAATCCGAAGAATGCGCACACAAGCCGGCTTCGTTCTTCGCCTCCTACAAGCCACCTGTCTCTGCGGCTCCCGGAGGCGAAGAAGCGGCTGCTTCGTGCACAGATGAGGACAGCGGCAGCCGCAGGCTCCGAAGCGCGGCTTCGGCAGAAAGACGCCGGGGAGCGCCACTTCCCTCCGGACAGCTCCGGATCGCCGTAGTCTGCGTTCTGACAGGACTGCATCATAGCGAAAAGCTTTGCCAGTGTGTCTCGCAGGGAAAAAGCTTACCAGCACAGCGGACTTCTCCCGCTCTTGCCCAGAAACATGGACTTGCCTCACACTCCAAAGACACTGCTCTTTCCTAAGCAGGCTAGGAAATTCTCTCAGATGGCCGTGCTGTCTGCCTGCTCCTGCCCAGCTCATAATTTTAGGTGCGCACATCCCAGCCTGGCATTCAGTGCACAGTCAAGGCAATTGCAAAATCCAGCAGCTGCTCATTCCCAAACACAAGGCACTGTTTATGCTCTTGCTTCCCGAAAATTCGGCGCAGCCCTTCTTTTCTGCAGCTGCCACCGAGGTCTCTGCATCCTGGAGCCTCAGAGGAGGAGCACGATTTTGCCAGGAGAGGCTGTATCAGGGCGAAGTCTAAACGCAGGAAAGTTGTCCAGGAACACCTGCCATAAGCATGCCAGCCGTGAATTCAAGGGGCACGGAGCTGCAGCCACTGTCCTTTAGCAGTCCGAAGAATGCGCACACAAGCCGGCTTCGTTCTTCGCCTCGTACAAGCCACCTGTCTCTGCAGCCCCACGGAGGCGAAGAAGCGGCTGCTTCGTGTACAGATGAGGGCAGCGGCAGCCGCAGGCTCCGAAGCGCGGCTTCGGCAGAAAGACGCCGGGGAGCGCCACTTCCCTCCGGACAGCTCCGGATCGCCGTAGTCTGCGTTCTGACAGGACTGCATCATAGCGAAAAGCTTTGCCAGTGTGTCTCGCAGGGAAAAAGCTTACCAGCACAGCGGACTTATCCAGCTCTTGCCCAGAAACATGGACTTGCCTCACACACCAAAGACACCGCTCTTTCCTGGGCAGGCTAGGAAATGCTCTCAGATGGCCGTGCTGTCTGCCTGCTCCTGCCCAGCTCGTAGTTTTAGGTGCGCACAAATCCCAGCCTGGCATTCAGTGCACAGTCAAGGCAATTGCAAAATCCAGCAGCTGCTCATTCCCAAACACAAGTGCGCTGTTTATGCTCTTGCTTCCCGACAAATTCGGCGCAGCCCTTCTTTTCTGCAGCTGCCACCGAGGTCTCTGCATCCTGGAGCCTCAGAGGACGAGCACGATTTTGCAGGGAGGGGCTGTATCAGGGCGAAGTATAAACGCAGGAAAGTAGTCCAGGAACACCTGCCATAAGCATGCCAGCCGTGAATTCAAGGGGCACGGAGCTGCAGCCACTGTCCTGTAGCAATCCGAAGAATGCGCACACAAGCCGGCTTCGTTCTTCGCCTCCTACAAGCCACCTGTCTCTGCGGCTCCCGGAGGCGAAGAAGCGGCTGCTTCGTGCACAGATGAGGGCAGCGGCAGCCGCAGGCTCCGAAGCGCGGCTTCGGCAGAAAGACGCCGGGGAGCGCCACTTCCCTCCGGACAGCTCCGGATCGCCGTAGTCTGCGTTCTGACAGGACTGCATCATAGCGAAAAGCTTTGCCAGTGTGTCTCGCAGGGAAAAAGCTTACCAGCACAGCGGACTTCTCCCGCTCTTGCCCAGAAACATGGACTTGCCTCACACTCCAAAGACACTGCTCTTTCCTAAGCAGGCTAGGAAATTCTCTCAGATGGCCGTGCTGTCTGCCTGCTCCTGCCCAGCTCATAATTTTAGGTGCGCACATCCCAGCCTGGCATTCAGTGCACAGTCAAGGCAATTGCAAAATCCAGCAGCTGCTCATTCCCAAACACAAGGCACTGTTTATGCTCTTGCTTCCCGACAAATTCGGCGCAGCCCTTCTTTTCTGCAGCTGCCACCGAGGTCTCTGCATCCTGGAGCCTCAGAGGAGGAGCACGATTTTGCCAGGAGAGGCTGTATCAGGGCGAAGTCTAAACGCAGGAAAGTTGTCCAGGAACACCTGCCATAAGCATGCCAGCCGTGAATTCAAGGGGCACGGAGCTGCAGCCACTGTCCTTTAGCAGTCCGAAGAATGCGCACACAAGCCGGCTTCGTTCTTCGCCTCGTACAAGCCACCTGTCTCTGCAGCCCCACGGAGGCGAAGAAGCGGCTGCTTCGTGTACAGATGAGGGCAGCGGCAGCCGCAGGCTCCGAAGCGCGGCTTCGGCAGAAAGACGCCGGGGAGCGCCACTTCCCTCCGGACAGCTCCGGATCGCCGTAGTCTGCGTTCTGACAGGACTGCATCATAGCGAAAAGCTTTGCCAGTGTGTCTCGCAGGGAAAAAGCTTACCAGCACAGCGGACTTATCCAGCTCTTGCCCAGAAACATGGACTTGCCTCACACACCAAAGACACCGCTCTTTCCTGGGCAGGCTAGGAAATGCTCTCAGATGGCCGTGCTGTCTGCCTGCTCCTGCCCAGCTCGTAGTTTTAGGTGCGCACAAATCCCAGCCTGGCATTCAGTGCACAGTCAAGGCAATTGCAAAATCCAGCAGCTGCTCATTCCCAAACACAAGTGCGCTGTTTATGCTCTTGCTTCCCGACAAATTCGGCGCAGCCCTTCTTTTCTGCAGCTGCCACCGAGGTCTCTGCATCCTGGAGCCTCAGAGGACGAGCACGATTTTGCAGGGAGGGGCTGTATCAGGGCGAAGTATAAACGCAGGAAAGTAGTCCAGGAACACCTGCCATAAGCATGCCAGCCGTGAATTCAAGGGGCACGGAGCTGCAGCCACTGTCCTGTAGCAATCCGAAGAATGCGCACACAAGCCGGCTTCGTTCTTCGCCTCCTACAAGCCACCTGTCTCTGCGGCTCCCGGAGGCGAAGAAGCGGCTGCTTCGTGCACAGATGAGGACAGCGGCAGCCGCAGGCTCCGAAGCGCGGCTTCGGCAGAAAGACGCCGGGGAGCGCCACTTCCCTCCGGACAGCTCCGGATCGCCGTAGTCTGCGTTCTGACAGGACTGCATCATAGCGAAAAGCTTTGCCAGTGTGTCTCGCAGGGAAAAAGCTTACCAGCACAGCGGACTTCTCCCGCTCTTGCCCAGAAACATGGACTTGCCTCACACTCCAAAGACACTGCTCTTTCCTAAGCAGGCTAGGAAATTCTCTCAGATGGCCGTGCTGTCTGCCTGCTCCTGCCCAGCTCATAATTTTAGGTGTGCACATCCCAGCCTGGCATTCAGTGCACAGTCAAGGCAATTGCAAAATCCAGCAGCTGCTCATTCCCAAACACAAGGCACTGTTTATGCTCTTGCTTCCCGACAAATTCGGCGCAGCCCTTCTTTTCTGCAGCTGCCACCGAGGTCTCTGCATCCTGGAGCCTCAGAGGAGGAGCACGATTTTGCCAGGAGAGGCTGTATCAGGGCGAAGTCTAAACGCAGGAAAGTAGTCCAGGAACACCTGCCATAAGCATTGAAGCAGGGAATTGAAGGGGCACGGAGCTGCAGCCACTGTAGTTTAGCACTCCGAAGAATGCGCACACAAGCCGGCTTCGTTCTTCGCCTCCTACAAGCCACCTCTCTCTGCGGCTCCCGGAGGCGAAGGAGCGGCTGCTTGGTGCACAGATGAGGGCAGCGGCAGCCGCAGGCTCCGAAGCGCGGCTTCGGCAGAAAGACGCCGGGGAGCGCCACTTCCCTCCGGACAGCTCCGGACCCCCGTAGTCTGCGTCCTGACCGAAATGCATCGTGGCGAAAAGCTTTGCCAGTGTGTCTCGCAGGGAAAAAGCTTACCAGCACAGCAGACTTATCCCGCTCTTGCCAAGAAACATGGACTTGCCTCACACTCCAAAGACACTGCTCTTTCCTAAGCAGGCTAGGAAATGCTCTCAGATGGCCGTGCTGTCTGCCTGCTCCTGCCCAGCTCGTAGTTTTAGGTGCGCACAAATCCCAGACTGGCATTCAGTGCACAGTCAAGGCAATTGCAAAATCCAGCAGCTGCTCATTCCCAAACACAAGGCGCTGTTTATGCTCTTGCTTCCCGACAAATTCGGTGCAGCCCTTCTTTTCTGCAGCTGCCACCGAGGTCTCTGCATCCTGGAGCCTCAGAGGACGAGCACGATTTTGCCAGGAGAGGCTGTATCAGGGCGAAGTCAAAAGGCAGGAAAGTAGTCCAGGAACACCTGCCATAAGCATGCCAGCCGTGAATTCAAGGGGCACGGAGCTGCAGCCACTGTCCTTTAGCAATCCGAAGAATGCGCACACAAGCCGGCTTCGTTCTTCGCCTCCTACAAGCCACCTCTCTCTGCTGCTCCCGGAGGCGAAGAAGTGGCTGCTTCGTACACAGATGAGGGCAGCGGCAGCCGCAGGCTCCGAAGCGCGGCTTCGGCAGAAAGACGCCGGGGAGCGCCACTTCCCTCCGGACAGCTCCGGACCCCCGTAGTCTGTGTCCTGACAGGACTTCATCATAGTGAAAAGCTTTGCCAGTGTGTCTCGCAGGGAAAAAGTTAACCAGCACAGCGGACTTCTCCCGCTCTTGCCAAGAAACATGGACTTGCCTCACACTCCAAAGACACCGCTCTTTTCCGAGTAGACAAGAAAATGCTCTCAGATGGCCGTGCTGTCTGCCTGCTCCTGCCCAGCTCGTAGTTTTAGGTGCGCAAAAATCCCAGACTGGCATTCAGTGCACAGTCAAGGCAATTGCAAAATCCAGCAGCTGCTCATTCCCAAACACAAGGCGCTGTTTATGCTCTTGCTTCCCGACAAATTCGGCGCAGCCCTTCTTTTCTGCAGCTGCCACCGAGGTCTCTGCATCCTGGAGCCTCAGAGGAGGAGCACGATTTTGCCAGGAGAGGCTGTATCAGGGCGAAGTCTAAACGCAGGAAAGTTGTCCAGGAACACCTGCCATAAGCATTGAAGCAGGGAATTGAAGGGGCACGGAGCTGCAGCCACTGTCCTTTAGCAATCCGAAGAATGCGCACACAAGCCGGCTTCGTTCTTCGCCTCGTACAAGCCTCCTCTCTCTGCAGCCCCACGGAGGCGAAGAAGCGGCTGCTTCGTGCACAGATGAGGGCAGCGGCAGCCGCAGGCTCCGAAGCGCGGCTTCGGCAGAAAGACGCCGGGGAGCGGCACTTCCCTCCGGACAGCTCCGGATCGCCGTAGTCTGCGTTCTGAAAGGACTGCATCATAGCGAAAAGCTTTGCCAGTGTGTCTCGCAGGGAAAAAGCTTACCAGCACAGCGGACTTATCCCGCTCTTGCCCAGAAACATGGACTTGCCTCACACTCCAAAGACACCGCTCTTTCCTGGGCAGGCTAGGAAATGCTCTCAGATGGCCGTGCTGTCTTCCTGCTCCGGCCCAGCTCGTAGTTTTAGGTGCGCACATCCCAGCCTGGCATTCAGTGCACAGTCAAGGCAATTGCAAAATCCAGCAGCTGCTCATTCCCAAACACAAGGCGCTGTTTATGCTCTTGCTTCCCGACAAATTTGGCGCTGCCCTACTTTTCTGCAGCTGCCACCGAGGTCTCTGCATCCTGGAGCCTCAGAGGACGAGCACGATTTTGCAGGGAGGGGCTGTATCAGGGCGAAGTATAAACGCAGGAAAGTAGTCCAGGAACACCTGCCATAAGCATGCCAGCCGTGAATTCAAGGGGCACGGATCTGCAGCCACTGTCCTTTAGCAATCCGAAGAATGCGCACACAAGCCGGCTTCGTTCTTCGCCTCCTACAAGCCACCTCTCTCTGCGGCTCCCGGAGGCGAAGAAGCGGCTGCTTCGTGCACAGATGAGGACAGCGGCAGCCGCAGGCTCCGAAGCGCGGCTTCGGCAGAAAGACGCCGGGGAGCGCCACTTCCCTCCGGACAGCTCCGGACCGCCGTAGTCTACGTCCTGAGTGGACTTCATCATAGCGAAAAGCTTTGCCAGTGTGTCTCGCAGGGAAAAAGCTTACCAGCACAGCGGACTTCTCCCGATCCTGCCCAGAAACATGGACTTGCCTCACACTCCAAAGACATTGCTCTTTCCTAAGCAGGCTAGGAAATGCTCTCAGATGGCCGTGCTGTCTGCCTGCTCCTGCCCAGCTCGTAGTTTTAGGTGCGCACATCCCAGCCTGGCATTCAGTGCACAGTCAAGGCAATTGCAAAATCCAGCAGCTGCTCATTCCCAAACACAAGTGCGCTGTTTATGCTCTTGCTTCCCGACAAATTCGGCGCAGCCCTTCTTTTCTGCACCTGCCACCGAGGTCTCTGCATCCTGGAGCCTCAGAGGAGGAGCACGATTTTGCCAGGAGAGGCTGTATCAGGACGAAGTCTAAACGCAGGAAAGTAGTCCAGGAACACCTGCCATAAGCATGCCAGCCGTGAATTCAAGGGGCACGGAGCTGCAGCCACTGTCCTTTAGCAATCCGAAGAATGCGCACACAAGCCGGCTTCGTTCTTCGCCTCCTACAAGCCACCTCTCTCTGCGGCTCCCGGAGGCGAAGGAGCGGCTGCTTGGTGCACAGATGAGGGCAGCGGCAGCCGCAGGCTCCGAAGCGCGGCTTCGGCAGAAAGACGCCGGGGAGCGGCACTTCCCTCCGGACAGCTCCGGACCCCCGTAGTCTGCGTCCTGACCGAAATGCATCGTGGCGAAAAGCTTTGCCAGTGTGTCTCGCAGGGAAAAAGCTTACCAGCACAGCAGACTTATCCCGCTCTTGCCAAGAAACATGGACTTGCCTCACACTCCAAAGACACTGCTCTTTCCTAAGCAGGCTAGGAAATGCTCTCAGATGGCCGTGCTGTCTGCCTGCTCCTGCCCAGCTCGTAGTTTTAGGTGCGCACATCCCAGCCTGGCATTCAGTGCACAGTCAAGGCAATTGCAAAATCCAGCAGCTGCTCATTCCCAAACACAAGGCGCTGTTTATGCTCTTGCTTCCCGACAAATTCGGCGCAGCCCTTCTTTTCTGCAGCTGCCACCGAGGTCTCTGCATCCTGGAGCCTCAGAGGACGAGCACGATTTTGCCAGGAGAGGCTGTATCAGGGCGAAGTCAAAAGGCAGGAAAGTAGTCCAGGAACACCTGCCATAAGCATGCCCGCCGTGAATTCAAGGGGCACGGATCTGCAGCCACTGTCCTTTAGCAATCCGAAGAATGCGCACACAAGCCGGCTTCGTTCTTCGCCTCCTACAAGCCACCTCTCTCTGCTGCTCCCGGAGGCGAAGAAGTGGCTGCTTCGTACACAGATGAGGGCAGCGGCAGCCGCAGGCTCCGAAGCCCGGCTTCGGCAGAAAGACGCCGGGGAGCGCCACTTCCCTCCGGACAGCTCCGGACAGCCGTAGTCTGCGTCCTGAGTGGACTTCATCATAGTGAAAAGCTTTGCCAGTGTGTCTCGCAGGGAAAAAGTTAACCAGCACAGCGGACTTCTCCCGCTCTTGCCAAGAAACATGGACTTGCCTCACACTCCAAAGACACTGCTCTTTTCCGAGTAGACAAGAAAATGCTCTCAGATGGCCGTGCTCGCTGCCTGCTCCTGCCCAGCTCGTAGTTTTAGGTGCGCACATCCCAGCCTGGCATTCAGTGCACAGTCAAGGCAATTGCAAAATCCAGCAGCTGCTCATTCCCAAACACAAGGCGCTGTTTATGCTCTTGCTTCCCGACAAATTCGGCGCAGCCCTTCTTTTCTGCACCTGCCACCGAGGTCTCTGCATCCTGGAGCCTCAGAGGAGGAGCACGATTTTGCCAGGAGAGGCTGTATCAGGGCGAAGTCTAAACGCAGGAAAGTTGTCCAGGAACACCTGCCATAAGCATTGAAGCAGGGAATTGAAGGGGCACGGAGCTGCAGCCACTGTCCTTTAGCAATCCGAAGAATGCGCACACAAGCCGGCTTCGTTCTTCGCCTCGTACAAGCCTCCTCTCTCTGCAGCCCCACGGAGGCGAAGAAGCGGCTGCTTCGTGCACAGATGAGGACAGCGGCAGCCGCAGGCTCCGAAGCGCGGCTTCGGCAGAAAGACGCCGGGGAGCGGCACTTCCCTCCGGACAGCTCCGGATCGCCGTAGTCTGCGTTCTGAAAGGACTGCATCATAGCGAAAAGCTTTGCCAGTGTGTCTCGCAGGGAAAAAGCTTACCAGCACAGCGGACTTCTCCCGCTCTTGCCCAGAAACATGGACTTGCCTCACACTCCAAAGACACCGCTCTTTCCTGGGCAGGCTAGGAAATGCTCTCAGATGGCCGTGCTGTCTTCCTGCTCCGGCCCAGCTCGTAGTTTTAGGTGCGCACATCCCAGCCTGGCATTCAGTGCACAGTCAAGGCAATTGCAAAATCCAGCAGCTGCTCATTCCCAAACACAAGGCGCTGTTTATGCTCTTGCTTCCCGACAAATTTGGCGCTGCCCTACTTTTCTGCAGCTGCCACCGAGGTCTCTGCATCCTGGAGCCTCAGAGGACGAGCACGATTTTGCAGGGAGGGGCTGTATCAGGACAAAGTATAAACGCAGGAAAGTAGTCCAGGAACACCTGCCATAAGCATGCCAGCCGTGAATTCAAGGGGCACGGAGCTGCAGCCACTGTCCTTTAGCAATCCGAAGAATGCGCACACAAGCCGGCTTCGTTCTTCGCCTCCTACAAGCCACCGTCTCTGCGGCTCCCGGAGGCGAAGGAGTGGCTGCTTCGTGTACAGATGAGGGCAGCGGCAGCCGCAGGCTCCGAAGCGCGGCTTCGGCAGAAAGACGCCGGGGAGCGGCACTTCCCTCCGGACAGCTCCGGATCGCCGTAGTCTGCGTCCTGACAGGACTGCATCATAGCGAAAAGCTTTGCCAGTGTGTCTCGCAGGGAAAAAGCTTACCAGCACAGCAGACTTATCCCGCTCTTGCCCAGAAACATGGACTTGCCTCACACTCCAAAGACACTGCTCTTTCCTAAGCAGGCTAGGAAATTCTCTCAGATGGCCGTGCTGTCTGCCTGCTCCTGCCCAGCTCGTAGTTTTAGGTGCGCACAAATCCCAGACTGGCATTCAGTGCACAGTCAAGGCAATTGCAAAATCCAGCAGCTGCTCATTCCCAAACACAAGGCGCTGTTTATGCTCTTGCTTCCCGACAAATTCGGCGCAGCCCTTCTTTTCTGCACCTGCCACCGAGGTCTCTGCATCCTGGAGCCTCAGAGGACGAGCACGATTTTGCAGGGAGGGGCTGTATCAGGGCGAAGTATAAACGCAGGAAAGTAGTCCAGGAACACCTGCCATAAGCATGCCAGCCGTGAATTCAAGGGGCACGGATCTGCAGCCACTGTCCTTTAGCAATCCGAAGAATGCGCACACAAGCCGGCTTCGTTCTTCGCCTCCTACAAGCCACCTCTCTCTGCGGCTCCCGGAGGCGAAGAAGCGGCTGCTTCGTGCACAGATGAGGACAGCGGCAGCCGCAGGCTCCGAAGCGCGGCTTCGGCAGAAAGACGCCGGGGAGCGCCACTTCCCTCAGGACAGCTCCGGACCGCCGTAGTCTACGTCCTGAGTGGACTTCATCATAGCGAAAAGCTTTGCCAGTGTGTCTCGCAGGGAAAAAGCTTACCAGCACAGCGGACTTCTCCCGCTCTTGCCCAGAAACATGGACTTGCCTCACACTCCAAAGACATTGCTCTTTCCTAAGCAGGCTAGGAAATGCTCTCAGATGGCCGTGCTGTCTGCCTGCTCCTGCCCAGCTCGTAGTTTTAGGAGCGCACATCCCAGCCTGGCATTCAGTGCACAGTCAAGGCAATTGCAAAATCCAGCAGCTGCTCATTCCCAAACACAAGGCGCTGTTTATGCTCTTGCTTCCCGACAAATTCGGCGCAGCCCTTCTTTTCTGCAGCTGCCACCGAGGTCTCTGCATCCTGGAGCCTCAGAGGAGGAGCACGATTTTGCCAGGAGAGGCTGTATCAGGACGAAGTCTAAACGCAGGAAAGTTGTCCAGGAACACCTGCCATAAGCATTGAAGCAGGGAATTGAAGGGGCACGGAGCTGCAGCCACTGTCCTTTAGCAATCCGAAGAATGCGCACACAAGCCGGCTTCGTTCTTCGCCTCGTACAAGCCACCTCTCTCTGCGGCTCCCGGAGATGAAGAAGCGGCTGCTTCGTGCACAGATGAGGACAGCGGCAGCCGCAGGCTCCGAAGCGCGGCTTCGGCAGAAAGACGCCGGGGAGCGGCACTTCCCTCCGGACAGCTCCGGACCGCCGTAGTCTGCGTCCTGACCGGAATGCATCGTAGCGAAAAGCTTTGCCAGTGTGTCTCCAGGGAAAAAGCTTGCCAGCACAGCAGACTTATCCCGCTCTTGCCCAGAAACATGGACTTGCCTCACACTCCAAAGACACTGCTCTTTCCTAAGCAGGCTAGGAAATGCTCTCAGATGGCCGTGCTGTCTGCCTGCTCCTGCCCAGCTCGTAGTTTTAGGTGCGCACATCCCAGCCTGGCATTCAGTGCACAGTCAAGGCAATTGCAAAATCCAGCAGCTGCTCATTCCCAAACACAAGGCGCTGTTTATTCTCTTGCTTCCCGACAAATTCGGCACAGCCCTTCTTTTCTGCACCTGCCACCGAGGTCTCTGCATCCTGGAGCCTCAGAGGACGAGCACGATTTTGCAAGGAGGGGCTGTATCAGGGCGAAGTATAAACGCAGGAAAGTAGTCCAGGAACACCTGCCATAAGCATGCCAGCCGTGAATTCAAGGGGCACGGAGCTGCAGCCACTGTCCTTTAGCAATCCGAAGAATGCGCACACAAGCCGGCTTCGTTCTTCGCCTCCTACAAGCCACCGTCTCTGCAGCTCCCGGAGGCGAAGGAGTGGCTTCTTCGTGCACAGATGAGGGCAGCGGCAGCCGCAGGCTCCGAAGCGCGGCTTCGGCAGAAAGACGCCGGGGAGCGGCACTTCCCTCCAGACAGCTCCGGACCGCCGTAGTCTGCGTCCTGACAGGACTGCATCGTAGCAAAAAGCTTTGCCGGTGTGTCTCGCAGGGAAAAAGCTTACCAGCACAGCGGAATTATCCCGATCTTGCCAAGAAACATGGACTTGCCTCACACTCCAAAGACACTGCTCTTTCCTAAGCAGGCTAGGAAATGCTCTCAGATGGCCGTGCTGTCTGCCTGCTCCTGCCCAGCTCGTAGTTTTAGGTGCGCACATCCCAGCCTGGCATTCAGTGCACAGTCAAGGCAATTGCAAAATCCAGCAGCTGCTCATTCCCAAACACAAGGCGCTGTTTATGCTCTTGCTTCCCGACAAATTCGGTGCAGCCCTTCTTTTCTGCAGCTGCCACCGAGGTCTCTGCATCCTGGAGCCTCAGAGGACGAGCACGATTTTGCCAGGAGAGGCTGTATCAGGGCGAAGTCAAAAGGCAGGAAAGTAGTCCAGGAACACCTGCCATAAGCATGCCAGCCGTGAATTCAAGGGGCACGGAGCTGCAGCCACTGTCCTTTAGCAATCCGAAGAATGCGCACACAAGCCGGCTTCGTTCTTCGCCTCCTACAAGCCACCTCTCTCTGCTGCTCCCGGAGGCGAAGAAGTGGCTGCTTCGTACACAGATGAGGGCAGCGGCAGCCGCAGGCTCCGAAGCGCGGCTTCGGCAGAAAGACGCCGGGGAGCGCCACTTCCCTCCGGACAGCTCCGGATCGCCGTAGTCTGTGTCCTGACAGGACTTCATCATAGTGAAAAGCTTTGCCAGTGTGTCTCGCAGGGAAAAAGTTAACCAGCACAGCGGACTTCTCCCGCTCTTGCCAAGAAACATGGACTTGCCTCACACTCCAAAGACACCGCTCTTTTCCGAGTAGACAAGAAAATGCTCTCAGATGGCCGTGCTGTCTGCCTGCTCCTGCCCAGCTCGTAGTTTTAGGTGCGCACAAATCCCAGACTGGCATTCAGTGCACAGTCAAGGCAATTGCAAAATCCAGCAGCTGCTCATTCCCAAACACAAGGCGCTGTTTATGCTCTTGCTTCCCGACAAATTCGGCGCAGCCCTTCTTTTCTGCAGCTGCCACCGAGGTCTCTGCATCCTGGAGCCTCAGAGGAGGAGCACGATTTTGCCAGGAGAGGCTGTATCAGGGCGAAGTCTAAACGCAGGAAAGTTGTCCAGGAACACCTGCCATAAGCATTGAAGCAGGGAATTGAAGGGGCACGGAGCTGCAGCCACTGTCCTTTAGCAATCCGAAGAATGCGCACACAAGCCGGCTTCGTTCTTCGCCTCGTACAAGCCTCCTCTCTCTGCAGCCCCACGGAGGCGAAGAAGCGGCTGCTTCGTGCACAGATGAGGGCAGCGGCAGCCGCAGGCTCCGAAGCGCGGCTTCGGCAGAAAGACGCCGGGGAGCGGCACTTCCCTCCGGACAGCTCCGGATCGCCGTAGTCTGCGTTCTGACAGGACTGCATCATAGCGAAAAGCTTTGCCAGTGTGTCTCGCAGGGAAAAAGCTTACCAGCACAGCGGACTTATCCCGCTCTTGCCCAGAAACATGGACTTGCCTCACACTCCAAAGACACCGCTCTTTCCTGGGCAGGCTAGGAAATGCTCTCAGATGGCCGTGCTGTCTGCCTGCTCCTGCCCAGCTCGTAGTTTTAGGTGCGCACATCCCAGCCTGGCATTCAGTGCACAGTCAAGGCAATTGCAAAATCCAGCAGCTGCTCATTCCCAAACACAAGGCGCTGTTTAGGCCCTTGCTTCCCGACAAATTCGGCGCTGCCCTACTTTTCTGCACCTGCCACCGAGGTCTCTGCATCCTGGAGCCTCAGAGGACGAGCACGATTTTGCAGGGAGGGGCTGTATCAGGGCGAAGTATAAACGCAGGAAAGTAGTCCAGGAACACCTGCCATAAGCATGCCAGCCGTGAATTCAAGGGGCACGGAGCTGCAGCCACTGTCCTTTAGCAATCCGAAGAATGCGCACACAAGCCGGCTTCGTTCTTCGCCTCCTACAAGCCACCGTCTCTGCGGCTCCCGGAGGCGAAGGAGTGGCTGCTTCGTGTACAGATGAGGGCAGCGGCAGCCGCAGGCTCCGAAGCGCGGCTTCGGCAGAAAGACGCCGGGGAGCGGCACTTCCCTCCGGACAGCTCCGGATCGCCGTAGTCTGCGTCCTGACAGGACTGCATCATAGCGAAAAGCTTTGCCAGTGTGTCTCGCAGGGAAAAAGCTTACCAGCACAGCAGACTTATCCCGCTCTTGCCCAGAAACATGGACTTGCCTCACATTCCAAAGACACTGCTCTTTCCTAAGCAGGCTAGGAAATTCTCTCAGATGGCCGTGCTGTCTGCCTGCTCCTGCCCAGCTCGTAGTTTTAGGTGCGCACAAATCCCAGACTGGCATTCAGTGCACAGTCAAGGCAATTGCAAAATCCAGCAGCTGCTCATTCCCAAACACAAGGCGCTGTTTATGCTCTTGCTTCCCGACAAATTCGGCGCAGCCCTTCTTTTCTGCACCTGCCACCGAGGTCTCTGCATCCTGGAGCCTCAGAGGACGAGCACGATTTTGCAGGGAGGGGCTGTATCAGGGCGAAGTATAAACGCAGGAAAGTAGTCCAGGAACACCTGCCATAAGCATGCCAGCCGTGAATTCAAGGGGCACGGAGCTGCAGCCACTGTCCTTTAGCAATCCGAAGAATGCGCACACAAGCCGGCTTCGTTCTTCGCCTCCTACAAGCCACCTCTCTCTGCGGCTCCCGGAGGCGAAGAAGCGGCTGCTTCGTGCACAGATGAGGACAGCGGCAGCCGCAGGCTCCGAAGCGCGGCTTCGGCAGAAAGACGCCGGGGAGCGCCACTTCCCTCCGGACAGCTCCGGACCGCCGTAGTCTACGTCCTGAGTGGACTTCATCATAGCGAAAAGCTTTGCCAGTGTGTCTCGCAGGGAAAAAGCTTACCAGCACAGCGGACTTCTCCCGATCCTGCCCAGAAACATGGACTTGCCTCACACTCCAAAGACATTGCTCTTTCCTAAGCAGGCTAGGAAATGCTCTCAGATGGCCGTGCTGTCTGCCTGCTCCTGCCCAGCTCGTAGTTTTAGGTGCGCACATCCCAGCCTGGCATTCAGTGCACAGTCAAGGCAATTGCAAAATCCAGCAGCTGCTCATTCCCAAACACAAGTGCGCTGTTTATGCTCTTGCTTCCCGACAAATTCGGCGCAGCCCTTCTTTTCTGCACCTGCCACCGAGGTCTCTGCATCCTGGAGCCTCAGAGGAGGAGCACGATTTTGCCAGGAGAGGCTGTATCAGGACGAAGTCTAAACGCAGGAAAGTAGTCCAGGAACACCTGCCATAAGCATTGAAGCAGGGAATTGAAGGGGCACGGAGCTGCAGCCACTGTCCTTTAGCAATCCGAAGAATGCGCACACAAGCCGGCTTCGTTCTTCGCCTCCTACAAGCCACCTCTCTCTGCGGCTCCCGGAGGCGAAGGAGCGGCTGCTTGGTGCACAGATGAGGGCAGCGGCAGCCGCAGGCTCCGAAGCGCGGCTTCGGCAGAAAGACGCCGGGGAGCGGCACTTCCCTCCGGACAGCTCCGGACCCCCGTAGTCTGCGTCCTGACCGAAATGCATCGTGGCGAAAAGCTTTGCCAGTGTGTCTCGCAGGGAAAAAGCTTACCAGCACAGCAGACTTATCCCGCTCTTGCCAAGAAACATGGACTTGCCTCACACTCCAAAGACACTGCTCTTTCCTAAGCAGGCTAGGAAATGCTCTCAGATGGCCGTGCTGTCTGCCTGCTCCTGCCCAGCTCGTAGTTTTAGGTGCGCACATCCCAGCCTGGCATTCAGTGCACAGTCAAGGCAATTGCAAAATCCAGCAGCTGCTCATTCCCAAACACAAGGCGCTGTTTATGCTCTTGCTTCCCGACAAATTCGGTGCAGCCCTTCTTTTCTGCAGCTGCCACCGAGGTCTCTGCATCCTGGAGCCTCAGAGGACGAGCACGATTTTGCCAGGAGAGGCTGTATCAGGGCGAAGTCAAAAGGCAGGAAAGTAGTCCAGGAACACCTGCCATAAGCATGCCCGCCGTGAATTCAAGGGGCACGGATCTGCAGCCACTGTCCTTTAGCAATCCGAAGAATGCGCACACAAGCCGGCTTCGTTCTTCGCCTCCTACAAGCCACCTCTCTCTGCTGCTCCCGGAGGCGAAGAAGTGGCTGCTTCGTACACAGATGAGGGCAGCGGCAGCCGCAGGCTCCGAAGCCCGGCTTCGGCAGAAAGACGCCGGGGAGCGCCACTTCCCTCCGGACAGCTCCGGACAGCCGTAGTCTGCGTCCTGAGTGGACTTCATCATAGTGAAAAGCTTTGCCAGTGTGTCTCGCAGGGAAAAAGTTAACCAGCACAGCGGACTTCTCCCGCTCTTGCCAAGAAACATGGACTTGCCTCACACTCCAAAGACACTGCTCTTTTCCGAGTAGACAAGAAAATGCTCTCAGATGGCCGTGCTCGCTGCCTGCTCCTGCCCAGCTCGTAGTTTTAGGTGCGCACATCCCAGCCTGGCATTCAGTGCACAGTCAAGGCAATTGCAAAATCCAGCAGCTGCTCATTCCCAAACACAAGGCGCTGTTTATGCTCTTGCTTCCCGACAAATTCGGCGCAGCCCTTCTTTTCTGCAGCTGCCACCGAGGTCTCTGCATCCTGGAGCCTCAGAGGAGGAGCACGATTTTGCCAGGAGAGGCTGTATCAGGACGAAGTCTAAACGCAGGAAAGTTGTCCAGGAACACCTGCCATAAGCATTGAAGCAGGGAATTGAAGGGGCACCGAGCTGCAGCCACTGTCCTTTAGCAATCCGAAGAATGCGCACACAAGCCGGCTTCGTTCTTCGCCTCCTACAAGCCTCCTCTCTCTGCAGCCCCACGGAGGCGAAGAAGCGGCTGCTTCGTGCACAGATGAGGGCAGCGGCAGGTGCAGGCTCCGAAGCGCGGCTTCGGCAGAAAGACGCCGGGGAGCGGCACTTCCCTCCGGACAGCTCCGGATCGCCGTAGTCTGCGTTCTGAAAGGACTGCATCATAGCGAAAAGCTTTGCCAGTGTGTCTCGCAGGGAAAAAGCTTACCAGCACAGCGGACTTATCCCGCTCTTGCCCAGAAACATGGACTTGCCTCACACTCCAAAGACACCGCTCTTTCCTGGGCAGGCTAGGAAATGCTCTCAGATGGCCGTGCTGCCTTCCTGCTCCGGCCCAGCTCGTAGTTTTAGGTGCGCACATCCCAGCCTGGCATTCAGTGCACAGTCAAGGCAATTGCAAAATCCAGCAGCTGCTCATTCCCAAACACAAGGCGCTGTTTATGCTCTTGCTTCCCGACAAATTTGGCGCTGCCCTACTTTTCTGCAGCTGCCACCGAGGTCTCTGCATCCTGGAGCCTCAGAGGACGAGCACGATTTTGCAGGGAGGGGCTGTATCAGGACAAAGTATAAACGCAGGAAAGTAGTCCAGGAACACCTGCCATAAGCATGCCAGCCGTGAATTCAAGGGGCACGGAGCTGCAGCCACTGTCCTTTAGCAATCCGAAGAATGCGCACACAAGCCGGCTTCGTTCTTCGCCTCCTACAAGCCACCGTCTCTGCGGCTCCCGGAGGCGAAGGAGTGGCTGCTTCGTGTACAGATGAGGGCAGCGGCAGCCGCAGGCTCCGAAGCGCGGCTTCGGCAGAAAGACGCCGGGGAGCGGCACTTCCCTCCGGACAGCTCCGGATCGCCGTAGTCTGCGTCCTGACAGGACTGCATCATAGCGAAAAGCTTTGCCAGTGTGTCTCGCAGGGAAAAAGCTTACCAGCACAGCAGACTTATCCCGCTCTTGCCCAGAAACATGGACTTGCCTCACACTCCAAAGACACTGCTCTTTCCTAAGCAGGCTAGGAAATTCTCTCAGATGGCCGTGCTGTCTGCCTGCTCCTGCCCAGCTCGTAGTTTTAGGTGCGCACAAATCCCAGACTGGCATTCAGTGCACAGTCAAGGCAATTGCAAAATCCAGCAGCTGCTCATTCCCAAACACAAGGCGCTGTTTATGCTCTTGCTTCCCGACAAATTCGGCGCAGCCCTTCTTTTCTGCAGCTGCCACCGAGGTCTCTGCATCCTGGAGCCTCAGAGGACGAGCACGATTTTGCAGGGAGGGGCTGTATCAGGGCGAAGTATAAACGCAGGAAAGTAGTCCAGGAACACCTGCCATAAGCATGCCAGCCGTGAATTCAAGGGGCACGGAGCTGCAGCCACTGTCCTTTAGCAATCCGAAGAATGCGCACACAAGCCGGCTTCGTTCTTCGCCTCGTACAAGCCACCTCTCTCTGCGGCTCCCGGAGGCGAAGAAGCGGCTGCTTCGTGCACAGATGAGGACAGCGGCAGCCGCAGGCTCCGAAGCGCGGCTTCGGCAGAAAGACGCCGGGGAGCGGCACTTCCCTCCATACAGCTCCGGACCGCCGTAGTCTGCGTCCTGACAGGACTGCATCGTAGCAAAAAGCTTTGCCGGTGTGTCTCGCAGGGAAAAAGCTTACCAGCACAGCAGACTTATCCCGCTCTTGCCCAGAAACATGGACTTGCCTCACACTCCAAAGACACTGCTCTTTCCTAAGCAGGCTAGGAAATGCTCTCAGATGGATGTGCTCTCTTCCTGCTCCTGCCCAGCTCGTAGTTTTAGGTGCGCACATCCCAGCCTGGCATTCAGTGCACAGTCAAGGCAATTGCAAAATCCAGCAGCTGCTCATTCCCAAACACAAGTGCGCTGTTTATGCTCTTGCTTCCCGACAAATTCGGCGCAGCCCTTCTTTTCTGCACCTGCCACCGAGGTCTCTGCATCCTGGAGCCTCAGAGGACGAGCACGATTTAGCCAGGAGAGGCTGTATCAGGGCGAATTCTAAACGCAGGAAAGTAGTCCAGGAACACCTGCCATAAGCATGCCAGCTGTGAATTGAGGCGGCACGGAGCTGCAGCCACTGTCCTTTAGCAGTCCGAAGAATGCGCACACAAGCCGGCCTCGTTCTTCGCCTCGTACAAGCCACCGCTTTCAGCGGCTCTCGGAGGTGAAGAAGCGGCTGCTTCGTGCACAGATGAGGACAGCGGCAGCCGCAGGCTCCGAAGCGTGGCTTCGGCAGAAAGACGCCGGGGAGCGCCACTTCCCTCCGGACAGATCCGGACAGCCGGAGTCTGCGTCCTGAGTGGACTTCATCATAGCGAAAAGCTTTGCCAGTGTGACTCGCAGGGAAAAAGCTTACCAGCACAGCGGACTTATCCCGATCTTGCCCAGAAACATGGACTTGCCTCACACTCCAAAGACATTGCTCTTTCCTAAGCAGGCTAGGAAATGCTCTCAGATGGCCATGCTCTCTGCCTGCTCCTGCCCAGCTCGTAGTTTTAGGTGCGCACATCCCAGCCTGGCATTCAGTGCACAGTGTAGGCAATTGCAAAATCCAGCAGCTGCTCATTCCCAAACACAAGGCGCTGTTTATGCTCTTGCTTCCCGACAAATTCGGCGCAGCCCTTCTTTTCTGCAGCTGCCACCGAGGTCTCTGCATCCTGGAGCCTCAGAGGACGAGCACGATTTTGCAGGGAGGGGCTGTATCAGGGCGAAGTCAAAACGCAGGAAAGTAGTCCTGGAACACCTGCCATAAGCATGCCAGCCGTGAATAGATGCGGCACGGAGCTGCAGCCACTGTCCTTTAGCAGTCCGAAGAATGCGCACACAAGCCGGCTTCGTTCTTCGCCTCGTACAAGCCACCGCTTTCAGCGGCTCTCGGAGGTGAAGAAGCGGCTGCTTCGTGCACAGATGAGGGCTGCGGCAGCCGCAGGCTCCGAAGCGTGGCTTCGGCAGAAAGACGCCGGGGAGCGCCACTTCCCTCCGGACAGCTCCGGACCGCCGTAGTCTGTGTCCTGACAGGACTGCATCTTAGCGAAAAGCTTTGCCAGTGTGACTCGCTGGCAAAATTTTACCAGCACAGCGAAATTATGCCGCTCTTGCCCAGAAACATGGACTTGCCTCACACTCCAAAGACACTGCTCTTTTCCGAGCAGACTAGAAAATGCTCTCAGATGGCCGTGCTCTCTGCCTGCTCCTGCCCAGCTCGTAGTTTTAGGTGCGCACATCCCAGCCTGGCATTCAGTGCACAGTCAAGGCAATTGCAAAATCCAGCAGCTGCTCATTCCCAAACACAAGTGCGCTGTTTATGCTCTTGCTTCCCGACAAATTCGGCGCAGCCCTTCTTTTCTGCAGCTGCCACCGAGGTCTCTGCATCCTGGAGCCTCAGAGGACGAGCACGATTTAGCCAGGAGAGGCTGTATCAGGGCGAATTCTAAACGCAGGAAAGTAGTCCAGGAACACCTGCCATAAGCATGCCAGCTGTGAATTGAGGCGGCACGGAGCTGCAGCCACTGTCCTTTAGCAGTCCGAAGAATGCGCACACAAGCCGGCCTCGTTCTTCGCCTCGTACAAGCCACCGCTTTCAGCGGCTCTCGGAGGTGAAGAAGCGGCTGCTTCGTGCACAGATGAGGACAGCGGCAGCCGCAGGCTCCGAAGCCTGGCTTCGGCAGAAAGACGCCGGGGAGCGCCACTTCCCTCCGGACAGATCCGGACAGCCGGAGTCTGCGTCCTGAGTGGACTTCATCATAGCGAAAAGCTTTGCCAGTGTGACTCGCAGGGAAAAAGCTTACCAGCACAGCGGACTTATCCCGCTCTTACCCAGAAACATGGACTTGCCTCACACTCCAAAGACACCGCTCTTTCCTGGGCAGGCTAGGAAATGCTCTCAGATGGCCGTGCTGTCTGCCTGCTCCTGCCCAGCTCGTAGTTTTAGGTGCGCACATCCTAGCCTGGCATTCAGTGCACAGTGAAGGCAATTGCAAAATCAAGAAACTGCTCATTCCCAAACACAAGGCGCTGTTTAGGCCCTTGCTTCCCGACAAATTCGGCGCTGCCCTACTTTTCTGCACCTGCCACCGAGGTCTCTGCATCCTGGAGCCTCAGAGGACGAGCACGATTTTGCAGGGAGGGGCTGTATCAGGACAAAGTATAAACGCAGGAAAGTAGTCCAGGAACACCTGCCATAAGCATGCCAGCCGTGAATTCAAGGGGCACGGAGCTGCAGCCACTGTCCTTTAGCAATCCGAAGAATGCGCACACAAGCCGGCTTCGTTCTTCGCCTCGTACAAGCCACCGCTTTCAGCGGCTCTCGGAGGTGAAGAAGCGGCTGCTTCGTGCACAGATGAGGGCAGCGGCAGCCGCAGGCTCCATAGCGCGGCTTCAGCAGAAAGACGCCGGGGAGCGCCACTTCCCTCCGGACAGCTCCGGACCGCCGTAGTCTGCGTCCTGAGTGGACTGCATCGTAGCGAAAAGCTTTGCCAGTGTGTCTCGCACGAAAATAGCTTACCAGCACAGCGGCATTATCCCGATCGTCCCCGGAAACATGGACTTGCCTCACACTCCAAAGACACTGCTCTTTCCTGGGCAGGCTAGGAAATGCTCTCAGATGGCCATGCTCTCTGCCTGCTCCTGCCCAGCTCGTAGTTTTAGGTGCGCACATCCCAGCCTGGCATTCAGTGCACAGTCAAGGCAATTGCAAAATCCAGCAGCTGCTCATTCCCAACAATAAGGCGCTGTTTATGCTCTTGCTTCCAGACAAATTCGGCGCAGCCCTTCTTTTCTGCAGCTGCCACCGTGGTCTCTGCATCCTGGAGCCTCAGAGGACGAGCACGATTTTGACAGGAGGGGCTGTATCAGGGCGAAGTCAAAAGGCAGGAAAGTAGTCCTGGAACACCTTCCATAAGCATTGAAGCAGGGAATTGAAGGGGCACGGAGCTGCAGCCACTGTCCTTTAGCACTCCGAAGAATGTGCACACAAGCCGGCTTCGTTCTTCGCCTCGTACAAGCCACCTCTCTCTGCTGCTCCCGGAGGCGAAGAAGTGGCTGCTTCGTACACAGATGAGGGCAGCGGCAGCCGCAGGCTCCGAAGCGCGGCTTCGGCAGAAAGACGCCGGGGAGCGCCACTTCCCTCCGGACAGCTCCGGACAGCCGTAGTCTGCGTCCTGAGTGGACTTCATCATAGTGAAAAGCTTTGCCAGTGTGTCTCGCAGGGAAAAAGTTAACCAGCACAGCGGACTTCTCCCGCTCTTGCCAAGAAACATGGACTTGCCTCACACTCCAAAGACACTGCTCTTTTCCGAGTAGACAAGAAAATGCTCTCAGATGGCCGTGCTCGCTGCCTGCTCCTGCCCAGCTCGTAGTTTTAGGTGCGCACATCCCAGCCTGGCATTCAGTGCACAGTCAAGGCAATTGCAAAATCCAGCAGCTGCTCATTCCCAAACACAAGGCGCTGTTTATGCTCTTGCTTCCCGACAAATTCGGCGCAGCCCTTCTTTTCTGCACCTGCCACCGAGGTCTCTGCATCCTGGAGCCTCAGAGGAGGAGCACGATTTTGCCAGGAGAGGCTGTATCAGGGCGAAGTCTAAACGCAGGAAAGTTGTCCAGGAACACCTGCCATAAGCATTGAAGCAGGGAATTGAAGGGGCACGGAGCTGCAGCCACTGTCCTTTAGCAATCCGAAGAATGCGCACACAAGCCGGCTTCGTTCTTCGCCTCGTACAAGCCTCCTCTCTCTGCAGCCCCACGGAGGCGAAGAAGCGGCTGCTTCGTGCACAGATGAGGACAGCGGCAGCCGCAGGCTCCGAAGCGCGGCTTCGGCAGAAAGACGCCGGGGAGCGGCACTTCCCTCCGGACAGCTCCGGATCGCCGTAGTCTGCGTTCTGAAAGGACTGCATCATAGCGAAAAGCTTTGCCAGTGTGTCTCGCAGGGAAAAAGCTTACCAGCACAGCGGACTTCTCCCGCTCTTGCCCAGAAACATGGACTTGCCTCACACTCCAAAGACACCGCTCTTTCCTGGGCAGGCTAGGAAATGCTCTCAGATGGCCGTGCTGTCTTCCTGCTCCGGCCCAGCTCGTAGTTTTAGGTGCGCACATCCCAGCCTGGCATTCAGTGCACAGTCAAGGCAATTGCAAAATCCAGCAGCTGCTCATTCCCAAACACAAGGCGCTGTTTATGCTCTTGCTTCCCGACAAATTTGGCGCTGCCCTACTTTTCTGCAGCTGCCACCGAGGTCTCTGCATCCTGGAGCCTCAGAGGACGAGCACGATTTTGCAGGGAGGGGCTGTATCAGGACAAAGTATAAACGCAGGAAAGTAGTCCAGGAACACCTGCCATAAGCATGCCAGCCGTGAATTCAAGGGGCACGGAGCTGCAGCCACTGTCCTTTAGCAATCCGAAGAATGCGCACACAAGCCGGCTTCGTTCTTCGCCTCCTACAAGCCACCGTCTCTGCGGCTCCCGGAGGCGAAGGAGTGGCTGCTTCGTGTACAGATGAGGGCAGCGGCAGCCGCAGGCTCCGAAGCGCGGCTTCGGCAGAAAGACGCCGGGGAGCGGCACTTCCCTCCGGACAGCTCCGGATCGCCGTAGTCTGCGTCCTGACAGGACTGCATCATAGCGAAAAGCTTTGCCAGTGTGTCTCGCAGGGAAAAAGCTTACCAGCACAGCAGACTTATCCCGCTCTTGCCCAGAAACATGGACTTGCCTCACACTCCAAAGACACTGCTCTTTCCTAAGCAGGCTAGGAAATTCTCTCAGATGGCCGTGCTGTCTGCCTGCTCCTGCCCAGCTCGTAGTTTTAGGTGCGCACAAATCCCAGACTGGCATTCAGTGCACAGTCAAGGCAATTGCAAAATCCAGCAGCTGCTCATTCCCAAACACAAGGCGCTGTTTATGCTCTTGCTTCCCGACAAATTCGGCGCAGCCCTTCTTTTCTGCACCTGCCACCGAGGTCTCTGCATCCTGGAGCCTCAGAGGACGAGCACGATTTTGCAGGGAGGGGCTGTATCAGGGCGAAGTATAAACGCAGGAAAGTAGTCCAGGAACACCTGCCATAAGCATGCCAGCCGTGAATTCAAGGGGCACGGAGCTGCAGCCACTGTCCTTTAGCAATCCGAAGAATGCGCACACAAGCCGGCTTCGTTCTTCGCCTCCTACAAGCCACCTCTCTCTGCGGCTCCCGGAGGCGAAGAAGCGGCTGCTTCGTGCACAGATGAGGACAGCGGCAGCCGCAGGCTCCGAAGCGCGGCTTCGGCAGAAAGACGCCGGGGAGCGCCACTTCCCTCAGGACAGCTCCGGACCGCCGTAGTCTACGTCCTGAGTGGACTTCATCATAGCGAAAAGCTTTGCCAGTGTGTCTCGCAGGGAAAAAGCTTACCAGCACAGCGGACTTCTCCCGCTCTTGCCCAGAAACATGGACTTGCCTCACACTCCAAAGACATTGCTCTTTCCTAAGCAGGCTAGGAAATGCTCTCAGATGGCCGTGCTGTCTGCCTGCTCCTGCCCAGCTCGTAGTTTTAGGAGCGCACATCCCAGCCTGGCATTCAGTGCACAGTCAAGGCAATTGCAAAATCCAGCAGCTGCTCATTCCCAAACACAAGGCGCTGTTTATGCTCTTGCTTCCCGACAAATTCGGCGCAGCCCTTCTTTTCTGCAGCTGCCACCGAGGTCTCTGCATCCTGGAGCCTCAGAGGAGGAGCACGATTTTGCCAGGAGAGGCTGTATCAGGACGAAGTCTAAACGCAGGAAAGTTGTCCAGGAACACCTGCCATAAGCATTGAAGCAGGGAATTGAAGGGGCACGGAGCTGCAGCCACTGTCCTTTAGCAATCCGAAGAATGCGCACACAAGCCGGCTTCGTTCTTCGCCTCGTACAAGCCACCTCTCTCTGCGGCTCCCGGAGATGAAGAAGCGGCTGCTTCGTGCACAGATGAGGACAGCGGCAGCCGCAGGCTCCGAAGCGCGGCTTCGGCAGAAAGACGCCGGGGAGCGGCACTTCCCTCCGGACAGCTCCGGACCGCCGTAGTCTGCGTCCTGACCGGAATGCATCGTAGCGAAAAGCTTTGCCAGTGTGTCTCCAGGGAAAAAGCTTGCCAGCACAGCAGACTTATCCCGCTCTTGCCCAGAAACATGGACTTGCCTCACACTCCAAAGACACTGCTCTTTCCTAAGCAGGCTAGGAAATGCTCTCAGATGGCCGTGCTGTCTGCCTGCTCCTGCCCAGCTCGTAGTTTTAGGTGCGCACATCCCAGCCTGGCATTCAGTGCACAGTCAAGGCAATTGCAAAATCCAGCAGCTGCTCATTCCCAAACACAAGGCGCTGTTTATTCTCTTGCTTCCCGACAAATTCGGCACAGCCCTTCTTTTCTGCACCTGCCACCGAGGTCTCTGCATCCTGGAGCCTCAGAGGACGAGCACGATTTTGCAAGGAGGGGCTGTATCAGGGCGAAGTATAAACGCAGGAAAGTAGTCCAGGAACACCTGCCATAAGCATGCCAGCCGTGAATTCAAGGGGCACGGAGCTGCAGCCACTGTCCTTTAGCAATCCGAAGAATGCGCACACAAGCCGGCTTCGTTCTTCGCCTCCTACAAGCCACCGTCTCTGCAGCTCCCGGAGGCGAAGGAGTGGCTTCTTCGTGCACAGATGAGGGCAGCGGCAGCCGCAGGCTCCGAAGCGCGGCTTCGGCAGAAAGACGCCGGGGAGCGGCACTTCCCTCCAGACAGCTCCGGACCGCCGTAGTCTGCGTCCTGACAGGACTGCATCGTAGCAAAAAGCTTTGCCGGTGTGTCTCGCAGGGAAAAAGCTTACCAGCACAGCGGAATTATCCCGATCTTGCCAAGAAACATGGACTTGCCTCACACTCCAAAGACACTGCTCTTTCCTAAGCAGGCTAGGAAATGCTCTCAGATGGCCGTGCTGTCTGCCTGCTCCTGCCCAGCTCGTAGTTTTAGGTGCGCACATCCCAGCCTGGCATTCAGTGCACAGTCAAGGCAATTGCAAAATCCAGCAGCTGCTCATTCCCAAACACAAGGCGCTGTTTATGCTCTTGCTTCCCGACAAATTCGGTGCAGCCCTTCTTTTCTGCAGCTGCCACCGAGGTCTCTGCATCCTGGAGCCTCAGAGGACGAGCACGATTTTGCCAGGAGAGGCTGTATCAGGGCGAAGTCAAAAGGCAGGAAAGTAGTCCAGGAACACCTGCCATAAGCATGCCAGCCGTGAATTCAAGGGGCACGGAGCTGCAGCCACTGTCCTTTAGCAATCCGAAGAATGCGCACACAAGCCGGCTTCGTTCTTCGCCTCCTACAAGCCACCTCTCTCTGCTGCTCCCGGAGGCGAAGAAGTGGCTGCTTCGTACACAGATGAGGGCAGCGGCAGCCGCAGGCTCCGAAGCGCGGCTTCGGCAGAAAGACGCCGGGGAGCGCCACTTCCCTCCGGACAGCTCCGGATCGCCGTAGTCTGTGTCCTGACAGGACTTCATCATAGTGAAAAGCTTTGCCAGTGTGTCTCGCAGGGAAAAAGTTAACCAGCACAGCGGACTTCTCCCGCTCTTGCCAAGAAACATGGACTTGCCTCACACTCCAAAGACACCGCTCTTTTCCGAGTAGACAAGAAAATGCTCTCAGATGGCCGTGCTGTCTGCCTGCTCCTGCCCAGCTCGTAGTTTTAGGTGCGCACAAATCCCAGACTGGCATTCAGTGCACAGTCAAGGCAATTGCAAAATCCAGCAGCTGCTCATTCCCAAACACAAGGCGCTGTTTATGCTCTTGCTTCCCGACAAATTCGGCGCAGCCCTTCTTTTCTGCAGCTGCCACCGAGGTCTCTGCATCCTGGAGCCTCAGAGGAGGAGCACGATTTTGCCAGGAGAGGCTGTATCAGGGCGAAGTCTAAACGCAGGAAAGTTGTCCAGGAACACCTGCCATAAGCATTGAAGCAGGGAATTGAAGGGGCACGGAGCTGCAGCCACTGTCCTTTAGCAATCCGAAGAATGCGCACACAAGCCGGCTTCGTTCTTCGCCTCGTACAAGCCTCCTCTCTCTGCAGCCCCACGGAGGCGAAGAAGCGGCTGCTTCGTGCACAGATGAGGGCAGCGGCAGCCGCAGGCTCCGAAGCGCGGCTTCGGCAGAAAGACGCCGGGGAGCGGCACTTCCCTCCGGACAGCTCCGGATCGCCGTAGTCTGCGTTCTGACAGGACTGCATCATAGCGAAAAGCTTTGCCAGTGTGTCTCGCAGGGAAAAAGCTTACCAGCACAGCGGACTTATCCCGCTCTTGCCCAGAAACATGGACTTGCCTCACACTCCAAAGACACCGCTCTTTCCTGGGCAGGCTAGGAAATGCTCTCAGATGGCCGTGCTGTCTGCCTGCTCCTGCCCAGCTCGTAGTTTTAGGTGCGCACATCCCAGCCTGGCATTCAGTGCACAGTCAAGGCAATTGCAAAATCCAGCAGCTGCTCATTCCCAAACACAAGGCGCTGTTTAGGCCCTTGCTTCCCGACAAATTCGGCGCTGCCCTACTTTTCTGCACCTGCCACCGAGGTCTCTGCATCCTGGAGCCTCAGAGGACGAGCACGATTTTGCAGGGAGGGGCTGTATCAGGGCGAAGTATAAACGCAGGAAAGTAGTCCAGGAACACCTGCCATAAGCATGCCAGCCGTGAATTCAAGGGGCACGGAGCTGCAGCCACTGTCCTTTAGCAATCCGAAGAATGCGCACACAAGCCGGCTTCGTTCTTCGCCTCCTACAAGCCACCGTCTCTGCGGCTCCCGGAGGCGAAGGAGTGGCTGCTTCGTGTACAGATGAGGGCAGCGGCAGCCGCAGGCTCCGAAGCGCGGCTTCGGCAGAAAGACGCCGGGGAGCGGCACTTCCCTCCGGACAGCTCCGGATCGCCGTAGTCTGCGTCCTGACAGGACTGCATCATAGCGAAAAGCTTTGCCAGTGTGTCTCGCAGGGAAAAAGCTTACCAGCACAGCAGACTTATCCCGCTCTTGCCCAGAAACATGGACTTGCCTCACATTCCAAAGACACTGCTCTTTCCTAAGCAGGCTAGGAAATTCTCTCAGATGGCCGTGCTGTCTGCCTGCTCCTGCCCAGCTCGTAGTTTTAGGTGCGCACAAATCCCAGACTGGCATTCAGTGCACAGTCAAGGCAATTGCAAAATCCAGCAGCTGCTCATTCCCAAACACAAGGCGCTGTTTATGCTCTTGCTTCCCGACAAATTCGGCGCAGCCCTTCTTTTCTGCACCTGCCACCGAGGTCTCTGCATCCTGGAGCCTCAGAGGACGAGCACGATTTTGCAGGGAGGGGCTGTATCAGGGCGAAGTATAAACGCAGGAAAGTAGTCCAGGAACACCTGCCATAAGCATGCCAGCCGTGAATTCAAGGGGCACGGAGCTGCAGCCACTGTCCTTTAGCAATCCGAAGAATGCGCACACAAGCCGGCTTCGTTCTTCGCCTCCTACAAGCCACCTCTCTCTGCGGCTCCCGGAGGCGAAGAAGCGGCTGCTTCGTGCACAGATGAGGACAGCGGCAGCCGCAGGCTCCGAAGCGCGGCTTCGGCAGAAAGACGCCGGGGAGCGCCACTTCCCTCCGGACAGCTCCGGACCGCCGTAGTCTACGTCCTGAGTGGACTTCATCATAGCGAAAAGCTTTGCCAGTGTGTCTCGCAGGGAAAAAGCTTACCAGCACAGCGGACTTCTCCCGATCCTGCCCAGAAACATGGACTTGCCTCACACTCCAAAGACATTGCTCTTTCCTAAGCAGGCTAGGAAATGCTCTCAGATGGCCGTGCTGTCTGCCTGCTCCTGCCCAGCTCGTAGTTTTAGGTGCGCACATCCCAGCCTGGCATTCAGTGCACAGTCAAGGCAATTGCAAAATCCAGCAGCTGCTCATTCCCAAACACAAGTGCGCTGTTTATGCTCTTGCTTCCCGACAAATTCGGCGCAGCCCTTCTTTTCTGCACCTGCCACCGAGGTCTCTGCATCCTGGAGCCTCAGAGGAGGAGCACGATTTTGCCAGGAGAGGCTGTATCAGGACGAAGTCTAAACGCAGGAAAGTAGTCCAGGAACACCTGCCATAAGCATTGAAGCAGGGAATTGAAGGGGCACGGAGCTGCAGCCACTGTCCTTTAGCAATCCGAAGAATGCGCACACAAGCCGGCTTCGTTCTTCGCCTCCTACAAGCCACCTCTCTCTGCGGCTCCCGGAGGCGAAGGAGCGGCTGCTTGGTGCACAGATGAGGGCAGCGGCAGCCGCAGGCTCCGAAGCGCGGCTTCGGCAGAAAGACGCCGGGGAGCGGCACTTCCCTCCGGACAGCTCCGGACCCCCGTAGTCTGCGTCCTGACCGAAATGCATCGTGGCGAAAAGCTTTGCCAGTGTGTCTCGCAGGGAAAAAGCTTACCAGCACAGCAGACTTATCCCGCTCTTGCCAAGAAACATGGACTTGCCTCACACTCCAAAGACACTGCTCTTTCCTAAGCAGGCTAGGAAATGCTCTCAGATGGCCGTGCTGTCTGCCTGCTCCTGCCCAGCTCGTAGTTTTAGGTGCGCACATCCCAGCCTGGCATTCAGTGCACAGTCAAGGCAATTGCAAAATCCAGCAGCTGCTCATTCCCAAACACAAGGCGCTGTTTATGCTCTTGCTTCCCGACAAATTCGGTGCAGCCCTTCTTTTCTGCAGCTGCCACCGAGGTCTCTGCATCCTGGAGCCTCAGAGGACGAGCACGATTTTGCCAGGAGAGGCTGTATCAGGGCGAAGTCAAAAGGCAGGAAAGTAGTCCAGGAACACCTGCCATAAGCATGCCCGCCGTGAATTCAAGGGGCACGGATCTGCAGCCACTGTCCTTTAGCAATCCGAAGAATGCGCACACAAGCCGGCTTCGTTCTTCGCCTCCTACAAGCCACCTCTCTCTGCTGCTCCCGGAGGCGAAGAAGTGGCTGCTTCGTACACAGATGAGGGCAGCGGCAGCCGCAGGCTCCGAAGCCCGGCTTCGGCAGAAAGACGCCGGGGAGCGCCACTTCCCTCCGGACAGCTCCGGACAGCCGTAGTCTGCGTCCTGAGTGGACTTCATCATAGTGAAAAGCTTTGCCAGTGTGTCTCGCAGGGAAAAAGTTAACCAGCACAGCGGACTTCTCCCGCTCTTGCCAAGAAACATGGACTTGCCTCACACTCCAAAGACACTGCTCTTTTCCGAGTAGACAAGAAAATGCTCTCAGATGGCCGTGCTGTCTGCCTGCTCCTGCCCAGCTCGTAGTTTTAGGTGCGCACATCCCAGCCTGGCATTCAGTGCACAGTCAAGGCAATTGCAAAATCCAGCAGCTGCTCATTCCCAAACACAAGGCGCTGTTTATGCTCTTGCTTCCCGACAAATTCGGCGCAGCCCTTCTTTTCTGCAGCTGCCACCGAGGTCTCTGCATCCTGGAGCCTCAGAGGAGGAGCACGATTTTGCCAGGAGAGGCTGTATCAGGACGAAGTCTAAACGCAGGAAAGTTGTCCAGGAACACCTGCCATAAGCATTGAAGCAGGGAATTGAAGGGGCACCGAGCTGCAGCCACTGTCCTTTAGCAATCCGAAGAATGCGCACACAAGCCGGCTTCGTTCTTCGCCTCCTACAAGCCTCCTCTCTCTGCAGCCCCACGGAGGCGAAGAAGCGGCTGCTTCGTGCACAGATGAGGGCAGCGGCAGGTGCAGGCTCCGAAGCGCGGCTTCGGCAGAAAGACGCCGGGGAGCGGCACTTCCCTCCGGACAGCTCCGGATCGCCGTAGTCTGCGTTCTGAAAGGACTGCATCATAGCGAAAAGCTTTGCCAGTGTGTCTCGCAGGGAAAAAGCTTACCAGCACAGCGGACTTATCCCGCTCTTGCCCAGAAACATGGACTTGCCTCACACTCCAAAGACACCGCTCTTTCCTGGGCAGGCTAGGAAATGCTCTCAGATGGCCGTGCTGCCTTCCTGCTCCGGCCCAGCTCGTAGTTTTAGGTGCGCACATCCCAGCCTGGCATTCAGTGCACAGTCAAGGCAATTGCAAAATCCAGCAGCTGCTCATTCCCAAACACAAGGCGCTGTTTATGCTCTTGCTTCCCGACAAATTTGGCGCTGCCCTACTTTTCTGCAGCTGCCACCGAGGTCTCTGCATCCTGGAGCCTCAGAGGACGAGCACGATTTTGCAGGGAGGGGCTGTATCAGGACAAAGTATAAACGCAGGAAAGTAGTCCAGGAACACCTGCCATAAGCATGCCAGCCGTGAATTCAAGGGGCACGGAGCTGCAGCCACTGTCCTTTAGCAATCCGAAGAATGCGCACACAAGCCGGCTTCGTTCTTCGCCTCCTACAAGCCACCGTCTCTGCGGCTCCCGGAGGCGAAGGAGTGGCTGCTTCGTGTACAGATGAGGGCAGCGGCAGCCGCAGGCTCCGAAGCGCGGCTTCGGCAGAAAGACGCCGGGGAGCGGCACTTCCCTCCGGACAGCTCCGGATCGCCGTAGTCTGCGTCCTGACAGGACTGCATCATAGCGAAAAGCTTTGCCAGTGTGTCTCGCAGGGAAAAAGCTTACCAGCACAGCAGACTTATCCCGCTCTTGCCCAGAAACATGGACTTGCCTCACACTCCAAAGACACTGCTCTTTCCTAAGCAGGCTAGGAAATTCTCTCAGATGGCCGTGCTGTCTGCCTGCTCCTGCCCAGCTCGTAGTTTTAGGTGCGCACAAATCCCAGACTGGCATTCAGTGCACAGTCAAGGCAATTGCAAAATCCAGCAGCTGCTCATTCCCAAACACAAGGCGCTGTTTATGCTCTTGCTTCCCGACAAATTCGGCGCAGCCCTTCTTTTCTGCAGCTGCCACCGAGGTCTCTGCATCCTGGAGCCTCAGAGGACGAGCACGATTTTGCAGGGAGGGGCTGTATCAGGGCGAAGTATAAACGCAGGAAAGTAGTCCAGGAACACCTGCCATAAGCATGCCAGCCGTGAATTCAAGGGGCACGGAGCTGCAGCCACTGTCCTTTAGCAATCCGAAGAATGCGCACACAAGCCGGCTTCGTTCTTCGCCTCGTACAAGCCACCTCTCTCTGCGGCTCCCGGAGGCGAAGAAGCGGCTGCTTCGTGCACAGATGAGGACAGCGGCAGCCGCAGGCTCCGAAGCGCGGCTTCGGCAGAAAGACGCCGGGGAGCGGCACTTCCCTCCATACAGCTCCGGACCGCCGTAGTCTGCGTCCTGACAGGACTGCATCGTAGCAAAAAGCTTTGCCGGTGTGTCTCGCAGGGAAAAAGCTTACCAGCACAGCAGACTTATCCCGCTCTTGCCCAGAAACATGGACTTGCCTCACACTCCAAAGACACTGCTCTTTCCTAAGCAGGCTAGGAAATGCTCTCAGATGGATGTGCTCTCTTCCTGCTCCTGCCCAGCTCGTAGTTTTAGGTGCGCACATCCCAGCCTGGCATTCAGTGCACAGTCAAGGCAATTGCAAAATCCAGCAGCTGCTCATTCCCAAACACAAGTGCGCTGTTTATGCTCTTGCTTCCCGACAAATTCGGCGCAGCCCTTCTTTTCTGCACCTGCCACCGAGGTCTCTGCATCCTGGAGCCTCAGAGGACGAGCACGATTTAGCCAGGAGAGGCTGTATCAGGGCGAATTCTAAACGCAGGAAAGTAGTCCAGGAACACCTGCCATAAGCATGCCAGCTGTGAATTGAGGCGGCACGGAGCTGCAGCCACTGTCCTTTAGCAGTCCGAAGAATGCGCACACAAGCCGGCCTCGTTCTTCGCCTCGTACAAGCCACCGCTTTCAGCGGCTCTCGGAGGTGAAGAAGCGGCTGCTTCGTGCACAGATGAGGACAGCGGCAGCCGCAGGCTCCGAAGCGTGGCTTCGGCAGAAAGACGCCGGGGAGCGCCACTTCCCTCCGGACAGATCCGGACAGCCGGAGTCTGCGTCCTGAGTGGACTTCATCATAGCGAAAAGCTTTGCCAGTGTGACTCGCAGGGAAAAAGCTTACCAGCACAGCGGACTTATCCCGATCTTGCCCAGAAACATGGACTTGCCTCACACTCCAAAGACATTGCTCTTTCCTAAGCAGGCTAGGAAATGCTCTCAGATGGCCATGCTCTCTGCCTGCTCCTGCCCAGCTCGTAGTTTTAGGTGCGCACATCCCAGCCTGGCATTCAGTGCACAGTGTAGGCAATTGCAAAATCCAGCAGCTGCTCATTCCCAAACACAAGGCGCTGTTTATGCTCTTGCTTCCCGACAAATTCGGCGCAGCCCTTCTTTTCTGCAGCTGCCACCGAGGTCTCTGCATCCTGGAGCCTCAGAGGACGAGCACGATTTTGCAGGGAGGGGCTGTATCAGGGCGAAGTCAAAACGCAGGAAAGTAGTCCTGGAACACCTGCCATAAGCATGCCAGCCGTGAATAGATGCGGCACGGAGCTGCAGCCACTGTCCTTTAGCAGTCCGAAGAATGCGCACACAAGCCGGCTTCGTTCTTCGCCTCGTACAAGCCACCGCTTTCAGCGGCTCTCGGAGGTGAAGAAGCGGCTGCTTCGTGCACAGATGAGGGCTGCGGCAGCCGCAGGCTCCGAAGCGTGGCTTCGGCAGAAAGACGCCGGGGAGCGCCACTTCCCTCCGGACAGCTCCGGACCGCCGTAGTCTGTGTCCTGACAGGACTGCATCTTAGCGAAAAGCTTTGCCAGTGTGACTCGCTGGCAAAATTTTACCAGCACAGCGAAATTATGCCGCTCTTGCCCAGAAACATGGACTTGCCTCACACTCCAAAGACACTGCTCTTTTCCGAGCAGACTAGAAAATGCTCTCAGATGGCCGTGCTCTCTGCCTGCTCCTGCCCAGCTCGTAGTTTTAGGTGCGCACATCCCAGCCTGGCATTCAGTGCACAGTCAAGGCAATTGCAAAATCCAGCAGCTGCTCATTCCCAAACACAAGTGCGCTGTTTATGCTCTTGCTTCCCGACAAATTCGGCGCAGCCCTTCTTTTCTGCAGCTGCCACCGAGGTCTCTGCATCCTGGAGCCTCAGAGGACGAGCACGATTTAGCCAGGAGAGGCTGTATCAGGGCGAATTCTAAACGCAGGAAAGTAGTCCAGGAACACCTGCCATAAGCATGCCAGCTGTGAATTGAGGCGGCACGGAGCTGCAGCCACTGTCCTTTAGCAGTCCGAAGAATGCGCACACAAGCCGGCCTCGTTCTTCGCCTCGTACAAGCCACCGCTTTCAGCGGCTCTCGGAGGTGAAGAAGCGGCTGCTTCGTGCACAGATGAGGACAGCGGCAGCCGCAGGCTCCGAAGCCTGGCTTCGGCAGAAAGACGCCGGGGAGCGCCACTTCCCTCCGGACAGATCCGGACAGCCGGAGTCTGCGTCCTGAGTGGACTTCATCATAGCGAAAAGCTTTGCCAGTGTGACTCGCAGGGAAAAAGCTTACCAGCACAGCGGACTTATCCCGCTCTTACCCAGAAACATGGACTTGCCTCACACTCCAAAGACACCGCTCTTTCCTGGGCAGGCTAGGAAATGCTCTCAGATGGCCGTGCTGTCTGCCTGCTCCTGCCCAGCTCGTAGTTTTAGGTGCGCACATCCTAGCCTGGCATTCAGTGCACAGTGAAGGCAATTGCAAAATCAAGAAACTGCTCATTCCCAAACACAAGGCGCTGTTTAGGCCCTTGCTTCCCGACAAATTCGGCGCTGCCCTACTTTTCTGCACCTGCCACCGAGGTCTCTGCATCCTGGAGCCTCAGAGGACGAGCACGATTTTGCAGGGAGGGGCTGTATCAGGACAAAGTATAAACGCAGGAAAGTAGTCCAGGAACACCTGCCATAAGCATGCCAGCCGTGAATTCAAGGGGCACGGAGCTGCAGCCACTGTCCTTTAGCAATCCGAAGAATGCGCACACAAGCCGGCTTCGTTCTTCGCCTCGTACAAGCCACCGCTTTCAGCGGCTCTCGGAGGTGAAGAAGCGGCTGCTTCGTGCACAGATGAGGGCAGCGGCAGCCGCAGGCTCCATAGCGCGGCTTCAGCAGAAAGACGCCGGGGAGCGCCACTTCCCTCCGGACAGCTCCGGACCGCCGTAGTCTGCGTCCTGAGTGGACTGCATCGTAGCGAAAAGCTTTGCCAGTGTGTCTCGCACGAAAATAGCTTACCAGCACAGCGGCATTATCCCGATCGTCCCCGGAAACATGGACTTGCCTCACACTCCAAAGACACTGCTCTTTCCTGGGCAGGCTAGGAAATGCTCTCAGATGGCCATGCTCTCTGCCTGCTCCTGCCCAGCTCGTAGTTTTAGGTGCGCACATCCCAGCCTGGCATTCAGTGCACAGTCAAGGCAATTGCAAAATCCAGCAGCTGCTCATTCCCAACAATAAGGCGCTGTTTATGCTCTTGCTTCCAGACAAATTCGGCGCAGCCCTTCTTTTCTGCAGCTGCCACCGTGGTCTCTGCATCCTGGAGCCTCAGAGGACGAGCACGATTTTGACAGGAGGGGCTGTATCAGGGCGAAGTCAAAAGGCAGGAAAGTAGTCCTGGAACACCTTCCATAAGCATTGAAGCAGGGAATTGAAGGGGCACGGAGCTGCAGCCACTGTCCTTTAGCACTCCGAAGAATGTGCACACAAGCCGGCTTCGTTCTTCGCCTCGTACAAGCCACCTCTCTCTGCTGCTCCCGGAGGCGAAGAAGTGGCTGCTTCGTACACAGATGAGGGCAGCGGCAGCCGCAGGCTCCGAAGCGCGGCTTCGGCAGAAAGACGCCGGGGAGCGCCACTTCCCTCCGGACAGCTCCGGATCGCCGTAGTCTGTGTCCTGACAGGACTACATCATAGTGAAAAGCTTTGCCAGTGTGTCTCGCAGGGAAAAAGTTAACCAGCACAGCGGACTTCTCCCGCTCTTGCCAAGAAACATGGACTTGCCTCACACTCCAAAGACACCGCTCTTTTCCGAGTAGACAAGAAAATGCTCTCAGATGGCCGTGCTGTCTGCCTGCTCCTGCCCAGCTCGTAGTTTTAGGTGCGCACAAATCCCAGACTGGCATTCAGTGCACAGTCAAGGCAATTGCAAAATCCAGCAGCTGCTCATTCCCAAACACAAGGCGCTGTTTATGCTCTTGCTTCCCGACAAATTCGGCGCAGCCCTTCTTTTCTGCAGCTGCCACCGAGGTCTCTGCATCCTGGAGCCTCAGAGGAGGAGCACGATTTTGCCAGGAGAGGCTGTATCAGGGCGAAGTCTAAACGCAGGAAAGTAGTCCAGGAACACCTGCCATAAGCATTGAAGCAGGGAATTGAAGGGGCACGGATCTGCAGCCACTGTCCTTTAGCAATCCGAAGAATGCGCACACAAGCCGGCTTCGTTCTTCGCCTCGTACAAGCCTCCTCTCTCTGCAGCCCCACGGAGGCGAAGAAGCGGCTGCTTCGTGCACAGATGAGGGCAGCGGCAGCCGCAGGCTCCGAAGCGCGGCTTCGGCAGAAAGACGCCGGGGAGCGGCACTTCCCTCCGGACAGCTCCGGATCGCCGTAGTCTGCGTTCTGACAGGACTGCATCATAGCGAAAAGCTTTGCCAGTGTGTCTCGCAGGGAAAAAGCTTACCAGCACAGCGGACTTATCCCGCTCTTGCCCAGAAACATGGACTTGCCTCACACTCCAAAGACACCGCTCTTTCCTGGGCAGGCTAGGAAATGCTCTCAGATGGCCGTGCTGTCTGCCTGCTCCTGCCCAGCTCGTAGTTTTAGGTGCGCACATCCCAGCCTGGCATTCAGTGCACAGTCAAGGCAATTGCAAAATCCAGCAGCTGCTCATTCCCAAACACAAGGCGCTGTTTAGGCCCTTGCTTCCCGACAAATTCGGCGCTGCCCTACTTTTCTGCACCTGCCACCGAGGTCTCTGCATCCTGGAGCCTCAGAGGACGAGCACGATTTTGCAGGGAGGGGCTGTATCAGGACAAAGTATAAACGCAGGAAAGTAGTCCAGGAACACCTGCCATAAGCATGCCAGCCGTGAATTCAAGGGGCACGGAGCTGCAGCCACTGTCCTTTAGCAATCCGAAGAATGCGCACACAAGCCGGCTTCGTTCTTCGCCTCCTACAAGCCACCGTCTCTGCGGCTCCCGGAGGCGAAGGAGTGGCTGCTTCGTGTACAGATGAGGGCAGCGGCAGCCGCAGGCTCCGAAGCGCGGCTTCGGCAGAAAGACGCCGGGGAGCGGCACTTCCCTCCGGACAGCTCCGGATCGCCGTAGTCTGCGTCCTGACAGGACTGCATCATAGCGAAAAGCTTTGCCAGTGTGTCTCGCAGGGAAAAAGCTTACCAGCACAGCAGACTTATCCCGCTCTTGCCCAGAAACATGGACTTGCCTCACATTCCAAAGACACTGCTCTTTCCTAAGCAGGCTAGGAAATTCTCTCAGATGGCCGTGCTGTCTGCCTGCTCCTGCCCAGCTCGTAGTTTTAGGTGCGCACAAATCCCAGACTGGCATTCAGTGCACAGTCAAGGCAATTGCAAAATCCAGCAGCTGCTCATTCCCAAACACAAGGCGCTGTTTATGCTCTTGCTTCCCGACAAATTCGGCGCAGCCCTTCTTTTCTGCAGCTGCCACCGAGGTCTCTGCATCCTGGAGCCTCAGAGGACGAGCACGATTTTGCAGGGAGGGGCTGTATCAGGGCGAAGTATAAACGCAGGAAAGTAGTCCAGGAACACCTGCCATAAGCATGCCAGCCGTGAATTCAAGGGGCACGGATCTGCAGCCACTGTCCTTTAGCAATCCGAAGAATGCGCACACAAGCCGGCTTCGTTCTTCGCCTCGTACAAGCCACCTCTCTCTGCGGCTCCCGGAGGCGAAGAAGCGGCTGCTTCGTGCACAGATGAGGACAGCGGCAGCCGCAGGCTCCGAAGCGCGGCTTCGGCAGAAAGACGCCGGGGAGCGCCACTTCCCTCCGGACAGCTCCGGACCGCCGTAGTCTACGTCCTGAGTGGACTTCATCATAGCGAAAAGCTTTGCCAGTGTGTCTCGCAGGGAAAAAGCTTACCAGCACAGCGGACTTCTCCCGATCCTGCCCAGAAACATGGACTTGCCTCACACTCCAAAGACATTGCTCTTTCCTAAGCAGGCTAGGAAATGCTCTCAGATGGCCGTGCTGTCTGCCTGCTCCTGCCCAGCTCGTAGTTTTAGGTGCGCACATCCCAGCCTGGCATTCAGTGCACAGTCAAGGCAATTGCAAAATCCAGCAGCTGCTCATTCCCAAACACAAGTGCGCTGTTTATGCTCTTGCTTCCCGACAAATTCGGCGCAGCCCTTCTTTTCTGCACCTGCCACCGAGGTCTCTGCATCCTGGAGCCTCAGAGGAGGAGCACGATTTTGCCAGGAGAGGCTGTATCAGGACGAAGTCTAAACGCAGGAAAGTAGTCCAGGAACACCTGCCATAAGCATTGAAGCAGGGAATTGAAGGGGCACGGAGCTGCAGCCACTGTCCTTTAGCAATCCGAAGAATGCGCACACAAGCCGGCTTCGTTCTTCGCCTCCTACAAGCCACCTCTCTCTGCGGCTCCCGGAGGCGAAGGAGCGGCTGCTTGGTGCACAGATGAGGGCAGCGGCAGCCGCAGGCTCCGAAGCGCGGCTTCGGCAGAAAGACGCCGGGGAGCGGCACTTCCCTCCGGACAGCTCCGGACCCCCGTAGTCTGCGTCCTGACCGAAATGCATCGTGGCGAAAAGCTTTGCCAGTGTGTCTCGCAGGGAAAAAGCTTACCAGCACAGCAGACTTATCCCGCTCTTGCCAAGAAACATGGACTTGCCTCACACTCCAAAGACACTGCTCTTTCCTAAGCAGGCTAGGAAATGCTCTCAGATGGCCGTGCTGTCTGCCTGCTCCTGCCCAGCTCGTAGTTTTAGGTGCGCACATCCCAGCCTGGCATTCAGTGCACAGTCAAGGCAATTGCAAAATCCAGCAGCTGCTCATTCCCAAACACAAGGCGCTGTTTATGCTCTTGCTTCCCGACAAATTCGGTGCAGCCCTTCTTTTCTGCAGCTGCCACCGAGGTCTCTGCATCCTGGAGCCTCAGAGGACGAGCACGATTTTGCCAGGAGAGGCTGTATCAGGGCGAAGTCAAAAGGCAGGAAAGTAGTCCAGGAACACCTGCCATAAGCATGCCCGCCGTGAATTCAAGGGGCACGGATCTGCAGCCACTGTCCTTTAGCAATCCGAAGAATGCGCACACAAGCCGGCTTCGTTCTTCGCCTCCTACAAGCCACCTCTCTCTGCTGCTCCCGGAGGCGAAGAAGTGGCTGCTTCGTACACAGATGAGGGCAGCGGCAGCCGCAGGCTCCGAAGCCCGGCTTCGGCAGAAAGACGCCGGGGAGCGCCACTTCCCTCCGGACAGCTCCGGACAGCCGTAGTCTGCGTCCTGAGTGGACTTCATCATAGTGAAAAGCTTTGCCAGTGTGTCTCGCAGGGAAAAAGTTAACCAGCACAGCGGACTTCTCCCGCTCTTGCCAAGAAACATGGACTTGCCTCACACTCCAAAGACACTGCTCTTTTCCGAGTAGACAAGAAAATGCTCTCAGATGGCCGTGCTCGCTGCCTGCTCCTGCCCAGCTCGTAGTTTTAGGTGCGCACATCCCAGCCTGGCATTCAGTGCACAGTCAAGGCAATTGCAAAATCCAGCAGCTGCTCATTCCCAAACACAAGGCGCTGTTTATGCTCTTGCTTCCCGACAAATTCGGCGCAGCCCTTCTTTTCTGCAGCTGCCACCGAGGTCTCTGCATCCTGGAGCCTCAGAGGAGGAGCACGATTTTGCCAGGAGAGGCTGTATCAGGACGAAGTCTAAACGCAGGAAAGTTGTCCAGGAACACCTGCCATAAGCATTGAAGCAGGGAATTGAAGGGGCACCGAGCTGCAGCCACTGTCCTTTAGCAATCCGAAGAATGCGCACACAAGCCGGCTTCGTTCTTCGCCTCCTACAAGCCTCCTCTCTCTGCAGCCCCACGGAGGCGAAGAAGCGGCTGCTTCGTGCACAGATGAGGGCAGCGGCAGGTGCAGGCTCCGAAGCGCGGCTTCGGCAGAAAGACGCCGGGGAGCGGCACTTCCCTCCGGACAGCTCCGGATCGCCGTAGTCTGCGTTCTGAAAGGACTGCATCATAGCGAAAAGCTTTGCCAGTGTGTCTCGCAGGGAAAAAGCTTACCAGCACAGCGGACTTATCCCGCTCTTGCCCAGAAACATGGACTTGCCTCACACTCCAAAGACACCGCTCTTTCCTGGGCAGGCTAGGAAATGCTCTCAGATGGCCGTGCTGCCTTCCTGCTCCGGCCCAGCTCGTAGTTTTAGGTGCGCACATCCCAGCCTGGCATTCAGTGCACAGTCAAGGCAATTGCAAAATCCAGCAGCTGCTCATTCCCAAACACAAGGCGCTGTTTATGCTCTTGCTTCCCGACAAATTTGGCGCTGCCCTACTTTTCTGCAGCTGCCACCGAGGTCTCTGCATCCTGGAGCCTCAGAGGACGAGCACGATTTTGCAGGGAGGGGCTGTATCAGGACAAAGTATAAACGCAGGAAAGTAGTCCAGGAACACCTGCCATAAGCATGCCAGCCGTGAATTCAAGGGGCACGGAGCTGCAGCCACTGTCCTTTAGCAATCCGAAGAATGCGCACACAAGCCGGCTTCGTTCTTCGCCTCCTACAAGCCACCGTCTCTGCGGCTCCCGGAGGCGAAGGAGTGGCTGCTTCGTGTACAGATGAGGGCAGCGGCAGCCGCAGGCTCCGAAGCGCGGCTTCGGCAGAAAGACGCCGGGGAGCGGCACTTCCCTCCGGACAGCTCCGGATCGCCGTAGTCTGCGTCCTGACAGGACTGCATCATAGCGAAAAGCTTTGCCAGTGTGTCTCGCAGGGAAAAAGCTTACCAGCACAGCAGACTTATCCCGCTCTTGCCCAGAAACATGGACTTGCCTCACACTCCAAAGACACTGCTCTTTCCTAAGCAGGCTAGGAAATTCTCTCAGATGGCCGTGCTGTCTGCCTGCTCTTGCCCAGCTCGTAGTTTTAGGTGCGCACAAATCCCAGACTGGCATTCAGTGCACAGTCAAGGCAATTGCAAAATCCAGCAGCTGCTCATTCCCAAACACAAGGCGCTGTTTATGCTCTTGCTTCCCGACAAATTCGGCGCAGCCCTTCTTTTCTGCAGCTGCCACCGAGGTCTCTGCATCCTGGAGCCTCAGAGGACGAGCACGATTTTGCAGGGAGGGGCTGTATCAGGGCGAAGTATAAACGCAGGAAAGTAGTCCAGGAACACCTGCCATAAGCATGCCAGCCGTGAATTCAAGGGGCACGGAGCTGCAGCCACTGTCCTTTAGCAATCCGAAGAATGCGCACACAAGCCGGCTTCGTTCTTCGCCTCGTACAAGCCACCTCTCTCTGCGGCTCCCGGAGGCGAAGAAGCGGCTGCTTCGTGCACAGATGAGGACAGCGGCAGCCGCAGGCTCCGAAGCGCGGCTTCGGCAGAAAGACGCCGGGGAGCGGCACTTCCCTCCATACAGCTCCGGACCGCCGTAGTCTGCGTCCTGACAGGACTGCATCGTAGCAAAAAGCTTTGCCGGTGTGTCTCGCAGGGAAAAAGCTTACCAGCACAGCAGACTTATCCCGCTCTTGCCCAGAAACATGGACTTGCCTCACACTCCAAAGACACTGCTCTTTCCTAAGCAGGCTAGGAAATGCTCTCAGATGGATGTGCTCTCTTCCTGCTCCTGCCCAGCTCGTAGTTTTAGGTGCGCACATCCCAGCCTGGCATTCAGTGCACAGTCAAGGCAATTGCAAAATCCAGCAGCTGCTCATTCCCAAACACAAGTGCGCTGTTTATGCTCTTGCTTCCCGACAAATTCGGCGCAGCCCTTCTTTTCTGCACCTGCCACCGAGGTCTCTGCATCCTGGAGCCTCAGAGGACGAGCACGATTTAGCCAGGAGAGGCTGTATCAGGGCGAATTCTAAACGCAGGAAAGTAGTCCAGGAACACCTGCCATAAGCATGCCAGCTGTGAATTGAGGCGGCACGGAGCTGCAGCCACTGTCCTTTAGCAGTCCGAAGAATGCGCACACAAGCCGGCCTCGTTCTTCGCCTCGTACAAGCCACCGCTTTCAGCGGCTCTCGGAGGTGAAGAAGCGGCTGCTTCGTGCACAGATGAGGACAGCGGCAGCCGCAGGCTCCGAAGCGTGGCTTCGGCAGAAAGACGCCGGGGAGCGCCACTTCCCTCCGGACAGATCCGGACAGCCGGAGTCTGCGTCCTGAGTGGACTTCATCATAGCGAAAAGCTTTGCCAGTGTGACTCGCAGGGAAAAAGCTTACCAGCACAGCGGACTTATCCCGATCTTGCCCAGAAACATGGACTTGCCTCACACTCCAAAGACATTGCTCTTTCCTAAGCAGGCTAGGAAATGCTCTCAGATGGCCATGCTCTCTGCCTGCTCCTGCCCAGCTCGTAGTTTTAGGTGCGCACATCCCAGCCTGGCATTCAGTGCACAGTGTAGGCAATTGCAAAATCCAGCAGCTGCTCATTCCCAAACACAAGGCGCTGTTTATGCTCTTGCTTCCCGACAAATTCGGCGCAGCCCTTCTTTTCTGCAGCTGCCACCGAGGTCTCTGCATCCTGGAGCCTCAGAGGACGAGCACGATTTTGCAGGGAGGGGCTGTATCAGGGCGAAGTCAAAACGCAGGAAAGTAGTCCTGGAACACCTGCCATAAGCATGCCAGCCGTGAATAGATGCGGCACGGAGCTGCAGCCACTGTCCTTTAGCAGTCCGAAGAATGCGCACACAAGCCGGCTTCGTTCTTCGCCTCGTACAAGCCACCGCTTTCAGCGGCTCTCGGAGGTGAAGAAGCGGCTGCTTCGTGCACAGATGAGGGCTGCGGCAGCCGCAGGCTCCGAAGCGTGGCTTCGGCAGAAAGACGCCGGGGAGCGCCACTTCCCTCCGGACAGCTCCGGACCGCCGTAGTCTGTGTCCTGACAGGACTGCATCTTAGCGAAAAGCTTTGCCAGTGTGACTCGCTGGCAAAATTTTACCAGCACAGCGAAATTATGCCGCTCTTGCCCAGAAACATGGACTTGCCTCACACTCCAAAGACACTGCTCTTTTCCGAGCAGACTAGAAAATGCTCTCAGATGGCCGTGCTCTCTGCCTGCTCCTGCCCAGCTCGTAGTTTTAGGTGCGCACATCCCAGCCTGGCATTCAGTGCACAGTCAAGGCAATTGCAAAATCCAGCAGCTGCTCATTCCCAAACACAAGTGCGCTGTTTATGCTCTTGCTTCCCGACAAATTCGGCGCAGCCCTTCTTTTCTGCAGCTGCCACCGAGGTCTCTGCATCCTGGAGCCTCAGAGGACGAGCACGATTTAGCCAGGAGAGGCTGTATCAGGGCGAATTCTAAACGCAGGAAAGTAGTCCAGGAACACCTGCCATAAGCATGCCAGCTGTGAATTGAGGCGGCACGGAGCTGCAGCCACTGTCCTTTAGCAGTCCGAAGAATGCGCACACAAGCCGGCCTCGTTCTTCGCCTCGTACAAGCCACCGCTTTCAGCGGCTCTCGGAGGTGAAGAAGCGGCTGCTTCGTGCACAGATGAGGACAGCGGCAGCCGCAGGCTCCGAAGCCTGGCTTCGGCAGAAAGACGCCGGGGAGCGCCACTTCCCTCCGGACAGATCCGGACAGCCGGAGTCTGCGTCCTGAGTGGACTTCATCATAGCGAAAAGCTTTGCCAGTGTGACTCGCAGGGAAAAAGCTTACCAGCACAGCGGACTTATCCCGCTCTTACCCAGAAACATGGACTTGCCTCACACTCCAAAGACACCGCTCTTTCCTGGGCAGGCTAGGAAATGCTCTCAGATGGCCGTGCTGTCTGCCTGCTCCTGCCCAGCTCGTAGTTTTAGGTGCGCACATCCTAGCCTGGCATTCAGTGCACAGTGAAGGCAATTGCAAAATCAAGAAACTGCTCATTCCCAAACACAAGGCGCTGTTTAGGCCCTTGCTTCCCGACAAATTCGGCGCTGCCCTACTTTTCTGCACCTGCCACCGAGGTCTCTGCATCCTGGAGCCTCAGAGGACGAGCACGATTTTGCAGGGAGGGGCTGTATCAGGACAAAGTATAAACGCAGGAAAGTAGTCCAGGAACACCTGCCATAAGCATGCCAGCCGTGAATTCAAGGGGCACGGAGCTGCAGCCACTGTCCTTTAGCAATCCGAAGAATGCGCACACAAGCCGGCTTCGTTCTTCGCCTCGTACAAGCCACCGCTTTCAGCGGCTCTCGGAGGTGAAGAAGCGGCTGCTTCGTGCACAGATGAGGGCAGCGGCAGCCGCAGGCTCCATAGCGCGGCTTCAGCAGAAAGACGCCGGGGAGCGCCACTTCCCTCCGGACAGCTCCGGACCGCCGTAGTCTGCGTCCTGAGTGGACTGCATCGTAGCGAAAAGCTTTGCCAGTGTGTCTCGCACGAAAATAGCTTACCAGCACAGCGGCATTATCCCGATCGTCCCCGGAAACATGGACTTGCCTCACACTCCAAAGACACTGCTCTTTCCTGGGCAGGCTAGGAAATGCTCTCAGATGGCCATGCTCTCTGCCTGCTCCTGCCCAGCTCGTAGTTTTAGGTGCGCACATCCCAGCCTGGCATTCAGTGCACAGTCAAGGCAATTGCAAAATCCAGCAGCTGCTCATTCCCAACAATAAGGCGCTGTTTATGCTCTTGCTTCCAGACAAATTCGGCGCAGCCCTTCTTTTCTGCAGCTGCCACCGTGGTCTCTGCATCCTGGAGCCTCAGAGGACGAGCACGATTTTGACAGGAGGGGCTGTATCAGGGCGAAGTCAAAAGGCAGGAAAGTAGTCCTGGAACACCTTCCATAAGCATTGAAGCAGGGAATTGAAGGGGCACGGAGCTGCAGCCACTGTCCTTTAGCACTCCGAAGAATGTGCACACAAGCCGGCTTCGTTCTTCGCCTCGTACAAGCCACCTCTCTCTGCTGCTCCCGGAGGCGAAGAAGTGGCTGCTTCGTACACAGATGAGGGCAGCGGCAGCCGCAGGCTCCGAAGCGCGGCTTCGGCAGAAAGACGCCGGGGAGCGCCACTTCCCTCCGGACAGCTCCGGATCGCCGTAGTCTGTGTCCTGACAGGACTACATCATAGTGAAAAGCTTTGCCAGTGTGTCTCGCAGGGAAAAAGTTAACCAGCACAGCGGACTTCTCCCGCTCTTGCCAAGAAACATGGACTTGCCTCACACTCCAAAGACACCGCTCTTTTCCGAGTAGACAAGAAAATGCTCTCAGATGGCCGTGCTGTCTGCCTGCTCCTGCCCAGCTCGTAGTTTTAGGTGCGCACAAATCCCAGACTGGCATTCAGTGCACAGTCAAGGCAATTGCAAAATCCAGCAGCTGCTCATTCCCAAACACAAGGCGCTGTTTATGCTCTTGCTTCCCGACAAATTCGGCGCAGCCCTTCTTTTCTGCACCTGCCACCGAGGTCTCTGCATCCTGGAGCCTCAGAGGAGGAGCACGATTTTGCCAGGAGAGGCTGTATCAGGGCGAAGTCTAAACGCAGGAAAGTAGTCCAGGAACACCTGCCATAAGCATTGAAGCAGGGAATTGAAGGGGCACGGATCTGCAGCCACTGTCCTTTAGCAATCCGAAGAATGCGCACACAAGCCGGCTTCGTTCTTCGCCTCGTACAAGCCTCCTCTCTCTGCAGCCCCACGGAGGCGAAGAAGCGGCTGCTTCGTGCACAGATGAGGGCAGCGGCAGCCGCAGGCTCCGAAGCGCGGCTTCGGCAGAAAGACGCCGGGGAGCGGCACTTCCCTCCGGACAGCTCCGGATCGCCGTAGTCTGCGTTCTGACAGGACTGCATCATAGCGAAAAGCTTTGCCAGTGTGTCTCGCAGGGAAAAAGCTTACCAGCACAGCGGACTTATCCCGCTCTTGCCCAGAAACATGGACTTGCCTCACACTCCAAAGACACCGCTCTTTCCTGGGCAGGCTAGGAAATGCTCTCAGATGGCCGTGCTGTCTGCCTGCTCCTGCCCAGCTCGTAGTTTTAGGTGCGCACATCCCAGCCTGGCATTCAGTGCACAGTCAAGGCAATTGCAAAATCCAGCAGCTGCTCATTCCCAAACACAAGGCGCTGTTTAGGCCCTTGCTTCCCGACAAATTCGGCGCTGCCCTACTTTTCTGCACCTGCCACCGAGGTCTCTGCATCCTGGAGCCTCAGAGGACGAGCACGATTTTGCAGGGAGGGGCTGTATCAGGACAAAGTATAAACGCAGGAAAGTAGTCCAGGAACACCTGCCATAAGCATGCCAGCCGTGAATTCAAGGGGCACGGAGCTGCAGCCACTGTCCTTTAGCAATCCGAAGAATGCGCACACAAGCCGGCTTCGTTCTTCGCCTCCTACAAGCCACCGTCTCTGCGGCTCCCGGAGGCGAAGGAGTGGCTGCTTCGTGTACAGATGAGGGCAGCGGCAGCCGCAGGCTCCGAAGCGCGGCTTCGGCAGAAAGACGCCGGGGAGCGGCACTTCCCTCCGGACAGCTCCGGATCGCCGTAGTCTGCGTCCTGACAGGACTGCATCATAGCGAAAAGCTTTGCCAGTGTGTCTCGCAGGGAAAAAGCTTACCAGCACAGCAGACTTATCCCGCTCTTGCCCAGAAACATGGACTTGCCTCACATTCCAAAGACACTGCTCTTTCCTAAGCAGGCTAGGAAATTCTCTCAGATGGCCGTGCTGTCTGCCTGCTCCTGCCCAGCTCGTAGTTTTAGGTGCGCACAAATCCCAGACTGGCATTCAGTGCACAGTCAAGGCAATTGCAAAATCCAGCAGCTGCTCATTCCCAAACACAAGGCGCTGTTTATGCTCTTGCTTCCCGACAAATTCGGCGCAGCCCTTCTTTTCTGCAGCTGCCACCGAGGTCTCTGCATCCTGGAGCCTCAGAGGACGAGCACGATTTTGCAGGGAGGGGCTGTATCAGGGCGAAGTATAAACGCAGGAAAGTAGTCCAGGAACACCTGCCATAAGCATGCCAGCCGTGAATTCAAGGGGCACGGATCTGCAGCCACTGTCCTTTAGCAATCCGAAGAATGCGCACACAAGCCGGCTTCGTTCTTCGCCTCGTACAAGCCACCTCTCTCTGCGGCTCCCGGAGGCGAAGAAGCGGCTGCTTCGTGCACAGATGAGGACAGCGGCAGCCGCAGGCTCCGAAGCGCGGCTTCGGCAGAAAGACGCCGGGGAGCGCCACTTCCCTCCGGACAGCTCCGGACCGCCGTAGTCTACGTCCTGAGTGGACTTCATCATAGCGAAAAGCTTTGCCAGTGTGTCTCGCAGGGAAAAAGCTTACCAGCACAGCGGACTTCTCCCGATCCTGCCCAGAAACATGGACTTGCCTCACACTCCAAAGACATTGCTCTTTCCTAAGCAGGCTAGGAAATGCTCTCAGATGGCCGTGCTGTCTGCCTGCTCCTGCCCAGCTCGTAGTTTTAGGTGCGCACATCCCAGCCTGGCATTCAGTGCACAGTCAAGGCAATTGCAAAATCCAGCAGCTGCTCATTCCCAAACACAAGTGCGCTGTTTATGCTCTTGCTTCCCGACAAATTCGGCGCAGCCCTTCTTTTCTGCACCTGCCACCGAGGTCTCTGCATCCTGGAGCCTCAGAGGAGGAGCACGATTTTGCCAGGAGAGGCTGTATCAGGACGAAGTCTAAACGCAGGAAAGTAGTCCAGGAACACCTGCCATAAGCATTGAAGCAGGGAATTGAAGGGGCACGGAGCTGCAGCCACTGTCCTTTAGCAATCCGAAGAATGCGCACACAAGCCGGCTTCGTTCTTTGCCTCCTACAAGCCACCTCTCTCTGCGGCTCCCGGAGGCGAAGGAGCGGCTGCTTGGTGCACAGATGAGGGCAGCGGCAGCCGCAGGCTCCGAAGCGCGGCTTCGGCAGAAAGACGCCGGGGAGCGGCACTTCCCTCCGGACAGCTCCGGACCCCCGTAGTCTGCGTCCTGACCGAAATGCATCGTGGCGAAAAGCTTTGCCAGTGTGTCTCGCAGGGAAAAAGCTTACCAGCACAGCAGACTTATCCCGCTCTTGCCAAGAAACATGGACTTGCCTCACACTCCAAAGACACCGCTCTTTCCTGGGCAGGCTAGGAAATGCTCTCAGATGGCCGTGCTGTCTGCCTGCTCCTGCCCAGCTCGTAGTTTTAGGTGCGCACATCCCAGCCTGGCATTCAGTGCACAGTCAAGGCAATTGCAAAATCCAGCAGCTGCTCATTCCCAAACACAAGGCGCTGTTTATGCTCTTGCTTCCCGACAAATTCGGCGCAGCCCTTCTTTTCTGCACCTGCCACCGAGGTCTCTGCATCCTGGAGCCTCAGAGGAGGAGCACGATTTTGCCAGGAGAGGCTGTATCAGGACGAAGTCTAAACGCAGGAAAGTTGTCCAGGAACACCTGCCATAAGCATTGAAGCAGGGAATTGAAGGGGCACGGAGCTGCAGCCACTGTCCTTTAGCAATCCGAAGAATGCGCACACAAGCCGGCTTCGTTCTTCGCCTCGTACAAGCCTCCTCTCTCTGCAGCCCCACGGAGGCGAAGAAGCGGCTGCTTCGTGCACAGATGAGGGCAGCGGCAGGTGCAGGCTCCGAAGCGCGGCTTCGGCAGAAAGACGCCGGGGAGCGGCACTTCCCTCCGGACAGCTCCGGATCGCCGTAGTCTGCGTTCTGACAGGACTGCATCATAGCGAAAAGCTTTGCCAGTGTGTCTCGCAGGGAAAAAGCTTACCAGCACAGCGGACTTATCCCGCTCTTGCCCAGAAACATGGACTTGCCTCACACTCCAAAGACACCGCTCTTTCCTGGGCAGGCTAGGAAATGCTCTCAGATGGCCGTGCTGTCTGCCTGCTCCTGCCCAGCTCGTAGTTTTAGGTGCGCACATCCCAGCCTGGCATTCAGTGCACAGTCAAGGCAATTGCAAAATCCAGCAGCTGCTCATTCCCAAACACAAGGCGCTGTTTAGGCCCTTGCTTCCCGACAAATTCGGCGCTGCCCTACTTTTCTGCACCTGCCACCGAGGTCTCTGCATCCTGGAGCCTCAGAGGACGAGCACGATTTTGCAGGGAGGGGCTGTATCAGGACAAAGTATAAACGCAGGAAAGTAGTCCAGGAACACCTGCCATAAGCATGCCAGCCGTGAATTCAAGGGGCACGGAGCTGCAGCCACTGTCCTTTAGCAATCCGAAGAATGCGCACACAAGCCGGCTTCGTTCTTCGCCTCCTACAAGCCACCGTCTCTGCGGCTCCCGGAGGCGAAGGAGTGGCTGCTTCGTGTACAGATGAGGGCAGCGGCAGCCGCAGGCTCCGAAGCGCGGCTTCGGCAGAAAGACGCCGGGGAGCGGCACTTCCCTCCGGACAGCTCCGGATCGCCGTAGTCTGCGTCCTGACAGGACTGCATCATAGCGAAAAGCTTTGCCAGTGTGTCTCGCAGGGAAAAAGCTTACCAGCACAGCAGACTTATCCCGCTCTTGCCCAGAAACATGGACTTGCCTCACATTCCAAAGACACTGCTCTTTCCTAAGCAGGCTAGGAAATTCTCTCAGATGGCCGTGCTGTCTGCCTGCTCCTGCCCAGCTCGTAGTTTTAGGTGCGCACAAATCCCAGACTGGCATTCAGTGCACAGTCAAGGCAATTGCAAAATCCAGCAGCTGCTCATTCCCAAACACAAGGCGCTGTTTATGCTCTTGCTTCCCGACAAATTCGGCGCAGCCCTTCTTTTCTGCACCTGCCACCGAGGTCTCTGCATCCTGGAGCCTCAGAGGACGAGCACGATTTTGCAGGGAGGGGCTGTATCAGGGCGAAGTATAAACGCAGGAAAGTAGTCCAGGAACACCTGCCATAAGCATGCCAGCCGTGAATTCAAGGGGCACGGAGCTGCAGCCACTGTCCTTTAGCAATCCGAAGAATGCGCACACAAGCCGGCTTCGTTCTTCGCCTCCTACAAGCCACCTCTCTCTGCGGCTCCCGGAGGCGAAGAAGCGGCTGCTTCGTGCACAGATGAGGACAGCGGCAGCCGCAGGCTCCGAAGCGCGGCTTCGGCAGAAAGACGCCGGGGAGCGCCACTTCCCTCCGGACAGCTCCGGACCGCCGTAGTCTACGTCCTGAGTGGACTTCATCATAGCGAAAAGCTTTGCCAGTGTGTCTCGCAGGGAAAAAGCTTACCAGCACAGCGGACTTCTCCCGATCCTGCCCAGAAACATGGACTTGCCTCACACTCCAAAGACATTGCTCTTTCCTAAGCAGGCTAGGAAATGCTCTCAGATGGCCGTGCTGTCTGCCTGCTCCTGCCCAGCTCGTAGTTTTAGGTGCGCACATCCCAGCCTGGCATTCAGTGCACAGTCAAGGCAATTGCAAAATCCAGCAGCTGCTCATTCCCAAACACAAGTGCGCTGTTTATGCTCTTGCTTCCCGACAAATTCGGCGCAGCCCTTCTTTTCTGCACCTGCCACCGAGGTCTCTGCATCCTGGAGCCTCAGAGGAGGAGCACGATTTTGCCAGGAGAGGCTGTATCAGGACGAAGTCTAAACGCAGGAAAGTAGTCCAGGAACACCTGCCATAAGCATTGAAGCAGGGAATTGAAGGGGCACGGAGCTGCAGCCACTGTCCTTTAGCAATCCGAAGAATGCGCACACAAGCCGGCTTCGTTCTTCGCCTCCTACAAGCCACCTCTCTCTGCGGCTCCCGGAGGCGAAGGAGCGGCTGCTTGGTGCACAGATGAGGGCAGCGGCAGCCGCAGGCTCCGAAGCGCGGCTTCGGCAGAAAGACGCCGGGGAGCGGCACTTCCCTCCGGACAGCTCCGGACCCCCGTAGTCTGCGTCCTGACCGAAATGCATCGTGGCGAAAAGCTTTGCCAGTGTGTCTCGCAGGGAAAAAGCTTACCAGCACAGCAGACTTATCCCGCTCTTGCCAAGAAACATGGACTTGCCTCACACTCCAAAGACACTGCTCTTTCCTAAGCAGGCTAGGAAATGCTCTCAGATGGCCGTGCTGTCTGCCTGCTCCTGCCCAGCTCGTAGTTTTAGGTGCGCACATCCCAGCCTGGCATTCAGTGCACAGTCAAGGCAATTGCAAAATCCAGCAGCTGCTCATTCCCAAACACAAGGCGCTGTTTATGCTCTTGCTTCCCGACAAATTCGGTGCAGCCCTTCTTTTCTGCAGCTGCCACCGAGGTCTCTGCATCCTGGAGCCTCAGAGGACGAGCACGATTTTGCCAGGAGAGGCTGTATCAGGGCGAAGTCAAAAGGCAGGAAAGTAGTCCAGGAACACCTGCCATAAGCATGCCCGCCGTGAATTCAAGGGGCACGGATCTGCAGCCACTGTCCTTTAGCAATCCGAAGAATGCGCACACAAGCCGGCTTCGTTCTTCGCCTCCTACAAGCCACCTCTCTCTGCTGCTCCCGGAGGCGAAGAAGTGGCTGCTTCGTACACAGATGAGGGCAGCGGCAGCCGCAGGCTCCGAAGCCCGGCTTCGGCAGAAAGACGCCGGGGAGCGCCACTTCCCTCCGGACAGCTCCGGACAGCCGTAGTCTGCGTCCTGAGTGGACTTCATCATAGTGAAAAGCTTTGCCAGTGTGTCTCGCAGGGAAAAAGTTAACCAGCACAGCGGACTTCTCCCGCTCTTGCCAAGAAACATGGACTTGCCTCACACTCCAAAGACACTGCTCTTTTCCGAGTAGACAAGAAAATGCTCTCAGATGGCCGTGCTCGCTGCCTGCTCCTGCCCAGCTCGTAGTTTTAGGTGCGCACATCCCAGCCTGGCATTCAGTGCACAGTCAAGGCAATTGCAAAATCCAGCAGCTGCTCATTCCCAAACACAAGGCGCTGTTTATGCTCTTGCTTCCCGACAAATTCGGCGCAGCCCTTCTTTTCTGCAGCTGCCACCGAGGTCTCTGCATCCTGGAGCCTCAGAGGAGGAGCACGATTTTGCCAGGAGAGGCTGTATCAGGACGAAGTCTAAACGCAGGAAAGTTGTCCAGGAACACCTGCCATAAGCATTGAAGCAGGGAATTGAAGGGGCACCGAGCTGCAGCCACTGTCCTTTAGCAATCCGAAGAATGCGCACACAAGCCGGCTTCGTTCTTCGCCTCCTACAAGCCTCCTCTCTCTGCAGCCCCACGGAGGCGAAGAAGCGGCTGCTTCGTGCACAGATGAGGGCAGCGGCAGGTGCAGGCTCCGAAGCGCGGCTTCGGCAGAAAGACGCCGGGGAGCGGCACTTCCCTCCGGACAGCTCCGGATCGCCGTAGTCTGCGTTCTGAAAGGACTGCATCATAGCGAAAAGCTTTGCCAGTGTGTCTCGCAGGGAAAAAGCTTACCAGCACAGCGGACTTATCCCGCTCTTGCCCAGAAACATGGACTTGCCTCACACTCCAAAGACACCGCTCTTTCCTGGGCAGGCTAGGAAATGCTCTCAGATGGCCGTGCTGCCTTCCTGCTCCGGCCCAGCTCGTAGTTTTAGGTGCGCACATCCCAGCCTGGCATTCAGTGCACAGTCAAGGCAATTGCAAAATCCAGCAGCTGCTCATTCCCAAACACAAGGCGCTGTTTATGCTCTTGCTTCCCGACAAATTTGGCGCTGCCCTACTTTTCTGCAGCTGCCACCGAGGTCTCTGCATCCTGGAGCCTCAGAGGACGAGCACGATTTTGCAGGGAGGGGCTGTATCAGGACAAAGTATAAACGCAGGAAAGTAGTCCAGGAACACCTGCCATAAGCATGCCAGCCGTGAATTCAAGGGGCACGGAGCTGCAGCCACTGTCCTTTAGCAATCCGAAGAATGCGCACACAAGCCGGCTTCGTTCTTCGCCTCCTACAAGCCACCGTCTCTGCGGCTCCCGGAGGCGAAGGAGTGGCTGCTTCGTGTACAGATGAGGGCAGCGGCAGCCGCAGGCTCCGAAGCGCGGCTTCGGCAGAAAGACGCCGGGGAGCGGCACTTCCCTCCGGACAGCTCCGGATCGCCGTAGTCTGCGTCCTGACAGGACTGCATCATAGCGAAAAGCTTTGCCAGTGTGTCTCGCAGGGAAAAAGCTTACCAGCACAGCAGACTTATCCCGCTCTTGCCCAGAAACATGGACTTGCCTCACACTCCAAAGACACTGCTCTTTCCTAAGCAGGCTAGGAAATTCTCTCAGATGGCCGTGCTGTCTGCCTGCTCCTGCCCAGCTCGTAGTTTTAGGTGCGCACAAATCCCAGACTGGCATTCAGTGCACAGTCAAGGCAATTGCAAAATCCAGCAGCTGCTCATTCCCAAACACAAGGCGCTGTTTATGCTCTTGCTTCCCGACAAATTCGGCGCAGCCCTTCTTTTCTGCAGCTGCCACCGAGGTCTCTGCATCCTGGAGCCTCAGAGGACGAGCACGATTTTGCAGGGAGGGGCTGTATCAGGGCGAAGTATAAACGCAGGAAAGTAGTCCAGGAACACCTGCCATAAGCATGCCAGCCGTGAATTCAAGGGGCACGGAGCTGCAGCCACTGTCCTTTAGCAATCCGAAGAATGCGCACACAAGCCGGCTTCGTTCTTCGCCTCGTACAAGCCACCTCTCTCTGCGGCTCCCGGAGGCGAAGAAGCGGCTGCTTCGTGCACAGATGAGGACAGCGGCAGCCGCAGGCTCCGAAGCGCGGCTTCGGCAGAAAGACGCCGGGGAGCGGCACTTCCCTCCATACAGCTCCGGACCACCGTAGTCTGCGTCCTGACAGGACTGCATCGTAGCAAAAAGCTTTGCCGGTGTGTCTCGCAGGGAAAAAGCTTACCAGCACAGCAGACTTATCCCGCTCTTGCCCAGAAACATGGACTTGCCTCACACTCCAAAGACACTGCTCTTTCCTAAGCAGGCTAGGAAATGCTCTCAGATGGATGTGCTCTCTTCCTGCTCCTGCCCAGCTCGTAGTTTTAGGTGCGCACATCCCAGCCTGGCATTCAGTGCACAGTCAAGGCAATTGCAAAATCCAGCAGCTGCTCATTCCCAAACACAAGTGCGCTGTTTATGCTCTTGCTTCCCGACAAATTCGGCGCAGCCCTTCTTTTCTGCACCTGCCACCGAGGTCTCTGCATCCTGGAGCCTCAGAGGACGAGCACGATTTAGCCAGGAGAGGCTGTATCAGGGCGAATTCTAAACGCAGGAAAGTAGTCCAGGAACACCTGCCATAAGCATGCCAGCTGTGAATTGAGGCGGCACGGAGCTGCAGCCACTGTCCTTTAGCAGTCCGAAGAATGCGCACACAAGCCGGCCTCGTTCTTCGCCTCGTACAAGCCACCGCTTTCAGCGGCTCTCGGAGGTGAAGAAGCGGCTGCTTCGTGCACAGATGAGGACAGCGGCAGCCGCAGGCTCCGAAGCGTGGCTTCGGCAGAAAGACGCCGGGGAGCGCCACTTCCCTCCGGACAGATCCGGACAGCCGGAGTCTGCGTCCTGAGTGGACTTCATCATAGCGAAAAGCTTTGCCAGTGTGACTCGCAGGGAAAAAGCTTACCAGCACAGCGGACTTATCCCGATCTTGCCCAGAAACATGGACTTGCCTCACACTCCAAAGACATTGCTCTTTCCTAAGTAGGCTAGGAAATGCTCTCAGATGGCCATGCTCTCTGCCTGCTCCTGCCCAGCTCGTAGTTTTAGGTGCGCACATCCCAGCCTGGCATTCAGTGCACAGTGTAGGCAATTGCAAAATCCAGCAGCTGCTCATTCCCAAACACAAGGCGCTGTTTATGCTCTTGCTTCCCGACAAATTCGGCGCAGCCCTTCTTTTCTGCAGCTGCCACCGAGGTCTCTGCATCCTGGAGCCTCAGAGGACGAGCACGATTTTGCAGGGAGGGGCTGTATCAGGGCGAAGTCAAAACGCAGGAAAGTAGTCCTGGAACACCTGCCATAAGCATGCCAGCCGTGAATAGATGCGGCACGGAGCTGCAGCCACTGTCCTTTAGCAGTCCGAAGAATGCGCACACAAGCCGGCTTCGTTCTTCGCCTCGTACAAGCCACCGTCTCTGCGGCTCTCGGAGGTGAAGAAGCGGCTGCTTCGTGCACAGATGAGGGCTGCGGCAGCCGCAGGCTCCGAAGCGTGGCTTCGGCAGAAAGACGCCGGGGAGCGCCACTTCCCTCCGGACAGCTCCGGACCCCCGTAGTCTGCGTCCTGACCGAAATGCATCGTGGCGAAAAGCTTTGCCAGTGTGTCTCGCAGGGAAAAAGCTTACCAGCACAGCAGACTTATCCCGCTCTTGCCAAGAAACATGGACTTGCCTCACACTCCAAAGACACCGCTCTTTCCTGGGCAGGCTAGGAAATGCTCTCAGATGGCCGTGCTGTCTGCCTGCTCCTGCCCAGCTCGTAGTTTTAGGTGCGCACATCCCAGCCTGGCATTCAGTGCACAGTCAAGGCAATTGCAAAATCCAGCAGCTGCTCATTCCCAAACACAAGGCGCTGTTTATGCTCTTGCTTCCCGACAAATTCGGTGCAGCCCTTCTTTTCTGCAGCTGCCACCGAGGTCTCTGCATCCTGGAGCCTCAGAGGACGAGCACGATTTTGCCAGGAGAGGCTGTATCAGGGCGAAGTCAAAAGGCAGGAAAGTAGTCCAGGAACACCTGCCATAAGCATTGAAGCAGGGAATTCAAGGGGCACGGATCTGCAGCCACTGTCCTTTAGCAATCCGAAGAATGCGCACACAAGCCGGCTTCGTTCTTCGCCTCCTACAAGCCACCTCTCTCTGCTGCTCCCGGAGGCGAAGAAGTGGCTGCTTCGTACACAGATGAGGGCAGCGGCAGCCGCAGGCTCCGAAGCCCGGCTTCGGCAGAAAGACGCCGGGGAGCGGCACTTCCCTCCGGACACCTCCGGACAGCCGTAGTCTGCGTCCTGAGTGGACTTCATCATAGTGAAAAGCTTTGCCAGTGTGTCTCGCAGGGAAAAAGTTAACCAGCACAGCGGACTTCTCCCGCTCTTGCCAAGAAACATGGACTTGCCTCACACTCCAAAGACACTGCTCTTTTCCGAGTAGACAAGAAAATGCTCTCAGATGGCCGTGCTCGCTGCCTGCTCCTGCCCAGCTCGTAGTTTTAGGTGCGCACATCCCAGCCTGGCATTCAGTGCACAGTCAAGGCAATTGCAAAATCCAGCAGCTGCTCATTCCCAAACACAAGGCGCTGTTTATGCTCTTGCTTCCCGACAAATTCGGCGCAGCCCTTCTTTTCTGCAGCTGCCACCGAGGTCTCTGCATCCTGGAGCCTCAGAGGAGGAGCACGATTTTGCCAGGAGAGGCTGTATCAGGACGAAGTCTAAACGCAGGAAAGTTGTCCAGGAACACCTGCCATAAGCATTGAAGCAGGGAATTGAAGGGGCACGGAGCTGCAGCCACTGTCCTTTAGCAATCCGAAGAATGCGCACACAAGCCGGCTTCGTTCTTCGCCTCGTACAAGCCTCCTCTCTCTGCAGCCCCACGGAGGCGAAGAAGCGGCTGCTTCGTGCACAGATGAGGGCAGCGGCAGGTGCAGGCTCCGAAGCGCGGCTTCGGCAGAAAGACGCCGGGGAGCGGCACTTCCCTCCGGACAGCTCCGGATCGCCGTAGTCTGCGTTCTGACAGGACTGCATCATAGCGAAAAGCTTTGCCAGTGTGTCTCGCAGGGAAAAAGCTTACCAGCACAGCGGACTTATCCCGCTCTTGCCCAGAAACATGGACTTGCCTCACACTCCAAAGACACCGCTCTTTCCTGGGCAGGCTAGGAAATGCTCTCAGATGGCCGTGCTGTCTGCCTGCTCCTGCCCAGCTCGTAGTTTTAGGTGCGCACATCCCAGCCTGGCATTCAGTGCACAGTCAAGGCAATTGCAAAATCCAGCAGCTGCTCATTCCCAAACACAAGGCGCTGTTTAGGCCCTTGCTTCCCGACAAATTCGGCGCTGCCCTACTTTTCTGCACCTGCCACCGAGGTCTCTGCATCCTGGAGCCTCAGAGGACGAGCACGATTTTGCAGGGAGGGGCTGTATCAGGACAAAGTATAAACGCAGGAAAGTAGTCCAGGAACACCTGCCATAAGCATGCCAGCCGTGAATTCAAGGGGCACGGAGCTGCAGCCACTGTCCTTTAGCAATCCGAAGAATGCGCACACAAGCCGGCTTCGTTCTTCGCCTCCTACAAGCCACCGTCTCTGCGGCTCCCGGAGGCGAAGGAGTGGCTGCTTCGTGTACAGATGAGGGCAGCGGCAGCCGCAGGCTCCGAAGCGCGGCTTCGGCAGAAAGACGCCGGGGAGCGGCACTTCCCTCCGGACAGCTCCGGATCGCCGTAGTCTGCGTCCTGACAGGACTGCATCATAGCGAAAAGCTTTGCCAGTGTGTCTCGCAGGGAAAAAGCTTACCAGCACAGCAGACTTATCCCGCTCTTGCCCAGAAACATGGACTTGCCTCACATTCCAAAGACACTGCTCTTTCCTAAGCAGGCTAGGAAATTCTCTCAGATGGCCGTGCTGTCTGCCTGCTCCTGCCCAGCTCGTAGTTTTAGGTGCGCACAAATCCCAGACTGGCATTCAGTGCACAGTCAAGGCAATTGCAAAATCCAGCAGCTGCTCATTCCCAAACACAAGGCGCTGTTTATGCTCTTGCTTCCCGACAAATTCGGCGCAGCCCTTCTTTTCTGCACCTGCCACCGAGGTCTCTGCATCCTGGAGCCTCAGAGGACGAGCACGATTTTGCAGGGAGGGGCTGTATCAGGGCGAAGTATAAACGCAGGAAAGTAGTCCAGGAACACCTGCCATAAGCATGCCAGCCGTGAATTCAAGGGGCACGGAGCTGCAGCCACTGTCCTTTAGCAATCCGAAGAATGCGCACACAAGCCGGCTTCGTTCTTCGCCTCCTACAAGCCACCTCTCTCTGCGGCTCCCGGAGGCGAAGAAGCGGCTGCTTCGTGCACAGATGAGGACAGCGGCAGCCGCAGGCTCCGAAGCGCGGCTTCGGCAGAAAGACGCCGGGGAGCGCCACTTCCCTCCGGACAGCTCCGGACCGCCGTAGTCTACGTCCTGAGTGGACTTCATCATAGCGAAAAGCTTTGCCAGTGTGTCTCGCAGGGAAAAAGCTTACCAGCACAGCGGACTTCTCCCGATCCTGCCCAGAAACATGGACTTGCCTCACACTCCAAAGACATTGCTCTTTCCTAAGCAGGCTAGGAAATGCTCTCAGATGGCCGTGCTGTCTGCCTGCTCCTGCCCAGCTCGTAGTTTTAGGTGCGCACATCCCAGCCTGGCATTCAGTGCACAGTCAAGGCAATTGCAAAATCCAGCAGCTGCTCATTCCCAAACACAAGTGCGCTGTTTATGCTCTTGCTTCCCGACAAATTCGGCGCAGCCCTTCTTTTCTGCACCTGCCACCGAGGTCTCTGCATCCTGGAGCCTCAGAGGAGGAGCACGATTTTGCCAGGAGAGGCTGTATCAGGACGAAGTCTAAACGCAGGAAAGTAGTCCAGGAACACCTGCCATAAGCATTGAAGCAGGGAATTGAAGGGGCACGGAGCTGCAGCCACTGTCCTTTAGCAATCCGAAGAATGCGCACACAAGCCGGCTTCGTTCTTCGCCTCCTACAAGCCACCTCTCTCTGCGGCTCCCGGAGGCGAAGGAGCGGCTGCTTGGTGCACAGATGAGGGCAGCGGCAGCCGCAGGCTCCGAAGCGCGGCTTCGGCAGAAAGACGCCGGGGAGCGGCACTTCCCTCCGGACAGCTCCGGACCCCCGTAGTCTGCGTCCTGACCGAAATGCATCGTGGCGAAAAGCTTTGCCAGTGTGTCTCGCAGGGAAAAAGCTTACCAGCACAGCAGACTTATCCCGCTCTTGCCAAGAAACATGGACTTGCCTCACACTCCAAAGACACTGCTCTTTCCTAAGCAGGCTAGGAAATGCTCTCAGATGGCCGTGCTGTCTGCCTGCTCCTGCCCAGCTCGTAGTTTTAGGTGCGCACATCCCAGCCTGGCATTCAGTGCACAGTCAAGGCAATTGCAAAATCCAGCAGCTGCTCATTCCCAAACACAAGGCGCTGTTTATGCTCTTGCTTCCCGACAAATTCGGTGCAGCCCTTCTTTTCTGCAGCTGCCACCGAGGTCTCTGCATCCTGGAGCCTCAGAGGACGAGCACGATTTTGCCAGGAGAGGCTGTATCAGGGCGAAGTCAAAAGGCAGGAAAGTAGTCCAGGAACACCTGCCATAAGCATGCCCGCCGTGAATTCAAGGGGCACGGATCTGCAGCCACTGTCCTTTAGCAATCCGAAGAATGCGCACACAAGCCGGCTTCGTTCTTCGCCTCCTACAAGCCACCTCTCTCTGCTGCTCCCGGAGGCGAAGAAGTGGCTGCTTCGTACACAGATGAGGGCAGCGGCAGCCGCAGGCTCCGAAGCCCGGCTTCGGCAGAAAGACGCCGGGGAGCGCCACTTCCCTCCGGACAGCTCCGGACAGCCGTAGTCTGCGTCCTGAGTGGACTTCATCATAGTGAAAAGCTTTGCCAGTGTGTCTCGCAGGGAAAAAGTTAACCAGCACAGCGGACTTCTCCCGCTCTTGCCAAGAAACATGGACTTGCCTCACACTCCAAAGACACTGCTCTTTTCCGAGTAGACAAGAAAATGCTCTCAGATGGCCGTGCTCGCTGCCTGCTCCTGCCCAGCTCGTAGTTTTAGGTGCGCACATCCCAGCCTGGCATTCAGTGCACAGTCAAGGCAATTGCAAAATCCAGCAGCTGCTCATTCCCAAACACAAGGCGCTGTTTATGCTCTTGCTTCCCGACAAATTCGGCGCAGCCCTTCTTTTCTGCAGCTGCCACCGAGGTCTCTGCATCCTGGAGCCTCAGAGGAGGAGCACGATTTTGCCAGGAGAGGCTGTATCAGGACGAAGTCTAAACGCAGGAAAGTTGTCCAGGAACACCTGCCATAAGCATTGAAGCAGGGAATTGAAGGGGCACCGAGCTGCAGCCACTGTCCTTTAGCAATCCGAAGAATGCGCACACAAGCCGGCTTCGTTCTTCGCCTCCTACAAGCCTCCTCTCTCTGCAGCCCCACGGAGGCGAAGAAGCGGCTGCTTCGTGCACAGATGAGGGCAGCGGCAGGTGCAGGCTCCGAAGCGCGGCTTCGGCAGAAAGACGCCGGGGAGCGGCACTTCCCTCCGGACAGCTCCGGATCGCCGTAGTCTGCGTTCTGAAAGGACTGCATCATAGCGAAAAGCTTTGCCAGTGTGTCTCGCAGGGAAAAAGCTTACCAGCACAGCGGACTTATCCCGCTCTTGCCCAGAAACATGGACTTGCCTCACACTCCAAAGACACCGCTCTTTCCTGGGCAGGCTAGGAAATGCTCTCAGATGGCCGTGCTGCCTTCCTGCTCCGGCCCAGCTCGTAGTTTTAGGTGCGCACATCCCAGCCTGGCATTCAGTGCACAGTCAAGGCAATTGCAAAATCCAGCAGCTGCTCATTCCCAAACACAAGGCGCTGTTTATGCTCTTGCTTCCCGACAAATTTGGCGCTGCCCTACTTTTCTGCAGCTGCCACCGAGGTCTCTGCATCCTGGAGCCTCAGAGGACGAGCACGATTTTGCAGGGAGGGGCTGTATCAGGACAAAGTATAAACGCAGGAAAGTAGTCCAGGAACACCTGCCATAAGCATGCCAGCCGTGAATTCAAGGGGCACGGAGCTGCAGCCACTGTCCTTTAGCAATCCGAAGAATGCGCACACAAGCCGGCTTCGTTCTTCGCCTCCTACAAGCCACCGTCTCTGCGGCTCCCGGAGGCGAAGGAGTGGCTGCTTCGTGTACAGATGAGGGCAGCGGCAGCCGCAGGCTCCGAAGCGCGGCTTCGGCAGAAAGACGCCGGGGAGCGGCACTTCCCTCCGGACAGCTCCGGATCGCCGTAGTCTGCGTCCTGACAGGACTGCATCATAGCGAAAAGCTTTGCCAGTGTGTCTCGCAGGGAAAAAGCTTACCAGCACAGCAGACTTATCCCGCTCTTGCCCAGAAACATGGACTTGCCTCACACTCCAAAGACACTGCTCTTTCCTAAGCAGGCTAGGAAATTCTCTCAGATGGCCGTGCTGTCTGCCTGCTCCTGCCCAGCTCGTAGTTTTAGGTGCGCACAAATCCCAGACTGGCATTCAGTGCACAGTCAAGGCAATTGCAAAATCCAGCAGCTGCTCATTCCCAAACACAAGGCGCTGTTTATGCTCTTGCTTCCCGACAAATTCGGCGCAGCCCTTCTTTTCTGCAGCTGCCACCGAGGTCTCTGCATCCTGGAGCCTCAGAGGACGAGCACGATTTTGCAGGGAGGGGCTGTATCAGGGCGAAGTATAAACGCAGGAAAGTAGTCCAGGAACACCTGCCATAAGCATGCCAGCCGTGAATTCAAGGGGCACGGAGCTGCAGCCACTGTCCTTTAGCAATCCGAAGAATGCGCACACAAGCCGGCTTCGTTCTTCGCCTCGTACAAGCCACCTCTCTCTGCGGCTCCCGGAGGCGAAGAAGCGGCTGCTTCGTGCACAGATGAGGACAGCGGCAGCCGCAGGCTCCGAAGCGCGGCTTCGGCAGAAAGACGCCGGGGAGCGGCACTTCCCTCCATACAGCTCCGGACCGCCGTAGTCTGCGTCCTGACAGGACTGCATCGTAGCAAAAAGCTTTGCCGGTGTGTCTCGCAGGGAAAAAGCTTACCAGCACAGCAGACTTATCCCGCTCTTGCCCAGAAACATGGACTTGCCTCACACTCCAAAGACACTGCTCTTTCCTAAGCAGGCTAGGAAATGCTCTCAGATGGATGTGCTCTCTTCCTGCTCCTGCCCAGCTCGTAGTTTTAGGTGCGCACATCCCAGCCTGGCATTCAGTGCACAGTCAAGGCAATTGCAAAATCCAGCAGCTGCTCATTCCCAAACACAAGTGCGCTGTTTATGCTCTTGCTTCCCGACAAATTCGGCGCAGCCCTTCTTTTCTGCACCTGCCACCGAGGTCTCTGCATCCTGGAGCCTCAGAGGACGAGCACGATTTAGCCAGGAGAGGCTGTATCAGGGCGAATTCTAAACGCAGGAAAGTAGTCCAGGAACACCTGCCATAAGCATGCCAGCTGTGAATTGAGGCGGCACGGAGCTGCAGCCACTGTCCTTTAGCAGTCCGAAGAATGCGCACACAAGCCGGCCTCGTTCTTCGCCTCGTACAAGCCACCGCTTTCAGCGGCTCTCGGAGGTGAAGAAGCGGCTGCTTCGTGCACAGATGAGGACAGCGGCAGCCGCAGGCTCCGAAGCGTGGCTTCGGCAGAAAGACGCCGGGGAGCGCCACTTCCCTCCGGACAGATCCGGACAGCCGGAGTCTGCGTCCTGAGTGGACTTCATCATAGCGAAAAGCTTTGCCAGTGTGACTCGCAGGGAAAAAGCTTACCAGCACAGCGGACTTATCCCGATCTTGCCCAGAAACATGGACTTGCCTCACACTCCAAAGACATTGCTCTTTCCTAAGCAGGCTAGGAAATGCTCTCAGATGGCCATGCTCTCTGCCTGCTCCTGCCCAGCTCGTAGTTTTAGGTGCGCACATCCCAGCCTGGCATTCAGTGCACAGTGTAGGCAATTGCAAAATCCAGCAGCTGCTCATTCCCAAACACAAGGCGCTGTTTATGCTCTTGCTTCCCGACAAATTCGGCGCAGCCCTTCTTTTCTGCAGCTGCCACCGAGGTCTCTGCATCCTGGAGCCTCAGAGGACGAGCACGATTTTGCAGGGAGGGGCTGTATCAGGGCGAAGTCAAAACGCAGGAAAGTAGTCCTGGAACACCTGCCATAAGCATGCCAGCCGTGAATAGATGCGGCACGGAGCTGCAGCCACTGTCCTTTAGCAGTCCGAAGAATGCGCACACAAGCCGGCTTCGTTCTTCGCCTCGTACAAGCCACCGCTTTCAGCGGCTCTCGCAGGTGAAGAAGCGGCTGCTTCGTGCACAGATGAGGGCTGCGGCAGCCGCAGGCTCCGAAGCGTGGCTTCGGCAGAAAGACGCCGGGGAGCGCCACTTCCCTCCGGACAGCTCCGGACCGCCGTAGTCTGTGTCCTGACAGGACTGCATCTTAGCGAAAAGCTTTGCCAGTGTGACTCGCTGGCAAAATTTTACCAGCACAGCGAAATTATGCCGCTCTTGCCCAGAAACATGGACTTGCCTCACACTCCAAAGACACTGCTCTTTTCCGAGCAGACTAGAAAATGCTCTCAGATGGCCGTGCTCTCTGCCTGCTCCTGCCCAGCTCGTAGTTTTAGGTGCGCACATCCCAGCCTGGCATTCAGTGCACAGTCAAGGCAATTGCAAAATCCAGCAGCTGCTCATTCCCAAACACAAGTGCGCTGTTTATGCTCTTGCTTCCCGACAAATTCGGCGCAGCCCTTCTTTTCTGCAGCTGCCACCGAGGTCTCTGCATCCTGGAGCCTCAGAGGACGAGCACGATTTAGCCAGGAGAGGCTGTATCAGGGCGAATTCTAAACGCAGGAAAGTAGTCCAGGAACACCTGCCATAAGCATGCCAGCTGTGAATTGAGGCGGCACGGAGCTGCAGCCACTGTCCTTTAGCAGTCCGAAGAATGCGCACACAAGCCGGCCTCGTTCTTCGCCTCGTACAAGCCACCGCTTTCAGCGGCTCTCGGAGGTGAAGAAGCGGCTGCTTCGTGCACAGATGAGGACAGCGGCAGCCGCAGGCTCCGAAGCCTGGCTTCGGCAGAAAGACGCCGGGGAGCGCCACTTCCCTCCGGACAGATCCGGACAGCCGGAGTCTGCGTCCTGAGTGGACTTCATCATAGCGAAAAGCTTTGCCAGTGTGACTCGCAGGGAAAAAGCTTACCAGCACAGCGGACTTATCCCGCTCTTACCCAGAAACATGGACTTGCCTCACACTCCAAAGACACCGCTCTTTCCTGGGCAGGCTAGGAAATGCTCTCAGATGGCCGTGCTGTCTGCCTGCTCCTGCCCAGCTCGTAGTTTTAGGTGCGCACATCCTAGCCTGGCATTCAGTGCACAGTGAAGGCAATTGCAAAATCAAGAAACTGCTCATTCCCAAACACAAGGCGCTGTTTAGGCCCTTGCTTCCCGACAAATTCGGCGCTGCCCTACTTTTCTGCACCTGCCACCGAGGTCTCTGCATCCTGGAGCCTCAGAGGACGAGCACGATTTTGCAGGGAGGGGCTGTATCAGGACAAAGTATAAACGCAGGAAAGTAGTCCAGGAACACCTGCCATAAGCATGCCAGCCGTGAATTCAAGGGGCACGGAGCTGCAGCCACTGTCCTTTAGCAATCCGAAGAATGCGCACACAAGCCGGCTTCGTTCTTCGCCTCGTACAAGCCACCGCTTTCAGCGGCTCTCGGAGGTGAAGAAGCGGCTGCTTCGTGCACAGATGAGGGCAGCGGCAGCCGCAGGCTCCATAGCGCGGCTTCGGCAGAAAGACGCCGGGGAGCGCCACTTCCCTCCGGACAGCTCCGGACCGCCGTAGTCTGCGTCCTGAGTGGACTGCATCGTAGCGAAAAGCTTTGCCAGTGTGTCTCGCACGAAAATAGCTTACCAGCACAGCGGCATTATCCCGATCTTCCCCGGAAACATGGACTTGCCTCACACTCCAAAGACACTGCTCTTTCCTGGGCAGGCTAGGAAATGCTCTCAGATGGCCATGCTCTCTGCCTGCTCCTGCCCAGCTCGTAGTTTTAGGTGCGCACATCCCAGCCTGGCATTCAGTGCACAGTCAAGGCAATTGCAAAATCCAGCAGCTGCTCATTCCCAACAATAAGGCGCTGTTTATGCTCTTGCTTCCAGACAAATTCGGCGCAGCCCTTCTTTTCTGCAGCTGCCACCGTGGTCTCTGCATCCTGGAGCCTCAGAGGACGAGCACGATTTTGACAGGAGGGGCTGTATCAGGGCGAAGTCAAAAGGCAGGAAAGTAGTCCTGGAACACCTTCCATAAGCATTGAAGCAGGGAATTGAAGGGGCACGGAGCTGCAGCCACTGTCCTTTAGCACTCCGAAGAATGTGCACACAAGCCGGCTTCGTTCTTCGCCTCGTACAAGCCACCTCTCTCTGCTGCTCCCGGAGGCGAAGAAGTGGCTGCTTCGTACACAGATGAGGGCAGCGGCAGCCGCAGGCTCCGAAGCGCGGCTTCGGCAGAAAGACGCCGGGGAGCGCCACTTCCCTCCGGACAGCTCCGGACCCCCGTAGTCTGTGTCCTGACAGGACTACATCATAGTGAAAAGCTTTGCCAGTGTGTCTCGCAGGGAAAAAGTTAACCAGCACAGCGGACTTCTCCCGCTCTTGCCAAGAAACATGGACTTGCCTCACACTCCAAAGACACCGCTCTTTTCCGAGTAGACAAGAAAATGCTCTCAGATGGCCGTGCTGTCTGCCTGCTCCTGCCCAGCTCGTAGTTTTAGGTGCGCACAAATCCCAGACTGGCATTCAGTGCACAGTCAAGGCAATTGCAAAATCCAGCAGCTGCTCATTCCCAAACACAAGGCGCTGTTTATGCTCTTGCTTCCCGACAAATTCGGCGCAGCCCTTCTTTTCTGCACCTGCCACCGAGGTCTCTGCATCCTGGAGCCTCAGAGGAGGAGCACGATTTTGCCAGGAGAGGCTGTATCAGGGCGAAGTCTAAACGCAGGAAAGTAGTCCAGGAACACCTGCCATAAGCATTGAAGCAGGGAATTGAAGGGGCACGGATCTGCAGCCACTGTCCTTTAGCAATCCGAAGAATGCGCACACAAGCCGGCTTCGTTCTTCGCCTCGTACAAGCCTCCTCTCTCTGCAGCCCCACGGAGGCGAAGAAGCGGCTGCTTCGTGCACAGATGAGGGCAGCGGCAGCCGCAGGCTCCGAAGCGCGGCTTCGGCAGAAAGACGCCGGGGAGCGGCACTTCCCTCCGGACAGCTCCGGATCGCCGTAGTCTGCGTTCTGACAGGACTGCATCATAGCGAAAAGCTTTGCCAGTGTGTCTCGCAGGGAAAAAGCTTACCAGCACAGCGGACTTATCCCGCTCTTGCCCAGAAACATGGACTTGCCTCACACTCCAAAGACACCGCTCTTTCCTGGGCAGGCTAGGAAATGCTCTCAGATGGCCGTGCTGTCTGCCTGCTCCTGCCCAGCTCGTAGTTTTAGGTGCGCACATCCCAGCCTGGCATTCAGTGCACAGTCAAGGCAATTGCAAAATCCAGCAGCTGCTCATTCCCAAACACAAGGCGCTGTTTAGGCCCTTGCTTCCCGACAAATTCGGCGCTGCCCTACTTTTCTGCACCTGCCACCGAGGTCTCTGCATCCTGGAGCCTCAGAGGACGAGCACGATTTTGCAGGGAGGGGCTGTATCAGGACAAAGTATAAACGCAGGAAAGTAGTCCAGGAACACCTGCCATAAGCATGCCAGCCGTGAATTCAAGGGGCACGGAGCTGCAGCCACTGTCCTTTAGCAATCCGAAGAATGCGCACACAAGCCGGCTTCGTTCTTCGCCTCCTACAAGCCACCGTCTCTGCGGCTCCCGGAGGCGAAGGAGTGGCTGCTTCGTGTACAGATGAGGGCAGCGGCAGCCGCAGGCTCCGAAGCGCGGCTTCGGCAGAAAGACGCCGGGGAGCGGCACTTCCCTCCGGACAGCTCCGGATCGCCGTAGTCTGCGTCCTGACAGGACTGCATCATAGCGAAAAGCTTTGCCAGTGTGTCTCGCAGGGAAAAAGCTTACCAGCACAGCAGACTTATCCCGCTCTTGCCCAGAAACATGGACTTGCCTCACATTCCAAAGACACTGCTCTTTCCTAAGCAGGCTAGGAAATTCTCTCAGATGGCCGTGCTGTCTGCCTGCTCCTGCCCAGCTCGTAGTTTTAGGTGCGCACAAATCCCAGACTGGCATTCAGTGCACAGTCAAGGCAATTGCAAAATCCAGCAGCTGCTCATTCCCAAACACAAGGCGCTGTTTATGCTCTTGCTTCCCGACAAATTCGGCGCAGCCCTTCTTTTCTGCAGCTGCCACCGAGGTCTCTGCATCCTGGAGCCTCAGAGGACGAGCACGATTTTGCAGGGAGGGGCTGTATCAGGGCGAAGTATAAACGCAGGAAAGTAGTCCAGGAACACCTGCCATAAGCATGCCAGCCGTGAATTCAAGGGGCACGGATCTGCAGCCACTGTCCTTTAGCAATCCGAAGAATGCGCACACAAGCCGGCTTCGTTCTTCGCCTCGTACAAGCCACCTCTCTCTGCGGCTCCCGGAGGCGAAGAAGCGGCTGCTTCGTGCACAGATGAGGACAGCGGCAGCCGCAGGCTCCGAAGCGCGGCTTCGGCAGAAAGACGCCGGGGAGCGCCACTTCCCTCCGGACAGCTCCGGACCGCCGTAGTCTACGTCCTGAGTGGACTTCATCATAGCGAAAAGCTTTGCCAGTGTGTCTCGCAGGGAAAAAGCTTACCAGCACAGCGGACTTCTCCCGATCCTGCCCAGAAACATGGACTTGCCTCACACTCCAAAGACATTGCTCTTTCCTAAGCAGGCTAGGAAATGCTCTCAGATGGCCGTGCTGTCTGCCTGCTCCTGCCCAGCTCGTAGTTTTAGGTGCGCACATCCCAGCCTGGCATTCAGTGCACAGTCAAGGCAATTGCAAAATCCAGCAGCTGCTCATTCCCAAACACAAGTGCGCTGTTTATGCTCTTGCTTCCCGACAAATTCGGCGCAGCCCTTCTTTTCTGCACCTGCCACCGAGGTCTCTGCATCCTGGAGCCTCAGAGGAGGAGCACGATTTTGCCAGGAGAGGCTGTATCAGGACGAAGTCTAAACGCAGGAAAGTAGTCCAGGAACACCTGCCATAAGCATTGAAGCAGGGAATTGAAGGGGCACGGAGCTGCAGCCACTGTCCTTTAGCAATCCGAAGAATGCGCACACAAGCCGGCTTCGTTCTTCGCCTCCTACAAGCCACCTCTCTCTGCGGCTCCCGGAGGCGAAGGAGCGGCTGCTTGGTGCACAGATGAGGGCAGCGGCAGCCGCAGGCTCCGAAGCGCGGCTTCGGCAGAAAGACGCCGGGGAGCGGCACTTCCCTCCGGACAGCTCCGGACCCCCGTAGTCTGCGTCCTGACCGAAATGCATCGTGGCGAAAAGCTTTGCCAGTGTGTCTCGCAGGGAAAAAGCTTACCAGCACAGCAGACTTATCCCGCTCTTGCCAAGAAACATGGACTTGCCTCACACTCCAAAGACACCGCTCTTTCCTGGGCAGGCTAGGAAATGCTCTCAGATGGCCGTGCTGTCTGCCTGCTCCTGCCCAGCTCGTAGTTTTAGGTGCGCACATCCCAGCCTGGCATTCAGTGCACAGTCAAGGCAATTGCAAAATCCAGCAGCTGCTCATTCCCAAACACAAGGCGCTGTTTATGCTCTTGCTTCCCGACAAATTCAGTGCAGCCCTTCTTTTCTGCAGCTGCCACCGAGGTCTCTGCATCCTGGAGCCTCAGAGGACGAGCACGATTTTGCCAGGAGAGGCTGTATCAGGGCGAAGTCAAAAGGCAGGAAAGTAGTCCAGGAACACCTGCCATAAGCATTGAAGCAGGGAATTCAAGGGGCACGGATCTGCAGCCACTGTCCTTTAGCAATCCGAAGAATGCGCACACAAGCCGGCTTCGTTCTTCGCCTCCTACAAGCCACCTCTCTCTGCTGCTCCCGGAGGCGAAGAAGTGGCTGCTTCGTACACAGATGAGGGCAGCGGCAGCCGCAGGCTCCGAAGCCCGGCTTCGGCAGAAAGACGCCGGGGAGCGGCACTTCCCTCCGGACAGCTCCGGACAGCCGTAGTCTGCGTCCTGAGTGGACTTCATCATAGTGAAAAGCTTTGCCAGTGTGTCTCGCAGGGAAAAAGTTAACCAGCACAGCGGACTTCTCCCGCTCTTGCCAAGAAACATGGACTTGCCTCACACTCCAAAGACACTGCTCTTTTCCGAGTAGACAAGAAAATGCTCTCAGATGGCCGTGCTCGCTGCCTGCTCCTGCCCAGCTCGTAGTTTTAGGTGCGCACATCCCAGCCTGGCATTCAGTGCACAGTCAAGGCAATTGCAAAATCCAGCAGCTGCTCATTCCCAAACACAAGGCGCTGTTTATGCTCTTGCTTCCCGACAAATTCGGCGCAGCCCTTCTTTTCTGCAGCTGCCACCGAGGTCTCTGCATCCTGGAGCCTCAGAGGAGGAGCACGATTTTGCCAGGAGAGGCTGTATCAGGACGAAGTCTAAACGCAGGAAAGTTGTCCAGGAACACCTGCCATAAGCATTGAAGCAGGGAATTGAAGGGGCACGGAGCTGCAGCCACTGTCCTTTAGCAATCCGAAGAATGCGCACACAAGCCGGCTTCGTTCTTCGCCTCGTACAAGCCTCCTCTCTCTGCAGCCCCACGGAGGCGAAGAAGCGGCTGCTTCGTGCACAGATGAGGGCAGCGGCAGGTGCAGGCTCCGAAGCGCGGCTTCGGCAGAAAGACGCCGGGGAGCGGCACTTCCCTCCGGACAGCTCCGGATCGCCGTAGTCTGCGTTCTGACAGGACTGCATCATAGCGAAAAGCTTTGCCAGTGTGTCTCGCAGGGAAAAAGCTTACCAGCACAGCGGACTTATCCCGCTCTTGCCCAGAAACATGGACTTGCCTCACACTCCAAAGACACCGCTCTTTCCTGGGCAGGCTAGGAAATGCTCTCAGATGGCCGTGCTGTCTGCCTGCTCCTGCCCAGCTCGTAGTTTTAGGTGCGCACATCCCAGCCTGGCATTCAGTGCACAGTCAAGGCAATTGCAAAATCCAGCAGCTGCTCATTCCCAAACACAAGGCGCTGTTTAGGCCCTTGCTTCCCGACAAATTCGGCGCTGCCCTACTTTTCTGCACCTGCCACCGAGGTCTCTGCATCCTGGAGCCTCAGAGGACGAGCACGATTTTGCAGGGAGGGGCTGTATCAGGACAAAGTATAAACGCAGGAAAGTAGTCCAGGAACACCTGCCATAAGCATGCCAGCCGTGAATTCAAGGGGCACGGAGCTGCAGCCACTGTCCTTTAGCAATCCGAAGAATGCGCACACAAGCCGGCTTCGTTCTTCGCCTCCTACAAGCCACCGTCTCTGCGGCTCCCGGAGGCGAAGGAGTGGCTGCTTCGTGTACAGATGAGGGCAGCGGCAGCCGCAGGCTCCGAAGCGCGGCTTCGGCAGAAAGACGCCGGGGAGCGGCACTTCCCTCCGGACAGCTCCGGATCGCCGTAGTCTGCGTCCTGACAGGACTGCATCATAGCGAAAAGCTTTGCCAGTGTGTCTCGCAGGGAAAAAGCTTACCAGCACAGCAGACTTATCCCGCTCTTGCCCAGAAACATGGACTTGCCTCACATTCCAAAGACACTGCTCTTTCCTAAGCAGGCTAGGAAATTCTCTCAGATGGCCGTGCTGTCTGCCTGCTCCTGCCCAGCTCGTAGTTTTAGGTGCGCACAAATCCCAGACTGGCATTCAGTGCACAGTCAAGGCAATTGCAAAATCCAGCAGCTGCTCATTCCCAAACACAAGGCGCTGTTTATGCTCTTGCTTCCCGACAAATTCGGCGCAGCCCTTCTTTTCTGCACCTGCCACCGAGGTCTCTGCATCCTGGAGCCTCAGAGGACGAGCACGATTTTGCAGGGAGGGGCTGTATCAGGGCGAAGTATAAACGCAGGAAAGTAGTCCAGGAACACCTGCCATAAGCATGCCAGCCGTGAATTCAAGGGGCACGGAGCTGCAGCCACTGTCCTTTAGCAATCCGAAGAATGCGCACACAAGCCGGCTTCGTTCTTCGCCTCGTACAAGCCACCTCTCTCTGCGGCTCCCGGAGGCGAAGAAGCGGCTGCTTCGTGCACAGATGAGGACAGCGGCAGCCGCAGGCTCCGAAGCGCGGCTTCGGCAGAAAGACGCCGGGGAGCGCCACTTCCCTCCGGACAGCTCCGGACCGCCGTAGTCTACGTCCTGAGTGGACTTCATCATAGCGAAAAGCTTTGCCAGTGTGTCTCGCAGGGAAAAAGCTTACCAGCACAGCGGACTTCTCCCGATCCTGCCCAGAAACATGGACTTGCCTCACACTCCAAAGACATTGCTCTTTCCTAAGCAGGCTAGGAAATGCTCTCAGATGGCCGTGCTGTCTGCCTGCTCCTGCCCAGCTCGTAGTTTTAGGTGCGCACATCCCAGCCTGGCATTCAGTGCACAGTCAAGGCAATTGCAAAATCCAGCAGCTGCTCATTCCCAAACACAAGTGCGCTGTTTATGCTCTTGCTTCCCGACAAATTCGGCGCAGCCCTTCTTTTCTGCACCTGCCACCGAGGTCTCTGCATCCTGGAGCCTCAGAGGAGGAGCACGATTTTGCCAGGAGAGGCTGTATCAGGACGAAGTCTAAACGCAGGAAAGTAGTCCAGGAACACCTGCCATAAGCATTGAAGCAGGGAATTGAAGGGGCACGGAGCTGCAGCCACTGTCCTTTAGCAATCCGAAGAATGCGCACACAAGCCGGCTTCGTTCTTCGCCTCCTACAAGCCACCTCTCTCTGCGGCTCCCGGAGGCGAAGGAGCGGCTGCTTGGTGCACAGATGAGGGCAGCGGCAGCCGCAGGCTCCGAAGCGCGGCTTCGGCAGAAAGACGCCGGGGAGCGGCACTTCCCTCCGGACAGCTCCGGACCCCCGTAGTCTGCGTCCTGACCGAAATGCATCGTGGCGAAAAGCTTTGCCAGTGTGTCTCGCAGGGAAAAAGCTTACCAGCACAGCAGACTTATCCCGCTCTTGCCAAGAAACATGGACTTGCCTCACACTCCAAAGACACCGCTCTTTCCTGGGCAGGCTAGGAAATGCTCTCAGATGGCCGTGCTGTCTGCCTGCTCCTGCCCAGCTCGTAGTTTTAGGTGCGCACATCCCAGCCTGGCATTCAGTGCACAGTCAAGGCAATTGCAAAATCCAGCAGCTGCTCATTCCCAAACACAAGGCGCTGTTTATGCTCTTGCTTCCCGACAAATT